>NC_140584.1:483628571-486120446 GCF_964204655.1 Triturus cristatus | reverse complement strand
TAATAATCATCATCTTGGAGAGGTATTTTGTGCCCACTGTACTGTTTGTGAAACACGGATTGCCAAATGTTTAGCATACATGATCTTCCATGATCATTCCACGATTAATAAGAAATTTGCATAATATTAATTGTGCTTTCTTTTGCAGAGCTGCTTTGAGTGCAAAGAAAAGAAACCGGCTTATACTCTGTGCACCAACTGTAACCGGTGGCTATGCTGTTCTTGTACCGAAGAGCATAGACATGGAAAGGAAATTGGCAGCCACTTCCTGTCGGTGCCCCAGATGGGATCTTCAGGTAGGAAGAATGTAATATTGTAAAATGTTTAAAAAGGCTACATTGTGCAGAAGAACAGGCTGTACCCAGAACACCCCACCCTCCATATACAGGTAAAATCTTTTAAGATAAGTGCTGCCAAAACCAATAGGTATGGCTTTCATGTACCAACAAATGTAAACACAGGCATTCACACATGCAGTGGCGTAGCTAGACGTACTGCCACTCGGGTGGCCCCTAGGTTTGCCACCCTGTGCAGGTAAGAGCAGGGGGGGAGGTGGCGGCTGACTGATGACTTCTTCCAATTGCGGCTGACAACTGACTTGTTCTCGGGGCTGGGGAGAGTGCCTCCCAGAGCGAACCCAACCCCCATCTATCCCACTGCACACATGCTGTGTGCATCCATTGTATGCACAAATGTTGTTTTGAATCCAAACTGGCTTAGACATTGCTGGGAAAAAAGTATCAAAAAAATAGCTTTTTGTGTAGAAATCTAAATCTTGCAGAGATGGGAATAAAGAGCATGAAGTCGTCCTCTCTTCCGTAATACAAATTATAATCCATATATGTAAAGCGTAAACATATCATCCTTAAAGGTTTCAAGGCACTGGTGGCTGTCGGAGAGATTAAGTGAGCTATTGCCCAGAGTCATATGATGCTGAGCTGAGCTGCAGCCAGAGCTGGGGTTCAAGCCGTGACCTCCGTGCTCCAGAGTCAGCCACTCTGACCGCTGTGCCACACCTCTCATTACAGAAGAACAAAGAGTCCCATCTACTTCATTTATTTATTTATTTAAATCTGTTTTTATTGGCATTTAGTAAACAAGTACATGAGCAGTTGTTTCATCTTTTTTGCAGTGTGTAGCGACATTAGATGATGTGCGTCACTGGACTTCAATATACATTTAATACAACAGTGAGGTTTCAATAGCTGTTTTCGACACAATATTTTAACATACGGTTGCTTATAGTACAGTATTTTCCACAACCAACACATCTTGTGTATTTGCACATGTTGCGGAGCAGGTTATGTTTAATAGTCAATTCGATGCAGATAGATTGGTTAAGCTGTTCATGTGGCAATAACTGTGTATATGGGGTGTTGAACTTGGAGTAGGGTTGGAATGCTCACGTAGGTTGGAGTATGTAGAATGCTGTATTTATGCCTCCGAGGGTGCCCCTTAGCACTGCCATTGCCATAAGGTTATAATGCGCAAGTGCATCAAAGTAGTATCGTTTAGCTTGTGGCGCATGATCGGTTGCGGAAATGTGGTCTATGAGTGAGGGTCGCATGCGCGGTGTTGGCTGTTATGTCAGGTGCCTGAAGGGACTGGGTTGGCAGGTCTGTGGATTGATGTAGTGTTGCCAGGATCACTAGTCCCATCTACCTCATTTCAAATATTTGTATTAGGTTTTTCAATTAATCAATGTTGCATTACACAATAATTCAGTTCAATAGGCATATAAATTGCAATGTAATTAAATGCAAGTAACGAGGATTATATTCTAATAGTGAGCCTCTATTATCCTAAAGCTTTTAGTCTCATATAGTTTGCTGAGTCAGGTTCACATTGCATCTATTAGACACTAGTAAATTTAGGGAATTTCAACTTGGAGGGGGAAAACAAAGTGGAGTGCATGAGCATTTCACATGGGTAGGCAGTTGAGTAGACAGAAGGGTTATCCTGGGCAGAGGGAGCCTGCATCTAACCACAGAGTCCCATCTTCTTAACATAAAGTCTGGGTCCCCGTTTGAGTCATGACCTCCCAAAGTTATCCAACTAGTAGCCAGCACAATTGCCACCCCCTTGACCTCAATCACGAACAGGGCCATCATCACAGCATACTCTCCACACTTATGGAAAGAAGCTGCAGTTTGTTGATAAAAACCTAACCTAGACCCCGATGACTTAAAAAACTAGTGTCTCATATCTTTGGTCCCTATACTGCCAAAAATGTTAGAAAACCATCTAAATGTCCAACTCATGTCCTATATTGAGGAACAGGAACTGCTGGAAACTTCTCAATTTGAATACAGGAGCCGCCATGGCATGGAAACTGTCTTGGTCTCAGCTGTAGACAGCATTAGAACATTAGTTGATGTGGGTCAGGCTGCGGCACTGATCCCATTGGATCTTCTCACAGCTTTTGATTCAACACCCTGACCCTTCTGACAGATGGACTATTACAACTAGGTATAAAAGACTCAGCCCTGAAACTCTTAAAATCTTTCCTTACAGAGAGTTCTCAAATTGTGACCCACAACCAATTTAAGTCTGCCTCTTTTGCTCTGCCATGTGGGGTGCCTCAGGGATCTTCCCTGACCCCAACACTGTTTAATCTATTTGTATCCCCGGTCGCTAAACTGATTCAATCTTTTGGGTTACAGACACTCTCATACACAAATGACACACAAATAATTGTGTCCGTCACAGATGACAGACATTCTATATCCTTCAATTTTAACAACTGCATAAAAGCAGTTATCAATTGGATGAGAACTAATTGTCTAAAATGAAATGCAAACAAAACAGAAGTCATTATTTTTGGAAGCCAACCGTTCATATGGAATAATAGCTGGTGGCCAGATATGCCTGTGCCAACCAATTCAGCAAAAGATATGGGTGGTATTGTGGACCAACATCTTGCTTTTGATCTGCAGGTTAACTGTACAGTTTCCACATGTTTTAAGATCATCAGGATCCTCCGGAAAGTTTTCCCTTATATCCCAATATCAGCTTGCAAGTAGTGGTTCTGGCTCTGATTTCCTCACGACTTGACTATTACAACACACTTTATCTGAATATCAAAAGGTCATCTTTGACCAAGCTGCAAACTGTTCAGAATACAGCAGCGAGATTGATTTTGGATATTCCCAAACTTCAATCAATCTTGTCAGAAGTAATTAAGCTTCACTGGCTTCCAATGAAAAAATGCATCATGTTTAAGGCCTTGTGCATGGCACGCAAGATCTTACATAACTCTGGGCCTAGGGCAGTCAGAGCGCTGTTTCACTGGTATGAACCAACCAGACTTCTTCGATCGGTGACTCAGATTCTTGTGGTGGTCCCCAAAGTTCAAAAAGCGATTCATCTTGCTGGCCACTACCAAATTATTGAATTCCCTCACCCATTATGTTATGAGTCTGAGAAGCCACAGGGCTTTAAGAAAAGCCCTTAAAACTTCGCTCTTCACTTTATAAAATGCAGACCCTTAAATGTCATCTTGCGAGAGTCTGTTCCTATCATCTGGTCTAGCACTGTCTTTAGCGCCTTCACACCTTTGGGTATTCGTGCGCTTCTATCGGTTTACTTCATTTCATTTCATAGAATGCATCTAGAGAAAAAGAACTGAATGTGACAAACAGCATAGTTGAGTTTATTTTTCAGATTTTCAGTAATTCCTTGTGCACTCTAATGGGAGCACTTCCTGGAAGGTGAAATGATAGGAGCTTGCTGATAGCATGAGTTGAGAGAGTAATACTCCTGGAGCCATGCTGAAGGCCACTCAATACATATTTTAAAGAATTGCTAAAAATATATCCTACAGACATTTGCGCTTTCAAGCCAGACCTATCAAGGGACAATTATTTTATATAGATAGGCCATTATTGCGAAACATTTAGAATAGTTATGTACTGATATTTGGTGTATTTAGTCATTCATGGACATACAACTTTAGGGTCAGTTAGAATAGGTGGTAAGCTATAACAAAACCAGCGATATATGTTGAAAGTGGTTGTCAGTGCATTTAATGCTATTTTTACAGGCTAAAATAGGGTCTTGATTGGATTATGCCAATGCTTTCTACTCAGGATTACTGGCCTATTCCATTCAGCAGCTGCACTTGGTCCAGAATGCGGCAGCACAGTTCCTGTTCACACTTCCCAGACATACCAAACCTATTATTTTTATTTTGTGTCTTTGCTTTAAAGCCATGCACTACTCTGATACGATGTTCATCCACCATTAGTCCTCTTGGTGCTCTCCCAAAAGAACCTTAGGAGCCTATTTCGCCTTCTTTTTTTAAATTCCAGAGATCCGGAACATGTACCATGCGGCAGATCTTTTACCTTCCTGGCGATAAAGGCTTGGCACTCTCTTCCAATTAAAATGAGAATTATATCAGAATACCTGGTCTTTAGGAAACAATTAAAAATCTGACCGTTTAAATACGTGAGTTAAATACTGGTTATTGTTTGTTAGTAACCGTGGACTCTACACTAACCATATACATTTGAGATTATCTTTCTGCACTTTGGAGACTTGAACTGATTATTAGTGGTATTCTTTGCCTACAGATCAGAAGGGTGCAAGTAGGGATATGCTGTGGATGCAAGCAGCAATAGCTACAAGGATGTATGAGATGCTGCCTGGAGAAAGGAGCCATTGGGAGATGCTAAGAAGGATCCATTAAAAGGAACAGGAGTCTGCACTTAGGGAATCATGCACCAATACATTGGGTGGATTCTGTCATCATGAGCTTGTATGGCGATGGACATTGATGTCTCTCTCTATCTTGCTTTCTCACCATCCCTTGCTGCCTTATGCAACCCTGCCTTAGTGATAGCTGATTTATTTGGGTATTTTCTACTGTCTTTGTTTACACCACATCACCTTTGTCACAGCAGTGGTACACTCAAGCATCAAATGCTGCTGGGGAGTCTTCAGGGTCTCCCAGACAAGACACTGAAGAAGACAAGCTTAGAATATTGATGCTTGCCTTATTTTGAGCCTAAAAGGATCTGAACACATCTCTCTAACAGTGGTGCAATTTCACTCCCTACCCGTTAAGTAAAGGAAGAAAGCCAGACTCATCTGCCCTGACTACAAGGTCCTAAAAAGCAACCAGGGTTTTAGAAAGCGTTGCTCAAATAAATACCATCCACCCCAATTAATCTACACACAGTTTGAGAGATGGCTCATGCTCTCACTAACCTCTATCTTATCCTCTGCGCCTTGCGGCATACCTGTCACCTGTGTTAGTGTGTTAACCATGATTGGCACCTAGAAGCTGAGCTAAATCCTGGCGTGTGTCTGCACTTAAAGAAATTAACAAGCTAAACTGCAACTTGAAATTACTGTAAATGACTTAACACCTGCCCGTTCTGTGAGCCATAGACTCTCAATTCACTCTGAGTTTGATGTTACTTCTTTCCTTCCCTTCAAATCTCTGCTGCACAAGCGCTCTGGAACAAATCACTACTTCCACAAGTGCAATAAACAATAAACAGCATCTAATACATGAAATCATGCTACCGGTGAGGACACATTCTTCTTCTCCCATTAGTGGCAAACAGACAGCATGCGTACAGTGGGATTACACCAGTGCGGTGACTGGTCTTCGTGTTGCCTGTTTTAGTTTATTAGAACTAGGCCGAAGACTAGGGTGTTTTTGAGCCAGAGAACTGAATTAACATTCCTCAACAGATCTCAACATAAATTAAAGTGTTCATAATGATGCAGATTTTCTTTGTTTATGGAGTGTTTTTAATTACTCTTGATTGTTGTGGTTACCATTCACACTCGCTACTAACAGTTGCTAGCCTGAGGCTTTGCCACCGTTTTCACACATTTTGGCCCGAGATGAGTTGAGGTTTTCTCGCGCCATAGACCCGCAGGGCTGCTCTGCTGGTGCTTCAGCGCATTATTCACACCTTCTGACGATGGTCGAATCTCTCGCTTTCTTTGCAACAATCGTACCTCTGGATTTCTAGACAACTAAAACAGAGAATTACAGAAATCATTTCTAAATCTTTGTTCTGCACAGTAAAAAAATAGTTCTTTATATAGTTCCAGTGACAAAAATGCGGCAACCATGTCTTATCAGAATCGTATTCAGACCATCCATAATTGCATTGAGTTAAACAAAAAAAGGACTTAAGCAAGTATTAACCACACTACAGAAATCCAAACATAAAATCAAAAAAATTCAGTTTATACTCAAAACACTTATTAATGCTTAACTAAAATACACTAAAACCATGGGGCGTGGCCAATATGTTGGAGTAGTAAGTCCATCTCTGCCAATGCTCCCGGCATGACCAGAGTAAATCTGCTCCCATCTATGTCCCCGGAGGTCTCAACATCAATTTCGAGAATGGGTAGTTTGTGCCCCCCGGGCCTGGCGGAGCCCTGAGGGTGGTGTGGGTGGCGACCTCCTCTGGACCCTAGGATGCGTGCCGACAAAAGCTGAGGACGAAAAGGGAGAACAAGGGAACCCTACTCACTATGGAACGAGGGTAATTGGTTATAACAAGAAAACAACGGTTCCTGTGGAATAGAATATGTATACGTCTGGATATACTGATGCGCAATCGCAATAAAAGGGTTATATTGATGCCGAAACGCCGTTGACAGTATTGATGAAAGCGAACCACTGATACAGCACTTATTATTGTCTAAAGTTGCTGAAAAATTGTGATTATTTCCGAAATGGTTGTTTTCCTTGGAAGAAATCATTGAAACCTTGTATATATTGCCACACTTTGTCACTCAACTGTTAGGTTCATGTAACACTTGGGACACTTTGCACTATTACTTTTTTCTCTTTTGTATAATATCTGTATACTTTGTGAATTATACATACATATGCATTCAACCTTCTGTGTTTTTGATTCCTCTTTTGCTGACATCAATATAACCCTTTCAATACGATTGCGCATCAGTATATCCAGATGTATACATATACTATTCCACAGGAACCGTGTTTTCTCGTTATAGACAAAAGCTGAGGAGCCATGGGGAGAAGGTGTGATGACAGCTGCCTTTTGAATGTCTGCTTTAGGCTTCTCCATTGACAGTCTCCCACCGATGGTGGTCCTGGAGTGGCGTGTCCTGCGAGGTTGTCCGAGAGGAACTAGCGTGTGCTTGGCCTGGACGGAGCAGCATTTGAGTCTATGCTACTGGGGAGGAGAAGTGACTCCTGCAGGCGCACAGGGCGCTTGAACTGGAAGATGGGGCTCTGCCTGACACAGATGACAGTGGCTGCAGGTTCCAGCGGGCCCCTGAGGATGGTTCCTTAGAGATCGCCCCTACGGCTGCATGGAACTACTTGGGCAGTGGAGGGGGCTACCTCTTCAGCACGGGTGAGGCCCTCTGCGGTGGGCTGTTGGCATCCAGGTCCTCTGGAACGCAACCTCGGTATTCATCTGGCAATCTTCTTTGGTGCACTGATGCCCATGCATGGGGTTCCCCTGGGTGCTGCATTGCATACACAGTCTACTGGCCTGCGACCTTGATGGATACTGTGAGGAGGTGGACCTGGCGGCATGTGTTGTGTGCCTTAGGGCATATTTGATCGAGAAGTGGCACCAAGTGCAGAGGACACACACATGGGAAGCATCCCCAACCGGAGCGACACTGTGTTAGAGAAATCCTGGCTCATACTGTTGATAAGCTTATTAAAAATTAGAATAAACTGGTTGAATTTCACAGCTTTTATGCCAAATTGTACTTGGGGGATGCTTGCTCCTTGTCTGGAGTCCTTACTTGATGGGATACAACTCCTTAAGCTGGCAAAGTTGCATAAAGGAACCTAAGAATAACCCATACAAATATAAGTAGTTTTGTAAACTATTACAATTTGTAAACAGAATAAGGGTCCCAGATATGAAGGGTTTACATCCCAATTTTATGTATTGTTTTTTGAACTATTGCACCCCTGCTTACACTCCTGTTTAATTACTGTGCCTGCACTGGTGCTACCAGAGCATCCATGGGAGGGGTGGTTATTTCAGTTACTCGTATAGCAGGGAATGATGTCCATCTTTGTGCCTCCTATTGTCAAATAGCCCTACTAAATATTGATTCAAAATGATATACAAACATCTTGGCCACTCGCCTTGAAGAAGTACTTCCTTTTCTTCTTCACCCTGGCCAGAGTGGGTTTGTCTGTGAACGCCAGGCGCATGATAATGTCAGATCAAAAAGGCTTCTCGGAGTCCTTTGATCCTAAGATACAAAGAAGTCATTCAAACTGGTGGACTCTACTAGATGGGCTTTGGTCCGCAATTTTTGAACATCACATTTGTGTGCTATGCCTCCCAATGGCTAGGGTCGCCCTCAATAGACTCACATCGGAGCCTTTTCAGTCGCATAGAGGCACCAGGCTGGGCTGTCCCTCTTCTCTCCTCTTATTTGCCTTATTTATTGAACTCCTTACTTGTTTGGTCTAGCAGATGGACTCAGTAGTCAGCATTAAATTCGGGACCCAGGAATATAAAATGTTTCTATATGCAGACAACGCTTAGCTTTCATTGGACTCTCTTCACTCTTCTTTTATAGTAGTCAGGGTCCTTCTTGAGACCTTTGCATTTGTTTCCAGATACAAACTTAATCATGATAAAACTGAGGCTCTGAATCTAACCCTTCTGAAAGAAGAGTTTGCCCTATTTAGCCAAGCACTACCTTTTGGCTGGGCCTAGAAGCATATTCAACGCAAATTATCCCCCTCTGTTAGCAATAATAAAATACAACTGTAAAGCCTGGGGTAAACTCTTTATCTCCTGTACAGGCAGAATCAACACTATGAAAATGAATGTATTACCTAGACTCCTGTATATGTTCCAAGCCCTGCCTGTCTGGATTGACAAGCGCTACCTGAAGCACATCCATCGGCTCCTCCTGAAATTTGTCTTGAGAGCTAGATCACCCCGAGTTCCTCAGAAACGTTTGATGCAGCCCAGAAAGGCGGGGCACATCTCTCCTCAGTATGCCTCAGTTCTACACAGCCGCCCAATTGGGGATTGCAGTGGACTGGTCTGGACTCGAATCAGAGAAGAACTTGAGACACATGGGCTATGCCTTTGTCCGCATATCCCTGTGGGATCTGGTCTGGCTGCTTAAACAACAAAGACCCTTAACGCATATCTGAACACTCCGGCTAGTACCGTGCTGAGGGTCTGTGATGCCTTTGTGACGGCGGCACGATTGGTGACATATCCATCCCCCTAGACTCCAGTACACCACATTGAAAAATTTACTCCAGTACTAGAGGAACAGGCCTTTCGCTCCTGGAGAGAGGGGGGTTGCTGAATAATCTCTGACATGTATACTGCCTTTAATCCTAAATCCTTCCTGCAGTGCCGATCTGAGTTTCGTCTGTCGGAAAGAAAGCCATTACATTATAGGAAAATCGGGCATTGGGTCACTAATCCCACATTACCCTGTGCGTTCACAGAACAAAACCCTGCTTGAGCTACTCTTACCCAAGCTAGTGGGTTTCAAGGGAACTATATCAAATCTTTATCATGCCTCACAGGTGCAGTTACTGCCCTCCACATGCAAAAATAATGAAACTTGAGAAGGTTTGCTCTGTGGTCCAGTTACACAAAGGAGGTGGGAAAGGCTAAGTAGACATTTCATTCATCATCTATGTCAGCACTAGGGAGGGAAATGCACTATAAAGCCTGGTATGGCTGGCATGACACCCACACTCTAAAACAACGTATGTATCCCACCGCAAATCCTCTATGTTGGAGAGGCTGTAGAGAGGTCGGTGATGACCTTCACATCTGGTGGCGCTTCCAGCAGTCAGGCTTTTTGGCAAACGGCAGCTGATACACTATGGGGAGGCCTCGGCTATCCGATACCCTTTAACCTGGAGACGATGCTCCCTGGATTTAAGCGCTGTAACTGCAATGGACAACCTGATTGGCACATGGTGCTTCAGTGCTTGAGCGCCACTAAAGTGACGATTGCTCCCAATTCGAAGAACAGCGAGCCCTGCTGATTACACAATGGTGCTCATCTATACTTTGAGGCCCAATGGAAACTGTGGATATAACAGAAACCTCTATAGCATCATGAGTGGCAGCCTCTCCCATACTGTACTCCCGCCCTGCTGGAAGTCTTTGAGTTTTTTACTGAGAGGTTAGATAGAGGGCACTCTTTTGAAGATGAGATGAACTGACCATTCGATTACGATTTTGGGTGCATGGTCTCCTGTACGTAGCGAGGCTTTTTTATGAACTGTTCATATATTGTTGTTGTGGTTTCTCCCCTTGAAAATTGGGAGAAGAGGAGAGTGTGTTGGGTTATTGGTTGGAAAAAATGGGTCAAGTTTTGCAATCTGTTATATTTGTCCATCACAGGCTTCCTTCTCTGCAGAATCGGTATTGCCATCAGTATGATTTGATAACGATGTGTCACTGTGGCACTGCTGCCGTTAGCCAAATTAATGACAGATGTCTTATTTGCTTCATTTTGCTCCAATAAAAATGTTTTGCACAAACAAGCTCCACTCCTCTTCGACCACTGCATCAACAGAACTTTAAAAAAAATTAATCATCGAAAAATAAAGTTGGTGTCACACATTAAATAACTAAAGACGATTTTATACTGGCCAGTTCCCAGGATTAGTAAAATAAGCAACATTACATTCAACTGCTTGGGCAACTTTATGAATTAGATTATTATTTAGATCTCTTTTCAGGAATCTAGTTCAGGGATCTTCAGCTACAGGAAAAATACACCCGATATGAGTGAACAATTTTATTTCTAGACAACAAAGGCGACATAGGTTGTGTAGAGCCTTTACTTTATTTTAAGGGCTGAGTTAAATCTAACAAATGTGAATATCTCAACTGATACCTCAAAAAAAATACCACACACTTGGCCCTGATTACAAATTAGACGGTACTATGGTAACACTATATTTGTATACATTACTGTATGGGAAATCTGCCCCAGGACTGCCCAATTGCAAGTTAAACTTCGCGAAATTAGAAATTACTTTGTGGGGCCGATTTCTGTGGTCCTAAGGCCAAATAGATTTCCCAGTTCCATAGAGCATAATGCACAGGGCACACGTCAGGTGTACACGCAGGTAGACAGTGTCCACCCACCAGTGGTGTAGGGGAAACAGGGGCGGTCTGCCGCGGGCGGGAACTTTTTAGCTCGCGGCGTTGAGCACAAGGTAAGTTTTCTTTTTTTCCATTTTATTCGTCATTTGTCAACTCTCTACCCCCGCACCCATTCTTACCTGCACCGGCCGTCACTGGGCAGCAAACTCAGGGACCGCTCACAGGTGGCAAAAGCTCTAGATACGCCACTGCCACCCACTATTTTCACAAGGTGGATGCTGACCTCCCTGCCAAAAAGTTGGGCCGACATAAAATAAATAAGTTGGATTTGTCCGGGTGTCATTTTCCCACACCAGGACATATTCAGCAGCACCTGTATGTTGTCTGCTTTCCTTTCAGAACAGTAAGTGCAGGCGGCAGGCTTTTACATTTTAGATTCCTGCTGTGTGGCTGGCTGGGCCCAAAACAAAGGCCTAAGTTAAGGGGCCATCAGCACTCCGTTTGTCCCTGCATGATCCTGGCTGGGAGCTATCTGTGCCTCCCCCATAGATGCCAATGGAATGGAAGGGAAACAAAGGAGCACAGCTTGTTATCACTTTTTCTTTCCGCAGGTACCTAAAAGAAACTAAGATTTGGGGGGAAGCCTTTGACTTTATTCAAACCCTGCATACAAGAAATAGTCATGCACTGTAAGATCGTCAGAATTGCACATTTTATCAGTCTCTGAGAATTGTTTTTATTTCCTTTATAGCACTACTCATCCCAGTGCAAGATGTCAACTCGCTATACATCATATGCACACATTAGACATTGCTAATAAATATTTCAAGTGTATAAATCAATTAACAAAAGCCAATAGGGGTTATAAAGTTTAGAATTCGCTTTAGAATAATTGCAATTTATGAACTGCAAGTAACAAAGGATCTCCGTGTTAAAAGCATTAACCCACTTACCTATCTACATAAAATAAAAATCTGTCATCTGGATGTTACCCAAAGTGCTTTGCTGGAGACTCATTAATCCTTTGCAGGAGACACATTAACACTCTATGCTTCTTTGAGTCAAAACTGTGACTAGACAAACACAGATCTCTCCAGCAAATGCATTAACCATCAGAGTCATCTTACCATTATTAATATTCCCTAAGATTTACTGGGCACACAAAGATCTCTGCAGTAAGTGCCTTAACCCAATAAGATATTTTAAAATGCAGCCTTTGCAACCAATTAAGCCCAGCAAATTTACGGTCGCATTTCTTCTTGTTGCCAATTTATTTGTAGCAGAGTTTAAAAAATTGAGGCCTAGATTTATTAAGATATTGCATATGGGTTGCAAACCTTTTTTGTCATAGATCATTGCAAAATCTATTTTGGGATTTACTAAGCCAAGCAAATTACTGATTTGCGTGGCTTATAAATAAAAAAGTAATGTAATACAGTGTATAGGGTAGCCTTGTGCCACCTTGTATCAGGTAGGCATTACATGGGTGGTGCATGGGCCTCCCCATGCATTGACTCGTGTATTTTGACACAAACCCATATTTACAAAGACTTGTAAACATGGGTTTGTGACAAAATAGTTCACCTATCACAGGTTGGCATAACAAGGAGAAATATGTTTATTTCTACTCTCTTTGCATGTATGCTGCACCCAGCACACATGCAAAGAGGAAATAGCTTCAAAGGATAGTTTTGTGCAGGAAAACTATTCTGACCACAACTCAGGCACCCTTGCACCATGGCAAAGGGGGCCTGCATTGACACTAGGCTGCTAAAAGTACGTCAGCGTTAGGAAAGAGCAGAACTGTGCTGTGTCTTTGAATATATGGCACGGGTCTGCCCTCACCCCTTTACGCATTGCAGCACAGTTACTTTACTTGCTGCACTGCATTGCGTGAAATATTTGTAAATCTAGGCCCTAATTGCAGACTGCTTTTCACAACCTCGCCCCTTGTGGCTCCACATCCTTTCCAGTGCCACACCTAGACCCCCAATGTATGGGTTCCCAGAGTAAAGTTTTTCCAGTTCCGACACTGCTGTAAGGATCACACACAGAGCAGAGCATCCACCCTTTGAGTTTTCCCAGCATTCCCAGTTCCAGAGGCCCAGATGAAACCAGCATATTTGGGCTCTTAAGTCCTTCAAAGGGGCAACTCAAGTCACAGGCTTAAGTAAGTGTTGAATAGCTTTCAATTGTTAAATCTCATAGCACACTCAAATGTATTCATGATAGACCTACTAAACATATATGTGAGGTCTTAAGATCTGATTTCACTTCTTGTGATGTCACTTCCCATGAGGTAATGAGTTGTGATGCCACTTCCTTTTGATGCCACGTGTGATGTCATGCAGTGTGATGTCACATGCTGTGATGTCACTTGCATGCTGCCTTAGTCCTCTCACTCCTGTCGTTTTTTGACGTGTGCCTTGTTAATGCATACATTTAGCACCTGCTCTAAGCAGGTGGAAATCTATGCATGCTCTGCCCTGACCTGTGATCGGTCATTGATGGAATATCAGTGAGGGAAAGATAAAAAAAGATTAGCCACAGGTCTTCCAAGTTTAATTCCAGGGATAGGAAGCATTATCAATGAGAGAACCAAGGACGCTAAAGAGTCAGGAAGTGAAAGTTACGATGGGAATCACATTATTAAGGTAAAAGACCATTTCACATCGTTGGATTTTTCTGGTTCAGAGCTGCAACAAATGGCACAGGTGAACCTCAATTTTAAATTGGTTGTATTTGACCCAATATCCTTGCAGCCAGGAGGTTATAGCCTGTAGGTAAAAAAGAAGGTCAGCAGAGGAGGGCTCGTTTATTTTATTCATCCACACGCCTTGTTGAGAAAATATGAAGAGACTGACGACAAGGATATGAATAAGTGACAATGTGGGCATGAAGGAGCAGCAACAGGTTTAAAGAGCAGGGAAGTAGCAGACGTGCGAGCTGGTGACTTCTTGAAAGTGGTGAGGAGTAAGAGGTCAGGAGCCAGTGAAGTGAGCGAGCCCAGCTGACATAAGAGGAGATTCAGGGCTCTGTCCCTGAAACATTTCTGAAAAATAGAGAGCTGAATGGTGCATTTTACAGCAAATCTTATTAAGGAGTTTGGTAAAAGAAAAAAAAGAAAAAAGAAAAAAAATGATAGGTTTACAAGCCATTTCTAAATATCTCTTGAAATATTAAGAAACTTCACAGTGCCCTCGTTTCTGCAGCAGTAAATATTTTTAAAAAAGGATACTGTGCGGAGTGAAATAGACATTGATTACTGTTGCTAACCCAGTGCATGACCTTATAGAGTTTCTGAGTCTACAAAACAGCAAAATGTAACAGAGCTCCATGTGCACAGAGTGCTCTGCAATTAGATCTAAACCCCACCAGATCACACTGGGCTCATGGTTATCTACTGCAGGTTCTGAGAAGAACACTCATTCTCCACCTGTGTAGTTCTGTCTTTATTTATTAATAAGGGTCATTAAGGCAGCTGTAGAACATGTTTAAAGTGTTTTCTTCTTACATTTCAGTTTAAAGTATGTTCTGATAAGAGGAACAAATGCCGGCTTTACTTGAGTTTCCTAAATTTGGTACCGGCAGGGACATTAAAATACTGGTCTCACCAGTATAAAACTCTTCAAGTGGCAAACATAGCAACCTCACAACCAGTGCTGACGGAGGCGCTTTGTGAAAAGGGGCAGACAGTACACCAAACAGAAGGCCAGAAACATGGCCAAATCCCATGTAGCTTCAAATAAAACCACAGTTCTGTGCCATGTTCTGGTAATCCTACCACCCTTATGCTGGCTGCCTTTCATTGTGCCTGGGCCCCAGAAGTTGTTTATCATCAAAGCCCACCTAATCCAGCCAATCCTGACGCTGCTGTCATGCTCCTGTTGCAATAAATTGCATGATAGCAGCATCAGGATTGGTTGTCAGGCAACTGGGAGTCTTTTAGGTTGTGTCTTTTTCCTCCAGCTCCCTGACACAGTGTGGGTATCTGAAGGCTGTAAAACGCATCTCAGACTGGGCATATCAAGAAAGCGGTCAGCCAAACAAACTTCACTTCACTTCCCTGCCAATCATGATTGGTCATGCCTTTAACTTCACTACCGTATCCTATATGAGAACATAGAGTCCTTGACAAAAGGGAAAATCAGTGGGAAGCATTATTTCTATTGAACAAAAGCACAAAACAACAATTAAATGGGTGCAGGATGTGGTGGCTGGCAGAGAGAAGGCAATGCCCTAATGCCTCTATGGACAAGCTGCTACTGGTAATTGGTAGATGTGGATAAGCCAGTAAATTCATAGAAAGCCATGCCAGAACTGATCCTTAAACCTGGCTTGGCCTTGAGAGACAAAACAGGAGCCAAGCCATCATAAAAATTGCCATGTGTATCACACAACTAAAGTCATGTAAAAATATGATCACATAATGTTTAAATAATGGCTGTTTTTTCAACTTTTTCAAATGTTCCAAGTGTTTCAGTTCAATGGATTCGATTATATCAGTGCATCCAGTGGCATATATCGAAAATACTTTTTTATAAGCATAAACTATGCCATGACGACGCTACCATGAGTTAGATAAAAAAAAAATACGTTAGTCAGTCTTGTTAACTGTATGTACGACCAGTGTTGTTCAATTCATTGCATAATTTATAGGAAAAACGTTACAATAAGCACATGTAGATATCCAATAAAAGTAGGGAGAATCACAAAGTATGGGCTGCATCATTTCAGCAAGTTTCTATGTATGAATCTTTTACTACGTTAATACTAAGATAAAAAGCAGAACATAAAATAACACAACCACCAGCCAACACCATCATTTTGCGACCAGTTATTCGTACATCTGGCCCTATGTTGGTGCAAACATCAAGTTAAATTCTAGAAAAAGTACAAAGTTAAGGGAAAGGGAATACAAGACACTTTATACTTTTGGCTGGAAACAGACATTATTTTACATGTTCTGTTTTTAGATCAAGCAGTACTAGAGAGAGGATGGGGTAGTGCATGGGATGTTTGTCCTTTCTCTTTTTTGGAGCCATGGGGCAAGGGCTGAGGCTGAGCCGACATTTGGCTCAAGTCAGGCTGGAGCCTTGAATGGATTGCACACCTCTAGTAATTGGTGCCCAGGTTGCCAATAAGGTTTCAAACATCTCCTAAACAAACTGTTACGCCTGTGGATTCTTGCAAATCCCCAACACCAGTGAGTGCCCAAGCACAACATAGCCAAAGCAGGCAAGTGTCTTAGAGCCTCACCACACATTTGGAAACCTCAGCAGAACGGGAAACTCATTAGGCAATTCCAGAGCCACTACAAATTAACTTGTTCTCACTGGAGTGTGCTAACGAAACTAAATGAGCCTTCATCCAGGGCTCCTTTAATAAAGAAGGGATTGTTAGCATGTAAAAGGGGAAAAGAGGTTGATGCCTCCTTGGTCCTGAAATAAACATCCCCCCTGCTGCCTTCCTACTGTTTACGTGAAATAGAAAACTTAAACTGTTTAACCCTTAAGCATGAGACAAATAGGTCCAGCTCGCAAAAATCCCATCTCATTGACTGATATAAACGCCATTGTACACCATCCAGGCAGTGACATCTAGTTGGTGAATCTCATGTTCATCCACCACAACATTCAGCAAACCCAGAATTTATTGATTCATTATGACTGCACACATGCGAGCAGAGGAAGCTGTAGAGCGGTGGTAATACTGGAATGCGGGGTATGAAATCCAGTCAAATTCATTAGGTTGGTGTAGAGGCTGATTTTCAAGTGTTTGCAAAATGGTAACAGTTAGTGTCCTGGTGAAGATGAACATTGCTGAGGGAGGGGGAAGCCTTGCTGGTGCAGTGCTATTCCTCCAACCAATTTCAGTTTTGGTGCTATCTTTGACTGACGATGTTGCAAGAATCACCTTCAGCTTCTGGTTCATGGCATTACGTTTAAAATGTTAATGACGTAGACTTCGGACTGCAAGGCCTTTTGAATCAGGCAATGGGTTTTAAATGTAATTCTTTATTTGACAGGCCGCCAATGGAGGGATTTTAGGGCTAGGGTAATATCATCAGAGCCCTTCGGGTTGTAGATAAAATGAGTCACATAGTTTTAAGCTCTTTATAATGTGATCATGTTTTTAGTCAGACGGCAGATGTAGATTCCATTGCAATAGTTGATACTAGAAAGAGCATCGGCTAAAATTAGGGAAACATGCTCCTGGATCTGCACAAATGGGAGGATCCCGCATTGGTGATGGAGTTTGTAGAAGATACTCTAGGTAACAGCATTGACCTGAGAACGGAAGATCGTTGTTTAAGACCATTTTTAAGTTACTTACAGATTTAGAGGGATTAGAGTGAGGGCTAAGGATTTTGAGGCCAGATACTGAAAAAAGTATGCTATTTATTGGGCCAGGAGGAGGACCTCAGTTTTGGAGCCATTGTTTTTTTTTTTTTTTTTAAACCTTTATTACAGAATGCAAAAGATATACAAAGATGGGCCTACAACCTTCAGGCCGGCCGCTAGCAAGCAGTGGGAGCATAAAACACAGTTATGAAACACAAGCGGCAAGTGATAAAGGTTCCAGGAGTCGAAGAAAGCGTTGGCGGCCAAACCGTCCGGACCCCCCAAATGGCGGTTCCATTTTTTATGAGAAAGTACAAACAAATCCACAAGGCAGCAAAAGTCAAAGCAGCATTATGAGCTCCCCTGGGGAGGACCCTACCGATCCACAGGAATAGGGGGGGGGGGGGGGGGACGGGCCGGGACAGAAACAAAGTGAACACGATACACAGAACCAAGGTAACAAGCAGACTAGGGAGACTGGGCCACTGCCAAATCAGGCGTCAGCAGCGGGGTACAAATGCCGCCACGATAGGAGTTCCAGGGGCCCCACACTTCCACCCATTTCCCAGGCTTACCTCTCGCCACATACACTACCTTCTCCCGAAACATACACCAATCCATGTTGTCCTTCCACACCAAGACCGTTGGTGACCTCTGGGAGCCCCACAATTGCGCTATGTCACGCTTGGCCACCATATATCCCAGTGTCACCCACCACGTTTGCAGCACCGTGTAATCAGTCGGCTCCCACACATTCAGCAGACATCTCCTAGCCTCGGGAAACAGCGTCACATGCGTGACCGCTTGCAACACCGCATGTACACCACGCCAGAAGCGCGCCACCTCCGGGCATTCCCACAAAGTATGGAAGAAAGTCCCCGACAAACCACACCCACGCTTACACATCCCATCCACGGCATATCCCATACGCATCAGACCCGGCCCCGTAACGTAGACCCTGTGGAGTATTTTGAGCTGGACGAAACGAAGGCGGGCCGGTATGGCCACCTCTTTCGGGGAGGCCACCGCAGATACCCAGTCCTCGTCATCCAGCTCCAATCCATCGGCAACCCACGCCTCACGAAGGCCAGTCAGCAGTCCCGAGCGATCGTTGATGAGCTTTTTATAAATCAATGAGATAGTGCCATCCGGTACATGCCCATCTAGCACTCTATCTTCCAGAGGGGAGCACTCCGGGATGGACGCCACATCCGGGAATACAGAACACAGCGCATGACCAACCTGTAAATACCGGAAGTACTCCCTGTCCTGCAACTGGAATTCCGTCTGCAGCACATCGAACGTTTTGAATCCCCCCCTCGTCCAGAGATCGCCCACTCTGCTGATGCCTATCGTGTCCCACTTCTCAAAGCCTTTCGAGGTCCACAAGCAGCCCAATCGCTCAGATGCATACAGTGGCGTTGCCCGGGTCAACCGATCCTTCCACCCCATCGCCAAGTTTGCCGCGTGCCACACCTGTACCGCGACCCGCGTAGGACCCGTCAGACGTGCGTCGAGCGATCTAGAGTAGAGCGCACGATTATAGTCGCCACCCGGCAGCAACAATTTGTCCATTTCAAAAGCCGGGTTAAGGGCGGGCCCATACAGGCCATGGTTTATCGCAGCCAGCTGGGAGGCCCAGTAATACCGTTTGATGTCTGGGAGGGCAACCCCCCCGTCATACCACGGGAGCGTCAGCTTCGCGAGGGCGATACGCGGCCTCCCATCCCAAAACAGGTGGCGCTGCAGACCCTCCACCTCCCGAAAATAGCGCGCCGGGACGACGTCCATCGTGTTTTGTAGAGCGTATAAGAAACGCGGCAACGACATCATCTTAAACAGTGCCGCACGGCCGAGCGGCGAGAGCGGCAAGCGCCTCCAACGCGCCACGTCCTCCTTCAGGCGCTGGAGGGGGGGGGGGGGGGGGAGTAAATTCTGTTTATATCGAGCCGCAGCGTCCAGGGTAATAAAGATACCCAGGTACTTAAATCCCTGCGGAGCAACCTGGATAGGACAACCCCGCGGAAGGATAGGAGCCTCCCCCGAGAGGACATACACACAGGATTTAGCCCAGTTGTTGACTAAGCCGGAGTTGCGGCCAAATGAACGCAATACATCCACTAACACAATCAATTATTCACGCGGGGAAGCAAGGTACAAAAGAATATCGTCCGCGTAAAGGGAGACGCGATCCTCATACTCGGGGGTCCATCGGAGACCACGAATCGAAGGGTGCCACCGCAGCCACTCCGCCAGGGGCTCCAAGGCAAGCGCAAAGAGGAGCGGCGACAGCGGGCAGCCCTGCCGCGTGCCCCTGCCCAATTCAAAAGGAGCCGATACTCTACCATTCACCACCACCTGCGCCAGCGGTCCGGAATACAACAATTTCACCCAGCCAATGAATCCCGGGCCAAACCCAAACTTAGCCAGCGTCGCCCAAATATATGGCCACTCAAGCGTGTCGAACGCCATAGTGGCGTCCAAGGACGCCAAAATGGCTGGCTCTCGTATGAATGGGACCCTCGCGAGCACCCCATGCAGACGCCGCAGGTTGAGCGCGGTGTTGCGATGAGGGATAAAGCCGGACTGGTCTTGATGGATCAGATCGCACACCATGCTAACCAGCCGATTAGCCAGCACCTTGGCGAGAATTTTCGGCTCCGCATTCAGCAGCGAAATGGGCCTGTAAGACGTGACCCGATCCCGCGGCCTCCCCTCCTTATGAATAACCACAATAGTCGCAAGACGTTGGTCCAGCGGGAGGAAACCCGCCAACGGGGCCGCGAGGAACATATCACGGAGATGCGGAGCCAGTGTATCCGGCCGTAATTTGTACAATTCGATGGGAAGGCCATTAGGACCCATGGCCTTGCCAGAGGCGACCGAACGTATGGCGAGGGCAATCTCCTCAGACGTCGGAGCCGCGTCCAACAACAATTTATCCACCTCCGAAAGGGAAGGCAGCGCAATGTCTTTAAGCAGGTCATGGGAATCCTCTTCCGAGCGGGAAGATACCAGGGAATACACCCCACGGAAATACTCAGCGAAACAATCAACAATTTCCTCCGGCTCCGTGACACACACACCATCCAGTCTCTCGATCGATGGGACAACTCGACTCGCTCTCTCCTTTTTATCCAGCCACGCAATCAGTTTACCAGCCTTATTACCCACATCATACAGTCGCCCCTGTTGCTCTCTACTCAGGCCCCTGGCTGCCTCCGTGACTAGGGCCTTGTAGTCCGCCTGTTTGAGTCTGAGAGCATGCAGTTTATCGTCCGTGACCCCACACTCCAGATCACCCTCCAACTCAGTTATCTCAGATTCGATACGGGTCACCTCCTCCCGCTCGCGCCTCCGGGAATGGGAAATGAGGGATAGGGCCTCCCCCCGAAGTACCGTCTTGAACGCCTCCCACAAAGAAACAGCAGACGACACAGACCCCACATTGTCTTCAAAATATCGCTCAAGAGATTTAACCAAATCTGCGCGAATTGTGGGGTCACGCAGGTACCAGGGGTTGATCGGGACCACCCTCCCCTCCCCCCTCGGGACAATGTCGAAGTGCAACAGGAGCGGGGAGTGGTCTGAAATACCCCGAGCCAGATGTCGCACCTCCCCAACCCTCCCCGCCTGTGCTGCTGGCATCAGAACATAGTCAAGCCTCGAAAGACTGCCATGAGCCCCGGAATGAAAGGTGTATTGTATCTGCGTAGGGTGTTTCAGCCGCCAACAATCCACCAGCCCCAGGGTATCCAAGAGGCCAGATAACCAAGCTTGGGCTCGGGGGGGATCCCTGGGTGGGTGACGATCCTCAGTTCCGGAAATTACAGCGTTAAAATCCCCCCCAACCACTAAAATCCCCTCCGGCAGGCCAAGAAGAAGGCGCCCCAAATCAGCGAAAGTAGTCGTCTGCAACCCTGGCGGGACATAAACAGAAACCAAAACAATCACTTTACCCTCCAGTCTACCCACCAGAGCCGTATACCGTCCCCTATCATCATGGAGCACCTCATCAACCTCCAACGGGAGCGAGGTTTTAACCATAATGCCCACACCCCTCGAACCAGATGTGAAGCCCGAGTGAGCTACAAGGCGATAGCCCCGTCTATTCATGGCACGAAAGGAATTTCCAATGAGGTGTGTTTCCTGCAGAAATACTATATGGGGTGAAATCCGTTTTAAGAACTGCAGGACCACCCCCCGTTTTATCCTGTCCCCCAGTCCATTAACATTCCAGGACAAAAGCCTCAGTCCCCTACCCCCCATCATAGCCAAAACCGATCAGTCTCCCCCCCAGAGAGCACTTTAGAGATGGCACAACAATACTTCTGCCTTGTGGTACAAATAAACAATACCCAACCCCAACCCAACATCCCAAACAAAACTCCCCCCTCCCTGCACCCCTGCATGAGCCCAGACAGCCCCCCCAACTTGCAGTGCCTGTCGCCCCTGTGTAAACTAAACTACAAAGACCCCCTAGAGGAGGAAAGAGAACCCCCTCGAGACACAGCACAACCTCCAATGGAGGGGGAACAAGACACAACAGTCAAGAGACCCTAAGCTTGGCCGAAAGGTGGCATCATCAGGAATGAGCCCCAGTGTCAATACCTCATACCCGGTCCGGTGGGCACTCTCCTCCCGCTGCCCCCATCCCATCCCGATCATGTCCCCCAGACAAAGTGTCCAACCAGTCCCCGGCCATCTCAGGACGGTCAAAAAAGTGAGTGCGACCATCAGCCTCCACACGCAGCCTGGCCGGGAAAAGCATTGCGTATTTTAAGTTCATGTCTCGAAGCCGCCGCTTGACGCCCATGAAAATCAGTCTCTGCTTCTGGACCGCCTGCGTGAAATCAGGATAAAAGTTCACCTCCATGTTCTCCAGCTTAAGCGGCCCTCGCAGTCTGGAAGCTTGTAAAATCGCATCCCTGTCCCGAAAGTTGAAGATACGGGCAATAAGAGGCCGCGGGGGAGCTCCGACCTTCGGTCTGCCGCCAGGAACTCTATGGGCCCTCTCCACCGCAAAGAATTTACTCAGTCCTCGAGGCTGGAGATGGGTAGAAATCAGGTCCTCCACAAAGAGATCCGCCGCCGAATCCTCCAGTCCCTCAGGCACTCCGATAATGCGAACATTATTCCTCCGGGCCCTGCTTTCGGAGTCCTCCAGGCGCCGATCCATGAGCGCACTTGCCTGCCAGAGCCGGCGCACCTCCGTCTGGAGGGCCGCTACCTCAGTCGTGAGGCCCGAGGCGGTATGGGCCAAAGAGTCAACCCGGTCATTTGTCTTAGATAGATCCGCTCTAACAAGGTTGACATCGATGAGGACCGCATCGAGTTTGTGCGCCAAGGTGTCGAATTGTTGGCCCACCGAGGTCTTCATCTCAGCAATGGCGCCCATGACGTCCTGCAAAGTCAGATCCGTAGGCAAATCCGGGGCATCCGGGGGGCACTCGGAAGACTTATGCGACCCGCCGGGAGACCCCTTCGGGAGGGTGTAGCGATCCATAATGTTGACTTGAAGTGCGGTGCCACGCCGGGTCGATTTGGCCTTCAGCCGATCTCCATCCTGCTTCGTGGCCATCGTCGTGTATCTCGCACCCTCACTAGACACGCAGTGGAGAGCAAGCAATCGAGGCCGAGAACCCCGGAGGTCACCTCAGGAAGGCGGATCAGGTCCCCGCAGTCAGGCAGGCAGGGTCCCCCAGCGAGGCCACCACCACACAAAGAAGCGCCGTAATCCCACTCGCGATGACGGCAAGGGGACTCAAAAGCGAAAGTGAAAGTGTGGGGTACGCGACTCGCCAGGCTCGTCCCGCCGTTGTTATTCACTTTTCCACTGGATCATCCCCAAACTCGAGTCCGGGGTCAGGAGAGAAGTAGGCCTCAAACTGCAGTCGATGCTCATCCCGGCACCCGGGGTCCGATTCAAAAACGGAAAACGGGTACCACCTCGGTTCAGGTTCACCGACACAGTCCCCTCAACCAATTCAGGATGAAGACAGGATAAACGTAGGAGGTTGTGGAGGTCCTCGGGAGCCTCGCACCTACGCGGCCATCTTGGTTGCGCGCTAGGCTCCTCCCCCTTGGAGCCATTGTTATCCAACTTGTACATTTCGAGGAGGTCAGGGACTTTTTAAAGATTTTCTGTATTTCTAGGGATTTTGAAGAGAATCTTATGTCTTCAGCGTACACACGGTACTTGATGTAGTTGTTGGCTATACCAATGAGGGTGGCCAGGTATGTTTTGAAGGGAGCAAGAAAGAAGGAAGATCCTTGGAGGACGCCATTACCATGGTACATAGATGAGAACGACCTGTGTTTCACAGAGTGGGAGGTGTTGGCTAAGAAGAACACGAAAATTTGGATGATGGTACCTCTTAACCCAAAGGAGGACTTAAAATGTGAAAAAATTATCTTGTAAACAGTTGTATTGAAAGCTGCATACAAATCAAGCAGGATTGGTGCACAGCTTTTACAATTAGATGTGACAGAGAGGGATTGTTTAGGACTTCTCATTCTGAAGTCCTGCTGCCCCCAGGGAGACTATTGTGGCAGAGAGCTTACTCATTTTCCATCCTCAAGAGAGTAGCCATTAGACTCTGTTCAAGGCTTGCTCACAGTAGAAGGCAGTTGATATGTAACTTGGGCATTATTCACAGGAGGGTGGTAGTGAAACATCTGCTATAAATCAGCGGCTGCCCTATCGAGCTTGTTCTTGGGACTCCTGTATCATTTACAGTTGTGGAAAGCATTAGGTTTTTGATTCCATAGCCTCAGCCATCAAAAACACCTTCTCAGTGAGCCTGCCACCAGAGATCTGCCAGCTTCACAGTGTTGGAAGGTTCACCCTATCTAGGTTGGGGATATTAATGTTTCTTTCTGGCCCAGGGTCAACTTGCAAAGCATGACCGTCTAGGCAGGAAAAAAAAGAGAACACTGCCCCTGATCTGCTGAAAAAGCCTCTCTGTTTTGGTTTTTCAAAAATTAAACCCCATTTTAGGGATTGGTATCTGTTAAACAAACAAAAAATGCCAACCAAAGTGCCAAATCACTGTTACATGGAAGGCTGGGTGACATTGTGCAATTTAGCCAAAAGTCCTCCAAGCATTTTAATGTTCCCTACTGAAATCTGGTGGGCCGGTGGTTCTTAGGCTGGTGGTATAAGTGGACTGTTCATAATCCCATAAGTTGTCAATTGCTCCAGCAACCACTAAAGGAGTGCCTGCATCTCCTTCTGGAATCCTATCTGTCAAGTCACAGCTCAATCGCATTTGACTGCCTAATCAGACCATATAGCATCCACACCTTTCACAGTCTTTGGTGCATCTTTTAAGATGAGCGTGTGGTTTCATGCATGAGTCACCTCTGACAGGTTGCTTAAGCTCAAATGGCTGGCAGCCCTTGCCAGGACTTCAGATGCTGCACAACTCTGTACAACAAATCACAATGCTGCAGTGATCCTGTAGATGTCCATATACAGTAAAAGAACCTTAAATCCTTTCTTTACATTAGCTATCATTTTCTCTGGAAATTACTCAGACTGATTGAAACAGTCATTTGCAGACTTAAATTGAACTTGGGTATGCCAATATCGTCAATAATAAGTATAATGAGAATTTACAGTCGTAACTGGAATAGCTCACAGTGTGAACACGTCTTCTCCAAACAGCTTTTGTGTGCATTCTATGTTTGGAAACCTTTGCGTTTGTGGATAGTGATAAGCATATATGATAGGTGCATTTGAACTCTCTGGACATCATCAATGATTTCCTTATGTGACGAATAGGAAGAAAATCTTTATGAACGCTGGCAGTAGGAGGGATCGACTTCAAAACAGGTCAGAAGTCAGATTAATGGATTTTACCTTGAGGATAAATGATGCAAGCATTAGCAGGCGCCGTGGTACTTGGGCAGGACATTTACATATGCTTAAGTTAAATTAATACATGCAAAAAACGATTGGATGTTTGAGTAAAGTTGTATTCCTAAAATGATTCTGCGACTACTCTTGAGAAGCTATAAATGTTTTAGCTTTCTACTAGTACTCGCCAGCAGTTTCTCTGAGAGTTCCTAAGCGTATGAAATGTTCTACAAACATCAAGACAAATAATAATGGGCAGAATTACAACTTTGTAAATAAATAGTAAATTGTGAAGCTCGCAAAGTTTAAAAACATGGGTTCAGCTTTAGCAGCTAACTATGGCAGTGGGAACCCCGGAGGGCCTACACGTGACAGTAAGTAGAGTTGTGCCTCTTGGCTGCCACTGGCACAACCCTCACTCCCGGGCTACACCCCATCTGCGCCCCAAGTCCTTCCTGGCCATCCATCCACTTTCAGTTTTGATGCACTGCCACCCCACAGCCCGAGTTGCCTTGAATGACACCTCTCTACATTCCGCGCTACATATTTCTGCCCCTCATCACCACACCACATGACCTGAGGGAGGGTTTCAGATGTCAATGAGTAATGCCACAGAATTTCCTGCCACAGAATATCCTGCCCACTGGGACATCCTGTGATAGGAAATCTTGTCTTTCAGCTGCAACGAGCCCATTTAATTTCACCTGTGACAAAGTTAGGTAAAGTAGGAAACTTGGTTTGCAAAGTTAAATCTTCACTCACAGGCATACAGAGGAGTACATTTTCACTTTTGCTTCAGGGTGGGACCCAACATGATCAACAGTATTCCCACTAGGAAGGCTAACACCGTGTGGTTTGAGATGGCCCTAGGCTAGACTTCCACAAGTTCACAAGGAAGCCTATACCTGGCAGCAAGCCTTCATAGTAGCTTCCTACTGTTAAGATGGCTGATAGCTTTGGTATCTCTTCCACCTCCACATCCCAAAAAAAACTGATAGGCATTCGACCTTGACCACCAAGACAGGTAGCCGAAGGACTGAGGAACGAGGAACTTCCTCATGACTCTCTGAGTTACCTAGAGAGTACGAAAGGGACTAATGTACGCATGCAGTTCATTACAAAACACAACACCAAAGAGACAGGCAACAAAATCCCAGCATCAGTTGTTCATGACGTGCTAGATTACCTTGAATTACTTTCTATAAGTTGATTACATTGAATTGCCTTCTATAAGTGCTTCTTTCTGATTTTTCACTGCAAAGGTGTGTTTACATTCCTCACAGAGCACATACAATGCTGAACTCGACCAACGAGATGCACCACACCTATGTACTCCGATGTTGCCTGAGCATTTTCAGCTATCCTGAAAATAATTTTGAGTAAACTTAAGATCTCAAGTAGTGTGTACTGGAACCTCTTTTATTATTATATCCACTTATTTTCCTACTTATGTCTTAAGCTTTCTTAGGTGAGATATCACCAGAGGATGTAACACAAGAGAATGAGTGTCTCTAAGTGACAGACTCCAGTAGACTACATTTTACAGCATGCATGGGGTCAGTGTCATCTTGTAGATGTTTCTAGATGCTAACGTGGCTTTGGACTTCTAGAAGATTTTAATCTTCCCTCTTCTACAAATTCTTGAAGTTCAGCCAATATTTTTCTGTTTACTTTGTGACTTAAAGGGTCTGGGCAACCAATCACAGCTCTTCACTTTACTCGGGTAGAAGTGGCTCCGATTTCCGACAGTCTTATGACTTCAGTGGCAAACAAACAACTGGATGATTTCGGGTGACCTGACAGACGAGGTCAGCTTAGCACTGCGGGGACTCTTTTCAAGCAAGACAGCACTTCAACAGAAACAGGGGCAGTTTGACTTTATAAAGGGAAATACAATTACTTGATGATTGAGATTTTCAAGCCTCTTTCCTAATCAGTGGTTAACCTCCTTACCTGTGCCACATGCACACCTTTCACATCAGAGTGGTCATTTGATTAGTTCACAGGACACCCTTATCTTGCATCAAGAAAAAGGTAAGAATTTCTGTAAGTAAACATCAGCTTTGGAGAACCTGTTGTTAGAATTTTCTGTTTCAGTGAACCTGATCCCTGAGCCCAAGTCAATTGGGTACCAGATATCTGGTAGCTTCGCGCATATCTGAATTTGCAAGGAGGGTGGTGCTATAATAAAGGACAGGTAACTCTAGTCAGACACATATAGGGTTCGCTTTAGGGGCCTGATACACAAAGATCATGATGCAAATAGTTAGGTTCACACAGCAACTGCTTTGTGACCCGACTTCAGTCTCCTACTAGAGCTGATATATAAATCAGTCCTAGTGTAAAATCCCCATTTGCAAAGAATTGAAAAAAGATCAGTGTCAATAATAAGCCGGAGGCTGTATCACTTGTATGCAAATACAGGGGGGGAGGCTGAAAGGTACAGCAGCCCTCTATCGGACCATCACCCTTACACTATGCCTACTTTCATTCCAGCCCCTTTTCTTAAAAATGACAGAGTCCAAAGTCAAGGACACACCGGGCTGCTTTCAGACTCTATGAAACAGAAATTGTTAGGATTAGGACTCTCTGACGTGTGGAAGTCAAGAAACCCTACAGCTAGGGAATACACATGCTTCTCAGTGGCACATCAGCCGTATGCCCGTATTGACTGGTTCTTAACATCCCGAGAGTTACTAAGGCCACGAGGGTGGCCTCGATAGGGGCCGCTAAATATCAGATGATTGAGATTCCCTAATTGGGCTTGAATTGAGTCCAAGGGGACCCCCAGGGTCACAAACAGTGGAGGCTTAATCATAAACTGCTTGAATATGACGCCAACATTAAAGAAATAAGGGACACCATTAAGACGTATCTTGAAATTAACGATGTTGGAGGGACCTCACTCGCCATTCTATTGAACGCCCTAAAAGCCGTCATCCGAAAGCGCTGCATAGCAATGGCAGCAGGGGTCATTATGGATAGGAAAGAAAAGAGGGAGCACCTCGAATCACAAGTAAAGTAATTGGAGGGGGTTCATCAGAGGACGGGCAACGTTCAGATTCGGCGGCAACTTTATGCAGCTAGACAGCAGCTGAAGGCCCTTGACTATGACCGGGCGGAATATTCGCTCCTGCAAACCAAGCAGCATTACTACGCTGGTGGCAACAAGGCAGGGAAACTCCTGGCATCTCTTCTTCGAGCTCAGACAACTGCTAGACGCATTGAGGATATTAGACGTACTCAGGGTGAGATCTTACGTTCAGACAGGGACATAGCAGTCAGGTTTGAATCCTTTTATACAGAATTATACGGTGCAGACAATCTAGATTTGGAAGCGGCCAAACAATATGTGAAAGAAGACCCGATGGCGCCCCTTTCTCACCTGGATGCAACAAATCTAGATGCAGATATTCGGACGGAGGAGGTTCTTAAAGCTATAGCGGGGAGGATGGTTTCTCGACCGATTTTTACAAATCCTTTGCCCAAGACTTGGCCCCCATCCTGGTTTATTTATTTAACTCCTTTAGCAACTCTAGTAAAGTGACCCCAACTATGACCATGGCTGAAGTAGTAGTGATCCTTAAGCCCGGTAACGACCCGAGGTATTGTGCCTCCTATCGTCCCATTTCATTACTGAACATGGACCTCAAGATTTTCACAAGCATCCTGGCTGCCCGGTTAGCGCCTCAAATGCAGGGGTTGATCGACCCCAACCAGTCAGGATGTATCGCGTAAAGCAACTGTAGTGATGGAGCCCGTTAAATGTGCCACTTGCTCGATAAGACCCAACGTACTCAGACTCCCACGGTGCTTCTTTCGATCAATGCCGAGAAGGCATTCGATCCGGTCACTGACTGTATCTGCAACAGACAATCTGTAAATTCGGTGCTGGTGACCGCTTCATGAATGGGTGGACTGCATCTATAGGGACCCTCAGGCACGTATTAGGGTTAACAGGGTAACATCTCATCTGTTTGGAACTCAGAGGGGTACGCAACAGGGTTGCCCTCTGTCGCCCCTGCTCTTTGCTTTGTATATAGAGCCCTTTGCAGAGAAAATTCGCCAGAACTCGAGAATATCTGGGATCTGAATGGGAGATAGGAAGCATAGAATGTAATTGTATGCAGACGATGTAATATTATTTTTGACCCAACCAGCAACCTCGATACCCCCTTTAATGGAGGAACTGGATCTTTTCAGTTGAGCATCGGGCTTTAAGGTTAACATCAATAAAACTCAAGTTATGAGCCTGATTCTCTTCCAAGCAGAACAGGCCCTAAGGGTACAGTTCCCATTTAAGTGGGCTACAGACGGCGTCCAGTACCTGGGTTTGCAGCTGTTCCCTAGCCTGGTCAAGACGGCCCAAGTGAACTATGCCACTCTCTTGGCCGGGGTTAGGAATGAGCTCTCCAATTGGAAGAGACACCTCCTATCCTGGCTGGGTAGACTGGCACCAGTTAAAATGACTACTCTCCGTGAATCCTCTATGTGATGCAGACGTTGCAGCTCAGACCACCGCCCAATATGGTGTCACAGATGCAACACCTTATCAATAACTTTGGGGAGGTAAGAAAGCAAGGCTATCCCGCAACTTGACAAATCTGAAGTAGAAAGACGGGGGTTTGGGTGTACCATGTTTGGAACGTTATTTTCAGGCAGTGCAGATTCGTGCTAGAGTGGTATAAGTTAGAGTCAGAGAAGCACTGGTGTTTTATAGACTGCTCTATAGCAGAAATGCACATTTGGGAGGTCCCATGGCTTCCCAGGAAACACCGGCCCAGTGGGGTATATGTGTTACTGGTCTCAAGGGCCACCTTGGCTGTGTGGGATCGGGTACAAGTACCATATGGCCTCTCGACCCCTGTGTCCCCTCTGACCCCATTTATAGTCAACCCCAACTTCCCACCGGCCCACACAGGGGAGGGATATCTCCATTGGCAAGAGGCCAACTGTCAACGCATTGGGGACCTTTGATGAACACGGTGTAATTGACTTCACAGGCCTCATCGAAGGTTTTGGGGTCCCTCGAAAGGCATATTGGCAATACCTGCCTCTTCGCCACTGGGTCACCCAACCACAGATAAGACCCCATGCAGGTCGTTTTTCAACAAAATTTGAGAAGTGGTATGTTACCAGAACGTCAGATGAACGGTTGCTGGCCGACATTTATGCTTTCTTATACACACCCAGACAGACTAATAAATCCCCGGCGCAGCACAGGTAAGAATCTGAATTGGAACGCAAGTTCTCTCCCAAGGAATGGCATGACATCATACATAGGGCCAGGACTACCTCATGAAGCACAGGAGGCAAGGAGATGTTTTTGAAAATTGCATATTATTGGTATTATACACCAGCGAGAATTATCAAGTGGAAACCGGGTGGGAATGGACAATGCTGGAGGCAGTGCAGTCTGCAGGGCACGCTCACTCATATATTGTGGTCATGCCCGAAGATACAGGGCTACTGGGAGGTGATTCTCCAGGATATAGATGATATATATCACACTGATTTACCTAAATTCCCCATATACATACTTTTAGGACTCCCGAATGCCCTGATGTAGCCTCTTAGATCTAGCCGGGGTAGAGCAATTACATTGGCATTGGGGGCAGCACTTCTGGTTCGATGGAGCACAGCGGAAATTCCCACTCGTCTGGATTGGCTATATAAGATATGGGAAATACTGGGGATGAAAAAGATAACAGGGGGCCTCACACGTTCCCTCCCTAAATTCGATAAAACATGGGGTACCACTATAGAATTCTTGTCCAACGAGTTTACTGATCTTACTTGCCCGAAGTATTTTAGAGTGCTCCATCTCACTAATGCCCCCTCCAAATGATTAAGGATAGCTGATGGCCACCCAGCCCAGAACATCTAGGTGACTCCTGCCTGTTGCTTCACACACATGTATAGGGGATAGACCTCTTTACCCTCTCTTCTTTTTCCTACTCTTTTCTTTTTTGTACCTTTATTCCTAGTTCATACGAATGTTCCCCTCCGGCCAGTGGATGTAGGTGGCAGCTAATGTAATGCTTGTCTTCTCAAAATCAATAAAAGGATTTAAACCATAAAATCTGGAAGCAAAAAATAAATTCTCTGAACGGCATGGAGGAGGAGGGAGCAGCAGGCCTCTCAATGTCCCCGACATTGATTTACAGAGTACACATTGCCAATAATATGCAGGTTTGACGCTGTAAATCAGTACCACCTGCTTTGACAGTGCAATCACCTGTCAACAGTTTGCAACCATAGCTGTGGTTGTGATACATGGATTCATTGCGTAATGAATCAGAAGGTGGAGATGGAGACCCGTTTCACACTCGCTTGACCTTCTGAAGTGTACTTTGCAAATCAGAAAAACAACTCACAAGGTACCTTGTACAATGGGACTTGATGATTAGCCTGTGGCATTGGGATCACAGGACTTGTGACCAGATAACAGTTGTGTACCTCATTCCTAGGTACCACAGAATTAGGTAAGTTCAACAAGAGTCCTTGGCAAACACTGATTTTTGTAAAGAAAAACCCAGGTAGGAGAAGAGTCTTCTTCTGAAGGTAGAAGCTGGAGAAACAGATTCCAAATCGTTAGTTGTTTCGAGCAAAGTACCTTGCCTTATTAGTGGATTGCACGTCCCATTTGAGAAGTTCTCCCTGACCTTGGATCATCATCTGCTCAGTGGCAAATTGTGTTGGAGGACTTCAAATTAGAAGACATATGCTCACAATTCTCTTTATGTAATCGGTATAAAGTAATTACTAAGAAAACAATTGTTGTAGTGATGCTCTTGAAGTGAGTTAATTGCCATCTTAAAACGGGACTGCAAGGAAAGCAGTGGCACTATGTACAGTTCATGAGGTTACACAAATAATATATTATATTCAACAAACACTGTATAAAATAAAAGCAAAATTTAACCAGGACTTGTTTCTAATTTTAAAGAAATAGAAAGGAGGCCAGTTAGATTATTTGAACAGTTGGTAATGATATCAGCAAAAGTACCCAATTAGGCTCTAATTCCAAATTGTCGGATAATTTAGAATGTGGTGCAAATGGATCATTAATCCCAACACAGCGTTTGCAACGAAAAATCTGGGAATATTTGTACAGTGAAAAATGTTAAAATGCAGGAAAAACTACAGTAATCGAGTATGCAAACTTTGAGACTGCATGGTATTTCTCCCTGGAATGGGCTGTTGGATTCACTCCGGTATCTCTTGCTCCCTGGAAGAACATTTTTAGCAGATAAAGTCAGCCAATTTGTAATGCCCTCTTATCCCCTGAGTATACAAATGTTCTCCCATTGATGATACTAGATACAAACAAATAGCAAGAGTGTGAAATGCAAATACTAGGACTGCTTTGGTACACTCCTCACTGTTCTGAATACCTCAGGGTAATAATGATTCACTTGTCACACTTATATTTTTCCTTTTTCATAATATTGCATGTAATTTACAATTTACACAACCTCAAAGTCCACCACTAACTCATTTATCGCACCGTTATATTTGTGTGAGGACAGAAAATTCAATTTCTGGTGCTTCAGTCTCCGCTCTCTAGATAATAATCATTCCTTCTAGTGTAATTTTTAGGTCTCGGCTAGACAGCACATGCACTGTTTCGAAGAGACATGTTGTATTTAATCTGTGGGCTTCAGCTCGCCCAAAGGCTTCCAATTTACTTGCTTCATCGTCTATCTCATGTTCTTTGTCACCATCTATCCTGGCATGCACAGTCATGTTTCTTCTTATGTTTAGCACCGGCAGAGCATGAACAAAGTACTTGTAAACATCCTCTGCTTCTCCTTCTACGATCAATTTAGGACCTACTTTTTTCTTTCTTTTTCAGTATGCTACACAGTGCTTTTACCAGCTCCATCTCCTCCCACCCTCCCTCATGCCCTGTCCATAGATCACCCCCTCCCCGTCACTGCTTTTCCCTTTGTTGTTGCTTTCCGTTTCCCCCACCTCCTCCCTCCCATTTCTGCTTGCTTCCTTGCACCTCTCGGTGCATGCCCCATCTGCAAATTACCCCCTCCCCGACCCTGTCACTTCTTTAAACCCCCATTGTTGTCTGTTTCATTCTAGTGAGTGGTGTTTTTATGCCTTTAAATGTCCTGTTAGTGTATAGCTGATGTGTTGATTGGAGCATGTGTGGACGGCTGCTATTATTTGGCACACATGTAGTGTTTGTTTATTTGCCGCATGAGTGGGCACTATGTGTATGTGTGTGTTTACACTATATGTGGTCGTTTGTCAATGATGTTTGTAGCTGGAAAATCAGACCTGTCTTTTCTGCTGCAATTGCAGAGCCACATTTCTGAACTGTTTGTATTTCACTCTGTTGCTTCCCATTTCATAGGGTGAGATTCTATTTCTTCAAATTTCTCCCTTTCTTATTTTTTCCACATTCATCGGTGAAGTGTTTCTTTGCTTTTTTTGCTTAACTTGAATTCTTTTCAAAGGAGCTAGGCTAAGTCTTGATGTCAAATTCACACACAGACCCCTAGAGCTTTCTAGGAGAGGGAACTAGAGGCTACAGGGTTTTCAGGGTGAGCTGGCCTCCAAACCTAATATGCACACACAAAAGAAGCTACCCTGAATAAATCTCTGATTCTATACACAAAGGCAAGCACTCTACACTTGATTAAGTGGGGTGCTGGGCATCTCAAAAAATGTGCATGACTGTCCTCACACACCACCAGGTGTCATGCTTGATCATTGGCAGCCCTCGCTCTCTAGAAACTGCATTTGGTAGAGAGCGGGCCTACACATGGAGACAGTTAGGCACTTCTAAAGGCTAAGTGGGGGCCCGTGATAAAGTGAAAGGTTAAAAACCAATGTAAATACCAAAATTAATTTAATTGTTAGGTATTTACTTGATATTAAAAATCAAGAGTGGGTATTTGGGGAGCTAGTACTCCATCACCACCAGTATCATCAACATGTTTCTGCCATATTGGCCTGATGAGTCCGTGGCATTCATCAGGACGAAATAGCTACGGCTCCTATCTACCCTCTTCCGGTTAAGATACTACCACCTTGTAGGGTGATGTGTATCAACCTCTACCTAAAGTCAGGGTTTCTTGAAACCTGTAAAATAAAGGTTAACATTGTGTCAAAGGGGCTGATGGTCAGGCGTTTTTAAAGAATCAGAAATAACAAATACAACATGCATATTAATAAAATTACACATGTGGACGTGGAACACATGTCACTGCAAACGTAGCGCACAAAAATAGTAGAAATCCCAAAGTATTGTGAGACCAGCTCACATTCTTACCCCAAGTAAGGATCTTAGTTTGCCCATGGGAAGAGGGACTGAGGGACCCCTGTAGTCACACTCTAAGGTTAAAATAAAATAATGTAAGGTAAATAATAACGGATGCAATGTGTACACTTTCTCTAACAAGGGGCTCAGAAGTGCGAAGCCTCTGGTTTCTCAAACATACACCCATACACACTCTTACTGCCTCAAGGTGGGTCCCTCGCCATTCTCCTAAAAGTGTCCTCTTCTCTTCCCCGCTGGTGGTGGAATGAGCAAGGGCCTGCTGTTTTTATAGGTACTGTCAGGACGTTAGCAGCACAACATGGGAAAGGCCACTAACTTTAAATGACGGCCAGCAGGGACGATGCCGTGCAGAAAGCCCCTCTTCCTCCCCATCCAAGAGGAACTCAAATACCACTGCGTAAGCAAGCACCCTGGGGAAAAAAGGGAAGTGGAGAAAATAACAAACACTGCGGTTTGCCAATGCTTCTGGATTGCGACTAGTAGTAAGAGCAGTCCAGCATCTAGTTAGGATCCCTCATGAGAGAGCTATATGGGGAAGAAACAACAAGGACATTCATGTAAGGTGGACAATGGCAACAACACTAGTTATACAGTAATCCTCCCTTTACTTATAAACCCCAAACGATTCCTTTCCTTACTGTTACAACCGCAGAGGGTCCCTTGAATGAAGAATCCCTGGGTACTAAACGTAGTACCGGGTTACTGGAGGGGAGCAGAATAAGTAACACCCTGCTGCAGTGTTCAGGAGAAAAGGAGAGGCGTGTTGGTTATCACAGCGCCTTCCTATTGATGGCATCAGGGAAATGCAGGCGAGAGAGAGGAGTCAAAGGGAAAGCCGGCACTCGCTCCTGCCGGTTGCCGTAATCGCTGTTACTTCACAGCGAACCCAAGGACCCCAAGGAACTCCCGCGACTCGTGGTCCTTTCAGAGTCGGGAAGACAGGGGAGGGGAAATGAGGCAAAATGTGCGGGAGAAACGGGAAACGCTACCACGCTCCACGCGAACCTAAATACCTGAACGCCGTAACGCAGGCGAAGAAACCGAGGTCCGTGAAACTCAGGGTTCTGAAAGTTGCAGGAAAACGGCTTTTGCTTCCGTGGATGTAAACACGCTCAAACTCCTGCAGGGAATACCGTCCACTGAGCGTTTGCCAATGAACAGGGAAAACCGGGAAGTTTGTCAAACCCCGTATGTAGGAAGAGGTGGGGCTTTATAGCCTGCACATGACCAGGTGGCTCCTGCTGAGACGTGCGGGTCGCTGCCCCTTGGCATTCTGGGCCTTGTAGTTTGTTGTGACCAGTGCTCTGTTCCCTGCTGCCTTGTTCTCCCGGAGCTTGTACATGCCCGCGCCACCAGGGGAGGAATGAGTAGACAACCCCGAATCCCATCTCCGCCTGAGGATCGCAACAGATACTAAGTAATTACTTAAATTGGTTAATTAGCAGCACCTGGTGAGTAATTGGATGGCCCAGGATCCGGTGTACGGGCGCGCTGCCTGGACGTTGCGTTTAATTAATACCAGAGGTCTAATTGCTTAGCCAGTTGGGGACCCGGCAGTAGCGGGTGAGGTCACCGCCAGGTGAATATACCTTTGATACCAAGTATCCGGTGTCCCAAACTGGGTTGCCTGGGGACCGCGTCATTGCGGTAAGCTGACGGGTGGACGCGGGTCTGGTCCATCTGTATCAGGCATGTGCTGAGGAAACGTGGGGGCATGGCCTCTGCCATGCGTGCGTACAGTCACACAGCCGCATCAGCTGGCGACCCGTATGAAATAGATGAGGCAGCTGTACACTATTGCTGCCTTGTGTACTATTTCAAAGTTAAAAAGGGGAAGCAAAGTGCAGAGGGGACAGAATGTCTTATTGAAAATTGTTCATAATTTTTCTCCAAACCTAAATAATATCAATCTCAGTATCTGTTTCACAACATCAATGATGCGGGACGCGGCACTATTAATCGTAACATGATAAAACAAAGTGCAGGGGGGGACAGAATGTTTTATCAAAAATTGTTTATTCTTCATAATTTATCTCCAAACCAAAATAATATAAATCTCAGTATCTGTTTCACAGCATCAATGATGCGGGGAGCAGCACTATTAATCGTAACATGATAAAACAAAGTGCAGGCGGGACCAAATGTCTTTATCAAATTTTTTATAATATTTCTCCAAACCAAAATAATATCATTCCCGGAAACCATTTCACAGCATCAATGATGCGGAACAGGGTGAGGAGTAGAGGCCTGTTTAGGGGAGAGAAGAGGATGCGTAGGGGCATATTTCAGAGGGTAGATCTATTAGCAATGATGTATGTTAATGGAGATGTATTTAACGAGTATTCATAGCAAAAAGTCTGCGCTATTGTGAATGTATTATCCGATCTGAAGCCATGGGATGTCGTCGTTGAGACAGGATTCCCATGTTCTTAAAGGATACTGCCAGCGTTTTTCACGGGTGTGGAGTCTTCTTTGTATGTTTGGGCTAATTGTACTCATTTTTTCAAGGACCACCCATTTCAGGTCCCCATCCTGATGACCTTTTTCTAAGTAGTGACGTGTCAGTTTGGTGTTGTTTCTTTTACACCTAATCGTACTTCGGTGCTCATTGATTCTCATTTTTATTTTCCTGGGGGTCATGCCTATGTAGAAAAGGTCACACGGGCACTTAATGAGGTAAACAGCGTTTTCACTATTACAGATCGTGAAGTCCTTCAAAATCCATGGTTTTTTCCCTGTTTTTATGTCCACCTCTTTAGTGGGTCGTGTGTGTTGGCAAGCCACGCAATCCCCACAGGGATAGTGGCCCACTGACCTCTGGTGTTCCCATAGGGTTGCCTGGGTCTGGATATGTGGTGGTGGTGTTTGTGCGTGGACCAGTTCATCGCGGATATTCGTGTTCCTTTTGAACGTGAATAAATGTTGAGACCATTGTTTCTCTGCTCCATTTAAAATGTGCCAATTTTTCCGCACAATAGTTTGGACCCTGTTGGACATGTGGGTGTATGTTGTGACACACACCATTCTGTCGTTGTCTTGTTTTTCATGGTTCTCAAGCAGGGCATCCCGGTTATTATTCGCAGCTCTTTTCCTCGCTCTTGTCACTAGTTTTTTAGGGTAGTAGCGTGTGACCAATTTGTCCTCCAAAGTTTGTGCTTGTGTATCATAGACGTCCAGGGAGAAGCAGTTTCTCCTGATGCGAAGGAACTAGCCTACGGGGAGGTTCTGTCTGAGTGCCTTAAGGTGGAAGCTTTCAAACATGAGGAGACTGTTTTTATCCGTTATCTTATTGTGGACTCTTGTTTTTATTCCATCATGGTCCAGTGTTGATCTGAGAGCGAGTGGCTGAAAGTCACTGAAAAAAGTACTATTGATGTGGCCAGCGCAGGCTACGTCATAGAACTTTTTGCTAGTCTGGACAATAAACTCAACGTAGAGGGTGAAGAGACTCATCATTGGCTCAACATCTTGTGATTCTAGAGTTTCAGTGACTTTCAGCTATGCAGAACAGTAGATGTGCTGCTAGACAATATGGCTCATAGATATTCACATTGACGAGGCCAATAGCTCGGGCATTGCCAAGACCTGTTGGCTTTGCCAATGCTTGCTATTATTTAGTAACAAAGTGGTATGAGCATATACTATAGTTACCAATTTTACTGCATTTAAAAAGTATTTTTTAGGTGAAACCAAAGACCTTTTAAGGCATGGGCAAAGTGGGCAATTAGCCAGGGCTCCCATCTTCCAATGGGTCCTCTAGTAAAGTGAGTGGGACAGTCAAAATTCCTGCCATAGGAACGTTGCTCGTTAAAACCAGCTTCTTTTTCTTATTTGACTACCGGGCATGCTTAACCGGACCCTAGGGCCAGATTTACTAAGGGTTTGCAGTGCACCCGGGTAAAGTCACAAAATCCTGTGCAAACTATTGCAAAGCTATATATTTCCCCGCGTACAGGGTATTTGACCTGGAAGAAAACTTTTCTCAGCACAAATGGCTCCTTCTGCTGCTTTGCACTACACTTGGTGTCAAATGGGCCTTACTTAGGTGTGACTTGAGCAGATTAGCTCAGGTATTCAGATTTTGATGCAAAGCTTGATAGAGTAAGACAGTCCAACCAGGCTTTGTGTAAAAAAAAAAACCCTGCCTCCTTGAAGTAGGCACTAATATGAAGAAATGCTCTCGTTTCTACAAACATTCCACACATTGCATGTGTACTGCACTGTACAGCACACATTCAATGTGTGGAATGTTTAAGAATGTGTCTAGGCAGTAGATTTTGTACTGGAAGGGTATACATATTCTGCACTAGACAGCACAAACAGAACTCTTCCCCATGGAGCAAAGGTTGTGTGTGGCACTAGTTGAGTGTTTGTGCTCCAGCATAAGGGTAGTAAGCAACAACAAGGTCTTCTCAATAAATATTTATCTGTGCTACTTTCACCCCCCACCCCCCAGAGGTAGGGCAGCAAGCTTAGTTGCTGCCCTGTGCAAATAAATAATACATCTGCCCCTTAGTGTGCATATCTGGCCTGCCCAGCCTTTACCTTTACATTTTCAGAAAGTTGGTGGCAATGAAATTGAAAAATAATCATTCAGTGTAATTTCAGCTCCTTGCTTCACCCACCCTCTTGTACCTGAACACGCTCTCCTAAACACTCTATTGCTACTTCTCTGTGCACCGTCATCCTCTCGGTCAGCTCTTTCTACTTTCTACCTCACCTTTGTTAATACGCCTCACTCAACTGCATCTCCCAACTTCTCTCATGACCTTTCCCCTCTCCAAGTAATAAAATCTAAATCCAAACAAAGAAAGAGTGCTCTATTAATGCTTGTTCAAGCTTCTTTTTGGTGCTATTTTGAAAGTTTAACATATAATTGGATGTTGTTTACCATCACGAGGGCTTGATTGAGCCGAAAATGAGTAATATGAGATGTTCTATACACCGGGATCCAAACTATATTTTGCGCGAGGGGCCCCACAAAATATTAAGATCTCACTGGATAAAACATGTTCCGATGTTATTGACATTCGTTTCTTATCCCTGGCCCATTGCAACCAATAGCAAATACACCCAGTAATGAACATTTACCATTATTTTTGGGACATCAATTAGGAGCTACCCCAATGTTACTGTATTGATGGGCTCCCATCAGTTTGATGTTTTGTTGTGATTATTCGTGATTGACGGCTTTGTCCTGTTATTCATGTAACACCCATAGGTTGTGTAGTGTTTGACATTCCCTCTTACCTGTACTGGTTCAATAATTTAGCCATACCTTCTCTGGATATGCGACTCCTACCCCACTGCTACCGTTGTACTAGTTTGTCAACCCTAATACTAGAGGAGGGCGAGCCAACCATTGAACAGGGCGAGCCTAGCAAGAGGCAAGCCAAGGGTCTGATTTGGCTCTGAGACGCCGTGCACGAGCCGAGCCCTGAAAATGATTGCCATGTAAATTTTACAACAAACATCGCATAAAATATGATGAAGTTAAATCACAATTTAAAAAGAAGCGTATTTCTTTCACATGTGGAAGCGTTCACATTAATGCGTCCATTAAATCACAGCACTGGGAAGCACTTAATAAAACCCCCACCGGGATGACCGGGCCATTATCGATCTACTAGGCAGAGCAGTTGTCACGTGAACCCTGTACATAAAGGAGATTCTTATAGATAGAGCAACATTATAGTGTAATAAATTAAACACAATATGTTTTTTTACAACAGGTATTCGGAACACGGGTGTGTTTCATTTGTCATAGTGAAGAAACAGGAGTATTGGTAAAATAAATTCTAAATGCCTAAGATCACACGATTTGGTTAAGCAGAGAAGCTCTGATTAATAAAGGTTTTCTTTTTACAAATCATCCATTAAATCTGTATCTATTATGTCTCTCCTTTTTACCTCAAATGTAAAAAATCTTTGTTTTTACCTCTTTCCGGCAAGGTAGAACAGCGAGTAGGCCTGGGCGGTAAATTCCGTTCCGTTCGCGGAATTTGCAGAATTTGGGTAATTTCGCGTTCTGCGGAGAACGCAAAATTGCCCAAAATTCCGCTTTCCGCGACTTCGCGAAATTTTTGCTTGTTCGTGTTCTCAAAATTCGTGTTCGCGAGATATTTCTCCCCGAGCACGCAAACAGCGATTGTGAACAGGAAAAAAGCATCGCGAACAAGCAATTCCGCGTGTTCGCGGAATTTCTGCGTGTTCGTGGAGATTTTTTACTGTTTCGCGGAGATTTGCGTAACGCGATTACGCAAATTCCGCCCACCGAAGGCGGAAGCCACGTTAAGACTCGCCTCGTCATAGGCTCGAGGTTCCAACAAAACCTCTAGCTAGCCAGATTGTGGCTTTAGGCTCGAGCCTTCAGCGGCTCGCACACCTTTACCTAATTCTATAGCTTAGTTTTGGGCGTTGCGCTTTATATAAGTAGTCAATATGCCTGACCTGTTCTTCCTATGCCTGCCCAGTGATGACATAGTTCAGTTTGTTAATAAAGCTACCAAAGTGACCTACAAATTACAGATAAGTCTCGGGTTTCAACTGAGGCAGTGACAGCTCAATCTTTTCATAAAATGTACGGTTTTCTTGGGCAGCGATAAAAGCCATTATTCAAAGCACCAAAGGATATTTCAGTTTCTCGCCTGACTCGCAGATCACACACTCGCCCGCACGCACGCACGCACGCACACACACACACACACACACACACACACACACACACACACATCTCCCCTGTCCCCCCCAAGGAAACATATCATGTTCCAAAAACAAGTGAATGCCTCACCCTCCTACTCGTGATTTTTGCGTCTATTTTAGTGGTGGATGAACCACTTTGTTTCTGCACGCAGAGCATCAACCAGTTCCTCTATATCATGAGTGGGCATTTCAATGCTGGTTTTTTAGGTCTCGCCCGACCCAGCGCTTGCGCTGGTCTGGCGAGACTTAAAGTAAGGGCTTAAAAAAATGCTACTGCCGGCCACAGCTTGCAGTGCATGTGCGCCGGCTCGCCCTTGAGCAGAGGCGCCATATGGCGTGATTACTGCTGCGCGCGCACCACTCGCGCACATGCACTGCAAGCTGTGGCCGGCGGTAGCATTTTTCCCCCGCCAAGGCAGTCATTTCTCGAAGCGAGCACTTGCTTTTTTTTCTGTTTATTATTACTTTTTTGTAGGAATGGCGGCACCCGTGCTTTAGTTTAAACATGTTAGGCTAAAGTCGGATGCTGAGATTGCTTCAAAAGTAAAGAAATAGACAATTCTTTACTTTTGAAGCAATCTCGGCACCCGACTTTAGCCTAAGATGTTTAAGCTAAAGCACTGGTGCCACCATTACTACAGAGCAATAATAAACAGAAACAAGCATTGGCATAGCCAATAGGTCTCGCTTTTGGGACCTTATAAGTATTTAGTTATGCAACTGTTGCATGGCTAAACACTTATAAGGTCCCAAAGGCGAGACCTATTGGCTATGCCAATGCTTGTCCTATTCACAACTGCCACAAAAGCTGATGCCCCCAACATGCTGAGAGAAACCTCATGAACAAAAAAAACATATGCTGACATACCTGCAATGATCTGGCAGCAGGGCAGGGTTTACATTTTTGCCGAAAGCGCGCCTGCCATGATTGTGGCTTGAGGTTTCCAAAGTTTCACTATCAATACTGGGAGGAACTTTAAATACACCGGCTGGCATCTGCTAGGTTGGCAGATTAGCCGTTTTCCCAACAAAGAACACAACAAGTATTGCAAAGGCAATATGTCTCTCCTGTGCAAGATCTATTGGCTTTGCCAATATGTTTTAGTCAAGTTGTACAGTGTGGTTGCTGTTCCTCATGGCTAAAAGTTAGCAGGGAAGAGTGGAGTAGAGCGTAGTAAAGTTTAGAAGAGTGGAGTGTTAAGGAGGGGCGTAGAGAGTCCTGGAGTGTCGGAGTGTTGTAGAATAGAGTTGACTGGTGTGGAGTGAAGTGAAGTGGAGTGGCATGGAGTGCTTGGAGTTGAGTGGCTTAGAGTGAGAGTGGAATAGAGTGTTGTAAAGTGGAGTGGCATAGAGTGTTGTGGAGTAGTGTAAAGGAAAGTGGAGTGACATGGAGGGTGTTGTGTAGAGTGGAGTAGAGGGTTGAAGAGTGGAATGAAGGAGGGCAGAGTAGATCGTTGGAGAGTGGAGTGGCATAGAGTGGAGTAGTGTAAGAGAGTGAAATGGCAGAGTGAAGTAGAGTGCCATAGAATAGAGTGGTGTACAGTAGAGTGGAGTGGCATAGAGTGGCTTGGAGTGCTGTAGAATGGAGCAGTGGAGTGGAGGAGAGTGGAGTAATGTGTCGTAGAATAGATTGGAGTATAGTGGCATAGAGAAGTTTCTTTAAAGCCTCCTAAAGTGGAGTAGTGTTGTAGACTGGAGTAGAGTGTCATAGAGTGGAGTAAAGTTTAATGGAGTAGCATATCATATACTGGTAGTATCGTGGAGTGTCGTAGAGTGCACTGCAGTGAAGTGGCATAAAGTATAGTGGTGAAGAGTAGATTGTAGTAGAGTGCAGTGGCTTGAGTAAGGTGGGGTAAAGTCTATTGGCATAAAGTGCAGTCACGTAGAGTAGAGTGGTGCAAAGTAGATTGCAGTGGTGTAGAGTGAAATGGATAGAGTGGAGTGGCGCAGAGTGGAGTAGAGTGGCTTAGAGTGCTGTGGCTTGGAGTCCAGGAATGTACAGTAGATTGTTTCAGAGTAAAGTGAAGTGGCATAGAGTGGAGTGGTAGCATGCAGATCTTTAGGGTAGAGAGGCGGAGAGTGGAATGGTGTAGAGTACAGTGGGATGGAGTGCTGTGGTGCAGAAAAGATTAGAGTTGCGTAGAGTTTAGTGATACAGAGTAGAGTGGCGTAGAGTGTAGTGGCATAGAGTGCATTAGTGTAGAGTGGCATAAAGTTGGGTGGTGCAGAGTAGAGTGCACTGGCATAAGGTGCAGTGGCATAGGATAGAGTGTCATAGAGTAGAGTGCCATTGAGTTCAGTGCCGGAGAGTGCAGTCTTGTAGAGTATAGTGTCATAGAGTGCAGTGACATAGAGTGAATTGGCGTTGAGTACATTGGCATAGAGTGCATTGCCATAGAGTAGAGTGGTGTAGAGTACAGTGGTGCACTGGCGAAGAGTACCGTGGTGCATAGTAGAATGGGGTAGATGGCACTCGCTTAGAGTAGAGTGGTACAGAGTAGAGTAGAGAGGCATAGAGTGCAGTGCCATAGAGTGCAGTGTTGACCAGTAGATTAGAGTGGCATAGAACGGATTGATGTAGAGCATAGTGATATAGATTATAGTGGTGTAGAGTGCATTGACGTAGAGTGGCATAGAGTAGAGTGGTGCACAGTAGAGTGCAGTGGCGCAGTTTAGAGTTGCTCTTAGTAGAGTGGCACAGAGTTCAGTGGCAGAGAGTACAGTGTTGCAGAGTAGAGTGCCATAGAGTGCACTGGTGTAGAGTCCGTAAAGTGCATTGGTGTAGAGTATAGTGGCATAGAGTGGTGCAGAGTAAAGTGATGTAGAGAGCAATGGTGTGGAGTGGCATAGAGTGTTGTAGAGTAGACTATGGTGGCATAAACTGTATTGGTTTTTGAGTGAAGCAGGGTAGAGTGCATTACCATAGAGTGCATTGGTGCAGAGTGCTGCAGCGTAGAGTAGAGTGGCATAGAGTGCAGTGGAGTAAAGTGAAGTGGAGTGGAGCAGGATAGATTGCAGTGGCATAGAGTGGAGTGGTGTAGAGTGGAATACCACAGAGTGGAGTGAAGTGGCATAGAGAAAATTGTTACAGAGTGGAGAGGAGTGGAGTAGAGTTGAGTGCAGTAGAGTGCAGTGGAATAGAGTAAAGTGTCATAGAGTGCAGGGTGCAAAGCAGATTGGAGTGGGGTAAAGTGGAGTATGCATGATGTGTTAGTGCACTGCCATTTCAGGCAACACATCTTCAATTGAAATTGCCATTACATTTACACAAACATACAGTTTTACTGAAAAAAGTATACAGTGTACAAATTATAATGTGTGTGTGAGGATTTGGGTGTATAAAAACTGTATTGGGTCCAGTCAGGTTTGTTTGCATAACCTTAAGCTCAACCCTGGATAGCTATGGCTTCGAGCAGCAAGGCTTGAACAAAGGAACTAGTGTAAAGCATTTAGCAGCACCAGAAAACGAAATATGAAAGCCAAACAACTCGAAAGAAATACAACACCAATTTACAAAAATAGATTTTATTTGTATGAATTTTTAAAGTCATACAAATAAAATAAAATTTAAAGGCAAATTCTACCAAAAGGTTCTAGTGATGCAGATTTTTAAAGGTATTCAACAGCAAAGAGGCATTGGGAACTGTAAAGTTTGAAAACTTTTGAAAAGTTTGTAAAAGTTAGTTTGGCTACTCCTGCCTGGCTTGGGTGACCAAATCCGGCAGGGAGAAGGTGTGAGGGGCCAGTGGGGTAGATTTTGACAGTTACCTGACTACCAGAGCATTTTTCAGTCCAGTTCCAAACTTTACAGAACGGCGGCCCCAGACTTCAATGGAGTAGTCCTGATGCTGTGGATGCAGGAGATGAAGATGCTCAATTTTGCTCCAGGTGCTGTGCTGTGCTGGGATGCCTTTGCAGTTATTCCCTTTTCCACGGGTCACGTGAGGCGACTTTGGACACAGAGGTTGGGGGTCCCACGAAGTTCTTTTTGAGACCATAGAAGTACAGCAGTGGCTGTACTACCAGTCTTGGTCCACAGAGGTCTCAGCAGTATCCTTTGGTGGGGCTGGTATCCAATCTGGACTCAGACAGCCCACCCGAATCCGTCTGACTCAGGTGCAACTTTTGGCCATTGAGGATCGACCTCTTGGGGTGGCCAGCCACAGCTGGTAGCGAATCTTCCTTAGTGGCTATGAACTTGCCGATGTGGGCTACTTCGGTTGTTCTGACCCTGGTGTGGGTTCCAGGGGGGTAAGTCCACTATTCATTTGATTCACTCCTTTGGTTTGGGGCATGGCTTTTCCCCGAGCCAGGAGCCACAGTCCTCTCTTTGCTAGCCAAGGTGCAGCAGGTGCAGTCCACTAGACAAGGTAGCCTCTCTTTGTGCAGTCCAAGGGACAGTAGGGCAGCCTTCTTTGGTCATCCTTGTTTCAGTTCCAACATGATCTTGAGGGGCAGGGTGTCAGGGGTGCTCTGTTTATTCCCAGCAAAGTGCTCTGGGGAGATGATGCGGTTACTAGCCAATGGGCTACCAGGTCCCCCCCTTGGTGAAGACTTTCTGGCTATGTGTGGCATCTTGCAATCCCAGAGTGCACTATTCTGTCATCTCCCAAGATGTTAAGACCCTTCCTCGGATGTCAGGAGTCTGGTAACCCACCCTAGAGGTGTGGCTACCTGTGGGCTACCGGTTTGGGCACTGGTCTTCCCTCTCAGTCCCTGTCTTCTACCTGAACAAAGGGTAGCCCCTCAAGAGTATGAACACCCTTTGCCCACCTAAGATGGCTTTGCCTTTGAAGCTCGCCTTTTGAGCTAACAAACTGAGTGGCTTCCTGCAAAGGGAAGGTAACACCGTGTCCTGTAGCAGGTTGCTATTGTATCTAAGCCTAGAAGTCCTTCACATGACTCGCCAAGAAGGCAGAATGCTGTCTGTGGCCAGTGACTGTGTGAGGCCACTGGGCAAACTGGGTCACAAAGTGGTAACTTTCTAAAAGTTGCATTTCTTTAAGAGTGACATTACATTTGACCTGAGCATAACGTCAGGTTTAATGCCACGATTAATTTGATATCTCACAATACCCAGCTATGTAGTCCCATTAAGAAGTTAGCCGAGCTGAGGAGTCACCTGGTAACCCTGTGTTAGCCAGTGAGGCTACTAGGCCTTTCCCAGCAAAACGACAATTTATGGTGTGGGTTCCAGGGGAGTAAGTCCATTGTTCCTTTGAGTCACTCCTTTGGTCTGGGGCATGACTTTTACCCGAGCCAGGAGTCACAGGCACAGTGTGAGTCTTGTAAATGTGGGTTTTGCTGTTAATACATATACAAAAATACATGTCCTACTTAATAATATACAGCTCCCTGCCTTAGGTCTCAATATGCCTTTCTAAGGGGAGACTTACATATATTGCTGAGTGAGGTGGGGACTTTGCCATTAATTTAAATTGACAAAGTCGTAATGGCAGTGTCACCACTGCCTTTGCAGTCTGCAGTGGTAGGCTGGGAGCCATTTTGTACATTGACACACACAGGGTGGCACAAGCAGTGCTGCATCCCTGGATGGACACTCATCCTTACATGCCCTTGGAAACATATACTTGGGACTTATAAGTAAGTCAATCATTGCCAATTGGTGATAGCTAGTTCGACATACACTGTGTAATGGGTTAGAACACTGTAACTGAGGTCAGCTTAGCAGGCCTCAGCGCACTCTGAGTCGATAAACCAGCAGCATCAGTCCAAAAACGCAGGGGTGAACATGCAAAAAGAGGCCTTTCCTTACAATGTGGTAATGTCATCACCTAGTGTATTGATTTGTTTTGGTCGAATTAAAATATTTGTTTCCACCACACTCCAGAACTACCTAAAAATGTGCTTCATCTATGTTATCCATATTCTGAAATCAATCAATTAATCATGGCATTTGTAAAGCGCACTACATACCCGTGAGGGTCTCAAGGTGCTGGGAGGGGGGGGGGAAAGCTGCTACTGTTCGAAGAGCCTGGTCTTGAGAAGTTTTCTGAAGGTCAGAAGTTCTTCGGTCTGCCGTAGGCGGATGGGGAGGGTGTTCCATGTCTTGGCGGCGAGGTGGGAGAATATTCTGCTTCCGGGGGTCACTCTTCGGATGTGGGGGACGGTGCCGAGGGCACGGTCTGCGGAGCGGAGCTGGCGGGTGGGGGTGTAGAGGCTGAGTCGGCTGTTGAGCTACGCTGGTCCGGTATTCTGGAGTGCCTTGTGTGCGTGGGTGAGGAGTTTGAAGGTTTTCCTCTTGTTGACAGGGAGCCAGTGCAGTTCTCTCAGGTGGGGTGTGATGTGGCTGCGGCGAGGGATGCCGAGGATCAGACGTGCGGAGGCATTGTGGATGCGTTGGAGCCGTTTCAGCAGTTTGGCCGAGGCTCCTGCTTAGAGGGCGTTTCCGTAGTCCAGTCTACTGCTGACGAGGGCCTGGGTGACCGTCCTTCTAGTTTCGGTGGGGATCCACTTGAAGATCCTGCAAAGCATACGGAGGGTGTTGAAGCAGGAGGAGGAGGCGGTGTTGACCTGCTTTGTCATGGAGAGGGTAGAGTCGAGGATGACCCCTAGGTTGCATGCGTGGTTGGTGGGTGTTGGGGGTGTTCCTAGTGCAGTCGGCCACCAGGAGTCGTCCCAGGCCAAGGGGGTGGATCCGAGGATGAGGACCTCCATCTTGTCCGAGTTCAGCTTCAGTCGGCTGTTCCTCATCCAGTTGGCGACGGCCTTCATTCCTTCGTGGAGGTTGGTTTTGGCGGTGTGGGGGTTCTTGGTGAGGGAGAGGATCAGCTGGGTGTCATCGGCGTAGGAGATGATGTTGAGGTCGTGCCGTCGTGCGACGTGGGTGAGCGGTGCCATGTAGACGTTGAACAGCGTTGGGCTGAGGGATGAGCCTTGGGGTACGCCGCAGATGATCCCGGTGGTATCGGTGCGGAAGGGGGGGAGACGGACGCTTTTTTTTTTGCAGAGTTTTATATAGCGCGAATTTGACCCGAATCCAATCAGGTATCAGAGCGCTTTACATAGCACCACTTACGTTACATGAGGACACACATTCATTTTTTGTTAGGCACGGGGAGATTAAGTGATTTGCCCAGAATCACAGGATGTTCAGCATCATTACCGAGACTCGAACCCAGTTCCCCAGGTCCGAGGTCGAGCGCCCTAGCCTTTAGGCCAACTCCTCTCCCCGGATTCCGGCATCGTAGAGGCGTGTTCGTAGTGTGCGGTGGCAGACCGTGTCGAAGGCGGATGACAGGTCCAGGAGGATGAGGGCCGCGGTTTCTCCATTGTCTAGCAGGGTCCTGATGTCATCGGTGGTGGCGATGAGGGCAGTTTCGGTCCTGTGGTTGCTGCGGAACCCGGACTGGGACGGGTCCAGGATGCTGTTCTTCTCGAGGAAGCTGGTCAGTTGTTTGTTGACGGCCTTTCCGATGACCTTCGCCGGGAACGGGAGTAGGGAGATGGGTCGGAAGTTATTGAGGTCCTTGGGGTCCGCCTTGGGTTTCTTGAGTAAGGCGTTGATCTCTGCGTGCTTCCAGCTCTCCGGGAAGGTCGCAGTCTTGAAGGAGATGTTGATGGCTTTCCGAAGATGGGGTGCGATGGTGCTGCTGGCTTTGTTGAAGATGTGGTGTGGGCAGGGGTCTGCCAGGGATCCGGAGTGGACGGTGTTCATAATCTTGATGGTGTCGTCGTAGTTGATGTTGGTCCAGGAGAGCAGGCGGTTGGTACGGGTGCTGGTCGTGGAAGCGGGGCTCTCAGTGGTTGCCGGGGTGGTCACGGCGTTGAAGCTGTCATGGATGTCTGCGATCTTGCGATGGAAGATGATGGCCAGCGAGTCGCACAGGTCTTGCGAGGGTGGGATGTCGTTGGTGTTGGAGCTGGGGTTGGAGAGTTCCTTCACGATGTTGAAGAGCTCTTTGCTGTTATGTGCGTTGTTGTCTAGGTGGTCTTTGAAGGAAGCCCTTTTGGCGGATCTGATGAGGTGGTGGTGTCTGCGGGTGGCATTCTTGTGGGCTGTGTAGCTTTCCGGTGTACGTTCGCGGATCCAGTTCTTTTCCAGCTTTAGGCAGGTTTGCTTGGAGGCCTGGAGGTCTTCGGTGTACCAGCTGGCTTTCTTGCAGGTGTGGCTCTTGGAGGGCTTCTTGAGCGGGGCGAGGGTGTTGGCGCAGTCGTTGATCCATTGACTGAGGTTGCGAGCGGCGGCGGGGTCGGTCGGGTCTGCGGGAGGGCTCCGGGCGAGGGAGGTGCAAAGCTGGTCTTCGGTGATTTTGCTCCAGCAGCGGCGCGGCCTCTGTTGGGTGCGGTGGTGCGTGGTGGGTTTCTGGAAGGTGAAGTGGATGCAACGATGGTCGGTCCAGTGGAGCTCGGTGGTGTGGTTGAAGGAGACGTGGGGGCTTGCGGAGAAGATGGAGTCAAGCGTGTGGCCTGCGGAGTGGGTGGGTGTTGTGATGAGTTGTCTGAGTCCGGGGTTGGTGAGGTTGTCGATCAGGGTGGTGGAGTTGTTGTCGTTGTTGTTCTCAAGGTGGAAGTTCAGGTCCCCGAGGAGGATGTAGTCCGTGGAGGCGAGGGCGTGTGTGCTGATGAAGTCGGTGATGGGGTCGCTGAACTGTGGTCGGGGTCCGGGGGGTCTGTAGACGAGGGTTCCTCTGAGGGTGGTGTTGGGATCAGTGTGAATCTGGAAGTGCAGGTGTTCGGCTGTGCTGAGGGTGTCATCGGTGATTGTCGAGACTTTGAGAGTGTTCCTGTGGACAATGGCAATTCCTCCTCCTACTCCGTTGGTGCGGTCCTTGCGGGTGATCTTGTAGCCTTCCAGGATGGCTATGGCGATGTCGGGTGCCGAGGAGAGGTTCAGCCAGGTCTCCGTCATGAAGGCGACGTCTGGGGTGTTGGAGTCCAGTAGGTCCCAGAGTTCTACAGCATATTTGCGTGCAGAGCGGGTGTTGAGGAGGATGCATCTGAGGTAGTTGGGTTCTTTGGTAGGTGGTTTGGCGGGCCGGATGCTGGTGAAGCTGCAGTTCCAGCAGGGGAACAGGGTCCATGGGTGTGCTTCGCGGCGGCTAGGCAGCAGGTTCGTGATCGTCTGTCATTGAGTGCGTGGAGGGTGCTGGAGTCGGGCGTATATAAACGTATAGTTAATTTACAGACATTTAAATTTCGTTTTGTGCCAGTAAAATAAATAACATCATACAGCACACCCCGAATAGCCACCTAGACTAAATAACATCCTACAGCCGTTCTGACTCACATGGGTACCCCTCAGGATTGGCATATAAATCCTCTCATTTTTAAGTCAGAGAAAGAAAAGTAAACAACAAGCTCCCTGGAAGACAGAGCCGGACATTTGACCTCTATCTTTGAATGCACAGCAAATGTGACAAGATAAGAACACGACTTAAGGGCCTGTTTACAGAAATTCAGTACTGGTGAAAGAATACAGTAATTAGGGCTTGGGCAAGGGAAGGGAGGAACTCAGGCTGGACAGCCTAAACATATATTACCAGCAAATAGAAAGCAAACAAATGTGAGGCACAAAACACAAATCCAATGGTAAGCCATGGTTAGAATGCATTCCCTGAGAAGGTTTCTGAATGACCTCAAGATGTCCTTAGCAAACCAGAGAAAGGCGCTGTCTGGTAGGCTACGTCCTAAAAAAGGCCTGAAATCCTTCAGGATGAATGTGTTTAGTTGTGGAAATAGGAGGACTGACATCAGTGCTTAATTTGAGCCGGTGGTTTCCCGTGCTCAGCACCGGCACTTAATCATTAACACCGGCGCTTTTCAGGAGCACTAGTTAAAGACATATTCATTTGTAGTAGGCATGGGGAGATTAGGTGATTTGCCCGGAATCATAGGTTGTTGAGTCAACGCTGAGACTCAAACCTGGTTCCTCAGCATTGAAGTCAACAGCTCTGACCGTTACGCCACATCCTCTCCCCGCTTTTATGAATAGTAGGTGGTTCTGTTTTAGGCTGTGCTAACAGGAGAAATGGGCTGGTGCAAGCTGCCTCCTAATCAGAGCTGCAGCACTTATTTTTTAGCAAATTAACCTCTGGCTGGTATGGAAGAGGTTCTGGGAAGGACCAGAGTGGAGAGAGCAAAACCTGGAGACTTTCTGGCCCAAAGAGACTTCTCTGCCAAATTGTGTGAATCACTTGATCACTGAGCTTGTTTTGTTCACTCTTTTCCAGTCTGCATGAAACCATGTTTATCATGATTGTGTTTCTGTTTTTGTATGTTGTTACAGTCATTGTTTTGATTTTGATTTACTGTTCTTATGAAACATTGTTCTAATACAGCTGATTACCCTTGGTTTCTAGATGAATAATAGGGATGTCCCTTTTTTATAGTTACGTGAGCTGTGATTGCCGTCATTGGCTACAATTGTGACCCTGTTTGAGAGTCTCAACTGAGTCAAGGACGAGCCGAGGATGACTGGATGCTCAGGGTCCTGGAAGAACTGACCTGTGAGGGAGGGACCATGAGCTCATGTGATCAGCTGCAGGCACATAGACAAGGAGGTGGCTTAGATGTTGCCTTGGGATAAATTGGGCCTTGACAATTATGGGTGCGAGGGGCAAGTGGAGGCGGGAAAGGACACCAAGTGCTTGGGATTCATCAATCCCGCCGATTGTACAAGTGCTCCCCACTAATAGGAGAGTGGCACATACACAGTGACAGTTGTAAGTGAAATGAACAATTCATTTTTTATGCACTTTGGTCTCATAAAAGAAGTATGTGTTTTTTCCGGTAAATCACTGTATTAAATCTGACATCCTGGCAAGTTGGTCGCTTGTTGCAGTCACTGGCCACGGACATATCAGAATCATTTGCATTGCTTTGTCTGAATGTAGTGCCCTTTACACGTTGATATGGTATTCTGTAAGCTCCAATGAAAACGGGCTGTGTAATGCAACCTTATCACTGTCTCCTACAGGAAGCGAGAGCATGTCCAGTGGCTTTTGCGTGTTCTGTCCACTTCACCAACAGGAAGCCATGAAGTTGTTCTGTGAGACATGTGATGTCCTAACTTGCCGGAACTGCCTTCTTTTAGAGCACAAGGAACACAGGTACTGAAAATATCTAAACCAATATCTGAAAAATGCATGAGAGTGCAGGGGGAGTTTAACATTTTTTTACCACTTTGTATCAATGATTGCGTAATGTTTTGATGCCATGGTGAAAGCTGGCACTGCAGCCCTCTTCTGTTCCTCAGATTTCAGTGTTAGAACAAAGTCTAACAACTAAACTAAATGAAGAAAAATAAATCAGCACTGATGCATTTCATAAATTATTCTGAATATTATGTTTACTTCGTTCATACAGCACAGAACCACATTGGTGGAACCAAGTACTTTACTTGCTTGGGGTAATAGATAACTCTTGAGTTGTTTTCTCACTGCTAGTATGCATGGTTCTTGCCACGTTCACAAGAGTCTTTCTAGTAGGGCCCTGCGAGTGTTTTTTTTATTTTAAGAAACATTTTATTGATATTTCACAGGTTAACATCCAACCATTTGCCTTGCTCAAGAGGAAGGACAATACACAAGGTGTCATCAATAGCTCATGTATATGGAGCAGGTACAGCATGGTAGCCCCCTATACTTGTAACAGTTTCCTTGTGTGACATCTAGTTTGATAATCCATGGTAGTCTCACACTTTTTCCAGATTTTATCTTATTTACCCGGGCATTCCCCGGCTATGTAGATAATTTCTTCCAGTTTACCACACCAGTCAATCCCCTTGGTCCAGACCTCGACCGAAGGGGCCACAGAAGAGGTCCAATTGTGGGCTATGTCCTGTTTGGCTAATAGCGTACCAAGGCCAACCATGGTCCTTTTCCATCTTGGCCCCCCAACTCCTAAGGACCAGTGAGTTTTTGGTAGGATTAGAAGGAATGTAATAGGTAAATTAATTTGAAGTCTATGGCCTGAAGTAATACTTTATCAGCATAACATAAGCCAAGCAAGAACATTGCTATTACGGACAGGTGTCCGGCTATCTTCTCGGCAGTGGCCAGAGATCTGAGTCCTACAATGCGCTCTTGAGGGAGGGTATTTCTTTCCTTTTCACATTCTTTATTCAACATTCACCTTACATTATATTAAAGTAATCAATTTAAGGAGAGTGCTGCTGTAGTATTTTAACAGGAAACTGAAGGTGTTTGGGAAGGGCGTTAGAGAGCCCTGAACCCATGAACCACTGCCCCTCCAAAAATGTCTTCCAACATAGTGTGTAGTAGGGTTTTCTGTAGTCAACATATAAGATTCAGTCCAGTAAAAGCACACTATGACGCCCCTTTACGCAGTCATTTCACCACATAAGCTTTACTTTATTTTACTGTCTTTGAGCAAGGAAGGGCTTTCTTCACAAAACAACATGTGTCCCCCAGTGCTGGAAATACCATTAAAAGTCAGAAAGACTGTGAATAAACCAACATTTCATCAATATTCCAATTTTTATGCATTCTTTGAAGTACAATGCTGTCAGACAGCTGACTTTATATTGCCCTGGTAATGACCATGACTTATTTCTGTGCCGGGGTGAAAGTTCACCCTCTGGCACCAAGGGGTTTCTCCACCATAATGACAGAGGAGTATCGCCCCACTGCCAGCAGATGATAAATAAAATTATAGTAAAAAAATGTTATTATTGCTTATTTAACTCTGTCTGCGCTGCTTACTTGGTAGTGGGAGGGGCGGGCCATGGCAGGGAGGAGTTTTGTGCACTTATAAGTGCACGTCAGTTTGGCTGGCTGTCTTAGACCGGCCAAACTGACATGCACACTTATGTTTCTCCAACCCGGCTGCGGGTTGGAGAAACGTCACAGGCTCCCAGGCACTGTCTGAGTGGCAAACAAGGCCACTCAGACCCATCCTGGCGCTGCTTTCATGCTATGAGAGCAGCATCTGGATTCAGTGGGGAGCCAGTGCTTTCAGGCCCATCCACTTCTGGAGTAGGAGAAGAGCAATGAGGCAGCCGGCAGCGAGAGCGAAGCAGCAGGTAAGTGATTTAAAATTTTATTTCTTAACATCGTCCCCTCTCTGCCCTACCAGTTTCAATTGGTGGCAGCTGCCACTGCAAGGTAGGTGGGGCATGTGTGAGTGGTGGAGCAAGGTAGAGCAAAAATTAGAAAGAGGTGCAAGTAGTGGCACAAGAACTGAGTTCTAATACGTAGAATTTAAATGGTGGAAGGTTGCAGTGTGGCAGTGATGTTAAGGCAGTCATCGAACCTACTACTTCAATAAATCGTATTTTCCTTTAATTGTCATTCACACTTCACAGCACAGACTCTGGACCTGCTAGCAAACGTCAGCTGACATTTAAGTGACAGCTAGGATTTTTATTAAAAAGTAGACGTTGAGGAGGAGCCTAGCGCGTAACCAAGATGGCCGCGTAGGTGCGAGGCTCCCGAGGACCTCCGCAACCTCCTACGTCTATCCTGACTTCATCCTGCATCGGTTGAGGGAACTGTGTCGGTGAGCCTGAGCCGAGGTGGTACCCGTTTCCCGTTTTCGAATCGGACCTCGGGTGCCGGAGTGAGCACTGATTGAAGTTTGCGGCCTACCTCTCTCCTGACCCCGGATTCGCGTTTGGGGGCGACCCGGTGACAAAGTGAAAAACAACGGCGGGCTGGGCCTGGCGAGTCGCGTACCCCGCACTTTCACTTTCACTTTCGCGGCCCCTTGCTGTCTTCGCAAGTGGGATCGCGGCGCTCTTGGTGTTGGGGTGGCCTCGCTGGGAGACCCTGCCTGCCTGCCTGCTGTGGCCCGCTCCGCAGTCCTGGGGTGGCCCCCCGGAGCTCGTGGCCTTGATTGCTCGCTTTCTACTGCGTGGCTGGTGAGGGTGTGAGACCCGCGACGATGGCCACTAAACAAGATGGAGATCGGTTGAAGGCCAAGTCGACCCGGCGTGGCGCCGCACATCAGGCCAACATCATGGACCGCTACACCCTCCCGAAGGGATCTCCCGGTGGACCGCACAAGTCCTCTGAGTGCCCCCCGGATGCCCCGGACTTGCCCACAGATCTGACTCTGCAAGACGTCATGGGCGCCATTGCTGAGATGAAGGCCATGGTGGGCCAGCGGTTTGACACGTTAGCGTATAAAATCGACGCGGTTCTTGTTGATGTCAACCTGGTGAGAGCTGATCTCTCGAAGACCAACGATCGGGTCGATTCTTTGGCCCACACCGCGTCGGGCCTCACGACTGAGGTGGCGGCCCTTCAGACGGAGGTACACCGGCTTCGTCAGGCGAGTGCGCTCATGGATCGGCGCCTGGAGGATTCCGAAAGCCGGGCCCGGAGGAATAATATCCGCATCATCGGAGTACCTGAGGGACGGGAGGAGTCGGCGGCGGATCTTTTTGTGGAGGACCTGATCACTACCCATCTCCAGCCTCGGGGACTGAGTAAATTTTTTGCTGTGGAGAGGGCTCATAGAGTTCCCGGGGGACGGCCGAAGGTCGGAGCCCCTCCGCGGCCTCTTATTGCCCGTATCTTTAATTTTCGGGACAGGGATGCAATTCTGCAAGCCTCCAGACTGCAAGGGCCGATTAAGTTGGAGAACATGGAGGTGAACTTCTATCCTGACTTCACCCAAGCGGTCCAGAAGCAGAGACTGAGCTTCTTGGGCGTCAAGCGGCGGCTTCGGGACATGAACTTAAAATACGCCATGCTCTTCCCGGCCAGGCTGCGGGTGGAGGGGGATGGTCGCACTCACTTTTTTGACCGTCCTGAAGCGGCCGGGGACTGGCTGGACACTTTGTCTGGGGGTCGGGATCAGGATGGCGGGGGGGGGGCTGCGGGAGGAGAAGGCCCACTGGACCGGGACTGAGGTGCTGATACTGGGACTCACTATGGACGCAGATGCTGCCGCTTTCGGCCAAGCTTAGGGTCTCTCGGTTTTTTGTATTCGTTCTCCCTCTTTTGTAGGTGGTGCGGGGTCTCGAAGGGGTACTCTTTCCTCCTCTAGGGGGTTTACCTAGTTTCATCTATATAGGGGCGACAGGCACACTGCAAGTTGGGGGGGCTGTTTGGGCTCATGCAGGGGTGCAGGGAGGGGGGAGTTTTGTTGGGGCGGTTGGGTTGGGGTGGGGTGTTGTTCATTTGTACCACAAGGCAAAAGTATTGTTGTGCTATTCCCAAAGTGCCCTCGGGGGGACGAGTGATTGCTTTCGTTTATGATGGGGGGTAGGGGACTGAGTCTTTTGTCCTAGAACGTTAATGGACTGGGGGACAGGATAAAACGAGGTGTGGTCCTGCAGTTCCTGAAACGAATATCCCCTGACATAGTTTTTCTGCAGGAGACGCACCTCATTGGCAACTCCTTTCGTGCTATGAACCGGCGGGGCTACCGCCTTCTGGCCCATTCGGGCTTCATGTCGGGTTGAAGGGGTGTGGGCATCATGGCCAAGACCTCGCTCCCGTTGGAAGTTGATGAGTTATTCCATGATGACAGGGGACGTTACACGGTTCTGGTGGGTAGAATGGAGGGTAGAGTGATTATTTTTGTTTCTGTCTATGTCCCGCCAGGGTTGCAGACGACCACCTTTGCGGATCTGGGGCGCCTCCTCCTTGGCCTTCCGGAGGGGATCCTGGTGGTTGGGGGGGATTTTAACGCTGTGGTTTCCGGAATTGAGGACCGTCACCCCCCTAGGGATCTCCCCCGTGCCCAGGCGTGGTTGTCTGGCCTATTGGATGCCCTGGGGCTGGTGGATTGTTGGCGTTTGAAACATCCTACGCAGAAACAGTACACTTTTCATTCCGGGGCCCACGGCAGTCTATCAAGACTAGACTATGTCCTGGTGCCGGCGGCGCATGCGGGGAGGATCGGGGAGGTGCGCCATTTGGCGCGGGGTATCTCAGACCATTCCCCGCTCTTATTGCACTTCGATATTCTCCCGAGGGGAGAGGGTAGGGTGGCCCCGATTAATCCCTGGTACCTGCGTGACCCCACCATTCGCGCAGAGTTGGTTAAGTCCCTTAAGCGATATTTTGATGATAATGTGGGGTCAGTGTCATCTGCGGTCTCGCTATGGGAGGCATTTAAGACGGTGATTCGGGGGGATGCCCTGTCCCTTATTTCCCATTCCCGGAGGCGCGAGCGGGAGGAGGTGACCCGTGTTGAAACTGAAATAACTGAGCTGGAGGGCGACCTCGAATGTGGGGTGACGGATGACAAATTACATGTTCTCGGACTCAAGCAGGCGGCCTATAAGGCCCTCATCACGGAGGCGGCTAGGGGCCTCAGTAGAGAGCAACAGGGGAGACTGTATGATGTGGGTGATAAGGCTGGGAAATTGATTGCGTGGCTGGATAAAAAGGAGAGAGCGAGTCGAGTTGTCCCGTCGATTGAGAAACTGGATGGTGTGTGTGTCACGGAACCGGAAGAAATAGTCGATTGCTTTGCAGAATATTTCCGTGGGGTGTATTCCCCGGTGTCCTCCCGCGCGGAAGAGGATTCCCATGCCCTGCTTAGGGATATCGCGCTGCCTTCCCTTTCGGAGGAGGACAGAGTGTCGTTGGACGCCGCCCCAACCTCTGAAGAAATTGCCCTCGCCATACGCTCGGTCGCTTCCGGCAAGGCCATGGGTCCTAATGGTCTTCCCATCGAATTGTACAAGCTGCGACCGGATACGCTGGCGCCGCATCTCCGTGCGATGTTCCTCGCGGCCCGTTCGGCGGGTTCCCTCCCGCTAGACCAGCGTCTGGCTACTATCGTGGTCATTCACAAGGAGGGGAGGCCGCGGGACCGGGTCACGTCCTACCGGCCTATTTCGCTGCTGAATGCGGAGCCCAAAATTCTCGCCAAGGTGTTGGCCAATCGGCTGGTTGGCGTGGTGTGCGATTTGATTCACCAGGATCAGTCCGGCTTTATCCCCCATCGCAACACTGCGCTTAACCTGCGGCGCTTGCATGGGGTGCTCGCGCGTGTCCCGTTTATACGGGAACGGCCATTTTGGCATCCCTGGACGCCACTATGGCGTTTGACACACTTGAGTGGCCATATATCTGGGCGACACTGGCGAAGTTTGGGTTTGGCCCGGGATTCATCGGTTGGGTGAAATTGTTGTACTCGGGACCGCTGGCGCAGGTGGTTGTGAACGGTAGAGTGTCGGCTCCGTTTGAGCTGGGCAGGGGCACGCGGCAGGGCTGCCCATTATCACCGCTCCTCTTCGCGCTTGCCCTGGAGCCCCTGGCAGAGTGGCTGCGGTGGGAACCTTCTATTCGTGGTCTCCGATGGACCCCCGAGTATGAGGACCGCGTATCTCTTTACGCTGATGATATTCTTCTGTACCTGGCTTCCCCACGTAAATCACTGATAGTACTGGTTGATGTATGGCACTCATTTGGCCTCAACTCCGGCCTGGTCATCAACTGGGCTAAATCGTGTGTGTATGTCCTCTCTGGGGAGGATCCTATCCTTCCGCGGGGTTGTCCTATCCGGATCGCCCCGCGGTGATTTAGGTACCTGGGTGTCTTCATTACCCTGGACGCGGAGGCCCGATATAACCAGAACTTGCTTCCCCCCCTCCAGCGCCTGAAGGAGGACGTCGCGCGTTGGAGGCGCTTGCCGCTCTCGCCGCTCGGCCGGGCGGCATTGTTTAAGATGATGTCGCTGCCACGTTTCCTGTATGCTTTGCAGAATACAATGGACGTTGTCCCGGCGCGCTACTTTCGCGAGGTGGAGAGTTTGCAGCGCCGACTGTTCTGGGAGGGTAGGCCGCGTATCGCCCTGGCGAAGCTGACGCTCCCGTGGTATGACGGGGGGGTTGCCCTCCCAGATATCAAGCGATATTACTGGGCCTCCCAGCTGGCTGCGATCAATCACGGCCTTTACGGGCCCGCCCTAAACCCGGCCTTTGAGATGGATAAAATGTTACTGCCGGGTGGTGACTATAATCGGGCGCTTTATTCTAGCTCGCATGACACGCGACTGACGGGCCCCACGAGGGTCATGGTACGGGTGTGGCACACGGCTAACGTGGCGATGGGGTGGAAGGATCGCTTGACCCGGGCGACGCCACTATACGCATCTGAGCGGCTGGGCTCCCTGTGGACCTCGAAGGGCTTTGAGAAGTGGGACATGATAGGCATCAGCAGGGTGGGCGATCTCTGGACGAGGGGGGGATTCAAAACGTTCGATGTGCTGCAGACAGAATTCCAGCTGCAGGACAGGGAGTACTTTCGCTATATGCAAATCCGTCATGCGTTGTGCTCCGTATTTCCGGACGTTGCCTCCATCCCGGAGTACTCCCCTCTGGAGGATAGAGTGCTAGATGGGCATGTCCCGGACGGCACGATTTCATTAATTTACAAAAAGCTCATCAATGACCGTTCGGGACTGCTGACCGGCCTTCGTGAGGCGTGGGGGACTGATGGATTGGAGCTGGATGACGAGGACTGGGTGTCTGCGGTGGCCTCCCCGAAAGAGGTGGCAATACCGGCCCGCCTTCGCTTCGTCCAGCTCAAGATACTCCATAGGGTCTATGTTACGGGGCCGAGGCTGATGCGTATGGGCTATGCTGTGGACGGGTTGTGTAAGCGTGGGTGTGGTTCTTTGGGGACCTTTCTCCATATTCTGTGGGAATGCCCGGAGGTGGTGCGATTCTGGCGTGGTGTGCATGAGGTTTTGCAGGTAGTTACGCGTGTGCCGCTGTTGCCTGAGGCGAGGAGATGTCTTTTGAATGTATGGGAGCCAACCGACTACTCAGTGCCGCAGACGTGGTGGGCGACTCTGGGATATATGGTGGCCAAACGTGACATTGCGCAACTGTGGGGTTCCCAGAGGTCGCCGACTGTCTCGGCGTGGAAGGACAACATGGATTGGTGTATGTTTCGGGAAAAGGTGGTGTATGTTGCGAGAGGTAAGCCTGGGACATGGGTGAAAGTATGGGGCCCCTGGAACGCTTACCGTGGGGGAATCTGTACCCCGCCGCTACTGCCTGATCCGTCACCGGCCCCGTCTCCTTAGCCTGTTTGTCATCCCGGTTCTGGGCAATGAGTTTACTTAGTCCCCGTCCTGACCTATTCCCCCCCTCGATATTCCTATGAATCGGTGAGGTCCCCCCCTAGGGGAGCACATGCTGTAGTTTCCGACTGTGGGTTGCCTTGTGGATTTGTTTTTTGTTGTTATTTATATAAAAATGAAACCGTCGTGTGGGGTCCGGATGGGGTGGCTGCCAACGCCTCTTTCAACTCCTGTGAATTCCCTTTTGCCGCAGCGTGCGTTTTATTGTCTGTATTACATGCTCCTTCTGTTTGCTAGCGGCCGGCCTGAAGGTTGTAGGCCCATCCTTGTATATTTTTTGGATTCTGTAATAAACGGTTTCAAAAAAAAAAAAAAAAAGTAGACGTTATGTTTTAATAATAATTGGGTACTTATTAGTGGCATAGGAAGGTCGCCATGTAAGCTCGGAACACAAAAATAGCTACTAATTGAGGCGACGTGGGCCGCTCACAGCCCTGGGAACAGGTGCCACTGCGTGCTTCACTGGTGATAGCTATGCCCTATACATTTATTTAACATTAAATAGGTTATGCAGTACAGACCATGCTTAGAAGTAGATTATAGATTTATTGGTTGTAAATTCAGATCGCACACCTGGGGTTTAGCTCCATTATTTGCCTCTGTTGGTATCATGGGTATTTGAAAAATTGAATGCATTCCTCATTCAATTCAAAATCCTCCTACTAAATAACACTAAGCATGTATGAAGTTTTGGCTTTCTCCAGTCCCGGATCCAATGTATACAATACGGTTTTTACCAGTGTTGTATGTTATCCTTTAGAAAATTAATCTAATATAACATAAATGTCAGAAATTGAGTTTGATTGGCTTGGGAACCTTAGTCAACCAGCAACCACAATCCTAGTCAGGGTAAGGGTCAGACACCCTCTGGTTGCTTGGGCACAGAGCAGTCAGGCTTAATTTAGAGGCAGTGTGTAGAGTATTTGTGCAACACTCAAAATAGTAACACAGTGAACACACCACTCAAAAAGATACCACACCAGGTTAGAAAAACAGAACTTAGTTTAATAAATAAAACAAGACCAAATAGACAAAAATCCGATAAGTAGAACTTGAGATATGAATTTTCAAAGAATAAACTGTAAAATAGCGCTTAGAAGCAATAATTGCTTGTTAGACCTGGCATCCTTGGCGTGGTTTCCCCTGACTTTTTGCCTTCTGGACTCCTGTTTTGCTGACTTCATTTTTGCTGGATTTAGGATTCTGGGCACTTCACCACTGCTAACCAGTCCTAAAGTGCATATGTTCTGTACTCAAAACATGGTAACATTGGCGTACTACAATTGGCATATTTAATTTACTTAAAAGTCCCTAGTAAAGTGCCTCATATGTGCCCAGGGACTGTAAATTAACTGTCACCTGTGAGCCTTCAGCACTGACTGTGCCACCCGCTCCGTAGCCCTTTAAACATGTCTCAGGCCTGCCACTGCAGAGCCTGTGTGTGCAGTTTAAACTGCCAACTTAACCTCACAAGTTAACCTACTTGCCAGGCCCAAACCCAGGCTGTAGTGGGCATCGGGCATTTTCCAGAGAGGCTGGAAGGGTGGGGGCAGTTTTGGAGCTGTGGGGGCTGCTTTTGTTACTGGGGGTAGGTTTTGCAGCAATACTGCAATATTGGCCCCCAGTAACAAAAGCAGCAGTGCTGGGAGACAGTTTTGTTAAGCAGCTGTGCTTCACTCTGGCCCCCCTCCACCCAGTGTGAGGGCCAGTCTGACAAAATTGCAAGGGCTGCTTTGAGCTCTCTGTCCAGCCCACCCCAAACCTTCTCTTTTATTACATATAAGTCACCCCTAAGGTAGGACCTAGGCAGCCATATTGGCAGGGTGCACTGTATTTAAAAGGTAGGGCATGCACTTTGGAGTCTTACATGCCCTGGTAGTGAAAAACTGATAAATTTGTTTGTCACTACTATAAGGCCTATCTCCCCCATAGGTTAACATTGCGATTACCTTAAAACAGCTTTTTAGTGTAATTTCCTATTGGCAAAAGATAGAGATTTCGGGTGTGGTGTCTCAGGACTCAAAATTTAAAATCACAAATTATGGTGAAGTTGGATTTTAATTTGTAAGTCTGAAAATTTCACTTTTAGAAAGTTGACATTTTCTTACTTTAACCATTCTGTGCCTCTGCCTGTCTCTGAATATACGTCTGGGTTGGGTGACAGCTGGGCTTTGTGCATTCCCTCAACACAGTCACACACCAAGGGAGCTGGGGTGTGACATTTGCATCCTGATGGCCCATCCACAGGCTCATGGGCCTTCCTGAGGTAGATTAGGTTGTGTATCAGACTTACCTTGATTCGTATTGTGGTCCCTACATGGACATGGTGCAAAACTCTGCCAACTAGAGACCCAGTTTTTAACAGAGCTTACTTGGGATATTAGATCACGCTGGACCGGGATAAAGTGAAAAGTTCTGACTGAACGTGATGGAGCGCAGGCCGGATACAGGGACCCAGTGAGGCCCGCTGAACAAAAGTACCATAATCCTGGTTACGTCGATGGTGGGGTGCAGCCAAGTGATGCGTCTGTGTCGTTCCCCAAGCAGAGGAGATGTGATGATTTTCTTCATGCAACTGCGGCGATGTGTCGGTTGCGAGGGCGATGCACCTGTTCCAAGATGCGATGGTTCCAGATGTGATGTGCTGGGTTTCTCCACACAGTAGAGGTGATGCATTGATCTTGTCCACAGCGATGCAGTGGTTCTAAAGGCAATGCAGCGGTCCTGTTTCCGCAACAGTGGCAATACTTTGATTCTCCTCTCACAGCAGAGGATGCATTGGTTCCAATGGAGCAAACACCTTAGGCTCACTTCCAAGGGTCCGGGACTGGGGTGGCACCATTTGGCAGGGTAGACTGACAGATTGCAGAGGCCAGGTTTAGGAGCAGGATGGTTGGGAGTCTTTTATGTCCCTGAGACTTCAGATCAGGATTCCAACCCTTGGAGTCATTCTGGGATCAAGTGATGCAGATCAAGTCCTTCTCACCCAGGCAAGAGTGAGCAGCAGACCAACACAGCAAGGTAGGAATCCACAAAACAGCAGTCCAGCAGAGTTGCAGTTCTTCCAGTAGCACAGAAGTTCTTCTTCCTGGCAGAATGGTCACAGGTCCAGAAAGTGCACTGAGGTCATGGTGTTAGAGGTCCAGTGCTTATACTCAGTTGGGCTTTGAAGTGGGGGAGACTTCAAAGACAGTGCTTTGAAGTGCACAGAGGTCCTCCCTTCCTGTCCTGGCTCCAGACTCATTACAGGGGGGCATTGAGCTCTTTGAGTGGGGACAGGAAATAGCCTGTTCAGGTGTAAGTGAGGCTGGTTGCAGCTCCTCCCATCAAGTCACACCTAAGCCCTCATTGTACGTAGCTGTCTGTGGGAAAAAAAACAAAGCCCAGCTGTCACCCACCCCAGACTGAACAGAGACAGGCAGCAGACACTAAAGGGCTAAAGTAAGAAAATGCCAACTTTCTAAAAGTGGCATTTTCAGAATTGCAATTTAAAATACGACTTTACCATAAGTTGTGATTTTAAATTTTAATTCCAGAGACACCATACTTGGAGGTCTTATCTCTTCCCAATCGGACATTACGCTTATAAAATATAATGTGGTCATTCCAATGTTATCCTTTGGGAGAGATAGGCCTTCCAATAGTGAAAAACTACTTGGGAGTTTTTCCACTACCAAGACATCTAAAACTTAAAAGTACATGTCCTGCCTTTTAAATCCACTGCACCCTTCCCTGTAGGTTATTAAGGGCGTACCTTAGGGGTGAATTATATATATAAAAAGGGATGGTTAGTGCCTGGCAAAAGGGTTGCTTTACCATGTCGACATGGCAGTGTAAACTACAAACATAGACTCTGCAGTGGCAGGCCTGAGACATGCTTAAACGTCAACCTAAGTGGGTGGCACAATCAGCGCTGCAGGTCCACAAGTAGCATTTAATTTACAGGCCATGGTACCAAGGGTACCACGTTACTAAAACATTCCAACTGGGGTTGAACCAATATGACCATGTTTAGGGAAGCACAAGGACTTTAGCACTGGTTAGCAGAGTCCTAATGCCAGCAAATATGAGGTGATAAATTGTGTGTGCAATAACAGATAACCACCATATAACACAATAAAAAAAAATACCATAAAGGTTACAGTCTAATCAAAATTATTTATTTCATTCATGTAACATCATTGAAACAGACAATACAAACGATTCTACTGCATTTTAAATAATGTAAAAAGTACATAATTCAATGATAGTTTTTACAAAATGTCATAATTCTAACAGAGGCTTCAAGTTTGCCAGTCATTGATTATTCTTTCCTTGAGCTAATCCATATACTCCTTAAGCCTTGCCACTGCTCTGAGGAAGTTAGAAACCATCGACAAATATTCCAATGGCAATTTAAAGTAAACAAAAACACTAAAAGTAGTCTACAATTACTTATTTTAAAATACAGAAGGAGATGGAAGGATGCTTGCAATAAGTCTAACCAATGGCTATCGGGCAGTTTGTGCTTGGCTGCTCCCATTAGAGCAGGTTTAAGACGGTGATTTGCATGGTGGGCTAAAGAATGATGGGTTGGATTGCTACCCCGAGTTATTGCCAGTGGTTAGACTCATTGCAAGCATCCTCCCATCTCCTTTTGTGTGTTTACTACAATTACGTATACCCCTCTTCATCTGTAATGGGGACAGAAACTTCATCCTAGGTTACTGGTAGAACCAACAACGTGTGTAGCAGGCTATCTGGAAAAGAATTTCTATCACATTAAATACGAAGGTCTTTTATGTGTTCCAAGTATCACAAACTTTAGTACTCATAGTAAGATTCACTTGAATGTGCATTGCTGTAAAGGTCCAAGCATTTCCTTAGTTGGGCATGCTTTTGGGAGCACAGTGAGCCAGGCTGTAGGGTATTACGCATGTTTACTATATTGTAAGATGATTAGTATACAAGGGACAACATAGCAGGCCTCTGTGAGTAATAAAGTGCAGATTGCAAGTGGGAGTGTTGTAAATGATCTTACTATGAGGAAACTCGAGGATTATTTTTATATGTCGATTGTGTCTTATCAATGCATTTTGGAAAACTGTCCATGTTTGTAATTTTTTTTTTTAATTCTTTTTTATTTTGTCAAATATAACAACGTTAAGGCAGAGGTTTTCCATCTGTTGGATATATACAATATTCTGCAGCAGTTCACAATTCCAACACTTCGCAGCGACAAAGCGCAGTACATTAAATTCATCCCCCTTAGCATATCCTAAACATCTTCCACCCGCTCTAGTGGTCCCCATCAATGCTCTCATCCGCTTGCTCTTTTGGTGGGTCACAGATGTTACCTCTATATTTGTTCCACCTCCCCCATAGCTTGTTCCATTTTTGAGGGCAGCCGCGGTTAACGAACACTGTTCTTTCTGCCACCATTGCCGTGTCCATATCGCTACACCATGCGCTAAGCGACGGCACCGCCTCCGCTCCCCACTTCTGTGCTACGTTGCGCTTAGCCATCATGACCCCCAATGTCACCCAGTCTTGTGCCAACTGTAAGTAAAAACCACAGGGCTAGCGGAATCCCACTAAGACAGCACCGGATTTAAAAGTGGCTCAATATAATAATAAGGTGAAAAAATTATTTATTCACCAGGAGTGTGCACTATTGGTTAGCACCCGCCAGCACAATGCCGTTCCAATACTTGGAATATACAAATGACAAAAACACAGCACCAAATGCACCACTCAATTCATATAATATAAATAAGTCCAAATCTTCAAAGTAGTACGTATTCCAAAGGATTCTTCTTTATTGTTCAATTTAAAATGTGAATTTTTTGACAACAGCACACGCAGCCGACGCGTTTCGTCCAACAATGGACTTCTTCAGGGCTAAAATCGTAGGTTGAAAAATCAGCACATATTGTTCTGGTTGGCTCAATTAACAAGTCTAACACAAACAAGTCCGATACGGTATATTCTTAGTGTGAGAACACAGTCCTGTATGGAAGAGGAAATGGAAAATACTAATTGGAATATGAATGTTCAGAAATGGTGTTCCAAAGTCATCAATCACAAGCCATAGTCGAATGGTGGGTGTAAACGTTAGTTCCTCCAATAATAAGAACAAATTTGTCTTATCGTGGGATACCCGATTCAGTATCCAAGAACGAAGTGAAAGGCAAGCGTCCGCCCCGTCCAGTGACTCTTGTGCCAACTGTGTTAAATCATTTGGTTCCCAAACATTTAGTAAACAGCTCCTTGGCTCCGGCAAGAGGGACACTCCCTCTGCCTGCGAAATCGTCCTCATCACTTTCACCCAATAGACCCTAATCTTCGGGCATTGCCATATGGTATGATAAAAGGTGCCCTCCTCCCCACATCGCCTAAGACAATATGGTGCGATGATCTACCCATCTTAAACATGAGGCATCTGGTGTAGTAGGTTCGGTGCAAAGTTTATAGCTGCACCAATTTGAGTCTTGAGGGTATACCCACTTCCCTTGGGGAGGACAGCGCCTCCTGCCATGCTGTGTCGTCCAGGTCACCCACGTCGCGGATCCATTGATCCCTGAGTGGCGTCGTAGGGTCCGGTAGGTTGTTTACTAACTTGCGGTAAGTAAAGGACGTGGCCCGCTTATGCATGTAGTCTGTTAATAACCTATCCTCCATAGGGGAGGCCTCCGGGACTGCAGTACCAGGCAGGAGGGCCGTCGTCAGTGCATGCTTTATCTGTGTGTACCGGTAGATTTCAGTGGGTGCCAATTTGTACTGTTGCTGGAGGCGCTCGAATGTGGCCACTCCCCCCTTATGCCACAAGTTCCCCACCGTGGATATGCCGATGGCATCCCACCGATCAAAGCCCTTACTATTCCTAAGTCGTCCCAGTTTCCCCATGGCCCATAGAGGAGTGAGTTGGGTTATGACCCCTTGCCAGCCCAGTTTTGCCTGTGCTTCGTGCCATATGGTAACTGTGTGATTCGTGGGTCCTATTAATGAACGAGTGTGCTTCTTATTATAGAGGGGGGACAGCATACTTCCTGTTCCTAATTAAAATCTGTCAGCCTTAAATGCAGGGTTCGTTTGTGGTACGTGCACCCATTGATTAATCACCTTCAATTGCGCCGCCCAGTAATCTAGTTGTATATTTGGGAGAGCTATCCCCTCATCGTACCACCCCCTTACTAGCTTGACCTGTGCTATACGTGCCGGTTTGTTTCCCCACAGTAAGTTGGAGACCTGGGCTGCAATTGCCTTAAAATAACAGTGATGTACCGGGAACGGGGCGTTTTCAAGCACATATAGGAATCGAAGAAGCGCCATCATTTTAAAAAGCGCTGCTCTCCCCAGAAGAGTCAGCGGCAACAACCCCCAGTGTGCTGCGTCCCTTTTTAGGCACTCCAGTGGGGGCATCAGGTTTCGTTTGACGAAGTCATCAGTGTCAGCCGTGACATAGATACCCAGATACTTAAACGCACCGACCGTAATCTGGAGCGGGCAACCTGTAGGCAGTTGTGGCTGGGGGCCGTGTAGTACATATAAGGTGGACTTGGACCAGTTAATGGTGTACCCAGACACCCGTCCGAAGAGCTCGCATATATTGAGGAGAACCATTATGGAACGCCTAGGGGAGGCCATATATACTAAGATGTCGTCCGCATACAGAGAAATGCGGTCCTCCCATCCTTCTGTCCACCTGAGTCCTCGTATCATTGGCTCCCACCTGATCCATGCCGCCAACGGCTCCAATACCAGGGCAAAGAGCAGCGGGGACAGGGGGCAGCCTTGACGTGTGCCCCTTGTTAAAGGAAAGTCATTAGAGATGTGCCCATTAGCCGTCACGTGTGCTACTGGCTTGGTGTACAAAAGGCGGACCCATGCACAAAATTTAGGGCGGAAGCCCATGTGACGAAGAACTGCGAACAGAAATGGCCACTCGACCATGTCAAACGCCATCCTGGCGTCTAGGGAGAGTATTACCGCCGGTTCCTGCAGAAAAGGAATACGAGCCATTACTCCGTGCAGGCGCAGCAAGTTTAATGCCGTACTTCTACCTGGCATAAAGCCGGACTGATCCGGGTGGACCAGGGTTACCAGGTGCGGCGTTAGCCTAGTTGCCAATAGCTTTGCCAAAATTGTTGCCTCTGCATTAATAATGAAATCGGGCGATACGAGGTGCAATCTTTGGTAGGTTTGCCTGGTTTGGGTATGGCCACTATTGTGGCTGTTCGCTGGTCCAGTGGAAGCTCGCCCTTCGTCAAGCAGTCGGTGTACATATGCAGCAAGTGTGGGGCTATGGTCCCCGCTACCTTTTTATAGAGCTCAACTGGTATGCCATTCGGTCCCATTGCTTTGCCGGATTGCAATGACCCAATCGCCATCTGCAGCTCCTCCACCGTGAGGTCCTTCTCCAGCGTAAGGGCCGCCTCCGGAGTAAGCCTGGGCATGTCAATATCCTGTATATGCGACAGCGCTACTTCTGGCGTCATCTCTGAAGATGATTCATACACCTGCTGGAAATGGTGCGCCAGGGTGTTCACTATTGTGTGTGGATCCGTTGTGATTTGTCCCTACCTCGTCCGGATCCTCGCTATCCATTTGCTACCCCGTTCCCGCCCATCCAGCCACGCCAGAAGTTTCCCGGCTTTATCTCCAATTTCATATATCTTATGTTGCGTGGCCGTTAGACATGACCGGGTCATACCTTCAAGGTATCCCCTGTACTGTTGCTGTTTAAGATGTAATTTCTGGGCTGTATCTGGCGTCGGGTCGCTGGTGTGCTGGGTCTCAGCGTCATGCAACTCCAGCTCTATATCATGTAGTTCCCGCTGCTTCTCCCGTTTTTGCCCAGCGATCGAAACTTTGGCCTGTCCCCGAAGGACAGTCTTGTATGCCTCCCACAGAATTGTCGGGGAGTCTACCGTCTGAACATTCTCCCGTAAATAGTGCTTTGTCGCCACAGTCACAGCTTTCTTGATCTCTGGGACCTGCAAGTATCCAGGATAAATTGGATAGGTACGTCGCCTAGCTGTATGGTGGTATGTGTACGTCATCTGCACCGGGGAGTGGTCAGATATCCCTCTGGGTCTTATCACGATATTATCAACGTATTTCATGCAATCCATTGGAGCCAAGAAGTAGTCTAATCTGGATAAACTGCGGTGCACACCAGAGTGGAAGGTAAATTGCTGTGTCATGGGATGGTGCCACCTCCATACATCCGAAAGCCCCATCGCCTCCAAAAAAGCTCCCAAGGCGGGACGTGCTCGACCCGGGTGCTCTCGCCGGATGGCGGTCTAGGGTGTCATTTACAGTGGCATTGAAGTCCCCCCCAATCAAGAGTTCCCCCTCTGGGAGACCTACCAGGAATTCACTAAGAGCCGGGAGTGTCACTGTGTGGAGCGCAGGGGGAATGTAGACTGATACTATATTTATAGACCGTCCCTCCCACTGACCTATTATGGCCGCAAAACAGCCGTGGTCATCCGTTTTAGTATGGTGCACTATCAGTGGTGATTGTTTTTTAACTAGGATACCCACGCCCCTAGAGCCCGTGGAGAATTCAGAATGCGCTACCATGGTAAACCCCCATCTGTCCATTGCCTTACATGCTACGCTAGTAAAGTGCGTTTCCTGAAGCAGGGCCACCGTTGGGGAGCAGTATTTTAAGCACTGCAGAACCAATCCCCTCTTTATTTTATCGCCAAGACCATGGACATTCCAGGTAATCAGGGACAGTGGTGTCACCGGTGTCACAGGGTATGTTTCAGGTTCAGAGGTAGTCTGACTTTGTGCTGCCATATATGATGCTAGGTGTATGTGAGATTAAAGAGTCATTCATGCGCTGCCGCTGCTTGATATCGTGGAAAAGTACCCTCCGCCTAGAAGCTTCCTTAAAATCAATCACAAAATATAACCATACCCAACAGAACATATTCACCCCTACCTCCCCAAACCCTACCCCCCTGCCGAACGACAAATACCAATGTTTCCTGTTCCTCCCTCCTCCCTAACCCCGGATCATTCCTTATCAAAGAACGAGTTATGATTGTAAGATCATCAAAGTCTGGTGTTAGATACACTCTAAGATATTCAAAAAAATGCACAGAAGTTACTTGCCTCTCACACGGCACCCCCAGTACTAGGCAGAGACAAATCTCTTTCCCATGTATCTGTGCTTGCACACTCTTGTCAGCTATGATAATCAGCAAAATAAGATAGAAACCATTCATAATCCAGAACATTAAACTACCCTTCTTACCCACCCCCCTCCCTGCCTCCCTGCCAGACGGATCCCCAACTATCCGCCACCCCAACATAGCAGAGTGCTTCAACCCCGTCAACAGTACTTGCGTGTGGGGGGGAAGAGAAGTCCGTGAGATACTGCAGTTCATCCCCTCCTCAGAGACAGTCTGGTAGTCGTAGTATGCCACGTTTCCGTGGTCGGGCCACCACCTTGGGTCAGAGCCCAGCCCCTCCGAGCGGGAGGGTGAGTACAGCATGTGCATTGCGGCCAGGAACTCAATTCCTCTCACACTTATGGCTAGGTCGGGTCAGCCGCGCTCCGGCATTGCATCTCTTGACCTGAGGACACCGCCGCCCTTCAGCCCTCCTCTTCCGTCCGGTGCGCACCGGCCTCCTCACTGGCCTCTTCACGTCCCGGGCTATGTTCCACGGAGCCGTCGGCGTCGCCGCTGTCGCCTCTCCCTCCGCCGGGATCCCTCTGCTCGCCGCCATCCCTCGAGCCAGTCGTGGGCCTCCTCTGGAGAGTCAAAAAACCAAGTTTTGCCATCCACCACCACTCGCAGTTTTGCCGTAAACAGCATGGAATAAGATAGATCTCTGCGCCTAAGTTCTTTCTTTACTTCAAGGAAGCTCCTGCGTCGTTTTGACACCGCTGCCGTATAGTCCGGAAAGAAGGACACCACCGCGTTCTGAACTCGCAGTGGAGGGGCCACCCTCGCCGTTTGAAGTATTACATCTCAGTCGCGATGGTTGAAAATGCGAGCCAGAACCGGCCTGTGGGGAGCTCCGGGCTTGGGCCTGCCCCCTGGCACCCTGTGTGCTCTTTCCACAGAGAAGAAATGTGAGAGTCCTCTGGGCTGAAGTTTGGCTTTTATGAGCTCCTCGACATAAAGATCCATAGCTGGATGTCTTTCACTTTCAGGAATGCCCGTAATTCGTATGTTGTTACGTCGTGAGCGCCCTTCCTGGTCGTCCAGCTTCTCTGCCATATTCCGATTTTCTGCCTCTAGATGGGTGACCCTACTGAGTAGAGCGGCGGTATCTTGTGATAGTGATTTCGTCAGCTGCTCCACCTCGGTGACTCTGGCGGTCATTTTCTGGAAGTCCGCTCTTAGGAAGGAAACATCAGTGGAGATGGTGTCCACCGTCGATTGCACACTGGTGAGGGCCACCATAATATCTTCCAGCGTCACTTTCGTCACCCCCGGCGGCTCAGGGTCTTTATGAGGGCTGTCCCCGCGAGCAGGCCCCGCAGGAGCATTCTTATTATAGGCGTATTTGTCCAATTTGGCCTGTGAGTTCGTGCGTTGGCCCCTTCCCCCCATCTCTGCCACAGGGATGCAGCTCCGACTGGTAGTCGCCGCCACCTGCCGCAGGAGTGCCCTCCGCGCGCGGCCTGTTGGTTTTCCCGCCTTGCCGTTTACCCTGTGCAGGTGGGGCTCTATAGCACCTCAACTGGACCAGGAAAGAAACTTCGCGGCATCAGGGGCACATCACCACCCAGCCTTGGTTTGCCCTCTGACAGCCACCCGGTGCGCCAGTCGTGAACTTCGCCGATGAGGGAGGTGGCGCCTTAAATCCTTGCCGTACTCCCTTTCAGTCTGGGCTACCGGGCCAGAATGCCCCCCAGTCACTCCTGGGAAGCGGGGGGGCCTCTCAGCCCAGTCACGCCGCCCCGATGCCTCTATCAGTCCCCCGTCCAAAGGTGTGCAGAGTTAGTGGTAGTATGCCCCGCAGGCCACAGACATCCAGCGCTGCATAGGACGCCCCTCGAGCTTCTTCCCGCTCCAACAGCCCCCGGAGTTTATGGAATGGAGCACTCCTGCTCCTCGCTGCTCAACTGTACCGTGTCGGTGCCGGCTGGGTCTTAGTTCACTCCTCGCCTCCACCTCCACTTTCCAGGCACGCACCGGTACTGCCAGCACTTTGTGCAGGCCCCGGATGGAGGGGGGGGCACGGGATCATTCACCGGGAGCGCGCGCCGATATGAGCCGCAATTCTGCCGCAGCGCTCGCCAGTATCGCGGCTGCTCACTGTACCTTCTGCCGCCTCCTGAAAGACCGGCACTTCCGGCCGCTCGCGGCCTACGCTACTCCCCGGCTTCCGTCGGGCCACCAGGCCGCACTCCGCCGTGCCTTTCCCTCGGTATCAGTCGTGCCCCTGCCAGACACAAAGCGGCGCAATCGGTGCTCCCAGCGTGGCGCTTGTTGGTGGAGTCTCTGAGGCACAATAGTTGTACAGATTAATGGTCGGATTTGTCAGGGATCCCGCGTCTCTCCTCGGAGCTTCCCTAAAGTGCGGCCAGTGAGTTCGGCTGCTGGCCACGCCCCCCCCCCCATGTTTGTAATTTTTAATCAGTATTTTAGGCTTTAGTATGTTTTTTAGTGGCAGATAAGATTTGTCCTTCATAAAATGTTAAATTTGATGAAAATTGCAGTAAGGTTATTTTTGCTGTACACAGGCTAAGAATGCAATCCAAGATCATTTACAAAGTTAAGTGTGGGCTGCAGCCGTCAGTAAGGTGTTTAGGTGAAATGATTTTTGAAGAGGAGAATCTTCGACTTTCGTCTGATGGAGGAGGGTAGGGTAATTCTGGTTAAGGAGACTCAGATCTTGGATGCATACATTGAATGGATGTTTCCTATTTTTCCCTTTGTTGTGCTTTTGAATCTTCAGTCTAGTGGTGTACTGGCTCGGTGTGTGTCGTGATCCACCAGAGATGGTTAGTTGGTTGGCCAGATAGGCGGGAGAACTCTTCATACTGCCCTTAGAGATGATGCAGCTGGATTTGAAGATGATACAGACATGAACGGCGAGTTGGGGTGTTCTATCAAGATAATGGTTCAATTTCCTCTACCCTTTATGAGGTGCACTCGTGCATGCTAGATGCCTTTCAGGGACACCAGTGTGCTTACTGGGAGGCAGCTGTGAGAATATGAAAGCTTGGACAGCCGTTCTGAAATCCCATTGGTTGAGGAATGTTTCACATTTTTCTAAGGGGATAGTTGGTATCATGCCATCTTTGTCTTCTTGGCACTGCGTTCCTTCAGGGATAGGTTAGTTTTGAGAGTGAATCTGGCATTACGGGTTAAAGCCATCCAATTCATGTCATTGAGTCATGTCTTGACAAGTTGCTGGCCTTGATGAGTTCTTGGAGTTCAGTGCAGGCAGCTTGTTCAGGTATTTTGACGACGAAAGTAGGTTGTTGATAGCTTGTAATTGGCAAAGTCATCATGGTCAAGAGAGGGTTCTTCAAGAGTGAGAGAATTTGCCGAGCCTTGAAGGCTTCCAAAAAAGTGCCTTGGTTGAGAGAGGACCTTGATGAAGGATGAGGGTAGAATATCTGTTTTGGGGCCTTAGAGGGAGATGAGGATGTCAGTGAGATCTGTGAGTGGGAAGCAGTGCAAAGATGAACAGCGAGGGGTGTTACGTGGCAGGATAGGCGGTGGGAGAAGTATCAACTTGATGCTCTCCATGCTATCAGATTTACTGTATCTTTTATTAGCCTAAGATGAAGGATTCCCTTGCACTTATCGGTTGAGCATGTAATGGTGGGCTTGAGAAGGAAATGACACAGTGCTTAATTATCTTGAAGAGCACTCTGCTTCTGTTGGATGCTTCATTGATTGTGTTGATATAGTGTTTGGCTTTGTGGGATGTAAAAACGGGTTTGTGTGTTAAGCAGAACAATTGTGAAAGTATGATATCATAAGGGGAATCGATTATTTTTCTAAATATTTCCATGTTTAAGAATGAGGTACTTGCTATGAGCGAGGTCTGTGGAATTCCAGGGTGCTGATGGTTTTGGTTTGCATTTTTGTGCTTTCAGTGGAACATGGCTGTGTATGTAGTTTTCCAAGAATGTGTTGAAGTTACTGAGAAGTGTATTGATATCAGATGTTAGGATGATGATGGTGGAGAAACAGATACGTTTATGTTGTTGCTTGTCAATCAAGATTTTTTTAAAGCAGCAGAAGGTTTGTTGTCTCTTAGGATGACCTTGGTACATGGTTTGCGCATGTAGAAGGAGGATCAGGATGGCAAGGGGTTGGTCCAGTCCAGGGTATGGGTGGATTAAAGTGGATAGTTGATGAGGTTGATATATCTAGGACAAAAATGTGGCCTTCGGTGTGCGATGGTTCAGTGATATGTTGTACCATGTTGAGCATATTGAGAAGGTTGAGGAAGGTGTCTTTTGCTTTTTTTTGCATGAGTTTCTTGAGAGGCTTAAGTCTTTGTGGAGAATGATGTTTGTGTTTGCAAACGGATAAGGTGATGAGAACACCAGCATTTTCTTCTGTACTCTGCCCATGAATCCTGCAGATGACGTGGAAGATGATTTTCCGAGTTGAATGAAATGGAATGCAATATTTATTTTAAAAAGTTTACTTGCTACAAAGGTCGGAAACTGTTGAGATTGAGAGTTTTTGTTTCTTCTCTTACTGGCCAAGCCTGTGGCATCCATTCTGATGCAAATAAAATGGTTGGAGTTACTCTCTGTAAATTAAATCTGCACAAGTGTTACTTACTACATGGGTTTCTTTGTATTTTTGGTGGAACGTAATTTCAGTTGAACAAAAATATATTTTGCACTCCATGGGGCTTATTTACAAGCCCCTTGCAACACGTTTGCGCTGCCGTTGTGTCACTTTTTGCGATGCAGCAGCGGCGTAAACAATGTGCCAGGTTGCGCCCTATTTACAAAGTGACGCATCTAGGCTGATGCGTCGCCTTGTAAACCCCAGCACCACATTATACCTGCATCAGGTATAATGTATGCAGGGTGGGCGTTCCCATGCCAGAAAGCCTCGTAGAAGTAATGCAGGGAAATGTACAAGATTTCACTGCACCACATTTAGGATGCCACTGCGTCAAAACCTTTGCCTGCTTGGAGAAGGCGTAAGGAGTGACGCAGTGCAATGAAAATCGGCCTCCCCCATACATTGCTGGAGTTGTGTCAGGCTTACGACACAACTCCAGCAATGCGTGGGTTTTGCTCCGACAGATACGTTAGAATTTCTAATGCCTCTGTCAATCCTTGCACCATGGTGCGCTGTATTGTAAATACGTCGCGTCCATGGTGGCTCAAGGGTTTCTCTCGTATGCGCAGGGAAACTAGCTTATCGTTGCTTTAACGCAGCGATGCATCGGTTTCTTGTGAATAAGCCCCAAAATGTTTTCTGTTTTCCACACTTTATTTTATGCAAGCACTAAAGCCTAAATATTCACACTTGGTAAATTTTTACAAAGTCAGTGATTAGTTGATGTCGGGACATTCACGTTTGTTGGCCTCTTGTCCCCTGCGGATTTCACCAAATTCAACCCAGGTTTTTTAGAGAGGGTCACGTTTTTGCGTGTTCCAGTGCAGAATTAGGTGCCAGCCTCTTCTGAAATCAATGTAATTAATATGACTGTCTATAATGTATTCCCCTTAGTGCCTCCTCGTGTCCGTTTGGTACAATGGTCAGTGCTTTCTTTGAGGTCATCCTGTGCCCCTGGGTGGATATGTCATTGTAGTCTTGCTTCCTTTTTTGTAAAATATCACGGTTTTTAGTTTTAAAAATCTGACCACCCTACTTAAAATGCATGTAGTCAAAGATTTGTGAAAAATAAACCAGTTATTCTCTTAAATGTGTCCTGACTCTAGGATTTAATATGCAGTCCCACATCTATTGAAAATTCTCATTGCTTTATTTGCCAAACACAATGGATGATGATGCTATTGCTATTGCTATTCACGTAGCTTGACAATTCCAATCAAATATATGACGTGTTTACTCGCCATGAAATGTATGGAGTAATAAAGCTCATTCAAACGCAAAGCTAAAACCAGTGTTTCAACCAATAATGTATTTTTAAGGTTTCGACATCTGGATGAGGTGTTACAAAACCAGAGGCTTGTTTTAGAGACCATAACATCCAAGGCTCAGGAAAAGAAAATTGGCATGCAGGCAGCGGCGAAACAGCTGGAGGAGAGGTACGTCATTGTTCATTATGTTCACTGCGTGGACTACCACACAATTGCACGAAGAGGATGGCAAACCCTTCACTCAGGGCCTTGCACACTCACCGTTTGAGTCCAGTTTCAGAAGACACAGATAGAGTGACAAAAAATAAATTAATGCACTACAAAGGTGCGAATCAAAGTGATGCTCAGATCTTTATTTGTCTGTCCATTGCTGCGTCCCAGCTCTAAACACCGGGGATGAGGGGGATGGAGAGTGTGTGTGAGAGAGTGTGTGCGTGAGTGTGAGGGTGTGTGTGTGTGAGAGAGAGACAAAAATTGCCAAGCTGATGCATGGCTGAAAGTAGAACGCACCTGAGCTCAGGTTCAAAATGCCTTTCATCGTATTAGTACACCAAGAAACTAGTCAAAATATAAATTATTACATCGGTAAACCAATACAGGGCTGAATGGTTGGCACCATTTATGAGGAAAAGTAATTGTATTGATGTGAACAATCTAGCATTGGTAAGTGGAAAGCTTACAGCAGGTTACTAAAATCACATAGAATCCGCTGGTGTTGATAAAGTTGGCCAAGTAGGCGCCACTGTAGCCGTGTGTCCACCGTGTACACATCTTGTGACAAGCTGCTTTCATGCTATGATCTCTTTGCACAGGTTGTTTGAAGTGAAGCACACCCACAGAAAAGTGGAGAACCAGATCAAGATGGCGAAGATGGTGCTTATTAATGAACTGAATAAACGGACAAACACTCTTCTGGAACAACTTGAAGTAAGTGCGCCCGGCCTAGCAACGGCCTCATTCCTATGATCAGATCTTTAGCGTTACTTCCATTTTTATATCTTCTGTCTTACTGGTTTTCTTTATTGTCTAGTTCTAGATAACACATTTTCGATAGAGCAGAATGAAATGCTTATGGTTATCCGGATGATTTTGAGTTTTTGCAGACGTTTCATCTACCAATACGGTGGATGGGCGTGCCCCATCATACCAGTGTTAGAAATGTCATCATATTGTGAGTTCTCCAACATGGAAGTGTTGCTTCTTCGTCACAGGGGCTCTTTTTTTCCATTGCAGAAGCCTCTGTTTGTTGTAAAGTGGTGGATGATGGTATTGTTGCCAGCGACTATGGGAACCTGGAAATGTCCCCCATATCTACTCTCCCTAACATGCTGGAGCTTGGTCCAAGCATGTTTGGGACACCATACTTTACTTTTAATGCTACATTCTCCATGGCCATCTTTCAAAGATGTAATTTCACCAAACATTGACGTACATCAGTCACCATTGGTTTGGTGTCTTTTCCATCATCATTTCTGGCAGGGGTCCCACTGTGTGTAGGCGGGCCTGAAGGCGGAGCCAGGGAAAGTTCTGTCAGAAGGACAGCCATCATTGAAAGAACATCAAATGGGCCACTTTGGCTGTGAGAGGTGCAGACAGAGATTGTGCTATTTTTGGTCTGACTCACCATTATTGCTGTCCTCAAAATCAGGTCCTACGTTAAACTCACAGGCGGCCCTTGGACACCAGCTCAACCTGTGTTGCCTCTGTTTGATGGAGAGTGCAAGGCACACAGGGCCGGACTGGGAACCGAAACCGGCCCCGGCAAACAGCTCGGTCAGCCCCTCTGGGGGAGGGCTGAGCTGGTTGCTAAGCCTGATTTTGCCCGATTTGGTTACCAGGGGCCGATATTGTGGGCCCAGTTACAAAACCGGCCCCCTGGGGTCCCAAAGCGGCCTCCAACCTAGCGGCCTACAGGGGAAACACCCGGTGCCCGCTATGGCCAGTCCGGCCCTTAAGGCACAGTGGTGCTGCTGCTGCAACCTGTGAAAACACGGGAATGCAAGCACATCAGTTGTGGCCATGTCTCTGCTGATACATATACATCTGTTGTTGACATTAACACAGGACGAGTGGGAATGCAGGGGGGTTTGTATTATATGCGGCATTATCATAGATGCCAACCCCTCGGGGCTCTAATTGTGTTTCTAATGAGAGAAGATTCTATTATTGGTGCTCTCATTGTGTAGAGAAAAACTGCTTATAAGCATGCCCCATTGCTTTAAATAGGCTTGCATGCCTTCCCGTAAGAAAATTGATGCTCTCGAAAGATAACCTCTACATTCGCTGCAACTTGACCTGTTATTCCCCACAAAAAACAGAAAATCCAAAACTAAAAATGTCAATTATTGGTGACAGTCTGTATGTAAAACCAAAGGTAAACCCTCCGATTGTTAGTGGCTCCATGTTACACCAGTTATTTCTGAATATTTAGCTAACAGTATTTTGTGTTATGGTTTTTTTGTTTTACTTTTCCCAATATAGGTTTAAGCGTTTCAACAGGAAAAGTTCTGTTAGCTAGAAATATTGGATTGGCTCAAGGTGTCACATGACGGGAGCCACTTGTGAGATAAAAAACCTTGTTTGCATATTTTGTGATTCAACACAGGGGTGTAGCCTAGTCATTGAGTCGAGGGGAGGGACTCTCAAATTTCCCAATGAAGAAATCAGTGAGCTGCAGGGTGCAGGGATGAGATGACCAAGGTTCAGGATTAACTGTTTCCATGAGGAACAGGGTCAATACTGATTTGCATTAGATAGGCCTATGTCTCGAGTGGCACAATGGGCAAAAAACAATGGACTGAAATGCTACCTTCAGCGATTACCACTGGTTAGAGTATTTGCAAACTTTCATCCCATCACCTTTTGGGTGTTTGATTGCAAATAGTATGCCTAAGACTGACACAGGTTTCCAAGCCTTCTACTGCCAGTGTTTGTGAATTAAAAGTATTGAATTTGCACCCATTCAAGAAGTGCTTCTATGGGTGCAGATTTACTCCTTTTTTGGTAAACTGGTCACTATATATATTTATGTTTCCCATCCAAAAAAAAACATGTTAAGTTAAAAGCTTTTAGTGAAATGAGAACAATGAGAAAAACTGACACAGATAGCAGACCCAGCTCAGGGTCCCCTGACCCAACTACCAAGCAAAGAATGTATTTGGAGGGTGTCACACCCTAGGCACCTCTCTAAAACTACTCCTCTGCCCGTCCCACCTGGGCCTGGTAGTTCTCCCTGGAAACTCATGACTACAGTTTTATACAACACAACAGCCTTGGAGTCCCTGCCCTGGGTTCACTTAATTTAAATACTCTTACACTTCTTCATCGTTGCTACAATAAGCTTTGATAGCAGAGTTGTCAAATCACATGTAGAAAAGGATCTATGTTTCTATTCCTTGCACTTTACAATTTATTTTATGAAGTGACTGACAGCCCCATGTACTAAGCGCGAGTCACAAAAAAGAACTGGGAGCGCAAGCAAATTAATAGGCAGAGTCGAGCCTGAGCTGAGCCGAGGGTCTGTCTTGGCTCTAAGACTCTGTGCACTAGCCAATCCACAGTTACCCAGCATATCGTGCAACAAACATAATGTAAAAATATGACAGTTTCTTCAAAATTTAAAAAAGTGTTTTTCTTTAACATGTGAATGTCTTTCACCTTAATACATCAGATGATATCACTGCATAGACATACATTTATTAAAAGTGATGTTTTTAAACATTAACTGAGAAACTGTAATGGCTCTCTCCCTCCCCAATGACAATGCCATTAGTGTACTAAGAAGAACGTCAGTGGTCATGTAAACCCTAAACATGCCATAGATTCTCATTATAGAAGTAGCAAGATTATAGTCTATTAAATCAAACAAAAGAGGTGCTTGTACAGTGCACATTCTGAAAGGAAATATTTAAATTTGCTTTCATATGTGATAATAAAGAAAAGGAGGCTATATAAAATTAAATGTTTGCCTAGGCTCGCACAATTTGTATAAGTAGGGAAGCTGGCATTGAGTCCAGGTTATCTAGTTTCACATTTTGAAATTCAGCCATCAGAATGTATAGCTATGTGTGTTCAGTGGATTACTGAATCTCTGATAGCTATGTCTGTTCAGTGAATTTCTCAATTTCTCATAGCCATGTCTGTCCAATGGATTACTGAAGCTCTGGTAGTTATGTCTGTCCAAAGGATTACCGAATCTCTGATAGCTGTGTCTGTTCAGTGTATTTCTCAATCTCTGGCAGCTATGTCTGTTGAGTGGGTTACGGAATCTCTGGTAGCAGTGTCCGTCCACTGGATTACTGAAGCTATGATTGCTCGGTTCGTCAGGTGGATCACTGAAGCTCTGGTTGTTTTGTTTATCTGGTCAATTAATGAAGCTCTGGGTGCTCTGTCTGTCCACTGATTGCCCTTTGCCCTGTGTCCAGCAGATTGCTGCAGCAGTGATTGCTCATTCATGTCAAATGAGTTACTGAAGCTCTGATAGCTGTGTCTGTCCAGTGGATTACAGAAGCGCTGATGGCTGAGACTGTGAAGTCGTTTTACTTAAGAAATGATAACCTGGTCTGTTCAGTGAATTACCGAGGCAATGGTTGCTGGGTCAATGTAGTATCTGACCGGTGTAATGATAACCTCATCGGTCCAGTCGTTGGATGGAGCAGGGATTTCTGAGTCCATCCAATGGATGAGAGAAGCAGCGCCATCTGGATTTGTTCATGTTTCTCATGGGCATGCCTTAAAATGACCGCAAACTGCCCCGTAGATGAGCATTGCACGACCCTTATAACTAGATACATCAAATAGTGAACGTCCTTGAACAATTGTTGCAACACCATACACTCCCCCTTCCCTCGGTGTAATCGCTCCATGTAAGGGTCCAGGTGAAATCCCAGAAGCCCTTGATAGAACATTACCTCCTCGTTAGTCTTCCTCGCCACATGACTAACAAAGTGAGCTTCAGCTCCACAACAGAACCCTCCAAAGCAAAGCAAAAAAAAAGTCAGCATCCCATGCCTCCCATCCCTTCCCAATATGGCCGACCCAGTCACCCATGACCCCTATAAGAGGCGGGCCGGCCCAACCCAACAGCCTGTTTTTTTTGTTCTGCACTCTCTCCAGAGCGCTTCAGGTGAGTGGTGCCTGCTGTAGCAGGTACTTGGGTCCTGGGTTGGAGGTCCTGCTCTAGCGGACCCTTGGAGCCTGGCCCTGGTTTGTACCCCTGCTTGTTGCCCCCGGGGTGTGTGGCGTTGTTGCTGTGCTGATACCGTTGAGGCTCTGCCTTAGCGAGCCCTGGGTTGTCAGGTAAGGGGGGGGAATTTGCGCTGGGAACAGTCTCTCCTTTGTTTCCCTTCACCGCCCGTCGTTTTCATCTACGGGCGGCTGCTGTGCGTCTCCGGTTTCCCTGCTGGATGCCTCCTTTCATTGGGACTGTGTCCCGAGGGTAGCGAACGGGTGCTTTTTTAATTATGCCCTGTGATCGTCTCCCTTCCCCGAGCCGCGTATTCGCCTGCCCGCCTGCCTTCCTGGCGTTGGGGGTGGCGGCGGCTCTACGGAGCTCGGTCCGTCTAGGGCCGCTGTGCAAGGGGGTTGGGCTCGTCCGTGTCGGCGTTGTGAGTCGCTTGCATACCTGCGTCCAGCGACTCCCTTTCTGATGGATCTCCCTCCGTCTTGCTTCGCTCCGGGGTCGCCGGCGTTGCTGTGTGCGCGCTGTTGTTCCTCGCGGCTGTAGGCCGGCTCGGGGTCCCGGGGGCGGGGCTTCGTTGTTGTATTCCGCGGGGTGTTTCTCCCGCCTTCCTTGTACGCCGGAGGTTTTCTTCTCTGCTGCCTTCGTCCCCCGGGACGGCGGCGGACCTGTGTCCTGTGTTTCTCGTTGCATGGGGACTCCACACAGGGGTCTTGTGCATTCTTTGCATCAGTCTCGTACTCGTGCTGGGTCCCCGTGCTCGGGCAGCCCTGCTGGGCGATTTTTGGACAGCCCTGCATCTGCAGGCTTTTATAAATCGATTTTGCTCATTTCACATAATGGCTGCTTTACTGCAGGGGTCTGGGTTCGCGCGTTGTTATTTACCGGTGTAAATAGACTCCTGCTTGTATGACTTTGTATGCGGCCCTCTAGCTGCATGCTGTTGTTACAACTCCTCTGTAGCTGTACGCTATGTAACGGTCCCTGGTGGCCTCCTTGGTATATACGCAGTTCGTCCTGTGATTTTGTTTTTTTGAAACGGCTCCTGCTTGTATGATGCCCTTGGTAGTTACCTCTGAAGCAGTTGATGTCCGAGGCTCTGAGACTCGAGTGTGTGTTCACTGACCTGCCTTATTGTGACAGGCGCGATTGCCCCTGTCGTGGTGCTCCTGTTCCGTGGGGTCGCAGTCGGGTGTGGGGGCTGCGGGCGCGCTACTCTCCGCCCCAGTCCCGGGTGTGGCGTCCTGTCACCTGCCGCTAAGCCGGCTCCCTTGGCTGCTGCGCAACCGGGACGTGATTCGTTTTGGGGTTCGTGTCCCATTTTTTTTTGGCCGACACCTGTGATATCGTTTGTTGCACTCCAGTGCCGTGTGTTCTACGCCGAGGGTGTCCTGTTGGGCCAGCTTGCTGTGCTCGCTGACTGCCATTATGGCGGTGTTTTTGTGTTTCCTGTCGTGCTACACCTCACCTTGTACAGTGTGCGCTTCGTGTCTCCACTTCGCCTAGGCGCTTGCTGCGCTGGCCCGCACTGTTGGTTTTGCCATGGTGCTCGCGACTGGTCCCTGTGGTTCCCGCCTCCCCCGCTCCTTGACTGCCCAATCGGGGGGGGGGGGGGTTTGCTACCATAGTCTTGTTCCTCTGGTTTTTCAGGTCCCACATGCACTTTGACGTTTTTTGGCATCCTTCGCACTCTTCTGGGTCCGACCTGGTGCGGTTTCTCGTTGTTACGTCCGGTGCCTTGGGTTGTTTCGACTCTCCGGTGCTGGGTTTGAGTCCCGCAGTTGCTGTCAGCGGGTCTTTGGTTGAAATACTTTCATTGTCATCTTGTATTCGCGCATTTGCTGCTGGGTGTCGTTGTTTTGCTGCCTTTCTTGCTCTTCGCTTCAGGGTGGTGTTTGTTGGGTGCTGGCCTCGCTGCTTGCCTTTTCGCGCTGCGGCTCTCCCTGGACTTACTTTGTTTCGTCCCTCTGTGGGTGTTGTAGTTGTTGTTTTGTCCTGCTTCTGGGACTTCTCGGTTTCCATGGCTTGCTTCTCTTTGCTGGTCAGCATGTTCTGTCCTGGTGGTTGGGGGTGCTGGCTGGGTGCTTGCTCTTCCTCCTCCGGTTCTGTGTTGTTCCGCTGTCATCTTCCTGCGCTCAGGCAGTTTGTTGCCTTCTACTCTACCCCGTTTGGTTGCGGGTGTCCCGGGTGGTGGCCCCGCCTTGTCGGGCTCACTTTCTCGTTCCCCCTCCTTCTGGCCCTCGCGGCCCTGCCCTGCGCTCCCCCCTCCCCCGCCGCCTTGTGCTTGATGCCCTGCTCTAGCGGGCTCTGGGGTTTGGGGTTTGTTGTTTGACTCCCCCTCTCTTTGGGGGCGGCTGTGGGCTTCTCTGTACCGGTGTGCGTGTGGGTCACTCAGCCCCCTCTGTTGTGGCTCCTTGCCCCTTCGCGGCCTTTATTTGCCTTTCGGCTTGCCGACTGTGTCCACTCTGTTTGTGTCACTCTGGCCTTAAAGGTTCGGGTCTTAGACTCTTACCCTGATGTTTGGGTGTTCATTCCATGGTCTTTCAATGTCAGTGGGTGATCTGTCTCACATGTAGGCAATGGACTTTCTTTCGGTAAGGTTGGGAGTTGTGTTTGACTATTCCCGCGGTTGTTGTGCAGGGTCTGTCCCTGTCTGTTGCTGACCGTCCTCCGGGGTTTTCATGGGGCTGTGGGGCTTTCGGCATTGCCTCCCTGTCTGCACCTGGCCTAGTCTGCTTTCTGCGGTTGTGCTGGGTCGGGTCTGGTTGGTGCCCGGATGGGGTGCCACCTGGGACTTCCGGGTGCTGTGGACTATGGGGTCCTTCTTGGACTCACCCTGTCTTGTTCGAGTCTGCGGCTTAGCCGCTCCTTCCTCGTTTTTGTGTTGCTCACTACGGCTACACGTTTTCTCCGCCTGGTGCGTTTCTGTGGCGTTTGGCATGGTCCCGGCGCAGGGGTTACTCGCACTTTCGTGTGGCGTTCCATGCAGTCTTGTTGCCTGGCTGTTTTTCTTCTGCCGGTGACTCTGGTCCTTCCTTGGTTCGGTTTGGCCCGGGCTCTTCCCGCTTCTGTCCTGGTTCGGCTGGGGGGATCGAGCTCTGGTGGCTTTCTGGCCTAATGCGTCTCCTGCAGGGGTGTCTGGGGGTGCTGGTGCCCCCGGTTCTCTGCTCCCTGGCGGGCCTGTGCGCTTCCGGTTTGACTGTTTCCTCATCTTTTGTTCCTGGGTTTGGGGTTCCGGGGTCTGTTGGCTCTGGTGGCTCTCTGGGGGTTTTGACGAGGCTCGGGTTCGATTTCACCCTGCCCTCCTGTCCCTCTCGCCTTTGGTGGGTGCTCGCTTCGGCGGCTCGCTTGGTTCCTTTGCGGGGCGGGTTCGGTCCGTGGCGCTGCCTTTTTTTCCCTGCCTTCTGTGCTTGGGTGGTCTTTCGGGTTCTCCACTTTCTGCGGTGGCCTGGTTGAGTTCCCTTGGTGGCCGGGTCTCTTTGGTGTCGTTTCCGGCACCTTCCTGGGTCTTTTTTGTTCCCTTGTTCCGGCCTGGGTTCTCTCCTTGGGGTCGCGGTCCCTTCCGGGGGGTCTTTTGTGTGTCTGGGTTTTTTTCCCTTTCTGTTTCTCTTCGGCGCCCCTTTTCCTTGTTGCCATGTGGCTTTAGCTCAATGGTGAGTCTTGTGCCTCTGGTTTTCGTGGCTCTCGCTGGACTGGGGTTCAAGTCCCACGAACGCTGTCTATGTGACGTAAGTTGGCTTTTTTCAAACTCTTCTTTTAGTGGTGAGTCTTGTGCCTGTGGTCGGAATGGTTCTCACAGGTTGAGGGTTCGAGTCTCGCCTGCGCTGTCAGTGTCATTTGTTGGCGTGCTGTCGCTCTCTTCTTTTAATGCGGCTCTTGCCGGGTTGCTTCCGACTGGTTCAGCTGCCCCGTTCCTCTGGTGGTTTCGGCTCTCTCGCGGGTGGTGTTCTCCCTTGCGGGGTGGCTGTGTTTGTCGCACTGCGTCTCCCTTTCTGATGTGCCTTGTCTGTTGTGTCGCTGTGACGGGGTTGCCCTCTGTTCCTTCGGTTTTACTTTTTCCTGAGGGGGGTTTGATGCCCCCTTTCGGGATCTCCGTTGGCCGTTCCTGGTGTGTGGGTCCGGCGTCCTGTCTGGGCTCTGTTTTCTGTGGCGTCTGGTCCGGGGCTTTTCTCTGTCCCCCTTTGACCTTTTCTGCGGCTGGTTCCTGCCTGCGCCTCGTGTCTCTGGGGTCCGGGTTTTTGTTTTTCCCGGTGTCGTTAGGTCCCGGGCTGGTTTTTCCTGCTCGTGGTGGCCTCTCCCCTGGGTGGTCCTTCCGCTCGTTCGGGCCTGTTGGGTTTTGCCCTCTGGGCTGTTGGGGTCTTGTGAGTTTCCATGAAGCCGTTTGGCTTTGGTATGTGCTCACTTTGTTAGTCATGTGGCGAGGAAGACTAACGAGGAGGTATTGCCCCGATTACTTACCGGTAATCTTCATTACTCCGAGTATAGTCTTCCTCGCCACATGACTTCCCATCCCTCCCTCCCTGTCTGGCTTTCAGCTTCATGTTTTGCTTGGTAGTTTCAGGCTGTTGGGTTGGGCCGGCCGGCCTCTTATAGGGGTCATGGGTGACTGGGTCGGCCATATTGGGAAGGGATGGGAGGCATGGGATGCTGACTTTTTTTTTGCTTTGCTTTGGAGGGTTCTGTTGTGGAGCTGAAGCTCACTTTGTTAGTCATGTGGCGAGGAAGACTATACTCGGAGTAATGAAGATTACCGGTAAGTAATCGGGGCATCACTCTTTAGGTACTGGTTACAAATAGTGCTGACCTTCCTTCCATAAATCACGAGAACAGAATTTAATGGCCAGAGGTTCATCTACAATCCTCCTGCCCTATGCCTTTACATCACCGCTCAGAGTCCATGTCTTCTGAAGGGGGGCGCCCAGAATCTGGAAATCATTTCTAGCACTGTTGCTGGTTCTCACTCTGCACCTTACCAGGGTGGCTCTTTAGGTGGGATCAGAAAGGAAGGGATTCCAGTGAGGTTCCCTGCAGCCAGGGCTTCAGCCCTGTCCTACAATATTTCAATCCTGTTTGTTGCCATTAACCGTGTTCTGTCACTGCATTGAACTTGCCAGGTATTTTGCTGCGAGGCTTTCCCTTAAATCGAGGTTTCATGGCCTGAAGATACATCCTCATCACGTCCTTTTCTTTTCAGAGGATAACCAGTGAGAGGAGGCACAGATTTGAGCAGCAGCTGCAGGCCATCATCGTTTTGAACAGACAGCTGGAGCATGTGCAGAACTTCATCAGCTGGGCGGTGTGCAGTAAAAACAGCCTTCCGTTCCTCTACAGCAAGGAGATGGTAAGCGGCCAATGGACAGACGAAGAGCATCATGGCGCTGTGCACCCTGGGAATACAGATATATTGTATGCTTCATGTGCACGAATCTTTCTAATGTTTCCAACTGTGTGCCTTCTGCATTAGAACTATTCCTGTAGCTTGCTCGGAACCACCTTTCCTCTTAACATTATCCTGTAAATAATTTGACTTGTAAAATGTTTATGCAAACCGAATGAGAGCCCAAAATACAGCAGCGTTTCATTAAATTAGTAACCACTCGATAAAGAAACCCATGCAGGTCAAATAAAAAAGATGCATTTAAGAACAAGAAAACTCATTCCTACATTTAGAGTTTGAGAAATAACATTTCAAAATATTTCAAAACAAGACAACCACCTAAAGCAACACCTATAACAGCAACGGAGGCCGCTGCACTGTCTCAGCACAGTTGAAGAGTGGAGAGATGTTAAACGCATCAATACAAAACAATCTTTTTAAAAGGTCTTGGCAAATCGTATGCCTTGATTGTCCTTTTTTTGTGTTGTGAAGTGCATGAAGCACTTTCTCAACCTCCCCCTACACATAAATCTTTTAATTCCCAGTGGTGTTCATAAGTCGTATGTGTAAGTTTTAACTACATTTCATTTTCTGATTCAGCCAAAGCCTAGTAGCAATTGCATGTTAACAATTGCCACCTATAATGTGTGTGCATAGGTTCTGTAACCCACACTTTGCCACCCTTTGGTTACTGTGGGACAATTGTGGTGAGTGCTAGTCTGAGCTGACATTCTGTCATAATCCAAAGAGGACTGTAGTCCATGGGAAATACCTTGGCTTGGTGACCGTCGCTGTCTCTTGGCACAGGGAGGGATAGGCAGCTCCATGGCCACTGCTGTGCAGTAGGGCAATAAGGCGAACAATTTTGCAGGGGCCAGTGGCATGTACTTCTGTGTTCCTTGCTGTAGGGTTGGCATAAGGAGTTGTACTTTGTTCTTATTTCTGAGCAAGGGATGAGTGTGATATGGATGGTATTGTACACCCTAGTAAAGCTCAGTTGATTGTGTTTTTTCCTCAGTGTGCATTGGTTATGGGGATACTTTCGCCTCTTGTAGGGGTGGAGAAGGGGAGCGCTGTGCCGATCTGATTCTTATCTAAATATACTTTAGAGAGCAGACATTGGCGCGTCTCATGTCCTTCTCAGTAGCCTGGCACACCTGCATCTTTAACAGGGGTAGCGAGGGGAATTTGTGCCAAGAAGTCTGAAGCTTTCTAATGTTTATCCTGCTATGTGTGGCCGTGAATTTCGCGCCTGTGTTGATGGCACACAGCTCATTTAGGAAATGGGGAGGAAGGCTGTCCCAGTTGATGAGATTTGCTAAAGCCAGTTGAGGGCCAGAGTGTGGGGGGAGGTGCATTATTAGTGGCAAGGAAAGTGTAGATCTCTGCAATTCTACCTACTGCTCTCCTCAGTAGTTTCAACATCCTCTTTTCATTATTGAAGTCTATGCCAAATGTTGCGTTATTTAACTGAGGAGATGAAAGCATGGCAGCTTAGACGGAATCCTGTCTGATTGTAGCCACGCCCTTTAGGCATGACTGATTTTCTACTGAGCCATCTCCACATGGTCCAAAATCACTCAGTTAAACTGGCTGGATTTGGTTTCACCCTTGCTTTCTCGAGTAACCTCCACTGGGTTATCTGACTGCCATAGCATGAAGCTTTATGCAGCGTCTCTGCAGAACCTTCCAGAATTGTATCCATAAACACCTGGGATGGTACGTCCTTGGAAAGCGCTACAATAAGGAACCATGCTGAACAGTTTGTCTTTCAAAAGAGCAGTTAAAATGTCTGAATATCTCTAGAAGATTTATTCAAATGTTTAGCCATGCTTCCAGCTTCAGTGTGTTGACACAGGAGGAGGTCCTGAAATAGGTGTCACTTCCATCATCCTTCAAGCAAGACAGAATCGCATCCTTTCCACACAAAAATGAAAGATGAATTCTCAAACCTTCATAAGAACTCATCTGCATGTGAAAATTACAACAATATACTGAGAAAAACCTGGGTCCATATTGTAGAAAGTGCCCAGGAGCACAACAGGCATGTACATCTGCTTGTTGCGCCCATGGGGAACGTTGGTATCACAGAGGACGCCATAGCCAAAGCTTGCAGGGCCCCTCTATAAGACAGATTGCACTGACACTAAATGTGCATCAACAACAGCAAGATCTCAAGGGGGCATCGCCTCATTTGCATGGGGGCGTAGTTCCATTCAAGTGCAGGAATTATTTGCTTTTGTACTAGTGTCATATTACAGGCGGTGCCATTTAAAGGTGCACTGTAGTGCAAACCATGGCGATGTGCCCTATTTGTAATACAGGCCAAGATAGACTATTGTTAATCATGTTTTGCCATGTTGGCACTCTCCCCCAATGACACATTCCATTCATCAAACAGATGACACTGGGAAGAAACCATTTCTGGAAGCTACTGTATAGCAGTCTTTACACCAGACATTAAAATATTACAAAATGCATACATTTCAAGAACAACATCACAATGCACAGGTTCAGACATACCTTAAGTGCTAACACCAGGCCGGTTTGACACATTCAGGTACCTTAAGTGAGTTGAAATATTCTACTGACCCATTTGCTACCTCCCTCCTTCCTAATCATTACGATCAATTTTAGGCATGTTGCAATTGCTGTGAAGGGGCTTTTGTGACTCGGTTGAGTGCAATGCAAAACAATGAACTCTAATTAGTTAATTAATTACCATTTGTTCTTTGATAAGATTGTGTACCAAATGCAACGCCTTTTGGAAACAAGATGCAACACTGATGTCCCACCTACTTCGAAAATTAGGTTTAGCTGGGAACCTTCTCTCTGGACAAAGCAACTATCTCACTTAGGTAAGGAAACGTTTCCTCAGCCAATTAACTTTTATCAAGTGACAGCAAAAGGCATGTTATTTTTTATAAAGTTGAAAAGTTATAGTATTTGTATGTGTTAAATGTTCTGCTTCAATGTAACTATTTTCTAAAGCACGATTACTTCATAGAAATAATCTTTGTTAATGTACTACATTTATGCTAGCTATAAACAACGCTACGCAAAGGCATTGATACCACATTTGAAACATTTCCTATAAATTTATTTTCAAATGATATTTTCCTAAATTCCTAAAGTCTAATCTATCAGATTTATTTGGTATTTTGTCTCCTCATAATTTGTTAGTGCTTGATTACAGAAGGTGTGATTTGATAGCTTTAGTATCCTAACCAAAGCACTCAATGCTAAATGAGTGTCAATGAATTACGCCAAGGCGCTATAAAATCAAAAGAAAGCAAAACATATATACCTGAAATGTTAGAAATCAAGAAGAAAATCCACAGATTAATGCGGATATTTTTAATTTTACCTTTACCTTGGACTTTAAAACTGAGTTGATCCTTTGTAAAACCAGTGTAATGACCAAGTTTGTTCAAGGGACCGGGTCTGTGATCGCCGTCTGTGAAAAAGTCACAGTGTGTAGTGTAGCGGAAGTGGGAGAGTAAGGAGGTATATCTCTGTTATTGAACACTGACTGTGTCCGGGTACAGTGGTTCATGTGAAGGGATGAACGAATCGATATCACACCTCATCCTCACTATTTTGTTGAAAACCTACAAGGCATGGTAAGGGATGAAAGATACAGCATAGCACATTTGATACTGAAATTGTAAGTAATCAAATGTCCAGACAAAGTAATAATAGCAATGGATCACTGGACAAAGCCACAGTGTGACCAGCGTGGAAGGAATACACACAACTAAACTGTGGAAATGTAAGGCGAGTGAACGTTTTTCCTGTGAAGGCGTTCATTTCATTGAAAGCGATGCATTTTATTGTTGTCTTCTGCTCTGGTTATGGTGATCATGGCATTCTAGAGCCTCCGCTTGTCTGCTGGATCGCCTGGTTGCTGCCGAGTAAAGGTTGAAAAGAGCCGAGTCCGGGCTCCTGCTATCTTCTGACATACTAGTGTTTGTCCTTCCGTTCCTGGTGTCATACTTCGTTCTGTTTGTGAACTGATCTACAAAAGGTCCAGTGAAGCTGTTGAATCCCTGGATAGGTCCCATGATAGTCATCATGTTAAAAAAGCCAAACTTCCACTATACTATTTGTTGCAGTAGTACCAGGAGTTGTTTGTTGAGTTAATGCTGATATTAGTAATAGGCTCTACTTAATTTTGACTAGATGAATAATGCAGAGCAAAGATATGTTAAAGGGTGAAATAAATTGTAAACGTTTCTTTTGTATAGATAAATACCTATTTGTTGTCCTGAGAAGTTGTATGAAAAATGAGAGACCTATCTTGAAATCAGTGAAGATGGAGTTTTTCAGACCAAGGGGCAGATTTATGTCTTGGCGGTATGGCTACTCCATCGCAATGGTGACGGAGTATCCTTACCTCCAAGAATGTGGTCCGCCTGCCAAATTTAAATGCGGGTGTACCTTAGGATTAATCAAGGCAGAGACTACTCCGTCTCGACCATGATGAATCCCCTCTGATTGTAAGGGCCGTTGGAGGCTGACCTGACATCCCACCCACCGAATTTAGATGGGTAGAATTACAGCTCAGTTTCCACTTCCTGTCACCGACCAAGAAAACCCTGGTGGCAAGGGGCAGGGAAAACTGCTAAATGCTACCCTCACCACTGGAGCGGACTCCCATGGCAAAGGGAGCATTTTATTTTCAAAAATCCCGTTTCGGTTTTTTCTTTTTGAAAATACAGAAAGTAAACTGTTTGGTGTATTGCTCTGTCCCGCTGATGGAGTCCTGCACCAAACAGGAAAATGCATTGACAGGAACCGCCATGATCGTGGATCCTGCCAATGCTGGCGGCCATGTTTAAATTTGGCAGGTGAGTTGTCTCAGCCGGGCAGACGTAAAGTCCTGCACCCGGTCTACGGAGATTACTCCTTCCGTCAATTATCAAAATCGGGCCTTAAAACCATAATAAGTCTTTATGTGAGAGGGTGGTGAACTTGTTTATTTGTACGATTCCCCAAAATGATATTTAGACTTCACAAGGGAGAATGCCACACTGGCGTCTGCTAACATGCCTTCTCGTTTAGAACAGCGCTTCATCATGAAATTAGTAATTAATTGCTTGCAAGCAGTTGTCAGCAAGTTAAGTAAAAAGATGCAGAAAGCTAGGAATTTTACAAAACTGAACAATATTTTAGGACGTAATTGCGAAAGGAAACAACATTTAACTCATGTGACAGCATGAACATGAAAATAAGATATCATCAAAGAAATGCTTAGCCAAGTAATGGAACTCAAATGAATTCATAGTTTTGCCTTGCAGTTTGCCATATTGTGAAATATCTTCCGCATTTAATGTCAGGAATACAAAAAAGTAAATTTTAGCTAGTTTTGAGCAATGTTGTAAAATAAAAATGTGTTGAAGAAATGAAAGTACTGAATTGCGGTGCTACCACAAATAGGCAAAGAGTTGTCTGTGCCTGTAGTGAGCACTACATTTTGACAGACATTGGTTTATTCGAAGAGGCCAGTAATTGAAAGGGCAGAGAGACCAGATAATAATTATGATTTGTTTTTTTATTTAGTGCTTCTTATTCCACTTCTGCCATGTCTCAGTGTTGTGCACACCTGGTGATACTATTGCCCAATTTATGGTATTCAATATACCCCCTTTGAAGGTTGGAAGGCAGAATCAGGCTTCCCTTGATTCAACTTTGTGCCCTGAAGACCAGTGCATGTTTCAGTGGCAACAATTCAAGCCACTGAACCACTCGGCCTCAATCACAATTCAAAAGGGAGCGATCTAAGGAGAAGCCAATGACTGAGTGATTAATGACTGAGTGACTAATTAGGTGTTGACACCAGTCTTTCCCCTACCTCAAATTTGATGTCATCAACAGATAAAGTATTAGGTAGTCTTGTAACCTGCAACCTTATCTTTTTTCTGTTCATTCTTCCTCTTTTTCCTCTATGGGCATTTGGTTTTGTGCTGCATGAACATATCTATAATTTTGGGATTTTATATGGGTCTGTATTTTGATGGTCTATGTGAATGAACCCGCTGTGTCTTGGCTCATAGACATAGGTACCTGCCTTTCAATGGCATGACCTCGCAGTCTACCCTTCCTAACTCTTCTTCAGGCTTTGATTCTTCTCATCTCCTTCCCCCTTACTTGGCTTATCTGCTACCCTCTTTCATTCTCTTCTTCACTCTCCTTCAGCTTATTTTCTTCTCCTGGTTCTTTACCAGATGCCCTAGGTCAGCTACTAACTACAATTCCCTTTTAATGAAAATGATCCGTACACAAGGCTCTGTCCTCATTCCATCTCTTGTTGTCATCTTTCAACTCACTATCTAATCCAGCACCTTTTAGAAGGTCCTCACAACATCACAACCCACTGTGCAAGAAGCCAACATAACATAACATGTCTCCTAGGCTGTGTATATAAGAGACTTCCTCCCAGGCGATCTTCTGACATGGGCACCTGTAGGTCTGTGCACTTCTGTACTGTATTGTATTGTAGTGGTGTTTATATAGAACGTACGAAAGTGCTTGGTGGATGGATGGCACTCTACTCTGTGAGATGCTTACAACACAAGACACTTTGCCGTGCACATAGCATTAGAATTTATCATGCTGCATATTACTCAGTTGTGACGTACACACATGCATTGGTTTTGCCTGCATGGATATGAGTATATGAGTGCATGCACATACATGCAAACATGCACAGAAATCCACTGGCTGACATCACAGTCTACAAGACTGCTACCGTTCTGTTGAGCTGAGAAACACGGGCAATTCAAATGCCATTATTCACATGCATCTATGGACCTAATGGTATGTGGAGCTCCTCCAGTAGCATCAGAAGATCCAGACCATTTGGAGACACCTTAAATCCACCAAGGATGGCCAGGTAGCATTTATCCAGAAGTGACAAGGTGATAACCCTTTAAGGACACTGTTTAACCCCAAAGGAAGTGTTATATGTCAGTCCTCCAGAATCTATTGGAGACCCTTTTGAACCCCTCAAAGGAGTGCTGGATGTCACCCACAAGTGACAGGTGGGCAGTCCTCGGGGGGCCTTGCTTAACTCCCAAAAAGAGTGCTGTGTGGCATGCATCCAGATGTGACAGAGGGTCAAGTCGAAGGGACTGAAAAACTGTAAATCAATGGTGTTCACCTAGAAGCGACAGCAGGACAGCCTGTTGGTGGCACTGGTAACCGCCTCTCCTCCATCAGTGGTGGAGTGTGATGTACACAGGAGATCCTGTTTAAGACACTGATCATTCTTTTCAGTAATTTGGAAGGTCTGGGGGTATGACAGCTCTTGCAATCAGTTTTCCACATAATCGTGACAGATTAGCCTATTGTTGTCCGGGGTAGAGGGGTTGAGGACCAGTCCACCAAAGAGCAATAGACTTCTAAACCCCTGAAGACAATGATATATGGAGAACATCAAGGAGAAAGAGAAATATGACCCCTGGAATAGAGTTAAGCAACCAATGAATGCTATATGGAGTCTATGCAAGAGAGGCATGGAGCAACTCCTAGGGCCGGACATATTTCCAGTCAAGTTATTACATTTTTGCATAAATGGAGGTAGGCCATTCACATGGTATGGGCGATATTAAGGCAGCCAAAGGAAAAGGGTGTCATAAGATTTTGTAAATGGAATACATTTAGGTAAAACAACAAGCGGGGACAGAGGATGTGTGGGGACAAGACAGATGTAAGGAAGTGAAACAGGGTAGAGATTCTTGCCATAGCCCTAGGTCCTTCCTGTCTTTACCATGGCCAAACAGGGAAGTAGCCACAAGGAAGTCGCCCTTAACCTATCCACCTTTTAAGCCCTTAACCTATCCACCTTTTACCTTGATTCCCGGACTGGGCGCCTTGGCAGGAGAAGGTTAAATGTTAAAAGTTAGAGTGAAGGCACCTGATAATGTGTGTAGTTCATAGGTCTAAAAATACTCATATAGTTCATAAGAGGTCCTGCAGCAAAGAGATGAGTGTAGAGGGAGAGATACAAGCCTGCCTCAGAAAGGGTAATACGGGACAGACCTCACACTATGTAAACATATGGAAGTAAAAATGAGCAGCTCACATTAAGTCCAAACAAAAAAATGACAGTCTGTTGCAGCCAGGTGCAAAGTAAAGCAGAATTAATTTTGATAGACACCATTCCACTCAATATTAATTGAAAAACTATGGTTGAAAAAACTGCGCGATTTTAAATTCCCTCCAAAAACTTGGCATAACCTAACACCATAACAGTAGTTCATGTTGGGACTTGTGCACGGTCTGCTGGGGTGTCGAACTGACATGTTCCCTGGTCTGTCCTCTCTCTCAGGCACCAGTGTCTGTTTGTGTGCTGGTCTGTGTACGTGATTGGCTCTATTGCTAGTCTGTTTGTTCATGGATGTCTGTAGGTATTTTGCTGTCTGCATGCTTGCAGGTATGTGTCATCTGTGCCAGTGTCGGTGGTTACATGCATGTGCGGTACATTATGCATGTTATACATGAGATAGATAGATACTGGATGCATATATTCTAAAAGTATTACCGCTGTTGCCCTTGCAGGTTGCATCGTGACAGACAATGGCCAGGTTCCTCAAACAGACGTCTCTAGTTATGGTAATATGCAAGAGATGCAGGCATCCTATTATCGAGGACAACATCCACCACCACCAGCCACATCTCCAGTAGAGACAAAGTACCAACCCCCAGTTCAGTGTCCTACTCCAGTATGTTGTTCCCACTGCCATACCAACAACACACCTCCAATGAAAAAGAGTCCACTTATGCACCATGGCATAAACCACCATCAAAATTATAGACAAACACCAGCAATTCAGCAACAGCATCTGGCAATGCAGTACAACATGCAGCAGGGTATGAAAACACAGAGGTGCATGCCTCACCCTTTAAGAATGATTCAGCCATGGACAGCACACCAGCCACCACCCGAGCATGATCGTTCGTCAATTTGGATAGGTAAGCAACAGATGAGACAACAGATGCAGCAGAACACGTATCCAGTGTGTATCGTCCCACCACAAGACATTCAGCACACACAAACAGGCCACTCACAACTAATGAACATGCAGTCATCTTTGGAAGCTCCCTCTGTGCAGATGGAGCTCGGCCATCTCCAAAAGCTCAATGTCAATCATTTGCAACTGCAACAACACCACGAACAGCAGCAACAGCAGCAACAACAACCGCAAACTTCTGTTCAAAATGAGAACAGCCATGAGCAAGTCATGCAGCAAAGTCTGGACATAATTCACCAGCAATTTGAATTGGAACAAATGCAAAAAGGACTGGAGCTTCTCTTGCAGAGCCAGCCTCAGAGCTTGCAGATGAACCCGTCCAAACAACCACAGCATGTTCAACAGACTATTGTTGGGCAGATAAACTACATCGTGAGGCAGCCTGCACCGGTTCAGCCACAAAGCCATGAAGAGGTGCAACAAGTAAGTATTAACAACTGGTGCCTGCCATTTGTAGTGGTTTAACAGTATACATCTTCATTTGTGAGAGAGGATTTGTCACACTGCAGAGTGGTTAACCAAGGGCTACCAAGGACACAATTCACTGTCATCAGTCCTTGTGCTGCTTTGATGTATCTGGGCTTTATAGTGTCCATGTCCATCAGTGTGCTCTTTAGAGCAGCAGAGAAAATATTTGTAAAATAAGACATTTCCTGCACAGAGCAGTGGTAAAAATGTGAACACTTTACAATTTTAATTTGTGTGGTCATCATTGCTCAGGAAATCGCTGCAGGAAATATGCTTAATAGTTTTGCAACAATGCCACGAAGCAAACACTTCTAGCACCCAATATTTTTATTTTGGGCAGATTTTATTTGAATGTATTTAACCCTTTTTACTGGCATGGTGTTTGCGCACCACAGTACTGAATTTTTTTTATAAAAATCAGTTTCAGGGTTTCTGTACGTTTGTTCAGCCATATAAGCTACGGGAGCTGTTCAGAAAAGAAACTTTACAGATGAGTAAGTCTACACTTGTACAGTTAGTCTTACAATTTTGGGTAACTATCCTACTTTTGGCTATTCACCAAGTGCACAGTTACGTAAAAGTGTATACCAAATGCCCCCACCTCCCCGAAAAAGGGGCTGCAGTTAGTTCAAACATCAAATACTGCCATCAAGTTACTAATCTAGAGATCACTCTATGGTAGAGCACAGAGAAATTAATAAAAGCTTATTAAAGTTAAACAATTATAACCTTTGTATGTTAATGGTAATTCATTTTATATATGGATTTTAAATATACAATAATTTAACAAAACTGTTACTGCACTAATATCAACATTTTGAATTACTTTTTACATACATTTAGATATTTGAAATAAAAGAACATTATTTGTTTAAGATTTTAAAAAACTTGAAGAAAAATGTTTATATTTATTTATTACATATATAAAACTTACTAAACATAACATAAAATGAATTTAATTTATACATGGTTAAGACAAATTATTTATAAAACTTGAAATAGGTAATTTAAGTTTTAAAATAGAATACATGTATTTATAATTATAATTATTTTTTAACACTAACATCATTATATATATATATATATATATATATATATAAATATATATATATATATATATATATATATATATTTTTTTTTTTTTTTATTATTATTTTTTTTAAATGTCAAGGTTGGTGTTGGGCTTTCTCCAGGTCTGAGCTGGAGTAAATGTACTACTATATTTAGTCCTTTTTCGCTGTAGTAACTTTAGAAATGCAATTTAACAATACTAATGGTCATACTCTTTAGTGGGTGAGTGCATGTCCCTCCTTTAAGCCCTCCTTTGCCCTCCCCTAATCCCTCCTTAGTCCTTCCTAAACTCCTCCCATTAAGTCATAAATATTCCCCAATTTTCAGCCACTGTCGCTTAGTCGGGAAGGAGATCACAGCACATAAAAGACAGAAGAGGCAGAGATGCTGACCTCTGCTTGTGGGTTAGTGAATAGCAGTTTGTAGTACTTTAGTAGGACTCTTGTAGTACTACAAAACATACTACAAAATGCAGTTTGTGAATAGACCTCTGAGGTTTTTGGTGCTCAGATACATCCATCCATATCTTATTGTTGCCTGAAGATATACTGCAAAATGTGAATATATTTTCATTTTTAATAAATGTGCTCACTGTTTTGTTGCATTTCTCAGATTAACAAATCTAAATCATGGAACACTAATCAAAAAATGGTGACTCACATGCCTAGGGTCTGGCTATGCAAAATATATGTGTGTTTTTCCTACAGAATGTAGTGTGTACAATCAATTATGTAATAGAAGCAAAACATTGTGGCAGAATGACGATTCTCCAATTATCATACAGAGAGAATCTTGATTTCATTAAAGATAACGGAGGCTGACATTATGCAGTAACTTTTATTTGCTGCCTATACATGCAGCCCTTTAAAGTGTAACCATTACATCATAAATAAAAACATTCCAAGTAACATAACAAAGCACCATAGCAACCAGCTATCTTCCTCTTAGAGCTGCGAAAGGTTAGGACAACTTCTTCCATGTTAAACGACGTTCTGAATTTACAAAGAAGTGGAGTCTGAAAAGGAAAAGAATACTGGTAGAACAATTTTTCACATATGTTAAAACAAGTACAAAAAAGAATAATCAAAGAACATTAGATCATACATCCACCAGGGAGTGGTGGGAGGGATAATGTCAGCCTCCGTTGTCTTTAACGAAATCAAGATTCTCTCTGTATGATAATTGGAGAATCGTCATTTCATTACAAGACCGGAGGCTACATTATGCAAGTTGCAAGCTTTGCAATGCTACATTGCTTACATGTTCTACAGGCTAGAGATAAAATTTAACAAAAGTGGAAGCATTAGACCAGTCTGCTGCTTTAAATATATCCGAAAGTGAACCTCCACTCCAGAAAACCTTGCTGGCCATAGCCCCACGGGGAGAATGAGCACCAAATTTGGATAGGTCTATCCCTGCTTCCAGCATCACCATTCTTACCCATCTGGAGATAGTAGCAGAAGAGACTGCCTTGTAGGTTTAACAAAGGAAATCAATAACTGTTTTTCATTCATGGGTCTAAAACACTCATTTTTAGCTCGTATACCTTCATGCAACTTGCCACACAAAGTTTGGGAAAGTCAAAAAAGAAAGGGTAGAAAAAATTCTCAGACATGGTTTTGGTTCTTTTCCAAATTTCAAATAATACACCATCAGGAGAATAAATTCTATTAGATATTTCCAAGGCTTTAACATCAGACACCCGTCTGAAAGAAATAAGGCAAAGTAAGGTAGCTAACTTAATGGAAAGTTGTTTTCTTGAAAGAGAAGAATTATCAGGCCAAGAAGAAAAAAGTTCAAAGACAAGATTCACATTCCATAATGAATCATATTTGGCCTTAGGTGGACTTTGGAGTCTTATTCCTTTCATCACTCTACATATTAAGGGGTCAGTACCGATAGAGAATTCATTTAACAAGGAATGCCCTGCAGAAATTGCAGATCTGTAACAATTAACAGTTCTATAGCAAAGACCTGATTTAAAAAGATCTGCTAAGTAGTTTGCCACTTCAACTACAGGTGCGTCCACGGGATCCATATTCCGTTCCAGGCACCAACTACACCATTTTTTCCATGCCCCGGTGTATCTTCTCCTTGTTTCTGGAGCCCAAGATTCGTCCAAAAGGTTTTTAGCCTCTCCCAAAAGGCCAGAGTATCTTCTTGAACCCCTGAAATCTTCCAGGCAAGAAGGTTCATTTTTTCTTCTAAGAGAAGATGGTGTACCTCTCCCTCTGGGCCATGAAGGAGGTCTAAATTCCCTGGGATAAAGCGTGGAATTTCTATTGCTAACTCCATCACGCTTGGGAACCATATCTGAGAGCTTCAAAAGGGGGTAATTAGAACAATGCGGCAACGCTCCATTCGAACTTTCAAGAGAACTCTCTGGATTAGTGCGAAAGGAGGGAAGGCATAACAATTTTGAATGTCCCATTGTTGGAGAAGAGCGTCCACTGCAATTGCTAGAGGGTCTGGTCTCCAGCTGAAAAAGCGGAAAGTCAGCCTGCTGGCAAAAAGATCTATTTCGAAGGGGCCCCAAAGATTTTGAATTCTCTGGAAGACTAAAGGGTTCAGTTTCCAGTCGCTCGAGTCTTTTAGGAACCTTGAGTTCAAATCTGCTATTGTGTTTAGATGTCCTGGGATAAATTCTGCTCTCAGGATTATTTTTGATTCCACCAGAAATACCAAATCTTCTTGGCTAGATCTGCTAGAAGCTTTGACCTTGCTCCCCCTAAGCGGTTGATGTAGGATACGGCTATAAAGTTGTCTAATTTGATAAGAACTACACTGTTTTTCAGGACTGACTTGAAGCTCATTAGGGTGTTCAGGCTGGCTAACATTTCCAGGCAATTTATATGTAAGGAGAGTTACTTTTGGGATCATTTCACCCCGGTTTCTAACTTCCCTAGTCTGGCACCCCAGCCTAGGTTGCTCGCGTCGGATTCCATTGTGTGGTCTGGCGTGTTCCCGAAAATTGCTTTTCCATTCCAACTGCTTAAGTTGTTGTGCCACCATAGGAGGACCTCTCGAGCTTCCAGGGACAGGGGAACAACATCTGAATACCAAAGACCTTTCTTCAGACCCGAAAATTTTAGTCTCTGTAAGGCCCTCTAGTGTAAGGGTCCCGGTGAAATTGCCTGAATGGATGAAGATAAAAGACCTACTATTCTTGCAAGTTCTCTCAGGCTGACTGAGTCCTTGGATAGGACATAAGAAACTTCCTTCTTTATCTTTGATAATTTCTTCTGGGGAACTTGTAACTGAGCTAAAGGTGTGTTCACCTGGAAACCAAGGAACTCCAGGTTCTGAGAAGGGGTCATAATTGATTTCTCTACATTGATGATGAAACACAGGCTCTCTAGGAGATCTACAGTCCATTTCATGTGAATCAGTAATTCCTCCTTGCTTTGGGACATAAGTTAAATGTAGTCTAAGTAATAATAAGCCGAACTCCTCTTCTCCTCAAGGAGGAGACCACTGGTCTCAGGATCTTGGTGAAACACCAAGGAGCTGAGGATAGTCCGAAGGGAAGACATCGAAATTGATAGGTTATAATTCTCCATACAATTCTTAGGTATTTCTGAGAGTCTGGATCATGGGAAGTGTAAAGTAAGCATCCTTCAGGTCTAGTTTTATGAGCCAGTCCTTCTCTTGAAGGATATCTCTCAGAAGATGAATCCCTTCCATTTTGAAGTGTCTGTATACGAGGAAGGAATTCAAATCCTTTAGATTTATAACAGGACGCCAACCCTTCTCTTTCTTTTTCACGAGAAAGATTGTGCTCACAAACCCTGGACCGTGTTGGAGACGATAAGAATCGCTCCTTTGGCTAGCATTTGGTTCACCTCCGCGTCTACCAATTCGGATTTTTCTTGATCTAGGGTAAGTTCCCTGGGTTGTTTGGTCTGGTATGGAGTAGTAATAAACTCTATTCTGAAACCTTTTACCGTCTGTAGGACCCAGGCATCGTTTGTTATGGATGACCAATTGTGTCTGAAAAGAGAAAGTCTTCCCCCTTCCTTTGGGGGGGAAGAACCAGGAAGAGAAGATCTTACCTTGTTGTCCTTGTCCTTGAAATCTTCCTCCTCGGCTGTTTCCGCCTCGTGTTCGATTGTTGCGGCCTCTCTGGGGGTAGAAATTATTGTTTCCCGGTAGAATCTCGAATAACCGCGTTGATTTTGGTATGAGGACCTGTTGAAACCACGGCTGGCAGCCGGTCCTCCCCTGTCAGCCCTTCCAAAAATTCTTCCTCCGAACATTCTCCTCATGTTGTATTGTGCCTTGTTAAAGGCTGAGAATGTCGAGACGTATTTACCTAGAGACTTTATAAAGGTCTCTCCAAAGAGAAGGCCATTTGGGTCTCCTTGGATGTCTTTGTTTGCCAGATTCCCCAATTTGGGATTCATGCGCATAAGGATGGCTCTACGTCTCTCGGAGGTCAGGTTGGCATTTGCGTTCCCGAGGAGGCAGATTGCTCGTTGGCTCCAACCACGAAGGAGTTCGGTATCTACCAGAACACCGCTCATGGAGGATTTCTCGGCTACATCCAGGATTCTAACAAGAGGGCCAAGAATGTTAAGAAGCTTATCCTGGGACTGTTTGAGGCAGCGTTCCAGGCCCTTGCGAGGGTCTCTCCCGGTTTTAAATAGGAAGGTGAGTAGTTCGGGGTCGAGGTTGTTGTCTAAAAAAGGTCTTGGACACTCGGACCTCATGAGGTTCCGAGAATCTCGTTCGAGTGGTTTTCGAATCCAAGCCGTAATAAATGTTGCCACATGATCTAAAGGCCACCAGTCGGAACCTACAGGATGGGTAATCTTGGAGGGATTAAACATCTCAGACCCTGATGGGTCTTTAATAGAGTTTGAATTGTTAGAAGATTGTGCTAAATCCTCATCAAGGAGGTCATCATCGAATTATTCTTTGGGGTCGAAGATATATTCATCGGCCTCATCTTCAATATCAATTGGGGACAGGTAATCATCGTCATCTTCGATGAGGCCTAATGTGCCGCAAAGGGCACCCGGTCTCTTTGTGCCGTGAAGGACACCCATGCTTTTTGCGCCATTAGGGGCGCTCGTTCTTTTTCTGCCGCTCGGGGCACCCAGGTCATTTGTAGCGCACAGGATTGCCAATCGATAAAATCCTGTTCTTTGTAGCGCGTAGTTTACCCCGAGGTTCAATATGTTTTGTATTTTTTAGGTCCTTACCGCTTTTACTGGGGAGTGGATCCTCCTCACCAGAAGAAAGTGATGTCATCCTCAGGAATAATTCTCTTTCTCTTGATGTGTGCTGCCTCCACAGCTTCCTTTAAAGAAGTTTTTAATTGCCTTTCAAAGAGGTTCATTAGTGAATTTTCGGTGAGGGGAGTTTCAATAGAGGCATTGGTCTGAGACTCACTTTGAGACATCTTTAAGTATAAATAAATGACTCCCTTTTTTCTTTTTTTAAAGGAACTTGTTAATGGTATTTAGTAATGAGAAGCCGGTGATCCGAGGGTAAACAGCTGACTTGGTCCGTTGGGTTCGCGCGGTGCATCTCCATGGAAACGCAACAGCGCAAGTCAGGATCGGGCCCTGAGAGCGTGTATTGTGCTCTGAGGATCTCATTTTTCTCCTAATTTTTGCCAGGTGGGTCTTCTGTAGAGGTCCCGATCTGGAAGGGAAAGGACCGACAATGCTCTTACGTCGAGCAAGGGAGGCTTATATTCTGCATCCCGCGTTTGAAGCTAAACAGCGAGGAAAGGACCGGCAATGTTCTTGCCTCGAGCGAAGGAGGCTTATATCCCGCTTCCCGCGTTCGAAGTTAAACGGCGAGGATTCCGACCGGCAAAAGCTTTGGGTATGTCGGAGCTTCACTTCGGTATATATGAATCACATTCTTTGTAAAGAGAATCATAACTTACTTGTTCGATAAAGAAAACGTTACATGTGTGAATTTATGAGTGCAAGAGCTAAAAAAGGGTACTAGCGCGAGAGGGCCCAACCATAAATTGGAAGGGGATGCTAAGGAGGTAGGAAGACTTACCTGTAAGGGACTCGATCTAATTAAGCCAAATAAATGAATTAAAACCAAGAAACTGTCACAAAAATTAAAACACATACAACTAAGAAAACAACTCTAAGATTGTTATGTTACTATATAAATAGAGATATAAATGCCAAAAGCGTTTAAAAAAGGCATAAATAGAGTCTATAACATGAAAATCATAGGAGCTAAGAAGAAGTTGTACTTATCTGTCCATGAGCAGCGAATAAAAGAGGATGATAGCTGGTTGCTATGGTGCTTTGTTTTGTTACTTGGAATGTTTTTATTTATGATGTAATGGTTACACTTTAAAGGGCTGCATGTCTAGGCAGCAAATAAAAGTTACTGCATAAGGTAGCCTTCGGTCTTGTAATGAAATCATTGTTTATGGTACACTGTTCTTTGCTAGTCAGGAGAACACGATGAACATGATGTTCATATTAGAACTTTAGCAATTTTATTAAAAAATATGGGTTTTACCTCCAGTTTCCCATCTGCAGGAAATCATCCCTGCCCCACCTTGACCAACATCTGTGTTCCTGTACTCTTCTGAGCAAGGGGGTATTACACATGTGTAGTTTTTCTAAGACTCCAGGTGCCAGCAGGTGATGAATGGTTGCCCTGCATTATGGGAAATTTTGAAGGAAATAAAAAGTAAAATGTTGGTTTAGAGTACCTATCTTTTGGTCATAGGTAACATGCATGGTTTCTGTGAAAACCTATTACAACTATATATTTTCATTGTCTACACATCCTAAACTTTCGATTGCTGGATTCCAAACTTCCCTCGCCCTGACTGCCTGGCCAGGAGAATGCGCTGAACATGACATTTGTCTGATTTTTAGGATTGTTTCTAAACTATAAAAATTGTTTCCAGGTTTATTTGCAGAGGAACATATTCATGGAAAGGCCTGACCCATATCAATGTCTCTTGGATCTACTTAGTGTGGGAATACAAGATATATTTATAGAACACCACCCTCTCTTGTGAGTTTAATTCCTAGTGGGGTCGCACATTTGTACCCCAGAAAGTAACCAGGCAATATTACAATTTTTGCTAAGGCATAGAATAAAATAAGCCGCCTTCTGACTCCTTGCTGGAGCACAGAATGGCATAGCTGTGCCCTAGAAAGGAGGCAGACACCATTAAGATATTTATTAGACTAAACAGCATGCAGAGAGGAATCTGCCAGGGGTCCATGCCACTGGAATCAAGCTATCCTGGCTGTTGAGGTGTAAAACCCTGAGACCAGACCTAGGATGCTTGTTTCCAGTCCAGGGTGGACCTGGCCTGGCAGTTCAGGTTGGACTGTTCCCACTGGGTGCAGGGTCAAGGCTGATTTGCATAGGGCTGGGCTCAAACTGGAATGGCATGGGGAGCAAAAAAACGATGGATTTCGGCACAGATCTCTGTACTGGGGTGAATGTATGACATTGTTCTGCATTCTGTCTATCAATTGTTCTTTTTCCAGAGAGGAATTGAGCAAAGACTAAACAACATGAAAACAGTGTCTCGCTCATTGCTGTGCCCCAGAAAGTAATCTGACAATGTTTGGATTTTTTCGTAGGCAAAAAAATATGCAAACAGTGTCTGGTTCATTGCTGGAACACAGACACACAGCTCATTCACCTCACTGTGCTTCTCGAGGAAAGATGAAGGAACTGTGTGAAACTGAGTCAGGGAATTGGAAGAAGAGGTACTAAAAACAAGCTCTCCTTCCAATCCCCAGCTTCAGGTTCATTTTCTCTGTAGGTGCTGGAGGGAGGATGGAAGTAGTTGGAATGTTCCTCCCACCCTCAGAGACATCTTAAGGTTTTTGTCGGGCCTGGGGCTATATATATTTAGGGCTCCCTTATTTAGAACAACTTGAAATGTATTACCCCTTTACGGCTCATTCAAGCCCTTGTGATGAGAAACAATATTGATTTATACCTGCAATCCCATGGGATCACGGCAAAAAGAAAATTGCGGCCACATGTTTTTTAATTAATAGGACCCCAGGGTGGGACAGGGTCCACGTTTCAATATATATAAGTATTTGGTGTCCTCTGCCCTTAAAAAAACAATACGCCCCCAGGGGATGGGGTTCCTGAGCCTGTAAATGCTTGGGTAGCGGGGTTGCAGGTTCAGAGGCAGGGTGGCCGATGGAGGGATGGGAGCCATGGGGTTTCCCTTGCCACCCCCAGTAAAAAACATAGTGGTGTCCCGGGTGAGCATCAGGACACCCACGTGTATTTAAAAAAAGAAATTAATAATAAATGAGCAGTAGGAGCTAGGGCATTTTAACATAATATATTTTCATGCTTTCTGTTCCCTGTAAAAGGGGTAGGGCACTACCAAACATTTTCTAAATATTGTGGAGGTGGAGGCTGTAAAGAGTACAGCAGCATACCCCCACCCCCCAGTAAAATGTAAAATGAAACAGTAAGTCTCCTGGGTCATTGAATCCATGACCCCTGGAGAGCTTACCATATGTTTTTTAAAGCATTCCTAACTTGAGCTCTGTGTCCTTCAGCTAGAGAGCAGAGCCCTCTTGTGGGTGGTTCTATGGCTGTACTTTGGAACTTGAAAAACATTTTTTTAAAGACTCAGAGACATGTTGATTTCTTTTAATAAAGCTTGTTAAAAATCGGGTTTGTACTTGGCAGTGGTGTGCACCCTGTCCAAGTAGGGACCACAATTCTAGTCAGGGTAAGCAAGTCATACACCTAAATCAGCGAGTGCTGACCCTCTGGTAGCTTGGCACAGAGCAGTCACGCTTAACATAAGAACCGATGTGTAAAGCAGTTGTGCATACATCGATATAGGAACACAGTAAAAACATCACAAAAAAGACTCCACAATGAGGTATGAAAATAGTATCTCTTACTCTTCAAAACAAGATAAAAGCGATAAGAATCCAATTAAATAATCTCAAGTTATGACTACTTCAAGAATGTACAATGCTGAAAGAGCACTTGCGCTTTCAGTAGGTTCTTTATGGTTATGCTGGGGAAATGACAGCGATCCATACTGTGGATTGGGAACAGACTTTCTCCTAGGGTCAGCACAAAGCAATGCTTCCAAAGTTATCACAGTTAAAATGCAATGTCATGTTTGTGGGAGATTGAGCTACTCACTCTGTTCGAGGCCGCCCACAAGAGCGCTGGTGAGTGGCAGGGACCTCATAAGTTTTGGAGTGCACATTTCCTATCGGGAACCGGACCCGAATTGTTGGAGACTACCCTTGCTGGATACGATGAAGTGTTTGCAGTCATAGAAGGCAGAAACCCGCCTTTCCTTGATTCAAGCAAACTGCCCTGGGTCACTCAAGACTGCATTTGCGCACTGCGGATTCGTCGAAGTGGACAAACACAATGGTCTGCGCTCAAACAGGCAGATAGAGAGGTACTTGATCGGTGCACCGTGCTGATACATGTGGGTGCCCAAAATCAGCTGCCAACACTCTGGGAAAGCCCAAGACTAGTTGAGGGCAAGTCAGGCAGAGTTAGACTCCAGATTAGAAGAGCAGTGGTCATTAGTACAAATGAAATCGTTGATGGCCCAAAGATTTCCTTCACACGAGGCAAGCCTACAAGCCCTTGAAATTACTTTGATTGCAAACGGTTGTAGAGAACAGGTCCAGTCCAATTCACCACCCAGGTCAGAGGCAGCAGGTCAACACAGAAAAGCAGATAGCAAAGCAGCAGTCCCTCCTGTAGCACAGCTCCTCTTCTTGGCAGAGTGTCCTTAGGACAGCAAAGTGAACTAGTGGGAGGGGGGGTCATAGACCTAATACTTATACCCAAATATGTCCTTGAAGTGGAGGTGACTAAAAAGCAAAGCCTTTGTGGTGCACAAGTCGCCTTTCAGCCCAGCTCTATCTGCCAGCCTATCTGTGAGGGGTAAATCAGTGTTTTGTGTGAGGCCACACCACTACCTATTCAGATATGCGTGTCGGCTTCTCCCCTCCATCAGTATGCAGATGAATGCAGACGCAGCTGAGTGTCCTGTACTTGTGGCTGTCTAGAGGGAATGCACAAAGTGTAGCTATCACCCCACCCCAGACGTGTATTGGAGACAGGCTGTAAGGCACACAGGGGAGCTAAGAGCAGAGATTCCCAATCCAATGATATAAAACATAAAGCAACTACTCCTCTGGAATCAGGAATTACACATAAAAAGGGTATTTAAGGAATTCCCAATGTTAACCTATTAGAGGAGCGAGCCTCACAGAAGTGAAAACGAACTTGGGTGGTTGCCACTACCAGGACATGTAAAACAAAAAGATACATGGCCTACCTTTTACTTACACAGCACCCTGCTCCTAGGCTACTTAGGGCCTACCTTAGTGGTGATTGATACATAATAAAAAGGGAGTATAAACCTTGGCAAGTAGTTGGAAATGCCAAGTCAAGGTGGCAGTAAACTGCGCCCATGGGCACTGCAGTGGCAGGCCTGATTCAGGTTTGAAAGGCTACTTCTGTTGGTGGCACAATCAGTGCTGCAGGCCCACTAGTAGCATTTGGTTTCCAGGCCTTGGTATATGGTATACCACTTTACTAGGGACTTACAAGTGAACCAAATATACCAATCGTGGCTAAACCACTTGTCATCACATTTTAGATAAGAGCACCTGCACTTTAGCACTGGTGAGCAGTGGTGAAGTGCTCAGAGTCCTAAAACCAGCAAAAACAAAGTCAAAAACAGAATTTCAGAAAGCAAAAAGTTAGGGAAAATGATGCCAAAAGATGCCAAGTCTTACAAAGCGTTATTCATTTTTTTAAATGAGAATCACTTATTAAATATTGAACTGTGTGAATTAATGGAATATACATTTCATTATAATTATTGGTCTTTTCCTGACAAATACAATACATGTGTTTTATATATGCTGAAATTCTGACTCCTTCATACAGCCAGTATGCCCACTTTTTATATTTTGGTTTTCTGATTTTGACAAAGTCAGTAGCTCTGCGTTTCCGAAAATGACCCCTGTTATTCAGCCACGTGCGTCCGCAAGAGTTTGGGTGCCAGGACCTGAAGCCAACCTCCCGCTGCACATAACTTGTGCGCAATGGGTGGGGTTGGGCACGAGCGAGGTGTGGGCACAGAGACTGGCCCGTGGCCAACCGCACATCACTCATTGCTGAAGGCTGTGCTCTGCATAGGGTTGGCTGCCAGCAAGGTGTTGGTCGCAGGGCCTGGCGAGCTGGATGATTCAAAGGCCTGAATCTAATTTGGATCAGAGTAAGAGAAAAAATACAAATCTTGAGCAGCCTGTAGGAATGCAGATATATGGAAATTAATGTTGGATCTGCATTCAGTATCCTGATTTGCCATAATATAGATGTGTGAACAGAGTCTCAAGCTCTAACAATTGTGTGCAAAATTCACCATAGTGTATAACACAGGAAAGCATTCTGCATACTTCAGTGTAGCACTACAGTTGTACATAGTCACACTATTAATGCTTTTTCATATTACAAGGCCTGCTCAAGTCAGCACCAGTCCATGAAGGCTCCCCTCTGCAACAGACTACCTGTGTGCAGATACCTGGCTGAGTTAGACAGTGGTCTCACACCATCAGCCAGCAAACATGTGCACACATGTTCACATGCAACCAGTACAGAGACACTTACCCCAGCTCTGCAGCAGTGGACTTTATTTTGAAAAGGAAGACACTGACAATAAGTACTCCTGATCCCTTAGAGATTCCCAATAGTGAGACTCAGGAAGTGAGATTCACTCACAACACAAGTGCACAAACAAGGTAGTCCAAAAAGCAAAAAATCTGGCAGGGGGATTTAAATGGGATGGAACCCATTTCTCACATTGAATAATTCTGAAATGAGTTAGCACACAATTGTTTAGGTTTATCTGAACAACATGCACCAGTATCCAGGTGACCTGGATTTAGTAGAGTAAGTACACACCTTGAATTGTGCGCCTCTGTGTATTTCGGTGCATGTTCATGAATGTGTCATAGCCATGAAATATTGGGATTGCCACTAGGGTGTATAGTAACAACACACAGTTGAGATTATAATAGTGTCCTTGCATTTACAACTCGTGCTGTGTTAAAAAACACTCTGAATACATTAATACATTAGTTGAATAAATAACTGGTGGATGGATGAATGGATGGGGTAGCATATCTGGTACAATGAACTGCACCTAATGCTTCTTAATTCAAGGAGGGCAGACACACAGTTTAGACAACATATGCTTTTTGGGGGGAAATTCGGCATTTTGTCCTAGTACAAATCTCAGTGTGGAGTATAATCAATAATTGTGCCCGTTTTAAGAGTGACAGCATAGTATGCAGATGTATGGTAAGTTTTATGGTGCATCTAGCAGCCCAGTGCTCGAGTCGGATGCTGAGGGATTTAGCTATGTTTCAATTAATGTATGTGTGAATGAGGAAGTGGATAGTAAAGAAGACCATTCAGAGGTAGCCAATGTCATACCTTTGGGAAGGGTGATTAGCAGCCGCGGTCCGTGCAGGTAACAGCGGTGGGGAGGTGGGGCCAGGTATGGGGGTATTTCGAGGGACGATGCCGAGGGAAAATTATTTATTTAATTTTTCTTCGGCATGGTCCCTTGAAATCTCCCCTTAAGCAGCCCCACCGCTGTTACCTGCATGGACCACGGCTGGTGATTAGTCTAATTTTTTTCATCAAATAGACTAGCTGCAACATTTTGTACCAAATAAAAGCATCAGAGTTCGAACTGGAGCCTTCTGAGGCAAGAGTCTTTATAGTCAAGACAGTTGTTATGGTTCTAATTCTTATCACATTGCTTTTCAATGGGATCAAAAGAAAGAGAGCATTTGAGGCAACGGAGAAACAAATGCATTCGGCATGTCTGATGTTAGGGCTGGCAGAGATGGCAGTATTGCTTTTGCCTTTCCTGCTGGTAGGAGAATTTGGTTTCCGGGTAGGGGTCAGGTAATGTTCTTGGTCTCCTTTGACATTTCAGGTCTCCCGTCACAATTGTCTAGACTGACGGCATCATTGCCCTGTGCTTTTTTGACTAGTTCTGCTTCTCGCACTGGCGGGATGCATTCTTGATGAATATGTTCCACCTTCCAGCCCGCAGTTTATAAGCCTATGTTATGTGTTCATGACTCTCTCCTTTGCCTGATATGTTAGACTGATTGCCAGCCAGTACTCATCCACGCATGAACTGTACTCTGTACTAGCCCTGTTGCCACACCAGTGAAACCTACTGTATATTTCCCATTCGTGTGCGTTTGGATTATTTATGGCCATTCGGGTAGTACAGGCATGGAGAATAATAAACATGAATTCCACATAGTGAGACAGGAGCCTGTGGGACACGTCACCTGACATTCCCAGTAGTACTATGGAAACCTGTGCCTGGTGAAGCTTGCCAGGTGTACTGCCAGTAATTATTATTATTATTTTTGGTGAGGAGTAAATGCACATGTTTTTCTAAGTTTATTTTTTTAGGTCAGGTCCATTATATGCTGGTGAAACAGCATAACTCCTCCTCTCTGAGTCAGGCTGTGATGTCCAGCTCACACTTACTCCTTTTCTTCTTCCTCTTTACAGTCCCCCCTATCATCATTCAAATTAGTGAAAATCCCAATTGTAATTACTACCAGTGGCTTAATGTGGAATGATAACACACTTTCTGTAATAATGTTGATGTGAATGTTCAGATTTTGGCGGTGTATATCCTTACAGTAACATAACGTTCCAACCCCCAATCACAAACATACTTTACTCTGCGGTTTATATAAACTGGAGCTGAGTAGAGCCAACACATTATTCCAGTGCATGTTCTTAATGGCAAAAAACAGGGGGGGCATTTTATTTTTTAACCATACATGGCTGCAGGGGCCCATACACAGGCCCGTCTCCTTATTTCTGAACCATACATGGCAATGGGCACTATCACCAGTGACTGCTGATTCAAGGCCAGACTCTGCAGTTGTCTTAGGAAAACTCTAGGTTTTCACAGTTAAGTTATCCATCTCATGTTTCATGTCTCCTAACTCTAATTTGCTATCCTCTGCAGGTTTTTGAGGACTCTGCTACGGCTGAAGGCCAAACGACTACCATACTTCCTGAGACCAACAGTGTGATTTCTTCCCTCTCACTTTCCCAAACCTTTGGTGAAGGAGACACAACTGTGATCGAGTCCATGGACAGAGACGTTCCGTTGCTCTCTCCCAATCAAGCGAGAAAGGTAGGATTTGTGCGCATTCTGCCTTGACAAACAGGATCTTCATAATTAAGATGCTCCATTGCTTAATAATGTCAAGGACCTGCCTTCATTGGGGTCCCTCGCACCTATCTGCTTATGAAAAGAGCTGTTAGACATATGATGTTTACACTTAAATGAATTGCAATTTAAAATCAACTTTAATGGGAAAGTTGAATTTTAGATTATAATTTTGAAAATGGCACTTTTAGAAAGTTGCCATTTTCCTGCTCCAAAGTTTCTGAGGCCTATCTGGGAGTTCAAGGCTGCCTGCTAATGATTCCCCCATCAAGAATGGTTATGGGGCCGAGACACTAAATAATGAGACATGGGTGTAGCTGGGAGAGGGTCTTCCTGGCAGGATGGCTACGGAGGAGCTGTACCATGCTCTGATAACAAAGGAAGAACTGACCAGGACCAGTTTTGGGGTTAGGCCATGGATTCCCTCATAGAACGTATGACACCATGTATGAAAGGTGCAACCTCAGAACCACTCATCAGAACACTCCTGGACCTGTGTAAGATTCAGATGGACTGCCCTGCAACCAAAAGCACTGCATTGCTGCTGGAACAACTGCCTTGCTGTCTGAAGAAGGAAGATTGGACCCATTTGGCTTGATACCAGGTTACCCAGAGTGGCTCAAAGGTTCAATTGGCTGACCTCTCGTTTGAGCTACAAGGACATAACAAGCTTTCAGAGGCCTCCATGCAGCTGCCAAACTGACCAGATCCCTTCTGCTGGCTCTGCTGAGTGAGTCCTGATCCCCAAGAGGTGCCCTCACCCTTGGCTGGCATCAGTGAGACCTCGTCCAGAAGAAAAGTTGAAAATCATGACGTTTGAGCTCATCGCACCCATCCCACAAAGTGACCTCTCTGCACTGCAGATAGACTACCTTCGGTTACCGTCAGCACAGAGTTCCAGCAGGACCTACTCTTTGTGTCAACAAACACCGTCCGGGATGACTGGCAACAAAAGACTTTCACTTTGCGCTACAGCAGCTACAGCCCTCTGCAATCACCAACACGAAGCTGCAGTAACAAGCACTTCAAACTACAGCAATTACCGCCCATGACACTCAACCTGCCAGCTCTTCGCCCTGAAAACTTCCTCCTCATGGCCTCGTCCAATGTGAATGGAAATCTTCATGCCGGACTTGAGAAGGTAACTCTTCACTAGGAGTAACATGGTCCCTGCATTTGACCAGTTTTCCATCGTAGTAAGCCTCAGTTGTGACTTTTTCCTGGTCCAGCATGACAAGATTACCACGATTGGTGATCTATGCTTCATGGCACTATTTTCATTAAAAACTTTAAAATTTGATATCTCTGGGTCTACTGATTTTTGGCACTCTGATATTTTATTTATTAGCATTTACCCTATTTTTCTAAATTGGTTTGGAATTTTCCTGGTGTTGCTTTTTCACTTTATAACGATTTGTGTTCTGCATAAATACTTTACATATTGCCTCTAAGTTAAACATGACTTTTAACCAGAGGGTTAAGCACAAGTTAAGTTAGTGGTTTTTGTGGTTCACCCTGACAAGGATTGTTGTTGTTACTATAGTGGGGCTTCTACCGCCCTTCCACAAATAACCCATTTCTTACAATGCTGCAGTTCTTTCAGGTTAAAAGCTAAAATAATGAGGGAAAGGCCGAGTGCCAGGCAATTCAATTCTTGGTTCTGTGCATTTAATGAATTTGTATGTTATTTTGAAGAGCAGCTGGTGCAAAGCTGCACCTATTGGTAGAAAATACAGAGGTCTGTTAGGGGGATTATGGACCAAAAATACTTGGCGATGCAGCGCGCACAATGTAAATTGTTTTATTTATCTATTTATTTACTTGACTCCGTTCCGCTGTAGTCCGGAGTTCACTACACCGACCCTGCCCGTTCCCCGCCCCTCCTCACCGCCCTGCAGCACTCCCTCGGCGAGCCGCCACTGCTATTAAGTTTACTATTGTTAAAAATAATGATCATTAACATTGCATCCTTTGCCAATTTCAAAGTTACAGACAAATAATGGCATCTAATGCCCTGTGTGCTTTTAGAGGAGGCATACTGGTATTGAAGAAAAGATCCCCTGTGTCTCTCTGCTGATTAAGTAATAATTCCCCAGCAGGGCTGATCTTTAAGTAAATTGTGACCAGATGGATGACATACTGCGTAAAATCTCCTAAAGGGGGCACTCGTATGCCACCACTGGTAAGGAGGAAGTGGCACCTTTCTTGGGTCACGCTCCAGGTGATATCGTAGGGATGGCGCCTGCCTTCTGTAAACATTGCTGGCCCCGCACTTCCCTCAGAGGTGCTGGTGCATTGACCAGGCTCCCACCTGTAGCTTGCTTGCTTGCTTGAAAGAATTATTTGTGTACATGAGGTAAGCTCATCCCAAACTCACACGGGCCTGAAATGGAAGCACTAATGTCTGAGTAAGCAGCGGCAGGATTCTGCTGGCTCTTTGATTCCTAGGGCCTGAGCACCTTGCAGCGACGCCCTGCAGTGCACTGGCTGTCTTCTGTTTCAGCAAGAGCACCTGCGGAAGCAGCTGGTATATCACGAAAACCACTGTCTGCGCCCTACCACACACATCTGTCAGAAGCAACCGTGCGAGTCATACCGCAGAGCTCACACCTTGCAGAACCTGGTGTACAACTGCACTTCATGAGAACTGCCCTCTGTGGCCGGCCCGGGCCTGTTTCTCACATGATGGTGGCTTCATAGCTTGCAGCCATGGACCGTCATACCATTCTCTGACATGATACATATAGGAGAGCGCAAAACACGTACATCCCATGAATGTGCAAGTCGCACACATTGTAATGGACAATACTGCAGCATCTGCATAGCACTTCGGATCCATACCGAAGCCTCACACTGCTCGCAGCTGGTTGGGCAGGGGTGTCCTGCGTATGATCGCTATGGTGATGCACAGCACTCGATCACAAATGAAACGCCACAGGAAGTACACGTGCTTCCTACATAGTTACTCTCGGTAAAAGACTGCACGAACCTGCTAATGCATATCCTATGAATATGTCGCATCATTAGCTATGCTGTACACAGAAATATACTTACCAGGCAGTGCATTGCCCCTTGGCGAACCCTGTGAAGAGCTCATAACGCCCCTTTCAAATCTTACTCATATTCCTTGTCCCCTTTCCAAAATGTAAGCACCAACCTTAATTTATAGCAGCTTGTCACATTCTCTGGTTCATAACAATTTTACTGCTTTCACTCGAAGTTGACTTTTGTCATGTGAATTGTACAGTTAATTGGTTTCCCTTTTCCCTGTTCGCCTTCTTCACGATAGGGCAATCCCAGCAGGGCTGGACCAAACGCCTGTGTGGGGTGGTTTTCTGGGTCTATGCGTGCCGGATGTCTGGCTTAGGTGGGCTGGTTTCACCTCCAAAATTCTGAACAGTGACTAATCTCCACCGCTTCTGTAGAGGTGTCTTAAACTCATACCTGCTTTTTGCACAATGACAGTGGCCCAATGTGCTTTCAAGTGCACAACTTGCCACAGATATTCACTAAAATGTGCCCTCAGTTACTACCAAAACTATTACAAAAAGGCCCACCTTGCAATTCATGAATGTGTGCCACTTTTCTTTTTGCTGCCCTTGCCTGGGTCTAACCCATGCAGACCCTGCATATGTCTAAAGGGGATTTATCTGCTACCAATCTATTGATTCCATATAAGCTTGTCTTTCCTACGCTTACTAGTTTTCATTTCAGTCGGTTTGAGCGATGTGGTCTTTCTATCTTTTTGTTCAGCAGCACCATCAAAGGATTATCTTTGTTGCTGAATTGTTTTAACCAGATCAATAACACATAATTTCACCTAATAATCTCCATATATTATCCTGGAGTTCTGTAGTTAATTTTCTCCACTTTTCAGTCGACGTTTGCATTGCTTTGTTGTCCCATGTATGTAAGTATAGGTATTTATATAGTGCCTAATAGAGCGACAGAGACTTGTGCAAATAAAGGGAGGAGCTACATGCCTGGATAAATGAGGAATGCTTACAACCATAAGGGTTCTCCTCTCTGCCGTCCTTGTGGCAATATATTAATATAATAATAATATTAATATATTAAAAAAGTGATGGACAGAATGCTTGAATTAAACTCAGCCACTGGTAGTTATTTGGGCCGTCTCCCAATCAATCTTTATTTTGCTCACCATGCCACCTCAGTTTGGACCCAGCTACATGCAAATCAGTATTGACCCTGCTCCAAAGGGAAGATTCTAACCCGGACTGCGAAGCCAGGTTCTCTCTAGCCGGAACACATTCAAACTAGAACTGGTTACACCCTAGTTAGGGCTCATCAGCCAGGTATAGCTTACTTCCAGTGATACAGCATGCACAGGACTCAAGTCTAGACATACCAATCTCAGGGTGTGTCCAGGTCCTGTCCTCACTTTGCCACTAGAACCAAGCCACATTCACCTGAAGAGCCCCAACTAGGGGGAAACCGGTCTTGGGGTGCTTGTGTTCCGGTTCAGAGAGGACCTGTCTTGGCAGTTCAGGCTAGACTGTTCCTATTGAAGCAGAGTCAAGGCTGATTAGCATCTAACTGGGTCTAATCTGATGTGGCATTGTGGGCAAAAAAACGATGAATTGGCATGCAGCCTTGAGTAATTACCATAGACTGAGATTAATTCAAGCATCCCCAGTTACTTTTTTGTTTACTTCAGTGTGATGCCTTAAATGCAACAGGTACGCCTAGATGTGGGTCCTGTGCTCACTTTACCACTAGAACCAAGCCGCACCCGACTAAAGCGTCCCAGCTGGGGCAAAGCCAGGTTTGGGTTGCTTGTGTTCTGGTGCAAAGAGGACCTGGCTTGGCAATTCAAGCTGGACTTTTCCTTTTGGATCAGGGTCAAGGCTGATTGACATATAGCTGGGTCTAATTTGGGGTGGCATTGTCAGCAAAGAAAACGATGCACTGGGATGCAGCCCGGGAGAATTACCATTGGCTGAGATTAATCCAAGCATTCCATCCATCACTTTTAAGTTTACTTCAGTCCTTGTGCAGAAGCAATCTATGTGGGTACTTTTGCTGAGTTGTTTCTTGAAGTGGAGGGTCTTCAGCATCTTCCATTTTAGGACTTCAAAATAAAGTTGCACTTATATACTTTATGATCATCTCCAAGTACATTTTCTGCATATCGAATATGAAAGTAAAATGTCAGAGTCTGTTCACTGAGTCCAGCTTTGCCGAGAAGTGTGATCCTTTGGGACTCAAGTGAGAGCTTTGCTTCACATTCCTCACTCCTGAAGTACGCCCAAGGAGGCACTGCTGATTAATCATGAAGTCCCCCTGGGAATGTGTTTCTATACATAACTTCTTTAGACTCAGCACAGATGGGTTGAAATCTCGCCAGGCATTGAGACAGCTGCTCTCCCACCATATGTTGGTGCTCAGAGGAATCTGAAGGAGACCGTTTGACTAAAGTGTGCATTAATGCATCTCTTTTCAATAACTTGCCCGCTTGTATAATGTTTATCTACTCCAGACAGACAGCCCAATAGAAAGACATAGACATTAAAACATATCCCAGCTGCTATTACCATAAATGTAGCTTCAAATACCTGGGGTCGACTCACCACTGTACAAAATTAGCATCACTATTTCTATTGCATTTTATTCACCGTGATGTCTTTGTCTTGTACCCGGTGCAAGACATACTACGGCTTTCAAGACAAATTTATAGAGTATAACATATTTTATTTTCAGAAGTGAGGAGTTATAATGACTTAATGCTTCATCATAATATTGTTTATGCACAGTTGCTTAGCATATTATATTGGCGCAAAATGAATTGCGGCTGAGAGTAGGTGTTCTAGACTTGAATGTAGTCACTATCCAGATCTTGAATGTTTTAGAGGTTGAGCCAGCCTTTGTAGAGTTGAATTCCACAACATTTCTATTACAACACATGACCTACATTACTGCACTGAGCTGTGATACCAGCTTAATATGTACAGATGTCATGAGCTGTTACTCTATATAGATCAAAAAACAACCTGAACGAACAGTTAAGTGCTCCTACGTAATCCGCAAGTTGCAGCACGCCTCAGCCCGTAGAGGACTGAGAGGACCCCAATGATGAAGCATGTCACCGTGGGGAAACCCTGGTGAGTGAGGGGACTCAAGAAAGGAAAAGTTTTGCCCCTTTCTTCCTTGTTCTGGTGACTTTCGGAATCCAATTGTTTTTCCGACGCCCTCAGGTTAGGTTCTTTTTACCTGTTCGTTCAGGTTGTTTTTTGATCTATGTACAAAATGGAGGGTGAACCTAAACTCCTAAACCTCTAATTCCCCCCTTTTTTTGTTAACTGTTACTCTATATGTCACCGTTTATCACGTAGTTAATAAAAACACATACCATCCATGGAGTTATTTTTAGGGTGTTGATCGTCGGAGATTGTTGGACTTGGCCCTCTCTGCAGGGTCAACCCCAAACATTTTGAATTCACCCCTCTTGTTCTCTAAATCCGTTTTTGTTGGATGTCAGGACTCTGCGCAGTTTACCCGTGCTAAAGTGCTTGTGCTCTCTCCTTTAAACATTAAAATTGGCTTACACCCAATTAGCACACAGAATTTACTGGTAAGTCCCCGGTAAAGTGATACTACATGTACCCAGGGCCTGTAAATTGAACGCTACTAGTGGGCCTGCAGTGCTCATTGGGCCACCCACTCAGGTAGCCTTTTAAACATGTCTCAGGCCTGCCATCGTGCCTGTGTGTGCAGCATTAAACTGCCATTTCAGCCTGTCAAAAAGCCTTTTGCTCTCACAAAATGGATCACAAGGGAGCACTTAAAGACCCCAACTGTGTAACTCCCAACAATAACACAACACACAAAATACACAGTGGGTCTATATGTGGCAATACTTCACAAGAACACCTCAATACTCTATATGCCTCTGAGATAATAATAATAATAATAATAACAATTCCCATTTGTAAAACGCGAACATATAACCCCCTTGAGGGTTTCATGGAGCTGGGGGCTGTCGGGGAGATTAAGTGAGACATTGCTCAGTCACATGAATCTGAGCTGAGCTGCCACTGGTGCCGGGGATCGAACCGTGAACCCTGTGCTCCAGGAGTCAGCCGCTCTGGCCACTGCACCACACCTCTCCCACTCGCTGCGCCACACCTCTCCCACTTTCCCACTTTGAGAGAGAATAAAAAGAAAATAAAGATACAAAGAGAAAAATAAAAAACAAAATCTGTTTTTAGGACGAAACCCCTCACCCACCCAAAGGAGGCATGCTTCATCATTGGGTTCTTCCTTACACCATTAACAGGTGAGTTAGTGGTGTGGGCTACAACTCTCACAAATTTTTGAGAGGAGCTCTTAGGTGGCAACTGAAGGAATATCTCAGTGTTAGCTGTATGGTTTAGGTGATGGTTAGCAGGGTGTAATGAAGGAAGTGAGTAAAAGTTAATAAAAAATGGGGGCGTGGCCCAGCCGCCGACCAATATGGCCGTGCGGTGTTGAAGCTCTGCCAGTTGCATGCAGACCGGTGACGATATCCCGCTCTTAAATGCACATCCGCTGCTACACTTGGCTCCGATTGGTGCCCTACCGTGCGGGGTCCATGTAAATATGCGCAGATGGTGATTTACTTCAAGCGCGGCATGGCTCCGATCGACTCAGGTGCCGGTAGAAGGAGCGCGCCCACGCCGGAGACCCTGCTGTCCCATCACGGCCTGCCCGAAACAGAGACGCCCGTTGGGGCTGGATGCCTGGGCTGTGCTTCTGCTGTGGCGGGAGGTGAGTCCGCTGGGCGCGTGGGGTGGTTGGTATCTCCCTCCCCCCTCGTGGGTCCGTCTATCCGCCGCCGCATCCCAGCCGGTTCGGCTGAGTGGGCCTGCACCCTCTGACCCTCATGTTAATCAGCCCGTGGAGTCAGGGCCTGCGGTGAGCCTGGGCAGAAACGACCGCGCTTTAGGAGGGTGCGGGCGGAGTGGCCACTTCTGCTGCCTGGCGACTCCCCAGCACAGGAGGGCGGCTGGCCGACCTGAGGCCTTGCAATTGCGGGAGCAGCCTGGGCCTTTGCCATCCCCCCGGCGCCGCCATTGAAATCTCCCCGTCAGTACCTGCCTTCTTCGGACTGCCTTCTGCTACGCTGTGTCACTGGTGAAGAGTTGATGGACAGTGGCAGCGGCGCCACTTTGATAGCGTGCTCCCCTCATTAAGTCTGCTGCTGGTGATGTAACACCGCACTGGATCAGCCGCGTTGCGCCTTGAAGTACGGCGCCCTGCACGTCGCCCCAGTTCCTCGGTCAGCAGCGCTGACGCGGCCTGCTTTCTTGGCCTAGCCCCGCTCCAGCTTGCCTGCATATCTCCTTGGCCTGTGGACGCTGATGCACAGGGGGGGGGGTGGTAGAACCTGCTTTCCCTACTGCACTACTGCTCCAGGCGCATCGGCGCCGCAGCGGCTCCGCTGGGCCCGCTCTGTCAGCAAACACTCCCCCACCATTTGCTTCTTCATCGGTACAGGCCAGCCACTAAAAGTGGTCTTGCCTCTGGCCCAGCGGACTTCAATATCATCCCACACTGGTGCCCTTTCACTCAAGCCTAATCAACGCATGAGGGACCGCCTAGTGACACTATAGCCTCCACAACTGGACCCTGCGGCGGCATGAGCCATAAGGTGCCTAAGCAAAAGACCCTGCAGTTTGAAAAAATTGTAGAACAAGGACGTGGCGATGAACCCACCATGGCAGAGAATAGCTTGGGTGCAGACGGAACAGATGCCCTAAGTGCGCAGACATCTATGCTGCTCCTGGAAATGAAAGCAGGATTCCCTGCGCTTGATGGACCTTTTAACGCACTGGATAAACGCCTGGAAGACATGGGGGCCAAACTCCAAGTACATGATCGGCGCCTTGACGTGGCGGAGGCACGGATCTCCGACATCGAGGACGGAACGGGGCAATCCCTTAAACGGCTGGAACGAATGGAATGCATTCTTAAAGACATGGTCATGAAGAACGAAGACCTCGAGGCGCGCAGTCAGCGCAATAACATTCGCATCCTAGGGGTCCTAGAATCTGCGTCAATGGGCCGCCTAGATCTCTTTGTCGAGACTCTGCTTGCAGACATGTTTGGCAGGCAGTCCTTCACTCCAGGTTTCGTGATAGAACGTGCCCACCGCTCTTTGGGCCCCAGGCCAAATCCAGGCCTTACCCCACGGCCCATCATTGCCTGCATAATGAACTTCCGCGACCGAGACACTGCTCTGCGCCTCGCCAAGGAAAAGGGTGACACCGATTGGCAGGGCTCCATAATTGCGCTCTATCCAGACTTCAAGCTCTTGGTCCAGGAAGCCCGCAGCAAGTTCAACGGGGTCAAGGCCACTCTCCGGAACTTAGGCATGAGGTATGGCATGCTCTACCCAGCGAGGTTGAGGGTCGACATTAACGGCCGCTCACACATTTTCGACACTCTGACGGAGATACAGGAGTTCTGCCGCACCTACAAGCAGAATAATGCCCACTCGCCCTTGGGTAAGTGCTCCAATGCCAGCATGGAACTCTTCCAGTGTGGGCACTGGCTGATCGCACCACCCTGCAGGAGACTGTCTAATAACATTCATAAATAGGGATAGTAATGTTCAGTTCATCAGTATGTTTCTAATGTCTGCTTAACTGGTGTGGTGTTGCCACCAACCCCACCCCCGTGGTGTACACCTTTGTTTTTTTTTTCTCTTGGGACTTGCATATAACTCGTTAGGGTTTCTACCATTTTAGTACAAAGTTGATTGGTATATTAATATACGTCTTAAGACGACTGGGGGTATGCCTCTTTCCCTTATAGAAGAGGCTGGGTAGGAGGTGGAGGGGGTACCGCTGATCTGTTACATGGTAGATCCCGGGACTTTAGCACAGTCATTCATATTTGGATGCAGGCATGCTCACTGTCGCAATATTATTGTTTTCATTGTTGCATTTACATTACATGTTTAAAATACACTCCCAATGACACAGATGGGTAATGTAGACAGTCCTTCGGGATTGAAACGTCAGGGGCCTAAACAACAACCATAAAAGGAGGCATGCTCTTCATTATTTCATCAGACATAATGTGGATGTGGCTTATATACAAGAAACGCACATACCTCAGACTAATTCAATCCAATTTGCTGCCAGTTTGGGCACACACCGGTACTTTGCCAACTTTAGCAACTATGCCAGGGGTACAGCCATACTCATACACAAACAAGTCCCCTTTAGCTTAGGCTCAGTTGTCAGGGACAGGGAAGGCAGGTACGTTATTGTCACGGGATCTCTCATGGGACATAGGGTGGCATTGGTGTGTGTTTACACCCCAAACACTGATTCACCTGAATTCTATCACGCACTACAGGCCCAGCTACTAAAACTGGATCCCTGCCTGCTCTTGATGGGGGGATTTCAATTTACTCCTCAATCCTGCATTAGATAGCACAGCCTCCACCCCGGACACCAAACCACGTTCTCGACGCGCTCTCATGGCCCTCTGTGAGCAGCTTTCCCTAATAGACATCTGGCACCAGTGCAATCACTCACGCACTGACTATACACATTATGCGGGTCAACATAACACCTGGACAAGAATTGACTTTTGGCTAGTTTCCCCGGCTATTTCCAACTTGTTTCCAGGCTCTTGAGATGCTTCCCAGAACTTACTCTGACCACTCTCCGGTTCAGCTCCGTCTGAAGATCCCCCGTCCAGAGAGATTTGAATGCCAATGGCGCGTCCCTAGCCGTGCGCTCCAGGATGATCTTTTTAAAGAAGAAGTGCGCGAAGCAATAGAAGATTACTTCACTATAAGCACTGGGTCAGTGGACTCGTGGGGGGTCCTTTGGGAAGGCTTTAAGGCATACATAAGGGGCGTGTGTATCGCAAAGCACTCTGGTGTGCTGAAAAGTCTTCGCACCCGAAACTCCCGTATTGAACGCAAACTCGCTGACTTGGATGACGCTATATTGCACTCCTCAGTCTTCACCCCAACAGATCGTCGACCAGCTCTTCTGATCGAATTTCGTGACGCCGCGGACCGTGAGATCCTTTACTTAGGTAAATATCAAACAGCTAGGCGGTACGGAGAGGGTGAACAACCGGGCAGGGGTTTGGCACAGATGCTGTGGCCTCCATACAGTAAAGCTTGCATCACTGAGGTACACTCTTCTTCGGCTCAGACACTCACTCACTCACTGCCACTTCAGAGATCTGCGAGGAGTTCCTAGATTATTTCACGGCCTTGTACTCCACCTTCGGCACAGGACGCTTATTTGTCGGAAATTGCATTGGTATATTTGGAAAAGGACATGCAAGACTTCCTCGCTGAACCAATAACTGAAACCGAGGTGCTTGGGGCCATAGCCACCCTCCGATGCTCCTCCGCCCCAGGTTTAGATGGCTTCATGGGAGACTTTTATAAGACGTATAAAGATCTGCTGGCCTCGCAGCTGATTGAGGTTTATGCGGAAGCCCTAGAGAAGCAAATACTGCCCCCACGCTAAGGGAAGTGGTGGTGATCCTTCTCGCCAAACCTGGAAAAGATTCAACGTTATGTGGTTCCTACAGGCCCCTATCTCTTTTAAACTTAGACTACAAAATATTAGCTAAAATCATTGCAAATCGCGTCTCCCAGTTGATGGAATTCATCATATCACCGGCCCAATCTGGCTTCGTTTCTCACCGCTCCATTTCCTTGAACCTAAGGACACTCTTCTCAGTCCTCCATAGAATCAGTCCTGCGGTCCCGGCAGCTGCCATCCTATTGGACACAGAGAAGGTTTTTGATTCTTTAGAATGGCCCTTCTTTCTCTCGATAATGCATGGCATGGGCATGCCAATTGGCTTTGTAGCCACCATTGCCCTACTATACAGCCGTCCTACAGCTTGGCTCCGCATCAACGGAACCCTGTCCCGTCTAATCTCCCTCTCCCGCAGCACACGACAGAGCTGTCCTCTTTCGCCCCTGCTATTTATATTGGCCATGGACCCTCTGGTCTGTCACTTTCAGGAACGGCATCTACAAAGAGGCTTACAATTTAACTCTGGCCCCCTCCTAATTTCCCTATATGCGGATGATACCATCCTCTACGTGAGGGATCCTCGGGTTAACCTAGAGCCCCTCATCAGAGAAATACTCTGGTTTGGTCTCTTCTCCGGTTTAGGTATCAACTGGCATAAGTCAGTGATCTTCCCGTTAACCCCCAGTACAATCCCCTGGGAGTGTGAATTCCCTCTGGAATGGTGCACTGAATCTGTCAAATATTCAGGCATTCATATACATCTAAACACTGACCAGATACTTCGCCTCAATTATGGTCAAGCAATCACCACTCTTGAATCTCACATTGAGCTATGGTTGCACTTGCCCTTGTCCATTGCTGGTTGGGTCTCAATTCTTAAGATGATAGTACTGCCCACATTTTTGTATTTTTTCAATAATATTCCTATCCCCCTCACAAATGGGTTCTTTCTGCAATTGCGTAAGCTTCTTGTTAGGCTGGTATGGGGGGCAAACAGGCTCGCTTTCGCTGGCAAATTCTTACCCTAGGCGGATACGGCGTACCAGATTTCCAACTGTATTATTTAATAGCCCAATGCTGCTATGCCTACGCATGGTTTCACCCGGACGCACGGATCCCCTATCTTCATCAGGAGTCAGATTTTGCCCTTCCCGACTAGTTGTCGACCATACTGCCCAAGGGAGTTCCCAGAGATCCTACTGACATGCACAGAGTCTCCACCACCTGCTGGGCCAGGGAAAAGCTACGTTGGGTCACTGCTGCTCCCACACTGTACTCCTCCGCCCTACCTGTCCCAAATGCTCGTTGGCTTCCAATCACCGGAGAAAAGTTGATCCAGCGCACCTTAGCCAAATTTGACATCACTGCCTTTTGGGATCTATACCCTGAGGGGCACATTTTCTCCCCATCGGAAGATATCCGCTTCCATGCCGTCACCTTTATGGACAGCTTTGTACTCAATCGGATCCGCTCTGCGCTGCGCTGCCTGGTTTCCCCCTAGAGCCAGAATCATTCCTGCCCCTAACACTAATAATAGAAAGCCCTACTGGGACACAACTCATCTCTAAATTATATAAAGCCTGCACATCCTTGCGTCCCGTCCATGACGATGAGATCCGCATGGATTGGGAGATAGATCTGGGCCATCCCATCAAGGACAATCAGTGGGCTAAGTGCTGCGCAATAACACTGGACGTCTCACTAAACAGTAGACATAAGCTGCTGCATTACAAGTTTCTGCGCCGCATGTATTTCACCCCAGCCAAAGCACACAGAATAGACCCAAGCAGGCCGCACACGTGCCGCAAGTGCGCAGCCCCACATGCTGATTCTGCCCACCTTACATGGACTTGCCCGAAGCTCCACACATACTGAGAGGAAGTACACAACACACAAGGAGCCATGATGAAGCTGACCCTTACCCCCATACCGGAAGTAGCGCTGCTGGGATACACGGTGAACTTTCCCAAAAATGTCAGACACTTTACATCCCTCAGTTTGCTTTTAGCTTAATGGGAAATTGCTCTATTATGGGGTCGCAGAACCGCTCCCACCTTGGCAGGCTGGCTGCGCAGCCTGGCTTATTGTAATACGAATTACGAGGTATAGGCCGGTCTCCTGCCTGGGACTTCGCGTCCTAAAGACATTTGGGGGCCGCTACAACACAGCATAGTCCCTGAGGGCGTAGGCTGAAGTGATTGGCCTCACACCTCACCTGTATTCTTTGTTTTACTTTCTCCTCACAGGATGTCCCTTATGCAGACTCCAGGGTGTGATACATGGGTGGACATTTGAATGAGTTTAGATCTTAGCCGCTCAATGTTGGCTGGTTGGACACTGGGGAGTGGGTCTGCCTGGAGGACGGTCTGTTCTGTTCTATATGATATTATCCAGCTGAGAACACATAGCCTATAACATGTCCAGATTGTGTTACTGATGTGACGCTTTTCCTAACTGCTTTCTCCATTGATGCCTATTGTTTTACTATGATGATACTGACTACCAATGGCCCCCAACGTTGGAGCGGCCCCCTATCAGGCGGGGGCCGCTCAGGAAAATGGCACCGATATTGTGCCTCGACATGTAGGGGGACACGGGCCCCTCTGGGCCCTCACCAGCCATATGCCCCCATTGTTGGAGCAGTCCGCTCAGCACCAACACCATCACGGTGCCGAGATCGGTCTGGGGAGGCTCTCCTCATGCTGCAGGACCGGCTCCACAAGGTGCCACGTCGGGCTCACACTCTGGTCATCCCCCTCGCTGGGGAGGCTTCGGCGGCGCTTCCACTCGTGCGGCGGGGGCAGGCACCGACAATGTGCCTTGGGCCCCCTCCGCCTCCATCCGTCCGTGGGGCCCCGCCCACAGGCAGGTGGACGCGCCTCACTTCCATTTGCAGCTCGGGCCGTGGCGGTGAACTCCACAGACGGCAAATGATGCGGGGTGGGCACCCGCCACAAAAACACACTTGTGAGCGGGGGTTATCCCTACGCTGGGGATTCCCTCTAAAAGGGCTGCAGCTACACGCAGCGAAGCCCACGCACCTTATTAGATGGGCAATTAAAAGATAGCGCTCCCGGGCGCTAGAGGCAAAACTCAAAGATAGCGCTCACAGGGGCTAGGAGCCACAGCTCCTTATCAAAAAGTCCAAGAGAGTTTCAGGGGCATAGCTGGGTCCAGGGAGGCCAGCACACAGGGCCCTCCAGCAGGGAGGCAGCCTCCATGGCGGTTCCTCCTGGGCCCCAGCAGCAGCAGCAAGCCCCCTCCGTCAGGAACAGCACACCGGAACAGGAACTGAACAACATCATGGGGTCACAACCCCTATATTTATACTACATAATTCTTTGTCTGCAGTGCAGGGCATGGGGGAACCAGATGCAACTGGTTCAGGGGGGATTTGGAGCACTTTGGTTTGCAAGCTCCTCTTCTCCTTTGTCAGGTGGGGGCTATGTGATCAGACACACCACAGGAGGGCGTAGCCAGCATTCACCAGGGAAGACACCAACTTATTCAGAGTCTGGGGATTATCCCTCCCACAACTCCCCGCTCAGATGTCCTATTCAGCCCAGCGCTGACTCACCCTGCCCCTCTGGAGCCACACACACCTCTCAGACCCTGTCACTCACAAGCCTGACACGCAATCCACATCAGGCAGGCAGACACATAGCACACAGAAATGCCAACTTCAAAAGTGGCACTTGTGAGAAGATGGCCTGATATATGCTGTCCACTAATTCTAGTGGGCACCTTGTATCAGTCCAAATAACCCCTTATGGTGATTGGTTAAAGACAACCTTTATTGAAAGCTATCCTAGTGGTAGCTATGGAGAGCAGCCTTCAGGCTAAGTCTTGAAGGAATGTAAAGCAGCTTGTTTTACCAGTCTATAATCTCTTGAATGATCAAATGAAAGGACAACCACACCAGGTATATATTCAAAATATATGTATTTAAGATAGAACACACCCCTCTAGTCTCTTTATGAGACTGGAGTTTAAAGTACGTAATTTGCAAGTTAGCAATCAACAGTAATAGCACTAATACAAGTTTGGGCCCTAGGGGTGTACCAAACCATATACCAAAAAAGTGGTATAAGAACCACGACTGAACTAGACACAAGGCCTAGAGCCTGTAGAATTGCTGGGACCCCAAGGAACCACCCAAGGTAGTGACACAGGGGATCCACGGGGACTATGTGCAGTGTGTAAACACAACCGCGGGTTCCCATTATCTGCTACGGACAATGTCGCGGTTGGAAATTTAAAGATTAGGGACACTTAGAATCGAGTTAGGACCAAACCCTTTTGGACTTAAGAAGTTCTAGGGCTAGCACCCACGGGAGCACTGGAGTACTCGAGTTACCTCACCCAGAGAAGCCGGATGCATAGGTGTCTTTTGGTGTCGGGTCGCGTCGTCGATTACAATCGAAGCTGGCGAAGAACTGCTGCTGCCGTGAAGAGGAGAAGTGTCCGAAGAGATCCAAGCCTGGATCTAGGATAGAAGGAACCTGAAAGCAGAGGGGACAGAGCCTGGGTCACTTGCCAGTGACCGAGGGCAGGATGGACCAATGCCCACAGATGTTGGGTGCTTCATGTGAGTTGATGGGTGTCTTGACTCTTCAGCCACGAGGTCCAGGAGGCGTCGATGAAGTCCATGAGCCAGATTCGAGCTGTCCCACAAAGTCTGTCGAGTGCTGCGGTATCGGTGACCAGATTGGACCCAACAAGCCTTGGCAACGGCAAGTCTCGTGGAAAAAGAAGAAGGACGTCGGTGCAGACCAGCAAGGTCTGAGGGACTCACCCAGTGAGGGTAAGTCAGGGCACATCTGGAGCAACCAGGGAAGCCCAAGTACAAGAGGAGTTGCCTTTTTGGGGACCCACTAGGCAACGGGCTAGCAATCGCGAAGGAGCCTCAAGCGGTCGCACTGGAACCCGGCCCACGGGTCACTCATGGAGTGGAGGCCAGAGATCTTCGGTGCAGTCAATGCTCAAGGCTGGGGCTACTCAGAGCCCAAAGCAGAACTTCAAGGATAAACAGGAAGTTGATGTACCAGTAATAGTACGCGGTGCACAGGGGTCATGGTTCCTCGTCACCCACGATAGCCACAGGCCTCAGCTTTGCTGTGGACTCAGGGTAGCCTCGGGGAAGTCAGGAAATTGCCCTCTGGTGATGCAGAGACATCGGCGTTCAGCGGGAGCTTTGGAATTGCAGACCGGACAGTTGCTTCTTTGGTGCTTGCCAAGCAGGGGAGTCACTCCTTGACCCCCAGGGAGATTTCTTCCATCTTCTAGTTGAAATAGAAAGTTGAAGATCCATGATATATGTTGCAGAGTTTCGTCCAGGGTAATCTAAAGTCTCAAGGACTGAGTTCCCATACTTGTACTAAGTTTGGGGGTTGGACATACTCTAGGGACCCACCGATAGGAGGGTTTGGAAAGAGGGGTGGTTACACCCATTTCCTTTGTCCAGTTTTGCACCGGAGCAGGGGCAGGTAGGCCCTGCAACCGGTTTGAACTGGACTATGCACAGGGACACCAAGTGTGCCCCCAGTGAAGGATTTCAAAGCACCAGAGAGTGCTCCCGCCCAGCTCCAATACACATCTGCCTGCCTGGGGAGGTGGTTACACCTCCCTGCGACAGGAAACCTATTGTCCAGGCCTCCCCTGCCGGAATTTCAGTCAGCAGCAGGAGGCCAGACCCGTGTCTGTGGCAGAGGCATCCATTTTGTGATGCCAGGGCTTTGGAAAGTCCTACTGGGTTAGACCAGTGTGAACATGCCTCTCCCTCTAGAAGGGTGGAATGCTACCCCCGCCGCCAGAACTGGCGGGGGGATAGTATTCCAAAGCATTTGACACCAAACACGACATGTTTCTGTGCAGCCATCCCAAAGTTAGCATTTACCGCGAGGTTATAATGCACTTAAGAATATATGGTCCGGCTGCACCACAAACAGCATCAGAGGAGGTACTCCGGACGCTGCAGAGGGGCTCTGCTCATGCAGGGGCACCCTCTCACATAAAAACCAAGCACTTCAGGATTGTTAAGGGCTGTCATAGGAGTGACTTATAGGTTTTATATGTGTGTGCAATGGTAGTGATATAGGTAGCCTATACCACTGTAAGGGGTGCAAGCACCACCTTACCCAGGCTGCAGTAGCAGACCTGTGGTGTCATTCTGGAGTGCTTCCCAGGGGTGGCATAATACATGCTCCAGCCCCTGGTAGGCCTCTGAGGTACCTATGCCCTAGGTACATAATATACCATATACTAGGGGTTATAAGGCACTCCAGAATCCAATTAGATATGTACCTAATGTAGGAAGAAACCATTTTACAGAGAAAGCAGATAGACTGGGGCCCTGAATAGCAGGATCCCAGTCCAACTAAGTCATAAACCAGCAAAACACCAAAACAAAAAGTGGGGGCAACCATATAGTCAGATTCCACCTTCCTACAGCACTTCTCCACCAATCATCATAAATCTGTGCACACCATTGCGCAGAATGTATTCTCACGAGTTCATACATACTAAACTCGACCCTGCGTTCTCTCATACCAGGAATTACCATGGACACACTTATCCCCAATGCATTCCTATGGCAGGGCAGGCCAACTTCACCAAATGTAACACAGAGAGTGCACGCACTTTACACTGGACCACAGTGCTAAAGTGCCCAGAGGCCTAAAACCACCAATACCATGTCAGGGAAAGTCAAAAAGTTTAGGGGTGAACCTGCCAAAAAGGGCCAAGTCCAACAGTGACCATGTGACTCAGCACTATTTTGTCTTTTGCCAAAATGATAAATAAAGTTTTTTAAAAAGTTAATTAAAAATGCCTCACTGTGGACGTTATTCGATTTTAATCACTGTCCCTGATTTTGGGCGGGTGTTGAGTTAGAGCTCACGCAGACACTGGGATGGTTGGTTCCCATGACCCCCTGCGTCTCCTTCTGCGAGTTTTTGATGGTCTCCACGGCTCCAGAGCAGACAAACGCTTCTTGGGCACTGCGATTGCGGTGGCTAAACGGGACATTACGGCGGCTTGGTCCCAGTCCAAACCTCCTACTCGGCGTAAATGGCGGGGAGGGGTGGATTGGTGTGAGGCCCAAGAGTAACCCCTCATCGAGGCTAGTGAATGTCCAGAGAAGTTCGAAAAGGAGTGGGGCAAGTGGCTACATTTGTTGTTCTGATTATTATGCGAGTTTCTCTCCAGGTATGCTATATCCATGAGGTAGCCCCTTTGGGGTCCTTGTTCCTGGGTCCAATGTACCGATGTCTACTGTCGATGGACTTTGATACAGTGTATAAGCTAATACTGCCTTTATTTATTATAAACGTCAATAAATTTGATTATCAAAAAATCACTGTCCCTGATAAGTATAGCTAAAAAGCAGAGCTGGGAATGCCACTTCACCCTTGCAGTGATAATGGGGTCAACGTGTTTCCTAATAACCCTGCAACAAGGTGTATGGCATTCGTCAGAACCTATATTGAAAATCTCATCACTCTGCAAACAATAACTATGTGACAGTTACAAACGCTTCGTCTACAAAATCTGCTACTTGACCAAGATAGTCAATATCTGAAAAAACAGAGAACAAAAATTCATAATAAGGACTCATCCTAAAAACCAATGCACACATGATTTTTAAACAATATATATCATAGAAAATCATATGTGCTACCACACAACCCCAAAAAGTGAAGCCAGAACCAGCAACACCCCACTGTGACATATGGACAGAGTCCAAAACTGACTCACAGTATCCTTGTATAATAGTCTCAACTCGCCTACATCTAAAAAACAGACATGGGCAGAACTAAAATACCTAAAACCCCATGTAAGTGTGTATTTATTTCAATAAACAGAGATACATCTAGTGTACAAAAACACCTCCATCTCTGCATGTGACCTAATAATTCAGTGAGAACTTAGCATGCCTACAATTTGCACGCTCATCTTGCATTTTCACAAACAGCAATAGACTGCAAGCAGCTTTTTACACACAGGAGGAAAGTATGCATAGATTCTGTAATGAGTATGGGATTGTAAATTTACTCACTCTGGGTCCACTGCCGTCTGACCCAGGGCCGGACTGGCCATAGCAGGCACCGGGCATTTCCCTGGTGGGCCGCCAGGGTTGGGGGCCGGTTTTGGGCCCATGGGGGCTGATTTGTTACAGGGCTGTTTTTGCAGCATAGCTGCAATATCGGCCGCTGTAACGAAATCGGCAGAAACCGGCCCTGGTAAACAGCTCGGCCACACCCCCAAATCCCTGGAGTACTGGCCAAGCACTTTGCCAGGGCCGTTTTTGGGTCCCAGTCCGGCCCTGGTCTGAGCCAGTCTGTCTGCAGCTAAGAGTGGCCCCGTTCTGATTTCGTCTGTATTTCAAGCACGGCAAACCAAGACGCCAGATGACGTCAACTACACTGGACGGCATTTGGACTGCTGGGAAACGTAGTCTCCAGCGTATATCAGCGATTTCTTAATGGAAACCATACAAAACACAAACTTATTTCAGACACACCACCTTGTATCAGGCACTTGAACTGAGAGTGACATTCCCAGGCACATGTCACAGTTTATTAAAAAATTAAAAGAACACTTTATATCTATTGTGTTTTAAAGAAATCTTAAACTGAACTTGTATCTCCTGAAAATTAATCTGCACATGCGTCAAAAGCCAAGACGAAACCGATATTTAAAAATAAAAGCATGGAGGGTAGCGAGCGAAAAAAGAGATTTAACTAGCCTAGCAGCGAGATCAATAACTATTAGTGGATTATGACTCCATAATCTACAGTCCACATTGTGACATACAGGCAAATGTGGTCGACAAGGTACGCTCGACTTGTCACATACCTTTGAGGTATTGCCTAAGAGTTGAATAAAGAAAAGCTCTTAGCTAAGAATAACAGATGACTGGAGGACCAAAACCAACAGGCCCAGGCACTATAAACAGCAATAGAACACTCAGGTCAAGAATGTCTGTGGTATATCATCATTCAAACCTATCACCTGGGTCTTCAACCTGAACACCCACCGTTGTTCCTTGTGATATAAGAAATTCTGTCCATTCAACCCTGCAGCCAATCATTGTGAGTTATCCAACACACAACAGAAAAGGTCGCTGTCGCTATTGCCAGCTTCAATAGTGTTGAGTCCATTTTGTATTATATTTAGAACGGATGGTACCCCATGTTCAGAGATCCTGATCCCTACTTTGTGCATCGTCATGCCAATGTATCAAAGACCACAGGCACATGCAATCATATACTCCAGGCCTCTACTGTTACAATTGCATAAATGCTTGAGTTTCCAGGAGGTCTACAACTCCAAATCAAGTTCTTTAATTTTTTTGGCGAACTGGCAAACAACACAGGACCCACAAGGAAAATTACTTTTACTTTTGGCAGAGACCACATGATTTCTTGTGCACTTGGACTCTTGATGGGTGGTCTTGTGTGTACCCAATAGTTTTTAAAATTCGGGCCCCAATGAAATGCAAACACCCGAGGGGCCAGGTCCAAAGGCCCTGTGTTCAATATTTTCCAATGCTGTCAAAAAACAATTTGGATGGCCAAAGAAAAACTTTGAAAGTACTCACACAGATCAGATATTCCTTTTGAGGGTCTTCTAAGAGGGCATCTCCGTTATTATTGCGTGCCGGCTTGGCAGCCCCTCTCATTACGTGGGTAGGATAATGTCCGTCCATCAGTTTGCTTCTTAAAGATGCAGCATGCTTCTTGAGGTTGGTCAATTCAGAACAATTTTGCCTGATTCAAAAAAACTTCCCGACAGGTTGATTGTCACGCATGGACCTGGGATGGTTACTGTCATAATGTAATAAGGAATTCCTTGACATTGGTTTTTAATACAGTTCAGATTGTATCTGTAAATCCTTGGAGTGGAGTAAGAGTTCCAGAAATGGTAGTTGTTCTGTGCTGTACTCACTAGTGAATCTTAAAAAATGGTTCCTCTCATTAAGCCACTGTATTAAGTTAGTGATAACCTCCACAGACCCTGTCCGGATGACAAGCATGTTATCAATATACAGTTTTCAGAGTATCAAATGTTTGTGATAAGGGTTCTAAATGGAGTAGATGTAAATATGTTCATAATGGTGCATATATAAATTTGCCAAACTAGGGGCAAATGTACTGCCCTTAGACGTTCCGGACACCTGGAGATATTCCTGAAATTGAAAATGGTTCTCCTTCATTGCTATTTGAGTACATTTCATGATGAATGAGATGGGGTACAGGAGTCTGGTTGATCTTCATTCAACAACATCTTAACAGTCCTAAATGAATGCAGGTAGAGAGGGATTCTACATTCAGGCTCATCAGCATGATCTGTATCAAAGTGAAGCTCCTGAAGTACTTTAAGCATATGTTTAGTATCCTGGAGTTAGGATGGTATCTTAACAACTAGGGGTCTCAGAAAAAGTCAGTAAATTGAGACAGAGGCTCAAGGAAAGACCCAATGCCCAAAACAATCAGTCTGCCAGAAGGAGGGTATTGAGGTTTGCTACATTTTGGTAATGTATAGAAGTGTGGAATTCAAGGGTTCTCCACAAGGGGGAATTCAGCCTCTCTCACAGTGATCCATTTGGGGTCCTTTGCTTCCTCTACAAAATCATGTATCCTCTTCTATTACTTCTTAGTCGGATCTTGTCTCACAGGCAGATAGTTATTGATGTTCCCTCTGATACTCTGCCAACCATTACCTACACCATACAGCTCATATTGGTGTATCCCTCCAGTTACCAAGAACGCATCTCAAAATTTGTGGCCACACCACTAACTCATCTGTGAGATGTGTGAGGAGGAACCCGATGATGAAGCATGACACCTTTGAGTGAGTGGGTGTTTTCATCCTAAAAACAGAGATTGTCTTTTTTTTATTTTTTATTTAATATATTTTATTATTTTCTCTTATATAACCATTGAACAATTCACACAGACATAACTGATGGTGCAGCTTACAGAAGTATATCATTATTATATATACATCACATCTGATTACAGGTTGTTAAACAAGTTTCCGTATATATTAATTGGTATAGGTAGTCTGCTTGTCAATGGATGACTTGCGTTCCCCCTTGTGCCGTCATACTTATATTAGTTTGAGGTTGAGAATTACTCCCGTGGTCATAATTCCATAGTATTCCTGCCATGAGCACCATATTTTATCAAAGTTCCTTGGACATCCTTGTGCCTTGTGTGTTATTTTTTCTGCTGTCATGTACAGATTCATCCCCTTTTTCCACTCCTGCAACGTGGGTGAGGTTGTGGCCCCCCGGTGTTTTGCTGTGTCCCTTTTTCCCACCACTATTCCCAGGTTTGGAGCTAGTAGCTTAATTCTGGGTAGATATATTTCTGTGTATACTCCCAGTAGTAGGTATTTGGGGTCCATTGGTATTGGTGCCTCTAGTATGGAGCTAAGTTCTTGGGTGAGGGTGGCCCACTATGCAGTGATTTTTCTACATGGCCATAATGTGTGTAGGTATATCACCATTTATGTGTGGCATCTAAGGCATTTTGGTGTAGGTGCCCTCCCAAATTTATGCAGCTGTGCCCTGTCATAGTATGTTCTATGCAGGATTTTAAATTGTATCAGTCGGAGCCGTGCTTTTATTGCTATCTCCCTGGGGTGCATCAACGCTGCCTCCCAGTCTATATCATCAAGGGGCCCTAGTTCTCTCTCCCATTTTGCCCTTAGGTTACTAGAGTGTCTGGTTGATCATTGATCAGTGTTTTATATGTCCAGGAGATTGCCTTTTCACCTATTTCTCCCATGAGTAGTCTTCCCTCTAACGGCGAGTATTCAGGCAATGTCTCAATTTCGATCTGCAGTGATTTCCAGGCATGAGTAACTCGTCTGAATTTGTATTCTTGTGTTTGAGATAGGTCGAATTATTTCTGTAGAAAGTCGAACGAAGCTAGGGCCCTTTCCTCCATAATGTTTCCTACTTTCGAGATCCCCAGCATATCCCAGTGTTTTGCCAATTTCTTTAGCCACGTTCCTACCCATAGTGGGGTCTCCCGTGTCACCACTGCATCCCAGATCATTTCTCTTTCTGCTTTTTTTCCAGGTCTCTATCACCACTTGTGTAGCCAGGAATAGTCTTTTAGTGTCCTTCCCCCCCACTGAGGATTGGGAACTAAATTGGGTTTGTTCTGGAGCATTTGTGGGGTGGTTATTTGGGGCGTGTTCCCAGTCATTAAGGACAATGAGATGTGCTGCCCGGAATTAGGCTCTGATGTTGGGAAGGGATATACCTTTGTTGTATTGATTTCTTTGCAATATACGGAGCACTACTCTCTGGGTTTTTTCCTCCTAGCGGAACTCATCCGGCGGTTTCTGGTACGTTTTGGAGTGTGTATATAAGTGTTGGTAGCATTATCATCTTGTACATGGCTGCTCTGCCTAGGAGTGTCATTGGGAGTGATTTCCAACTGTCTATATCGTTTTTCGTAGTCTTCCATTACCTTGTAAATGTTATGCTGCAAACCTCTTTCTTTATCTAGGGTAATATACATGCCCAAGTATGTAAAACCGTTTTGAGTTGTTTTCAGGTTTCCAGGGATGTCTTCCTGATCTACCTCATGTCCTGATGTGTATAAACTGGATTTCTCCCAGTTTATCCTGTATCCCGTGTGGGTCATCTACGTCTCAAAGGTTTCAAATATGCAGGGGAGAGTTTGCCGCGGGTTTGTAACGTATAAAAGGATGTCATCCGCATAAAGGGATATCTTCTCATCAGACATCGCCTCCTTCTCACGGAAACCTGTAATATCAGGATGTACACGCACTATGCCTGCGAGTGGTTCGAGTGTTAACATGACTAATAGTGGAGATAGCTGGCAGCCCTGTCTTGTGCCCCTTCCAATTGGAAATTCCTCCAAAATTGCACCGTTCACCCATACTATGGCGCATGGTTTTGTGTATAGTAACTCAATCTAGGCTCAGTAGTGGGACCATAAACCATATCTCTTGAGTACCTGTTTCACGAAGGGCCAATGAATGGCGACAAACGCTTTTTTGACGTCTAGGGATACTATTACATATGGTGTATCTCAACGTCGAGTGGCCTCTAGCCAGTTGTTAAGGCGATGAAGATAGAGGCAGGTCTACCTTTTCCCATGAAGCCAATTTGGTCCATATTGATTAAAGTGGTTACGACTTGTACTAATCTATTTGCCAGAATTGTGGCTAGAATTTTTGTCTCTATTTTCAGTAGGGAGATGGGGCAATAAGAGCTGCAGTCTGTTTGCGCTTTATTTGGTTTATGTCTGTCGCCCACCCCACCCTCTTAATTCCCTTTTGTTCTCACTATTGGTGCACCCAAAAACAGTTCTACATAACAACAACAACCACACACAAAATATAAAATTGGGGGTCCTGGCTCCTTACTGTTCCTGTTCTACAATATAAATCGAATTGTGTGTCTTACTTGTCTCTTTCCAGCCTACCGTGGCTAGTGTCAATGTCCTCCGTCTGCAGAGTCCAGCTTATCATTTTGAGCTAGAATTTCTTCAGATGGGTTTTCCAGGTTCATTATCGTCGTCATCAGTGGGTGTTCTAGATCTGAGGTCGTCGAGTTGCCCAAGCGTGGATCTTCTGTTTTGTTTTCATCTTCAGCACCGACCTTGGTGTATTGGGTTCTTGGCTGCAGAGAGTTCTTCTCGTGTCTGCAGACATTCTAGTTCTTGAAGTAGTTTCCCCCCCCGGAGCGGTGTGGATTTCCATCGCTTCGTTAGTACCTGGGATCCTCTGCGCCGCTTATCCATCCGCTGTTGCCTGGACTCCGATGTCTGATGCCAGCTGGCCACGGAGGATCTTCTATTTTCTTTATCAGGTCAGAGCGTTTATGGGTAGCTGTGTCTTCTTTCAGCTTCAATGAGTACTCTTCCTTGGGTTTCTCTCGTCTTCTGCTCCTCTCACTCAAGCCAGTCCAGGGTGCATTGGTCACTAGATTCAGTTGGGTCCTGTTCTGCTTAGTTCTTCTTTGTCCTCCTTGTCATTGGGGGGGGGGGGGGGGGCAGCTGTCTTCTTACTATAGGGGCTAATGCACCTGGGGCTCGGTGGTCCGAGTCAGAGTCACTGTGGGGAGAGCCGTTGTACCAGGGCGTGCCCTCCTTCAAGCCTCCTCCGCCTCCCCAGGGACTTAACGCCTCTGTTGGTCTCTGTCTTGTCCCCACAGGGCCTATTAATAGTGTTATTGCTGACCCCTCTTCACTTGGCTCACCTTGGTTTCTGCTGGGCTGTGAGGTGGAAAGTCTACAATCTTTCACCTTCCATGTAGCTTACGTCACTTCCAAGGCTTTCTACTTTCCAGGTTTATGCAGGTGGAGGGGTGAGATTCTTATTGCAGCTTGGGTCTCTCCCCACCCCTGTTGGTCTTAGGGCTGCTCATTTATCCCTTTTGGGGGGGGGGGGGACGTCCGTTAGTTTGTCAGGCAGGGGAGGGCCACACCGGTCCAATCGGTGCCCCAGCCGTCTACCACTCAGCTCCGGTCACTCGTTGCAGGTCTCGAGGTTGCCACCACCTCAGCGTGCCTTGGCCCCGGGTCCTCACTCAGATCCCGGGGTAGGATGGCAGGAGATTCAGACCTTCAGCAATTTCCCCTGGCCTCTGGAGTGGGCGGGCGCTGCAGGGCCCGATCACGGCCCAGTGCCCGCTGCCGCCCCCAGGGAAACACCCTCGAGCACTGGACACAGAAACGGGCAGTTGCTTCCCACTTGAACCTGAGGGGTAACAGGAATTGAGAGGCAAGGGCCACAAGCTGAGCATGGGACAGGAGTGGCTCCCACTGCCTGCACTAGCCACACCGGCCTAATGCCAGCCGCTACCGCTCAGACGGAAGACACCGCGGCGCTAGCCTCGCTCCCCCCCACAGCCCACTCACCTTACTGTCCTCAGGCTCATCCCCGTACACAGAGGTTTGTCCGTCCTCCTCCGTCTGCCTCAGTGCTCCCCTACTCGCACCGCACATCGTAACTGACTCCGCTGCTGCCTCCGAGCCTTACTCTTCAGGATCCGGGGGCTTCAAGGAAGTCCTGTCTTCACCGAGATTACCAACACAGCAGCCAGTTAGAGAAATGCGGACTCAGAAAGAAAGCAGGGGGAAGGCGCAGGCGAGCCAAGAGTGGCGCCTAGGCAAGACGTCCAGCTCAAGGCCTCCGGACACTCAAAGGCTGCGTCCGGGTAGGACTCCGAGTTACGTGGGAGGGGGGAACGATCCACAGGGTCCCATGTCGGCGTAAGTTTGAGCCAAAATGGTGTGCTGGGAGTGGCCTGTAGGCAGCAATGACGGCTTTTATCCGAGTCGGAAGGGGGCCTAGAAAGTGCTCTCTGTCTGGTGACTTCGGTGGGAGCCTCAGTCCACAAAACACTCAGTGCTCTGGGATCCAGATCCCATCGTCTGTCTGCCTTGGGCCACCCCTGTACTCCCCCCCCCCCCCCCCGGACTGGGGTGTTCAACAACTTTGGTCAGTCACCCGTCTTGTCTCTCATACTCACTGAGATGACCCCAAAGGCATCTGGGCCCAGCCTTCACTCTAAGGCCACAGGCCTCAGGCTCCGTTTGAAGCAGTTATTTTGACGAACGGGCATCATAAATTAGTGCCCGGTTTCCACCTTGGTCTGACTCTCTGGATGAGTCTGGGAGATGAGGATCTCTGCTGGATATGTTGGTAAGCTGGCGGAGCTCTCGTTCCAAGCTGCTACTCTGCCATGTTGTTGGCCACACCCCTCAGAGATTGTCTTTTTTATTTATGTCTTGGTTTCCTTTTCATTTTCTCTCAGGGACCTATAGAGAATATATAGCTCAAATAATTTATTATATTTTAGCCTATTTTTAAGTTGGTGTAGTATTTTACTTGTGTTGTGTTTTCACTTTGTTACTGTTTGTGTGCTGCATAAATAATTTACACTTTGGCCCAGATGTATCAATATTGGATTTTGCAATTCCATAATAGCAAATTGCGAGTCGCAAATAAGGAACAGCTTCCCATTCATTTCTATGGGCCTATAGGCCCATAGAAATGAATGGGAATTGTATGTGAAATTTGCGAGTACCCAATTGGTACTCGCAAATTGCGCATGCACTTTCAAGGGTACCAAAAGGACACCCTGTTGCACCCCTGAAATATGCATGTGTGCACATGTGGCGTAAACACATGCCCTAAGGGCATGTATGTACGCCACATGGCACCTAGAAAAATGCCAAAAAGTAACATTTTCTTGTAATACGCAAATTATCACCAACTTGAAGTTGGTGGTCATTTGCGATTCCTGAAAGCCAGGTCGCAAATTTTTTTTCGTCCTGCATTGCATTTAAGGAATCGCAAATTGTGATTTCTTAAATGCATTTTGCAAAATAGGTAATTGCAAAAATTGCGATTCCCTATTTTGCGACTGCCTTTTGGGATGATACATCCCAAAAGGCTTTTTCCTGTTGGCAAACGGGCCGATTCGGTGAATCAGCCCATTTGAGAACAAGAAAACGCTTGATACATTGGGCCTTTGCCTCTAAATTAAGCTTGACTGCTTTTTTGCCAAGCTACCAGAGGATTATGCCCAGGTTAATTTAGGGACTTTTGTAGTTCATTCTGACAAGGATTGCAGCAGTTTCTTGAGAGGAGCTCACATTCCCCTCAACCAACAACCCACTTTCTCACAGAGATGTTGTACAATATGCTGGTTATAAAATTGATTGGAGTTCTGCAAAATATCATTGTTGAGATCACATACGTGACATCTGTCACATAAATTTCACTACCACTAGACAATATGCAAGTTGAGTGAAAACGATTTCGTTTTTCAGCTTGGACTTAAAATCCAGAAACTTCTACATTCAGGGTTATCAAAGTTGCTTCTGAGGTCATGACCCCCTAATTGGAGGAACCCTTATCCGTGCAATCACTCCCAATGCTCCTGCACCACTACACTACTCTCTCTTCACTTGCCCCTACTGAAGCCACAAAGTTCCACCAAATCTTCCCTTCACTGTGAAACAACTTCCAGCAATGAGAGCTCTATGACAGTCTTCAAAATATAATAATGATTTGGGCTTTGCAGCATCTATGGAGCGTTCCAGTTTAACGTGTTACGTAGTAAACATGAAGGCGTTGCAAGCGAGGTCATATTTTCTTTCCTAAGTTTGTCCATGTTACTTCTACATTCTGCCCTTCATAGCCTTTCTCCTATATTGAACTTCTACTTTATTTTAACTAATTGAAATGGATTTCCTGGGGGGAGGAGGTTATACAATACATGCTTATCTTAGTAATGTAAATTAGCTAAGTAATTTCCATTGCACCTGTTAGCACTGATAACAAAGGAAAAACTCAGCCGAAAGAACAATAAATATTCCTGGATAGATCACAACATTGGTGCCATAAATAATTTTTTGAAAAAGCAGAAAACTACTTGTTCTAATTTAACAAAGTATACAGTACTCGAAGACGAATACGTGGTATTCAGCAAGGCTGTAAATGAATACAAGGCCACCGACGCCTTGTGTGAGCATCCTTGATTTCTGTGAACCCCTGGCTTCCTGCACTGGGCGACCACGTGTTTTATTATGTTTTGAGGAATGGTCGTAACTTCAGGGAGGATGTTTGCGGTGTTACACCCCCCTAATTAATATATTCTGTTGTTCATATTTGGGTACAGGTGCTTTAATTTGGATATAGTGAGGTGTTTGTGTAGTTTCACTTGGGATTTATACACATTCAGATTTAAAACGCACGCACACTCTCGTCTCTGTTTTAAAGGTCTTAAAAAATTGTTATTTTACAAAATATTGAGTTTTAAGTACCCCTCAAAATCCTCACTCGACTCCCTTCCTCCTGCTCCTTAAGACCCTCTGCTGCCCTGTTTCTCATATAATGTATTTTAACCAGCGCGATTGTTGGTACTCTGAAGCCCGCACCCCCCAATCTAACTGAGCGAGCCACGCCCCTGTTTGGAGTTATTTATATTTCTATCACTTTTGGCACGTGAGCACGAGTGAGCGCACCAGGTCAATCCGTGGTAACTTCAAACCATGTCGCTCACGCTGCTGTTGCACTGGAAGGATTTGGGGCAGTTTAAGAAGAACGCTGCATAATCTGACAGATGAATCGTTAAAATATATTATCTCCACCTACAAAGCCCCCTGATGTAAGGTTTCACGCAGTGAGCATCTAACCACATATAACATTTCTTCAATCCCTTATAAATTGCTGTCGAATAAAGACATTTTGGGCCATTGGGCGATTAGTAAAAAGAGAGAAGAGGCAGCAATAAATCACAAAAACATATTCGACTATTATATTTATTACACTGAGGATTTCGCATCGTATTAGTGTAAATGTGCATGCCTTTGTTGGAGATGACCGGAAAAGGTAGATGTGTGTGAATCAGATTCTCACACATTTCTGCTTTCCAAAGTGATTTTGAGTAATGCCACATTGCGGTGGTACCGAAGGACTTAGTGGCCCCTCTGAAAGAAGGTCAAACGAGGCCGGACAGTATTCCATCGGGCATTCCCCGAGTGGGCCGAGCCCTTGGAGGCTGGGTTTGAAGCCCAAGGCAGCTCCTCGTGTCTCTGTCACCTTCCCCAGCTCCCCAGGGTAATCACAATAAGAGAGGTTTCAAGGGAGACAATAAGAGAGAGAGAGGGAGAGAGGAGTTGGGTGGAAAAAGAGAACTGGCGGAAGGAGAGGAAGAGACCGGGGCTGGTTTGAGCATTTTTGCCAGCCCTGCTTTTGGTTACCCAGCCGGCGCTGGTGTTGGAATAGAAAAACACGTGTTCACCATTCCTTCGATAGCTGTCCATTGCAGGAAAGCCATGCTTTCATAGCACAAGTGTGCTCAAAGGTGCACACTTGTGCAATGATTACAAAAGGCATGTTTTCAAAGCTCGACACATCTTTACTTCAGTATGGTGAGTAGCCACGAGAAACGAGATTATAGATCTTGTCCAGTTCCAGGGATCTCAAGGAGTTAATTTCCAGGTTATGTTATGCTATTAATCCAGTGAAAAGGGCTTTGGGTACAAGATCATGTATTCTGTTCCTAAAGTCCTCCTAACACCAGTCCCCCCAGTGCAATTTGTCTTACAAATATTACAAATATCTATTAATCATGAAGGAGGTGAGTACAGGATTGTCTATCAAATGTTCTTACTCATTATGTGTACATATTTTAATTCATTGTGTCCACCATTCCAACATCTGACTTGGTTTCAGGGGAATAAGTGCCCATGCTTCAGTATACAATTCAATTCTGTACTCACCTCCTGTAGGATTGATAGATATATGTTATGCTATGTTATATTAGAATGTCGCTTGATCACTGGATGAGTGTCTTTGCCCTATAAATAAATATAACTAGAAGACAGGGTCAAGTATAAAAGGAAAGGTTAAAATAGGAAGCCTTTAATAATTTAGAGAAAGAGGCAAAACATGACCATTTTCAATAGAACACTAAATATACCTTGACTCACCGGCTCATTTACAAGTTACATTCCAAAAAGGAGTCCTACCTATTCACAAACTCCGACCTCACTTTGGACACAGGAATACAGGAAGTGTAGTAAAAGGAGGGAGTCTACTGGCTAGAAAGGGAAAATTAAAGAACTATAAATAGCTATTACATAGTTTACAAAAATGAAGCATGCCCAGTGGATTAAAAATTGAGGCCCAACGATTTGAACGTTTGTAAATTAAGGCTGAGTGCTTTTATAACAACTGCGTGTTGTGATCATTCAAAATTATTCTCTGAACAAACCACACAGACACACATGTATCTTTTTGGGATTAAAAGATTGTATTTAATGTTTACAGACGTGTAATACTGTGCAGCTATTCGTGTTCTGCTTCCTTAGGGCATGCCAATTTCTCTGCTGCTTTGCTACGCTTGGCTGCTCATGTAGTCGTGCACCTGTGTTCTTCATTTTTAACATTTTGCTGTGCTCGTTAGCACCAGGAGGAGCAAGGAATACACTGTCTACCGAATACCTTACAGCCATTATGTTGATTTCCCATTAGCACATAATTTCCTCCTGAAAATATTAACTATGATGATGCTAACAGGTACTTAGCTTCTCAGTGGATGGTGAGACCCACATTTCTCCTACTCATCATCTGTAACACTAGAGTGTCCTCAGTAAGCAATGGTCAGAGACAATCAATGAATCAGTTTGTTCCAATGCAAACTGATTCAGCAAGTCACTCTTGTGCCTTTAAGTTCCCCTGCGTAGCAAAGAACATCCCTCCAAAAATCAACATCCAGGATTCAAGGATATTACATCAATACTGACTCTGAAAGATAGATAAGCTGGACTGGTGTCCTCCACTGCTCGACATTTATTGCATGTCATACCACTTCATGTCATGAAGTCACTGGTGGCGCTGAAAACAAAAAATCCTAATTGGATAAGAAATAATAGGCTAGATATTCCACACCCTATATGAATTTGAGTTTCACTGAGAGGAGACAAACCGGCCCTTTAAAATTTCAGCAGCACTTAATTGTCCATTGGAGAGTTGTATTGCATGGCATAAAACGTGCATTGCACAAAGCGTGTATTGTCTGTAACAAGACACAAAATGTGAAACCATCAGGAAATACTTTATCGGAAAAGAAAGAAAAAAAATATTTAAAATAGAAAAAATACACTATTTTTGATTAGTAACTGTGAATGCCCTATCCCTTATATAATCTGCATGACAGCAGCGAGCAGTGTGCGGTCGGGCAGGCTGGTGCCTCATAAGCATTTACAAATGAAATTACTGATGATAATTTAACAAAGAGGTATGGTGATTACATATCAAATATGAAGAAGGCCTGCAACTCAAACTTAATTTCAGTAAATCTCTAATGCCTCTCCCGCGTCCCCTCAACACTCACTACCAACATGCATAGAAGGTGCTGTTGTAGATATGCAGCCTCTGATTGCACCATTATTTCAGCCACTATCGTTGATTATAATCCCAATTTGCTCAGTTTAACAGAAAATTCATTCAGCTATAGCTCACAATTGCTCAACCTCTCACTAGTATTCCACCATCAGGGAAGACCAACCTAATAAACCTGGACGAAGAATAGTCATCCTCCATAATAATCACATCATATACCCATAAACTCTGCACAACACTTTGTCCTTTTAACTCTTCCAAATTGAGGTCAACATCTCACCGTTAGGGAACGTGAGACTCATCACCATCTATCATACTCAAGTAAATAACTCCACTTTCATTAACAAACTCTATGAACTTAATGGTCATGCCTTTTGTGTTCTGCAAATTCCATTTTCCTAAGTGAGATCAATATTAAATATAATACCTATTTAAATAAGACCTTTGTCTTTGTCCCCATATTGGCTGCGGATGTACTGATGAAACTTTGCTAAAAATCCACTCCCTCTAAAGAATCCACTTCAGATCTCATAATTGCAAAACAAGACCTAGTGTAACCCAAGGACCCAACTTAATTGACGGATGTGATCACAGTCTTGTGCCTTTTTTCATCGCCTATCATTCATCACTGTGAAAAGCTCATCTCAATAGAGATTGACTACGAGGTACTATCTTTAAGATTTCATCCCCCTATGCTCCTAGACTCATATACACCTTGGTCAGGAATTATAACTCCATGCTAAAAAAAACAGTCAATGAGATAGCCCCTGGCTAGAAATATGGTCACTATGAACATATCAATCAAACAACTCTCTCTGGACTTGAGCAGCTATGAACAGCAAATACTGAGTAGGGCAGAAAGAGCTTTTGAGAAGATTAAAATACCTCCTCTTTCACAATTGTTAGAAACTGAGAAGCAAAAAGTACAAACACCGCATTCCTAAAGCCATAATATTATGTCTCAATTTACATGTTAACAATAATAAAAATAAACATAATACACATAAAACAACTCTTCAAAATTATAAATCATCAAACCCAAATTCTAATGTCAACATCCACCGATTCTGACAAATCAAAATGTGCTGGTTTTTCTCCATTCTTCTTTGAGAAAAAATAACATGGACATAGAATTTTCTATTTCTTTCGCATATTCACTCAATCATTAAAATTGTCTGTCCCTATTCTTAAGAATAAAATGGCATGCCGCGTACCCAAGAGATCATTGCTGTACTTGTAACCCATTAGTGAATTACCCATTGATCTTGACTTCCTCTTCACAAATGCTATGTAGCTGTTTCTTAACATTTTACATTGGACTCACAAGAATCTGTTAATCAACAAACCCTTCTAAATGATATTTGAGAATTAAAGGAACAAGTAACTGTAAAGACTGAATTTCTCTTCCTGACATCTAAACAAAATAAGTTCAGTAAACAAGCTTAAACACCACTGCTCAACAGTGTAGAAAGTACTCACTGGACAGCCTATCAGTCAAATTTATGCTCTATGAAAATCTTTGCCTCAGTGGCCATGTCCATCCCATTGTTAAGGCATAATATGCCTTCTACATAAAATTGGAAATCTAATGCACATTTTCTACTATTAAGACCTTGAATCGGCAGTGGAGACATTATCCATATCCCGATTGGTTTATTAACATTATTGACCTCCCTAATAATTAGTATGCTACTGAAAGTGGTTTTACATGCAAAGCCTGTTTACTGATGAACACTAATAAATCCAGCCTTAGACCCTCACCTCTCTTGATTTTCTGTCATCGAAGCCTGATGCTCTCTCTAAACAATGTGCCCTATGTAGAGAGCCCTTCCCAGAAACACTTCAAAATGCATAGCACAAAAAAAGTGATAATCACAAGTGGTTCTAGACACTCAGGCACAAACATAAACTCTACCATTATACTCTTTTCTTCAAGAAAAACATACCCTAACCAGATATTTCTCAGGTAATGCACTAATGGTAACATACTTTAGGAAAGCATCCACCTTAAAACCATTTAAGACACATGAAAAAAAACCTTTATGAAAAAAATATTAATAAATTATGAGAACATTATGATCTAAATAGGATAATTCTCGAGTACTAACACCAGAAATGTTATATTACTTGAAGGGCTGTCAAGCATTTACTGATTCCGCACTCCCAAAGCAAGTGACCTATTCACAAATGTAAATGTACACATGGGTAAATCTACAAATGGAAATTTACACTTACACTTTGTAGGAAATGTGCCACTTTAGCCTGTTCACTGTTGGACTTGGCCCTTTTTGCAGGGTCATCCAAGGACTTTTTGCCTTCCTCCTGTATTTTTTCTGACCTGTTGTTGGTGGTTTACTGACTCTGGGCACTTTACTACTACTGATCAGTGCTGAAGTACATATGCTCTCCCTGTAAATTGTTGTTATGGATTAGTGATTCCATTATTGGCATATTTGATTTAATAGTCAGATCCTAATACAGTGCACTATGTGTGCCCAGGGCCTGTAAATCAAACGCTGCTGGTGGACTTTCAGCACTGACTGTGCCACCCTCAGAAGCAGCTTGTAAAATGTGACTCAGGCCTGCCATTGCAAATATTGTGTGCAGTCTGGGACTGACATGTCGACTTGGCAAGTGCACACACTTGCCAGTCCCTAAACCTTCAATTTTCTACATATTATTCACCCCTAAGGTAGGCCCAAGGTACCCCTGTGGGCAGGGTGCATTGTATATGAACGGTAGGATATGTCCTGATGTGTGTGGCATGTCCTAATAGTGAAATACTGCCAATTTCGTTTTTTCACTATTGCAACGCTACCTGTTCCCATAGGACAGAATGGGGAATTTGTTTAAAACATCTTGTAAACATAACTTGCCCTGGAAACAAGGTGGAAAAATAAAGTTTAGGATGCCTGAACTCAGAATGTTACAATGCATCTTTTAGTGAGGGTGATTTTCACATTCTGTGTTTGAAAATACCACTTTTAGAAAGTAGGTATTTTCTTGCCTAACCATCCAGTGTGCCTCTGCTAGGTTTGTGTATTGCATGTCTGGCTTTTGGATGACAGGGGCTGGAAAGGGGCAGCATCTCCAGAAGTCTGATGAGTCAGGGCTGAGCTGAATAGGCCTGGTCTGCATTTGGAGTGATGGGAGGAGTAGCACCTGCACCAGAATAGGGCTGTGCCTGCTTTACACAATGACGGCTATGCCCCCCTGTGGTGTGTCTGGAGCCAGGGATCACACTGACAATGGATGTTGTTGTGCATTTGCAAAGTGTCCCACAGAACTGGTTTGTGTCTGGTTACAGACACTCTCTGCCTTCAGAGAACAAAGGATTTTGGGGTATAAAAAGAAAGGCCCAGACCCCAGACTTTTAGATCACTTCTGGGAAATCAAAAGGAACCTTTGCCAAGGAAAAGAGTCGGAGAAGCTGGGGAGGAATACTGCCCCTGTGCTGTTTGCTGTCTGGGGTTGGTCTGCAGTGGCTACTTGCTGCCAAGGAAAGGAGAAAAGGAATTTGCTGTTTGCTGTGTCCCCTGCTTGAGGAAGATCTCCAAGAGCTTGAAACTGAACTTGCCTCCTGTTTTGAAGTCTCAGGGACAGAAAGACTTCACCGCCAGCTCCCCTGAACTTCCTTGCTGGGAGTTCTGACCTGCAAAGTGGTGCCTGCTGTTGTTTTGGACCTCTAGAGACTGTTTTTTGCTGGGAGCTGGAAGAATCCACGCATCATCCTGAATCGTCGCATCGCATCGAGGTGCCAAGTTTGTCGCATCGTTGAGGGACGCAGTAAGAAACCAACACATCACCGCCCCACGCAGAAAGAAACCGACGCATCACCTCCTCTCCGGTAAGGAACAGATGCATCACCTCCCCTGTGCAGCTGTAAGGAACCGACACATCACGTCCCCCAAAGCAAGGAACGGACACATCACCTTCCCTGAGTGTAAGGAACCGATGCATCACCTTCCCTGCGGCCCGTTTTGTTTGTTTGCGTGACTCATCCCAGGTATTTTGTGTGAAAAGTGCTGCATCTGCAATTTGGTTTGAAATGAACTATTTATACCATCTGAAAGTCATATTTTTATTACTGTATTGTGTATTTGTGTTGATTCATCTTGTTTTGGTTTAGATAAAGATTACTTATTTTTCTAAACTGGTGTGGTGTCCATTTGTAGTGTTTTCTCTGTATTACTGTATGTGTTCACAAATGCTTTGCACACTGCCTCTGAGATAAGCCTGTCTGCTCGTGCCAAGCTACCAAGGAGCTGAGCAGGGGTTATTTTAGGAGTGTATCCCCCTTACCCTGACTAGAAGCAAGGGTGCCTATTTGGACAAAGGTACCTACCACTGCCAACTAGACCCCCAATTCTAACATACACCATTTACAAATGCAGATTTACTACACAGTGTAGACTTATATGTGCCTTCCCCTTTGAAATAAGGATATGGAGCCAAATTTATGACAGTAAAGTTCCTGCTAGTAACTTTTCATACTTTGGCAGAGGTCTCCACGACGGAGTGGAGATCTACCTATGGTAAAGGTTAGAGAAAAGTACAAAAAAGTTTAACAAACTCAACATTTTCGTTAGCAAAAATGATTTTATGTTAAATATTAATTTAAATTTTAAATGTAGAACAAAATAAACAAGCAATGGCAAAGCTAATCTGTCTGGCCTTTCTCATAGCTACAGTCACCTCCAGTAATTACTAGATGTCCTTTTTGAGTGAGAAAAACTGTGTGAAGTCTTTAAGACTGCATCCCTTCATAACTTTACTAGAGGTCCTCTTGAGTCAAATGCTAAATCTTCAAACTTCTTCCCCAGAGCTGCAGTTCCTCAAAACATTACTAGAATTCCTTCTTAAGTCAAATGCAAAAGCATTGAAACTCTTTCATGAAACTGCAGTTACTCTAGTTGTTACTTGGTATCCTTCTCAAGTCAAATGCAAATGTATTTTTTTTTTGTCATGGTGAACTTCTTGCAGTAGCTGTGGTTGGCAATGTGTGGTACTGAACTTACTTCAGGTCTGAGATGGAGTACAGTTACAACCCTTTTGGGTGTGCTAACTTTAGTAGTGGAGTTTGTGAGTAGAAATGGGCTTATTGTTTTGTGGGTGGGTGCATGTCCCTCCTTAAGCACCCCCCCCCCAGCACTCCCTTAAGCACTCCTTACTCCTCCTAAAACCCCTCCCATTTAGTTATACGTATTCCCTATTGCCCAGCCACTTGTCCATCCTTCCCACATTTCCTACAAAAATGTATGTACACATTTGAGACAGTGATCTCCACACAGAAAAGACAGAAGAGGTGAAGGGAAAAACCTAGGTTAGTGAATATCATTTTGCAGTATGCAAATACAACTATTGTAGTACTACTAAACATACAAACTTGCAGTTAGTGAATAGGCCCTATGTTCATGGGCTAATTTCAAGGGAATGTTCTTTTCACAAACAATAGGATCAACTTCTGTGCTACTCTACATGCCCATAACTACAAGTAAAGTTTGCTCACAGGACAAACATGCCTCTTATGTTGTAGGATTGGAATTCCTATTGTTAGTGTCTTTGAATTATTTGCAATGTATTTATAGACACTCTGGCTAATAATATGTGTGTTTTGAAGAAAGAATCCATTCAATATTCTGTTCACAAATTCAGCAGTTAGCACACTCCTGCAACACTGTCTTCTTTTAGCAATGTGAAAACCTGTTACAATTACACAAGTGCCAATATTTTATATACTTTGTATTCGTTGTCTTCTGTCTTATATTAAGTACAATGTTCCAAAGCCAAACTAAGTTAGGTCAGCACTAAATAGAAATAAATAACTAAACCAAAGATTAAAAGCTTAATGTATTGACTGTAGTTTAAATGTCTTAAGACTATGATCGTATTCTTGCTGTTCAATATGTGGACATAAAAAAATGGGGCACAGACATTGGAGGAACAGAAAGAGGCAGACAAATTACACGAGCCTGTGTACAATTGTGCTTTTGTATCTCAATACAGAAACACTTTGAAATCTGTTCTATGTATTTCCACCCTTAATGTGTTCCTCAGAAAGGTTCCAGATTTTTTTACTCAAAGTAAGTAGCCAGATACATTTCAGACGTTGCCCCAAATCTGTATGCATCGAGATGCTATCCATACCGTCAGGCTGATTTTCACATTGTGTAAGCTTTGTGTTTTTTAAGATGACCCTGGAACATGACAACTTGTGGATTATTTCTGGCCACCTGAAAGATTGTTTTTAACTTATCAGCAGTTCTGCTCTCATTGCAAGTTCCAAGTATTTTCGTGTTCCAATTGTTAGCAGGTTTGTGCTCAGAGTACACACCTATTTTTACATAAATGTATTTATAATTTCCTCATACTTTCTACTACTTCACCAGAACACATGAATGCAGAGGCACACTAGGCTCTACGCAATATAGGCATCAGAGAAGTGTTGACCTTGTATATCGTTCAAAGGAAGGCTGTCAACTCCTTACCCATTCTTTTTGTGTTCTTTCCATACACACAAAATCTATGGTAAGCAGGCTGCCAAGGCAATCCTGCTTCATCTAAAAGGCATCAATACACAGTTTGTCAGAGCAAAAGCAGCAAAGCCATTTTTCAGAGGCATGCAGGTTTTGATCTAATGTGTATCAATCCCTATCCCTAATACATTCTGCAAGCACAGCTCTGTCTAAAACAAGCACTGGCAAAGCCAATAGTTCTGACATTGGCCACCAGACTCTTGGGTTTGGCAATTCTTGTTTTTATCCATCATAGTTTTTTCAAATTATTTTTGTTGGGGAAGCTACTGGAACCTCATTGATCTGAATAAAAAAAAAATGGCTAAAGCCGAAAATATTTTTGGGCCTATACAGAAACACACATTACCATATTAGAACCTGGTAGTCAAGTAAACTCCTTTGTTTGTGGAAGTGCTACTTCTGAGAGGGCAGCATGCCATAACTCACAATGAAGTAAGCCAGTGGCTGAAGTGGGCTTACCATTGCCCTGTGATGCATGCTGGAGTACGTAAAGAAAAACATGAATGGCACAAAAACAGACGAATGGATGAAGTCTGACAGAAAACCCCTATAACTAACTATGTTTTACACATACATTTAGTAAAGTCAAAAGGTCCTGGTTAACACCAGCCCTAAAAAAGTCAATCAGTTAGGTATTGGCTACCAGCCTCTTACCTTCGCTAATACTTTTTTTTGTGATGTTTTTATACATCTTTCTTTTAAATAGTTAGAGACAGGTTGAAAACATATATAAGTATATAGTAAAGCATGTAAAGAAAAAAAGAGAGGATTGTGTAGATAGACAGACAGACAGACAGACACAGAGTTGCAAAGATAGATAGATAGATAGACAGACAGACAGACAGGCACCCAACCGGAGTCCTCTGCTGGATGGGGGCCCTGCTAGGAGCCCCCTAAGTCACTTTCTTACAGGCTTTCCAGTCGGAAAGCCCAACATGGAAAGCCTGTCTGAAACTGACATCATAACCCCGACGGCGGAAACGCCTTCCGCAAGGGATTATGTTGCGGTTTCCGACTGTCCGACGGGCTCCTTGAGCCCCTCGAAAGCCAGCCGGAATGACCGGACTGTTTGACTTCCTACCGCTGTAATCATAATACGGTAGTCGGAAGTCAAACCAAGGATCTAGGTCAAGGCTTTTCGACCAACATCCTAATTAGGCCCTAGTCTTTTTTTGTAGCTAACCAGACCAGTAAATCCTTGTATCCAATATTTATGTGATAATACTCAGCCATCTACAAACTGGGACAATCACAAACCACTTTCTTCATTTGGGTCTGAAAATAATAACGCTAAGGTGACTCGTCTCTTGCTGGCTCGAGATCCAGAAGGGGCAGCAGTGGCACCGAGAGCATTAAGAATGAGGGGCAAAGAGGACCTGTAGATCAAGAATACACCACTGACCAGACCACAACAGAGGAAAAACTCTCACCAACAGTACTAATTGCTCAGACAAAGACACTCAAGATGAATGGTTTGAACAGCCCTAAAAAAAATGATTTAACGCTACAATACTCGTTTTTTTTCACCTGCCTTTAAAATGCCTTTCCTGTTGTCTCCAGACCACTCACTTCTTTTTCTCTTCGTCCTCTTTCTAAACGTCTTCATTTTTCTTTTTTTTTTTATGTGTTCGTAAATATATTTTTCAACGCAAAGGCCACCACCTCGTCCGAATGCCTAAAACAAAGACTTACGGTCATAGGAAACACCCTTATAAAATGAAAAGCAAACATCAGGTTCCAGTTGTTCCAAACTGGTTAATGCAATGGGAATCTATAGTTCACAGTAAACATATATTAAACGGAAAGAAAAGCAGGCATTTAGGTCATGCACGAGGCACCGTGGAATATGGCTCATAACCTTCAGTTTCATCCCAGTCTATTAGGAAAACATTTGGTTAAATTACTAATGTTACTGTTCAGCGGATACTCCGGGCCCCTAGAGAAATAGCTTCTTCATTAGCTGTAATGAGATACAGCATCTCTTCACTGTTCTGAAAGTGCTGCAGTGTTTAACTTTTTTTTGTCCAAAGCTGACTATCAAATTGTTTGTTTTTCAGCGTTCAGCTTCGGTGAGCCTGGTGGTCTTCCCAGACCCGTCGGAGGTGGAACTGTCGCCAGCAAGGTTATCTATGCCGGCCGATCCAGAAATGCAAGCTGGTGCCTGCCAACAAGATGCCCAGTCCCCGGAGCCGCTGCCAGAGACGGCGCCCAGCTGCAGCACAGCAATAATCAGCGCCATGGACGGCCTGCACGCTGGGACCTGTGGTAGCCTAGCAACCGGGGACGCCCTGCTGGGGGAGGCGAAGTGCAAGGTAAGATCTGGTGGGGCCGTGGGGAGCACCGATGAGAGCCAAGTTAGAGCAGCTGTGCGTTGTTGTCGGATAGGCACGCATTCCCACATTGGCAGCTCTGGCATGTGTGCACTGGCGAATCTGCTTTGGGAAGATAAATTGCAAATATACCACTGCTTTTTTATTTTTAGATCGAAAATGAGGATTATGACGAAGCCTTCGGACATGAGGCAGTTGCTGCCACTGTAAAGGCTATTAATGAACTCGTTCTGCCGATGCAAAGCATGTTCGACGAGCCCATCAACCTGTCAGTCAGGAAGTGTCTCCAGCCTGACTCGTCCCCCACTATAAACACATCTTACATACAGTCCACTACTATCAAGGACCTTAAGGATGAATCAGGTATAGATAACTAATGGAAAATTGATCTGCTTGTTCATTTAATTTTTTTTATTTTTTTATCATTTTTTTCGAAGGCAGACAGGGCCAGTTGAGTCGTTGCAGCGCGGTGTGTTTGTGTGTCCGCATGCATGTGGCATTGGGGCCTCGTTCTCGTTCCAGATCCGAAGCGTAGAGACAGAGAAGAATTGTTGCTTTGCTTTTCCTTTTCTGCACTCCTTCATTTTGAGTCTGATGATGTCAGGCTGCGGGTGTGCCTTTAGTCACCAGGGGTGGTGAGCTTGTCACCCAGGTAGGCAGAGTCGTGGGTATTACATCTGCATACGAGACAGAGGCAAGCAGGTGCTTTATTGGGGTGTATTATTTATGTGTTACATTTGTGTGATGCTATAAAACATTGTTTTGATAAATGCGTTGCTTTGTTGTAGTACAGTCAAACCTTCTTCCTAGAATCCATCTTCAATAATATTGAACCACGTAAGTAAACTTATAATGCTCATAACACAATACATGACTCATAGGTGTGTTTGGATAGGTGCAAAACCTTTGTTCTCCACATATCTGGTTGCTAACAAATCTATGTCAGCGGTATCTCATATTCAGTACTACCGCCTGGTCTGTTCAGTAACAATGGAAAAGAGGGTTGTGGTTTCAATCCAGCTGACAAAGAATAGAAGTATTTCTGTATGTATATTGTATTTCTATGGAACTAACTTAGCCAAAAATTGGTAGAGCACCGAACATGGTCAAAGGCAAGCAGAAAGCCCATTGTGCTTTGGAATATATTACAAATTGCTGTCAAATAGCCCTGCTCTGAAATGTTGAAGTCAAGGTAAAATCCAGCATGGATTCCAAATTATTCTGCCTGTTGGGATGGAAAAGTCCCTCGCATGGTGATGGATGTGCACCCTGCCCTAACTGCCCCTACTGTAATTGTGTCTGGATCCCTAATGCTGATTTGTCTTGTCATGGGCAAATACAGATCATGCATGTGCACTATGCCATAGTATGCCTGTCTCATGGATGCGGTCTTGTTGGGCTGGTAGGGGCGCCCAAAGAAAGACTCTGATAGTGGTGAAAGGCTACTGCGTTTACCAGGAGTTAAGCAGCACAAGTGTGGTGTTATGCACCGTTATGTTATATTGATTTGTGTAGCTCACTAATCAGCCAACAGGGTATCCAGGTGCTTGAGCAAGTGTGTAGGTGTGTGATCCCCAAGGTGCTTAAACGAAGAGCCAGGTTTTCCGCTTTTTGCAAAACTCAAGAAGTGAGAAGGAAACTCTGATGTGTTGAGGGAGATCGTTCCAAGTCTTGGGTACGATGTAGGAGAAAGAGCGACCTCCAGTTTTGTTTTCGCGGATGCAGGGAATGATTGAGATTGGGGCAGAATGTGTCGGGTGGGTTGCTGAAAGTGTATGCAGCTGTGCAGCTATTCTGGGCCTGTGCTGTGTAGGGCTTTGTATGTGTGTGTAAGTAGTTTGAATTGGCTGCGCTTGTGAATGCGGAGCCAGTGAAGCTTCTTGAGGTGCAGTGTGATGTGGGTGCGGTGTGGGAGGTCGAGTATGAGTCTTGCAGCTATGTTCTAGATGGTCTGGTGTCTGTGTTGGAGTTGTTTGGAGATTTGATCATTGAGAGTGTTGCTGTAGTCCAGCCTGTTCTTGATGGGTGCTTGCATGACGATCCATCTGGTGTTCTGAGACAACCATTAGAAGATCTTTCAAAGCATGCATAGAATGTGGAAGCAGGAGGTGCACACTGCGTTGACTTGAACTGTCATGTTGAGCTTGTCGTCTAGGATGATCCCTAGATTTCCTGCGTGGTCTGTGGGTGTGGGTATTTGTCCTAGCTCCAATAGCCACCAGGTGGAGTTCCATGGGGAGGTTTTGTTGTCAAAGACAAGCACTTCTGTCTTATCGAAGTTGAGCTGCAGGCAGTCGGTTCGCATCCAGTCTGCTACCATGGTCATGCAGTTAGTGCAGTTGGTCCTGGTGGTAGTTGTTTTGTTATCGGATGATGTTGATGAGCGGTGTCATGCATATTTCGAAAAGGGTGGCACTGAGAGACAATCCCTCTAGGACTCCACATATCAAACTCTTGGTCTCTGGTGTGAAGGGTGCCAGCTTGACCCTTTGGGTTCTTCCTGTGAGGAAGGAACAGATCAATTTGAGAGCGGATCCTTATATGCCGATCTTGTGGAGTCTTCTGATGATGGTGTTTTGGGAGACAGTGTCAAAGCCGTGGTGAGGTCAAGCAGGATGAGGGCTGCTGTTTCCTCTCAGTCCAGGATTATTCAAATATCACCAGTGGATGCGATGAGTGCTGTTTCAGTGCTGTGGTTCTTTCTGAATCCTGATTGAGTGTTGTCTAGAAGATGGTGAGGTTCAAGGTGGGTTGTGAGTTACTTGTTGATGGCCTTCTCAATCACTTTGGCTGGATAGGGGAGCTGGGAGATGGGTTGGCAGTTGCTCAGCTGATTCGGATCAGCCGTGGGTTTCTTGAGGGTGGTGTTGATTTATGCAAATTTCTTTCATCCGGAAAAGTGGCAGACAAGATGGAGGTGTTGATGATGTGGGTCAGGATGGTGCTGGTTGGTGATGTTCCCAGGTTTTAGATGTAGTGGGTGCATAGGTCTATGGTGGCCCAAGTGGATGGTCTGCATGATTGCCACTGTGTAGTTTCTGGTAAGGGTTGTCCATTAGGTCAAGTGGCAGTGGTGACAGCATACCGTGTAGTGATCAGTAGGAGTGATCAGATCCTTTTTACCTGTGTCATTGGAGTGAGCCTTACTCCTTTAAAGTTTTGCTGCTGTGTGCCTAACTCACCTTGACCTACATCGGTTCAGTGTTTAGTGCTGTGCTGTGCATATGTGGTATCCATGTGCTGGGTGTATGTGTGCCAGTGAATGGTACAACACAGGGATAATGCAGTACTGCACAGTACATGTATAGTGTCTGCATGTGCTCGCTGTATGTGTGCCTGCGAGAGGTACAAAACATGAAGGATGTAGTGCTATGCAATGCATGTATATTATATGCATGTGCTGGGTGTATGTGTGTCCTTGAACGGAACAGTACGTGAAAGGTGTAGTGCTGTGCAGTGCATGTATGCTATATGGGTGTATGAATGCCGGTGAAGGAAGACTATGCATTCCATTTTGGGAGACCCAGGGCTGGATGGAGAAACATGAGCAGAGGAGGTAGAGGAATCAACCAGACAGATTTGTGTAGTGTTGCATTCCTGTACGCTGAGTGGGATACACTGGAGGAAAGGAGAGCCATGCTCTGAAGTACACTTCAACGGGTGCTCTTTGATTCAGAGGGATGTCACAAGGAAGTGGCTGGGTACACCTCAGGAAGGAGATGGGGCTAATAAGAGAAACATAAAGAATAGGGCTGAGGCCCTGAGATAACCTTATGATACACATATCACTGTGGCTGACATCCAAGTGTGAACCATTAGTCCCTTCATGCCCCGTGTTGTGGGGCTATCAGATTTGGAGTCAGTCCTGCTGCAACAGACTGTTTTCTGGAAGAAGAGATAACAGAGGAGTGGGCACTTCAAAAGGAAGCAGACCCCTAACATAAACTTCAAAGACTCAGATTCTCAATCACATATGGTGTCTGGAAATGGAATATAAGAAGCAAAGCTTGAGAACTCAAAAACTGTCAACTATCAAGCAGCCAGTCGGGCTGTGTGAGAAGGGGTAGCTCTTCAAGACCTCTGCCTGTGACCAGGACTGGAGGCCAAGGCCTGCTAGTCTCTGTTGGAAGCCGGAGTCCCAGTCCCGCCCGCTGTCACCGAATGCGAGTCCCGGTACTCCTCACTCAACGTTAGGCCAAGTAAGGACACCGTTTGAGATAGCCCTGTTCACCCCCTTAGTAGCTTGGCACGAGCAGCCAGGCCTATCTCCATGGTACGAGCGTACAGTATGTGCAACCACACTCACAGCAACCCACTGGTGACATCACAAATGGACTCCACACGAGTTTGATAAAACGAGTATAAACTTTATATAAAAAGATATACGATCAGACCACATGATACAAAAGCCAACATATAATAAAGGGTAATATTCGTTCCGGCTGGCTGGTAGGTTCAAATCCCAACCACCGCTTTCCAAATGCTAAGCTGGTCATAATGCTAGAATCACACACATTGCAATGAACAAACAATAGTGCACTGCGTAACGATACAATCCTGTGCTTGGCAAAGGAGAAATAATACAATACGTAATGATACACCCCGGTACCTTGCAATGGGAGAAATAATGCAATGCGTACCGCTACAATCATGTACTGCACAACGAAGGAATAATGCAATGCTTCACACCCCAATCACGGACTTTGCAATGAAGAAATAATGCAATGCGCACCGCTACAATCATGTACTTTGCAATGAAGGAATAATGCAATGTGGGCTGCTACAATCCGGTACTTTGCAATGGAGAAATAATGCAATGCGTCGCGCTACAATTGTGTACTTTGTTATGCAGAAATAATGTCAGGCGTCATAAGACAGTCCAGCAGAGCGTTAGCAGCAATATTGGTAATGTGTATTACGACAATCAGCCTCTTCGATAGCAGTTGCCCCCAGTGCTTAATTTGTAAAATATGAAGTGCAGTTGCTCAATTATTTTTAGGAGCCCACACCCACTTCCCTCGGCTCCACCCACTTCCACCAGTGGCTCCACCCACTTACTCTAGTTGCTCCACCCATATCTTCTACTGGCTCTGCTGACTACTTGGGAGGTAATTTTCTTCCCTGGATTATGGCCCGGGAGGCCCAGGCTACTCACTGCACCTTTACTCTCCATCTCGTCTTCGCCCTTTTTTCTTTGCAGATTATTATAGCGGTTTATATGAGCACTCATTTGCTTGATGCGCACAGGCGGATGGCGTGATTTTCCCTGAATCACAGGATGTTGGGCAATAATGGATTAACGATTACACTAGCTTGACAAAGAGAGCGGGGATGACGGAGGTAAAGCAAAAACATCTGCCACCCACATCCCTACTAATAACTGCCTAAAAATGGCAGAAGGCAGCTGTTTACAAAACAGTCGCATAAATAAGCGAGTCAGTGTTGAGAATATGACAAACACAAAAGGCGTGTACTGTGGGAAGACTACAGATTTGCGATATTTGGTAAAAATTGGTGAGGTCTAATAGTCTGAATTTATTGACTGGTTGACCTCAGTTAAGGATGTATGTCTAGAGATGCAGCTTATAAGTAAACATGTTATTAGTGATAAACATGCACTTGAATTGAAGGACAGATATCGCATCCAAAAACGGAAGATCTATTTTTTGCTGTAAAAAAAAAACCTATAGTTTAGGGCCACGCAGAAGAACTGCAAGTGCAGAATATGTGGAAGGTTTTCCCACCGCATGAAAGGAAGTACCTGCAAGCATGCATGTATGTAATAACCTGTGGAGGGAGTGCACTACTGTAAAAAAAAAAAAAAATTGAAATAAACTTTAGGTAGAGAACAATTTTATAGCTTTTTGTAAAAATAACCCACAGCGAGCAGTAATGTAATTATTGTACGGGTGCACATTGAGAGAGATCAGAATTGTGGCGAGTGTATTTAGTGCTATAAAACTAATATAGGACAGAGTTGGGTGGGGAGTACATTTCTTATTGGTTGATTTTTCTCAGGTGTGTGCCTTTAACACAGATGTACGGTGAGAGCGCCAAATGAGAACACGGCAGCCCGCAATGCATGAGGTGGACTTTAAGCATATAAAATGAACTGCATTTTCCATAAGTGCTAATCTGCGGTATTCTAAAGGCAGCTGGGTCTCTGGGAGTTATGAAAACCACGGGTGGTTGAGCTCTACAGCCCTCCAGGGTACTGACCATTTGTACGGCACACAGAAGAGGCTGCATTCTTACCAGCTAAATAGGATTCCTTTATTATGATTAGCGGGATGAAGGGCTGTGTCAGCCCTGCCGGATTTCTAATTTAAGATAAGTGTGTTGCAGACAAAATTTGCCAAACAGGTGTCTTGCGGGCAGAGGCTGGAGCCAGTATTTATTCTTCAATTGCAACCATCCTTGCTGTACATAGCCCTTCTTGCTTTACGCGTGCTCTGCACCATTGGCTCGTAGCCCCATACACAGTTTCAAAAACAGAACCCCAGCCCAGTAAAAGTCAAATTTATAACACTCTAATAAGATATCTTTAAATTATAAACAACCAAAATATCCCTGTAAAATATGATTAATTCCGATTTGCCTGATATGAGTATTAAGACCGTTTGTTAGGCAGAAAACATATTACACCCGACATGAGCAGGGCCCCAGAGCAGAAATTAAATTTATTAGAAAGTTCACATTACCTGAGAGGTTCAGGTGGAGCAGGCCATGAGCTACTGTATTATTTAGTTTCAAATGTTACCTATAGAAAAGAAAATGCTCGCCTTTTGAAACTATTCGAGTGACGTCAGATCCATGGCAGGTACAGGAAGCGAAAGCGGAGAGGCGACGGACGTTAGAGAGTGGGGAAGGTGCCTGTCGGGAAGGCTGATCTGCCCTGGAGGCTGCGCTGCTTTTTTTTAGGCGGAAGGGACGTGATTACAGACAGGGAGAACGATCATTTTCACCCGTAGGCAGGATCATGGGCAGGCACTGCTCCGCTGTGTGCTTGTAGTAAGTGTGTATTTAATGTAATTCATTTATAATGGTTGTTGTTGCTTTAAGATGTGGAATTCATGTGAGTGTTCTGTGTGACTTAGTATGATTCTGGAATGTCGGTGTGTGACATCCAGATGAAGACTTGGTTGCGAATAGAGCACGTCGTGGGTCTGCTGTACTTGGATTAAACCTCTTAACATTTTAACGTCTTCCTGTGTTCCTGGAGTCCTTTATGATCTTTACTTCTGGAAGACGCATACTACATATTTTGGCGACGCTAGGATTGGGATTCATTTGGCAAGAACGCTGTCGATTTAAGGAAGCGTTTAACCGATTTTCACACCCAAATTGACAAAGAAGAGGAAAAAAGACCCACCGACCGATGCATCCTGTGTGTTTTGGCATTTAATGCAACTTGGCACTTGTGAGTACGATTATTTCACTCACCCGTCTTTTCAATTCAACGGCTTACTTCGTGCCGGTTGGTTGATTGGGCATGATTTGAATTGCTCCCTGGATTCTGTGCGCATGCTGCTGCGTGGTCTGCGCTGGTATTCTAATTCCAGCTGATTGTTCGAAAGCCTGCTTTCCTGCTTCACGTCGAACGTCAGTGACACGGCAACGCGTGATTACATCATCACGTTTGGGCGGCCATTTTGTTGGATTGGGATAGTTTGTATTGGAAAGCATTGGAGCCACGTCATACTTTTCGATCGTTTTTTTTTTCTTCTCGTTTTTTTTTCTTTCTCTGCATATTTCCGGACACAGTCTGTGAAAGAACAGTTTAAAAAAAAAAAAAAAGAAACCTTTAATTTTCACAATGCCTAATTCCAATGAGAGCATTGTGGCTCCACCAGCTTTTTTGAAGGTTGCAGGTAAGCCACCTACACCTTGGCACAAGTGGTTAAGAGTGTTCACTAATTATTTGGAAGCAATTGATGCACTTGAGTACTCTTCTTCAAGGAAAAGAGCTATTTTATTTAATCATCTTGGTGATGCCGGCCAACAATTATTTGATAGCCTACCTTCTGTTCAACATCCGACCTCTGATGACTCTTGGAATGTATATTCGGAAGCTTTAGCTCGCATGGGTAATCAATTCAAAGATGAGCCCTCCATAATGGTTGAGAGACATGTTTTTTTTAAACGAAAGCAGTCATCAGAAGAATCTATAGGGGATTATTTGGCAACGTTAAGGGTTTTGGCTACAAAATGTGATTTTGGCTCCTATTTAGATACTGCACTCAGGGATCAATTAGTATTTAACTGTTTCAACAAAAAAATACAGGAGCGCATTTTGACTTGTAAAAACCCAACCTTGGATGAAGTTGTGGTTATTGCAAAAAGTATTGAGTGCTCTGTTACATCACAAAGAATTTTATCGGAGACTGCTTGTGCACCAAATAACACCAATGTTATGAGTTTATCGTCTGACAATAGTAACCAAATGGAGATTAATGCTGTAAAAAATCGTTTTAAAGATAAAAAAGTGTATGAGCGTAGACCTAACATTTTTTGTTACAGGTGTGGTTCAAAATTTCATGTGGGTAATTTTCCTAATTGCCCAGCTCAAGGCAAAAGATGCAATAATTGTAAAAAAATTGGTCATTTTTTTACTATGTGTAGGGCACCTAAAGACAAAAACACAGTGAATTATGTGTACACAGAGGATGAAATTTGCGAAGCCTTAAATGTTTCTTCTTTATTGGTACATATTAATTCACTAGATGATAAAAAAGTTAAAGGTCCCAATTGCAAGGTTTTGATAGGTCAAATTGATATTGATGTAATGGCTGATTCGGGTTCGCCAATCACCATTCTAGATGAGAAGACATTTTACAGGTTGTGGCCAAATACTGATTTGATTTTTACTGATGTGAATCCCAAAGCGTTTGGTGAATACGATATCATCATGCGCGGGTACTTTAATGACACCATTAATTTTAAAGGACGGGTTATTGACACAAAAATTTATGTAGCTTTGGATGGAAGGGACATCTTGGGTTGGCGTGACCAAGCAGGGTTAGGTATATTTTTGAAACCTGGTCATCCTGAACCTGTTGTTCTGGGTGATTTTCCTGTTCTATTTGTTGATGATAATACAACACAGGATTCTATTCTGAGTGGATTGATTGAAAAATACAGGTCTGTGTTTAGTTCAGAAATTGGCTTAGTTAAAAACTTTGAACACACCATAAAATTGAAGGAGCAGGTCTGTCCCGTCATTCAAAAGGTACGTCCTGTCCCACTCTCGGTTAGAGATGATCTCAAGAAACATCTTGATGAGCTGTGTTCCCAAGATATTATTTGTCCTGTGGAGTCGTCTGAGTGGGTTTCGGCTGCGGTTGTGGCACGTAAGCCCTCTGGCGATATTCGTCTGTGTGCGGATTTGAGGGTTCTCAATCGCAACATTGTGGTTGATGCGCATCCTTTACCTAAAATTCATGACATGCTTGCAAAGTTGGGTCGCAGTAAATTTTTTTCTACTATTGATTTGCGCTCCGCGTATCACCAGATTCCGTTGTCAGTTAAATCTCAGCCTTTAACTACTTTTGTTACTCCTTTTGGGGTTTATATGTATAAGAGACTTCCATTTGGGTTAGCTTCAGCTGCTAGTATATTCCAGAGGTTGATGGATACAATTTTTGGTAACTGTCCTGGTATTCAGGCGTTCCAGGATGATATATTAGTGCATTCTGAGTCTTTAGAGCAACATTACATTTTAATTGAAAAGGTGTTTAAGGGGTTACAAACACATGGCATGACTGTCAACATGAAGAAGTGTAATTTTCTTGCTCAAAATGTGGATTACTTGGGTCACAATCTATCTAGTGAGGGTATCAAGCCTAAAAATTCATTATTAGATGCTATAAAAAATGCACCAGCTCCTGCTGATAAGGATTCCTTACGAGCATTTCTTGGGTTAAGTGAGTATTATGCTCGTTTTGTACAAGGGTATGCTCTCGTTGTGCAACCCCTTAGGAGTTTGTTAAAAAAACATGCAAAGTTTGACTGGTCTTCAGATGTTGATGAAGCCTTCACATCAGTTAAAAGATTAATTCTCAATGCACCTGCTATTAAACCATTCACATATGGAGTTCAAAGTATCATAACTGTTGATGCTAGTGCAAAAGGTCTTGGAGCTGTTTTGAGTCAGATTGTGAATGGTCAAGAGTCCACGATAGCTTTTGCTTCGCGTACGTTGACCTCTGCTGAACTCAACTATAGCACCATTGAGCGTGAGGCATTGGCTTGTACTTGGTCAGTGGAAAAGTTTCGCATGTATATTTGGGGAACTAGGTTTCAGCTTTTTACTGATCATAAACCGTTAATGTACATGCTTGGTGACAGTTCTTCCAACAAAGCATCTTCACGGTTGGTGAGGTTGTTAGCTAAACTTCAGGAGTTTAACTTTGAGATCAAATATATTCCTGGGGGCAAAAATGTTAGGGCCGATTGTCTCTCACGCATTCCTCTTCCTCACTGTCAAACAAACATTGATTCTGAGGATGAGCTTGAATGTGTCTTTTTAGTTGAAGATGTTATTCAAAGTTACAAAATCACACAGGAGGATTGGATAAAAAGTTTTGAGTGTGATGATTGCTTGCAGAATGTTAAAAAGTTTTTAGTTAAGGGTTGGCCTTCGGACAGGAGTCTTTCTGTGGAGGAAAGACATTTTTCACAAATTGCTTCTGAATTGTCCTTTTCTAGTGATATTTTGTTACGACAGGATAAATTTGTTCCTCCTAGGGGTATTCGGGACAAGATTATTCTGCTTGCACATGAGGGACATCCTGGTATCACTGCTACAGTTAACAAAATTAAGCAAATGTACTGGTGGCCTGGTATTGACAATCAAGTAAAAACTCATATTAATCAATGTCCTCAATGTCTTTGTTCTGACAAACATTGGAAGTCTGCAAATTCTCCCCTGTGTCCTGTTCAATGGCCTTCTGCAGCGTGGAAGAAAATTGGGTTAGATTATTCTGGTCCATTTTCTATTTTCAATTCAGATAAAAAGTATCTTATTGTCGCTGTTGATTATTTTTCGAAGTGGATTTATTTTTCTTTTGTTAAAAATGCGGATTCTGGTACGGCCATTTTATTTTTGCAACGATTGTTTTACACTGAAGGAACACCTGATGATGTGGTTACGGATAATGGTTCTCATTTTACTGCTAATGATTTTAACTTGTTCTTAAAAAACTTTGATGTTAAGCATACATTAGCTCCTTTGTACAGCCCAGCTACTAATGGTCTGGTTGAGCGTGCTAACAGGGTCTTGAAAGATGCTGTACAAACAGCTGCTAGTAATGGTTTAAACATTCCTTCTTTCTTGTTTCAGAGAGTATGGAACTATAATACCACACCACACACTACCACTGGTGTTTCACCATTCATGTTGTTGAGAGGTCGCATACCTACCTCTAAACTTAATCCGTCATGGTTATTGGAGAAAACTTCTAATGTTCCACTTGATGTAAACAAAATCAGAGAGAATGTAATTAAGAAACAAGAGAACTATAAGCATGATTATGATAAACGTATGCATGTTACTGATCAACCTTTATATCCTGGTGATTGGGTTTTGATTCGGAAACCAATTAGAGTTTCTAAAGGCAATTCTAAATTTTCATCTCCTGTGCAGGTTCTAAAAGTTTCTCGTATGTGTGTTCTTTTGCAAGATCGGGGCTGGTGGAATAGAAATGCTCTGATTAAAATAACCTGTAAACAAGCTGACATTATTCGTAGTAATACGCTTAACACTCAGGTGACTGAAAATTTGAATTCTGATTGGTTTGGTGTTTGTGACGATATTGGTACTCGTTCACGGGCTCTTTCATCTGGAGATTCAGGTCCATCGGATAGAGGTGATTCTAATTTCACTTTATCTCATCAAATCTCTCCTTCTTCTTCACCTCAAAAAGGAGAAGGTGATGGTAGTGGTGTAAGGTCAGTTCCTGGCTTTTCTGTTAGTTCAAGGGTTAGGTCAGCTCCTCTTCGTTTCCGTGATTATGTTATGACTTAGCTTATTTATTTTGTTATTTTTGTTCTCTGTATGGATTATCTTTTATGGTTATGTTCTTTTAGTTGATATCTGTTTCTATTTTGTTAAAGGGGAGGATGTGTAGTAAGTGTGTATTTAATGTAATTCATTTATAATGGTTGTTGTTGCTTTAAGATGTGGAATTCATGTGAGTGTTCTGTGTGACTTAGTATGATTCTGGAATGTCGGTGTGTGACATCCAGATGAAGACTTGGTTGCGAATAGAGCACGTCGTGGGTCTGCTGTACTTGGATTAAACCTCTTAACATTTTAACGTCTTCCTGTGTTCCTGGAGTCCTTTATGATCTTTACTTCTGGAAGACGCATACTACAGTGCTCTCGGGCAGTCCCTCCCCAGAGAGGCGGAAAAGTGCCTCATAATAAGGCATGCGTCCATGCGGCATTCAATTTGAAATATTTTACGGGGTTCACCGGGAAGACGGTCACCCATGTGAAATTAAGTGAGACAATATGTAGACCCGGCCCTGAGAAATAAGTCCCGTGGCTAAGCCCCGGAAAGCACCGGCACAAATTAAGCACGGGTTGCCCCCCACACGTATCAACGATGATATAAAGTACAGCTTCTCACTCTGGCCCCAGTACGGCCACTCCTTTGGTCAGTACAGGCCCCAATCTGAGCCAAAGCAAAGGCTCACGTCGCCAGAAGGATTGAGAGGCAGAGAGAGTGTCCCTCTGAGCCCGCAACCCGCCCAGGTAGTGATCCACGTTACCTGGGGGCGCAACCCTACTCTCCTCTCCTCCTTCAGCGAGCTGGACCTTCCTTGGAGAACTTTCTCAATGGGCCTCACCGGCTTGGCCTGGCAGCTCAGCTCCTCCGGGGCTGCCGGACCGCGACTGTCAGGAAGGTCTCAGGTGGCCGCAGGGCAAGCGTACTCCACGCCTTTGAGATTGGGTTACTCTGGGTGCACGCTCGCCACAGTACCCTCTGGGTCTCCTCTGGCACGAAGCCACACACAAAACGCTGATGGGACTTCACGTCGACTCCGAGTGCACGTTCACCAGGCACTCCTTCCTGCGGTCTCAGTTGGCACCCAGACATGCACACCGTGCTGCAGAGACTCACTTTCTTCCGGTGCACACGATGATCAGCCGATCACCTCCACAGTCCCAGGTTGTACGAAAGCACGCACACTGCTTTACTGAGACTTACTCCAACTCCGGTGCCCCGATATCCAGGCACTCTTCACCAATGCCTTCAGCGGCGCCACAGCACGTTCACCGTGTCCGAGCCTCACTTCTCCTCCGGTGCACTTGATGACCAGGCGCTCTTCACCAGCGCCTCCGGTGCACCCCAACACGCACCCTGCACATCCGAGACTCACTCCACTTCCGATGCACACGTTGACCAGGCGCTCCTCACCAATGCCTCCTGGGCACCACAACACGCACCCAGCGCATCCGAGACTCCCTTCACCTCTGATGCAGACACTGACCAGGCGCTCTTCACCAGCGCCTGCGGTGCACCACGACACACACCCTGCACATCTGAGTCTCACTTCACCTCCGATGCACACGCTGACCAGGCGCTCCTCACCAACGCCTGCGGTGCACCACGACATGCACCCTGCACGTCCGAGACTCACTTCACCTTCGATGCACACGTTGACTAGGCGCTCTTCACCAATGCCTCCTGTGCACCACGACATGCACCTTGCACGTCCGAGACTCACTTCACCTTTGATGCACACGTTGACAAGGCGCTCTTCACCAATGCCTCCTGTGCACAATGACACACACCCAGCGCGTCCGAGTCTCACTCCTCCTCCGTGTGTCCAAGATCACAGGGCACACCTTCCGAGGGTCTCAAGCTGCCACAACACGCACCCACCGCGTCGCATGAAACTTCTCCGAAAACTTTTAAGTTCCTGTGTTTCCAAACAGGGAGCCAGCTCACCTCGGACCCTTGGTGTAACAAGACACAGCACAAAGCACAATCTTCTTCAAGCAGGGGGACCCAGCGCACAAAGCACAGTCCCAACAGCCTCTTCCTTGGTTAAAACAGCAAACTGCAGACCAGCCCCAAATCACGAAGCAAGGGTCGGTCTTTCCCAGCAGTCTCTTCAGTTGTTCCTTCCTTAGCAGAGGTTCCTCTTGACCATGGAATGGGTCCAAGCCTTTTCAGTCTCAATCCATTTCTGTTCCAACGTTTAGGGGTCTCAGCTCTCATAGTTATACCCATAAATGTCTTTGACGTTCGTTGTGCTCTGGGGTCCCTGACCCCTGCCTAAATCAGTTCTGGGTGTCTCCCTCCCAGTGTCACCTTTCTCCCTTTGATACTGGGGGTCTGCATCCTTAATCACTCAGCAGGAGACAGGTCAATTGTTTTATAGCAGCAACCCAGGCCTCTTCACCTCCTGGGCTTCTCCTCCCCCTACTCTCCAGATGCCGGTCAGCCTGGTGCCATCTCAACCCCTCCCTCGGTCAAGACCTCCCCCAGCTCCTCTCCCACTTTCTAAAGGAGTGGCTTCTAAACACACAGTGGCAAAACCACTTTCATAGAAAGATGTGTTATGACACTGTGAGTTCATACATACTAAACTTCACCTCTCCATTTTAAACCTATGGGAAACTAGGCTAACAAACACATTACCCAGCCTCCCCATTCTGTCCTATGGGCAGATGGCCTTTCACCAGTAAAAAACGAAATGGAGTGTTTTTCACTGTCAGGACATAGCACACCTCAGTATATGTCCTTCCTTTTACTTACACTGCACCTACCACAGGGGTGCCCACTGTGTACGCAAAAGGGAAAGTAAGGCCTGACAAGTAGTTGCACTTGTCAGGACAACATGCTAACTTAGCGAACTGCGCGCGCAGGCCCTACACTGCAGGCCTGAGTTCCCTTCTCAGCGCACCTTTGCATAACTAGCCCTGGCACACACAGTGCACATCACTAGGGACTTTACTAGTAAGGCAAACATACCAATCAAGGCCAACCAATTACAATTACACTTTACACAGGGAACACTTGTACTTTGACACTGATCAGCTGTGGCAAAGTACCCAAAGCATCTAAATTGGCAACTTTATGTCAGGAAAACGGTCTAGGGGGAAAGCAAAAGGTTTAGGGAACTTTAGCCAAAAAGGCCAAGTCCTACAGTCTCCCAGCTGGGTGAGGGGACATCACCCAGGGAATCCAAGACCACCTGCCCTGGAGCCTGGAGCACAAGAACTTGCCTGCTTGCCAAGACCAGTCTGCCCTGTGAGGGAGAGGAGAGCTTTGGAGGGAGCGAGACCAGTATGTAATCCTAGCGAGTGGAATCCCTTAGTGAGGTGCGAGGAAACTGCTGCTGCACCAATTTGGTCATTGCCCACGTGCAGGGAAAGTCAGTGATCCCCACATGCCTCACATGAACTGAGCTGTTATTGTTGCACTGAATGTGTCATCGCTTGTATGCAGTATTACATCCGCAACCTGGTATGCTAGGTGCGGCCACCGTGAAGAGTGCTGCTGTGCGGGACGCAACCCATGTGCAGTGTTAAGTCAGTAACCCCGTATGTCAGGGGTGCCACAGAGAAGACTGCCACTGTACCCACCGGGCTGCAGCTTGTGTGTAGTGGTGGGATGGTGGCCCCGTATACCAGAGGGAGCCACCAGGACCTAGCGAAAAGTGGGTCTGGTCAGTATCATCATCATCGTAGGAGAGACGCCACTGTGGTGACCCTAGCAGCCTGAGCTGTAACAGAGGACCAGCACCAGGATGGTCACATCTCCCAACTAACTGTGTGAAGAAGTGCAGTACTTATCCAGCTTGGAGGATCTGCACGAACCCCCAACCACGGCTGCTGTAGGACATGTTAGGTAACTAGGACAACCTGGGCTACATGAGAAAGACTTACCAGAGACAGTTGTTTCACCTCCATCACCCGCAAAGGGGCATGCTTAGAGTCTTTGATCCCTTGGATCATGCTGGTGTGGATAAGACTCATTTTGGGCTATGCAGCCCTTGGGATACATGCTTGCCAGATAGAGCTGCGGTGCTAGAACACTTTTGACTTTAATAAAGAGTCAGAGCAGGACTCCTGAGACTTGGACTACTAGTGGGACTTAACCTGAATGTTGCCTATAGTGAATGGGAAAGAACCACTATCACTAGCTTGAAGAGAGGGGAACTCACGGACCCACCATTGAAACAATAGAGCCCTGACCTCAGAGGACTGTGTGTATTGTTTGAGAATGTTATATTTTATTTTGAGGCTGTATATAAATGCTCCAACATCAGCCCCACATACCACCGGAGAGTGACCATGCGGCTCCGTGCCCACTGCAGATGGCCTCTATGGCCCTGTCAGGTGAGTGTGGCATAAGGAGGACACATTGGCCTGTGCAGTGTGGGCTCAGAACAAGTTGCAGAAAAAGGTGTGCGGTGCCTACTTCTTTGCACCATTGGTTCTGATTCCGGGACACCCGCTGCTGCCGCTTGCAACTGATGAGGGGATCTGGGTGCGACTCTGCCAGCTGCAGCTGACTTCCTTTAGCGCGGCATACCCAGAGAGCAGCTTTGTTGCCCCCAAGCAGGGATTTAGGGACTCTGCTGTCACAGTGCTAGAAACTATGACCTGTTATCAGCTCCACGCTTCCCTGCGATGGCTTCATGACACTTTCCTGGCAGCAACCCCCCACATTTGAGGTGCTGGAGGAAATGCTTACTAACCCTTCCTCCATAAGTTTATCATGCACATTTATGCTGGTATGCAGGCGACTGCCCTGGTCTGCATGCCCTCTGCCCAGCAGATCTGATTGGATGACCTCAATGTGGTGATTAGCGATGAACAATTGACGTTTTGCTGCTCCCATTCCAAGGTTTTATGCCAAAACTACAGGGTGCACCTGATACACTTTAAATACTTATACAGAATATACCACCCGCCAGCCCAGCTGCTGCGATTAGGACTTGTGGCGGATGCACATTCATGCGCTGCACTGTGGACCTACTTTCAGCACCTTCTTTCTGGGACTGAATTGAGGTATAGGATTTTTGGACAGAGGTGTTCACCGGCATAGCGACTATCACTGGCCACCTCCCTGAACCCTCTCCACTTGTTGAGTTCTTGGGCTATGTTAGAGAAGTTCCCCAGACGCCCGTCGGCTGACGTTGATACTCTTGCTGCTGGCTAAATGCAGGGTGTTAATGCACTGGGGCAGCTAGGCGGCAGGCACCCAGCAAGGATGAGTGGCTTTGTGATACTGCTTCCTGTTTGGAGGTGCTGGATGCATATTGGGAGATCATTTGGTGACCTATCTTAGAATTTGCAACACTGAGCCCACAAATGTGGTAACTCTCCAACATTCCCAGTTGCCTGAGAGCATGCCTACGCAGCCCTGTCAATGAGGGATGTGGTTCCTGCTCCCTTCAAGTGAGGTGTGATACTTCATTGTACTAAAGATTGGGTAGGAGATGTGGGTGTATCCAGTTGAACAGCTCTATTATGTACATGATTTGCAAATGCATATTATCGTGTTAATGTGTTGTAACTCATTCCTGCAAACTTCAATAAATACAAAATAAAATATAAATTAAAAACATTTGGAGTGGGAATGGTAGATTAGACCTTCTCCAAAGTGCAGTTCTTTCTCCCATGTGGTTAAGTTTTCAGCAAAAATAACAAATTAATAAATATACATAAAGTGTTATTAATTTTTTGTATTCCACCTTAAAAAGTTATAGTACATTATAGCATAAATTGTTTCTTGATAATATATTTTGGTGAAGTACAATATTTGTTATATTTTTATGTACATTTTCTAACCATCTCTTTTAATGTGTACTTTTTTACTGTATATTATGTTTTACAATATTTACACGTTTCTGTAATATTTTTTATTAACAACAATTTATTTGTTATTATAACATTTTAAATGTGTTGTATAGTAATTTTGAACAAACAATTTTTTTAAACATAATTTATGTTTCTAAACATTATAATATATTTACCAATACTGAAAATCTTGGAATAACTAAAATCAATGTATTTTGGAACCTCAATCAGAGGTCTGTAAGACTCTAAGTTTTCTTTCACCTCCATTCTGTCATTGACTTCCTCACAAAATAAACAAATAGCTAGTACAATATTAAGGGCCTTATTATGAGTTTGGCGGTCCATGAACCGCCATACACGTGGTCCGACTACAGCGAGCTCAGCAGTCCGACTGCCGTATTACGAGTTGTGCCGATTGCTAACATTCGCAGACCGCCGGGGTCGGGGAAAGGCTGCTGCCATAGGGCGGTAGAGAGGAGTTTCACTTTCGTCCAAATTATGAGTTGGCTTTCTGACAAGCCGACCACGGAGGTGGGACTGCCAGCTTTAAGTCGGCGGAAAGAAAGGATTTGGGGTACCTACTCACCCTCTTCCTGTTCTTACAGGCAGAGTTTGATGTGGAACCACATTTGGGCCAGAGACCGGCAATGGGTAGGTGATATTTTTCCATATGTATCATGCATATGTGTACATTCGACACATATGTAGTTGAGATGCTCGTGCAGGCATAGTTATATATGGAAATCCAGTCTCCACCTCCGGAAGACTGACGCAGCCACACTGCGGGCTCCTTGGTCAAGTCGTAACTAGAGGTGGTCAGAATTTGCATAGTCGCGCTATGCAAAGCTCCGCGAAATGCTAACAAATCTCCACGAGCATGCAAAAGTTCCGCGAACTACCCGTTCACAATGCTTTTTCCTGTGTGCGAATGCTGTTTGCGTGCTCGGGGAGAAATATCTTGCGAACACACATTTTGAAAGCGGGAACAAGCAAAAATTTTGCGAAACCGCGGATCGCGGAATTGTTGGCAATTCTAAATTCTCTGCGAACACGAAATTACCCAAATTCCGCAAATTCCGCGAGCGGAACGGAATTTACCGCCAGGCCTACTCGTAACATGGCGTTCTGAAGACTTGCCGAAACTGCAGTCTTCTAGAGTCCGCGACATTCAGTCGCTCAGACCGCCAAACTCGTACTAAGGCCCTAAGTTTAAAGTGGCTGTATGTTAATTGATGATAAGGTATCAATAATTATATTAGACATTGTTTCATTAATGTAATCGGAGATATCACTAGTGATATCATACGTGATGTCACCTGAGATTTTGCATGATGTCTTTATCAGTGCATTCGTCTTCTTAAAATTTACTGCTAATGTATCTCCAGTAAATTATATATTTTTTAAACCCTTATCGTGCATTCCTAATTTTTTGAGTTTAGGTGGAAACCTTAGCCACACATTATTCAAAGCTTTGTCACGTTGACGCTATATTATACCAAGATTTTGATTGCATTGAACTAGTGCTTGTCTATGATAGAGCCACATTTTTACATACATTTAATTACATTTTTTTCTATTGTATAGTCTGCACTGCATTCTATTCAAATAGTATTTTCAAAGATATTTCTTTCCATGCATTTGATCAGTGTTCTCTCTGATTTGTTCAATGTTAAGTTGCACTGAATGTGTGCTTTTCTATGCCGTATACTTCATTTAGTTGCATTGAATTAGAGGGTTTCTAGGGCACAGTTTATATTTTATTGCATAGAGTTAGGGGTATGGCACGATCTGTCAAATATATCATGAATAGCATTTAACTGTATCATCTATGTTATTTTTGCATTGAATTTGTCTTTTTGTGTGGCATACCCTATTTTATATTACGTGAATATGTATTTGTCTAGCACATATATCCTGTTGACATTGCATTGACATTTTTTTTTCATATTTCCTATATGTCAGTAAATTGTTTTGATAAACAATTTTATTGTTTTTTTCCAACAACAACAATGTACAATATGACCAATATCCGCTCATCGACACAATAGCTACACTACGTAAGTGTAATCATTACATTTCCACGCCCAGTCCATGATAATTCCACCACCTGCCACAGATTTTCTCTTGTTTGCGGGGGCAGCCCCTCGCTTCATAAATAGGCCGTTCCGGCTGAGCACACCAGTCCACTCCCGCCTTCACTCTGCCACAGATGGGGGGCTTCGGGATTTCTACTTGTGAAAAATGTCACACTTGGACACCAGTGTTGCCACCCAGACGAAAGTGCGCTGCATTGTATGTCCCTCCAACAGCCCCAACAGAGCAACCTTGGGGGTGAGGTCAATCTGGCAGCCAAGAATCACAGAGAGCTCCCCGTCAATCTCCTCCCAGAAGGGGACCAGTCTCAGACATGCCCAGACCATATGGAAGAAGTCCACCTCTGAAGCAGAACAACAGGTTCATCAGGCTTGGGAGGCCCTGCCAGCTCGTTGGAGCTACTGAGGAGTCATGTACGTAAGGTGAAAATAGTTAATCTGGACCATTCGGAGTCATGCAGAAATAGTCACTTCTCTGAGGGCTAATCTGGCCTCACGCCAGTTGTCATCTTCAAGTTTGCCCACCCAGGTTTCCCACCATTCGTGCAAACTAGCGAAATGATCTGGAGCATTAATAATGAGCGATCGAAAGATCTGGAAGATGGCTCCCTTGCCCAGACTCCCCATCAAGATCTTGGCCTCAAGGGGGTTGAATTCTGGGACTTGTGTACCAGGAGGAATATTAGCTAACAAGGCATAACTCAATTGCAGCATCAGTGGAGCTGGTAATGCTTCTGTATTTCCTAATTTGTCTGTAATCCATCACCATGCCACACATCCCCAAAATGGGTAATGCCTATCCTGTCCCAACTCGCAAATTCCTGCAGCTCGGCTATGTGATGTAGCCATTCCTCCTGCCACAGAGGGGTCAGCCCGGTGAGCTTGTGCTCCCAGCCAATAAATCGGACTGCTGCCATCCAGCACAGTAGTGCTACTTGCATACAGTCAGGGAGGACCCGGGGGAATCGGGCCCCTTAAAGCAAGCCGATCAGCCCATCTAGGCCCAGCAAGGTCAGTTCTACCCAAGAAGTCGGATCATCCCATCCCTCATTAACCCTAACCAGTTGTGTAGCTTACTAGTTGCCATCATATGGGTAGTGACGACCCTTAACAAAAGTCACACGTGGATGGACACAAACTCGAAGAAAGGTGCTAACTTTTCGAAGCTAGCATCTAGAACTATTTCCTAGGGATCGGGTGGGGAAAATTTGAGAAAAACATATAGAAAGCATAGTAGGATCATCGTTATAAAAAGGACCACTTGTCCCAAGGCATTCAGCGGCAGATGGCTCCACCTGTGTAAATGTCCATTCATCCGTGAGGTGGGAAGCATAGATGCTTGGAAATTTAAAGGACAGACGGCTTGCAACTCTCATTTCCACCAATAGGTACCACAAAGGATTTAGATTAATTAACACAGACTCCAGAGACCTCCTTGTTTAAACACAGGATTTCCAGACAGCATGGTCCTGAGGGCAGTGGGTTCCCCAGGAACACCAGGATGTCATCAGCATAAAATGCTGTATGCTCCTCTGGTCCCCCATCTCAGGACAGCACCTGCACCCGAGCTCGCATCGAATGAGGTATGCCAAGGGCTCAATCACTAGAGCAAATAAAAGGGGGTAGAGGGGACTGCCATGCGCGTGCCTCTGCAAATCGGAAAGGGTTGTGAAAGGTTCCCATTAACCCGAACCTGGTGGTTGAGCTGGCATAAAGAAGATCAATGAGATTATAGAAAAGAGGTCCCAGTCCCTCCCTCCATAGCACCGCCTCTAAGAATGACCAGTCAACGCTGTTGAAGGCCTTCTTGAAGTCTCTATGGAGGCAGTGGGCCTGAGAGAGGGCCATCTGGACCCCACGGATACAGAGTTTAGTGCTCCTGTGTGGCATTAAATCCACACTGGTCCGGGTGAACCAAGTAAGGAAGGGTACAGCTGAGCCAATTAGCCAAGAGTTTTGCGAATACCTTATCGTCAGCATTAATGAGAGCGATAGGTCTGTACAAAAAAAATCAATCCAGTGGCTGACCAGGTTTAGAAATCACAACAATTGTTGCTATGTCCAACTCCAGGGAAAATACCCCCGTTCTGCCGCCTTGGTGTAGAGCATCAGAAAGTGGGGGAGCAGGAGTGGTCTAAATCGCTTGAGAAACGCAATCAATAATCCTTTAGGATCTAGAGTTTTCCCCGGGGCCATGGCGGACAATGCCTCCCTGATCTCATCAACTGCAATCGGTTAATCAAGATCCTCTGCTAGAAATGGGGGATCGAGGGCAAAGGAATATCCTTTAAAACCAGGTGCGCGACGTCTTGCAGAGGCCTGGGGGGTCTCCACATATAGCAAAACACACAAGATGATGGACGGAATGTTGCACATTGGCAAAACATTCACACCAGTCACAGATTTGGGTTTAATCCTTCGTTATTTTGCTCACCACGCCACCCCAGTTCAGACATAGCCATATGCAAATCAGTCGTGACCCTGTGCCTCATGGGAACAGTCCAGCCGGAACTGCCAAGCTATGTCTTCCCTGGACCGGAATCAAGTATCCTAGGACCGGTATCGGGGTTTCACCCCTCTTCAGCCAGGATAGATTGACTCCAGTGGCATAGTGAGCACGGGACCCACGTCTGGGCATACCCTTCCCACATAGGGCCAACAGCAAAACACACAAGATGATGGACGGAATGTTGCACATTAGGAAAACATTCACCCTCAGTCACAGATCTGGGTTTAATCCATCGTTATTTTGCTCACCACACCACCCCAGTTCAGACATGGCCATATGCAAATCAGTCTTGACCCTGTGCCTCATGGGAACAGTCCAGCCCGAACTGCCAAGCCATGTCTTCTCTGGACCGGAATCAAGCATCCTAGGACCGGTTTCGGGGTTTCACCCCTCTTCAGCCTGAATAGCTTGACTCCAGTGGTGTAGTGAGCACGAGACCCACGTCTGGGCATACCCTTCCCACATAGGGCCAACAGCAAAACACACAAAATGATGGACGGAATGTTGCACATTGGCAAAACATTCACCCCCAGTCACAGATCTGTGACTGGGGGTGAATCCATTGTTATTTTGCTCACCACACCACCCCAGTTCAGACATGGCCATATGCAAATCAGTCTTGACCCTGTGCCTCATGGGAACAGTCCAGCCCGAACTGCCAAGCCATGTCTTCCCTGGACCGGAATCAGGCATCCCAGGACCGGTTTCGGGGTTTCACCCCTCTTCAGCTAGGATAGCTTGACTCCAGTGGCATAGTGAGCACGGGACCCACGTCTGGGCATACCCTTCCCACATAGCGCAAACAGCAAAACACACTAGATGATGGACGGAATGTTGCACATTGGCAAAATGTCACCCCCAGTCACAGATCTGGGTTTAATCCATCGTTATTTTGCTCACCACGCCACCCCAGTTCAGACATGGCCATATGCAAATCAGTCTTGACCCTGTGCCTCATGAGAACAGTCCAGCCCGAACTGCCAAGCCATGTCTTCCCTGGACCGGAATCAAGCATCCTAGGGCCGGTATCTTTACTGGGGTGAATGTATGACATTGTTCTGCATTCTGTCCATCAACTGTTTTTTTTGCATTTGTCACCCCAAGTAGGAAGGGTATGCCCAGACGTGGGTCCTGTGCTCTCCATGCCACTGGAATCAAGCTATACTGGCTGAAGAGGTGTGAAACCCCGAAACCGGTCCTAGGATGCTTGTTTACAGTCCAGGGAGGACCTGGCTTGGCAGTTCGAGCTGGACTGTACCCATGAGGCACAGGGTCAAGACTGATTTGCATATGGCTGGGATCAAACTGGAACGGCATGGTGAGCAAAAAAACGATGGATTTAGGCCCAGATCTCTGTACTGGGGTGAATGTATGACATTGTTCTGCATTCTGTCCATCAACTGTTGTTTTTGCATTTGTCACCCTGAGTGGGAAGGGTATGCCCAGATGTGGGTCCCGTGCTCTCCATGCCACTGGAATGAAGCTATCCTGGCTGAAGAGGGGTGAAACATCGAAACCGATCCTAGGATGCTTGTTTCCAGTCCAGGGAGGACCTGGCTTGGCAGTTCGGGCTGGACTGTACCCATGAGGCACAGGGTCAAGACTGATTTGCATATGGCTGGGTTCAAACTGGAATGGCATGGTGAGCAAAAAAACGATGGATTTAGGCCCAGATCTCTGTACTGGGGTGAATGTATGACATTGTTCTGCATTCTGTCCATAAACTGTTGTTTTTGCATTTGTCACCCGAGTGGGAAGGGGGTCCCGTGCTCTACATGCCACTGGAATCAAGCTATCCTGGCTGAAGAGGGGAGAAACCCCGAAACTGGTCTTAGGATGCTTGTTTCTAGTCCAGGGAGGACCTGGCTTGGCAATTCGGGCTGGACTGTACTCATGAGGCACAGGGTCAAGACTGATTTGCATATGGCCGGGTTCAAACTGGAACGGCATGGTGAGCAAATAAACGAGGGATTTAGGCCCAGATCTCTGCACTGGGGTGAATGTATGACGTTGTTCTGCATTCTGTCCATCAACTGTTGTTTTTGAATTTGTCACCCCGAGTGGGAAGGATATGCCCAGACGTGGGTCCGTGCTCTCCATGCCACTGGAATCAAGCTATCCTGGCTGAAGAGGGGTGAAACCCCGAAACCGGTCCTTGGATGCTTGTTTCCAGTCCAGGGAGGACCTGGCTTGGCAGTTCGGGCTGGACTGTACCCATGAGGCACAGGGTCAAGACTGATTTGCATATGGCTGGGTTCAAACTGGAACGGCATGGTGAGCATAAAAACGATGGATTTAGGCCCAGATCTCTGTACTGGGGTGAATGTATGACATTGTTCTGCATTCTGTCCCTCAACTGTTGTTTTTGCATCGGTCTCCACATATAGCACACAATAGTAATCCGCAAAGACCTGTGTCACCTCTGGAGCCTGCTCATGGAGGCAGCCCTCTGCATGGCAAATCGAGGGCACCACTCTAGAGAAAACATCCCTAGTGGCCAGCCAGTACAGGAGCTTCCTCGGATTTATCCCCCTGCTCCTACACACATTACACCAATCCCCTCCAACACTGTCTGACCTCTTCCAGGGAAATCTGTCATAGGTTAGAACATGCCTGCGCCAATTTATAGTCCAGGTCACCCATCGCTCCAGGGAGAGCATCTGCATCTCTAGGGCAATCGTTTTCACTAGTTTGTGTGTCTCCTTACCCCAGACATACTCCTTAAGCAGCCCCTTGAGGGTAGGTTTACTTGCCAGCAAGAGAGTTCTGGCTGAGGCCACTGTGCCCTGAGTCATCCCAATTTATGAGTGGACAGTGGCATACCTAGCCCTTGTGCCGCCCGTAGCGGTCACTGCTTTTGCCTCCTGTGGCAGCCGCATGAAAGAGCGGGGGTGCTTTCAGTTTCTGCATTGCCTCCCTCAGTGGCCGCATGTAAGAGCAGGGAGGTGGAGGCCCCCACCCCCAAAACTCATGCCACCTGCGGCAGTCCGCCCGCCACCCCCCTTGCTTCACAGTCAGTGCAGCTTCCTTGGTCAGTGAGATACCAGGCATTAATGCGCCCGCTTGGTCACAGGCTCGCTATGGGGGACCTTGTCCTAAGTAGGGGAGGCATGATCTCATATGCTCTGGGGAAGGATCCCAATCTCTGTGAGTTAGAGGATATTCGATGCCGGGAGCCAGACCTGATCAATGCATGACAGGGTCTTGTGTGCCAACGATATGGGGGTGTATTCAGGATCGTGGGGTTTCCACATTTGCCTGCTTTGCAGATCCCCATCCAGTCTGCCCAGAGGGTAATCTGCCGGAAACATGCTTGACGCCCCGGTCGAGGAGGGTCAGAGATATCATATCAGGGGTAAGGAACAGCAGTTCAAATCACCTCCTATCAGTGTGACCCTGTGAGGAAGGGTTGGCAGAGGAGCCAGGAGTGTCTGCAGAGTGGATTGGAATTGCTGCTGGGGAACATAGATCGATAAGAAATTGCAATGTCTGCCCTCTAGTCAACCCTCAATCCCCACATATCGTCCTTGAGGATCTTCATGGGAGACTGAAACTACCAACTGGAATCCGTTGTGCAGTAAGATAGCTACTCTTTGGGAGCTCCGGGAGAACACTCTATCATAGCCAAACCGACCCAGAAAGGGACAGTGCATGCCCAACAGATGGGTTTCTTGAAGCATGAGCACTGCAGGTTGAAATCTCTTGAGGATGGGCCACTGTTTAATGTGATTCAGCAGGCTGTTTACATTCAATGATAGGATCTTAACCAGCTTTAACAGGGGGAAAAGACAAGGGGGGTGCCAGCCCCAAGGAGAGCATGTATTGCAAGTTGAATGCCCAGAGCTTCTGCTTTACATCCTCAAAGGAATGTCTGCGCTGTTGAACTGCTGCGTATATTCCGGGAAGATCATAATCATAGCATTCTGGAAGCTCAGGTCTTGGTGTAACCTGGCCTCATGGAGGATAATGTCACAGTCTTGATGGGTTAGAATATTTGCTATTAGCGGTCTGGGGGGCCCAGAGGAGGTCGATGGGTCAGAGACCGGTGAGCCCTCTCCACCACAAACCACTGGGCTAGTCTGTAAGCGGGGATCCATGACTTCAGCCAGTATTCCAGCAGCCGACCTCGCCAGATGTCTCCACACCTTCTGGGAAGCATACAAATGAGAGATTTTTTCTACGCAACCAGTTTACTGCATCTTTGGCTTGCTCCTCCAGTGACGCCGTTGTAGAAAGGAGCCTGGATACTTGTAGCGTGAGGGTGGCCACATCATCCTTCATTGAAGATACTCTAGTCTCAACTTTACATTATCCAACCGGCGACATTCCAGAGGTCCTGTTATAGCAGGGCCACATCTATTCGGACCTCACCCACCTTATTTCGACCGCCTTTCTTGAGTTCTGGATCACCTTGAGGATGACCGCTAGGTCTGCCTGCATGGTGGGCGAACACACAGGAAGAGGGCCCCCGGAAGGCCAGTTTGCACCAGAAGCAGGTTTGGTGTATTGATCAATCTTCATCTGTGCTGGTGCGGGGAGGCCTGTTCTGTCCTCTCTGGCAGTTTGCACGTGTATCTGGGAGGAATGCAGGTCACTCCCCTGTGGCTCGCTTACCCCGGTGGGGCAGCATGAGCAGCCAGGATAGCCGAGAATCCACCAGCGAGTCAGAGGAATCTGACAGGGGTGGCACTGGGCTAGGTGGGATGTCTACCATCAGCCGGGCATCCTCTATCTGTAGCATCCACCTCAATGGCACGCAGGGCCCAAGAAGAGCATAGTTATCATCAGGCCCAGCCCCAGGCCCCTCAAGACAACAATCCAAAGCAGGAGGAGGGAGGAGAAAAACAGGGGGGGTGCCAGCAGTGCAGGCTTGAAAGGGTGTGTGTGTACAATGAATCAGCCCTTCAGGAGTAGGCATATCTCCTGCAGCTGCCACTCAGCAGTCTCAGCCATGGTTAGGAGGGGGGATGGACCCCAATCCTCAGACACTCCCCCCCCTGCCAGTCCGAACAGAGGCCACAGCAGGCTTCCAGTACCCCACCAATGTGTCACAGAGAGGTGTGGGAGCCCTTCCTTAGGTCACAGGCAGTAGCTCCTGCAATCAACCGGTCTCCCACCACCACTCCAGAAAGTAATGGCAGAGTCAAGGGGGGCCCAGCACAAGGGCCTGGGTTTATGAAACGCTTTGCTCAGGCCAGAGCACAGCCAAGAGAGAGGGGGGCCCCCCAAAGATGCTCCCCCAGGACCGGCCTCCGCTACCTCTTTAAGTGTGTTTGGCGCCAAGCACTGGGTCTCGGCACCCTCTCCTGTGCCAACCCGGACTCAAAGGCACACCGCTTGCCACAGCATCTACCACCTCCAATCTTCCTCGCGGGTCCACGGTCTCCAAATCAAGGGACCCGCACCCAACCACATCGCAGCCTCGAGCAGCGGCACTCCCTACCAGCCCCGGAACAGACTCCCCCAGAGTCCCAGGTGAAGCTCTCTCCCAGCCCACAGGGTACTGCGGGTGATGACTTCTCTCACTGGACCCGCTACTCAGTTGCAGCCCGCCATCTTAGCGGTCACTGCACCTCTGTCCCAGAGAACAGCTCTCAGTAGCCTGGCTCGGATCCTCAGATCTTCCCCACCACTGAACGCAGTAGGGGAAGCAAAAAACGGCGGTATCGGATGGCTGATGTTGGAGTATGATCACGGGGTCTGATGGAGCCGCTCTAGATAGCAGCCGCCATCTTGACTGCCGAAGCCAGACATCATATTTGAGTACATTTAATTAGTGTTTTCCACAATACACTCTGTATAACATTGAACTCAATCAGTCATTCTCTTTGGTATATTGTTTACTTCAGTATATTGAATCTGAGTTTAGCGTTGGCATACTGTTTACTTCAGTTCATGAATCTGAGTTGTATTATGATCTATCATATTCATTAGCATTTAATTCATGTTTTTCTACAGTAAATTATGTATCCTATCAAATTCAGTTAGTGTTTTTCTGTGGCCTTTTCTATATTCAACTGCATTAAATTTGTGTTTTATTGTGACGTGTTTATATCAGTACATTCAACTAGAGTTTTACTGTGGCATAGCTTATATTCCATTGCATTAAACTAGTGTTCTTATAAGGCTTATCTTATATTTATTGACATTGAATTAGTATTTTCTATGACACATTGTATATTTTGTAATCAGTTTTTAAGTGTGTCATATGAAATATTTAATTGCATTTAATCAGTGTGTTTCTTTAATATAGCCTATATATGATTGCATCAGATTAATGCTTTTAATTCATATAGACCATGTTACACTGCTGTGAATTTGTGGTTTCCTTTGATATATCGTATATTTCATTGCAATGAACTAGTGTTTTTTACGATTTATCATGTGCTTCATTACATTGGATCCATGTGTGTCTGTTCTGACCCTATATTTTATAACATTGAATTAACTTTTCCTGTAAAATAGCTGCATTTCTTGCATTGACTTAACATTTTTCAGTGACATAGTCTATATTTTGTTGCACAAAATTAATGTTTTCTATGGCATAATTTATATTTCATTGCATTTTGCCATTTAAATGTAGAATATATGAGATGTCAATTGTTTTCAAATGTTCGTATTGCATTATCTTTAGATTCCAGTTACAGTTTACAAACAGAAGTTACAATGGAAATAAAAAGCAATGAGAGCATGATCAGGTAAAAATTCCCTGGTAAGAAAATTAAATCTCGTCAATTGTAGTACTGAAATATTTACAATATATTACACTTTAATGCATATACTTTAGTAGATATGTTGAAAGCTCGATGCGTTATCAAAAGTGCAATATTTTTTTAAAAGAGAGTGTCACGGGGACAGGGTAAACTGAGTGCAGGGAGCAGTGGTGGCTCCTCCGGTAAGGCAGAGGATCTGCTCAAAAGGAAAAATAAAATGATAATAACATTTCGTTATTATTATTTTATTTTTCCTATGGAGTCAGTGGCCCTTGGGACAGGGCGGGGCTGGCCAAATCTGGGAGTGGAGTGATTTAAGTGCACATGACTGCTTGGCCTACCCTCTCCGGTCGGACAAACAGTCCGCGCATTTTGCATCTCACCACCAGGCTTGCTTTACACATCCTGGTGAGGAACATACAAAACTTCCCATTCCTCGTCTGAGCGCCGATCCACGGTGTTCAGACCAATCACAACGCTGCATTGCAGCATTGTGATTGGCTATGGGAAGCCTGGGAGCTCAGGTGCTTTCTGTTGCCGACGTAGACAGGAAGAAGATGACGGAGGAAGGAGACGGCAGCCTGCCCAGGTAAGGTTTTTTTTTCTTCATTCCTCCCCCTCATTAGCTCCAGCCTCCCCTACTCCCATCTGGTAGCAGCCGCCACTGGCCTTGAGGATGTGGCGTGGCTACATCTTTTGGGGTCTGATGTGGAGGAGTTGGAGCCGAGAATGGCCTAGAAGAATGTTGTGGTCCTGGAGACACAAAGGTACCCTGCAGCTACTGTGAGCAATGAAAACCAAGAGATTCACTGTGCTCCTGGGAACCCTTGTCCCTCACGTAGCATCGTCTACTCCATGGGCTTTGGATAGAATAGGCCCTGTTGGTCTGATGAATCTAGCAGGAGGAGACTTGCTGGAGCCTCCGGCATGGAAACACAGGGGAACATGCTTCCAAAATGCCTGTGGCAGAAAAAGGTGCCAGGGCGAAGCAGTTTGTTTTTGTCCCAATTTCAAAATCTGGAGGATTGCCTGCATATCTGTACAAGGGTTCTCATCTCTTTCTGATGAGGGTGTACCTATGCAAGCGCATCGCCAGTGCATGCTTGATAAAGAGCTAATTTCAGCTCATATCTCATCGATATTGATGATTGGTGATTCTGAGAAGGAATGTAGGCTGTTAAACAAGCGCACAAAGGGGGACAAAGAGACAAGAGGCACAGTGATGACTGAGGTGGGCCATTCTCAAGATTATTAGAGGATCTTGCAAGAATATCTTAATCACTTTGGCTGATGGGTAAATATTGATCTTCCATGAGTGCAGTCAAGGGACTAGGAGACAGAGGTAGAGACTACAGACAATCAAGAGGGAACTAAACAACATAGGCCAAGAGGCTTCATTGTGCCACCTCGCCAAGCTAAATGCAGCAGTTGAAAGGAATTGCCATGTGTTCAGATAGGTGAGAGTTGGAAGTGAGAAGGAAGTGACTATGCAGTGGTACCCAGACTGACCCCAGTCCTATTGATTTTAATGGTTCTTACTGAGTTTAATATAAAGGTCCTATTTTTTGCCTGACAGGTTAGAGTTAAAGGTACTGCAATGTGTGGGCTTTAATCATTGTCAAAACAGAATAGTGTGTATTCTCCCTTCCTCTCAGATGATATTGTGGTCCCCGCATTTGGCTTTGCCAATGCTGGATGCTTTTCAAATGCTCCAATAGCACAAATACCAACGACCAGCCATCTTTAAAGTATATTGAGTTTTACATCATTTTCAAGATGACTGCCACATTCTCTGCTGCATCATAGAGAGACACAATATGGACATTTTAAAAATAATGTTTGCGGCTTTGCATGATGCAGTGTCAGTTATGCAACATGATGTTGCACAATACTGTGGCAATCTTGAAAATTTGAATTACTCCAGTACTGGAACTTTCATATATTCACATGCTTGAATCATTCCCCGTTGTCAACATGGGAGTCCCACGGTACCTTATAATAGCAATAAAATGTTAAGGAGAGACTAAAAAAGGCCCTAGTCCCTCCAGCTTTGTAATACATCATAGTCATTTTTAAAAAAGAGACCAAACTTAGGTTTCAACCAGTCATATTGCCCTGCCCTCGAGAACACTCCTCTGAGAAGCTCCAGTCCCTCAGATTTTCTACTGCAAGTTTTGCGAGGAAGTCTCCACTGAGCTCTGCTCAGTTATACCTGTTCTCAACTATCCTAAACAATTCCAAACCTTCTGATTTTTCTCAGATTTATACAGATTATCCTTAAAACCAACTTGTCTGTATTTCTTAACTTCGATTCTGGCTTCATAATGTCTGATAAAGCAAAGAAGAGTCTTTTCAGGGCCTGTTCAGCCTATGGAAAGTAAAGGCTTTATCCGGATGACCCTCATAGGACTGTATATATTGCCTTTACCCAGCACATACCCACCAAAGAATGTAATGTCATACCTTTTCTACTAAGACTCTGATGACCGCGGTTGCTGATATTGCTCCAAAAATCTAAGGTCAGGAAGGAGCCTGATGTCTGATGACCACTGTGAGGACTCTTCAACCCCCTCAAGAAAATCGCAGAAGAAGGAGAGATAATCTCATTCTCACTCTTCTCTGGAGCAGCCTAAAAAAGCCTAAAAAAAGACCACTTATGAGTCTTACAGAGGATGCAGTCCTTCAAACTCTCTTCAGGAGGGTGAGGTTTCTTTCAATTGAAAGGAGAAAAAAACAATCATCTGTCTCTTCAAAAAGACCTGAAAAAGCTAGGTCTGAGCCTCCTACAGCACCTCCTTAAGTCTCTCACTCCTTCAAGAAACCGCCATCTGCACCATCTGCTGACAGAAAGTTGACGAGCATCTCTCCATCGATGAAAATCTTGTGGTCGATGACAAAGACATACACGGCGGCATCTATAACAGCGACCCCTACCACTGTCTCCACTCTAACTACGGCATTGTGTTTCTTGACGACGACATCCTCGTTGACGCCTCATATGCTTAGACCGTCAATGCTGAAGATCACACTGACGTTGTTGACGACAGTGAAGATGGTTCTTCCATTGACGATGACGGTTCCCCGTTATAACAGTGATGACGTCACTCCTGTCAATGGAACACACTGCTCTCTCAAGATCGCTGCTGTCATCCTCGCCGACGACAAAGACATGCACGGCGGCATCTATAACAGCGACCCCGACCACTGTCTTCACTCTAACTATGGCATTGTGTTTCTTGATGACTAACTCCTCGTTGATGCCTCATACTCCTAGACCGTTGATGCTGAAGATCACACTGACCTCGTCATCGACGACAGTGAAGATAGTTCCTCCATCGACGATGACAGTTTCCCGCCGACAACTATGATTTCACTCAAATTAATGGAACACACTGCTCTCTCCACATCGTTGCTGCCATCCTCGTCGATGACCCCGTTGACGAGAGAAAAAATGCAAAAACAAGAAAAAATAAAACAGTTAACTTCCTCACATACTTCTCCATGCAAGGAGTCACCATTGTTACCAGTCCATCTCTTGGATGAAGAAGATTCAGATGAGGAGGGGCCGTTTGGGGTTGCACATAGCCCATCTGAGCTGCATGTCAAGTGCCAGGAGGACAACTATGCTGAGGGTGATTATGAAGAGCAAGGATATTAGGCACCTCAAGATCAATATCCTCACCAATGCCAAGAGGAAATGGTGTGTCTGCCTTCCTCACTAGTTACAAACCTGAATTTTGTGCTCTCAGATTAAAGAAAACGTTTTCCACCAACTTAATCTACTACTGCACAAAGTTTCTCACTTGTAAAATCTCCATCTGGGCAGCCATATACTCCACAGCACAGACCATTGTTACTGCCTATGTCTGTAAGGCTTACTTCTCAAACAGCTCTCCTCCAGGACCCAGCAACTTCCAATTACGACAGACAAGAAGGGGAGCTCCGCTACACCCACATGGAGAGGGATGGTTATCTATTGCCTGCACCATCATTCCCGTCGCCAACTCCAGTGGGTTCCTCACCTGAAGACTTTGGGAGAATCCATAACCTGCTAGAAAGAGCAGCAAAGAGGTATGACCTGCTCATGCCCACTATGCACACTGACTGCTTTCTGGATGATTTCAAGGAGCCTTTTCGGAAGGGTGTAAGAGCTGTGCCCATTGTGAGTTACATATGGGATGAGGGCCTAAAAGTAATTAAAAATTCAGCCATGGTGACTGCTGTTGTATCACACGTGGATAAAAAATACAAAGCTACAGAGAATGCTCCTGCATGTCTCACTAGTCAAACTAAGCCTGATTTAAGTCATCACACAGTCAGCCCAGCACAAATCTAAAAACTCCTCATCTCCAATTGCAGCACCTCTGGACAATGAAGGTATGCGCCGTGATAATATCGATAAGCATTTTTCATCCATGTCAGCACTTACTGTAAGGATGGTGAATTCCCTGGTGGTTCTTGGGAAAGATGATCTCCAAATGTGGTCCAGTATTGCCCCATATCCGGACCAGCTCCCAGAGGACATTAAAGCAGAGGCCAAAAAAAGCTGTACAGGTAGGTGAGCACACATCATCGGAAGTGATAGATTGTGCCTTGGACATTACCACTACTGCATTTAGACACCTTGCAAGAGCTGCTGTGTTAAGGAGACAGGGCTGGCTCAAAGATACCTCTTTTAGACTGGAGGTCCAAAACAAGATTTTGGATCTACCCTTAGATGCCGAAGCCTTTTTCAGCAGGCATATTGACGAACCCTTACAGGCCAATAAAACATACACAGAAACAACTAAGTCATTGGGCATACTTCAATATTGGAAATTGGCGTTTGAGGTGCTAGGGGAAGAGAACTTGTCTCGTACAGAGGGGGTTGCCAACAATATCGTTACCCCTCATATTCATCTGCCTGTCAGCAGTTTCGTCCCCAGTTCTCACAAAGGCAATCACCACAAACAGCCTACAGTAGGCCAGCACCAAGAGGTGGAGCATGACGTCAGGGAAAGGACACTGGCCGATGCCAATGACCACCTACAGGCTCAGGCTACTCCTCTTTTCTCCCTTTTCAGACTAGGAGGAAGAATATCTAACTATATTCGATGCTGGCAATGTATAACAACATACCAATGGGCCTTAAACCTTGTTCTTGGGCCTTGGTTAAGGGTGTACATGAAGGTTTTATACACCAGCCCCTTTGCCTCAGTGTGCATTAATGCCCCCTGTCTCCGCTTCTTTGTGCCCTCATTATGGAGCCCCTGGCCACATGGGTAACATGAGATGCGCAGGTATGGGGGTTTGACTGGGGCATCGCCACGGACGACCGCATCGCTTTGTATGCTGCTTTTTATAGCCAGGCCAGCAGAAATGGACCCAGGGTTCTTCATATCCTATGACTTTTCAGTGAAGCGTCGAGCTGCATGCCAATTAGCCTAAGTCCTTGTTGGTCCCTTTGCAGGGTGCCCATGTTACTGATTCCTGGCAATCTCATATTACGATCCGTCGGCTCAGCTTTCCATACCTGGGAGTGTATATTTCTATAGAACTGGACTCCACGCGAAGCCTCAATTCGAATCCTGTGACACGCAGGGTCCGTGAAGATCTGAAGCGGTGGCACAATCTTCCTGTCAACGTCTTGGGTTGTATCGCCCTTTATAAAATGATGGTTCTTCCGAAATTACTATATGTGCTGCAAAATTATCCCTTGCTCGTGCCTCGGACATGGTTTGATGCTATTAGGGCCATAGGAAGCCGATTCATTTGAACGGGTGGCCCTTCCCGAGTTGCTTGGGGGAAATGCACATGGGCATCTTACGAAAGGGTATTGGCTGACATTAAGTTCTATTACTGGCCTACTCAACTTCTCCCACAGAATGATTGGTTGCACAGGGTTGGGATGATTCTGCATACAGAGGCAGCTGGCCCTGCTGGGGCTTGATAGAATAATGGGTATCCTATATGGTGCCCCTATCCCCCCACAGTTGCCTGAAATCACCCAAGTAGTTATTCACACTTGGAGGCTGGCACTCCGCTGGATTTAGTGGGACTATAGGCTCACTCTGGAGACTCTGTTGTGGGAGGGTACATTGCTCGTGCAGGTGGCCTCCCTTAGGGGATTCAGAGGTTGGGATAATATAGGCATTTCCTGACTTGGAGACGTTTGAAAGGGTGGGATGCTGAAGTCCTTTCAGGAGTTGGCGTCAGAATGTAAAATACCATCCTCCCAATTCTTTTGCTATCTTTTTATTTTTTTAATTTTTTTATTTGTATTTTTAAACCAATACAGAACAAATAGCGTGTCACAGTTTAGCACAACCGCGTCAAAGCAACTGCAGGTTATCCACATCAAAAAACACCTCATTCCCCACAACCCAGAGACCGGTGAGATAAGTGGTCTCCACACCAGGCACTGTATTAACATCATACTCCCCAACCACCTTGTCTCCCCCAATGTTCGGAGATGTAGGCCCAGTGGTCCCCCCATCTAGAACACAGTTTGCTCCGAGAGCCGTGTTGCGCTATGCCACTCCCAGCCCTCCATCCATCACATGATATCTTCTCCATTTTCCCCACACCTTACGGAACTTCCACAGGCACCCTCTTGCTTTGTATGTAACCCTCTCCGCCGCCATATACATGTCCATTGCTCTCCTCCAGTCTCCCAGTTGGGGAGGCAGCGACGCCCCCCGCATACGGGCCACATCCCTTTTCGCTAGCGCAAAGATAAGTTGCGGGCGCCCCAAGTCTACATCTCCGGTATGCCCAGAAACACAAATTTGGGATCTACAGGCAACGTTTCCTCCAGCACTTTACTCAACTCACCCAATACGTGGGACCAATATACTTGTATAACAGGGCAGTCCCAGAGAATATGATAGAAGTCCCCCTGTGGCTGTCCGCAGCATAAGCAGTGGGGGTCGCTGGCTCGGCTCATACGGTGCAGACGTACCCTATCGTAGTACACCCTGTGTAATATTTTGTATTGGATGAGTCGCAGGCGAGATTTTATCGCTACTTCTCTATGGTGCATTAGGGCCACCTCCCAGTCCACTGTTTCTAGTATGCCCAGGTCCCGTTCCCATGCTGCTCTAAGTTTCCCTAGTCTGTCAGGCATATTATTATTCAGATTCCTGTACGTTAGAGAGACTGCTTTATTATGTATCCTTTCCTGCAACAGGCGACCCTCTAGCGGGGCATATTCTGGCAGGGAAGAGGAGAGGGAACTCTCGGCCATCCAGGCATGCCTCAATTGCGCATATTTGAGAAATCGAGTAGTGTGTAGACCAAACTCCGTTGCAAGTGTCCTAAAGGGTTTGAGTCCACCCGCACCACTACGTCGCCTAAGTTGGAAATGCCTATATCATCCCAGCCCCCAAAGCCCCGCAGTTTGTGGAGTTCCTTCAGCCAGGTACAGTGCCAAATTTGGGGCCTGTTAAGTGGGCTTGAGCGCCCAGCCCAGTACCTTCATCGCCCCGTCCCAGACTGCCAATGTAATTTGCGTGGCCGGGAGTAGACGTCCTATCCCACGCCCTCCATAAAGAAAGTACAGGCATGAACTGTGCGCCAAAGTGCTTCTCTTCAGCCTGTAGGCAGGATGATACGCCGGTACATGGATCCAATCATTCACCGGCGTCAAATGCTCCGCCCAATAATAGGCCTCGATATCCGTTGTACTGGTTCCGCTGTAGCGTACTCAGGGTGATCCGGAGATGCTTCCCTAACCACAACAGGGAGCGTAGTTCCGCATCAATCGCGCGGAACGTCCGCCCGGGGAGTGGGAAGTACTCATTTTGGAGACCATAGAGGAAGCGGGGTAAGGTGATCATTTTGAACATCGCAGCACGACTGAGGATCGTAAGGGGGAGGGCCTACCATCGTTGGGCATCATTCGCGAAATTCGCTACGACCCGTTGAATATTGTTTTGGTATGACATGTGTCTATCTGTGGTTAAAAATACCCCCAGATACTTAAACCCCATCTGCGCTATCTGCAGTGCCCCAGGAAGGGGGGGCCACGCCTCCCTGTCTTTTGGGCTGTATATGACCGATTTGTGCCAGTTGATGGCGTAGCCCGAGAAGGACCCATATCTGTCCAGGAGTTCAAACAGGGCGGGGACCGTTTCCTCCGGTCGAGTGACATATAGCAATATATCGTCTGCATATAATGAGATTTTTTCCTCCCCCTGTCGGACGGTGTGATCTGAAACCCCCGTATCTCCCCGTTCTGTCTGATCTCGTATGCCACTATTTCGATTGTGAGGTCAAATAGTAGGGGGGGACAACGGGCATCCCTGTCTGGTTCCCCGTCAGATGGGGAAGTCATCCGACAACAGTCCATTCACCTTAACCTGCGCTCGGGGGTCCGTATAAAGAAGTCCGACCCACTTTCAGAATTTGGGTCCAATCCCAAATTTGACCAGAGCGGCCTCTAAAAATGGCCAATGTACAGCGTCAAATGCTTTTTCAGCGTCTAGGGAGAGAAACATATGGGGATCATCACGGTCCTTCACCGCCATGAGCCAATTATGGGCCCTCCGCAAGTTCTGTCTGGTCGCCCGCTCTGGCAGGAAACCCGTCTGGTCGCAGTCAGAAATTACTTGGCGCAGACGGAGGGCCAAGATGGTCGCCAGGAGTTTGGTCTCTATGTTGAGGAGTGAGATTGGGCGGTGGGTGCACTCTTCCGGGGGTTTTCCCGGTTTATGAATGGGAATGATCATGGCCATCCTGAGATCCAGGGGAAGGATGCCCTCCTGCGCCGCGTCTCGGAACAGTGCTAAGAAATGTACTGCCAGGAGGTCTGCCCCTTTCTTATAAAATTCCGCTGGGAATCCGTTCCGACCTAGGGCTTTTCCTGGGCACAATTTAGTGATTGCGTCTTTCAGTTCGTCCATCTTTATATCCGCTTCCAGCGTCTCTCTCTCAATATCATCTAGTCTCGGGGTCTGGATAGTGTCTAGGTACGCTGATACCTCTGCCGATGTACCCAATTCCCGGGCTTCGTAAAAAACTCTAAAATAGTCGGCGAACGTCCGTACTATCTGCGCATCCCCTCTATACTCCCGCCCCTGGTGGTCCACCACATAGTCTACCCACCGGGCTTCCGCCTCCCTGCGACTAAACCATGCCAGGAGCTTGCCAGATTTGTCTCCCACATCATAAAGTCTATGGAGGGTCGCCTGCACCCGCGTTTTAGCCTCCTCTGTAACCAGGGCCCTACAGTGCTGTTGCAAATTCTTTTGCTATCTTGAGCTCCGCCAATACCCTTTCCCAGTATCAGGACAGCCGGACTGATGTCCCGAAAGGAGTCCCCTGGAGTGTAAGCTTCTTATGGGCCACTTAGGCAAGGGAGGGGTGTCACAAATGTATCGATCCCTAGTACTACATTTCCCTATGAAACTAGATACCCTGAGAACCAAATGGGAGACTTGGGTTGGAGAACTCGGCAAGGCCGATTGGCATGATGCGTGCATAGCTCCTCGGACTCTGGCAATCTCAGCTAGGCTTCGGCTGATACAATTTAAATACTTGTACCAAGCATACAAGACACCTTTGCAGATGTGGAGAGATGGCCTCTGCAACTCCCCCCATGCCCCTGATGCCAATACTCTCCTGGAAATTTCTTCCATGTAATCTGGGCAAGCTCAGCCTTTCAATCTTACTGGAGACTCTCTTTTCTATCCTTTCTGCTGTGGTCGGGGATCATGTATAGCCCTAGCCCCAGATAGCTATTTAAAGTATTCTGGAGGATATGGGTGGACTCAGAGGGGACAGAACACTGATGGGTCTCAGCACGGAGATAGCCAAGAGAGACATTGCCTGTCACTCAAATGCCGTGTTGGCACCACCTGTCGAGGCATGGAGGAAGGGCATGGACTGGTGTGGCAAACTTGAGGAATTAATATATGTGGCATGGGGATGTCCTAGAAAATTCACAAAAGTATGGCAGAAATGGTGGGATCACTATGGTCTATCTGGATAGTTTCTGTCTGGCTGCTTGCAAGCAGGCAGCGCTTTGGAGGCATTTGAGGTGCTTGTAGTTTGGGAGCGTATTTGGGTTTGTTCTATTTTTTTTCAGCTATGACAATGTGCGATGCGAGGCACCTTTATGATTGTGGTTCACATTTAAATAAATGTTTTGTAAGGAAAAAAAATACTTTGTTCAATTCGGCAATACATTTTGACTTAGTTGCCAACCCTAATTCAAAACCTCCATTCCGAAACATCTACGCCTTCTCAAGTTGGAGGTCAAAACCCTGCTCAAGAAGGGGGAGATTGAACGAGCTCCTGCTTCACAACAGAGAAAGGGATTCTATTCCTGTTTTTTCTTGGTCCACAAGAAGTTAAAGGAGTGGCAACAAATTCTAGACCTGAGAAGCCTCAACACCTATCTCAAAAAGCAGTTGTTACGCATGGTAACATTGGACTATATTCTGCTACTAAACAAGGTAGATTATATGTCTACGCTTGACCTCCAGGATGCGTATTTTCACATCCCCATTCACCAGTTGCACAGTAAATTCCTAAGATTCAAAGTAGCTGGCAGTCATTACCAGTCCAGGGTTCCTCTTTTTTGCCTAATGTCTGCCCCTCGAATATTCACAAACTGACTCCTGTGGAAGGCTAGAGGAAAACAAGCCCCAGGTATTCCCTTATTTAGACAATTGGTCAGTCAAAGCACCTTCCAAACATGCTGCACAGAAATCAACAACTGCATGCACAACCCTATTCAGCGAGATGGGCCTCATTCTAAATCCACTTAAGTCAGTTCTCTACCCATCAAGAAGCATAAAGTTCTTGGGAGCAACTCTCTTTGTAAAGCGTACCTCATGTCAGAGAGGCAATTAAAGCTAATGTCATTAGCAAAAGTGGTACCAAAAAATGGGTCTCTTGTTTTGCCTTTATAAGTCCCTCATAGGGATGATATCATCATGCCTCCCTCTGGTTCCATTATGCCGTCTACAAATGCATCGGCCCCAGGAAGAACTCAACGGGCAGTGGATTCAGGCAACGGGGTCTTTCGACGACCTCATCAAAGTCACTCCTCCATGTTCAAAGCCCTATCCTGGTGGATGCGTCAAGCAAATCTGTCAGTCAGCCTTTCTTTCTTAAGTTCAGCTTCTCCACTAGTTATCCCTACTGATGCCTCACTAAACGGATGGGTTAGCGTACCTTTAAGATCTACAGGTCAGCGGCAGCTGGCAAATGTCTCATCGGTATTTCCATATCAATCTGTTTGAGCTCAAAGTAGTGCTCCTAGCCTTGCAGGCTTTCCTTCCAAGGATAAGAAACTGCGGGTTACTCATGTAGACTAACAATATGACCATGATGCACTACATCAGCAAGCAGGGCAGTACAAGTTCACATCTCCTCTCACAGAAGGCATAAAGCATCTGGGGATGGTACTTCCACCATGGAGTGCATGTACGAGAAGATCATGTCCCGGGAAAGCAGAACACAATAGTGGACACTCTCAGCAGGCTCAGGTCCGCTTGCCACCAGTGGGAGATGAACCAGGAAATACTCTACAACATCTTCTCCCAGTGGGACAAACTGGATCTTGACCTCTTTGCAACCTCCCAGAACCAGAAATGCTGGTTCTTCGCAAGCTGGCATCATCATTGGGGATCATGGAAGAATGCATTTTCGATGGCATAGCCTGGAATCTATGCTTACGCCTTTCCTCCTATACCACTCCTCATGAGAGTCCTAATGAATATGAAGGCTGAATAATGCAGAATAATTCTCATAACCCCCAGATGGCCACACCAGCCTTGGTTTATGGAACTGCTTCTCCTCTCAGGGAAAACACACATCCAGTTGAAGACAACACCTTCTCTACTAACGATGAACCAGGGTCAATTGTTGCATCCAGATCTGGGTCTCCTCACTTATTAGCATGGCTCATGAGTACAATGATTTCACCCATCTAAACATCACCAGATTGCATAGAACTACTGTCCAGAGCCTGCGCAGAAAGTACAAACCAAACCTATCACCTTAAGTGGAAATGTTTTTGCATATGGTGCCAACAGGCGTACATCCACATTCTTCAGCACCTGATGTGGTCCTTCCATATCTTCTCCACTTAGCGCGCTCAGGATTGGCTCATGCATCTATCGCAGTTCATTTGGCTGCCATTTCCCACCTTCAGGCGATCACCCATGTCACCATCATTATGGTCTGCCAGAATATTGAAACATTTTCTCACAGGATTATTAAGAATTTGTTCACCAGTTAGACCTCCGACTCCGCTCTGGCAGCTGAACGTTGTGCTCTCACAGCTTATGAAGCATCCGTTTGAACCCATTCATAGGGCGGATGTTAAATTATTTTCCTGGAAGGTAGCTCTCCTTATAGCTTTAACCTCTGCCAGGCGTGTCAGCGAGATTCAAGCCCTCACCATACAGGATCCTTTCTTGCCATTTAGGCATAATAGAGTGATGCTTCATACAAACCCTAAATTAATTCCTAAAGTCTCTTCGGACTTTCACCGCAATGAACCTGTCATCCTTAAAACTTTTTTCCAGATGCTTCAAAGCCCGCCAAAATTGTACTGCATTCTTCAGATATCAAAAGCTGTTTGAAATTCTGTGTAGACAAAACAAAACATTTTCGCAAGTCTACTCAATTGTTTGTGGATTAGAGCTTGCCACGAAATGGGTATCCTCTCTCAAACAGAGCATTGTTAGGTGGATATACAGCACAATTCACTTCTGCCATCAAGCAGCGGGCTGACGTTGGTGCACAAACACTCCTCAAGAATGTTATCTGCTTCAACGGTGCTGTTTGCTGGTGTGTCGCTGCAAGACAATTTGCCGGGCAGCTACGTGGCAAAATAGGCACATCTTTACAAAGCATTGCTGCTTGAAATATGCAGGTCACAGCGACGCAGCAGTGGGTCAAGCAGTACTAAGACGTATAAGACATATCTACGTATACATACTTGATCAGCGATGTACGTAATCACACATAAATATATCTACTCTTATCCACTAGTACAAAGGGAACAAGCATTGGAAATGCAATAGGTCTCACATTTGTTTAATTTAGAGTGTTTGGTTTTGCTAATGGTATTGTATTTTAGCCATGTGTTATTGAGTGTATGTATGTGATGTGTTGTGGCATTATGTGTTTTGAATTGTAATTGTTAGCTGTGTAGCAGTATGAAGCATAGAGTTAGGAGAATAAGAGCAGTGTTTATGATTTAGGAAGGAGAGTGAGGAGGAGAAGAACAGCATGAGGGACAAAGAAGGAATATGAGGAGGAGAGTAGCATGAGGCAGAAGAAAGGCGAGTGACGAGAGCAGTATGAGGGAGAAGGAAGAGAGTGAGGAGGAGATTAGCATGAGCTAGAAGGAAGGAGAGTGAGGGGAGCAGTATGAGGAATAAGGAAGGAGAGAGAAGGATAAGAGTAGGATTAGGGACATGAAAGGAGAGTGATGAGCAGAAGAGTAGTGTGATGCAAAAGGAAGGAGAGTGAAGAGAGCAGCATTAGGTATAAGGAAGTAGAGAGGTGTGGAAGAACAGTGTGAGGGAGATGGTAGGAGAGTGAGAAGGGGAAGAGCATTGTGAGGCAGAAGGATGGTGAGTGTGAAGGAGAACAGTATGAGGCACATGGGTGGAGAGAGTAAGGAGAAGAGCACCATGAGATATAAAAAAAAGGAGTGTGATAAGATTAGCGTAAGGCACAAGGAAGCTGGTAGTGGGACTGGTTGTGGCAGTTTGTGTGGTGATCCTGGTGGTGGTGGATGATCAAATCAGATACAGGTTCTCCCCTTATACCCACGAAATGGGCTAAAGTGTGCAGCTTCCCCTACAATGTGCACCAACTTTTGTGCAAAGCACCTTTCTCTGCTTGTCACCTTTGCCCCCAGTTCCTTAAATGCTCTTTTTTTCTTCTTGTGCAAGTGGCTGCCAGTGTTATGTGTTCACGCGTGTGAGCACGATTTGTCCATTAAAACACACGTTTACTCCAACACACACAATTTCACACATGCGTGCATGCTTCACAGCATTTGTGCAATATTCTTCCCTTACTTGCACTCTTCTCTGCTTCTGTGTTCAAATCATGTGTGTGCACTGGCATTTCGGCTGTGCACAAAGTTCTCCTCGCACACAGCCCTACAGTGCTACCCCGCTGGTCTTCACTACGGGGTAAGCACCAATAAAAAGACATTGGACGGGGGCAAGTCCATGTGCAAGCAAGAACCGAGTGGTGGGGGGGGAAGATGGGTTAACAACATGTAGAGTTGGTGGGTAAAAATCTGGCAACACTGCCTGCGACATACTTCCAGTGAGCTGTAAAAGGCCCGAGGACAGACATACAACTGCACCTGACATGCACAATGCAGGCCGTGTTCCTAAGTCACACACATGTGAACACACACCATAAAAGTACGTTTCTTGTGACTGGAAAGGAGGCCCACCCTTTACAACACCCAGCTTCTGAAGACCAGAATCAAAATAGTGAAATATCTGCAAGGAAGAAAACATTGCGCTGATGTTAATTTACTATCCACACACACAATCTAACACAGGCGGGGGAGAGATTTTTTGGGAGGGGAAATGTGTTGTGGGGGACCGGGGTTGCTGTTTTGTGATAAACCTGCTCTAATTTAAATTGTTTTATTTGTTATGATTAGTACTTCGAATTAACTTTGATATACTCGATGTGGTCTGGTGTAGCGGATAGTTCTCGCTAGTTTATATATTTTCTTATTCTGCGTTATTCGACAGCACGAACCTAGGTCCCTGACTCTTTGAACGTATTAACTAGACTGTGTTAATTTGAACTGGAGCATTTAAAATTGAGTAGGTGTACACAGAACTGTTTTGTTGTGGTGCTCCCATGGAGTCGGACTGAGTCGGTGTACACAGAACTGTGTTGTCGTGGTGCTCCCGTGGAGTCGGACTGAGTCGGTGTACACAGAACTGTGTTGTCGTGGTGCTCCCGTGGAGTCGGACTGAGTCGGTGTACACAGAACTGTGTTGTTGTGGTGCTCCCGTGGAGTCGGACAACAGCATCCAGAACGGGATGGGGGTCGGATGGAAACATTTAATTAGAACAGAGCTAAATGGCACCGTTCATTTTTGCATCACTCATATCTACACATCACCCGTAATTGTATGGCACTACACATATTTTAATTTGAGCCCAGGGAGATGAAGCCCAGATTCTCACAGTTTTAGTTACGTGGAGATAAATAAATTGTGAAATGAAGAATGCCGCTGCCCGCGTCCCAAGCAGTGGGACATCAGCAGGGCAGCATTCTAGTGGCCGCCCGTCGGAGCCTTCCCCCCCCTTGCTGCCTCGCGCGCGAGGCCTACGCCCACTTGGAAAAAACCACCTATCGCGTGGAGCTGGAGGCGGGCTGGGGGGGGGCGGGGGGTGCGGCTTACTCCCTACTTAGTGGGCTCCCTCGCCCAGTTCCTCCTCTGTCTCCTGCGCGCCGCACCAGCCTGGACACGCGTTCACGTCGGTACTCGGATCGGCCCCCCACCTCCTCGCGTCGTCGTGCCTTCCGGGAGATCTTTACGCCGGTAAGTCTTGCTAACCTCTCCCACCCCGGCCCTGTCCCTGGGCATGACCAGGTTGACGGGGCCCTGTGGCCCGGATGGCCATGGGTGTGGGGGGCGCAAGCAGTGGCCCGTGTCCCTGCGGGCAATACGGGGATGAGTTGGGTGTCAGGGTGCGATTGCGGGGTGGCAGAGCGAGTGGGGGGTCACTCGGGGACCGGGCCATGCGGAATGTTGCGAGTGTTGCGCCGGGGCTGAACACGTGGCTCCGGTGCCGTCGCGTCGCCCGGCGATGGTGTGGGTGCCGCCTCCCCCCGCCCCGTGGCATGCGCGGGATATCTTGGCGGGAAACGCATGATCGTACCTCTACGCGTTGAACGCTCACAGAACGCAGGCGAGCAAAGTTGGGATTTCGTGATTGAGGCCGCCGGGTGCCCCCCCCCCCCCCCTCGAATGGGTTGGTTCGCGGTAGTGTGGACCACCGTGTTAGGTGGCCGCGCGGCACAAGTGCTGCCCGAGCAGACTCACTCACCTTGATACAACTGCGGCTGGGGGTTCGCTGAGCGCTGCCTCGCTCCTCTCTGGGCTATAAGTAGGTGCCGCTGCGGTGCATGCCATTTTTGGTTACTGGGCGCAAGCAGTCGGGGTTTTACGAACACCTGGGGAGAGGAGTTGGCCTAACGGCTAGGGCGGTCGCTCGAACCTGGGGGACCGGGTTCGAGCCTCGGCAATGGCGCTGAACATCCTGTGATTCTTGGCAAATCACTTAATCATCCCGTGCCGAACAAAAAGGAGGAATGCGCCCTCATGTAACATTACTGGTGCGTTAATAGTGCCCTGATACCCCACACCGGGTCATGTTCGCGTTAAATGAAACTCCGTAATTTTGCCAAAGTGTAGTTCCCTCACGTTTAGAAGCATTGCGAGCAGAGCGAATGTGGGGAGCGGGCGGCGCATCGGCGTAGGTGCGGCGGAATTGGGGGTCAAGCGTCGCGGTGGGGTGTAGGATGAGAGCCTAGGGAGCGAGGACCAGCTGCTGCCTTCGAGGGTAAGAGGGTTCCTTGTGGGGCACGCGGGCACGGGTTCGATTCGGAAGCCCTCCTGTGCCGCTTTCTCGGCGTGGATAGCGTAACCTGACTGCAGCTGTATTCGGCTTTGGAGCTGGGGGGCAGGGTTCGAGGCGACCCCCGGCGCTGGCTGGGGAATCCATTTAGCAGGGCCGCAGTTTGCGGGCGAGAGCAGTGGGCCCAACGGCTGAGGCGGCCATGACGCTTAACATCCTGTGATCCTGGCCAATTCACGCAACCCCCCCCTCCCCCCCCCCCCCCAAGCATATCCGATCGAGCGTGTCCTCACGTAAATAACGCAACTAGTGCTGTGTAAAGCGCTGCGAGTATATAGCATGGTGCCTGGGCCGGGTAACGCGTCCAGCCACCCAGCAGCACCTCCTGGCAGCGGGGCAATTTTCATAAACCGGGTTGCCCTCGTGTCCCCTGTTTCATGCTTCCGGTGTAACGAGGCGCACGCGAGTGAAGGGCTGCCTCATCGCTTGGCCGGGTGGTCGTTCTTGAGGCGGGTTTCGTGTACCACGGGGTCCGGCATGGAGGGCCGGGCTTGCACAGCGGGGGGGGCAGCGGGGGATGCACTAAGGAATACGAAATAGCGATGGCGCGGGGGCGCACGGGCGCACTTCCACGTTGAGTCCCAGGAACGGGATCTGCCCCCCCCCCCCCCCCTTCGTTCTTGGGTGGTAGGGCCGAGGCGCTAGGCCCATCTCTGCCGCAATTGCTAGGGCTGCCCCCGCCAGGGCAAAGCCGGCGCACTGGGTGCTTGCGAAAGGGGTCCAGGCTTGACTACTTCTCCTCCTTCCAGGGCTGGTAGCTGCTACGTTGCTGTGTGTACGCTTGATGCTGGCCATTGTACTAATCACCGTTCCTTTTCCAATTACAGATCGGTGAGGGAACGCCCGCGCGGTAGGGCTAGGAACGAGGCAAAGGCGCTAAAAGGACGCACGTAGCTGTACTGTCGGAGCATCGCCATGGAGAACATCGGGACACCGGGTCCACTGTTCTCCCAGGACACGTCGGTCGAGGAGACTCAGTCGAGCGCACCACAGGAAGGGGTTTGGGCGGACTTTATGGCGTTCGCCCGAGAGAAGGGCACGGCTTGGGCCCAAGGTTTTCTGGAGGGTCGCAGGGCGGAGGATTCGGGCGTTGTCGTAACCCCCCCCGAGGGCGCCCCAGGCCTATCCGGGTCTGAGCCTTGGAGATCCACCCGGGTGCGCAAGCCCACATCAAAGGACATGCCGGAGGCCCAGCCGGCCAGGAAACGGCAGGCGACCGCACCACGCTCCGGCCCCCCGGTGGTCGCACCAACACCGCTACACGAGTCGGCCACAGGACTAACTGACTTGGCCCAGATGGGTAAAGCCATGGACCAGATGCTTGGCCTCATGGCTGTTTTTCAGAGCCGCCTCGACGCACTGGCCGCACCACCAGCACCGGCCCCCTCACCGGCTCAGGCGCCCGTACTACAGGTTTGGGCTGGCCAGAGCTCAACCACTGAACGGAGCATTGGTGAGCGGGGGGGAGCGTTGGGGTTGTTAACACCAGGGGAGGCCGGCCCTTCCGCAAACACGGCGGCAAGCACCCCCCCGGCAGGTGCTGCGGCACCCCCCCCCCCGCTCGCACAGGCGGTTACCATACCACCCGCCCCCGCTGCCGCGGAGCCTGTGCCCGTTGCACCTACAGTTGTGGCGGCCTCCGGAGGGGAGGGTGTAACCCAAGTCCAGAAGCCCCTAGTTACACAGGCACCGCTGGCATCAGGCCGTTGCTCCCTGGCGTGGTTGGTGCCGCAGGCCGCAAAGGAAGGGATCTGGAGGAGGGAATATATAGACATCCTAACATTAATTATGCATGGGTCAGCTGGGGCGGACACGAGGATGATGGGCCGCAAGGAGGAGGAGAGGGTCAGGTACCAGCGGTGGCCGGACAAGACCATCGAAAACTGGACATCTGCATTCAATATATTGGCAGCGGTTATAGTACAGAAATTCCCCGAGCAGAGTGAGGCCCTAATGCAGTACGCCAGCACCATACAAGAGGAGGCGAGGCTCTCGGGGGGGTTGGGGTGGTTCTACTATGACCAAGATTTCAGGAAAAGAATGGCCTTATGCCCAGACTTGGGGTGGGACCAGAAAGAAATTCAGCTTTGGGTAGAACACATGTGCCGCCCCACCAGGGAGAAGAAGGACCAGGGATATAAAGGGCAGGGTGAGGCAGCTGACAAAAGGAAAGACTACTCCCCCAAGCGCTCCTTTAGGCAGCCTTTTCGGGGTGGCAGGGGGCGGGGCCAGCGGCAGGGCAAGAGATTCAATTCTGGGACGTGCCGCCTTTACAATGGGGGCAATTGCACCTGGGGCAGGTCATGTAAGTTCACACACAGCTGCAGCAAGTGCGGCGCGCAGCACCCCGCTTCTTCCTGCTCCTCCAGCCAGAGCGCCCCACAGCCCACAGCAGCACCCAGGAATGACGCCCGCATCTGAGACCACACCCGGGCCCTCCCCCTCCCCGATAGCACCCCGCCCTCCCACACCAGTCATGCACCCCGCTTTCCAAGGCTCACCACAGAGCGACATGGCCCCTGTCAAAGGTCCTTCACCCATCATCCTGGAAAATATCCTTCCACTCATTAGGAGGTATCCACTGCTCAGGGACAGACCGCTCCTGGCGGGGGGGTTTATCGATGGTTTCAGGATTCCCTACAAGGGGCCGATGGAGTCTAGGGATGCTAGGAACCTTAAATCAGCTAGGGATTTGCCCGGAGTGGTGGACCAAAAGGTGGAGAAGGAGTTGCTGGCGGGTAGGATAGCGGGTCCTTTCAGCAGCCCGCCCCTCGCCAACTTTTTAGTGTCCCCCCTGGGGGTGGTGCCGAAAAAACAACCGGGCTCATACCGTTTGATCCACCACTTGTCCTACCCTGAAGGAAATTCGGTGAACCACTGGCTGGACGAGGGTCTTTGTTCTGTAGTATACTGCTCCCTGGACATGGCCATTGACATGGTCAGGAGAGTGGGGCAGGGGGCGTGGCTGGCGAAGGCGGACATTGAATCCGCATTCCGCTTGCTGCCGGTTCATCCAGCTAGTCAACATCTGCTAGGCTTCAAGTGGGCAGGGCAGTTCTTTTATGACCGCTGCATGCCGATGGGCTGTGCCGTATCCTGCGCCTACTTCGAAGCCTTCAGCTCGTTCCTCCAGTGGGCCTTGGGGGAACTACACGGGATCACGCAGGTGACCCACTATCTGGATGACTTCCTATTTTTTGGCGCGAGTGGGTCGGATGAGTGTGCAGTGGGTCTGAGTCGGTTTGAGGAGCTGGCAGATTTCCTGGGTGTTCCCCTTGCCCCAGGTAAGACCGAGGGCCCTGCGCAGGTACTGACCTTCCTCGGAGTGGAGCTGGATACGGTAAAGGGCGAATCGAGGCTCCCCGCTGAGAAGGTACTGGGCTTGTTACAGGACATCCAGGCGCTGCAGGGCAAGGACAAAGCGACCCTTGGGGCTGTCCAGAGCTTGATCGGCAAGTTGAATTTTGCAGCGAGAGTGATTCCAGCTGGCAGAGTGTTTTCAAGGAGACTGGCAGGGGCCACGGCTAAGGTGACCAGGAAGCACCACTTTGTAAGATTGACCGCAGGTGTGAAGGCTGATCTCGCCATGTGGGCGGAATTTCTTAGGGACTTTAACGGGACGGTGATCTGGAGGGCCCCTTGGATAGCCAGTCAGGAGCTCTGCTTGTTTTCGGATGCGTCTGGAAGGGAAGGTTTTGGTGTGATTCTGGGGGACGAATGGTGCGCGATGCGATGGCCCAATGCTTGGCGTAAGAAGAAGGTGACGCAGAATGTGGCAGTGTTGGAGCTCTTCCCAATTGTGGTAGCACTGCACCTCTAGCGGGCGGCGCTGAGCAATAGGAAGGTTGTCTTCTGGTCGGACAACATGGCGGTTGTCCACGTCATCAACGGCTCGACTGCCTCTTGCCCACTGGTCCTTAGCCTACTGAGGGAATTAGTCAGGGAGGGCCTGCGCAGCAATGTCGAGTGTAGGGCACGGCACATCGCGGGGGTGCGGAATGTGGCAGCTGATGCTCTTTCTCGCTTTCAGTGGCTCCGGTTCCGGGAGGCCTGGCCGCGGGCGAGGGCGGAGATGACACCATTCCCGGACCACCTCTGGCGCTTGCTTCAGTGGGAGAAAGACTGAGGAAGATGGGGGAGAGGTCCCTGGCGCCGGCGACACGGCGGAAATACGACGCGCAGCTAGCAACTTTCAGAGCTGTGAGAGAGGCGCTGGGTGCCTCAGCCTTAGGGGCGGAAGATCAGGTGGAGGCCTTTGTGGTATGGGCCAGGGAGACCGGCAGATCGCATTCTTGGGTCAGCGGTCACTTGGCGGCGGTGCGCCACGAAGCTAAGCTAGATGGTAGGGGCGACCCCGCGGGATCATCCAAGATCAGGGCGGCCTTGAAGGGCTGGGCCAGGGAGGAGGTCAGACAACCAGACACTAGGGCACCCATTGAATACAGCGACCTCCAACTCCTCTTAGATGTGTTGCCCCTGGTGACTTTCTCACCGTTTGAGGCCAGCTTGTTTTCCACAGCCTTTTGCTTGGCATTCTTTGGCGCTTTCAGGGTCAGCGAGCTGGTGGCCAAATCTAAGGAAGACCGGTCCAATTGCGCCCTGGGGATTGCGGATGTGACCCTCAACACAGCACTGGAGCTACGTATCCGCAGATCCAAAACAGACCAGTTGGGGAGGGGGAAGACAGTGGTGTTGCAGACCTTGGGGGATAACAGGTATTGCCCAGTTCACTGGGTCAGGGAATACCTTGCCTTGCGTCCAGAATCCCCGGGTCCCTTTCTGATTCACGCGGACGGGTCCCCCCTCACTAAATTTCAGTTTGAGCGTCTGCTGGGAGCTTCACTGGCAAGAGCCGGTCTAGCGGGGTGCGGGCACAGGTTTTCCTCGCACTCCTTTAGGATTGGTGCTGCTACTTCCGCGGCCAAGGCCGGCTTGGGCCCTGCGGGAGTAAAAGGGGTAGGCCGCTGGGAATCGGACTGTTTCAAGAAGTATGTCCGTCCGTAATGCTGTGGCACAACCCGGAGCGTTGTTCCCGCTCAAAATTTTTGTTCTGTCCATTGTCATGAAGCATCGTTTTGTGTGTGCAATAAAGATAAGCTTACCTAAAGGCCGTTTCATCGCTTTATTGGCAGGTTCCCGGGTATGGTTGGTAGGCCATTCCTACATCTCGAGGATGGAACGCTGGGCAGCCCACAGGAACTGGTCGCAGAACTTTGCCAATACACAGCTTGTGTGGTTGGGTTCCCCGGGCATGAAATGGAGTGAAGCTCGCGGCATGATTGAGCAGCGCCTGGCAGTTGCAGGGGTCCAGCCCAATGTTATCATCTTGCACTTGGGGGGTAATGACCTGGTGGCCAGGGGGAGGAGGGCCCTGCTACTGTCAATGCAATCTGACTTACAGGCCATCAGCCAAGCCGTGGGGTCATGTGAGGTTTGGTGGTCTGAAATCGTCCCCCGCAGGGTTTGGAGAGGGGCCAGGTCCCCGGCTGCGGTAGAGCGGTCCCGTAGGAGGCTTAATAGGTCCATGCAGAAATTCTTGGAGCGCAGGGGCATGGGCTTCATCAGACATGCTTTGATCCAAGAAAGGGTTGAGGGGTATTATGAGGCTGACGGGGTGCACCTGTCTAGGGTAGGCTTGGACATGTTCCTCCTGGACGTACTAGAGGCATTGGCTGGCAAGGGACATCATTAGCACTTGGTAGGAGAGGGGGGCTCTGGCAGCGACGGTAGCCTCCCCAGAGCTGTGGCGGAGTTACAGGGCGATCTGGATGCAGACTGGTACAGTAAGGGTACCTCTGCGACAGGCGGTACAGTAAGGGTACCCCTGTCCGGCACAGTAAGGGTGCCCGAGCCAAGGTCCAGGAGCCGAAGGGGGTTCTGGGAAGACCGCGACGGCGCCCCGTTAGTCCTTCGGGCGGTTGGGGGGCCTGACCAACCGGGGGTGGCCACAACACGCTCCGCCCCTGTCAGAAGGGGCGGGAGTAGGAGGCAGATCACGTGACCCAGTGGATGATCTGCAAATATTTATGTGCCACACTGCCGGGCATCGACCCACCGTGTGTGCTGGCTCACCAGGCGGGCGGGCAGCAAGGGGCTGCCTGCCCTGGATCGCCCGTAAGATAACCCAATTTTATTATCATACTGTGTTGTATGAAATAAACCTGCAGCAGTTCTTCACCCACAAATAAAGTGTCAGTGCAATCTTTGGGTGATGTCTGTGTATGCGTGTTGACTGAAGCGGATGACGGTGTGGTCACTATGCCGCTGCCCGCGTCCCAAGCAGTGGGACATCAGCAGGGCAGCATTCTAGTGGCCGCCCGTTGGAGCCTTCCCCCCCCTTGCTGCCTCGCGCGCGAGGCCTACGCCCACTTGGAAAAAACCACCTATCGCGTGGAGCTGGAGGCGGGCTGGGGGGGGGCGGGGGGTGCGGCTTACTCCCTACTTAGTGGGCTCCCTCGCCCAGTTCCTCCTCTGTCTCCTGCGCGCCGCACCAGCCTGGACACGCGTTCACCCACCCTTTCCTCTTACCCCGCGTGTCAGGCTCAGCGCGTTATTGGAATGTTTAATTTTTCTTTTTTGCGTTGCAGGCGGAGTTACAGGGCGATCTGGATGCAGACTGGTACAGTAAGGGTACCTCTGCGACAGGCGGTACAGTAAGGGTACCCCTGTCCGGCACAGTAAGGGTGCCCGAGCCAAGGTCCAGGAGCCGAAGGGGGTTCTGGGAAGACCGCGACGGCGCCCCGTTAGTCCTTCGGGCGGTTGGGGGGCCTGACCAACCGGGGGTGGCCACAACACGCTCCGCCCCTGTCAGAAGGGGCGGGAGTAGGAGGCAGATCACGTGACCCAGTGGATGATCTGCAAATATTTATGTGCCACACTGCCGGGCATCGACCCACCGTGTGTGCTGGCTCACCAGGCGGGCGGGCAGCAAGGGGCTGCCTGCCCTGGATCGCCCGTAAGATAACCCAATTTTATTATCATACTGTGTTGTATGAAATAAACCTGCAGCAGTTCTTCACCCACAAATAAAGTGTCAGTGCAATCTTTGGGTGATGTCTGTGTATGCGTGTTGACTGAAGCGGATGACGGTGTGGTCACTATGAGTGCCAACGGACCAAAACGGTGAAAAGAAAGAAAGAGTGCTTACCGAGTTTTAAAGGAGACCGTGTAACTCCAAGAAACTATCCAGTCCGGGTGAGTGGGGCCAGAAGGAGACAGGGCGGTAACCAGGAGGGACTAAGAAGCCCTTTTTTTCAATCGTGAGCCAGAGTTTAGCATGGAGGATGACACCAGCGAATCAAAAAGGTGGGCGGGGCTTCAAGTCCCCTTCCTAAATTGTATCAACGACAATAAGCCTCGCAGAGCGATAGCGCATGTGCGCTCTAGCGCTAGGTCTTCGAGACCTAAAAATGTGCGTAACAAGTAAGAGATTGGTGGGAAGAAGGATGTAGCTCACATTCACTATATATACAGGTTTACAAGTGTATGCATTCCATTTACGTTAAAATGTGCTTCATCACTGCTATGTAATCTGATTCAAGCATGTGAATCTTTGAAAGTTCCAATACTGGAGTAAGAAAATAAATTACTTACCTGTAACTGTAGTTCCCCAATATTGCAATCTTTCAGAGATTCACATGCGATCCAACCTCCTCCCCTGGGAAGCTCACCTTCTCCCTCTCTTTTTCTCTTTGGGTCTATCTCCTATGCTCGTGCTTTGAAAATCTGAGGGACTGTAGCTTCTCACAGGAGTGTTCTAGAGGGCAGGGCAATTAGTTTGATCTCTTTTTTTTTTAATTACTATGATATGTTACAAAGCTGAAGGGCCTAGAGCCTTTCTAGTCTATGTTTAACATTGTATTGCTATTATAAGATACTGCGAGACTCCCAGCTCAACAACGGGGTATGCTTCAAGCAGGGGAATCTATGAAAGATTCCAATACTGGAGAACTACAATTACAGATAAGCACCTTATTCTCTTCTTTAGACGGATAGATGAATGCTGGAGGAGCCAGAAAAAGAGTGCAGGTGTGCCCTTTGTAAACAGAAAGCAAGAGGAAACATCAGGACATGCGCAAATCATGGACTGCATGTGCCATGATGTAAAGGAGCAAACTTTTTTGGAATATGATGTAGTGTCCGGCCACACACTTTTCCCTCCTCAAACTGATTTTCATGACCTTCCCTACCATTTATCACACGTTCCTTAATGTTCCTTTTTGTAAAAAAAAAATTCCGGCCCATTGATTACACTTCATCCGGCCGGAGAGTATGGCTGGAGCCTGCTCAGCATGGGAACAGTCCGAGCCGAACTGCCAGGCCAGGTCCTCCCTGGACCATAAAACAAACATCCAGGGACCAGTTTCGGGGTATCAACCCTCATCTGCCAGATTAGCTTTAATCCAGTGGCATAGCGAGCACGGGAGCAACCTCTGGGCACACTCTTCCCACTTAGGGCAACTATAGCAACACAAGAAGATGATGGACGGAATGCTGCACATAGTAATGAGAGGTGATACCCTTAGGCCGGTCCCAGGATGCTTGATTCTGGTCCAGGGAGGACCTGGCCTGGCAGAGTGGACCGGACTGTTCCCATCGGAAGCAGGGTCAAGACTGATTGCATATGACTGAGTCCAAACTAGGGTGGCATGTATGAAAAAAAATGATGGATTTAACCCAAATCTCTTGACTAGGGGTGAGTGTTTGAAAAGTTTCAGCATTCTGTCTATCATCTTGGTGTGTTTGCTACATATAATGATGCATGCCTCTCAATTAATTCAGACTTTAATAATTTATTGTTAGTTGATATTCCATTGTAACTCCATGTACTGATCTGTTAAGCTCTGTAAAGCCCTCTGACACCCCCGTGTCTTGATCACGCTATATAAGACTGCAGATAAATAAGATAAATAAATACATCGGTCCACAAGAATATTATATCTGAAAAATCTATCAATACACTAGGCACTGCTTGCAGCGACAAAACAAAATAAATGCCCTGTAAAAAATGCATGCATCTGTTTGCTAGATCAAAGGGCAGATACAACGTGTAATATGGTTTATTTTAAACACATAGGCGATGGTTTATTGGTGGTAAATACTATCGATCGGCAGTTAAACGGTGCACGTTGATGTAGCTGTTCCATATGTCGCTGGGGCAGCGTGTTTTAATCGCGCTCAGGTGAGTTTCCTCTTGAGCAGAAACAACACAAGACGAATGCTAACCTTTCCTGGGGCAGCTGCTATATTTAGCTGGCCCAGTTAACCAATTACCAGTTAATTTGCTCTGTTCCTCGGGGGATTGCCAGTTTCGCTCTGCTGTGCACCGTGTGCACAGATACAAATTAAACTATAGGTACACTATCACTGTTGGGCAACATTAATATCTATAAGGAATATTAATGACCTGAATTTGATTCGGCTTCTGTAGTACTAAATGAGAGCTGTTTCGAAAGTACAGCTATGGCAAAAAATATACTGTCTTTTTCCCTTGTTTACTTAAATATTGTGACTGAAACATAAAATATTCCTCTCTAGTGACGCTGGCATGGCATTAGGCCGCAGCGCCGAGACTGCCAGACAGAGCGAAGTGAAGTATGTGCATTTTGAGTTTTTTGTTCAGAACGTCAGAAACTTGCAATGGATTATTTACATAACAGATAATTAAGTAAAAATGTTATTGTATTAAAATACGTTTCAGACTTAAAACTCCGTGCGGAAATGGTGGCCAAACATATTCGAAATGCTAAACGTTTTACACTAAACCCCCTAATAAAAAACTGATGACCTTAGTAACGATGCCAGACGTATAATCAACGTTATTTACAGTGCTTATAGTGACAGTCAGCAGTGGGGAAGAATTAGGAATTAAATCTTGCCGAAGCAGGCCTGCACATGGGCTTAACTCACACAGCCAATATTTGCTGAAGGTTAACCTTGACTCCCAAAATGTTTACCCTGGATAGTTTCATGTTCTATTAAGTTACCTTCTCTCCTAGTTGTCCCAAAACATTTCTGTTGTTCTGAAATGCCCCCACATCTCCCCACTGGTCCTTGACGCAGGTAAGTCTCCAATGAAAACCATTCATCCATTCCAAACACCTTCAGTAGCAAAAGGGGCATCACACAAGTTCGGCAGCCAATGAGTGCACAGGATTGACACCTTCTCCCTACTCTGGTTCCTCTATAGACTTCTAATTACTATCGAGGAGCAAGTGGAAGGGTAACGAGGGGAACTACAGAAAGTTCATTTGCATTTTAGAGCGCCATTTACTTTTGTGTTCCTGTCACTGCAATCATTATCCCGGTGTCCTGGTGCAGCACAGACAATTTCAGGGGCAAAACAGGTGAACCCGAGGTAGATGCTGCTACTCTTTCCCAACTCTCATTGACGTCTTTTTTAATCTCGCCTCAGACACCCTCCACCATCCTGTACCGTTCCAGATACCTCTACTCCATTTCCCACAATTAGTTCATTGATACGGTGAGAATTGATTCCCGTCAAACTTCTTTTAATTTCCTGCGCATCCTCCATACTCTCTCTGCAAATGTCCTGCCGGCAGGCCATGGACCCAGTGGTTGTGGATAGGAAGATAGCAGAGGAAGCTGAGGAAACGAGGGAGATGGAGTCGAAAAAGTTTAAGGAGCAGGCTAAGGTTTGGCTGCTAGGCCCTCAAACAGCGTGGGTGTCTGAGATTGACTCCCAGCAGCACACCTGCTGTGTTTATAGTTCCCTGCTGCTTTGTGGATGATTTTATTATTTACAAAAGTGCTCCTGCTAACATAACATGATCACAGTTGCCAAAAATGTAATGTTGTGTGGGCTGCCATGTTAAGGCAGCCCTCTAGGATTTTTTATTTGTTTTGCAGAAACATAGCACCCACCCTAAAGTATGGAGTTATTTCTCCTACACAAAAAAATTGATGGCCCCTGCTTTTGGACGCCATTCACGGTTATGCCTGCCTAAGTATTTACGGTTTATGGAAGGGCACATATGTGTGACAAAGCCCACCCTAGATACGGCCAATCTTGAAATGTCCCAAAGATGGTCGACCCATAATAGATGGACTTGTGGTCAGAGGCTTCTGACAGGAGGGCATTCTAAGGGTCTCCATTTCTGAATGAGGGTCAGGAACTGCTGTACGGGGCAACAGAAGAATCACTGATTTGATGTGGCTCTCCGGTTCGGTCAAATTCTAAATGTGCTCCTAACGGGCACATTTAGCATTCAGCAGATGGCTCACCAGACAACCGATGTGTGGCAAAGAACCTGCCTCATCCTCCTGTTGCAGAACTGTCCAACAAGGTAGGACGTCCTCTCTAGCTTGACAGGCCTCGTTCTGGTAAGCAGGTGTACTTTTTGCAAAATTGCATGCCTGGCAGGTCGCAGTGTCCTGGCAGCCCACTCAGCATGTTCCGTTCTGTTCGGCAGAAAGAAACCTTCCAGGCAGGGCCAGCGTTAGGGTGGTGCGACCGGTGCAGCTGCACCTGACGCTGTCCTTGTGGGCAGTTTGCTTAGAAATAACATACGTTTAAAAGCACCTCTTGCTCCTTGTGTGCCCAGCAGTTTTCAGGCAACAACAACGTCAAGATAACGCTGGTTATTAATGTTTCTGCTGGATAGAGGTCGGAGGTTTGTCTAGTGGGAACTTTGACTCATCATAAAGTAGCGTAGTGGGTTAATGTGCCTGCTGCAAAGAACATGTATTATGCAGATCTCAGAACAGCATTTTATATTGATAGCTCAGTGGGTTACTGCTTTTGTCACAAAAATCATTTTGGTACTTACAGTGCATCAACTATCATCAAAGAGCTGCGTGCAAACTGCATGGTGAAGGTTGGATGTTATGTGATTTTTCCCTCTCTTTTATGATCCTAATGTTGCTAAAAAAGAGTTTGTTTCGGTAGAAATAGATTTTTTTTAGTAGAGACAACCACAATCACTGAGGTGTATTTTAAATCCTGTGTTAGGGTGGTGCGACCGGTGCAGCTGCACCTGACGCTGTCCTTGTGGGCAGTTTGCTTAGAAATAACATACGTTTAAAAGCACCTCTTGCAGAGCTCCTTGTGTGCCCAGCAGTTTTCAGGCAACAACAACGTCAAGATAACGCTGGTTATTAATGTTTCTGCTGGATAGAGGTCGGAGGTTTGTCTAGTGGGAACTTTGACTCATCATAAAGTAGCGTAGTGGGTTAATGTGCCTGCTGCAAAGAACATGTATTATGCAGATCTCAGAACAGCATTTTATATTGATAGCTCAGTGGGTTACTGCTTTTGTCACAAAAATCATTTTGGTACTTACAGTGCATCAACTATCATCAAAGAGCTGCGTGCAAACTGCATGGTGAAGGTTGGATGTTATGTGATTTTTCCCTCTCTTTTATGATCCTAATGTTGCTAAAAAAGAGTTTGTTTCGGTAGAAATAGATTCTTTTTAGTAGAGACAACCACAATCACTGAGGTGTATTTTAAATCCTGTGTTTGAGCTTCTCCAGGTCAAGCACTCTTAAAATATGCTGACTGCCACACCTTATAATTCATTATGTTGCAGAATATTTCCCATAGACTGATTTGCACATTTATATTTCATTGTCTGTCTATAATTGTGTGAGATGTAAACTGCTCTTACACCCTACACTAGTATGAGTAACCCTATAAAAAATGAATTGCATATGAGATAGGGACAATGTAGAAACGAGTAGCACTGTTGGAGGGTGGTAGGGAGGAAATCCATTGTAAAGAAGGTCATGGGTGGGGTGGCGCAAAAAAGATTGTTGTACCAGGTACCACCAGCACTGAAGCCATCCCTGCCCCCAAGCATGCATTTCTTTCTGGTACTGTAAAAATGATATGTCCCTCAGAACCCATGAGGCTTCTTCCTGCACATCAGCAAACTCTTTCGTGTTTTCCTACCTGGAATGGTGAACTTAGAAAAAATCTGCATCCTAACTAAGGTATCAGTTTGTTCCCTTATAGTTTCACTGCAGCCTCTTTTATTTAAAGTGTCCAGCTACTGATCCTTTTGATATCAGAATGCCACCACTTTTTGCCAAATGTAGTCAATAGTGCATGGTTGTCTGTTCCTATTATAAATGTTTATAAGAGTGTGCAACAACCAAAGGTGTTTCGATAATGATTAACAAAGGCATGCTACCATGTCATTTGGATCAAAACTTATGTTGTATAATATATTTTTTTGTTTCGTTTTAACTTTGCCACTGCTTAACAAATCTTTTTTTTTTTTATTTTTTTTTTTTTATTTTATTGTTCCACAAAAATCATACATTAACAATTAACAAACAATCATGAAAACCGAAAAAAAATAGTTACACATGGTTATGATATATAGCGGAGCCAAACACCGTTATTTACAAATCAAAATAATCTTTTAGCGGGCGCCAAATAATAAGACCAAATCGTCTCTTACGTGGTTTTTTCAACATATACAGACTAGTTTCCAGGTTATACATATTAAGTAATTTAGAGCGCCATCTATCAAAGCTCGGGGGTTGTGGTTGTAACCATGCTGTTGCTATTGATAAACGTATCATAGCGGCTATAATGAAAAGAAAAAAACGAAACTCATACAGGGGGTGTCCTTGGGTAGCTTCTTCCCCAATACCCAATAAGATTAAATTCGATGACAGTGATACCGATTTACCAAGCACATACCCCAAAAATCTGGAAATTTGATTAAAAAAAGGTGTTAAAGAGGGACAAGTATAAAACACATGTACTATGTCAGCTTTACTAGCTTTACAGCGAAAACATTCGCCGGAGTTAGAGTATAGAGAAGAGCTACCCCATTTCATCATCACCGCAGGAGTGCGGTATAAATTAAAAATAGTTTTATATAACTGAGCCTTCAATGACGCAGAGTACAACACCATATGGGCCATTTTTATAGATTCTTGTATATTAATAGATGTGGATAGAAGCCGAGATGACCATTTCGCGTTAGTTGTGTGGATATCATCTTTACGATGTGCTATAAGCTCCTTATAAATAATTCCGATAGGTGCTTGCAATCTAATAACATCTATGATACGGATTGAAGACAGGGACGTGGTGTGTTTAGAAAGAAAATCGCGTATCTGTAAATATTTAAAGAATTGAGTATTGGATAAATCAAATTGCTGTCTTAATGTATCAAAAGAAAGAAGAGCACCCTCGTCAGAAACAAAATCACCTAGACATGTAATCCCCTTAGAGTACCAGCCTCGTGCGACTGAATCACCAAAAATAGACGGTAGTAGATAAGGTGCCCTAAGGGGAGTATATATCAGAAATTTGGGTATGTTACACATTTTACGAACAGATCTCCACACATTGTAAGCCGAAATAATAGTTTTAAACCGGGTACGCTTATAATAGCTACCATCAATATTAGAGATCAAACATTTTTTTGCAATTGAGCCCAGCGTAATTTGATAAATTGACGGTGTTTCTGCCACATTAGACAATTCCTCTCCGGTCAGGAGGATACGCATCCTTAGAAGTAAACATGAGATCTGATAAAGAGCAAAATCCGGAACACCCCACCCCCCACGAGCAGGTGGCAGTGTCATAAAGCGAGAAGCTCTACGAATTTTCCCTGGGGCCCAGAGGTATTTTTCACAGACCGATTGTAATTGGCGAATCTGACATCCAGGTATCAAAAGGGGAACAGCACGAAAAAAATAGAGTACTCTGGGAAGTATGATCATTTTAAGTAAATTAGCTCTACCAACCAGAGTTAAATGGAGACTCTGCCATGACTCCAGTGCATGTTTGGTTTTATCTAGTATATCAATCCAATTAACATTGATAAGATCCTCCAACTTAGGCCTGATTTTAATGCCCAAGTAAACCACTTCTTCCACGATCCTACTATCAGAAGCTACCGTTTGGTCCGTACATAAGCATTGGGTCTTAGCTTTGTTAAGTTTATATCCAGAATATCTGCCAAAACAGTCCGCTAATTGCTCTATAGTAGGTATAGCAGTATTTAAATCAGACGTGATGACAGCTATATCATCGGCGTAAGCGAGAACACTATACTTCGTGCCGTGAGCAATATAGGGGGGAATTTGTGAATTAAGATCGAGCATTCTAATGAAGGGATTAATATAAAAAGCAAAAAGAATAGGGGAACAGGGGCAGCCTTGCCGGGTCCCTCTATGGATCTGAACCTCTTCCGATTTAAGACCCATAGCACATATCCTTGCGGTAGGGGACCGATAAAAAATTTGAAGAGCCCGAAGAAAGCCTGGGTTAAACCCTGAGCGTACCATAACCTCCCATAAGAAACTCCATGACACGCGGTCAAAAGCCTTCTCGGCGTCGAGCAGGACGAGACCCAGAAATCTGGAGTCAACCTGCGCGGCGTCGAGAAGTGCTATGACCCGGTTAATGTGATCGACCGTCCCCCGCCCTGGCACAAAACCATGTTGCTGTGGCGATACCAAGCCCGCAACTAGCGGAGCCATACGGTTTGCCAATAATTTAGCATACAATTTACCGTCACAATTAACCAGCGATATTGGGCGGTATGACCCTGGTTGATCAGGAGGTTTCCCCTTCTTTGGAAATATAACTACATGGGCAGCATCCCATGACTGGGGGGGAGATCCCAATCTAGCTGCTTGGAAAGTGATCAATAAATCCTCACGAAGCTCTTGATAAAAGGTCTTATAAATCTCTGATGGAAGAGAGTCTGGCCCGGCTGCCTTACCCGAAGAAAGTTTAAATAATGCACCTTCAATTTCTTTAGCGGTAAAAGGCAGATCCAGTCTTGCTGCCGCCACAGAATCAAGCCTATCCCAATCTAATACAGGTAGTCCCAAATCGGGTGGAAGGTTACCATCATCCGATTGGCTATACAAATCAGTGTAAAATTGATGAAATACTTTCATGATGGCCAGGGGTTCATAGACTAATACCTGTTGATCATTGTAAATAGAATCTATTTTAGATATTTGTTTTTTTGCCCGAATCCTTTGAGCTAAACATCTCCCTGCAGATTCCCCAAACTCATATAACTGTTTCCTATAGAGGTGATATTTAAGCGAAATCTCCTGGGCCCATACAAGATTGATCTTAGCTTTACAGCAAGCTAATCTATCTAGGCTATCCTTAGGATCGTCATCTACCTGTAATTGAGCTATAAGATCCAATTCAGCATTCCGTAAATGATTAAATAGCTGCATCAAATTTTGTTTGCGTAGTCTTTGTGCATGTAGGGCATAACTAAGAACCTCACCTCTAAAACATGCCTTAAAGGAATCCCAGACTACCGCGGGTTCAGCTGAACCACGGTTAAGATGGAAAAAGTCCGGGATCCACTTTTTCATATGCTTCACAAATAAGATATCATGTAGTAATTTCCTATCAAAGGTGAAAGTCTTGCTCTGTCTTGAAATAGCCACGTTAGAAAAAGAGATAGCAACAGGAGCATGGTCGGATAGAAGCCTAGGATGAATTTGAATTTGGCTACAGGCAGCCCAGGCAACAGGAATAATGAAATAATCCAACCGAAATAATTTGGTGTGTGGTGAAGAAAAAAAAGTATAGCCAGGTGTCTGTGGGTATAAAAAATTCCACCCATCGACCAGGCCATGATCAGCCATCAGGTTCTTTAAAGCCTGAAAAACTTTAGGTTTACGACCCCTATATATCCAGGAAGTAGGGCTTGTCCAATCACAATCACTATCCAAATGGATATTAAGATCTCCACAACACACAATAGGTGCGGGCCATGAAGCAAGCTCACCATTTAAAAAATCAAAAACATTAGCCTCATCAAGGTTAGATCCGTATATATTACAAAGAGTAAACCGTATATCTTTGACTAAACAATCAAGAATAGCCCATCGGCCGTGTATATCTGCCAAAAACCTCTCAGTTTTAACTAACGAGGGGCGGGCCAGTATGGCCACCCCCCGCTTTGTATCTAATTGTTTAGAGGCTACCAGAGTAACATATCCCAAATCATCTAACTTCTGGCGTACCGACCACGAAATATGTGTTTCCTGAATACAAACAATATCAGGGTTAATTAGGTTTAGTTCCATTTGCATCTTCCTTCGTTTCTCAAAATTATTGAGGCCGCAAACGTTGTAAGTTACAATTTTTAAATTCAAATTAGCCATTAAATTCAAAATTTCGGAGCCCACTCATAAGTACATCACACAGAAAAAAATAGCACAGAAAAAAAATCAAACAATTGTGGAACATATTTTTTCTTTTTGTACCTCCCCTCCCCCACCACACCCAACCAACCCCCACCACCCCACCCACTGCACGCCCCCCACCCACCCCACCCTCCCAATAGTGAGGCAATAGGACCAAGGTCCTGGTGATGGGGAGCGGAACGACTCACCCGCGGTATCCCAGACCCAAAAAAAAAAAAAAGCATAACTAAGACACAATTGCCACCTCTAAGCCACATTAGTATCTTCCGCTCCGCTCACAGGCGCCAGCTGTTGCAAATATTCCTTGGCCGATACTTCTGAGAAAAAGAAACTGTTTCGGCCCTGAACCACAACCTTTAACTTTGCGGGGTTCATTAAGAACACCTGTGCACCTTTCGCTTGAAACATAGGTATTAGTTGGCGAAGGTGCCATCTGCGGGACACAGTTTCATGCGCAAAGTCTGGTCTTACAAAAAAATGAATCCCTTTAGCCAATCTCTTACGGTTAGGGCGCGCCAGATCATAGACAGCTTCTCTTGCTAAGAAATTATTGACTGAGATCAAGATAGCACGAGGATATACAGATTCCGATCCTGAGTGTGTAGCTTGTTGTTTTCTGTGGATGGGGAATCGGTGGGCTCTCTGAATCTCTATCCCCCAGTCCCACTGGGAAAGCTCAGGAAAGGCCTCTGTAAATAATTGAATAATAAATTGTCTCGGATCATCTCGCTCTGTCCCCTCCGGAATACCCAAAACGCGTAAATTGTTCCGTCGCATTTGATTTTCAAGATCGGATAGTTTCCATGTAACATCATCTTTTTGCTTTTTTAGTGTAGACACCATATCTTTCTGCGTTGATAGTTCATCCTCCAGGGCTGAGATACGGTTTTCGGTTTCGTTAACTCTAATACCTATCTCAGTGCTTGATTTGCTTATACGTCTGATGGCGTTTTGTAATTTGCGACAGGCGCTCTGTGTTCTGGCATTCTCAAGCCTAGTCTCTGCTCTATGTGAGATCATCGTCTCGTGAATCATTTCCAGCGTGATAGGTTCGGGAGAGTCGGATGAGTTGAGCATAGGAGGATTCCCAGAACCGTCATGGTCTAAAGTAGGTAGCTTTGCGGTGGAGAATGAATAATCCCAAGCCAAGTTTTCCCCTGAAGCAGCATTAGGAATGTTATCCAGTAGAGTGGTCCCTAGACCCTTCCCCTCTCCACTAAAAATCTTGTTATTATTTTTCCGAACGGTACCACCGGGGCCCAAATTCATATATCCGCCTGATATACAATCATCTATTTCTCCCTGCTCGTACTCCGCCCAATCCTTGCTGGTCACATCATCCTCCGATGAGGAAGACCCATCTGATAAAGAGAAAAAGTTATCAACTAGGTCACTATCGGGGTTAGACCCAACCTGCTCAATACCTGGACCATCTTGAGCTGCCACTGTTTTTAATAAATCCTTGGGTTTAGAAGAAAGAACTTCAACTCCCAGCATGCATCCTGTTGAGCCATCCAACACATTTGAAAACTCAACATCCACAACTGGAGCGTTTCCTATCGCTGAGTGATTACACTGATTACTAAGGCTCACCGATGTTGCTCCCATCTTGTCCGCCAAGTTATCTCCCTCCGGAATGACACGAAGAGCTGCGTCCAAAGTCTGTTGTATCCCACCGTCAACCGATCTAGTCACAGGCTGTATCGTATCTTTGGTTGCTCGTTTATTGAACAAAGGAGCTGTTTGTCTGGAGGCAGGCGGAATAGGAGAAGAAGATTTACCCGAAGGGGTCTTAAAGCGGGACGGAGAACCTGAGCCCAAGCCATCGTTTAACCCGATGCCCGCCACCGCCGTTACCTTCATCTGACCACCGGCTGAAGAATCCACTGCTTGCTTTCCGCCTCGGGGTTTTGGATTCTTATTTAAAACCTTGGAAGCTACCTTCGGCGGCATTCCTGCAGTAGCCTGAGGGGGCCCACCGACTGTCAAGGCCAGAGCAAGGAGCGAGCGCCAGCTTCCCCGGTACAGAGGACAGAAACGCCAACCTCCTCCACGCGCCCAGTTCACTGCGGACGCCGCCGTAAGTATGCTCATCACCGGAGGGAAACCCAGCTACAAACAGACACCTCCTCTCTCTTCTGTCACAGGCTACAGGTTGATGGTTGCGGTATCACGTCTTGCAATCAAGACTTCTGTGCTGACGGCATCTTCGTGGCCCTGTCAATGGGGGGGATCACCGCGGGGAGTACAGGTCCGACTCACTCGACCGAGGCACCGGCCGCCATCTTGCCCTTAACAAATCTTAAAGAAACTCTCCCCCAAAAAAGTTTCATCCACCTTAGTCCTACCTGGAAAGTTTTGGGTGATCCATCAAGGGAAGGCAAAAAAAGGGGGGCAAAACATGTTTTCCTAATTAACTTTTCCATCGGAAAATTTAACAGCAATATCACAAAAACTGCTAAACGGATTCAAACCAAATTTGACAAAAAGCTAGATCTTGGCCCAGAAAGTGTGTGCTTTTTAGGTCAGTTTTAGCTGTCTTGCTAGCTGCATGCTTTCCAAAAAATGGCATACAAAAATACATACATTTATAGGGGCACTCCTCAATGAACACACTTTCAAGATTTGTCTCTTGATATGTCACTTAAATCATACTTCCTCTCACCCCAGGAGAAGGTAGAACTCAATAGACCATCCCACTCCAGCCATTGGATGCTTTCACTTTTGAGTGACTGCATTTTTCACTTGCACATGTATAAATACACCTAGACGATTGTTCTCCTTAAATAGAAACTGTTAAGCACTTGCACATCTTAATGGCTGATAGTCCCTATGTATAGTAGGGTTACATCAACTATTTTCATAACTCTCAAGACGTTTATTGCACATTTTAAAATGTACATTCCTCACTATAAACCAGCTTTGGTATATTTATTTATCCTACTGAATATGAGCACATCATTAGAATAGCTGGAGTGTATATGCATATTTTTAGGTTTAAGCTATGCCCCTCCAAACAGGATTGGGAATGACATTTCACCCACTTGTATCTGGCTTGAGAGAGCCCTCTAGTAAAAAAAATGTGTGAAACTGCATTTCCCCTTTTGGACTGTTGTATGAGCAGTGTCAGTATACAGAAAATAATCCTCTCAAATGAAAGACAAAGCTTACACCCACCAAAACATAAACAGCTATTTTAAGCTATTTAATTGCACTTGTACTTACTAGTGAATAAAAGATCCTATAAATTATTAGGGTGTGATCGCAAACTTTAAAAAAAAAACATCAAGAATTGTATTGGAGGGGGAGGAGCCAAGATGGCGACCGGGACGGCAGCGTAGACTCCCGGCTCCGTGAACCTCCGCATCCCGCACGGATATCCTGCACGAGATCCTTAGTCTGCGCTATGCGATCGTGTTTGTGAATGAGAGTGGCAACCGATCGTGTGACTCCGAGGTTTCTGGCTGCGGTACCGCCGGAGAAATGTGCATTTGAACTTTGCGGCCCATGTAGTCCTGGAGCCGGGACCTCGAGTGGACGCCTTGGCCGGGTGGCAGTCCAACAACAGCGGCCTGTGGTGACTGGGTGGAGTCGGTCCACTGGAGCGGTGCTAACCTCGGCCTGCATTTCGCCGTGGTCGCTCCCACTGCTAAGCGTAGCGGACTGAGGGCATGCCCGGGGGTGCAATTCTCAGATTCTCCGGTGCTTGCCCCTGCCTTTGACTGTGAGCTGCCCGGACGCCGCCCGTGGCTCGCCCTGATCCTTGCGGGCTGCTCCCGGATTTTCGCAGGAGCTGGTCCGTGGTGGGGACGACTGTTGCCCGTGACCACGCAACGGATACATTTTTTGCCTGCCCCCGGAACCCTGTCTCCAGCGACGTGGACCTCGAGGCGCTTGTCCCTGGGTCCCGGCCCCAATACGGGTCGGGCCTCCCCGGCGGCCATCTTGTTGCGATGCAGCCTACCATCCTGTCCACTGGGTCGCAGCAGGATTGGGAGTGTGTGACTTTTGGGAGTGTGGCGGAGCGACCGCAGAGAGCTGTGCTGGGGTACGGCGACCTCCTAGAGGCCCTTGGTGCCCTTCATTTCTCCTTGGCTCGTGGCGTCGGGGTCTTGGGGAGTAAGCTCGATGGTGTGGCATCAGCGTTGGGACAGTGGCGGCCTGCCTGTCCACAGGTACACAGGGACTTCCCACACTGCACACAGGAGGACAATGTCGCGGCCACCCCTGCGATTAGTGCACAGCTGGACACTCCGGACAGTATGCTACCGTGTGATCGGCTAGCTGAGGGTTTGATCTGTTCCGGAGGTATTGGACCTGAGTGGAAGGTGGTGGCCTCGTCCCGTGCACGGCCTCTGGCGACTCAGGGACAATTCCAGCAACAGTTGTCTACTTTGGCTGATTCCGCCTTCCTGGACCTTGTGTGCAGTGCAGATCCTGGGGCAGCACTGGGAAAGACGTCCCTCCATGATGCGGACTGTGTTGGTACTCAGAGACTTCCACCCCACCTGTGTGCGTCGCTTCCCGGTCGTTTTTGGACACTCCTTTACCTTGGAACATCGGACATGGCGCTGGGTCGAGGGGTAGGCATGGGCAGAATTGTAAAGAGTGGTCAAGGATAAGGCTGATCCTTCGGGGGTGGTCATCTAGTGGACGGGCGGACTCAGGGGTTGCGTACTCTCATGACATAGCTATTAGCATATTAGGTGAATAATGCTCCCCATCCCCTTTTTGATATGGTCGATTTTGTGCTGCTTATTGTTTGCTGTGGGGAGACCTCACCGTGCGGGAGGGAGAAGCCGGGGGTATGTTTTGAAGGCCCTCCTCCAGTTTATTATACTTTCTCTACCCCCCCGTCTGGTGGGGCTCTTTTCTTACTCCTTTTTCCCTGTTTCTTCTATATTTCGGGTCTAGTTCCAGGGCGACAGGCACACTGCTGGGGGGTGGGGCCGTACTCATTTGCAGAGGTGCAGGGTGGGGGGTTGGGGGAGGGGACTCTTTAGTCTCTCATCTCTTTTTCCATGGCCTCCTTTTTCTTCTCCGCTTCTTCTTGTTTGTTCTTTTCTGGGATCAGCGTAGTACACCTCCTTTGTTGTGAATCGTTGCCTTTTCATGTGTGCCACAGTTTCCGGGGTGTTCTCTGGGCGTTAGGGCGGGGGCCTGCAGGCGCAACTGTTTATGATATTCTTCCCCATCCTGAATTTCCTGTGTCAGCGCCATTGATCCAATAGATTGCTGTTTATTGCTTACGTCTATTATTCTGCCTGCCTTTTATCGCTGTTGGGAAATTGTCTGGCACCTGATCCTACTGTCTTGTTCCATTATAAAATGAAAAACCTTCTTTTCTCCTGGTGTCCTACCTGCGCTGCTCACTGGTCGGACTATGTTAGCATGAAGATTCTGCTCTCCGAGGTGCCGCCTGTGTTCACATTTGATCTTTATTGCTCTGATTGCTTAGCGGCCGGCCCCGGGGGGTTGTAGGCCCATACTTGTTATTGCTTGAAATGTAAATAAAGGTTTTTCAAAAAAAAAAAAAAAAAAAAAAAAGAATTGTATTGGAATCTATTATTTCGACGTGTGCTATTAACCAGCTTTGGCAGATAATTAATCCTGTGGAAAACACATGTGAAATCTGCATGAAAGGACAGTCGCCATTCTTTAGCCTAGTAATTAGGGTGACACACCAACCTTATGGTGCATCACCCTAGTCTCTAGGCCAAAGATCACAAGCACACATTTAAGGTTAATTTTGTCATATCTGCACTCCTGGCACTTGAAGATTTATCATATTTCTCTGGCTCAGTTCCTAATTAGATTCTGGCTTTTGTTCGCCTTTCTGGGCCAAGTTAATCACTCTGTTAGTCATCAGAAGGATCAAAGGCCTCCCCAAAAATAGGTAAATTTGACAATGACTGGGTCTGTTTCTGGCAAGTGGAAAGGGTGGTGACAGAATATGCATGTGTTAATTACTTTATACACTGTACCAGGCCTGGGAGGCTCATCCCAAGTAGATCAACTGGGAGAAGACCAAACCTCTGGAGCCACTCCGAGGGAGGCTTCTCCTTCGATGTTTTGGAGGGAAGGAATCAGGCAATTGTGGAAGCTAAGGTTGTGGTTTCAGGTTTTCAGAGAGATATTTTAACAAACCACTTCAAGTCGCCATGTTGGTATGTCACAAAATGCTGTGCAGAAGATTTGGGGCAGGGGTGGAGTGATAAAGGTGTTATCATAGGATTTGGGGAGAGGTGCCTACCGTCTGGAACATTCCACTCTCTATTCAAAGCCTCAGCACAGGACGAAGGAAGAGAGAGAGAAGATTCATTTTGCAGGACACTGAAGGAGAGCGGACCTTTTTCTAGAGTTTTGGCTCAACCTTGACTGGACAGTACTCGATAGATTCACAAGAATAATATTGTTCTTCCGCTGCACTCCTATTGTTTATCCTAAATTGATCATTATCAACCGTTTGCTTGTTCACAATGGACACCCTCTGTCCCAAGCTGCCAAAATTGATCAAGAACCTGCTACCTCTTAAAGATAGTCCCTTGGATGCACAACTTGATGCACGATAGGTTGGTCCTCATTCAATTAAAAAAATGTAATTTGTGCTTTCTTTATTGTTGCAGTCATATTCTACTCATCTGCACTGTTAAAATGTGTATTACATGATTCCAACATTTTAACCCTTCTGATGAATTATCCCCAAATCCAATACCTAATGCATTTCACCTTTTGTCGATGGAAATCTTTCCTCATCATGTGATTTTTACTAAAGCATGAATGTGCTCCCTTATGTACCCTGGAGGAGAAGGGTTCTCCAGAAACTGATGAGAATGGGGACTGTAGAAGGTTAGCCTTCATCACAGGGAGGTCTTGACTCCTGATAACACGAGTGCCATGCATGCAGCCGCATGAGGCCGTGGGACCTGGAGAGTGGAAGCAGGAAGACTACTGTGCCTTGAGGGTTGTGGTGTGCTGCTAAAGATGACCCTGGGCTGAGTAGAACATCCGGCGCTGGACAGAAGATAGGTCCTCTCCCAAAGGAGCCCTCATTCCTCTTTCAGATTAGCACCATATGTCTTCCAGTGGGTTGTACTGATGACCCTGGGAGAAGTTAATGCTAATTCTAGGTACCCATGGAACTCGTGCTTTTAACTGTAGGATGCTGGATAGGATGTTTTTACTCACTTCATTGGTAGAAGAATAGCACACAATAAATATTAGATGATAGTAAATTACCCTTTTATTTGTGCGTGTTGATTTCAGGGTGTGAGTTAGGGGGCTCCACTGTATCTCATGCAGAGTAAAGTTTTCCTGACATGTTTGTTTACCTCCTATTCCGAGAATAATTCAGTGGGTGGGTGAGAGACACCTGCTAGCAGCCGTGGTCCGTGCAGGTATGAGCAGTGGGGCCAGGTAAGGGGGCATTCGGAGGGACGATGCAGTGGGAAAATTATTTATTGATTTAATTTTCCCTCGGCATCGTCCCCCGAAATCCCCCATTACCCGGCCCCACCGCCTCACCGCTGTTACCTGCACTGACCGCGGCTGCCTGCTAGTTTAATTTTCGCCAAAAAGATCATAGATTATTTTTAGGGCTAAGAATATCTAATGGGTGTGACCCAGATAATTTTGAGACACTTGCCATTAATGCTGAAATAAAACGTAATAACATTTTGGCATCACACTAAGAGTAGGCCTGTTAGCAAGAACAGAATGTTTAATTGTGCATGGTCAAATAAAACTGTAAGAACATTGAACCACTAACATTTAAGTGTGTGCATGACTTCAATTCTACACTTTTCTCTTCCTATTTCATGTAGAGCAGAAAATAAAGAACAGAAGATTCCGTATGTGCGGGTAGAACGTTTAAAAATATGTGCCCCTGACACTGGCGAGCTTCCAGTCTTCAAGGTGCAGCCGCAGAACAGTGAACCAGAGGGTTCCCTCACACTGCTCATCGAGTACGGTGCACAATCGACGTCTATGTCAATAAAGGTAAATCTCTTCTCACTCCACATTTTCACTCCAACTTTGTATTCTTAATAACTGCATCTAAGCACAAACCTCCCTTTTTTAAGTTTGTTTTTGAATTCAGATTCAGAGATGCATTGTTAATGCTTCAAACTATTATAAAAACACGCTGAAGAATCTTAAAAACTGAAGCGAGCAGAGGTGCTATGTCTGTATTCTGTTGCAGGGTGATTGAAACCTTTAAGAAATTAAAAAGACAGAGACTCCTTTTGGCAATACAAAGACAGCTCCTTACTGTTGTGACAGGGAGACAGACTGTCCACCCACACAGGCAGGCAGCTGGTCTCAATTTGATACATCACAAACAGCTTCTTTTATACAAAACTGGACAATGAGGGTTACAAAAGTTCAGCAGTGGATTATTACATCAGTATCAGATTAATACATGGGCATCGTAAGAAACATGAAATCACCTGTGACCCTTAACTTTAGCCTAATTTAATATATATCCTTTATTTTAGTTTCTAACAGGTCTTAACAAGCGAAGCCATTCTTGTACGTGAGCGCATGTTTACTCACAGTAAATACAATTTTAGTAGAGTGTGTGATCTTACCATTGTGCGCCTAAGACCTTCGTGTGCTCAAAGCTAATTAAACATGAGTTGGCCTTTAACTGAAATCCTTTCAAGTTACCTATTCCTTTGTGTCATCAAGTGAACTCCTAACCTTCCTCTTGTTAGCACAAGATTTTGGCATACTCTGGCCGTTAACTACATACAGCTGTGCGCTTTCTGCTTGGATTTGCCGTTGCACTAGGATTTATTTTTTTCACATTTTCTACTGTATGTTCATAATTTACATTTTGTTAACCACAATAAGCTGCTCCTAGTGTAGTGACCACTCTGGGGTTTGGGTTATATTGTGAGTGAAGACATCTCACAAAAAGTGACGGACTGGTCTCACACACCACCTGGTGTCATGCATCATCATTGACCAGTCCTCCCCCTCTAAAACCTTGGTTTGATAGAGGGCGGGCATACACCTGACGACAGGGAAGTCGTCAGGTGTATGCTCGCCCTCTATCAAACCAAGGTTTTAGAGGGCGAGGACTGGTCAATGATGATGCATGACACCAGGTGGTGTGTGAGACCAGTCCGTCACTTTTTGTGAGATGCCTGCACTCACAATTCAACCATAATTTCACAGTGGTCCCTACACTAGGAGAAGCTTATTGTGGTTAACATTTATTGTTGGAGGCTGCTAGCTCTTGTTTCCTCCTCCACACAATGTGGAGCTCACGTGTAATTATCATATTTTACATCACCCATAACCTTTCTTACTCGGCCTACAATCCTAATTAAACAGGACTTAAGGAGTTGAAGTGAATTGATGATTAGCATGGTAAATGAGGGTGACTGAGTAAAGCACACAAACATCAGCAGCCAGTAGGTTGATTCCTCTGTTGCAAATAATTTGCATTTGTTACCAGTTACAAAGGAATAAAATACATCCATTAGTAGTTTTGATGTTTCAGAGGATTACACATTTGTTACTTTAACCTCCAGAGAATATTTAAATTGCTATCTGTTTCACTCATCAAAAGGGAACTGGGTGTGGCATTTTTTATTACATTTTCACATAAATCCTTTAAGGTCATTGGTCAGGTTTCACAAAGAAAAATGGTAATGTACTCATGTAGGCTCTCACTTCAATTTGGAGTACATTTCTGCCTTTTTGAAACTTGGGACTCTGTAACTGAAGCAACTTTCCAGGAGGTACTGAAAAGAATATTCACACGTAATTTACGCACAATTAAATATAATTCACAAGTGCACTCGCACTTGGCAACATTTTTATTTCCCCCTGGGAATTTCTTCACTCCTCCCCAGAGAAACCCTTTGCACTATACTTAAACATTTTTGAGGGTGTTCTCTCATTTATTGCCACCCTGTTTATAAGAGGAGAAAATCTGACTGCATCTAGGATGAGACTAAGCCTACCAAATGTGTGTCAATGCCAGCAAACCCACATACCTAAAGATTCTCTCAGGTTTGTGGGTGTTCACGTACTTAGCCGTGCGTCCCCACCCTGGAACACAAACTCACTATTCTTGTGAGCAGATTTGTATACACATACAATTATGCCATACAGGGTTCATTTTATGTCTGAAAAAATTCACATGCTATGAACACACTTGGGTTTATACTCGTAAATGAAAGCTTTGGTGCACCTCAGTACAGTTATTTTTTTATTTTTTTTATGTTTTATTAATTCTCAGGAAAGCATAAAATACAATAAACCAAAAACAGACAATAATTATCGTAGACGTTTAAACATATAATACAAGGTATAGGAGAATCTACCTATTCTGTTGTTCGATAAGCGGGCTCCACACTTGTAGGCCCCTTTTCTTCGCCCTCTGGCCTTTACATTTATATAACCCCATCTCAAAATTAAATACATAAAACAATCTGGCATACCAAGCTTGATATGATGGGGGATCCACATCCTTTCATTTTGTTGCAATCATTATACGGAGTATTGCAGTTACCATAAAACAAAAACATACTTGTTTTGGTTCCATCTGTAAAGTTTCATCACAGCCTAATAACATCAAAGTTGGAGATAATGGGACTGTCCGTAAAATAGTTTTAAACAAAACTGTTTCGACCCCCTATTTTAATTCATTACGTTTGGTACACTCAGAAAACATGTGCACCATATCTGCTGGACCTTTTGCGCACCTTGGACAGTGGTCATTTTCCCTTTTCCCCCAGGCGAATTGTTTTGCCGGTGTAAAATATAAACTGAAGACTGTTTTAAAGTGTTGTGCTTTTAGATTAGCTAATATAAACACCGTTTTAGACAACAAAAGTGATCTACTTAGGTCAATATCCGAGTTCCCCAGTTTGTTTGCCTATGCAGTTTCAATTTTAGGTAAGTCATCCACATTGGCCCCAAGCATGATGGAATATAAATCCTTAATAGTCGTCTGTTTATAAACTAGACGATCTAACAGCTGTATTCTGCCCTTATTTATAACCTGTAGCACTACAGGTCTGTTTGTCTCCCTAATTTGGGCATATTTAAAAAGAGATATAGATTCCACCCCATATCTCTCCTGGAGTTCTGTGAATGAAATGACCCCATTCATATCAAGCATGTCTCCTATACTATTGATTCCTGCCTGTTCCCATCTTTTCCCCATTACATTGTATAATGGAGCAGGAAAGATTGGTGACCGCCACAAAGATATGTATCTTTGTATCTTTGGGATTTCTAAATGTTTACACACCTTGTGCCAAACATTCCAGGCCGCTCTAAGAGGTTTAAACCATGTTTTTTTTATATAGCTCCCCTCCAGCTGCCTCAAAAGGATCCCTGGTGCTGCACCACCAATGGGCAATTCGAAGATAGATGGAGGGGTTTAATCTTGCCCTCACAGGGTTGTTTCTACCTTGTATATAAACAATATACCCATTTGCTGCAACATTATGGCCCAATAATAGTATAGAAGGTTAGAAACTGCCAACCCCACCCCTATCTTGCGGTAATGTCATATATGTCATGGATCTCCTGATCTTTCTATCGTTCTATATAAATTGTGAAAACATCCCATTTATATTCTTTAAAAAACTATTTGCTGGTTCCAGTGGGTTACATCGGAGTAAGTAAAAGACCTTAGGGAACATCGTCATTTTTATCACGTTGCTTCTTCCTATAATAGATAAATGTAAGTTACCTATTCTCCTTAGAGCTCTACCTAACTTCTCTATAAGAGGTGCCGCATTGATATCCCAGATGGAACCGACCTCAGCCGAAATTTCTATCCCGAGGTAGGTAGCGGCCTCAGTCTTACGTGGATCCTAACAAACCGTATTTTTGGTGCACGCTATCCTAGTCTTGTTTGTATTCAATCCATACCCAGACTCTCTGCAAAATTCTAAGGCCAACTCTTCAATCCTTGCTACTGCACCTTTTGGGTCAGAGGTGATGACAGCTATATCGTCAGCATATGCTAACACCTTGGTTTTAAACCCCCTGACCACAAAAGGTGTGATATCTCGATCTTGTATGATTGCATTTATAAAGGGGTCGATATATAATGCGAAGAGGATTGGGGAGCAAGGACAGCCCTGTCTTGTTCCATGGGCTATCGGAATATTTTGTATTTCCCTACCCATCAATTGAATCCTTGCAGAGGATTGTATATACATAGCTTTTATAGCTGTTAATATGCATGGATTAAAACCCTTATTTCGAAGATTGTCCCAAAGGTATGCTCGTTCAACCTGATCGAAAGCTTTTTGTGCATTGAGAAAAATAAAGGACATCTGCTCCCCTGAAGCTGCCGCTATATCAAACAATGATGTTGCCTGGCGAATGTGATCCATGGTCCCTCTCCCTGGTATAAAGCCGCGCTGCCTCGGACTTACCAAAGGGGTAATAATTCTAGCCAGTCTACACGTGATAATTTTGGAATATAACTTTTCATCGGCATTTATCAGGGTTATTGGTCTATATGAAGACGGGTCATCTGTCATTTTCCCTTCCTTTAAAAAGAGGACGATATTAGTCTCTTGCCAAGACTGAGGCGGGACTCCCTTCTTCTGAACAGCGATAAACAGGTCCAAAAGAAGGGGGGCAAGCTCCGTCTGTAAAACCTTATAGATTTCCATAGGGATTCCATCTGGACCTGCTACCTTTCCTGAAGCCATCCCTTGAAGAGCATCTTTAACTTCCCCTATTTTCATGTCTTCCTCTAGTTCCTGCATGAGAAGGGGGGAGTTTGCCTCAGTTTCCAGCTGTGTCGCCGTCGGTATATTATGCCTGGATCGATACAGCTCCCTATAGATGCAAAGATTTTAAGAACTTCTTGAGGTTCAGTAGCCACGATCCCGTTCTTACCTTTGAGCCTCGCGATATTATTTGCCGCTGCCCTTTGTCTAAGACGTAGTGCCAGATGTTTTCCTGTGGCCTCAACGTACTCATAAATATCTCAAGCATGAGTTTGATAAACTTGATAAACTTCGGCCACGGATTTACTAAATTGGGTTATTCGCTCCTCTTGTTTTTGCGCGATAGCTACTGTATGCTCTTCCTCGCATTTGGACAGCTCTTCCATTAATTGTTGCATTTCTATCCTCTGCTGCCTCCTACGGAAACCTACAAAACTAACAATCTCCCCCCTTAACCCTGCCTTAAAAGCATCCCATACCATTTTTCTTGACGTGCTATACCTGTTTATATCAAAGTTCTGTTGGGTCTGATGTGTTCTATGAACCCTTTGGTAACCAGAAATTTCCTGTCTAATGTCCATTTAGTGGTTAACCGATTGAATCCTTGTATCGGTATTTCCAACATTAAGGGATTATGATCCGACAATTCTTTAGGTAATTTCCTGATATTAGTACCCTCTATAAGAGAGGCGGAAATATAAAAATAGTCCAATCTAACATATTTTTTATGGGGGCACGAGTAATAAGTGTATCCTACATCCCCAGGCTTTCTAAGAGACCACATATCAACTAACCCATGACTTGCCACCATGGCTTTTAGTGCCTTAAAAACCTGTGGCTTACAACCTTGATATTTTTTCGTAAATGGCTTATCTACATCCAAATGGATATTAAAATCTCCGCAGATGACAAGGGGGGATGGCCAAGAAGCTAGTTCTCGCTCAAGCTCTTTCAGTAAATCAGGGTCATCAAAATTTGACCCGTAGATCGTACAGAGTGTTAGTCCCCTTGCTATTGAAGTGATAGCCCACCGGCCCCATTTGTCGTTCAAATTGTGGCATTCGATTGGAAACATGAATTGAGACACCTCTAGTCGTGGTGGACTGAGATGAGCAGATCACCTGTGTGAATCCTTTGATCACATTAAACCCTCTCATTTGCCATGGAATGTGCGTTTCTTGTTGGCAAATGATATCCGCCCCCAAGGTACGTAATATCTGATTTGCCCTATCTCTTTCCCCCTGTCATTTAGGCCCCCAATATTTATAGAACAAATAGACAGTCTACCCATCCCAAAGATTCTTGAAACACCCGACTTGATTGTTGTACCATTCCCTCCTAATCCTTCCTGTCTTACTTCTTAAGTTACACTGGTTTGTTGCTTTCCTGAGTTTTCTCCCCTCCTTACCCCCACCCCACCCAAGCTTCCCTCCCCCACTCCCACTTGAGCATGCCCCCCGCCGATTCCCTACGCCCCCACCCCGAACTGTGAAGCAACAGACCTATCTCGGTCTGTGTTGGATGAATGGTGATTCTCCCTAATGGTGGCATATATTTTCCGTATTGGTGACTTTGTTTTCTCACAACACCCCCAAGTGAAGCCATCAAACCCTCTTATTCTAATTAAATCCCTTAGATTCCAAATCCGGAAATAATCCCATAATGAAATGTTAAGGAGGAAGACAACCGTTCATTATTCTAGCTGAGACCTTTTGACACCAGGTCATCATTAATTCAAAGTCAAAGTCTCTGAGTCATACCCCTCCTGCATTTAAGCACTCTTTGGCTTTAATTTCTGAAGTAAAAAATTTAGCACGCTCATTCCAAATCACTTTCAGCCGTGCTCGATTTAAGAGGAAGACTTGTGCCCCTTTCTCCTGGAAGGGTTTGATCATTTGACGCAGGCACCAGTGGCGCTTGACTGTAAAATGACAAAAATCCGGTCTTGTGAAAAATGAAAATCCTTCCGCTGCACATTGGGCTTCTGGTCTAGATTTTCCAAACACCATTTCTCTCAGAAACGCCCGGGGCTCAGTGTTTGAGCTAACTGGTTGATGGATAGTAAACGGGACTCGATGTGCCCTTTGAATTTCATGGGACCAGCCCCAGCCTTCCATTTCCGGAAATGATTTTTGCAAAAGTTGTACCATGTACATTTGTGGGTCGGACCCCTCTTTCCCTTCTGGGATTCCCAGAAAACGTAAAATATTTTGTCTCTGACGATTTTCACTCTCTTCTAGTTTCCATTGGATGTCTACTAGCTGGTTTTCATGTGCTTCCACCTGACCTTTAGAACCTGCAATGTCCATTTCCAGGGAGGTTGTTCTAGTCTCCAAATCCGCCAACCGGTCACTGATGGTATTATAGGTTTTAGCAATTTTCCTAACTGCTCCCTGTAATTTACGCGCTGCTGCCTGTGATTGTCTACTTTCTTGTCGGGCTTCCTCTCGATGCGCCACAGCACATTGCAAAATGGACTCCAGTGTAGGGGGTATTGAGGGTTGGTCGTTGCCAGAAGTTTTAGTGGTACTTCCAGTCAGTTGACTTCCCATAGAGTAATCCCACCTCAGTTCCCTTTGCTTTTGTTTATCTACCCTTCCCGCTCTTGAATTCTTCCTGGCTGTAGTGATTGAATCTATGCCACAGGTATCAGGTACACTATCTGTCTCACTCTGCTCGGAATTAGACCCTGTCCCAGACCCTTCATCTGACCATGTGGCATCTGACATTGAGAAGAAATCAATGTCATTAGTCTCTGAGTCCATTTCCCGTTCGCTCCTAGCATGTGGGGTTCTGAGGTTTCTTGCATTCCCCCCCGGATTTTGGCTACTTATTTTAGAGGGATTCTTCCCTCGACCCGCTACAGACACATTTTTCTTTGCTCCTGGATTCTTCACGGTTCGATCAGCTTGCTCTTGCACTTGGTTATTTTGAACTGACTCCTGCCAGCCTGTTGTTCTTGCCCGGCAGATCCTGCATCTGCCCCACTGCCTCCATCAGCCCCACTATCATTCTGCACTCCTAACTACAACTCTGTGTTCTGTATTGGATTTCTCCCCTCTTCCTGCAGTGTCTGCTGTGTGAGCTGAAAATGTCCCAAAATGGGAGCTTCCTGGGACCCTTGCTCCTGTTCTGCCGGCTTTCCAGTCATTCGCCCACCGAGTAACTCCACCTCCGCGGGGCCCTCCGACACCCCTAAGCCCATCAGAGACTTACCGGTCTGTGAAGAGCACAGACCGCTTCCTTGTACCGGAGTCTGGATCCCATGTTCCGCGTCCAGTGTGGTAGAGCTGTTCCCAGCTCCTCTGAGCATATCCAGTACAAAAGCACCGGCCCGCTGGGGCTGGGGAGCTACACTCCTCCCCTTCCCGTCTGGCAGATTCTCAGTCCGGACCTTTTGATTCCGTCCGACTTGCCCCGTCGCTGGAGCCGCTTCTACCTCCGTCGTGTTCATCTGAGGGGATGCTTGGGCGCCCACTTTCTGTAGAGCTCTTCTCCCTCTCTTGCCCGACCTCGGCCCCATCACGGCCAATGAATTATCCACGTCGTATTGTCCAGATGCAGCAACAAGTGTCTGCTCAGTCGCTCTGACTGCTCCACTAAGACTGCGACCCAAGATAAGATCCTAGTGGGTTCCAGGGATCTAATGACTTGTTGAGAGTTTTGCATATTTATCACCGCATCGTCCACAATTCAGATTGATACCGCCACCTTCGGGAGCCACCTACGGCCGACTCACACGGCCGCCATCTTGCTCCCAGCTATTTGCAGGTCTGATGTGCAAATACATTTGAAAATTTTACCCATCTTTTGTCAGGGAGAGCTGACAGAAAATGGAGATGTATATTTACCTTCATTATATTTACCTTCATTGGCATAGAGTAATATTTTATAAAGCTCAGCCATTTTCCATTTTGCACTTAGATCAATAGTTGTACCTTGTGTCAGATAAGTTAAGACTCTGGCAGATAATTGCTCTCTGATGTCATGAGAGTTTTGGACCTCTTTGTTTTTCACTTTACTTATCTCTAATTTACAGGTTCACCCAGAAAATAACCCATCTTTGTCACCATCACTCCTACCACCGGCATCACCAGAGCAATCCCCAGTACCAGCTCTACTGAATGTCAAACCTGAGAGTCCACAAGAGGAGGGAATCTTCACTGGGTTGCCTCATGCTCCTGCTCTTCCGTCCACTGGAGACTACAAACAAGTGAACAGCGTCCCCTGCCTGAAAAAGTCTCACTGCCACGACGAAGCCAACACCATTGAAAATGAGGATTTTTGTGCCGTTTGTTTGAATGGAGGAGAAATGCTATGCTGCGATCACTGCCCTAAGGTTTTCCACCTCTCGTGCCATGTTCCAGCCCTTCATAGCTTTCCAGTGTAAGTGGTTCCATCAGTGTGATCTCTAATTGATGCACAGCGACAGGGTGTTAAACCACATCACTCAGCCCTCACTTATTCTGCTGGTTAGTACAGGTATCACATGGTTTAATAAAAGGCATCTGCTTATATCCGTAATGAGCCTATTCCTAACGCTTCAGGTCAGCCAACAGGTAACAGGTAATGACATCTAGATACCAACACAGACCCCTGTTCATCTCTCTACTCTTTCCTGCCCTTTGAACTATCCTATTCGACAATATCTAGTTGTTAGTTGTGGAAGCCACACAGCACAGGACAGACCCCTGGATTGCAGACTTAGTTCAAAACATATATGCATTCAGAAAATAACATGATGGAGGCAAATGATCAAATTCAATTCCTGTTAAGGACTGTTAATGGTCCAGTATATCTGGCTTTAGGATTACTTGGGAATTGTCAATCCTATAATAAATAAGTGGCATGCTTTAAATATTTGTGGATACGTGGTTTTATGAAAAAAACTTTGAGCCACTTTTTGAGTGTTTCTAGATGGAAGTGGTCTACTAGGGGACTCTCCTGTTATCCCTTTTAGGACGGACAGCACTATATAAAATGATTGAACTCCCTTGGTTTGTTTTTATTTTTCACAGTGTCCCCTTCTGGTTTCCCTGAAAACGTTCTATAAAATGGCAGATGATATCTTATGAGGTTTCATATGGGAACGTGGCACACCAAGGGCCTCAATGCAAACCTTGGATAAAGGAATATATGATGGATGTACCTCCTTACCCAACGGGCGGATTATTATTGGGTGGTGCGAATGGCGGTATTTAATTAATGGATCTTTAAGGCAGAGTATAAAAGGGCAGATTTAGAACTGGCTAAAAAGGATATATACATAATCTGTATGAGGTTTATTTGACAGTCCATTTTCTGACTCCGACAGTCGAAGTATTAAAGAGTGGGAAAAGGGCCCACAGTGAGATAGGATGGAATGGGTAAATATTCGGGGAAACTATTTCTTGTGTAGGGAATTGTAAAAGAGGTCACCAAATTTTCCTGATTTAAAAATTGCCACCTAATTGGTATATCCTGTTTAAGGGGGATATTGGTAGGAAATTCCTTGTTGTCCTTCTCCCTGCTAAGTGAGAAACACGAGATGTCAAAAACCACAATTTTTTGAATATCTTCAATTACGCTATGCTCAAGGTGCCTATGTGGAGGCAGGGAAGGCATTACTTTTAGATCGTCGACTCAGCATGCCCGTTTCTAAAGAGAGTTAAAATCATAGCTGATTGCCACAGTTTCCTGCTGTGTCTAAGATTTGGTGCATGCGGATCCACTACTTATGTGCAAAGTGAATCTTGAAATTGGACAAATAGACAGAGGTAAATAGTAGGGGTGGGTGGAATTTGCGTAGTCACGCTACGCAAAGCTCCGCGAAACAGTGAAAAATCTCTGCGAGCACGCAGAGTTCCACGAACACGCGAAATTGCTTCTTCCGTCCGCTCGCGATGCTTTTTTCCTGTTCGCGAATGCTGTTTGCGTGCTCTGTGAACACGCATTTTGAAAGCGCGAACAAGTAACAAATTCTGCGATGGCGCAGATCGCGGAATTTTGGCCAATTCCGCGTTCTCCGTGGAACGCGAAATTACCCAAATTCCGCAAATTCAGCAAGCGGAATGGAATTTACTGCCCAGGCCTAGTAAATAGACCGGAAAACAGGCAGGCATACAAGCAGTTTTTAATGCATACCTGCCCTGAAATACTAGTATGGAAAAGAGTAAAATGCTATGTGTTAAATTGCAGGGGTGAATGGGTGTGCACCCTCTGCCGGAACCTGATGTCTCCAGAGATGGAATATGACTGTGACAACGTTCGCTATAGCCAAGAGAATACAAACGAAGATGACCAGACCGGCCTCAATGTGTATGACCAGAGGGTACGTACACAGCTTTTATTTCACACTCAAATGATAAGATTTCTGTCTTTGTAGAACAGGAAGGGGGTGTAAATTTTTAAATGTGTGCATTTGTGAAGTAAAAAAAGAAGCTGCGGAAGATGTCATTCCACTGTCAATAGTGTGATAAATCTGCTTCAGACTGATGCATTTAGTGCAGTGTTGGAGTCATTTGCCACACATACATTTCCTTGCATAGGTGCAAATTTATGAATTTTTGTAATTCGCAAGACCTTTGCACAGTATGCTTGGCAATTTGAGCCAGTCAGAGCTTTCCAGGCATAATCCTGGAAAAGTTAGTAAAATTCATTTTTTTGTCAAAAATATACATGTGTATTTACAAAAAAAATTGCATGTAAAAAAGCAAGTTCAAACACACTTTCTAGCGTTTTTGCTTTTCTTCTCCACAGTGAAAATATTTTTCCTTTTGGAGAAATGTCTTCCATTACAACCCCACCGGTTTTGTCTGTTCTTTCATTTGCTCCCTTCTCTCAAAAGGAATTTACTCTTTTCTTTGTCGGGAGTAAATCTCTGGGTTATTCCAGGGCATGAGGTGCTCACAAATGTGTGCTGTATGAAATTGGTTGTGCAGTATGTGAGGCTTCGGCAAATAATAGGTTCACAATTTTTCCTTACTGGAAAAAGCACCCATTATAGCGCTTGACTCTCCCAGGGTAGTGTAGCAGATCAGTCCAAGGCCTACTCAGGGGAGGTGGTATGGGCTAGCAGTTACCATCCGCTGGCACGCAATAATAACACTCAATAAACGATTGTCCTGTCAGTGCTTTTCCTTTATCAGACAAGACATCACCATATAGGGGATATCACTTTAGATAAACCAGGTACCTTGGCGTTATCCAGAGTTCACCATTTTACAGAAACAACAAACCACTTATACATTTGTCAAAAAGCTAAATATCTCATTGTCTGTTTCTGTTCTTAACACATTATGAACCTTGTAATTTGCACGCACTGCATGATCACTTGAGCACTGAGCACTTTAGTATTTTTACCAGTATTTTGATTTTTTGTTTGCTGAAACAATATTAATATATTGTGTTCCTTGATTAAATACTGTTGTGTTGGTACTTTATTTAGTTTTTTTACTCGCAATGTGTTTTCTGTTGTTTAATTTTTTACTTGTTACTTTGCAAAATAACGTCTTGATACTTTTTTAACTGGAACCACGGCTGTGTATTTTGATTTTTAGAAATGTGGTATTTTCTTGCCCTACCCATGTGTGCCTCTGCCAGTATTCTGTGTCACATGACTGTGAATGACTCTGATTTGGGGATTTGTGTATTGCTTCCAGACAGTAACACAAATGGTGCTGAGGTGTGAACATGATGGGCGATCCTGGCAAGATGAGTAGGAGGAGCTGTACCCAGCTCCACTCACATTTCAAAGGGCTTTGCCTCCTGCAAACACAAAGGAATCTGACATCAGGCCTGCCCTGTATTTTGTCACCCAGACAGTTTGGAGACTTGACAGGGGACAAACTTTCTAGAACCAGATATGGAAGTAGGAGGGGGAGTCCCCCCACACAAATGCTAGCACCAGGTATAAATATTGGACCTTCATAGCCACTCTTCAGAACACTTCTGGACCTGTATACATTAAAAAAGAAAGACTGCCCTAGTGCCAGGGGACTGCCCTGCTGCTGAGGACAGCCTTGCTGTCTGAGAAGGAAGACTGGACTTGCTTACCTTCATCCCCAGGCTAACCTGAGTGACTCCAAGGGTCAGTTGACTGAATTCCTGTGTGAGCTACAGGGACATAATAAGCTTCAGAGGCCTCCCTGCAACTGCTCCGCGAACCTGCTGCACAGGACCTGCCTAGACATGCAACTGGACCTCCCTGAGCCATGCTGGCCTCTGCCTGAGTGAGTTCCTGATCCTGAAGAGGTGCCCCCAGATCTTGGGCTCTTCACTGGCATCAGTTTGAGCTCCTCCAAAGAATAAACCATGGAATCCTGAAGTTTGGGTTCTTCACAACCGTGAACAGGACCCTTCGTGCTGAGACTCTGCCACCCGCAATGACCGCCAATGTGAAGCTCCGCTGAGACCTGCTTTTCATGCTACAGTGACCACCAGCAACGACCAGCATTATGAGTTCTGCACTCCATGCTACAGCAACAACAGTCCGCTGGGACATTAGCACGAAGGTCCAGCAATGACAGCCCGTGAAACGCAACTTCACACTACGCCAGGCCTGCTCTACGCACTACACGGACAACCATCTACGATGTTCTCCCTGCTCTTCGCTGCCTCCTCCACTGCAAGTGGACCACTTTGCGCTGAATTCAAAAGGTAACTCTTCAAATGGACTAACCTGGTCTCTGACCTGGGCTCTATTGCAGTCGACCTTAACTTGCGACTTTCCCCCAGTCTAGTGCAACCAGATGACCGCGAATGGTGCTTTGTGCTTATAGGCACTATTTTTCACTAAACCTTTGAAACTACATATCTCTGGTTCTACTAATTGGATTTTTGTCATTCTGGTATTGTTTTATTTATTAAGACTGACTCTGTGTATCTGAATTGGTATGTTTTTTTTTCCTGTGCTGCATTGTCACTGTATTACTGTTTGTGTGCAGCATAAATACTTTACACATTGTGTTAGACTTGGCATTTCTTGGCGTGGTTACCCCTAACTTTTTGCCTCTACCTCCCCTATTTTTGATGCTGTGATGGATTTCTTTTTACTGGCTTAGATGCTTTGGGCACTTTGGCACTGCTGATCAGTGTCAAAGTGCAAGTGTTCCCTGTATAAAGTGTTATGGTAAATGATTGTCCATAATTGGTATGTTTGCCTTACTAGTAAAGTCCCTAGTAAAGTGCACTATGTGTGCCAGGGCTGGTAATGCAAATACTACTAGTGGGCCTGCAGCACTAATTGTGCCACCCACACAAGTAGCCCTAAAGAGAGATCTCAGGCCTGCCACTGCAGTGCCTGCGCGCAGTTTGTTAACTGCCTTGTTGTCCTGGCAAGTGCACCCACTTGCCAGGCCTTACCTTCTCTTTTCATGCACATCAGACACCCCTATGATAGGCCCAAGGTACCCCCCTGGGCAGGGTACAGTGTATGTGAAAGGTAGGACATGTACTGAGGTGTGTACCATGTCCTGACAGTGAAAGACTGCCAAATTCGTGTTTCACTTTTGCAAGGCTTTCTTGCCCATAGGACAGAATGGGGAATACTGTGTCCCATGGTTCCAGCATATCTTCCCATAGGCATAAGATGGAGAGATGGCGTTTAGTGTGCCTGAACTCAGAATTTAATACATCTTTTTGTGAAGATGGTTTTTAAATTGTGTGCTTAGAAAACACGTTTTTAAAAGTGGCTGGTTTCTTTTTTTAAACCATCTTGTGTGCCTCTGCCTGGTTGTATATTGCCTGCCTGGGTTTAGATGTGACAGGGTCTGGGAAGTGTCCTGACCCCAGGAAGGAGAAGGTGAGACAGCAAAAGCCTGGGTCTGCATTTGATGTAGGGGGGAGGAGTAGCCCCCTGGATGTGAAGAGGGCTGTGTTGCTGCCACAAAAGGATGGCTCCACCTCCTGCTGAGCCTTTGGGCCCCAGACCCCCACTATCAAAGGAAGGTGTGCCCTGGTAGGAAGACACCCAGAACTGGTTTGGACTGGGCTCTAAGCCCCCTGAACACAAAGACTTCAAAGTCATTTAGGGTTATAAATGTAAGAGCTGAAGCCCCTGAACTCAAAACTGCAATCCATACTGAAAAGGATTGAACCTACTTTGTGATCAAGAGGAACCTCTGCCAAGGAAGAACAGCTGAAGAGACTGAATAGGAGGACTGCCCTTGCTGTGTGTTCTGGGGCTGGCCTGCAGTTTGCTGGTTTGACTAAGGAGAGGACAAGGGACTTTGCTGTGTGCTGTGTCCCCCTGCTTGTGAGGACCTTGCTGTGCGCTGGGTCCTGAAGTAGCATCTCTCCAAGGGCCAGAGGAGAGCTGGTCCCCTGCTGTGGAAACTCAGGAACACAAAAGTTTCCAACCGTGTCTCATCGACGCTGTGTGCGTGGTGCTCTTGCACGCCTGAGACTGCTGTGTGGTCCGTGGTACTGTTTACGAGGTGCCCCGTGATCGCATTGCCCCTGCAGCGTGAAACATCGTCCACGCTGCTGCCTTGCTGTTGTGGCCCGAGCCGTCATCGTACCTGAGGCAGTGAGTAAAGATCGCCGCAGCCGGCCCGAACCGCAACATGCCCAAGGACTGTTTGAAACTAAGACGCTGTGTGCGTGGTGCTCTTGCACGACTGAGACTGCTGTCTGGTCCGTGGTCATGAGGTGCCCGGGATCGCATCGCCCCTGCAGCGTGAAATATCGTCCACGCTGCTGTATTGTTGTTTGTGGCCCAAGCCGTCATCATAACTGAGGCTGCGAGTAAAGATCGCCGCCGCCGGCCCGAGCCGTAACGTGTTAACGGGGTACTTGGAACTAAGGACTGTGTCTCAGCGACGCTGTGTGTGTGGTGCTCTTGCACGCCTGAGACTGCAGTGTGGTCCTTGGTACTGTTTACGAGGTGTCCCAGGATCGCACTGCCCCCGCAGCGTGAAACATCGTCCACACTGCTGTATTGCTGTTTGTGGCCCAAGCCTTCATCATAACTGAGGCTGTGAGTGAGGATCACTGCTGCCGGCCCGAGCCGCAACGTGCTAAAGGATTGCTTCAACTTAAGGAAGCTACAAGGTGAAAGGGATCGTCATCGTTGTTTGTCGAAAGGAATCTGCCCAAGATCATCAGTGGCGGAGAAGGCAGCTCCGTAACCTGTCCAGCTACAGCGCCGCCTGGCAACAGAGCCGCAACGTGATCATGATCGCCCAGCAGGACGTTGACAAGCGGAGAGAGAGAGCGAGGCAGTGCACCCCCCCAGGTAAGGCTTGGACTCCAGTCGGGTGCCGCAAGCATGTATGGTCTGGGGAGGCGTGCAGGAGGAGTACCGTAGTGCTCAGAGCTCTCTCCCGCTGCACCACATTAGACGCTCTGAGTCCCCGAGCGGCCCGGACCTGCCCTGCGGGACCGTGGCCGCCCCTGTAAGTCTATGACCGTTTTCTCTGCTGTTGGGGCCTAGTGGGGGCCCGAGTTGACCGTGCAGATTGCATCCGAACCGCATTATTATTGTATTACGAACTACCTGATTTTTGCATTACGAAACGCATTATTATTGCATTGCGAACTGCCTGATTCTTGCATCGCAAATTGCATTATTATTGCATTACGAACTGCCTGATTCGTGCATCACGAACCGCATTATTATTACATTACGAACTGCCTGATTCTTGCATTAAAAATCGCATTATTATTGCATTACAAACTGCCTGATTCTTGCATTAAGGACTGTCCTATTATTACATTACGAACTGCATAGCATTGCATTAGGGCTGCATTGGAGATCGTAAATTGCTCATTATTACCGCAAGAACCTACAAGTGATTGCTGGCCAAGTAACCGGCCAAGTGAATTATTATGAATACGCATAAGTTGGTTTTCTATCGTTTGGTCTCATCGAATTCCTTTTTATAAAGATACTGTTATTTTTATGAAACCAGTGTGATGTCCATTTGTGGTGTTATCACTTTGTTACTGGGAGTGTGGTTGCAAATACTTTACACATTGCCTTGGAGATAAGCCTCGCTGCCTATGCCAAGCTACCAAGGGGTGAGCAGGGGTTATCTAAAGGTGTGTCCCTCCTTACCCTGACTAGAAGCAAGGGTTGCTATTTGGACTAAGGTACCTACCTTAGCCAACTAGAGACCCCCAGTTCTAACACATTGCCTCTAAGTTAAACCTGACATACTTTGTGCCAGGCTACCTTAGGGTTCATCACAGGTTAATTTGATGACTTTTTGTGGCTCACCCTGACAAGGATTGTGTTTGAGTAGGACATGCACCTCCTCAACCACAATATTTTACAATCACAGTATGAGTTAAACTTTTTTTGCCTTGTTAATTGAATTGCCAGCACACCTTTTGATCATTTGTACAGTAGCGATTCAATGTTACAAGAGTAATGCAACCAAGCAGTATAGTGGCACAATTCTGCAGCCTTTTTAGGTCTCACATAAGAGACAGTGCTAGACCTATTATCAGCTTACAGTGGGTTTAGATCCAATCTGTTGCTTACCACTGGTGTATTTTATTGTCACTCTTATGAGCTTGCTTTGTATTTGTTGGATTGTGTGGGCTTTCCTTCCTCCTCTTGTGTTTGTCCCTCCCATAGAGCACAGCCTCATTAATCGTGTCCTTCCACAGATCACTTATCAGGCACTATTATTTTCTTTTTGTTAAGAACTCAACATGTAGCCCTCCATGCTCTGTGTTGGTCTCTCTCGTCCATGTGTTCTTCCTCTGCCCCCTCCGTGTTGTACTTGCCCCAGTGTGCTTATCCCCCCAGCTCTACCTTGATCTCTCTTACCTGTGTGCTTCTCTTCCCCTGCATTCCATGTTGCACTCTCTCACTTATCATGTACTTCTCTCACCACCCTCCATGTTGCTTTGGGCCCCCAACCTCCATGCTGCTTCCCCCACCCACACCCTCAGTGTTGGTGCTTCTCACCCATGCACTCTGTGCGGCTTCCACCCCACTCTGTTGCTTCCCCCCACAATCTGTGTCACATCCCACTATCTGTGACCTTTGTGTTGATTCCTGGACTGGCTTAAAAAAAATACCTTTTTTGTGCTACCTTTTTTTAATTTACTGGTCCAACTTAGATCAGTACATTTTAAAAAGTGCCCATATCATTTTGTAGGTAAATGCATGTGTGGTGCATTCGCCTACAAAAATGACATGAACGCGTCATAGTGCCTTTTTTTTATTTCCTCGTTAGTCATGCTGCACAGCACCGCGACACTGTACAGCATTTCTAAAAACCATTGGCACATCTATTAGGCCCCAAAAATTAGACCTATTGGTTTTGCTAATGTTTGTTTTATAAGTGGTGAAAATGGAAACTAATTTATGAAAGTGATATAAGAGGGCTTTCATAAGTTTCAAGAAAGAGAAGAAGGGAAATGGCGTCAACACATTGTGATGCTTGAAAGCGATAGTAAAAAGATTGGCTATAATTTGAAAAAGTCACATGGGAAATCGTTTGAAAAGTGAGTGAAAGTACTGAATGCATGAGACCATAAATCAAGAAATCCTGGTGGAGGGCGGAGCCAGGCCGGCGGCCAAGATGGCCGCCCGGGCTCCCGGCTCCGTCGACTCTCTCTTTTTGCTGCTGGACCTAGCTGTCGGGGCAGCTCTGCCGACACTCTCCTGGATGTTGGAGAAGGACCGATTTCACCGAGAGTCGCTCCGGCGGCTCTCCGAGCTTCAGGGACGAAGATATGCTTCCCGGTCGGTGTGGCCTACGCGGGTCCCGGAGCCGGGACCTCACGTGATACTGTAGCCGGTGGTGAGTGGAACAACAACGGCCGGGAAAACACGGTCACCCGCGGGGGCGCTCGAACCCGCCCTGAACAACATCCTAGCGCCCATTGCTGAGTGCCGTCCCCTTATGCCGGACGGGCCCCCCCCCCCACCCACCCGAACGCTGCCTCGCTAAATGTGGACGTGTGACGCTGCTCTGTGTCTCTCTGCTGGAGACTGGTACGACCCGCTAGCTGCTGCCTGTATCCCGCGATTCGGCGGATCGGGGCCGATTGCTGCATGGCGATTTGGAGTCGTTCGGACACACTGGATGGCGCAGATGAGACCTCTGGGGGGCAGTTGCGATGGCTATCATAACGGGTGCCACCGGGGAGACGTCCGGATGGCACAAATGATGGAGGCTCTAGTGTGAACTCTGGTGGCTTTAATGCTGTGCGCCCCATTTGGTAGTGATACCCTCATGGAACCCTGCCCGCCCGAGTCGATGGCGATGCGCATTTCAAAAGGAGTGTGGAGTTCGGAAGCCCCTTCCCGTGTTTTGGAAGCACAGCGAGTGGGTTTGGTTCGCATGGCGATTAGTCCCCGGCATAAGTGGAAGTATGAGAGAGCCTGATGCGGTATTTTTACTGTGTGCCTTTGCCTGGTGACTCCCTCTACGATCTGTGGTATGTCCCGGATGGGTATCTCTACGGGACCCTATACGTTGCTGATGAGTGGACGTTGGTGACTGGGGTCTACTTGATCGCTACAAAGGGCATCGTCGGAATGGAACTTGGTCCATGGACTAATGGAGTGTTCGGGGATTCCATCGGATGTGAGACTGTGGGGACTCCTTTATTGCCCTCTCCCTTGTGGCAGACATCGTCGCGCAACCCATTTAAATTGAACTGCCTACTCTTCCTGAACCGGACTATGTCTTGCTGCGTGGGAGGCGGTTGTGGGCTGTGAACGGCTGTGAAATGTGTTGTGTCCTGGCGTATTGGAAGAACTCCTACTCTTCTTTGGATATCCTTGTCTATTGTACTCTTGGTGCTTTGTTGGCTACGTTTTGTGTGGACTGGGACATGTTTCTGATAATGGCCGGGTGGGGCTGGGTTACGAAATAGTGATTGTTTCCCTCAGATGCTGACAGGGGGGTAACTGGGGGGGCTGGCGGGGCGACTGCTATTCTGAGTCGATGGGTTCCTCGGCTGTCCTGCAGCGGAACGGATATACCTGTAAGTTACGCGGAGGGGCCGGGGGCCTGTACTGGTGAACCCCCCAATATATCTTTCTCTTTTATATTTCCTTCTTTTATATTTCTCCTTTCTTCTATATTTCGGGTTCCGTACACCGGGCGACAGGCACGCTGTTAAGGGGGAGGCCGTAGCCATTGGCAGAGGTGCAGGGTGGGGGGTTAGGGGGGAGGGGTACTACTGTTCTTTCCTTTTATGTTCCTAGGGCCTCTTTCTTATTCTTTGTCTCTCTTGGCTTTCTCTTACTTCTCCTCTTTCTTTTTTATTTCTTTTGGGAACTGTCTCACAGGTTCCTCTCTATACGTCCTGGTATTACAGATTACAGGGGTGGATGTTTCTTTAACGTTTTTATATTGCAGCGGGCATGAATCTGTATTGGTGGGCGAATTGTATAGCTCATTGTCTATCCTGTTTAAGGTGCGTCACCGCCAACGTCCTGCCTACAGTAGTCCGCCTGTGAATATCCTGAGCTGTGGTAACCCCTGTCCTTTGTATTATTGGATTGTGCGGCATTAGATCCTGTTCTTTCTTAAAACTCTAAAAGAAACCTCTTTCATCCTGGTGCCGATATGGTACCGATACTATCCTGAGTTACGACGGGGCATTTGGGAGGCGGGTTGTTGTACTCTTGTGGATTGACTGATTTGCTTTGATCGACTCTGTACTACTGGCCGACTGTGATGGTTTCAGGCCCGGGTTTGTAACTGCATTATGTACCAATAAAGGTTTACAAAAAAAAAAAAAAAAGAAATCCTGGTGGAGAGGGAGGATGAGGAAGTGCAGCATGCGTGCTTTACATGCCATTTGTTTATTAGGTACTCTTCATGATGCCATGAAGTGACTTATGCATGAAGCAGGTGGTTATGAAGTTGTACCTGTCGCTGGTGGAAATATTGACAAATGTGTGCTAACAGCAGCCTGGAGTGAGTGAGTCCCTCGAGATTCTGTACATTCTGACGTTTGTTGAGGGCTTTGGATTTGTCAGTCCATTACAGTATCCAAGCCAGCTAGCATGGTGCACGAATGGGTTAAGGAAAGCGTTGAGATTTTTCATTAGAGGTGGAAGAAGAGGTGTCCCAAGAAAACTGTGGTGCTAAGAGGAGGTCACGATCAAAAGGTACACTGTGGTTACAGGGTTAAGTTTTCACTACATGAATGGTGCTATGGGGTGTGACACAGCTGGGTGTTTAATATAAAGCCAAATTTAAGGTTTGAAATGTTGCGTTAAAGTGGGAAACAGCCACTACAACGCGGGCATCACATCGCGATGCCCATCATCCCCTTTGGTATCGCCCTTACAACGCGGCTGTTACAACGACCGCGTTGTAACCACACACTGCCAATACTACGCAAGTCATTACATCGACTTGCAGTAGATGGCGTGCTAACATTAGAAATAGTATAGTTTACTATTCCAACACCCTCCCTACTGTTACGTAGGCTGGAGTTGGAATAGTAAATTATACATTTCTAATGTCAGCACGCCATCTGCTGCAAGTCGATGTAGTGACTTGCGTAGTAATGTCGCATTGTTGTGGCACGCGTTGTGATGACTTGCGTTGTAACGAGTCATATTCAGATAAAGTACATTACCTCTTGTCCAGAAACTGATGGTTTGAATACAATCAGCAACCAGAGATAGGTCACCATTAATGTAGTATTGCTGAGAAGCTATGTGCAGTTAGCTCCCACAACCGGAAATGGGCCATTGGTGAACAACTCCACCCTGGAGTGCATACAGGCCATGTTCACCAAATTACTGGTGAGGCCCATTGCATATGAGCAGCTCCAAGCAGACTCAAGATAATGGGCATACCCCGCAGGAGGCCTTACATGCATGATAGTCTCATGAAAAGACCATGAAATGTACAAACTCATCCTTACTCAAGAGCGTTACGTAAACAGCTTATTCACTTTTTGTGGCACCAGGCAACCACTGCTGAATGTCCACGATTACCGTCTTGAACCCCGAAAGCAGGGACCAAACCCAAATAAAAATAGGTGGTGAAAAATTAGTAGTCAACGCAACTAAACTTTATTACATGGTTAATAAAAACTATTCCAAAAATATGTCATAAATTATGCAGTGCTTCTAAATAAAATCTGAAATTGGTACTTGTCAAAAGTGGCATTGTGAATCACTGTCTCTTTATAAAAAGAAGAGCCGTTATAACCCTATTGCACCCTCCTTGGTGAGGTAAAATCTTAGCAATGCGTATAATACATGCATATATTTATCAGTTCACAATGCATATTTTCATATGTATACCACATGCAGGGATCTAAGAGGTTTATGATCATAGTTTGTTTTCAGTGGTGCACTGAAATGGCCTCCTGACTGAGCAATATAAAAAATAACCTAGATATTATCCCAAATATAAATGTGAAAAGTACAATTAATGTGTTTCACATGCATATTTTCAACAGAAGTTGACCTTATGAATGAGTCAAAATGTAAAGTTTAAAACCTGATTTACACATGCTTGGTGCATTCAAAAAGGGCAGCTTTTCAACTAGAAAAGTAAATATTCTTCCTTGAACTTTATAGTGCTTGGTTGCTATCAGGTGTCTTGCAATACATGAATAAGCCTCGCACATATTCAGTAAGTAAATAATGTGAAACTCAAATCTCCGACGTTTATCATGAGTTATTGGTGGGACCCATAACTCTTGTAACCCGGAGGGTCCCATGATTGTATGCCTATGGCTGTCCTCTCTGCCAGGTAAGAACACTACACTGCAATCATTGATCCACTAACTTGATACTATGTGTTCCTTTTTATTTACTAAAAACAATTGTAAACATTTATCAAAAACAATTGATCTTTAGTTTAACTTATCCTCTCCTATGTTTTGGAATGAGCCATGTGTAGTGAACCACTCGGCCCCTGCAAGGAGTGGACCCCCACTTCACACGCACCCTGACGACCGTGCATGGCTAGGGGAGAAATAACAGCATATAGGACTGCTTGCGGCCCATGGGGCCCAGATTTACTTTTAACTAATGCAACGCAGCACAGCTTATAAAGTTGCTGCACTGCATTGCATGAAAGGGAGAGAGCAGAACATCGCCATATCTACTAAGATATGAAGCTGTTGTGCTCTGTCCATACACTGGCACGCTTTTGGTTGCTGTGTGCGAATGAAGCTACCATCGCACCATATGTAAGATTATCTGTGTTGCAGGAAGCTTAGGGTTTGAGCTGGAAGGTGTCCCTTCCAGTAAAAAACTATACTTTGAGGCGTTTCCCACTTTGTAAGTGTGCTGCACAATGCAGCTCATATGCAAAGAGGGATAAATAAGAAAACAAATTCTCATGATTATGCCTGCCTCCAGGGTGTGCAGGATTTTGGTACAAATCTATCCACAATTCTTTGTGGAGAGGTATTTTTGTAAAAACCCATGGGTGGTGATATGGAAACACCCTTGTACCACCCATGGAACTCCCCCTTGAGGCAGACAGATGCAAAGGCAAGGTGCAGTTTTGGTTACAATCCAACACAATGGGTTGGATTGCAAACACCACCACAACACTTTGGCTCGGTTTACAAAGGTGTCACACAACGCAGTGCAGCACCCAAAAGTATTGCGCTGCATTGCGCGACAGGGAGAGAGTGTCATATCTACAGAGATATGCCACTCTCCTCCTCTCTCCCTAGTGTCAGGGCAGAGTTTTGCTGCAGAGAACACACACACCTTTGCGCTATATTGTGAGGGGGTTTGCCTGAGTCTAGCATAGGTTTTTTATTGTGAGTGTACCCTTCCAGTACAAAATACTATGATTAGACAATGTTTAAAACTTTTCCTACTTTTAATGTGTGCTACAGCACACATGCAAAGTTGGGAAATGTAACATTCTCCTTCCACAGAGGAATTTTTTGACGCAAAACCCTGTCTACTAATGTTAGTAGATAGGGGTTTGAGTCAAACGGCATGGGTGGTTGCATGGGAACACCCATGTACCACCTATGTAACGCTCTCTTGAAGCAAAATAACTGGTACTCATGTAAAGTGCTCCAATACCTTCGGTCGAGTCTGTGCTAAATATTAACAATAAAATAAACACTACTGTGAAAGGCATGCTTCGAACACGGAAAGTTCCTAGTATGCCCTGTGTTTCGAATCTTCGTTCGCTGTAGGAGTACTACATACTCCTGTCCACTATGTGGCGCTATATCACAATGATTGTGAAATAATGCACTGACTGTTCTAGGTCTCACGGTCATAGTCATGGTTTACTGACATACTACTGTCGATGAGTTTCTATTATTTCTCCTTAGTATGTATGGGAGTACTGATATATTTATGATTCTTTCATTAAAATTGTTCCCAGGAATAAATGTTGATAAATGGACGTAAGATCCTGTGTTTATAATATTGCTTCAAATGCCCTGAAAATAAAATTCAGGGCGGTCCTGAGAAATTGTCTGAGAGGGTTCATTTTAATAAGACATGTTAACGTGTTCATTAGCGGTATAAACCCTCAGCCGCACCCCGATTTTCCAAGTCGCAACTAATTTGGTTTTATTTTAAAGTCTCACGTTGCAAGTATTCAGTGCGCTCTTCCTGCCTCATATGCAATTGACTTGTGCAAAGCAATGATAGGCTTCCAACAGCATTTACACGTTTAGGCATAACTATTTCTGTTCCTACCTGAAATAAGCAATGTTTGTATTTTACAGAAGTGTGAAAAGCTGGTGCTGTCTCTCTACTGCAGTAGCCTCAGTCTTCCGTTCCAGGAGCCGGTAAGCCCTATGGTGAGCATTTAGATGTTTAATAAGCAATGAATATTAATATTCTGTGCTAGGATAGTTTATGCAGAATATTTTTTCAATTGAACCCTAGTTATTTATTTCCTAAATTAGCCGATTTTAGGTCTCTATAATGTTGTGGGCTTGAGGCCCACATTGTTAGTGAAGGAATCACTTGGGCAACATTGCTATGTGTGCATAATTGGCCATGAGCATATGCACTCGGGCACTTTTATCAACAGGGTCACATGACCGTTGACGTCTGTGTTGGATGGGTGTCAGGGCCGGTCTGGCCGTAGTGGGCACCGGGCAATACCTCGGTGGGCCGCACGGGGTGAGGGCCGGTTTTGGTGCCCTGGGGGCAGTTTTTGCAGCATTGCTGCAAAATCGGCCCTGTAACGAAATCGGCCGAAAACCGGCCATGGCAAAGAGCTTGGCGGCACCCCCAACCCCACAGGGGGGGCCGGCCGAGCATTTTGCCAGGGCTGGTTTTGGTTCCCAATCCGGCCCTGATGGGTGTGGGGTGAGTGGTAGTACTGTCCCTAGGGAGGGACTGCTGCATGACATGTCCTGCAGGGCACTACATTCCTCCCAAAATCCAAAAGAAAAACAATCAAAAATCCAAACTGTGGAAGCAAACACAAATAAAGTAGATTCCACATGGTCCATCAGTCTCTAGAGCCAATCAGCAGGACAGCAGTGGATGCAGGGAAGCTGGCTGCAACAGGACATCACCTCTCGCATTCAAAATTTAACCTGAGTGATTTAGGGCACAAACACTGACTCAGAGAAGTCCAAAATCTTCTGGCCACATGCCGGCTGGAGTCATGTCCATTGTGTGGAGTTGCTCTACTCTTCTGACGCTCTGGATGGTTGGTGGTAATAATTCAAAACAGGGTGTATCAGGAGCATTGTCGGAGTCCATCGCAAAACATCGATCATGAAGCATACTTTGGTGACATTGAATGGCCTACTGGAGACCGTCTCGTCATGCTGCAACCAGTTTAGGTCCCCTCTCCAAAGCCTGTTTGCCACCTGGTATCCGATGGTGTGGCAGTGTCATGTTCTTCTCTCATGTTTGTGGAGGCCTTTTCAATGGGTTGCCACAGGACTGCATGTGGTCTACGCTGTGGCTGCATATGTGCTGTGTTTCGGCCGCTGCAAAACTGCTGAGGAACCACTGCCTAGTCACTTGTGCAATAGCAGGGGTAGATGGGTCTTTGTCAAAACTCGCTCTCGCCACTGGGATCAGGTTGCAAGCAGGGTGAGCGGACAACCTCTGGTTGACTGACTTTCCGAGTGTTACTGGCTCTTCTTGCCTGTTGTTGGGATAGAGGTGTTGGACTTCACTTGGGATCTTGTTTATTACATCAATAGTAGTGATGATTCATTAGACAGTGGCTGACATGATGGGGCTGCCACTCATGTGTTGAACCTGTACTAAAGGTAGTGACAACTTTCATTGATGATTGCAGGCCTTCTGTCTTGGGTCATCGACAACTAGGAGTGATGGTGGCCAGGCCTTTGGTGACTGTGTTTAGATGGATTTGCTGGAAAGTGTGGGGCAGAGAGTACGTTTGTGTGTGCTTGCGGCTTACTCTCAGTTCTCCCGCTGTGCTGTCACCAGGTCGCCCTCATTCCCCTTCGGTGACTTGCTGCTCATTTGTCTAGATGCAGTCCGTCAACAGCTCCAGTGTTCTCAGTCGTGCCTTTCACGTCGGGCCTCTCTTTATCTTCTCTCGTGGGCTCGGTTGGTTGTCGGCTTTCTGAGTGTGAAGCAGCAGGTCACACTTCTTTCTGCTCTTACTCCTTGGTGCTTCAACATGCATCTTTTTGCCACTTATGCTGGCAGGACTTTTTATTGCTCGTGTCTCTTCCGGGAGCAGCTTCAGGACTATGTTGGTGGGACTTCTAGTCGCTTGCGTCTATTCTCCTTCTGGGTGTAGTGGCATGCATTTTCTTCCAGACCGGACAACATGGCCTCTCAGTGGTTAACTGTCTTTTTAGTCCAGCCACAGGCCTCGGGTGTTGAGCTCCGACTTAATTATCATCAAGGCAGTCACTGATATGGTTCTCCTTTTCTTCTTGAGTACGGTGTGGCGTCCGGCTAAGTGTGTGAGGTTCCCTTTTCAGGGACCTTCTTGGAGCTTCTTCTCCGTAATCGATATGTGTGGCTGGACCTCTGCTTCAAGGTTGTTCCCGCTGCCAGACCCTCTTCTTCTCTGAGTCAGTGTGGTGTCATGCCACATGTCGCACATTCCCCCCTCAGTGACCTTATTGAAGCTCCTACTCCGGGGTGCTCCCTCCTCTGGGGCCTTCTTCCACAGGCAATAGGGAACTGTTGTTTTGACCCACTTTCTCTGGGTGGCTCAAGGCTTGCATCTTGAGGCATCGCTGCCATCAAGCATGGTTGGTGGGGTGTGGCACGGTGTGCCTTGAGGGTGCAAGATGATGTGGTCCTAATATTTGAACCACAGTTGTGTCATTGAGTGCTTCTGCTCACCCAGCCCTGCTTTCCTTGGGCTTTTCCTTGTCATGGGGTCATGTCTATCTGGCAGGTGCAGATGGCTATGGTGGTGGCTCCGGGGTACATAGGCATAGTCTCTTTGGTGTAAGGCACTGGGTGGGTTGCACCTCGTGATCCAAGTGTCTTCCTCTGATGCCTCCCCTCCTTCGTTGGGCAGGGGTTGGGTTGGAGGGTTCACTGTCCTTTCGCTACTTGTCTCCTCCAGTCCTCGCTGCGGCAACAGGCTCCTGTCTGCTTCATCTCTGGAGCCAGCTCTCTGGTGATGCCACAATGCAGTAGCAGTCTCTCCTGTTTCAGCAGACTGCACCAGGTTACCGCTGGTGCTGACTGCTGCTGTCAGCTCTTGGTGGGGGTGGCATATAGGCTTTGCCACCATAATTTGCTTGTGTTGTCTTTCTTTGGCTGTGTTGGCAGGTGGTGGCTTGGTGCAGTGCCACTGCTATTAGGAGTATTATTTGATGCTGCATCTTTTTGCCTTGATGGTCTGTGTAATCTAATAAGTTTGTGGGCTTTAAGCTGTTGGCAGTCTTATTTTTCTGGGCGTTACCTGCGCTGCTCTGTGTGGTGCTTTGTGCCCCTTGTGTTGGGTATTTGCCTTTGCTGTGCCTGTGAGGTTATCAGGCAGCCCACAGGGGTGCGCAGTGCTCCTCACCCCCACCATGACTTCACTTAGTCTCAGTGACACTGAGGGTGGCAGGGGGCTGCTGCCTGCCTCTAATATACTTGGGGTTGTTCGGGTGGAGTAAGCATGGCTTCTTACTTCTTGATGGGCTGTGTTCAAGAGGCAGCGCCGATTGCACTTGGTGCTGTACTTCCCTGATCTTGCTGGTTTGTTTTGCCGGGTTGCCACAGAAATCATATGGTCTCTTCTTCTCCCTGTGGCTGCAACAGGCTTCCGCTTGGGTATTTCTAGGGTAGCAGGACTGGCTTCACCTTTTTCTTTTTAGGGCACACATGATTTCTGTGTTTGAGAATGCTCCTCTGTCCTGCGGAGTCTTATTCAGTCCCGCTGCACCAATGGGTAGGTGTAGCAGTGTCAGGACTTCAAGCACTGGCTGTCCTGCAACTTTTCTTTCTTGGTGGTGCAACTCCCTTCCAGGCTTGAGCTGTCTCTACACAAGAGTGTGAAATGCTCGGATGATTCCCCAGCTGCAGTTGCCTCAGCTTCCTTTGTCTCACAGTTAGGTAACTGTAGGAGAAAAAATGGTCTCTTCTTCCCTTTTAAACAAATGAACAAAACTGGTCCAGTGTTGAGTGATTGTGAGTTCTGGGGCTGATGGGCGACAACATCAACCTTCTATCTCCTGTTCTTCTGTGCCAGTGGGTGTTGGTGCCTTGAGTCGCTATTTTATTTAGGAGGTTATTCCCTGGTGCCCCTTGGCAATGTATACTTTACTTCATTGTGTGCTGCCCTCAACAAGGCTTGTCTTCTCGTTTTGTGCAATGTTTTTTTTCTATGCTGCCACACTTTCTCAGTGGGCTCTGTGCCCAGTTGCATGCTGCACATCCAGGCCTTGGTGTTGGCCATAGCCTGCTCCTCTGACCCTGTTGAGGCATTGCTGGCTCTGCGGGCAGACCTCCTTCCCCGAACTCAACACACACAGGACATAGGGATCCCTCTCTTTTCCAGGGTGGGAAGTTTTATTGTGGTACCGTATCAGGATTCCTAACTATACTACTACGAAATGCCTTATGTGAATACCGAAATTTGTAAAGTTAGGATTTTGTCTCAGTTTAGTAGTGCTAAAGTTAGGAGTCCTAACTTTACTACTACTAAATGCCTTCTGTGAATACCAAAAGTAGTAAGTTTAGGATTTTATCTCAGATTAGTTCTGTGAATCAGCCCCTTTGTGTTTCTTGTGAACTGCACTTGGGTACTGAGCAGGGCACCTTGCCAAACCGGATAAAGATGCGAAACTTGTTGGTGCAGTACATTGCTGCTGTGTAGCTCTGGTGCCCTCTGTTGGCGTTTTGGGAGCACTGCAGTGTTGAAAGGACACTTCTCACTGAGAGGCGTACTTCAGCGTCTGGTTTGCCCTGGAGTGTCTCCTTTTTTAGGTTTTGCCTAGGCAGCGCTTGCGCTGTCTCTGCGAGATATGCTGTATTCAGGATATGGGCTTTAAAAGCTCCACCCATTTGCAAGGACTGACTGCCCCTGTTCCTTGTGTTGTTACTCAGAGCTTATGAGCACTATTTCTTTCTTTAAGCTGGAGCAGTCGAAACCGATGGTCGTGGTTTAGAGAGTTCTGTTGTAAACAGGGTTGTAAATCTTGCTCTTATCCTGCCACATTTGCTGTGCATTCGAAGACCGAGGGATGTTTTGCTGCAGCTGCTTCCCCCTCCGTCTTGCTTTCGAAACGCACGGCCTGGCATCAAGGTCCCTGCCTTCCTATGGCAGCTGCCGCCACAGTCTCAGAGCTCAACAAGCATTTGCAATGCAATAGTTCTCGCATTTGGAAGAGTTTGAGCTATTGGCATTGTAAATAACAAAACCTTTTATTCATGTGTTTTGAAAACCTGCAAGCTGTGCATAAAAACGCACTTCTTACTTATAGTAGTTGCTTAAGAGAAGAAAGGCTGGCAGTAACTGTAGCGCTTTTGCTGCCAGCCTTGCTTCTCGTAAGCAAGTACTATAAGTACAAAGTGCGTGTTTATGCTCCGCATCCAGGTTTTCAAAACACATAAATAAAAGACATTGCGATTTACAATGCCAATAGCTCAAACTCTTGTAAATGAGAGACCTATTACATTGCAAATGCTTGCTTTTTTTGTTGCAGTTTTATATAGTGTGAACTCGACCCCAAGGTATCGGAGCGCTTTACAAGAGCCCCAGTTGCATTACAGATGGACACATTCATTTCTAGGTACGGGGAGATTAAGTGATTTGACCAGAAGCACAGGATGTTTGAGTCTCCTGCCACATTCAAACCTGGTTCCCCAGCTTCAAAGTCAGTCGCTTTAGCCACTAAGCCACATCCCTCAGCCTCACCTATGGCCGCCCCACCCGGCGCCTTCTCTTGATGGTGTCGGACCATACCTGAATGCTCTTGGAGGGGCTTCACTGCCAGTATTTGGTTCGTCTTGGCCAGATCAGTGTTTTAGGCTGCAGGTTGGATCCTTAAATGTGGGTGGCTGCGGGTTTGAAAATGATGATTGCTGCAGTCTTCAACAGTGGAGGCTTTCCTTCCCGCTTCACTACCACATACAGCAGCATTACCATCTCGGGGGCTGCGCCTGCTAGAAAACATGACTAAGGTGCTCCGGTCTCTATCTACGCCTTCCCTCCAAGGAAATGCTATGCTCCTGGCATTGCGGCAGGTGGGCTCAGACCACCTCATCACTGATGTAATATTGTGGGCTCCAGGCCCACATGTTTAGGGAAGGAACGACATGGGCATCATTGCTATGTGTGCACAACTGGCCATGAGCACATGCACCTGGGGCCTTTTATTAACAGGGTGACCTGACAAGGGACACCTTTGTGGGATGGGTGTGGGGTGAGTAGTAATTAGGATGGCCCCTAGGGAGGGGCTGCTGCATGATGTGTCCTACAGGGCACTACATTCTAGTTCTTGTGAGAATAAGCCCTTCCATTTTACAACATGCTCAGTCTACCCAGCGCAGGGCTGGCTACTTGGCAGGCTGGGGAGGGGGCTGCTTTTAGGGCTGGATGAGTGTAAGGATAGTCAGCTAACCAGTCTGGCAAACGCCCCTGAGGAAATATACATTTTCAAGCAAACATTAGACATAAATTCACCTCCAAACACCTACTAGGGATGGTTGGACCCACTCACTACACTCATTTGCGACAGTAGGGGGAAGAAACACATTTTCCAGAACTCCTTTTTTTAGCTCCCACAACACCGCTGTTTTCACTCAGCCAAGGCATGTCATATTGAGCTATGTGATTTTTTTGTATAGCGCAGCATCCACTAATTACTTGGCCTATTGGTGCTGTAGGGGTTGTCGGTCGCAGACGACATCTGTAAGTGGTGGGTTCAATCAAGGAAGCAGACTCTAGTGTCGTAATATTTCTTGCAGTCTTCTCTATGGCCCATGCTGGTTTGCTGGGACAGGCTGTGTGTTTTGTGCGTAGTTCCAGTGCAAGACACAACAAAAAAGGTATTGCACCTTTCCACCATAACCCTGTGGATGGATTATGGACCTTTTGACTGCAGTAATGGGACGAACTGGCGAGTAATTTATGTGCATAACACCCATGAATCACAGTGCAGGTGGTTCCATCAGAGGGACCTTGCGAGCTTCCAGAAACACCATTGCTTTTAACCTCAATTAGATTGTACCTTTCGGAATGTACCTTCCTTTGGAGATCTGAAGACGGAAGGTAATAGCAGTACATTTGATTATATGAAACATGTTCACAATTTTTGATGATCGTATGTTAATCTGTTTACAGTGTTTTTTTGTACCTATGTTATCAATCAATCAATCATGACATTTGTAAAGTGCACTACACACCCGTGAGGGTCTCAAGGCGCTGGGGGTTGGGGATGTCGTTACTGCTCGAATAGCCAGGTCTTGAGGAGTCTTCTGCCGTAGGTGGGCGGGGAGGGTGTTCCAGGTCTTGGCGGTGAGGTGGGAGAACGATCTGCCACTGGAGGTCGCTCTTCGGATGTGGGGGACTGTGGCGAGGTCGGCGGAGCGGAGCTGGCGGGTGGGGGTGTAGAAGCTGAGTCGTCTGTTGAGGTACGTTGGTTCGGTGTTGTGGAGTGCTTTGGGTGCGTGGGTGAGGAGCTTGAAGGTTATCCTTTTGTTGATGGGGAGCCAGTGCAGGTGTTTCAGGTGGGGTGTGATGTGGCTGCAGCGAGGGATGTCGAAGATCAGGCGTGCAGAGGTGTTCTGGATGCGTTGCAGCCGTCTCAGGAGTTTGGCCGAGGCTCCTGCGTAGAGGGTGTTTCCGTAGTCCAGTCTGCTGCTGACGAGAGCCTGGGTGACCGTTCTTCTCGTTTCGGTGGGGATCCACTTGTAGATCCTGCGAAGCATGCGGAGGGTGTTGAAGAATGAGGAAGAGATGGCGTTGACCTGTTTAGTCATGGAGAGGGTGGAGTCGAGGATGACCCCTAGGTTGCGTGTGTGGTCGGTGGGTGTTGGGGCTGTTCCCAGTGCGGTCGGCCACCAGGAGTCATCCCAGGCCGAGGGGGTGGATCCGAAGATGAGGACCTCCGTCTTGTCCGAGTTCAGCTTCAGTCCGCTGTTCCTCATCCATTCGGCGACGGCCTTCATTCCTTCGTGGAGGTTGGTTTTGGCGGTGTGGGGGTCTTTGGTGAGGGAGAGGATCAGCTGGGTGTCGTCTGCATAGGAGATGATGTTGAGGTCGTGCAGTCGGGCGACGTGGGTGAGTGGTGCCATGTAGATGTTGAACAGCGTTGGGCTGAGGGATGAGCCCTGGGGTACGCTGCATGTGATCTTGGTGGCTTCGGAGCGGAAGGGTGGAAGGCGGACGCTCTGTGTTGTGCCGCAGAGGAAGGAGGTGGTTCAGTCCAGGGCCTGCTCTTGGATCCCGGCATCGTGGAGGCGTGTTCGTAGTGTGTGGTGGCAGAACGTGTCGAAGGCGGCTGACAGGTCTAGAAGGATGAGGGCCGCTGTTTCTCCGTTGTCTAGCAGGGTCCTGATGTCATTGGTGCTTTGGTTGCTTCGGAACCCGGACTGGGAAGGGTCCAGGATGCAGTTCTCCTCGAGTTAGTGGGTCAGTTGTTTGTTGACGGTCTTCTCGATGACCTTCGCCGGGAACGGGAGCAGGGAGATGGGCCAGAAGTTCTTGGGGTCCGCCTTGGGTTTCTTGAGTAAGGCGTTGATCTCGACGTGCTTCCAGCTCTCCGGGAAGGTTGCTGTCTCGAAGGAGATGTTGATGACTTTCTGGAGATGGGGTGCGATGGCTGTGCTGGCTTTGTTGAAGATATGGTGTAGGCATGGATCTGATCATGATCTTGATGGTGTCATCGTCGGTGATGTTGGTCCAGGTGAGCAGGCGGCTGGTGCGGATGGTGGTCGTGGGGGCGGGGGTCTCGGTGGTTGTCAGGGCAGTCGTGGCGTTGAAGCTGTTGTGAATGTCTGTGACCTTGCGGTGGAAGAAGGTGGCCAGCGAGTCGCACAGGTCTTGCGAAGGTGGGACGTCATTGGTGTTGGAGCTGGGGTTGGAGAGTTTCTTCATGATGTTGAAGAGCTCTTTGCTGTTTTGTGCGTTGTTGTCTAGGCTGTCTTTGAAGGAGGCCCTTTTGGCGTATCTGATGAGGTGATGGTGTCTGCGGGTGGCGTTTTTGTGGGCTGCGTAGCTGTCCGGTGTTTGTTCACGGAGCCAGTTCTTTTCCAGTTTTCGTCAAGTTTGCTTGGAGGCCTGGAGGTCTTCAGTGAACCAGCTGGCTTTCTTGCTGGTGCGACTGTTGGGGGGTCTCTTGAGCGGGGCGAGGGAGTTGGCGCAGTCGTCGATCCATTGTCTGAGGCTGTGGGCGGCGGTGTCTGGGTCAGTGGGGTCGGCGGGCGGGCTCTGGGCTAGGGAGGTGGTTAGCTGGTCTTTCGGTGACTTTGCTCCAGCAGCGGCGGGGCATCTGTTGGGTGCGGTGGTGCGTGGTGGACTTCTTGAAGGTGAAGTGAATGCAGCGATGGTCGGTCCAGTGGAGTTCGGTGGTGTGGTTGAAAGAGATGTGGGGGCTTACGGAGAAGATGGGATCAAGCGTGTGTCCGGCGGAGTGGGTGGGTGCTGTGACGAGTTGTCTGAGTCTGAGGTTGGCTAGGTTCTCAATCAGGGTGGTGGAGTTGGTGTCTTGTTGTTCTCGAGGTGGAAGTTCAGGTCACCGAGGAGGATGTAGTCCGTGGAGGCGAGGGCGCGTGTACTGACGAGGTCTTATCTAGAGACCTAGTTGTGTAGCACACTATACATAGGTTTGAGGAATTAGACTTTGTGTTCATGAAGCACGTTGACTAGTGGGAAACACTAATTTATTTAGCAATTTTATATAGCACCGACGAGAACTAATGGGCTTCAGAGTGCTCTTTTTAGATAAGCACATTTGTTTCATTGTATGTTAAAGAACATTAATTTTATCACACATAAAAAGGAACCGATTGATGTGAGGTAGCAAGGGTAAAGGTAAACAAACAGTAAAATGAGTCATACAGTTTACCCATTTGTGTGTGGGGTGCATCCATCATAGATGGAGCAGCCGCTAGTCCTAACTCATGCTCATCTGAACCCCAATAAGGTTCTCATTCCGAGTTACCCCAAATTCTGATTCTTTTACAAACTCCCATTTGTGCAGAATCAGGTTTGTAACTGGTGTGTTAATTGCAGACCCTGCATGTGTACGCAGGAGGGATGCTCGCCAGGTAAAACCGAATGCAAATAGTGCATGCAAGCAATGCAGGCTGTGAGTGGGCACGCCTCGTAATAGGCATAGTTTGTAACATTAATGTTATTCCCCTTCTGAAGTCCAAAACTCGGGAATGCTGTAATAATCATGCAACTGGTGAAAAAACCCATTCCGCAGCATTGATGTTTACCTAGTGTGCAGTTACCAGCTAGGACTGGGGTACACTCATGGGGAAGTTCTGATCTTCTTGCATACCAGCGCATCAACGCACTTTCCACCCATGTCAGTCTTTATTCTGTGTGGACTGAGCGCCCCTTGAGCTCAGAATCCAGACCAAAAATATCTCTGTCTTGGGCCACATTTGCAACACCTACAGGACGAACCATATGATGCCGCAGATCTCCAAGACAAGGATAAAAGAAAACAAAAATTATACATTATTTCCTTTTGCCCCAATTACAGGGAACAGGGTCATGTCAATGCAAAGAAGCCGCAATAGAAAACATTGTAAATAAAGCTATAAGTAAGGTGCTGCAGTTCATTTTTATGAAATATTGTTCAGGCTCGGGAGACATTAAAATACAGTAGTAAAAATGGCAAAAGAATTAGCACAGGAGTTAGCAAGCGGGATATTGATAAAATTATGAGTTAGGGTAAGAGTCAATGCCAAGGGTATTAAGGGTTAAGGGTAGGGCAGAGCCAAGAGAGCAACTGCAGGGGAAGGTAGTTTTGGAAAATGGCAGAAATTAATTTTGTGATAAATTATTTCGATCTACCAGTTTCGTTATTCTAGTCTTCTAATGTTAATTGCAATTTTTATGTTCTTTTGTCTTGCAATTTTTCTTTACTTCTCACTAATGCTATGTTCACTATTCGTTTGTGAAGTTTTCTGCATGCGGATTTGCAGGTTCTGAAGTGTTTTGCTAAAAAAAAGCTTTCACACTTAGGCCATTATTACGATGTCGGGCGGCGACACTGTTGCGGAATCGGGACCGACCGAACTCCGGTCAGTGGTCCCGACTGCAGAATTACAATGCGACCGCACATGGTGCGATTGCATTTGTCTATGGGACCTTGTGCTGCGACTGTAAACCGGCCGTAGCAGAAGCTCTCATAGACAAATGGGAGGAACTGTTCATTCCTGCACCGCGTGGCAGGCACCGTGGAGTGCAGGTATGAACAGGGGGACCCTTGCTCCCTCCAACCTGCGGCCTCCCCAACGGGAGGCCGCAGGTTAAAGGGAGCCCTGCTAGGGCCCCCCAATGTCGCTTTCCGGCAGGCCTTCCATGTTGGAAAGCCTGACATGGAAAGCCTGTCGGAAACCGACAGCGTAATCCCTACGGCGGAAATGCCATCCATAGGAATTACGGGCAGGTTTCTGAATTGGCCAACGGACTCCTTTAGCCCATCGGAATCCATCTGGAATGACAGGCCGGTTTCACTTTCAACCGCCTGCATCGTAATGCGGCCGTCGAAACTGAAACCCGCAATGAGACCCGGAAAGCCTCCAACCTACGGTCGGACACTTTCCAGGTTTCATCATAATGAGACTCACAGTGTCAAAATCGAGAGGAAAATGTTTTTAAAATTAACTTGCAAGAAAACAACACATTCATTTTCATCACCATCTAGCACTCTAGAGGAAATATTGCTAGGGAGCAGGGAAAATCTATGCATAAGGGGAACACTCCATAAACTACAGGTCAGCTACTAACTGGAACCTAGGTGAGACTTTGCTTGTGCAATGTTCCATACCCCACTTTTGACATTCTGTAAAATACTCAAGGGCATTTTATTCTCTATCCCCGCCACCTTCATGATTAGGCCTATCGCCCCCAAGGCCATAGAGCTGCCCCAGTGACACAATTGTTGTCACTGAACTCTACAGTAAATTGGTGGTTCCCACCATGACATTGAGGAGCATTTGCATTTACGTATTTTGAAGGCGAGTTCCATAACACCCATTTTCTTTATTTATTGCCTTTTTAAACAAAGTGATAATTAGTTCTAATTTGAAAACGATATCCTACTCTGTCTATTTGAATTGAATCAGTACCCTTTGAAGTCTTAATACATCCATGGTCCATCTAGCAACTTCGCTGCGAGAGCAGCAAAGTCACCCAGAAGGCACTTCCAGCCGAACAGTAACTGCTCAACCTTCCTGCTACCCGAGTCACTCAAAGACAGCCAGTCCTCACTTTGTGCCACCAAAGCATACCAAGCACCTCAACTTCAATGTGCCAATAGTGGCAACATAAAAATAGGAATCAGTACAAGTTACCAGAAAACCTGCTATCTTTGTCAGGTCTCCTCATCACCAACAGACAGTTCATCATGAAAAACAAGACTACATACTCCACCTCCTCCCTAAATTGAGCCTCCGATAGGTCGAAAGAGTCTCTTGAAAACGATCAAACACTGCATAAATGCACAACAGCTCCCAATGCATCAACTTCAACGAGAGATGCACATTTGTGGAGGAATGCTTCCCAACCAAGACCCCCAATGTCAGGCAGCAGATAGAAGATACAGTACCAGCCAACATATGAAAGAAAACACTCTTGGATAAGTCCACGAAGCCTAATACATGTTTAATGTCAAAAATATTGCAAGAAGCAAAAATATTCAAAGTGCAAATTAGCAATATTAATGAGCCAGCGATAAGTCGTCTGAGCTGTTGGAAGACGAAAAGCTACATTTGCTTTATTTTTCCACCTTTTTTTTTTGCCAATTTCTATAATGTAGGATGCAGAGGACAGAAATAATGATTAAACAGAAACTCAAGATAGCTGCCAACAAGCAGGTGCCTAGCTCTACTTGTGGCAAGAACGCGACAAGTCCTTGTGAAGGAGATACAGTGAGGTCCGGCAGAAAGATGACTTCACAAAAATCTGCAGCTTCTCAATTGCCTATGCCAGATTCAAAACAAGGCTGCGCTTACCCGAGCAGCCAGCCTACATGTGCAATGTGCAGCACTGAAATACATGATGGAAATACATTTAAAATGCATGTTAACATGCGATATTCTCTAATCAATGAAAAACATTTTCTTCTTTTGATACTTTTTTTTATTGCAGGCACGCCACTATTACCAGATTATAAAAAAACCTATGGATCTGTCAATCATTCGTGGGAAACTTCAAAAAACAAATAACCCCCACTATGCAACACTTGAGGAGCTGGTATTTGATGTGCGTCTTATGTTTTGGAACTGTGCAAAATTCAATTATGTGAGTAACTACATTTTCACCTCAAGTTGTATGCTACTGTTTAACAGTTCTTGTGTGGTACGTTTTTGAAATGTGTTTCTTCTACTGCTACACAACATCACCATCTTTATGGGATCAATTAACACAACTCTGATTATTGCTGTGGCTTCTACTACAAGACTGCTATCCCCTATCTCCCTCTCTGCTTCCTGCCCTTTCCCCCTCCACTCCTGCTCCCCTCTTCTAAGGTTCACTTGCTGCTCTGTCTTGCATCCTCACTTCCTGCATGTTGATAGGTCTCCTGCTCTTTGTTTTCAGCCCTTCTATCCCTCCTGACCTGCCTTCTTCTCTTGCACTTCCCCATTCTTTCTCTCTTACCTCTATCTCCTCATGCCCTCCTCAGCCTAGTGCACTCCTTTCCCACTTAATAGTCTGATAAGTGAACACATGTACAAAGGCATGGCCACATGATCGTGGACAGATGACACACAGCATGAAGGAACTTGAATGGAAAGGCTGGGACAAAGAGACCTGCAGAAGGGGGAAGAAATATAAACCTAGGTGTGCTGGTAGAAACTCAGTGGTGTAGCAAGGGAGGGCAGGGGGGAGGACCGCCCCAGGTGACATGAGTTTTGAGGGCAGCGGCCGGCCCCCCGCTCGTACCTGCAGCCGTCGCTGGGTGTGAGACGCACGGGAATCGCCAGGCCCTCCTTATCTACAGCCGCTCGCGTGAATCCACCAGCACCCCCTCCCCCCGCTCCCACTTGCGGCAAACACTGGGGCCACGCTATGGGCGGCCAAAGGTATAGCTACGCCACTGTAGAAACTAAAACATGTAGTCTGAGACTTTAGAAGCTATACAGCGGTAAAGATATAACACATGCTGGTTAGAAACAAGTTTGTAATGAAACCATGGTTAAACCACAGATTATCCTAGCTAGCACACACAGGTTCATAGAAAAGTTGCAAGGCCATTCCATAACCTCTTCTGGACCATCCTTTAGGACTAACTCCAAACTCACAGATCACACTGCTTGTGCCATCTTTTGTAGGACAACTTACTACCAAAAAGGACTGACCAATCACACTAATACATTTAAGACAGAAGGTCAAATTACCAGACTCCCCCTTTGAGGAACACAATTGGGTAGACCCAACTTTTATTCAATAGTCTACTCCTTTGTCTTCCAATAGCATCAATAAGTCAAAGAATTGGCATATAGTTTACTACTCAAAAACTGTGTTAAATAACAACAGACTAAGGGCCGATTACGAGTCTGGCGGTCTTGCAACTGCCAGACTCGTGCAGGCAGTCCACCATCTGCCATATTATGACTGTTAAAGTCCTACCGGCAGTAGACCACCAGCTGCGCCAGGGAGCAGTCATTCCCTGACGGTGGTGCAGCTGCGCCATAACGCAATATGCTGAGCGGGGAATGGCTCAGTCCCACTCAGCATATTACAAGTTCGTCCACCCCCAGCATTTCATGGCTGGAGTAGAGGAACAAAGGGGGCCTTACAGGGCCTCCATGGCCACCCGCCATGGGGATGCATTCAGGGGGGCACAACATGTGCCCTCCTGTCTCTATTCCCACAAAGTTCCAGCACAGCATTGACGTCCACGACCAAGCCGTGCTAGAACTTTTTGTCAGTTCCGGTTGCAGAGCCTATTTTCCAGGCACCGCCATGGGAAAGGCAAAGGACTGCTGACCGTATCACGAGTTGAACTCGTGTAACACAAGTACAACTCATGATATGTTCGGCGGTCCTTGCGTGGGTTTGGCACAGCGGAGCTGACGTTGAGCCGGCGCCATTGCACCAAACTTGCAATCAGGCACTAAGGCCTCAATTCATATTTTAATGGGCAGGCTGCCAAGTTGCTGGGGTAGCAGAGGCACCATATCTGCTGGCATAGTGTAAACGGACTCCTCCAATTTATAATTTCCCTCCTGTTCCGTGCATCTGTTAAAATGCTCAATGCAACCTGCCATGCCATCGTGGTATTTTGGGATAGTCTGAGTTTAAAAAAAAATAAACTCCCAAATGTTTTATCAAAAACTCCCTTACTTGAAGTTGTATTCATTTTCTCCCAGCATGTGGAACAAATATATGGCCTTTTCCTGCATATGAACATCACTGGAAGTTAAAAAACATGGCTGGTATGGCTTTGGAAGCCCCTTAAATAGGGTGGGACTTCCGAAACCCTGGCAGCCGGCAGAGCTAGAGGTTCCTGCACCACTAAATGTAAAACCAAGACTTAGGCAGACGGGACACTCATCAATTTTACCACCTCTACAAATGAGGTGTGAAAGGTCTCCCCAGCGGATTATACAATCCTACATGTGGTCATGTCGTAGGACCCTGGAAAAACACTTAACCCAGACACTACTCTTTGTTGTGTTTTCCATGTTCAGCCTGATACAGGTATCTGTGCCTTTGTTGGCACTTCAAGATTTTGTACTGGGTACTCTGCTTCTATCATGGCAGTTCTCCTCTCCCACCTTAAGAAAAGGTGTTCACACTCTTTCAGAATAGTTTTCCCTCCCACCCAAGAATTTAGCTAAGAATTGTAACACAGAACACTTTGGGAACACTCAGAGACAATTATATGAGACAATTACTTTTGTTTACAGAAAGGGAAATCTAAAACGGCCTCCTCTTTTTTCTTTTGTTCTGTTGCTTTCAACTCAAAAACTCTGTATGGACACAAACATATTTTGTCTGCTTCTGTTGCCTTTGAGACCTAACTGTATATCTTTCTACAATAATGCAAAAAATTATAGTTCAGGCTTTGAATATTAGTCTGAGCATATTTGATTTCTACTTTCATATGCTATTGTACATTCAACCTGCTCTCCTTACACTCCTTCTTATGTAGCATGATGTGCGATCTCAGCTGGATCATCAAACTCTGCTAACCCTATACCACAATCCTCCACTCTGAACCATGTGACCCTCAGCTGTACATTTACAGCTTTGTCAACAATGTGACAATATCTTATACCCATCTTGCACTCTAAACTCTAATTACCCAGTTAAAAATCACTACTCAAAACATCTCTTGAATACCATGTTCCTCATCTCTTGCCCCAATTTCAGCATACATTTCCCTTCATAAAACACCACCTCAACAATCGTAAATTATACTCTCCTATTGCCAATCATCGGTTGACACAACTTTCTCTAACCTGGATGTTTCCAGTCTTAAAATTAAATTATATGGGGGCCTATTATCAAGAACGGCGTTAAAATCATCGCCGCTTTAGCGGCAGGAAACTGCCACTACAGCGGCAATAATGGGCTTGATAATATGCCCTTGAGAATTCCAATAGAAGCTCATGTTCTGATGTGAACCTGGGCTACTATTGGAATTCTCCAGGGCATATTATCAAGCCCATTATCGCCGCTTTAGCAGCAGTTTCCTGCCGCTAAAGTGGCAATAATTTTAACGCCGTTCTTGATGACATGCCCCTTGGTCCTTACAGAGATTAAAAATCCGCCCCTCACCAAGGTAAGCCCTATACCCCATTTACAATTCTAACTCTAAAAGAAATCAAAATAATTCTTAGAAAACTCTACTTCTAAAAACCTTATGTGAGGCCTGGCGTGGTTTTCCCCTAAAATTTTGCCTTCAGACCTTCTGTTTGCACTGACTTAGTTTTTCCTTAGGACTCTGCACACTTTACCAAGGCTAACCAGTGCTAAAGTGCTTGTGCTCTCCCTTAGAAACATGGTGAAATTGACTTACACCCAATTGGCATATTTAATTTACTTGAAAGTCCCTAGTAAGGTGGCACTACTTGTGCCCAGGCTCTGTCAATTGCATGTTATTAGTGGGCCTGCAGCACTGATTGTGCCACCCACTTAAAGTAGCACTTTAAACATGTCTCTGGCCTGTCACTGCAGCCTGTGCGTGTGCTGCTTTAAACTGCTATTCCGACCTGGTCAAGTAAACCTCTTGCCAGTCTCCAACCTTCCTTTTTAATACATATAAGTCACTCCTATGGTAGACCTTGGACAGCCCAGAGGGCAGGGTGCAGTGTAGTTAAATAGTTGGACATGTACTTTTAAGTTTTACATGTCTGGTTAGTGAAAAACTGTTACATTCGTTTTTCACTATGCCACTCTCCCATAGGATAACATTGGAATTACCTTATTACATTTTATAATTGTCATTATATGCAGGGACATTGTAAAGGATGTTTTGTAAAGGAAATTACATTTCCCCCATTTTAGCACAATGGGAATACTTTATTAAAGTATACATATTGACAGGAGCCAGCTAAAAATGTAATTCAAAGACTTAAAATGATAGAATACATCCAACAACTTGCTAAGGTTAGATCTATTATAACTATCACAGAAAATAAGTTACAGAACTTGCTTTTTTGATTAGCCAAAATCCAGCCTTCCAGCAGCCTCTCATGATTGGCCAGCCTTTGGCAGGCTGAACTAAACTACTCTGATGAGGTGTGAAGTGGCCTGCATAGAGACAAAGGACATCTCGCGGGAGGAGAGCTGCAAGGCAGGAAAGGCAGCAGAGTAGCCAAACTGGTCTTCATAGAGGGAGTAACAGTTAGAACAGGACACATGCTCATCCCCAATCCCTGCACCCGCAGCCAGATAGGAGCCCCAGTAATTGAACTAGCAGATGGGCTGGAAGGGGAGTGTTAGGGAAACAGTTGGTTGGCTTAGCCAGATTCTAACCGCCTGGAGAGAGTGTCTCCTTTTTGGATTTGGCATAGTACTTTCTGAGACAAGAATATGTCACACTTTGGACGAAGTTGTGATAACTCTCGATATCACCTTGTACCCAGTTGGTCAGGGGTGCCACCTGCTTGTCGCCCAGGGACACTGGTTAATTATGGGAGAGCAGCACAGCAACTCAGATCCTTGACTGAAACTACAAGAAGAAGAAGGACTGTCCTGTTAGAACTCTGGCCTGCACCAAGAGGCCTGCACTCTGAATGATTGCACCTGCTGCACACTTTGGGAACTACAGCCCCAAGGACTTGGCCTTGCTTTAAAATGAGAATGAGCAGACTCCCTACGAGCAACAGGTTAAAAGAGCTCCAACATCATCTCCAGCAAGAAGAAACCAGCTGACTGCCTTCAGTTGGACTTTAAAGGATTTGGTCAGGTGCATTGTGGGACATGTAGTCCCAACATCTCAAGGAGCAACTCAGAGCATTGGGAACCTTGGATTGGTGTTTTGTAAATGACCCCAAAAGGATCTTCTGGAATAAAATCCAGAAGTTTGGAAAAGATTGGAGAATTTTTGGTAAAAAGCTCCATAAGGTTACCGACTTGTATATGAGAGTCAACGTCGAACCGCAACCCGGTCGAGAATTCTGATCCGTCCCGCTGAAAGCTCTGGAGCTCAAAACTTCCAGGATTTCACAGAGGTCCCACGCTGAACCAAGCCATTGTCATCGACTAAAAACATGGCCTAACGATGAGCCTCACTCGACGATGGAAGAAAAAGCTCCAAAAAAGTGACTAAGTCAGAAGTTAAAAACTTGACCGGGCCCCACAGCTAAGTGATCCACCACGCGCTCAAATGCGATCGACTTGAAACTTTGACTTTGTCCCGGTCAAGCACGACCAGATGTCCCAAAAATGGCGCTTTTGGCTTTGAGGCACTTGAAAGAATGTATTCTTTAAAAATTAATATCTCCGGTTCTCTACATTGGATGTTTGTTGTTTTGGTGTCATTTTAATCATAAAAATATGCCCTATTTGTATAAATTGGTTTTGGATTTTTATTGTGTGTTGTGCCTTACTTATTTAATGTATTGGTGTTTTTACATGCTTTACACAACCTAAGTTTAGCCTGCCTACTCGCAGCCAGCTACCAAGGGATGAGCAAGGGAACCATTTATTGAGACCTTGACTGGACCTTATATTGGGATTGTGACCTTATTACAAGTGGTCGGTCCCTACCTTCAACTAATAATAATCCACATTCCTACACTGTTTGACCATGTCTCACACCCTAGTCAACTAACAACCCAATTTCTCACACCTTACCACGCAAGAACAAACAACCTCACTTGCATAGATTTTTCTGCTACCTCTTTAAAACTTTTTATTCCAATTTCCATTGGTAAACAGTACAAACATGGCAAAAACATTTGAGAATTAGTATATGGAACTTATTATTACATTAGTGAGACATTTGTGGAGGAGGCCAAAGGTACCCGTAAAACCCCTATATCTTTAGAATGGGCGCTCCTACTACACCAATTCAGACAATCTCAGACCCCAACTGCACCGGTAGCCGACAGGAATACCCCCGACGCCGCACCGCCTAACGCGGTCCGGATCTCCACGACGGGGGATCCCCCCAATGTCCCCCCGCACCACCCCTGGGCCAGCTGAGTTCCCCCCCCTGCTTATTTGATACACCCCATGGCTCCTCATCCCGGACTGTGCACACGCCCACCCCCTCCTAGATGGGAGGCAGATATATAGCCGAATAGGCAATGGCAGAATTGGGACATAGCCTAGACCTCGTCCCTCAGAACTCCATGGCATCCCCCAGTTTGGTTCTCCTCCCCAGTTCTTTATACAGGCAATGATCTGCTACCATACGGACCACTTCCACCTGGAACAAAACATATACGTTCTCTCTATATTGATGTTGGTCTAATTGCCTACTCTTGTAACGTACCCATTTTCACGGAAGATGATGTATGTATACTTATATTCTTAAATGCCAATAAAAAGTATTTTCAAAATAGTGAGACATTTGTTACATGTCAACCATATGACATAACTTTTATAGGTCAATAAGATAGAAATCAGTAGTAATATACTTAAAAGACTTTGTCACCTAGGGAACATATCTAACAGTGTTAAGTCATAGCGCTATTAGCTGATTGCATAATTCTTAGCCATAACCATTAGGTAGGGATGGATATGTGAAGAGAAGCACAACACTGCTACTTCTCTAATATGATATTTCTGAAGATTATGTTCACAACAATTCATCGAAATCTGAGGCCAATGAGAATGAACCTTAATCTGATTTCAAATAACTGTATAGTCTGAAATCTTTCCACACTAGACAAAAGAAACCTCTCTTTTGAGAGGTACACGATAGATTCCTCAAGGCGACCCACCATGCTGCAGCCAGGCTAGTCACAGGGAGTGAACAGTTTGACCAACTCACTCACATTTTCATCATGCTAAAATGGCTTCCGGTTGCAGATAGAAGTATTGATTAAGTGGCATGTTTATCCCATACACCACTGATAAGGGCTCACTTAAACATCTGACACAGAAACTGACCCTATGAAGAGAAATCTTCTATTTCTGTAGTTTTTAATGCTTTTTACTTTCTTTGCTTCGCTTCCTTTTTGTGCTTGAGGCATTGGTGGCCTTCATCAGGCAATCCAGCTCTAACAATGTAATACTAAACTGGTGGTAAATTTAAAATAATGTTTTATGTGAATTACATCCCGCTGACCTGGGCAAAACCTCGACGATCAGCGTCCTGCCTAGTGGACATAACAGAATTTTTTTCAAACTGAACCAGAGGTGAAGCCCTGTTGATAATGATCTGATCAACCAGGGCAGCAGTAGCTGATGGTTAATTCAGCTGGGTCCAGTGCAACATCACCTAACTGGGTATATTGCTTAGCAGGGGCTCATTCACATAATGGAAGATGGGGTGTGGCCATGCCAGCACCACGATCACTGCCTAACATTGAGCTCTGCGACTTGTACCGCAGTTGCAGCGGGGAACCACGTTGTCACTGGAAAGCAGATGGTGGGCTCTGGGTAAGCCTAGAGGCTGCTGGTGCAGCTGAGCCTGCTTCAGACTGCAACTCTGCGCGGCTCGTGTGGTGCTGTGGCCCACTAATGAGCCTGTGGCTGCAGCAGTTGGCCCCCTGCCATGATGTGATGGGCACCAAAGACAGATTGCGGCCCCACCGCCTACACTCTACGTGAACTGGATTTTGCCTCTTGGGTCTTCGGAGCCCATGCATTGGAGCTGGGTCTGGCCTGCTCCTTCCTTGTACTCCAGCAGCTGTCTAGCACATGAATAGGCCCCAGGTGGGCCTTGTCAGGCTTCTTCTTCGGTCACCGCCGCTTCTACCCGCTTGGTCTCCCCATAGCTGTACCTCCATTTCATTGCTCTGCTGCTGGGTGTCTAGGGGTCCCTCTTCCTGCTATTTCTGCTTTGGTGCCCACTGGTCTGGTGTTTCCTTGGGTCAATGAGTGGCTGTGGGGCACGCAGAACTGGACTGCCACCTTGGAGGTTGCCTAGGCACCACTTGTTACAATTACTGGCTACTATAGAGGAGGGGGACCAGAGATAGAGCAAATTACATTGACCCCCACAAGACGGCCTGGCGAGCGCCATTGCCACCTGGCACGGGGCGACATCAGATATCCCTTAGGAGGCACACTCGGGAAAAGACACCATATTGCTTAATCTCAAAACCGGCCTCCAGGTGATTGATGCTAAAATTGACTCTAAGTCCACTAGGCTGGAGAGGTTAACTAAGATTCTGGACAGACATGCTGCAAGGCTGGACGGCGTGGAACAGTTCATTTCTGACCTTGAGGACAATGCCACCACTGTGACAGATAAGGCTGCCAAAATGGGAAAACAGCTTGCCGCATCAGTGGTAAAAATTAAGAATTGTAGGCCAGATTACGGAGCAACAACATTAGCATTGCTGGCGTGCCCAAAGCCAAGAACATGGGGAGGCCGGATGCCTTTGTTGAAACCTTGCTGTCTGACCTCTTCAGGCAGTCCAGTTTCTCGGACGTCTTTCTGCTGGAGAGGGCGCACAGGTCTTTGACACCCATGCTACCCCCCCCCCCCCCCGGGGCTCTGCTGAGGCCCTTGATCACCCACCTACCTAGCTATCTAGACCATGAGACTGCCGTGTGAGTGCCTGAGAGCGCGGCCCACTACACTACCAGGGGTCAAAGTTATTGATCTTTCCTGACCATACCCAAGTGGTTCAGTAGGCATGCCAAAAAATTCTCAGAGGTTAAAAAGCAGCACCGGGATGGGGAGTCCATTATGGAATTTTATATCCAGCGAATTTGATGGCAAATCTCATGTGTTCACCACTCCTGCAGATGCCAAAGCATACTGTAAGAAACTTCTTAAACTGGGAGGGACCTCCCACCATTTGTATTGCCTTCCTCTGATGCAGAAAACTGAATGATTGCCTATTGGCTCCCCCTAGATCCCTTACCACATTTGGACATTGGTTTGGAGGCTATTGTACACGTGTTGGGTATGTCGCTCTGGCCGGCCTCATCTGTTGCTAATGCAATATCACGATTTGGTTACACTGTTACTTTACCGGCGGAACGGTTAGTAGAGTGTTGCCACCACCCTAGGACATGTACCACCATAATCATTGCTTTAAAAAAGTTGAGGATGGATACTAATGAATGTAGGGGGCTTCAGTGTGGGTGGGGGAATGCCCGACACACAAGGCGTTTTGTTCCACATTGCGGTCCGCATAGCTATGACCAGCTATTGTACCTTAGATCACGTTTTCATGTTAGAAATTAAGTTTCACTTTGAGTCATGCAGCACCTCATAAATCTAGACAATTGCACTTTCTCACATGAAATGTGCAGGCATCAACAATCCCAGTAAAAGTAAACATATATTGACATATCTTGACCGACATGGGTTGGAAGTCACTTATCTTCAAGAAACACACTTCCCACCAACTGGGGCCACTACATATGCTACCAAATGGAGACACCATACGTACTTTATCTCCTATAGCTCCTACGCAAGAGGGATCTGTAAACTGGTCCATAAAAGGGTCCACTTCAAACTGTAGCATCAACATTTTAGCTTGTAAGGACACTATTTTTTCCCAGTTGGTCGCATAGAAGACCACAGTGTAGCTATCATTACTACCTATGCTCCTAACATTGATACTCCCACTATTAATCCTCACACAAGCGTCAGTGGGTGTCATCCTGAGGAGCTGGGACTTGAATCTGGCCTTGATAGAAGCCTGGATTGCTCTAGCCCTAGAATCTCCACCCACTTCCTGTGGCTACTGCTGGACGTAATGGACAGATACAGTTTGTTGTATATTTGGCACGCCCATAATGGAAATAGACGGGAATCCACCTAATACTCCACTCTGCATGGAACGTTATCCCGTATAGACTATTGGCTCATCTCGTAAATTGCAGCACCACAGGTCTCTAATATAACTCTCCTGTCGTGCACACTCTTAGACCACTCCCCGGTCCTTCTAGCTCTCACACTTCTGACCTCCTAATGGTCCAGGCCATGCCAGCACTTTCCAAGCGACGCATTGGATGACATGGCTTTTCGCTCCGAGATCAGGGAGGCTTATATCCAGGGTATGGCCATAGCCAAATGTGCGGGGGTGCTAAAGGCCATCCGGAGCCAGGTAGAGCAGACAGGAAAAGCCCTAAACCATTTGGACAATAATACCCCACAGTTAGATTAAGCCTCTTACCTCCTGGAGTGGCATTGTGTACTTAACACTTACAGGGACTGGGCAGTTAGGGAAATAAAATATTTGGGCAGGTACGCCCTAGTCCGACGGTATGTTAAGGGTGAACGCCATGGGAGGACATTGGCCTCACTGCTTAGAGGGAATAGACATAAACATCATGTACTCCAGTTACTCACACCAACTGGGGAGACATTGATTACTGATGATGACATCACCCTTGGATTTGTCCTATATTATACCCAACTATATACCTTGCAGTTGATGGTGGCTGCACCTGCCATTCGCGCTTTTCTTTATTATATTACATTTGTGTGGTTCGAGGAGGCCCCTGCCAATTTTTGGCCTGCTCCATAACTAAGGAAGAGATCCTGGTTGCCATTGAAAGCCTGTCGGTCCATAAAGCCCCTGGTGATGACGGCCTCAATGGGGAATTTTATAAAACCTAACGACAAGTGTTGATCCCCCCCATTTACTTGAGGTCTACCTTAAGGGTTTTTACAACAAGATCTTACCATAGTCCCTTCAAGAAGTAGTAATCACGCTGCTGCCTAAACCAGGCAAAGACCACACACCTGCTCCTTGTATCGGCCCCTGTCGCTCATGAACGTCGATAATAAACTACTTGCAAAAGTAATAGCCACAAGACAATTAGTATTATTAGAAAAGCTGATTTCCCTGGCTCAGTCTGGCTCCATGCCCCATCAAACGACGGCCACTAATCTTCGCTCTGTTTTTGCAGTTCTGAACCAGCTCAACTCCACTCTAGAAGTCACAGCAGTACTATTGGATGCTGAAAAGCATTCAATTTGCTGGAGTGGCCGTTGCTCATGGAGGTTTTGCCTAACGTTTTGCTGCCTCAGGTATTCATCAGATTAGTCCAGCTGTTATACTCTCAGACTGTGGCTAGGGTTTAGGTTAGTGGGCTTATATCAGACCCATTCTCTATATGTCATGGCACCAGGCAGGGATGTCCCCTCCTCCTTATTATTATTATTTATCCTTGCAATGGAACCCCTAGTGAGTGTCTTGCTGAAGCAACACCTCCATCGTAGGATCACGTTCTCCACTAGTCACCTTCTGCTATCCATGTATGCTGATGATATCCTACTATTTGTCAAAAACCTGGAAGAGAACATAAACTCATAGCCCGTGAAATATTTCAATTTGGATGATACTTCAGATTATTTATCAAGTGGTCCAAATCTGAACTATTTCCCTCTACGGAGTAAACTTCCCCTGTGGACCTGGAATTCCTTATCTGTTGGATGATGGACTTGGTTAAATATCTGAGATTGGAGCTCCATAGAGATAGGGAAACGACTATCCGTATCAACTATGGCCCACTTTTAGAGAGGCTGGAGGTGGAGATAGATTTCTGGATCAGACTACCCTTGTCCCTTGCTGGGAGGATTGAAATCCTGAAAATGGTGCTGCTCCTTCGCCTTCTGTACCTCTTTGTTAATATACCTATCCCACTTATGCATCCCCTCTTCGAGACACTTAGTAACGCATTGCTCAAACTGGTGTGGGCTGGTAAACACCCTAGGATTAGGTGGTGCATTCTCACTCTCCCAAATTGGAAGTGGGGACTGGAAGTACAGACTGAATTATACTATTTGGTCACACAGGTTCAATACACGTGGCACTGGCTCCACCCAGGATGCTTGACTCCCCATTCTTAAACCCGGGCGCGCACATACGGATGGGGTCCCACTCAGGGCCTCCTCCCCAAGGGTATCCCTGTTGACCATAGGAAAATAAATAGAGTCTGTCTCCACGATCTCCTGGTCTTGGAGTTAATTAGCCAGGAACCTCAGTGGCTCATTTCTCCATTCTCTGGCCCTGCCATTACCACAGAATCCTCTGCTGCCGCTCGCTGTGAAAGCATTGGTGTGCCATTAACCTGCAGAGCTGGGGATGCATGAATTGGGCACCATGTACATTCAGGGGACATTTATATCCACTAACCATGTAACATCGACTCACAGACTGATTCCATTCGATCTATTTTTCTATGCCAGGTTATGATGGATGGTCTGAGAGTGTATGCCTGAGTTTCCTGAGGCACCAGTGGACACTCCAGATACAGACCTCGGACGTGACCCGATGGGTCTCTAGACTTTACCTAACTTGTGCATCACTTAAACCATCCCATTCAGATGTTCTAGGTGTGCTTGGGACTGGGAGAGAGATATTGGTGCTTCTATCACACAGGCTCAGTGGCACTACTGCTGCATGCAGACGAAGTCTGTGTCATTAAACCATCAGCACAAACTCTTACACTTTATATACTTGCACAGTGCCTATTCCACCCTGGCCCAACTGGCTAAGATTGACAACACAAGACCTTCATGTGCAGTCATGACTATGCACATTTTCTAAGCCTGGGCATGCCTGACAATATACACCTTCTGGAAGGAGGTGGGAGACACACTATCAGTTATACTAGATCATATCCTGGGACCCCACCCTCTCATGTCTCTTCTTGGATATGTTAAAGACATGCCACAGGGGTCACGCAGGCTGACTGCTCTTGCCCTGCTGCTAGCTCGCAGGAGAAATGTTGTGTATTGGGTAAACACTCAATCACCCAATGTTCAAGTCTGGCTTACGGACTTAACCCTCTGCAATACGCCAAGTGAAGTCTATATAGAATTACAACTGCCACTTCCTGCCCAAGAGACATATGTGTCCCTTTGCGCACTTACCTAGCCCAGACTGCTGAGGACAACTTTGATGAAGGGTCAGATTTCCCCGAATCCTGCGAGACTAAACATGACCTGGTAGCCAGAGGGGACCAGTGAGAAAATATTGATCAGACTCTGTTTGTAAGGACACTGATACTGTTTTGAGGATGACACACAGTGTCTCTACTATACTGCTGCCCTTGCAGCCTATGTGTTTTCTTTCACTGCTGTTTTTGGTACTGGCTGAGTTTACTAGTCGCACTTTGAAGTAACCTTTGAATGAGCTGCACTATACTATGTGTAATTGTATTTTAAAACTTAGTTAAAACATTTACCAAAAAAAACCAGAATGAAAGACTTCTTTGGTGCATTTACAGCAAAATCTATTGCTGATTATGAATGATGGCCCTGGCTCCAATTCTTTTTGTACTAAAAGTGGTTAAAATGGTCAAGGCACCTTGCTTTAAGTATTTCTTTGGTATGCCATCCATGCCCATGCTGGAGACTCTCTTGCAAGAGTTTAAAAGGACTACAAAGCTTTTTGCCTGGGTGGATCACAAGCCTTGTGTTAAAGCAACTATATTGAATGGGACCAAGTTTACCTGAGGCTTTAGACACCTCAACATGGAACTTTACTACATCACCAACCAAATATCACAACTGCAGCACTTAAAGGCTCCTGCAAAGTCCCAGCCACACAGGCTTCTGCTGGAACATCGGGCAGCTCACTAGACACTCCATCTTGCTACACTGCATATGAAGTGCCCCCCTATAAACTTCCAATCAAGTGATATACTATTCGTGGAACATGTGGGCTGCCTCAGCCAACAGGAAACTCAACATGTATAGGCTGTTGCATGCTGGTGCATCAGTAAGGAACAATGCAGAACTTCAGAATTGGGAACTGGCAGTTTCTCTGGCAGGATTTGGTTGACAAAAATGTCTTAATCATACATAACATACATACATAACATGATTATGGATGGCCGACTTAAGTATTTTTCTGAATTGCTCTAGATACAACACAGCTTTGACACTACATTCAGTTGACTCATGTACACTAAAATATATGCTGTGCTACCCCCTTAATTTCTCCACTCTAAAGATTTTTTACATTTTGGGGTGTACAAAGCGGCAATGTCTGGTCGCCACAGGTCCTGATTAAAGAACATGAGAAAATCACACGATTGCTGTGGCAGAAACAGCTGTTCTCTGAGTATAATGAAGAATCCTGCTCCTCCCTCTTACTCATGACTCTTTTATTTAGTCACATTCACATAAAGGCTATACGTGCAGCAGAAAACAGCCAACGGGTTTCGGCAAAAACATTAGACGTATTCAGGGCAAATGTCAAACTTAAGTATATAATGGTGATGCCTCAAAATCGCCCATCCAACTGTAAGCGCCATGCGTAGTCTCAGTGCTTCGTTCAATTTACTCTTAACTGAACATGTCATTCTACATTCCATTGGAACACTTTTTTTTGGACACGCTGAGACTACGTACAGCAATAGGAATATGGTTTAAATGATGCGCTAAGACTACGCACAACGTTTACAGATGGATGGCTGATTTCGAGGCTTCACCATTATATACTTTGATTTTATTTATTTGTATTTTCCACACAATCCTGCATGTGTGTCCACTTTCCCCAACACTCCCCCACATTTGTGTCATTCTGTGAGCTTGATGAAGTTTTAAAATTATTTCTTAAGGGGTACATAAACAGTATTACTTTCTTGACTGACTTTTGGCCACATTTATTACATTAGACATGGTCCACTGAAGTGGAAGATGTGGCTGTAATTGCTTTATTTGTTGTTCCAGCCATCCCTTACCCTGGTGGGAGTCCTAATAGGGGCTTATACACCTGGGTGACTACTTTTTTAAAATACAACTCATGTTCATGTTCATAATTTTCAGTTTGAATTAATGAGGGCTAGGTCTACACAACATTTGTTTGTTAACTTTTTGAATTATCATTTTGCCCTAAGCAATTTTAACCACTTCTGTGGTCTGTTTAATTATTTGGACTGCCTTTCGGAATCCTACATTCATTCTTCTACCCCAACTTGTTCTATAATTGTAGCTGGTGATTTCAATGTTAAATTGGGACAACATTTGATGATTGTTCCAGGATGTGTGTGCCAACTAAATGGAAGTCACTGTTAATTTTTAATTTACTTCATTTAGTTTACAAAGCGAGGCAGCTACCTCAAACAGAGGTGTCCCGGCGCTATAGCAGGGTAAGCAGAGTTAGAGGGGATTACCAGGGATCTAGCTCTGGCTAAATAGCCAGGTCTTCAGTGTTTTTCTGAACTCCATTTCAGATTGAATCAGGCGTAGTTTGATAGGTAAAGAGTTCCATAGTCTGGTCATTACCGCTGTGAATGCTTTACCACAGATGCGTGCCTTAGCGTATCGGGGTACACAGAGCAGACTCTGGTAGTTAGATCTAAGTGATCGTTTTTGTTGGTAGGGGCATATGAATCGCTTAAGATAGCTAGGACAGTTTCCCATAAGAGCTCGAAAGGCTACTGTTAGGGCTTTAAACGCTATCTGTTTCGCCACTGGCAGCCAAAGAAGCTGTCTTAAATGCGGAGAGATATGATGTCGAAATGCTGTTAATAGTGGCAAACAGGAGATTGAAGGACTTTATTTACTAAAATTGATCTCCTGCAAGAATATGATAAATGTACATTGGGCATCTTGCCTGGACAACTGTCATCCCCTACCTTTACAGTTAGGGGTTGTTATAATGTTAATGACTACATTTTAGTCTCTTACAATTTAATTTATCATGCTACCATTTTCTGTAATCCAATGGGTTACAGGGACCCCAATAGCCTGCGTCTTTCTTTTTCTATCCCCCAGTTAATTGATACATCCATTCAGGTGATCCAACAGAATTTAGTTGCAAGGTCGAATATGCCACGTTACATCGCATGCTTTTTTAACGTATGCCATTACAACGCTGTCATTACACCGCATTCCATTACAACGCAAGTCAGAACAACGACCTGCTCTAGGGGGGGCGCTGGATGTTGGAATAGTGTAATTTACTATTCCAACTCCAGTCTGTGCAACAGTAGGGAAGGTGATGGATTTGAAATCCAACACCTTCTGACCCCTACAGCAAGTCATTGCTCTGACTTGCATTATAATGGCATGCGTTGTAGCAACGCAGTCGCTGTAATGACCGCGTTGTAATGGCATGCGTTGTGTTGCATGCCGTATAAACGATGTTTACCGCAAGGGCTTGGGTTCTTAGATGAAAAGGAGAGCATGTTATTCCTGAAACTTTTCTAAAGCATTTTATGAATGTCAGTTCAAATTATATATAATGTTTTGAAACTGGTGTTTAATCCGATGCATGGATTTTCCCTCATGTGTTCCCATTGATAATGCATTTAAGGTTAGTAGTAGTTCTGTTGTCCATTCATGCTTTCAAATCATTCGTAATCTAAGTCTGGCCCTGTAGAAATGACCCAGGGACAAGTAAGAGAAGGTGCATTGCTGACTCCTTTATTAGAAAGCACTCACCAAACGTTAATCAGGAATAAAGACTGGGATGACCTTATTGCGGATGAATGACATTATTGAGGCTGGTCATAATAAAGACAGTGGCCCTTTCAGGAAAACTATAAGTTCCTCCTTTCTCAGCATTAATTTAAGCGCCACACTTGATTCAGCTATTCTCCCTGATAAACAGGTTAGTAATTTACAGATATTTTTAATTAGCTGACTACCATAGTCTTAGGTCCTCATAGTTCTGTTCCTTCTTGCTGGCCTGTGCCTCATGGTTTTGTCTATTCTTATCCTGAGGTTAGGCTGGCTATCACTGAGAGCCTGTCAGCCGAAGCCACTGCCCCTGATGGGGTGCCCATAGATCTTTTCAAGAACAATATTGATTGTTGGCCCCCATAGTCACTGGAATACTTAAAGCTGCAAATAGTTTTACTGTCCATTTCTCTTGACCCCAGTGTATCGTTATTCCCATTTTAAAAAGGGTAAACAAGATGAAAATATCGCACAAGTAGAGACCTTTAAATGTATTTAAAGGGAATCCTTTAAAAAGGACGGAATCCCATCACTCACCTCCAAATTCAGCTCAGAACAGGTTCGAGGTACCGACGGACAGAGCGTGGCCTCTTTTCGTGAGCTGTAGCCAGGTGAGGTGAGGCTGCTTTCTCGTGAATTACGGGTGCCAACAGCACTCTGGAATCCAAGGAGAATCTAGAGATCAGGTTGTATTCGTTTCACCCCTTGTTTTGTGATTAATATTCCTTTTTTCCACTTATTCACCATTACGCAGTAGCATAACTACATCTAGGTCCTGAAGAAGTCCGCGATTCCATATGAATCACAATGGCTGAAACATGTAGACCTTGTTTCTGGACATATGCAGTCATTATTTCACAAATGCATGTGCACTGTTTTTAATCTGGACATCAGGAGATAATGAATAAAACATTTTTCTCCTGGTAGCCCATCTTAGCTTTCACTTCACTGTTTACACACATGCACTGCGCCCATCACTCTTATTAATTCCAAACTCTTCACACCTGATGGATTTTAGGAGATCCTACCAACCAACATATACTCTGAAAACATTCCTGAGCTCTTCCCTCTCAGTGAGGGGGTTGTAGTCCTTGGTTGCAGTAGGCTAAGCAACCAAGAGGAGATCCCAGATGATGAAGCATGTCACTTCGGTGAGTGATGGGCTTCCGTCCTTTTTAAAGGATTCCCTTTAAATACATTTAAAGGTCTCTACTTGTGCGATTTGGTCTCAGACCTTTCACATGTCTGGTAGACACGTGGATATTTTGTTTGTTTAAAGTTATATTTGGGGAATATATCCGCGCTGGTCTCAAAAACGTTCCCTCAGACCCCCCGACTACCTTTTGTATGTATTTTAAACGAGATAGATGAACCCCATCTCCCCCCCCCCCCCCACTATCCTCCAACCTCCTAATTCAATCAGTGGTGCTGGAATGACTATTAGCCTGGGCAGAGGAGAACAATATTTGTCCTCTGTGCTAAATGGCTTTAAGGCTGGCCTAGGGGATTTTACCACTCATTATAGATAATCATAAATTGATAAACAAATTCCTTTCACCTGTCTTTCATCCACCTAAAATCAGCTTTACATAGCATTAATAGACCCAAACTTTGGGCACTGCTTGTCGACATGGTGGTTGGTTGACACTGGTGATGATTAAACAAACTTTATTGGGTTTTATTAACTCTAGTTATTAGCAATTGTAGCAGGATAAGAACAAAAGTGTGTAGCAATAGTCGGATACATTTTTCAATTTCAGTACGTGAAAGAAACCAAGGTTCTTTACCTGCACAAACATTAAGCTAGGAGTGAAACGGACACTGGCATTGTGACTTTTCTACAGCATTTACACTGTGACATGTCTGCCAGGGTATGCCCTGGTATCAAGCCTGCTTCTGTCTCTACCACTCACTTATGTTTTGTTGTTGTAGTGGTTGTTACTGAGTGTCTGGCACGATTGTGTGATGCCTCTGATCCTGTTTGTTTATATATATTAATGATCCTGAATCCACCTCCAAAACATCAGCCAGGACATTTCTCAGGTGGGATCCAAACTCATTCCTATGTATGTAGACAATATCATTCCGATGGCAGTCTGAAAACCTTAACAGTCTTATTAAAGGTTTCCTATCATTTATGGATGGACAAGACGTGAGTTCAAACTATGCAAAACCTTGTGTCATGTTATTGGGCCTCAAGCTTACCAAGACACACCTTTTCTGCCTAAGCCATATTTTGGGACAGTTCAGGTCTTCTCGTGTCAAGGGGTCATCTTTGACAACATTACCCTTTTGTCCCAAAACTTGTCCTCATGAAGAAAGTTTGTTTCTCTTCAGTCTAACTTTTTTGATTTTGCCTCTATACTACACAGAAAATCTCAACCACAGTTGGATATGATATGCAACATTAAGGTGGCAATTCCGATCCGGTAAAAAAATTCCCCGTCCGACTCGTATCCGGATTTTTTTCCGTCCGAATCGTCAAAGTAGCGTACAAACTGCCAAGTACGATTCGAACGGAAAAAAGTCCATACGAATCGCATTGGGAAGATTTCCCCACACGTCCTCGGGTCGGGAAAAGTCACCGACACGTCCCCGGTCGAAAAACCCACCGTGCGGAAAAATAAAGTCCGACAGCGCAAGTACGATCCCTCCCGTCCTCCCCATTTCACAACCGTACGCAAAAAACACCGTCCGAACCGAACTCCCATAGCAACCATGGAGACATGTGCCCGCATACGCGCCGAACACCCCACCACCCCCCGCCCGCGTATGTACGCACCGAACCCCCACCCCAGCAGTGCATGTACGCCCTGAACCCCCACCCGTGTATGTACGGACCGTACCCACACTCGTGGAAGTACGGCCCGTACCCCCACCCCAGCAGTGTATGTACGCCCCGAACCCCCACCCCAGCAGTGTATGTACGCCCCGAACCCCCACCCGTGTATGTACGCACCGAACCCCCCCAGCCGTGTATGTACGCACCGAACCCCCACCCCACCCGTGTATGTACGCCCCGAACCCCCACCCGTGTATGTACGCACCGAACCCCCCCAGCCGTGTATGTACGCACCGAACCCCCACCCCACCCGTGTATGTATGCCCCGAACCCCCACCCGTGTTTGTACGCACCGTACCCCCCCAGCCGTGTATGTACGCACCGAACCCCCACCCCAGCAGTGTATGTACGCACCGAACCACCACCAGTGTATGTACGCACCGAACCCCCACCCGTGTATGTACGGACCGTACCCACACCCGTGGAAGTACGGCCCGTACCCCCACCCCAGCAGTGTATGTACGCCCCGAACCCCCACCCCAGCAGTGTATGTACGCCCCGAATCCCCACCCGTGTATGTACGCACCAAACCCCCCCCAGCCGTGTATGTACGCACCGAACCCCCACCCCACCCGTGTATGTACGCACCAAACCACCACCCGTGTATGTACGCACCGAACCCCCACCCCAGCAGTGTATGTACGCACCGAACCACCACCCGTGTATGTACGGACCGTACCCACACCCATGGAAGTACGGCCCGTACCCCCACCCCAGCAGTGTATGTACGCCCCGAACCCCCACCCCAGCAGTGTATGTACGCCCCGAACCCCCACCCGTGTATGTACGCACCGAACCCCCACCCGTGTATGTACGCACCGAACCCCCACCCGTGTATGTACGGACCGTACCCACACCCGTGGAATTATGGCCCGTACCCCCACCCCAGCAGTGTATGTACGCCCCGAACCCCCACCCCAGCAGTGTATGTACGCCCCAAACCCCCACCCGTGTAAGTACGCACCGAACCCCCACCCGTGTATGTACGCACCGAACCCCCACCCCAGCAGTGTATGTACGCACCGAACCACCACCCGTGTATGTACGCACCGAACCCCCCCCCAGCCGTGTATGTACGCCCCGAACCCCCCCCAGCCATGTATGTACGCCCCGAACCCCCACCCGTGTATGTACGGACCGTACCCACACCCGTGGAAGTACGGCCCGTACCCCCACCCCAGCAGTGTATGTACGCCCCGAACCCCCACCCCAGCAGTGTATGTACACCCCGAACCCCCACCCGTGTATGTACGCACCGAACCCCCCCCAGCCGTGTATGTACGCACCGAACCCCCACCCCACCCGTGTATGTACGCCCCAAACCCCCACCCGTGTATGTACGCACCGAACCCCCCCCAGCCGTGTATGTACGCACCGAACCCCCACCCCACCCGTGTATGTACGCACCCAACCACCACCCGTGTATGTACGCACCGAACCCCCACCCCACCCGTGTATGTACGCACCTAACCCCCAGCCGTGTATGTACGCACCTAACCCCCAGCCGTGTATGTACGCAACGAACCACCACCCGTGGAAGTACGGCCGTACCCAAACCCCACCAGGGAATGTACGGACCGTACCCCCACCAGTGCATGTACGTACCGTACTGACGCCAAAAACACACGTACTGAACCAGGACAAACCATATTTACACAAGGAGAGTCAATTAGAGTTTCCCCACACCACCAAACATGCCCAACAACCCCACAAACATCACATACACTGACCTGCAACTGCCAAACTGCCAAACAGAGGCCCAAAACTCAATCACTCCTCATAACACACCCACACAAATTTCAAACACAGCCACACCCACAAATGGACCAATAAAAATGGACCACACACACAAACCATGAGCCTTTGCAACAGACCCACTGCTGCCAGAGCCCACAGACGACCCACACCACCATACTTGAACCTCACACTTGCATACCTTCACACAACCACCTACACATACACCCCCTCATCACATTCACACACACACCTCCACTACCACACCCACACACCCACAACCATCCACACCCACACCCCCACAACCATCCACACCCACACCCCACGCCATGTCCACCACCAAGAATCCAAAGTTCACAAAGGAGGAGCTGGAGATCCTTGTCGACGAAATCCTCAGAGTCGAGCCACAGCTCTTTGGGACATTGGTCAGACAGACCAGCATATCCGAAAAAACGGCCATGTGGCAGAGGATTGTCGATTCTGTGAATGCTGTTGGGACCACCAGAAGGACCAGGCACGAGTGCCAATCCAGGTGGTACGATCTGCGGAGGACGGTCAAGAGGAAGATGACTGACAATCACAACCAGGGGAACATCACTGGAGGAGGGCCGCCCCCCAGACCGGTACAATACCATCCCTGGGAGGAGAAGGTGATGTCCACGCTGGCGGTGGAGGGACTACACGGACTACCAGGACTCCCAGACCCTGGTGAGTACACAAACAACTCACCTCACATGGGGGGGATGCCATACACAATCAATCATGCATGCCACCCCCCCCAAGCCACCACCGGACACAACAACACTCCACAAACACACACATGCCACTAGCGCCTCCATGCCCCATGCATCAATCAGGGCCATGCCAAGTCACAGGCCACACAAAACACCAACACAACACAGGATGTGGCCGATGCTGGGAGTGGGGGCATCAAAACTAACATTGAGCAACTCACAAGCACACAACAATGCCCTCAGCCCATATGGCCCAGGGCACAGCCATACAAACTGTGTGTACCCACACAGTACTGTCTTGCCTGCAAATGGTGGCTGCCATGCAGGATGACATGGGTCTGAAGGCACAATTTGCACATAACAGCAGACAATGAAGATGCATCGCTCTGATAGAGTCTCAGCACACACCGCCACAGCAGCAGCCTACACTCAGACACACTGCCCAATGGGTGCCCGGAGAACAGGAACTAACTCACATGAACAAGCCAATGGCCATTCAAAGACCGGCTAACCGTGTGTGCCCAGGAAGCTGGCCTGAGGTGACAGAGGGTGACAAATAGAGGGAGGGAGAGGGGGAATGAGAGGGAAGGAGACAGAGGGGGACACAGGGAGACAGACAGAGGGAGGGAGTAGGGTGACAGAGGGAGACCGACAGAGGGAGGAGGGTGACAGAGGGAGGGAGGAAGGGAGACACAGGGAGACCAAATCACCCTTGGGTGGTGTGGCCATGTCCACTCGTCAGCCGGTGGACTGTGTGCATGCAGACAAGGTCTGGCAGTGCCTCAACCCCCCCCTACCGTAGATGAAGACCGGTCCATGTGTCAATCTGTGCACGAGTCCATCCGTGCTGCAGGCACAGACCTAACCACACACCCAGTATACCCACCCACTGTGTCGGTAAGAACCCTGTCACAAATGCTTCAGTCACCTACCTGCAACATCAAATTGCCTTGGCAAAACACCATTTGGCCACGTACAGTGCAACACGTAAGGCGCCTCTGCATGGCTCGCTACGCCCGCACACCACACTGCTGACTGTGTACCCAAATAGATGCATCAACTAAGATTGTGTCACACATGCGTAAAGCCCTGACAGCTGTGGCCAAGGGACATACCCATGCACAAGTGCACTGTGAGAGGAATGCAAGACAGATCCAACTACCCAGAGGAAGAGTGCCAAATCAGAAATGCATGAAACATGGATGCCACATGTAACACTGTTAACATTGTCTCTCTCACACACAGGTCAACGTCGACGATCACCCCCCAACACTGGGGGGGAAGTCTCACAGGACCAGGCTCTGCGGGATGAGGACCCCACCGCCAGCAACGACTCTCACCACTCCGTGGATGACCCAGACCAACCTGGCCCCTCTGGTGTCCAACCACCTGCAGCACCTGCGTCAGGTACAACTGTGCCAACCACCACCCCCATTCCTGCCACATCCCAGGAGACGTCCAGGAGCCCTGCCCGCACACGACCACACAGCCAGTCTGCCCAGGAGGGACACGGTCCTCCGGGCACCCAGGAGGAGGCAGGCGGCAACGCAGATGCCATCCCTCAGGGGTCCCGGAGACCCGATGCGCCCACAACGGCAGGCCAGGTGCACGTGGGCAGGGGTGGCGGGAGTGGAGGACGGCGGAGGCGCGAACCTGACCAGGGAGCTCAGGACCCGGTAGTGTCCCAGGTCAGCAACATCCTGGATACATACCGGCGTGACACCAGGGGCATGGACCAGATTGCGTCCACCCTCAATGACATCAAGGGGACCCTCCAGGAGATGAAGACCCTGCAAGCCCAGCAACATGCCTGTCAACTGCAACACCAAGGAAGGATGGAGGATAGACAGGCTGAGCTCGTGGCGGTGCAAACCCAAATGACCGGTGTACTCCGTCGGATTGCCGACAACATGGGCAACCCTCCCTGTGGCACCAGGCGAAGGCCATTACCAGACACAGGGAGGGATCAGGAGGAGGAGGATTCATCTGACGGAGCGTCACAGACATCGTCACGGCCTGCTTCCGAGGGTCCCCGCAGGAAGGTGGGTCGTCCACGAAAAAGACTGTGAGAGTCAGCAGAACATCACCATCTCCCAGGTCACCTGGCCTGGCACCTGGCCCTCTGGCCCAATAGCAGCACATGACATCCTCTGCCACATGGACTTGCTGGTCACTGTCTGACCTATGTTGACGAAGACTGTGGCATGGACTCTGACATTTTGCTACGGCAAGGATACCAACTCCCCCAGTGAACTTTGGATTCTACACTCCCGCTGTGCACCTCTTGTCATCCCCACAAACCCGTACCCCACCACAAATAAATTAATCACACTTACAAGATGATGCCGTGATTCTGCATTATTACAATACATGTGTGTGTCGTAAAGTCAAAGCATGCCTGATCTCAGAATTAACGCCAACCATCCAAACCGTGGGGTCTCAGTCTTGCCCAGGACACACATGGGTCCCAATGTATCATCTGATACAGACATGGAGTACCATACTCACCTGTGCTGGGCCCAACCAGCTGAGTGGTTCCCGCACAACTGTGGCTACAGACACATTCAGGGGAGCAACAGTCATGCGCAGAGGTCAGGGATCATGTGGAGTGACCTGGCTTGCCGCTCCCAGGTATGTCTAGACATGTGTCCCTACCATGTCCTGCATGCTTGCGTCAGGCGGATGTTGAGAATGGTGGCTAGGCGAAGGTTGGATGCATGGAGATGCCAGAATGCAGTTTTGGATCACAGTGCCACATGGTTGTGTTGGGGTTGTGTGCTGCATCATGAGTGTGGGCGTGGATCGAGAAGGTCATCCTGCAGCTGGCTGTGAATCATTCCCCCCATCCCGTTTGGACGTTGATGTGGCCTGGTTGCCCGATGCAGTAGCAGAGCTGTGCAGATGCACTCCGGATATGGACAAGTATCATGGGAGTCGTAAGGCACATGTCCGTAGACTGCAGGGTAGGATTCGACACGGATGTTGTAGTTGCCCTGGGGGATGGTCTCTCTTGCCTTGAGGTGGATGGAACTGTGCATCTTGTGCATAAGACAGTTTCCACTCCCTGACAAACCGCTAGCATCTTGTCACTCTACACATAGACACATATGCACCACCTCTGAAAACTATGCCAGACATGCCGCACGCACAGTGGCAACAGGCCACCATTGACAGGGAAGAGGCACCTTGGAGACAGAGGGACAAATTTATTAGTCATGTGTGTTGGAATGACAATGATACTCTGTCAACACATACACAGGTCATGTGGATGAACATGTGGGAGCAACACTGGCACCCCCCATTGCAACACAGATGCTGGTATTCCATTGAACTGGCACACAAGTGACGGATAACAGCTAAACACCCCCTGCTGCCACGGAGAGGCTGCTATACACCATTGAGGCCCTGATGGAGCAATCACACACCATGTCAACCCGGTGCAACCTGTATGTTTCCGAGGCCAGTGTTACACACATTGATGGCCTCATCACAATCCCCAATCCCCTGACACATGACAGTCACCAAGTCTGACCATGGCTCCAGGTGAAGCCTGCCCCATGTCATGTTCCCCATGTAGGATCCACATGTATGCAAATTGACCACACATGAACCGGAGAAGTGCACACAGACTACAAACAATTTACACACCCAAAACGCCGTGAGGCATCCCTAACCCTAAGGAGATTTCCAAACTTGCCCGTGCATGTGACGCAGAATCAGCACATGTTGCTGTGTTCATGAGGAGTAGCAGGAGCACAACAATGCCACCAGCAGACAGCATGCCCATGGACCTGTGGAAGAGAGACACACAAGGAGTCAGCCCAAAGGAGCACATCCGCAAGCATGTACTCAACACGTATCATGTTGTCAACATGACAGGTGACAATGATGACTCTCTGACAACATCCTTCCATTGCGCCATCACTCGAGTGACACTTCAATACACACCACTGACTCACTTGGCAGACATGCAGATGGACACACACATTGCAACACATGCCACACACAGCCCAATGCGTGCACACTCAGACACTGGAACTCACCACTAAGCAAAGAAGTTGCGTATGAGCCGGCTCCGCATGTCCTTCACAGCCTCCTCCTCCTCCACATCACTTGCCCCGTCACCAAGGCCTTCATCCTCCACGGGTGGATGGTCCTGGTCATCTTGATCCAGTATGAGTGGAACAGCTTCCTCCACTGCCATGTTGTGCAGCATGCAGCAGACGATGATGATCTTGCACACCTTCACCGGGGCATATGGGAGTGCTCCGCCGGTCTTGTGGAGGCACCGGAATCGGCTCTTCAGAAGTCCAAACGTCCTCTCAATGACTCTCCTGGTCCGCCCATGGGCGTTGTTGTAGCGGTGCTCGGCAGCCGTGCTGGGGTTGCGGACAGGCGTCATCAGCCATGGCATGTTGGGATAGCCAGCGTCCCCTACAAGGAAACATCATGGACAGAAGTGTGTCAGCACAGGCAGTGAGATTGGAAGATGACGCCAAACACTGAACTGCCAGAGTCTACCCACCAACAATACATGCTCGCTCGTTCCGCAGCTGCTGCATCATTTCAGGCAGCCTGCTACGCCTCATGATGAAGGCATCGTATGCTGATCCTGGAAAGCGAACACAGACATGTGAAATCACCATGTTGGACAGACACACCACAAGGGCATTAATGGAGTGATAATGTTTGCGATTCCTATACACCACCTCCTGTGCCTGTGGTGGTACCAACGCAACATGTGTCCCATCTATGGACCCAATGACATGGGGCATCCCTCCCAGGGCATAGAACTCACGCTTGACATCTGTCAACTGCTCACGAATTGGGAATTTAATGTACTCATCCAGGTGAACCAACATGGCCTCTAAGAAATCATGCAGAACACGGCTGAACATCGTCTGGGACATGCCCCCGACGTCAGCAATGGTATGTTGGAACGTACCCGTGGCAAGGAAATGTAGGGCTGCCATCACCTTCAACTTGGGTGTCAGTGCACTGGGATACCTGTGGCGCGGGAGGAGATGTGCTTCCAGCCGGCCAGTCAACTCATCAATCAACCGTTGGCTGAATCTGTAGCGGCGTATACAGTCCCGTTCATGCAGGGCAGCCATGTCTGGCATACGTCGAGGGAGAGGCGGAGCCCTGCAGTGAAATGGAAGGAACACCGAAGAGTGAGCACTGTACAACGACATTGTCAATGCACTGAGCACATGTTACACAGCCAATACACAAATGCCACATTCTGAGTCAGGTCTGTGCCACATTTCCTGGACACGTACGCCAGTCAGGTGACACTCCTACCAAGGGACAGCCACTAACGGAGTGGGGCAAGCTCACGATGACATGGCATGAGACTAGCTGTGGGCCAGTGTAAGTGAACATGCACACGCATCACAGGATTCACAGACATCCACACATGTGCAGAAGTAGTATGCGTATGGTACAGACAGGTTGGTGGATGCGATATGCACTGGTCACATGTCATAGGAAAAGGACAGGCCACACACATTGCCTTGGAGGAGTACATGTCGAGACAGAACATACATAGAGAGCATGTGGATATGTACTTGTTTTGATACTCCGTGTAGTTGCATACATACACACCTCATGGCAGATCACATATGTGGGCTGGTGTGCGGAACAGTGTGCCATGGCCATCTATACACAGACACATGTTGGTAGCAGCAACATTGGACCACACACCTACAGCAAAATCATGGAAACACATGCCACACACATGACATGGTTGCAGCGTGCAACGCAGCCATACACATGTCATGTGTAATATTCCGTGTACCTGGCATCAGGGGACAGGTGCGGGTGTCCGTGACTGGGACATGCAAGTGACTCATGGCTCCACTAGTGTGTACGACATGCACACATGTCAAAGGAGTGCAGGGGATGTGTGGTACAATGCGCACCATCACACACGACATGTGTACACAGCTCACCGTACATATGCTTTGCCCACACCTCAGGGGTAAAGTGCCACATCACATCCTGACACACCTGTGTCACACACATGTGGTATTGCACAGACAATGCATTGGTGTCCACCCATGGCAAAATCTGACCGCTCCATTCCTGTCTGTGTGCCGCCTGTCACCACTGACAGGTGTGAAACGCACCGTACATACGCTCTGAGTGCGTGTATAGGGTCCCTGGGCCAATTTGGGCGCTGGCGTATGCGTACGCCACAGTAGTACGGACTGTACACGCGCTTGTACGGTCCGGATCACAATATGGGCGCTGGCGTATGCGTACGCCACAGTAGTACGGACTGTACACGCGCTTGTACGGTCCGGATCACAACATGGGCGCTGGCGTATGCGTACGCCACAGTAGTACGGACCGTACAAGCGCTTGTACGGTCCGTACTACTGTGGCGTACGCATACGCCAGCGCCCATGTTGTGATCCGGACCGTACAAGCGCGTGTACAGTCCGTACTACTGTGGCGTACGCATACGCCAGCGCCCATATTGTGATCCGGACCGTACAAGCGCGTGTACAGTCCGTACTACTGTGGCGTACGCATACGCCAGCGCCCATGTTGTGATCCGGACCGTACAAGCGCGTGTACAGTCCGTACTACTGTGGCGTACGCATACGCCAGCGCCCATATTGTGATCCGGACCGTACAAGCGCGTGTACAGTCCGTACTACTGTGGCGTACGCATACGCCAGCGCCCATATTGTGATCCGGACCGTACAAGCGCGTGTACGGTCCATATCACTGCTTGTGGGGTGCCCTAGGGCGTGGAACGCACCGTACCTGTGTGTAAATGTATGAAAACACATAGGGGACACATGAGGGACAAGTATAAGGGCCTAAATGCATGATGGTTGCCATGGAGACTGAGTTAGATTTTTGAATTTGAGCACCAGGTGCCCAGCAGAAGTCAGTTTGAAAGAATCTACATTGTTGCAAAGTGGATGTTGACTTGACATCATCATCAAAACTGAAACCATGCAAAGCCACACACTGGGGTAGGTTTGAAGGGATTGGATGAAACGTAGGATGCAAATGTGACTGACCAATCAATCTGTACTCCTGTACATGAACAGGCCAGCCAGGCATATATAAGGCAGCCAGGTCCCATGAGAGAGCACTTGCCTGCACATCCATTCATCCATGACCACTGCTGCTGATAGTGATTCCTCTGGCACCATGTCCAGGACTGTGGAGAGGTCACAGCCATTCACCCAGGAGGAGAACCTTGCCCTGATAGATGTGATCCTCCCACAGTTCCAGAGCCTGTATGGTCGACCAGGGGTTCAGGTGAGTGCAGACTCCACTAGCTTAGACTGTGCCCCTTTTGTGTGACAGTGACTTCTGGCATTGTGTCCATGTGTGACAGACATGCACTGTTGTTTAGAGTGGGTCCCAGGGTGTGGAAGGCCTCATGTCACCCATGCAGAGCATGCTGTGTTTCCTGTGTGCACTCCTCACTTGCATAGTGCCTACTGTGACAATGAATGCATGGTGCATGCCACATTCTGCCTGCATACTCCTCCTGGGGATGTTGTTTCCACAGTCCTGATGTGATCCTGTGTTCCCCCCAGTGTGACAGGTGTCAGTACCCATGGATGTGTGTTTGTTCAGTGTACCTGTGCTGTGAGTGTCCAAAGGCCGTGTTCGTCCCCTGCACATTGGTGTGTGTGTAAGTCCCCTGTCATGTGGGTGAGTGCATATGGGGAGTGTTGCACACAAGCAGCATGAGGGATGGATATAGCCTGGCCATCCGATGTGAGCAGGGAGCAGTGCTGTGTGCATGCCGTGCTGAGCCAGCCCCACACCTGTGACACCCCCCGTCTACTGGCACATGGGCAGAGTGAGGTGTGTACCCGCAGTTGGCAATGCCATGTGATTGTCCTGTACCTGTGTGTGTCTGTGTACTCTGCTGAGGTAGCATCAGTGTGCTGGGGCAGGTGACTGCTGTGAGGTGCTGTACATAATCCTGGTGTAGCCTGTGAGGCACAGTGTGATCCCTGGTCAGTGAGTGTGTGGTACCCCTCATGCCACCCGTGTACTTTCAATGGCACGTAGTGCATTTGGCCTTCCACAGTGGATAATGTCCCTATGACAAAGGTGCAATTAGTTGCATGCATACCATGGCCTGTTCATAAAGAGGATTGTTCTATATGTGTGTCTCTGTGTCTTTGCTCATGTGGATTAATGTATTCTCACTTTTGCATCCTCACAGGTAGGCGCCATTGCCAAGGGGGAGATCTGGAGGGAAGCCGTCAGTGCCGTGAGGGGTACAGAGGGTCGGAGGCGGAGCCTGTCTCAGGTGAGGAAACGCTGGCAGGACATCCGGTGCTGGACGAGGAGGATTGCACGGCTCCTGCTGGGGGACTCACCTGAGAGCCGTAAGAACCGTGGGTGCCGTCGTCTGACCCACATCCAGAAGCGTGTGCTGGCGGTGGTCTTCCCCGATATGGACAGGCGCCTACAGGAGAAGCAGCAGCAGGAAGGGGGTAGGTACATGTGTGTCAGTTGTGTGTCCCCAGCCAATGTAAGTGCGCAGTTGCATGGATACACTGCCAGGGTTTGATTGTGCAGTGCGTCAACTTGTCCCCAAAGTAGCCCGGTGCTGTTCTCACTCCCTCCCTTCCCCTCCTTGCCATGTGTTCCCTGGTCTGTGTGTAGCCACTCTTGCACAAGGTTATTTAGGCAGGCAGTTTATGCTGGTGCCCAATGCTAGCCGCATCATGTGTGGGGGTGATGTGTCACAGGTCTGGGGACCTTGCGTGTGCCATGGCCAATTTCAGTCATTGTGGGGTCCATGTCACTTGGCAATGTTTGTGAATCACGACATAGGGGTGTGTCTCCAAAGTGTACAGCCTTCCAGCATTCATGTCCAATTGTGTGCCCTCTGACATGATGTGCCTGAGTGGGAGGCCTGCTAAGTGCAGGGACGGTTGCTTAATTTGCAGTCATGTCCATCCTGGACCATGGAGGAGTGTGGGCACTACTGTGCCCTGGGGCACCTCTTCCTAGGTATCATGTGCGTCATCCAACAATATGGACATTCACTGTGTCTTCGCCAGGGGTTGGGTAGGGTGGCATTGTACCCTGGGCTCAACTGTTATGACCTACAGGTTGCTACATGTGTCCACTGTACAGGGGGACCCATTTTGCTTGTGCATACTCACAGTGGGCATTACCTGTGTGTGTTGTTAAGACAATCTGATGATGTTTGCTTGTCAATGATGTGTGGACAGGCGCACCAGGGGCAGTGTGTGTACAGTCATGAATTAGTGGAGGCCATGTGTTTTCATCCCAGAGTAAGAGGTGTACATACTTTCTCCGTCTCAATGAGATTGTCTCAGGTGTGGGTGGTTTGTGCGTACAAGGCCTACATGTCAAAAGCTCCATCCTCCTTGCTGGGTTTGGCCTGTGTGTGATGTTTGACTGGACATGCGCTCAAGGTGCAGTGACCCAGTCATGTTTGGCATGGTTTCATGTATTGCCTTTGCAGCATGTGCCAAGAGTAAATGGATATGATTCCTGCTCATCCCTTTTTGACGACGCAGTGTGGTGCAGATGCTGTGCACATTTGTCCCCAGAGGCTGGCTCCTCTGTAAAATTTGAAGTGAAGTGATTTGCTGTTGTGTCATGCTCTCCATTGTTTCTCAGTGGCATGGTGGGTCGACAAACTGTGTGTTCCATGGCCTACATGTGTACATGGTTTTGTAGGTGTAACTCCTGTTGCTTTTCAGGCTATGCAATGTGACCTATGTATATTTGACTCATGTGACATATGTGTACAGGTGTCTGATTATCTCCTGTCTCTTCACCTTGCCCACAGCATCGCCGGGGGACACGGAAGGAGACACTAGCACGGACCGGGAGGAGGGATTGAGCACCAGTGCCAGCAGTGCTGTCCTGTCTGGCACATGGAGTGGCACGGAGGCCGAGGGGAGTGAGGCAGAGGACCTGTTGACTGCCAACACAGACTATGACGCAGACGGGTCCGAGGCTGAGCTCCCAGAGGTGGCGGAGTCTGCCCACCCAGCTGAAGGCAGCCCTCCACATCCCCCCGCCACCTCAGTTTCCATCACCGGCCTCCCACGTGCTCGTGGCCCTTCCCTCCGTGCTCGGTCCCCACATGTCTCCTTCCTGCCAGGCACCGCACCCCCTGCCCCTGTCACCACTGCTGCGGTGAGTGCGGAGTCTGTGGACATCCTGAGGCAGTTGCAGGTTGGTCAGACTGCGATGCTAAATGTCCTCCATGCCCACACCCAGGTGCTGACCCAGATGGAGGCATACATGGAGGGCATGTCGGCTGCGCAGTCTGACCAACGGCAGTTGCTGAGGTCCATAGACTCCACACTGACTGCAGCACTGGATCTCCTGCAGCGCTGCCTACCCCCCCTACCCCTGCACCATCCACAATTCCCACTCCCGTGCCTGTCCCACGCACATCCAGACGTCAGCGTGCACGCACCCCAACAGACACAGGCACCACACCACCAGGGAAGTCGAAGCGCACACCTCCTGTCACGCACACACAGGGTGAGGAAGGCACACCCACTGGGTCGGGGGGGAAACGTACAACATGCAGCCACAGTGGGAGTCCGCAGTCCACACAACCCACTCCCTCCAAATCCACTCCCCTTAGCTCTCCTGGCCAACAGTCGGTGACAGCATCATCCACTGCAAGTGTGCCCCCCAGCCCCAGGATGACACCACCCCGCAAGCGGTGGAGGCGGGACCCGGCCAGGGGAGTTGAGTCCCCCACCCTGTCCACACCCTCCCCCAGTGGCGCTGCGACCCATCCCTCTGCCCCCCCCCCTCCTTGGGGCCTGTGGTTCGATTGGGTGCGGGGGAGTCGCTGGGGGAACTTGCCGACGTGTGCAGCGCCATTCTGTCCTCCACCTTTGGCGCTGGCACCCCCCCTGTGGCAGAATCATCCCTCCCTGCACCCACAACACCTACCCTTGCCCCTCCTGTCCCTGCGGTGCCTGTTTCCACCCTCCCCCCTGATGCCCCCTCTTCTGTGGATGAAATGGACATGTGAACTGTGCAGGCAAGCTAGGGGGGACACGTCCCGATGTGTACCCCTCCCGGACTTTGCTGCTGGCCTGGCCCATGGCCCTTGTACATAGTGGACATTTTCTCAGAGATATTTTCCTGCTGAATAAAGCATTTTCTTTTGGTTTTGCACACTGATGCTTTCCTGGACTTGCTGTTGGTGCTGGTGCTCCCTGAGTTGGGGTGGTGATAATGTGTTAGGGGTCTGTGAAATGTTGGAGTGTGCTGCTCATGGGGTGTACCCTGCCATCTGCGTGCCATCACAAAGGTCTCTGCCAATGGTATTTGGTCATGTTTGCTCTCACTGTATGGTGACATTGTCCCAAGGTGTGTTCCATCCTCTGTGGAGCAGGCCATTTTCCCTGCAGGGTGTCTCCCAAATGCTGTGCTGTGCTGTGTCTACATTTCCTGGATGTGTGAGGGTTGCCTTTCAATATAGCCATGCTGGCTCAGCGATGGCTCCACCTGCATCTGGGGTATCACCCTTGTTGGTCACTGAACTTGTTGATGGGGTATATTGTCCTATGTCTGGGCACTGCTGGGAGGACTCTGCACCCACCCCTCCTGTGTCTGGGCACTGCTGGGAGGACTCTGCACCCACCCCTCCTGTCTCTGGGCACTGCTGGGAGGACTCTGCACCCACCCCTCCTGTGTCTGGGCACTGCTGGGAGGACTCTGCACCCACCCCTCCTGTCTCTGGGCACTGCTGGGAGTGTTAGGCACCCACCCCTCCTGTCTCTGGGCACTGCTGGGAGGACTCTGCACCCACCCCTCCTGTGTCTGGGCACTGCTGGGAGGACTCTGCACCTACCCCTCCTGTCTCTGGGCACTGCTGGGAGGACTCTGCACCCACCCCTCCTGTCTCAGGGCACTGCTGGGAGGACTCTGCACCCACCCCTCCTGTCTCTGGGCACTGCTGGGAGTGTTAGGCACCCACCCCTCCTGTCTCTGGGCACTGCTGGGAGGACTCTGCACCCACCCCTCCTGTGTCTGGGCACTGCTGGGAGGACTCTACACACACCCCTCCTGTCTCTGGGCACTGCTGGGAGGACTCTGCACCCACCCCTCCTGTGTCTGGGCACTGCTGGGAGGACTCTGCCCCCACCCCTCCTGCGTCTGGCCACTGCTGGGAGGACTCTACACACACCCCTCCTGTGTCTGGCCACTGTTGGGAGGACTCTGCATACACCCCTCATGTGTCTGGTTACTGCTGGGAGGACTCTGCACCCACCCCTCCTGTGTCTGGGCACTGCTGGGAGGACTCTGCACCCACCCCTCCTGCGTCTGGCCACTGCTGGGAGGACTCTACTCACACCCCTCCTGTGTCTGGGCACTGCTGGGAGGACTCTGCACCCACCCCTCCTATGTCTGGGCACTGCATGGGGTGTTAGGCACACACCATTCTTATTGCAGGTTAGGTGCGTACATACACGGGTGGGGGTTCGGGGCGTACATACACTGCTGGGGTGGGGGTTCGGGGCGCACATACACGGGTGGTGGTTCGGTGCGTACATACACGGGTGGGGGTTCGGGGCGTACATACACTGCTGGGGTGGGGGTTCGGTGCGTACATACACGGGTGGGGGTTCGGGGCGTACATACACTGCTGGGGTGGGGGTTCGGGGCGTACATACACGGGTGGTGGTTCGGTGCGTACATACACGGGTGGGGGTTCGGGGCGTACATACACTGCTGGGGTGGGGGTTCGGTGCGTACATACACGGGTGGGGGTTCGGGGCGTACATACACGGGTGGGGGTTCGGGGCGTACATACACTGCTGGGGTGGGGGTTCAGTGCGTACATACACGGGTGGGGGTTCGGGGCGTACATACACTGCTGGGGTGGGGGTTCGGTGCGTACATACACGGGTGGGGGTTCGGGGCGTACATACACTGCTGGGGTGGGGGTTCAGTGCGTACATACACGGGTGGGGGTTCGGGGCGTACATACACTGCTGGGGTGGGGGTTCGGTGCGTACATACACGGGTGGGGGGTCGGGGCGTACATACACTGCTGGGGTGGGGGTTCGAGGCGTACATACACGGGTGGTGGTTCGGTGCGTACATACACGGGTGGGGGTTCGGGGCGTACATACACTGCTGGGGTGGGGGTTCGGTGCATACATACACGGGTGGGGGGTCGGGGCGTACATACACTGCTGGGGTGGGGGTTCGGGGCATACATACACGGGTGGTGGTTCGGTGCGTACATACACGGGTGGGGGTTCAGGGCGTACATACACTGCTGGGGTGGGGGTTCGGTGCGTACATACATGGGTGGGGGGTCGGGGCGTACATACACTGCTGGGGTGGGGGATCGGGGCGTACATACACGGGTGGGGGTACGGGCCGTACTTCCACGGGTGGGGGTACGGTCCGTACATACCCCTACCCACGCTCTGCGTGCCTGGGTACGGCCCGTACCCATGCCTTTGGTGGGTGGGTACGGTGCGTCCCCCCATTGTTGCGGTGCCATGGGGTCCGCACCGTACACAGGCCTTGGGGGCGTGGCTACGGGTCGTACCACGCGTACCCCTACATGACCCCAGCAATGCTGGTACGAGCCGTACCAAGGCCTTTCTGACGTGGGTACGGGCCGTACCGCCATTGATGGAGTGACGTAGGGGGACGCGTGGTACGTTCCGTACCCACGCTCTTGCGGCCTGGGTAGGGTACGTACCGGTTCGCGTGACCATCCACTTCCGTTGTGACGGACGCTTGCGTTGCTGGCCTCGCCCCCACCCCCTGGAAGTGACCAGGCCCTGATGGTCAGGTATGTCCAGGCCATGTGTGATTTGGTACCATGTGTTGGTGTTGTGTGTCCTGCCCCTGCCCCCCCCTTTGCCCCTGGTTGTTGTGCTGACCTTCTGCGGCGTCTGCGTCGGTTCCTGTACGCCAGGTGGACTTCTAGGAGGGCAGGGATGGCACGTAGGTTCGGGTCCATGTCTGTTCGTCGCGTCCAGCTGCTCCTTGCGTGTGTCGTCCTGATTTCCCGGCAGTTTTTGGCAGCCGGTAAATATTTTCCGTGCGGGATGACGTCGGTTCGAATCGTACTTCCTGGTTTGTGAAACGTAGGCTGGATGCGTACCGACGTCAGGTCGGCGCTTTTCAGGATCGGAATTGTGTTTCGATTCTGTTCGGTCGGTGTTTTGTTCGATTCGTACGGAAATGGTGTTTCCGTAGGAATCGTACTTGCATTTTCGGATGGATTTCGCACCGGGTACGAGTCGGACGGAGAAAAGGCTCCGTCCGACGGTTCGTACCGGGTTTTTACCAAATCGGAATTGGCACCTAAGTGTGTCTCCTTCCCATGTTGTGGATTGGGCTTTGCTGACTCCTGAGTCTTACAGGCCGACAGAAACCGATTTTGCAGGGGGGTCACTTGCAGTCCTGCAGAGCAGTGCGCATTATTCATATAATGCTGGGTCTTTCCTATTTACAGGACAGAATTCAGTTTGCCCTGCTCTTGGTATTGTCATCTATCTGGTCTAATCCAAGGGTAGGCTTAAATAGATGGGTAATCAAGAACTGCGAAGCCCGGGATTTTCACTTTAACTCTAAAGGGCTAAGCTAAATCACTTTGTCAAGATTTATGCAGACTTGTTCTTTTTGCTAGTCCCAAGAATATTACCAAAACGTTCAGAAAATGGGCTGCAAATATTTTTATAGAAAAAAAAGAAATTCCAAAGAGAGGCCCTTAACAATGTTGAAGCCTACTGCAAAATTATTGTTTTTGATCTAAGCACAGGACTTTATGGACCACATTTAATTAATGCCCAGAATTCATGGTGTAACTCCCTCCTAACATTTTTTAGAATTGGTATTTTGCATTTTCCTTTTACATTCACAAAGGGGAGGTCGGCTTCTGATATTCTAAATCCACATCCCTGAGATTTCATCTCTTTACAAACTTTAATGCACTTTGTCTTTTTTTGCAAGTTTTGTGTGGCACCTAGAATAACATTTCGTATCCCAGTGCTTTTATGTGCTACCTTTATTCAGTGTAGACCTGCTTTTTAGTTTTTATAACTACTGGAAAATCCTTCGATGTGCTTGTGTGTAAAGAGCATTATGTCAGCTGCGAGATCAGGAACAAGAAGGATATGTGAATTCCGTGAACTTACATGTATCTATTGTTATGATTGTTTGCAATGTTGCATCTTGTTTTATATATGTTATGTATCTGTTGATGAATTGTTTCGTATCTAATTTATGATCTGCTTTTATGTTTTTAATACTGATTAAATTATAAATTGAATTTAAGATTGGAAATGAAACAATGATATAATTGGATTGCTACTAAGAGCTGAGATATAATTCCTGTATTTATAATTGAAACATACCACATTTTAACCTCAACAATTTCGGGTCTAACTTTTATGTTAGGTTCTTACATGCAACCATGAAATAGAGGTCCAAATATATTTTTGTTGTTTATTGATCCCATACAACTCACTCACATGCTACTCTTTTTACTACAGCCAGATTCGGAGGTTGCAGAAGCTGGAAGAAACCTGCAAATGTTCTTTGAAGAGAAGCTAAGTGAAGTGTACCCAGATAAGATATTCTCATTCCCGCTGCAAGAAGATTCAGACTCAGAAGAAATAGGCGGTGGTCAAAGCAGCTTCTACACCAGAGGCTTTCATTGGCCTCCGTTTGAACAAGAAGGAACACAGCCTAAAAGAAGACGGCGTCACACTGTCAGCTTTAGAACAAAGGAACCTGATCCAATCTAATGGGCTGCACTCCTCCGCTGGGACAATTTAAAAAACAAAATGGCGACTCAGGGCTCCAAAAATGACAGCCTAAGAATTCAGGATTTGCAATCTCAGTTTAGTAATTTTAACCAAACCACGACATTTTTTTTCGGAACTGTTTGGCATCCTATACTAGGTCAGAGAAGCGATCAGTATATATCGGACTCTGAGCATTGAAGACTTGTCTATGGAAACACAAACATGGTTTCATGCATATAGATATAAGTAGTTTGATTATTCTTTGTTACCTTACCTTAATAGTCAGTATAATGTTACTATCTAGTCTGATAGTAAGTTATGCAATATCAACTTCTCTTTGTATCTTTGTAATTGCTTAAATATATTACTGCAGGATGAAATTATGTGGACACAAGGTTATCAAACTTTGTGTAGATAGACAACGGACCCCAATTGGAGTTGTTTTGTTTTTCTTTTAATATATGATTATTGTAAAGTCATTGGACTGAGGAGATGACATGCAAGCCTCAAAGGACACAATGGACATCCTTTTAACATAAAAGGCTTAGGGATTACACAGAAGAATTGGAGTAATATTGGGTAATGTTTTACATACATAGACATTTCAGGGGTAAGTTCATATTTATATAAAAATGTGCTTTGTTTTGCTGTATCAAAATATTAAAAGACCCAATAAAACACTTTGAGAAGCCCTTGATTAAGATGAAGCAAATGCATGTGGCGAAGGCACGGATAAGAAAAGAAGTGTGCATGTAGCCGTCACACACATCTTCACACAAGCGTACAGTTAGATCCGTGCTGCTTGCTGTGGCATCCCTCAATGCATCTCTTCTGTTAGGGAGTGGGGTAGCAGCACCCTCTCTGCAGCATCAAAGACTGCAAAAAGCTGTATAGGAACCCAATGACCTGGAGGAGCATTTGGAATAAAAGGGGGAATTGAGATGCAAAGCACAGGAGCCCAAGGAGTTTGGCAGAAGTAGTGATAAAGGGAAAGCTTTCAACCTCCCTCAAACATAGAGTCTGCCAAACCTGGAATCTGTCAAAAACTTCATGTGCCTTTATCATCCCCACTTAGGCCAACCGAAGTTTGCATTACATTGTGACATTGTGCATTGGAAGTGCAAAAATGTTCAAGCCTTACATATTATATAGCCCTATGCACTGTGCTTCTGCCAGAGAATGGTGGTTCCCTGACGCAGCCGGCACAGCGGTGGACGGTCACAATGGTCACCTCATAATAGGAGGGCCACAGGACCACCACTGATGTTCCTCCACGAGTCTGAAAGTCTTTGACCACCAGACTAAAAATTGGGCCCTTAAAGTAGCCCAGGGTTAGCGCTGCCGCAAGGTCGAAAGATTTGAAGATTTCCAACGCATGTGGAATTCTACTTAAGACTGCAGAGTCTTTGGTTGTGAATGTTTCAGCTTAGCGGACACAATAGGACAGAGTAGTTGGAGATCTTCCATTGTCATAAAAATTACATTTAGAAACAGCACAGGGGACAAATCATAATCAGCCAAAAACATAAACACTTCTGTGTTTATCTGCTTCCCTCCAAACTGTAACCCACGTTTTTTTTTGTGTCTCGATAAGAGTAGAACTTTGGACCAGATGTAAAAACTATCTTGTGGTCACAAACCCTCTAATTCGTAAATCACCCTGTGATTGGGAGAGGAGGTAGCCTTACGGCTAGAGCGGTCGACCTCAAAACTGGGGAACCGGGTTCGAGTCTCAGTGACAACACTCAACATCCTATGATTCTGGGAAAATCGCTTAATCTCCCCGTGCCTAACAAAAAATGAATGTGTCCTCATGTAACGAAACTGGTGCTTATGTAAAGCGCTCTGATACCCGATGTCTCGGGTCTAGTTCACGCTATATTAAACTCTAAAAAACAAAACAAAACAGGGTTTGTGACCGCTAGACCACTGCCTGCTCCATTCAAAGTGTTCCAACAGGAGACATATTTTTCTACTGTAGCTCTGGTGCCTTTAAGGAACACTGACTACTTAAAAAAATTATTCCTTCAAGGGAGTGCAAACAAGGGACGGTGGTCTGCTGTTCCTTGCAGTCCACCATCCCTATGTTTGTAACCACTCACAGGGGTTGCAAATAGCAATCTGTGTATTTATTATTCATTAATCAGGTTGTTCTGCCACCTCTGAAACTAGAGATTTTATGACACAACCTTCACTACATAGGTTGCATCACAAAATCAGAAAGTGACAGTTAGTCACTGCACAATTTATTCTTTGGAGGGCTAGAAAGAAGACAGGAAATGAGGGACTCCTTCTGCAGGAATCGATGACCCGATGAAACAAGCATTTTCACTGCAATAGGACTTGCATTTGCAAGAGTTTAAGCTATTGGCATTGTACAAGACAATACCTTTTATTCATGTGTTTTTAAAGCAACACATATATAAAAGGCATTGTCATTTTTAATGCCAATAGCTCAATCTCCCGCAAATGCAAGACCACTCTAATGGTGGCCGCGCCCCTTTCTTTAGATGCTGCTCGCCCTATTCAGGTTACAACGAGCAGCGTCTACAGTAAGGGGCGCAACCAACATTAAAGTACGTATGGTACAATTTCACCCAAAGCACAAAAACATGTATTCATTTAAAGGGCTCCCTAGCGCGACCGCTAAACTAAAAGCGGCCCGTGCTGTAAGTTAAATAATTAATTAGACGCGGCCGCTATAGTTAAAGCTGACCGCGCTATTAATTAAAAACAAATAAAATAAAAGAAGGCAGCCTGCTGCGATGTCGTGGGTGGAATAGGGGAAGATCATTAAAGAAAATAGTGCTCACCGACTTATAAAGCAGACAGTGTAACAACACAAGTAAAAAGTCCAGTCGTTATGGGAGGTTACAAATGCAGACAAGGCGGTACCAATGAGGGACTACTAAGCCTATTCACAAATAAAAGCAGCGATTTCTCAGGGACAGTAACAGGAGCCATTTGAAAAGATGGTCAGGAAATGGGCGAAGCTTCTATGCCGTACCTCAATACAGCATGCCTAGCAGAGCAGCGTATGCGCTTCCTAGAGTCGACCTAAAAAGAATCAGGTTGCAAAAGTGGTACCAATGTCACTTCATAGCGCTGTTCTTCTTGATATGTTTTTAATGTTATGCCCCTGCTGCCCCTAGTCTAACCATTATTGGCATATTGTAAGTTACTTTTAGCATTTGTAAATGTTTTCTGTAATCTTTGTGTGAGCATCTGTGTGCATCCACATAGATGTGTGCTTTTTTTTGTTTCCTTTCCTCTTCAAAGGCCACCAGTCTGAATATTGAAGTGAAAAGTCAAAATCATTACAAATTGAGGCCCTTATTTACTAATGTATGGCATAGGGCAGCGCCGCAAGCCTTCCTACTGCACTGCCCTACGTCAAAAGAAAAGGGCAGAAATGCGATGTAGCTCAAAGATACGGCACATTCCTGTCCTCTTCTACTGCGCTGATGCACAAATGGCATCTAGCACCAACGCAGGTACCCTTGCACCATTGTGCAAGGCTATCTGCGTTGAAATCAGGTTGGTTTTGTGGGGGAAGGGACATATTCCTTTGCAAAAACCAAACTTACACTACCCCTGTGGAGGCTTCTGACGCATTCCCAGGTTAACAGCATATTGTAAATTTGGGTATCTGTCAAATGCTATGGGAGTTACTTGGGAACACCCACTGTAACACCCATGGCACGTCTCCCCCATCGCAGTGTGAGGCAACGCAGTGACTTGTTCTGCGTTGCCTTACACCATACCTACGAGGCCATGAAAAGCCACGCAGGGTGACTTTACATGGCCTCGTAAATATGCAGTGTACGCCGACAGAAAAGCATTAAAAGTGACATTCTGGTGGTGCATGGGGCTCATAAATGAGCCCCTGAGTGAATTGGATGTCCAGGCTCATATGCTGCAGATGTTGGAAAGCCTTTAATAGTGCACTCTTAGGCAAATTTACATTGGGCAAGCATGGTTGAAAATGTGTTATGCCGAATACAGAGTGCATCCAATAACCGAATTATATAAGCCCTTTGCATGACAACTTTATGAATTAGATAAAGCAGCGCTTCTGTAGTAATATTTTACATACTCTCACAAACCATTGTGAAATGACCCCAAAACATTTAAAATGGGAATACAGGTGCAATACTGATATAAAGTGAATGCAGATGGAGTTCGTAGACAGAAAGGACTGTAATAGCGATTTGGATGTTTTGGAGCCAATCCCAAAGGCATGAGTACATAAAAGAGTACATCTGTTACTCATAATTACTTTTGTAAATTAGACTTTTTGGGTCAAAAGACATGCTTCCCATCACACAAAAGCAGAAGTCACACTATAATACACAATGGTTGGGGTTTGGAACTCAACATCAGAAAAAGGTTAGGTGAATAATCTTGACAATTGAAAGGTTACCAGAGAGCACGCCAATGATTAACAAGGTGCCTACACAAAATTCATACATGCTGTGGTTAACACACTGTTGTGTAGTTCCTATAGAAAATATACAGGATCTGCGAGTTTGGATAACATAAACTGTGGGACTGGTGGCAGACTGATTCCGTGCACCCCCACCTGGTATGTTAGCCTGTCTGTAACAGCTAGCTCACAGTGCCACTATAATCTCCTTTTACCAAGGAGAGAATAGTTTCTGGCAACCTCAGAACATGACAACCCTGATCCCTCAGGACCATGGAAACAATATACCACCTTTTGATCAGTCACTCGTGCTTACTTAGTCTATCTCAGAGAGATACACCTAATAAAACAAGCTGGGCGTTTTCAATAATCATTTATTGAACAGTTGTTATTCTGGTGTAAAATAGATGTGTGGCAACAACCTTTAGACAGTATAGTGGCCTGTGCACCATTCAAGGCCTGAGTGTCAGAGAAGGAGCCGGTGTCTGTACCAACAGGTGCTGATATTACCTGCGGTGGCTCTAAGAATGCCAACATCAACATGGGAATACGATAGAGACAATGCAAAACATGGGCCGTTATCTGGTCCAGTAAAGCTTCAACGGCCGGTCCCACACATGATGGGAGTGTCAGACAGAGATCCAGCACGCATTATTCTCCACAAAACAGGCATCGGAGGACAGGTAAGATGCAGTCTATCCAAACTGGTCTTAACGATAAGAACCAAGAAGTTCCCTTAGGCGAGGTGTGCCTAGAAGTTGTACCATGCGATCACGGTATTTTCTCTCCAGGAGTACTGTTTCCATCTCCTTGGTGACTGGGACGTCCATTGCACAGCAGAAACACGACAATCAGGATGCCTGCTATTAGAAACAGGATCAGAGGCAGTCCTCCAAAAATGCTTCCCAATACGGAGTGTATGGAAAGGGAAGTTGGTACGTATAAGTGCCTGTATCTCTGCTGAAGACCTTGCTACTTGGAGATCAGAAGTCTCTCGAGCGGAGGTTAAGGGCACAGATTTCTGTGTAAGAATGGCTTTCATTCTCCTCAAAGTATCAAACCGTATTAGTGAAATATTTAATGAAGGCTATAGTGGTGCCTCCCTGACTTTGCGTGTTTCGGGAAACAATACTTGGATACTGCAAGTAACCCTGGAAGTAACAGATACCAGATATGCGATTCCAGGATGCATCCCACAGCAACCTTGATCGTTCAGCATCAAGTAACTCCCATTTGAATACTGGAGTGATCAGGGCAGCTGGAGCCCTTTCTAAGTGACAGGACAAGTTTGCTACTGAACCATTACAGGCCCCATGAAGCATTATATCTTGGCATATAAGTGATCCACTTAATGTATTCTCACAGTTAGTACCGCTAAGAAACACTACTTTTTCCCCACTCCGGCATCAAAACCTGCACGGCAATATCCAAGATTCCTTGATGAATTCCTTACCCATTTCCTCATAACTGCCTGCCTGTATTTGTTCTGGGCAATAATGCAATTGAAAAGTTGTGACTGGGACAGTTATGTGGCCATGGATTAACCATTCTGTGGACGATGATTCTGCCACTGTAAATATTAATCTGTACAGTTTTTTAATGCACAGCATTGTATACTTTGCTCCCCTCTGAGCCATTTCTGTCTGTTTGCTCTGTTAGATTCTATGAGGAGAACAGAGACGTGCTGTTTATAAAATGCCATGGCATATAGCCTGCACGCAAAAATTGCAGCGTCCAGCTTAACAACATAATAGAACGCAATTGCGATTGCCCGTGTTGTAGCATGGACAAGTCTTGTTCTAGTATATCAATAGCAGAAGATACAATGTTGCCCAGTGAAAATATATCCTGGATGTTAAGGTTGTTAACCCATTATCTACCACTGATAGAGCTTTCTCTAGATTTAGACGATCAATTTCTCGTGATCTTTCCGCAGCCTCTTGTTGAGAGATTTTCCAGATTTCATTATAGACAGCACATAAGAAACGTTTTTTTTTTTTTTTTTTTTTGTTTTTTTTTGGAAAACCTTTATTTCAAAAATCAGGACACAGCTATTCAGCCGACAGCCCGAAGGTTCGGCAGCATTGAGAATTAGATACAGTGACGTGTCCCCAGTACAGTACAAAGAGTAGTGCAAAGGTCCAATTTTAGGTAAACACAAAAAACCACAACAAACCCCAGCAAGGCAAGAACATTGAAAGCCCATGGTGAGAGCCCCCAGGGGAGGCCGGACCCCACTCATCTACTAGTTACAAGACGGTGTACGGAGGAAGAAGGGGGGCAGCAGAGGCCCAAAACAGTTCCTAAAACCCAACTGTGCCGGAAAGAAGGTCAGGGGGAAAGCTGTTCCTCGGGAGGTTCCAGATCCGGGGCAAGACATATTCCCCCCCTGTATTGGTTCCACCGCCCCCAGATGGCATGCCACTTCCGGGGGCGACCTCTGGAGCAATAGACCGTCTTCTCCCTAAACATGCTCCAGTCCATGTTCTCTTTCCACGCGGTCAGTGTAGGGGGTCCCGAGGAGCCCCACAATCGCGCGATATCCCTTTTAGCGACCATGTTACCCAGAGTCACCCATTGGGTCTGCGCCTCATCAAGGTCAGTGGGCCCCCAGACGTTCAGGAGGCAACACCGCGCCTCCGGCTGCACAGCAATGCCCGTCACCTCCCCCATAACTGCATGGACTCTCCTCCAGAACTCCACAATGACACCACATTCCCAAATGATGTGCAGGAAAGTGCCCATCATACCACATCCCCTCCTGCACAGGCCATCCTCCGAGAATCCCATGTGGACCAGCCTTGGCCCCGTCACATACACCCGGTGCAGTATTTTAAGTTGCACCAGCCTCAGACGCGACGGGATCGCAACCTCCTTAGGAGAAGAAACCGCAGACTGCCAGTCCTCATTATCCAACTCAAGGCCATCCCTAGTCCACTGTTCTCTCAGCCCCAAAAGCATGTCTGCCCGGACGTTAATCAATTTCTTATATATGAGCGAGATCGTGCTCTCGGGCATATGACCATCAAGGACCCGGTCCTCAAGGGGAGAGGACTCCGGCACCCTCTCACCCTCCACGAGGACTGATCGGAGGGCGTGGCGCAGCTGGATATACCTGAAATACTCGGAGGGCCCCAGCTCATACTCTGTCTGCAACTCCTCGAAGGACTTCACTCTCCCCTTATGCAGCACATCTCCCACCTTGGATATACCTATCAGGTCCCACTTATCAAAGCCCTTCGTATGCCAGAGCCTTCCCAATCTCTCCGATTCAAACAATGGGGTAGCGAGGGTGAGCCTATCCTTCCAGCCCAACGAGTCAGTCGCCATCTTCCACACACGCACCGCCACACCTGTGGGCCCCGTGAGGGACGAGTCTAGAGACCGCGAATACAACGCCCTGTAGTAGTTGCCACCACGCAGCAACCACCTGTCCATGGCATACCCAGGGCTGAGGGCGGGGCCATAAAACCCATGGTTGATCGCGCTCAGCTGCGTGGCCCAATAGTACCGTCGGATGTCTGGAAGCGCAATGCCCCCATCGTACCACGGGAGCGCCAACTTTGCAATAGCTATTCGCGGCCGCCCATCCCACAGCAACGTCCGTTGGAGGCCTTCGACCTCCCGAAAGTATTTGGCCGGGACCCAGTCCAAAGTGTTCTGGAGGGCGTAGAGGAAGCGGGGAAGAGACATCATTTTGAACAGGGCCGCACGCCCAACAAGGGAGAGCGGCAACTTCCGCCAACCTTCAACATCTCGCCTCAAACGTGCCGGGGGGGAGCAGATTCTTCTCGTAGCGCACAGCAGGGTCCATGGATATAAAGATCCCCAAATACACGAACCCCTGTCGGGCGACCTGTATCGAACATGTTCTAGGGATCGGTGGGACCTCGCCACTAAGAACGTACAAGTACGATTTGCCCCAATTAATAACGAGCCCCGAGTTCCTACCGAACGACGCTAGTACGTCACAGACCACTATAAGTGACTTCTTAGGTGAGGCAAGATACAACAGGATATCATCGGCATAAAGCGAGATATGGTCCTCGTGATCAGGCGACCACCGAAGGCCCCGTATATCCGGGTGCCAACGTATCCACGCAGCCAACGGCTCAAGGGCGAGGGCGAACAACAGAGGTGACAGGGGGCAACCCTGCCGAGTACCCCTACCAAGTCGAAACGGAGTAGAGGCCCGACCATTCACCACAACATTCGCTAGCGGCCCCTCGTACAGCAACCTAACCCAACTCACGAAACCGCGACCAAAACCAAACTTGGCCAGCACGGCCCATAAGTATGCCCACTCCACCGTGTCAAAGGCCATCGTGGCATCAAGAGACGCCACAATAGCCGGTTCACGCAGCGTGCCCGCCCTGGCGATGACGCCATGAAGACGCCTAAGGTTTAATGCTGTGTTTCGGTGCGGGATGAATCCGGATTGATCCGGGTGAACCAAGTCGCCAAGTACCCTAATCAAACGGGTCGCCAGGAGTTTAGCCAGAATTTTCGGCTCAGCGTTGAGGAGTGAAATGGGCCGATAGGAGGCGCACCTATCTCGGGGTTTACCCTCTTTATGTATGACCACGATCGACGCCAGCCGCTGGTCCAACGGAAGGATCCCATCCCCCCGCGCCTCCAAAAACATGGCGCGCAGGTGAGGGGCGACCCTATCCGGGAACAACTTGTACAGATCGATCGGCAATCCGTTCGGTCCAGAGGCCTTACCCGAGTTTAACGCGCGAATAGCCCCCGCCACCTCGTCAACCGTTATGTCACCATCCAAATCGTCCCTATCTATGTCAGAGAGGCAGGGCAACTCGATATCACGGAGGAGATCCGACGAGTCCTCGGGCGGCCTGTCCGACACAGAGGAATAAACCCTATGAAAATACTCCGCGAAACACTTCACAATCCCCTCAGGTTCCGCAATCGCCTCTCCCCTCTCTCCCGTCAACTCTGGCACCACTCTATTGACCCGTTCTTTCCTGTCCAACCACGCCAGGAGTTTCCCTGCCTTATCTCCAACATCATACAGGCGGCCCTGTTGTTCCCTACTGAGGGTCTTAGCGGCGTTCGTAACCAGGTCCCTATACTCCGTCTGCTTCAAGCAAAGCTCATGCAGTGAGGACTCTGTAACCCCCTCCTCCATAGCCCCCTCAAGTCCGCGATCTCCTCCTCTACCTGCCGTACCTCGCCATCCCTCCGATTCTTGGCAGCCACCACCAGGGAGAGGGCTTCCCCCCGAAGCACGGTTTTAAAAGCTTCCCACAGCGACACCGCCGAGTCCACAGTTCCCAGATTGTCCTCGAAGTAATTATCTACCTTCTTTACCAGGGCGCTGCGCATCTTGGGGTCTCGGAAATACCATGGGTTGATGGGGGCCACCCTCCCTCCCGACCTAGATCCAGCCGGATCCACACTGGCGAGTGGTCAGAGATACCGCGTGCCATGTGCCTCGCCTCGGATACCAACGAGGCATGTGCGGCCAGAGTGAGCAGGTAGTCAATCCTAGAGAGGCTACCATGCGCCCCGGAGTGGAACGTGTATTGACTCTGTGTGGGGTGCCGGAGTCTCCAGCAGTCTACCAGACCAAACGTGTCTAGGAAATCTGGAAGCCATTTCTGAGCCCCCCCTGTGTCCCTGGGCGGGTATCTATCCAACAGTCCGGAGCCCACAGCGTTGAAATCCCCTCCCACTACCAGCATACCCCCCGGGAGAGTCAACAAAGCCCTGCCCAGATCAGCAAATGTGGAGGCCTGCAGGGCCGGCGGGACATAAACCGAAACCAAAACCAAAGTCCTTCCTTCCCACCGCCCCGCCACCGCCACAAACCTCCCCCTATCGTCAACAATGGTGGAGTCCACCTCAAGAGGCAACGATGCTCTAACTAGGATGCCCACACCCCTGGACCCAGAAGAGAATCCAGAGTGTGCAATGAATTTATACCCCTTCCTATTCAGGGCATAGCACGTATTACCTATGAGATGCGTTTCCTGCAGCAGGGCAACATCTGGCATTGAGCGTTTCAAAAATTGCAGAACAATCCCCCTCTTGATGCGATCCCCCATACCATTAACATTCCAGCTTATAACACTTAAGCCTCTACCCCCCATCCTCAAACGGAAAGAGGCCCACCCCACACCCGAGGAGCCACCATGGAACAGCCCTGAGGATAATCATCATGCCTTGCAGAAATAAACCCCACAACAACAAAGTCCAAATCCCCGAAACTCCCCCCACCCTGCACCCCTGCTGCAGCTTACAAAGCCCCCCCAACTTGCAGTGTGCCTGTCGCCCTAAAAAACCAAAAGTCTACAAAAAGTACCCTAAGGGAGGAAAAGAGCACCCCTCGTCCTCCCGCAACCCTCCACAGTTACTGCATTCTGTTCAATTTCTCAAGTATAGTCAGATCAAGTCAGGCCGTCTCTGAGATATCAGCCCTGTCCATCCCGGCCATTGTCTCCATGCTCGGCTGTGTCGTCCCCCGTCCGTCGCCGGGGCAAAGCGTCCAGCCATTCGTCGGCCATAACAGGAGAGTCAAAAAAGAATGTTCGGTCTTCGTGCACCACCCGTAGTCTGGCAGGGAAAAGCATGGCATACTTCAGATCCAGTTCCCGAAGCCTCCGCTTCACCCCCAGGAAGCTCTGTCTCTGTCTCTGCACCTGCTGGGTGAAGTCCGGATAAAAATTCACCGACGCATTCTGGAAGGGAACTGGGCCCGTCACCCTCGATGCTTGCAGGATGGCATCCCGATCTCGAAAATGAAAGAGCCGGGCGACAATCGGCCGCGGCGGGGCACCCGCCTTGGGCCGCCCGCCCGGCACCCTATGGGCCCTTTCCACCGCAAAAAACTTTCCAAGGCCCCTAGGCTTCAGATGATTAAGGACCAAATCCTCAACAAGCAGGTCCGCCGAAGCCTCATCCGAGGACTCCGGGACCCCGATGACGCGCACGTTGTTGCGCCTGGCCCGGCTCTCGAAGTCCTCCAGCCGGCGGGCGACGAGGTCACTCTCGGCCCTCAGCTTACGGACCTCGGTCTGCAGTTCCGCAACATCATCAGTGAGGCCCGTGGTCCTGAGGTCCAGGTTCTTAACGCGTTCGTTCGTCTTGCCCAGGTCCGAGCGGATCAGATTGACATCCACCAGGATGGCGTCCACCTTATGCGCCAGGGCCTCGAACTGTCTCCCCATCGAGGTCTGCATCCCGTCGAGCGCACCCATGACATCCTGTAGGGAGAGCTCCGGTGCCACAGGCGAGTCCTCCTTCTGGGCATCCGGCGCCTGGCTCGATCCACTCGGTGATACTTTCTGGAGAGCGTAGCGGTCCATGCTGTTGACTTGGGTATACGTTCCCAGCCTGGTAGACTTAATCTTCAGCCGATCCCCTTCTGGTTTGCCCGACATAATGGACTCCAGTCCGTCCAGTGTAGTTAAGACTGGTCCCTCTCAGAGAGAGGAATAAGAAGTGAGCAGTTCTGTCTTAAGCTGCCAGAGTAGCTCGCCGAGCGTCCTTGGGGTAATAAAGCCACCCAGAGCTCTCCAGTGTCCGGGCAGACAAAGGGAACGAGATCGAAAGTGAAAGCGCGGGGACCCCCGTCCGACAGTTCACACCTCGCCTGTCCGCTGTTGATCAACTAGGAGCCGGGCATCCTGCCAACTCTAGCCCCTGGCATCCCCGGGAGATAGGCCGCGATCTTCCGCCAGGCGTAGGTCCGGTTCTCGATAGGCGATCCGACCGCGGGTAGCATCAATCGCCTCCCTGACAACTCAGCAACACGATGCCATGCATACCATCAGGATTAGAGACAGGATAGTCGACGGAGGGCACGAGGGTCTCGGGAGCTCTAAGCTCACGCGGCCATCTTGGTCAAGCGCTAGGCTCCTCCCCATAAGAAACGTTTTTGACGTGATTTCCTAGGACCTAATAAAAAATCCCACAGGTCCACATCCCCTGTAAGTAAGGATAAGTGTTGTTTCACATGTGTGAGTGTTGAGGTCTGTAGCCAATCAAGGCATAACATCCCAACAGTGTACAATGTCACTACCCCTGGGTGTTGTCTTTGCACATAATGTGAATCTGGCCTATTAATACTAAATACTTTAGTTTAACCCAATAATCTTTCTTGACAGTTATTGGTGTCCATGGGCCAAACCAACCATTCCTTTCAATGGGGGTCTGTTCCATTGCCTTGCAAGATGTCATCTACTGTAACCAATTGTTGTGATGTTGCATTCTCCTCAGTGTGTGATGGTGCTGGCACCTGAGGTGTATACAGATCTTTAGTCTTGTCTAAACCAAGACTAGTTGTTTGTTGCACTGTTTCATTCAAGAACATTATTTTTTTGAGGAATAAGACATGCTCTAAATAGTGCCTCTGTTCCCTGGACCTGCCAGTCTCTAGTACCCCAGACTGATTTTAAGTCTTTCGTGTCTTTCCATAGGTCGAACCCCTGTTCTGACAATTGGGCAATAAAGGAAGCAGAATAGATCTGTTTGGTGTTTGTCAACATATTTTTCTGTGCTGGTGTAGGTGCAACCTTATAGTAATATGAGGCTGGGTCTGACGTGTTAAACCCTGAGAAATATAGACATTTTTGTACAAATGTTTTAGAACTGCATTTTGGTGGTGTTGGGCAATGTTCCCATTGGTGATATGTAAAAACATTCCTAGGGTTAGCAGATTTATGACCATAATGTTGATAGCAATACATTTTTTCAAAGTCTGACGTGTCTTCTAACAATTTCATCATGAGAAAAAGCAGGAGATTTCTCTAAATCAGACAGCATATTGTTTACAGTTTCGTGATCCCAATCATTTGGAATATGTATTTGAGGTAATGATATCGCTCAATGATATTTTAAATAAATGTGGTATTTTTAAAAGTTCAGTTGGGCCAAATATATTCGACCATATATATATATGGAAATCAACATTGTCCCATACTATACCATCAGGTATAGGAACTGCTGTAATGTTCACTGATGACAGGTCTCTTCTTTCACAATGTGATGATAGGTGCGGTGTCAGGATCACATTCATTTTTTGTGCCGCAGAGCTTTCTCGTAGATAAGTTTCATTAATGAGCATACTAAAACAATTACTAGGCCTATCCAGAAAAGAAAGAAACATATTCCTGTAGATACCCAGAACTCCACCCAAGGTGATACCAGGTAAGTCTTTTTCAGAAAGTTCAGAAAATCTTTAAATCGCTGTAGACGAGTGTTTCGGGTTCGCATGTATCTAATGAAAAGGTGTCAAAGTCAATAAAATAGCCAGATGCAGTTCGATCACTTTTCGGGATTTCTGTAGGTTTTGTGGAAACTGTAGCTTGCTCTTGTTGGGGCATGTTGACGTACATATCCGTGTTTGGTCAAATTGAAATTTATCTTTCAGTTGAGTTCTCATTTTCAACTTCAGTTTCAAGAGGAATGAGTTTCATTGCATTTTTGCTTAGTCCTTTATTCCGTGTAGGTGACCCTTCAAACGTGATGAGTCTTTCTGTTTGAACTTCTTGTAGAGTTGTGAGAGGAGGGTGTCTGTTACTTCAGAATCCACACGGCCTACTATTCAGTATCAGCCACATAGTGTGGTTTGATTAGGTCAATTGAAACAAATCTTTTCTCCTTTTTACCGGCAAGAGGTGGCAGAAGTACTGTTCTTGTTCCTTCAACTGCCGGGACAAGTACAGGCTTTCTGTATGATGGCCCAAATTCTTTTTTGTCCGCTATTTTTTTTCTGACCAGATCCCCAAATTTAGGGATCCAGACAGGTCTTGCCGTGACACTTTTTACTTCCCCAGTGGCGTTCTTCTTTATATTGACATTACTCTGTTGTGCCCTGGTTTCGTTCAGGTCCTGTAAACCAGCCAAAGGTTTATGGATGTCAAAAGGCTTCATAAGGAGTGACCATTCGTAGAGAGCTGCTTGGCTGTTTATTTACTGTCCTTTGTACTCCAAACAGGTGTTTTACCCAATTGCCACCAAAGCCTAATATTCTAGCTGTTAAAGACTAAAGAACTGTGGTTCAGTGCTCAGATGGGTAATGTGCATGTTCCTCACCAGACTGTGTATTACATTCTGGTGAGGAACATGCAAAGTGTGCATGACTGTTTGGCCAGCCCAAGACGGCTGGCTAAAACCACTCACCCCGTGCCACCAGCCCCGCCCGCCCGCCCCGCCCAATGCCAGCCCCAAACCTAAGAGAAATAAAATGATAATAATGAGGTTATTATCATTTTATTTTTCCTACTCTGAGAGTAGTCGGGTGACGCTCCTCCGCTTTAGTGGAGAAGCGGCCCCTGAACAGGAGTATGCGCCCAAAAGGAGATAACAATGTAGGTGATAATACATTTTCCACACATTTTCTGTTGAAATGTGACCAAGTAAAACCTTGCAGTATTTTTGCATATAAACGTCTGTAAATTTTCAGTTTTGCTGCTCGATATGGTGGGTTTCAGCATGCCAAGATCATCTAGACTCACTACTTGGGAGGTGTGATGGATTGTAGCTGCACAAGCAGACCATCCTAGATGAAGACTATGGTGGGTGTAGCTACTCTGCAAGGACAGAAGCGATTGAAAAGTAAATTGATTTATTCCAGAAAAGAGCCTACAATAAGCTTTCAAAAGAACTTACCCTTATTGACCAGATAATAGCTGCCGGCATCTGTTGGATCTTCTTTATGAATGGCTTGAGGCTATGTGTTTGTTGTAGTTGTAATTGTAAATTGTATTTATATAGCACTTACTAGCCCTGACGAGGCATTGAAGAGCTTAGCACTGTAGCACAGTACTCTGGAACCTGAGATTAGAGTTAATAGTTAGCATTTTCTTGTGAGTTTAGTAGAGATTAAAGTGGGGATAGAATGATGGGAATGGATTTGAAAAGGTGATGTAGTAAGTTGTTTTGTAAGTATTGGTCGTGTGTGCCTGTTAGTTGGGTGACATGGCTAAAAAGGAGGCTGAAGTTTGAGAAGGATGTTTGGGAGTTCAAAGTAGTCAGAAAGGTTTGGATGAGTGAGAGAGAGAGAAGTGATGAAACAAAGGTTGAAGGGAGTATTTTTCATATAACAAAACTGAAAATAACTTATACATACAAATATACACATGGCATTTCTCAATGTTTTAATAGCTGGCATAAAGCTCTTTATATATGCACCAATATGTGCATAGAATCAGCAATTACGACATGGTCTGATAGATATGTCTTGTGTGTTGTGTTATATAATGTTCCTGTTATGCAAATGTATCCATTGATAATAGGAAGTATATTTCAATGTACAATGACAAGTATGACAACAACCTCATCTCCATGCTGTGAGACGCATAGTTTGTCATGTTTGAGTATACATTTGTTGTACACTGCTGTATTGTGACTTTAGCTGTCATGTGGGAAGAGCCATCTCCTGACTAACTTTCTAAAGCCGAGATAGATGTCAGCTGTCAGGGGAAAATGCCTGAGATTGTTGATGATGGTTCTTGTCTGGTTGATAGCATTTATGCTGAGTGGGATGTCCTTGAAAGCCTGAGACGGACAATTATCTAACACTGAGTCAACTAGGCAGCTGCCTCAGCAGATTCTTCAATTTAGTGAAGTGAATATGGCAGAATCTGTTCTCTGACTGCAGATGTTATCTTGTGCTTCGTGATTGCTGCATGACTTCCTTGTGAGATTCTGATCTAGGGTTGTGTGTGATACATTCCGTCTATGTGTTTGATAATATTACGTCATAGGCTTGGTGGCTGTTAATATGTTCTTGATTTATACACTGAATGGATTTGAGCATATGGCAGAATGCTAGTCCTAAAATAAAGACTTTCATTAATGTGGACTTCTCAGCAGTGGCAGCTGGCAACCACAGAGAGTGGTGAAACGGGCAAATGGGTGGTGTGTGGGTGCATGCATGTAAGGCAACTATATATGAATTTTTTAAAAAAAGGAATAGTCACCTACCTTGCTTGCTACATGACACGTTCTCCTCGCTTTGGTCTGTTGTTCTTCTGTTCTTCTTCTCTGTCATCTCCAGGCTCCAGCAAACTCCCCTAACCAAGCCTCCCCTAAACAATCCTGGTGCTTCTCTCATGCTAGTAACCAGCATGAGAGAGGCAACAGAATTTAGAGAGAGTGGCCTTTCTCAGCGCTCTCAAGGGCACTGGAGGCGTGGGCTTTCTCTAATACAGCTGTCTAAGACAGCTGGTTTAAAGAGGTTTAAAACGTGCATGTCTGGTTGGCCATCACAAGACAGCCGGCCAAAGTGATATCCACACTTTGAAACTTAAGTGCACATCCCACCACTCCCCCCTGCCTGTGCTACATGTTTAAGTATTATTGCTGCTTGCATTGTAATAAGCAAAGAATGATTTTGCCATCCACTGTAACCTTTAACGGTAACTAGAAAATCTGCTTCAAGGTTGACCTTGTGCTAGTTCCATGCTGATGGAATTAATAAAACACAACACAGTACCTCTGTATGTTTCTTAATAAATTAACCCATTGTTTGTGTTCTGTCCTGTGTAAAAATGGAGGATCTGAGTGCAAGAGGCCACCACTTGCTCTATAAAGTCTAATAAACAAAAAGGGTATAAAACATTCTAGTAATTGAGGCAGGATAAGCAGACTGACCAGTTGCTGTGGAGAGATCCTGAAAACTGGGGCCCTGGTTTGATGCTTCATGGCATATAGGCTTGCATGGTGTTGGGAAGCTTTACATCACTCACTAAAAATGAAAGAATGGTTAGGAAACAGCGCTTACAACGCTGTTTCCACAACGCAGTGCTATTACAACGCGGCCGTTACAACGACCGCATTGTTAGTACGCAATACCTTTACATCGCAAGTCATTATAATGACTTGCTGTAGGGGGCGTAAAGGTATTGGATTTAAAATCCAACACTTTCCCTGCTGTTGTGCAAGCTGGAGTAGGAATAGTAAATAATACTATTCCTAAATCCAGCGTGCCTCCTACAGCAAGTCGTTGTAATGACTTGCGATGTAAAGCTATTGCGTACTAACAACACGGTCATTGTAATGATCGCGTTTTAATAGCATACGATGTATTTGCATGGTTTGTATCATGCTATATTCCATTGAAAAAGCACGCACTTGAACTTTTTAAAGGTCAATCAAATTCATTCACTTATTCCTCTATGTTTTTGCCTTACATTTTGGTGCAACAAGTCCATGTTAAAATTAATTAATTTTGTCATATGATTCATATGGCAGAAAAACATTTTTCAACGTTTATCTCAGAAATTTCAAGTTGTATAAAAACTTAAAAAATAATGGAAACCAACTCACCAAAACGTGAATTGTTCTCTCTCAGTTTGCTCTGATGATGCATGATCTTTGTCCCACTAAACACAGTAGTGTAGAGATTTTCCCCTCCAATCCCTTCTGGAAGTGCAGAACCAAGGTACACTCAGTGCAGGATTTCTCTGTCAGTAGACTATCTCCTTCTTTGGAAATCCCTCCCTAAATTCCCCAATGTAGGATCTCCTTTCTGTCCCACTAGTAATGAATCTCCTTTTCACATAGATACCCTGTAAAGCATTTGCATCAGCCACCAGCTAGAAGGAATTGCAGGCGGATAAAATAGATTAGACCTGGCATGCTATGGCAAAGCTGTGCCTGGAGCCAAATTCTGGAACAAAGACACACTCCCTGTAGTTCAGATGTGATTGTCTTAGCTAGAAGAGGTCTTCATAGTGGAATAGTAGGATTTAAAGGTATTGGCTGAACCAAAGGTTGTTTCAGGATTGAGGTACCATGACGATCCTGATGTGATGTTCCAGTGCTGAAATAGTACTGCCGATCCAGGGCCGAAGTGCACTAATAATACTTTGTTTGATGTCCTAGTACTTTAATAGCTAGAATGTTTCATAAGAGTGCTGGCGGTAAAGAGAGTACATGTACTCGTCATGTATATAACAGAGCTCTCTGAGAGGTTAACCTTCTTCAAATAGCAAGGGTTGTTGTAGTTAGCAACCGGGGTGTCTTCACAGAGGTTTACACAAACCCCCAAGTATGTGGAGTAGCACAAAGTTCTCTTGGTCAGGATTGAGGCACAGCGGCCTAGCTGTGTGTGTGCTCCAGCACGGCAAGATGCAGCCATGTTTGTAGGCACACTGGCAGGACTGTGTGCTCTCTACTGGACTCATAAAGGATACTGATCATCAGAATTGGGTCTGTTGGCAGAGCAGTGTGTGAGCTTCAATAATAACCAGGATAGGAGAGTTTCTAGGAGCTCTACACAGGTGATTAATGATGATAAGGCAATTATTGCAATGCCTCTAACTGTTGTCACCTGCTAAGAAATTATCTGAGCTAACCCAGGGAGTCCACAATAGCGGGGACTCTGGAGGTATTCAATTCAGCGTTCATGCTTATCTGTGTTGATGGCTGCCAAGAGGCTAACAAAACTAAGGGCCTGATTAAGATGTTGGAAAGACTTATTTGGAGCCCAGTGGTGCTTAAAAAGGGTCTTAATAAAACGGTTGAGGTTGTTTTACACTATCCTAGAGAAATCTTCTGCCCTGTTTGGCTTCTCAGGCTGTGACAGAATTCCCCTTAATAGGGTAGAGTGGAAAACAGCTGGAGACTTCTTTAAGTTCTCCAACTATGCTCCCACAACACACTTACCAGAAAAGCACTACAGATACAAGTCAAACATTTCTTGAAGTATTTTCTCCCTCCTTTCATATCTTGGGCTGAACTGCAGACTTACTCTTAGGAAAATGCAGTTACCCGGAGTGCGAGAAGGTCCAAATCAAGTCTAAGAATATGGTACAAAAGTGTTAACTAAATACCACTGAAAACTCATGAAAAAAAAATGTCTTAACCCAGTGTAAAATATTACATTGTCACTTAGAGGTTTTCTTGGAGGCCAGTTCCCATTCGTGGAGACATTCTCAGAGCAGTATCTGATTAAGGGCTTATTACAACTATGGCGGTCCTATGAACCGCCATAGCCGCAATGGCGGTGAGGGCACCACCGCACCGGTGGTCTGAACATCCTATTACGAGTTTGGAGGTCAGACTGCCAAAGGACCACTGCAACCGCCGGGGATCCGTGATCCCTCGGCAGTGTTTCAGCAGTGTGAAGCCGCAATATGCTGGTGGTGCCTCTCCGGCACCACCAAGCATATTACGTGTTTCCTCACCGACCTCCTTTTCATGGCGGTGAGCCCGCCATGAAAAGGATGTGGTGAGGAAATGAAGGGGGCATGCAAGGTGCATATTATGCCCTTGCCCTGTATGCATTAACCCTTCCTGCATGGCATGGACTGCACAACTTTGTGCAGTCCATGCCGTGCAGGAACGTTCTTTGACATTCCCATTGTGGTGGCTTTCTATGGCTCAGATGTGAGCCTTAGAAACGCACCGCTGAGGGAACGCCAGACCAGGATTAAACTCCTAATCTGGCGGGTGGTGTGCAGACAGCTTTGGTGGGCTCGCAGTGAGGCTCTAGCGTAGCTGCCTTCTACGCGACTGCCAGTGTCGTAATAAGGCCCTAAGTCTCAAAATATATCAATTTTCAGGCTGTAAAGCCTCGAATTTAAAACAGCTTCTAAGGTTTACAAATGGCTGTTGACTTTTTTCCTGTGGATGTTCTCTCTTTTCTGCTCTGTTAGGACATGGGGAGATTCTGCTAAGATTCTAAAGAAAAGCGGGGTCCACCGACTGTGCTTGCTGCCAGTGGCCTGTTGGTAGGTCCGCAGCAGAGGAGAAGTGCAGTTCATTGCGCCTAGATGCCTCATCTGCTGAGCTTAGATTTTCTTCAGCCACAGGGAAAGTGTGCTTTAATTAGATGAAGTTAAGTTACAATTTAACCCTTCACAAAATCAAATTTTGTAATGGATATCATAAATACCAAATCCAATGTGGATGTTCCATACAAATGCTTCTTTACCTTCTTAAAAGGTCTAAATTAAAGATATCACACAACATCCAAAAACATATGCTCTTAATTCATTTAGTGGTTAAATTACTCATGGTCTTTAGTCGATGTTTCTTTAATAAAAAGAGTTATATAAAAAAAAAAATTACTCATGTTCTTATCTGGATCTGTGCACACATGGACTACCTTCTCAATACAAATATAAGGTTTGGCAGTGGAAGGAAATGTAAACTTATGTTTTCAAAACGCACTTTTAAAGTTACACTGTGACTAGTACAAGAATCTATCCAACTGCAAATATTATGCATTTTAATGGTGCACCTTTTTCATAAGATACATTTTAACTGCATACTTGCCAGTCCATGATTAAATACACCAAAGTTTCCATGGCAGCTGTAAATAGAGTGAACGTGCAGGCCATCACAACAGAAACACATGGTTCTGAGTACCACTCACTGGAGAGCAAAGCAGCAGCTATGCAAAGAAGATGAGGTAACACTCAGTGAATGGCATTCCCCAAAGGCAGCCAAGACAGAAAGTACATTTTGTTCACTCAGAATTCTTTTTCAACAGATTTGAGAAGAACAGCATGGAACTTGGTGTACCCTCCTCCATGTGTTCAGTTATTTCCCACCAACTTTTTCGATACTGAGCTGTCACTCCACCTATTACTACAAAGGATTCTTCAACTTCAATCGTTTCAATAGTTTCCTGACCTTTGAAGATAGATGCTGCAATGTATATGATGTCAGGTTAGGAGTAGGAGAACTATTTTTATCTAGGGTTAGTCCATGGCAGCAGCTATGATCAATTCCAGGATTCCATTAGGAGAGGGGTGTCCAGCGTAGGTCCAGGCAGGTTGCATCATGTCAGGTTCTCGGGTTAGCCACATTGGATACATTTACATACCAGGACGCCAATTCACAACGGCATCCTTTGTGAACTGGCTCCAAAACATCTAAAATGGAAATAAAATGTTAAAATTCACAGAATATTCGGACACTGTCCTCTTTGTACTTTTCCAAATAGGGGGTCTGACGTTTAAAGGCCGATTCACGGAGGCATGCAAGAATAGCCCACAAATGCTACTTCCTGTACTTATAAATGCTTTTGTGAATTGACTCCAATGAATCTAAATGGAACATATACCTGTCCTTTGGTTATTCTGAACGGCTGGCTTGGATTTGGCCATCCTGTACCTTCTTTGAATATCCCTGGAATAGGATCTTATAATGAAATATATCTGAGAACCTTTCAAGCAGACTACAAAAGCAACACAAGACGTTGTTACATTTACTGGTAGACTGTAAGCAATTGGGTGTTGCAAGAGGCCTAAGCAAATTTACTTGTTCTGATCTCCATGTTGATGTGCTTGAATTCTGGAAACTTTTCAATGCATTCCTATCAGTTTTCTATAGGAGTTGGTCTAGGGATAATGCATTTTTGTCAGGTGCAATGCAATCTGCATCTGGCGGGAATTTTTCAATTTTCCAATATTTTACTTTGAGAGGATTATAAGCCTAATAAATCATGGTGAATAACGGTTCATATACGCTTATTAAACCCTCAAAATAAGATTACCGGAAGTAAAGGGTGGAAGTACCGTAAACAGAGATACCGATTGCAGCCAGTGTTTTCACCCCTAATGCTGACCATCACAAATTAAAGTCAGCAGAATGGGGAATAACACGGCAGACCTGAAATTATTGAGTTAAAAAATGCAGGTTTTCCAGATTCTGGGGACTTTTACACTCACATTTACCACCTGATCTAACTAGGTGGCAAATGTGAATTTTAGAGGGCACTGTGAGTTATTATGGGGTTGTGGGTCGGCAAATGTGAATTTTAGAGGGCACTGCATGTTAATGTGGGGTTTGTGGGTGGGCAAATGTGAATTTTAGAGATCACTGCAAGTTGCTGTGAGGTTGGTAAGTGGCGCATGCTCAATGACTGCTGGATGTAGCATTGAATGCTCTCCTCATGGTGTAGGAGCTGGTCAAGTTGGCAATGGGCTTCTTCTCTGCCCTCTGCCTCCCTGAAGTCGTGTTTTACTGGATGTGGTTTTGCCCCCAGTAAAACTGGGCTCCATTTTCTTGCCCCTGGTAATTTCAGGTATGGCAACACAAACAAGCCAGAATTGTAACAGCGGAGTGCAGGGCAGTCCCTTTTATAGGACGAATTCCCTCACCCACCCGTAGGTGGCATGCTTCATCATCGGGAACCTCCTCGCACTGTAAACCTAGTCGCAGTGTGGGCTAAAAGGCCGCGGAGAAGTCAACAAGGATGAAGGCCACGGTCTCGCCTCTGTCAAGGAGGGCGTAGATGTCGTCTGTTGCTGTGAGGAGTGTGGTTTTGGTGCTGTGGTTCCTCCTGAAGCCTGATTGGGAGGAGTTGAGGATGTTGTTTGCTTCAATGAAGAGGGCGAGTTGGCTGTTGACAGCCTTTTCCATGACTTTGGCCAGATAAGAAAGTAGGAAGATTGGTCTGAAATTCTTGAGGTCAGTGGGGTCCGCTGAGGGTTTTTTAGGAGAGGGTTGATCTCGGCGTGATTCCAGTCGTCGGGGAAGGAGGCGGTCTCGCAGGAGAGGTTGATGACATGTTCCTCTAACTCAAGGCCACATTGATCCTTTTAATGCCTTGCAGGACATTTTGAGACATTATGTATGATGCCTGAGTGACTTCCTTTGGAGATGGCTCATTTCTTTTGTATTCTTTACTCCTGGCCATTGTTCTATGACTTTAACGTCTTCTGTGTAGCAGTTGAGGGGCATATTAGGGGAGACATGGAGTTAATCCTTTCATGTTTTTTTTTGTTTGTTTTTTCTGGAGTTTTACATAGCCCGCACTCGACCCGAAGGTATCAGAGTGCTTTACATGAGCACCAGTTGAGTTACAGACGGACACATTCATTTTATTAGGCACGGGGAGATTAAGGGGCATATTATCAAGGGCATTATCGCCGCTTTAGCTGCACTTTCTGCCGATAAAGCGGCAATATTTTTATTGCCCCATTAGCAAGCCTGCGCTAACATGCGTTAGCGCAAGGTTTTCGGCGTCAGCTGACAGTTTTTCTATCGCCTTGCATGCCAGCGATAATTATCGCTAATGACATGCAAGGTAGGCATTACTCACCTAAATTTCACGGTAACAGTCGCTAACACCACTTCGCTGTATTATCTAACAGGACCCGCAATAAGAAAATTTGCGCTAAACACCGATGAACGCAGGATTTTTACACCTGCTAGAAACCTGACTAAAGGTGCTGATACATGGAGGTACATAAGGCAAAGTAGCCAAGATCTCCATCAGGAGACCCACAATCATCAAAGAGGTGCACAAAGTCACAACGTCAGTGTGTCCAAGTCACTGGAGTTGGCGTGATTCCTTCAACTTAATCACAGACATGATTGTGACAGATTGTTTACCTCCCTGTGTGACAGCAGGAGGTACTCGTCTAACATTGCAGTTAGTGCCCACTATATGTCCTGTGCATGTGGACAGCAGTACGTGATGATTTTGTCACGCGGCCACCCGGGTTTGCATGCACTCCATGGGTCAAAAGATGCATTAGCTGCAATATAAATGCCGCTAACGCATCCATTTCCGCTGAAGCAAAGGTATCACAGGAATACTTATCGCCGGTTTGCGATCGTTTGCGCGTCCTTTCCCAGACAGTATCGCATGTTACCAATGTGTTGATAATACGTCGAAAACAATGCGAAAACTATCCTGGAAAGGATGCGATATAAAAAATGCCGAAACTTGGGGTTGGCGATCATTATCGCCATTACTAGATAATATGCATCTGAGTGATTTGCCCAGAATCACAGGATGTTGAGCGTCCCTGCCAAGACTCGAACCCGGTTCACCAGCTTCGAGGTCGACCGTTCTAACTGTTATGCCACATTCTCTCCTCATCCACATCTAGGGGTCAAAGGGTATGTGATTTGACGTCCACTACTACTAGCTTTTTAGTGAATTGATACCCATGCTCCTAATGAGCCATTTAGGTTTATTTCTTACATTTGTCAAAATTAAAATAGTTGTAACCTAAAGCAATAAATCTGAGGTGGTGTTCTTGTATTTTGGTTACATATCTTCATTGCAAACACCTGCTCTCTGGTCGTGACTTTCCTATGCCTACCTCAGTCTGTTAGGCTTCACAGTAGCATGTTGTGTGCCCAGTGTTGGGAGACACTACTTGTGGGCACAGTACTAATAGTGCTGTTAAACAACTACTCATGTCATATATGCAACGAGACGAATCTATGAATTGTACTTGCCACAGCAACGGAAAATCCAAGATCTTCAACCTGACACATTAACATTCGTACAAACAAACCTCAGTCAAATGCTCACCGGTCAAGCTTGACAAAACCATCCAGTGTACATTTTTTACAGAAAACTCACACAATACATTTTTTGTCAGCATCAGACCATTGCCAAAATAGATCTAAATACAACACATTGTCTTGTTTCTGTTTGAACAAAGAGGTGAAGTGTCTGATCAAAGTCATTATTATTCAATTCCAAAATCAAAAAAAATAAACCTTCTCACTTTCATGTGATTACCAGCCGTCCAAAGGTTATATTTACTTCCTCTCGTTGTACATGAATTCTGTTTGGTACATTAGTTAACTGTTCAATGCAATCCTCAACCTGTGGAACATTGAAAATCCTCTTAACAGACCTTAATATTGTAATTGTGGTTATTTTACACCTCTTTCGTGCTTTGTTTACTTGAGTTTGCTCAAATATTTAAGTGGACATTTGTGAAACACCTAGTGAACCTCCCACTCTCTAATTATCCTCCAACAATAACTTGTCATGCCTTTTGTGGCTTTGTCTTCAGCAAATTTAGGCTTCTTCACTCACTCAAGTGCTCCCCTCGAGCAACCTGGCCTGCGCTTATGATAGCACTCCTTCAACAGGACTCTCTTCTGAACCAACAGGAATAGCTGATAATTGTAACTCCCGAGTCTATTGACACACATTTCTTTTAAAAGAAACCATCATGTTCTTTTTTTTTTATTAAATCTTTTTATTGATTTTATGATTTTAGTTCAGCAGTAACATAAATAAACAGTGTTACATGGTTTGCAGTGTATGCCTTTAGGTCACTTACAGCAGTTCTTTTAACAACAAAATCTTTACAAGTAATTAGTTGGGCACGCATGCATGACAGAACCAATTTAATTGCACCAGGTCGGTAATCATCATTCAGAGTCTGGTCTTGTGAGGAAGCCCACAACCCGCCATGGACAGGCAGTAACCTTGAGTTTCTGGAGTGGTGTAGAGAACCATGGTAAACTGTATTTTTAACCGGGGGGGGGGGGCGGGTGGAGGAATTAGTACTTGGAGCCAAGTTGGAGTACCTCCCCCGAAGAAACCATCACGTTCTTGCTAAGCACTTTTGATATTTAACATCACTTTTGGAGAAACATTGTTTTGTTCATGTTCCATGGGCTCCTAGGCATAATCTCAATATGCTTTGTCACCCACTTCATGAGTTTTCCATTTTATAAAGCTGTTCATGTTGACAAATCATGACTCCTAAATGTAATTTCATTTTTTTGTCCTGATAAAAGTGCATTTTAAATTTCTAAAGACAGATACATGTTGTCATATTTTAGGTAAAATAGTGCAATAGTTTATTAGCTCAAAAAATAAAACTATGGTAGACTACATTTACTGACAGTTGCCCCCTTACTGCTCCTTTATGTTTAGCCACTCCTCTTTCACACTTACAAAACCATTTTATTTATTTCTGACATCCAATTTACGTACTTTGTTTAGCTTGAGTTACATTAAATGTATGTAAAACTGCAAATCTGTAAACCAAGAAACTTTTGTGAACTTACATTTTTAGTGTTTTCCAGTGATTCATTTAAAATCAGATAATTTCAGACCTAAAAGCAGTCTTTCTGGTCCATAAGTATAAAATAATATTCCTCAACTATGTGCAATATTGTTAATAGTATGCGTTCTTTAAGTATCTGCCTTTTGCCAATCTTCTGACAGTGGTTTGACCATCAGCAATCTCTATCATCAATATATTAAAGAACCACTGTATTCATTCTTATTATGCATCCTATTTTGTACATTGCAACGTGAATCAGACTATGAAAGGTCAGACAGTTAAAACATCCCATTCACTATACCAGAGCTTCTTCCTATGTAGTTCCTGTCTCCTCCTGCACTGCCAAGTAAGGATTCTTGTGCAAGAGTCCTTTCTAGAGAAAATTTTGAATCCATATTATATTCAATTGTCTGAATTCCAAATTTGACTTTAAAAATTATTTTAAAACATCTGAAAATGGGAACAATTAAGCTACGCTGAAGTGATCAAGGCAAGAGAGCAGGTAGGAAATCAATTAGATTAGCCATTAGAACACTTTAAACTTTCTGTAGAGAAAGACTCAGTAGCATTTGTGTGGGCACTGAGAATATTCCCTAGTGGCGTTGACCCTGGGTAATTATAGTTAGATCAGCTGTTCCACAGGAAAAGCTTTTTTGTGTTGGTAACAACTTTAGCCTCGTTTGACGAATCTCCATGAAGCTTTCTAAAAAGGTGCTACTTTTGGACTAGTTTGTGCATGGAAAGGGTGATCCATCAAGCGGGAGATGAGAAAAAAGGGGGGGGTCCCAAAACGCAAAATCCACATGCATTTTTCAGAGACTTTTTTAGGCAGTACTACAGCAAAAACTGCTGAATGGAATTACACCAACTTTTGCAGGAAGCTAGATCTTGGTCCGTAGATGAGCTTTTTGTGATTTGGTGTAAATCCGTTCAGTAGTTTTTTTTAAATTAAGGGTAAAAAATATTTGTATATCTTGACAGTTGGGTCACAGGAGTGCCAATCTGAAAACAGAGCGTTCTGACTGTCCATGGGAGCTTTATTTCCCTTGGGTTAATTGGGAGCGAGTGCTCTGCCTGCCTGCCTGCCAGCAACATCAGGAAAATATTGCTGCCAGCCATTACAGGACTCAGGGACTTAGTCAACAAAAAGTGATAGAAGGTGAATAGTGATAAAAGGCGGAAGGGTATGGATACCCTCCTCCCCTAGGCCCATGTGGAGACCCAGAGGGCCAAAATACATAAAGAATTGGCAATTTTTGCCACAATCCCACTGAACTCCCGAGGGATCAAAAAACGATTGCCAGTCAGGCTGCATTTTTCAATCATAGGCCCCAGGCAATTATGGGCCCTAGGGTCCCCATGCCCAGGGACTCAAAGTATATGAGAGGGGGCAAGGGCCCTTCCCCAGACCGCTTCCAGCCCCGGGGACCTCATCCCGTGGGGCCCAATTTAATAAATCAGGGGAGGGGGGCTGTGAGCCTCCTCCAGGATCCATTAGAGGCCCTGGGGAGCCCACCTGTGGAAATTTAGCTTGCAAACTGAACATTATCTGCGCCATCTTGCCTCTCCCCAGCGCCACGCACAGCGAATGCACGGCCGCCATTTTAGGCACCCCACTCTCTCCCCGCTCATTCTCGATCACCAGCGCTTCCCCCTGGCGCTGCGAACATCCCCCCGCGCGCCGGCCACCCCCGCTCTCTCATACACGGGTCATAAACCCTCTCCTTCTGCGCGACCCTGCTACGGAACCACATCCGACCGACATCCCATACATGGTCATGCCTCTCCTTTGATAACCCCCTTCCTCTGCGCCCCATTGTCTGAACTGGTCCCAGGCCATCACCTAGCCCTGCGGATGCAGTTTATTGCCCCTACTGTAAGGGAAACACCCCACATCAAAGGGATTACAGTAGATCAAAGCCCCTACTCCCTGAGACCCGACCGGTCACACACACCCCCAGGAATTGGCGGAATACCCTGCTGCGCAATAGCCATCTCCTACTGTGGGTGGGGTGGGAACTTCTACTGTATCTATGTGTGGGATCGGATCTGAACCAGGGCTTCAGGGGATATTCCCCCATACATCAAGGGAATCTCAAGAATGTACTATGTGTAATAAAGCAATAAACCAGTGTATAAGAGACCAGGTCTCAGAGATGCAGTTAGAGCACCTCGTGACGATACCTTGCTGTCTGATCTGATGTGTTCTGCTCCGACGGAATAAAACTTTGTTTCCTGCCTTCCAGTCTCCGGCGCCTGCCTCTTTTATTGGTAAATTATCGAGTGGTATGAGAGGCGATTACCGCCGGGCAAATACTTGAAAGGTTATCGACTGAAACTGCCGCTACCATTTAACAATTGGCGTCCCAAACGTGGGGCCCATCAGCGACACGTGGATCCAGTGGGAGAGGTCCCGACGACAGAGTGAACGACTGCAACGATCGGGAGAGCTCCTGCCCAATAGACCCTCGTCTGGCAGCCGATCATCCGAACTTCACTGGTTCCGAGCAGACCTCTCTCGAGTGATCTACGGTCCTGACTGGGAACCATCAGGAGTGCCGCGGCAAATACGGAGAGTAGAGGACGATCGGGCGCTGGAGGCGGAAGACGAGAAACTGTCCACGCGGTCCGGGTAAGGTCGTGATACACGACAAATGGCGAAATAATTGATTGATTGTCCGAAACTTTTTGAATACTAGTATTGCTCATTGATTGTGCTCATTGATTGTTCTCTTTGAGATATTCGCTGTCTACAAACGGGGAGGAGTAGAAATACTCTCTCTCTCTCCCTTTGCAGATAGTGAAGGGTAGGTAACGCAGACTTTTGTCCCCGTTGAAACCCGTCGTGCCTATCTTTATCTCCCCACTGATTGATTGTCCGAACATTGATTGTTTTGAAGAATAGTGCTCTTTGAGATATTCTCTGTTTGCAAATAACGTAGAATAGAAATATTCTGTCTAGTCTTTGCAAATAGTGAAGGGTAGGTAATGCTGACTTTTGTCCCCGTTGAAACCCGTCATGCCTATCTTTATCTCCCATTGATTGATTGATTGATTGATTGTCCGAACACTAGTTGTTCGATATTGGTTCTTTGGAGGTATTCTCTGCTTACAAATAACGAAGAATAGAGATATTCTGTCTAGTCTTTGCAAGCAGTGAAAAGATAGGTAGTGCTGACTTTTGTCCCCGTTGAAACCCGTCATGCCTATCTTCTCCCCACTGATTGGTAGTTGGTTCTGCCCGGACCGCTTATTAGAGGTGAACCATCCGGCTCCACTGGAGGGCACCCCTAATAAGGACATGTTCACTAAATATGGACTAGTCGCCGTAGCTTATACCAAGCTATGGCATAAATATACAAAGAAGGACCCCGAGAGTCAGTGGCCACTGATGGGATCCTTCGACGACCATAAGATAGAAGTGCTAGAAATAGCCCTGCGTAGCAATAAGACCACGCCTACTATGCTTGACAGTATTGGCATGTGGCGCAAAGAAGCAACGCAACGGAAAAAGAGGGAAGAAGTAAAAGCAGAAAAGGAATTACGAAAGGCAGCTCACCTTGCCGCTAGAAAGTTAGAAGAAGAAATAAAGGAGAGAAGGGAAACTAAATTAAGACAGGAGCCCGAAACATCAGGACAGTACGCTGTTAGGACCCCTTCTTTGCTCTACCCTGAGTTGTCCTCCAAGCAGCGAACGAATGACGAATTACTGTTAGGTCCCCCGATCATTTACATGCCCCCTCCATATGCACCCTCCCAGTCAGTAGTGCAACACCCACAACCCCCGAACACGAGCGAAAGCAGTACAGGGGCCTCGGCCCTCACGGCCTCCGCGCCGGCCGAGCCTCCTGCGCTGAACACAACGTCGGCTATAACGTTAGACGACCTAGAGATGAGAAAGAAAGAGTCCACCAGAATGAATCGATTAACGAAGGATGAACGAGCAGGAATTGATAAGATAGTAGGGACACTGGTGGAGCGAAAGGAAAGTGAGGAGTATATAACAGACGTGTACAACTCGTATGCCGACAGCCGCAGACGACACTTTGTCGTACGGCTCTGTTATCACGCCCTGAATGCATATGAGGATAGATACCACGATGAAGGTCCCGAAGGCTTAGCGGCCCTATATAGGAAGGTAGACATCGGAGAAGAAAGAGAGGGCGACGTGACGAACCTCTTTACTCGTACACTCGAGGTCTACCGACACCTTAGAGAACATAGGCAGACCACCAAAGCAGAAACCCCCATAGCGACTAAGCCCCAGGAAGGAAGGGCTGAGGCCATGATGCCCATCAAAGAAGCTGCCCCCTACTGGGTCCCCCCACGAGGTCAGGGAACGCATGACGACATCAACCACCAAGATGCGAAGGGGAGGGTTGTATATAACTGGGTCTACCAGCCGTGGGACCGGCAAGATATTTTGACCTTTAGAAAAACTCTACCCGACTTGAGAAAGAACCCGACTGCCTTCTACACTGAACTGGGTACAGCCTTAGGTTCTACGATTATGACTTTAGCAGATATCGACTTGTTCTTTGGGCTATGTCTGCCGGCTGATGTGTGGAAACAAATCCGGAAAGTTGACCACGCTGAGCCGTTCGGATATACCTGGGTACAACTCGATACCATAGATAAGCAGCGAGAACCAGGACAGAAACCCCCAAAAGCCATATTAGAGCTCCCAGACAAGATTGTACTAAAACTGAAGACTCTAATCCCAGAAAGAAAGGTAGACTGGTCGATAGTAACGGCTTGCCGCCAGAAACCCCAGGAGGATGTGTCTGAATACTTCTCCCGATTCGAGACTGTGTTTTCCGATTACAGTGGCCAAGACATGACCACCGCAACCGGACATCACCTCTTTGTCCAGAATTATGTGAAGGGTCTGTCACAAGAAATTTCCCAGAAACTACAGACCAGCGAGAGTAGTTGGGCAGCCTCCAAACCCGCAGCAATTCTCCAGATGGCCCAATACTACGAAAATCAGAAAAACGAGAACGATAGGGCATCAGAGAAGAAGAAAAAGGAACTGAAGGAGAGGGTAATGATAGCACAGTTGCAAGGGGTGACCATAGGAAGGGAACCCCCGAAAGAGAATTACCACCCAACCGCCCCTAGAAAGCTACCCCCTAGAGACCATACACCTGCACCCTACAACGGACGGAGAGACTTAGATGGGAACCAATGTGCGTTCTGTAGAGGGTTCGGACACTGGAAATCCCAGTGCCCGGTCCTTCTGGAACTAAAGAAAAATAGGGATCCCAGAGACACAGCATATGACCCCAGAAACAGAGGACAGGGACGAGGGCACACGAACGACGCAACCAACGTCAGGCCAGGCAAACCAAACACCTTTGACCGCCCCCGACAAAACCAGTGTCAGCAGTCCGACTATGAAAGCACCCATGACTTCGCATAGGACCGCCAGGGGCAAGGGAGGGATCCAGTCGAACTCCGTGTTGACCAGCAAGGCCCTTACGTCACTGCTAAGGTCTTGGGCACAAAATCTCCATTCCTGGTAGACACTGGGGCGACACGTAGTGCGTTATCCAAACGACTGATCCCTAGGGCACCCTTGTCTGGCTCACATGTAACCTCAATAGGCTTCGATGGAACGCCCTCCACTAACCCCTTATCAGCACCAATCTCCTTTGACTTAGAAGATAACACCACTGACACGACCTTTCTGCTCTCCTCCAACACCCCCGATGCTATTATGGGACTTGATTTGCTAAAACATTTTCGAGCTACCATCAGATGCTCCCCAGACGGAGTTCGAGTCATCCTACACGATAACCCAGATCTGTCCAGACCCTGTCACACACGGCGTATGCTCTCTATAACCGATGCTGACATGTCCCTACTCGACACATTACCTTCACATCTATGGGCTAAAACCGACTCAGATGTAGGGCGCATGGTGATTGACCCAGTACATATAACCGTCCGACCAGACGCAGTACTCCCAAAGCTTCCACAGTATCGGATATCACCCGAAGGCGAGAAGGCATTGGTGGAAATCATCGAGTCCCTAGTCGAGGCAGGAGTGGTAGAAGAAGTAGTCAGTAATGTTTGCAACAGCCCTATCCTACCCATTGTAAAGAAGCAAGGCGAGGGAGATGAGAAAGCCTACCGTTTCATTGTTGATTTACGAGAGGTTAACAAAGTAGTTGTACCCCAGTACCCCGTGGTCTCAGACATCACCACCATCCTCACCCTGATTCCATCCACTGCCACCACCTTTACTGTTATTGATCTCAAAAACGCCTTCTTCTCCATCCCCATCCACCCAGACAGCCGTTACCTCTTCGGCTTCACCCTAAAAGCTTGTTCATACAGATTCTGTAGGGCACCCCAAGGCTACACTGAGAGTCCCAGCATTTATAGCCAAGCCCTCAAGAGACAGCTAGATGCAGTCCAACTACCCGATGGAGTGGTGTTGATACAGTACGTCGATGACATTCTTTTGGCGGCCGACACCACTCCACTTGCCATCACAGCCACCATTCACCTCCTCCGCTTCCTTGCGGAGAACGGTCACAAGGTCTCCAGAAAGAAATTGCAATTCTGCCAGCCCCAAGTAACGTATCTAGGCCACCTACTATCCAGGGACGGGAGGAAACTTACCCCTGACCGAATTCAGACCATTCTAGAAACCCCTGTTCCCAAAACTCAGAAGCAAGTGCGGTCCCTAGTGGGCCTCACCTCCTTTTGTCGACAGTGGTTGCCAAATTTCAGTCTTATCGTAAAACCTCTGCTTTCCCTGCTGGCTAAAGATACCCCCTTCCCCCTCCCCTGGACACCCGAATGTCAATCCTCCTTCAAAGAATTACGAGACGCCCTCTGCTCGGCCCCAGTCCTAGGAACCCCAGACTACACTAAACCTTTCTCCCTCTACACCCACGAAAGGGAGGGATGTGCGTTGTCTGTCCTAACCCAGTCCATAGGCCCTAAGCAACGCCCTTGTGCCTACTTCTCTGCCACTCTTGACCCCGTAGCCAGAGCTTTGCCCGCCTGCCTTCGAGCAGTAGCCGCCGCTGCTGTCTCTATCCGGCAAAGTGAGGGGATCGTGCTCTCGAACCCCCTCACAGTATTGGTACCCCATGCTGTTGATACCCTCTTGAACCAAACCAAGACTCAACACCTGACTAGCGCACGACTGACTGGTTATGAACTGACTCTGCTTGCACCCCACATCACATTGAAACGATGCACCACTCTGAATCCAGCTACTCTACTACCTCTCCCTGACGCTGACCCCAATGCATCCCCTATACATGATTGCGTGACCCTCACCGACGAACAAACCAAGAGTAGGGTTGACCTCCGGGATACTGCCTTCCCGGACCCTGACGGAGAACTGTGGGTGGATGGCTCATGCATCAAGCTCCCCGATGGCACCACCTCAGCTGCCTATGCAGTCACCACAGCTCGAACAGTTGTTGAGACAGCCCGCATCACACAGCGATCCGCACAGGCGGCGGAACTAATTGCCCTCACACGAGCCTGCATCCTGGCAGCAGGGACAACCGCAAACATTTACACAGACAGTCAGTACGCCTTTGGGGTAGTTCACCACTTTGGGCTCTTATGGAAAGAGAGGGGATTCTTGACTTCTCATGGCACACCCATCCTGCATGGAGATCTAGTCTCTGCCCTGACCGAAGCAGTCCTCCTCCCCACACGGTTAGCTGTGATCAAATGCCAGGCACACAAGAAGGTGACAGACATTATAGGACAGGGAAATGCACTAGCTGACATTACTGCCCGAACCACAGCCGAGAATAGGTCCACGACCCGCATGTACGTGACCAGGTCACAAACTGAGAAATGGAAGGATGCTAGGGAAACGATTAGGGATATCCAACTAGCCAGCACACCACACGAATTAACTGAATGGGCCCGGGTGGGATTGAAGGACGATGACGGTTGTTGGCGAACTAAAGACTCAAACAAATGGTTGCTACCCGACTCATACTTGATCCCCATGCTGACCATGGCACACTCCCCCGCACACATAGGGTCTGCCCCCATGATCGAACTCATCTCCAAAGTCTGGCACAACGACAGAATACCAGACTCAGCCAAACGTCTGGTCCAACAATGCCTAGTATGCCTCCAACACAACCCTGGGAAAGGAACTGCTGTACCCCGGGGAGGGTTTGGGGTCCCCAATCACCCCTTTGAAGTCCTACAAATGGACTATGTCCAGCTAGAAAGGTGCCAAGGTTTAAAGTATGTACTTGTCGTTGTGTGTGCCTTCAGCAAGTGGGTGGAAGCCTACCCAACCCATGACAACACCGCTATGACTACCGCAAAAGTACTACTGAAGGAATTCTTCCCCCGATACGGCCTTTGTCGAATTTTGTGGAGCGACAACGGCCCCCACTTCGTAGCCGAAGTTATCCAACTCATCTTAAAGGGGTTGGGTGTAAAACAGAAATTCCATGCGGTCTTCCATCCCCAATCTGCAGGCCTGGTTGAGCGACACAATGCCACATTGAAGCTTAAGATAGCAAAAATAGTCGCCACCACAGGACTAAGATGGCCAGACGCTCTCCCACTAGCATTGCTATCAATGCGTTCCACCCCCACCAAACACCACTTAACCCCCTACGAGGTCGTCTTTGGGCGGCCCATGAACCTTTGGACTGCACCAAAACCAACATCCATCCACGACGTCCCGGACGTCCTCATGTCTGACTATTTGTATAACCTAACTAAGACGTTGTCTGTTATCCATCAGCAGGTGCTGCACGCCATTCCCGATGTTTCCAGGGGCCCGGGACACGACATCCAACCCGGTGACTTCGTCTTAGTGTGTAACTTCCAGCGCACCAAGAGTCTGGAGCCCCGGTGGACGGGCCCCCTGCAAGTCCTGATCACCACCCGAACAGCTCTTCGAGTGGAGGGGAAACGCAATTGGCTGCATGCACACCACTGCAAGAAGGTATCACCGACCCTGACAACCACGGACAACATCACCGCCCAAGAGGAACTTCTGGACAAAGACCGACCATCCCTGAGCCGCTGCCCGGATACAGAGACACTTGAATTGATTGAATATCCCGATCCCACTGTGCCATCCAAAGAAGGGTATAACTTGCGACGAAAGGAGAGAACTTCGGCTAAGCAGACCACAGGCTGAGTGGAAATCTCAGAGCGGTAGCCTAGTCACCTCAAAGGCCACCAGGAGAGAAACTAAAACAAAGTCTGTGGTTCTGCCCGCTACCGAGTCTCTTGAAGGTGATGGAAGCGCCCGACATGAAGATGATGGAAGCAACCGGACGTCCGAAGATCCACTACAAAAACCCAAAGACTGACCGAACGCACAGCTTTAAGACAATAGCACTTTTTATTACCCTTCTCTTTTGCCTTCTCCTCGTGGTCACCTTCTGGATCATGGAGGAGAGCACACCCGCTCATAAGACATTGCTGACCACCGTTCAACCTACCACCACGAAAGAACACCATCTGATCTCACTTTCACCCCAACTCCGAGAAAGGCGTAAGGAGTTCTGGAATAACTCTTTTGTGCAGTTGCTCCACCAACACAATCTTGCCACCAACGCCACTAACTGCTGGATCTGTGGATTGCTACCACATGCCACTGGGCACTCAATCCCTTTCATCCCTTCACCTTTTTCTGTCCATGGTTCCTGCCTCGCCTGGCTGATCCTCCTACAGGAGAGCTACAAGGACAATGCCACTTCCGGCAGAACCATGTCACACTTCTACCATGGGTTCTGGCTGAACAAAACTGGTAGAACTTCCGCCCTCTTCTGCCCTCTGAGATCGAACACTTCCTTTCACATGGACATCCCCGCCAAAGAACGAGTTGAAATGCAAGTGTTCAACAATCCAGCCAGACCCACCTTCTCTTACCTCCGAAAGCGGGCGGCCGCCACCCTAACAGTGGCCCTGTCCGTCATCAACATCACTGGATCTGTATGCCTCGAAGGCCTGGGGGCACAGCTGGTGGGCCACAGCTCCTGCCTCATCACCCGAACATTGGACTCAGTTGACCCACCCTCCTTTGTTGCCTCCCCGAATATGTACTTCATCTGTGGTACTAAGGCCTACACCTGGCTCCCGAAAGGTTGGGGAGGCACCTGCTACATCGCCTTCGTCCTTCCCCCGACATATGTGGCTCCAGCAAACCATCACCGACAGAAACGTGCCAAAGACATTGTACAAGCCGACTCCGCCGGAGCACAGTTCATGGACGCAGTAAAAGGTCTTGTTCCGCTCTGGGGTCCGATGGCAAACAGCCGTGCCATCCGCCACTTAACCCAGGCAGTCGAAACAGCAATGAACATTACAGCTGGCGCCCTCGCCAGCAACACCGCTGAGCTTCAGGCCGTCCGCCTGGTGGCTCTTCAGAACCGCCTTGTTCTAGATGTGGTTCTGGCTGATCGTGGAGGAGCATGCCGCATCATTGGGTCCAGCTGTTGTACCTACGTACCGGATAACTCACCCTCAGTCTACAAAGCAATTGAACACCTCCACAGACTGTCCACAGAGGTCCATCAAGAGCAAGAAGAATGGTCACTGGGGAGTTGGTTTTGGGACACTATTAAAGGTTGGGGATGGAGGCTGTTTTCATTTATCCTCATACCAATCGTGATACTATGTGGATGTTGCTTGGGGATTCAGTGTCTGCCACCTTTATGTTCGCTTTTTATGAACTGCATCTGCCCTAAGACTTTGGACTTTAAAACAGAGCGAATGAAAGCTCTGAATGAGGTGGAGGTACGGGGTATTATGGGGATAGATCCAAACTAGGCAAGCTGGCGAGATATGTTAAAAGGGAGGACTGTGGAAATTTAGCTTGCAAACTGAACATTATCTGCGTCATCTTGCCTCTCCCCAGCGCCACGCACAGCGAATGCACGGCCGCCATTTTAGGCACCCCACTCTCTCCCCGCTCATTCTCGATCACCAGCGCTTCCCCCTGGCGCTGCGAACATCCCCCCGCGCGCCGGCCACCCCCGCTCTCTCATACACGGGTCATAAACCCTCTCCTTCTGCGTGACCCTGCTACGGAACCACATCCGACCGACATCCCATACATGGTCATGCCTCTCCTTTGATAACCCCCTTCCTCTGCGCCCCATTGTCTGAACTGGTCCCAGGCCATCACCTAGCCCTGCGGATGCAGTTTATTGCCCCTACTGTAAGGGAAACACCCCACATCAAAGGGATTACAGTAGATCAAAGCCCCTACTCCCTGAGACCCGACCGGTCACACACACCCCCAGGAATTGGCGGAATACCCTGCTGCGCAATAGCCATCTCCTACTGTGGGTGGGGTGGGAACTTCTACTGTATCTATGTGTGGGATCGGATCTGAACCAGGGCTTCAGGGGATATTCCCCCATACATCAAGGGAATCTCAAGAATGTACTGTGTGTAATAAAGCAATAAACCAGTGTATAAGAGACCAGGTCTCAGAGATGCAGTTAGAGCACCTCGTGACGATACCTTGCTGTCTGATCTGATGTGTTCTGCTCCGACGGAATAAAACTTTGTTTCCTGCCTTCCAGTCTCCGGCGCCTGCCTCTTTTATTGGTAAATTATCGAGTGGTATGAGAGGCGATTACCGCCGGGCAAATACTTGAAAGGTTATCGACTGAAACTGCCGCTACCATTTAACACACCCGCGGGGCCAAAATATGCCAAAAAGGGAAGGGGACTATGCATCCCCTCTCTCTGTGCCATTGTAGGCCAAAGGAGCACACCCCAGGGCAAAAGTGTGACAAAAACAGGAGGACAGCCCCTCTCCCTGAGTCATTATTAGCCCTGGGGACCCCATCCCACGGGGCTGGCTCATATGCTGTGTCCAGCGGAGCCCATCCCCAGGACACAGCAGTTTCTCTGTCCACATTGGCGCAGGCAGGGCAACTTGTGCTTGCTCCAGCATGGCGGATGCATTTTCAAAACTCCTGCCAAACTGGAGCAAAAGCAAAGTCTGCTCCAGAGGGCTGGAGCTTTGAAAATGCTCCCCCCAACTAGGAACAGACTTGAGATGAGCAGGGAAACAGATCAAGATATTGCTCCTGCCCGGAGGGAGGGTGCAAGGCCGGCTCACACAGCATGCAGGGCGCCGGCTGGGGATGCGGGGGCCCTTGGGCATCCCCTGCAGCTTTCAATGAGTGTATGGTGAGTGCCACCTTTAATTGAATCGGACACCGGAGATGGGGGTACCAGGGGCCAAATATGGTTTGGGGAGAGGAGCAGTGTGTTGCCCACCTTCCCTTTCAATAAACATACATGGCCTTGGGGGATGGGGTCCACAGGACTATAATAAGCTCGAGGGGGGGGGCACATGGCCCCCTTCCCCTTTAAAATGAAAGAAACAGCCTGGGGGATGGGATGCCCAGTGCCTTTTTAAGGCACGGGAGGGGGTCTGTGCAGCTGCCCCCCCTTAATTAACAGATTGGGCCTTAGGGAATGGGGTCTCCGTGGCCAAAAATGGCTTGGAGAGAAGGGCCATGCCTCCCGTTTCCCATCCTAGGAGATGGGGTATCCTGGGCCATAATAAGCTTGGGGATGGGGTCCTCAGGGCCTAATGAAGCTGAGGAGGGGGGGTATGCGGCCCCCTTCCCTTTAAAGAAAATACTCATCCCCCCCAGTGCCTAAGGAGGCTTGGGTAAGGGTGCCACATTCTCTCTCCCCTTTAAAAATAAAACATGGCCCAAGGCGATGGGTCCCTGGGGCCACAGGCCAAACACCTTTGCCAACTCCATGCTGTGTATGCCATTGCTGTGTGCAGTGTCAGGTTAGCTGCCACAGGCCAGGCCCTCTTGCCAACCTCCAACTGCACACAGCCGAAGGTTGTTCGCAGCGGGGTGTTGGCATTGCGTATGGTGACAAACATTATTTTACTTTAAAAAAGCTCTGGAAATTCACTGAAAAAAAACAAAGGTTAAAGTAATGTTATAGTTGGATGTCATGAAAAGATTTATTTAAAAAAAAAAAACTTATATATTCACTGAAAAAAATAAAACTTTAAGTAACGTTATAGTTAGGTGAGTATATCAGTGACAGCATTAATGTTTTGAACTCAAAAAAACACCAGCCATTCACCAGTTATAGTTTTCAGAGCTAAATATAACTTGTGCCCCCACTATGCACTGCTTATGACCTTACATATTACATCACATATGACATGTTCTATGACATCATTTATGAAATCACTGATGACAGCATCCAAGTTTCTTTTGTACACATTACTCTGTAAACTAGTATGGCCTCAAAGGCTCAGAGTAATATGAAGCATCATTGATGCAATCACAGCTACAACTCCCTTAGGTGTAGCAGGCATGTATTATGTGCAGCATTGACCATATACTATACACTTCACCCGAAGCCTAGTCCACATTATCAATCAACCACAGACATATGGGGAACCCTCATTACACATGGCGTTCAATATGTATACAACAGCTCAGAGAAAGCCAAGTCCCTCAAGATGCTCAATGTCTATTCCAAAATGAATGCCCTACTACGGACAGATTTTATCTGTATCACACCCCTCCCAGTCTGCGAACCTACATTGAGAAATGAAGTTGATATAAGTCGAAAAGTGGGTACTGTTAACAGTGTTTACTTTATGGAGAGAGTTTACTCTGTACCACACTGTTTGCAAACATTGAAACTCCCATGAGAAATACACCACAGAGCCTTGAAAAGTATCTTCTAAGAACAGTATACACTCTATGCAACATCTGCCAAAAAAGTAATTATTCGCTTAATATAACCAAGGTCTGAAGGTGCTAAATAATATACTACCTACAACTTTCATACTATGGTTAAAACTTTACAGGAAGCCCATCTTCTGAAGCAAAAGAAGCACATAGGTTAGTACACTGTGCACACAGTCTTCTATGTTATGTAGGAATTGTCATGCTGAAACGATTCTGTTTAATAACTCAAGGCTGCTTAAAATACTTAGTGTTGACCACGTAAAATGTTTGTGCTGTTAGAAACTTTTTCTGCAGAACAAAACATTATGTGTGGAGCATACTAGACACAAGTCGTTAACTGTTATCTGCACACAGAGTTACTCTTCCATTCAAATATTTATAACATGTTTAGTAGCCTTACACACCTTTGATGCATTATGAGCACATGTGTTTTATAAACACTTACGCCTGTTAGCTGGACACAGGCTGTACAAAATTTAGTAGAGAAGTAATATGGTGGTTATCCATCACTTGAGGGACTTTGATTTTCGATAACGATCGAATCGACCCGCCATTTTGTAACCCGCTGCCATTTTGTGTTGCCATCACTCAGGCAGCACGGCGAACGAAGTTTATTCTGCCTTTCCCGTAGCTTGGTGTCAAAATACGTCCTCTGCCTTGTTTGCGAGGCTGGTGTTTGGACTAGCTGAGTACACTAATCCGTGTTTGGCTTTCCTAATCCCTGTTCCAACCATCTGTAGGCTCACACCATTCTTTCCTGATCATATCTTATCAACTGGCCTTCACTGTCTCCTTCTAGCATTCTCTTGTGTCATGCCCGTCCTCCAATACACACAAACGTATCTCACCATCTGCAAGTCAGTTGTATTCTGTTAATGTATTAGTTTGGGGGTGGGATAACAAACACAGTTGGAGGAGAGGACTCTTCGAGTCATCTGATCTTTTTGTTTTCGAACCCTTCTTACTGGTTCTGCTTTGTTTTCCACTTACCCTATTGGCTCTTTTCTTCTTTGCTTGGGGCGTGTGTTTTGTTAATAATTCTGTATTGTATAGTATTTAATCTGATGCGCCACAGAGTGAAGTGGCAGTCTCCTGAGAACCTACTTTTTGTACTTCTAGGATAACTGTACTAGCTGCAGCTAAATAAATCCAATCTTCTAACGCCGACAGAGTGTCCCGTGTCTCTGTGTAACGAAGCAGGTGAACCCAGAAGACGGAGGGCGTACCCTGCGCCGCCAGGTCCAAAAGGTTCTGGTTCTTCAATTGGCGCCCAGCGTGGGGCGGCTTCAGTGGTACCGGTTCTGCTCGAAGGTCGTGAGGAACCTCGCAAGAAAATTCCGGAGGGTTCGCGAGCCACACTAAGCGACCCCTGTATGTCGAAAGTGGTCCGAAGGTCTTTTGCAGCGCGGTTACTCCTTCCTGACGGCTACTGGTGACCGCTGCCCTGACTGCTGCCCTGCTTTGGCCCATTCCTTTGGTGATGTATGGTAAAGCGAGACGATAGACGGGCCTCTGTTGGTGGAAGAAGACGTCCTTAGTTAAGTTAAGTATTTTCGTGGGTCGCGCCCACAAATCTTGGTTCTTTGTTTGATGTCCTTAGGTATCTTAGATTTAGTTTTTGCAAAGACTAAAGCCGAGGGTAAGTGCATTTGTGCTGCGTAAACTGAGTTGTACTCCCTTGAAGTTTGTGAACAGTCCAGAGACATTGTGAAATGCCTGGTCTGACTAAGTTTGGAAGAATTTGTTGTCTTGGTTGTAATGGGGACTCCCGACTTGAGGACTCTTGTCCGATTCCTTCGGTTGGAACTCCCACATATGAGCTCTACTCGAAACATGGTATCGGCCCCATTGCCTTTAACGAGACATGGACTCGATACACGAAGAAAGATGGTGTTCTTAGATGGCCAGAAAATGGTAGTTTTGATCCTGATGTGCTAGATAATTTAGAGACAGTTTTGTTCAAAAGAAAAGCCCGGCCGGCAATGTTTGACTCTCTTCGCCTTTGGCGTAAGGAAGCCAAACAGAAAGAAATTAAACAAGCAAAACGAGCTGGGAAAGCACAGGGTATGACGATTATACAAGCTGCCCAACAGTTCAAGAATGATGAAATTGACAATGCGACTGAAATCTCAGAAAGACAACATCGTATGGCGATAGATAAATGCTATCCGGTGTTGCCTGTTTCTCCTTCTGATAATAAGAAAGATATAGAAGAAGATCCCTAATGTCTCATTTATTAAGGTTGCCTCCGCCTTATGCGCAAAATACCAATGTGCCTCAGCCGTTACAGCCTGCTCAGATGCTGGTAGTCCCTCCGCCGGTTCCGGCTCTTCAGCATTTGCCTCCTCCAGTACTACCGCCCTTGCCGGTTTCACCATTAGTCTCAACTTCTTAACCTTCATCTCCTGATCTTAGCTCTCCTTTGCCTTCTGCTCCTCCTGTAATTTCTAGTTCTTCTCTTGATAATTCTCCTAATATTTTGTCTCCAGTTCTGATGTCTAATTCACCGTCTATGCGTAAGCGTCTCACAGATTCCGCCACTAGTATTTTATCTCCTTTCTTTGGAGCTCTTAATGCGTCTCCGACTTTTGCTCGAAGACAATCTCGTAGTCAATTCCCAGATTTCGAGGAACAAGAGAAGTTAGATTCTCTTGCACGAAAATGGATCAAGAAGGGTCCACAATATAGTATGTCTGATATTATGCCTACCTTTTTGCAATGGAATGCACCTACACAAAGGTATGTTTTTAATGTAATGTGCGATATTCTCATTAAAGAATGGGAAGATGTGAGTTCGAGTCCGATCTCACAAGATTTATTAGTTGTCCAAGTCGATTTTGAAAAAGGACTCATTGTAGGTTCCAAAGTTGAGGAAGCTGTAAGGACACTCATCTCTTATAGAACCTTATTGTTCTCTCAGATTTTTCTTGATTCTGATCCGTCGATTAAATTGACATCGAAAAATTACCCTATGAGAGAGGTTCCTCCAGTATGGAAGGAGGAAGTTGCGGCCGCAGGTGCTAATCCAGCTATTCCAGCTCACTTTCAGCGTATATGGGTACACGTACCATGGAAGAGATCTGAAGTTTTGGCCCTTAAGCAGACTCTACGAGATCCTCGTAAGAACCCTGCAGGATATTACAAAGAATTATCGCAGACAATTGATGCTTGTATTAGGAATCTGGCAGATATTGATATGCTAATGGGTAATGTAGTCGCACAGACAATATGGGCTAAGATTCGTAGAGAGGATCACGCACAGGAACTGGGTGCTACTTGGGATGTCATAGCTGATACAGATAGAGACCAAGTGGGTGGTGCAAAGCCTGACGCCTTGATCTCGGAACTACCTGGTAGAATCATTACGTTAATGAAAACTATGATGCCTGCCTTGAGAGTGAATTGGGATAAGCTAGCAGCATGTAAACAAAAGAAAGATGAAAGTGTCTCTGATTTCTTTACTCGCTTCGAGGAGACATTTATTGATCATAGTGGTCAAGACATGGCTACCGAAGGTGGACAGCGATTATTCGTGGACAAATTTGTATTCAATTTGCTTCCCGAGCTGTCACACAAGTTAAAGGATTCAGCAAGTTCTTGGGCTGTTTCTTCTTCCGCCCAGATATTGGCTACTGCACAATATTACGAGAATAGAGACAAAGAAGAAAAAGAGAAGCAAGAGAAGAAAACGAAAGATTTAAAAATGAAGGTTCTCTTGCAGCAAGCTTATCCGCCACGTTACGTTCAGCCTCAGACTCAACAGCCACCGCAGTTTCAGAGGTTGTATCAGAAACCTGAGCCATACATTCCGCGACCTTTGTTAGGTCCTAATCAATGTGCTTATTGTAGAGAGGAAGGTCACTTTAAGAGCAGTTGTCCGATTTTATTGCAGCGCAATGGAGCATTATCTGCTCCACGAGGTCGTGCTGGTCTCCAGTCAGCAAACAGAGGTAGAGGTCGAGGTATGTTAACTCAAGAACAGCGTGCCCTTCCTTCTCCTAATTCCATGAACTATTTTGATCAACAGACTGTGAGATCCACTTAGTATTATAATGAGGACCATTATGTTGAAGGCGAAAATGAGAGTCTTCATGCCAACTAGGACAGCCATGGACAAAGTAGAGGAGTTGTGCCAATCCCAGTAGATCAAAATGGCCCTTATGTCAACGTCACTACAATGGGTGTATCAGAGCCATTCCTTCTAGATACTGGAGCAATGAGAAGTTCAAATATTCATTCTAAACTCCCTAGCGCACCTTTGTCTGGCTTAACAAACGTTTCTGTAGGATTTTCTGGCGCCCCTGTTCGCAATCCGGTTTCTTGTCCTCTGCCAATTTCAGTTGGTCCTTATGACTTGGAAGCTTCACTTTTGTTAACAAATGGTTGTGGTGAGAATCTGTTGGGTCTAGACCTATTGAAAAGGATGCATGCTACAATATATTGTTCTCCTTCAGGCGTACATCTCACTCTAGGTCAGAAGTTGATCTCCCCAATGTATTTGTCTAAAGATCAGTTTCCTCCTGAGTTGCTTTCTCTTCCGACAGCACTTTGGGCCACCGGTCCGAATGATGTGGGTTGTCTTGAGATACCGCCTTATGTTGTTACTCTCAAGCCCAATGTTGAATTACCACGCATCCCACAATACCGAATCTCTGCAGAGGGTGAAAAAGCGCTTTTGGAAATCATTCATGATCTTATTCGGAAGGGTGTGGTCGAAGAAACGAGAGGCAACACATGAAATAGCCCTATTCTTCCTGTTCTTAAACATACTGATCCTTCTCAACCTCCTGTGTACCGGTTTGTGATTGATCTGCGAGAAGTAAACAAAATTGTGATTCCACAATTTCCTGTTGTCCCAGATATTACTGCCTTGTTGACCATGATACCTTCCACAACGACTTGGTTTTCTGTTATTGATCTAAAGAATGCCTTCTTTAGTATTCCAATTGCAGAAGAGAGTAGGGACATTTTTGGTTTTTCTCTTGGAGGCCGAAGCTTCCGATTTAAGCGCGCACCCCAAGGGTACTGTGAAAGTCCCTCCATTTACAGCCAAGCTTTGAAATGTCATCTTGATACTTTTCACTTGCCGTCTGGTGCTGCCCTTATCCAATACATGGACGACTTGTTAGTTGCCGCCGATTCAGAAGATATCTGCAAGGATGTCACTGTAGCACTGTTGCGTCACTTGTTTAAGCTGAATCACAAGGTTTCACCTTCCAAACTACAGTATGTTTGTCGAGAGGTTACCTACTTGGGTCATCTCCTATCAAAGGAGGGACGACGATTGACACAAGAACGAATTCAGGCGGTTGCTCGAATGTCTGTGCCATCCACACAAAGGGAAGTACGTGCTTTTCTGGGAATCACTTCTTATTGTAGACAGTGGATCCCTAACTTCTCTTTGATTGCTAAACCTTTGTTGACACTCACTTTAAAAGATACGCCTCAGCCCCTTCCTTGGACTGAAGAGTGCCAAAAGAGTTTCACTGATTTACGCACTGCTCTGTATTCTGCGCCTGTACTGGGTACCCCAGATTACACTAAGCCTTTTACGCTGTATGTTCACGAGAAAGAAGGTTGTGCATTATCAGTCCTGACACAGCAATTTGGAGATAGACAACGGCCATGTGCTTATTTTTCGGCTACGTTAGATCCCGAAGCAAAAGCATTGCCTAGTTGTCTCAAAGCCACAGCAGCCGCAGCAATTTCTATCCGACAGTCCGCTGGGATAGTGTTAGATAACACTCTCATTGTCATGGTACCACATGCGGTGGATACCTTACTAAATAGAACGAAGACACAACATCTCACTAGTGCACGTTTAACTGGTTACGAGCTGACACTATTGGCTAGTCACGTACACATCAAACGATGCAACACTCTGAATCCAGCTACTTTGTTGCCCCTTCCAAATGAAGAGAGTGCTGAGGATCAGCATGACTGTTTCTTCCGTACTGAGGAAGAGACAAAAGGAAGAATTTATTTGAGAGACACACCGTTAGAGAATCCAGATGGGACTCTATGGGTGGATGGTTCTTGTTTTAAGATGCCTAATGGAGATACGGTTTCAGCCTATGCTGTAACTACCTTACATACGATTGTGGAAACTGCACGTATTAGACACAATTCAGCGCAAGCAGCAGAGTTGATAGCACTGACGAGAGCTTGTGTATTATCAAAAGGGAAAAGAGTGAACGTGTACACTGACAGTCAGTATGCCTTTGTTGTCGCGTTCAATTTTGGGCGTCTCTGGAGAGAGAGGGGTTTCTTAACTTCACATGGCACTAAGATACAGCATGGCCAGTTAGTGACTGATCTCCTTGAGTCACTTACTTTACCTGTCCAAATAGCGATAATGAAGTGTAGTGCTCACAAGAAGATAACGGATGATGTTGGACGAGGAAATGCATTTGCTGATGAAACAGCAAAGAAAACAGCGAAAGATTCAATGAGTCGAATGTATATGGCAGGTCCTGCGAATTGGGTCAGAGAGAGAGGAATGTGAGAGAATACAGTGGAAAGCGTGAAAACGATTCAGAAAGAGGCTACAGAAAGAGAGATAAGCAAGTGGAGAGAAAGTACGGGAATGTTAGATGAGATGGGTTGTTGGGTAGAATTATCCGAACATCAACGTTGGTTGTTACCAAATTCTTATGCACTCCCAGTGGTTACTATGGCTCATGGTCCAGCTCACCTTAGTGCAAAAGGCATTTGTAATCTTCTAGCTCCAGTTTGGCAGAATGAAAGTATCCCAAAATGTGCAGACAACGTAGTAAAGCATTGTATTGTTTGTCTGATGTATAATCCAGGAAAGGGAACCCCCACTCCAGCAGGTCACTTTGCTCCTCCGACATACCCATTTGAAGTGTTGCAAATCGATTACATTCACATGGATCGATGCAACAACCTCAAATATGTTCTGGTGGTAGTATGTGCCTTTTCGAGATGGATAGAAGCATACCCTTTGAAAGACAACACAGCTTTGTCCACAGCCAAAATCCTTCTAAAAGAGTTCTTTCCCACATTTGGATTGCCGTGCATTGTCTGGAGTGACAATGGGAGCGAATTTGTTAGCCAAGTCATGCAGAAAGTTTGTGCAGGTCTTGGAATCAAGCAAAAGTTCCATGCGGCAAATCATCCCCAATCAGCAGGTTTAGTAGAATGTTACAATGGGACCTTGAAGTTAAAGTTAGCGAAAATTCAAGCAAGTACGGGACTTAATTGGCCTGATGCTTTGCCGTTAGCTTTGCTATCCACCAGAACTGCAGTACACTCTCGTCTGGGACTTAGCCCTTACGAAGTGGTGTTTGGTCGTCCGGCCAACGTATGGGGAATACCTCGTCCTAAAAAGTTCTCAGATTTGCCTTACCCAACGTTAATTGACTATTGCATGACCTTACAACTAAATTGCATGTCCTTCATCGACAGGTTCAGAGTGCTTTGCCAGAGGCTTCCACAGATCCAGGTCACTCCATCCGACCAGGTGACTGGGTCTGCATCCGCAATTTTCAGAAGAAAAAGAATTTGGAGCCCAGATGGCGGAAGCCCCGAATGGTCCTTCTCACGACGAGGACAGCAGTTAAAGTTGAAGGAAAGAAAAATTGGATTCACGGTGTGCACTGCAAGAAAGTACCTTTGCCCTTGCCTTTCGATCAGTGGGTTCGTAGAGGGGTTGGTGACTGTGAAGGCGAAACAGTTCCACGATTCATACCCTTTAGCGATGCACACCTGAATGGGACATTGTCTGAGAAAGAGGACGACGACATTTTACAGGAAGCGATTCCATTGCGTCGTCGCTTGAATACGACTGAACCAAAAACATTGTTTCAAGATCAGAGTGTTCTAGGGAAAGAGCGCTACCATCTTAGGCCCAGACAAAAGAACATTTGAAGACTTTTTTCCTGCTCCCTTGTGTAGTGTTCTGTTTAGGTTGCAGGGTCACGGTAGGAGTCTAGGTCACGACCTGAGTAGTGACAATAGGTCTGCAGGATCTTTCAGTGTCATAGGACGGTTGAGTATCGTGACTTTAGTGATTGAGGAAGATTGCCGTGAGCATCCACTAGTGAAAATGGAAACTACACCAAGTATTAAAGGGAGAAGAAATGAACTGAAGAAAGCATCTTGTAAAATAATGTACAGTCGTTACAGTATAACCCTATGTGTTTTGATATCATTATGTATTGCTTTGGCGATTATTGGTTGGATAGTTTATGTTTTGCAGCCAAGAAACACCTCCCCTTTCTCCTCTTTGCCTTCTTCTACTATCTCTCCACACCTTTTTCATACTTTCCCTTCACATGAACTTGTCAGAAGAACCGAGTATTACAAAAATTCCTTTGTCCAGCTATTACACCAGCATCAATTAGTGGTCAACACAACTGATTGTTGGGTATGTGGTCTTATGCCGCATACTACTGAGAAAGGAATACCATATTTGGTTCTCCCTTTCTCCTATGAGGGTTCTGCTTGGGCATTCTTTGTTATTTTCTCAAATGCATATCAAAGTAAATTCAGACGGTCTGTTGCTTCACAAATTAATTATCCGGATTTTAGTCATAGTTCTTTGATTAAGGGTATGGTAGTTATGGCTAAAATCATGGAGAATAGCAAGATTTCTATCGATGAAAGAAAAGCCTACACCAATTGGAACGTCACCCAATACATGTCGAGTCCTAGTAATAAAATGGGAAAGGAGAAATCCTCACCAATCTGGACTATACCGCATCAAGGTAATTTCTGTTTAAAAATAAACGATCGCTCTTCTGACACTGCACCAAAGAGTAACTGCTCCTACACGTTCATTTATTCCTCTCTGAACTCACCTCCTCTAGTACCGTCTCAAGGCACCTATTTCATTTGTCATGATAGAGCTTATACCTGGTTGCCAACGGGTTTCTCTGGTACCTGTTACATAGCTTTCCTTCTACCTCCTACTTACACTGCTTCTGCCAATTATCACCGAACCCGTCTCAGCCGAGGAATTATTGACTCCAAAGACACCACGGGACAAGAAGGAGGAGATTTCCTTAAAGGTTTTCTTCCTTTCTGGGGTCCAATGGCCAACAGCAGAAATATAAGGCAACTGGTCCGTGTTGTGGAGACTACAATAGACATCACTGTAGGAGCCTTGAGTAATATCACGGCGGAACTACAGGCGGATCGTCTTATGACCTTACAAAATCGAGTTGCCTTAGACTTTATTCTTGCCGATCGTGGAGGAGTATGTAAATTGATCGGGTCAAGCTGTTGTATTTTCATTCCTAATGACGCTCCGACAGTATACCAAGCTATTTTCAAGTTGCATATAATCTCCGAGTCTATTCATCAGGACGAAGGAGATTGGTCCTTAACGGAATGGTTTTGGGGACTACTGTCCAAATGGGGTTGGAAAGTATTGACATTCCTTGGAGTAATCTTGACAATCATATTTTCCTGTTGCCTTTGTATGCACTGTGGTCCCGCTCTCTGTGATCTTTGTGCCACTATGTGCATTTCAAGACCCAAACCTCAAGTAACAGAAAACATAATGATGATGTTACAACAACAGCTTCATGATCTCATGGCTATTGATGTGGACTCAGATTAACGTGAGTCTATCTTGCCTGAGTTCTGGCAAAAGGAGGGTCTGAGGAACTTTGATTTTCGATCACGATCGAATCGACCCGCCATTTTGTAACCTGCCGCCATTTTGTGTTGCCATCACTCAGGCAGCACGGCGAACAAAGTTTATTCTGCCTTTCCCGTAGCTTGGTGTCAAAATACGTCCTCGGCCTTGTTTGCGAGGCTGGTGTTTGGACTAGCTGAGTACACTAATCTGTGTCTGGCTTTCCTAATCCCTGTTCCAACCATCTGTAGGTTCACACCATTCTTTCCTGATCATATCTTATCAACTGGCCTTCACTGTCTCCTGCTAGCATTCTCTTGTGTCATGCCCGTCCTCCAATACACACAAACGTATCTCACCATCTGCAAGTCAGTTGTATTCTGTTAATGTATTAGTTTGGGGGTGGGATGACAAACACAGTTGGAGGAGAGGACTCTTCGAGTCATCTAATCTTTTTGTTTTTGAACCCTTCTTACTGGTTCTGCTTTGTTTTCCACTTACCCTATTGGCTCTTTTCTTCTTTGCTTGGGGCGTGTGTTTTGTTAATAATTCTGTATTGTATAGTATTTAATCTGATGCGCCACAGAGTGAAGTGGCAGTCTCCTGAGAACCTACTTTGTGTACTTCTAGGATAACTGTACTAGCTGCAGCTAAATAAATCCAATCTTCTAACGCCGACAGAGTGTCCCGTGTCTCTGTGTAACGAAGCAGGTGAACCCAGAAGACGGAGGGTGTACCCTGCGCCTCCAGGTCCAAAAGGTTCTGGTTCTTCACACTATGTAAACTATAAAACAAACTAAAATGCTCATTGGATGATGTCATCAGGGATGTCATCAGTGATGTCATGAATTATATCATTTGAGAAGTCATCAGTGATGTCATAAATGATGTCACAGAACATGTCATGAGTAATGTAAGATGTGAGGTCATAAGCAGTGCATGGCGGGGGTGCAAGTTATATCAGCTGTGCTAACTATAACTGGTGAATTTCTGTGATTATTTTAGTTCAAAACATTAATGTTGTCACTGACATATTCACCTAACTGTAATGGTACTTTAACTTTTTTTCTGTTAATTTCCAAGGCTTTTTAAAAAAAAAAAAACTTTTTTTTTCACACCTAACTATAACATTACTTTAACCTCTGATTTTTTTTCAGAGAATATACTTAAGTTTCCTCTGGATTCTCATCAAGGTGAACAAGGCCTGTCTCTACCATCTTCCATCTTTTTGGGTCATGCTCAATAAATGTACCGCAAATGATTAGGACATGCTTTTCTAAGGTCCAGTGTCCTAATATATGTCTGCCTCCTCAGCTTCAAACTTTAAGAAGACATGTTTATCGATTTCTGTTGAAATTAGATTGTCACAACTATTTGTTAATTTCTTGTCAGTTTCAGATCAGTCTGGTCCCAAAATAAATTTCAAGATAATCAAAATCATTTTGCTAAAAGCAGAGATGATGAGTTGGGAACAGATTTGAGAGGCAAAACTGTTGCCGCACCCTCTTGATACAGGAATCAGGTACACAACTTTATGCACTTTTATAAGGCTGCCCTGCTGTGACACAAAAGAATTGCTGTAGAAACAGACACTTCACTATGAGTTTAACAGGATCACGTACTTGGTGACAACACAACTCATCTGCAAATGAGCCTCCATGCATATGAAACACAGGGGAAGGACACGAGAGTCTAGCATTTCTAGTCATGGGATCACTGATCAGAAGAAATATCTATTGTCTCTGTCATTAGCCACAATTCTTTGACTTTATTTGCTGTTTTTATTTACATTGCTCCAGAACCGCATGTAGTTAGTAAATTATTTTGTATGTCATAAGATTACCTCTTCTTACCTACACATATAATTGTACTCTACTTAAACAACGATTACTATCTCTCTAATTCAGGGTTGTGCTACGTTGTCATATTGTTCATTAGTTTCCCTTAGACGTAGAGCTGGCACGTTTTCATGCTGTTCCCTTTACCTATGGAAATATACTTCCCATTTGGGTGGCAGACATTTCACCAAGGTCTAGAATCTCACATTCAGTTGTTTATATTGCTTAGTGTTTTAAAAGGGTTTGGGTTTATAGGTGAGTATGGCACTACTGTCACCCTATTTTTATTGTTTCATTTTCTTTAACCCCTTCTGTGCCCATGACAAGCTGGACTCGTCATGGGCCGCGGTTGCGCTGTGCCCATGACGAGTCCAGCTCGTCATGAACCCCGCCCGCTAATGAAACGCCCGGCACAGGGCGTGGAAAGGGCAGGGCACTGAAGGGGTTAAAATAGACATTTATTTCCAAGCTTTGACCTTTCATTTTTGTTTTGATTTGGTATACCATCTATTCATCAAATTTGGTTTCTATTATTTCCTGGTTCTGCAACTTCAGCACCATTTTTTCGTCATTCGAACACAGGAGAGCCTATTTGCATTGCTGATGTGATCTTTTTGTATTGAGGAAAATCCTGCTGATGAGCAGAAGCAGGGGGCATATTATCAAGCACTGCGTTAAAATTATCGCCACACCAGAACATGGGCTTCTATGGGAATTCTCCAGGGCATATTATCAAGCCCATTATCGCCGCTTTAGCGGCAGTTTACTGTCGCTAAAGCAGCGATAATTTTAACGCTGTTTGTTGATGATATGCCCCCAAATCTCTTAAAATGTATTTTTGTGTTTCTTATTACCTCGGTATTATTTTGACTTGTTTCATAAAATTCAAAATGGTCGAAAATATAAAAACCTTTCCATCTAAAATTCACAACTTTCTCAACATTCATACTTGATTAAGTTCATGAGTTTCAAGCTTGCAAAGTCAATTGACAAGGTATACATAAAACCAAACCCCATTATGCAGCTAACCTCCATTTCACAAGTGGGAGATTAATACAGGGTCTGTCAGCGGCCAGGCAGTGTGCCCAACCCACTATATAGTTAATCCCCACTTCTTAAAGCCTTTGAGACCAACCCTGCACCCAAACCCCCTTGTAGCCAATCCCCCTTGCACATACAGTTAGCAAGTTACGCCTAGGGCTGCTATCTCAAGTTCTAATTAGAGCCATCAACTGGTACAAAGGTAATAGCAATATAAAGCTCTTTCAACCATCTTGCCAACCTTTGATTCCATATATGTTCCCGAAATTACATATCACTGTATGCTAAATATTTTAAATGTATGTCAAATTATGGTCAAGATTTTATAAACTTTAGTGCAGGTGCTCCGATGGTGCAAAGGAGAGCTATGAGGTGCAAAGCAGTACAAATGGCACCGTTTATCAACTTTTGCACAAAAATTGATTATTTCATTGTAAATTGGTGCAAACACAGCATTGAAACGGCATTTTTGCAGCACAACAACCGCTCAATAATCTATGCAAAGTGGCAGCAAAGGAATAGATAGCACAAATACCCATAGGATTCTACAGAAAGCCAGATCAACCAAAGCCATGCTGGGTCGAGTGACCAGGTTTTGAGTATAACCCTAGTGTACAATATAAACAGGCACGAACGATGTAAATCATGTGATGTTTCCACACATGATATGTATACTTTTTGCAAAATTACAAATATTGCGTGATTTACTCTTCGATATATTGTCTATACTCGATGGTGTGCCTCAAAATAAAACTCAAAAAAACCGCTTGCTCCTCTTCAGGTCATGGTGCAATGTCAAATCATCTATTTCAGATTGCAAACAAGGCCTTTTTGTAACCGATTACCTTATTAGCGTCAAATGCGTTGTAAATATGGCTTTTCACATTTTTTTGCTGTTCATCAAACAAAATGCTGGAGAGTTCTCTGAGAGCTGAACTGTGCAAATCTTAGTAAACCTGGGCGTTGGCGCAGATTAATTAAATGGAGCCAAAAATTATTAGCAAATGAAAACTTTTTTCAATCCTGTCCATTTTAACTTTGGCTCCTTGTCGGATTTGCATAAAACGTCTCCCTCGCCTAGCTTAACTTGCTGCCTGAAAAATATTATGCGGAATTATCGAACGGTGTCAACGGTATTACCAAATTAATTTCCCTTGTTCTTTTATCCCCTTAACAAATCTGCACAAAACGTGACATAACTACATTATGGTGTAGTGAGAATGATTATGTGTTTATGTAAAGGTTTGTTAAATTTAGACCAATCTACATTCATATCTCATTGTGCTGTATAGTGACTATGGCTCACTTTGAAATCTTATGCGTTTTGAGTAATACATTTTGTCACACACAGTTAATCAGACAACCAACTCCCATTGTAGTCAAGGTCAAATACCGCAAGGCAAACTTGACAGAATCTGGACACATCTTTAAGGTATAATTAACATTTGAAATAGCTGTCAGACTGCACAAATGTGCGACTCTTCATTTGCCTATTACCTCTATTGTTCATTTCTATGATCATTTTTCACATTCCTTGCGAATCCTGCCTTGAGCATCCATTGTTGAAGTCTTGGTCTGGTGTGGTCCACATGAAGACGCAGGCAGCACATCACAGTGTGGAACACATGGCCATACACTGGAGCTATCGACTCCTGCCTCTCTGACCTCGCTATTTAATCAGCACCAGGACGCAAACGCGCTGATTGTTCAGGTCGCATGTGGGAACTCTCTAAATCGTTTTTTAATAGTGCACTGTATGCATTTGAAGCTGCTTTACTTGTAATTTTAAATAAGGGAATCCCAAACCACCTCCTGTGATTTTATTTGTGGGGGACTATTTACCGAAGGGGGTGCCTTCTGCTTGCTCATTTACACAAAGCATTTTAGCATTTTAGCACTGGCTGTGTGCCGCGCCAGGCTACGACGAGGAGACAGGACAGAGAGCCATATTAGTTAGCGCTCTAGTATTTATGTCCGGGGTCGCTATTCAATGAGCACCAGGATGCAGATATGTAGCATACCTGCGCAGGGGGCACACCGCTGGCACGCCAAAGGCAATCCCGTCTGCACCCGGCCGCGTTCAGAAGGGACAAGGGGCCAGACCCCCTGCCCATTCACTTAACCCCCCCCAAGAGTATACTCCACAAAAGAACTTAACAGGCTTCAATTGCTTTTGTGTAAGAACTGTATTCACAGTATATATGTAATTCACGTAAAAATAACCTGGGGATTCATGACACAGTAACCCTAAAGACTAAGGGCCTGATTAAGAGTTAGGTGGTCCATCAGACCGCCGAACCCATGGTGGAGGTGCGGTGGCGATCGGGGACCGCCGCACCAGTGGTCTGACCACCGTATTACAAGTACCGTGGTCGGGCCATTTTGGCACCGCTGCAACTGCAAGAGATCTACTATACCTGGCGGTGGCAGGGCGTGTGAGGCCGCAATATGCTTGGCGGGCCGCTGCGGCCCAGCCAAGCATATTACGAGTTCCTTTACTGCCAGCAGTCTCAGGGTGGTGTTCACACCAAGAAACTGCTGGCAGTGAGGAAACTAAGGGGGCCCCACAGGGACCCCTGTTGCTTCTGGCCATGGGGATGCATGCAGGGGGGCACATGGTGCGTCCCCCTGTCTGCGTGCATGCTTAGTTCTTGCATGAAATGGACTTAACAATCCATGCAATGCAAGAACTTGCTTTGGCGTTCCCATTGCGTTGCCTTTTTCAAAGGCACCGCCGCGGGAACACCAAAGAACCACCCGCCAGACAACAAGATTACTTGTAATCTGGCGGGCGGTTGAGCTTGGCAGTGCAGGAGCGGGCGGTGGCATGCTGCACAAACTCGTAATCCGGACCTAAGTCAATACACTCTAATGATTCAAGACAAAAATTGAGCCTGTACTTGGTTAACTGCAAGTCCCTCTCCAGACACAAACTTGACCTCTTCACTCTTCTTGAAGAAACCCAATCAGAGGCACTATTTCTAACAGAAACCTGGTTTAAAAAGCAACATATGCCAGATTTAACGGTTACCATCCTGCAAGAGAATATGATTGCCCAGGCTGACCGGCAAAATAAAATAGGTGTTGGGGTCACCATTATTTTCAAGGAATACCTAAATGGGAAATGTTCCACTATTCCCATTCCAGGGTGTGAAAGCCTTGCGTTCACAATAGAACTCTCCCTTACTTTCACTCTCTCAGGAACATTGGTGTATCCCCCCTGGATCTTCATCCCAGTTTACGCAGGGACTGCCAGATATAGTGGCAGAACAAAGCCTGCAGAAGGCTAATTTCACAGTGCTGGGTGACTTAACCCTGCATTTGGAAGACAGTAGTTGTGTTAATGCAATTAATTTAACACAGGACCTCGCGGCATACTCAATGAGTTAAGCTCCCAACGCACAAAAAAGGTCATCTTCTTGACCTCATTTTCTCTAATATTTCTAATCTGAGATCAGCAACTCCTCTCGCACTATGTTGTTCTGATCATCACTTGCTTCCATTCCACCTTGACAGGGTAGGAAACAAAATTATTCATTTTTTAAGTTCAACAAAATTTTTATTAGGCTGTGAAAAAGGGAGAATCAATACAAAATATCAGCTAGGAAGGGGAAGGGAGAGGGAAGAGGGGGGAAAGGGGAAGAAGGGGATAACAAAATGCAATATGTAAGAGAGAATATACAACAAAACAATGATCATGGGCATTTGAAAAGAAGCATAAAAGGTACATCAATCATAAGCTAAACAGCTAACCGCAAGAAGAATAAAAACAAAACAGTATGTTAGAAAATCTTGGATGTGGAAAGGGTATCATGGGGGTTTAGGAACTTCTTGTTGAGCAGGCGTTGGACGAGAAGAACGGGCAACACAATTATCTAAATATAGCGTAATGGGGAGCCATAGTTCTGCACGTCTAGTTGCTAATTGAACAGGAAAAACAAAGGCATTATCGAGTCTATGATTGTGACAGACATTGTACCACCACGCTTTGAAAGAAATATTGGACATATTTTTCCAATTAACAGTAATCTGCTGAAAGGCTACAGCCAATAACAAATCAACGATGCGAACATACATATCTACATTATCCCAGCTAGGGGATAAGCTACCCAAGAAAAGGTGAGTGAGAGAAAAAGGAATACAGGTATGAAAAATAACATTGACTTGAGCCCAAACCTGTAACCAAAAATCATGCACATGCTTACAAAGAAATATCATGTGAAGTAAGGTAGCATTGGGGGAGCCACACGACCAGCATGTGTCTGGGGTATTAGGAAATCGCTTGTTTAATATAGAAGGAGTATGAAGTAATCTGTTGTAAATAAAAAATAAGGATTGTGTCAGGGAGGCCGCTCTGGAAGTTTTACGGAGTTTTGCCCATATCTTATCCCATAGAGATATCGGCCAATCTGTTTCGAGGTCAATTTCCCACTGATGTTCAACCTTGGATTTAGGTCTGAGCAACTCATGTGTGTGAAGGTATTTATTGATGAGAGACGCTTTGGGGGTATTACGTAGGACAGAATGAAGTTGAAAAATAGGGACGTGCGGAACAGGGGAAGGAGGAGAACCTGAGAGCTGCTCATAAACCTCCAGGACAGCAGCTTTAAGTAAAATATATTTGGGGATAAAGGATAGGGGTAAGCCAAAAGAAGAACGGAGATCAGGAAAAGAGAAAAAGGTGGAGCCAGAGAAGAGCTGCGAGATCCAAATCAAACCTCGGATTCTCCAAGATTTCCAGTAAAAGGGCTTACGACCAATTAAGAGATATTTATTATGCCAAATGGTGGAAGAGAGGAAATCAGCGACGGTCGTAGGGGGACTAGGGGCAGCAGACAATAAGAGCTTAAGGGTATACTTGTGGATAGGAGTAGGGATCGAAGAGGGTTTACGGGAAAAAGCAAGATATTCTGTAAAAGAAAACGGAGAAAGGAGAGTACGTTCAACCTTAATCCACAAAGGGCAAGGGGAGGCGGGATCTTGCAGCCAGAGGGAAGCTTGACGTAACAAAAAGGCCTTCTGATATGCAGGGAAGTCAGGAAAGTTGACACCACCCTCAGAAGCAGGACGGATAAGTCTGGCAAGAGACATTCTTCATTTTTTAGAACTCCACAAAAATGAGGATAACGTTGAGTTAATCTTTTTAAAGAACTTCGTTGGGATGGATACCGGAATATTGGATAACGTATAGAGAATAATGGGAGAGATCATCATTTTAATAGTATCAAGGCGACCCCACCATGATAGGTATAGAGGATGCCACCTTGCAGTGAGGCCCGCAATTTTTTGTGCGCACTTGGACATGCATAAAGAGACAGTGTCTGGAATGGAGGAGGTGATATATAATCCCAGATATTTAATGTGAGAGGGACACCAAGTAAACTGAGAGTCACTAAATTCTTGTTTGAAAGTGAATTTGGTCAGGGGTAGGATCTCACATTTATCATGATTAAGCTTATACCCAGAGATAGAGGAATAATTTCGGACTTCGTCCAGAAAAGCAGGGATAGATTCTGCGGGGTTGGAAAGAAAAAGTAAAATATCATCTGCATAAGCAGTGAGTTTAATATGAAAGTCTGCAACCTGGAAACCATGAATGGCGGGATTCTGACGCAATCTGGACAGAAAAGGTTCTAAAGCAAGGTTGAAGAGAAAGGGGGAAAGAGGGCAACCCTGGCGAACGCCTCTGCCTAAATCAAAATAAGAAGAAATTTGACCATTCGCAAATACTGCAGCTCTGGGGTGTGAGTATAACAGGGAAACTAAAGAAATAAATCTAGGGCCAAAACCAAACCAAGTAAGGGTGTGAAAAAGATAGCGCCACTCAACCCGATCTAACGCCTTTTCGGCGTCAAGGGCAATCGCTGCAAGTGAGGACTTTGACAGGATGTTAAATAAAAGTCTAGTGTTGTCCGTAATATGTCGGCCCTTAACAAACCCGGATGGCTCTTCACCTAGAAGATCGGGGGATCGGGGAGAAGGTGATCCAGTCGGACCGCCAATGCTTTAGCGAAAAGTTTGTAGTCAATATTGACTAAGGATATGGGCCTATAATTTTTGCAATATTTTACGTCCTTCCCAGGTTTAGGTATTAAACAAATATGAGAATCTGAAAACGTCCCTGAGGAAGCACCTTGGGCAATAAAGGTATGAAGAAGGGAATGCAATCGTGGAATCAACAACTTAGAAAAGTGAAGGTAAAATTCAACGGTAAAACCGTCAGGGCCAGGAGCCTTATTGAGTTTGAGATGTTGCAATGCAGTGAGCAATTCCTTTTGTGTGACGTCAGATTCTAAAGAGGAAAGGTCAAGGGGGAAATTGGATGGTGTGTGAATGGTGGAGAAAAAACGAGCAAGGCAGCTGGGAGAGGGTTGAGTTTCAGATGTGTACAAAGTCTCGTAAAAACGTGAAAACTCAGCAAGAATATCAACATCCATGTGTTTCAAGGTGTCATCAGAGTCATAAACAGATTCAATATTTAACTTATTATGTTTAATCTTCAAATAATTAGCTAAGAGCTTCCCTGCTTTGTTCCTACCCCCATAAAATTTAGCAGTGGACTTCAACAAATACAAGGAGGCATCCTCCGTAGATTTCTCATTAAATTTCATTTTTGCAGCAACAAGGGCTGTCAAGCTATCAGCAGAATGGGAGGTGAAATATGCATGTTCCAATCTCTTAATGTCTGAAAGGAGATTTTTGGTGAACCGTCGAGCAGTCTGGCGTTTGTTCGCAACGTAACTAATAATAAAGTCACGTGCTGCTGCTTTAAAAGCATCCCAGATAGTATGTTCCGGGAGAGCGGTGTTGTCATTAATCAGAAAAAATTCATCAAAAAAGGAAGTGAAGGTAGCTGTAAACTTGGGATCAGCAAGGAGGGAATTATTACATCGCCATCTTCTGGGGCCAACAATCTTAGGGAATACATCAACACTTGTAAGAACAGGAGCATGATCTGAAAGCAGTATCGGGCCTATCTCGGAGTGTAAAAGTGATTGAGCAAGGTTGTGGGAGACAAAGACATAGTCTAGTCGTGACTGGGAGCAGTGACAGGGAGAATAAAAAGTGTACTCCCGTAGTTTTGGATTACAAAGACGCCAAGAGTCTACTAATTTATGCTGCGAAATAGCATGGCTAAACAGCTTATGAGGTTTGTTAGGAATATAGGGGGCCATGGATATCCTATCAATAAATGGATCAAGAGGTTGATTACAATCCCCCGCCAGAATAAAATTGTGGTCCATAAATTTAGTTAGGAGTGGAGAGAAATCAGCCCAAAAAGAAGGTTCACCCGTGGTTGGGCCATAAACACTAAGGAGAGAGATTGGAACACCTCTGAGTGATAGCTTGGCATAAACCCATCGACCAAAAGCATCCGATTCTTGGGTAAGAGCCTGAAAGGGGAGAGACTTGCGACCAAGGATTGCCACACCATTCCGTTTGCCATCACCCTGCGAGTAAAAGAGTTCACCCACCCATCCACGTTTGAGCTTAACAGATTCTACATCAGTTAAATGCGTTTCTTGGAGGAATGCAATATCAACGTTCAATTTGGCTAGGTGTGACAAGATCCTTTGACGTTTAATCGGGGAATTAATACCCTTCACATTCCATGACAATATATTCAATGACATAACAGTAGTATATCCACAAAGAATGTGGAAAACATGACTAATGAATGAAAAACCCATGAAAAGGAGAGAAGACATAAAGAAAGAAGAAAAACCAGTGTAGATATGCTGAAATAGAAGAAAAGAAGAAGGTAAACGAGAGCATGAGCACTAGCAAAAAAAGAAGAATATAGGGAAACAATATAAAAATTTAAACAGGAAGCCAGAAATAAGGAAGAAGTTGAGAGACAAATGTACCTAGAAGAACAGGGAATGCAACTCTTACACAAGCAAAAGGTTCCGATCAGAGGTAGGAAGACAAGATAGAAACATGTGGACAAGAATAGGAACAAGGGAAGAGGAAAGAGGGAGGAATAGAAGGAAAAATCATCGGATGCACAGGGAAGACAAATGAGGGAATAGAGAAAGAACATACCTACAAAGGAAGGTTGCGAGAAAGGGTGGAGGAGAGAAGGAAACACATGGGTGAGGCAGCACACCCAGGAGCAACAAAGCAGGGACCGGGAGATATCATTAAACACGAAAAAATTCCTGTAAGACGAAAAAGGAGAACAAAGGATTAAGACATACCAGGAGATTATGTTGAGACCATGACTAGCAAGTAGAACAAGGGACAACCATCATCGGCAAAGTGGATATCCGGAGAATCAGAAGAACTCAGGTTAACTGCAACCAAGAGAAAGTCTCTGAAAAAGAACAGGATAAAAAAAAAACAAAAAAAAACAGCCATAAGAGAGTCATAAAAGCACTAGTCAACCAGGAGCAGAGGATGATGGTCCGGAGGCATCCATGGTAGATGATTTGTGCGCATTGATGAAGCTTTGTAAGCGCACTGGATCTTCATAGGTTGTAGTCTTATTATTATAGGTAACTTTGAATAAACACGGGTGATAAAGGCCGTATCGTGCTCCCATCGCACGTAGATCTTCTCTTAAGCTCAGAAAAACCTTACGACGATTGGCGGTGGCCTTAGCATAATCCTGTGCAAAGAACAGGGACGAGCCAGACCAAGTCAGATTCGGAGAGGATTTGGCCGCCGCCAATACCATCAAAAGATCTGTATATTCCAAAAAGTAGATGATGACCCCTCTGGGCCTCTGTGAGGAAGAAGCAGAAGAAGGTGGCCGACCCAGTCTATGAGCACGTTGAATGTTGAGGGCCTTGTCCTGTGACAGATGCAGGAGATTGGGGAGGAACGACTTGAAGAAAGTGATTGGGTCAGACCCCTCGAGTCCTTCAACTAGGCCATAAATACGAAGATTGTTGCGCCTGTTTCTGTTTTCCAACTGCTCCACTTGTTGTTGAAGATCCGAGACTTGAGACTTTAGGTTTGAAACAACAGAGGATGTCTCTTGGAACAACTGAACAGATTTTTCAATCGATGTTACCCTCGTTTCCATTTGCGACCAATTATCCGTAAGGACCTGGAGCTTAATATTAGTCTCTTCCATAAAAGGACGCAAGGATCTTATTTCTTCTAACAATAATTCCATGGATACTGGTCCTGAATGCTTTGGGGGTGAGAGGGAGTTCGACTTAAGCCTCTTCGTGTTAGATTTAGAATTATCCTGCGAGTGCCTGGAAGGATTCATTGGTGTATCTGAGCCAGACGAGTTAAGAGAGTCTTCCAATTGTGAAAAAGCAGAGAAAACCTTGGAGTTCTTCACAATCTGAGGTTTGGTCGAACGAGGCAGATGCGACATTGACTTGAGTCTACCCATGTAGCAAAGCCGTGGAATGGTTGACACAGTAGAGGTCACAGGAAGCTAAAACGAAGACAACACGAGATAGAGCACAGCAGGAGTATGAGGGTAGTTGAAACGTCATGAAGGGAATGCAGCCATCTCCATAGTACTCAGGTGTAAACAGTCGCCGAGGCGTTTATGGAAAAACAGAAGAAGCCGTCTATGATAGGACCAAGGTATTATTCATATGGCATTATGCTGCAGAAAGAAGGCACCAAAGCACTGCTCAATGTAAAGTGATCTCAAGCAAGTTGACAGGAGATGAAATGGAATGTCCCCTTGCACACCTCGCAGGAGCCTGCAATAAATAGTAGCATTGACAGCAGAGAAGCAACCAGGCGTGCTGCATTGAAAAAATTCACCACTTGAAGGGAAGTCAGAGAGTAATCCACATAGGGCGCTGATAGAGTCATGACTTGAAAAACAGCTCAATAGCAGTCATAGGAAATGAGGGCGCTTCATGAAGGGACATTGTTGTTGCGCTATATAAATGACAAGCGCTCCAAATAGAAGGCAAACAATGCAGAAATTCGGTGTGAAGAAGGAGAAACAGTCAAGAGGGTAAATTATGAGCCCACTAGGAGTATATGGTGTCGTGCACTCATAGCGCTGAACTAACGGTGCAATATCCGCAACACAACGCGCGTCACTCGGCGAGCCTAAGATGGCGGCTGCAGCCGAGAAAATCCTGTCAAAACTCACAAGCGCCAATTATAGCGTCGCGGAAGCAGGAAAAGACTTCCACCGATGTCGAGTGGAATCAGGGCATGTTCCGACGCTCCTTCAGCCGTTTGTCTCCAGGATTTACAAGCAGGAACCGGCTTGTCTCTCGGCACCGCCCGGAGCCTCACTCGAGCGCCGCCATCACTCGCGGGCGCCAAGCCACGCCCCCCAAACAAAACTATTCATAACCAGCAGCCACATCTCTGTCGGAGATGGTCGAAACTGGATGCAGATAGTTGGGAATCCTCCCTTCATAGTTCCATCCCTGTTATGAAGGGAGAAATAGCAGAAATCTAATCTACATTTGGGGAGTGGTAGAAAATTTGCTGGAGAATCTAATGCCCAAGACACTGCAGAAAAGGAGTCCCTCCAAAGCTCGCACCCCATGGTTCATCAACAATCTGATAGACTTAAAAAAAGAAAGGCAAAATAGAAAGAAGAAAGTGGAGAAAACCATATGATGCAGCTAGCAAACGAATCTATTAGGATACAGTGAAAAATATCATTATGCTATATGAAAAGCTAAAACCTCCCTCCTCAGTGCTAAGATTGACAGCGCCTCTAACTCCTCGAAGGAGCTTTTCAAAATTGTAAATTCCTTCATGAAGCCATCGACAACACAATTGAGTCCCATAGCTTCTGAGGCAAAATGTAACATGTTAGTAAATTACTTTATGGAGGAAGTCAATAATATCTGTGCCTCTCTACCTAAGGAAACTACCTCAAACACTGCCGCCAAAGTAATATACCGACATGGGAACGCTAAGGAGAACTTTTCAGCCTTCACGAAGGTCAGAACTGAATATATTGAAGGCATTCTTACCTCAATTAAATCAGGATTCCCTTTGGACCTTGCCCCCCCCAACATTTTCATGGAAGGCTGAAATGCCATTTTTCTTGCCCTAGTTTACATGCTTAACCACTTTCTTGAGAGCAGCGTGGTGCCACCTGCTTGGAAACATGCAGTGGTGAAACCACTCTTAAAAAACACATCACAAGACCCCGACCTAGCTGAAAACTATAGACGTATTTCCGTGCTCCTGGGAGTTAATAAAATTGTTGAAAAATTGGTCAATAAATAGCTCTCCTCATTCATTAATCCCCACTCAAACCGGCTTCCAAGCGGGAAATATCATGGAGAAGTTAGCTGTAATCGAAGAGCTTAAAATCATTCTGGATCTAGGCGGCTCTGCCGCTGTTATACTTTTGGACTTAAGCGCCGCTTTCGGCTCTGTGTCCCACCCAATACTTATCAAGAAATTGGAAGAAGTGGGTATTAAGGGTAAGGCTCGTAAATGGTTTGCCTCATTTCTAAGCAACAGAAGTTTTCAAGTTTGTGAGGAAACATTTTGCTCAGCCATATAGGTTTTGAAACATGGAGTATCAAGTAAGAAAGAGGTACCCCCTACAGTTTTTATTTTAGGTCTGAGAAGAGAAAGAAGGCCAAAGACAAGACAAAGCGCGATATCCCACACAACCTTTATATCTTCTACAACAGCCTAAAGTGCACAGTGGACTGACTGAAAACAATTTCAAACCATTCGTACTTGGTACCTGAGCATATTTTTTGTTTATAGATTTTCCATAAAAGCTTTTTATAATGTACATGTTAGCTAAATATTAGTGTATGTGACTGTTTTCACCCCATATCACAATCCACTCACTCATTCATTAAAAAAACACATTCTCTCATATATACCAGTCATTCTAATCCCAACCACATCTCACATTCACTATGAATTGCAATGGGAAAATGTCTCCAGTTTCTGCAGTTGTTGTATTGTGGGTTAGGATCTCTCATAAAATCAGTCAACGCATGTTTCTGTGGGTAAAAATTATACCAATCCACCTTCTCCAGTACCACACAATATAGGACATAGTATATGGTGGGCCAATGGGGGATGATGTTATAACTAAGTCTACTGTCATGTTTTACAGTGAGATATTTAATGTCACATTTCTATTCATCCAATAGAGTCCTGCGGGCACTAGGTATGAATCCTCCTCATTGTTTCCCCTTCACATCCTGTAGTATACAAAGCTCTTTTGTCTTAGGCATCTCCCAAATTGAACACGCCTGGAGTCCGCGACCGCCTGAGGCACCCCCTTGGAAGATTCCCAGCAGGATGTCCCACTGACATATAACTATCTCACTTAAGCAATTTGGGAGAGGCCCATCATTGAGCCCCACGCTGTTCAATGTCCATGTGCACCTGCTGTCAGATATAATTGGGTATGGATTCTGAATGGTGTCATACGTCCATGACACACAAATCATTATCTCATTAACCCCGGACACAGCAGCACTCTCCAAGCAAATAAATGCCTATTTCATGGAAGTTACTGAAGGGATGTCAAGCAGCAGTCTGAAACTAAATCGAGACAAAACCGATGTACTGGTAGTCAGCTAAAACCCCTCCCGCTAGACCGAACTACGCTGGCCCGACTGTCTATGAGACCTTTCCCCTCAAAAAGCAGAAATAAAAAGTCTCAGCTTCTGAAACCACAGTAACCCTACTATGGATGTTCAAGAGAGGAAATTATCCACCTGCTGCTTTGGCTTGCATAGAACTCTTAGGAAGGTTCTGAGTTGGCTTTCCCCTGCCACCCTTCCTGCCTGGACCACGTAACTCACTATACTTGGACAATGCTCTTTTTGTTTTTAAATGACTCCAAGTGGTCCAGAATGCCGCAGCATGCATTCTGGTAAAATCCAAAATACCATTCTGTCACCTCTACCCTGGCGTATCTTCACTGGCTGCCAGTATCCAAAAGAATCCAATTTAAATCTCTCTGCATATCCCAGCAGGCGTTGCACAACAAAAGCCCACATCTACTACAGTGGCTGTTAAGCCCCTACAGCCCTAAAAGGCCATTACGATCTGCTGATCAGAGGCTTTTCACAGTGTCCATGGTCAAGAAAGTGGAAGACTCTGACACTACCAGTGAGAAAGATCAAGGAAGAACTTAGTTTTAGAAATTATCTCAAGACTTACGTATTTGAGAAGTACGTTTCTGCTAAGTTGGACTATGTGACGGACAGGACATTTAGCGCTGGGAGGCACGTTGGGTAGCCATGCGCTCTAGTAGTGCCTAGTATAGTGTAGTATAGAATAGTTTAGTAGTGTTTTTCCATCTATAAATGAAGCACCTGTTTTTATGTGTCCTGATGCTGGCTTTTGAGTTGGTTTCAGAGGTTCTACCATTGGTTGGTATACATCACTCTCAGGATAGTCATTGTCACAGTAGACATCACCCTGTTGTCTTGTTGCATTCGCTTCAGGCAGCGAGCTTTTAATTCTTTAAACCATATGAAAAGCAGCAATAGGGCCCTCTCTCTCACTCTGCCTTGACCACTGTCAACTTTGGAGACGTAACTTCTATGGGTATCCTATATCCTCTTCCTGGATTATAGTCTTTATCCATGGTTAGGGCCCCCACCCTATTTGGACGGTGGAATGCAGGCATTTGACTTCTTACTCTTTCTGTGTTTAACTCTTTGCCAATTTCCCATGGTAGGAAGGGTCCATAATAAGAAAACTGGAATTTTACGCACAATGTGTTGCACTGTGAGTGCAGCAGATGAAACTACATGGGTTGTTGAGAGAGGAGTGTTTTTTTTTATTTCGTGCATAAAACACCCATTGATCTACAGCTATTTGAGGGTCATTTGAAGGTGTTGTATGTTGCTTTGGCTTAGAAACGTGTTTTTTCCCTTCAAGCAGAGGTGCATTTTTTTTCTTTAGCTCAGTTGACAGGCCATGAGTGGCTGTAATGTATTCTGTTGAGGAAAAATACATCTAAACCATGGAAGTCAAAAGATTTACTTCCCAGTACTTCATACACAACCACTAAAAGATGTCTGCTGTTGCAGAAAAGGCAAAATGTTGCACTAACATGGTCCGACTCTCTCTCACTGTGGGACTCACTGGCGATAGGCACCAGCAACTTAGGGCCTTAAATATGAGGATCCCCATTAGATCTATCCTGGAAAGCAGACTCTGTCAAATTCCCTTTGCTTTTGACCACCTCATGGCGGTCCGCTATGAGTCAGCTTGATGAGTCTTCAGCTCACAGGCAGTATGAGGCAGCAACCTCTCAGGACAAGTTCGCCTGACCAGGAGAATATTTTCTGTTGAATGTTCAGGATGGCAGGAGTTCATTCTGTAGATCTTCCTATTGTCTCTCAACAAAAGGGGAAGAATGCCTCAACAAATGCCTGATGATTCTCTCGTAGTGACTACCCCTCAGAAATCCGATGTTCATGAAGTTGGAATATCCAGTTCTCAAAGCAGATTGACAGAAGTGAAATGACTCCTGGAATAGCAGCACTAGTGGCCTTGGATCGGTCATCACTTGGAAAGTACACACAAAGAGATGAGAATGAAAATGATGGCAGGTGCACTGTATGGCGATGGCCTCAATCTGCGAGTATTTCTGTTCAGGGTCTGTGACAGCCCTGCTGGAGTATGTGACCTCTCAGTGGCCTCCTCGATCAGTCACTCCTCGTCCACAGAAAATAGCATCTGATAATCTTTTTTGGTGTCTAAGTAGGACACAGTTGTCTTTCCCCAGGGCACATGTTTTGTTTTGGGGAACACTAATTCCTGCATAGGTCCTCAATACCAGTTGGTGTTATTTTTTATGAGTTCTCTTAGAGGTTTGATAAGAGTGCCCAGACTGGGACCAGCACAATCCCAGACGTTGTCCACGTCCTAGATGCTGCAAAATACATGGTAGGAGAGCCACTGGCCTCATTACTTTTATCTTATTAGAATTAACTGACAGACATATTGGTGAAAACTCCACCTGGGAATCTTTGTGATTCACACTTGTAGTGGATGGTAAGGCCATGTTCTTGCAGATACTGCTGTATTGCCTTCTGCCTTTAATGGTTTCTGCTCAGTGGTGCCATGTGTGAATATGCCATTGTAACTGAACCAGTTACTAGGGTTCGCAACCTTGGAGTTATTTTTGACAACAAACTGACGTTTGTCCACCACGTCAACTCTGTGGTTTCCTCATCCTTCTTCATTTTAAAAATGATCAAAAAGCTACTGCCATACCTCCCACCTTCAGCTGGCAAAACTTTAATCAGTATCTTGGTTTTTTCGAAAACGGATTACTGCAATGCCCTCTTGATGAATGCCCAGGAAAGGGTCCTAAACAGACTACAATTAGTTCAAAATGCTTCAGCCCGAATTTTACTGGGAATCCCGAAGTTTAAATCTATTACACCATACATCAGACATCTACACTGGCTCCCAGTCAGAAGCCGGACAAAGTTTAAGGCACTATGCATTGCGTACAAAGCAGTTAATAACGTTGGCCCACAGTTTCTCAGAAGTGCTTTTCGCCCTCTTGAACACTCCAGAACACTCCGTTCCTCCTCAGCTCACCTACTTAAAGTGGCACGAACCAGGAAGGTCAATTGGGGTGACAGATGCTTTACAGTCTCCACAGCAAAAATTTGGAACACACTGCCTAGTCATATCAAAACTGCTCCTACCCTCTTGAGTTTTAGGAAGAAACTGAAAACCTGTCTTTTTTCACCTTGATTTACTTGCTGTAGCACCATTTCCGTCCCTTGAGCGCCGAGACACCCTTGGGTAGTTGCGCGCTTTAAAAATTGCACAAACATAAACATAAACATAAACATAAACATTGCTGATATTGATGACTTCGAAGGACTCCTACCAGGGGTTCCTGTATGGGTTAGAAGACGTCCGCAATTGAGGACATGTCATTGAGGAGTCATTGACACCAGTGGAGGGCCACCTGGTCGAAGAATGTGTGGAAGTTGTGGATGTCTGAATTTACCTTAAGTTTAGTCATCTGATCCCCGTCATTAAAAATGCTGATGGAGAATTAAGGATTACAAGATTGCCCATCCGAATTTAATGGTGGGACATATGCTGCCTATATCTGGCTCGGCCTCCGGGTCAAGCTCTATAGGCTCTTCCATGAAGCACATCTCATAGAGCCAGCTAGACATGGTCTCCTGAAACTGGAGGAGCTGCTGGCCGAAATTGATCATATACCACATTTAGGGGCATATTTACAAAGGGATTGTGCAACCGGGTAACATCACTTTTTCTGACGTGCCGGTGGCGCAATGCCCTGCACCATATTTACAAAGTGGTGTTAAGCCACTTTTTGCGGCTTAACACAACTTTGTAAATATGGTACCCTCTCACGCAGATATCTACGTGAAAGTGGCGTGCAATGAGTGTTGATGTGGGCGTTCCACCGCAACAACCTTTGCTTTTTGATGCTGCCCCAGATTTACAAGGATTTGAAAATCTGAGGCAGCGCCAAAAGCTACCGCCATGCAAAAGCAGGCGTTAAAATGGCACAACAAGGAGAAATACCTTTATTTCTCCCCATTTTTAGGTCTCGCTTAGGCAGCGCACATGCGCTGCTTTAGGAGATGACCTTCAGAAATTGGTCAGCTCTTTTCAAGCACTCGTGCTTGTGCTGGCATCCACCTTGCGGGAGCGAGCAGCGGCACGCGTGCTAATTGAAAACATGTGGCCTGCACGCCGCTGCTCGATCTCTTGGATGCCATAACAAGCACAAGTGCTTGACTAGGATTGTCATCTCTGCACGGCTGACCTTGCCCTCACTTCATCAGCCTCCCAATGGCACGCGCACACCACTCCCGGGCTTGTTAATAGGTAGAAATCTATGTAGTGTAAGAGGCACATCTGGTTAATTCTTATCATTTAAAAACACACGCATTTGAGATGACGTCATTGATCCTAGAATGACCGCTCTGCGCCTTGCATCCCTCTCATGTTTTCACAACTATTGGCTTTTAGATTACTGTATCGTTAGCCTCAAAGTATGTGCATGTGCTTAGGCGTGTGTGGGCTCACGTGCGTCAGACAGAGGCTAGTTTGAGTTAACTTTGAGTGCGTGGAAACGACTTTTCTTGTTTTGTTTCTGTTCATCGCAGGGACGTTCTTTTCACTCATTCGCAGCTTATCTGCTCCTTGAAACCCGCCTCGGGGCTTTCAGGCACCATCTGGGTTGAAGCTCTGCTGCCACATCACTGGAAAGCCAAGAGAGATGTTAACAGCTCTCTGTACCCGTATGTATGGAGATAGTCGATAACGTGTCATTTAGTGTGGATTTAAACTGGTCAGCCCAGCTGTTGAACAGCACCAGCAAGGGAGATGGAAAGAACTTGTAGTTTTTCTCCCATACTTCATACCTCACGTCTGCGTTTCGACTTGCTGTAACTAAGCAAGTTTCTCCCTCAACTTTGTTGTCACTTAACCTTCTCAGCAACTCTGCGTCATCATTTTACTAAAGATTTCAGGAAGGATGTGGTAGGTTCTAGGGCTGTGCCAGTCAAGTTTTCTAAAATACGGACTTGACTAAAAGCATAGACAAAGCATAATATTGTTACAGAATGCAATGTGTCCGGAAGTGACATCATACGCATCACACGAATGAAAATCCTCTATTTTGCAGCCAAAGTTTGGGGACAATCTTCACAAATTAAAACATTAGTGTGTATGTGCACAAAACACAAGCCTAGTTAAAAGAACACTATGTATTTGAAAATATTCTAATTTCGAATAAAACAATAATTTGCTGTATATTTAAATGCACATTAAGAAAAGCAGACATCGCTTTAAGAAGCTTGGCTGATTTCCTTCAGACCTGGAACTAATTTGGTTGATATTAGGGATCACCGCAAAGGCTACACAAATAACTGTATGACATGGCACCGATGTTTTTCGATTGTTTTAGGTTTTTATAAGATTTATGAAGCGCCCATGCTTGACTCCATACTCCTATAATTGAATGACATTTACTGAAAGTAATCTTTTTTTAAATGAAACATTGAACAAAATTCCCATGACCTGACGACATTGACACAAGTTATTCAAAATGTCAGTTTGACATGTTATTTATTTCTATAGCCTATATTGTTATTAAATGTTAAGCAAGGTTGTTTACATCAACCATGTATGTGAGGATTGTGTACAGTGCTGAATTACCTTGTGCTCGCAAACTGTATGGTTAACCAAAATGAAAGTGAAGTAAAGTGATGGACCTTGGCTCACACAGTGTGGTCTAGTGGGAAGCCAGGATTTTTCGACCAGAATAGCATATTGTGCAGTTCAGAAACTCTAAAGGTACATCCACCTCTCTTCTGTTTAACACATAAATGCACTGATTTGTGTTCAGCTATTCAATTAGTGATACAATGGGGGAGTTTCACCTTAAACCAGACTGACACTATACATATACGTGTGTGCAGTTATAAGATGTAAAGGTGTGCTTTTTTGTTTCGAATATTTATGTGGACGCTGAAGATCAAGCACAGTGACAGAACACGTCTATCTGGAAAAAAATGCAATTGTTCCCCTGAAGCGCTGTAAGCAGAGGAGCAAACTCATGGGGTTCCACGACCAGAGTTTTTTTGTTTCTTGGAGAGGTGTGGAGCCTCTCCTAAAAACAATCTTTTTCTCAAGTCAGCAGAGACAGAAGTTGCCCTGTAGCAAGCAGTGATTGAAGAATGGTGCTGCTGACCAGTGGCCTGAGGCTTCAGGGAGGGTTGTCCACACATATGAATTGGGCTGGCGTGGTCGTCTTATCCAGTATGGAAATCACTGTTGATCAGATTCTCAATTCTGGTTTGCCCAAAACGGGTTCATCTCTATACTTTAGTTTTTTAAGATAATTTAGGTCGCCATCAAATCCCGGTAGATTAAAAATGACCTGCCACACTTTAAAAGTCACAACAAATGTACAGCCCTTCATTCCTGTCAGTCACTCTCGTTTACTCCACCAATACTACAGAAGCTACGCCTTTGTGCATTGGACACAGGTGCAGTATCTCAACAAAATTCCAAATGTTCTTAATGTAATGTTTTTGGGGATCTAAAGAGGAATCAACATTTGTTTTGGGGGACATGTTTTGGGTAGGTTTTTTGAGAAACGGTTTAATTATTATTATTTGTAGTTTGACAAAATTACTATACAGTTGTGTTTTTTAAATTATATTTTATGTAGTCTGGCAATGCACCTTAATAGTTTTGTGGCTTTTAGAAAGGTAGTGGCTCCCGTTGTTCGTCAACAACTAGAGTTTCCATGTCTGGTATCTGTGCTCCAATGTAACTTTTGTTGTGGAGTGGTAGTGTGTGTGTGTGTGTCCTGTAACTTTTCAGGTCTGCCATTTGTTTTTGTTTGTGTCGTCCTGTAGCTTCCCAGGAGTGGCATACAGGGGCTTGGCTACCAGTGGCGCAGCCGGTGCAGTGGCACCTGGGCCCAGAGCCTTTAGGGGTGCACTGAACCCTGTTTCATATTTATTGGCCTTCCAGCAGTATGGCGACCCATGTGCCGTGCTGGGACCCATGCCCACGGCACCCTTTGTATGCCACTTGTGGTAGAACAGTGGATCCCATATGTTTGGGACTCTGTAATCTGATATCCTCTGATTATTCACTGCAGGTGATGTCAAGTGAAAAGCATGTCTTTCAAAGGCTAACACGCCCACCATCACGCAGCACCATGGCTTGTGTAAGGTAGAGCTCACACATGTCCATGTCTGACTGACTATCTCACTGACTGACTGACTGACTGACTCTCACTCTCTCTCTCACTGACTGACTGACTGACTCTCTCAATCTCTCTCTCACTGACTGACTCACTCTCTCACTGACTGACTGACTGACTGACTGACTGACTGACTAACTCTCTGACTGACTCACTCTCGCACTGACTGACTGACTCACTGACTGACTCACTCTCTCACTGACTGACTCTCTCTCTCTCTCTCACTGACTGGCTCTCTCACTGACTCTCTGACTGACTGACTGACTCTCTCACTCTCTCTCTGACTGACTGACTGACTAAGTCTCTCACTGACTGACTGACTGACTTTCTCACTATCTCACTGACTGACTGACTCTCTCACTGACTGACTGTCTTACTCTCTCTCTCTCACTGACTGACTCTCGCTCTCACTGACTGACTCTCTCGCACTGACTGACTCTTTCACTCTCTCTCACTGACTGACTCTCTCTCTCACTGACTGACTCTCTCACTCTGTCTCACTGACTGACTGACTCTCTCACTGACTGACTGACTGACTCTCACTCTCTCTCTTACTAACTGACTGACTGACTTTCTCACTGACTGAATGACTGACTGACTCTCTCTCTCTCTCTCTCTCTCACTGACTGACTGACTGACTTTCTCACTATCTCACTGACTGGCTGACTCTCTCACTGACTGACTGTCTTACTCTCTCTCTCTCACTGATTGACTCTCTCTCTCACTGACTGACTCTCTCTCTCTCACTGACTGACTCTCTCACTCTTTCTCACTGACAGACTGACTCTCTCACTGACTGACTGACTCACTCTCTCTCTTACTAACTGACTGACGGACTTTCTCACTGACTGAATGACTGACTGACTCTCTCTCTCTCTCTCACTGACTGACTGACTGACTTTCTCACTATCTCACTGACTGACTGACTCTCTCTCACTGACTCTCACTGACTGACTGACTTTCTCACTGACTGACTGACTCTCTCACTCTCTCACTGACTGACTCTCTCTCTCTCTCTCTCTCTCTCTCACTGACTGACTGACTGACTCTCCCCCTCTCTCTCACTGACTGACTGATTGACTGACTCTCACTCTCTCTCTCACTGACTGACTGACTCTCTCAATCTCTCTCTCACCTACTGACTGACTCTCTCACTGACGGACTCTCACTCTCTCACTGAGTGACTGACTGACTCTCTCACTGACTCTCTGACTGACTGACTCTCTCACTGACTGACTAACTGACTGACTCTCTCACTGACTGCCTGACTAACTGACTGACTCTCTCACTGACTGTTATTATCTCTGGCTAAACACTTATAAGGTCCCAAAGAGAGACCTATTGCCTATGACAATGCGTGTTGCTTTTTCTATGTGTGCTGCATTTTGCAGCACACATAGAAAGAGCAAAACGCCATTACTGATTGTTTATGTGCAGGAAGGTGTCCCTTTCTGCACAGAAACAAGCATTAAATAATGACGATTTGCCTTTCTATGTGTGCTGCGGAATGCAGCATACATGGAAGTAACAAATCGCCATTACTGATTGTTTATGAGCAGGAAGGGACACCTTCCTGCATATAAACAATCATTCCTTACAACGAAGACACCCTTACACTATGGCGCAAGTGTTCTGTGTTTTAGCTATTTTTAGCACCAGCTCTAGGGAAAACACAGGGGTGCACTGTATTGTTGTAAATACGGTGCATCCCTATGTTTTGGAAATGGCAGAGCGCAGCGCTGCGAAATTTGCGGTAGCTCTGTGCTGCGCTCCCTCATTTCCTTGTAAATATGCCCCTTAATGTTCTGCAAGCTACTGTCTTAGCAGAGGGGTCATCAGTATCAATTCTCAGGCATCATTGGCTTCAGTTAATGAAGGTGTATTCCAATCATAAAAATGTCCTTTCCTCTCACCAACCGTCAGGATGTTGCCTAAGAAAGGGTTCAACAAATGAAAATTCACATTCCCCCACACGGGTAGAAGAAGGCCATTTGCGTCTCAGAGGTTGGTATGGACAACAGGTTTTCACAAGCGTTGGTGTTCCTTTGCTGGAAGAGGGAGAGGCAGTGGAATCATCCTTGCTAGTAACATTCAACACACCACTACCCCATCTCCCTCGGTGTCACAACTATGCTGAGCTCTGTACTGCCACCAGGAATCTTCCAATAGGAGAATGCCTGCGGCCTGGAGAGCGGAGGATCTTGGAAGCCCCCAGGCACAGCTATGCTGCTGACCTCCAGGGGTTTCACCAGCATCCGACATGGGGCAGACACAGGTGCACCCAACGAATCTTGACGTTTTCTTTCATTAACCTTCCATTTAGGCTCCCATACGTTCCTCAGGTCTTTACAAGTTACCTGTTCGTTTGTGGTGCCTGCACAGCCTGGCTGATGTGAACGCAATCACATGTGTGTTTACCTTAGATAGTGTTCTAATAGATGGTATGAGCTAGGATGGAGGGTGGGGTCCTTTCAGAGGTCCAGGGGATGAAAGAGAAGCCTGTGTAAAAAAAGATTAGCAGTTGATTATCCGACCATACTTGATTACCCTTTGAAATATTTTTTGGGTGTTGCTTCCAAACTGGGTACACAAGTACATCATAAACCACAATAGGTATTGCACAACTTTGTGAGAGGGTAAAGGTCTACAGTTGTCTTTTATCCAGAACTGAAGCAGGGCACCCTAGGGCCATTGTCACCCTGCCTTCATTCCTTCAATGCTCACCCTCTAATTAACTTGTCCCCGTTGCTGAAGCCACGCCTGCACTTCTTTGAGTTACAGCGACAAATGCTTGTTATGTGTACGTTCCTGAGAAAGAAGCCATGCTACCAAGCGACTGAATGCAAAGTTAGAAGCTTTCATCCGCATGGTTTAGCGTTCGCTTCAAACCCATACTGCTGGCTGACAATACCTGTCTCTGTCAGCACGGTAAGCCACTGCCTGCTGACAGCATGTTTCTTGTACGACGGGCATTGCATGATTCACAGCGCTAGGGAGGAGTTAGGGAAATTAATGTGTTAATGCTCTGATGTAGTGAGAAGTTAGATATTTGTGGGAATTGGAGCACACCGGTGTTTTTATGTTGTTTGTAAAAATCATGGTCTATAAAATAGGAAAGTGGGGTGTGGTAGAAAGTTGGTTTTCAAAAAATATATTTGTCATATTTATTAATCTATTTGAATAACATTCAGATGTAATCATATAAAACACAGAAATTGCCTCAGTTTTACAACGGTAGTATTCACAATGCATGTAATACAACACACAACAAACACAAGGTTTATGTCCATGGCTACTAGCAGGTGCTACAGCAAGGAAATGCTAGACATGCTGACAACAGAAACACCAAGCTTTGCCCAGTGACGGTTATAGCCTAAAAGGTCCTCAGGATGGAATCTTTGAGCCCAGCCAATTGAGAGATCTCCCCACCCTACACCTTGCAACGTGCATGGATTGGATACTTACCATCAACCATATTCATTGCTATGATGGATCACCAACACAGATTAGACAGAGTTTACATCTACACTTGCTGGATCCTCAACAAAATTGAAGGACAATTTAAAACAATAGTTGCATAAACGTAAAAGATGGACTACCAAATTCTAGCTGTATTAACATAAAAGAGGGACTTTGCATGGTGGTGTTTGCCATGATTGCACAGTGCAGACCAGCACCTGGCACTGAAAATCACAGCAAACAGCATTTATCCAATGCACTCCGCGGCTTGTGGAGCTCCTCGTAGAGCTGTTGGAGTTTTTTTTGCACTACATCAAGTTCCGCATAGCAGAACTCTGCGAACTCCGCCCAGGCTCACTTACGAGTAGTATCTTTTATGCAGGGGGAGTTTCCACACTCTGGGTTGAGGTTCCGCACTCGGGTTGGAATCTCTGCCCTGGGTGCAGCACCTCCGCACCCAGGGTAGAACATCTGCAGTCGGGGTGGGGAAAGTGTAATTACACACATCTCCAGACAATTAATGCTACCTGCAACCCATGCACTGCAAACCACATAAAAGCAGCACACATCCAAGGCTCTGTTTTTTCCAAACACATTCTTCTACCTGGCTGCTCTACACCTTGCAGTGCCTTACCCATCACCCTGTCAGCATGTTGACTCTCAGGAGGAAGAACATTTTGACAAAGGACGAGACCTCTCAGCACCTTGCACTGTTGTATTGTTCAGATAAGTTCTCTGTATTCAACCTCAAGTAGCAATTTATAATACTGCATTATCAGTGTGATGCTTTTTGAAGAAAAAGCTTACAAATAATATTTCATTAACCATTTTGATGTAAAAATGAAATTACTATATCTTAGATTCCAAATTAAATCATTCTTAGGGATACATTTGAATTTTTTCGCTCAATAAAACCTTCTCCATATACAAGTGCTTGACATATGGCATCAATGTGAGAGAAGACTTGTGCAATTAAAATTAATTATGATAGTATCGTGACAGACAGAAGAGCAATGACTAAGAGAGTATTGCTTCTATTTAAAAGGTATTGAACATAACTCCTCTTTGGGAATAACACATTTGTAATCAGTAATAAAACAAGCATTTGCAAAACCAGTCGGTCTGGCTTTAATGTGGTAAACTCATGCAAACTGCAGTTGTCCATCATTACTACTAAAGCTTTTGTTCTGGCTTTGCCAATGTTTGTTCTACATTTTGTGCTCCATGGTAACCTCTTTAGTAAACTTTTCATCGTATTACTGTTAACTACAATTAAAGACCAAGTTAAAAAAAAGTTATGACTATTATGATAGGATTGATTCAATTGTACCCATGGAATAGTAAAACATTTACACAGTATACTCATGCAATCAGTTACTACTGGGCACTATCCTTGGTGGGTACTATTGTTTATTGCTGGTGACCCATGGTCTTTGATACTGTTTATTGGACCATCCTTGATGTGGTGTTCCTCCTAATTTTTGCCTTCCATCCCTGTTTTTGCTGACTTTAGGACTCTAACCAGTGCTGAAGTGCTGGTGTTCTCTCCTTTAAACATGGTACAATTGGCTTACACCCAATTGCCATATTTAACTTACTCTTAATTCCGTAGTACAGTGTTACTACATGTACTCTAAACCTGCAAATTAAAAGCCGCTAATGGGCCTGCAGCACTTATTGTGCCACCCATGTCAGTAGCCTTTTAAACCTGTCTCCAGACTGTCAATGCAGCTTGTGTGTAAGGTTTTCAACTGCCATTTCGACCTGGCAAAATGAACTCATTGCCAGGCCTAACTCTTCATCTCTAATACATACAAGTCACCCATAGGGTAGGCCCTAAATAGCCCAGAGGGCAGAGTTTAGTGTATTTAAAAAGTTGGGCATGTACTTCTACGTTTTACATGTACTTGTAGTGAGAAACTCTTAAAATTGTTTTTCACTACTGTAAAACCTACCTCTCCTATAGGATAACATTGGGTTATCTTATTACATTTATTAAGTGATAACTTTCAATTGGAAGCGGGTAGGGAATGTTGAGTTTGGTGTCTAAAGAATTGTGTTATAAAAGCCTCCTTAATGGTAAAGTCAGGTTTTAAGTCACAATTCTGAAAATGTCACTTTTAGAAAGTTACAACTACAGAAGATGGGGCATCATCTTACCCCAAACCAATTGCACTGCTTTGTGTGGCCTTAGCCGCATATTATACTCCAATTATAACAATGTAATCATGATAATCCTTTAGATTCTCCTATACAATTTTTCTTGCTTGCTGGTCCACACGTGGAGTTAAATGCCATTTTCTAAATCTCTAATGTTTCAAATGTGTCCATCCGGACCTCTTTAGGAAACACGACTGACGCATGATTCATCGCAGGCAGTGTTTATTTAAAAAATCCAATGCATTTGGGGCATTGCACATGCCCTTCGTCAGGGATCACTATAAATAACAAATACAATTCTAATTAATTATATGGCCGTCATAAATTTCACGAATACATTCATTACATTCCAATAACGTATGCTTTACAACCCAGTCATTGACCCCCACCATGGACCCATGCATCACCTGTACAAGTTATTTCCTACCTTTTATATCACAAAAAACCAATCTATGTGTCATTCCCTAAACTTTAACTCTTCTATTCTTTCATTTAAGTAAATCACTCTGTTTTGTAAACCACCTGTTCATAACTGTTGTTACTTTCCCTTCCCTTTCTTTCGGTTAACATTCTCGTCCCGTTTGTATGAAACGTTACGGTCACTACGATTAATTCACCCTGCTGTTAACCTTCCCGATTTCACCCAGCGTCACTTTATTACATTTCAAATTGGTGCATATGCACGCATTTACAGTTTAATCATAGTTGAGAACCACCCGTTTCGTTTTTACCCATCCCCTGTGGTGACCTGTGAAAATTATCTCATACCTGCCATTCACGCTGAAAAACCTACATCCTTCTCTGCTTTCCCGGAAATTATAATTCCCGCCATTACTCCTCCCCTATTTCACCGAAATTCAAACTTAATACTGCCTCCCGATAGGCCCGTTTCACACATTTGATTCACCTAAAGCTATTAACCCGTCTGCCTAACTACAACGCCCATAATGCAATGTTCTAGGTGAAACCATAAACACGAGGATGTGCATATATAACTGCCATTTCAAAATTAGATCTTAATATAAAACCATATTGCATTTTGTAAATAGTGAATGATAAAAAGTTTGTTTTCTCTTTAGGAATTCAACACCAACTATATTGATGAACCAAGATGTTTCGCCTCCGTGTGGACTCATGTAACGTTGTCCATTTCTCCTTTCTCATTCTTTTTCGACCAGCGGGTGCTATCTCCATGTAGGGCATTTCAATATAATCAACATTAGGGGGGGTTGCCATGCCCAAACGGCACCAACTTAGTTACAACTACAGAAGATGGGGCATCATCTTACCCCAAACCAATTGCACGGCTTTGTGTGGCCTTAGCCGCATATTATACTCCAATTATAACAATGTAATCATGATAATCCTTTAGATTCTCCTATACAATGTAGGTTGTAGGTTTTTCAGCGTGAATGGCAGGTATGAGAATATTTTCACAGGTCACCACAGGGGATGGGTAAAAACGAAACGGGTGGTTCTCAACTATGATTAAACTGTAAATGCGTGCATATGCACCAATTTGAAATGTAATAAAGTGACGCTGGGTGAAATCGGGAAGGTTAACAGCAGGGTGAATTAATCGTAGTGACCGTAACGTTTCATACAAACGGGACAAGAATTTTAACCGAAAGAAAGGGAAGGGAAAGTAGCAACAGTTATGAACAGGTGGTTTACAAAACAGAGTGATTTAATTAAATGAAAGAATAGAAGAGTTAAAGTTTAGGGAATAACACATAGATTGGTTTTTTGTGATATAAAAGGTAGGAAATAACTTGTACAGGTGATACATGGGTCCATGGTGGGGGTCAATGACTGGGTTGTAAAGCATACGTATTGGAATGTAATGAATGTATTCGTGAAATTTATGACGGCCATATAATTAATTAGAATTGTATTTGTTATTTATAGTGATCCCTGACGAAGGGCATGTGCAATGCCCGAAATGCATTGGATTTTTTGAATAAACACTGCCTGCAATGAATCATGCGTCAGTCGTGTTTCCTAAAGAGGTCCGGATGGACACATTTGAAACATTAGAAATTTAGAAAATGGCATTTAACTCCACGTGTGGACCAGCAAGCAAGAAAAATTGAATAGGAGAATCTAAAGGATTATCATGATTACATTGTTATAATTGGAGTATAATATGCGGCTAAGGCCACACAAAGCAGTGCAATTGGTTTGGGGTAAGATGATGCCCCATCTTCTGTAGTTGTAACTAAGTTGGTGCCGTTTGGGCATGGCACTTCACCAATGTACACGCAAATATTGAACAAGATGGATGAATTTGACAAATCGGAATAACGGAGTGCATCCCAAACCCCCTAATGTTGACTTTTAGAAAGTTGGCATTTTTTTGTCCTAACCATTTGGCGACTGCAGCCTGTATTCAGGGTCACATGACCAGGTGTACCTGGCAGATGACCTTTGTATATTGCTCCCAGAAAGTGATACAAAAGGGGAATAGGTGTTGGCGGGATGGGCCATCTCTGACTTGATAGGGGGAGGATCTGTCACCTACTAAACCTGCTTGTCACAAGGTCTATGCCTGAGCAAACTCATAAATGATTTGACACTAGTCATTCGTGCTCCTAGACAAGCTGGGGCCAGGGCAGGGAGGCAGGAAATGCCAAGCACCTCTGGGGGAGGAAACCTCCAGAACTATCTCCTACTTCAGAGCTGGCACCAGGTATAAATATTGGACCATCAGACCCAACTCTTAAGCACACCTCTGGACCTGTGGAAGAATCAGAAAGACTGCTGTGCTGCTCTGCTGCAAGAAGGACAGCTACTCTTCTGCCCTGCTGCCGTTGAGTGTAAAGGACTGGATCTGCATCATGAATAGGCCTGGGCGAAGCACTACGCTACGCTCGCGTAGTTTGCGAAGTTCGCGCTACTTCGCACTACGCGATCTGCACGTAGCACAGTGCGAACACGCGTAGCGTAGTGTTGCGTAGTGCTGCGGTCATTTTTTGCTTGCTCGCGGTCCTCAACGTCAAGTTGGCGACCGCGAGCAAGCAAAATGACATCCTGGCGAGACTTTTTCCTTGTTCGCGATCGCGAGCATGGAAAATAAACCTCCCGGCGAGATTCCCAACGCGAGAAGGTCAGGTTTCTCATTGCGAGGGGTCGCGTATGCTCACGACCGCTCGCGATGAGAAACTACCAGTTCGCGTTGAGAAAGCTGCAGCTCGAGGAAAAATCTACTCGAGCAGCAGAAAACTACAGCTCGCACTGTGCAAGATGCCATTTTCAATGATTGCACAGTGCCGGTTGCTTGTCCGCACTGTGCAATCATTGAAAACAACATCTTGCACAGTGCGAACATGTTACTTCGCAGTTCGCGAAGTGCTACGCGTAGCTCGCGTAGTGCGAACTTCACTTTGCGTAGCTTCGCGAAGTGCTACTTCGCGAACTACGCCCACCCTTAATCATGAACCCAGGGCCACTAGTGTGACTCCAAGTGCTAGTTGGCTGGTCTCTGATCAGAGCCTCGGGGACTAAAAAGATTACAAGCACCTTGAACCCAACCCCTGGACTTTGCCTGCTGTAAGTCTTACACCAAGAATGGAGTCTCGAAGTGGGCCTGAAGGTGCTCTGCCAGCCCAGCTGTGGTCCTGGGAGCAGAATCGAAATAGGCAACGCATCTTCTCACAGCTCCCCATCAGAACTGCCGGTGCGTGATGTATCCCAGACGCAGGACCTCTCATCACACCCTGCAGCCCCTTGGAACCATTGCTGTGCGATGCATCCTGAACACAGGACTTGGCATTGCAGCCCGCAGCTAAGTCAGAACTGCAGCTGTGCAACGCATCCTCAATGTGGGATCCTGTTCCTCTCCGCAACCAGGATTTAAGTTACTTTGTTCAGCGGACCTAGCTTGGTCCCTGTATCCAGCCCACGCTCCATCGCAGCCTGCTTGAACTTGTGACTTTGCCTCTGTCTGGCATAGATGGTGCTTTATGCTTTTAGCCCCTATGGGCAACATATGGGTTGGCGAATTGGTATATGGAAGAGGCGTGTTGAGAGTTTCCCTTCCTAATACCAATTTGCAGCAGGATTTATTAATGTTTTTTAACCAAACTAAGGTTGCAAAACATACATTTTTCACCGACACTTCAGGATTTAAAAGGGGTCTTGGAGGTTTACCCCCAAAATAAATATGTTTAGGGGTTTTATAACATGGGTTTGTGGTGTTGAGTATTTCTAGAGGTATCAGTTAAGGGTTAAAATGCTGGATTGGAGGGTTCCTCCCCCAAAATATAGATGTTTCGTTTGATTATAAATAATATAAATTTGTGGTGTTTGGCTGTTTGTAGGATGTCATGTCATGTGGATTTGTATAGCTCACGTTCACCGGTGAGGGTTACTCAGAGAGCCAGTTCTGCAACTTCTTACAAAACTCTAGAGAGGAGGAGGCTCTGATGTGTATAGGAACGATGTAAGAGAAGACTACCACCAGTTCTGTGCATGTGTAAGCGAGGGATGTCTGCGAGAAAGAATACGGTGGAGCTGAGGTGTCTGGAAGGTTGATACGGCTGTTCAGGTATACCGGGCCTGTGTTTTGAAGGGCTAAGTGTGGGTGAGGAGTTTGAACTGTCTCTGCTTGTGCATTGGGAACCAGTGGAGCTCCCCTGTATACTGTGTGTGGTGAATTCTGGGTGGGTGGGTGAGGATGACTGGCTGCCAGGTTCTGGATGGTTTGTAGTCATCTGCTGAGATGTTTTGTAATTCCCACAAATACGTCTGTTGGTGATGAAGATGTGGGTGATGGTCTTGCTTGGGAGACAGTGAGCCAGTTGAAGATTTTCTTCAGCACCCTCAGGGTTTGGAAGCATGATGCAGTGATAGTGTGGACTTGTGTGGGCATATCCAACTTGTTGTTAACGATGATCCTAAGGTTCCTGGCTTCTGAGCTGGAGGTGGGAGGAGGTATGAGGTAGGCTGGCCAACAGGTGGAATCTCGTGGTGAGGTGTGACTTCCGAAGATCACTAGTTTTTGTCGGTCCTGAATTTAAGACAGTTGGTCTTCATCCAGGCAGCAACTTTGGTCATGCAAACAAGTGAACTTTATCCTAGGAGCAGCTGGCTGACAAGGTGACCGTTGAGTGTGCCTTATGTTTGTTAGTGGAGCACAACGGTAGAATCCAACTGGGTTCTTAATAAAGCCCTCACTCACCAACCTGGTTGGTGACATGCTTCATCATCGGGCCCCACCGGGAAAGGCCGAATGCCACCCCGGTGTGCTTCAACGCCAGAATTACTGCGTAGCTGGTAGTGTGTGCACAGTGAGTAGTGAAAGTGATTGTAAAAAATGTCTTGGTTGTGAGGAACCGAGTTTATTATGAGGTGTAATCACTAATTACACCATGGGTCTCGGGAGGGGGGTGGTAGCTATAATGGCACACCGCCCGCTCAGCTAGGCACCCCCTTGGCACCTACACGATCCCTCAATTGGCGGTGTGCCATTATAGCTACCACCCCCCTCCCGAGACCCATGGTGTAATTAGTGATTACACCTCATAATAAACTCAGTTCCTCTCCAACGCGAGAGACATCAGAACTATACTGTTCTTAATTTTAAATTTTTAAATTTTCACATTTACGACATCTGGTTAGGGTGGGCCTTAGCGGGCTCATACCGCCGAGGTTTTCACGTCCTTCCTGGTCCTGACGAATGCCTGTTTAACTACAACACATAGGCAGAAACATGTTGACTACATCCTAGTGGACTTGGCTGAACTATTTATTCAGCTTTAATGTCATACACTTTGTTTTTATACATGTCTGATTGGCTTCTAATAAAATCTATTTTTTGACACAACCAAGACTTTTTTAGCAATCACTTTCACTACTCACTGTACACACACACTACCAGCTCCGCAGTAATTCTGGCATTGAAGCACACCGGGGTGGCATTCGGCCTCTCCCGGTGGGGCCTGATGATGAAGCATGTCACCAACCAGGTTGGTGAGTGAGGGCTTTATTAAGAACCCAGTTGGATTCTACGATTGTGCTCCACTAACAAACATAAAACACACTCTTTCGTTGATATGATTATACTTACCTTGGGGGACTGAGAGTGGCCCTTACTTTACTTCCCTCCCTCTCTTGTTGTTTTCAGCAAGGTGACCGGTGAGTCATCTGTTGATGGCCAGATACAGTTGGGGTGAGATTGTTTGGTAATGGAAGAGACTGTCTGGATCCCCGAGGGTACCTTCAGCGGGGTAGTTACAGTGGCATGTTTCCAATCTTCTGGGACCCATTAATGGTTAAAAAGATGAATAAGGGGGGGCGTGGCCAACCATCATGGCCGACCGGATGTAATTCCGATCGGCCCCACTCCAGGCCCAGCCATATTCATAGTTTTGGAGGCACTTACTTCAGCGAAACCTGGTCACCTGATCCACTTGGGCGCCCAGATGTGCGGGTGCTCCCTGATGGCGGTGTTTGAAGCCCTGGCGAAGCAGGCGGCATACTAGAATTTCTGCAGCGCGATCCAGCAGGCGCGAGACAAAATGGCGGCTACTACCGTGCTGGCCCGCCGAGAGTTGAGATGCATCTAGGGACTACGCTACCCTGCCTGTGGATGCCTGGGGGCTCTTGGGACCTCTCTCGATCGGTCCCGTGAGTTGGAGCTGTATGGGGAAGGCAGCGCCCTGCTGCACTGGCGCTCGAGGGAAGAGTCACGCTGCTGATGCTGGGACCCCCAGAGGCATAGGAGAGCCCCCTGTGGAGTGGGGGCCCTCACCCGACCGACTCGCTTTGCCCTCCAGGTGTGGCGAGGGGCGCCCCTATAGCGGTGGAGCCAGCTGAAACAACCCCGACCAAGCTATGCCTGACCTTACAATGGCAGCGGTCAGGCACCTGCATGCAGCCTCGTGAGGGGGTGCCCGGCTAGAGGCTTTTGCTCATTGTGGGGAGTCCGGCTCACGCGCCCTAGCAACGCACCTGGGGGGGCCCTGGACCAACCATCACCCCATTCTGCGGATTTGGTTCCTGGGTGCCCCCGTGGTGAGTGGGTGCCCCAGCAAATGGACAGAGTCAAGCTGTGGTGCCGGTCTGGGGGTCCCCTGTGAGGCCTTGGGATGAGGCGCAGGCCTTGAAGTAGAGAGCTCTAGTTAATGAGTGGCGGTCGTGCTGAGAAAGGGGACTGACCAAAAGGGATTCACTACCCATGAAAGCAAGACGGTGCTGATTGGCGACGGGCAGCGGACCCCGGGACATGTGGGACCAGTCCTCTGTAAGGCACATGCTGAACGTCTGTCTGCCATCCCCTGAAAAGGTCCCCAGTCGCAAGCTGCAAATGGCTACAGAACACTCAAACTGAGCGCCTGTCTTTCCAGTAATAAGGTCTCCAAACCCAGCGACACTTTAATATAGTGTCACTGAGTATCTGCTACCCGATACAGGAAGGTCCCTCAAGCAAATCGGAGGGGTAGAATCGAGGAACCGGTGTGGATTCCAGGTACCTCCCGTTCTTTATTCCTGCGGTGAGCACGGGTCCCTTTGCCACCCAAATAGGCGCAGCCCACAAAGGTCTCCAGCTTCTTTACCCATGCCAGCAACGGGCAGCCAGTGAGGAGGCATTTCGGTCAGACGGAAATATGGCGCTCACACGTGAAGACCTGATGGCCAAGCTGCGGGAATTCAAACAGGAGCTGAGAGACGATGTAAAGGCTGACATGGGGGCTTCTTTTGCTGCGTTTAAGGCCGAAATGGGGGGCCGGCTGGTGGCCCTGCAGACGGATGTCGACTGGAGCCCACGCTCTAGACCTCTAGGCAAAATACCAGGAGCTGGATGACCGCGTACGGCCCTTGGAGACGCAGTCTGGTGACCTACGTACTCAGTTGAAAGCCACAGTGCTCCGATGCGAGGATCTTGAAAATCGCTCCTGCCGGGATAACATTCGTGTGAGGGTCCTGGAGGAAGGATGCGAAGGCCCAGATCGGGAGGCCTTTATGGTGGGGCTTTTCTCAATGGTGCTGGGAGATTCTGAGCCGGAGGTTCGCCTGGAAAGAGTTCACAGGGTGGAGCCTCGAGCCACGGGAGACTCTAGGAATCCCAGGGACGTGCAGGCAAAATTCAGCTCTTTCAAGACCAAGGAGTTGGTCCTCCAGAAGGCGCAAGTCCTTGACAAAGTGTAATTCCAGAATGCAACGTGTTTGTTGTTTCAAGATGTAGCTCAAGCGACACTGGCGTTGCACCAACAGTTCCGACCAGTCACAGCAGCCTTAAGAGACCGCAAGGTGAAATACAGATGGACCTACCCTTTTGGCTTAGCTTTTTCCACTTGACAACAAGAACTGTCATTGCACGGAACTGGAAGAATCAGAGGCTATTTTGGGGATCGAGGTGCCTGACCCGATGCAGGCGGCAGAAACAAGGGTCACGGAAACTGAGGCAAGATCGAGGAAACAAGGAGGGGGCCCCTGGTTGCAGCAGTGAAGAGCGGGCAAGAACACGTAGGGCTGATGTAATCCTCGACTTAGTCCATGCACAAGGATTTGTTTGTCTCACCCGAGTGGCCCAGATAGTTTTGAGGGTGACAGGCTATGGCAGGGGCCTTGGGCGCATACAAAACAGACACCAGCGACTCCAACTCTCATGATGAGGGTGGGAAGGAAGGAGGTTTTATGCCATAATTGTTGCCTAAAGATTTCGTTAGCTAATGTTACAGGTGTGCCTTAGCTGTTTCATGTGCGCGGAGGCGGAATTTGGTCCGCCCCGGCTATCGCTCGAAATGAGGTTCTCCTCTGTGAATGAGAATCCCAGAGCTCAAAGTTATGGTTTGTATCTGTTAGAATTCAATTTGTTTTGGTGTCACTGTACTTTTTTGTGATTGTTTTGCATTGCTGTGGTGGGGTGGGGGTAGAAGGGAGGGGGGCATAGAATAAGATCCCAGTTGTGCAGTTGGAGAGGCGTGCCGGTGCGTCCCGCGATGATTGATGGGGGTTAATTGTTTAATGTGGAACGTGAAGGGTCTTAACTCCCCCAACAAGAGACAGCGGACCTGGAAATTTTTAAATGACCACAAGATTAAAATAGCAGTCCTGCAAGAGACACACCTCCTATGCAAAGAGGAACAACGGTTGAAACACAAGGCCTATCCACAGATCTTTTGCTCCTCGGCACACACTAAACACAATGGGGTGGCTCTTCTTTTTCACTCTTCAGTCCCATTTCTCCACCACGATACTAAAACAGACAAGGAGGGGAGGTTCCTAATGGTCAGGGATGAACTACGGGGAAGATTGTGCAATATTGCCACAATATACACACCTAACGCCGGGCAACTTGATTTTCTGAGCTCTTTCCTAACCTCGCTGGAGGGAATCGCTTGGGATGACATTTTATTGCTGGGTGACTTCAACCTGATATGGAACTCTGTCCATGACACTACACACTCCCATAGAGCGGTGGGGTCGTTTAGCAAATCACTTAAGGCAGCATTGCAGGGGTTGGGGCTCTTGGATGCTTGGAGGGTTGCTCCTCCCGCGACCCAGGATTATTCCTTCTTCTCACACTCACACAGGACATACTCCAGGATCGATCATGCATTCATCAGTCAGTCCCTTCTCCATACACAGTCGGGGTCCCAGTTCCCCCTGATTTGCCTCTCTGACCATGCCCCTCTAGAACTGGTCCTTGAGTGGCCCGCCCACGCTCTAAGCTTGTCAGGTGGTATTTCCCCAACTTGCAGAGACCAGCTTCTTAGGAATGAGCTGAGAAAGGCAATCACCGAATACTTTGACCTTAATTATCCGGCACAAACCTCACTGGCTAACAATTAGGATGCCTTTAATGCAGTAATCTGGGGGAAGTGCATCAAGCTCGATGCTACGCTCAGGAAACAGCGCATGGGGGACGTCTTTTTCTCGAGGGGGAGCTCCGTAAGGCCGAGAATGAATATAAGTTCAACCCCTCGACCCAATCCCTGCGTAAAGTTACGCAGGTTAAGGGGAAGTTACAGGCCATTTACACTAATGGGGTGGAAAAGACCCTCCTGCATTTGCAGGCCCGCAGCTACGAGGGGGGAAACAGGGTGGGAACCCTATTGGCGTGCCAACTGCCAGTGAGACAGCAAAAGGAGTATATTAAACACATAGTAGATGGAAAGGGGATTTCCCACCACAACGAAACAGGGAAAGCAAGAGCTTTTGGGGAATTCTATTGCTCCCTGTATACCGCAGATCCGTTGGACGCGGAAGTACAGGACCATTACCTGGAGTCTTTAGTTCTGCCCCGGGTCCCGGCAACCTCTAACGAAGACTTAAGAAGGCCCATTTCCACTGAGGAGATGCAAAAGCCTCTCTTAAGCTTCAAAAGGCACCTGGCCTTGATGGTCTCAGTGCCCACTTCTATTGTACTTTAGCACCAGAATTAGTCCCCCGCCTAGTGTTACTCTGTAACAATATACCTCACACGCAAAAGGTGACCCCTTCCATGGGGGAGGCACTGATCTCAGTTATCCCCAAGCTGGGGAAAGATCCCACTAGCTGCGCCTCTTATAGGCAGATAGAGCTCCTCAATCTGGATGCCAAATGATACTCTAAAACATTGGCCTCGCGCTTGGAGAATGTTATGCCGTTGCTCGTACAGCCGGATCAGGCGGGTTTCATTAAGGGGAGGCAAACGCATGACAACCTCCGGAGGGTGGTTCACATTATCGAGAAGGTACAGAGGAAAGACATTCCAGCGGCCCTTCTCTCGCTAGACGCGGAGAAGGCCTTTGATCAGGTTGATTGGGACTTCCTGATCCGCACTCTACAGTGGTTTGGTTTTAATGAGACCTTCATTGGAATGGTACGGGCGAATTATTTTGCTCCGAGCTCCCGAGTCTTGGTGAATGGGGTGGCCTCAGAACCTTTTAAACTTTCCCGGGGTAACCAGGCAGGGGTGCCCACTATCCTCCTTACTGTTTGTGCTCACTATTGAACCTCGTGCAGAACGCATTCAGGCCAATCCAGGTATAGGGGGGGGATCCCGTTTGGCATGGACAAGCACAAGATTTCGCTCTTCGCAGACGATGTGCTGCTTCCCATCATGAGGCCGGCCATTCAATCTGAACTTGCCTCATACGAACAGGCCTCGGGTTTTAAGGTGAACCTCTCGAAATCCTTCCTCCTTAACTTAACCGTGCCTAGGTAGACCATGCGAGCTATTGAAGAAACTTCCCTTTTCCAAAGAACACACAAAGACATCACATACCTCGGAATCAAACTCACCCCCAAGCTCGAACATCTTTACGGAGCTAATTACCCTCCCTTGTTGCACCAGCTTAAAGCTGACCTGGCCAGATGGAGGACAGCCTATCTCTTCTAGATAGGGCGAGTCAACGCCATCAAAATGAAAGTTCACCTGCGCCTGCTGTATCTATTTCAAGGTCTACCTATTCCAGTGGACAGGGCTCTTTTTGCTGAGCTGAAAACAATGACTACTAAGTTGATTTGGCAGGGGCAGAGAGCGCAACTTTCCTACCGCCTGTTAACCAAGTCTAGAGAGGAGGGAGGGTTGGCCCTGCCAGATTTCATTGTATACTACAGAGCAGCCCAACTTAAAGTGATCACATGGACCGACAAATAGTGGGCAGGACAATTTGGGACGTCCTGTGGAAATAGAAACACAATCGACCATGCAATGCCGATATCAGTACTCCTATGGCTACCACCTTAAGGGTTTGGGACGAGTTAGCTAGATCCATGCCCCTTACCACCTTCCCTTCCCCCTACACTCCCATCCACTTCAACCCCGAGTTTCTGCCAGCGCTTCAGGAGGGGTCATTTGAAGCGTGGCGAGAAGGTGGCTGTCTCATGCTCTGTCATATGTTTGAGCGGGGGAAATTGCTCACATTTGCGGAATGTGTCAGAGCCTTTAATCTCCAGCCCTCTGAGGAATATCACTATACACAACTTAAGCATAGGGTCCTACAGCCGCAGATACGGTAGGGCGCCACTAGGGATCTACTCCCAATAGAAAGATTTGCGCAATCAGGGGCCTCCATGAAGAGGACCATCTCTTTCCTTTACTCACTCATAAAGGCTTTGGGATCTCACCCCTCCCCTAGACACCCAAGGTCCTGGGACTGGGACTCAGTATTATCCACCCCATTGGAGAGGAAACAATGGACTTCCCTCTATAGAGACATCCCCAAGTACAATTGTTCCATGTTTTTAAGGGAGGCCCACTACAAAATGATGTATGAATGGTACCTCCACCCTCAGAAGCTACACACTATCTTTCCTAATTCCTCAGATAGGTGTTGGAGGAGTTGCAGGCTACTGGGGGATTTCAAGCATATCTGGTAGGACTGTCCACACATCAAGCCATTTTGGAAGGAGGTTCTCTCCCAAATCAAACTGATTCTGGGCTATCCGATCCCAGACACACTGGAACACACTCTCCTGGGAATTAGGGATCCCAACCTGAAGTGCCAAACGCAGGTGGATCGCTCCGTGATGTGGCTGTGCCTAGGGGCAGCCAAGATGGCTGTGGTAGCTGAATGGAAGAAGGTGGAGGCACCCTCCCTTACCAAATGGCATGCCATGTTATGGCTCGCACTTGCGATGGAAAGAATGGCGGATATTGTGGAAGACTCAAGGAAGGGGTTTGACTATGTTTGTGCTCCCCTGGTTGAATATCTGTTGGAGGGTCTGCCTTTGTTTGCATGTGTCGGGTATGAACAAAACAATTACTTTGTTGTATAAATAAATCAAGGAAAAATAAGGAATCAATCAAAGATGGACCACATAAATTATGAAGTACAGATGACGTGCACAAGATAAGAGTACAAATCACGGTAAAACCAAATTTAAGGGGTGAAAAGCTGTATTTTATATATAAATTGCATAATTTATATAAACACCCATATCACTTGTAAGGCGAGGTTACCAAAGTAACGAACTGTAAAGTGAATCAGTGAGTCAGTGACAAAGTGACATTAGTGACAGAATTGTGCAAAATATACATATACAGATATTGAATACAAAAAACTTTATGTACTAATTATACAAGAAGAGGGCCAGTATTAAGGAGAATCACAATGACGCCGTTTCATGAATGAATCAAAGTATGTATAGAAACAGGTCTTGAACTGGTCCTAGCAATTATCGTCGACGTTTCAACCCAGTGTAAGCGACATTAAATCGTCATGTAGGGTCTTCATCAGGACATTAAAATAAACGATGGCAACCTAGCCAATGGTCTAGGATGGCCTATCAATCAAGCGTTCAAGTGTTGAAGGACAGAGCGCCTCATCCAATGGGGTCTCTCAAACGGCTTCTTCCTGTAAGAAAGGCCGAATCGGGTGAATGTATTACGGCAAATCCAATCCGGATTAGAATTCCATATGATTATGTCAATTGGGAATCAATGCGAAGCGATCACGACTCACGCTACAGCACCACCTTTCTTAGTTGGCTTCCTCCAACTAAGAAAGGTGGTGCTGTAGCGTGAGTCGTGATCGCTTCGCATTGATTCCCAATTGACATAATCATTTGGAATTCTAATCCGGATTGGATTTGCCGTAATACATTCACCCGATTCGGCCTTTCTTACAGGAAGACGCCGTTTGAGAGACCCCATTGGATGAGGTGCTCTGTCCTTCAACACTTGAACGCTTGATTGATAGGCCATCCTAGACCATTGGCTAGGTTGCCATCGTTTATTTTAATGTCCTGATGAAGACCCTACATGACGATTTAATGTCGCTTACACTGGGTTGAAACGTCGTCGATAATTGCTAGGACCAGTTCAAGACCTGTTTCTATACATACTTTGATTCATTCATGAAACGGCGTCATTGTGATTCTCCTTAATACTGGCCCTCTTCTTGTATAATTTGTACATAAAGTTTTTTGTATTCAATATCTGTATATGTATATTTTGCACAATTCTGTCACTAATGTCACTTTGTCACTGATTCACTTTACAGTTCGTTACTTTGGTAACCTCGCCTTACAAGTGATATGGGTGTTTATATAAATGATGCAATTTATATATAAAATACAGCTTTTCACCCCTTAAATTTGGTTTTACCGTGATTTGTACTCTTATCTTGTGCACGTCATCTGTACTTCATAATTTATGTGGTCCATCTTTGATTGATTCCTTATTTTTCCTTGATTTATTTATACAACAAAGTAATTGTTTTGTTCATACCCGACAGAACCATTGTTACTTGTAATAATCATACCCAGGTTCTGAGGGACACAGGGTCACCCCATTGTTTAGATATTTGTTTGCATGTGGGCCATGACTGAGAGCTCTCCATCTCTTTCTAGAACTTCCGTTGGCTCCCCTGATTTGGTGGGGGGGGGGGCTTCCCAGGGTCTTGGGCACCCCCTCTCTCCCTAATCCTGCCTTCACCCATAACTTGAATTTTCATTTACCGTGACACCATAGTTTGTTTATCGGTGTTTATTTCTGTGAGTTATGTGGGGTGAGAGGGGGGGCGGGATGAACACTAAGGACTTTGATGACCTTCCACGAGAACCTGTTGAATTGTGACATATGCCGTGTCAATTTGAGACCTGGTGGGGTCATGCTGAGAACTTTATGGGCTCGCCGAGTCCTAGTACACAAACTGTATACGATACTCTAGCTTTCTGTAACTATTGGCCTATACGATGCATTTATGTCACCTGCCAAAGTTTGGTTTTATTGTCTTGTTTTATCTCTGAAACCAATTAAAATACTTTTGACAAAATAAAAAGATGAGTAAGGGGGGTTTACCCCAGCATAATGATGTTAGGGAGTTAAAATAAGAGTTTTGATTAGTAGTTTATTTTTGTGTTTTGGGGAGTTTATACATCTCTTGGATGCTTGTATTTTATTTTGGAGATTATTTTTTTAATTTCTAGGTTAGATTAATACATTTTAATGTCTATGTACACATTTCATTTTCAAACATATGTGCACTCTAAATTTAGGAGAAGGGTGATAGGAGTTTTGGGGTCAGGCTGGGCAATATTGAAATTTTGGTGTTTTTTTGGGTGTGTGGGTACTTTTTTTTAGATGTTGGCTTATTAACCACTTGGTTTTATAGAAGCACTACTTTTTGGGTTGCTAGTTTTTATGGGAGATAAAAATATATTTATTTTCAAACACATATTAAAAAAATGTGTGCGCTCTCATTTTTAGGAGTACGTTGCTAGTGTTTGAAGGCACTAGGTGGGGAGTAGCTTGATTTTTTGAGTATGGTGTTTATTTTTTATTTTCAGTTTTATACTTAGGTTTTATAAAGATTTGGTTTGGGTGCTAATATTTTTACTTTTATGTTTAAAACGTTTTTATTGAAACAAAACAAACCATGGGGGAGGGGGATAGGAGGTTAGAGTACATATAATACAATCAAAGAAGAAGGGGGCAACTCAAGAGGGTTGGCGATGGATAGCTCGATGGGCCAGGGGAAAAGCACAATAAATGAAAGGCTAGAAATGCAATCTGTGGAATCCCTGCGTGCATATCCAACACCCCAAATCTGAGCAATGAAAGCCAGCATCAACTCAACGAGGCACAATCCACTCCCCCCCCCATCCCCCAGCCCCCCAGTAAAGAAAGGAAGAAAGAAAAAACAATATCCCACCCCCCCCCCGTCCTATGGTCCCGCGCCAGATTAGTCCTCACCAAAAAGCCCCGGACCCCCCCCCCCGAGGGCCCCGTCTCACATGTGATCTAGTCCGCCGGGATCACCGGCGGCGTCAACCTGAGAAGCCTAAGATACCTCGGGCAGGTGAGCTCCCGGAATTCGGTGGACAGCAGCGCTAGAAAGTGTTGCCACAGCTCTTCAAATTGGTCTATCTCCCCCGCCACCGTAAGCGACAGCTTCTCCATTCCCAGCACATGCCAAAGCCTATGCAACCAGCCCGTGATGGAGGGGACAGTGGTGGTGCGCCAGTGGATAAGGATGTTCTGGACCGCAGACCCCAGCGCAATCGCGATCTGCCTGCCCCTGCGGGACTTCAGTGGGTACATTAGGTCATTGGGGAGGCCCAGCAGGACATACGCCGGGAAGCGCGGCAGCTCTATCCCAAAGTGCTTATCCACCTCGTCCAAAACTTCCTTCCAGTAAGCGGTCAGCACGGGGCAATCCCAAAGAATGTGTGAGAGGGTACCCTCCTGCCCGCAGCCCCGCCAGCACCCCTTGTCAGTGTGTTTATGCATTTCATACAGTCTCTCCGGGGTGTAGTACCAATAAGTGGACACCTTGGTAAAGGTCTCCGTAAGGCCCGTGTGATACGCAGAGTGCCGTGCCCGATACGCAATTTTGTCCCATTCCTTGTGGCTGAGTGTCCTACCCAATTCCCTGTGCCAGCGCTCCCTCCCCGGGTTGTAATAGTGAAACGGCAGGGGTTGTAGGTACTTATACAGATCGGTAATTAGCTTAGCGTCGGAGGTCCGGGTGGCCAGCCACCTCTCATACGGTGTAATTTGACAAGCAGCGGTGTCGCGCACTTGGGGCTGGAGGGCCCAATGCCGAACATGCATGTAGCGCAATCTGTCCAGCTCCGTCAGGCCGAACTCCTGGCGGAGTTGCTGAAAAGGAATCACTCCCTCCGGGCCATAGACCTGGAAGAGCGCCCTGCAGCCCGCCTGCACCCAATGGGAGAAAACTCCCGGCTCCATCCCTGGGGAAAAGTCCGGGTTGCCCACTATGGGTGTGAACGGCGAAGGGAAGGTGGTGAGGCCCCGAGCCTCACAGACTGCATCCCACACCCGCAGGGGGACCCGCGTAACGAAAGAAGCGTAAAGGTTAGGGGGGCGATGCGCGCGGCGCAAGAATGGAACCTCTTGTAAGGTGCGGCCCGCCACTGCCTGGTCTTGAAAGAGCCAGTGTTTGTCGGACTCCCACCTGCTCCACTCCACCAGATAACGCAGCTGTGCCGCCTGAAAGTACTTACGGAGGTCCGGAATACCGAGACCCCCCGCCTCCGGGGCAAGCGTGGAGAGGACCCTCTTCATCCGTGGCTTGCGGCCCTGCCACACAAAGCGGGAGATGTCAGCCTGCATTTGTCGTATCCAGCCCACCGGGGGCTGGAGAGGGAGGGCCCGGAAAAGATACAGTATCTGGGGCAACACCGTCATCTTAACCGCCGCGATTCGCCCCAACCAGGACAGTAGGCCCTTGCTCCAGCGACCAAGCTCCTCCTTGATCTTCCTGCTGAGGGAGGCATAATTGGCCGTTACCATCTCCGGCAATGTGGGCGCCAGCAGAATCCCCAGGTATGGCACCGTGGACGGGGACCACTGCATGGGGAAGAGTCGCTGAAGGTCCCTCCTGGTGTCCGCAGCCAGGGACACGTCTAACGCCACTGACTTGCTCATATTCATTTTGAAGCCGGCCGCACAGGCAAAGGCGTCCAGTTCCCGGAGGCAGGCAGGCAGCGACCTCCTAGGGTCGTCCAAGGTCAACAGGACATCGTCCGCGTAGAGACTGACAGTGTGGACATACTGGCCCATCCGGACCCCAATAGCGTCCGGGTTATCGCGAATCCTCTGAGCAAACGGCTCCATGTAGAGGGCAAACAAGAGCGGCGAGAGGGGGCAGCCCTGCCTCGTGCCGCGTTCGATGGCAAATCCGCCGGAGCTACACCCGTTGACCCGTACCGACGCTGAAGGATGCTTATAACAGTTGAATACCATGGTGCGGAACTTATCCCCGATTCCCAATTTCTTGAGAACCAGCTCGAGATACGGCCAATGAACTCTGTCGAAGGCCTTCTCCGCATCAACGGACAGCAACATCCGCTCCCCCGGGACCCGCGAGGCCTTCTCCAGAACATGCGTCACCCGCTTGGTATTGTCAACCGTCTGTCTGCCGGGTACAAAGCCAGCCTGGTCCGCCTCCACTAATCCGGGGAGGTGCGGACCCAGCCGGGACGCTAGAATCCCTGTATACAACTTGAGGTCGACATTTAAAAGCGAGATGGGTCGATACGAACCGCAGAGGGCCCGGTCCTTCCCAGGTTTCGGGATTACCGCGACCGTCGCCCTCAGGAGATCCGGTGGGATGGCTCCCGGTTCGGAAAAGGAATTAAATAGCCGAGTAAGGACAGGGGCCACCGCCGTGCAAAAAGTCTTGTAAAACAAAGACGTGTACCCGTCCGGGCCCTTACCATGCTTCAGCCGCGCGATAGCGGAAATCACTTCCTCAACATGGATATCCCGCTCCAGGTGGTCCGCCTGAACCGGATCCAGCACCGGAAGGGTCACCGACTCCAAGTAGCCTGTGGCATCCCGTGGCGAGGAGGGCTCCTCAGCATACAACGCCTCGTAGAAGCCGCGGAAAGATTCCGCTACCTCTGCGTCCCCGGAGACGGCCACCCCGTCCGTGCCCACCAGTTCCTTCACGACGCCACGCTGCTGCGTGACCCGGAGCCGGTGTGCTAGGAGCTTGCCACATTTGTCCCCCCCAGTGTAGAAGGCATGTTTCAAGCGCAGGGCGGCATACTCCGCCCTATCAAGATCCAGTGCCGACAGGAGCTTCCTCGCAGCCTTCAACTGCCTCCACACCCTTGGCGCCCCTGTGCGGCGGTGGACCTGCTCAAGCTCCCGGACCTGAACGGTCAGCTCGTCCCTCTTCCGTTGCCGCTCCCTATTTTCGGCTGCGGATATAGAGATAAATTCCCCCCGGAGGACTGCCTTCAATGCCGCCCACTGTGTCGCCTGCGAAGTGTCGGTGTTGCTATTGTGAGTTAGGTAGTCCTGTATGACCTCTCCAATGCGCTGCACTACAGACTTTTTGTGTAAAAGGGTATCCTGGAGGCGCCACACCCCCCGAGAGGGGGAGGCCGCCGGCCACTGGAAAACGCCGGTGACTGGTGAATGGTCAGACAGGGTCAGGACCCCGATGTCCGCCGCCGTGGCAGCGGCACGCATCGGTCCACTCACCAGAAGGTAGTCCAGCCGTGAGTAGGTGCGGTGTGCGTGTGAAAAGTAAGAGTAGTCCCTATCCGTGGGGTGCATGGAGCGCCAAAGGTCGTGTAAATCCATTTCCGCAATCCGGGCCTTCACAGCCTGGGACAGTTCCCCCGTCTGCGGGAAGCGCTGCGCCGATCTGTCCATCACAGAATCGAAGACAATATTAAGGTCTCCCCCCAAAATGACGTGGCGGTCGGGAGAAGCAGTGACATCCACCAACACGTAGTCTAGGAAACGTTCTTGGTGGTCGTTTGGGCTATAAACGGAGCCGACCGTAAACGCTATGCCTCCTAAGCGCATGCGATACGCCAGAAGCCTCCCCTTCTGTTCAGCACACTTATACAAAACCTCCCCCCTAAAGGAGCTCGCTAGAAGAATGGCCACCCCCGCCGTCTTGTTCGCTGCCGAGGAGAAGAACTGGGTAGGGAACTTAGCAGAGCGCAGCCTATGGCAATCCCGGGACAATAAGTGGGTCTCCTGCAAAAGGCAAATGTCCGCCTGCGTCCCCTCCAGCAAAGATAAGATCGCTCTGCGCTTCACGGGGTTATTCAGACCCTGAACATTAAGGGTCACTACCTTTAGGGCCGACATTCCTCTCGGGGATCGGGAACGCCGTGCAATGGGCAGGGGATCAGCGGGTAGGGCGCGCGGGGCAGCCGCGCGGGACAAGCCAAAACAGACCAAGCGTGGGCATGGACAACGTCGGACGGGACCTCCCCAACCCCAGAACAACCCCTACACCCACCCAAAACACAACCCTGGCAACTAGCCAAACGCAAACTCAAACACCCCATTGTCCCAGTCAAGCCCCAAAACGGGCAAGTCCGTAGAAAAGAACGAAGTGGACGTCCAGCCACTCACCTCCATCTGCTCCTCCCCGACCCCCCCGCCCCGTACCCAGCAGTTAAAGAAGCTAAAGGCATCTCCCCCCGGAGTGAGTGTTAGGCCGTCAAGGCCACGCCGGTGGAGCCGGCCGAGTCCCTGGCCGCCGCCCTCAAAGCGTCGGCCATGTCCGCCCTGATGGTAGGGGAATCAGGACGCCCTGCACTGGCCGCTGATCGTCGCCTCGTCGACCTCCGCCGGCTCCGTCTCTCCGAGGGCCTCCACGACGGTGTAGCTCCTTCCTCCTCCGCCGCCGTAAGCCCCAGGACTCCACAAATGTCCTGCAAGGAGCGTAGCTGGTGTAGCACCCCATTCCACCGGAAGATCAGGCGGAAGGGATGTCCCCAAGAGTACGGCGTCTCGTGTTCGCGCAAAAAGTCAGTGGCAATCCTGAAGGACCTGCGTTTCTGCAGCGTGATGGCGGAGAGGTCCTGGTAAAGCGCCACCGGCCGCTCCCGGAAAGTCAGGGGCTGTTTCCTGCGGGCCTCAGTCATGATGCGTTCCTTCAGCGGGAAGTCGGGCAGGAAGGCCAAAATGTCCGGTGGAGGTGCCGATGACTGGCGCTGCCGGCCAACCCTATGTGCCCTATCAATGCTAATGGGGAAGTCCGCAGCTTCCCCCAGTATCTCTCGGAACAGGTCCCGCAGGTAGCCCCCCAGATCGGACCCCTCGTCTGCAGTCGGCACACCACGCACTCGAATGTTGTTCCTCCGTGATCTGTTCTCAAGGTCCTCAGAGTGGGCCTGGAGCTCAACACACTGCTCCCGGAGGCGGAGAACGTCCTGTTGAAGATGGACTATCTCCTCCTCCCGGCGTTGGGCCTCCGTCTCCACCGTTTCAACGCGCTCGCCAAGGCCCTCCACTTCCCTGCGCACTTCCCGGACCTCGCTGGCCACCTCCCGCTTCAGTGTCTGGAAGTCCTCCCTGAGGGAGCTAAACAGTTCCTCCATAAAGGTCCTCGTGACGGGTGGCTCCCCCCCAGTCACATCCGTCGAGGCCCGGGAGGACCCCGGCGAAGGCTGTGTTCTGTCCCGCAGTTGCTGGGCCCTGCCAAGCATGTCCGGCAGGGTGCGGTCCCCCTTCTTCGAGCCGCCTCTTCCAGACATCGCAAGCACTGCGGTCGGGCACAGGTCCAGCCGCCCTAGGGATGCCCAGCTGCTGGCAAGCGCTCGACGTGGGTGTCCCCCCACAAGCAGAGTCGCTGCGTCACAGGTGACAAAATGGCGGTCCAGTCCGGTCACCGCCAGCCGCGGGTGCCCATCCGAGACAGCAATGAAAGCTACAGTGGGGGCTCCTCATCAGCACATCCCCCAGAAAGTCAGCCCGGCAGCAGCGGCGGTCACATACATCCACCAGCCAGGGCTCCAGTGAAGGCCAACACCACTGATCCCTCGGGGACAAGATGGCGGCAGGGCGGGGCAGGGCAGAACGACCAGGCCCGGCGACACCACCGGGGACCCAAAACGCACAGCAATCAAAGAGGTTCCGCCACCGGTTTCAGTCTGTCACACGCAAGGGCCCAGACGGGCCGACCCCAACAGAAAGTCCGCCGTACTTCGGTCAAGGGACAGGGGCCCCGCAGTGCGAAGTGTCGCCGACACAAGTCTGAGTGCCAAGCGCCCGTCCTAAGTCTCCCGCACCGTCGGGTCCCCTCCCGCGGCTCCTTCACCTTCCGTCGAGCGACGGGCCAGATTCCCTCCGGATCGCAACTTTCAGCACCAGGCCCAGCCGAGGCGCACGGACAGCACTTCGATGCGCTCCGCCTCCCAGGCCTCCGTCGCTCCTCGAACTCGATTGGACTTTTTGGGGACTTCCCCCGAGGCGATCCGAACCAAAGCGGCAACAATGTGCGCACCAGGTGCTCCGCCACGCTCCTCTCACACGCTGAGCCTCAGCGGGGGGAGAAAAGCATAAGAAAAGGGCTCAAGCTCGGCCGGGCCGGAGGAGCTACGGGAGGAAGCGTCCGCTCACCCCGCCATCTTGGCCACGCCCCCAATATTTTTACTTTTGATGTTTTTTTAAAATATATATTTAAAACATGTTTGGGGTCTAGGTGGGGAGTATTTTAATTATTTTATGCATACATTTTTTGTGGGGGTATGAGTATTAATTTTGTATTTTGAATTTTTATGCTTGGGAGCTTTATAGAAGCAAACAGAACAGATGATGGATGGAATGCTGAACAATGTAAACACTCACCCCCAGTTACAGATCTGGGTTTAATCCATTGGTTTTTTGCTCATCGCGCCATCCCAGTTTGGACATAGCCATATGCAAATCAGTCTTGGTCCTCATGGGAACAGTCCAACACAAACTCCCAAACCAGGTCCTCCCTAGTCCGGAAATAAGCATCCTGGGAGTAGTTTTGGGGTAATGGCCAGGCTAGCTTGAATCCTGTGGCACAGTGAGCACAGGACCCACGTTTAAGTATTTTGGTAGTTATGAAATAATTTCTTTTATAGATATCAAGATATATAGAGACGCTGATTCTTGGCTACCAGCGGGGATCCTACCATTCAATTTTAAATCCTGGAGCTCTTCTGTAACCTGGTTAGATGTCAAATGATGTTTCCTCAAAATAATTTAATAAAGGGGCCAATGTTTCCTCATTTTGCGCAAAGCATTCTTAGCCTATAATTGCAGTGTAGAAATCAGCTACATATTGAGGAGGCATAAAAGCTAATTCAGTTTTATTTCAAACTGTATCTTCTTATCGGACTTGTAGTCGGCTGTTACAGCTCTTTTTTATATTTTCCCTAATTTGACTTCGAAAAGTGAAAAATATCCTTGAATTTTTGTTTTAGTATATATTTTTGTAATAACGTAAATGACTGCTATTCTGAAGTCAATTACTATTTTCTCTTTTACTATTGTTATTTTCCCGTTTCAACAGCTCAATATTCTGTGTAGGTGGAAGACTGCTCATCAGAGACCGTATTACATAAGGTGCCCCGGGGGCGCAACGGGCGTTTGCACCAGCTTTGCACGCCCCCGGGACACTTTGGTATTATAGAAGGGGGCGCTGATGCTTGTGTGTCCCCTTCTATAATACCAATAGCGCTGGTGCACTTAAAGCGCCGGCGCTATCAACAGAGGGTGTTCCCTCATTTGCATAGGGGTGTGTCCTATGCAAATTAGGGAATTCCTTTGACTCTGAAGACCTCAACAAGCGCACTGACAGTGCGAAATTTAAAAGGTGGCGCACTGTTAGTGCGCCTCCTGACAGAAGCCCTCTGCAGGAGGTAAAGGGGGTCCCATGGGCCCCCCAGACATCCCCTTGCAGGCGGGTGCAGTCACTGACTATACCTACCTGCAAGGGGATCTCTAATCCCCTTTAAGAGTGCATGCAGGTGCCGCCTGCACTGTGAAAACACGGAGTAGCTGCTCGTGGCTGCCCCCAGGGCAGCGCTTTCATCATAATGGGGCGCACTGGCATTGTTTGCGCCCGGCGTACCATTTTAAAGATGCGCTGGGTGCAAACAATACCAATATGTAATACGGCCCCTGGTAGTAAAGTATACAGCAGCGGCATGGTAGTATTGTTTTAGAGTGAATAGTGTACATTTTGGGCAAATAAATGGATGGCGTGATGTTTTAAATGCCCCATTCATCATCCAACTGTCACTATTTGCAAACGTGCATGTATTATGGAGAATTCCAAATTAAATTATATATTACTTTTTAGAGGGTTATGAGTATCATAAAGAAACAACACATGATTATAGATTTGTGTTATATGGTCAGGTATGGCAATGTCACTAAACGTTTTGGGTTGGAGTGGTAAACTTTACTTGCTTGTCTTTTTCTCCTTAATGTTCTCATCAAATTTGGGATCACAAGTATGTCTCAGATAACATGCCTGGGGATGTTTTTAGATACCTGCTTTAGGACTTCAACATCGGGCCCATTGGAGGTTGCAGTTCAATATAGTCCCCCAAAGTGACCGCTCTGGGTAGAGAAATAGTTCACACATCTCCAATGAGCCTTCGGTTCAGTATGTTTTTCTGTACAATAATGGTACGACTCATGCTTTAGTAAATGGTTCCCTCTTTTTTAATCCACAAAATGGATCTCATTCATGTTTTACTTTTTTAACACTGTATATGAAATATACAGAAAAGCATGCAAAGAGAAAAATTATAAGTGCTGTGTTTTGACTCTTCAGATTCCTTACTTACCCTCTTTTAAATGTAATGGAAGATCGTTTAAATTTTTGCTAAAGATGATTTTGTTCTTCTTGGGATTGATTGAAACATATTTTTATTTTTAAATAAGAATTTTCCCCTATGATTCCCCTTCTTTATTTTAATATACCTGCAAATTAGAATTTTATTTCGCTATCTTTCAGGTAGATGAAAGGAGTTAATTATGTACTAACTTAGATGTAATGTTGTTAATAATTAGTTTCATTTTTTAAAACTCTTTTGTTTTAGTCTTTTCCTTTTTAACTTTTTCATTTGTAATGTTGTGGCATCCTGCTGTATTATTCTTCTTTAAAGGAAGTAAGGGGCGTATTATCAAGCACGGCGTTAAAATTATCGCCGCTTTTACGGCAGAAAACTGCCGCTAAAGTGGCGATAATGGGCTTGATAATATGCCACAGAGAATTCCAATAGAAGCCCATGTTGACACAAGAAAATGGGCTTCTATGGGAATTCTCTAGGGCATATTATCAAGCCCATTATCGCCGCTTTAGCGGCAGTTGTCTGCCGCTAAAGCGGCGATAATTTTAACGCCGTTTCTTGATAATATGCCTCTAATTATTTTCTGAACTGGGGTCAGATTACAAGTTTGGCAGTAAGGGAGCCTCAACTGAAACGGCGTTGGCAGTCCGCCCATCATATTACGATGTTAGCGGTTTGCAGAACAGAAGACTACCGGAGCACCATCGCCACAGTCAGCCATTCTCCGACCACCTTGATGGTGGCATTGGGAAAGCAGCAACCAGAGGGCAGTACAGGCAAGTTCACCGCCATCGGAATTCTGAGTTGGCTTTCTGTTGAGTCGACTGTGGCGGGAAAACCGCCTGCTTTGAGTCAGCAGAATCGAAGGTGCATACTCACCTGTTTCCTTTTCTTCCCTTCAGTCTCTCCACGTGAATCCCTTCCTCCAGGGCCCCCCTTCACCGCAGCATCTTGCCCCCGAAGAAAACGTCCCAGGTGGTGCCAAAATCGAGGTAAGTCCATTTTGCAGTTTTCCCATTGACAGGACAGGGCACATATGGTCCAGACTCCAGCAATGGGAAAGCACTTGTGATATATATTTTTTCACATGTATTAGGCATATGTGTACATTTAAGACTTCAGTGGAGTCAAAATATACACACCTGCATCAAAACGTATGAAAAGCATTCCCTGCCGTCAGAAACACTGCGGCTGGCCCAGTGGTGGCTTTGTAATACGGCGGGCAGGAGACTACCACCAGGAGGTCTTCTTGGGACCGCCACCGTAACAGTTAGAACTTTTATTTTAAATTCTAAAAAGTGTCTTAGTAAAAAATAAGAAACCCAGCATGTCACTTCAATGTTCATCCCCTCATGAGTGACCACAAAATGGTGGCTGCTGTCTTTGTCTATGTTTCTTCATGGGTAACCCATAATATTTTTAAAATATTATTCAGAATGTACATTTTCTTCGAAATACATGACTGAAGCAATTTGTTCTGCTGCATTCTGCTTAAAATGTGCATTTTGACCTTCATTTGGGTGCGAATGTGAGTGCCATGTTTGTTGCGGACAATTTTATTTGATCAATTAATTAGGATAGTGCACAGAAGTCTAACGCGTTTAAGACAAAAATAGCCAGTGAAAGTTCGAAATAAGCAAGAAAATTGCCCAATCAACAGACCAGAGCTTTGCCCACAATCAGTTGGAACATGTAATGCTAAAATCCATACATTTTGGTACTGCATTTGTACACTTTTTCCTAAAGCAAGTGAATGGGAGCGAGAACACATTATAAAATCGAAACTCATAGATAAGCACTAATGAGCAGGTGACAGGCTCTTCTACTGGGAAGGATGCTGGAAGACCTTGATGGAAAAGATACAAGTATCACCAGTAAGATCTGACTTTACTGCTTTCTAAAATCCTTGCTTCAATGTGCCAACTTCAAGATGAGGTAACGCTTACTAGAGTTGTTCAACTCAAATGTGTAGTGTACAAAACAGGTTAACAAGATGGAGACTCATTAAAAATATGTGTAAGTGTGCAACAATACTAAAGCTTTAGGGGTATTCAAACAGGTATAAAACTGAAATAGCATTTGATTGACAAAATTTAACAGCACACCATAAGGCACATAGTGGTATTTGCATTTTCATTGAGTATGCAGGCACATATGCATGTGAATTTACTTTCTCAGGCACTAATACTCTGCCCAATAAGTACGGATGCAGCATGGTACATTATTTTGTTTCCTATTTTGAGATTTTCTCCACAGAATGAAACAAAAGCTGCAGATACAAAGGGATATATGTACAAGCCCCTAGTGCCACCGAAGCGTCACTTTTTTTGACGCTCTGGTGCCGGTATGCCCTGCACCATATTTACAAAGTGACGTTAAGCCACTTTTTGTGGCCTAACGGGGCTTTGTAAATATGCTACCCTTTCATGCAGGTATCTGCGTTAAAGGCGTGTGCAATGGGTGTTGCTGTGGGCGTTCCACTGCAACGCCCATTGCTTTTGATGCTGATCCAGATTTACAAGGAGTTATGAATCTGTGGCAGCGCCAAAAACAAACACCATGCAAGGGCAGGCGTTAGAATGGTGCATGAGAAGAAATGCTTTTATTTCTCGTTTTTCTTTTTCTTTCTGTGCTGTAGCGCACATGAAAAGAGCAAAAAGCCTTTAATGATTGTTTATGTGCAGGAAATGATCATTATTTACTGATTATTTATGTGTAGGACGGGACACCTTCCTGCACATAAACAATCATTAAATAATGCTGATTTGCTACTTCTATGTGGAGAATGCAGCACACATAGAAGTAACAAATAGCCATTATAGATTGTTTATGAGCAGGAAGGAATCTTCCTGCACATAAACAATCATTTCCTGTAACACAGACACCCTAGCACATAATTTTAGCGCCAGCGGTAGGGAAAGAACAGGGGTGCGCCGTACTGTAGTAAATATGGTGCATCCCTATGTTTTGGAAATGTCGGAGCAAGGCGCGCTCCAACATTTTTTGTACATATGACCCAAAGTAAATGTGTGCTGGCTACGGCATGTTTTACCTCTTTTCAAGCAATATTCCCCATTTACATTTGTACAGTTTTTTATGCCTAAATGTAAAAACGGGAAATTAATGCATGTGTGATTTTAGTATTTTTTCCAATTTGGATGCAAATTCATATGTGAGCTAAAATTTTGCAAACCGAACTCAGAATGAGGCCTTTACTTTATAGTCTGGTGTCGTTTTCATTGACCTCTAAGAAACAACTTGGAGAGGTCCCATGTAGCAGTGCATAATGTTGGACTAATGATTTTTGACCACCACCTGTGTTTTTTGTGTGTTTTGCAATATTTCTTTCTTGATGTTCAAAGATTTTTCAAGAGTTCAGAAAAGGGACCTCCTCCCGTTTAACTCTAAACCCCTCTCCTCCGTTGGAGCTGCATGAAACCTGGATTTCCATAGACCGGACTTAACATGCTAACAACCTGGTAAATTTTATGCAGCTGCATTGAAGAGCACCAGGCTTATTAAACCCATGAAAATGCTTTTACGTCTCTTTTAACTTTGCCCTCCCTCACAGATCGATTTGCACAAAACTTGCCATATACATAGAAATCTTAACTTGTATATGTCTCCTAAATTTCGTGTGGATTCATCAAATAGCTTAGAGTGTTGCATCAATTCTGTAAAAGCAGACGTTGTAGGTGGAGAGCAGCTCATTTACACGGAGCACTGTACACCACCATCAGCACTCTAAATATGCTCACCTCAAATGTCTGTTTTTCTAGCAAAGTATGCAAGCATCTGATAAGCCCAATGCCATCCACACCGTGCTAGAAAAGGGAAGTCTTTTGCCATTTTTGCAATTTCCTTAAGCATATGAGTAGCAAGTACTATCTACTTTCTGCTACTTTTTTTGCATAATTTTGTGGCACTCTAAGCTTGAAAGGGCATTGTTTGGATTCATACTGGGTGCTCCCTCATATCTGGAAAAAAACATGTTTCTCTGACAAGATCTAATGAGAGCAACACACTTGTCAGAAACTTCTTTTACTTTTTCCCGATTGGCTTGAATAGTGTTTTATCAATCTAAAGCTGCAATACTTTAACTGGAATAGTAAAATGACTGTTATTTTTGGCTTAGTATATGTAGCCCGATGTTGTAGCAACCGGTCTGGCTGTTTCTGTACAGCGGATCCATCTTTAAATTTGAGGTATTTATATGGCCGATGGGAAGTAAATCATCCCTTGGCTAATCAGATTTAAGTATTTTTAGGTCTCGCCTAGCAACGCAGCGCATGCGTTGCTCGATTGGCGAGATCTATTGTCATTGATTTTCTGCCGAAGGTGGACAGGAGATGAGCACGCGCCTGGACAGGCGATATGCACGGAGATGTGCACGCGCCCGGACAGGGGATGTGCATGTGTACGGCTCGCCGGCGTTTCAGCAGAACGCGAGCATGGCGCGCTTTCACTTTCTTAGTTGCAGTGTTGTACTTTACTTTGTACTAAGGGTGGGCAGAATTAGCGAGTGCCTTTCGCAAAATATCATGAAATGGCAAAAAATCTCCGCGATCACGCAAAATTTCTCGTGATCACGGAGATTTTGGTGTGCTGATTAATGGGTTACTGAATTTCACCTTCAACTCGGGCACCGGCTTTATTTATAATTATATCTGTAAGACTTACAGATATAAATAAAGCAGGTGCCCGAGTTGAAGGTCAAATAAAAGTGCTTCCTGTTGGGGTTTAATTTTTGTGACACGAGCATCGTGCCAGAATGAATCCTGCCCTGCATATTTACCCAAGAAGATGCCACCGTTTTGTGCAATACCTCTACTCAACTGGAGTACTTTCTACTGGCTAATCAGTAAGTGCTACCTCGTTGGATAAATGTATGTGCTTTTCCTACACTACAGCTGCGTAAAGGGCCAGAAGAGTTGTCTACTGCGACCATGTGTGTCTGTAACGTTGCCACCGCGCCAACGGGCGCCCAAGAAGATGCCACCGTTTTGTGCAATACCTCTACTCAACTGGAGTACTTTCTACTGGCTAATCAGTAAGTGCTACCTCGTTGGGTAAATGTATGTGCTTTTCCTACACTACAGCTGCGTAAAGGGCCAGAAGAGTTGTCTACAGCGTTGCCACCGTGCCAACGGGCGCCGGGGTCCCTCGAGTGAGCTGTCCATCATAGTGGGGGAAAGGGCGGGAAGACGTTGCACACCACTGGTGTGTGGGGCGGGGCCAAACGGGCAGGGCTTCCATGCAGTTCACATGCCTCTTGTTTATAAAGGGCCAGAGACGGATCAGAGCAGCAGATGAGGAGACAGAACCTCCTGGTGTCAGGAACTACACAGGGATTGTGCTCGAGAAACTCATGGATGCACAGAGCTCCATCAAGGATGACAGCAAATTGCTGGTGGTAGATATGGGGAGACAGCAGCACACCTGCCTAGGCGACAATTTCCGTTCCCTCGCGGATCGTGGAAGTTTTGACACTTTCGCGTTTCGTGCCGAACGTGAAAATGTCGAATTTTCGTAATTTCCGCGAGCTGAACAGAAATTGTCGCCCACCCTTACTTTGTAACCACCCCCTCCTGCTGCTCGTGCAAGACACGCGCGACTTCAACGAGAAAATATCTGCACCACACAAAACTGTGTTGGACTCGTTTTCTGCACTGTAATGGCCAATGCCATACTGGTATGGGCTACATGGGTCCATTTTTTGTTTTCCGAAGGGGCTGGCATCCCTGACAGTGCGGTAGGCTTCCTATGGTCATAGAACTTAGTAGAGGTTTCAGCATATGGGGCGTTTTCGATCCTTGTCCATACTAATTCCAATTCACCTATCATCACATAGGCAGTTTCAGATGTCAACAGATCTCGTCGCCCTGATGGTGAAGCAGACTGGGGGTAAAATGGTTGGCCGCCAGACAAATAGGGGGGCCCCACCACCGTATACCGTCCACAAAATAAGGCTAGATCGTCCGTTCATCAAGAAAGATCCACAAGTGGTGAAACAAAGTAATTTATAAAGCATAGGAAAATACTACATTGTCTCGTCTTTTCGTCATAGTCATAATAAAAGCTGCAGGCCTCTCATTCTCCACTTTGTAATAATTTTATATTTCTGAGTTAAATAGGAACGAGCAACGCAAGATCCGGTGGTGCATTTCTAAAAGGAAATGTGGACCAACGCCGACCACACTGCATGTTTCCCTTCACTGCTGGCAGCCTGAAATGTGTATTGATGGGCATCAAGAAAGAAGTCTAACAAGAATATCCACTTACGTCTCTCGGATAACACTTCCGGTCAGTCTCAGTCCAGGCTCGCATCCGCCCCCAATCTTCCTTAGGCCGGTGCGGCCCCACCTTCGGTTGCTTGTCGAAGCAGCCAGAATCTGAGAGGTCGGAAGGTCCGGTATTAACAGCTACCCGAACCGAAAATTTTAGCCCCAACCCTTTCCTGGGTCTCTTACCACAGTACCAGCTTCTTACTAACAAGCATTTACAATGCAATAGTTCTCACAGTTACGAGAGTTTCAGCTATTGGCATTGTAAATAACAATGCCTTTTATTTATGTTTTTAAAACAAAAATAAAAGGCATTATTATTTGCAATGTCAATAGCTCAAACTCACGTAAATGCAAGACCTATTGCATTGCAAATGCTTGTTATAATTTTGTAGCCACAGAGGTCTTCATATCCAGCACCAAAGATCCTCTGTGTGCCCACAGTGTATAGCTGGCATCCTGATTTTTTATTTTGTTTCTAGTCTTTCACTAATATAGTGTGTGCTCAGAAGCCTAGGTCTGTCCCTTGACATTAATGAAGGCATGGACTTGTCCTGTGACCTGGGAGGGTGCACCAAGCAAGCCCTCGTAATATAGTAGACTATGCTACCTGTTGGGGAGCTTAACACATAGAGTGCTGGTGGCAGCATGCTGTGCTTTGTGAATCCATACCATAGTTGTAAGCAGACATTTTTATCTCTGTTATTTGAGTTGTGGACCTACCAGCTCATGTGTGTAAAGTTCTGCTTCTCTGCGCTTACCTAGATCCTAACACTGACATCCCAAGCATTTTTTATGCAAGTACTTGCATGTAGCCTGCATGGTACATGTATGTGTGTATGAGTGAACCAGAGTAATGGAGGCCTTCGGGTTCCATTTTAGAATCCCATGGCCTGTACAACTGCATAAGATGGAGGTGAGCTTATTTTCCCAGACAGTGACTGTGCATTGTTGACATTCCTAAAGCTGGAAGAAGGCAATTTAGACATTGGAATGGGGAAAGAGGACAAAATTCGTTAGGTCCTTTTGTGGAGAGGGCCTGCTGACCAGTCTTCACCCTTGGACCTAGCTCACCGCGGCTGTTATGAGGCCTCTCTTCAGTCGATCCAGGCAACTTGAGCACACCGGGGATGAGTCATTGATCTCCCCGTAACCTACCTTTGTAATTCTTCCAAGCCTGCACGTTCCCATGCTGCCACGCTGCCAAGGGGCGGACATCGTTCCCGTCGCACATGCTACCTTGTGGTCCACATCCGGGACCCAAAGCAACCTCTCAGGCATTCTGATTCACTAGTCCTGATGATGATACCATAACCGTTGTTGGGGATCGAAACGTTGTCGACAACCACATCTTAACTCCAACTGTTATTCATGATTTATGTGGAGTACAAGATGTTCTTTTAATTGTGACTATTGTTATTTTTGTATCACCACAAAGTCACCTTACAGTTGTATTCCTGAGGTCAGGAAATCTGCGGATTTCCAGGACCTCGCAACTTCCTGCCCACTTCATGATACTGTATGTTTTTCGTGTTTATCGAATATGTAAATAAATACAAATATCTTCCATTTGGACAGTAATATACCCAACCCTGATTCTAGTTTTGTGATAATGGGTGTGTATTTTTCTTGAAAGGGACTGTTGTCTCTAATAACATACTGCTACCCTTAGTCCCTTCTGACTTATAGAGTTCCCTTGTCTTTTGTTTACAGACTACTCTTCCTGGACACTTGCTGTAAGAGCTGACCACCTGTCCTGAGAGCCCATAAACCAGTCTGCCAGTTGAGAGAGAGGTAGGATGCCTGCCAATACTCCATGAAGAGTGACCTCCTTGAGGACTTGGACGCAGTGACTCCTGTGTGGTGTATCTGCTTGAGCAAAGGACTACAGAGAGAAATCTGTGCGCTGTCAGTGTCAGTGGTTGTAGGAAAGTAGGATCTGATTTTATGGTTACCCCCACTTTTTGCCTGGTGCTATGCTGTTTCTGACTAGTCTGACTGGGATCCTGCTAACCAGGACCCCAGTCTATGGGCTTACTTCCCTAAATTGGTTATGGTAAGTACTTAGGTACATCCCAGATTGGATACTGGTTTACCCTGAGAAGTCCCTAGTATATGGTATTGAGGTATCCAGGGCATAGGTACACCAGGGGTCCCCCATGGGCTGGAGCATGTATTATGCCAATCATGGGAGATCACTCAAACTGTAATTACAGGCCTGCAATTGCAGCCTGTGTAAGCTGGTGCTAGCACTACTTACGACTGATGTAGTTTTCCCTTTATGTAAGGTCACTACCCTTAAAACCTATAAATTACCCCTAAAGCAGCTAAAGGCAGGGTTCTCGGTTCTAAGTGAGAGGGTGCCCTTGCATGAGCACGACACCTCCTTAACTTTCGGAGTCCATTCTCCGAGGTTGTAAAGTGCATCAGCCATTACGATACATAGATTGACCATGGGTCATTATGTGATGACTATCTGTAAACTGTCTGTAACAAGCCCTATCATGTTTGGTATCAAACATGTTGGAGTCATACCCCCACACCATAAACAGTATAGGAGGTATGATTCCATGCTCTGTAAGGCTACTCCGCGAGGCCCTCGGTGCGCCCGGTAACAATCTTCTAGACCGAGACAGCCCAACATGGCTGCTGCCGACCAGAGGCATGATTCTGCCCTCCTGCTGGTGAGCCAAGCTTGAGCAGGGAAAGGCAGAACAATAGGTATCCTGTCACTGGGAGGTGTAGCCACCTCCCATCCAGGGTTTAGTGTATAGGGGCCGGGAGGGGGCGCTGGCTGGTGCCACTCAGTCTGCTTGAGGGACACATTTGGTGCCTTCCTTGCATACTACAGTTCAAACCAGCTCAGGGAGCCGTTGGCTCCCGCTTTGCCGTGAAACTAGACAAAGGACATGGGAGTATCCTCCCCACTGTCCGACCACTCGCCTGGGACGGAACCCTGAATTGCCCCAACCCTTTCCTTAGGATACTTAAGGGCTTACCTGTAGGTGGGTCCCTAGATTCGTCGTGGGACAAGATTCACATCAAGACAACACTTCTTCGACTGTTTGGGCACTCTGGACTTTCGCTGGACCTTGCTCTGGGCTACGAGACTGCAACTGGGAAGACTCCTGCTGCTCCTGGTCTCATCATCCTGCAAGTCTTGTTAAATGGTAGCGGCAGTATCAGTCGATAACCTTTCAAGTATTTGCCCGGCGGTAATCGCCTCTCATACCACTCGATAATTTACCAATGAAAGAGGCAGGCGCCGGAGACTGGAAGGCAGGAAACAAAGTTTTATTCCGTCGGAGCAGAACACATCAGATCAGACAGCAAGGTATCGTCACGAGGTGCTCTAGCTGCATCTCTGAGACCTGGTCTCTTATACACTGGTTTATTGCTTTATTACACATAGTACATTCTTGAGGTTCCCTTGATGTATGGGAGAATATCCCCTGAAGCCCCGGTTCAGATCCGATCCCACACATAGATACAGTAGAAGTTCCCACCCCACCCACAGTAGGAGATGGCTATTGCGCAGCAGGGTATTCCGCCAATTCCTGGGGGTGTGTGTGACCGGTCGGGTCTCAGGGGGTAGGGGCTTTGATCTACTGTAATCCCTTTGATGTGGGGTGTTTCCCTTACAGTAGGGGCAAAAAACTGCATCCGCAGGGCTAGGTGATGGCCTGGGACCAGTTCAGACAATGGGGCGCAGAGGAAGGGGGGTTATCAAAAGGAGAGGCATGACCATGTATGGGTTGTCGGTCGGAAGTGGTTCCGTAGCAGGGTCGCGCAGAAGGAGAGGGTTTATGGCCTGTATGAGAGAGCGGGGGTGGCCGGCGCGCGGGGGATGCTCGCAGCGCCAAGGGGAACGCGCTGGCGATTGACAATGAGCGGGGAGAGAGTGGGGTGCCTAAAATGGCGGCCGTGCATTCGCTGTGCGTGGCGCTGGGGAGAGGCAAGATGGCGCAGATAATGTTCAGTTTGCAAGCTAAAATTCCACAGTCCTCCCTTTTAACATATCTCGTCAGCTTGCCTGGCCAATATTCACCTTTGTTAGCCTTTCAGTTATAGTATCGTCAATGTTCGTCATACATTTCTTAAAGATACAGAGTCGTTAGGGCAGGCAGGAGTAATCTGACACATTTGTACATTGTCTCATACAGTTTGATAAAGTAGGCGAGGAGGAAGTACATTCAAAATTACATTAGCTGCGCCGCATGTCAGGCCCAGGTGAGCTTGTTTGAGTATGAATAGGATATTGTCCCAGTGTATAGTCGGAAGTGATTGATGCAGCATCATGAAAACTCAATAGGAAGATAGTTAATAAAAAGGTGGTTGGGAGAGGGTTTTTAACTTAACATAGGTTCTTCTTGCCAGTGTCCTATTATAAAGAGCCATCACTGGTAAGCTCTTGTTGTTGTTCTTCTTTTGTTGGCACTGTTGAGCACCGGCGGTGGAGCTAAGGTCCAGCTCAAATCTGATTTCTCACGTGGCAGGGTGTGACCACTCACTGTTCTCTGATCACAGTCCTGTTCCTTAACACAGTTCACCATAGGTACTTTGAGACAGGGTACCTGCCTTTTGTTCTTCGGTAGTAGGTCAAAGTCATAATCCAAATGAAAGAGGAAGAGAGAAGGGGGTGGCGTGCTTCGGGATGTCGAGGGAAGAGGGGTGGCGTGGGATCGGATCAAAAATGCGGACCAAGGAGAGCAGAATCTTTCAGCACTGGGCCCATCAATCGGGCCCGACGGGTTGAGACTTCAGGCACGCTGGTCAGTGAGCAGGGGCCTCGATGTAGCCCCTTGCGCTTATCATTCTGATAATGGTGTCTCGTCTCACGTCCTTTTTGCTTCGTAGCTTCCCCCTTGGTCGATGTCATAGATGCTTTATGGTCCGCAGCCAGGCTGTGCGTCACGTCCGACCCCTCTCTTCCGATGGCTGCAGGTTATCTTTGAATGGGTTATAAGAAACGAAAGTCTTAGAGATTTTGGCAGGGAAGACATTTACATACTTCATCCTCTCTCCCAACCACCGAGTAGTTGCGGAAATGCTCTTATCTGTTACTGTATGATTGGTGTCTATTAACTCTGATGTTAATGTGCGTGTTACTAATCTATTAATTATTGCCGTGGTGCAGGGTTCTGTGGGTGTCCCTGTCCATCGTCTGGCCTTCTAGGTGTTGATTTCTGCGCCCTATAATCGTTGCAGGAAGCCTGACATCTGTCAACTTCCTGGTTTATTAAAAATTCGAACCGGCTTCTCCGGTGGAGACTCATTCACCTCAACATAAGGTTTGGTAATACACATCTTCCTCCGAGGACTACTAAGTTTATGAAAAAGTAAGTGCGAGGTGCTACTGTCATGCGTTCATGAGTATCCTTTTCAGGGAGGAACATAAGCTAAGCATTATTTTTGCTGGGGACAGTAGGTAACCCTTTATCAGTTTAGGCGATGGATTTATTAGAAAACAGGGCCATCAGCTGTTTCGTTCGAAATACTCTGAGACGGCTAGTATAGGGCTGGGGTTATCTTTGGGAGAACAGGGTGCTTTAGACATTCTATTTCGGGCTAATTGGTCAGGGGTAATTCTGGGTGGTGGAGATGGTGTCCTTTAAAAACAAAAACCACTGACATATAGTCCCCGTGTTGAGGGTCGGATTGGGAGACATCAGTCGTCTTACCTGTCCTCTCTTTCTCAGCCGATTAGGCTCAACATTTGTAAAAAGGAGAGGTAGTAACGTGGTAAAGTATGGTCGTTTTGTTTCTGTCAATTTGTTCGAACACCACCGTGTTCAGGCCAATTATACTCTTACCGAAGAGGTATGTGTCGTTAATTTATTCAAGAAGAAAGAGGGCAAGAAAGAGCCTTTTGTGAGGGAGGGGGGGGAAGAGAGAGAGAGAGAGAGAGAGAGAGAGAGAGAGAGAGAGAGAGAGAGAGAGAGAGAGAGAGACGTGTGCATCAAGTAGGCTATTTGGCATACATGCGACACAAAACGAGAGAGAGAGACATGGGTAAGATAATAGGCCACTTGGTGCACACACAACATGGAGTAGCATGGGTTTGTTCCATGTAAGAAAACACAAGCGGGGAAAAGACATAAATTCGGTGATCACGTGAACACAAATGCCGGATAGGGTGTGACAGTACATGCATCAAGACGGAGACTTAAGACGGAGACTCAGGGCTGCGTTGAGCATGGGGACTTCTCCTTTCCTATCCTCTATTCCTATGCATGCTGCGTACCTTTAGTATTTTGTAGTTTTATCTTAGGGGGTGTCTGACCCTTTATTCTCCTCCCTTTGATCGGTGGACGAGCACTTCAATCATACAGTGACGCTCTCTTCAAGTGACCCAAGCATAAAATGCATACACACTCATGCCGTATAATCGTAGCACACATGCACAATCATATCATACAGTTTTTCATGTTCCCAATGGTGGTCTGTATTTTACGCACTATCTCACAACGTTTGTCTATGCTTTCCCTGATATTGAACTCGGTGCGGTCCATGTCCACTCCATTCTTCAGTCGGAACTTCGTTGTGACCTATAGAGGGGAAAAAGAGGGGAGGGGAGGTGCAGTATTCAAAATACCCTAGCGCGCGCAGACACGAAAAAGTTCTACCTACCATGTACCAGGCTAGCCGCAGGAGTGGGTAATACCACAGACCTATTATTCTTTTTTTTTGTTTGAGGCAAAGATGCTCTAGTTTATTCATCTCCTAAATTCGGGTTCCCTGGTCGTACATGCATTTCTCAATCGGTCGTATATTATGGTGCAAGATACCATACCTTGCGTTCGGCATATACCTTAAGTTATAATTGATCGCCGATTTGACAACTCTTGGAAAGGGACAGGTGTGATGGGTACAAATTCCGTTTAAACAAAAAGATTTTTAGGCAAATTGAGTCTGTATTATCTGTATGCTTTCGCTTAGGAGTAACAATCATTTATTCAAAAGAAAAACCTTCAACAACCTAGATGAGTTGTCATGACACTGATTCCGTAATTCCTTTTTAAGAAGCCCTTTATTTAAGACGATGTCAGTTATACAAATACGGGCCTACAACCGCTTATAGGCCGGCCACGGCGCGAGAGGCGTCGAGCAACATGAGCAGCACTATATTAGCATAAAATCGGTTTCCCCCCCCCCATCATGTGTGAAAGCATCGCATATATATATATATACATCTCTTTTTAACACAAATATCACGCGACTGGAACGCCACAAGGAGTTGTAGGCCACTCCTACATCGGCGCCATCTTGGGGCGGGGTCGGGCCAGTGTACAGTCTAAGTCTTTCCATGAATTAGCTGTTGGACCAGAATTCCTTTCGATAGTTCGAGAACTTTCGTTAGCGTCAACTTTGCGTCAGCATGGCGTCACTGCGACCTCGTAGCAATGCCATGGTTCGTTTTCGGGGCGGGGCAGCAGGCGGGCTCTTCCGCCGACGCTTTGAACCAGTCTTTCTCACTGCACCAAGCGGAGGCAAGGTGGCTGCCGCCCGGGGCAAAGAGCAATGGCGGCGGTTTGTCCTTACCGGAAGTCTGCGGGAGTCGAGTGTCAAATGACTCCAGCCGGTTCTGCAATAGCTGAGGGGAGCATTTTGTCAAGGGTGGGGCCTACGCCCAAGCAGACAAGCTTTCGAGTCCAGAATTGTCTCACGGTGGGCCAGGCCTGGAACCGGAGGCGTCAACCGCCGGAGTCCAAGGGCAGCAGTAGCAGCAGCTCTTCGGTACGACTATCGGAGAGGGGCCAACAGCAGCTACAGCGGCAGTTCAGATGGTATTGCCACCGGAGTGGTCCCAGTAGCAGCGACGACAGCAGTTTGGATGGTATCACCACCGGGGTGGGTCCCCGATTACTTGGCTACGGGGGCCCACTCCTCGCGTCGGGTGCTAGTGGCAGTCCTGGTGAACCCTGTGCTTGGGTGGTTGCCTGGCGGCCGCGTGCAGGGGCGCCGGCTCAGCCGAACGGCGAATGAAGTGGCAGGGCGCAACTCAGCTGGCTGACGTGTGAAAGATGCGGTTGGGGTGCCCTCATCTGCTGGCGAGGTGGGGGAGGCCCGTCCGCGTCGCCTCCCCCCGCCAGGGCGTCAGCCCTTAAAGAAGAGGAGAATGGGAAGGTCCGCACAGCGTGCCAGGGTGCAATTCAGCAGACCGATGAAAAAGATGGCTGGGGTGCCCGGCGAGCCTCCACCTGGGGAGGTGGGGGAGGTCCGTCCGCGTCGCCTCCCCCCGCCAGGGCATCAGCCATTATTAAAGAAAGAAGAAAGAAGACGGGAAGGTCCGTACAGCGTGGCGGACTCCGCCTTGGTGTTGCCAGAACTTCGGTGCTTCGTATAGCCTCCGGCCTATTCGCACAGTCGCCCGCCACTGATGTCAAGGGATTTTTGCATGGCTTTTATAGCCCAAAGTCAACTAAAAGGGACCGCCCAAAACAGGCCAATGTTGCAACTTCGAGGAAGGAGAGGCGAGGACGGTGTCACGTGGACGTAAATGCTTTGGGATGCAGGTCGCAGCAGACTGTCATGTAAATAGTTGTTTAAAACATGTTTTAACCTGTTCATCTTTGTCGGAATGTTGTTATACCTATAAGTTATTAAAAAAATGTTTAACCATACTATTTTGTTGGAGCGTTGTACGTATCAGCGATCTAGTTAGTGTATTCGGAAAATGGCGTTGTTCGATTGCACGTGAACCTAATCAAGTTTGGTGACGTTGATGGTGGGTATCAACAAACTTCCGGTTGTGTCTATTGGGGTCCCTATTTTTGTTCAGTTCCAAAAGGACCGGGCACTGGGATTTCCAGTGTCCGAACCCTCTACAGAACGCACATTGATTCCCATCTAAGTCTCTCCGTCCGTTGTAGGGTGTAGGTGTAGGGTCTCTAGGGGGTAGCTTTCTAGGGGCGGTTGGTTGGTAATTCTCTTTCGGGGGTTCCCTTCCTATTGTCACCCCTTGCAACTGTGCTATCATCACCCTCTCCTTTAATTCCTTTTTCTTCTTCTCTGACGCCCTATCGTTCTCGTTCTTCTGGTTTTCGTAGTATTGGGCCATCTGGAGAATTGCTGCGGGTTTGGAGGCTGCCCAACTACTCTCGCTGGTCTGTAGCTTCTGGGAAACTTCTTGTGACAGACCCTTTACATAATTCTGGACAAAGAGGTGGTGTCCGGTTGCGGTGGTCATGTCTTGGCCACTGTAATCGGAAAACACAGTCTCGAATCGGGAGAAGTATTCAGACACATCCTCCTGGGGTTTCTGGCGGCAAGCCGTCACTATCGACCAGTCTACCTTTCTTTCTGGGATTAGAGTCTTCAGCTTTTGTACAATCTTGTCTGGGAGCTCTAAGATGGCTTTCGGGGGTTTCTGTCCTGGTTCTCGCTGTTTGTCTATGGTATCGAGTTGTACCCAGGTATATCCGAACGGCTCAGCGTGGTCAACTTTCCGGATTTGTTTCCACACATCAGCCGGCAGGCATAGCCCAAAGAACAAGTCGATATCTGCTAACGTCATTATCGTTGAGCCTAAGGCTGTACCCAATTCTGTGTAGAAGGCAGTCGGGTTCTTTCTCAAGTCGGGTAGAGTCTTTCTAAAAGTCAAAATATCTTGCCGGTCCCACGGCTGATAGACCCAGTTATATACAACCCTTCCCTTCGCATCTTGGTGGTTGATGTCGTCGTGTGTTCCCTGGCCTCGTGGGGGGACCCAGTAGGGGGCAGCTTCTTTAATGGGCATCATGGCATCAGCCCTTCCTCCCTGGGGTTTAGTTGCTATGGGGGTTTCTGTTTTGGTGGTCTGTCCATGTTCTTTAAGGTGTCGGTAGACCTCGAGTGTACGAGTGAAGAGGTTCGTTACATCGCCCTCTCTTTCTTCCCCAATGTCTACCTTCCTATATAGGGCCGCTAAGCCCTCGGGACCTTTATCGTGGTATCTGTCCCCATATGCATTCAGGGCGTGATAACAGAGCCGTACGACGAAGTGTCGTCTGCGGCTGTCGGCATACGAGTTATACACGTCTGTTATATACTCCTCACTTTCTTTTCGCTCCACCAGCGTCCCTACTATCTTATCAATTCCTGCTCGTTCATCCTTAGTTAATCGATTCATTCTGGTGGAATCTTTCTTTCTCATCTCATGGTCATCTAGCGTTATAGCCGACGTTGGGTTCGGCACAAGAGGCTCAGCCGGCGCGGAGGCCGTGAGGGCCGAGGCCCCTGTACTGCTTTCGCTCGTGTTCGGGGGTTGTGGGTGTTGCACTACTGATTGGGAGGGTGCATACGGAGGGGGCATGTAAATGATCGGGGGACCTAACAGTAATTCGTCATTCGTTCGCTGCTTGGAGGACAACTCAGGGTAGAGCAAAGAAGGGGTCCTAACAGCGTACTGGCCTGAGGTTTCGGGCTCCTGTCTTAGTTCAGTTTCCCTTCTCTCCTTTATGTCTTCTTCTAACCTTCTAGCGGCAAGGTGAGCTGCCTTTCGTAATTCCTTTTCTGCTTTTACTTCTTCCCTCTTTTTCCGTTGCGTTGCTTCTTTGCGCCACATGCCGATACTGTCAAGCATAGTAGGCGTCGTCTTATTGCTACGCAGAGCTATTTCTAGCGCTTCTATCTTATGGTCGTCGAAGGATCCCATCAGTGGCCACTGACTCTCGGGGTCCTTCTTGGTATATTTATGCCACAGTTTGCTATAAGCTACGGCGACTAGTCCATATTTAGTGAACATGTCCTTATTAGGGGTGCCTTCCAGTGGAGCCGGATGGTTCACCTCTAATAAGCGGTCCGGGCAGAACCAACTACCAACCAGTGGGGAGAAGATAGGCATGACGGGTTTCAACGGGCACAAAAGTCAGCACTACCTATCTTTTCACTGCTTGCAAAGACTAGACAGAATATCTCTATTCTTCGTTATTTGTAAGCAGAGAATACCTCCAAAGAACCAATATCGAACAACTAGTGTTCGGACAATCAATCAATCAATCAATGGGGAGATAAAGATAGGCACGACGGGTTTCAACGGGGACAAAAGTCTGCGTTACCTACCCTTCACTATTTGCAAAGACTAGACAGAATATTCCTATTCTACGTTATTTGCAAACAGAGAATATCTCAAAAAGCACTATTCTTCAAAACAATCAATGTTCGGACAATCAATCAATGGGGAGATAAAGATAGGCACGACGGGTTTCAACGGGGACAAAAGTCTGCGTTACCTACCCTTCACTATCTGCAAAGGGAGAGAGAGAGAGTATTTCTACTCCTCCCCGTTTGTAGACAGCGAATATCTCAAAGAGAACAATCAATGAGCAATACTAGTATTTCCAAAGCTTCAAACAATCAATCAATTATTTCGCAATTTGTCGTGTATCACGACCTTACCCGGACCGCGTGGACAGTTTCTCGTCTTCCGCCTCCAGCGCCCGATCGTCCTCTACTCTCCGTATTTGCCGCGGCACTCCTGATGGTTCCCAGTCAGGACCGTAGATCACTCGAGAGAGGTCTGCTCGGAACCAGTGAAGTTCGGATGATCGGCTGCCAGACGAGGGTCTATTGGGCAGGAGCTCTCCCGATCGTTGCAGTCGTTCACTCTGTCGTCGGGACCTCTCCCACTGGATCCACGTGTCGCTGATGGGCCCCACGTTTGGGACGCCAATTGTTAAATGGTAGCGGCAGTATCAGTCGATAACCTTTCAAGTATTTGCCCGGCGGTAATCGCCTCTCATACCACTCGATAATTTACCAATGAAAGAGGCAGGCGCCGGAGACTGGAAGGCAGGAAACAAAGTTTTATTCCGTCGGAGCAGAACACATCAGATCAGACAGCAAGGTATCGTCACGAGGTGCTCTAGCTGCATCTCTGAGACCTGGTCTCTTATACACTGGTTTATTGCTTTATTACACATAGTACATTCTTGAGGTTCCCTTGATGTATGGGAGAATATCCCCTGAAGCCCCGGTTCAGATCCGATCCCACACATAGATACAGTAGAAGTTCCCACCCCACCCACAGTAGGAGATGGCTATTGCGCAGCAGGGTATTCCGCCAATTCCTGGGGGTGTGTGTGACCGGTCGGGTCTCAGGGGGTAGGGGCTTTGATCTACTGTAATCCCTTTGATGTGGGGTGTTTCCCTTACAGTAGGGGCAAAAAACTGCATCCGCAGGGCTAGGTGATGGCCTGGGACCAGTTCAGACAATGGGGCGCAGAGGAAGGGGGGTTATCAAAAGGAGAGGCATGACCATGTATGGGTTGTCGGTCGGAAGTGGTTCCGTAGCAGGGTCGCGCAGAAGGAGAGGGTTTATGGCCTGTATGAGAGAGCAGGGGTGGCCGGCGCGCGGGGGATGCTCGCAGCGCCAAGGGGAACGCGCTGGCGATTGACAATGAGCGGGGAGAGAGTGGGGTGCCTAAAATGGCGGCCGTGCATTCGCTGTGCGTGGCGCTGGGGAGAGGCAAGATGGCGCAGATAATGTTCAGTTTGCAAGCTAAAATTCCACAGTCTGCTGCATTGTCTGTGCTTGTGGTCCATACAGGAACCTTCCAAGGCCTTTGGACATCCAAGACACCTGAAGGAATCTCCCTTAAAGTGAAGGAGTCACTTCACTGCATCTGCAGTCACTGCAGTGAAGCTGACCAGTGTGCCGATCCTGAGCTCCCACGGACTCTGAAAGGTTCAGAAACACAGGTGGTGGTTCTTCACATCCCTCGAAGCCTGCCCTGCCCTCTCACCAAGTTTGAGGCCAGTATCCCTCTTCGGAGCTGGAGGAACCGAACCCCTGTGCATTGCGGCGACTTGCCATTGCAAAGGCTTGTTGGCTTCCTTCCTCCAAGATCTTCGGGCTTCAAGTAGACCAACCTCAAGCATCTCCTGTGATCAAGATCTTCATCCTCATCACATCGCCTGTACCGTAGACCTGCATCTTTGGTGAGCTGCTCGAGGTCCTTTTGCGACTCCAGTGCCTCTGGCCTGTGGGTCCTCTTGTGGATCTTCTTTGATTTCAGTGGGCTCCCCTGATTGCTTGGGGCCTGCTCTGACTCCCCTGATTGTGGTGAGTCTCCTGGACCTTGCTGGTACCGATACTCTGCACCTTCTTCGCTTTCCACGTTGTTTGCAGTTTCCAAGGCTTGTTGGTGTTCCCGACATACACGGACCCCTCAACTCTCGACATCCGACATGAGCCAGCTTCTGAACGGCTCCTGGACTTCCACAGCATCGCCTGGTCCACACAGCTGCAGCGCCAAGGTTACCATCAGTTCTCCTGGAACACCCGACATCGGTGGGCATTCGTCTTCCATGCCTCCTGGTTATTCCTGAGTGGCATATACTCTGTCCCCTCTGTTTGCAGGTACTTCTCATCTTCAAACCACCTTTGGGTTCCACTGGACACTTTCACCTTATACAGCAGCTGCATCTTCCTGAAGTCATCCATTGAGTTTGACGGCGGTTTCCGACACCACTTCACACCTATGCACCCGGCTCCCTTGGTGTAGGTATCTTGGTTCCTAGGGTATCCACAGGTGGGGTGGCTCTCCAACCTTCTGTCTTCCACGGGGTCTCTTCAGGGTTTACTGAGAAGGGCCTTTTTCTTTAAAAGAGCAATCGCGACTTGCCCATTGACTTGTATTGAGCCTGTGGCCGTGTTCCCACTCTGCACAAGGCTTCCGTGGGGTTTTTGGTTACTTACCTCGGGTGCGTTCTTGCGTCCCCAGTACTTCTACGTCTTCTGGGTATAGCCTTGACTTGAGTCGTGGTTCGCATACCACTATTTTAGTACATGGTTTAGTCTCCCCTTGGCGACCACCATCTATTCCTGCTGCTTACTTGTTTCATTTGCAAAGCATTGTGTTCATTGTGTAGATCTCCGGTCAGGAGTTATTTGTATATATTAGTAAGTGTCTTAGAATAAATACATATTTTTATAAATACACTGTCTGTTTCTTTTTCACTTAATCTATACCAATAAGATTATGCTCTCGTAAAACAAGCTGCTCTACACTCCTTCCGGACTAAGCCTGAAGGCTGCTCTTCACAGCTACCACTTAGAGAGCATTCTAAGGCTGTATAAGACCACTAAAATCACCATACGGGTTGTCTGGGTGAGTGCAGGGTGTCCACTTACATAACTGTGCACCATATAGTAAGCCATCTACTCGCAGTGGGCTGCAGACTATCCTGTGATTCCCAGTCAGAATCATGAAGACGTGGTGTTGCCTAGCTGCTATACCTCAAGCTGGTAGTGTTGGCGCAACTTGAGCCACTCCTAAGTGTCCTGGCTGACTTTAGCAACTGTGTCCAGTTGCAAGACCTGACATTCTTTAGGGTGGTCTCCCCCAAATGTTTTGTCTTGGACATGTACTTTTAAGTTGTATATGTCTTGGTAGTGAAAAACACTTAAATTCGTTTTTCACTACTGCAAGCCAACAGGATAACATTTGGCTACCTTATTACATTTAATAAGTGCTAAAATTTGATTGGGAACAGGTAGGAAAGTCATGTTTGGTCTTAAAAGAACTGTGATTTAACATCCTCTTTTAAGATAAAGTCGGATTTTAAGTCATTATTCTGGAAATGCCACTTTTAGAAAGTTGGCATTTTCTTATCTTAACTATTTGGTGCCTGCAGCCTGTGTCTTATGTCACATGACTGGGTGTAGTTGGCCTTTGTGTTTTTCTCCCAGACAGTGAGACAAAGGTGGACAAGATGTTGACAGGATGGGCTTTCCCTCCACTTCACATCAAAGGGGCGGCCTCCAGTACCCTCACAAAGAACTTGACACCAGCCTATTGTCACCTCACTCCCATTGGAGCCTGGGCAGAAGAAGGAAGGAAAATTTCAGAACCAGAGTGGAAGGAAGCCCAGGGGTTTCTTTCACTTAAAAGGCTGGCAACAGCTTAACTATTGGACCATCAGACTTACTCTTCAGTACACTCCTGGACCTGCGGAAGGATTCCAAAGGACTACTATATACTTCAGAGATTGCCCTATGCTGTGATTCCCAGTCAGAATGATGAAGACATGGTGTTGCCTATCTGCTATACCTCAAGCTGTTGGTGTTGGCGCAACTTGAGCCACTTCTAAGTGTCCTGGCTGACTTGAGCAACTGTGTCCAGTTGCTAGACCTAACAGTCTTTAGGGTGGTCTCCCCCAAATGTTTTGTCTTGGACATGTACTTTTAAATTGTATATGTCTTGGTAGTGAAAAACACTTAAATTCGTTTTTCACTACTGCAAGCCAACAGGATAACATTTGGCTACCCTATTACATTTAATGAGTGCTAACATTTGATTGGGAACAGGTAGGAAAGTCATGTTTGGTCTTAAAAGAACTGTGATTTAACATCCTCTTTTAAGATAAAGTCGGATTTTAAGTCATTATTCTGGAAATTCCACTTTTAGAAAGTTGCCATTTTCTTATCTTAACTATTTGGTGCCTGCAGCCTGTGTCTTATGTCACATGACTGGGTGTAGTTGGCCTTTGTGTTTTTCTCCCAGACAGTGAGACAAAGGTGGACAAGATGTTGACAGGATGGGCTTTCCCTCCACTTCACATCAAAGGGGCGGCCTCCAGTACCCTCACAAAGAACTTGACACCAGCCTATTGTCACCTCACTCCCATTGGAGCCTGGGCAGAAGAAGGAAGGAAAATTTCAGAACCAGAGTGGAAGGAAGCCCAGGGTTTTTTTTCACTTAAAAGGCTGGCAACAGCTTAACTATTGGACCATCAGACTTGCTCTTCAGTACACTCCTGGACCTGTGGAAGGATTCCAAAGGACTACTATATACTTCAGAGATTGCCCTGCTGCTTGAGGCTGAGGCCTGCCTTTTTTCTCAGAGGACAGCCCTGCTGCTACCAAAGGATTGCTCTGATTCTTGAGGCCTGTCTTGTTCTTCAGAGGACTGCCCTAATGCTTGAGGCCTGCTTTGCTGCTTGAAGGAAAAAACACCATCTACTTGAACCCACGACTACCTGAGTGACACCCAGGATCAGTTGAATAACCTCCTATTCTGAGAGACAGGGGAACAACAAGCTCCAGAGGGCTTCTTGCAACTGCCCAGCTGATCTGCTGCACTGGACCAGCCTGGACCTGCAACTGGACCTGCAAGAACCTTGATAGCCTCTCTGGTGTGAGTTCTCTATTCCCAGGCGTTGCCTCCTCATGTACTGGATCCTTTGCTGGCCTCCAAGAGAACCCCTCCTGGCCTCACAGACAACTCCATCAAATCTGGCACAAAGTGACCCAAAGCCCTGCAAAGCTTTGCCGCACCACTTAAAGCTTCAGTGGATTCAACGTTGCTTGATGCCATACTCCACAAACCCTCGCTGCACAGCTGAAAGCTTCATTAGAACCAACGCTGAGCAATGCAAAGCCCCATGAAACCTTGCAAAAAGCAAAGTCACGTAGACCTCACACCAAGGACATAAGGCCAAACTTGGTCCTGTGCCTTGCCTGAGCTCCTTCTCAGTCATCCTAAACTGTTGACTTTGTCCCAGCCCTTTGCGGCTAGATACCCTTAGTTGGAGGTTTGTGCCTTTTGGCGCTACTTTTATCCTAAAACTTTGAAATTCACTATCACCAGGTTTGCTGACTGGATTTCCGTTGATATGGTCTCAAATTATTTATTAAAGTATAATCTATTTTTCTAAATTGGTATGGAATTTTTCTTGTGTTGCATTTTCACTTTATTACTGTTTGTGTGCTGAATAAATACCTAACACGTTGTCTATAATTTAAGTCTGCCTGCTTTTGTGCCAAGCTACCAGAGGTTTAACCACAGGTTCATTTAGTGATTTTTGTGGTTTACCCTGACAACGATTGCAGTTGATGCTTGTTGCAACCAACAACCCAATTTTTCACACCAGTGTTCAAGGGCAGCATGACCTTTACCGGCTGTGCCAAGTGATCAAGTGCAGCATGATATGAACCACTCTGCCAAGAGATCGAATGTGGTTTGGTGGGAGTTTCCATTTCAGCAAGTACCAGAACACTGCATGATATGATCTATGGCCATCCCACCCACCCATTGCCTCGCCCACTGCCAAGGATCCAACCAACTTTTGGCTGCAACCTTCCAGATCACCATAGCCAGGTGAGTTTGCAATATGAACCACCAGGACAGAAGAGACACAACACCCTCCCTCTCTGTGGCTGCTTGACATTGCTACAACTGAGTCAAGGGATGTATGTCGTTACAACGCACACTTTTACAACGCATGCACTTACAACGCATTTTTTACAACGCAACATCCACTACAACGCATTCCATTACATCGCAGGACACTACAACGCATTTTTAAAAACTACCTTTACAACGCATTCCATTACATCGCATACTACCTTTACAACGCATACCATTACAACGCATAATATTACATTGCATTTAAGGTAAGTATTGGATAGTATAGGGGTAAAAATTACTAATCTTACTCCAGGGGGTGCAACAGTAGAGTAATTGTTGGATAATATAGGGGTAAAAATTACTATTCTTACTCCAGGGGGTGCAACAGTAGGGTAAGTGTTGGATAGTATAGGGGTAAAAATTACTATTCTAACTCCAGGGGGTGCAACAGTAGGGTAAGTGTTGGATAGTATAGGGGTAAAAATTACTATTCTAACTCCAGGGGGTGCAACAGTAGGGCAAGTGTTGGATAGTATAGGGGTAAAAATTACTATTCTAACTCCAGGGGGTGCAACAGTAGGGTAAGTGTTGGATAGTATAGGGGTAAAAATTACTATTCTAACTCCAGGGGGTGCAACAGTAGGGTAAGTGTTGGATAGTATAGGGGTAAAAATTACTATTCTAACTCCAGGGGGTGCAACAGTAGGGTAAGTGTTGGATAGTATAGGGGTAAAAATTACTATTCTAACTCCAGGGGGTGCAACAGTAGGGTAAGTGTTGGATAGTATAGGGGTAAAAATTACTATTCTAACTCCAGGGGGTGCAACAGTAGGGTAAGTGTTGGATAGTATAGGGGTAAAAATTACTATTCTAACTCCAGGGGGTGCAACAGTAGGGTAAGTGTTGGATAGTATAGGGGTAAAAATTACTATTCTAACTCCAGGGGGTGCAACAGTAGGGTAAGTGTTGGATAGTATAGGGGTAAAAATTACTATTCTAACTCCAGGGGGTGCAACAGTAGGGTAAGTGTTGGATAGTATAGGGGTAAAAATTACTATTCTAACTCCAGGGGGTGCAACAGTAGGGTAAGTGTTGGATAGTGTAGTGGTTTTAATGTAATATTATGCGTTGTAATGGTATGCGTTGTAAAGGTAGTATGCGATGTAATGGAATGCGTTGTAAAGGTAGTTTTTAAAAATGCGTTGTAGTGTCCTGCGATGTAATGGAATGCGTTGTAGTGGATGTTGCGTTGTAAAAAATGTGTTGTAAGTGTAGTGCGTTGTAAAAGTTGCGTTGTAAAGGTTGTATACCGAGTCAAGTGATGAAGGGATTGTACTTGAGCCCAGTTTGCAGAGCCATAGTCGGATGAACTCTGTGACGTCAGAAGCAAATAGCATCAATCCTTTGGGTCAGCAGCCCCTGCAGCAGATCTAGGGCTGACATACTTTCCCAGTCTTTAACACAAGTAGTTACCACCAGCTACCATCCAAAAAAATGGGATTGAGTACCATTTGGGCACCATTCCTGATAGCTGTTACTGTTAAAAAAAGGCCATATGTGCCTATTTTAAAAAACGTGTTTTTGGTTCTCACTCTGGATTCAATTAACTTATTACAATAAGTAAGATAATCATCTTCTTGTAAGATGCTTAAGATCTTTCCAAGAAGTCAAAGTTGTAAAAGTCCTAATTTGACCACTGATATTATTGGTGTAGCCTCGGGACTCGAGGTCGCAGACTAGGTTTTGTTGCGCTGAGTGAAGGACCGCGAAACACACACTCTGTACTGGTTGTCGGCTAAGGCCACGCGTGACCTGTGGGGCTTGGGCTGGAAGTGCCAGGCCCGCTGAGGAAAGGTGCCCCTGGGCGTCGTCCTGAGGCGGATGCGAATAAACAAGCCCGGAACGGGCGCTGTGGCGACCGAGTGGAGCAGAGGGGCCTGGAGCGCTGGTCTCGAGCGCTGCAGAGGAACAAAGCCTGCCAGAGCTGCTAGGCGGAGGCTGCGGAGGGGTCAAATCCCAGGCTGAGAGCGATGGGCCAGGCTCGACGGGGGAGCCCCTGGGTGCTACGTGGAGGCAATTGGTGGCCGGCCTCGCTTGGGTGGCAGTACTGTGGCCTGTTCTGTGGCAGTGATGCAGCAGCATCGAGGTGAGGACTGCTGTCTGACTCCGAGCTGCGGAGACCCCAAGTGACACAGAGGCAGAGTGTGATGGTCTGGGGCAGCTGAGAGCCCTGCCTGGGGGTCGGTTACAGCCTCTGTTGAACTTGGGGCGCTCACCGGAGTGCTGAAGCGGAATGGCCACCTGCGTTAGGTGGAGCACCGGGAAATCAGAGCGTACCCTCCTGCAGAGGAGAAAGGTGAGCGAGGCCTGCGAGGAGCGGCATATGCATCGGCAGAACATTAGCAGCGCCACGGCGCAGATTGCTGGCCAAAACCAGGGCGCGCAGAGCAGCAACAGCGGGGCAACTGTGCCTGAGAGAGAGGCTGGATGGTGGAGCTTTGCGTTATCCGCGTGCGGAGGATGGAATAAACTTAGGAAAGTGCCCGGTCGAGGCAGGTTGTGCAGTCCACTGCCCGGAATGGAGGACACGAGAGGTCACATACACCATTCGCTCTTGAGCCAGGGGTCAACTATATGCTCCAGGAGAGTGAAGCAATTTTTGGGAGACAGCAGCTCCTGCCACGGGCGCCGCGACTAGGAGAGTCCCACATCCTGCAGGAACTAGGCCTTAACGCGTGGATAATATGCAGGGGCCGGATTCCCGAGCCTGTGAGCAATTATTGACTGCGCGGAAACAACATGATGAGGCTTTGGAAAGGCTCCGATCACACGATTACAGAGCATATATGGACAAAGTGCAGTCAGAGTGAGGAAGGGAAAGCAGGGCGGCTATTAGCATGGCTCATTAGGCCTGAATCTCGGGGATCCCCGATTACCCGGATCAACGTTGGGGAAGATAGAACTGAGTTGACCCGGGTAAGATAAATCATGCCTTTCAGATGTACTATGAAACACTGTGCACCGCCAGGAGCCTCGCAGGAGGAGATTGTTGCCTTCTTGGCTCCCTGGCCCTGATGGAGGTTGAGGGAGACACTGTGGAAGAACTGGGGGGTCCGATCACTCTTCAGGAGGTCAGGGGAGCCATAGCTGTACTGGCTGGAGGCAAAACGCCTGGCCCAGATGGCCTGCCTGCAGAGATGTACGTGAAATATGGAGCCACGTTGGCCCCTCGCCTGGTAACCATGTATAATGAAGCCCTTCATTTGGGACACTTGCCGCCCTCCACATGATCTGCAACTGTAATACCACTCACCAAGACCGAGCGCTTGGAGGCTGAAGTGCGGGACTATAGACCTTTGTCTATGCTTAATACTGACTTTAAGTTACTTAGTAGAATCCTGGAGCTCGACTGCTTCCCACATGAAAACTCTGATTAATCCAGACCAAAACGGGGTTGGCTCTCCCTTAACACATTAAATAATTTACGTCGATTGTATTCAATTCTATACCATTCTGAGGCGAAGAACCTGCCCCGGGCTGCGCTTCTCTCAGTGGACCTGGAGAAAGGGTTTGACATGGTCAGTTGGGACTACTTAATAGGGGTAATGCGGAAAATAGGGCTGGGAATCGGCTGACAGAAATCGGTCCAGCTGTTATATACATCTCCAACGGCGCGGGCCAGGACGAGTGGCACCATTTCCCCAGAGTATGTAATATCCCATGGAACCCGACAGAGGTGCCCCTTGTCCCCGCTGTTGTTCGCACTGATGGTGGAACCGCTTGCTGCACTTTTTCATACAGGAGGTTAGGGACTGGGGATACAGTTGAATGGGAGAACACACATAATGTCCCTGTATGCCGATGAACTGTTGATCTATCTTAACAATGCTGTTGGGGGGATGGACTCCGCTTTTGCGGCACTGGAAGGGTTTGGCAGCCTGTCCTGCCTACAGGTGAACCACTTTAGGATGGCTGGACCATCCCCTAGACCTGAGGATCTTCCTGATGAATATAACTGGATACCGGCTTCCTTTTGGTATGTGGGCATTCAGATCTTTCACTCCCTGGAGGATATGAGGGAGGGTAACTTGAGGAGGGCAGTACGTTCACTGCGTTCTAGTGTGGCCTTTTGGAGCTTGCGGCGATTACCCTTGATGGCTAGGATCTTCCTGACGAAGATGGTCATACTGCCCCGTTTATTATACTTCTTCGTCAACCTCCATGTTATGATGCCTGCGGGCTGGTTTAAGCTACTGGACGCGCTAGTGCGGGACCTTATCTGGGCAGATGGGAGACGCAGAGTCACATTGCAGACCCTGCATCCTCCTATGAGAGAGGGAGGACTGGGAGTGCCAGAATTTGAATTTTACCAACTAGCTGCACATTTACAGTGGCTGGCGCATTGGTTGGAAGGTGTGAATCAGGAAGGAACATACTTAAAAGAGCCAGAACAATACCCATGATTATTATTGGCCAAATTGCTGAACCCAGACACAAAAGTGCCCTATGCATTGACCTTACAGACCACAGCTTTACAGTGCTGGAGAAGATGTATGGTTCGGCTACCAGCAGGTCTGTGATACACACTAGTGCTGCCGTTGATAGGGCTACCCTATGGAGAACCTCAGGCGATCCTACGGGAAGAGCAATTGTCGACTTGGACTGCGGCAGGGATCGACACGACCAGGGACTGTTTTCAGGACCAATGATTACATCCCTTTGCAGAGCTTGTGGAGGACTGTGGACTCCCTCCTGGCCAGTTCCTCTTGTATAAGACACTGGTGAGAACGTTTGAGCTACTGTGGGGTGCAGGCCGAGAGGAACCGGCGATGCATGGGGTTCTCTACTCCGTGATAATGCTGGGCACAGCCGGGCATCAAATGAAGTGGTTCTATGGGCCACTCCTGGAGGCATCCCTGTCCCCGTTGTTAGATCCATGGGGGAAATGGGAGAGATCCCTTAACAGAACACTCACTGATGCAGAATGGCGTCGCGTTTTATAATCCGCCAAGAAGTTCTCTCGCAACTCCTGCCTCAAATACTTACAGTTTGAATATGTCCATATGACATATATGACCCGCACCGCCTACCGGCTGCATTTGAAGGAGAGCCCATGGAAATCGGCTATGAGGCCACAGATTAGGGCTTGGACCCTGGAGGTACCACTATGGGCGGCGGCGCAGGGCAGGGCTCTGCACAGGGAAGAACTGAAGGGCTTGCATAGGCGCCCCATCGCCGAAGCTTGGAGCAAAGTCTTATTCAACTGGGAACACCCTCCTCCTCCCCAATAGTGGGGAGGAGGAGGGTGAGACAGCCCCAGTACAGGAGAATTAAACTACTGGAATACATGAGGAGAAGGGCGGGAAGACCGCCGGAGAGGCGACACCACGGCCCCTGGCATAGACCTGGACTGGCCCCGACTGTCTGACTTGCTTGTACTGTGCCCTACCCCCTCGGAGGCACCCTCTGGCTTCTTTTTCTCTCCCCCCTCTCTCTCCCATTGCAGCCATAGATAGCTGACAGAACTTAAGGACAGCCTTGATGTTACCTACAGCTGGGCGTTCCAACCCTGTTTGTATGATGATGGGGCGCGACCCCCCCTGCTTCGAGAGGAGTAGTAATTGCGACAAAGTACGCGTAGACTGATTCTGTTTTTTCATTTGACAGTTTAATGTTTTTATTATGTAATGGCACTCACAACATGGCTCTAAGCGAGAATAGTTAAAGATGACACATTACAAATTGGTGCCTGTCTCAGACTGAGAGAGGATTTGTTATGGGCACAATTGAACCAATGGAAGGTGTGGATTTGGCTTACCCGCAAACTGTGTTGGAATACGCAGTGCAATATGTGTAACATTTGCTTGAATTGATTGATCACCTGTTTACATTTGTAATATATGGAATGTTGCCTGCTTTGCCCCATTGCCTGAATAGACAGAAATTACTTATAATGTGCTCGATAACTAATACATCTTGAACTTCGTTATGTGAATGATAAATTGTATGATTATAAATGCCAATAAAAATAATTTTTTTAAAAAGCATGACGTTCTCCCCAGGCTCATGTTTTGGAGTGTCCAGATTTCCATCCACTTCCTTGAACCATGAAATGTTTCTCGCCACCGTGCAGTGTTCACGTCATACGATGAATATGGTGCCATCAATCTTGACCACCTCTCAGACCTCAAGCTTGTATGGTGTTCTAAACTTCCAGCCCGGTTGTTGATCTCTCAAGATGACACTGGCCCCGACCCTCAGGCTGGATTTCTTTGCTCACCGATGTTGGCTGGTCTTGTCATTCATCATCTGTCTTCTCCTCTGGGTTGCTTACACGTTAAACTCTGCCGGTTGCACTTGGGTATGCCGGAATGCTGTCCCAAGGAGGGCTTTTGAACCACAATGTAGGAGCACAATTGGCTGTGCTTTGAGGAATCTGTCGGTAGGCCCTTAAAAACTGGTGTAGGCAGCGGTCTGCATCTTCTCTTTAATCAACTCCTATTCAAAGGGCTCGGTTCAATGTACTCATAAACCTCTCAACCTTATCGTTATGCCACCATGTAGTCTTGAAATTCCTGACCCTGGAATGAGGGTCCATTGCTCGATCTCACCTCTTCCGGCAGTCCCAGCAGTGCAAAGATATTTTCAAAGACTGGCCAAACATGTGAAAATGCAGTGGACGGCACTGGGTCCACCACCGGGAATTTTGAGTAAGAGTCCATTACCACTACCGTATTGTGTCCTTTGGGGAAACTCTCAAAATCTATGCTGATCTTTGCCCATGGCTTACGGCTAGGATCTTCCGTCAGCACAGGAGCTGGGAGCGGTTCTCCACTGGTTATCGCACAGGGATGGTGCTTTCATACTTTCTTGTCCACCATTCCATCAATCCCCAGGAACCAGACCGTGCTCCACAAACAGGTCTTCGTTTTTTATGGTTCCTAGATGTCCTGGATGTGCAAGTTTGACTATCCTGTCCCATTAACTCTTGGGCATGACTATCTGCTGGCCTCACAGCAGGAGTCCGTCTCTGCTCTCGCTCAGCTCATTCCTCACTCTCCATAGTTGTTGTTAAACAGTCCGTTCCTCTAGAGCCAAGGACTTTGCTCCATCTAGAAAGTGCTGCCACTTTCACTGGGCCAAACCTCCTTCGCTTTCATTATGCCACTATCCTCATTGGATGCCTCCCAGATCTCATTGAGTGTTGTTGCTTTTGGGGCATTCACATTCTGCACAAAACCTTCAGTATCTTCTTCTTCTGCCTCTAGGTGTTCAGATTGTTCTGAGGCAAGATGCCTCAACAGATAGTCAGTAGGGTTGCTGGCTCCTGGGCAGTTCATCATCTGAAAGACATATGTTTGTAACTGCACGGCCCATCCCTGGATCCATGGTGGAGCTAGGCCAGAGGTGCCAGTGAATAGCAGAATGAGGGGCTTGTGGTCTGTCACCACTTTGAATTCATGATCACACAGGTAGAAATGGAAGTGATGACAGGCCCACCTGATCGCAAGAGCCTCCAGCTCGATTTGAGCATAGTGAGTTTCAGTGGACGGGAGCACACGGCTGGCATACGCTACTGGTGCCCACCCTCAGTCTCCACTGTCTTGCAGGAGCACGGGTGGAAGTAGGCCATTGTGGCTTTGTTGGCTTTGATGTTGTGAAACCCCCTTCTCTGCCTCAGTACTTCAGGGCAATGATACATCTGTTTTTTACGTGTCGGGTGAATATAATTAAGGGGGTCTTTGGCACTCACCCACTATCTCACATTATTCTCACTACTCCTTGTGTATGTGGCGGTGCTATAAAGAGAAGGGGATTCACCCTGTCCCCTATAAACTCTGTGATCTGGAAGATCACTTGAGAAAATTGTATCATTCACCTAAACACACGCTTAATTATGCATCATATTATGAAACAATTAGAAAGCAGCATTTGTTCTTTTCTCAGTTTCTTTATTTTCTTTTTTCTTAATAGCCTTAACCAACACGTGTTTCATCGTGAAATGTCTCCCCGACTTCTTCAGGTCTAAAAAACATATTAACAAACAACATACTATTTTTGGTGTGTGGCGAGCATACAACCAGGTACACCTTTGTTGTAGTTCTGTTCTGGAATGCCTTTGTTAGTGATAGGATGTGGAAACCTTTGCTTGAATAATAATAATAATATCCACATTTGTAAAGTGCGAACACTCACCTGTAAGGGTCTCCAGGCGCTGGGGGCCGTCGGGAAGATTAAGCGAACTATTGCCCAGAGTCACATGCTGCTGGGCTAATCTGCCACCGGCGCCGGGGATCGAACCGTGATCCCCAGATGCCGGAGTCAGTCGCACTGGCCGCAGCGCCACACCTCTTCCCTTAATGATATGTTTATCATTACTAGTTAAATCATTTTATAGACCGATTTGCAACTTGTGCAAACTAACATTAGTGCATAACACTTTTGTGAAAAATTCACATACATTCTTGTAAGGTGTGGTATAATCTCAATAATACAGAAGTGTTTCTCGTGTCAACAAAGTCTTGTACGGCATAGCCCTTATATCCCTTGTATACCTGTTTTTTCTGTATCTGGCTAGTAGGTCCAGTCCTAAAGTCAAATATACATGTATCATGTTTAAAACCCATATTAAGTCACGATGCCCGGCAAGGCAATTCACTTATATGATATTATTCTTACCTTGATACCATTTGTTTCCCCAGTGCAGAAGACTGGAGTCCCTTGAGCTCGGGAGGCACAGAGGTCCAGTGCTTTAATGCCAGAAAGTAGAAGCATCAGCTCCTAATAAGTACCTACCACATGCTAGGAAGTTGCAGGCAGTTGGCTACTGCAAAGCATAGGGTTCTGGAAAGATTATAAAGAGTGATACAATGGTGAGTAAGCAGAGGACCTATTTTATGGAGAGCGCCAGGATCTAGGCACTACACTTTGAAGGTACATTTTTTCACATTCATGATTTGAAGGCAGGAAGCCCAAGATAGATGTTCCATTATATAGTTGTGGGAAGATATTTGAATTTTCAGCAGTTAAAGCAAGCAGAAAATATGCCTGATCTGTTGAAAGAGTTAGAAAAAATAGTTGAAAATGAGTCCAGGATCAACCCGGAGTGGGGAGAAGATAATGAGTAAACAATATAGGGCTCAGAGAGACGCCCTGAGGGATTCTGCAAGCGAGAGGTTTTAAACATGACTAAAATAGGGGGAAGTGGACTATTTATGTCCCCTCAGAGAGAAAAAAGGCAAGCCACACCAGGGCAGTACCTTCAATGCTACATTGTTTCAAATAACTGATATTTTAATAAACATTTTCATAAAGTTTCGAAACAATCACATTATTACAGTGCATATGAACATCACCCTAAAGAATACACATTCTTATTTTAAAATGTACTCTTTATTTTACATAGTCTATCCTTTCATAAGTGCAGACAATGTGTATACACCAATAAACAATACAAACTGTGCTGGGGATCAGCTTTAATCTATTTTTAGTGGGTGATCACAACTACACAATACCATAGGATATGGATTTGGATACAGAGTAAACTGGGTCTCTCACTGGTGGTAAGTCTAATAAACTCAACGTTGTTTCTGCTCTTCTGGTGAGAGGTGTGTGCCCATCCCTTGATTCTTGTCTGCCTCTTATACAATCTATATTTAATTGTTAACCACAATTGTACAGATTGTTATGCTGTTTGGAGGGCCTGTCATTCAGGGTGGCAGATAATCAGGAAGCCTTTTAGTTTCCAACATTACTGGTTCCCCTAGCTGGTCCATGTAAGTGTATAACCGAGTTTCTCACTGTTATACATTCTGCCTCCGCCCATTTCTTCGTCTCCCTCAAACAATCTTTTCCTTGTCAAGTGCTATTGTTGATCTTCATGACATGCCTAGGCAACATGTTGCTATCACTATGGTTAAATATGCATGCCTGCTCATTCTTTCTTCATTTGGCAATGGGCATCAAACCCATCATCCTTCCCCACAGAGAACAGTCTATTCTTCCACCTACTACTTTTGCTATTGTTTTAGTCATATATTTCCAGTAGTCTAATAGATTCAAGCACTCCTACACCGTATGATCACATCTGTTTTTAGACCCTCACATGTGGGAGCTTAATCTTCAGTCTCCATATCTTATTGAGCTTCTTTAGGGTGAGATTGTTTTGATGAAGAAAAGAACATTTTATTAATTTGAACAAGTCAATGATAACACTACTGTTAAGTGTTCTGCATACAGTTGGGCAGTCATCTCTTAAAGTTAAAGGAAGTTCGTCTGCCTAAAATGAAGCAATTTTGATCATGAGCTAAGACAGAGAGCAAGGGCAACCATCTATTTGCTAGCACCTTCACTAGGATTTTATAGTGTATTTTCATCATAAAGAGTGGTCACTCCGAAGTCCTATCAAAACTATCACAGCCAGATTTCAGAATCACCACTAAAACCTCTGTCATTTGTGGAAGCATGAGTAAGGTTTGAGCCTGGTTATAGACCTCCAAGATCTGAGGAGTTAGCAGTATATTGTACGTTGAGTAAATTAGTTTGACAGGCCATCCGACCAAAGGTTCTGCCCTACATCACCCATAGTAGCGCATCCAAGGGGGAGTAGTAATTAACAAAAATGTCACTGATACTGGTCTGTGCATAATGCACACTCCAGGTTATCTCCTCACAGCATCACCAGTGGAATTTGGGGCACCTTTGAGGTCCCGAAGCTTGCTAATAACCTGCCTGATCTATCACCCTCTCAGAGTTGCTTGGCTGTGAATTCCTTATAAGCAAAGCAGTTCAATCTATGTTTAATTGTCTTGCCTTTTCCGACATGCAAGTAATCTATTGTTGCTCTTAATGTAAACCACAGAATCCCTCAGAGGAGTATGTATGGCAGTCTCTGCCTTGCATATTTCCCTCTGCAGCAGCACTCGATCCCCAATTATTATCCTGATACACACTCCCTGAATCATTAGCTTTAACACTTAAGATTCAGTCATCACACTCCCTGATGTAAATAAATTGTCCCTACATTAGTCCACATTGGCATCCCTCTCAGCCCCCAAAAAGCTGCATCTCACAGCGCTGCCACCAGACTTTTCCTTTGGGGAAGGCTAACTGACAATATACTCCAGCCCAGGTTAACTAAGAGTAGCCAGTGGGCCTTATTGTTTTGCATACGTACTGACCTTCAGCCATGATTCCCATATTCAGGGAAGTTTCTGGGTAATCAGTGTTGTAACTAATGACCAATGTGCTGTCTCCTAAGCTACTGGGGATAATCAAACCCAACGATTCATAGAGTGCCTCCACTGCTGAGGCAAACCTTTCACCTGGTGCAGAGTAGCCGATGGCCTGTCAACCTTTTGTGTTTTTCTCCAGCATTTGCTGTCTAGATTTCAATCTGTTCTGGGATGACCAATAGATAGGGCTTCCAGAGTATACCGGAGTTTCAGCCTATTTACATACTGCTGATGTATCAGTGAAGATGGGAGATTTTCCATTGTACAAGACTTTCAGGTCTTCTTGGAATGATAACATGCACCTAGGGTGTCATTCATGGAGTTGTTTCATAACGTCGAGATATGCTCTGCTCTGTTATTGAACTATTGGAGTGTAATCAGGAAAAATCAGTACTTTTGCATCATCAATTGTGTACGGGCCATCCAGGCCCGTCTGGAGCTTTTGTGGTGAAGTGACCCTGGGCAATTGCTTTTTTTCATGACAGAAATTATTATTTCCCTGTTTGCCCTCCTGATGTGTTGTATATATATTTAAATTTAATATGGTCATGAAGAAGGTGGTAGAACAATTATAGAACCACCGAAACGTGCATTTGTGTGTCCAGTCCGGGCCACTACACCAAAAGAAGTGAAGAGACTAGACTCCACTGGTGTATGGGGGATGATGTATTTTCCGATTGTTTGCATGGTGAGTGTGTGGTGTGTGGTATGAATGGGATGTCAAATAAGAGTGTGGAATAGGAGGATTTATGGGGGTGATTGTAGATTCTGAAGTAAAATATGTTTTTAAACTGGCAAATGAATGTATATAGCTTTAAAAATAGATGCAAAGCTATTCCAAATGATGAAATAGCATTAAAACAGATGCAAAGGTATGCTAAATGTTGTATGGTTTAAATGTCAGTTATGTAATAAAAGGCTTTCTATTATCCTGTTGAAAAAGAATATACAAAAAAGAAAAAAGAAGACACGTGCAAAGACTATACAGAGTTGGTCTGGATCTGTTTATGTGTGGATCTATTCCCATGTGAAAAGTATTTTGGCTAATAGGACCTTCTTGTATTGTGTTGTGTGCTTATCCCCCAGTCCTATGCCCATTTTGATAACTTAATAAGTAGAGGGGGGGTCCCTTCTGTGGATTTTGCTCTGGCAGTCTTCCATACATGTCCTCCCTTTTTAGGTCTCGGCTAGCGTAGGCTGCGCACCTGCGTAGTCTCGCCGGCGAGATTTAATGTTTTTAGGTATTTTGTGTAAAGGTTTTTAAGCCCCGCCCCTCTTTTCCATTGGCTGGCGTCACCGTTTATACTAAACGGTGGCCAGCCATTGGAAAAGAGGTGTTGGTGACGTTTTCGTTCGGCTTTCGGAGATGTCTCATTTGGACGGGCTCGTCTGCCTTCCTTCTGTCGTGAAAGCTTTCTTATGGAGCCATGTGTTTAAACACATGGCCCCATAAAGATAAGCTCCGGTGCGATCCTCTTTCATTTGTTTCGTTTTCGGGAGGGTCGCGCTTGTTGGAAATAAGCCCTGACTATAATTTCTCCACGTTCCTAGAAGCTAACATATGTAGCGCACTTCCGGGCGTAAACTTAGTGACGAGTTTTTGCTCTCCTCCCCCTTAAATAAACCTACCGCATAGGGCATTGGGCAGACGGCGAGTGGATCGAATGAGTGATGGTCGGACCCAAGTGACAGATGGCAATCTGAATCTGCCCAATAACGGACGGGTCAATTCATGACTGATGGATAGTCCTGTGACGGACAGGTTAATTCATAACGGACACTGCCCGGGTTGGCCGTGCTTAGTGGTGTATCCAGTGCTGCCCACTTTTCTTTCTCTCGGGCCAGATCAGGTATTGACGTTCGTGTAGTGGTCATGTTTCACTTATCAGGTCGCAGAACACTGTGCAGGCGGACACATCAAAAGACGTTTGATGGGATGCGGGGGCAATTATGAGCCGCGAGCGTCTAACAGAGCGCTTCTTTAAGTTTACTTCCATAATCCCCTCTTCTAAGTCAGGCCCTCCTAAAAGATATCAATTCGCCGTTTATTGCGTGTATTGAGTCTGATTACTGTGTTACAGTATATTTGGGTTCCAAACCTTTTATTGCTGCAGGGGTGCAATCAATAAATTCATACTAAGTGCCGAGCCAGAGATAACCATGGTTCTGACTTGGCTCTAAGAGCATATGCACTACTCGACCTTTGACAATGTTTGGCTTGCAAATAGTGCAACAAACATGATACAATATGTTAAAGTAAAAGCTGGAAAATACTCCTTGAAACAGTAATTAAGGTTCAAGATGAGGCAGAGGGAAGAGGTTGGAATCATGAGTTAGTTATATCCGTACTTTGTTTATCTCCCGACAATGCACTATTAACATATGTCTACAAGTTTGGATGATATGTGATTTTTCCACCTTATAATCCATATTGTCTTATGTAACATTTCTTGTACATTGATTTACACACTTGTATGATTTATTGTGCCTTTGCGTGTAATGTAAAGTGCTCTGACACCCTACACTGGGATGAGTAGCGCTATAAATGAATTAAATAAACAAGCATTAAAAATGCAATAGGTCTCGCCTTTCATTAAGTTAAAGCCATTTGCTTTGCTATACAATACCATCAGCAAAGCAAATGGCTTTAACTTAATCAAAGGCGAGACCTATTGCATTTTCAATGCTTGTTTTTCTTGCTGCCCATCATTTTTTCTCACTGATTCTTTTCCTCATTCACCTTTCCCCCTGCCACCACCATCACTCCTATAGCCTATTACTTTACCTCAGTGGCTCTGCCCCACTTGCGTCCATTTTTCCCTCCATGCTATAACCTTTCACAGTTTTGCCACCTGGCCAGTCAGTTACCAAAATGTCAGATATCTTTAAGTAAAGGCTGGTAAAAAGCCCTTAGAACTGAACAATAGCTCATAGTTATTCTTATTTGAAATACAAGGTTTAAGCAGTTAATATATCATGCCCACTGGAATTATGCAACTGTATTGCTGTGGCGTTTTTCGCATAGATGTCGATTTGCCACATAATCTATCATCTGCCTCGTAATCTGCAGATTCGAATAGAAAGAAAATGTTTTTAGCTCAAACAGTTCAAAAATCACTAAAAACACGGCTACACGTGTGGCTGCACAGTGGTAGGCTCTTTGCAAACGGTGACTGGTCACCTTTCTGTTGCTTATTTCTGTATTTGGGTGTTAAACTGATATTAATGAGTTGCAACCAATGCTTAGTAAGTGTTAACAAGTGCAAAAATGTCCAATTAATAAAGTAATACTGCCACAAAATGTGCTGCATTACGCCACATAATTTGCCTTTTCTTGTCACATAATTCACTCAACCCTGCTGCATAATGTGGCTTTCCCATGCCGCAGCATTTCAGTGGTCCAGCATATAGCGCATACAAATTATTTTGAAGCAATATACATAATTCCTAAATGGGTACATTGGAATTCCGGGTTCCAGGTTTTGCCAGGTTTTGCCGGTTGCCAGACGCGGAGTCAGAGTCAGAGTGAGAGCACGCCACTTTGCTCTGCTTTCTCCTGCTTCCTCCGCTATTCTGTGCAGGGGAGCTTCACGCTTCCCATTTTCCCATCTCCCGTCTCCTGCCTCCTGTACCGCAGTCGGATCCTTGCCGCTGGTCCCTGCCGCTCGCCTGGGTCCTTCTGATGGCGACCTGGAGGCAGCAACATCGGCATCATCGGTGGGAGTCCGTGTGAAGTGTGAGCTGCTAAACACCTCCCGCAGCCATGAGCGAGAGTCTCAGAGGTGATAGGCGCAGGTGGCAGGCGTGCTCTGAAGCGTCGATTCTCCTAGAGATTCCCTCAGCTGTGAGAGGGTGCGAGCGGGAGCAAGGAGTGACGTGGGCCAAGAGCCGCGAGGGGCCGAGAGAGCCACCCAGGGACCGTGGTGAGGCTCCAGAGGTCGTGCTCTGTGCACTGTATACTGAGGATACTATGGGAAATCAGAGGTGAGCAGGGAGTCTACCCCAGGCTGTGAAAGTTTCTAAAAGCAACTGCATATCAAGTTGTTCATCCTATTCAGACACCAGAGGGAGTAATTCGACTGTCTTTTGTTTTGGAGCATTTTCTCGGAGCACCGCCTTTGGGCTGCCCTCGTTCTCTGGCTCTCCTGTTGTCGGTCGGCACCCCCTGGTTGGAGCTGGGGACTGGGAGCCGGAGCCAGAGCCAGAGCCGAAGCTGGGTGCTGGGATCTCATGTCGGACTGTGCCGGTGCCAGTCTGTGCTTAACAGCGCGTCGGTGGCAGCGCAGCAGCAGGGAGCAGGAGGGCTCACTAGGTCTACCATGGTCTAAAGCAGCCCGCCGATGGAGATGCTCTACGCCAGTTACAGTCTCCCCTGCCACCCCTGCCCGCCCGCTCTGGCGCTCCATTTGCCCTCACAGGTGACTGTTTTCATCGCCTTTTTCTGTGGAGTCCTGCAGAGTATTTCTGGTTGTTCCTTTTTCTTTCTTTGCCCTTTATCTTGCTCCTGGCTCTTCACTCTTCCTGCCGCCGCCATAGCCTTTTCCATCTTGGTGCAGCCGCAGAGATGGGGGAGACTTCAAGGTCCAGGCTGCTCTACGGCAGGGTAGGGTCCGCCACAGCTGACCCGCGCACCTGCAGGCATTCTGAAGACGGTCAGCCCCCACGCTGGGGCGCGTGTGGGTGACGCCGGACTAAAGCTTGGGCCAAGGGCGTGCCCGTTCGAGATCGGTGGAGACCGGACCGGGCCACTTCTCTTTGCGTGACACTTTTTACACTTTTTACATTTGAATAGCTGGGTTCATTTGTAAGTAGTTGCTTGTATTGTAAAATGTCAGCACGCGAAAGTAGAAGCAAGGTTGCGAACCCAAGTGGGAGCTTAACAGGGACATTGGACAATTTCATTATTAGGGCAAATTCAGTTATTGACCAGGGGATCATCTTAATGGAGCGCCGGGTTTCTCAAGACCTTGCCCTGGCAAAAAGATCTTCTATGGGACATTTTGCTAACGACTGCATCCCAGATCCGCTTTTACGATCAAACACCTTTGTCGCCCCGTACATAGTCCGCTTACCCCCCAAGCCCATTGCCCCATAGCACCAACTGATCAGCTTCAATCTTCTATGGATACAGCGACCACTTTGGTGCCCATAAGCAGTTTACCTGATAAATCAAATACCAGGCAGACGCGAGGGAGGCGCTAAGGGGCTATATCGAAGAGGAGGCGGGGGTCAAATGCTGCTGCTGCTGGAGGCAGGAAGCTTAAACCTGCCAAACGAGTTAGCATCGGCAACACACCTCCAAAGTGTTTAGGCGCCGAGGATGTGCATCAAACAGAGAAAAAAGGGTCATCAACGCCGTCTGAAACTATCACAGATACGATTAAATCTGTTGATGCACCACTGGTACCGGAGGATTTACTTCTTGCTAATCTGGGATCGTTGCTAAGGTCATCTTTTAAATCATTCGAAGATAGACTGACACAGATTGAGCAGCGGTTGCTCAACATTGAGAAAGCTACATTGGAAATTATGGACAAGATCAAGTTAAATGTGCTGTCTTTGGGTAATGTTCAAATGAATCCCGTACAGGGGGGGGGCTGTAACATATAAATCTACCCCACCTCTAGCACCACCCACTCTAAATGTATCTACAGCCGAACCACCTACTCCTGTGATATTACCCGGTAACAACTCAATAGGGGTCAATGCCATTATGTCTAAAGAAACCTCGCGGAATTTACCCGATGCAGGCCCCTCTGTGGATCTTAGAATTGATTTACCCCCAGAATCGAGCCCATACCTGGTGGTTTTAACTGGGGTCCCTAAATTAAGCAACCAGAAGGAGGAATAATTTTTGTCTTTAAAAAATAAAACCATTGATTGGCTTAATAGAAACAGACCACTTCCCCGTAATATCTCCAGCGAAATCCTGATGGTGCGCAGGTTGTCCTGGGTGGGGCATGGGCCAAAAACTATACAAGGTGATTGTGTGCTGGTGAATTTTAGTGACCCACGCACTGTGGGACATATCTGTAATTGGAGTCATCACAGTCTTGGGTCTTCGATTCAACCCCTCCCACTGTCATTTTTCTACCCTGCACCACATCCCTCAGATTCGGAAAGTGAATGGACCTTAGTAAAGCATCATGGTGCGGGGAGGGTGGTCGGGGGTCGGTATGTGAAATCACATACACCTAATCAAACACACACACTAAATAGGTATAGTAGTCTAGAAATGGTTGATTGACTCCACCAATCCAGGGATGAAATTTACGGGGCATTAGAAAGTAGAAGCACTATAGACCACAAGGTAGCCACTGAGTCATGTAGCAGCCAAACATCTTGTGCCCCCTTATCGCTGACGAGGGTTGCCATCGCAGGCAACAATGCCGATTCATTAGGGAATATGACCACCGCCCGAGTGCTTAACTCAGCTGCAAGTAAGGAATTAGCCTATAACGTTATTTCTTGGAATATTGCTGGGCTGGCGGTTAAGGTTAAAGATCCAGAATGGTTAGGATTTATAAGATCATTCCCGGTGATCTGCATGCAAGAGACATGGCTGGTAGAGAGTGATATATTCTTAGAAGGCTATAAATGTTTTTTTGTGCCGGCTGAACCGTCACGTAGCGGCAGAGCAAAAGGGGGTTTGGCCTTGTACATTGACCTAGCCTTGTTCTGTGTTGTTAAAATAATAACTACTAACAACACTGACATTCAAGCAGTGACAATAAAAAGAGGGAATACAACGGTGACCCTGATTAACTTTTACAATGCTGTAAGTCCAAGAGGGGAGTGTAGGATTGTTGAACTGGGTGATTTCATTCGGAATCACTGTGAAAGTCTGTTCCACCAGATCCTCATTATGGGGGACTTCAATGTGCACCCTTGTGGGAACCCTATGAATACTGCAATGGGAACTTTAGGTTGCCATAGGATGCGGGGTCTTCACTTTGAACACTCTGGCCGGGGAGACATGCTGAACCAATTATTAAATGAATTTGATTTAATTTCAGCTATGTCTTTGGTTGATGTTTGTAGTTATCAGCCTGTTCCCACATTTAAAGGACATTCGGGTTTTTTTTTTTATTGATCATATCCTTCTCTCCAACGGCCTACAATCAATTATTTCAGGCTTTAAAATCCAGGAAAACGCATATAGTGATCATAACCCTGTATGTATCTCAATGGTTGGCAACCTCTTAAATTTACAGGAAAAGACGCCGACCTGTGGTGTCCTGAAATGCACGGATGGAAGGCGTCGCCTAAAATGGTCTAAGGTGAATTCGGATCAACTATATGACAAGATCCATAAAACCTGTGTGTCTTCTGTATCCCTTCCCCCAGATATTCTCTTAGCATTTGACGGGATTGTTTTAAAAGTAGGTGAAATGTTAACTGCACCAACGTCGGGCCCTCCTTGCAGGGACCCCAAATGGTTTGACCATTCCTTTTCAAAAGTTGGTCGAGAGCTAAAGGCGGCTTTGAAGATTAGCCCTAGGGATCCCACTGTCCTATAAAAAGGCCTTGGCAAAGCGCAAGGCAGAAATAAAGGACAAAATTAGGCAAGATCTGTTAGACCCCAATACCCTTTGTAACAGCGAAAGATTCTGGGGTATTATCAACAAACCCGTGTTTGATATGGTAGGGGACAATTCAGTTGGCACCAATATCACTGAAGATGAGTGGGTATCCCACTTTAGTTTCATCTTCAACAGCAATATTCCTCAGATAGAGGTAGACAGAGGTGATCAAAGTGTAACCCTACCACTTTTTACAATTAGCGATGTTGCGAAGGGTATCATGGGGTTAACAAGTAACAAAGCACCTGGCCCAGACGGTATGCCCCCGGATTTATTTAAATCCAAAGTATCTCTTTGGGCGCCAGTTCTTACTGCTGGGTTTAACGCAGCTGCAGAACATGGCTGCCCTAGGTCTTGGGGGACATCTACGATAGTGGCAGTATTTAAGAAAGGTGACCGTAATGGAACTACCTGTTACAGGCCGATCTCGCTTATCGACTCTGTGGTCAAGGTAGTGGGTGGAGTAATCCTGAACAGGTTAACAGCCTGGACCAATGACCACGGGATCATCTCCAGAATCCAATATGGGTTTCAGCCTGGCCACTCAACAATAGCGCAATGCCTTAACCTGTACATGGTCCTAGGGAAATATACCATGGCTCGGCAAGGCACCACCCACATGGCGTTCATGGACCTTTCCTCCGCGTTTGACTGTGTCAACCGGGGAAGCTCTGGGAGGCCATGGGAGCCATGGGGGTGAAGCCTAATTTGGTTAACCTTCTGAGGGACCTGCATCAGGATACCAAGGCCAATGTGAGGTATTCACAGGATCTAAGGGTGTCGAGGGATTTTAGTGTTCATAGGGGTGTTAGGCAGGGCTGCATTTTGGCCCCCTTTCTCTTTAATTTATATATTAATAATTTGGAGGAGTTTTTATTAAATACTGGTACCGATTACCCCTATGTCGGCCGCAAGGGTTTGCCTGTATTATTATATGCGGACGACGCCGTCCTCTTGGCTAGGACCGCAAGAGGTCTCCAAACCCTATTAAACGCTTTTCATAGTTTCATGGAAGCTCGTGACCTATCGATTAACAACACTAAATCTTTTATAATGCAGGTGGGGCAGCGCCCTAAGACACCGTATTTATTTAGGGTTAATGATGAGAAGGTCCCCACAACGAGAACATTCTCTTATTTGGGAGTGTTGTTCGATGACCAGTTGAAATGGGGTCCACTACTCCAAAGGAAAAGGGGGGAGATAACTCGGGTTAACGCTGCAATATTTAATTTTGCCAGGAAAATGGGTAATCAACCTATTGCTGCACTATTAAAGATCTATCAGGCAAAGAGTGTGGCAATAGGGAGTTACGGCAGTGAACTTTGGGGGTATGCGGCAGTTAATGATATCGTGGTGGCAGAAAATATCTTCCTGAAGCAATTGTTGGGGGTTCCAAAGGGGACTCCCAACCATATAGTGCATGAAGAAACTGGTGCACCTTTTATTAGTGACATTCTAGCACTATGGCCACTAACTTTTTGGTTAAAATGTTGGCTAAATAAAGATCTGATTTTAAATCACCTACTCCTAAGGGAAGCAATATCTATGGATAATATGCTTAAAATCCCTTGGCTAAAATATCTGAAAGACTGCTTTTCTGTTATGGGCGCTCAGAACTTTTTTTTAATCCTGAGTCGATTAAACGTGCTTATGTAGAGTTTGTGAGGAAAACCTTTTTCTTATCATGACAAATGAATCGTGAAGAGGTGGAATTAAACAAACCGAGTGTTCGAAAACATGCCATGTTGAAAACTACACTTTTAATGGAGCCTTATTTATCATGGCCCTTGTCGGCCTTTGAGCGATACCTGTTAATTAGGTTCCAGGTGGACTATTTTCATCTTCTTTTAACTGTTCCAAGGGGTTGTCATCATGGTCAAGTGTTACCAACAATGCGTCTCCGCAGTTTTTGGTGCACTTTTTATTTATTTGTCCCTTTTACGATTTACCCCGGAGGTTCTATCTAAAGCCCCTTTTAAAAAAACAGAATTTTACCCAGGTTAGACCAGCCCTTTGTTATTTACAAATGTTAAACCCCGAAAGTACATTATTTTGGACTGGTTTTCTAAAAACTGCTTTAAAACTCAGAAACAGCAGGGCGAGTTAACTGTCTAGAATTGCTGCTATTATGATATATGCTTAATTGTGTCTGTGTTTTTAATACATATTTTAACACTTGGGTATTTTATCTCTGTACATCAAGTTTTTCTTTTGTGCATTATTTTTTATCTGTCACTGCGCTTTTATGGTTCTTTCTGTCTGAAAAAACGAATAAAGATTTCTATCTATCTATCTAATTCCTAAATGATTATTAAAGATAATAGAGTCTTCCTCTTTGCTGTTCAACTTTTGGCTGTAAAAATGTCTTATAATCTATATTGCAGACTTTGATACTCAGTTGTTCAATTCAATAATTGCTGGCTTCTCATTCACGGTGCTCCAGTCGTCTTATTTTTGTCTATAATTGCGAGTGTGTATTGTGAACACTCCAGGGCTACTATACTCACTGTGCTGTGTTCATTTTAAACCCTACTGTCATTTTACTTTGACATTATAAAACAAGAAAAAATTGTTTCAGCAACAAGTTAACAGCGTCATGATTAAAATTTCAAAAAAGACTTAAAGCAGATTTTTCCATACACTGCTATTTACGTACCAGTTTCATCCCCATTTGTATCTGAAAAAGTGGCAACCTTATCATATGTCCACTTTAAATTCAACTCTCCCCTACATTCTCTAAAACAAGCCTGTTGTGATGTGGGTGTATATCTTTTCATTTGCAGGATACGCTGTTGTTCATTCCTGGAAGTGGGCTGGCTTCACTTCACACTCGTGTAAACCTTTTAACTTTGCTAGTCTCGTCGATGTTGGCATGCATATACAGCAAATAAGCAATGAAAGGACCATGCAGGGGAGGCTGCTTATAGAAAGAAAGAGGTAAAAAAAGAAAAACACAGAGGCTTACTGTGAATGCCAGGGCTTTAAGACGCGCAGAGTAATAACCTGGATGAACCTTGATCACTGTCTGGCAGCCTCAGCCCAGCCCACAGCACCTGACCCTCCCTTTCAGCCCAATGGTTGTTGCACACCTGTTTTCATGAGGTTTCGCAGAGATTCTGCCATTGTGGCCAGGTTCAGGATGAACCTCCCGCAGTATGTCACCATCCCTAGAAAAGTACGCACTTCTGTCGGGTTCTGGGGTATCACAGAGATTCTGCCATTGTGGCCAGGTTCGGGATGAACCTCCCGCAGTATGTTGCCATCCCTAGAAAAGTATGCACTTCAGTCGGGTTCTGGGGTATGGGCGCGTTACATGTCACCTCTGCTTTCTTTGGGTCTATCTTGAGTCCTTCCCTTGAAAACACAAATCTGCCAAAAAAGACTGAGTTCTGATAAAAGGAGCATGTTTTCTTCTACAACATAAGACCACAGTCAGCCAGTAGCTGGAGAGTGGCCATCAGTCGACCATGATGTTCCTCCGGGTTCTCTGAATATATGAGAATATCATCACTTAGGTTGATTACGCCCATCAGCCACAAGAGGCCTTCTCTAATAGAGTTCTGAAAAAACCTCTGCCATGGAGATGCCGAAACTCAGCTTTCTGTAGCGTCTGAGACCCACCTGCATTGAAAAGGTCCTAATGTAGCGACTCTCCAAGGCAAGCTCAAGCTGGTGACATCCTGAATTATAGACTTCATTTAGAAAACCACTTGGCCCCATTGAGGACCGCCACTATGCTTTTCATCATTGGCATTATGTGTCTTTCTCTTCGGATGGCTTTATTGGGATGCCTCATGTCCACACATAAGCATATCGCACTTGGCTGCTTGGTTTTGGCATGATAACAAGCAGCGATACCCATGGAGTGGGACCAGATAACTTTTCAATGACTCCTTGTTTCTCAAGCTCCTGCAATTGCCGTTCAACCAGTGGCTTCAGATGAAATGGGACTCATCAGTGCTTTAGTGCTGTAGGCTTAATGGAATCATCAATATTCAGCTTTACTTATTGGCCTTTCAGCTTGCCTAGGCCCTTGAAAAGTTAGAGGAAGTCTGCAAGCAGAGCATCAGCATGTGACTCGTTTATGTGTTTTGCAAAAAATGCCAACTCCAAATCTTCGACGGTGTGGCATCCAAGCTGCGTGCCTTTCCTGCCTTCTGTTACATGAAACTTGACCTTGGTAGACCATTCTTCACATTTGATGTCTACCTCAATGGTTCCTCTGAAGGATAGTGGTTCAGTCCTGCTAACGGTGTACATTGTTGCCCGGCTGGGTGTGAGTGGAGTACGTGGTAGTAGTCTCTCAACCTGCTTGAAGTCCATCACGTTCACGGGCACTTCTGTCTATGAGGGCAATCACTAGAGTGACTTTTACATGAGCAGTGCACATGGGTGGGGCTCCCCTCCTGCGGCCGGGTTGTCCCGTGAAGGAAATCACAAAGATGCCGTCATCTTTGTCATCTTGTTGCGTACATGCTCCCTGATTAGGGGTAGGGGCCATCTCCGATTCGGCGGTGTTTTCTAGCATAAGCTGCCTTGTGGGATTTTTGGAGTGCTTACTCACGGGCTGTTGCTGTCCACTTCTGCACTTTCACAGTGTGCTTTATTTTCCCACTCTTCAAGCAGGCTTTTTATTTAGCTGGACATGCCCCTGCGTTCTTATGTTCAAGACCCCAGTTACCACAACTGTCACTCAGTGATATGGCTTTTCCTTTCGGTCGCATTGTCCCTGGACGCCTCTGTGTTACCTCAATCCGTTCTTCTTTAACGTTTGACACCATCTGAGTCGCAGTGGTGCAAACAGATTTGTTCAGTTCAGCTTCCATCTCCTCCACTCAACTGTTAGAGAGCTCATGTGAGTGAGCCAGGATGAGGATCTCATTGAGCGAGATGCCCTGTTGGCCGATGATGAGCTGCCGTAGCATCTCTGTCTTACAGCCCTGCATGATCTGTGCATGTGTTTCTTCAAGCTGATTGCTGCCAGTGTACGTGCTAGCTAATTTCTGCACAAAGGCATAGAACATGTCAACAGATTTGGCATCTGCCTCTTTGAGCTGATGCAGCTTGAAAACGTTTGTAGTTTGGGTTTAGCTGCGGATCGAAATGTGCATTCAGAGTGGTGGCAGCCGCATCGTGGTCAGAATCGTCACCAGTGTCTGGCAAGGTCTCAAATGGTTCATACAGTTTCTCGCCACCAAAATGCATCAGCAGAAATTGCTTCACTGCGCAGTCTGTTTCCCACATAGCGGGGAAGTAGTGATGCAGCCACCAAATCCACGACCTCCACCTGGGCGCCGCAGTGGCGGGGCCCAACAGTTGGCTGAATGGCGGCAGTGGGTCACAGAGGAATGAGCATCTGAAACTGGATCATGGCGTGTCCGGTGGCTGCTGTTCACTCATGATGACGTGTACCAGCGTCACTGTGGGCAAGCTGTCAGGATCTGACTGCCTGCGTGTAGAAATACACTGGTGGCATGATAGCCTCTTGAGGGCAGTGCAGCACAGCAGACACAAATGCATCCTCTGTTCAGCCACACCTCCAACAGTAGTGACAGATTAGTGATGTACTCACAGCAGCGTCACCACCCTATGGGACTGTAACTGTAGGTGGATGGGTTGCACACAGTCACCAGATGGCTTCAGCGTGCACCCATGTCATGGCTCCAGGCAATCAGTAGACACCAGCCAGTGGATGGGCAAAACTACATGACATCCCCACTCAGCCTTGGGCCTTGTAGCCGGTAACGGGACACACCCTTGTGGAGGACATCGGCTTGGGCCGAAAGACATCTGCACCCGGGGGAAGAGAAGCCACGTTGAAAACGGGAGTGCTGTGCTACAGAGCACACAGCCCAGCTGGAAGGCCTCTTCCGGCCTCATGGCTGCCAACCGGGAAAGGCAGGAATACTCCGCTGTAGCACACGCAGGCTCAGCGAACCACATGCAGGTGAGGGCAGCCACACTAGAGTTGGTTGGGCCGCACTCGGAGCATCTGCGAGAAATGGCTGGAGTACCGCGCACCAGCCGTAGGCGCCACTCGGTCCGCGTACCACATCAGTAAGTGGTAGAGACGGTAGCGAGCAGACACCATGGCTAGGCGGGTGACAGAAAAAGGAGCACTGGGCTGGTGGGGCACTTGATGTCGCAGGGTAACTCCACCCTCTTCACCAATGTAGCCTCGGGACTCGAGGTTGCAGACTAAGCCTTGTTGCGCTGCTTGATGGACCTCGACATACACACTCTGTGCTGGTTGTCAGCTGAGGCTACAAGCGAACTTAAGCCCTTTTATTTATATCCTCGGGCGGTGCCCGGCCCTTTTGAATGAAAGTGGGTACAATGTAGTGTACAGGCTGGGTGTCTCTCTCCAAAAGGGCTTGGGGGGGTGACCCACGAGAGGCCTGCCCCCGCTGGAGATTTTTGGGCCTTGGTGCAGGCCAGAGCCCAATTGGGCTTGTTGGGCTACACCTTGGGCTGGGGGGTATATCACCGGCCATTTTAGGTCACCAGCCACCATTTCGGTGGGGTGGCATGACAGCCAGTTGGGCCAAGGGAGCGTGGGGCAGAATTTTTGTTTTGTTAGCCATGGTTGTCTCTCACCGCGTAGTTGTCCGAGCCATTATGCGCCTGCTGTTGCTGTTGGTCGACGTGAGGCAGGGATGTCCAGGGTAGGCCGGGGCGGTAAAATCCGTTCCGCTCACGGAATTTGCGGAATTTGGATAATTTCGCGTTCTGTGGAGAACGCGAAATTGCCCAAAATTCCACGATCTGCCGCTTTGTGGAATTTTTTGCTAGTTCGCGCTTTCAAAATGCGTATTCACGAGATATTTCCCCCGTGCACGCACACAGCGTGCGCAAACACGAAAAAAGCAGCACGAACAAGCGATTCTGCATGTTTGCAGAATTTTTGCGTACTCGCGGAGATTTTTTACGGTTTCGGAAATTCCGCCCACCCCTAGTCCAGGGCACTCGCCGAGGATCCGAGAGTGGCGGAGGCCATGCGCCTGCTCGCGGAAGCGGGCCGCATGCACCTGCTGAGGCCCAAAATTGAGGTGAGGCCTTCACGTCAGGCATCAGACGGGGTCGTAGTGTCGGTATGGGCATGCTCACCGTCGCGGACCCGAAAGACCAGGACCGCAAAATCTGGGAGTGAGCGTGGCCGCAATGTCAAAGCGGCCGCACGGGGAAAAACACAGCGGAGGGAGGGTGGGGCACCGCCCGGCGTCCCCCTCTGTCATTTGTGTCAGGGGCGTGCGAGGCCAGAAAGGAAGTAAGGCCCTCCATGAGTCCTCTGAGGGGGGAATTTGGTCTTGCCAGTGGCAGAGGGTGACCTGGCAGACGGGGGGGGGGGAGTGTTGAGCAACCTGGAGATGGGCCCAGTATGGGAGGAGAACCAGGGAGGTTTGGGTTGGGACCAGCAGGCCCTAGAAATAGGTACAAGGAGGGGGGATCCCCTGGTTTGTGGTTTGGGGGGAGGGGGCAGCCAGGTCCCCCAGCATGCCAGAACAGGGGGGAACTAGGTGGGGACCAATGCCGTCCTTGTAGTTGGGAGGGTGGTTGGAGAGGGCCCCTTCAGGGCTCAGGCATCAGTGGTCAGAGGAGGGGGGTTGGGCCAGGGACAGGATTTCCTCGGCGTTGGGGAAGGCAGGTGGAGAGTTGGGCAGGGGGCCCTAGGCCAGATCGGGAGGGAGGGCCTGAGCAATGCATCTAAAAGGATCATAGTGGAGTGGAGTGAGGAGGAGAAGCAGGGATGGGTGGTGGTGGGGGCTCAGGTGAGGGGCACCAGGCACCGGCCAGAGTCTATGCTCATTAGAAAGTGGTTCCCGGCACGGCAGGGGTCACTCGTCAGGGCACGGCTGGGTAGGAGCGGGAGGTGCAGAGCAGGCCATACGGGTTGGAGAGATTTTGGGTATGGGACAGGAAGTGGCGGGCATTGGCAGTGGTGTCCAGGGTCTACAGGAGCAGAGGAGGGTGTTAAACCTGGCATGTCGGACCTTGCTTTTACATTACAGGGGCAGCAGGTTCTACACTCGGGTGAGTCACATGCGGCTCCGTGCCACCGAGAGGATGGGAAGGCAGTGTCATGAGCGAGCAGTCGGACCCCAGGGAGGGACTTTCAGGATGCAGCACAGTGTCAGACAGAGACGCGAGCTATAGTGCCACAACCCCGGTGGGTCGATGCGGCCGCAGGGGCACAGGTTACAAGGAAAACACTAAGGGACAAGTCAGATGGGCTGGTGTCAGGCCAGCGTCATGCAGGATTGGACGTAGAGGACTTAATATGTAGCGAAAGAGAACGGGCACGGTTACAAATAAGGGAGTCAAGGGAGGAAGACCATTTACAGTTGGACTATGACGAGGATAGTATCGAGGAAGGGGAAATTCTAGAGGAAGAAGAAGAAGGGCAGGAGGGATGGGGGGTTTATTAATGATGTGCCTAGTATTTTGCAGACGGAACAGAAACAATTGTGCACAGTTGCAGATAGCCTGGTGCCACCTCCTACACAACTGGTTAGGTGGTGGGATCCGGTGAGGATGCCGACCTTGACGCCAGGGAAGAGCAAGACAGACACGAACAATGGCGGTAAAATACAGAGCAGAGTGTCAGTGGGAACAGATGCATGGGGCGGTGAAGCAGGGGGGGTGCACTTGCTGAGAGGCTCATAAGTCAAGGATATTGGGGTAGGTCCAGAGTCACTAGGGGTGGTTGGGGACAAAAAAGAGGGAGGGGCTACAGCAATTGGGATGGTGGAAGGGGGAGGATCAGGCGGCGGGGTCAAGCAAAGTTGCAGTCATAGAGGACAAAGGTAAAGAAGAGGTACACACAGAGGAGACTAAAGAGAGCCACAAAATTAAGCTGAAGAGGCTGCCTTACATGGGGGTAACAAAGCCTTTTGGTGCACACCAAATGTTAGCCACTAAAGAAAAGATTTGGAAAGGCGAGTATGTGGAAATGCTGAAGCTGCTACATAGGGAGCTTAGAGTGAAAGAGGAGTCAAAAGAAGAAGAGCTAGTGTTGGCCAAAAGGCCTAGAGTAGCCATTGAAAATTGGTCAGGAGCATTCTTGATATTCGCCAATGTATACTGCGAAAAGTACCCAGACAGATCCGTCGCACTGTTCAACTACATGGACGTGATCAGAAGAGCCCAACCAATATACGGGGGTACGCAGCAAAAGGCACAGGGAGCATGCTGGGATTTCAACAAAGGCACATGTTCCAGGGAGTACTGCAAGTTTAGGCATGAATGCTCGAAGTGTGCAGGCAGACACCCATTGGTGCAATGTTATGGGCCGGGTTTTAACAGACAAGAACAGCAGTTCAACCAAGGCGCACAACAGTCTGCCGGCAGTAGGGGTGGCAGAGGAGCACAAGGTAATATGGGGAAAGGCTCATACACCCATTAGACAGTGCTGTTTGGAACAGTGGTTGGCGTCTTATCCACGAAAAGAAGACGCAAAGCTATTGGGAAGAGGTTTTAAAGAGGGTTTTAGACTAGGTTATGAAGAGCCAAGGTCCGCCAGGTGGCCGGAAAATTTTAAATCTGCTAAGACACACAGGGCAGTAGTGCTGGAAAAATTGTTCAAAGAAATCGCAGAAAGACGCATGACAGGCCCATTCACAGTTTGCCCCATCAGAGACATGATTATTTCTCCAATAGGGGTAGTGCCAAAGAAGGATGCAGGGCAATACCGGCTGATACAACACCTCTCATGGCCTGAAGGGGCGTCAGTTAACGACTTCATAGCTGACAATTTGACCTCAGTATCCTATTCACCAGTAGACATGGCCAGAGAGTTGGTGGCAAAAGTAGGGGCTGGTGCCATGATGGCAAAATGCGATATTAAGTCTGCTTTCCGCGTACTGCTGGTACACCCTGACAATTACCAGTTGCTAGGCATACAGTTTGAAGGCCTCATATTTGTGGACAAAGCATTGCCAATGGGCTGTTCCATATTTTTTGCAATGAGTTTTCTCATGGTACACCGGGAAAGAGAAGGTGACACACTACCTTGACGACTTCTTCTTGGTGGGCCAGCCCGGTTCAGCGGTCTGTCAGCAGAAGCTGACAAGTTTTCAAGAGCTCATGGGTCACTTAGGAGTGCCCCTGGCGCCATAGAAGATACAAGGTCCGAGTACAGTGTTATCATTCTTGGCATCGAATTGGATTCAGGGGCAATGGAGGCGCGCCTTCCGACGGACAAATAGCTGCACATGCTGCTGTTGATTGATGGCATCCTGGCCAAAAAGAAAGTGACAGTCAGGGAGGTGCTTGTAGGGTGGTAAGGGCAGGACGGACTTTTTGAAGGAGATTGGGGATGTCACTAGCGTGTTTGACAATGCCACACCATCACATACGGCTGTCCGCAGGGACTAAAGAAGATGTGGCGCAAATCCCTGGAAGAGTTCAACGGCATCCCAATGGGGACACCGGGGGAGTGGGAGTGGAATGTCACGATCTACTCTGATGCTGAGGGGCGGGGGTTTTGGTCTGTACTGGCAAGGGAGGTGGTGCACAGAAGAGTGGCCTCAACATTGGAAGAATGGTGGGAGGAGCATTTTTGTACTTAGCTGTTTGAAACACAATATCTTGTTTCAAGCCAGGCATTTGCCAGGAGTGGACAATGACATTGCTGATGCTTTGTCTCGTTCGCAGTGGCAGAGGTTCCATGGTCTAGTCACGGAGGCGGATAAGCGCAGGATGCCGGTTCCAGCAGGGATGTGGTATGTAGGAGACAAAGGATGTTCCAGTTGGTGGTAGGGTAATTGGCCACATCAACGCGGAAGGCATATGAGCAGGCATGGAAGGAATTCCTAGAGGGTGGGGCCCAGCAAAGAGCAGAGCAATCGGCAAGGGAAGAGGAGATCGTTCAGTTTATTTTGTCAATGATTGACAGGGGTTTATCAAAGGTCACTATCGCAGGCAAGTTGTCTGACATCGCGTTCATGGGCAAGCAATAGTGGGGCTACGCGCCTTCGGCAGGGGATCTGGGCAGCCGCATATTGGAAGGTTGGGTGAGGGAAAAGGGCAGCAGGCCTCGGGTGAGGAGACCGTTGTCCATAGTGCTGTTGTCTGGTTTGCTACGGGTTTTGCCGAGGATCTGCTGAAATGAAGAGGAGTGTGTTTTGTTTTCCACCCTAATGTCTTGGATGCATTATGGGGCTTTTCAGGTTTCTGGGCAGGAGAGGTGTGCAGGGAGTGCAATGGAGCGACGTGGAACTTCGGGAAGAGAGGGTGGCAGTGAGGATTAAACAATCCAAAACATACCAACGGGAATTTGGGAAGTGGGTGTTCATGGGTGCCGGAGATGATAAAAGGGTATGTCTGGTATTTTGGGGGGGTTGGTGAGCAGGGGGGCAGGTTTTGGGCGACGGAGAAGTCTTCCGCAGGGAAGCAAGCAGCCGGGTGACTGCAACTCAGCTGCTCTGGATAATGAGACGAGCTCTACTATTTTTGAGTGAATCGCCTGGCCAGTTTGGTACCCACTCTTTTCGCATAGGGGCATCAACAGATGCAGCGAAACTAGGTTGGGGGAAGGACAAGCTTATACGTTTGGCAAGATGGAAGTCAGACTGCTTTAAAACATACATTCAGCTGCGGAGTTTGGGGGGAGGCATAGTTTGTTCAGTTTCCTGTCTCACATTTGTGTCCGAGTGCGGTGGCTGGGCATGCTGTGGCGGAGTTGTCCATCTGGATTGTGGGTCATTCATTTGTTAACTGGGCTGAGCGTTACAAGTTGTTGAAAGGGAAACGTTTGAGTCTGTGTCTTGACACAACATTGTTCAATTGTTCTTGGCACAGGAAGGGTGGCATGAGGTGGCATGAGTTGTTTCCAGCTCTGAATAGGCTGGTGGGAGGTAATATTTGCCCAATATTTTTATTATTCACTTGGGGGAGAATGACCTGGTTTTGTGTAAGGGTTTGGCTCTGTTGAAGCAAATGAAGAGGGATTTATTAAAGATTAAACAGCAATGGTACGGGTGTTATGTTATTTGGTCTGAATTCATTCCGAGGAGACATCGGAGGGTGAAGGAGCGGCCAGCAGCAATAGATAAGGCCAGGAGGAAGATTAACAAGGACATGAGAAGTTTTTGTGACAAGGAGGGCATTGGGAGAGTGGAACACCATGAGCTTAAGTACGCTGCAATATTTTTTTTCAGAGAAGACGGGGTACACTTGTTACGTTTTGGTCTGAATTATATATCATTCAGATGAAGGAGGTACTAGACAGCGTTGGACATTAGTCCAAAGCAGCCCTAGGCCCTAGTTTGGGGGGGTCAGAAAAGTCAGGGAGAGACAGAGACTTTTCTGGTAACTAGTTGTTTAAATTGTTTACAGGTTAAGTTTATGGTTGGGAAAAGTTACTACGGGAGAAGGCAGGAAGGGGAAGTAGCATAGGAAATGTTTACTTAGATAGTTATTTTAGGAAGTGGTAAGAGGTTACAAGTTAAGTTTATCAGCAAGGAATGACCGAGTTGGGGGTTTATAAATTGTTGCAAAGGGGGAAATGTTAGGGGTGGGGGTGCAAGGTAGGAAGAAAGTATTTAGTGAGGTTTAGTTTTGTTCGGCAAAGGCCAAGGAAAATGTGTTGTAAGGTGCAGCTGTCTTCAATAAAGCAGCCTTTTTCACACATAGCAAGCCTTTTTTGGGGTCTGTGCAGCGCCCTCTCTTTGGCCCAATAGGGCTTTGGGGGAGGTGGCTGATCAACAGGAGGCCTGTCCCCCCCTGGGTTTTTGGGCCTTGGTGCAGCCCAGAGTCCAATTGGGCTTGTTGGCTATACCTTGGGATGGGGATATATCACGGGCCATTTTAGGTCACCAGCCACCAATTCGGTGGGGTGACACAACATCCGGTTGGGCCAAGGAAGTGTGGGGCAGAAAGTTTTTTTCGTCCGCCCGCCCTCCCCGTTTGTTATACTGTTAGGGGGGATGAGGGGGAGTAGGACAGGGGTTTAGAAGTCTTGTTTTTGTTTTTATGGTTGTTTTTGTTGGGAACAGGTGCACTGGGGCTGAGGAACTATGTAAATTTAGTTGTCGCTTGAAGCAGGTGATGGCATTTTCATGGTAACTAGTTGTTTAGATTGTTTACGGGTTACGTTTATGGTTTGGAAAAGTTTCTACGGGAGCCAGCAGAAAGGGGAAGTAGCATAGGAAATGTTTAATTAGATAGTTATTTTAGGAAGTAGTAAGAGGTTACAAGTTTAGTGTGTCAGCAGGGAATGACCGAGTTGGGTGTTTATAAATTGTTGCAAAGGAGGAAACTTTAGAGGTGGAGGTGGGGGGCAAGGTAGGAAGAAAGTATTTAGTGAGGTTTAGTTTTGTTCGGCAAAGGCCAAGGAAACTGTGTTGTAAGGTGCACCTGTCTTCAATAAAGCGGCCTTTTTCACACATAGCAAGCCTTTTTTGTGGTCTGTGCTGCACCCCCTCTTTAGCCCAATAGGGAATTCAAATGTGTGGTGAGTTTGAGGTATAATTAGGCTTTCCTGTTTTCAGTTTCTATTTTTGGTAAATTCTGGTGGGGTTTTTTCAGTTTTTTCAATACCTTAAAAAAACAGTGGTTATCAGTGGTTACATTTTTCCGAGCCATTAAAAACAACAGAGACAGTTTTTTTCCGGTATTTATGGAATTTTAATTTAATTTTAATTATTGCTTGCTTTCTGCACTGATAGTGCATGTGACAGGGTATATGAGATCCAAATACATTTTTACTGCACCAGAATGGACTACAAAGTCAATAGCATTCTTCATTAACTCTGAAGATTGTAAAGATTATTTCAGCATACCATCTAGCAAATGACAAGGATCTCTTACAGAGAAGCACTTCAGCCCAGTTATCGATTTTGACAGATCATGATACAACTTTTTCACATATGTAGCTGAATTACTGCAAATCCAAACAATATCACTCCAATCTTTATTGAACTTGAAATAATAACACTGCATCTTTAGACCAAAGACTACAAAACTGAAAAAAGCAGAAGGAAGAAGAGACAATGTTTTAGTGACATCCCTAAACAACAAAACTCAAGCAGAATAATGTTAGTCCAGTCTTTCTTGATGCTACCTTGTCTAACAAAGTTACATTGTATTGGCCCCTTCAGGAAGAAATAAAAATGTCTCTTTCACTCATCTTATCCTTTCTTTGAATGGCACTTAGTTTGTGGCTGAAAAGGTGTTTCTTCAGTGTTTATATGTTTACACTGGTAAGGGCTATTTTCCTTTCGGTGGGGTTTTATCAGTTATTATAGGTTTAAACCTAAAACCAGATAGCCTAGGTATAATCTTAGGTTTTCTACATGATTTATGAGAACTTTAACAGGTATAGTTCTGTTGGTCATTTGTAGGAAATTAAAAGCAGTTTCGTTTTAACATTTGTATGTGGGTGACACTGCCTTTTTATACCAGTAGAGAATGTTTCTCTTCAAGTTTACCGGATTCTTGCAAACCCCTATCAAAGAACAGAACATATTTGCAGATTAGTTGATAGAGAGTGAGCAAGGTCATTCTAAAAGTACACATTCAACACACTCAAGCGTCCCCTGGTGCTTTCTGACTAAACAAGCGATTGTCCTGAGTTCTGTGGCAGCCCTTATAAGCAAAGAGGCGTGTCACAGGCAGAACAATGGAGGGGCAGGGTGTTTCTCTTTTTCTCTTTTTGTTACTTATGGCTACTACAGGAGGAATACTGTCCCTACCCTTTGGCATTCATTGAAACCAAATGAAAGGCAAATATATCAGAGCAATGTTGTTAGTTAAATCCGAAGCACAAGGGTAATATAATGGTTTGCATAGATACAAATATTAAAATTACAGTTATCTGCATTCAAGCTTTCAAGCTTCTTGTGGCAATAAAACATTCACCTATCTATGCATGTATGCGCTATACTTTTAAGATACATCGTCCTATCAGTCCCCAAACACACCAGTGTCATAGTCAGTAAAGGCAGAGGCCCCTTTCACCCATGCCCTCTTCAGTGTCACATATTTTTTGACGGGGTAAGCACAGGGACGCATGTCACTGCATCTGGCTATTCCTGAGTCGTGGATCCTATCCAGCGCTAGAATATTCTTGTAAGTATGCTCTTCCCTGTGTATGAAACTTACATAAAATACTAACCCTTTTATCATTGGGTGGGTTAGGGTGGCTATTCAGTAAGTGTCTTTTGCTTCCACAGCTCCCTCGTATAGAAAGAAAACAAGGCCTGTCATGACAAGAGTGAGTAGAGCGTGTTCAGTTTTTATATATATTACCTACTGGCGGTCGCCAGTAGGTAGTTATAGTTAGAACCTAGTTTCCATAGGAAAAGCATTTGTTGATTTGCTAATAACTTTGGCGTCGTTTGATGAATGTTCATGAAATTCTCCCAAAAAAGGGTCTATCTAGGTCAGCGCCTATACTGAAAGTTTGGGGGTGATTCGTTAAGCGGGGACTGAGAAAAAAGGGGTGTACCAAAAAGTGTTTTCTCAATGTTAATTTCGATTGGAAATTTTATTACAGGCTACAGCCCAAACTGCTGAACGGAAATTACACCAAATTTGACAAAAAGGTAGAGATTGGTTCAGAAAGCAACCTTATTTTTAAATGGTGTAGATCCGTTCAGTAGTTGCTGAGAAATTCAAAAAATAAAAGTCAAAAAATCAATTTCACATAGCAAACTTTAGCCAAGGCTACAGCCTGAACTGCTGAACGGAATTTGGCAAATAGGTAGGGCTTGGTTTAGAAAGTGTATTTTTTTTTAAATGGTGTAAATCCGTTCAGTAGTTGCTGAGAAAGTCCAAAAATAAAAGTTTTCATATCTAGGGCACCGGTGGGTCTGCACACACTCCTGACCATGCGCTTCACTGTGATTGGCTGCCACGACCACGAGCTTCACTGTGATTGGCTACCAACACTCCAAAGCAGGAAGTGTTGGCAGCCATCTTGTGACTCGGTAGAACCGAGTCACAAGAAAACTGTTGAAAAAAGATTAAAAGAGAAGAAAAGGGGGCAGGGTAGAAACACCCTGACCCCCAGTCCTGCTCAGGGGGGTCCCACAAGGACCCCCAGGGCCCAAAAATTATTATTTTTTTAAACACATACAAATGCGCATTGGGTGCGGGAATCCGGACGAAAAAAAAATGAGGCGAGGGCTCCCCCACTTCATTTAAATGGCGGGGGCCTGCCACCTCCCATGTAAATTAGGTGCGGGACAGCACATGCCCTCCGGCAGCCCCAGGGACCGCCACCCCCCCAGGCTTTAATTAAATATGCAGGGGGGGCCTGGGGGCCCCCCGAAGCCCCGGGAACCTCCACCGCAATGGGGCTTTGAAAATAAAGGGCGGGGGGCCATGCAGCTCGCCTCCTGAAGCCCTTGATGGCCCTGGGGACCGCCACCCCCCAGGCTGGCTCCTGTAATGTCCAGGGGAGCCCACCCCCGGGACATTGTTGTTTGCTATGACAGGGTGGAAGCACGTCTCGCACACTGTCATAGCAAACACTGGTGTGCTTCATTGAAGCAGGAGGAGGATAACCTGCTCTCGCTTCAAGGAAGCAAAGCAGGATTGCTTTTGGGCAAGGGGAGCTGTATGTTAGCAGCCCCCCTTGCCCACAAGTATTGACGGTTCCCGCAGGAGGCGGGGAGCTGGTGGGAGTGTGGGGGCATTGGGGCTACCCCCATGGTCCCCAACAAAGAGGCCAGGCCCCGGGGGATGGCGTCCCCGGGGCCAGTAGTGAACAAGGGAAGAGGGACCACGCGGCCCCCCTTCCTAATGATTAATAAATACATTCAAGAATTGGGCATGCCCTGGGGGAAGGGGTCCTCGGAGTGAATATAAATGAATGGAAGTGGACCGTTTTTTTTTTAGAAAGTTTGGAGTGGTGATTCTAACGCGGCGCTCAGCACGGCCCCATAGTGTGAACGTGCTGGGTGCCCAGCTCTCAGCGTGGCACCCGAGTAATTCACAGGTCTTTAAAAGACCATTTACCTGTAAATGAGGCTTTGTTGTGATTTCACCTCTTCTTAGAGCCCCTGCATCTCCACTCTGCCTATGACTGGAAGAATTAGCCCTCCCCCGAAATTTTTATCAGCCTCCCCCAAAATTTGGCTCTAATTCCGCCCCTGACTGGCATGCGCCGGCTCTGCCCACTCCGCTTACGGTTACAGAATTCCGTATAATCTATCCGCCGTATGTCAATGATCCAGCTGTGGGGCTGGGAATATCTTGCAGACAGGATTCTGGGCCTTTCCCGAGGCTTGGTTTGCTATCCTGACGCTCCGCCTGGTTTGCCACTGGTTGGCAGCCCATTAGAGCCAAGCTCGTGCTCGGGGGTTAGTCTCCACCAACATATGTACTTATCCAATCACTCCGCCAATCCCCAAGCACTTATAAATTCACTATATACTTTCCTTGCAGCACTCTAATCATCCAGTCTCTACCCATGTACTCATAGAACGACCCAGACAAAGTTACATAACCTAGGTCTTCCCCACTGCCAGAGGTAACATGATTGCATGCGCAGTCAGCAGCACAATGTAATGTGGTAGGGACCAGGGCCATCATGCATACATAATGAACACACGGACACAGTTAGATAGATAGTGGAACTGACTACAGGCATGTGTGCTCGGCACATTTCTATTACCAGGGTCACATGTCCAGTACCGTCTGTGCTGGATGCATGTGGGGTGAGTGTAAACCAGCCCTCAGGGAATAGTTGGTGCTGGCAACAAGTACAACAGTGATCATCGGATTACACACAGAGATTCAATCATAAAGGGTCCATGACTTGTGGTGCACTAAGGTAGGGGCACCAGATCTTAAGTCACACACAAAAGATTGTATCGTAAAGGGTCCATGACTCGTGGTGCACTGAGGTAGGGGTACCGGAGATGAGCATACTGATGTGAAGAAATTGTTAATGTCCCTTTGGGATATTCCTGCTGCCTGAGATGACATTGTTGCATCCGGTGTGTACAGCACGAAAGTCGATCATAAACGGGTTAAAGAGTTGTGATGCACAGAGTTAGTGGCACCTGAAGAGCTCAGTGTGTACGCAACCAGCGATGATGGCGTGTCCTTGCAGGACAGGATTGGATTGGATATGTGTGAGACCTGCTGACCGCAGTGTAGGCTGGAGGCAGCGGTCAGCAAGGGCCCAAAACCACGTGGTGTTGACTTGTGGCGTACTGAGTTAGGGGCAACAGTGGCGCTCAGCGTGTGCGCAGCCAGCCATGATATGTGGTTTGGGCGGGCCACACTGGGAGCAATGTCTTTTACCTAATTAATTCTGCGTTAATAAGGTCACGTGGCAGTGACTTGTGGTGCACTGACTTAGTGGCATCAAAAGCACTCAGCGTGTGCACAGCCAGCGATGATGGTTGGTCCGTCCGGGCCGTACTGGTAGCAATGTCTGTTGCCTACTGGACTGCATCATCTGCAATCGCGACTCAATCTTGTGAGTCCTGCTGTCCGCAGTGTACATCAAAGGCAGAAGTCTGTACAGACATAACTCTGCGGTGCTGTGCCACTGGGTTCGCAGGGGGCCTGTGTCGAGAAGGCTGGCGGTCACAGCAGTGGCCTCGTGGCAGGGTGAGGGCCGCCGCTCTGGCAGACGCGTTGGCCTTCACAGAAGTGAACCACGCCCAGAGCACCGGCCTATTTATTCACACTCCTATGCTGGAGTGGCGTACGTTGGACTAGCCCACTCCACTTCCGGTTCCGCTTAAAGGGGGGGGACACCACTACAAGATCGAGATCTTCCCCACTGCGTGAGGTAACATGGTTGCATCCACTGTCCACAACAGTACAAGCACAAGCAGTATATGTACACATGGAGAGGTCTGTGCTCTGCATAGTGAGGTCTGTCGAGCACATTACCGCTATTGTGTGCATTGTTATTGATGGGTGACTTGCCTCCTTCACACATACTTAGTTCCCACATCTCCCAACATTCAGCTATTGTGTGGCTGAGGGGCCATGCCATTTTGAGTTCCATTGCGAATTGGAGCATGCCAATTTATCTGATTTGGAAATCCTAAAAGCCGGGCAAGATCCAGCCTTCCAGGGCCTACATTTGGACACTTCTGCTCAAGAACCTTGATGAGATGGCTGGCCCACGCCTCTCTTTCCTTCATTGCTTCTTAATTTCAATCACTCAGCAACTTTCCATCGAAAAAGGCCTCGCTTCACGGTACTATAGACACAAATCCAATTCACTTATTCTGTAGACATTTCTCTTACTAACACTGGCCTCCACAAAACTTGCATGTCACAAGACTGTTTCTCAGTTTAGTCAGATACGTTTTAAGGCGTGGGCTCTGGCACTGGCCCCAGCCTTTCAGGGGGGCCCCTGATAGAGCTAGCTATGTTCTGCAGAGAGTTTTGCCCTGATGACCTTTAATAGTTTTTAGATTTACTATTGTAAATAGAGTTTTTCTATCATTTATTTTTAATGTGTGTGAGTCTATTACAGACATTTTGTTTCATGCAACATTCATATAAAAAGTTTCTTTTAGATCAAAACAGGACCTCACATATGCGAAGTGGGAGTGTCACAGAGATTATTTGCAGTGATATGAGTGACCTGCTGCTGTGTTACAATACTGAACACACGTCACTATTCCTGAATGTTAGATGTAAACGCATTTAAAATTTAACCAAAGAGGGATTGAAAGCGCTGAAACTGGATCATAAAATAAAAGCTGTTCTGTACAGGACCCCCCAAAATGCATTTAGCCCAGGGCCCCCAAAAACCTTAAAACGTCTCTGAGTTTAGTGTGTTTAAGCAACACAGCCTCCATATCTATGTTCATGTCCTCAATCTGCCATTCCATTAATATCTCTTTGTGCCGCCGGGCTTATTATCTTGCAAATCTGAAGGGAATACGATTCTAGCAGTGCCTGTAAATATAAGCTAATTACTGTGCAGAACCATACACTAGGGACTATGTTGCTACTGTAGTGCTCATACATGGATCTTGACTCTCAGGCATTTCATACTTAGCTCTTTCCTTTTTATACGTAAAAAGAAACCCTCTTTATACCCTGGGAATCCGATCATCATTGTATCATTAATTACATTGGTCACTGTACAAGAACATTTTTTTAAAAATAGGGATAGACCTGGTCTCTAGCAGAATAATGAAATGGGTTATAGCTCTTCAGGAGATGTTCAATTTGATATCAGATACATTCAGGGAGCCTGATGTTCTCTTGTGCATTTTCGCTTTGGCTACAGTTTGAGAGGCCCGTAGTCCCTCAGGTCTCGCCCATACTGCAGATTAGGTACTTTAGGGTTAGACTTGGGTGAGCCTTAAGGGGGGGGAGACCTCTTTCGTCTCCTTTACCACCTGTGCACTAGGGACTTCACTTTATCCACTTACTCAACCAAGATCTAGTTGGTAGAAAATGATTTGTAGTGTTTTCGGATATCCAGGCACTCACAGGACCTGCCTACAGGCCTTCCATGTAAACTGAAGTTCATAGGTTTGGGACAATGAGGGCCTAGGAGAGTACGAGGTAGAAACGGGACTGGATGGAGCGCGCTAGCTAGAAACCGAGTAGGATTGAGTGGCGGCGGTCTGTCAAGCTCCGCTGCTGTTTGCGGTCATCCCTCTACTAACCTCGCTACCTACCCTGCCGGAACCCCCCTAGCACCTCCTACAATCGAGTGCAGAGGGCAGTGTCAGGAGGAAATGCTACACGCGGAGGTGGCTGGCTGACAGGGCCCGGCTCAGCCTGTGCCAGCATAGTTCCCTGGAGCCCCCGTCCTCCCTGTCTCACGCATCAAGACCTCACAAACCCGGTCCTCACGACCCCACTGCAGGGTGGACTTCGGGGGCTTGGGAAAATTTAAGGCCAGAGGTTCGTGGTGGTAACCGTGGGAGTCCAAACAACTGGACCAAGGGATATAAAGGGTCAAAAGGATCAGAGAATCTCTGGTACCCAGGTGTTAGCACCTCCCTACCCGTTGAGGAACTGTGGAGTCATAGGAGGACAGGGATCAAGGGGCGTCCTCCATCTTGGTGTTCAGCAGATCACCAGACCCACAAAAAAGAGCTGTAAGTTCTACCATCCCTGGCAGAGCTCAAGGGGAACTGGGGTGACAAGGCGAGGACTGGCACGTGACAGTCGTACTAGTCAGACGGGACCGAAGCAAGAGATGAGGGGCAAAAGGCAAAAGCCAAAATTTGAGTCAAACTGCAGAGTTGCTGGCAAGGTTGGAGGGGACATCTGCAGTTGTAGTGTGGGACTCCATTGCCCAAAAGCCTTCAGTCAGCAGAGTCTTCGGGAGGAGGGTTGGGCTGTCCCTTCGGTCCTTCTTGTCAGCACTGTGGTATTCTATTCTTTTTGCCCGAGGGTTTTATTTAATTTTTGTCAACAGTGTCATGGCCAAGATGAAGATATCACCCACCACCGGTAAGGACCAGCCCGTTACTAATTCTATTGCAACTTTTTTTTTCCAATGCCACGGGGTACTTGATGAACAGATATCCTGGGCTGAGGAACGCTTATTGAATACCAAGCAAGGTGCCAATAGGAGATCTGCTAGCTGCCAGACAGTTTTGAGTCTCAACCCTCTTCTTCATCATCTGGTGCTTCAGGCACGTTTGTAGGGGTAGCCTCGGCAGGTGTTACGGGGCACTATCCCCGCAACTGTGGTTCTCTACCCGGAGATCAGAGGGGGGGGGGGGGGGGGGCTAAAGGGCGGGGACTGATTCTCTCTGTTTTATCACTGCCAGCCCAACAGAAGAAGAATGCTAGATGTGCTGTACATAGTAAAGGGAAGCTAGTGACTAGTATAACATTGTTATAAATGAACAGTCTCACTACGGGTGCCACCACTGCCCCTGGTGGGGAAGGAGGGGCTAGTGATATTAGTGCCCTTCGCTCCAAACTTGTTAGCATGCAGAAGTGTTTCTATGTTTTTATGGGCTTTATCAACAATCAGGGTGGAGCACTGAGGGTTCATCTCTTGTTTAAATGCTAACCAGTATTTGTGGTCCACTGCAAGTAGAATGAACTCTCCACATCAACTCCCAGCTATTGGATGCAGGGGCTCTATGGCACAGCCGTTATTACTGCTGCTCAGGTGGACAATATGCTAACAAATCGGAGTACTGTTTGCTTGTGCCATTATGTGATTCTGAGGGTTTGGCTTCATCTTCTACCCCCTATCTGGGAGCCAGTCATACTCCAACCAGTTCTGCAATTACCACCAGAGACAATTCCATATACCATAATTTCTAAAGGTGTCTCACTGCTTGGACATAGCTTGCGTGAGACTCATGAACAGTTACTTAAAGTTACTCATTGGCTTATGGGCCATGTAGGTGTTATGTTCTCTCTTCATAATGAGATCAATATGATGTGAAGAGTTTCATGTGTAGGGACTACACCCAAATCAGACTCTCATGACTGTGTCATCATCAATTTTAGGAATTAATATGATGTGTGCAACCTATTGCCCAGAATGAATCACCCTTTTTGGCGTACAGCAGAATAGCGGCACTTCCTCTTGTTTTTTTAACCACCATACCTGGGAATTACTGGTTTGTGTATCAGAGGCGAGGTGGTGGGGAAGTCTCTTTATCGTGCCCATCTCTTCCACTGAGGAACCGTTCCTTAGCTCTAACTGGGCTAGAATCAGTCAACTGACAAACACAGCGTGAGGCTCAGAGCACAACTCCTACACTCCAACCACAATCAACGAAATGCGACTTAAACACCCCTTATCTTTGGGGTTTAATGCCCCTAGGACCCCTTGTATGACTCAAAGTAAAAGTAGTTCATACACTGAACTGAATTATATTTATGTCTCCTGCAACATAGCTTGTTAGGGTGATAACATTCAGAATCCAGATTGGCCGGCTCTTGATAAAATCATTCCTTGTTGTCAAAAGACTGGGGCACTCATACAACACCAGTCAGATTGGTTTACCAACTGTTTTTGTCCCTCTGAACCCACCATCTTGTCAGCTGATGGGTGTTAGGCTGGGGGTCTCTATTTGGCAGTGATTTTCACCCTGTCCACATAGGGACCCTCACTCTAGTCAGGATAAGGGAGTCACACAGCTAAGATAACCCCTGCTCTCCCCCTTGGTAGCTTGGCACGAGCAGTCAAGCTTATCTCATAGGCAATGTGTAAAACATTTGTACATACACACAGTGAAAAAAACTACAAAATTAGTATATACCAGTTTAGAAATGTAGCCAATATTTATCTGAATAAAAGAAGACCAAAACGACAAAGATCCAACATACACAAGTAAAGATATAATTTTTCAAATGTTAAATAAGTTAATTTCATAAAAATCTATGGATGCGTTTCTTTTAGCACAAAATTCATTGGATGTGTCACAATTCAAAGATGAAACAGGGTACTCACTGGGGAGGTGATGCGTCGGTTCCTTACTGCCAGGGGAGGTGATGTATCGGTACCTTACTGCTATGCAGGGGAGGTGATGCGTGAGTTTCTTACTGTCAGGGGTGGTGATGCATTGGCTCGTTTATGGAAGGGGAGGTGATGCATCGATCTCTGGACATCAGCCTGGTGATGGCCCATCAGGATATGCAAGGCACACCTCAGCTCCATTTGTGTTACTAGAGTGTATGCTCAAGAGCCTAACTGTCAGCCTAACCCAGGTGTGGATTCTACAGTCAGGCAGAGGCACAGAATGGTTAAGCAAGAAAAAGCCAACTTTCTAAAAGTCACAAACAACACCACAATTGCCAGTACTGACACACATTCGCAAACTCACTTATATCCGTGATCACACAACTGAATCACCGTGATCACCATTTATTTTAACAATTATTTTGAAAATTACATTTAGAATCCATTAAACAAATTATGTAACAATTTCTCAAATTTTTTAATCTACAGCACAAACATCATCCACATGATCCTAACTGTGCATAGTCAATACAATCCATACCAAATAAAGACATAAACAAAAATGTAAATAACACAACAATGTGAAACTCAAAGAATTGTGGCCAGGTTCTGACTTTTGTTGCCCTTTAAGAGCTTGCTTTATTTTTATCACCATTCATGGCTCCTAACTCAATGGGCTGTAACCAAACAGTGCCTATAAATGACTCAGGGACAATCTACTGCTCCTATAGCATTACAACCACTAGCATCACTGAGCTCCAATATAGTTTTTTCAAATGCACTTGTTCGGAGAAACTACTGTCGACAGTATGTCTTTGTTTTCTATGGATTGTACTGACTATGCACAGGTAGCAGCATGTGAATAATGTTTGTGCTGCATATGTAAAAATATGAGAAATTGTTCTATATAAATGGTGATCACAGTGATTCATTTGTGTGATCACAGATATAAGTGAGTTTGTAAATGTGTGTCAGTACTGGCAATTCTGAAGTTGTTTGAGATTTGAGTGACCCGGCCTTACTGACTAAGGGCCCAACCCTGTATTGTTTGTGCACTTTCTAAAAGTGTCATTTTCAAACATGCAATTTAAAAGTATTTGAAATAGGCAAACGTCAAAGGAAAGTCTTTGTAGTGCACAAGACCCTGCCTTTCCCTGACCTTGCTCCAGGCACGCTACAGTGGGGTGAAGACAGCGTTGTGTGAGGACAGGCACAGCCCTATTCAGGTGTCCACCACTGTAACTCAGAAAGGCCCATCAGCCTGGTGATGTGCTATCAGGATATGCAAGGCACACCTCAGCTCCCTTTGTGTGACTATCTAAAGTGAATGCACAAGAGCCCAACTGTCCTCCTAACCCAGACGTGGATTCTACCGACAGGCAGAGGCACAGAATGGTGAAGCAGGAAAATTCCCACTTTCTAAAAGTGACATTTAAAACATGCAATTTAAAAACCAACTTCACCAAAGGATGTACTTTTAAGTTGTGAGTTCAGAGACCCCAAACTCCAAATCTCTATCAGCTCTCGAAGGAGTAGCCGGGCAGGTAAAAGCGGTGGGAGGACCTGACAGACGATGGAGAGGGAAAATGTAATAAATTTTTAATTTCCCCTCGTCGTTGTTTGTCTAGTTACCCCCCCCCCCCCCCCCTTCATCCCCTCACCCCTCTTACCTTCAAGGGGCACTCCTGCTTGCAATAGTGAAAAACTAAATTGGGAGAATTTCACTATTAGGACATGTAAAACCCACCAGTACATGTCTTACCTTTTAAATACACTGCACCCTGCCCATGGGCTTGCCTTGGGACTACCTTAGGAGTGACTTAATGTAATAAAAGGGAAGGAATGGGCCTGGCAAGTAGGTGCACTTGCCAGGTCGATATGGCAGTTCAAAACAGCACACACAGACACTGCAGTGGCAGGTCTGAGACAATTTTGCAGGGCTACTATTGTTGGTGGCACAATCAGTGCTGCAGACCCACTAATAGCATTTGATTTACAGACTCTGGGCACACCAGGTGCACTTTACTAGAGACTTACTGTAAGATCCTTTAAAACAGCTGAAAGGATCACGCAGGAGGCAGGTAGATGTGCAGAAATTCAGGTTTATTTCAGAGTAAGAAGAAAGCCATTCAGGTCCCAGCCAGTTCAGGTAACATCCCCAAGTCATTTGAACCAACACAATTCTATCACCTGGGATACCAGGACCCAACATGGAATCCCTAGTAACCATGGCACCATGACATCAGGGGAAGGACAGATGCCACACTTACTAGTAAATCAAATATGCAAATCATGGATAAACCAATCATCAAAACAATTTACACAGGGAGCACTTTCACTTTAGCACTAGTCAGCAGTGGTAAGGTGCCCAGAGTACTAAGGCGAGCAAAAACAGGTCAGAAAAAAGGGGGAAGAAGGCAAAATGTTTGGAGATAGCCAGGTCCATAAAAGAGCTTTCCATCTTTGTCTCTGTCACATTCCTTAGGATTTTTTGGATTATCCCAATTTCCAACTTTTGTGGTTGGAATGCAGCTCAGCAAAAATTGTATTTATCAATCTGGACAATATTGCAAGGAAGTGACAAGGTTTATTACTATCTGTAACTGCTACATGGCTATAGTCTGGATGGGCGATTTTAATGTAAACATGTTTGAGCTTTACTGCTCTCCTGCACGCGGCCTGATTGATCAGCATGGTGCACCTGTGCGTCATTTCTCCCATACTCTATGTGGTGCACATTTTAATCTGTTTATTTTGAAGAATTCCTTGCCTTTTGCCATTGATGCATTTTCTAGCACACCACTGCTGAAGCCAATGTTCAATGGGCATTATTGTTTTATTATGATAGATTTTTCCTGTTTTCCCCAGAGATTACAATGTATCTTTCAGATGATGAGGTGCATGAACATGTGTATAGCTGTAATAGTTTTTTGTCTGTCCACTTTAGGTGTAGTATGAATTATATAATCCATCCATTGAATCACTCCCTGTCTGTGTTGCTAAGAATAAAGGGTTTTTGCCCAAATGGAATAAAGTAGACAAGGACATTGTGCTGATCAATCTGATTAAAACAAACTTCTTGACATGTTTAGATATAGGTGTCACCCCAGCAGAGATTACTTTTTTTTACTTTATACTTTTTGCTTCGATCAGGGAGTTACAAATGGTTCCTGCAAGGTCCTTTAAGAAAACTGTACATCCGAGATGTTTTTAAGCAATGTTCTAAGGCACATAGCAACCTGGTCAAGGCACTTAAGTTAGTACCCAGAATTCCTGAGTAGGTACATCTCTGTCGGACACAATATAAGAGGGCTGTGGCAAAGAGAAGCTAAGAAGGGAGGCTTATGCATTGCTCATGGTAACTTGCTCCTGTAAGGACCATAGAGCTTTTTGGCAAATCTTAAGTTGTCCCTACTTCCAGGATGATCCGGTGTCAGGATTGGACAATGTAATACTGCCTGATAATTGACTCGCCCATTTCACTTGGGTCTATTCTGATCCAGCACTGGGAGGGGGCTAGCAGAACCATCCTATAAATACAGTAGATAATCAAGACTCTTTGGTAATTGATCTCCATGATGTGCAGGCCGCCTTGGGTATGTGTCCTAATGGCAAGGCACAAGGCCCTGAGGGAGGGCCATGCAACATGTTTAAAGATATTCCTATTTTGTGGGGTCTTATATTAATGAACTTTCTGAAGGCTGTCATTTAACTCAGGCCCCCAATCCTTGTGGTCTCATGCCACCATTGTTACCATCTTCAAGAAGGGTAGCAAAGAGGACCCTAAAGGTTATAGCCCAACAGACTCTACAGTCAAGATCATGGGCAAGATCCCCTTAGATAGGCTGGTGGGGTCAGCCATTGTGAATTGACTTGCAAAATGGATTTAGAATTGCTCTCAGGGACACAGAGAAGTGCCTAAATCTTCATCTTTTGATCAGTAAATTTTTCATTGCCGAGGGCAGCAGTGTGCTTCTTGCGTTCATGGACCTAGTTCTAGCATTTGACTGTGTCAATCATTCTAAAATTTGGAAGTGGGTGGAGGATTGCATTGTCACCTTCTTGAGACAACTGTACACAGGGGTGACAGGTAGTGTTAGATATGGCCCGAAGGGCAAGACAGCTGAACCATTTGCCATTGGGGGTGCGCCAGGGGTGCGTACTCACCCCTTTCTTTTCATCCTTTACATTAACAGTCTGGACAAATGCACTGTTAATTTTGGTCTGGATGTACCAAGAGTAGGCTTGTGCCAAATACCAGCCTTATTGTATGGAGATGATGCAGTGCTGCAAGCACGGACCTCACTTGGCCTTAAGAAGCTTTTGGATACATTCTGCCTTTTGAGGGAGGCTCTAGATCTTACCATTATTCAGTCAAAAACATATGTAATGGTCCTTGGTTCTATGAGAGATAAAATATGGCCTTTCTTTGTGAACAGCTGTAAAATTACCTCTGTTCCAATCTTTCTATATTTAGGGCTTTTATTTAATGACAAGGAAAATTGAAACTCGATTGTGAGCAATAGGGCGGCTACTTTCGCTAAATCTGTTGAGCCTTTGTATAAGTTTGCCTCAAAATTGGGGATGACACGTATTAAAGAATTTGTTGCAGTACATAACGTGAAATGTGTATTGATTGCTACCTGCGGTGCAAGGGTGTGGAGTCTGAAGGCAGTGGACGATATACAGCAGGTGGAAAATGGGTTATTGAAAAGACTGTTATCCGTCCCTCAAAGTACCGCTAACTATATTTTTCATTCAGAGTTAGGCATAGGTCATATTACAGACTATATTAAGCTATGAGCTCTCCTCCTCTGGTTAAGAATCTGGACAAAAGAAGGTGCCTTGTTTAATCGCCTGGTATTTCATGATTCTCTGCAGGCACAAGATGGCCTGAAAATATGTTGGCTAGCATATTGAAAGGAACTCAGGGCCTGATTTAGATCTTGGCAGATGGGTTACTTAGTCACAATGGTGATGGATATCCCGTCCGCCGAAATATAAATCCCATTATGCCCTATGGGATTTATATTTCGGTGGACGGCATATCTGTGACTAAGTAACCCGTCCGACAAGATATAGATCAGGCCCTCAGTCTCACGTTGAATACGCATAAACTATATTAGCAGCTTGCATCCCTTTCCTATGTGCTCAAAGATGCTCCCAACCCCCATTCCAAACTGAAATTTCTTGCTTTATGTCAGAAAGTGAGGGTGCTTAAAGAGACCCTAAAAAGTACTGTTACAACTTTTATGCTCCCTCGGACGACTTAAGACAACGAGCCTCATCTTACCTGGGTCCATAACAGCCAACATAGTTTTTTGCTGACGTGCATGAGCCTGAATATTGTGCATCGATTAGTTGCTTTTGCCACAGCTTTACCTAATATTTTGAATCTACTGGGGTGTCCTTGTGATTCACATTCCTAATAAACAAAAAGTCATTTTTTATTTGATTTGTACATTTTACGTGTAGATCAGAAGATATTTGGTTCCCATCCTAAAAAGTTCTAATATCCGGTAATCCGGATTCGTTAAATGTATCCAGTTGCTGCCTTTAGTTCACGTCTTTTGAGTTGTTGCGAAATTTATACTGATAGCGATAAGAATGAAGACGGTTTTGTGATTTACATTAGTCTATCTGAATTGTATGATACATTTGCCTACTGCTGCCTTGGCTAAGTCCAGTGCTTTAAATGGACCATTACTCATAAGGTACTGAGTACCGGCACATCTTAATTTTTTCCTATTGAGTACTGGAACTTTGTCTTGGCCTAGGTGAGTACTAGTACTCAGAGGGACAGCCGGGTGGACTCAGCATTGTTGGCAGCAACAGATACTGCTGACAGAGGCAGTCAAGGTGGAGCATCTCTGTGTAATCTGTATACCACTCAGCCAGCCAAGTACGGAGGCATCGGGTGGTGAGCAGCTCATTTTCATTCTTGTTCAGGCTTCTAGGGGTTGGTGGGTCTGCTTCACACTTGGATGGTAAGCTCAGGAGGCTATAATCATGTTTTACACTCCCTGTGACACTATGGGGTCCATTAGGATGGCGGGAGGGCGGCACCCTAGCGGTGCTGGGACCGGCCGCTAGTGGTGCAGCTGTCCCGCACCGTAAATTAGGATGCAACTGCCACCGTGGCGGTTGCATCCCGCATATACAACATTGTGGCGGACGGTGCTGTGAGCAGCACCTGCCACAATGTTGTAAATGCATGTTGTGCATTGGCATGCACAACGTGACAGGCACCGCGCGGTGCTTGCCACCTTGTGTATGCCAATATAGGGAGTACCATTGGTACCCCTCAAGTGCAGCCCCTCAACCCCCCACCCCCACCCCCACAGGGGCCCACAACAGGCCCCCAAAGCTATTCCCGCATGCCTTTCCATGGCGGAGTCTCCGACATGGAAAGGCAGAAAACCGCCAACATCCTAATATGGATGACGGTGCCTGCAAGGCACCGTCACCATATTGTGGGCCTTTTCCGCCCGGTAGGCAATCGTGACAATTGCCTACCGGCGGAAAAGCGGCAGGTGGTCTTTCTGTCCGCCGCGGTACCCCCCGCCATGCTAATGTGGCGGGGGTAACAGGCCGTCCGGCGGGGTGTTTTGGCGGGTGGATCGCCACCGCTTGTCAGGCGGTGGCGAGCCACCCGCCATGCCTATGACCCCCTATAGGTTTTATGCAGCCCGACGTTTTTGCCATGTGGTGCGCATTTAAATACCGACAGCCGGCTTGAAGGAGGATACAGACAATCGCGGTTATTTGATTAAAAAACATATATGAAGTGTTTATCCACACATGACTTCCGGGCTTCTGCCTTTAAACACGCAGAGTCCACAACATGGCACCCCTTTGGCACTTGACAATAGCTGCACTTCTTGCCTCAACTATAAAAGGTTAGTGAGCTAGCAGTGACGTAATAATTTTGATGTTGGATGCTTTTATATTTTTAGACTCTAGCCAACAGGTTTAACATTATAAATGTATGACTATGAATGCACGGTGGAGGCTATGTTGTTAATGTGGTATTTGAGACTTTTGGCAATGGTTAGAAGAAAGCTTTTGAAGTAGAAAATATCTGATATATGTTTACTGCTTTGCTGCCTGTACTTGTGGGGACATATGCAGTCGGTAAAATCGACATGGCTTGCCAACTTTATTGAATTCTTGATCCTTTTTGCGGATTACTTCTTGCTACCTGTGTCCACTCTCGGCTATGCTAAGTGGATTTGTCGTCATAGAAACGGATGTGAGGGAGTGACCGTGCCTCGATGCAAGGGTTAGATCTTGAACTCTTGCCCGGAGTTACCAATTACCGCATATGATATATTCATCAAGATTAACGATTTGACATTGTTTTGTTTTGTTAACAAACAATACTAGTATGACCACACATTAAGTTCTTTTAGTTTATGATATTTAAAAGTCATCAAAACGAAATATTTCATAATTGCTCACTAACAAGAATTACCACCCATTCCTCGCTGGGATTACCTTGTTTCGAAAAAGTTGTCACAAATAACATAAACTATGATTTTGTCTTCTATGGCGTTTGAGTAGCATTGAAAGACAACGTATCACAAATGGTTACACATACATGTATATATAAAAATCCAGAACATACTTTGCCAATATCCAGTGTTTCACTGTCTGTGCATATTGATATGAAGATCACTACATCTGGAGAGCACGTGTGTTTCATTGGATATTGGCAAAGTTCTGTAGTTTGATGTTTGCGGGTTTTCCCACAGCTGTGCACGCGCCGCAAGCCAAGAGGACAGAGGAACAGCTAGGACACAATACCGTTGGATATATATATATATATATTTTGTTGTCCAAATGCCCAAGAGTTATATATACATATATATAATATATATATATATATTATCTACTGGCGGTCGCCAGTAGATAGTTATAGTTAGGACCGTGTTTCCATAGGAAATCTCAAAATTCTATTTTGAATAACTGTGGCGCCGGTTGACGAATCTTCGCAAAATTTTCCTAACTAATGGGGCGCTCCGCTCAGCTCCTACCCTGAAAGTGTCGGGGTGATTCGTCAAGCGGGGGCCGAGAAAAAAGGGGGGTCCCAAAACGCGTTTACCCCATGCATTTTTCCATAGGACCTTTAGTCGAAGGTACAGCCCGAACGGCTGAACAGAATTACTTGAAATTTGGCAGAGTGGTAGTCCTCAGTTCAGGGAAGTGCCTTTTGCAGGTCTGGTGTCAATCTGTTCAGTATTTCCTGAGAAAATAGCATTTAAAAGCATATAAATATCTATACGCGCGCACCGAGCGAAAATCTGATTGGTTGTTAGATGTCAGTCAACATTCGAATCGGTCGAAATCAGGAAGTGTCGGCCGCCATTTTGTCTCTCGCACTGAAAAGGAAAGGGGGAAAAAAGGTGGAAAACGTGAAAAGGGGGCAGGGAAGAGAGTTCCTGACCCCCTAGCCTTTGTCAGGTGGTCACAGAAGGACCCCCATGGGTAAAATAAACATATTATTTTTTTTATAAAAATCGCGGAGTGCGCGCACGGTGAGCGCACCGTGTGCCCAACGTGCGCGCACAATGCGCCCAAAGCGCGCACACAGTGAAAAACCTTAAAAAATATATATATATTAATAAATACATAACTTAGCATTTAAAAAACCGTTCAAATTCACTTAAAAAACCATAGGTTTCACACACGTTATAGTTACGAATTAGCATTTAAAAAACCTTGCAAATTCACTTAAAAAACCATAGGTTTCACACAGGTTATAGTTAGGTGGACATTTCACTCGTAAAAAACCAATGAAATTCCCCCGTTATAGTTAGTTCTGATAACTATAACTGGCGCGACCGCTACTCTATCACAAGGATGATGTCATCAGTGATGTCATGAGTGATGCCACTGACCATGTCATGAGTGATGTAATATGTGACGTCATGAGCAGGATTGCGGGCGCGCGAGTTATAGTTATCAGAACTAACTATAACGGGGGAATTTCATTGGTTTTTTACGAGTGACATGTCCACCTAACTATAACCTGTGTGAAACCTATGGTTTTTTAAGTGAATATATATATATATATATATAAATATATATCACAACACAAGGAGTATCAACAGTAAGAAACTCCACGAGCCCGCAGATCCAGTATAAGGTATTTATTTAGGCAGAGACAGACATGTTACGTCCACAGCCGTTTATATATATATATATATATATATATAAATATATATATATATATATATATATATATATATATTCACTGAAAAAACCATAGGTTTCACACATGTTATAGTTAGCTGTACATTTCACTCGTAAAAAAACAATGAAATTCCACGTTATAGTTAGATCAGGTAACTATAACTTGCGCGACTGCAATCCACTGCTGATGACGTCACATATTACATCACTCATGACATGGTCAGTGACATCACTCATCACATCAATGATGACATCTCAAATGACACATTGTGGATTGCGGTCGCGCAAGTTATAGTTACCTGATCTAACTATAACGTGGAATTTCATTGGTTTTTTACGAGTGAAATGTACAGCTAACTATAACATGTGTGAAACCTATGGTTTTTTCAGTGAATTTGCAAGGTTTTTTAAATGCTAATTCCTAACTATAACGTGTGTGAAACCTATGGTTTTTACAGTGAATTTGTACGGTTTTTTAATTGCTAAGTTATGTATTTATTTTTAATTTTTAATTTTTATATATGTATAATATATTTTTTAAGTAGATTTTGATTAAGATTGATTGAACTTTTGTAGGGGGACTCTTGTTGCTGCTATATAAATGATGTGAAATGATGAATTTTAATATATAACTTTGGAGATACATCATGTGGTAAGATACATATACTATTTTGCTCTCTGGATGTACTCTTTCTGTTTTGAGGAATGTGAGGTAATAGGATTTATAATATTATATGTTTGAAAGAGTATTGATTGTGACATGCCCAAGGCAAGTTAAGGGGTAGCAACAATTATCATATGTACACTGATTGTACAAACAGATGTTTTGCTTTAAAAATTACAGTTAGGGAAATAAATACTGTTGGATGATGTAACAAAGGATGTCCTTATGACCTTTACTTAAACTTTTAAATTTTGTGTGTGTTTCTTTCTTCAATTAGGACTAAACTCACTTAAGGTTTTAGGTCATAAATTTGGATGGATATTTGATGATGCTTAGCTATCATATTTCAATTAGAACATGATTTTAACTTGTTTTGTATCTTGTATGTGCCAGTATGAGATAAAAAAGTTTTTAGATGTTGCTTATTGTGTTTTTTTATGTGTCTCTTATCAACCCTGAAGAAGTCCCGCTGTGTAAAGGACGAAACGTGTTGGCTGTGTCCATGTTTTATTCACAATTATCAAAAGGAAAATAAAGAACAATCTTTTTGATTACACTAGAAAATTCATGGATATTTGACTAATAATTCTGTTTACTGCATAAAAAGATATTTGACTGGATATTGCATTGATATATTTGAAGTGCTTCTCCCACACTTTTTAGACATTTATGAAGGGGTTTATGTGCATTTGTGCATGTCTTTTGTGCATTCGTCTTTTGTTTTGTGTGTGTTTTTTCTGCATGTACTAGCGTTCGATTGTCCACCCCCTGGTAAAATAATAACAATTAAAACCGTCACGTAGCATTCCTGAAACTGGATCACCAAGGCCTTATCCAACACACAGCATATAAACATACACTTTTATGTCAGAGTGCCTGAAAACTAGCTGTCACAGATCAACCAAAAACAATCGAGACAATTATTTTCTTATGAACAACAATTGTACCCGAAATCTTTCCGGATTATGAGCATTTTTGCTGCCTGCACATTTCACCGATAAGTTGTGAACACTCAAAGCAACCTAAGTACATGCAATTGAAAGATTATCCTACATGCCCATTAGATACCTGCTTCCCTTTTTGTGGAGTGAAATCTAGTCTGAAATCGTAATCCTGATATGTTCCTTTGAAGTACGACAGTCGCAAAGCAAATTTGACATGTTAATGGATCTTTTCTTAAAAAGAATCAAGCTACCTTAGTTCAACAATAACTCTACTTTCAGCCAGTAGCTAATCAAGATTTATTCATGTTAAAATTAGTAATTTACACTAACAAGATTTTCTGTGCTTCATTAAATAGCACTTAATAATGGCATTTAACCCTATGTAAGCTCTCGCAATGTTGACAGATATGTGAGCTAAAGCACAGGGACATGAACTGGGTTTCTCAAGATCACACAATATGATCGAGCGAGGATGCCACAATTATTCCATGGTATCCTAGGTCTGGAATAGAAACCATTCCCTTGGAGTACAGATGCTCAGTTTTTCCTGCCAAATAGTGGAATCACATCTTTTTAATGAAATTCATACCGCCTACCTCATGGAGGATGACAGTGGCTAACAGAGGATAACCATGTTCTTCACTTCTTCTTCCTGCTCTTACTTTTGATCCAGGGGCTCTAGAGGGCATACGCAGTGTTTTCCATTGTGGAAGGCATCTGGAGGTTTAACCGGAATCTCTTCAAAGAATTAGAGGCTCCCTAAATCCCAAACTCCTTTCTGAGGAGGGAATACTTTCCCCAGTCAAAATGACTGGAATCTTTAAATTTTAGAGATCCGTTTGTACTGATTGGGCATTAGCCTGCTACCAAATGCTTACTTTTGTGTACATAAACAGGAGCTGCCCTGCAGCCTCCTGAACTGTTTAGGATTCTGGGCCTGTGTCTGTGCTAAATTGTCCCCATGCTAAGGATCCGTGGTGCAGCCCAATTCCTCCTGGCTTGGACTAAGCAAAAGCTTTGCTAAAGCTTTGCTTGCCTGCCCTGCTTCTGCCTGCTTAGAATGTCCCTGTCAACCCCAAACTGCACAGGCCCTGAAAAGACCTGGGCCCCAAGATGGTGGTCTTGTACTGTGAATTTAAACTCGACAACAGATGAATGTGAACATCAGCTGAGCCCCTCACATTGGCCTCCAGAGATGAACTACCCAAGAAATCAAACCTATATTTGTATGTCAGAAAATATTATAGAAAATATTGTCTAATGTAAATATCATGTCCTAAATATCCTTCACAAAAATATCATTGTTTCTGGTCTTGATTTTCCATTATCAAATCAAATTGGTTAATATTTGTGTAAATGAGTTGTAAGGCATATTATTTATGTCTATGACTACATTTTAACCTTGATATTTGATCTCACACTTAACCCTGCAAATGTATTTAGAAGGAGGATAGCACACCCTCTTTGCACCTACTTTTATAATGTTTATCCGTTTCAGTGTTACTCCTTTGACCTTGTCAAGCACAGCAGTCCATTTCCAAGGTGGTTTCTCCAGGGACCTAGTTGTCCCTGCTGAGCCAGTGTGGCCCCAGAATATCGAGGGAGGAATCTTGATGGCACCAGAAATTGTGGCTAAAATATCAAAAGGTAAGTATAGACAGTAACTATGACTTGTGCCCTAAGGTAACAATAACTTGTGTCATACACTGTTTATAACCCCACCTATTGCATCACACCTGACACTTTCTATGGCATCATAATATATATATATATATATATATATATATATATTCACTGAAAAAAACATAGGTTTCAGGGGTGTTATAGTTAGCTGGACATTTCCCTCATACAAAACCCTAGAAATTCCCCTGTTATAGTTAGTTCAGCTAACTATAACTCACGCCCCCGCAATGCACTGCTGATGACGTCACATATTACATCACTCATGACATGGTCAGTGACATCACTGATGACGTCATCCAGTGAGTCTTTGTTTCTGTAAAGTTTTAATATGTTTAATATATATATTGAAAGGCCTGTTGAAGAATGAGTGGGTGTACAAGTGTGTGAATGGATGATTTTCTAGGTGCGTAACTGACTCTATAAGTTAGTCATTAAATGTATCTTACTGCAGATTAGTGACTAAACTGTGTGAATGTCTATGTGTCTGTGTGTTGGTGTATAAGTGGCTGCATGGTTTTGTGAATAGCTATACGAGTGTCTATATGGGTTATTGATTGGTTGTCTGAGTATCTTTATGGGTGCCTGAGTGTTTGTGTGCGTAGGCTGTGTGTGACTCTGTGCATAGATGTGTGAGTGGGTGATTCTATGGGTGCATGGTTTTAAGAGTGCATCTGTGATGAACTGTATAGTTGAGTGAGTGTATGTATGGGTGTGTTAGGGATTGAATGTATATCTCAGTGGTACATTTGTGACTAACTACATATGTTAAAGGCAGTATATATGCGTGTAAGAGTATATAAGTGGGTATATGTAAGAGTGTGTGATTGTGAGAGTGGCTGTATGGATAAGTGTGTGTTGTATCAATGATTGTATAAGAGCGTAAGAATGTGGTACTATTTTTATGAGTAAGTGAACTTGAGTGTGTATAACTGCATAGGTGAGTAAATGGGAGTGTAATTAATTATTTGCATAACTGACTAGGTGTGAGAGTACCTCTATGGATGATTGGTGGTGTGTGAGTGTCTATGTAGGTGTATAAATGCATATGATAGTCTTGTACGGAGTGACTGTAAGTATGAGTGACTGTACAGGTGAATGAGTGGGGGTGTATGTAGACCTAAGAGTTAATGAGTGGGTATGTAGATATTGGTTTTTGAGTATCTATGGTTTTGAGAATGGAAGTATGAAATTTTGAAGCGGTGTATCAAAGGTTATATTAGGGTGTGAGAAGATGCGGTAATTTATCACATGGATGACGTCATCAGTGATGTCATTTGAGATGTCATCAGTGAGGTCATCAGTGATGTCACTGACCATGTCATGAGTGATGTAATATGTGACGTCATCAGCAGTGCATTGCGGGGGCGCTAGTTATAGTTAGCTGAACTAACTATAACAGGGGAATTTCTAGGGTTTTGTACGAGGGAAATGTCCAGCTAACTATAACGCCCCTGAAACCTATGGTTTTTTCAGTGAATTTCTAAGGTTTTTTAAATGCCAATTCCTAACTATAACGCCCCTGAAACCTATGGTTTTTTCAGTGAATTTCAAAGGTTTTTTAAATGCTTATTCCTATCTATAACTTATCTCTAAAGATATCATGAAAAGCATTCTTTTTTAAAAGTAGGGTGCACATTAGTTTTGTGGAAAAGCATCTTTGTGATTGGTTAAGAAAAAGTAGTTTCAACGTGGAGTACATATCATAGGATAAAATTTGCTCAGATCAACCACACCTGCTACTTGCATTTGGAAGGCACTGTTGGAACTTAAAACAATAAAACAATCATCAACTTTTAACCTGCACGTGTCGTTAAATATTCAAGAAAATGTTACAAAAAAATATCGTTAAGTTTTAAAAAATTGATGAACTTTTAACCTGCACGTGTTGTAGAATGTTCTAGAAAGTGTGTTGATAGAATACGTTGCACTTCTGACTTCTATGTGTTGTTGAATATTAAAAAAACGGTTCATATGGAAAATTAAAAAGAAACCAATAGAGAAGTTTTCAAACCTAAAAGAATCAAGGAACTATTCTAATTTATTGTTTACATGTATTTATGTGTGCAGCAACAAAATCATAGGCACAACAGCACTAGGAAGAGGAAGAAGCAGGGAGTGGGGGGAGGGGGGAGATGGGCAGAATGGCACACATGCACAATTAAGTACAACACACATATAGACTAACAATGTCCAAAATGAAACACACCAACAAGGAGCACAAGTCACACAACCCGCCAACATCACACTACTGAACGAGCATAGAAGTGAAAACCACACTGCAATCATACAGGATGTGTACAAAGGCCAGTCGTTGGTGTTGAGGGATGTCTGCGACCGTGGTCATCATGGATGAGATGCCCAGCATGTGGCACATGGTCGAGTTCACTGTGTGTTATGTTGCCAAACGGCTGCTCCTCCCTCCCATGAGCCCCCACACTTTTGTATGGTGAGCTGTTGTATCTCATGCACTCGTACGGCACGCCATTGTAATGCCTATTTGCGCATGTCCTTCTACATTCCAACTACAACATCACAGTGCCGTTTGGAGGTGGTGCATGCCACTTTACAACATCGACTGCTGCAGCTCTTGAAACAGGCCACACCAGAACACAGAGACACACTTACCGCACTTCCTGTATACGGACATGTCCGAGACACCCCGTTCCCCTTGCCGGATAGGCACACCCCTGCACTGACCTGTGAACCCCAGACCAGCACACGCCAGTTGTGCATGCAGGAGGATGCGTACGTAGCTACACTGCCAATGCTGAGGTGACAGCACACTGTGATGTTGCAGGGCTCGTGCCTATCAAGCTAAGACAATGACCACAGGGACACACTTACTAAGATATGGGTTTGTTGGGCATTGGTGGTCCTGGAGTTGTTACGATGAGTCTTCTGGCCCTCATGGGTATCCCTGTATCATGCTCATTGACTCTATGGCACCTGTGGGTGTTCTGGTGTGGCGCTTGGCTGTGTTCCCTTTCATGGTGCAGGTAGTTGTCCTGCTTAACACCAGCAGAAAGCAGGTGTAAAATCCCTGGTGCTAACGTGTCTTATCGCCGGAATTTGTTTCGCATTGCAATTGCTGTGAAAGTTGTGATGTGATTTTTTTCGTGTGCAGAACAATATACGAACTGAGCAGCGTATCTCGTCAAGATCCAGCACCTGACGCACTATTCCCAATCAATATAAATATAATGAGATTTCTTAATAGATTTCGTGTGTACACTGTAAGTGCAGCCAATACCTCAGTGCAATACAATACAGGATTTTAGTATTTAGAATAAATCGCAAACGTGCACCTCATGTCTTTTTGCACGGGAACGGCTACTCTCTATTTCATTATCAGCACTTTAACGGAAGTAAAGTTCAGAAAAATCTAACGTACTATTCAGAAGTTGGTGCTAACTGCAGATATCACTAGTATTCCAGCGATAAGTGCCCCAAAATTTAACACCATGGTGGACTCCATCAAATAACAGTAATAAGAACAAGAAAGAGTCACACAGCACTTAAGAGAACAACCAAAAACATTATTAATTTTTTTTTCAAACTTTATTTTTTATAATAATAAATATATAAACGTTAAACTATTTTCAAACTTTATATTTTTATTAACATAAATATAAACAATAAACTAATAAACAAAATGTAACAACCATAATACAAAACAACAAAGCGGAACACTCCTTTGGGAACCACGGATGTCGATGACAGACCTGCAAAATCAAAAAGATTGTTAAAAAAAAAAACAACATGGTATTCTTAACAAACTACCACAAGAAACAAATCACAGATATATAAAATGTATACAGCTAACAAAATGTTATAAGTTTAACTTACAAAAACTGTAATTGTTGCCGCTTTAAAATATTTACCGAATCGGAGGAATTTTTTTTGCAGAAGGCACCACACCCACAACGTTTTCCTTCAGTGGTGTGGAAATTTTTTACTTTTCCCAAGGGGCAAACAAAGATCAATGCCACCTTGGTAACGTGCAAGATTTGCAAAAGAGTTCTGTTGCGAGGGGATCCTTACAAGAAATACTCGTACGGCACGGCAAGTATGATGAAACACCGAAGGACCCTTCATCCAAACAATCTTGCACGAGAAGAGTGCAAACGGATGAGAAACACTCCTATTCTGTATCTGTAAAAAAGAATCACAAATAAATGTATATTAACAACTTTCACATTTATACTATTCCATTACTGTACAAACACATTTTATATAAAAACTCACTAAGAAACTATAGCCCTGAACCACAAGTGTGACGATCGTTAAAACACTACATGCATAGTGCATACTACTTTGAAGCAGTTCATGCCCTAAAGCCTACCTCACTAAAAGACTACATGCTAACTGACTAAATGATTACAGTACTATAAGGAGACACACTGGGTGAGTGACAGGGTGTTTGCTAGAAGAATATGAATACTAACTAGGGAATTCAAGGTGATTAGAGGACTGCATCAATACTGCATAGGCATTTAAAGCAGTCCATGTGCTAAGGCCTGGCTCACTGCATGACTACTTGGGTACTGACTGAATGATTAGACTACAACAAAGAGAGTGCCTAGGTGAATTTATTAGTGCTAGGCTTTTCACACAGGGAATGGATTAGTACTTGGTACTGAATGACTCACTAGAGGAGTGCAAAGGCAGTCACAAGTGCTGGACTTTATGGATACTGACTAGGAAATTGAAAGTGTGAAAGACAAGTATCTAGGTGGTTAGAAGACTGCATGCATAGTGCATAGGGGTTTGAAGCAGTCCATGTGCTAAGGCCTGGCTCAGTGTATGAATACTTAGGCGCTGACTGAATGATTAGAGTACTGCAAAGATAGTATCTTGGTGAATTTATAAGTGTTTGGGTTTTAGCACAGTGAATGGATTAGTACATGATGCTGAATGGGTCAGTAGAGGACTGCAAAGGGAGTGACAGGGTATTTCCTGAAAGTGTATGGATACTGACTAGGGAATTGAAGGTGAGAAAGACAATTGTGTAGGTGGTTAGAGGACTGCATGTATAGTGGATAACAGTTTGAAGCAGTCCATATACAAAGGCCTGGGTCACTGAATGAGTACTTGGGTACTGACTGAATGATTAGAGTACTGCAAGGAGAGTGCCTGGGTGAATTTATTAGGGTTTGTCGCAGTGAATGGATTAGTACATTATGCTGAATGGGTCACTAGAGGAGTGCAAATGGAGTGACAGGGTGTTTGCTGGAAGTGAACGGATACTGACTAGGGAATTGAAGGAGTGAAAGACAAGTGTGTAGGTGCTTAGAGGACTGAATGCATAGTGGATAGGGGTTTGAAGAAGTCCATATGCAAAGACCTGGCTATGTGCATGAATAGTTAGGCAGTGACTGAATCATTAGAGTACTGGAAAGAGAGTGTCTGGGTGAATTTATAAGTGTTTCGGTTTTGGCACAGTGAATGGATTAGTACATGCTGTTGAATGGGTCTCTAGAGGACTGCAAAGGAAGTGACAGGATGTTTCCTGGAAGTGTATGGATACTGACTAGGGAATTGAAGGTGTAAAAGACAAGTGTATAGCATGTTAGAACACTACATGCATACTGCATAGACATTTGAAGCAGTCTATTTGGTACTTAGATTCTGACTAAATAATCAGACTACTTCTAGGACAGTGCTTAGGTAAAACTTTTACATTTTCAGTTCTGCCACAGTGAACAGAATAGTACATGGTACTACATCTTAGTGTCAAACCCTGACTCATTTTATCAATGCATAGGCAAAGACTAGCTTCTAATGCTACTAAAACTGAACAACATAACAGGTTTTAAATTAGTTATCTGTCAGCAAATACACGATGTTACCAAATGCCTCTCCCACAGTGGTTCTCAAATACACACAGACTCACAGTGTGATTCTACACAACAACCACTATACCTAGAAGTTTACCAAAAATCATTCACTACTGTGGAAGTGGTAAGCGAACTGCACACAATCTTCATATTTCAGGACTGCACTTTTATGTCAAAGCCTGACTCATGTAATCAAAGCATAAGCAAAGACTGGCTTCTAATTCTACTAAAACTTCACAACATGACCGGTTTTAAAACAGGTATATGTCAGCAAATACACAATGTTACCAAATGCTTCTCTCACAATCCTTACCCAAATGCACACAGACTCACAGTGTGATTTTAGACAAGCAACACTATCCTAGGAGTTTACCAAAACTTATTCACTACTCTGGAAGAGTTAATGGTACTGCACACAATCTACATATTTAAGTACACCACATCAGTGTCAAAGCATGACTCATTTAATCAACGCATAAGCAAAGACTGGATTCTAATCCTACTAAAACTTCACAACATGACAGGTTTTAAAACAGTTATCTGTCAGCAAATACATGATGTTACCAAATGCTTCTCTCACAGTGATCCCAAATACACACTAACTCACAGTGTGATTCTAGACAAGCACCACTATCCCTATGAGTTTACCAAAACTCATTCACTACAGTGCAAGTGGTAAGGGAACTGCAAACAATCTACATATTTCACAATTGCAATTTACTGTCAATGCCTGACTCATATAATGAAAGCATAAGCCATAACTGTCTTCTAATGCTACTAAAACGTGACAACATAACATGTTTTACAACACTTATCTGTCAGCAAATACACAATGTTACCAAACACTTCTCTCACAGTGGTTCCCAAATGCACACAGACTAACAGTGTGATTCTAGACAAACAACACTATCCCTAGGAGTTTACCAAAACTCATTCACTACAGTGGAAGCGGTAAAGGAACTGCATACAATCTACATATTTCACGACTACACTTTAATGTCAATGCCTGACTAATTTAATCAACGCATAAGCAAAGACTGGCTTCTAATGCTACTAAAACTTCACAACAATACAGGTTTTAAAACAGTTATCTGTCAGCAAATACACGATGTTACCAAATGCTTCTCTCACAATCCTTACCCAAATGCACACAGACTCACAGTGTTATTTTAGACAAGCAACACTATCCTAGCACTTTACCAAAACTCATTCACTACTGTGGAAGGGGTAAGGGGACTGCACACAATCTACATATTTAAGTACAGCACATCAGTGTCAAGGCATGACTCATTTAATCAACATATAAGCTAAGAATGGATTCTAATGCTACTAAAACTTCACAACATGACAGATTTTAAAACAGTTATCTGTCAACAAATACATGATGTTACCAAATGATTCTCTCACAGTGGTTCCCAAATGCACACAGACTCACAGTGTGATTCTAGACAAGCACCACTATCCCTATGAGTTTACAAAAACTCATTCACTACTCTGGAAGAGTTAATGGTACTGCACACAATCTACATATTTCAGTACACCACATCAGTGTCAAAGCATGACACATTTAATCAACGCATAAGGAAAGACTGTATTCTAATCCTACTAAAACTTCACAACATGACAGGTTTTAAAACAGGTATATGTCAGCAAATACACGATGTTACCAAATGCTTCTCTCACAATCCTTACCCAAATGCACACAGACTCACAGTGTGATCTTAGACAAGCAACACTATCCTAGGAGTTTACCAAAACTCATTCACTACTCTGGAAGAGTTAATGGTACTGCACACAATCTACATATTTAAGTACACCACATCAGTGTCAAGGCATGACTCATTTAATCAACGCATGAGCAAAGACTGGATTCTAATCCTACTAAAACTTCACAACATGACAGGTTTTAAAACAGTTATCTGTCAGCAAATACATGATGTTACCAAATGCTTCTCTCACAGTTATCCCAAATACACACTAACTCACAGTGTGATTCTAGACAAGCACCACTATCCCTATGAGTTTACCAAAACTCATTCACTACAATGCAAGTGGTAAGCGAACTGCACACAATCTACATATTTCACAACTGCAATTTACTGTCAATGCCTGACTCATATAATGAAAGCATAAGCCATAACTGTCTTCTAATGCTACTAAAACTTGACATCATGCCTTTTTTTATAACACTTATCTGTCAGCAAATACACGATCTTATCAAACACTTCTCTCACAGTGGTTCCCAAATGCACACAGACTCACAGTGTGATTCTAGACAAATAACACTATCCCTAGGAGTTTACCAAAACTCATTACTATGTCAGTAAATACACGATGTTACCATATGCTTCTCTCACAATCCTTACCCAAATGCACACAGACTCACAGTGTGATTTTAGACAATCAACACTATCCTAGGACTTTACCAAAAATCATTCACTACTGTGGAAGGGGTAAGGGGACTGCACACAATCTACATATTTAAGTACAGCACATCAGTGTCAAGGCATGACTCATTTAATCAACATATAAGCAAAGACTGGATTCTAATGCTACTAAAACTTCACAACATGACAGATTTTAAAACAGCTATCTGTCAGCAAATACATGATTTAACCAAATGATTCTCTCACACTGATCCCAAATACACACTAACTCACAGTGTGATTCTAGACAAGCACCACTATCCCTATCAGTTTACCAAAACTCATCCACTACAGTGCAAGTGGTAAGGGAACTGCACACAATCTACATATTTCAGGACTGCACTTTTATGTCAAAGACTGACTCATTTAATGAAAGCATAAGCCATAACTGTCTTCTAATGCTACTAAAACTTGACATCATGCCTTTTTTTATAACACTTATCTGTCAGCAAATACACGATCTTATCAAACACTTCTCTCACAGTGGTTCCCAAATGCACACAGACTCACAGTGTGATTCTAGACAAATAACACTATCCCTAGGAGTTTACCAAAACTCATTACTATGTCAGTAAATACACGATGTTACCAAATGCTTCTCTCACAATCCTTACCCAAATGCACAGAGACTCACAGTGTGATTTTAGACAATCAACACTATCCTAGGACTTTACCAAAAATCATTCACTACTGTGGAAGGGGTAAGGGGACTGCACACAATCTACATATTTAAGTACAGCACATCAGTGTCAAGGCATGACTCATTTAATCAACATATAAGCAAAGACTGGATTCTAATGCTACTAAAACTTCACAACATGACAGATTTTAAAACAGCTATCTGTCAGCAAATACATGATTTAACCAAATGATTCTCTCACACTGATCCCAAATACACACTAACTCACAGTGTGATTCTAGACAAGCACCACTATCCCTATCAGTTTACCAAAACTCATCCACTACAGTGCAAGTGGTAAGGGAACTGCACACAATCTACATATTTCAGGACTGCACTTTTATGTCAAAGACTGACTCATTTAATGAAAGCATAAGCCATAACTGTCTTCTAATGCTACTAAAACTTGACAACATAACATGTTTTAAAACAGTTATCTGTCAGCAAATACAAGATGTTACCAAATGCTTCTCTCACAGTGGTTCCCAAATGCACACAGACTCACTGTGTGATTCTAGACAAACAACACTATCCCTTGCACTATATCAAAACACATTTCTTCATCTAGAAGTAGTACTACATTTTAGTATAGAAATATAACATAACTCATTTCACAAATTCATAAACAATGACTGGTTTCTAATTCTACCAAAATATAAACACTGCACAGTTATCTGTCTACAAACACATGAAAAACACAAATGCCTATCACAGAATGGTTTTTACATGCACACACATTGTAGAGAAAAAAAGTACTCCCTACACTTTAGCAGGAAAAATACATTAGTCTGATTAAAATAGTCTACATACATCCCCTCACAATTAAATAACTCATCTTTCAAGTTCTTTTGTAGATTAAGGAGTATATCAATCACTCACCATATTTTCTTGTACAGCATCTCTGCACTGTGCACCTCTCAGCAAAAGCAAAGAATGAAAAAGTTTCCCTTTCATTTTCCACACATATACATGTAAACATCAAATCACAATCATTCGCACATAAACTCAAAAGTAAACACACATTTCTATTGGTTAAACATTTCAGCCCTTTCCAACTGAAATACATTTCAACCCTTCCCCCAATCTGCCTTCTGCCTGTTACCATAGATACAGGTCATGGAACACTGCACTGAGCTCACAGGTCACAAGTTCAGCACACAATGTTCCTACACAAGACAGGAAGTGTGCTTGACTTTTCAACATATCAGCTTATCATATATAATGTTCCTTACAATTTGTTTTTGTTAACCAATAACAATCATACCTTTAAAAAACAAAAATATACACCCTACCTTTCAGTGTAGAAAGTTGTTATACAACCAATGATTTCTTGTCGTTTTTCAAAAAACGTTGCCGTGGATCCGCGCACCCACCGCGAGAGAATCCGTGCATCCAACGCGATAGGATGCGCGCACCGTGCGCGCATTTCGCCGCTTTTTTTTTTTTAAAAAGGGGGGCCACAAGGGGTCCTTCTGGGACCCCCTAAGCACCTCTAGAGGGTCAGAGTATTTCCACTCTGCCCCCTTTATATGTTTTACGCACTTATTCCCCTTGCTTCTTCAGCCTCGCTTCTACCGAGGCAGAAAATGGCCGCCAACAGTTCCTGGTTTTGAATGTAGAGAGACGCTCGACAGCCAATTAGCATCAGCGCGCGATCGGGAGGGTGCGCGCTCCGTTCGGGGAGGGTTCGCTTACGGTGCGGGTAGGGTCCGCGGATCCTCCCCGGCCATAGATATCACTAACTTAATTTTCTCAGGAACTACTGAACAGATTCACACCAAATATGCAAAAGGCACGAGTCTGAACCGAGGACTACCTCTTTGCCAAATTTTGTGTCATTCCGTTCAGCGGTTCGGGCTGTAGCTGCGACAACAGATCCTATGGGAAATTGCATGGGGAAAACGTGTTTTGGGACCCCCCCTCTTTCTCGGCCCCCGCTTGACGAATCACCACGAAACTTTCAGGGTAGGAGCGGAGCAGAGCTGGCCAAAAGTTTGGAGAATTTCGCAAATATTGGTCAATCGGCGCCAAAGAAATTCCCAATAGAATGTTGCGGATTTCCTATGGAAAATAGGTCCTAATTATAACTATCTACTGGCGACCGCCAGTAGATATATATATATATATATATATATATATATATATATATATATATATATATATATATATTATCTACTGGCGATCGCCAGTAGATAGTTATAGTTAGGACCGAGTTCCCATGGGAAATCTGAAAATTCTATTTTGAATAAATTTGGCGCAGGTTGACTTATCTTCGTGAAAGTTTCAAAACTAATGGGGCGCTCCGCTCAGCTCCTACCCTGAAAGTCTCGGGGTGATTCGTCAAGCAGGGGCTGAGAAAAAAGGGGGGTCCCAAAACGCGTTTTCCCCATGCATTTTCCCATAGGACCTTTAGTCGAAGGTACAGCCCGAACGGCTGAACAGAATTACTTGAAATTTGGCAAAGAGGTAGTCCTCAGGTCAGGCATGTGCCTTTTGCTTAAATGGTGTAAATCCGTTCAGTAGTTCCTGAGAAAATCAAAAGTAAAATCACATATATATCTGGGCGGAGCCTAACCACACATCTCATCGTGAGATCTGATTGGCTGTCAGCACTTCATCCAAGAAGTGTTGGCAGCCATCTTGGGACCAATATACATGATAGCACCTCATTAAAAAGCATTGCAGTTAATAGAAGGTTTTAAGACTTTAGTTACATTATAAATCATTTGTTGATGGTACCATACTCATTTTAGGAATTGTGGTGTGTTCTAAGGTGATTTTACCATGTGAAAAAGCCTTCTGCTGTGATATCATGAATCATGTTTGAGAGAAAACTATTTTCTCATGCTTTTCCCACAGAGGTTTGGAAGGTGATCTATAAGCTAACTGAGAGCATATTTTCTGTAAATTCACAATATCTTTCTCAGGCATGTGAGAATGAAGTCTGACATTCTCAGTAAAACATGTACATCCAACAAGGGCAGAGACTGTCAGTTGAGTCCTTTGTGTTCTACTGCAGCTTACCAGAGTGTTCTAAAGAACAACTAGAGCGCTAACAGTCCTACTTATGACAAACGTATGGCACACCTGAAGCCATCTTGGTTGGAATAAAGTGGTAATTCTTAAAACATTTAATTTAAAAAGGAACACAATGAAGCGGTTCATTTTGCCATAGAAAGTATGATTAGTGCTGCAGAAAGAAAAATTAGGGCACATTTTGAGTGACTTCTCAAATCCTCTTCTATTTCATTAGAAAGCTTTGACATGCAGACTGAAACATGCACTTTGAATACCAGCAGCTGACTTCCCTGGTGAGCAGTAGCTTTACTACAGTGATCTAATGAGCAACTAGAGTGCTAACATTCTGAATTTATGGCAAATTTGTGACACATCTGAATGCCTTCTTGATGGAATCAAAGTAAAAAACTGAAAGTATTTCCTACTGAGGAGACTGTAGTAAATGAGGAAATTAGGAAACATCATAACAAATAAGTCTCCCAAAATGGCCACCAGAGACAAAAGAGCCCAAATGTAGCCCAAATATCACCCAGATGTAGCCCAAGTATAGCCCAATGACAGAATGTCCCAGAGTGTTCTAACGAACAACTAGAGTGATAACAGTCTTACTTATGACTTGAATGGAATAAAGTGGTAACACTTAATACATTTAATTTACAAAGGAACACAATGAGGGGATTCATTTTGCCATAGAAATTATGATTAGTGCTGCAGAAAGAAAAATTAGGGCACATTTTGACTTCTCAAATCCTCTTCTATGTCATAAAAAAATTCTGACATGCAGACTGAAACATGCACTTTGAATACCAGCAGCAGACTTCCCTGGTGAGCAGTAGCTTTACTACAGTGATCTAATGAGCAACTAGAGTGCTAACATTCAGAATTTATGGCAAATGTGTGACACATCTGAATGCCTTCTTGATGGAACCAAGAAAAAAACTGAAAGTATTTCCTACTGAGGAGACTGCAGTAAATGAGGAAATTAGGAAACTTCATAACAAATAAATCTCCCAAGATGGCCACCAGAGACAAAAGAGCCCAAATGTAGCCCAGATATCACCCAGATGTAGCCCAAGTATAGCCCAATGACAGAATGTCCCAGAGTGTTCTAATGAACAACTAGAGCGCTAACAGTCTTACCTATGACAAAATTATGGCACACCTGAAGCCATCTTGATTGGAATAAAGTGGTAACACTTAAAACATTTAATTTACAAAGGAACAAAATGAGGGGGTTCATTTTGCCATAGAAATTATGATTAGTTCTGCAGAAAGAAAAATTAGGGCACATTTTGACTTCTCAAATCCTCTTCTATTTCATAAACAAATTCTGACATGCAGACTGAAACATGCACTTTGAATACCAGCAGCAGACTTCCCTGGTGAGCAGTAGTTTTACTACAGTGATCTAATGAGCAACTAGAGTGCTAACAGTCAGAATTTATGGCAAATGTGTGACACATCTGAATGCCTTCTTGATGGAACCAAAATAAAAAACTGAAAGTATTCCCACTGAGGAGACTGCAGTAAATGAGGAAATTAGGAAACTTCATAACAAATAAATCTCCCAAGATGGCCACCAGAGACAAAAGAGCCCAAATGTAGCCCAAATATCACCCAGATGTAGCCCAAGTATAGCCCAATGACAGAATGTCCCAGAGTGTTCTTAAGAACAACTAGAGCGCTTACTGTCTTACTTATGACAAAAGTATGGCACACCTGAAGCCATCTTGATTGGAATAAACTGGTAACGCTTAAAACATTTAATTTAAAAAGGAACACAATGAGGGGGTTCATTTTGCCATGGAAATTATGATTAGTGCTGAAGAAAGAAAAATTAGGGCACATTTTGAGTGACTTCTCAAATCCTCTTCTATTTCATTAAAAAATTCTGATATGCAGACTGAAACATGCACTTTTAATACCAGCAGCAGACTTCCGTGGTGAGCAGTAGCTTTACTACAGTGATCTAATGAGCAACTAGAGTGCTAACATTCAGAATTTATGGCAAATTTGTGACACATCTGAATGCCTTCTTGATGGAATCAAAGTAAAAAACGGAAAGTATTTCCTACTGAGGAGACTGTAGTAAATGAGGAAATTAGGAAACATCATAACAAATAAGTCTCCCAAAATTGCCACCAGAGACAAAAGAGCCCAAATGTAGCCCAAATATCACCCAGATGTAGCCCAAGTATAGCCCAATGACAGAATGTCCCAGAGTGTTCTAACGAACAACTAGAGCGCTAACAGTCTTACTTATGACAAAAGTATGGCACACCTGAAGCCATCTTGAATGGAATAAGGTGGTAACACTTAATACATTTAATTTACAAAGGAACACAATGAGGGGATTCATTTTGCCATAGAAATTATGATTAGTGCTGCAGAAAGAAAAATTAGGGCACATTTTGACTTCTCAAATCCTCTTCTATGTCATAAAAAAATTCTGACATGCAGACTGAAACATTCACTTTGAATACCAGCAGCAGACTTCCCTGGTGAGCAGTAGCTTTGCTACAGTGATCTAATGAGCAACTAGAGTGCTAACATTCAGAATTTATGGCAAATGTGTGACACATCTGAATGCCTTCTTGATGGAACCAAGTAAAAAACTGAAAGTATTTCCTACTGAGGAGACTGCAGTAAATGAGGAAATTAGGAAACTTCATAACAAATAAATCTCCCAAGATGGCCACCAGAGACAAAAGAGCCCAAATGTAGCCCAAATATCACCCAGATGTAGCCCAAGTATAGCCCAATGTCAGAATGTCCCAGAGTGTTCTAATGAACAACTACAGCGCTAACAGTCTTACCTATGACAAAATTATGGCACACCTGAAGCCATCTTGATTGGAATAAAGTGGTAACACTTAAAACATTTAATTTACAAAGGAACAAAATGAGTGGGTTCATTTTGCCATAGAAATTATGATTAGTTCTGAAGAAAGAAAAATTAGGGCACATTTTGACTTCTCAAATCCTCTTCTCTTTCATAAACAAATTCTGACATGCAGACTGAAACATGCACTTTGAATACCAGCAGCAGACTTCCCTGGTGAGCAGTAGTTTTACTACAGTGATCTAATGAACAACTAGAGTGCTAACATTCAGAATTTATGGCAAATGTGTGACACATCTGAATGCCTTCTTGATGGAACCAAAATAAAAAAACTGAAAGTATTCCCACTGAGGAGACTGCAGTAAATGAGGAAATTAGGAAACTTCATAACAAATAAATCTCCCAAGATGGCCACCAGAGACAAAAGAGCCCAAATGTAGCCCAAATATCACCCAGATGTAGCCCAAGTATAGCCTAATGACAGAATGTCCCAGAGTGTTCTTAAGAACAACTAGAGCGCTTACTGTCTTACTTATGACAAAAGTATGGCACACCTGAAGCCATCTTGATTGGAATAAACTGGTAACACTTAAAACATTTAATTTAAAAAGGAACACAATGAGGGGGTTCATTTTGCCATGGAAATTATGATTAGTGCTGAAGAAAGAAAAATTAGGGCACATTTTGAGTGACTTCTCAAATCCTCTTCTATTTCATTAAAAAATTCTGATATGCAGACTGAAACATGCACTTTTAATACCAGCAGCAGACTTCCGTGGTGAGCAGTAGCTTTACTACAGTGATCTAATGAGCAACTAGAGTGCTAACATTCAGAATGTATGCCAAATGTGTGACATATCTGAATACCTTCTTGATGGAATCAAAGTAAAAAACTGAAAGCATTTCCTACTGAGGAGACTGCAGTAAATGAGGAAATTAGGAAACTTCATAACAAATAAATCTCCCAAAATGGCCACCAGACACAAAAGAGGCTAAATGCAGCCCAAATATCACCCAGATGTAGCCCACATGTAGCCCAATGACAGCAGTGTGCAAAACACTTATTTTATGTGTATTTGAAGTTTTATATAGTGCAGACTTGTCAGGTATGCTTTACATGAGCATTGGTTACATCACACAAGATCAAATTCATTTTGGTTGTAGACATGGGGAGATTAAGTGATTTGACCACAATCACAGAATGTTGAGCTGAAGCAGAAACTCCAACCTGGTTCCCCAGTTGCAAAGTCTGCAGCTCTGGAAGTAACACCACATCCTCTCGCCAAGGTGCAACATTTAATCAAGTGGTCAACTGGATAAAAAAAACATAAAGATTACAAATAATTTAAAAGTTCTTTGTCGCTATTTGAAAACTCAGAAAATATGTCCTCATTTTAGTTTTTTAGTGCACTAACCATAATTTTGATGCAAATAAGACCCTCTCATATATGTAATTTCTAAAGGAAATACTCTAGGTATTACAGTTTTGATTACATCAAGATGACGTCAGGCGTTCCACACTTTTGTAATAAATATAGAATGTTAGCAATCTAGTTGTTCATTGGGATACTGTTGAGAGGCAGTGGCCAGGGGCACGGACTCTGAAAATTGAAGGCAGGTAGGAGAGTGCAGAGGCAACAATTTGACCACACTGGGCAGGCAGGAAGGGCAGTGGCAGCACAACAGACTATGGAGGGCAGTGGAAAGGGGGGCAGGGGCAACAAACCAACAATATAGGACTGGCAAGAGAGGCTGTGGCAATATAATAGACCATTGTGGGCAGAAGGAAGAGGCAGTGGTAGTACAACCATACATGCCAACAGACCCGTTTCAGGCAGGAAACGTCCAATGTTTTTAAGCTCAAATGGGCTTTATTTGATCTGTCTCCTGTCTACAATCTCCTCTTTTTCAATGTAACTCAAAGGGGAAAATCAATACCCCAGTTTTTTTTCAAAATCTCCCTCTTACCAAGTTCAAAATGTTCGCAAGTATGGTACATTGACTCATGGTAGGCAGGAGGAATTGGGGTAGGGACATGGACTTGGATAACAGAGGACAGGAGGGACATGGAGAGGTGCACCAAACTGACCCTACAGGGCAGGCATCAGGGTTTGCAGCAGCACAATACACCACACAGCGCATGCGGGACGGGAGTGCAGCACAACAATCCATAGAAAGCAATAGGGAGGGGACAGGACCATGCACATGGACAACAGAGAACAGATGGGAAAGAGGCAATGGTAGCTAGCTGACCATAATGGCCAGACAGGAGAGAAAGCTGCAGCATAACAGACCATAAAGGGCGGGAGGGATGGATCAGAGGCATTACAATGGAACAGACAAGCCAGGAGGGAGGGAATAGGGGGTCTGCACATGGAAACAGAGGGCTGGGGGCAAGGTGGCAGGGCAGGAGCAGAAAGATGACCATGAAGGTCAGGCAGGATGGGCACTAGAAACAAGACACACCATGAAGAGCAACAATGAGACTATGGTGGCATACACACAGACCATGGAGGGAAGGTGGGAGGGGGTCAGGGGCAGCTAGCTGACCACACAGGGAAGGTGGGAGGGGCCATGGCAGCACAGAAGACCATGCATGGCAAGCGGGAGGGTTAGAGGCAGCACAATGGCTATGATGGGCAACAAGGAGGGTGCAGGGGCATGCACAAAGGACCAGGGAGGATAGAAGGGAGGGTCAGGACCTGGGCACAGACAAGAGAGTTCAGGGGAAGGGGCCTCACAACAGACCGCGCGGGGCAGGCAGGAGGAGCAGTTGCAGCACAACAGATCAGGGAGGGCAGAAGGGTGTGGCAGTAAAATGGACCATGGAGGACAGTAGGAAGGGGATAGGGGCATGGCATGTGGACAGGCAGGGTTGAGGTGGCAGGGACAGGTTACAGTCATCTGACAATGCTAGGCAGGTGGGAGGGGAGTGGCAGCTCAACAGAACACTCAGAGTAGATAGGAGTGGCAGGTCCATGGAACATAGTGGGCAAAAAGGATGGAGCAGGGGCATGCACAAAGACATCGGAGGGCAGGGGGAAGGAGAATAGGGGCAGCAAGCTAAGCACAGAGGCTAAGCAGGAGGTCAATGATGGGCCATAGAATTGGGCAATGGAGGGCAGGAGGAGTGGACTGGTACATCATGCTAAATGGAGGGCAGTGGCAGCACATCAGACCATGCATGGCAGGAGGGAGGAGGCTAGTCCATGGATTCAGACAACAGAGGATAGGGAGGAGGTGGATGGGGCAGCAAGCTGTTCAGAGAAGGTGGGTATTAGGAACTTTATTGTTTTTAAAATGTGTGTCTGTGCGAACTACTTAAAATATGAACAAGTATGCAGCATAATCTCACTTTTATTCAGGAAGAGGAGGACGTTTGTGACTGTGACTCCGGGCTCACTTGGCAGAAACACCCCCTGACCCTCCACCCCCATCGCAAAATGTAATGCCCGTGAAAAGGTTAGGTGGACGCAGTGTTATATAGAACATAGTCCTGAGAGCACGATTGAAAATGACAACTAGATGTAGTATATGGTATAAACTATGCAACAAAAAGTGATATAAGATGAACCGGGGCGTGAAATATAATATGCAATACATTGTGCGCAATGACAGATTCATTGGAGAGCGCGAGATAGCACAGGCACTAGCGCGTGCTATGCGATATGCGCCTTGGAGTGTAATATGCACAGGGCAGTGTTGTGTAACATAACTAGTCTCTAAAGTTGTAATATAAAATATGTGCTGGGGAGTGTAACGTTGCATATGCACTGAGACAAAGATATGGATCCCAGATTGTAATATGTATGGCATAACGCTGTGCGTTATAACATACACATCGAGGAAGGCACGTTAGATGGGGCAATATAACCCGTGCGAAGGCAAGTGTGGCATGACATATTCACGGGGTGGTGTTACAGTGCACATGGGCTAGAGAGTGTCATAGCATACGAACTAGCTGGTGGAATACAACACAGAGGTGTGAGGCAATCGGCGGGCACTGGTGGGTGTAACACAGCATTGGGCTCAGCCAGGAGCACGCTATGACTCTCAAGTGAGGTTCGTCTCCTTTCCAGAGAGTAAAATAAAAAGTATTACACATCCGTCGGTGGATGTGTTTTTTAGTAACCGTGGGGGGGGTTTCTTGCATAGTTTGGTCGAATTTTTGTCGAATCCCCTTTGAATGACTTGGTGTGCGTGTATATTAAATGTGCCCGGCAATAGCTACCCATGTTTGTATAAATAAACGACAAGGGTGTCTACTTGGAGAGTACCCACCGGCGGGGGCGCCGGGATTAGGCACGGTAGGGCGTCAGACACGTCAGAGCTTCACTAGCGGTGTAACTACATTCCATGTGGATTCATTCTATGCATAGTCGCCTTTTAATGAATATCACGCAAATCGTCATGGTGATAGGTACATACGGTTTGTCCAGCATGTCCTAGGTGTTTCTATAAATATATATATTTTTAAAATAATAAAAAACAAAGGCCGGCCCCGGGGGATGGAGTCCCCAGAGCCATAAGTGGCCTGAGGAGGGGGGCAACGCAGCCACCTCCTAAAGAATTTAAATAAAAAAAGGCCATGACCCGGGAGTTGGGGTCCCCGGGGCCGATTAAGGCCTTGGGAGGGCCAAATGTATTTTTTTCAACAAAATAAAATTAGGGTGCAGGCCCTGGGGGATGGGGTCCCCAGGGCCAGTAAATTAGAAAAAGAAGGGGGGCCACACAGCCCTCCTTCTTAAAAAAATAAAATAAATAAAAGACCGGCATCACGCTGGAGGCCACACCCCCTCCTTGCAGCACTCTGCAAACGCGCCCCCTGGCCAGTTGTAAGTTGGGAAATTAATTCCCCTTCAATACTGAGGGTCCCTGAGGGCCAACTAGCCCAACTGGTATCTCCAGTGTGCGCCAGGGAGCTGCGTTGCAGACAGGTGTTCTGAGGCCACGCCCCTTTTTACACCTCTATGCAACGCAGCTCTGTGGCGCTTACTGGAGGTACCTAGTGGGCTAGTTTGACCCTAGGGACCCTTAGGATTCAAGGGGACTTAATCTCTCAACTTAGAACGGCCACAGGGCGCGTTTACACAGTGGTGAAGAGAGGGGACGGGGCCTGAGGTGACGTGTGGAAACACGCCCTGTGGCGCGTTTTAAGATGGGGAAATAATTCCCTTTCAATCCTGAGGGACCCTGGGGGCCAACTAGCCCACCAGGTGCTTCCAGTAAGTGCCACTGCTCTGCGTTGCAGAGAGGTGGTGCAGGCCGTGCCCCTTTTTACACCTCTCTGCAATGGTGCTTACTGGACATACCTAGTGGGCTATTTTGCCCCTAGGGATCCTCAGGATTCAAGGGGAATTAATCTCCCAACTTAAAAAACGGCCACAGGGCATGTTTACACAGTGGGGAAGGAAGGGGACGGGGCCTAAGGTGACGTGTGCAAACACGCCCTATGGCGCGTTTTAAGTTGGGGAAATAATTCCCCTTCAATCCTGAGGGCCCCTGGGGGCTAACTAGCCCACCAGGTGCTTCCAGTAAGCGTCACTGAGCTGCGTTGCAGAGAGGTGGTCCAGGCCGTGCCACTTTTTACACCTCTCTGCAACGCAGCTCTGTGGCGCATACTGGAGGTACCTAGTGGGCTAGTTGGACCCTAGGGACCCTCAGGATTCAAATTAACTTAATCTCCCAACTAAAAACGGCCACAGGGCTTGTTTACACAGTGGTGAAGGGAGGGGACGGGGCCTGAGTTAACGTGTGCAAACAAGCCCTGTGGCACGTTTTAAGTTGGGGAAATAATTCCCCTTCAATCCTGAGGGACCCTGGGGGCCAACTAGCCCACCAGGTGCTTCCAGTAAGTGCCACTGCTCTGCGTTGCAGAGAGGTGGTGCAGGCCGTGCCCCTTTTTACACCTCTCTGCAATGGCGCTTACTGGACATACCTAGTGGGCTATTTTGCCCCTAGGGATCCTCAGGATTCAAGGAGACTTAATCTCCCAACTTAAAAAACGGCCACAGGGCATGTTTACACAGTGGGGAAGGAAGGGGACGGGGCCTGAGGTGACGTGTGCAAACACGCCCTATGGCGCGTTTTAAGTTGGGAAAAGAATTCCCCTTCAATCCTGAGGGCCCCTGGGGGCTAACTAGCCCACCAGGTGCTTCCAGTAAGCGCCACTGAGCTGCGTTGCAGAGAGGTGGTCCAGGCCGTGCCACTTTTTACACCTCTCTGCAACGCAGCTCTGTGGCGCATACTGGAGGTACCTAGTGGGCTAGTTGGACCCTAGGGACCCTCAGGATTCAAATTAACCTAATCTCCCAACTAAAAACGGCCACAGGGCTTGTTTACACAGTGGTGAAGGGAGGGGACGGGGCCTGAGTTAACGTGTGCAAACAAGCCCTGTGGCACGTTTTAAGTTGGGGAAATAATTCCCCTTCAATCCTGAGGGACCCTGGGGGCCAACTAGCCCACCAGGTGCTTCCAGTAAGTGCCACTGCTCTGCGTTGCAGAGAGGTGGTGCAGGCCGTGCCCCTTTTTACACCTCTCTGCAATGGCGCTTACTGGACGTACCTAGTGGGCTATTTTGCCCCTAGGGATCCTCAGGATTCAAGGGGACTTAATCTCCCAAGTTAAAAAACGGCCACAGGGCATGTTTACACGGTGGGGAAGTGAGGGGACGGGGCCTGAGGTGACGTGTGTAAACACGCCCTGTGGCGCGTTTTAAGAGGTAGTTTTAATCCCCTGCCCTATTATATACTAGGGGCTTACAGAGGAGGTCATGCTGATTACAGGGGGACCCCAATGCATAGTGTTCCCTAGTGTATGTAGGTGTTTTCACTGTATTCTGAGTGTCTTTTAACATAGCACTGGCTCTAGGACTGGTTAGTCAGACTCAGTTACCACCAGTATCCGTGTGAAAAAGTTGAGGGTACAGGATGATTTTGCAACAAGGCTTCTTTCTGCTCTTCTGTTTGTTCTTTGTGCACGTTATCCTTCTTCTTGCACTCTTCTTCGTCTTTGAGGACTTCTGTTGCTTCTTTCTGCATTTCTTTTTTTTCTTTCTGTGCGTTTTTTCTTCTTTCCTCACATGTACTATCTCTGTAGGCATAGTTAAAAATTAGCATTTAAAAAACCTTTGAAATTCACTGAAAAAACCATAGGTTTCAGGCACGTTATAGTTAGGAATTAGCATTTAAAAAACCTTAGAAATTCACTGAAAAAACCATAGGTTTCAGGGCCGTTATAGTTAGCTGGACTTTTCACTCGTACAAAACCATTGAAATTCCCCCGTTATAGTTAGTTCAGCTAACTATAACTCTTGCGCCCGCAATGCACTGCTGATGACGTCACATATTACATCACTCATGACATGGTCAGTGACATCACTCATGACATCTCAAATGACATCACTGATGACATCATCCAGTGAATGTGTGTTTTTCTGAAAATTACATATGTTTATATATGTATATCTCAAGGTCGATGGAAGAATAAATGGGTATATAAGTGTCTAAATGGATGATTTGTTTTTGAAAAATTGATTGTATAACTGACTGATTAAGTGTATCTTAGTGAATACATGGCTTAGTGAGTAATGTTTAAATGTGTAGATATCTGTATCAGTCTCTCACTTTGTGTATAAGTGACTGCATGGGTTGGTGAGTAGCTACATGAGTGTCTATATAGGTTATTAGTTGTTTTTTTGAGTATCAGTATGAGTGTCTGAGTGTCTGTATGGTTCGGTGGGGGTATTTTTCCATTCAAGGTTCATACAATTGTAAAACTGAATATGCCGTATATGTTCTGACGTGCACCTGTGGGCTTAACTACATAATTTTGTTTTTCTCGTATTTGTTAATTCTGTCTCTAGACTTGATTCACTAGTCAGTGATGCTGTATCTGCATTTGAATCATCTTGATTTATTTGCACATTTTTTGTTGTTTCATTACTTGTGATCTTATCACTGAACTGCTGCCTTTTTATTGAATCAATCTTACGTGAGAAAGTAAAAATTTGTCCATTTTCATAGTCCTCCAAATCTCGGGCGAACTTGTTCACTTTTCTCAATTTAATTTTTTCTTCATGTTTTTTCATTCTTTCTTGCATTGCTTCTTTAAGTTTTACAATTTGCTCTGTTGCCTCAACTTTATATAATTCACTATTAATTTCTTCAATAACCTTCAAGATTTCAACACGATCGATATCAGCATATTTAATTAGGATATTAACCAAGTTCATGGAGACTGTTAGATTGGTCTCACCCCATTCCCGTAACATATTGAGGTTAGGCTTGTCGAAACTAGGCGCCAAAAGGATACGCGAACCCCTCAGCACTCTTCCGACTTCAGCGTATTTGTAAAGCGACCTGTGTTCCCACCATTTTGTTATCTCCATTTTACGCTTCTTCTCCACATTTTTTAGCAAAGCTTTAATGTCTGAGTCCTTATCATTTCCTGAACTGGTGGCATTTATTGTATTACGTGTCGTACTCGGCAGATTGCCGAATAACTCCTCAGCCGCCATTTCTCTTTCCCTCATTTCTGCCGCTGACATTATGGGTCGTATTATAAATATCTCTTTTTTTGCAGAAAGCCCGATAGCTTCTTATTTTGCAAACTTCTGCCTTCCATAAATGATTCCTCTGTCCTATGAATTCTCGCAATGATTCACTCACCGGTTTCTGACGCTTTCTTGCAAGTCCTCCGACCCGGTTGATTGCGTCTTCCACACGGTTTCCGTTTATCTTGAGCGAGACATAGGGGGAAGCCGCCACTCATCCACCACGGATCCTTGTACCAAACCGGTTACCGGCGGTGATGTCACTGACCATGTCATGAGTGATGTAATATGTGACGTCATCAGCAGTGCATTGCGGGAGCGCGAGTTATAGTTAGCTGAACTAACTATAACGGGGTAATTTCTATGATTTTGTACGAGTGAAATGTCCAACTAACTATAACTTTCCCTAAAACCTATAGTTTTTTCAGTGAATATATATATATATATATATGTGTTGCTTTGTCTCCGTAAGCAGCTATCATTCTTCCTGCTAAAGAACAGAGTGCAGACCACAAAGTTCGTATTGCTGTTAAGGTTTATTCAGCCACAGCTTACACGACCAGCATAATATAATTATATATATCAAAAGAGATTTCTCCGCAAGGAAGGAACCAGAGGGACACAGCGGGGTTTCAGGAAGAAAGCACTTTTAATGCAGCAGGGCAGGCATGACGCGTTTCGGACGTAGTGACTTAATCATATGCCTATAGTCGCCAGAAGATTGCATCATACCGTTTTACAAGTGTTCAATCAACCGGAGACTCCGCCGCAATCAGCTGATCTCTCCGTGAAGTCACGGACTGTGACACACAGTGGTAATTCGCCCTTCTTGGATGCGGGGGCCGGAGCTTGATCCAATCCCTTGGAGACACACAAGCTCGAAAGCATTTGCCCATGAGGCTCCAGCCGCTTGACAGGCGGGTCCCCCGAGCACGCCAGGGGCTAGCGTGCAATATAAGGCAAAAGAGATTTCTCCGCAAGGACGGAACCTGAGGGACTCAGCGAGGTTTCAGGAAGAAAGCACTTTTAATGCAGCAGGGCAGGCATGACGCGTTTCAGACGTCGTGCCTTAATCATATGCCTATAGTCACCAGAAGATTGAATCATACCGCTTTACAAGTGTTCAATCCTGCTCCCATTGGGTGGAGCCCAGCTGAGTCAAATCATTACTGGAGACGTCACCGCAGCCCACCTGGACGGACTGCATATCCCACAAAGCACCATCTTGGCTATGTGGGTAAGCATCTTGAGTGGACCCCTTTGATCTCATAGTGAGCGCTGGCTAATGTCTTGCCAAGCGTAAATGTGTGCAAACAAATATAACCCTGGTTCCAATGCTGCAGCAAATGCTCTTCTCCTGAGTCCCCATACGCCTTACCGCATACGCCCAAGATTTGCAGTACCGGTAGGTAGTTATAGGTAGGACCAAGTTTCCATAGGAAGAGCATTTTTTGTTTTGCTTATAACTTTGGCGTCATTTGATGAATTGTCATGAAATTTTTGAAACTAATTCTTTGTTCATATCAGCTCCTATGTTGAACGTTTGGGGGTGATTCGTTAAGGGGGGGCTGAGAAAAAAGGGGGGCCCCAAAACATGTTTTCTCCATGAAATTTCTTTAGGAAACTTTAGACAAGGCTACAGGTCGAACGGATGAACGGTATTACACCACATTTGGCAGGGAGATGGGTCTTGGTCCAGAAAGCACACTTTTGTTAATTTGGTGTAAATCCGTTCAGTAGTTTTGGAGAAATATAAAAATTTGCAGATATCGATATTTGGGAATTCTGCCATCTGATTGGCTGAGGCGTTACGAGCACAAGCTTGCTGCTTATTGGCTGCGAGCTGTTGCAACTAGGAAGTGTTGGCAGCCATTTTGTGATTCTGTTGAAACGAGTAAGGGGAAAAAAGGCCAAAAAGAGTAGGAAGCAGGAGGATAGGAGCACTGTAACCTCTGTGGGGGAGTGCGAAGCGAAATAGTCACTCCTACCGGTCTGAAAGTGCGGTGTTGCTCAGAGTGACATGGTGCTGAGATGAGATGCTGCTACACTCGGGCATGAAACCGAGAGCCTAAACCGTGAGCTCATTGCTGTAAAGTGATGTGCTCTGGTCTTTGTAGCATACCTGTGCAAGTAGTGTTAGTAGGCGTTTATACCATACAGGGAGTGGGAAGCGAACTACTGACCTCTACCGTGTGTTTATACAATACCGGAAGTGGGAAGCGAAGTACTCACGCCTGCTGGTGTGAAGACTCGGGGATCAAACCGAGCTGATTGTTGCAAAGTGTTGGGCTCTGGGCGCTGTAGCATACTGGCCACTGTAGTATAAGTGTGTAAGTAGTGTTAGTATGCGTTTATACTATACAGGGAGTGGGAAGCGAACTACTCACCCCTACTGGTCTGAAGACTCGGTGATTAAACCGTGAGCTCATTGCTGTAAAGTTATGTGCTCTGGTTGCTGTAGCATACCTGTGGAAGTAGTGTTAGTATGTGTTTATACAATACAGGGAGTGGGAAGCAAACTACTCACCCCTACCGGTCTCAAGACTCGTGGATGAAACCATGAGCTCATTGCTGTAAAGTCATGTGCTCTGTGTAGTATTCTAATGTAAGTCATAGTAGAATGTTAGCATGTAATGCTACTAGAATGTAAGTATGTAATGTTAGAATGTAGGGCTGTCATGAGGGGAATCTTGGGGCTGGAGAAGACGGTTGCCTTTCTGTCTGCCCCTGTTGGTGGCTGTATAAGCTGTCTTTTTTTCCTGCAATAAATCTACTTATCAGATCCACTGCTGTCTTCCTCTTCACTACATAAATTTGTCGACGAGCGGGAGAAGGTAAAAAGAAGGCAGCACTCACCAATATTTTGAGCTTCCTTGTGTTCTGCTGAAGACCCGTTTTCTTGGTGAAGCTGTTTCTACTCATCGCAGGGTCGTCGGATCATCGAGCTATGTCATCAGACCTCTGGTAGGATTTAAATTTTGGGATTTTGGGCTTCCTCTGCCTCTTCACTTCACTCTGGTCGCTGTACAACACATGTGCAAGTAGTGTTAGTATGCGTTTATACTAATTCTGTAGTTATGCAGTAACCAATGCATCATGGCCCTATGGAGCGCCACCTCCCAGGCACAGCTCATGCTATGTCTCGGGGTGTGCATCCGCAGGACTTTTAGGTTTGCTATTACAGGACGGGAGCATGGCTTCCACCCTGTGATAGCAAATCTTTGTTTACCTCGTTGAAGTGAGAGGAGGAAAACCTCGTATCGCTTCAATAAAGCAGATCCGGATGTTAAAAATGGAGAAAATAAAAATAAACGGGGTCTCACCCGTTCATTTAAATGAGCCCCCTGGTGGGTAATGTTCCAGGGCCTATCCTATTATTATATTGCGGGGTCTCTGCAGCACTGGGGACCTTCATATCACATGTAAATTAGGCGCCGGAGGGCACAGAGACGTTTCGCAGCCTAGGGGATTGCCACCTCCCCGGGTATTGTTTAGTAATTGTTCGGGGGGCTTCGAGGCCAACTCAATTTCGGGGATCACCACCCTCCGGGACTTCACTTAAATATGCAGGATGGGTGTCGACAGTCCCTGAAGCCTCGGTGGCCCTAGGCAGTTCCTTATTGGTTCTGTAATCACATGGGCAGTACTCATGGTGTGATAAAGTGATACACTCATAGAACCCTTGTAGTTGTAGAATTACCTAGGCTTCATTTATGTAATAGTCTGTTGGTTTATATTTGGTAGGTGCACCGCAAAATTAAAAATGTTTTCCCTCATAACCTTTTATCAACCGCCGATTTTCACAATAAACTACAGACAAGTGTTGTCAGAAAAAGAAGACCCATACACTCACTTATTTATTGGTAAAAAAATAACTTTTATTAAAACAACACAAATAAATGGAAACGCAACTTTATTCGAACAAACAACAGTAAAACATGAACGAAGTGGGTGGGACTCCTCCAGAAGCAGCGTACAAAACCTGTAAGACAAAAAAGAAACATAATTATGTGTGCCATGTCCAAGAGAAAAAGAAAGGTAGTCAGAATGAAAGGAAGAAAGTGAGAATGGGACAGAAAGTGAGTGGGTGGAAGGGAGAAGGGGAGGGAGAGCCAAAAGAACAGAGGAAGGAGAAGACAGAGCGTCGGCCTACTGCACCCAGACCTCACTGTTCACCTCCTGTCACCCGTGTGTCTGGGACGCTGGGGTCCGCGAGAAAGAGTGCGGTCCAGCAAGTCTTTAAAATGAAACAGAGATATGCATGAGGCCAGAGATTACATTATTATCTACGGCAACATCGCTTGCCTGCACCTGTGCACCCAGGCTGCTGCACCCTAGCCCCTTCCCCTGCACTGTGCTCAATTGCAGCTCCTGCGCACCAAGGCTTCACTGCTTACCTGCCACAACTGGTGTATCCAACGACGTGCCGGTGCCAGCTCCAACTCCGGGGTGCCGCTCTCAGGATGGCACAGCAGGTCTCCGGTCGGGGACGGTGTCTTGATACCACGATGGAAGGCGTCAGAATGCCCAGGGCCTTATCACGGGCTGAGTATCCGCTCCGCCGATTATGGTGCCACTAACTCAGTGTCTGAAAAGGGAGAAATAATATAATGCTGGAAACGTCTTTAGGTAAATGAAGGTTTATTTCAAGCTTAATAGAGAACACCAGTTGAGTGCATCCTTCCTTCTTGAAGTACGATCTACCAACTGTTAGTGGTAATCGTGGTTCAAAGAGGAGTCGGAGTGCACGAGAATACACAAGGTTAAATAATAATATGTTATGCCAACGTTCACATACAAAGGAACAGAGCGCATGCTAGAAGCATAATGTGCGCGTGCAATGCAGTGGCGGAAGCCTGTGTGCATGTACACTTAGTAATCAGCTCACTACAGTGTTCCAAAGGTCAACGCCACGTGTCTGTAGGGCAGCGCTGCCTGCTGGCTCAGACCTGCAGTACGGTCCAGCAGGTCCATAAAAGGAGACAGAGATATGACTGAATGAGGTCAGAGATCACATCATTATGCACGGCAACATCGTTTGTTTGCACCTGCGCACCCAGGCTGATGCACCACACCCCTCCCGCCACACCACACTCAATTGCAGCCCCTGTGCACCCAGGCCCCACTGCTCACCTGCTGTCATTGGTGTGTGTCCAAACACGACGGCCAGCAGGGTTCACAATTCAGATCTAGTTTTGATTGCCAGGATAGTGTACACCTCATGGATCCCTTTTTTTTTATTGCGCATTGTGATATGCAAGGTGGATGCGGTCATATCACCTGAGGCAGTGTGGAAGAACTGAGACATGTGGCATCGTCGTTATCCTATTTATACGTACACAAAGTGGGCTGGGCTTGCGTACGCCAGTCCAGCGTAGGGGTGTGAATAATTATTCCAGGGACCTGGGCGTTGTTCAGTTCCTGCCTGGGCAGGAGGTATACTTATATGTGTGTCCCTGTTGCAGTTTTGACGTTGCACAATCCGCAATTTACATAAATGTAGCATGTACCGGGAGAGCGGCAACTATCGCTAATGAGATGCTGTCCGAAAACATTGAACGGACAACATCACATGTCGTTGTCAAGCTTGTGGATATGCGCAGACACGCATGTCAATGGTGTGCGGTATTATTGAAAGTGTTGCTATCGCGAAGTGCACACATATGAATGTGCTCGGACGGAGGGAGGATCAGCAGTGAGGCTACGTTATACACAGTGATAACGCTCATTACAGTCAAGCAATGCATGTCAAACGTGAATCTGAAAGTCTCACATATGACACACTACTATACTGGTAAAGCCTGACAACAAAGCATACACTAACACAAATCTACACATTACTCTTTACTGTTTGTCACATGTGATCTAGGACGTGCACTCTGCCCATGGCTGATGATACCCCTTCGAGCCACCAATACCCAGGCCAAAAGGCAGCACAATATTGCACACACACACACCAGGGGCATCGTGTAACACACATTTGGTTTTTGATGTAACGTTTCAGATGCATGGCCATCACACATGGAAGGCTAATGTACAGAGCATGAATATTGATCAAGATGATCGTTGCATGTTGTGTGTACTATAAGATATGTGTACACAGCAAAACACTTTTCAAAAAAGCTCTCTAAGCAGAAGAGGTTTCTCTCATCAAACACTGTAGAGAGAATGACTCAAATGGGTGGGGTCCTCCAGCTGTTACAATGGGAAACCAATCAAATGCTTTTTTTTAAGGTCACATAGCATTCGCGCACCGAGTGCGTAAGGAGGCCGCACTCGACGTGATTTTGAGAAAATATATTTACCATAATATAAGTTTATTACAGTTAGACATATATAAATGTTTAAAATATTTTAGATTATCTCTTGCTCTCATATACACTTTACACTTATTTAGATATAGTTGTTAGACTTAAAAAAGAAATTAGGGAATGGCATGCCCAGTGCCATACTCTATGACGTAACACAGGGCCTGGCAGCATGCACTCGTCGCATACGGAACGCGCAGCCGGCGCGACCCCATACGTATATGACGTAACGCGTGGCTTGGTACCGCGCACCTGTTGCATTCCAAACTAGCAGCTGGCGCGACCTTATACGTATATGATGTTAGGCGGGACGCAGTGCTACGAAGCCGTCGGATACGAAATGCGCATCCTTTACGAGTTTAGCAATATGGCGGATAGGATTCGCGTGCTGATGGAGCTTGGTACACTACTGGTACGGAAGTCCAGTTTTCTTAACCAAAAAAAATAAGATATACATACTTTTTTTTAAAGATATAAAAAATTACATACTTTTTCAAATAAAAAAAAGCATAATAGAGTTCCAAAATATTACAGAAAGAAATAGAAAAAATATAGGTTTCATAAATATTAAAATATGAAATTAACATTTAAAAAACTTTCGAAATTCACTGAAAAAACCATAGGTTTTACAGATGTTATAGTTAGGAATTAGCATTTAAAAAACCTTTGAAATTCACTGAAAAAACCATAGGTTTCAGGGACGTTATAGTTAGTTGGACATTTGACTCATATAAAACGAGAGAAATTCACCCGTTATAGTTAGTTGAGCTAACTATAACTCGCAGGCCCGCAATGCACTGGTGATGACGTCACATATTACATCACTCATGACTTGGTCAGTGACATCACTGATGACATCACTGATGACATCTCAAATGACATCACTGATGACATCACTGATGACATCATCCACGTGATAATCTGATGCACATACTGATGCCCTAATATAAACTTTGATACACGCACTCTAAAATACAGACTACTATTATTGAAACCATACACACAACAATGCCAGATACTACATACCACCCACTATTTCCTAGGTCTACACATACATCCAGTCACTTATACATGCAGTTACTCATCAATACAGTATTATAATATGCACTCATACACCTATACAAACAGTCACACTCCACCACTCATCCATAGAGTTACTCACACAACTAGTCAGTCATGCAAAGTATCTATCACATACACATTTACCCATGTATACAGTTATACACACCAACTCCGTTATTTATACACACACCACATCACTTACTTATGCAGATACTAACACATACTTACTGTCTTATACAATTACTGATACAAACAGACACTCATTTATACACCCACTCTTCAAATACCTTACTCTCACGTATAGTCATTTATATACTCCAACACTCACATATACTGCCTTAAAACATATGTAGTTACTCACACATATACCACTGAGACATTCATTCACTCACCAACACACCCATACACACACTAACTGACCCATACAGCCCTTCCCAGATGCACTTTTGAATCTATACAACCAGTGAATCACCCACTCAGACATCTATGCACAGAGTCAAACACCCCCCACCCACCCACACAGACACTCAGGCACCCATACAGATACTCAGACAACAAATCAATAACTCATATAGACACTCATGTAGCTACTCACCAACCCATGCAGCCGCTTACACACCAACTGAGAGACTAATACAGACTTTCACACAGTATAGTCACTAACCCATGCATTCAGTAAGACACGTTCAATCACTCACTTATTCAGTCAGTCACGCACCTACTAAATAATCTATTCAGGCACTTGTAAATCCACTCATTCTTCAATACACCTTGGCATAGATATATATGGAAAATATTTAAACTTTAAAGAAACACATATTCACTGGATGATTTCATCAGTGATGTCATCAGTGATCTAATTTGAGATATCATCAGTGATGTCATCAGTGTTGTCACTTACCATGTCATGAGTGATGTAATATGATACATTATCACCAGTGCATTGCGGGCGCGCGAGTTATAGTTCGCTCAACTAACTATAACGGGCGAATTTCTCTGGTTTTATATGTCAAATGTCCAACTAACTATAACATCCCTGAAACCTCTGTTTTTTTCGGTGCATATATATATATATGTGTGTGTGTGTGTGTATATAGATATGTGTGTGTGTATATATATATATATGTGTGTGTGTGTGTATATATATATACATATATATATATTATGATACAAGAAGGGTTACAGGTAAGTTGCAAGGTGCCCCACAGTCTCAGACACTGGTCCCCACCAGTGTTATTTATATATAATCAACACAAACAAATCTGAGAACATCACATCTTCATAATCTCGGTATTGAAACAAAGATTCATCTTCTTATTCATTCATCTTTTGATGTTTTATTCTTATTTTCTTTGAAGTCAAGTTTACAAAGAGACAGTAATGCCAACACGTGTTTCGCACACACTGCGCTTCTTCAGGGCTGTCATATAAACAAAAGTTGATATACTTTAGAATCATAGAAAAAGTTCAAACAAATAATTGTGACTATACATATACAAATTGCTATTGTATTCTTATCCCAATTTACAGCTGCATGAGTCTAAACATTTGACTTCTTATTCAACACCAGAAACATCATTCTTAACTTCATCAAATAGAGGTTACTTTTTTTTATATATGTAAATTAAAAAATAATAATTTAAACAAATTAATCAATTGAATCTCCACACAGAGGGGAGAGGGGTTGCATAATTGTACTACATATGGTCTTTGGTTTATGTAACCTTTCCATACTTCCACATCAGTGGTTCAAAGTTCAAATTATAAAATTACAGTTTTGATTTGGACTGGAGCATTTATTACCTTTAATTTGTTGTTTGTCCCACTTCTTGATATATTTCTTAAAGAAAATCCTCCGTAAAGATGTTGATTCCCCTTAATTGACACAGGTTCCTAAAATAACATGTTCTTTTTTAGACCCAAATCATTTGACTGTTTATTAATTAAAAGGTTTTCACTATTGATATTTCCACTAGATTGAATTCAAATGTCGTCTCACCTTAGTATTAAGTATATTCTACAATGCTAGACTGGTCATCAAAATAAATATTTATTCATGATTGATTTCCTGGCAAGTGTTCCTTGATAAGATCTGAAATAGTTCAAAGCACAATATTTACACAATATTCACAGATCTGATCAAAACATAAGTATTATTTGCCCCAGATTTGAGATTGTCATGAAGATACCTCAAATTAACTCTACAACATGGATTGACTTTTATTAGTCTTTTAACAATTGAAATCCGGTTTGAGGATCGATTTTATTACCTATATAGTTTCTATATCTAATATTGGTAATTCTCACATAAATCACAGAGAACCTTTCTGTATTTTAGAACAGAAAATCATCAGACGATTTTGAATATACTTCTCTACATTGATACTTCGTAAAATCAATCCTCATATAGAGGCAATCCTCTTATCTCTAAGTTATCAGTTTTGCAGTGAAAAATAAAATATCAATCTACGTTTAAAGGTAAGACTAGCATTCAAAAAATAGTAGTGTGCAGTTCTGAAAAGGTTCTAATAAGATCAAAATCCTTGTACTAAAGCCTACTTCTTACCGCTAGGCAAACAGCGTCCATCTAACCGTATCTCCGTCAGGTATCGCGGGTAGCGCAATGTTGTTTGTTTCCGCTTTATATACTCCTCACCTAATTACCGTGTTGATTTTTTAGGCACGAAAACGGAACGTCATCTACATTCTTTGTATTCTATCGAGAATTGCAAAACCATCTTGTTAGTGTATGTTATTCATGAGTATCATTTATAAAAAACGAAATGGTAAATTCAAATTGTAGTCAAAATAAGTAGTTCATAAAAATTAAACGGTTAAGAAAAAAATATATATCAAAAAAATCTTTTAGTATTTAATTATTGGTCTCCATGTTTGGACCGAACCCCCAACACATACTCCTTGGTAGTTCCCAGTTTTAATGCGGTGAGCTACCTTATTTGTCGATTGAGTCTGTTTTCTCAACACATTTCTATTCCAAATATATTCCACAGTGCTAATTTATTAACTTGACACACGTTTTTCAGATCCTACTTAATGACTATATTCATGACTTTGTTTTCAGGTTAAAAAGATTTAATTATAGTGATTAAAGAAAAAAGATTTTCATATACTCTTTTAGACATTTCTATTGGGAATCGAACCCAGGGTAGTTTCCTGAAAGAACCTATTAGTTCTTGTATCTTGTGCTATCTTGAGCCACATGTTCAACGCTACATACGGATAAGTATTATATGCAATATAGTTTGTTAATATCGTTTAAATACATTATTGGTCCACTTTTTAAATCCAAATTTCTTAAAAATGCACTAAGAATATATAGAAACATATTTTAATCACAATTAAATTCTAGTGCAGTCTTCCATAATGTGTCCAATCCTAATTATAATTTTTTTTATATTCTTTAAGCCACATCTATTATTGGCTACTAAATAATTAGATTTATTTACTGATCCTCAATAAATCTCTCAATGTAAGTATATATCCAGGGAGTTTATGTGCTGCTATGATTGTTTCTTTACTACGATCATTTTTCAAGCTATCTTATTAGTTCTTAGGTTATACTTTGAACGCTGTGCCTAATTGTCTCCATCTCTAATATAATTTAACAGGAGGTCGAGATCAGTAAGAGTCATTTGTATATCACATTCGTAGCATGGTTAAATACCCATAAGGATGAAAATTTGTTTCATGTTCTATCTATCATGAGACACATAGAGTCATGCTTACCCCAGCAATGTGTATATTTCGCGATCCACATTTAACCCATATTGTACAGCCTGAAGTCTGTTAATCCAATAGGTTTCTCTAGATCTTAGTTTCGCTTCTAGATCTCCACCTCTTCTATCGATATTAACTTGTTCTATGCCCATAAATTGAATATCTCCTAATTCAATCAGTTTATGTTTTTCTTTAAAATGTACTGCCATAGGGTACTTAGGATCACAATTTTTATTGCTCTAAGATGTTCCATCCACCTAATCTTTAACTTTCTCATAGAGGAGCCCACATATATCTTAACACATATACAAGTCATTATGTATATACAGTGACTTGTATTGCAGTTAATAAAGGAATTAATTTGATATGTGTTCCTGTTGGTATGGTCATAAAATATTTGAGTTTTGTCTACAATGTATTTACAACAAATACATTGAGTACATCTATAAGATCCTGGTGTTAATGTATTCTTGGTTCTTATCTGTTGTTCGTTATCTTTACTCTGCACAGAATATGTGCAGGTATCACTGGGACTTAGTATATTTCTAAGTGTTGGTACCTTTTTGTAAACCATTTTTGGTTTGTTGCCTAGAAGTTCTGAAATTTCTTTATCTAAGGTTAATATGTCCTAATGTTTACAAAGTGATATGAACACCCTATTGTTCCCTTCACTATATGTGGTGATATATCTGATCACTTCTTTTTTATCCTCTTTAGGTCTAGGTCTATTATTCAATAGTTCATCTCTTGTCACTCTCTGAGCTCTAATTCTAGCTTTGTCTACAATTCTATTGTCATATCCTCTCCTTAGAAATCTTTCTGTTATGTCTTGACTTATGATTTGATATTCTTTATTCTCACTGCAGTTTCTTTTGGCTCTTAAAAATTCCCCATATGGGATGTTATCAATGTGCCTTTTTAAATGTCCTGATTCGGCATGTAATATCGAATCCGTCGATGTAAGTTTCCGAAAAAGCCTTGACTCTATGTGTCCATGTGCAACATACATTTCCACATCTAAAAAACAATTTTTTCAATATTATATTCAAGAGTGAGGGTTATGTTATAGTTATTGGTATTTAAATGATTATAAAAACGTTTCAGTTTGTCTTCACTACCCTTCCAAATCATAAATACATCGTCTATGTATCTACCCCAGTAGATAATATTTTCATCCTAAATTTCACCAAGCTTCCATGCATGTTCTCTTTCATAATGTCCCATGAATAGATTAGCGTATGATTGTGCGAATTTCGCCCCTATAGCTGTTCCTGTTTTCTGATGAAATAAATTGTCTCTACAGTAGAAGAAGTTGTTAGTGAGGATTAGGTTTAAGAGGTCTAGTATCATATTTGAATGTTGTAGATAACTGGCTGACTTAGTATATAAAAAATATTTAACAGCTTCAATTCCTTTTTCATGCTTGATGCTAGTATAGAGACTATTGACATCCATAGTTACTAGAATCATTCCTTTCTCCCAATTTATATGTCCCATTTGTCGCAAAAAATCCTTTGTGTCTTTGATGTATGAAACAAGTGTTTTAACAAATGGTGTCAGAAACATATCAATATATTCTGATATGTGTTCTGTCATGCTGCCTATACTTGATATAATTGGCCGTCCCGGTGGTGTTTTCCCACCTTTGTGTATTTTTGGGAGAAAATAAATTATAGGAGTTTTCACTTTATCCACCAATAAATAATTATATTCATCCATGTCAATCAGTTTTTTGTCAAGGGAAGCCTTGAGAGTATTTTTAATGATCTCTTTTGAATTTGTTAGCTGGGTTGAGTTGGCTTTACCATAGCTCTCACGATCTCTAAGTTGTTTCGATGCTTCGTTATGATAATCGCTGTGGTTTAAAACCACTACATTCCCCCCTTTATCCGCTTGTCTGATAATAATTTTTTTTTTGTCATTACTCAAGTTTTACAATGCTTGAAATTCATCTTTATTTAAATTAAACTTGCACTTACTTGATATATCCTTATCAAAATCTTTCATAACAAGATTGGTAAATACGTCAATCACATTCTCTCCTTTCATAGGAGGTACAAACTTTGATTTAGGTTTTAATTTACTTGGTACACTATGGTCAGTTACAATGTCTAGGTCTAATGCAATGTCTTCTATATCACAGTTTGTTTCATCATCCAAATTAACAAGACATCCAATGTCATTAAGTTCCTTTATGGACATTTGACTGATATCTTCCTCTATACACACAGTTTGTTTCAAATCTGGTTTGTTCAGAAAATACTTCTTCAGTTTCAACGTACGTGCAAATCTATTTACATCAACTTTAGCTTTCAAGTCGTCCCATCTATAAGAAGGTGCAAAACTTAAACCCTTATTAAGAACACTTTTTTCTGCTTCTGTCAAAGTTTTGTTAGACAAATTGACTATCAGACTTTCTTCTTCCTCATTCCTATCTCTCTCTGTAATTGCAACCTAGTTCTTACTCCGTCTCTGTTTCTGTCTTCTACGGAAGGCCCTAGTCCCCCCTCCTTTACTACCTCTCCTCCTCTTGTGTCCTGCCATCGATCTCTCCCTCCTGTTTGAAATTGTACTCTCCGCATCCTTTTGAGTACCCTTAAAAAAGAAGAGGTTCTTGCTCCAGCTCCTAATTCCTCTCTGTTAGATCGCTCCAGATTTGATTCACTGCTGCTTACGCCAGTACTTGAGGTATCACTAAGAGTTGTATTTTTTACCATTCCTTTTGTAGAGTTTCTATTGTTTCTCTCGTCATTTCGTATAGAGCCATCAAATTTTCTAGCATATGTGTAGACTCTACCATATTTATAATCTCTTTCATCTCTAGAAATTTTCACCCTCTTTTTTTCTTTTAGTTCTACTTGATAGGAATCCATTATTTTATCTAAGATCTCATAATTTTTCACTGTATTATCTGGACAATTGAGATTATCTATTTCTTTCTTAGTATCTTCAATTGCAGCTAATAACACTTTCCTCTCATCTTCTGCAAATTCTATAAGCATAATCATAAGTTCTTTGGATGTTGTTTTTAATCTTTAGTCCCATTTCTCTGCCTTTTGCTCATCAAGATCTTCTACAGCCGGAAAGATGTTAATCCTAAGGTCTCTAGGTGTCCTATCTGCATCTAAGTATTTTCTAAGAGTCATGGCAGCCCACCATTTAGCAGATTCTTTTTTCTGTAGTCTTTCTAATTTATTAAACAGATCTTTAAAGCTTTTCTTACATTCTTTAGCAACCCCATTTCCTGTCACTAGTACATCTGAAAATAGATCTTTCGCCAAACATTCACGTTTATCAAAATGTTTAGCCATTGGAGAAATAAAGTAACAATTGAACACACAAACTTAATGGCACCTTGCACCTGTTATAATTAAATTATGATACAAGAAGGGTTACAGGTAAGTTGCCCTGTGCCCCACAGTCTCAGACACTGGTCCCCACCAGTGTTATTTATATATAATCAACACAAACAAATCTGAGAACATCACATCTTCATAATCTCGGTATTGAAACAAAGATTCATCTTCTTATTCATTCATCTTTTGATGTTTTATTCTTATTTTCTTTGAAGTCAAGTTTACAAAGAGATATCACAGTAATGCCAACACGTGTTTCGCGCACACTGCGCTTCTTCAGGGCTGTCATATAAACAAAAGTTGATATACTTTAGAATCATAGAAAAAATTCAAACAAATAATTGTGGCTATACATATACAAATTGCTATTGTATTCTTATCCCAATTTACAGCTGCATGAGTCTAAACATTTTACTTCTTATTCAACACCAGAAACATCATTCTTAACTTCATCATATAGAGGTTACTTTTTTTTATATATGTAAATTAAAAATAAATAATTTAAACAAATTAATCAATTGAATCTCCACACAGAGGGGAGAGGGGTTGCATAATTGTACTACATATGGTCTTTGGTTTATGTAACCTTTCCATACTTCCACATCAGTGGTTCAAAGTTCAAATTATAAAATTACAGTTTTGATTTGGACTGGATCATTTATTACCTCTAATTTGTTGTTTGTCCCACGTCTTGATATATTTTTTAAAGAAAATCCTCTGTAAAGATGTTGATTCCCCTTAATTGACACAGGTTCCTAAAATAACATGTGCTTTTTTTAGACCCAAATCATTTGACTATATTCTCGAAACGCGTCAGGCGATTCGCGTTATGGCTGTCTGGTGAAAATCGCCAACAGGAGCCTGCTTGTACCCCTGATTAAAGGCTTGCCACCTTCAGTTTGTGTCTCGAGTGCTGCTCAATGTGTGGGTAGGCAACTGGAGCGTCGATATTTGACGGCGGCCCGGTCGTCGAGCTTGCACCACCCCGCCAAGATTAGGGGGCCATGCGGCAGGACATTTGTCGAGCCGCACAGTGGAGCACAAACAGGGGATTGAAAGTGGACGCTGTTGGTGGTGGCCCATCTGAGGGCTTTAAATGGACAGAAATTATTGCACCATCTGTGGTTTTACTCACCAGGACTTCGAAATCCATAATGCCTCTGGATATTTGAACGGCCCATTTGGGGGCGTGATATGGCTATTAAGGATGGAGACCGGCGCACGTACCATTAATGCGACTGCCTCTTAGGAAGAGAAATATATTCTCGAAACGCGTCAGGCGATTCGCATTATGGCTGTCTGATGAGAATCGCCAACAGGAGCCTGCTTGTACCCCTGATTAAAGGCTTGCCACCTTCAGTTTGTGTCTCGAGTGCTGCTCAATGTGTGGGTAGGCAAATGGAGCGTTGATATTTGACGGCGGCCCGGCCGTCAAGCTTGCACCACCCCGCCAAGATTAGGGGGCCACGCGGCAGGACATTTGTCGAGCCGCACAGTGGGGCAGAAACTGGGGATTGAAAGTGGACGCTGTTGGTGGTGGCCCATCTGAAGGCTTTAAATGGACAGAAATTAGTGCACCATCTGTGGTTTTACTCACCGGGACTTCGAAATCCATAATGCCTCTGGATATTTGACCGGCCCATTTGGGGGCGTGATATGGCTATTAAGGATGGAGACCGGCGCACGTACCATTAATGCGACTGCCTCGGAGGAAGAGAAATATATTCTCGAAATGCGTCAGGCGATTCGCGTTATGGCTGTCTGATGAAAATCGCCAACAGGAGCCTGCTTGTACCCCTGATTAAAGGCTTGCCACCTTCAGTTTGTGGCTCGAGTGCTGCTCAATGTGTGGGTAGGCAACTGGAGCGTTGATATTTGACGGCGGCCCGGCCGTCGAGCTTGCACTTCCCCGCCAAGATTAGGGGGCCACGCGGCAGGACATTTGTCAAGCCGCACAGTGGAGCACAAACTTGGGATTGAAAGTGGATGCTGTTGGTGGTGGCCCATCTGAGGGCTTTAAATGGACAGAAATTAGTGCACCATCTGTGGTTTTACTCACCGGGACTTCGAAATCCATAATGCCTCTGGATATTTGACCGGCCCATTTGGGGGCGTGATATGGCTATTAAGGAAGGAGACCGGCGCACGTACCATTAATGCGACTGCCTCTGAGGAAGAGAAATATATTCTCGAAACGCGTCAGTTGGTTAGGCAACTGGAGCGTTGATATATATAATTAGCGTGGTTATATATATTTACTTTTTGCACTTAGAAATCGTGCACCAATCAGGGGAAATGTTGGTATGACAATTAATACTCGCATATGCACAAAACAAATGTCCTATCTGACACCAATATTATCCACGTTGTCAAAAGATGTACATATGGTTTCATACTATGTACCCCCACAGGCATTATGCACTTTTTGCACTTTTTTTCACATTGGTTTCTAGAGTTTATATGCATAGTTAAGCACAAGGCAACAAATTAACATGCATAAATTACTGTCAGACTAGCATCTTGTTCCAACGAAACCCGAACCTTGGTATTTAAACCAGAAATCTATTTTATCCATTTTTAATGGTTTTAAGGTTTTTATAAACTACCCTGTCAAATTACATGTAAATTTTCCCGTTGTATTTTACACGTAGGTTTAACCTGGAACAAGTATGGAACTACCAACTACTTGCTAGCAGTCTGTCATTCATGTCAGTTGTTGTTTGTAGAAAATGCCAATCAGCTTGCTTGTTATTCATGCCATATAAACCAATGAAATGTAACGTTACCGTGTCATGTGATCAAGGCCCATGCTGGGGCTGAAACGCGGCATGGCGGCATGGTGATTTTGGAATAAACTTAATTTTTGCACGAAACTGTGGTCCGTATCCGTTGTCAGAAGCGACATTAGCGGAGTTCTTGGATACTTTACGAGCCGGCGGAGTCTCTTTCCGGCCAACATACGGACCCCCTCTCGTTTTTGGACCGAAATACTAGGAGAGACCGGATTTCCACGGTGTGGGAGTTCAGTAGCGGTGACCCGGAAGGAGTCGTATTTCGGACCCCCCTGGAAGTGCCAAGAAGAAACACGAGCCTGTGGTAACCTTGTGCGGGACTGTCTCGGAGGAAACGTTCATCCCAAGGATACATCCAGGTATGTGTAAACGGGCGTGGTAGGGGTGAGAGGTGTGCAGACCGACCAATTGAAACAGACACTCTAAGTTTCTTATTTCGGTCATATATTACTGCAAACACATCACCATGTCGGCTGACACGGTAAAAGAAAGAGAAGCAGCAGCACTAGCCATATTTAATGACTGCAAGGCGGGGACGAGTAAAGAAACCAATACTACCAGCAACCCCCCGGAAAAGAACGCTACTATGAAAGAAAAATTTAAAATCCTAGAAAAAAAGAGCCGTTCCGAACAAAGTAAATGGTGGGAGGCACGCTCATTACGGATGTATTTGGATGTGGACAGAGTCCCTCGAGGGCTACTAATTTTACTGGCTCCTAGTTATGAGGCACCTAACCCGCTCATGATGAGAGAGTGGGCGGAATGTAATTTATATTCTTCTAAACGTCTCATGCAGATATTGATCAAATATGCGGATATAGATCGCGCAGCACTACTGGAGGAAATATCTAAATTAAATGATGAAATTGAGACAATGAAACCGAAAGAAGAAAAAACCAAATTACGCCAAGAAATGATATCAAGGCTAAAAAAAGAAGAGGACAAAATAAAAGAACGAAAAGCCTTTAAATTCGGACGAGATAAAACAGACTATAAAGTGGGTCAAATTTTCACCTTTTCTAAAAAATATGAAGCACTAAGAGCAAGCAAAGGACAGAAGTCACGATTAGTTACATCTAGAGTGCACGAAGCAGGTGAAATGACCTCCGGGACATCGCCGGATTTAAGCTCAATCCCGGACAGTGACTCAGACAGAGGCTCAACATCTAACATCAGCGGGCAAAAACACACACTTGACGAAGAACTCAGTTTTTTATGTGTGGACAGGCGACAAACCCTTCGCCCACGGCAAGAGAAAAACAACTCGGACCTACAAAAAACCACAAACGCAAACAACGACGAAAGGCAAGTAAGACAAGGAACAAATCAGAAAAGACGCGGCACATGGAGAAGAGGCAAATAGATGAAACTAGTAAGGAAGGAGACATCAACAAAACCATTGTGAACCTATCTGAAATAACATTAAGTGAAAATGAAAAGAAAATACTTAATCTTGGCCTCACATACTGTCCACCTAACAACTTCAACTACACCAAGACGAGACTAGACATATTTAAGAGCACTCGCAAATTAAAACTTAAGAAATATTTCAGATTAAACAACAACAAAAAATACGTTCCACCAAGCGGTGAATGCCAAACAACTCCTATGCCAAGTCAATCTGAGATATCCTTCCTTAACGAGATGCAAGAATTGTGGGACCCATCGCAAAGCACAAACTCTGAGGAAAATCGAATAGTGACCTCTACTTCCAGTCAACAGCATGAGGGCAGTGAATCAAATGTGAACACCCATAATCCTGGAACTAAAACAAGCTTCAAACCGAAGTCCAGGTTTATCCCAGTGATGCTACGGGACTCAATTGATCTATTTCATGACCAAGTAACTAAGGAATTAAAAGCCCTCAACAGCAAAATTTACAGCAGCACAAGGAAGTACAATAAAAAAGATGATGACTACAGAAACTTGATTATCAAACTTAAAGAAAATAAAAATGTGATTGTCCGTGCCTCAGACAAAGGTGGCAATATTGTACTTATGTCCAAGGAAAACTACTGTAAGGAAGCCTACAGTCAGCTTAACGACAGAACATGTTATGCTAAATTCAGCAGTGTGGAATTAAAGAACATGTATGCAACATATAATAAAAGCCTGGCAATGTGGAAAACAAATGGCACACTCACGGGAAACGAATATAAATTTTTGAAAAATAACCATCCTATTGTACCAACTATCTACTTCATTCCCAAATTACACAAGGACCCTGTAAACCCTCCTGGGAGACCTATAATATCAGCCAAGAACTGTCATCTTGAACACACTTCACAATATATAGATTTTTTCCTGCAGGACCTAGTGAAAGCTTTACCGTCATATGTGAGTGACACCAGTGACTTTCTAAGAAAAATACTCAACCTTGAATGGAAAAACAGCTTTCACTTCATAGCACTCGATGTTGTCTCTCTATACACGAGTATACAACATAAAGATGGACTACGAGCCATAGACTTTTTCTTAGACAAAGCTCTAGACACAAGTAAAGAACACAAGTCTATGCTAATTAAGATGATCACGTTCTGTTTGGAAAATAATGTGTTTATGTTTAACAATATGCTATATAGACAAACAAGAGGCGTAGCGATGGGGGCCAGCTTCTCCCCCAGCTACGCGTGTCTACACATGGGTTGGTGGGAGGAGCTGGTCCTCAGAACTCAGCATCATGACAAAGTCAGTTCTCATGTAAAACTTTGGCTGCGTTTCATTGATGATTTGTTCGTAGTATGGGATGGTAGTAAGGGAGAAGCACAAAAATTTGTACAAGATATCAATGTCAATGACTTAAATCTAAGCTTCACAGTGGACATTAGTGATTCTACAGTAACATTCTTAGACACCCAGGTGTACATCAAGGAGAACCAAATAGTCACAAAGTTGTTCCGCAAGAAAACAGCAGGCAACTCCACACTGCACGCGAGTAGCTCACATGTTAAGCATTTAATAACCAGTATCCCTTATGGAGAAATGCTTCGCCTTAGACGTATACACAGCCTTGAAAGTGATCTCATATTAGCCCAGAATGAGAGTAGAAAAAGATTTCAAGAAAGGGGCTATTCAGAAAAGGTTATACAAAATGCGATCAACAAATCTATGCTTAAAAACAGGGAAACACTTCTCTTGGAAAGGCAAAGCACACATGAAACTGCATTAGATGACAATACTAGGGGTGACTTTAGAATCATACTACAACATAGCCAACAACGGGTAAAGATTGAATCAATCATAAACCGTAATTGGTCCATGGTTCTTAGTGACCCCGTTATAGGTTCTGAACTCCCGAAAAGACCCCCAATAACTTACAGTAGAAGCCGCTCTATGAGAGATGACTTAGTTAAAACAAGCCCAGAAGTCATAGAATCCACGAGCTGGCTCCAAACTCATAAGGGTTTTTTTAAATGCAAAACGTGTAAAGCTTGCTTACAGGGCGAAAACAAATCATGTTACATCAACCCCTTCAGTGAGAAAAAACACAAAATACCTAAGCTCCTAACATGCAAAACAGATTTTGCTATATATGTACTATCATGCCCATGCAACCTACAATATGTGGGTAGTACAAAATTGCAAGTACATAAACGCATACTACAGCACCTAAGGGCAATTACCAATCAAGATGAGACATATCCTGTAGCCCGACACTTCAAATCCGAACACGGCTCCCGGAGCAGTGATTTAAGATATTTTGTGATTGACTCAATCCCAGCCAGCAGAAGAGGGGGCGACAGAGAGCATAGATTACGCCAACTTGAAACCAAATACATCCTGGAACTGAATACCAAACACCCAACAGGCCTAAATGCTACAGAAGATCTTTATACATGCCTATGACTTCTCTATACAAGATAAGAACCCATAGACTACTGGGGTCATTAATTGACCATCTACGCAATATGTCATAAGGTGAATTTTGTAGTTTATAAGATCCTTTTAATCAACCAAAACTTGTTTTAAAAATAGAATTTTTACAAGGATTTTATAAGTATTTATTGGACTAGTACTGTATTAGGTTTTAGGGGGTTTTATATTCATTCACTCTTTTAAATATATATTTATTTATTGATTTATTTATTCATCATAAGAACATGTTGTACAAACATAATATTATCTATTACAGACTATATTGTGACATTTACTCACTTGTCCTTTATGAAATATGATATTCATTTATAGATTCATATATTTATTTATTTATTTATTTAACCATCGAGTGCCCCCCCAGTTAAGATGACTAAATTCAAGTTTACACATCTTGCATCAAAACCTTAAATGGTTTTCCTTTCTAAGGGGAACATTACTATTTATAGTTACGTAATAGTCCATAAATATCAATATTTGACTAAGGGAGATATTCACTTGTTATGCACATAATATTACAACTTTGATCTTATTGAGAGTATAATTATAATCATTTGTTGTGTTTTGAGACCTTTTGAAACTCAATCTGAATAACTAATAAGCATCACTAGATTGTCTTTGCAGATATTATCTTTATCTTGTATATTTGCACATTTGTGACCTATCCAGTTTATAATACCTCCTCTATTTCTACCTGCAACCTAATACCCCAATATGAGCTGACCACATCAATTTTTATTATCAACTACAACACTTATGTAATGAAGTTTTTGTTTATATTAGACAGACCGGAATCTCATGTATAAACAGTATCACTGGGGCTCCAGTGACAATATTGAAAAAATTCTTTTCACGGATAATTATATCCATGCAATCACCTATTATTGTTCTTTTCAGGTTGTTATTTCGCAAGGAATTTTACCTATTTGCATTTATGCAAATTAGCGTGGTTATATATATTTACTTTTTGCACTTAGAAATCGTGCACCAATCAGGGGAAATGTTGGTATGACAATTAATACTCGCATATGCACAAAACAAATGTCCTATCTGACACCAATATTATCCACGTTGTCAAAAGATGTACATATGGTTTCATACTATGTACCCCCACAGGCATTATGCACTTTTTGCACTTTTTTTCACATTGGTTTCTAGAGTTTATATGCATAGTTAAGCACAAGGCAACAAATTAACATGCATAAATTACTGTCAGACTAGCATCTTGTTCCAACGAAACCCGAACCTTGGTATTTAAACCAGAAATCTATTTTATCCATTTTTAATGGTTTTAAGGTTTTTATAAACTTCCCTGTCAAATTACATGTAAATTTTCCCGTTGTATTTTACACGTAGGTTTAACCTGGAACGAGTATGGAACTACCAACTACTTGCTAGCAGTCTGTCATTCATGTCAGTTGTTGTTTGTAGAAAATGCCAATCAGCTTGCTTGTTATTCATGCCATATAAACCAATGAAATGTAACGTTACCGTGTCATGTGATCAAGGCCCATGCTCGGGCTGAAACGTGTCATGGCGGCATGGTGATTTTGGAATAAACTTAATTTTTGCACGAAACTGTGGTCCGTATCCGTTGTCAGAAGCGACATTAGCGGAGTTCTTGGATATATATATATATATCCACCCCAAAACTCACTCCCATCAAGAATGAGTCCGACACAGCGAAGGTACGTTGCATAGTTGGTTTATTTGCATGGCAGAAGCAAATAGCAGTGAGAACTGAAACACTTTGGCAGACGCATTTCAGTAGAATCACTTTCCTCAGTGCCGGTTTCAGCGTTGGAGGGTCATCACACCTGAGGGGTTTTTGAATGCACAGGTCTTCCCACCTATTGGTGCTTCGTTGTTACTTGCCCTCAAAATTAAATGTACAGTGTCCCAACCTGATGGTTTGCTTCTCGGTCCGTCTCGATGCACTCCGTTGTTTCGGTCTGCTGCGGAAACTTTATGCAGTGATAAGACTTCCGTGCACTAAGTAGTGCCCCAACTGTGGTTGGCCCGCTGACTTCACAATCTCACAAGCAGCTGGCTCATGAGTGCTGTACATCATGCCCTGGCAGCGTCCCTTATAGCATTTAAATAATGCTCCTCTTTCCCCTTTGTTTCCGCTGGGGGGCAATGCCCGTCTGTTTCACAGAAATGTCCCAAATGCTGCCGGCTTAGCGCATTGCTCCAGATCAAGAGGGCGTGTCGGTATATATATATATTCCAAAAAAACTCCACACCTCCACATGGCAAGGTTCCACAGCACCACGGAGCAAAGAATCCACAGGTAATTGACCAAAAAAAGTGCTTTATTAGTACACCATTGTGCAAAGCATGCACGGTCAACACGTTTCAGCTCCTGCCTTGAACTGGACCATGGAGTCCTGCTATCTAGAACGTCTATTTAAAGTGAAGATGTGCATTTAGATCCCTTGTTTGTTTCAATTATTTACAACATACTAGACTGCTGACCCTTATCTTAAACAGAGATGTGGCAACTTACGGCTGCCAATTTTGCTGATATTTTTATCGGAAAAGTACCATTGTTACAAGGCAGTAAGGAACAAAATTACATAAATTCATAGCCGCTCTTTAGAGGAGGTAAAAAACATTTCAATATTTTTGTGCAAAATTACGCGATAGTTCTTTCTATCAGGAGGAATTTTAAGGAGAAAACTGCAATTCCTAAACAACATTAAAAACAAGCATTCATATTGTATGAGTTCAATAACTTAATTATCTGTACTCAATGATCAATCAAGTTATTGTCCTTAATAGCATCATTTTCTAAAGTGCAATGTGCAATAAAACTCAGAGCCATATGCTATTCTTTACTACTCATGTTTTCTCCAAGTGACATTGATCCGAAAAGAGTTAATAATATATAAGTTCTTAGAAGAAAGTGCTTAGTGATTTGTGCAATCTATTCCACAATTTTTTATTTTTTATTCTTAATAAGAACTCATGACTAAAAAACAATTCTCAAATTTGGATTCAGTACAATGATGGAGAAATTCAATGGATAACGTTCTATTGCACTTGTCATATTACTGCACAAAGATTCTATTCTTCTATACTTTTCCTCCTTTACATAAATCGTCAAAAAAGGGATTTTTTTTTTATTTTTTTCTTCTTTCTCCTTCATTCTTATTGGATTTTATCATGGACACATCTTTTTCTCTTGGAAGTCCCATCTTTATTGCAGATGTACATGCAACTCTGCATCCAGATTATGACCAAACGGATTTTCAGTCCCACTGGCTAAGATGTATCGAGACTCTGTCCTTCTCAGGTCCAGGGTTCTGTCCCCTCCTCGTTCTTTTTGTTTTACTATTTTCAAGCCAAAGTATGTTAATAATTAGCTGTCACCTGAGTGAAGTTCCGCAAAATGTTTCGCCATGGGATAAGAAAGATCTTTGTTCTTTATGGCTCTGATATGCTGGAGTACTCCCAGTTTTAATTTGTTGATAGTACTCCCTACGTATTGTTTTTTACAGGGGCAATCCAATATATATATATCACATATTTAGATTCACATGTGATGTGATCGACGATATGCTCTGTTTTCCCATTTTGGAGTTCGTAAGAGCGGGTGTTCCGACCATGTTCGCAGGCCCTGCATTTTGAACACTTCCAAAATCCAGGTGTGCTCAACCATGTTTTTGTCTCTGGGTCCTTGATCTCCAGGTGGCTATGTGTTGGAAGGTCGCCTAAAGAAGCAGTTTTCCTATATGTGATGTTGGGACTAGATGGTAACTTCCGCTTCAATGTTTCATCGAGCATTAGGATGCTCCAATTTTTCTTTATGACTTTTTTAAGGTCTTGTTTTTGACATTGAAGTCCATGATCAAGCGTGATGTGTCATCCTCTTCTTTATCTTCCTGTGTTTCTAGTAATTCTGATCTTGGTTTAAGTTTTACTTTGACTCTGGCATTTTTGATCACTTGTAATGGGTAGCCCCTCCCCAGGAATTGTGTACTCATCTCATCAAGATTGTGTTCAATATCTGATGCTTCTGAACAATTTCTCTTGGCACGGAGCATCTCTCCGTAAGGTATACTCCACTTCAGGTGTCTTGGATGCCCACTGTTGGCGTGGAGTATACTGTTGCAAGCGGTTGGTTTCCGATGCATTCTCGTGGATATTTTGTAATCCTTAATGAACACTTCCACATCTAAGAATGTTACTTGATGTTTACTGTATGTTGATGTGAAAGAAAGATTGTAGTTATTATTGTTCAATGTTTGGATAGATATGAATATTCTGTAACGTTCTCCGCCTGTAGAGTGCCGCTCTCAGCGCAGCAGGTGCCACAGTGTGCAGGGACAGTCCGGGGCCTCAAATCAAAAACACCATAAAAGAGACAATACCGGGCACTCTCGGGCTAGTTGATTTAAATAATTTAATACTATGACTTGTGCAACCACATTAAACTGCCACGCGTTCCGGCCTCGTGGCCTTTGTCAATATCAGTGTCCCTGAGTGAAAAATCACCTTTTAACACCTTACAAATTGATTGGTTGGCAATTTATTCAGCAAATTTTTGTCCCTTTGACGGTTTTTTGGCTGGAGCTCATGTTGTCTGACAAAATAAAGGATTGCCTTACATAAAGGAATTGGCCAGACTTACTCATTGGAAAAGACACTTTGGTAGTGCACCTCTCCAAACTCCTACAGTTCCTATTCTGCTTGGCAGCTGGCACCTAACAACGGCAGGTGCAGGAGTTGTATGTGCACACCAGATCCCATCACTTCCGGATAATTACAAAAGGAGCATAGCAGTGAGGTGCCGCGAATACGGTCCGCCGTTGTCTACCGCTTATGTATATGTATATATATACAAAAAAACAATGTGACTAGATGTGCCGGATGTCAACGTACTACTTGAAGCTCAATGCAGAAAAATCTAAAATCCTATTGTTCGGAGGTGCTGAACTCGTATAGGATGATCCCTGGTGGCCCTCTTTGCTTGGCACTGCACCATTGCCAAGAAAAGGAGCAAAAAATCTTGCAATCATTATTGACAAATCCCTTACATTGAAAGACCAGGTGTTATCTATCTGTGGCAGCTGCTTTGACTGCTAAAACATCATAGAAAAAGCTGTTCCGATGGATCGCAATGACTGGCATCATACAGTTGTCCAAGCTCTGATAGTCAGTTGCTGGTCTATGGACATATATTATATATGGCCATGGTGGACTATTTTTTCACACGCCTTCAAACAATACACAACGCAGCTGTAAAATGAATTTGCAATAAAGGCAGACACGATTCCACAACTTCTTGATTAAAATCACTACACTGGCTGCCAATGTGCAAGAGGGCACAGTTGAAGCTACTCTGTTATACGTATAGGTCTTTACATAATTCCAGCCCTCTGATCCTCAGGAATAGGGTTGAACTTTATCTACCATCAAGAAATTTAAGATCTTCCAGCTTGATCTTAGCTAAAGTAATAAGGATCGAGAATGCCAGAGCGGGCGGCCATTGCTTTACTTTTCTGGCGGCACCCACTGAATCTCTCTCCGCCTGGACATTCGATCTACCAAGGACTATCTCTTGTTGAGAAAAAAATTGAAGACATGGCTCTTCCCTGATTAAAGCAGCTCTAATTTCCAATTTTAGATCTGGTTCATCTGCTGAAATCAAATAGTAGTTATTAGCGACGTGATGTCCCTGTGGGGATAAGTGCCTGCGCTCCACAAAAACTTTAAATTAAAAAAATGTGGAGTTCTGAATAGAAATTCTATACTTCCTCTACATGTACTTAACTTTTGATATTTTATCCCTCAATAGTCTGTATGTGATATTGGTGTATCATGATGTTCCTAGCTTCGATATTGCGTAGCACAATCCTCTGAGCCGTAGGCTCTTGCCTCCGTGCGCCTTTGGCAGTCCTGAGTTTAGAAAATATACACTGCACTCCCACTGGTGTTTGGAAAAAATATTGATTTAAAACTATCGGGAAACAGAAATATCAGAAATGAAATATCGTAAGACACAAATATCACAATACACAAATATCTTTGATAGAATATAATTTTTTGCGATAATATCTTTTTAAATAATATTGATGTTTTTGATATCGTTTTCACTAATATAGTGGTTCAAATATTGTTTTCTAATTATTTTAATGTGTTTTAGTTGCTATATAAATTTTATGTTTCTGTTATTATTATATAATCTTGTAAAGCTTGCAGTTGTTTACATGAACGTTATTGATGGTTTTTAAAATATATCTTGTTATTTTGAGTGATTTCAATTTTTTTATAAATTTTTAATAGTAAATTATAGTGTCATAGCGGGTTTGTGGGTCTGTAGAGGGATAGGGTTGGGAGTTAATTTGGTAATAATTAATTATGAATTGTTTAATAAATGTTATTTAATTATATGACTGACAGTATGTGATTTATGTAATACAGATTTATTTTTATTATGTGTTATTTGCAGACTGTTAGGTTTGTAGGGTATAGCGTGGGAAGTGAATTAATAATTATTTAACACTCAAGCATTAATTGTTAATTAATTATTCAATAGATTTTGAATTATGCAACTAATGGCCTACTTATTTATTTTACTTACTCAGGACGCTAAGTTTGTATGAGTATAGATAGAAAGATAATTAAGTAATAAATTATTAACTATTAATTATTATTTGTAAATTAATTATTCGATTGAATTTTCTATATGTTAATAGGGAAATACACATTTATTTTCATTTTATTTTAGTTGAGAGATACCAGGTTGGTAGAGGTCTATGGTGGAACGTTAATCAAGTAATAATTCATTAACAATTATTAGTTAATTAATTATTTAATTTATTTTATATAAGTAAGTTATGGAACAGTTACATTTTAGTTATATTTTAGGTGTGGACTGCTAGGTTTGCAAGGGTACAGGGTGGGATGTTAATTAATTAGTGATTGAATAGAAATTATTTATTAATTTATCATAGTTATTGAATAGTAATTATGTCAATTGATTGTTTTTAGTTTTTTAATGCATATATTTATTTTATGGTAATTAATATTTTTTATCAAGACTTTAATCATTTTTCTACATTAATGGGGTTACTCATTTATGTAAAGTGTTTGAAGTAAAATATTTTCCCTACTCTTGCTAATGTTGCAGTAGGGATAGTCAAATTAATCTCTTTCCAGTTGAACAGTTTCCCTACTGTTGCGCTGTTTAGAGTGGGAATAGTAAATTTTACCCCTCTAAAATCGAACGCTTTCTCTACTGTTGCAGAGACAAGAGAGGGAAGAGTAAATTTTACCCCATCGAAATCCAATGCTTTCTGAACTGATGCCAAGCTTGGATTGAGAATAGTAGATTTAACCCCTCCAAAGTTCAACACTTTCCCTACGGCTGTGTTGTTTAAAAGGGAAATAGTAAATTTCAACTCTCCAAAGTCCAACGCTTTCTATACTGTTGCACAGACTAGAGTGGAAATATTACATTTCACACGTCTGATGTCCAACACTTTCTCTACTGTGGTGCTGTTTAGAGTGGGAATAGTACATTTTACACCTCTGAAATTTAACACTTTTGCTACTGTTGCGCTATTTGGGGTGAGAATAGTAAATGTAACCCCTCCAAAGTCCAACACTTGCCATACTGCTGCACAGATTGGAGTGGGAATAGTAAATTTCACCCCTCAGAAGTGCAATGCTTTTCCTACTATTACAGTGACTGGAGTAGAATCTAACTCCAAAGAAGTTCAAAACTTTCCATAATATTGTGTTTCCTTGAGAAGGAATATTAACCCTAACCCCTCTTAAGCAGAATACCTTCGCTTTTGTTACGTAGACTAGAGTGGGAATAGTATATTTAATATTCTTAGACTCTAATTGTTTTTATAATATTGGTTTAATGGATTGTGTAACATAATTTTTTAATGTCTATTTTATAATATTTGTTTTGATTTTGAAATGTATTTTAAAGTTTATCGTGTTTTAGTAAACGTGTATTTTGGATTTTTCAATTTTTAATAATTATTTATTGTCTACAACTATTTTTTCTTATTACATTATTTAAATTTTTATGGTTCGTGTATTTTAGACACACACACATAGTGTAACATAATTAATAAAAACTTTTATTGTACATTATATGAATTTTATTAATATTTTCAATTTGTTACAATGAATATATACATATATTTTCATATTAATTCATTTAAAATATTTAAACAATATAATGTAAAATACATCTTTTTATTAATTATATTATATTATATATACTCATAGTAATCAATTTTAATTTTTAAATCTAAAACATATCAATGTAATGTAAAAAGGCTTGTTTCCTCTCCACCATGGTTTTCATGGCAGTGGAACCCCCATGAAGACCTTAGCGGAGAGGAAACTCGTAATATGCTTGGTGGACCATGGCAGTCCTGCCAAGCATATTGCGGTCTCAGGACTGCAATGCAACCACCAGGGAATGGCGGTTACATGGTGGCGGTCCCAGGGTGGTCCAACTGCCCAATAAGTAGTGGGCGGTCGGACCACCGGTGCAGAGGTGGCTGGATTGCCGGGACACCACCACTTTTCTTTTCTTATAATCTTCACATATGTGTTCACAATTTGTGATGTGGTATTCGATGTAATCTTTGAGTAATCCGTGATTCATTACCATAGTTCCCATATACCCAGCGTCTGTAGTGATAGCCCTAATAACCCAACATGAGCACATAATATTAACCTTCTTTGTTTATTATCTTTTGTAGGAATTAAGTGGCAAGGGATTGAGGATCCAACATACTAATCACAAATAATGTCTTGTGCACTGGAATGGACAGATGTTCCAGCGGAGAACCACTACTTCTAGTAACCACAGTCAACTAGGGTTTATTTTCTGCCCCTGTTTTCAACCATCTCTTTTTCTTTTTCCCTTTGCACGTCATTTGTCTCCTCACATGGCAGTGGTAATTAACGTTTGATATGTATGCCTATTAGACTGGTGATAATGTATTATGGGTTGATCTCGCATTGCAAAATGCGACAAAGTACTTTACAAGTATTGTGGATATATTTATTTATGATGAGCAACTAGAGATGGCAAAAATTGCAGACTTGTGGGTACTTTACCCTAAATGTATGAGTTCTTTCTAACTCATATACCTGTGATGGGCCATGTGTACAAGGCGAGGAAATGTGAGGTCGCTCCCAATTGTGTTATGTGAGACAACACATTGATTAAGTGTAATTGCATTGCTGTAATGTATCTCAATATCTTTATGTGCTTATGAGCTAGTATCGAGAATGTAATGTTGACCTGAATTTTACCATGTGAGGTTATTAAGTACAAAACCACTTTTTCTGTGGTTTACCAAAAGTTGTGGAGTGGGGGAATTGCGGGTACTATACCCTGGATTTACGATTTCGTCACCCCCTAGTTCTTTATGGGACTCCTATTTCGTACACAATTTGAAAGAGGTATATTAGGAAATTTTGTTTTTTTCTGTTGCCCTGTAAGATATCACATGCAGTTGATTGTGCCAATGCTTAGCTTATGAACCATGCTGCCACAGTAATCCTCTTACAATATAGGTGTAAAGTTTTATTCATTTGAATATAGCTTTATTGAGAGTTCATGACTGCTAACATGCCACTGATTGAAGTGTAGGAATATCAGACATGATATTGAAATTCTAACTCGAGATCTGGGTGTCAAATTTTGAATACTGTGACGGTACAGTATTGTTTCACGGCAAGGATTGCTTTCTTATGTTTATCAGATACCACATTTCTTTTATGTTCATGAAATATTGTGTCAGTTCTGACACCGATGAATGTACCTTTAAGAACCCCATGACCCAAGACTGGTTCATGTGATCAAGACCACGACTGTGGTCAAAACACGTTGTTTTTCTATTTAATAAACACCTTACCTTCGATCAGCGGGCTCGAGAATCATCTTTTCCAGTGATTTATCGTATGATATATATATATATATATATATATATATATCCTTTTCCTACAAGTGGATGCTGTGTGGCGAAGTCCTGTGATACAATTGCACCGAGTCGCTTCTTCGGTATCAACGTGACCCCCTCCTCTGAGTTTGGGCCGCAGGAAGCAGTACTTTTGCGGTTTCAACCGGAAGAGAATACAGTACTCCAGCAAGTAGCAAGCTGCGGCAGCCCCCGGACAGTATTGATTTCCCTAACGGAGTAAACGAGGACAGCGGAGTCCGTGTCAGGAGACCGGAGTAACAACTGACTATTCGTCAAGGTAGGGGACTACTGAGAGTCTGGTTGAGGAGTGTGCACGACCCAACCACGGGTACTTATCTAAGTGGTCACAGTCGTTAAACAAAACAGTGCATAATAATATGCGCCATGTCTGCCAACACGCTGCGGAGCCGTGAGGAGGCAGCCAGCAAAATATCTGATGATTCCCTGGCTGGGGAATGATTAGTGACTGAGCAAAGAAACTCTATACATACCGGCAACTCTAATGCCAAAGAGCTTTTAAAAAAATTGGAGAAACTCATGTGTGCTGAGCAGTCAAAGTGGTGGGAGCACAAATCATTAACACGCTACTTGGAAGTGGGCAGGATTCCTAGAGGTCTACGGATCATGTTGGCTCCGAGCACCTGGACCCGAACATGCTCACTGAATGGGCCAATTGCCACCTGGAATCATCTCACAAGTTAGTGGAAATACCCGTAAAATATGCAGAGAGTGACCGGGTTACTTTACAACAAAAAATTGAAGAAGTAGATCTTGAGATCAGCACATTAGATAGTACAGACAATCTTTCAAAGTATCGTGACGATATGCTGGCACGCCTGCGCAAAGATGAAGAGGTAATCAAAAAGCGCAAGGCATATAAATTCAAAAGGGACAAATTAGACTAGCAGAATGGCCAAATTTTTACCTTTGCACGAAAATATGACACAGTCAAAGGGAAACATAAGGAAGGCAATCCTCTGACAAACCGATCTGACATTACTCATGTGACCCCAGTTTCAACATCAGTATCAGGAATTGAGCTCGGTCACAGAAAGCGATACTGATAATGACTTGGGGTTTACCAAATTCTCTCTAGCTCAAGAGGTGGATTGCCTCCGCAGACAGGCGGCAGACACTGCGACCATGAGTGCAAAGAAAACAAAATGCCAAAGATGCAACAAAAAGCGCAGAGAAAGACGGTGGCACAGAAACAAGCGGAAAGCAGCCGATCAAGAAAACAGGGAATGCCAGATGGAAACGAAACTAGGGGAACAAGGCATGAATATTGACCCTGATACAGTAATCAACCTAACGGACATTAACTTGAATGCTGCAGAAAAACAAATCTTGGCACTAGGCCTATCGTATAGTCCCAAAAGTAACTTTAATTACGCTGAAATCCGCATGGATGTGCATCGTTTCATTCGTAACTTGAAACTGCGCAATTTTACCTACTCCAGGGCAAACAGAATAAGGAGCAGCCCGAGCAGGTAGCCAGCAACATTCAAAGTCCAATGGCGTTAGCTGCAGGTGATGTAGATCTATTATTGGACCGGCATAATCTGGCAAATGACAATTACGGCGGCCAAGTAACAGGTCCAGAAAACATCAGTGAATCCATTCAGGCACCGTTTAAACCTAGATCTACCTTCCATCCAGTAATGCTGCATGATAATCTGGATGTATTTCACGACCAAGTAACAACTGAATTGAAGAAACTTTATAAAACAACCACATATGCCAAACGCAATATTAGCCGGAAAAACAATCAATATACCCAATTTATGAAGAAATTGCAAGATAATAACAACATAGTCATCAGACAATCTGATAAAGGGGGCAATGTTGTGCTATGGCCACGAGAGATGTACATGAAGGAAGCCATTGATCAATTAAACGACAAAGAGTGCTATAAAAGGAGTAACTTGCAGTGTGTGAAACAAGCACAGAATGACTACCATGCTTCACTCCTGCCTTGGAAGAGTGCAGGACTTTTGAGTTCGGATGAATTAAAATTTTTGAAAAACAATTATCCAGTAATTGCGGTTATTTGCTTCATCCCTAAAATTCATTAAAATGCCTTGAAACCACCAGGCAGACCCGTCATTTCTGTGTGGAATAGTCTCATGGAGAACACCTCAAAGTATGTTGACTATTTCGTACAAAGTCACGTGAGGAATTTACTATCGTACCTACGAGATACGGGTGATTTTTTTAAGAAGATAAGTGATGTAACCTGGGATAATGAATGCATCCTGATTACCCTTGATGTCACATCTCTTTATACTAGCATAGGACATCAGGATGGGATCAAAGCCATCGAGTACTACCTGAATAAGAGACCCATGTGCTTATACATGCACAATAAAATGCTAGTATCGATGATTAAGACATGTTTAGAAAACAATTACTTCCTTTTTCAGAATCAGGTCTACCAGCAAACTAGGGGAGTGGCTATGGGGGCTTGCTTCTCCCCTAGTTATGCATGTTTGCATATGGGCCTATGGGAGGAGCAAGTCCTCAGGACCAAATATGCAGACATTTTTAATCAACATGTATGTCAACGGTACAGGTATGTTGATGACCTGTTCCGGATTTGGAAAGGCCCTGAAGATTTGGCACACCAATTCATAGGGCAGATTAATTGCAACAATCTCAACCTGCAATTTATTGCGCATATTAGTAGACAAAAGGTTTGTTTTCTTGATGTTGATGTCTATATAAGTGACAACAAAATTGTAACCAGGATGTATAGAAAACCAACAGCTGGTAATACAATATTACATGCTAGTAGCCATCACCCCAGACACCTTATCCAAAGTATACCATATGGGGAGATGCTGCGGATCAAGCGCATTTGCAGCACCCCAAATGATTGCAGGTTGGCCCAGCAAGCGACAAGAGAGTAAGAAACGTTTCCTTGCCGGAGGCTATTCTTCCAAAATTGTTGACAGAGCTATTGACAAAACATCTAACATTCAGAGAGAGGTTATTCTATTCACTAAGGATAACCTCCAAGTCTCAAGTCAAGCAAATACCGACCCAGTGACGCGAATGGTTTTGACATATAACAGGCAGCACCAAACCATTCGCAAAATATTTTACAAAAACTGGGGATTGGTACATAGTGACCTGGTACAGGGGGAGCATATATCTAAAACCCCTGATCTTGCATTTAGAAGATCACGCTCTATGAAAGATATGCTGGTTAAGAGTAGCCCTGAGATAACAAATGTTAAGAGCTGGCTATCCTCCCGTAAGGGATTTGTGAAATTTTCCTCATGTAAAGCATGTAAGTTTGCTAGCAGTAAAACAACTTACACTAGCCCATTTAGATCAGAAACAGTAACAATTGCCAAACTGTTAACATGCAAAACAGAGTATGCTGTATATGTGCTGGAGTGTCCCTGTGGCCAGCGCTATGTTATTAGTACCAAGCTGCAGGTCCACAAGAGGATACTCCAGCACATCAGGGCGATCATCAATTGTGATCCAGCATATCCTGGATACACATAGCAAAAATCCAGATATTCTAAAACACTATGTGATTGATACTATCCCGCTTTTAAGAAGGGTAGGCTATCGTGAAGCACACTTACACCAATTGGAAAACAGGTATATCCTGGAGTTAGACACAAAATTTCCTTTAGGCCTTAACTCCATTGAGGATTTTCATACCTGTCTCTAAATTACTGTTCATATTCCCCTCTTTATAATGTTCGTTTAGCTCAAAACTGTACAACTGTAGGATTCTTAGCTCATGGTTAGTCTTTTTATCTGTATATACGCCTCCTCACTTTTTAAGTCTTCAAGTTTAGCACTTAGCACTTTATGAGCCGTGATCGGTTCAACTGGGTGGCACTTTTTAGCACTAGCACTTTAATTTTATAATGGAAGTATTTATTCTCTGCCCGCTATGGGCTATATTGAGCTAGCACGCAGCAAACTACTCTTGGACATATTGAGATTAAGCTCTACTATATATAATGCTTTACAACTGTATCAATAGAGTTAGCACAACATTGTTTACAGCTGATAGAGTTGCATTAGCATGGTATAATGATCCTATTCACATTTGCGCTATTGATACTTTGTATATATTTTATATTCATATAAATATATATAAGATATACAGGTTTTTTAAAAGACAATGCATTGGCTTACCTTTTAACATATTTATGTGTTTTAAAGGTCTTTTGAAAAGTGATTCGCCATCATTCTCTTCTTAATCTGTTTACTTGTCCAAATGTAATGGTTTGTGCAATGCTTGAGAAATAACTCTTCCATTTCTATTATTTTATCATGTAATTGGTCACGAGTTAATGCACAAGCATTTTAAATATATGAGGGCTCTCCGCATGCGCGTTATGTGAACAAGACCTCTTGGAGGTCGAAACGCGTCGTGGTGGAGGTGTGGGGCAACTAATAAATACCTTTGCACTGCAATCTGGGTCCGTTTTTGTCCTTTTCCTACAAGTGGATGCTGTGTGGCGAAGTCCTGTGATATATATATATATATATATATATATATATATATATATATATATATATATATATGTATATATGTATATATATATATATATATATATATGTTATATATTTAACATTTACTACTTTACACTCTATTTATATCAAGTATATAAGCACAATATTGTGGTAAATTATATTTTTGACACAATATTTTTGTCAACAATATTATTTGCCATGATATTGTGTCAGTGATCCCTCCCACATAGGTTTTGGAACTGTGAGACAATGTCCTCATGCCTTGAATGCCTTTAATATTGATAGGTTTATAGATAACAAGAGATACAAAATATCCTGTTTTGAAATGTGTTTTCAGTTCTCCACTTAGGTTTGTGAACTCTGGATACTGTATGCATACTGCACTGCATTGCTGTTTTGTCTTTCTACTTGCAGATTTTTGGCGCACCTGAGCTTTGCAAATGTTAGAATCTCAAAACTATTTGTAAACATTATGAGCCTGATTACAATGTCGGTCGGAGTTGCCTCCGACCAACATCGTTTTGTGGAAAGAACCGACCAACCATAGTTCGGCGGATCCCACCCCGCAATTAGAATACGACCACTTCCACTTTTCAATAGGAGCTTGTGCGGCGGGCCTAAACTGCCCGCAGCACAAGCTCCCATTGAAAAACTGAAGATTTTAAACATCCCTGCATCATGTGGCAGGCACCGTGAAAGTGCAGGGATGTTTTGCGGAGTGCCAGGGGGTTAGGGGCCCCTGCTAGGGGTCCACAAAGTCAGTTTCCAACAGCCAATCCATGTCGGAAAGGCTGACATGTATTGGCTGTCGGAAACCGATATCATAATCCCGACGGCGGAAACACCGTCCTTCAGGGATTATAAGGGCTTTCCGACTGGCTGATGGCTCCTTGAGCCCGTCTGAACCACGTCACATTCCCTGACCGGTTTAAACTCTGACCGCCATCATTATAATACACCGGTTGGACTTTAAACCTACCATGCCGGTCGGAAAGCCTCAGACCATTGGTCGGAGGCTTTCCGACCGGCATCGTAATCAGGGCCCTAAGTAGTGATTAGCAAGTAGCTCTGGATTTCTTTTTATAGTTTCTTTACAGCTGCCCTGCTTGTGTTCTCTACTACACCTGGGGATTACCATTCTCACTGTGAGAGCCCTGACTCGTATTCTACTGTGTCACACTTGTATAGATCTTTGTATTGTATTGTGTATTGTGCTTCACATTGTTATCATTTTATTCATGCTGTAAAGATATTTAATAAACAAGCTATTCTTCAAAGTGTTGTGTACTCAAAACTCATGGATGCACATTTGTTGTTTACTGGATTACTAAATTGTATTGTAATTCAATTTGCTCCACACCCCTCTGTTAAAGTAAACTTGAGACTGCTCACCCATTTCTACCCAGAGAGTCAATGACACATACGAGTCCCCTATATGCACCTTGAGGGCTGATTGCGCGAGACCCTGAGCCTTCTCTCATTTGGAGAGCGCTGGAGCCTCTGTAATTACCCACTCAGGGAGCCTGTCCTGTCAGTCATGCATGCTGTTTGTAGTCTAATTATTGGTGCAACAGGTCAGTCACTTGTCAGCTTAATCCTTGTTTTCAAAAGGTAAAGGCACGAAGGATGGAAGAAGAAGAATGTAAGCACAACCTTGAGGTTTGGTAAACATGTATACGTCATACTTAACTTCTTTGTACCTTGTTTAATAAATTTTACCTCAATTTTTGTGTCCATCGGGTCGGGGGAACCTCACTAGGGTGGTGAATTTTGATAAATGCTTGTTTTTCAAACGCACCTCAGAGTGGCACAACTGGTAAATTACAACACGCCCTATGTGCACCTTTAGCATGTCCTGGCCTTTGTATTCTGGGACGTGAATGCCCATATTTATAACGGGAAAAGAAAATGTACTGGTGCCTCGTAAGGCAGGACTGGTTGGAGGTGTTACGTACGAGCTGTTGTACAATTGAAGTGTCGCATCGAACTGGTCATCAATAATGATTTTCTTGTCTTTAGGGTTGGTTAGATAGTCTGAGCTGTCTCTTAGAGTTTTTCAACCAAAAAAAAGGGGTTTGAGGCTCCTATGCAGGTTTTTCAGTTTTGTCCCTAGGGGTATGGAAGAGATATTGAGTTCAGCAATTGTACATTTACCATGTAGTATACCCTCACCATGGACATCGTTTAGGGGTCAACAGAGGTCCCAGCTGTGATCCCTGGCTTTCCCTATGCAACCCTGGGACCACCCTTGAGACCAGTGGTGCTGTAACAATTTTCAGAGTGGGGGTGCTGCCATTAATATTATATCACTGAAGACAGGGATTGTAAAAAAATTTCAAGGGCCCCACATAAAACAAGTGTCACGCCCATTCAGCAGGAGAGAGGCAAGGGTGCGCTATATAGCCGGTGGTACATTTTGGAGAAATTCTGAGGTAGCACATTGTCATTTACAGACTGTATGTTTTATGTTGAAATGCCACTAAATTTGCATCGGCGCGCATGTTTACATGAAAAACTATACAGCGCACAGTCGACTGTGTGGAGATCGGGTTGCTACAAAAATGTATCATTTGTGCGGGTGCGGAGGAGTCGTTCAGCCAGGTCTCTGTCAGGAAGGCGACGTCCGGGGATGTTGTGTTGAGCAGGTCCCAGAGCTCGACGGTGTGTTTGCGTGCGGAGCGGGTGTTCAGTAGTATGCATCGGAGGTGATTGGGGTCTTTCTTGGCGGGTGGTTCGTCGGCTCTGAGGCTGGTGTAGCTGCAGTTCCGGCAGGTGAAGGGACCGTGTGTGCGTTTCGGGGCGGCCTTGAAGCAGGTGTGGGTCCGTCCGGAGTTGAGAGCGTGCAGAGTGCTGGCGTTGTAGTGGCGGCGGTCATCGTGGTGGGTGTGGGGGCCAGGGGTTCTGGTGCTGGGTGCGGTCCAGGCACGGACGGGCGCAGACGGGCTTGCCTTAAACGCGCCTTCGGTGCGCCAGCAGCGCGGCAGCACAACGGCCATCATATCTGGGGAGGGAGGAGCAGCTGGGAGGCACACGAGTGTCAGAGAAGGCAAAAAGGGCACAAAAAACAAGGTAAAACGAGTGTCACAGAAGGCAAGAGGGCACAGAAATACCGGGAAAAAAGCGAGTGTCACAGAAGGCGAAAAGGGCACAATAAAAGAGGTAAACCGAGTGTCACAGAAGACAAGAGGGCACAGAAATATAGGGAAAAAACGAGTGCCACAGAAGGCAAGAGGGCACAGAAATACAGGGGGAAAACGAGTGGCAGAGAAGGCAGAAAGGGCACAGAAATACAGGGAAAAGGTGTGTCACAGAAGGCAAGAGAGCACAGTAATACAGGGAAAACGAGTGTCACAGAAGGCAAGAGGGCACAGAAATACAGGGAAAAAACGAGTGGCACAGAAGGCAAAAAGGGCACAAAAATACAGGGAAAAAACGAGTGGCACAGAAGGCAAAAAGGGCACAGAAATACAGGAAAAACGAGTGTCACAGCAGGCAAGAGGGCACAGAAATACAGGGAAAAAATGAGTGGCACAGAAGGCAAAAAGGGCACAGAAATACAGGGGCAGCTGAGAAACAGAAGGCAAAAACGGGCGGAGAGGAACGGGGCAGCGAGGGGTACAGAAGGAAAAACCGGGCAGAGACACGGGGCAATGAGGGGTACAGAAGGAAAAACCGGGCAGAGATACGGGGCAGCGAGGGGTACAGAAGGAAAAGCCGGGCTGAGAGACACGGGACAGTGAGGGGAACAGAGGGAAGAAAACGGGCACGGACCACAAACAGGCAGCGGGGGAAGACAGAACAACAGCAGTCACAGACACAACAATGAAATACAGGCAATACAATAAAACAATAGAGCGGAAGATGAACAAACCTACGGCCTACCACTGGCCACCAGGGATGAGGCGCAGGTGGTAGCCTGCGGGTGGTGGCGGGCCTCGAACTTCCTCAGCAGCAGTGGCAGCTGGGGCAGGGACACACAGGCGGTACTGTGCGGAGGGGGAGCGACCTACCTGGGGGGGTCAAGGGTCACTCCGATAGCCCTACAGAGGGTCATTTGTAGTTTTGCTAATTACATGTCTAACTTAGGCCTGAATGTTAACATCCCAAAGACCTACGTGATGAAGTGCGGGGTCGGTAGTAGTAAAACCCGGCCTTTTGTTCTAAATTCCAAAGAAATTAAAAGTTCGGGTACATTCTCTTATCTTGGAATTTTATTTGACAGAAGGGGAACGTGGTCTCAGGCGGGTAAAGCGAGGACGTTAATATTTTTAAAAGCCGTAGCCGCCTTAACAAATTTTAGTAGGAAAATAGGGAAAAGGGCCCCAACAGAATTACTACAAATATATAATGCTAAGTGCGTCGCAATTGCTACTGATGGAGCAGGCATATGGGGTTATGAGGACGTGGCAGCCCTACAAATTTTAGAGAACAGGTTTCTGAGTTACTTATTGACTCTCCCAGTTAGTACCTCCTCTTTTATTTGCCATACGGAACTAGTCATTTCTTATCTTACAGATATTATAAAAATTGAGCCAGCACGACTGTGGTATAGGATCTGGACTACAGACCAGACAACATTAAACAGACAGATTCTAACCAACTGTTTCAAGTTAGAGGGGGTTAAGAATATAAAATGGCTGGAATGTATTAGAAAGTTTATGATGCTCAACATAGGCTATCCTGAGTATTATATTGATCTGACCACAATATGCTCCATATCAAGGAAGGATTTTAAAAATAAATGTTTGTCTTTTGTGGAAGATCTCAGAAGAGGGGTAGATCTAAAAAAGGCTATAGTTCAAGCCCATTACTCAATTTTAACGACTTTTAAAATTCAGCCCTATCTATGGATGTTCATAGGAGATTATAGTAGATTCCTGTTAACACGCTTTCAATTGGGGACTATTTACAGATCAATTTCATTTCCAGAACAGAAGGATTGATCCAGGGATTTGTGTAAATGTCCATGTGACGACCAATCGAACCAGTCGACCATTCATGTATTATTTTTCTGTAAATCTTATCTGTTTCAAAGAAAGAGATGGATTCGGCCTCTTTTAAGGAAAATTGGTCTAAGGCAATGTCGTCCCGCTTTCCTGGTTTACAATCATTGAAAGATGAATTTATAATTACATCTGTTTTATCATTTTTAAAGAATGTTTTTAAAAGTAGGAAATCTATTTTATTGTAATTTACGATAGAATCTACTGAATCGATCTCCTCTTAATAGTGATTGACTACAAGCATGTTATGATTTTTTTTTCACTGAAATGTTTTTTTACTATGCTTTTATGATTATCATGTGAAATAATCGAATAAAGCGTGTTTTGACTTGATTTGATTTGAGTACACACATCAACCAATCTTATACAAGAGACTGCCTGGCCCCCTCTCAGGGTATTTGAAATACACTTGACATTTTTATTCGCGACCCTTCCGTCGAAAGGGAAATCCAGCAACCACCTTCTGACCACTAATTCATCTACTTACTCTTCTTATCATATCTGAATCTCGGATCCCGCCTGCATACAGGATCACATGACTCCCCCCTTCTCCTTCCTGCCTTCCTACCCACACCCCCCTGTTTTTCTTTCTTTTTTATTTATTATAATACTGGCACATTCGCGAAAGGAGCACATCTGACAATTCCACTTCTTTCACTTCATCCAGTCCTATTTGATGCACATTGCCACCAGTTGTCAAATGCTTCTGTCACTTCTTATGTACTGGACTTGTGTCTGTTATTATCTCATGCCTTTATCATCAGTATCTGTATGTACCACATTATTGTCCACATTATGCAACTGTCGGATGTCAGAGGTTGAAGCTTTTTCTTCTCCCTCCTCATTTCCTAGGTATTGCTTTTCATTATAAAAACCAATAAAATGTATTTAACAGAAAAATAAATTGTACAAATAAAGTATTGAATTCAATTGAAAGTAGCAATTTGTCAGGAGACATAGTTTGACATTTGAACTTTGCCTTTGAATGTGCAGCAAATGTGACCTGAAAAACACAAAAGTCAAAGGAATTTTTATTGCTTATTCATTCACCTTCTAAACTCTGGCATAGTTCTTTTGGGGGGGTGCGGCAGCACCCGACTCAGCATCCCCATTTCCAGCACCTATGCTTCAGACCCTAGCTCACACGAAGGCCAAGAACAGACATTAAACAGGGCTCTCTCCAAGAGTCTTGTGTCTTTTTCCATTATTGTGTTTTTTCCATTATTTAAATCAGTTGCCTCTATTTTTCGCTTTTATTTCGCAGATTTTATTTTACATTTTCAAAGTTTCCACATCTGAAATATTTTCAAAAAGAAAAAGATTCTTAATATAAATGTGAAAAATTACAGAGGGTCCACGGCAATCCCGATACATGTTTGTAAGAAAGCGCCCTCTTTTTGCACGGTTGCCCCCACTTAATTCTAAACTGTTGATGTAATTTGACTGAGTCTGCCCTGGGTTCATGCCAAACAGGTACCCAGGGCCTATGTTCTTTCCCTAAAACTGCATTAAAAACAATACTCAATTTGCACTCTTTGGCCACAGGCCAGTCCCTTGTAAATGGTACCACAGGTACCAATGGCACTGTGGCCAGGGAAGGCCAATAAGGGCTGCAGCACTTATTGTGCCACCCTTAGAGGCCCTGTACCATCAATCAATCAATCTGGGAATTGTAAGCATGCTACTCACCCGTGAGGGTCTCAAGGCGCTGAGGCGGGAGGGTCCGCTGCTCCGTTTAGCCGAAGAGCCAGGTCTTGAGGGTCTTCCTGAAGGTGTTCAGGGAGGGGGTGCATCTGATGTCTGCCGGTAGCTTGTTCCAGGTCTTGGCTGCAATGTGAGAGAAGGATCTTCTGCCTGCTCTGGCTCTGTGGATGCGTGGGGTTTCGGCCAGTGCGACGTTGGAAGATCGAAGGTTTCATTTGGGTACGTGGAAGTTGATTCTGTCGTTGAGGTATTTGGGTCCGATGTTGTGTAGGCATTTGTATGCGTGAGTGAGGATTTTGAAAGAGACTTTTTCCTCCACGGGGAGCCAGTGGAGACTTCGTAGGTGTTGGCTGATGTGTTTGTGTCGGGGGATGCCGAGGACAAGTCTGGCACCGGTCTTTCTGTATTGTCTGGAGTTAGCGGAGTAGGGACTTGTTGATGCTGGCATAGAGTGCATTTCCATAGTCCAGTCTGCTAGTGATGAGTGTGTGGGTGACTGTCTTCCTTAACTCAGGGGGGATCCACTTGAAGGTCTTGCGGAGAATGTGGACGGTGATGAAGCAGCTGGAGGTCACGGCGTTGACCTGTCGGTTCATGTGAGTGATGAGTCGAGTACGATGCCGAGGTTCTTGGCGTGGTCTGAGGGGGTAGGCGGGCTTCCCAGGGTGGTCGGCCACCAGGGGCTGTCCCCTGTAGTAGGGGTGGTACCAAGGACGAGGACTTCTGTCTTCGCGGCATTGAGCTTCAGGCAGCTGTTGGTCATCCGGACTGCGACGTCTTGCATTCATTTCTGGAAGTTGAGTTTGGCAGTGGTGGGGTCTTTGGTGAGGGAGAGGATGAGCTGGGTGTCATCGGCATAGGATACGATGTAGAGGCCGTGTTGTTGGACGGTTGAAGAGGGTGGGGCTCAGTGATTTTCGTTGGGTCGGAGAGGAAGAATGAAAGTCTGATCCTTTGGCTTCTTCCGGTGAGGAATGATCGGATCCAGTCCAGGGCTGTTCCTTGTATGTCTGCATCACGTAGTCTGGTGACTAGGGTGCCGTGGGAGACGGTGTCGAAGGCCGCTGATAGGTTGAGTAGGATGAGGGCTGTGGAGTGGCCTTGGTCCAGGAGGGTGCGGATGTTGTCTGTGGCGGCGAGTAGGGCGGTCTCTGTGCTGTGGTTGCTTCCGAATTCGGATTAGGACGGGTCGAGGACAGCGCTCTCTTCAATGAATTGTGTCAGTTTCCTGTTGACTGTTTTCTCTGCAACTTTGGCTGCAAAGGGGAGGAGCGAGAAGGGCCGATAGTTCTTGAGTTTGGTGGGGTCAGCTGTGGGCTTCTTGAGCAGGGGTCAGACTTCTGCGCTCTTCCAGTCATCTGTGAAAGTGCCTGTTTTGAAGGTGCTATTGATGGTGTGTTGTAGTTCGGGTGCGATGGCGACCACGGCTCTGTGGTAGATGTGAGGGGGGCAGGAGTCGGTGGGGGCCCCCGAGTGGATGCTTTTCATGGTTGAGGCAGTGTCTTTGGCTGTGATCGGTGTCCAGTTGGAGATGGTGGGCTGGCTGGTGTTTCTGGGGGCGGGGGCCATCTGTGGCATCTGGTGGATGGTCGATGAAGTTGTCGTAGAGGTTTTTGATCTTGAGGTGGAAATAGGTTCCAAGCTTGTCGCAAAGGTCTTGGGATGGGGTGATGTCTGTGGCTTCGCTGCGTGGGTTGGTGAATTCTTGAATGACACTGAAAAGTTCCTTGGAGTTGGCCAGGATTTTGTTGTGGATGAAGTTCCTCTTGGTGGCTCTGATCTGGTTGTGGTAGTCCGTCATGGCATCCTTGTAGGTGGTGTGGTTTTCGGCTGTCTTGGTGTTTCTCCAGTTCTTCTCCAGGCATCTGCAGGTGCGTCTGGCTTCTTGGAGTGCGGTGGTGAACCAGGCTGCTTTCCTGGGGCTTTGTCTGTCGGGGTTGAGTAGCGGGGCGAACTCGTCAGCGCAGTTGGAGATCCAGATCTGGAGTTCTCTGGCTACGTCGTTTGCGTCGGGTGCCCAGGTGTGGTTGTCTCGAGTGAGGGTGGAGTTAAGTTGCTCATCAGTAACCTTGCTCCAGTTCCTTCATGGTGGGTGTGGAGCTGGTTTGGGTGCCTTGGGTTTGTTGATGGCGAAGTGTACGCAGTGGTGGTCGGTCCATGACGGCTGCATTGTGTGGCTGAATTGGGTGGCCTTTTCTGATGCGAAGATGAGGTCGAGGGTGTGTCCTGCTCTGTGGGTCCCTTTACACACACACACTGCCTTTGCATGCTGCGTGTCTGGGTGCAGAACAAAGTGAAGAGTCGACATGGCACACAACCCTGTGTGCCATGCCTACAACCCACTGCTCTGGCATAGGTCAGCCACCCCTCTAGCAGAGTGCACTGTACCAGTGGTGAGGGTACAGGTGCATTAGCCCTGTACCCCTACAGTGTCTAAGTCAATTCTTAGACAATGTAAGTGCAGTAATGCCATTAAGAATATATGGTGCTGGGAGTTTGTCATTACGACCTCCACAGTACCATAATGGCTTTACTGACAAGTGAGAAGTTTGGTATCAAACTTCTCAGCACATTAAACCCACACTGATGCCAGTGTGGGATGTAATGAAAAATGCACTCAGAGGGCATCTTAGTGATGCGCACTGAAAAATGACCTAGCACCAGTGTCCAGGCTGAGTGGCTGCTCACCAGCTGCCACCACCAGACATGTATCTGGAACCCTGGGTCAAGAGCCTAATGCTCTCTGGGGTCTGAAACAATACACATCCTGGGACGAGGTGCCAAGCCTCCTCCCCCAGAATGGGCAGGGTCCACGAAGGGGAAGATTCAAAGGCTTGCCACCTTTGTGAGCTGCCCCAGCCCTTTGCTTCTTCCAGCAACTGGATCCCACTGGTTCTGACCCCCACTTTGGGCGGGAGAATCGGCGGGAAAACCAAGTGAGGAAGGGAGGTGTGCCCACCTTTGCCAACCCCACCCCTCAGGTGGGGGAGGCGAGGTGAAGCACAACTTTTAGTCCCTGCCATCGTGCAGATGGGAGGACCCAGCAAACCAGAGTGAGGCATATGGCCCCCTCCCACTAGAGGGTGGCATAATAGGGGGTATAGGGGGTGCTCCCACAACCCTGTGGCCTGATCGTGAGCAGTAACCAACCGGAGGCCCCCTATCCCCCATTGGGTAACATTGGGCCTCAGCACGCTGCACCCGGCCGCCCTAGTGCCGCTGAGGGTGTTTCAAGCGTGCATCCTTGACCCTGGGGTAACCCTGGTTCTAATCCCAGAATACCAACTCCCACAACCAAGTACTTACCTGTTAACCGATAACCACATTTTCTCCATAGGAATACATTGACTGTTTTTCCTTGAAAATTGAGTGGAGTTGGTCTTGTATCAGAACTTGAAAAACTGGAAATAACTAACAACTGCTTTTTTACTTACCTTTTCTCTAGGAAATTTCCCACTGTGATATCTAGGCATATCACACTGAGTAGAAAAAGTAATCCATAAAGTAATTTGTAAAATAATCAAAAGTAATCTAACAGTAATTTCCACTGTATTGAAAAGATTTACAAACCTGTAACAAAGACATTTGTATTCAGCTTGCTTGCATTGTTCAACCTGCCTTGAAAAGTACCATTTACACTTACCTGTACCAGGCTGGCTTGGTTCTAGAAAATAAATATAACTAAATAATAGTCTTTGAGTGTGTGACATCATTTGCTGCCTGAGTGTGTACAACAAATGCTTAACACTTCCCTCTGATAAAGCCTTACTGCTCGCCCACACTACCACAAATAGAGAGTAAGGTGCTATCTATTTTAACCTCGGCCTACCTTTGGGGTTCCACTGGACTCTGTGCACACTATACCTGATTTTGGTATAGTGTATACAGAGCCAGCTTCCTACAATGCTGCAATGAGACTTTTCAACTTTCACACAAATCTAGTAGAAAGCGACACAAGAGTCCGTGCAACTATATGGACATGAATGACCCAGCATCCGATAGTCCTTAATTAGTAAAACTAAAGTTCCAGGGGCCAAAGTTTTGCTCTGAAGCTATTGATGTCTGTTTCATCCACCACCAGACAATCCCTGCCTTTTTGTCTCACTCTTGCAGGTTTGTTTTCATCCCTGCTTTCTCCCTTTGTCACTATTTTTCTGTCTATCTTTTACTCCCTTTCTTCCCCTTTTATGTTTTTCTCTATCTTACTGTGCATCAAAGTGTATTGAAGAAAAATAAGTGCGGGTGGGCCCCACCTGTAACCACAGCTTAAATTCAGCACTGGCACCAGAACTTTTGTGCAGATTCCAGCATATTTCCATGCAAGATGAACAATTTGGCATGTGTGAATAAGAGGGCCCCTCTACGGTACATTTACAGGTGTTAGAGGATTCAAATCTTCTCACAAAATGGTGCGTCTCTGTAATGAGCGGGTCTTCTTAATCCCTCTAAAATAACACTAAAGCCTTTTGATGGTCGGAAGGCTTCCATGTTTTAGGGTTCGTTAGCAATGTGTAATTGAGAGTAGTTCATTCAAGGACGTTTAGGAAAGGATTTCTAAGGACACTTTCCTTGTGTAAAGGAGAAAACGCTAAATGTGCCTCAGTGTAACTAACACTTAATTGCACACAGGTGTCCAACATTATATGAACTTTTGAATCCGACTGTAAAACCTACAAGCAGCGGTTGAGTTGCGGGTGCATGGAGAGAAGAGTCTGCAATTTTGCATGTTCAGTTCAGAATGTAAGACTGATTCTACTTCAGTGGGAGCCATTTTGCAGGTTCTTTAAACAGCACTGCCTTATTCTGCTTCCAAGCAGCAAGGAAGGCATTCCAAAGCAATTTCTTTTTGGATACTATAAGTCACTTTGGGGCCTATTCACAAACTGCATTTTGAGGTACGTAAAGTAGTATTACAGTCACATGTGCTATGTCCATTGGGTTAAAAGGGCTTCAGCCCCCACCACCCACCACCATCACTCACCGTGTATTTCAGCCCAGGCTTCTGCAGCTTCCAGGGTACACACACATCTTTAGCTGAAGATTGCTGGGCTGCACTGGAGATGGGTCCTCAATGAAAGCCTCTGTGCAAAGTGTCTCAAAGTATTTGAAGTGCAAGTGAACAAACTTTTTTGCAGCTATTTTGTCAAACTTTCATCTTCAGGCTAATGCATTCAAAATATAAAACACACATCTCAAATGAAAAATAAATGTTAAAATAATCAATCTGAATTGCATTTTTTATACCATGAAAGCTGAATTGGTCAATAGGGCTCACTGCAGATACCTCTGTGTGGAACCAGACAGTCACACAACTGAATCCTGATTCGGTTACCAGCAAAATAGTCACAAGTATTTATAGTGCTACGAGGTCCCAGCCTGCACCTGACAGCACTATGAATATGAAAGTCATTATTTTAAAATTGTGCTACACACAGTATAAGAAAGACTACCTCAAAAAAGTGCAAAGAGGTTAAGGGGTAGATTTATTAACTTTTCACACAACATAACTCAGCAACAAAGTTGCACTGCATTGCATGAAAAGGAGAGAGCAGAACAGCAACATATCTACTAAAATATGGTATACAGCACCATACCTACTAAGATGTAGCTCTGTTTTCTTTTTTCCTTGCACTGGCACAATTTTGGCTGATATGCTCCTACACACACACCCTTGCAGTGGTGCAACGGTGTGTGTGTTTTGGGAAGCCTTGGTTTTGAACAAGAGGGTACTCTTCCAGTACCCCATACTATGCTTAAACATAGTTTAACACTTTTCTCCCTTTGTACCTGTGCTCTACAGTGCAGCATGCAGGGAAAGTGGGAACAATTTGGAGAAACAAAAACATTTCTCTAAGTCGTAGCCAGTCTCAAAGACTTGTTATTTTTCTGCAACATGCTCTGTCTGCAAATGTTAGTAGATTAGAAGTTTTGCACTGGAAAGTAAATCCCAAATCAACTGTCTGCAACAGTTTGCACCACTCAACAAGTGAGTTAAAATATATATATATATATATTAGTAATACACAATCACACTGTAGCTACTGCACACTTTTTAAATAAGTTTCCATTAGAAGGACACACTCCAGAATGCAGCAGATAACACCCTTACATATCCTCTCAAAAAGAATAAACCTTTGGCACCATAAAGCCTCAAATGACTCCAGCAATTAAATCCATATACTGGCTCCAAAGCACCTTTCAAATTTACTGATTAACGAATTGCACACATTATATTTCTTTTATGGCGCAAATACCATGGGAAGTAGGTCTGTTTCTTCCTTCACTGTCTGTCTCTCCCTTTGCTTTACAGGAGACACCCCTTCCTTTCAGCCAGGGGTACCTGAGGGTCGTATCCAATCTAGAATGGTTGATTTTTTTGTTTAAAAACAATATAGAAACTGTTATTGTAAAAATTAAAAAAAGATTGGCAATGGAGGAGGAGCCTAGCGCGCATCCAAGATGGTCGCGTGAGCACAGGGCTCCCCGGACCCTCGCTGCTCCTCGGAATTTATCCTGAGATTATCCTGATATAGTTTACGGAATCTGGAAGATGAAGGCTGGCTGAACACGGATCTCCTTTCAGAAATCGAATCGGACCTGGGAATCCTGATTTATCGTGGTTTGAACTTTTGGGACCCACCCGACGGCGGTGCCCGGTGCGAGGGCGAACTGTGGAGCCGGGGTGTAATTGAACAACAGCGGCTACAGCGCTGTGCCAGTGGTCGCTCCATCACTTTCGGTTTCACTTTTGGACTTTGAAGGGGCTGGACGGCGGAATCGCTTGGTGTGGCTGGGTGTTTCCTAGGCCTCTGCGTGAGGCCTTTGTCTCCGCCTGCTACTAGTGTGCCCATTGCCTTTGGTCCCCTCACACCGCTATATTGCGGACTCTGGTGAGGCGCCCGTCTGCGGTGCCGGTGCCCATTCGACCCTTGATCGGCGGTCCCCTTCGGTGAGCGTGGCCCAAATGGGGGGCAAGGGGGGCCCCGAGGGGCGCAAGACTAAAGCTTCCCTCCGCGGGGGACCGGTCCAGGCGAACAACATGGACCGCTACACTCATGGCAGAGGGTCCCCTGGAGCGGCCGGCGCCCCCCCAGACGCCGCCGGTGGTGGCACGTCCGTCTCTCCGGAGCTTTCCCTGCAGGACATCATGGGCGCCATTGATGGCATCAGGGAGACCATCGCCACACAGTACGAGGCCTTGGCCCGTAAAATCGACACGGTGGCAATCGATGTCACATTAATTCGGGCGGATCTCTCTAAAACCAACGAGAGGGTTCAAGCGCTCGATGTGCGGACTTCCACCCTTGGTGCGGATGTGTTGGACCTGCAGACCACTCTTGGCGACATCAAGATGGCTAACGATCAGATGGCCCGGCGGCTGGAGGACTTCGAGGGACGAGCCCGACGCAATAACATCCGTGTCATAGGCGTACCGGAGTCCTCCGACAACCGCCCGGTCGACCTCCTGGTTGAGGAACTCATCCTCCAACAGCTGGCCCCCGCTGGCCTAAGTAAGTTCTTTGCCGTGGAGCGGGCCCATCGAGTTCCGGGCGGTCGACCGCGGCCGGGGGCCCCCCCGAGGCCTATTGTAGCCAAACTTTTCCACTACAGAGACCGAGATGCGATTCTGCAGGCCTCACGGGTCCACGGCCCGGTTCGTCATGAGAACTCGTCAATTAACTTTTATCCGGACTTCACCCAGCTTGTCCAGAAACAGCGGATGGGTTTCCAGGGGGTGAAGCGTCGTCTCCGTGACCTGGGCCTTAAGTACTCTATGCTTTATCCCGCAAAACTTCGAGTGGAACATGAGGGTCGGACTGCCTTTTTTGACTCTCCCGCGACTGTGAGTGACTGGCTGGACTCGCTGCCGGACAGGGGTGACCGGCCTGGGCCCTCTGCCGGTACCGACGGTGACGGGTCCCCTTTGGAGTGACTTTTGGTCCTTGACTTTGCCATTTTGCACTGTTCGGTTGGGTTTTACTTCTTTTGTTCATTTTGTCTCACTATGACCTGTGTGGGGGGCGGGCGGGGACGGGTCCCTTTCCTCCTCCGGGGTCTTTTCGTAGAATGGGGTTAGTAGGGCGACAGGCACACTGCAAGTTGGGGTGGTTTTTTGGACCGCAGGGGTGCAGGGTGGGGGGAGTTGGATTTGGGGGGGGGGTTGGGGGGTGGGAGGAGTTGTTTTGATGTGTGTTTTTTGTTTTCAGGGCGAGGTATTGATTTTTGTCCAGTTTCGGGGGCTGTGCTACTGGCTGGGGGACCTTTGATCTACTGGAGGGGATGGGGGGGGACGGGTTGAGGTTGATGTCATGGAACGTCAATGGGTTGGGGGACCGTATCAAGCGGGGTGTTGTGCTGCAGTATTTGCGTCGTCTGGCTCCTGATGTGGTGTTTTTACAGGAGACGCATCTGGTTGGTAATGTTTGTCATGCAATGAACAGGGGGGGATACCGCCTCGTGGCTCATTCTGGTTTCACCACAGGTTCTAGAGGGGTGGGCATTCTCCTGCGATCCTCACTTCCGTTAGAGATCACCAGGGTAGTCTCGGATGATAGAGGGCGCTATGTGGGTCTGACTGGGAGGTGGGAGGGGCAGTCCCTTTCCTTGGTCTCAGTTTACGTCCCCCCGGGCCTCCAGAACTCCACCTTTTCGGACTTGGGTCGAATGCTGCTTGAACTTCCCGACAGTCTTTTGCTTATGGGCGGGGACTTCAATTCGGTGCTTTCGGGTGACCTGGATCGTCACCCGCCCAGGGCCCTCCCCGCTGCCCAGGCATGGCTCGGCGGACTATTGGAGACCTTCGGTCTGGTAGATAGTTGGAGATTGATGCATCCGACACAATGTCAGTACACCTTTCAATCTGGGGCGCATGGGAGTCTTTCCAGATTAGACTATTTCCTTATGCCCGCGGCCCAGACTGCTCGGATTCGAGAGGTTAGGCACCTGGCGCGGGGTATCTCTGATCATTCCCCGCTGTGGCTGCTCTTTGACACCGGGTCGCGGTCTGCAGGGCGGATCGCTCCCATTAACCCTTGGTACCTGCGAGACCCTACAACTCGCGACAGCTTGGTCAAGTCGATTGACCAATACTTCCTTGAAAACGAGGGGTCGGTGTCGTCCGCAATGTCCCTGTGGGAAGCCTTTAAAACCGTGCTCCGCGGACACGCCCTCTCCCAGATAGTGGTGGCTAAGAAGATCAAGAGTGAGGCAGTGGTGAAGCTGGAGACTGACATCTCGGGGCTGGAGTCGGCCTTGGAGGCGGGGGTCACTCCGGACGGGCTCCATGCCCTCAGCTTGAAGCAGTTTGAATACAGGTCTCTTGTTACTGATGCTGCCAAGACTATGTATAGGGAGCAGCAGGGTAGATTGTATGACGCCGGGGACAAGGCGGGTAAATTGATTGCTTGGCTGGACAAGAAGGAGAGAGTGAATCGTGTGGTCCCGGAGCTTCGGGCCTCGGACGGAGCGTGTGTGACTGAGCCTGGTGAGTTTGTGGAGTGTTTCGCTGACCACCTCCGGGCCGTGTACTCCCCGGTGACGGATAGGGATGAGGAAGACTCTCGCCTTCTGCTGCGGGATATTGCTTTGCCCGGCCTGTCCGTCGAGGACCGTGAACAGCTGGACACCCCCTTGTCCGTTGACGAGATTGCCACCGCGATTCGGTCCCTTCGCTCTGGCAAGGCTATGGGTCCCAACGGCCTGCCTATTGAGTTGTATAAATTGCGCCCTGATAAAATCGCGCCTTTCCTCCGTCGTATGTTCCAGGAGTCCCTCGAGACGGGTTCCCTTCCCGCCGACCAGCGTCTGGCTACTATAGTCGTGATCCCCAAGGAAGGTAAGCCACGAGACCGCTGTGCCTCCTACAGGCCTATTTCTCTATTAAACGCCGAGCCTAAGATACTGGCTAAAGTCCTCGCCAATCGTTTGCTGAGCGTTATCTGTGATCTGATCCATCCTGATCAATGCGGCTTCATCCCTCATCGTAACACCGCTCTTAACCTGCGGCGTCTCCACGGCGCCCTCGCTAGGGCGGAGTACCTCTCCGAACCAGCCGTACTGGTTTCTTTGGATGCCACGATGGCCTTTGATACCATCGAGTGGCCATTCCTCTGGGCTGTCTTGACCAAATTCGGCTTTGGGGAGGGATTTCTTGGCTGGGTGAAGCTTCTTTACACTGGACCAATGGCTCAGGTGGTTGTCAATGGGAGGGTCTCCCGGCCTTTCGCTCTCGGTAGGGGTACGAGGCAGGGGTGCCCGTAGTCCCCTCTGCTCTTTGCTCTCGCCTTGGAACCGCTCGCTGCCTGGCTCCGCTGGGAGCCCTCGATCAGAGGGATCCGGTGGGCCCCGGGCTTCGAGGATCGGGTCTCGTTGTACGCGGATGATATTCTTTTGTATCTCACCTCGCCGCGGCAGTCGCTTAATGTTCTTTTTGATGTTCTTACTTCCTTTGGGAGAAATTCGGGTTTGACGATTAACTGGTCTAAATCCTGTGTCTATCCTATCTCTGGTGGCCCTCCTCTCTTGCCGCCTCGGCTTCCGATCCAACTATCTCTGTCCGGCTTTAAATACCTGGGGGTGTACGTCTCGTTGGATCCGGCGGTTCGCTATGAGCAGAACCTCCTGCTTCCACTTCGGCGTTTGAGGGAGGATACGGCTCGGTGGTGTAAGCTGCCCTTGTCCCCGCTTGGTCGCGCAGCACTGTTTAAAATGATGTCCCTTCCCAGATTCCTTTATGCACTTCAGAACTCCTTCGACGTCATTCCGGTGGCCTACTTTCGGGAGGTGGAGAGCCTGCAGAGGAGACTGGTATGGGACGGGCGGGCGCGTATCGCTCTGGCAAAGCTTACTCTCCCCTGGTACGACGGGGGCATCGCGCTTCCCGACATTAGAAGGTACTATTGGGCCTCACAGCTATCGGCCATTAACCATGCCACGTATGCGCCTGGCTTGAACCCGGCGTATGAGATGGATAAATTCCTGCTTCCCGGCGGTGACTATAATAGGGCGCTTTACTCCCGCTCGGCTGGAAGGACCCTTACGGGCCCTACTAAGATTGCGGTAAGGATCTGGAAGGCGGCTAATGTAGCCATGGGCTGGAGTGAGCGCTTAACATGTGCCACTCCTTTATTTGCCTCCGACCGACTGGGAAGCCTCTGGAAAACGAAAGGCTTTGAGCGTTGGGACACGATCGGTATTAGCAGAGTGGGAGACCTATGGATCAAGGGCGCGGTTAAAACCTTCGCGGCGCTCCAGAGTGAATACGAGCTTACTGAAAGGGAGTTCTTCCGTTACGCCCAGGTTCGGCATGCCCTGCTCTCGGTCTTTGGGGTAGGGACCAAGGTCCCGGCTTCTTCGCCCCTCGAGGACCGCATACTCGATGGTCACGTGCCTGACAGCACTATCTCTCTAATTTATAAAAAACTTATTAATAATCGGGCTGACCTCTTGGTGCGTCTTCGGGAGGCATGGACGGGAGATGGGGTGGAGCTGGACGACGAGGACTGGCAGTCCGCACTGTCGTCCCCTAAGGAGGTGGCCATCCCGGCCCGTCTCCGTCTGGTCCAGCTTAAGATTCTCCACCGGGTTTACGTGACGGGTCCCCGTTTGGTTTCGATGGGATTTTCTGACGACGGGCTCTGTAAGCGGGGCTGTGGACTTAGTGCCACCTTTCTCCACATCCTTTGGGAGTGCCGCGAGGTGGCGGAATACTGGCGCCGGGTGCATGTGGTAATGGGACAAGTCACCGGGGTCGCTCTGTTGCCGGAGGTGCGTCGCTGTGTTCTGAATGTGTGGGAGCCCAATGATTATAACGCGGCCCAGACTCGGTGGGCGGCCCTGGGGAACATGATTGCCAAGAGAGATATAGCGCAGCTTTGGGGTTCCCAGCGGCCGCCCACCGTGTCTGTATGGAAGGAGAACATGGACTGGTGCATGTTCAGGGAGAAGACTGTGTATGTGGCTCGTGGTAAACCGGGGGCATGGGGTAGAATCTGGGGGCAATGGAATCAGTATCGGGAAAATATCTGTGCCCCCCCCCTGGTGGACACTTCCGAGGTTGCCTTGTCCCCCTGACCCTTGATGGTTCCTTGCGTATTTGGAATATCCGAGTGTAGACCTGGCTCTCCCGTGACCCCCCCCCTGACCTCTTAGTCCTCCTTTCCCTTGACGGCCATCTGGTGGTCGGATGTAGGGTCCCCCTGCTGTAGTCTGATGCCCACTTCATGTCACTACGCCTCGCCTTTTGTTTTTAGTTGTTATTTATGGTAAATGTATGTATCCTGATTCCCTTAGGAGTATCCGGAGCTTCTGTAATGGGCTGGGGACCATGGGTCGGTTGATGACTTTAACACTGTGTGATCCGTTTTGATTCTAGCGGCCGGCCCTGGTGGTTGTAGGCCCATGCTTGTATCCTTTTTTCTGTTCAATAAAAACCTTTTAAAAAAAAAAAAAAAAAAAAGATTGGCAATGGCAATTCTATTAGATCCCGACCACTTCAGCGACTCAGTTCATCCAAAAGACATTTTTCTGGCAGAGGAGGCCTTGTTTGTTTTTCATTCCTTCTCTTGCCTCATGATGTTGCACTCTCTCTGCCTACTCAGCCAACCTACAAGATGTGCATAAAAGATACATGCCCTGGTTGAGAACTGTGTGGAGCGGAATTCCCGTGCGGAAGTCTGTTCCATACAATTATAAAAGGTCCAGTGTTCCGGCACCCCGATTTACTGGGTATCGGAACAACAAACCTGATTTTACTGACTAGAGTAGGTAAAATCACTATTGGAAAAGGTTGCATTGTAGCCAGGACCCTTTTCTTGATCCACTGCCAAGCCTCAGACAAGACATGAGGGAAGCTGTTGGAAAATGGGTTATTAGTAGTGGTACATATGCATCTACCACTGACACTAAGGTCACTAAACTAGTCTAGGGCTCAGTACAGGTCATACTAAACCCTGGGTAACTTGACTGCGAGCATGCAGCCTCAACTTAGGAGACAGGTATGTAAAGTAGTTTAAAAAAATCAATTCAGTGAATCATTTAGACACAACACACAATATAAATCCCACACCAATTTATAAAGATAGGAAATAGTTGTATCTATAAAATGGCACCAAAACGACAAAAATCCAATGTAGGGAACCAAAGATATGTATTTTTCAAAGAATAAACACTTTCTAACACTTTGTCTCCTTATGGAGTTTTTTCCCAAAGTTGCTCCAAACTTATCCAATATTCTGGACCTTTTTCCTGAAGTTCCTCTTGAGGGTCCAAATAGTCCAAAACACAATCCAAGAATCTGGAAGCTCCAATATGGTCTTGGAAAGTTTGGGACCACAATTCACACAATGCACCTGGCCAAAACCCTTAAAAGTCCACTAGATGCACTCCAGGCAGGGTACTCTTGGTGGAGTTGAAGCATGTGAGCTCTGTTAACCTGAAGCTTGCAGAGAGTCCACACTTTAATCCTTTTGAAGCAAGGCACCTCCACAGGGCTGTAGTATCAGATTGTGCAGCAGGCACAGTCAGTCAGATTACAGGGCCTGGTGATGCAAATCAAGGGGCTTCTTTACAAGCCTCTTGCGTCACTTTTGCGTAATTTTTAACATGGGAAAGTGACGTACTGGTGGCGCAAGGGGCTTATAAATAAGCCCTCAAGTTTCCAGCATGGCAATCTTCTCTTAGTTTCAAGCAGCAGATCTAAGAGGCTCCGCTCCTCTCGCATATTTATTCAGTGATCCCTTGGGTCAAGCAGGAGAGCACTTCTGTTCAATGAGGTGCAGGGCAAAACTCCAGAGCATGCAAACTTCCTCCAAAGTTTGGCATAATCTTCCCCCAGAAAGCACTATTTCTCTAAAATTCAGTATTGCTGAGATTTCAGCAGAGTAGCAAAAACTAGTTAAACCAACCTCCAGTATGGCTCATTTCCATAGCTCTCCTCCCCTTACCATCTGTGAAGCCTTAAGCCTACCATCTGGCTGGGTCAGAGGGACCGGTGGGTAGATTAAATGGACCTGGCCTTTCCTACCTGTCCTAACCCCCTTTGAAGCTCCATACTTTACGACCCCTCTCCCCTGCTCAGGCATTCCTGTGTAGCAGAGCTCTCTCTACCGGGTAGCCTCTCCGTGGGTGAGCCGCTTATCACTTCATCAAAGCAGCCTGGCTAATCCTGTCAACTCTTACCAATCAGGGAAGAGGGCAGGAAGGCTGAATTTTGGCTTACAGACAAGAAAGTCTTTTCTGTATACTTTAGGGTACATTCAACAATGGCATATGGTTTGATTTATCAAACCATTCTCCTACATCCTTGAATTGTATTTTTTATTTAATTCCTAGCAATATTTATACATTCATAAACTATTGCCATGATATCCTATTGGGCTTTGCAACTACAATGGAGAAAATGCAATGTGCAATTTCTCCATCATCAGGGCATATACAACATATTTTATAAGGCCCCTACTTATAGTATCAGGACCACCCCCATCCCCGGGACACCTCGGGGAAACTTTAGTGGTCCTTAATATGTAAATATAATGTAGATCCTCACTCCACATTGCTCCTAGCACCAACATCGATTTTGGGAGGCACTTTACTACAATGGGAAAATTGAAATATGCAATATCTCTATTCCCAGGGTATATAAAACATATTTTATAAGGGCCCTCCTTATAATGAAATCACCCCACCCCTGGGACACTCAGGGGAGATCCTGAGGGTACCTAAAATGCCACAATATTGTAGTTTATCACTTTTCAAGTGCCCCTAAAACAAACGTCGAGTTTGTGCTGCAACACAGGGCTGCTTTTAAAATTATCCCAGGCTCTCAGCAGTGCACACACGCAACTGCAGAAAGGCTGCTGGTCTCTAAACTGCCATTCCCTATTAAATACCAGGGACTAGTAGGTAGTTTTAATCCCCCTGCCCTATCATCTACTAGGGACATATAGGGTAGGTCATGCCAATTATAAGTGTACCCTAATATATAGCGTACCATCATGTATGTGTGTGTTTTCACTGTGTTTTCAACATAGTACTGGATGTTTTCAACATAGCACTGGCCCCGCCCAGAGCAGAGCCCAGGGCACTCTCAGAGTCAGAAAACCAGCATCCAGGGGTCTCAAATGGGGCAAAAAGTGGGGTGACACTGCAAACAGGTCCTGATTTCCAACAGAAGCATTATATGCTTCCCCTACCAGCCACCATTCTCCACTTCTTCTTTCACCCTCCTCACCCTCTGCCTCCAACCAGCCTTAAAACTGCCCCATGAACACTTTTAACACATATTCAAAACCCATGGAAAAGTGGATAACATCTGGAATTCCAACAGTTAAATCTGGATCCTCACAGCAATTCCTCATTCGGGGGGGTTTAACTTGTAATTGCACAGTGCGGGTGGGTTGTTACCTTCCAGTACTGGTAACTACTGATGCAGAATTTGACCCCCCCCCCAACACTGTAATTTGTAATCATACTTGTAATGTACTTATGCAGCATACATGCATCAATAATGTGAAAACACAAAACTAGACAAATCCCACACCAATTTGGAAAAATAGAGTACATTTTAATAAATTATATGACAACAAAACAACAAAAATTGGCATCTAGAGGCTTTAGGTAGGCTTAAGGTAACTTTTAAAAAGTACATTTTTGCAAAATGTTTGTTACAAATCTGACTTTACCAATGAATTGGATTTGTGATGTCTTTTAAAAAGTCCAAGAAGTAATTTTCCAGCTGGTTCATAGGAGGAAATAACATTATTTAATTTTAATATTAGCTCCCAATGCTTTCCTGTGGAAAAGCTAACACTTCACAGTGAAAATAGCTTTATAAGCCTTTTCACTGTAAGGACATGTTTTACTTTAAACATTTACATGTACTACTCTTAAATATATTGTATCTTGCCTTATGGGCACATAAGTCCTACTTAGCAGTAACTTATTCATATTTAAAAAAGGAATGTGTAGGCACTGCTTAATTTGTAATAAAATATATGCCAGGGCCCTCGTCAGGTGGCCACTGCAGCTTTAACCACCCACTGCCCCTGCCAGCACTGCCAACGACAGTACCTACGCAACTAACCATAAAACTCCTACAAGTGTACTAATTCAGACTATCCCAGGCCCGGAATTCTCTCCATTTTTTCCTCTAACTGGAATCTATCCTCAAACCTTTCCAGGCTCATTAGACACTGATGAGCCAGTATCTGCAATACAAAATTCTTTGGAAATTCCAAGAGAAATTAGTACCAAATTTGCATGCTGCTGAATCTAAACGGAGATCACAGGCCAATCTGAATAGGTGACTAGCTCCCATTTACAGGATAGGAGACAGAGTTCTCTATTAATTTACCTCACTCTATCAAGTTTTCTTCTAGATTTTATGTCCACTTTGAAAATGTCAAAGATCATTAATCCTGTCATGGTACAATTCGACCTTCTCCTTTCCTGTAGGTTTCATCCTTACTTTATGTTTGTCATTTAAAACCGTATTTCCATTGTAGAGGTAAGCAGATTAAAAAGAGATCAACACCCATTCTCATTGATGGGCAACAGGAGTACGAAGCTCAAGAGATCTGTGACTCCCGCTACTTGAAAGGAAAGCTTCAATACCTTAATGATTACAAGGGCTATAACCCATTTGATCATTCCCAGAAACCAGCAGAACAGGTTCATGCTCCCCTGTTGGTTGAAAGATTTATTTGAAATATCCTTCTAAAACTGGAGCTCCTAAGAGGAGGCAGAGTGTAATTGTGTCTCCCTTACCTTGCCCGGGGTGCAATTTGGCAAGGGATCCACGTATTTCTTTGCGGCTTCCTACTGCTGCCACCTTCTGCTTCTTCAACGGTTATGCTGTGGGGCGCAGCAACCTCAGCTGTGGCCACCTTGTTTTTTTCCCACACGCAATGGCTCAGTGAGATGTGCTAGGGTTTCTGGGGCGATTCCTCTCTGCAATGCCATATGCAGGGAGGTTTTCTCAAAACCGCAGCATTGTACACATAAAGGATTTTTTTTTATTATGTTCTGATCTGCGGGCAAATCCTTAAATTCATGGAACAATTATACATTAACTGCTGGTTATTTTTACTGTATTTCATTAATTATTTATTCCCAATCCAAGATGGCTGAAACTCATTCTGAATTTCATTATAGCCTGTTTTGATCTAAAAAACTGGAGTCCAGTTGCGTCGCAATTGTATCCATTTGATTCCTCACTCTATGGACTCCATGGATACTCTACCTTCTCCAGTTTATACTTCTTTTGCTCCTCACCTAGCTGCTTGGCCTGGTCAGCTGGAAGGTTCTTCTGGTCTCCAGTTTTTCCCTTCCTGGCTGGATAATATCTCTTGAACAATACTGGATTTCCAGTTACAGTCTGGCAACTAACATTGCTTCCAGAGATAGTAGGCCTTTCCTGTGCACGAAGAAGACATACCTCCCTTCGCCAGGAAGAGCTGCTCTTGATATTCAGTTGCATTCAACACCATCTACCCTAGAACTCCACTGGAGAGACTCGTTGAGATAACTGTCAGAGGACATTCCATTCTCTGGCCTGACTCGTACCTCTAAGGCTGCATGAAAAGAGAACAGATTGACTTTGCTTACTCGGATGTGTTCCTGGTCTATCACGGGGTCCTTTAGGGAACGTCGCTTAGTGCAGCCTTTTTAATATTTATGTTACCCCTTTGGCTCAGATGACGAGATCCTTTGGGTATAACTTGGCAATGTACGCAGATGATATCCAGCTTATTCTGAGATAGGATGGAGATGGCGACCAAAGCATTACACGCTTTAAGGAGTGCCTTTCGGGAATGTGATTTAGATGCAAAATAATGTTCTAAACCCACACTCAGATAAGACTGAAGTGATGTTTTTTGGTCCAGATAAGTCGCTCTGGTCTGATTGCTGGTGGGTGGGGAAGAGAGGAATCTCTATTGTATGTTGCGCAGTTGTGAAGAACTTGGTTGTGCACTTAGATCAAAACCTATCTTTTTCACAACAGGTTAATAAAATGTTGTTTGGGGAATGTTTTTACTTAAAGATTATGAAAAACATATATCCATTTTTACCCCTAGATGGTCGATAACTAGATAGTCCATTCCTACTTTTGACCACATTAGATTATTGCAATGGTCTATATCCGGGCATCAAAAAGCTGTCTAAACAAATTATAGGTGTTACAGAGTGTGGTGATTCTCCTGATCTTTGCAGTTTGGAGGCGGGCACATGTGTCAGAACAATGACTGCATTGGATGCCGGAGGAGTGATGGAATTGAAAAATAGTTTTACTTTTTACTCATGTTTTACTTCATATTATGCTAGCATTTATATGGCTAAAACATTATATTTACACATTGTGTGTAAGATGTAATGAGTTGACAGAGATGTTAAGCCAGGTAGGTTGACATCTGTGCCGCCATTTTAGTTAGAAAGACGCCATGTTCTGATGTAGTTGAAACTATTACTTGCATACTCACAACTGTATTTTGCTCATTTATGAGAAATGGTTCTTGGTAAGTTTTGTTTCTTCAATGCCCATGTTAGCTCGTTAGCGCATGCCTTTCCTTTTAGATAAAGGCCTTCTCCCACCTGTCTAGAGGGGAGGATAGGCCAGACAACCTTGAAATGTAGACAACTTGTACCAGGCTGTAGCATCAAGACTTATGTTCTGTACCCCTATTGTAGTACGACACCTACCAGTGTTTTTTCATGGTAGATGGGTCTTTGTGGACTTCGCAGCATACATCATGTAACTTTATGCTTGTAAACGCCAGCCCCTTGTCAATCAACATAGGAGGCTGGTCTGATTTGACTCCACTGCAGTGTACTCTGTGAATAAACTAGTTTGCTTGTATTCTCTACTGCGTCATCGACTTTTCATTTTTGGAAGGCTAGAGGAGGTTGAGAGTGGCCCGGGTGGCCTTAATCAGGTCACTTCCTTCAGTTGGCACCCGAACAGGCCCCCCACAGGTGGGTCACTGTAATCGGGTTGTAGAGGTCCGGGTTGAGTCTGGTCGGATGGGTGGATCGGGGATCCCCACATGATCGAGCCTGGTTCTCACAGCTGTCCTGCCTGTCTGATCGGATGGCTCCTCGTCTAGCGGTCACCTTGGCTGGGGTCCTGAAAAGGCAAAACCCTTGGATCTGACCGATTGGTCCGAAGTGTCAGCAGTGGAGAATAGTCTTGTCTGACCTGTGTGCATCGGGTGAGTTCATTTTGAATTCTTGGTAAATGCGGCGTCGTCTTGGTTAATTTGGTAGGTCTGTGGACCCTTGTGATACAGAGCGCAGTTGAACGTTCTGCCAGGCCACTTGTTGAATTCGGCTTATTCTAGAAAAGGGTCTAAGGCTAGAGCCTATCTTGTCTTGGTGCAGTCTGAGGACTGACTTGTCTTGACACAGTATGCGGACTGTTTTTGAGAGCTCTTTGTTTATGTGTGTTTCATTGTGTGTGTGTGTGTGTTGATTGAGTGAATACATCGATGTGCCTGATGCCAGGATGCCTTGCTGGAGTAAATTGTGGTGTTTGGAGTGCCAATGCTGCTCTGCAGAACATCGCCTGGAGAAGCGGCAGCCTGCATCCCCGGAAGGCACTCTGAATTTTGATATGTATGTGAAGCATGGTATTGGCCCTATTATGTTTTGTACATTGTGGCACAAGTATATGAGGGACAGTTCTGAGCTTCAGTGGCCACGGGATGGTACCTTTGATGAACAAAAATGTAATTACTTACAGGATAAACTATTTGCTAGAAGAAGTCATCAGTCGATGTTTGATACTTTGCAGGTATGGCAGAAGGAAGCTAAGCAGAGGCGTATACGTGCTGAAAAGGAGCCAAGGAAGAAGGCAATGCAAACGGTGGTGCAGAAAACAGTAGCTTATGATAAGGAAAGAACAGAGAAGGGTATTGAGTGTGCAAATAGGAAGTTTCAATTACAGTGTGATAGGTCCTATGTTGTTCAAGAGGAAGAGGATCCTTTCTTGGAGGACTTGTTGGAAAGTCGGCCCCCACCTCCCTATGCCCCACAAAGAATATATCCTGTTGTTCCGCTTTCTCAGTCTGCCTCTGTTCCCTCGTCTTCCTCTGGTTCCTCCGCAGCCTTAACAGCTTCGGCTCCGGCCATATCCATTTTTCCCTCAGTTTAACAAATTACGAGGACAGTGACTGCGGGCACCCGCGTAGTGTCAGCTGCTTCTGTTTCCGTTTCTCCTCCTTCTCTTACACCTACCACACAGCCATTATTGACACTGTCACCTGCGTAGGCATCTGTTGTGTTCCCCCCTAACCATGTCACCCACGGTATTGAGTAGTGTAGGGACGCCAGTGCGAGGGTCGGATGGAGGAAATTGGGCAGAGGCAAGGGAGCGATTAGAGCGGGCAATGATTCGATCTGATGTGGGTGAAGAAGAGAAAAGGATGGTTGCAATTCAGGCAGCACAGTGGGCTCGGAATGTGGTTTATGGTTTGGAGGATATATGGAGTGTGATGAAGGATTTTGATCCGTTTGTGCAACAACATGCTCTTCAGCACATGTCGCATACATTGATAGGTCTGTGGGAACAGTGTATTAGAGGTAAAGCTCCGCAAATTGTCTATGATATTCGAAATCGTGTATATTCTGCTGGTATGGCTCCTGCGGAAGTTCACAGTAACGTTGGGACATTACTCAGTTATCGGGCAAAATTGTATCTTAGCACTCCGATTCCAGTATCCCAGTTCCCAATGAGGGAAGTGCATTCCATTTACCACCCTGAAATTCCAGAGCAGCGTAATGCAGCAAATGTTGTTACTCAGCAGGGAGTAGAGGCTCGCTTCCAGGAGCAGTGGATTTATACCCCGTGGAAGAGAAGTGAGGTACTTGCTCTTAAGAGTCAATTACCAGATCCCAGGGAAAATCCTACTGCATACTATAAAGAATTAACAGAGGCTGCCTCCTCGTCGGTTATGACGCTAGCAGATATTGATATATTTTTTTAGACTGTTTGTGCCGGTAGATATATGGAGACAGGTACATACACAGGATCACAGAGTGGAATTGGGTGGTACATGAGACGAGATTAAGGCGTGGGATAAGGAACGGAAGCCTGGTGACAAACCTAGGACTGAGATATTGGCTTTACCAAATCTTATTATTACTTACATGCATTCTCTTATTCCACCCAGGCAGGTAGATTTGGATAATTTGACGGCATGTCGTCAGAAGAAAGAAGTGAGTGTGTCTGATTTTTTTACTCGGTTTGAAGGGGTGTTTTGGGATTTTAGTGGACAGGTTTGTCAGTGGAAGGCGGGATTTGTTTGTTTGTTAACAGTTGTGTTACAAATATATTTCCTGAGATTGCAGCTCGGCTGCAAGCCTCTGAGAGCACATGGACCACTTCCTCCCCTTAAGTGATATTGAGTATGGCCCAATATTATGAACATCGAGAAAACGAGGAGAATGATAAAGTGGAGAAAAAGAGTAAGGATTTAAAGACGAGGTGTTGTTACAATAAGTTGCAAGGGGATCTGGAAGGGGTCAGATACTGGTCGGGCTCAGAGGTCACGAGGTACAGGTAGAGGTGGTGTGACCTTGGGGCTGAATCAGTGGGCGTATTGTAAAAAGGAGGGGCTTTGGTGAAGTGAGTGCCCAGAATTGTTACAGAAGGTTGCAGCACCGAGAGGAAAGGGTTGGAGTGGAAGGGGTCGTGGTGCAGGTAGCCGAGATGAAGCTCAAGGGGATGCATCCTCAGGGGGTCGGTCTGAACAGAATTATTTTGACGATCTCCGAGGACGACAGTATTACCATGATGATTATGATATCGATGAAGTTACAGCGATGTCCTATAGCTAGGACAGCAAGGGACATTGTAAGGGACTAGTCCAGATTCCTGTAGATCAGAGTGGTCCTTATGTCACAGCAGATCTACATGGTTCGGTGCAGAAATGTTTGGTGGACACAGGTGCAATGAATAGCTCTGTTTCTCATACACTGGTCCCTGGGGCCGCCCTGTCTGGCCGCAATAATTGTCTCTGTAGGTTTTCCAGGCGTACTGGTTGTGAGCCCCATTTCCAAACCTTTAGCTTTGACTGGTGGTCCTTTTACGGTAGATTCTCCGTTTTTGTTGACATCAAATTTTGGTGAAAATTTATTAGGATTGGATTTGTTAAAAAGGTTATGTGCTACTATTTATTGCTCCCCCAACGGCATTTATATGACTTTTGGACCTAATGTGGATGGTGCGAGACAGTATTTTGCAAAGGACGCTCAGCTTCCTGTTGAGTTTCAGGATGTCCCATCTTCTTTGTGGTCGCAGGGGACACTGATGTTGGGTTGTTACAGATATCACCCGTTTCTATCAAAATCAAGTATAATGCTGTGCTTCCTCGTATTCCTCAATACAAAATATTGCAAGCTGGGGAACAGGCTCTGATCCGGATTATACAGGATTTGAATAAGTTGGGGGTTGTTGCGGAGACAGTAGCGAATAGCCCCATTCTTCCTATCCTTAAAAAGGCTCCTGTGGTGTCATGTCCCGCGTAGGCCTCTCAGGATCGGTTCGTTGCTCAATGGGGGCCCCCCTATTGACAACCTTAATTCCGAATTGCCGTAAAGGCACGGAAGCTTAAGGGGGTCAATCGAGGGGAAGGAAAGGATGGGAACAGCGGGGAGGGAGATCTGTAAAGGAAGCACAGGTTTGGTTAGCACTATCGCCTGTAGCGGAAATATCTTTTCACCCACTTGACTCACATATACAAGTAGGTCTACCTGTAAAGAAAAATAACCAGTTCTAGCTGTGACAGCAGAAGGGCGATTAATTATCGTCAAAGCCTCTTCAACGCAAGCTAGATGCAGAGTGCTCAGGGATGTCGCAGTTCTGTATAGGTACTCAAAGGGCACGACTGTAGATAAACAAACAACACATAAGAACCCCCCCCCTTATCTCATAACAGCAGAAAAAGATACCGTAGTTTCCAATATAGGGTATAACCATATACCCACCAAGGAGGGTGTGCTGGTAGGCCTCACTGGGGAAGGAAGGTCTTATGCTGTAGCCTAGCTGCCCCTCTACAAACCCCCAGCTAGAAAACAACACAAACACACACACAGTTCATCAATACATGGTCAGCTGTGACATCTGGCAAGGCAGAACAATGTTGTATAAAGAATTTCACAGCGTGGTATTAGGGTCATACCACCTGGTAATTGTCAATCGTAATTTTCGAGCGCTCCACGCACTCACACAGGTTCTATAAATGCCTGCAACAAGGCTCATAAGCTTATTCGTTTAAGGCAGTCTCTGGTATCAAGAAAGCACGGAAGCACGAACGTGTGCCCTAAAGGACTCTTGGCGGTGTCACTGACACCCTTACCGCACCCGGGGAACTCCACGATAATATCTGCAACACGGTCAGGTCAGGCTCCAGGATAATCTGCGAGCAGTTCTCCGTGGTTCCCAACTAAATGGATTCCCGTCTCTCTGCGCCTCGTCACTTCCTGTGCGCGCGCGTCGGGCCTAGAGGCTGCTGGGATGCGTAGTTCCTTGGCAGCTTCTGTAGTCTCCCATAAGCCCCGCATTACGCGGACATGGTTCGCGGCCCGATTCCAACGGCCCGCTTCTTCCCTGAGGGACGGCGAGAGGGCAGAGGTCAGGTGAGTTTTCATGACATGTGGATTCCTCTGATGCACACTCTGATGTTTATAGGTTTGTAATTGATCTACAGGAAGTTAATAAAATAGTTATTCCCCAGTTTCAGGTAGTTCCTGATATAACAGTTCTCCTCACAATGATCCCTTCTTCGGCAAAATATTTCTCCAAGATCGATTTGAAGAATGCTTCCTTTAGCATTCCTGTCCACCCGGATAGCCGATATCTATTCGGTTTTGCTTTAGCTGGAAAAAGCTTCTAATTCTGTAGAGTTCCTCAGGGATATACAGAAAGTCCTAGTATTAATAGACAGGCTTTGAAAGGTCAATTGGACTCTCTCTCTCTCCCTGCAGGTAATGTATTATTGCAATATGTGGATGACATTTTAATAGCCTCCGACAACGAAGAGGGTTGTCGGGATGCCACGGTAACATTGTTAATGCATTTGGCGGAAAATGGACATTAAGGGGCCGATTCCGATCCTGGAAAAACGCTGTACAAATTGTGGTATGGAGCGTTTCCCCCATACAACTCGTACTTGTAAGGATTCCCCTACAACCTAGGAAGTACGATCCGTACAAATAGACGCTCTCCATACAAATTGTAAAAAAGACCATACAACTCGTATATACAAGCGATTCCGATTCGGATTGCCCTGTACACGACGTTCACATGTATTCCCGGCAGCAGTTTACAACCCGTCAAGTACGATTCGTACAAACGGCACTCCGTACGGCTCTTTTTTTACAGGAGCCAAAAAGTGCTGGGAAAACATTGTACGCCCCGAAAACAGTACGAGACGGACCCCCCATGTACGCGTCGTACACCCCATGAATACAGGGGTACGGTGCATATGTACGGTGCGTACCGATGACACGGAAAATCGCTTGTGTACGCACCGTACCCCAAAAGTGCGTATGTACGGTGCGGACCCCAAAATTGCGTATGTACGGTGCGTACATGCGCGATGTTGGGATACGCTCCATACACACGCCTCACATGTGGGGAGACCCCTGTATGCCTCATACCCCTATACGACCCGTACCCCGGTACGAGTCGTACCGCCAGAACGAGTCATACCAGGGTACGAGGCGTAGAGGGGTTCGCTTCGTAGCCCGGTACGAGTCGTGCCCCGTATACAGGCCATTTTCCATACAAATCGCATGCTGACAACCCGGTACGAATCGTACTTGATGGGTTGTACAGCCTTTATACAAATTGAATGGTCTTTTTTACAAGTCCGTGTCGTACAGCTTTTCCCGATATGATTTGTAAGGATCGGGCCGATCTGTATGTATTTTTCCCGTACGAATCATACTACACGGGTTGGAAGGGACTTGTACGATTTGTATGGAAAAAAATACGGATCCGATTTGTATGTAAAATAAAAGTCCAGGATCAGAATCGGCCCCAAAGTGTCCCTTTCTAAATTCCAATATTGTCAACAGCAGGTCACCTATTTAGGTCACCTGCTGTCAAAGGAGGGTCGGAGGCTAACACCTGAATGAGTTGATGCCATTGTTAAGATGCCCATCCCTGAGACTCAAAGGGATGTGCGTGCGTTCATCGGCATCACCTCGTATTGTCGGCACTGGATTCCTGCTTACTCTTTACTAATATAGCCTTTGCTTTACCTATCCACTAAAGATGTGCATGAAACCTTGCCCTGGACGCATGAATGTCAGCATGCTTTTGAAGAATTAAAAGTTGCGCTTTGCTCTGCACCTGTGCTTGGCATGCCGGATTATAAGAAGCCCTTTGTGCTGTACGTACATGAAGCGGCTGGATGTGCACTCTCTGTGTTAACACAAGTCTTTGGAGGTAAGCAGAGGCTGTGTGCTCATTTTTCTGCTACACTTGACCCTGTCGCCAGAGCCCTCCCGAGCTGTTTAAGAGCCACGGTGGCTGCGGCAGTCTCTATTCGACAATCCGCAGGGCTTGTTCTCAATAATGATCTCACAGCAATGGCATTGCATGCTGTGGATGTACTTTTGAATAAAACAAAGACACAGCACCTTACCAGTGCTCGTATGACTGGATATGAACTGACCTTGTTTGCACCTCACATTACTATTAAAAGATGTGGCACACTGAATCCAGCCACGTTACTACCCCTCCCCTCGGAAGAAGGGAACATGGACGTCCATGATTGTTTGTTTCACACAGACGAAGAGACAAAGGGACAGGTAGACCTGAATGATGCTCCCTTATCTGATCCACAAGGAGAACTATATGTCAATGGCTCTTGTTTTAAATTGTCAGATGGCACTACTACAGTGGCGTATGCTATTACCATGCTGCGCACTGTAGTTGAGACGTCCCGTGTTCCTTATAAATCAGCACAGGCTGCGGTGCTGGTGGCCCTTTTGCGGGCATGTGAGTTAAGCGAAGGACTGACTGTCAATATTTATACTGACAGCCAGTATGCCTTCAGTGTGGCCCATCATTTTGGACGCCTCTGGGCAGAGAGACGATTTTTGACAACACACAGGACCAAAATCCAACACAGTCCGTTGATAGAGAGACTTCTGACAGCGTTGACTCTTCCCAAACGATTGGTAATAGTAAAATGTAGTGCCCATAAAACAATTATTGATGATTTTGGAAAAGGAAATGCATTTGCAGATCAGACAGCTAATGAGGCAGCTAGATCGAAGATAAAAAAAGATGTTTGTGGGGGGACCAGCTAGGTGGGTGCCCAAGAATGGGATGTTTGAGGACACACTAGCCAATGTTAAGGAAATTTAGAGTGAAGCGACAGTGGAGGAGTTGGCAGTGTTACAGGAGAAAACAGGGCATCTAGATGACGAGGAATGTTGGACGGATTGGTCCGAGAAACAGAGGTGGATGTTACCAAATGCATATGTAATTCCCGTGGTTACTATGGCATATGGTCCAGCTCATATTAGCGCTAAGGGTATTTGCAAACTGCTAGATCCTGTGTGGAACAATGATAATATCCCAAAGGTTGCTACACACTTTGTGAAATACTGTATGATCTGTCTTAGACACAATCCTGGGAAGGGTACCCCTACACCTTCTGGTAATTTTGCAGCTTCCTCCTTCCCTTTTGAGGTACTCCAAATGGACTATATAGAATTGCCACGGGTTAACAATTTGAATTATGTGCTAGTGGTAATTTGTGCTTTTAGTAAGTGCATTGAGGCTTACCCCACAAAAGAAAACACCGCCATGACAAAGGCAAAGGCCCTTATTAAGGCGTTTTTCCCTCGTTATGGCTTGCCCCGCTTGATCTGGAGTGACAATGGAAGTCACTTCAACACCAAATTGATACAGCTGATACACGACGGTTTGCATATTCGGCAAAGGTTTCATGCAGCTAACCACCCCCAGTCAGCAGATAAGGGTTGAGAAGTACAATGGTACTCTCAAGTTAAAGTTAGCAAAGGTGAAGGAGAGTACTGGGTTGCAATGGCCAGATGCATTACCCCTTGCTTTGCTCTTCACTAGAATGACTGCCCATTCCAGGACCGGATTATCTCCTTATAAGGTAGTTTTCGGTCATCCAGCGAATGTGTGGAGTGTCCCTAGACCAAAGAGATTTTCGGATATTAAGTACCCTTTGTTGGTTGACTATTTGTATGAACTTACTAAAAGCTTACGTTCTATTCACCAACAGATACACGAGGCATGACCTCCAGCATCTGAGGGGCCTGGCCACACAATTCAGCCTGGTGACTATACACTGATTCGAAGCTTTCAAAGAAAGGACGGCTTCGAGCCAAGATGGAAGGGCCCTTACTTGGTCCTCATTGCCACCAGGACGGCGGTGAGAGTGGAAGGTCGGAAGAACTAGGTGCATGCCTCTCACTTTAAGAGAGTGCCTCTGCCCCTGCCCTACGACGCCTGGGTGAGAGAGGGCATTGGAGATCACAAAACTGGAAAGGTACCTCTATATCTTCCGTTCTTGGATGCTCAATTGTTTTGGACGCAAACAGAGGCAGAAAATGATGCTGTGTTAAATGAAGCATTTCCCCAGGAAATAAGGGCTGCTCAGGGTCCCACCTTATCTGATCTCCCAGAACCTGAGTCCCAGTCCTCAACGTCTCCTGAATTTCAGATTCTACTTCGAGATGAGACAGTGCCTGGAAAGGACAGGTATAATTTGCGTCCTCGACGGATAGGTAGTGTACCAAAAGAAAAGTGAGAGTAGTTAGGGATGGACTTCATTGCATAAGACAAGTAAAAAGGTCCTTTGTTTTGCATCTTCCTATTAGATTAGGGATCATAAGATTGGTGCACTGCCAGTGACGCAGGACAGGATAAGTTGAGGGCATCTTACAAGGAGGGAGAGTGCCCTATCCTGAGAACAGTGAACAATTGTCAACGAGCTGCAAAGGTGTGGCTCCACCGCTGTGTGCTCAATAGCACCACCGAGGATTGGACGATAGAAGCCTGCCAGGGAGGCTTAGAACGAACCCTGATTCTTGACCCTTTTGGTGTCTCTCTTTTTTCTTATTTTTTAGTTTTTTTGTGTGCCCTGTCCCATTATTGGCTCTATCTTAAATCGTTTTTTCTTTGACGCTTTAATCTGTGAACATAATTATAGAAACATTTATTTTTTTGGTCGCCCTCTTGCAGCAGATGAACAAGGTCTTGTTGCTCTATGCCCAGGGCGGGTTGGTTTTAAATGGTTGCTCAGGAAAAAGATCTTTTGGGTTGTAGTTATGTTACAGTTCCTATTGGGGGGAGGGAGTCTGTTCTGGGGGTCATGTGTCTTATATCAAGCAGTTCCCTCAGATTGCCAGAAGCGCACTATGCACGGTAGTGTTTTCTGGATATCCATCGAAAATTCTTTGGGGATAACACAGCTTGTTAACCTACGGATTCTGTTACAAGTTTATGGACAGCTTATCTGATAAGAAGTAGACTGGACGCAGTAGAAGGTTTCCAGAAGTAGTATTTATTGTAGGGGTACAGAGAGCCATCCCAGCTGGCACATCCAAGGCACAAGCAGAAACTGCCACTGAAGGAACACTCGGAGCAGGGTGCTTGGCAAACACTCCAGGTGGTGACATCACTAGGTTCTGGCTGAGCTCTGCCAACATCATATCACCACATTATCCTTTTACTTTTGGGTACATCCTTTCTTCCATTATCACATTCGGTGGTACTGCTATGGCCAGAAGTGAACGTGCTAGAGAGTATTTTGGATGTAAATTACTGATTTTATCCCATTTGACAGCGGCAGCTTTGCGGGATATCACCACTCAGTTAGAAAGTATGCGCATATACTCCGATCAAACTAGGTATGCTGTTGATTTTATTCTAGCTAAGAATGGTAGAGCATGCGCTGTCATAGTAGATCAGTGTGTGGTCGTCATCACGAATTTGGAAAAAAATTACCCATCATATTTTAGACATTTTGGAGAACGTCAAGGGCATGGAGAGCGGCAATTGGAGTTGGTCCTTGTTTGGTGGTTGGGGCTGTATCTTAGAGAAAGAGAATGTGATATATTTCATTGTTATTCTAATTTGCTGCTGTGTCCTGATACAGTGTCTTCCTTTATGTTGTTCCTATTGTGCCCCCTATCTTGCACTCAAAAGAAGTTTGATTCATGATACAAATGCTAAAATAATGCTTCAACAAGAGCTTGACACCCTCATGCATTTGGATGAGGGTGTTTTTGGATCAAGTACTTCCCTTGCCGATTCTGTTTCTGACGTTACTCGTGTTGCTGAGGATTAATACCGTAACCTTTTCCAGTGAACTTTATTACTATATGTAATAATATTTGACCACATTATTGTTTATCCAATAAAGTTTCTCTTAGTTATTAGAATTGTAAAGACCCTTACCTGATACCGCAAATAAACATGATTTAGCTAATAAATGCTTAAAGGAGGGTCTGATAAAATTGAAATGTAGTTTTGCTTTTTACTCGTGTTTTACTTCATATTATGTTAGCATTTATATGGCTAATACATTATATTTACATATTGTGTGTAAGATGTAATGAGTTGACACAGATGTTACGCCAGTTAGGTTGAAATCTGTGCCATTTTAATTAGAAGGACGTCATGTTCTGATGTAGTCGAAACTGATACTTGCATACTCTAAACTGTATTTTGCTCATTTATGAGAAATGGTTCTTGGTAAGTTTTGTTTCTTCAATGCCCATGTTAGCTGGTTAGCGCATGCTTTTCCTTTTAGATCAAGACCTTCTCCCACCTGTCTAGAGGGGAGGATAGGCCAGACAACCTTGAAATGTAGATAGCTTGTACCAGGCTGCAGCATCGAGACTTATGTTCTGTACCCCCATCGTATTACAACACCCACCAGTGTTTTTCCACGGTAGGCGGGTCTTTGTGGACTTCGCAACATACATAATGTAACTTGATGCATGTAAACGCCAGTTCCTCGTCAGCCACCATAGGAGGCTGGTCTGATTTGACTCCACTGCAGTGTACTCAGTGAATAAACGAGTTTGCTTGTATTCTCTACTGCATCATTGACTCTTCATTCTTTGAAGGCTAGAGGAGGTCGAGAGTGGCCCAGGTAGCCCTAATTGGGTCACTTTCTTCAGGAGAACGGGTTTTTGTTTAGGTCTCTGCGCTTGGTTCAGCATGCAACTTATGGTATAGGGCCTCCCTATTTACAGGAAACGTTTCAGACACCAACCTCACCACCTTCTCCATTTATCTGGTGAACGAAATATGGCTCTTCCCAGGTTCAATAAATCTCGAAGCAGAGCTTGAGCTTTCTGTTATTTAACAGCCAAATATTGGAATCATCTACCTGCTGCCCTGAAAGAGATGATCCCTCATCTGGCTTTTAGAAAAGCATTGACAACCTGCCTGTTTAAATAATCAATAGGGGAAACTGCTGTTACTCACTTATGCTACTGCACGATAACGCTATTTTTCAGAAACAGTTTGTGTTTTATAAGAGGAAATAACATAAGATATATCGTGAACAACATACTTATGTCCCTCCATGTTGCATCATTTCCTGTAACAGCACAAGGCTAAAGGTTGAATGATGTCAGTTTGTATGATGTCAGTGGGGTCAAAGGTCATGTGAGATCACTTCCTGTAATGTAATCAAAGGTCAAAGGAACCAAGCACAATAGAGATGGCGTTTTTAGGAGCAATACCCTTTCCCAGGGTTTGTTTCCTTGCTATTTCAGACTGAACTGCTGCTCTTTCCCTTCCTCCAAAGTAATGGACAGAAGTCAGTAGGAGTGAGAGGGTTGAGCTGTGTTGGATTGTGGCACCTGGTGATTCCAGTTTGCATCCGGATCCGAATTTGCAGTTCATTCAGGGTAATTCATTCTCTCCAGTCTCCATGCAGCGTAACCAGAATGCACTTCAGCCACGTCTGCGTTGGGCAAGTTACACCATCTTCCCAGACAAATCTTGTGAATCTTTTGAAACTGTAAAACTTACACCCATGAGAAAAATACTATTGAATAACTCTCTAAAATGCGACGCATAGCACAAGTTCAAAATCCATCAAGGCTGTGTTAGGCCTTCCATCCTTCAGAGGTTAGGAAATTGAATACCATTAAACTGGATAATAATAACTACTACCTGTTATTTACATTGCATGAAACAGCAAACTTGTTTTATGAAATACTACATTAAGACAGGTTATTATTATGATAAGTGTATGAAAATATGAGTATGTATTTTAATTAATGAATGGTTAAACAATTCATGAACTTTCTAACGCTCATACAATCTTTTGGCCACTCCACACCAAAATGAACACTTTATGGAATCCGGTTTACAATTTTGTTGTAAAAAGAATGTGATTGACATGTTTAGGCAAGCAATCCAAAGGGGTAGACCTTTCTCAGAGTAGAGCGACCCCCGTGCTCTAGGTAAAATGGCGAATCAAAAAATAGTATAATTTCATATTGACCTTTGATCTTGCTCACTTCAGACACATCTTTGAATTGTCACAGTTTACAACTCTTTAGTGGGCTTATTGCTGCAGAGTGTTTATATTGTGGTTTTGGCGAAGGGAAACCCTGATGAACCCTACACTTTCTTTCATTTCCATGTGGTCTGCCCGTTTTAGGTCTCTCCTATGAAAGTGCATGCGCTGTCAAATGCAAAACATTTTGTTAGCTTACACTGGCCTTGGAGCCTGTCCATTGCTTACCATTGGTTAGCTTCATTGTCACTCTCATTTCCTTGCTTCTGTTTGATCAGCGTGTGCCTGCTTCACTTCATCTTCGTGTGTTTGTCCCTCCCTGGGCAGAGCACAGGTACTGCTTCCATCCCCAATGAATGCGCTACCAGTACTCATGCTTTCGGGTTGAGATTCTCCCATCCCTCTTGTGCACTGTGTTTCATCACCTATGTTTCTAGCCCCCTCCCACCCTCATTCCACTGTCCCTCAGGTTGCTTTCTCACTCCTGGCCTTCTGCCGCTATTCATGTTGGCCAATCCCCACCCACCATAATATAAAAAGTGCTCTGACCTGCCAATACCAGCATTGTTTTTTGCTGAATAGAATGATCATCCACTGGTTGGCCATAAATAAGGAGTGACTTACATTAACTCACTTTAATGACTCTGCGCATACGTTATACAGCCTATCTAGCAGTGGCGGCTGGCATGTCCTGAGGGTGGTGTGGCGGGGGCACATTAGAAAGTAAAAGGCACTTACCTTTTCTATGAGCACGACGTCCTCATCGATCATCATCTCTTCAAGGCAGGCAGGCTCCTGACTCTCAAGCCAATCCTGGCGCTGCTCTCATGAACCACGAGTGCAGGGCTAAGATTGGTGGGAGCGGCCTCTATCAGCGCTCAAAGAGCACTGGAATCCTTGGTTTTCCCCAACCCAGCTGGGTTAGAGAGGTTTAAAATGTGCATGCCTGGCTGCCCATCTCAAGACAGCTGGAGAAAGAGACACAGATTTTAAACTCAAGAGCACAAAACTCCCTGATGCCACTCTGCAGCAATGGACCCACCCCGTCCTGACACTCTTTTTGGGATGGGTTGGTTGCTAAAAAATAAAATCATATGAAATAAACTTTATTCCCATTGTATTTTTCAGCTCTGGCCTGGGGCTATTGTTTGTTGGTGACGCTCCACCTCACGAGGACCGGTAACCAAGTAGGTGTGAGAAGCGGGGCGAGATCTTGAACTGAAGACCGCCCACAGTCTCCTACCGGTCCTACGTGACACTCGTACCCTCCAACAGCAGGATGGATGTTAACAGCTAACAGATACACTTACTGTTATACACACACGAGGAGTAGCTACTCTGCCCTCGCATCAAAGATAGGATAGGGACCCCCCCTTCCTATCCAATCATTCAGAGGGGCGAACCCCTTGCCCTGAAGAAAGTCCAGGACCTATATGGCCACCCAGGAATGAAACATGTTGGCACCAGGGTCCTAGGACCATAACACTCCTACAGACCCGTTTTTTACAATTTTTAATAACCCAGACAGACCCAAGAATAAAGGGACATCAGGGGTCTGCCTGAGGTATCTTAATCTTTAAGCCCCCCTGACCTTCATTTATCAAAATAGCTCCCAACACTGTGGTCGATCCCACCCCGCCGTGTAGGAGTCGGGGTGACCCGATGATGAAGCATGACACCACTAGGGTATGTGAGGGTAACTAAATAAATGTTAAGATTTCCCTCCCCACATTTATGGTTGAGTTAGGTACAACCTTTCACTAGAGAGGCCCTTGATAATCTTTCCCCTAATTTTTGCCAAAATCATTTTTGCCAAAATTCCCCTTTTTTCCCATGTGGAGTTTGTCAACTAAACACCACTGACCACTAGTTGGTCTAATGGAGTATCTTTTGTGATAAAAAAAAGAAATTGTTGATGGCCCTGAGACTTCTTAATATGAGGCAAGCACACACAAGCCCGTGGAAAAACTTCACAAGTAGGATACACAGTAAAGTCCAGTCCTTTCCCTCTCAAAAGCAGAAGCAGCAACTGCAGGCCAACCCAGCAAAGCAACACACAGCGAAAGGCGCAGTATTCCTCCTTACAGCTCTTCAGCTCTTCTCCTTGGCAGAGTCTCCTCTTGATCTAGAAGGGTTCTAAAAGTGTGGCATTTTAAGTCCAATACTTCTACCTCTTTTGGCCTTTGAAGTAGGCATTCTTCAAAGGATTGTCTTTGTAGTGCACAAGTTCTTGTCCTGACTGGTCTTGGCTCCAGACACACATCAGGGTTTGGAGAAAGCATTGTGACAGGCCAGTCACAGCCCTATTCAGGTATCAGTGACAACTCCTCCCACCACTCTAGCTCAGGAAGACCCATCGGCCTGATATTGGTCCATCAGGATATGCAGGGCACACCTCAACTCCCTTTGTGAGACTGATAAAGCTGGATTCTTATTGTATCTTACCATCTCTAAGAATCCTCAGGTTGACTGAACCTTTTTACCTGCTGAATAGTATGAAGGGAAGAACATCCAATTTCTCTATATAGCCAATTAAACTTCAATTTTATACTCCAAAGATCACTGACTCCGAATTCCAAATTTAGGGGTTTATTACAAAGCCAAAAATAGTTGCACATACAGGCACCTCATCACGAGGTTAAGGAAATAAATGGGCACTAATGCAATGAATATCCTACGCAGGAGTCTCACCCGACTCAGAATAAGGAGAATAGTTAACTCGAAAAGCATCAGGCAAAAAATAAATGCTCCAATCACTATGTTAGACTTCATTAACCTAAAAGGAAAAAGCAATTAGTCTATCCCTACACTATCTCTAAGGTGACATCCCTACTTAGCATTATTCCCAGGCAAGAGAGAAAAGGTGTCAGTAGTGAAGACTTCCTTAGAGCTACACTCACTTTGCTTAAATCAATAGCCAAAGCTATAGTGCTCGTTCTGAGATGCTCCTTCTAGCTTCCCATCTAATCCTCAACTGCTTCACCCTGCGGGCACTGTCCCTAATACAAAATCACAAAACAGTAGAACACACCATCGTCACACCTCTTCGGCCAGTTCTCTGTACTTTTCCATCGAAACTCTTACTTCATCCAAAGACCGTTGGAATGGCCTTGGGTCCCAGGCACCTTCTCCGCTGAAAGTATTGTATCTGTATTCCAGTGTAGTCCCATGTTTGCTTCTCCTACCATCCTAACTCCTAACACAAAGGATTAGTCTTCGTAACAAGCTATGTGTCCTTGCACCTGCAACAGAAACTTATAATCGGAAAACTTTCCACTGGCAGAATTTTCTTACTGCTTCTAAATGAGAACCTTCCCAAGGGAACACTTTCGGTCTACAATATTCAGCTAACATTAGAAACAAATAGGCCTTTCTCTTAAACGTATATGCGATCAGGCCTTTACACATTTAAACACACAATTCTAAAATCACCCTATAAGCATTGATTTCATTATACTTCATACAAGAATAAGCAAAACTACACGTGCAGACTTTAATATGGTGCACATTTAAACCTAATGCATCACATTATACGTGAACTAATTCAATATACATCATCTAAAATACTTTTCCAACTAAACACTCATGTGTGACATGATTACATTTCTATTCACACTATTATATGCTGCTTTAGTACTACATTTTTAATGTCCACACATTAATGCATTCCTTTAGATATACGGGTACGGACTACCTGTGATTATGATGCACCCCTACAATTTTCTGAATAACATGACGCTCTATCATGACTATCTAGAGTATATGCAGAAACAGGCCACTGAGAGTCTAAACAAGACATTGATTCTGCAGGCAAGCAGATGTACAGGATGGTAAAACAAGAAAATGCCACTTTCTAAAAGTGGCATTTTCAAACACACAATTTAAAAACCACCTTTACTAAAAGATGTGTTTCTAAAATCTGAGTTCAGAGAGCCCAAACTCCACATCTCTAGCTGTTCCCAATTGAAGGTTACGCTTGTAAAATGTTACAAGGCTGCTCCAATGATAGCTTATGAGAGAGCTAGTCCTTGTAATAGTGAAAAACTAAATTAGCAGTATTTCACTATCAGGACATGTAACACACCAGTACATGTCCTACGTTTCACATACACTGCTCCCTGCCCATGGGGGTACCTTGGACCTACCTTAGATGTCAGGGTCAGCTTTGGTACTGGTGGTGCCCTGTGCGACAATTTTTGTCGACGCCCCCCCATGACTACCTCGCCATGGATTCCCTCACTACCACCATTTGACAATACCCCCCAAGTCTCCATAACCACTGTCTCTTAGATTCATTTAGTTTTATAGCACCCCTCATACCAGTTTAGGGACTCAGAACACTTTACATCACACATACGTTGCACGGAGACAATCATGCGTGTGTAAATCAGTGTATAGGAAATGTTACCTAAGACAGTGGACTACAATGTGTAGGAGTCACATGTCATCCATACTGGTAGGCAGTGTCATTTAAAAGTCCTTGGTCTGGAAAAGCACAAATTCTGAATTTTAAATGTAACATCATTGTTAGGGGTTTTCTTTAATAATAAGAATTGATTTCTACCCAAATGAAACTTTTTTGCAATATTAGGAGGAGGAAAGACTAGGCAAAAAACATGTAGCTGCAAATTACTTCTTGCAGTTTGCATGAGCTCTTTGATGGCAGTTAATAGCTCACTTCTCTATATTAGGATTTTAACTTTAAAACTGCAAGCAACAAAAGCATCTTGCTGACAGAAGCGATAACCCCTTGACCTATTTATAGTGTATGCAGAATGGGACACTGTTCTTTGCAGCAGGCATATTAACTTTCTTCGCTATGATGAGTTAAAACTTTCACCAGACAAAGTTCTGGTCTCTCTCCAGGAACAACATTCGCGCAATAAACAGACCACACCGTGTCTTAAGCGTAAAAGGCCATTTATTAGGACCAGGCTGCACAACAATAAACAATAACCAAACATTACCTGAATAACAACTTTCCCCCAACACTCTACCATCCTTCACTCCTTTCTCCCACTCCACACTCCTCTTTTGTACCACGCCATGCCCCTTCCGTTCCTCACCATTCCACAAACCTCTTTGCATCCTCCCCGCTCTCCTCGGCCATTTCACTCACGCCTCCATTACCCCCACCTCGTTCACTCTTCCCCCCCGAGGGATGGGTGTGCCCGCTAATGACTCCCCCCACCCCTCCAAAGTACTGCCAACCAGGTAGCCCTCTTTAGGGCGGATACCTGCCCCACCCCCTAGGCCGGGACCCTTCAGACAACCCCCCCGCTCACACATCCCTGCGACACCAAATTGCCTCATTCCAGAGCTTGCTGACCACATCCCTCATCTCCATCATGTAGTAGGCGTTCCCCAGTCTGGACAGATGCACCCCGTCATCCCTAAATAACAGTGGTTCCTCCAGTTGCAGTCCCGGGCGACCGATCACCTTAATGTCTTTTTCCCCACAAAAAACGCGCATAGCTCTGTTAAGTTTCCGTCGCGCCTTTTCAATTGCCCGATGCTTAACAGCGCCTCTCCAGATCCTCCTCGGAACAAATTCAGTCCAGGCAATGCAAGTCCCTGCCAGCCTGTGCTTCATTACCTCCAAGTCTCTTTGCATCAGCTGTAAGAGCGCCAAACCCGACAGCCGAACCAAATCATTCTCCCCCAAATGGACGATCAACAGATCCGGGCAACCCTTCTGTGGGACCATCTTCGCAAGCCAGGGCAGTAGTGCCCCCCATCGCATTCCCCCTTTTCCCCACCAGTGCACCTCGTGATGTTGTGCTTTGAGTCCCAGGTTACGGCCGTACACCTGTTGCTCCGCGTATTTTGACGCCCAGTGCACAAAGGAATGCCCCACAATCCATGTGACCATCTTGGCCCCAGGTCCTCCCACGCAACCTAAGGGAGAAACAGATGTTAGAGACACACAAAAAGAAAGCCACTCCCATCCCCCACAGTCCCCAACTCCCTGCAACCCGCCCTATCACTTCCGCACATAACGCTCACAGCACCGTGACCTCCATCTCCCAATCTGCCGAATCCTATCCCATGACCACCCCAGCCGGGCTGCCGCCGTCGCAGCCCCAATCCGAAACGAGTGAGTGCCAAAACCAGCCGGCTCCAAACCCAAACGCACCAATGCCATACGTAACACCGCCAACAACTGCCCCGCCGTCACCCGTGCCCCCGACCTGTGACAGAAAATCTCCCCTTCCCCTACCTGTGTAGTACGCACAAATGACTGCCACTCAGCCACCGGGCATACAGTCCCTCCACCATTCTCGTTCAACCATACCCACTTGTCCCGTCCCAACTGATCTGTCTTGGACCGACCCATCCAAATGCCCAGTCGCCCCATATCCACTCTGATCTCCTCATACCTCCGCCCCTCCCCAGCACGCGTGCCCAACAATTCCGAAACCCGAAATGCCCCAAAAAACATCCAAATCATACACAAGCGAAAGATTCGAACCTCAAACTCATAATAACAACAGAGCGGCAACGCCGCAACCAACTGGACCAACACCTCAAACGTTATGGCCTCCCTCGGAACAGTCCCCCCCGCTCTCTCCCTGCCCCAACCCCGCAACACCCTACTAACAATCACACTTTTGGTAGGGTCAAAACCAAAAAACAAACAGCAATAAAAGGACACCCCCGCCAACTTTCCTGAAATGGTTGCAGCCGACAACCCCTTGTCCACGCAGTGCAGCACAAACTGTAACACTCCTTGCTCCACTGTCGCCTGTTCCCCAGAGGCAGAATCCCTGCTCCAGCCCATAAAAGCTCCAAACTCCACCCACGCCAGTCTGTAGGTCCGCCTGGTGGTAGCAGCAACAGAATTCTCCACTAGGCCTACCACCCTCACTCCCCTAGGGCCCAAATGCCATCCGGCAGCCCCGTCTTGCACAGATCTGCTCCAGGTGCCAATCGCCGGAATCGCTGCCACTGCGAACGAGACAAAGCATCTGCAATGTCATTATTCGCCCCCGGAACATGCTTGGCTCGAAAAATCACATTCAGACGCAAACACTTCAGCATGAAACTTCTCAACAAACGCAACACCCTCAGGTCCCTTGCCCTCTGCCGGTTGACCAACTCGACCACCGTCATGTTGTCTACATGAAACAACACCGCCCTGTTTTGAAACTCAGGACCCCACACTTCCAGAGCCACCAACAAAGGAAAGAATTCCAAAAATGCAATGCTCCTCCCCTGCTTCCTCCAGTGATCCGGCCAGGCCTCTGCGCACCACCTCCCATCCCAGCCGCATCAGAGTAAATTTGGATTTGCCAAACCGTGTTTTCCTCCACAAAGTCCAAAGAGACCCCATTGAAATCCATCAAGAACAACAACCATGTCCGCAGATCCGCCCTCACTCCCATGGAGATCCTGACCCTGTGGTGTGGAAGCACTGCCCCCGACGTGGCCATGCCGAGCCGTCTGCAGAAAGTCCGTCCGGCCCTGACCACCCTGCACGCAAAGTTCAAGAACCCCAACAGCCGCTGCACCGCCCGTAACGCGATCCGTTTCTCACCAATCGCCCATTGGAGGCACTCCTGAATTTCCACTACCTTTGCGGCCGGGAGCCTTGCTGTCCATTGAATGGAATCCAGCTCAATGCCCAAGAATGTCAAAACGCAACACGGCCCGCTTGTCTTTTCAGGTGCCAAAGGGACCCCAAATTGCCTCGCCAACTCCTGGAAACCCGACAGAGCCCTGCCACAGTCCCCCGAACTCGCCCTCCCGAGGAACAGGAAATCGTCCAGATAGTGCGTGACATCCCGATGCCCACTCAGCTGCGTAAATGGCCACTGCAGGAAAGTTCTAAACATTTCGAACAATGCGCATGAAATCGCACACCCCATGGGCAGGACTTTGTCCACGAAGATGGCTCCCCCGAACTGCATCCCGAGGAGCGCAAAATCCGCAGGGTGTATAGGCAGCAAGCGGAAAGCCGACTTCACATCGCATTTCGCCAATTCCGTCCCCTGCCCACACACCCGCACAAGGCGGATCGCATCATCCACCGACGCATAAAGCACCCGGGAATCCTCCTCCGCGATGAAATCGTTCACAGACTGTCCCTCAGGCCATGAAAGGTGATGAATCATGCGAAACTCACCCTCCTCCTTTTTTGGCACCACCCCCAATGGAGAAATAATCAAATCCTCCATTGGCCAGTCATAGAAGGGGCCTGCAATCCTCCCCTCCTCCACCTCCTTCGAGAGTTTGGCCGCCACCACCCCCGGCAATTCCTTCGCCGATTTGAGATTGTCGGCCCATCTCCGTGATCTGGGACCTTGATAACCGACCCGAAAACCTTCCGTAAAGCCCCACTGAATCTTCAAGGCTGCCTCCCTGTCCGGGTAAAGGAAGAGCCACGGGGCCATCGCCTCCACCTTAACCGGTGTAGGGGCCCTTCTGTCCAGCCTGCCCCCTACCCTTGGCATTCCGCCATTGTTCGGACAGAGTGGTGAGTGTAAAACAATGCATAAGGGCGTGCTTCCCCCCGCACTTAGAACACCCGTGCTTAAACTTGCACGGGTACCTGGAACAATATCCCCGATTGTAGCTCCAACAGGCCCCGGTAGTGTAAGTGCCGGGCTTGCTAGCCTGTCCGGCACCCCCTGTACTTGCTGTGGTCCCCCCCGCCCCACTGTGGGCGGGACGCGATTGAAAAGACCGGTACGTGACCGGTAAACCACTCGCCGTGTGTGTCGATGCGGATGAATGCGTGGACGCCATCCATTGCATCCATAATTCTTGGTCCACCTCACCCCAGTGCTTCTCGGGGTTCGCGCTGACCCTCGCCCTGAATTCCTCATCATAACTCAGCCAGGCGAAACCCCCAAACTGCATTTGAGCCTTCCTAATTATGTCCATATACTTCAATAATGCGATTGCCCTGTCGGGATGCTTCTCGCAATATATGCTCGCATAAATGAGAAAGGCCGAGGTCCAATTCTCCATGTTCACCGGTACCCTCGGCCGCCTAGTCAGCTCCCACTCCTCCTCCTTTGAGCCCTCCTTGGCCTGCACCTCCCTATGCAGTAATTTAAACACGTCCACGTACTCGTGTTTCCAGATCTTACCCTTAATCTTTTCTGACAGATGCGACCCCAAAGGCATAGCCAGGCCCATGTAGGGCAGCTTTTTCGGGAGCTTACTCCCTGACGTGTCCCCCTTGCCCTCGTCCTTCTCCGTCTGCACCCCAGCCGAAGTCACCGCCTTGCCCCCGACCGATTTGTCCCTGATCATGAGCCCGCCCTTCGGAGCCTCCCCAACGTCCCTCACGGAACCCTCTCCCACCCCTACCGACCTACAAGCCTTCTTCCTCCCACCTTTGGGGCCCCCATCCCACACAGACCACCAAGCCTGCTCACCTGTCAATGTCGGATGGCGCTCGCTGGGCCGTCCTCCGGAGGGGGCCGCCCGTCGTGTCTCTGCCGTCACTTCGTCCGCCGGTCTCTGGGGCACCTGTAACACACCAACCGCTCCGTTGTCCTTGCCAGCGCCCGTCCTGTCACAGTCATCCCTCACCTCCCCGTCCTCAAGCTCATCACTGTCCGCCTCATAATCCAACTCCACCTCCGCCTCCACACTTTCAGGCACCCACAGCACCTCTTTCACCGCTCTCTTCACACCCTTGCCACTCACAGAGCCAGACACCCTTGACCCCTTCACCCCCGCAGCCGTTGCCCGCTCCCGCGCCGGAGGGATGGCCGCCGCGGACCGCCCTACTGCTTCTGGACGGCAGCATGGGGCCGTCTTGCGCCCCGCCGTGCTCCCCCGGATTCTGCCGACAGCCGCCGGCTTGGATCCCCCCTGACCCCCCAGGCCGCTCGAACCTGAGTGGGCCCCGGCACCATCGGGCCTCAAAGCCGTCCCGGCCGTCCCTGCCTGCCCCTGCGACCCCCTGACTTTCCCCCCACCCGCAACCTCGCCTTCTCCGCCCTCACCAACTCCTCCTGCTCCGCCCACCTCTCTTCCTCCGATGTGGGCGACAGGGGCCCCTCGACCTCGTCCTCCCACACCGCCCCCGCCCGCCTCGCGTCGGCCACTTGCGCCAAAATGAGCTGGTCCTGGAGCCTGTCCTCCCATGTCCAAGTGCCCCAACCCGGGAGCAGAGGGGGGGGGGCGGGAGCCAAGAAACCCCCCTTCCGGCGGCCCAAAGCCGAACTGCATGGGCATCACCTGTTGCAAAACCCCCCCGGACGGACCATAGATAGCCCCCCCTCCCTGCCGCCCCACACCAAACCCTGCCACACATGGGGTAAAGGCCCGAGACCACCAAGACAAATCAAGGGGCACATCCGCCGCCGCAGGCCCCCCGCCCCCTCCGTGCCAACCACCGCGCATTCTGCCCCCCCTGTAGCCCTCAAACCTCCCCCTCCCACAACCGCCCCGGCCTCAGCCCCCCCGCCCTCCCCCGTCGGCAGTAGTCCATCCCCAGGCCCCACAACCCCCAGGCCCGCCGCACCAGTCAACCCACCGGCCCGACCGGCCTCCAACAGTGCCCCCGAGAGCTGCTCCTCCGCAGCCAGAGCAGAAGACACGCCCCCTTCAGCCTCATGGGCATGGAAATCCAACGGGGGGAAACGAAGACGAGAAGGCAGGCCCCTGCACCGGCCTCCGCGCGCCCGACACGCACGACGAGTGCCCCGCGCAGACCCGAGTGAGACAGCGGCGGCGGCGGCTCCTCCTGACATGCCAGTACCGCCGCCGCCACCCCCGCTGAAGCCACCCGCGGGGCCCTCTCAAAGCCCACACATGCCTCCCCCAGCACACCGGGCCGGAGGAGATCCTCCCGCCCGGCCCGCCCCAGGACCAACAACGCCCGCCTCACCTCCTCAGCGGCCGCCACACCGTCGCTGCCGTCGTACGCCATACCCGGCCGCCCCTGCCTGACACACTCAAACGGCTGGACACGCCGAAACCGGACCAGGCCCTAGACCTACACTACGCCCCATACAATTCCTTCGCTAAACCCTCCCGATGGTGCCGAGCGCAGGAAGAGGAAGTCGCCTTCCTCCCCTGCGCTCATATACCCACCCCCTAACTCCACCCCTTGACCCTGCCTGGTCCTACCCCTGCGCGAATGACCCCGGGGGAAGACTAGTCTGCGACTCTGCTTCCCCCCGGGTCCCGGCATAATCACCAGAGTGATCGTGACATTTTTAATGATGCTTGAAAATTGCTTGGACAAGGAACGTGACATCTGGAGCTTTTAAAACAATAAGCATGGTGCCCCCATCCCAAGTCAGCGCCCGCTGTGGTGGCACAGATCGCACCGCGCTAGAGCCGGCCCTGTTAGGGGTGCCCTACATGTAGTGAAAGGGAAGGTTTGAGTTTAGCAAGTGGGTACACTTGCCAGGCCAGCAGTTTAAAACTGCACCCACTGATACTCCAATGGCAGGCCTGAGACAAGTTTACAGGGCTACTCATGTGGGTGGCACCACTAGTGCTGCAGGCCCAGTGCACTTTACTAGGGACATAGCAGTAAATAAAATATGCCAGTCATGGATAACCAATTAGAATCATAAATCACAGGGAGCACTTGCACTTCAGCCCTGATCAGTAGGGGTAAAGGGCCCAGAGTACATAAACCAGCAAAAACGAAGTCCAGCATAACATCAAAAATACATGAGGTAGAGGCAAAATGGCTGAGGACCCCACACCAAGGATATCACGTCTAACAGTCTGTGGGTGCATGTTTGCTAGTAATCCATTTAGATACTGTGCCTTAATTAGCTCCTCTAAAGCTCCATTACAAGAGGGCCAGAATTATATGCATTAGCTCTCGCCAACACAGGAACAACCAATGATGTTGATATCAGCCAATCAAGAGGAGAGAGAGGGGCGCATAACCTCTGAAGGTAAGATTTGGGGAATAACACGTGGAACCTAGGGTTTTTTTCGCACGGATTCCCCCATGTATTTCTCAAATTTCGTCTGGGGTGTTCCAGCAGATTGTGTAATCCTGATGGGGTCCATACTCCTGTTACAGGTGCCTTTATAATATACAGGGCACTCCAAATAGCCTCTGTGTGCGATGAGCGCGTGCACTGCACACACGCTAGCCCTTTTAGCTGTGCCAGTGGTTGCTCTCGGGAGTAATCCACTAAGGATCAAAAATGGGATGCAGAGTAGCTGGATTTAACCAAGCAGATCGTAAAACCCTTCACGTTTGTGACATCATTGAGGGTATGAACTTGCCGGTAGCGTTTGTAGTGAATTCCGAGCCGCTTGGTGCATTCTTACCCTTCCCAACAGCAGCATAGCAACCCTCCTCGGCTTGGTTACCTTGGGATACAGATTGCACCCCGGGGATGCCCCTGGAATCTGATTTCCAAATAACCACTTTACTCCTCGCGTCCTATTAAGAGAAGTGCGCTGGCAGGCGAGTCAGATGCAATTAAAAGAGTCACCCATCCATTTAATGTCCTTGTTAATTTCACAGATAAAGGTTATGAAGATTTTCCACGCTGGCTGGCGCCCGGAATGTAAATGGGTAATTAGTTTCAGCCGGGAATCGGCAGAAGAATGCGCGCCGCTATGTACACCTGCCATTAAAGGTCTCAGAGTTGCATCATGGCACTCTGTGTTCTTCCTGTTGGCCGGGTTGTACCAGGACAGTCTGGGGCTTCGTGTAAACGCTGAATGGGCGCCGTGTCAAAGACGAAGAACAACAATGAAATGTGTCAAGTCACAAAATGGCCCACTCAGGCTTAGTCTTTGGCCTCTGGACTGCTGGCAAGTGAAACTTTCATTCTTATCCGTAAGAGCAGGCTGGAAGCATCGAGCTCAGTCTATTTCCAAGAAGTGCCGAAATAATTTGTTCCCCACCCCCACATTTTCTAAGACTGCATCTTTCAAAAAAAGTTACCCTTGTCTTTTATTTGAGACAATTGTCATTGCCATTGTTAGAATTGGCCCTTTTTGCAGGGTCATCCTCAAACTTTTTGCCTTCCTCCTGGTATTTTTTCTGACCTGATGTTGGTGGTTTTAGGACTCTGGGCACTTTATCACTGCTGTCCAGGGTAGAGTGCATGTGCTCTCTATGGTAAACGTGGTAAGATTAGTCTATACCTGTTTGGCGTATTTAATTTACCTATCAGTGCCTTGTAAAGTGGCATCTCATATACCCAGGGCCAGTAAATTAAATGCTACTGGTGGGCTTGCAGCGCTGCTAGCGCCATCCACCAAAGTAGCCTTTCAAACCTGTCTCAGGACTCTGCCGTTGCAGGGCCTGCGCACACAGTTTACTGCCGCTGTGACGTGTCACCTAAAGTGGGTGCCACATCTGTGACTCCCCTTTTACTACATATCAGTAACCCCTAAGGTAGGCCCTAGCTAGCCCTATGGGCAGGATGCGCTGTAGCTAAAAGGTAGGACATGTGCCTAAACTGTGTGGCATTTCCTGGTAGTGACAAACAGCCATTTTGGTTTCTCACTACTGTGAGGCTGCCTTCTCATAGGAATGCATTGGGGATTCTCTGATATGTGTGTCAGTGGTAATTCCTGATATGAGAAGAGTAGCATGATCAAGTTTGGTATGTTTGGAATAGTGGTAATAAATGCTGCGTAATGGTGTCCGCAGATTTATTATCACTATTTTAGAAATGCCACTTTTAGAAGTGGCCATTTCTGTGTGTGATGTGTCTTTGTGCCTGCCTGTCGTGTATTGTATGTCTGGCTCTTTAGTGACAGGGGCTGGGGAGGTGCAGTGGCTCCAGAGGGGCTGGGTGAGTCAACGCTAGGCTGAATAGGTTGATTTGCATTAGGAGTAGTGGGAGGAGTAGCCCCGGGACCTGAATAGGACTGTGCCTGCCTTACATAATGCTGGCTCCCCCCCTGTGGTGTGTCTGGGAACAGAGCCTACACTTACAAGAGGACTGTTGTGTACTTGTTAAGTGCCCCCCAGAACTGGTTTGGGCTAGGGGTAGTGCCCTGTGCCAGGGCAGAACAAAGACATTATGGGTATAAATATTGGGGCTGTGACCCCATGTTTGTTGGTACCTGCTTGGAGCTGAGAGAAGAGGACTGCTGGGCGCCAAGAGGAACTGCCACGAGGGACGTCCCCTCTGCTGGAGGGCCCTGTGAGCTGGCCTACCTGGGCCCAGCTCTGCCCTTTGTGACTTTCAGGCCGTAGCGCTAGGTGTGCGATTGATCTCTTTGAGAGGCTAAACTTATCGTGGAGGAGAGGGAACAGCCGGTGTGCGTGTCGGCGCCCCCTCCTTTTCGCCAAGTACCGGTGAGGCATAGAAAGTTGCTACAGGAGGGAGGAGCTGTGCCAGGGAAGTGTTCCCCCTCCCTAACCTCCAGGGAGAGTGCCGCTTGGTAAAGCAGCCTGTAGGATTTTCTCTTGGTGCCTGGCTTCGCCGAGGAGAGCACGCCAGGAGGAGGACCAAGGATTTGAGCCCGACGGAGACTTCGCTCCGTATTCTCGGGCCGTTAGGAAGTCAGGCAGCAGACGCCTGACTATGGGCGGAGTTCCCTCGAGAGGGAGAACCGGAAACCGGATGCCCGGCAAAGACCGAGCCTGGTTGTGGGCAGGGCCACAGAGAGCGGACCCGACAGAGACTTTGCTCCGATTTTGGGAGCCGCGGACCAGCGTGCCAGAATAGAAGGCCCTGGGCCGCGTGAAACTGCCCCAGTGACAGCAGAGATAGGCCGTGGGCCAACGTCAGCCAAGGGTATGGGTGTGGCCGGAGTCGGGTGGGTGTCGTTCCCCCTCATGGCGCCTACCTGAAGGCACACCTTGTGGAGCAGGCCAAATGCAGACTGCTGCAAGCTTCCTCTCATCTCCCCGGTGAGAGAGACCTGCAATTGTGGGCCTACAGGGAGAGGGGCCGCGTCTGGCCCCATTGGCCTGAGAGTAGTGGCTGGGCCCCTCGTCCGTATTAGTGATAATGGTCCCTTCTTTCTTGGGGGGCATAAGGGGGTGAACCTCAGCTGGGGCCCGCGCTCCTCCTCCGGGATAGAGGAGGTGCATCGGAGGTCCCGGTTGGGATCGGGGATTACTGCATTCCTGGTCGAAGGCGGGCAGAAGGCCCAGAAGCCTACCAAGAGGGGATCAGGGTAACGAGCCGTAGTTCGGAAGTTTGTACTATGGAAAGTGTGTAACTCATGCCCTGCTTATGATTTATGTGGGTCCTGGGACAGATGCTCACTACGATGCACACTGTAAATTCACATGTCTTGTGCTCTGAGATAAGGTGTGCCCTCCGGAAGTGGGTATCTTGGTGTACTGTTGCTAATGCTTTGGCCTAAGGAACACTGCTGGGCCTGATGTTACTATGGTGCATGACCTACTGTGATGTTATGCACACAATAATGTGTTATGCCTAATGCCTGATGCATTCATAGGATGTGCCCGGTATTAGCATTTACTAGGGTGCACTGATGATTACGATGTATGCCTAATGTGTTTTTGCTAAGTGCCCTATTGCCAGTAGTTACCGGTTGTTTTCACTACCTGTGAGTTGTGAGATGATGACAGTGGCCCGATGTGCCCTGTAGTGTATATAATACCCTGTAAAGTCATACCTAGTGGCAGGTGGCACAGTGTATATATGTGATTATGCTCTAATGTGTTTTATGAGTAATACAAAGGCTATTTTTATATAACCTTGTGTGGAGTTTCTTTTGTGGTGTGCCTAGTGTGTCACTGCTGTGTGTGTGTGTTGCGCAAACGCTTTCCACATTGCCTCTGAGATAAGCCTGTCTGTTTGTGTCTAGCTACCAAGTGGTTGAGCAGGGGTTATTTTAGAAGTGTATCCCCCTTACCCTGACTAGAAGCAAGGGTCCTTATTTGGACAAATGTACCTACCTCTGCCAACTAGAGACCCCCATTTCTAACAGCCATGCTTAATCAGCAAGGTGTCACTGTGCTGAATTATACTATTCATTTATTATTTTTTGAATCATACTAAAGCACAGAAATGTTCTGTAGGGTCCAGGAAAAGAGAGACACACATTTCACTAGTTCCCCTATTGACCCTTGAAGTCATATGTGTGACCTATGTTGACAGATAGCAACACACCACAGGTGCTTTCACCTACTTCACTAATTAGCTCAAACATTTGGAACGTGAATACATCAAGATCGGAGGCTTTTTAATGCATTATTGTCTTCATTCCACGTATAATGATCACAAACATCATGATCTGATATTAGCTTTGAATGATAAAACAGGCAATGACCCCCTTTTCTCTAATATTAGATGCTGTCAGGTATGGGACATGGACCACCGTGTCCATGCTTTGACAACCCTTACTAATACACAGGCTCTAAAGAGTTGCCTCTCAAGTTATACTGCGTCTTATAGTATAAGCTGTGGAAGAAAGACCCCTTACTTCATTGTCCCTAAGTACGGTTGTAACCCCAAGACAAGTTAACAACACTTCACCTGTAATGTAGCCATTCACAACCACAGGTAATGAGTCCGACAGAGCAGTTTATTTATTGAAACCACAGCAAGAACAAGGGAACAACACGTCTCTCTGACAATGCAACCATTCACAACCAGAGATGATGAGCCAAACAAAGTAGGATGGCAGTAGACAAGATGGCGGCTGTGGAGTGAACTAAGGTCTGAAAGCTGGCATCGACCTTGGAACCTCCTACCACCCTGTACAGACGGAGACCTTTGCCTGGTGGTGATCGGAGTGGCCCTGAGATGTGAGGCAAGGCCCACCAATGCACAGACACTGAGGCAGGGCAGCGGCGGCGAGCGGCACACAGAGTGATCTCTGTCCGTGGCAGAGACCCTGTTGGACAGGGTGGTCCCCTGCCTGTGTGGCAGAGCATGACTGGGAGGTGAGAGGACCCCTTCCAGCATGGGCAGCGGTGCACATAGAGAGACTGTGGGTTGTATCACACCCGATGCTGGACCTGGAGGACCCTTTCAGAATGGTTAATTTGGTGGTGCTATAGGGGTGGTGCCTGGGGAGTCTAAGTGGGGGCAGCATCAGCGGAAGGATTGAAAGGTCAGACTCGGTTGTTGCTGCGATGCAGCGGAGCGGCTGGGACCCCTGAAGCATCGCAGTCCACACCTGGGAAAGTGGTGAGATTGGTGGAATGCGACTGCCAGCCCCATCTCGGAGCAAGACCAGTAGAAAAGAAGTAAGCACCTCAGCTGGCAATACCCTGCAATTTTTCTTGGAGCCTCTGTTATATTCTCTTGTAGTATGTTCTTTCATGCTTTATTTCTTTTATGTCTTATTGTATTTATAAGAAGAAGCCTTCCTCCCTGATGCCCCTTCCACTCCCCCCTTCATTTCCCAGTTGGTACTGCCCTTCTGTTGGTCTAGAGTCTGCCTTAGAATGTTGGTGTTGGCAGCCTGACTGAGAAGAGAGGAGAGAACGTTGTGCTCTGTGACCTTGAGTTGCTTGACTGGCAGTAGAGTGGAGACCGAAATAAACGTCTCATCTTGATTTAAACTTACCTTCGCCTGAATCTTCATTGTAACACTGGCGGCGACTGGTCTGTGTAAGGGAGCAGGACGGTTCTCCTTCCCTTCTGGCTACATCCACAACGTCAGCTTCTCCTGTCAAGTGATCACCTTGTGGTCAACAAGGTTAAGGTACTGTCTGTTGCACTGTTTTCTTTTCCCCTGGATACCTTCTGTGAGTTGGAACTGGTCCGGATCCTTCTTCATTCCTTTTCAACATTGGTGGAATCCTCGTTGGATATCGGCCCATTGCACGCTCTCGTTCCTTACACAGACTGTTCCTTGTCTGTTCTGAGTCACCTTTGTGGGGCTGATCTCCTCTACCCCATTATATTCCTGCCTTTGCTGGAGCCGCCTTTGTCGACGCCGGTATTTGCTACAGGTGCTGGTGCGCACTCCCCTTGGACGCTACCGCTTTGCCTGTGGAAACTCCCGCCTCTGGAGGTGTTTCTTCCGTGCAGCCCCTCCATCCATAGGTGTGCCTCAAGCCTGCCCCCACGCCTTTTTTTCTTGCCTTGGTGTCCGGTACCTCAGGAGGCGTCTTTTCCCTGCAATTCACTCCGTCATAGGCATTCCTGCAAGCCTACTGCCATGCCTTCTCTACTTCCTTTGGTGCCCGGCACCTCAAGAGGCGTTTCTTTGTTGCAGTTTCCCCTCCTAAGGCGTTCCTCAGGCCTGCCACCATGCCTTCACTTCTTGCATTGGTTCCGACACATTTCTCTTGGCTTTCTGCTCCTCAAGTTCCCGGTGACACGCACACCCTTCAGCGTTTCACATACTATTGCAGTGATACGCACACTCCTTGGCTATTTCTCTTTAAGTATGCACTCCACATTCCAGTGACACCTATGCGGCAAAGTTATCCAGATCTTCACCTCCTGTTTCTAATCATATTGTTGGTGATACAAACACCTTTCAGCGTGTCACAAGATATTGCAGTGACTCGCACACTTCTTATTTATCCAAGGGAAGCTCCTCGTACCAAACCACAATAAAGTTAATTCCCTCTTCTACAGCGTGTCTCCAGCATCTTCAGTAATACGCGCACTCCAGCATTTCTTTTCATCTGCAAATATGGCTGCAGCCAGCATGGCCCAACCACCCCCGTTCCTTAATGAGTTTGGGGAACATAACAACCCCTTGAAAGAATGGGTTAAAATCTTGAAATCCTACTTAATAGCAATTGGGGGTGAGAAATTCAGCCCCACAAGGAAACATCATATTTTACTTCACAATCTGGGTACCCCTGGTAGAAAAATATTTGACACTTTACCAAGGTCGCAATGTTGATGATGATGATGACGACGTATATGAGATCTCCCTACTTAAACTAAAATTACACTTTGGAGATAAAGTTAACATTGTCCTGGGATGCCACAAGTTTTTCTGTAGGCTCCAAGGAAAACAAGAAAGCATAACTAGTTACATGGCTGTTTCAAGAGGGTTAAGTGAACTATGTGAATTTGCAGATATCAATGACTCTCCCATAAGAGATCAGCTGGAAAGGTGCACCAACAATTGCTAAATACAAGAGAAGTTACTGCAGAGGCAACCTAACCTTCACAATGCTATTGAGTTAACGAAATCTGTTCAACATACCGCTATGTGTATCAAAGAAATGAAGTTTCCTGTCCATACTGACTCTGAGCAGGTGTCAGAGATTGCCAACCTTTCGATGGATCATACAGTCTGCAAGGTAAAATCTGATAGAAGTTCCAGCCTTGTTCGTGACAATGAAGTCAGTAAGCTCAAATGTTACCAATGTGGCAGTAATAACCACTTGGCCAACCATCCCAGTTGTCAAGCTAAACCATTCATATGCAGAAAATGTAACAAGAAAGGCCACTTGGCAAGAGTTTGTCAGAGTATATTAAAAAAACAGAGTGATGCGGTTGAGGCCATGGACACGAAAACTCAATCTGTAAAAATAATTGTCTTTCAAGTACATGAATCTAATGGTGTCAACCAAATTAAGTACCCCAATGCAATGAACATTTGCGAAGAAGGAAAGTTATTGTCTGCTGACATTTCCCCTATCAGCTAGACCAAGGACACCATCCCTTTAAAGGGCATGGTCAAAACCCGTATCAAATTCAAAGACCGATCTACCCTTGGTAAAGTCTATGTAATTGAAGAAGGGTCAAACCTCCTCGGCTGGCAACATCAGAAAGATTTAGGGATTAAACTTGACCAGAATAACCCAGAGCATGTACTCACCATTGATCGATCCAATGCTGGCAAAAAACCATATTCAACCACTTCCCTGAGGTGACCACATCCAAATTAGGCCTTCTAAAAAATTTCCAGCACAAGATAAAACTAAAACCTATCGCCAGACCAGTGGTACATAAAACCAGACCCATACCACACCTCATGTGGGAACCTCTCAAGCATGAGTTAACCAGGTTACAAACCCTTGGCATTATCCAACCATTGATTGCACGGATTGGGTTGCCCCCGTTGTTATCGCTAAGAAGGCCCATGGGGATGAAATTTAAGTTATGTATTGATCTGAGAGGCCTAAATGACAATATCATTATTGAAAGACACCCTTTGCCTCGCATTCATGAAATCCTGAGTGCCACTGGGGAAGTAACGTGCTTCAGCGTCCTAGACCTTATAATGGCATGTCATCAGGTAGATTTACAGGGAATTAACTGCCTTTACTACATCCCTGGGGTCATTCATGTTTCTTAGAATGCCTTTTGGGTTAGCCTCAGCAGCTGCAGTATTTCAGAAAATTATGCAGCCTGTTTTAGAAGGGATTCCTAAATATTTATGCTTCCAAGATGACGTTTTAGTCTACAGTGCCACCACTGAGGAGCATGATATCTCCCTAAGGTTAGTTCTCTCAAAATTCAAAGATGCGGGTCTAACCCTAAAATAAGAAAAATGCCAAATTGGGGTAGGAGCAGTAGATTATCTTGGGCACACCATATCTAAAGATGGCTTTAAACCTAAGAGGAGCCTTCTTGATGGTGTGGTGAAAGCTCCCGCACCTACCTCTAAACAGGAACTCCTATATTTCTTGGGACTTGCATAATACATGGCAAAATATGTGAAGAACTTTGCTGACTTAACAAATGACCTCAGGGAGCTTACAAAAAATCACACGCCTTATAAGTTGCAAGAAAATCACCAGTTGTCTTTTGAAAAAGCAAAACGTGCCAGTCTCTCTGCACCTTACTTATGCAATTTTGAATAATACAGGAAAACCATCCTTACCACTGACGCCAGCAACAAAAGAGTCGGTGCTACTCTTTCTCAAGTCATTGGTGGTGAAGAAAGCATTGTAGCCTTTGCCTCTCGCACCCTTAGCAATTCAGAAAGAAATTACTAGGTGGTAGAGAAAGAACCTCTTGCTTGTTTCTGGGCTATCAAGCATTTTAAATTCTATTTATGGGGGATAAAATTCACTGTGAGCACTGACCACAAGCCCCTCATTTTTATGTTCAATCCAAAGGGTACTTCTAGCAGCACACCTAGGGTGGCCAGATGGGGGTTGAGCTTGAAAGGTTTTTGCTTCAAACTCGAGTTTGTCGCAGGTGACCTCAATTCAGCTGCAGACTTCCTTTCCAGAGCACCTTTAGGCATGGAGCAGCATTTCAAAACCCCCGAATACCTCATCTTGGAAATTTACTGTTCTACAATAAGTCAAACAGAATGGGCCGAAAGCTTAAGTCAAGATGCATCCTGACTCAACTCAAAACGTACACCTTGCAGGGTTGGCCTGAGACACCCAACGAAGTCAGTCATGAAGTAAGCAAATTTTGGGAAGTCCGGCATGACATCAACTTACACCACGACCGCATATGGAGGAACAACAAGATTATACCTCCTGAAGGATTGAGAGACAAAATAATAGATCTTATGCACAAGGACACCTAGGGAGAAGTTTAACTAAGTCTAGACTCAGGGAGCATTATTGGTTTACTAATATGGATTCTATGGTAGAAGCTAAAGTGAAGAACTGCAATGTGTGTGCCAATAGTGACAAAACCAAACGTACCCAGAAGGCTCCATTATCCCCGGTTTCCCCCCCTGACAAACCGTGGAAAAAACCAGCTCTTGATATCATTGGTCCAATCATTAGAAGGGGTGTCACAAAAAAATTCGCCTTCGTACTAACTATCACTCCCACTGGGTGGTCATCAAGATGGTGAACCAAATCACTACAGAAATTCTCATTGGTTTTCTACAGGACACGTTTGCCTCGGAAGGCATCCCCTCCACCTTTGTTACTGACAATGGAGTACAATTCACTTCTTCAGCCATGACTACCTTCTTATCCAGATAAGCCATTAGTCGCCTAAAAACTGCTTTGTACTGTCCTCGGGCCAACGGCTTGGTCAAAAGAGTAAATATAATGATAAAAGAAAACATACATCGAGCTTGCATCAACCAGTTACCTATAGAACGGGTACTTCGAGATATGCTCTGGCGTATCACACTACTCCCAACCATGTCACTGCCATCTCCCCGTTCTCGTCTCTCAAAAGAAGAAATCCAGCACCAAATTCTTCCCCAACTGGACTGGCGGGGAGAAGAGGTGGAACATCGCGTCCACCAACTACACCCTACTGGGAGACCTCAACTTCCACCTCAACAACCAACTGGACCCCAGCACCACATCCCTCCTGGACAACCTCCACAACATTGTACTCCGCCAGATTGTGACTGAACCCACGCACTCAGCAGGACACACCCTCAACCCCCTCTTCACAACAGAAAACTCCATCACCTTCAGCCACACCACCGAACTCTCATGGACTGACCATCGATGAGTCCACTTCACCTTCAGAACACCCACCATCCACAGATGCCAGCACCTGCTCCCATGAAGAAACTGGACCAGAATCACCGATGACCAGCTAACCTCATCACTCAGCAACTTCACCCCAACCATCGCGGAAAACGACAACCCCCAACACCGCAGCCCGCAGCCCGAACCCTGCACAGATGGATCTCTGACAGAGCCAACACCATAGCCCACCTCAAGAAAAACAACACCCACACCAAGAAAGTTAGATGGTTCACCACTAAACTTCAAGAGTCCAGACGCACTTGCCACCGCCTCGAAAAGGCCTGGAGGAAAACCAAATCAACAGAAGCCCACAATAACTTCAGAACTGCCACCAACGCCCACCACCAACTCATCAGAAAAATTAGGAGAAAAAGCGATTGAAGACAGAATCTCCACTCATGCACTCAACAGCAAAGAACTCTTCAACATCAAGGAGTTCGCCCAACCCACCAGCGAATCCACCAACATCCCTCCCTCACAAGACCTCTGCCACAAACTCAGCACCTTTTTCCACCACAAAATCAAGAGCATCTACGACGACTTCGACGAAGACAACCAGCACACTGAACCCTCACCAACCACCCCCGACACCGACACCTGAAGCCAGCGATCAACAACTGGACAGCCCTCACCACCGAAGACACACTGAAGACGATGAAGTCAATCCACTCCAGGGCCCCCACGGATCCCTGCCCCCACCACATCTTCAACAGAGCCGCCGACACCATCACACCAATGCTCTGCCACACCATCAACCGCTCCCTGGCAACCGCCTCGTTCCCCGACGACTGGAAACACGCTGAGATCAACTCCCTCATGAAGAAACCCTCGGCGGACCCCACCGCCATCAAAACTACAGACCCATCTCCCTGTTCCCGTTCCCAGCTAAAGTAATTGCAAAACCATCAACAGCCAACTCGCCACATTCATCGAAGAGCACAACATCCTCGACTCCCCCAAATCCAGCTTCAGAAAAAAACACAGTACGGAAACCGCCCTCCTCGCCGCAACAGATGACATCGCACCTTACTGGTCAAAGGAGAAACAGCAGCCCTCATCCTCCTTCGACCTCTCAGCGGCGTTCAACACAGTCTCTCACCGCACCCTAATATGAAGACTCCACGACGCAGGGATCCAAGATAAGGCCCTCAACTGGATCCGCTCCTTCCTCTCTGGCAGAACGCAGTGGGTCAGACTCCCCCCTTTCCTCTCGGACCCTACACTTACCACCTGCAGAGTCCCCCAGGGGTCCTCCTTCAGCCCTACGCTCTTTAACATCTACATAGCTCTGCTGGCCCCCATCATCAGAACCTACAGACTCAACATTGTGTCATACGCAGATGACACCCAACTCATCCTCTCCCTATCCAACAAACCCAACACCGCCAGACACAACTTTCGAGAAGGCATGGAAGCCGTCGCCAAATGGATGAAAAACAGCTGCCTACAACTAAACACCAACAAAACAGAAGTACTCATCATGGGCCCAAACCCCGATGCCGGGAACGACACCTGGTGGCCCCCCGCCCTGGGAAGCCCGCCCACTCCCACAACCACGCACGCAACCTGGGAATCATCCTGCACTCAGAGCTCAAATAGACCGCCAGATCAACTCCGTCTCGTCCTCCTGCTTCCACACCCTCCGCCTCCTACGTAAGACCTTCAAATGGATCCCCCTCGAAGATAGAAAGACCGTCACTCACGCCCTGGTCACCAGCAGGCTCGACTACGGCAACGCACTCTATGCCGTAATAATACCAAAAACCTCACCCCCAAGCTACAGAACATCCAAAACGCCGCCGCAAGACTGGTCCTAAACCTGCCAAGACACTGCCACATCTCCCAGCACCTGCGCACACTCCACTGGCTCCCCATCGAAGCTAGAGTCACCTTCAAGATGCTAACCCACGCTCACAAGGCCCTCCACGACACCGGACCAGCATACCTGAACAGCCGACTCAAATTCCATGCACCCCAAAGGACCCTACGATCAGCCCAGCTCTCCTACGCCGTAGTCCCCCGCACCAGAAAGACCAGATCGGGAGGCCGCTCCTTCTCCTTCCGCGTGGCCAGAGCCTGGAACGACCTTCCGCTCCACCTCAGACAGACAGCATTGCTCCCCATCTTTGCAAGAAACCTCAAAATCTTGCTCTTCGACAGACCCCCTCCTTGATGGACTGGAACCTGCGAACCCACCCCCTACCCCCAGCCCCTTGAGACCCTTACGGGTGAGTAGTCGCGCTTAACAAACACCTGATTGATTGATTGATTTATTGATTGAACAGGACGCAAGTTCAACGAGATCCAAGATTGCTTCTCATCATGCCAAGTAAAAAGCTTTCTATGATTACAAGCATGGGGCCAAATCCCAGAAGTGGGCCATAGGAGACTGGGTATCCATAAAAAGACCCACACGTGCTGGGGAAAAAAGGGGAAAAATTTGATGATCCTAAGAGGAACATTAAAATCAAACACAATACAGTTGTCCTCAAGAATGGTCAGAATTGGAGCATGGACAGGTTAGCGAGGAACCAGGGTCCGGAGGACATGCCTTCTCGTAGCGCCTCTCCTACATGTGACCCACTTGATTCCTCAGTCAACCGAAGAGACACAAACAAAAGGCTTGTAACTAAACCTAAATGGCATAAGGATTTTGTAATGGAACAACCTTAATCTTGTCCTATCTTTATGCTATTTGGGAGGAAGATGTGTTATATTTTCTTGTAGAATGTTCTTCCATGTTTTATTACTTTTATGTCTTATTGTATTTATAAGCAAACTCCTTCCTCCCTGATGCCTCTTCCACTTCTCCTCCTTCATTTCCCAGTTGGTACTGCCCTTCTGTTGGGTTAGAGGCTGCCTTAGAATGTTGGTGTTGGCAGCCTGACTGAGAAGAGAGGAGAGAACGTTGTGCTATGTGATCTCTTGAGCTGCTTGACTGGTGGTAGAGTGGAGACCAAAATAAACATCTCATCTCGAATTACCTTCACCTGAATCTTCATTGTAACAGCCTCCTTGGAAAGTACCCTCCATGGCAGGTGCCATTCCCTATATTAGGGGTTGTGCTCTGTGTGCCCCTTCTTCATTGGCTGCTACGAGCAGTGCACCCTGTGTTCGTCCAGGTGGGAGCTGCAGCGTTTGCGTGCAGCCTGAGACCTCGACCTGGCCTCTGCTGGTCTTCGAGAGAGTATTGTACCAGCGTCAAAAATGCTTGGCCTGTAACTGTGGAGTGGGAATGACATTCGATGTCTTTCCCACCTCAGGTGGGAAGCATCACCCAGTGCAATTACCTGAAATCAATGTTATGTGTTGGTTGCTGGTGATACACACCAGCTCGCAGATGCTTGGTGCTACAAACCAAGTAAGGGCTAAGGAACCAAGGATGAGTGGAGGAATCTGGGTGGAGCTGGGGAGAGACGCACAGAATGTGGGAAAGAGTTGAGACTCTATAGAGAGGGATTCAACCACCCAGAGGGACTCCACCACCCATACTAGCCAAGGACTCTTGGTACTGGGATGAATGTAGCATAACCCATCATACCAAAAAGAGGACTGCATCACTCCTCCAGCAGCTGCCAATTGTGTGATGATGAACCTTTGGGTGTTCACTGACAGAGTAACAGATTTATCTTACTGCTCTGATGACGGTCAAGTTGTTCCCCTGATTTGCCCTCTTCGATTCCCTCATGATCCACACCCAGCATAATTTTGGCAATGTCACTGACCAACACTGCTTCTCCCTAAAGCTGCTTTTCTAAATCAGGTGTCAATGCTTTCAAGATTATATACCCTCCTACCCTCTCTAAATATTCAAAGAGAAAATTGAAAAACAAAATCTTGAGAGATTTCCTGGAATCCCTTTCTGCAGACCAATAAAACTGGATGCGGAAAGGAGCCTCCTGTTCACACACAAAACCGATTCATGGCACATTTCCTTAATAGGTTTCGTGCCTTCTAACTGTCTAACATCCCCTTTGGATAAAAAAAGAAAATGACCTCTCCTCCTTGACCAACCAGGTAACCTCGCAATTTCCATCTTAAATAATGGAAATATCATGTTTCCAAACAAACAAACCATTTCTTTCCTGCTCTCAAACCTCTCCCAGCTAACTCACATCCCGACCCTTCTGATCCCTCACCCTCTCACCCTAATTCCCCTTCATCTTCTCCCAACATCGAGCACTTCAGTCCTCAGACTTCTCCACTCAAAACACCTTCATCAATCACCAACCTTTATGGTCGCTCACTCTGTCACCTTACTCCTCCTCCCTCTTCTCCCCTCAACATTCAACACTTTACACCTCTGCCTTCTCATCCACTCCTCACAACTTCATTCAACTCCAACATCTTTCATTATACCTCTCACCCTCTTTCACCCACCTACTCCCCAGCTTCAATCATCCACCCACCAAACACTCCAGGAAGATCCAGACACTTACCCCTACACCCAACCCCCTCAACCAGAGTCCACACACACTCCCACCTGTCACACAAAAAATATACCACCTCCTTCATCCTTCTCTCTGAACCTCCCATAATTCGCTTACTGATATCTCAGCAGGCCATTAACCCACCCCCCTAACCATTTCATCCAAGTCGAGCAATCACCTTCCAAAACATTTCCACCTCAACTCTCCACTTCTGCCCACTCCATACCACACACATCAGACTCCTTGGATCCATGAGCCCTTCCCAACACCTACCTTAACCCCTTCGGTGCTCATGACGGAATGGTTCCGTCATGACCCACGGTTGAGCTGTGCTCATGACGGAACCATTCCGTCATGACCACACCCGCGCAAGATTCCGTCAGCACAGCGGCGGAATCTGCGCAGCATCGAAGGGGTTAAAAGAACATCATAAACCTCAGCCCTCCCTTGTACACCACTGGCCTCCTTACTCTGCTCTCCTGCCATCTATATCTTACCTCACAAAGAAAATAGACATCCTTTATCAGGCCTTCTTTCATTTCAGCAGCTCGATTACCTCTCACAAATGCTATCCACCTTATCCGGCACAGGTCAAGAGCCCCTCTTCAATCCCAATCTCTCAGGATAATTGTTCCCCCAGACCCAAGTGGGCATACTCCCCACTCAAAGAGTATAAAATACAAAACTTTGAAAACAGCTATGAAAACACATATGCCTCCATCACTCAGTCAACCATTCAAACACAAAGTCTCCCTATCCCCACCATTATCTCAAACTGTATGCAAAATGAATTCCACCATCCCCATCCAACATTGAAATGTATCCTTTAACCTGATCTATTTTCACCACCCTTCCTGTCGGGCAAACCAAACACAAACCCGCCAGTCACTCCCTTACTTGCATGCTGCACAACTGCCGCTCTGCAGTCAAACACTGCCTTGAGATCTCAGTCATGATCACCAAACACAACATCAACATCCTGATCCTCACTGAAATCTGGCTGAACAATAACACAAATGGTGTTTTTCTGCTCCTACCAACACCACTCTACTCCATTCTGATAAGCAACAGCTAAGGCAAACAAGGTAGACACATAGCAGTCATATACAGTAACTGTCTGAGCTGCATACTACTCCCCAACACCCGCTTTCAATTCTCTGAGTGTTTAACACTGGAATTCATCTCACAAGCTTCCTCTAGCCTCAGGTTGAATGTGATCTACCACCCTTCCGGTCACACTAACACCTTCATTTATTTATTGTATTTATTTATATAGCGCAACTAATACCCTAAGGCGTCTAGGCATCAAAGAGAGCATGGAATTCTTCACAGCACAATGAATCCACTCTGACAACATTATCTTTCTTGGTGACTTCAACCTTCATTGGAGCTCCAAAGGTAATAAACCACTGGACCACTTTGCAACTTTTCTAGAAGAAAATGACTTCCACCAGCTGTAGGAAGCTGGCTCTGTATATACTATCCCAAAGTGAGGTATAGTGTGCACAGAGTCCAGTGGAACCCCAAAGGTAGGCAGAGGTAAGGTTAGATAGAACCTTACTCTCTATTTGTGGTAGTGTGGTCGAGCAGTAAGGCAGTAACAGAGGACAGTGTTAAGCATTTGTTGTACACACTCAGTCAGCAAATGAATTCACACACTCAAAGACTGAACTTCAGACCAATCGTTTTTCTATAAAAATATTCTTTTAGTTATTTTATTTTCTAGAACCAAGCAAGCCTGGCACAGGTAAGCAATAAGTACTTTACAGTAGTAATGCACTTGAAATACAGTTTGAATGATAATTGTATATGCACTTTGGTTTGATTTACAGTATGGATGCAGAGAAATGCAATACTTAGTAAATGTAGTACATAGACTTAAATAGGCTTTTTAGTAAAATAGCTGGTAAGTAACTTTTGAGATTACTAGACTTACAGAGTAGTATACCTAGATGCTACTCTGGGACATTTCCTGAAAACAGGTAAGTAAAATCGTTTTTGTTAGATAATGCAATTTTAAATAATTTCTTTAGTTTCACAAACTCCACACTTAGAAACTTTTCACAGAAAAACAGTCCATGTTATCCTATGGAGGAAAATAGTGTTATAGGTTTTGAGGTAAGTATTTGGTAGTGGAAGTTGAGGTTCTGGGGGTTGACTCAGGGGTCCCCCAGGGTCAAAGATGCACTCTTGTTACACCCTCAGCAGCACAAGGGCGGCCAGGTGCAGAGTGCTGAGTCCCAATGTTATCCAAATGGGGATAGGGGGCCTCCGGTTGGTGGCTGCTGGAAAGCAGGCCACTTGGATGTGGGAGCAAAGCTCCTGGACTTCAGCTCTGGGCAAATGGGGAAACAAATTAGCACCAAAGGGGCACCCTCAGCGGCACTAGTGCGGCCGTGTGCACGGTGCTGATTTGACGTCGGGCGCCCTGTTGTTTTCAATGGGGAACCTCCGGTTTGCAAAGGCACTGCAGGCTTAAGGACGAAGGTCTTCTGGGTGGGACCACCACTTTGAGAGGTAAGTTGGGAAGTTAGGGGTTCGTTCGGCACCGTCGGTTTGGGCACACAAGGCCGTGGAGCGTCGGGTGCAGGGGTGCCTTTTGGGGTTGGATCTTCTTACCAGCTCCTGGTCGCGGTTATGGGGGGCCTTCTGGATTTCGACTGCAGGTGTCGACTGGAGGCTTGAGGCAGGTCAGAGGTCGGCAGATCTTAGGTCAGGATCGCCGGGGTGACCTCCTCGTGGTGTTTGCCCTCTCGAGCTCGGGCCGTGAACGGCGGGTGCAGAGTGGTGGGAATTGGCGGTTTACGGCCAAGGCCAGAGGTTGCAGATGAACAAATCCGTGTTCATGGGAGACAGTCTATGTAGTTGAAGGCAGGCAGGTCCTCTGGGGTTTTCGAGGTTGCTGGCATGCAGGACACACCGGGATTTCGCAGGAGCAGATTCAAGGTGGAGACAGGCCGGTACGGCTTGGGCCAAGTCAGTAGGCGTCTTCCTCTTGTTAGCTGCTGCACGTCTGTTCGGTCCTTCTTCTTCTTGTAGTTTTTTCTTGTCTGAGGAAGCAAAGTTCAGGGGTGCCTCTAAATACTAGATTTAGGGGCGCTACAGGTAGGTAAAAGGCAGGGACCAATGGGTTCCTTCCCTGGGGTGGGTACACCCCCTATTGTGCCACCCTTCAGTGGAAGGGGGGCATGAGCCTGTCTCTGGTTGGCTGAGTCCCCCCATATTCAAGATGGCGTGGACTGAGAGTTGTGCTTCACCTCACTTCCCCCACCTGAGGGGTGGAGTTGGCAGAGGTGGGCACACCTCTCTTCCTCACTTCTTTTTCCTGCCAGTTCTCCCACCCAAAGCGGAGGTCAGAACCAGTTGGGACCAATTGCTGAGGCCTGGGGAAGCACACAAAGGTGGCAACCTTTTGAAGCTTCCCCTTCATGAACTCTGCCCATCCTGGGAGAGGAGGCTTGACACCTCGTCCCAGGATGTGCATTGCGTCAGGCCCCAGAGAGCAGTAGGCTCTCGACCCAGGGGTCCAGAAACATGTATGGTGGTGGCAGCTGAAAGCAGCCACTCAGCCTGGACACTAGTGGTAGGTTAGATTTCAGGGGGCATCTCTAAGATGCCCTCTGTGTACATTTTTCATTAAATCCCACACTGGCATCAGTGTGGTTTTAATTAACCCTGGGCGCGACACTACGCTTCGCCCACGTAGTGTACGTAGCGCTGCCTGCTTCGCAGTTTTCGAAGTAGGCGAAGCAGGCAGCGCCTACGCACACTACGTGGGCGAAGCGTAGCTGCCTGCCGCCCACCACCCGCCTCCCGCCCGCCGTACTTTTAAAAGAAAAAATTAATTTGTAATAAAGGAAATTAGGCACTTACCTGACGCGCGGCGTCTCCCGGGGCTCCCTCTTCCTGTTTTTCAATTTTCCTGACTAATGCGCATGCGCGAACGCCCGCGCATGCGCATTTCTCGCAAGAAATGCGCATGCGCGGGCGTCCGCGCATGCGCATTTGTCAGGAAAATTGAAAAACAGGAAGAGGGAGCCCCGGGAGACGCCGCGCGTCAGGTAAGTGCGGCTTTAATTTGCTTTATTACAAATTAATTTAATCTTTTAAAAGTAGGGTGGGCGGGTGGTGGGTGGCGGGTGGCGCGTAGTGGGGCTACGCGAAGCGCGTAGTGTGCGTAGATTTGGGCACACTACGTGCTGCTTCACGTAGCCCCACTACGCCCACTACGCCCACCCTTAGTTTTAATGTGCTGAGAAGTTTGATACCAAACTTCTCAGTTTTCAGTGTAGCCATTATGGTGCTGTGGAGTTTGTACTGAAAAACTCCCAGCACCATATACTCTTAATGGGAGCACTGCACTTACAATGTCTAAGAATGGACTTAGACGGGGCGTGGCCTGAAGCGTAATGATGGCGGTCGCACTCTAAGAGTGCTCCAGACCCCCTCCGTCCTCCGTCTTGCATCCGCCGCCGATAGCTGCCATCCACCGTACCTGTCTGTTGCTAGAGTTCTGCTACACTCTCTGGCTGCATCCTGGGCCATTTCCGAGCCTTCTCTGGTCGGATTGGTGCTCCTGCCACCATGGCTTCTTAGCTGCGTGCCGAAAATGGCGGCCTGGTCGGAGGTTGGGGTCTGAGCGGAGGGCCCTGGGCGCCACTGCAATCTCATCCCGGAACCCTTTGTGGCGGCGAGGGCAGCTGCCTCCATCTGCAGCCCAGTGGTGCGATTGAATTCCGGACCGGGGAGGATCGGCGCTGGCTGCAGCCCCGGGCGGTGAGGCAGACACGGCCGTCTGGGGTACAGGCCGGAGAGTGGAGGTTGCGCCCGGCGGCTTGCTTTGAGGAGATCTGGACATCGGCATTTACTCGCGGTGAGTCGCGCCTCGGGTGCCGCGGTCGGGCCCTGGGCACTGGAGTGGTGGGCCTGGCTGGCGGGGTGGGCTGCCGTGACTGGAGGACAACGGGCTGGGGCGGACGAGCTCGGAGGCCTTGGGCTGCTGCTGCTGGGTGTCAGCCCTATTTGTAGCTGGGTCCTTAAGCGGGTGCACTGGCCGACCAGGGGCGCGGCCTTCTGTTCCCGGGTTGAGCTTGCCGCTGCCGTCCTACGGGCCGGGCCCTGCATCTGTGACCTGCCAGTGAAGCGGGGCCTCTGATCCTCTAATTGGCACCCTACGCCACGCCCGAGGCCGGGATAGGGCCGGCCCCCAGTCGGCACTGTGCTGGTGGTGGTGCCTTTCTTCCTCCGGCGGTGGGGGTGCGGCAATCATATCGGGTGGCGGGTCGGAGGGGCGTCCTGGTGCTCCCCGCCCCCCCTCTTCATCAACCTCCTCATCATCCCCTGGTGGGCCAGGGCCTGCTTCCTGGCCTGCCTGGGATATTTAGAAGTTTGGTTCTGAATGATAGTGACCCTATTATCAATCTCTCTAACTATAATCTGTCGCATGAGGAAACTAATATCCTTTCCAAAGGGTTGTCATTCGTTCCCACTCAAAGAACGGATCCATTTATGGTTAAACTTGAACTCATTCAGTTTTTCAGAAAGATCAGATTAAAATATTTCTTTGCACAAAGAGAACCGTGTCTTCGGCCGATTGCCGCGACACCTTTCAAACCGACTTCTGTTTTTACACCTTCAATACAGACTATGAGCCAGAAAATTGTAGCTTTTGAGCAAATTGTAATGCAAGAGGTGTTGTCCATTTTGGATAAACCTAGATTTGTTCCCTACAATATTTCTTTAGGAGAAAAATCGGCCCTTCTGTCTCTTAAGAACAATGAGCAGATAATCATTAAAGCTGCCGACAAAGGTGGCTCAATTGTAATACAAAATCTGATTGATTACATCAATGAGATCCAACGACAACTCAATGATCGTGATAGTTACCAACCTATCACAAAGGATCCAACATCTGAGATAAAGATTTTGATAGACTCTTTAGTGGCACAAGGCCTTGAATTAGGTTTCTTGAGTACCTCAGAATCTAAATTTCTTTTGAAAACAAATCCTAGAATCCCAACAATTTATACTCTGCCAAAGGTCCATAAGAACCTTGAGAATCCACCTGGACGCCCAATTATATCGGGGTGTGGTTCCATATTAGAACCCCTCAATCAATACATCGATTATTTTTTACAATCGTTTGTGACAGAAACTAGATCTTTCGTTCGGGATTCTACGCATATGATTCAGTTTATAGAGGATTATCCTTTTGATAAGGAGAGACAACTTTTAGTAACTCTAGACGTGTCCTCCTTGTATACGAGCATCCCTCAGCATGAAGCACTTGGGGTGGTGAAAGATGTACTCAATACAAGACCAACTCCCCATAGAGTCCCTACAGAATTTCTGATTGCCATGCTGGACATTGCAATGTCAAAAAACTATTTTGTTTTCCAGAATCAATATTTTTTCCAATGCAAGGGCGTTGCTATGGGTGCTGGCTATGCGCCGTCCCTGGCAAATCTCTACATGGATAAGTTTGAATTGGATCATTTGTATGGTGATAACAACCCTTATAGAGACAGCATCGATATGTGGAAAAGATATATCGATGACGTCTTTATGATTTGGACTGGTACAACTACGACATTGACGTCATTTTTTGAATGGTTAAACGGAAGATCTAGTGATATAACATTCACAATGAGTGAAAACAATGAGGTCATAAGTTTTTTGGACCTCAATGTGAAAACCATGGATGGTATATTGTACACTGGGCTCTATAGAAAACCTATAGAGAGAAATGCTCTTCTCAGATACAATTCCAATCATCCTCGTAGTCTCCGTGACAATCTGCCTTACGGGCAGTTTCTAAGACTGCGGCGTAATTGTACTCAGAGAACAGACTATTTTTCAGAAGCAATAGTCTTAACACAAAGATTAAGGAGTACAGGTTATCCCAGTACTCTTTTGAAACGAGCTAAAAAGAGAGCGTGGTATTGTCCACGAGAAACTCTACTAGAGACCAGGACAAGTGAAAAAGTGAATGACAGAATGGTATGTGTTACCACCTTTAATCCAGATAGCCAAGCAATCAAGAAAACAATAGTTAAATATTGGAACTTGGCTGCTACAGAAATAGGGACTACTGATCCACCACTGTTTGCTTTTAAACGTGGTAGGAGTGTCAAGGATGCTGTAGTTAATGCCTATCTTCAGAGTCCCCCTGCACCAGACTTACGCTCACAACTGTCATTACCACCTATTTTGGGCCATAGAAAATGTGGCAATTGCAAAGCCTGTTTGTCGACAATAGAAGGTCCTGATTTTATTTTTGGCACAAGGAGTTACACACGACCTGTATTTACGAACTGCAACAGCAACAATGTAATTTACGCAATATATTGCCCCTGCGATAAAATCTATGTAGGGCAAACTACACAAAAAATAAAGTGCAGAATTTTACAACACATGAGCAGGATCAAATGTAAAACACAAGGGGCATCGTTGGTGGACCACTTTCTAAGCTCTAACCATGCACCTGATAGTTTGAAATGGACAGTTGTAGAAAAAGTGCGTTTGCATCCGAGAGGTGGCAACTTAAATTCCATTCTCAACTATAAGGAATGCAGATGGATCCACTCCTTGGACTCTGTAAAGACAGGATTAAACGAAAATGAGGAGACCAATAAACAATTAGGCATACTAGGCTTTGGCTAAGATAAGCAGGGACGCATAAAAATCATTGTCTGGGGGGGGAGAGAGGTTTTTATAACCTGTTGTCAACCTCCTGTATTAATGTATGCCTAACAGCCCCGTTTAATAACAATGAATTGTTTAACCCCTTCGCTGCGGCGGGAATTCCGCCGCAGCGGGAATTCCGCCGCAGCGCGGGAGGGTGCGGGGGGGGCAGCTCGGTGGCGCTGTGCTCATGACGGAGCCACTCCGTCATGAGCCACGGTTGAGCTGTGCTCATGACGGAGCGGTTCCGTCATGACTCCGCCCAGTTGCGTTGTCCCACCGTTTGTCACACGTCGTGAACATTATATTGATTATTCCCATTTGGGCTTACACTTGTAGTATTCAAGAGAAAGTCCCGTTAATTGCAGCGGTAAGAATAAAGACAGAGAGAATAAAGAAGAAATTAACCTGGCAGAGTGAGAGGCCCCCCTATGCAGCCAAGACTCTTTACGAGCCCGGTAAAACTTAAAAAAGAATATTTTCTTACTGGCTTAATGGCTAAAATTATTTCGTGTTTCTGATATATTCTTATTATTTTGCATATATGTCACCCGGCAGTTCCCCCTTTGATTGACAACAAGTGGCAACTGTGATACTATTGGGGACATTTGTTCTATTACCTATATCTTAGGTGAGTCTATGGGATTATTTCCCTTTTTTGTCAAAAGTCTTTATCACAGCATTGATATTTATTTTTCATATATACCCATTTATTTTGTTTAGGCTGGTATACACCTCCTGTGTCCTGAAGAAGACCCGATATGACTACTCACAAATAGTGTTTGATTTAGGGTCGAAACGTTGACGGTTCTCCAGTCCCCTATTAATCGGATTTCCTTGTTGATAACAAAAGACAGGACATGTGCCTTACAAGGTTTATTGTATACCCATGAGGAAATTGTGGACTTTTCACAATAAGAATTTTGTATATATTTTGGTTTTACTTAGTAAATACGTGCATATATTGTAATTATTTACACTGTCACCTATTGCACTAAGTCACTTTATTCACTTGGTCACTGCGTCGTTTTTCAAAAATATTGTATATACAGCCTTTTCTTTATCTTTTCCTTGTATAGGATTTTGTTTATCTCTGAAAGAGTTGATACTTAACTTAAAACACAAAAGAATAAATTTCTGTATCTAAAATTGTACATTCTTGTTCGATATTGATTATTCAACTGATTTATAAATGCTGTGGTTTTTGATTTATTACGATTGAAATTAATTGTTTCCCTACGGAACCATTGTTTATATTATGTTGGGATCTCACGAGGCGCCTCCTTCGACCATCATTGCCTGACTTGTCTTGCGCTGGGCCCGCTGCCGGGAGGGCCTGGAGTGCGGGTGAGGTCGGTCACCTGGTTCTGTCCCACTGGTGTAGGGGCCCTTGTTCTCCTGTCGGGGGGGTTCGGCCACCATATCGGGTGGAGAGACGGGAAGGTGATCTGCTGTCCCTGCCTCCCCCTCTCCGCCAACCTCCTAATCCTCCTCTTGCGGGCCGGGGCCTACCTCCCGAACGGCCTAAGGTTCCGCGAGGCGCCTCCCTCAACCGCAGTTGCCTGGACTGTCCCGGGCCTGCCTCTGCGGGTCGCTGCAACCCTTCCTCTAGTGTGAAGTTTGGGCCTGGGACCTCCCGTCCGACCGGCGGGTGGGGCCGGGTGTGGGGTTCGGCCACCGCGTCGGGTGGCGGTGCAGCATTGGTGCCCCCCACCCCGTCTCTTCATCCCTGCCTGGCGCCCGTGCTGGGAGGCAGCCGGTACGGTGGGCGCCTGGGCCAACCTGATAGCCCCCCTCTAAAGTGGTGGGTGCCTGGGCCGGAACGGTGACGGCCGGAGCCGGTGGACCCCTGGCCCCCCTCCCCCGGTGGGCCTGGTGACCATACTTGCCTCCATTGGACTGTCCGGCCCTGGTGACGATGGGCAGGTCCCACGCGCTGCAGACCCCGGTCCCCCCTACTCAAACGAAAATGGACCAATTCACCACGGCGGACCGAGATCCAGGTGGGGGACCGCCTGCCGTGCCGGGGGTCACAGGGGGAGATCTCTCCACCATCCTACAGGCGATCAGCACGTCGCAGGCCTCCGTGGAGGGCAAGACAGGTGAGGGGAGGGTAGATGTGTCTCTCATCCGCCAAGATCTGCGCAATGCAATGGCACGCATCACGGAGGCGGAATCCCATATTTCCACCGCGGAGGATGACATTGGCCAGCTCAAGATTCAGGTGGCCCGCCTTCAGACCCAGACCTCGGAGCTCTACCGCAGGGCAGAGGATGCCGAAAATAGATCGCGGAGGAACAACCTCCGCCTTATTGGCTTTCCCGAGGGAGTGGAGCAGGGGCACGCCGCCATGTTTGCAGAGACCTGGGTGCCACATGGATCCCTAGGGAGAGCCTCTCACCCTGGTTTGCAATTGAATGGGCCCACCGCTCCCTGGCTCCCAAACCACCACCTGGAGCTCCCGCCCGTCCCATAATCCTAAGGGTCTTTAATTCCCGGGACAGGGACGCTATCCTTCGGGCAGCCAGGATGCAGGGCTCCCTGCATTTCCAAAACAACAAAATCATGGTCTTCCCGGACTACTTCCAGGGGGTGCAGACCCAACGCCGCTCCTATGATGAAGTCAAGCAGAAGCTCCGCTCCATGGGTCTCCGCTACGGCCTCCTCTTCCCGGCCCGGTTCAAGGCCATCTTCCAGGACAAGACATTCTTCTTCGACAGCCCCCGGGCGGCCTAGACCTGGCTCACGGAGGAGCGACCCCTTCTGATGGGGGCGGTCCCCTCTTCTGCCCAGCAGGGCCCCCCCGCAGCCGCACCCAACTTTGCCTAAGCCCCAGCGACGCCGGACCAGGTCCCGCAAGAAAAATGACCACTGGAGGGCGGTTTCTTGCTCGCCGGGCGCGTCTTCATTGCACCCTCCTTCCCACACTCCTACTCGGAAGTCCCCCTTCCCCAGCCCGACTACTTCATTGATTGACCTGAGTGAAATTCCCGAACCCTCTGGGACCCTACGTTACACCGTGTCGGACTCGGACCGGTCCCGGAGCCCTGAGATTCGTAGACCAAGTGACGATGAAACACTCGGGAGGCCTCGCCCTAGGAACTTTGTTTTTCGCCCCAGCAGCATCCGCGGCGTATCGGGTCTCGACATTCCGGCAGTGGGGGGGCTGTCCTGCCATCGCCCTGCCCTGATGCCTTACGTTTCCCCTCAGTTCAAGACTTGCTTAATGTACCGAATGCTTAGTTGACCTGACAGTATTGGCAGCTGTTGACGTATCTTCATCCGGTCAAATGGAGGGGGGTCCATCTCTGCCATGCTCCTGTTTCCCTAATCGTTTTAGCTTAGCATTTAGCCTCATTGTGGGGTTGTTGGTTTGATTTGTTTCTCTTTTCAGGGTGACAGATGCTTCCTCTTCAGAAGTATAGGGTGGGGGGAGTTGGGGGGTTGGGGAGGGGGGTAAGACAGTTGTCTCCCACCAGTTTGTTGTTTTTGGCCATCTACGGGCCGCTGTCCCCAGTGTTATTCGGTAGCTCCACACACCTATTCACCTTTGGCGCTGACACGAGACTCATCGGACCACGCACCTTATACTCCACGACTCGGACCCTGCCACGGCGTCTCACATGGGACCCGGGCTTATCCGCGCTTGCACCCATACATCCATACACCACTCACCTTGATGGCATCCACCTTCAATAGGGCCCTCCACATCCTTTCCTGGAACGTTAACGGCCTACTTGATCGTATTAAGCATACTGCGGTCCTTCATAGTGTCCACCGTCAAGTGTCTGACATCCTGTTTCTGCAAGAAACTCACCTCCTGGGCTCACACTGCACCTTCCTCGCTCGATACGGGTTTGACAGGGTCTGACATTCTGGTTTTGCACGGGGTTCCCGGGGGGTTGCCATACTACTGCGGCGGGGACTTCCCTTCACCCCGGCCCGAGTCGAGACGGACACCCAAGGTCGATATGTGGCCCTGACAGGTACAATTGAGGGGCATCCACTTAACCTCTTGTGTACATACATTCCCCCTGCCACTACAGCCTCTGCCCTTCGCCACCTCACATCGATAATCGCTTCCTTCCCACCAGGTCTGACAATAGTTGTGGGTGACTTTAAAGCTGTCCTACAGCCTGCGCGTGACACAACAGGTACTCCGTCGGCCTCCCGCCTAGCTTCTGCAAAACGATTATCTGATTGGTCCTCTGCCCTGGGTCTCTGCAATGCTTGGAGGGTGTGGAACCCCCGTAAGGAACAATACACCCATACTTCGGCAGCCCATCACACCCACACCCATATTGACCTGTTCCTACTGCCTGCCACAGACTGTCAACTATTGTCCGGGGTCCACATACTACATAGGGGTATCTCCGATCACTCTCCTGTCTCCTTCCATCTGCGGACCTCCTCTCACGGCACCTGTACGGTATGGCAGATGAACGCTTGGTTCCTGCAAGACACCAACTTAGCCGCGTCCCTTGTGCGGGAAATGGAGCTCTATTTCTCTACCAACACAGGTTCTGTCTCCTCGCCGGGAACAGTGTGGGAGGCTGGTAAGGCTGTACTAAGGGGTGTGGCTAGAGGCCTGGTCCACGCGATGCGTGTGGAACAGTCAGCCCGGCTGGCGCTGCTGAAGAACCAGGTGGCGCGGCTGGAGGAAGCCCAGGCCGTCAGCGACAGTGAGGACTCCGCTCGGCAGCTCAGGCTGCTCCGCGAGGAGATACGTCAGATCTCGCTAGAGTCTGCTAAAATGTTATGGTGCTCCTCGGTGGCGCGCATGTATGACTGGGGCGATAAGAATGGTAAATTGCTGCACAATTTAGTGTCCTACCCCAGAGTCAAACGTATTATTCCGGAGATCTGGGCCGAGACCGGGGCTCACCATGTCACAGCTCAGGCCATCGCTCAAACCTTCGCCAGGTTTTATGCGACCCTGTATGCAGCCTGACCTCCACGGACCTCCTTGGCTCTTGACCTCCCCTTCATTCTGGAATAGATACACGGGGCCATCTCGCTGTGGTGCCCCGGCAAGACGCCCGGGCCCGACGGCTACCCCCAAGAATATTACGCGGCCTTTCGCGTCACACTGGTTCCCCACTTAACGGCCCTATTTAAGCATGTAGTGGAGGAGGGATCCTTCCCGCCAGAGACGGATGTGGCCACAATTCTGGTCATCCCAAAGACACAGCCACGTTCCCTTGACTGTGCGGATAATCGCCCTATTTCCCTTATCAACACGGAAGTCAAACTCTTTGCCACGGTGCTGGCCCAGCGGCTCCGTCCTCACCTGCACGACCTGGTTCATCCAGATCAGTGCGGTTTCATGCCAGCCCGGGGTACCCGGCAATGCATACGCCGCCTCCACCTCGCCCTTGCACACCGCCATCACCTAACCCCGTACCTGGTGTTGCTTTTTATAGACTTCGAAAAAGCATTTGACACGGTGGATTGGCGTCATCTCGAGGAGGTGTTGGATAGGATGGGTTTCGGCTTCCCCTTCCGGCGTTTTATCCGGGTCCTCTACTCTACTCCTCGGGCACGGGTCTTCATTAACGGTGTGCTGTCTGAGGCGTTCCCCATCCAGAGGAGCACGCGCCAGGGCTGCCCACTCTCACCGCTACTATTCGCTCTGGCGATGGAGCCCCTGAGCTCCCTCATCCGTCAGGATCCCCTAATCCGGGGCTGGGCCTGGGATCCCAGTCACACCGACAAGATAGCCCTGTATGCCGAGGACGTCCTGTTGTTTCTGGCAGACCTGGAGAACTCTGGTCCGCGATGTTTGGCCACTCTTTCAGCATTTTAACGGGTCACCGGCCTCAGGCTCAACCCGGCAAAGTACACGCTCAGGTTCTCAGGTTCTGGCTAAGACTCTCACAAATGCTAAATTGCTCCTTCTCAACCATCATCCCCCACCACCCCCCCACCCCTGCCTTCAACCAGATGCGAAACACGAGCCAATCATTCTCCGGAAGTGCCACAAGATTATGGAACATTCTCCTGTCGAGCCTCCCCCTGACCACGTCATGTTACCTTCAAAAAAGGCCTTAAATCTCTTTTCCTTGAACAACACCTGGCTTAACCCGCCTCTACCCCGTCACACTCCCACCAGTGTAGACTAACTTCACCCAGCACAAATACTTGTCCAGCTTATATATTTTCTATTTGTTATGAATACGTTCTGCTTTATTATAAAGTGTTCTGATGCCTACAGGCCATGTCCATGCTATATAAAATCACAAAAACACATAAATAAATAATTTATTGAAACCGCAGCAAGAACAAAGTAACAACATCACCCCCGGCAATGCAACCGTTCACAACTATTGATCATGAGTCCCACAGAGTGCTGTGTTTATTGAAACTGTGGTAAGAACAAGATAACAATTCCCCTGACAATGCAAACATTTACAACCACCAATGATGAGTTTGAAAAAGCAGTAAACTCATTGAAATCACAGTAAGAACAAGTAAACAACGCTTCCTCTGACAATACAACCATTCACAGCACAGAAGATGAGTCCGGCAGAGCAGTCCGTTTATTGGAACTATGGTAAGAACAAGGTAATTACGCGTCCTTTGGCAATGCAACCATTCACAACCACAGATGATGAGTCCGTATGTACAGGAGTAATAGTTTAATATTTGCCAGCATCAAAGCAATCTGAATAAACACTATGTAAAAGGTATTATACGAATCACCCCAATGCAAACACAGATTTGAAGAATGGAATTCAACTGAGCTATGTGCTTGTTTTCCTTTTGCAAATAATCATATGGTTGCCGTAGCGCATGCTAGAGACCTGGAGAAAATAAATCAGGTGCGGGATGTGTGCCCAGCCTTTCTACCTTCCATTCGATCCACTTTGTATTTTGGACTGTGGTTTGGGATTCGGTTCTCAAAGTAGCATTCTGGATCCAAATATAAAGTCCCCAACCTTCATAACAGCTGTGAGCAATGCAGAGGAACTGTTCCAGAATCTGTGTCAAATATAAATCACACTTTTTCAAAGGGGCAGGCAAAATTATTGATGGGAGACAGAGGTGAGGTGGGATCAGGTCAATTAACATATTCCTACTCTTCCCTCGCATTCCTGTAATCCTAATGTACGGGGCATCCCAAACCAACAAACCAACTGGAGAACGGTGTCAGAGAAGACCACCGTCCCCTATATAAGACAAATAAACCACAAAAAATATCAAAGCTGTGGAAAATCAGCCTTTTCACCATGGTCACCCTGAATTTATGACTATTCCTAAATACCTCTACCCTGTCATTGCTCGGCCACGTACATACACCTTTTCTAAATTCAAATTCTTCGGCAAGTTTCCAATTAGGATAATGCTTTACTACTGCCCTGCTCTATTAACAAGCTCTTCCTGCTTCATGCTGCCTCCAGTTTTGGCGTGGAACCAAAATAAATTCCATAAAACTAGAGTACAGTGTCCTTCTAAAAGCTACAGCTACAGCACTGAATGATTAATTATAACACCGCCCCCCTTCAATATGTACAACACTATTCCAAAACAACAGTAAAGTTGACAAGATACTAATGGTAATGCTACAATTTAGTGCAATAGTTATAGACCACAACATTGATAAGAATAAAACAGGCAAATAGAAAAGAAGAATGTGAAAAGAGAGAGAGTAGCAATTAGCAACCTTGAGTAAATAACAGAATGAAACATACATAAGAATTAACTCCATACACATTAATCACATATGTCAAGCTCTAGATGTCTATCTAGGATTTGTAATTCTTTTGCCAAACCTCTCCGTAGGTACATTCATCCTGAGAGAATCTACACTCAGTACTCAGTCAATACATTATTCGATTTTTGTTAAAATCTTAAAAGTGCAGTCACAGAAAACACATCATATATGCATCATAAACAAAAATACCCATTTCTAAGTAAAAGAGTTACCATATAAAATAAAAGAAAGAGGTGATCAGTTGAGACAGAGCATACAGTACTAGATGAATGACAACAGTAAGCAAAATATAATGAGGCAACATATCCTCATACCATTACAATTAAAATTAAAATACAATTCCACTTTTGCAGAGCACAACCTTATCACCCCTAAGAGTATCCAGGCGCTGGGGGCCATCAGGGAGATTAAGTGAGCTATTGCCCAGAGTCACATGATGCTGAACTGAGCTGCCTCCAGTGTCAGGGTCCGAACTGTGAACCCCACGCTCCTGAGTGAGCCGCTTTGGCCTCTCAATAAGCACATCAAATGGCAAAAGCCCTTATGAGTTGCTGGATAGGAACCATATGGCTGTTTTATGGTAATGAGGTTTTTTTGATGTTTTTTCTGTGATTGTAGTTTTATGAGCTTAACAAAAATCAAATAAAGTATTGACTGAGAATCTAAACTCTAATTTAACTCTCTGGTTCCTTCTGCATCGATTCTTCCTTCTACATCAATTCTCTGCACGTTATCAGGTCATACTTGTATGTCGTACTTGTATAGCACAGCTTATCACCCGAGAAGGTATCCAGGCGCTGTGCTCCAAGTACCAGTCAAAGGGCCAGGTCTTGAGTCCCTTCCTGAAGAGGGTAAGAGAGGGAGAGGTGCGGAGAGGGGTGGGGAGGGGAGGGGCAGAGCCGGATGGGGAACTGAAACCAGCCCTGGCAAACTGCTCAGCCAGCCCCTCTGTGAGGGGGAGTGCGGCCAAGCTGTTTGCTAGGGCCGGTTTCGGACGATTTTGTTACAAGGGGCCAATACTGCCGGCCCCCGGTAACAAAAATGTCCCCCCAGGGGCCCAAAACCTGCCCCGCCCTCGCGGCCCACCAGGGAAAAGCCCAGTGCCCACTACAGCCAGTCTGGCCTTGGGGAGGGGGAGGGAGTCCCAGGCTTTGGCAGCGAGGTGGGAGAAACAGCATCCTCCGGAGTGGCAGCGGCGGATGCGTAGTATCTGTGCAAGGGTGAGGTGTGTACAGCGGAGATTCCTGGGAGGTCGGAGGAAATGCAGGTGGTGGTTCATATAGGTGGGTCCTTGGTCATGGAGGGATTTGTGGGCATGGGTCAGAGGCTAGACTTGGCATCTCTTCCCGAAAGGGGAGCCAGTGTAGGTCCTTCAGGTGCCGGGTGATGTGGGTCCTCTTGGGCAAGTTGAGGATCAGTCTGGGAGCTGTGTTCTGGATCATCTGGAGTTACTGATTGAGTTTGGTGGTGGCACCTGCATGAAGGGCGTTGCGGTAGTCCAGTCGGCTAGCGGTAAGGGCCTGCGTCATGGTTTTCCTGGGACTGACAGGATGCCACTTGAAATCTTTGTGGAGCATGTGGAAGCAGTCTGGGCACACAGTGTTGACCTGATGTTTCATGGAGAGTTCGCTGTCTAGGATTATGCCAAGCTTGCGGTGTGGTCTTTTGGTGTGGGGGTGCGTATGGAGTAGGGGTGGGTCCGAGCTCATGATGTTCACCATGTTCCCCTTCCACTTGTTAACACTCCATTCTTCTTACCTCCTTCAACCAATCTAAGCTACTATTAGCTCATTCTACAACCTGTTCTTCCTTATTCTTTTTACATTTATCTGGCCTGCTCAAATGCCAAACTATTCCATCACTCAAAAAATCAGATATCACAGTAATCTTTCCACTCTTCTTAGTCCAGAAAACTTGCGCTCCCCTTTCCTCCTAAACATATTTTCCTTAACACTAACCCAATCACTTACTTCGAGTCTCCATTTTGACCCACATTTGAGATCATACCTTGACTTATATGCGTGCTGCTCATTCACAATAGTTTTCTTAGTTCTTCAGGCAATTATTCAACCTTCCTTGATTTCTGCATCCATCCTAAATTGTTCTTTGTAAAAGGCTTCCTCCCTCTCATCAACTCAAAAGGACTATGACTAGTACTTGCACACAATGTGATCCTATAAGATCACACCGTAAGCACAACTTACATCTTCCATTCCATATTATTTCTTATGACTAATTCAACAGCACAATTGATGACCCTGTTGAAATGTTCCACAAGACCATTAGCCTTTGGGTGGTAAACAGACGTGGTCTTATGCCCAATAGAATTCCTTTTACATAATGTACTTGGATAATCCTTCCCTCACAAACACCTGGTCTAGGAATCTTTCAACTGCATGGACATCTGCACTACCCTCAAATTAAATGTCTGGCCATGTAGAAAAGTGGTCAACTAACACAATGTTTACTTCAAATGTCCACTCTCAATTCCTGAATCAGTCACATAATACCAATCCCAATACTTTCCCACTGCATGTTGGAACTGTCAATGGGGTTTAAGGGTCTTTCCCAATCTTAAAACCGAAGCTCCTTTTTTGCAAAGTACATTTTACATTCACAAACCTGTTTTTAAATTCAAACATACGCTTCATTTCAATACGTTCCCCTGTGAAACTTGGGGGCATATTATTAAGCCAGGCGATAAAATTATCACCGCTTTAGTGGCAGAAAACTGCCGCTAAAACGGCGATAATGGGCTTGATAATATGCCGCGGAGAATTCCAATAGAAGCCCATGTTAGATGTCCTTCACATCTAACATGGGCTTCAATTGGAATTCCATAGAGCACATTATCAAGCCCATTATCGCCGTTTTAGCGGCAGTTTTCTGCCTCTAAAGCGGTGATAATTTTATCGCCTGGCTTGATAATATGCCCCTTAGTGTGTTAACATAAGTAGCTTCTTATGTATTGTCGAGTCTAATTTTGAATAGATTTCTCTACACGTCCTCGAAAGGAATTGAATTGGGTGACCCTGAATCTGCCACTGTATTCATTCTTATGCCACCAAAGGTCATCTCACACATGGGTTTTTTTAACAGCCCATTCATGGCAATCACCTCTTAACCCACAATTAAAACACAATCATCTTCTTTATCTGAAGTATGAACAATTTTGCTCTCTAAATCATCATAGTACTCAGAATATTCCGTAACAACATATTTAACAGTGATATCTAGTCTTTCAAGACACTCTCTACAAAAATGTCCCTTGACTCCACATCCTGAGCCTTTTCAGTTGAAAGCAGGAGACTTTTTTTTACAGGCCAAATGGTCAGCAATTTTTATTTTTTTACACCTCTAGCATCTCCCTTTCATTCCTCTTGAATTGTCTTTGTTCTTGACTAGATTATGTTTCGAAGGAATCTTCCTCAATTCATTTGGATTGTCATGTAATACGCCCAACCAACACAATAGAGGTAGCTTTCTAATCACAGTCACATAGTAATCAGTGTTGTTTGATCTGTATTCCGCGCTATGCGATAGAATTTACAGCGATCAATGGCTAAGCCCCCAGTAGGGGAGAAGTACAAATCCAATTCCTGAAGAAATTGTGCATACACATCTCCTTGACCAGGTACCTGAGGTTTCTTTTCAAAACAATTAAACACCTTTAAACCTCCTGTACCTATGCAATTCAATAACATGTTATTTTTCCTTTCTGGTGATTATTCTTAGACTTCAAATTTGGAAATGTAATTAATAAAATACGTTCTCCATTCCTCCCATTTCATTTGTAGTTCTGCCTCAGAAGATTTAAAAGGCTGCGCAGGAGTGAGAGTTAATGTCCCTCACCCACACATTGTTTATAAAGATATGCAGTTATACTGAACATTAGTGTAACTGATACATTTCAGTATAATTCTAAATTCAACGGTGAAACCAATCTTGTTAATACAGTCCCCACCCTGAGCTAATGGAGTGGGAGTTGGAAAAAAATAGAGTTCCGACGTGCACTTCAAAGACGTACTGTTGCTGCAGAACGCAGCCTTGTTTACGCTGAGAAAATAGCCAAAGATGACGACTTGCAAAGGTTACGGTGCGTGACCTGTCTGGGTGGCAGTCTACTGCGTAGGCACACGCTCCATAATGCACACGTAGAGCTGAGCAACCTGCTGGTTATTGTTTGAAGATAAGCTGAGCAACGACGGCCAAAAGGTAACTGTTTGTTTTAGAGCCTATTTATCCGGAGGTGCGGGCCATCACCTTTTTCTGAAGAACGACTTGCCAGATAATTCTTGACTACGAGTCTTTTGTGCACAGTAGCGTGGTTCCGGATTAACTTGAAAGGCATCCGATGAAAAGACAGGGCTGCATGTTTGTTACAGTAAAGTTTGTCGCCAATTCTTGTAAAGAGAAATACTCCGACACGTTTCCACTTAAAATAAGGCTTTATTGCAGGCCTGCACCATTAACGATCTCCACCTGCTTCACACTGCCTTCAACTCCGAGCTGTAGAACCAAATCGAATTCCAGAACACTGGAGTACAGTGGCCTTCCAAAAGTTACAGCACTGAATGAACATGTATAACCTCGCTCTCCATGTTAGCTACTAGTCTGGACTCTAACCCAAAACTCAAATTAGACTCTAACCTGAGTCCCCCTTTACCAGAGATTCTGTTATCAAAAGTTCCCAAACTTATGAGAATGCTTCCTCTCTCTCTCCGAACTCGCCCTCTCCATACAGGAGACCCACCCTGAAACACAGGATACTAAACACTTCTCAGTCTCCTTTTCCACAGCGCCCATAATAGGCCATATCCCTGCTCAAAATAACCCAACCTAAACTTAACATGTAGACCCACCCTTGCTTCTCAATTGCAAACTAGGAAATACTCACACCTTTCTCTACTCCCCCGTCAACGTCCCCCTCTCTTCCTAAACTTCGAGAACAGACTAGACTTCATAGACAATGAAGCAAAAACGATTCCAGCCAACCTAGGATCCACTAGCCTCTCCACCAGAAAATCAGTAAGCTCCAGCTCCTTACCAGGACCAGTATCCTAATGAATACAATTCCTTGCCTCTATGTGAACTCACCCCCTTAAACAACAATAGCCAAAGAGCCAAGAGAACTCTCAAACTATCTCTCTGAGGAAGACATCAACTTACTTCTACAATGCCATAATTTGACTTGAACTTGCTCACACTTAAATTACTGAAATATCCCGGTGATTGAGGGATCCTTTGGTAAAATAGCATTCTGGACGTGGACCGAGAGAAATTCGGTGCCCTTGCTGATAGTGGTGAAATAAATGAGGCAGCAGGGGGTCCCGTTTGTGTTTACTGGTCAGTTTCTGGATAAGCAGGGACTGTCTCATAAACACAAACATCCCGGACCTCCCCTAGCTCACCTAAATGACTGATAGCTCAGCAGCCTCACACAGATGATGGTTTTGTTGATGTGTCTCAGCAGGGGTTAGAGGGTGAAAGGGAGGGCAAGGAAGGGGGATAAAGGGGTTTCAAAAACATAGCCTGCCATATGATAATGTGCCCAGCTCGTCCATGCTAAAGGTTGGCCCTGCAAGAAGCATAGCTCATGCATACACAAGAAAAGGCCTATGTCTAACAATCTCATCACTCTCCCTATCAACCTGGAATGATCTTCAACTGCCATCAAATCCAGCATAACATGCATGCTGCACAACTGCAGATCAGATGGTAACCATAACACTGAGATAGCGTAATCAGCCATATCACATGAAATCAACATCTTTTCTTCACTGAAACCTGGATCTCTGCACCTTAAATGTCTGGGGGTTGAATTTACAACAGTAGAATTGACGCTGACCAAGACCCACAGCACCAATCACCTACCAGGTAACATCAAACAAGTGATGGATTTCATTACTGAGCAATCCTTCCTGTCTTATAGAAATATCTTTCTAGGAGACTTCAATCTACAGTGGAAGGAATCCAAAGGCTCTGAGATAGCTCCACTAAGATATTTTAAGAACAACCACACTCAAATCAGTACACGTCTGACCCACACAAAAGGCTGTACTCTAGCCTCTTGATGGCAAAAGAGAGGTCTATTTCTGTAGACTACATGCTACTGATAAACTGGTCTAACCACCATACCATCCTTTTATGCCTCACCACAGAAAGACTGTTAGCTAAAGGCCGAGCCCACTGGTTTAAACGATGGATTAAAGAAACAAAACAATTAAACACCAAGAAGCTGTCAGTGAAAATCATGTTGTTCATCCAACCCTCAAATGATCTTTCAGTGCAACTGTACTCACCTCACACTACATTGTAATAATGATAAATATCATGGACGAAGTCACCCCTTTAAAAATCAAGAGGCAGAAAAACACACTCTCCTGCTTATGATACATTTCGGATCTCAATGAAGAAAGAAGATGAGCTAAACTTGTTGAAAGACAAGGGGCCATATTATCAAGGAACGGCGATACATTATCACCGCTTTAGCGGCAGGAAACTCCCGCTAAAGCAGCAATAATGTGCTTGATAATATGCTCTTGTGAATTCCCATAGAAGCCCAGGTTCTGGTGTGAACCTGCACTTCTATGGGAATTCACAAGGGCATATTATCAAGCCCATTATCGCCGCTTTAGCGGCGGCAGTTTCCTGCCGCTAAAGTGGCGATAATGTTATCGCCGTTCCTTGATAATATGGCCCAAGATCCCCTCAGCCTTTCATCTGATTTTACTTCAGAAGGAAAGAAACAGATACGAGAACCTAATTGCTAAGCAAACGTCTTCTTTAGATTCCAAATAGACAGGGCAAGAAATCGCCCAGGCAAGGTCTTCAATATTATCAGGCAACAAAATCTCCCTACCACGAAAAAACAGTCATTGACTCCTCAAAAGAGAGATGTGAGGTGTTCTCTAACTTCTCCGCTGTACAAATTATGAAGCTGGAGCACTCACTAGTTACTGAACCAGTTGGCAAAATCCCCTACTACCTGATCCAAAGAACAGTACAGCCTAGAAAAAGCCCAAGGAATCAGCTGACAAACACCTCCTACTGCTTAACCCAAACAACAAGGACTTGTGGAATAACTTCAGGGAAGTTAACGAAGAGGAGCCATATCAAAACAATAGCCAATAAGAATCCAGCCACACACATTGCCGATTCAATCCCCTTCTCCTTAATAAAGGAGATCAGCTACCTCGTATTCCCCCTCTGGACTCAAATGATCACTTTCATACTGACCCAAGATGACGTCTCGTACTGTCTGAAGATATAACAGTCAGCCCATTCTTGAAGAAGCCAACCCTGTGTACCTGAACAATTTACTTCCAGTGTCCAACTCTTTTTTCTTAGTTAAAGATGTATTCTGCCTCAATTCACTCAAATACTTGTTGGCCAAGACCTGTTGGACAAGTTCCAGACTGGCTTGAGGACTGACTGCAGAACAGAAAAGACTAAGCTTCAGATCATAGATAATTCTCTCATATTTTTGGACAAAGGTGACTCCTGCCTTCTCATACTCCTCCATCTATCTGTGGTGTTTGACAAAGTCAATAATGGCATCCTTCCAACCCATTTGAAGGAGCAAATGGCAATAGACTGCTGTGCCTTGAGATGTATCTCCTCTTACCTTAACTTTTGTGTCCAACAAGTAAAACTAAATTGATCCCTGCTAATCGGACTCCTGTTAACCAAAGGGTCCCTCAGGACTTCATATTAGCCCCTACTCCCTTTAATCTCTGTATAGGGCTCCTGGCCTCAATCTTACATCACTAATAGCTAGCATACATCTGTATTCTGATTACACTCAGCTTTACCTGAAAATGTCACCTAAACCAAAACGTTTAAAAACATCCAAGCGTGGCTGCTGTTCAACCACTTAAATCTGAACCCACTGAAGAGTGAATTCCTTCTGGTCATACCCCCTTCCATAGTTCCCCACAGTTCAAGAATAACTCAGCTGTCTAGAAGCAATCAACTGCAGACTCGTAGTTATTGGCTGCACCAAGTTTCAAGGGTTCACTCTGGACAAAAATCTGAACTTGATAGCCCACATCAATTATACAGTAAGAAGTGAATTACACTAACTCAGACATCTCATAAAACCTCGACATTCCATTCTTCAATCAAACTTAAAGAATGTGGTCCAATCCCGAGTCATAACTAGAATTGACCATGGTTATGCGATTTTAACTGGTATTCTGAAAATACACCTTGAACCAATGAAGGCCACTTTGAGCACATCACTTCTTCCCTCCACACTCTCATATGGCTCTTGAGCAAAGCAAGATGCATCCTCAAGGTGCCCTTCATTACTCAGAAAGCTCTGTACTACTGCACCTCAAAATAACTGGCCTGAGCCTCACCCTACCTGAAGGAAGCTGCTTTGGGGGCAGTGTCAACAGCGCCTTGAGACCCTCACGGGTGAGTAGTGTGTTCTATAAATCCCTGATTGATACATTGATTGATTGAACTCTCTTCTTCTGGAACCGCCAAGGTTCAAGAACGAAACAAACTACTCATGTCCTTTTGTGGAAACACTCCTAGAATATTCAACTCACTACTTTAGGAGATTCACGTCAAGTCCTCTTATGTTGCCTTCAGGAAGAGTGTCAAATCTCTAATGATTGATAGATACCTAATAAACTGATACTACTGTTTGTGCCTCAAACATTGATCTTTATTTTCTCTCCTATGCTTAACAAACTACCTGCTGCCCAGTGCCCACGTGTGTATTACCTCTGATCTGATAAATGAAAGATAAGAATGCTTCTGCTAAAATTCTGCCTCTTATACTTAGTGGATCCCTTACTTACTGCAAGTGCAATGCCTGGCCCTTGCTTTGTACTCTGTATATAGTATGTTATATGTTCACCTTGTTTTGGTGTGGGCAGCTTTTTCTTTGTAGCTTGTTTATAAGCACATTGTAGAATGAACAAATTATTGTATGAACTTTATTAAACATCTAATAAATAAATAAGTAAGATAAATAATTATGGATTCAGGTAGCACTATTGTGCTCTAGCTAGGCTGCAGTTTAAAAGTACTGCAGGGACACTTGGGAGGGAAGAGTGCATGTGCTATGTAGAAAAATCAACTTCTATATATTAGCTAAGTCACCCCTAAAGTGTGATTTGTAACCCCACAAGGCCTGGTGCTTGATATAAAAAATGTGCCATACTACGCATTGGAAATAGTGTGTCCTCACAGTAAATAATTGTCCAATTGCTCTTATCACTGTGTACATTAAGCTGAATGTTTTCAAGATCAGGCCTAGATCTGATTAAAGTAATTATTTTATATCCCCACATGAGGAAATAGAAGCAGTGGAAACAACGTTGAGAATGTGTAATTTGCGCTGCCTGAAAGAAAACTTGTTTTAAAGTGTGTTTATCTCTTGTCTTGGCTCCTTGATTGGCTGTTATAAATTCCCCTCCTAAAGAACAATGGCTTGGCTTCTGGGACGAGGAAGGCATGGTGTTTTCAGCTGCTCACTTATCAGGGAATGGCCATCTGGGAGAGGCACAGGATAGATATATAGAACAAAGGGCACCTTTCACAGATCTTCCTCCCAACTGGGCTGACAAGAACTGCTACCATTCAATCCCAGGGCCATCCCAGAGTTTCTGATCCCAAACTCAGTTCTGACCTTGACAAAGGGGAGAACCCTCATCTCCATGGGGTAGTGTCTAGGGAAAGGACTGCATCATCTGCAGTTGAAAAATTGAGGGAGAAATCTAGTTCTAGGGCTCCTGGGAATGCTGAATGTTAGAAATTAGGTTTCTGGTTCACTAGGGTGTGAGCCCCGGTCAAGCATTAACCACAATCCTAGTCAGGGCAAGGAATCAGCAATCTCCAAATTAACAAGTGCTCACCCTCTGGTATCTTGGCACAGAGCAGTCAGGCTTAACTTGACGACAGTGTGTAAAGTATTTGTGCAACACTTCAAACAGTAAAAATAGTGAAAACTCCAAACAAAAAGATCCCACACCAGGTTTAGAAAAATAGAGAATATGTTAATAAATAGAGCAGGCCCAAAATGACAAACATTCAATCAAGGAAACTGGAAATATTGAATTTCAAACGTTTAAGGTGAAATAGTGGCAAAAGAAAGTACATAGCACCAACAAGGGATATCTGGTCGTGCCGAACCTCAACAAAAACACAAATTCAGTGCGACCAAGATGCAGGGCCATACTGGCATTAATGAGGGATGCGAGTACCTGGGTCGGAGATGCACCGAGCTTTCGGCAATGCATCGGTTCCAGAAGATGCAAGGTTGATGCAGAATTTATGCGCTGGATCCAATCCACACAGCAGCGGCAATACGTCAGGCAGATGTATCAGTTTGGCTTGAGGATATGATGCTTAGCAGAATAGATGCATCAGTTCTGCTGTAAACCACCTTAGGCCCACTATCAAGGGCCCAGGAATGGGGTGGCGGCACTTGGGAGGGTAAACTCACAGATGGCAGAGCCCAGGTGCAGATGCAATGTTGTTGAAAGCCTGTTATGTTCAGGAGGCCAGCCAACTAGTCCTTGGAGTCACTCTGGGTTCTGGGTTCAAGTGATGCAGGTCCAGTCCTTTAGGCACAGTCAAGAAGGCATCGTGCAGTAGGTCGGCACAGCAGAGCAGAAGGTCTTCCAGAGCAGCAGTCCAGAAAAGTGGCAGTCCTTCAGCAACACAGCAGCACTTCTCCCTGGCAAAGGGTCCATATGTCCAGAAGTGTACTGAAGCGGTGGTTTCTGAGGTCCAGTACTTATACACAGAGGTGCCTTTCAACTGGGGGAGACTTCAAAGACAAGCCTTTGAAGCGCAAAGATGCCCTTCCCTGACAGCCCTGGCTCCAGACTAACTACAGGTGGTACGCAGTCCTTTGTGTGGGGCAGGACACGCCTATTCAGGTATAAATGAGTCTGAGTTCAGCTCCTCCCTCCCACTCTTGTCGTGTGTAACTGTCTATGAGGAATAAACAAAGCCCAACTGGCAACTGTTATTGACTACAGACAAGCTGCAGGCCCCAAATGGCAAAGACAAGGAGTTGCCCACTTTCTAAAAGTATTTAGAAGAACTCAGACAAGACCACAATTCATTCTTTTGTGTTCTTTTTATATCAAAAATAAATCTTTTTTTGTAATGTTTCAACACTTTTCATTAATCAAGTATAGAAACTTCATTCAATTTCATCATTGGCAACCTACACCACTGTCTTCTTTCACAATTTAGGCAGTAGTCATTGACACTTTTACACACATATGCACCTAACACAATTGGTCATATGACATTAAACCAATTTCCACATTTATAATGTATGTAACACAACACATGAAAATTATTTTTGTTGAAGAAGTGTCACAGCGTCGACGTTTCGGTCTCTTAACCTTCAATTTCTGAGACCATCATCAGGACTCTAGTTGCACTTCGTATTTAAACTTTCATGTGAAGCCATAGGCTCACGCAATCCAATTCTATATGAGAGTGCTCAATATATAGCGACAACCTTCGTCTGCGCTTATGTACTTTAGTCTCCACAGAGTCAGCTCTCTATTCGTACCGCTCGCCCAACAAATCCGAGAAGCCGGATTGCGTGAGCCTATGGCTTCACATGAAAGTTTAAATACGAAGTGCAACTAGAGTCCTGATGATGGTCTCAGAATAAATGTGGAAATTGGTTTAATGTCATATGACCAATTGTGTTAGGTGCATATGTGTGTAAAAGTGTCAATGACTACTGCCTAAATTGTGAAAGAAGACAGTGGTGTAGGTTGCCAATGATGAAATTGAATGAAGTTTCTATACTTGATTAATGAAAAGTGTTGAAACATTACAAAAAAAGATTTATTTTTGATATAAAAAGAACACAAAAGAATGAATTGTGGTCTTGTCTGAGTTCTTCTAAATAATGTTCACTTTGGTGACGATTCAATTGATAAAAATAAGTTAAATAAATCCTCAAGGTTTATTCTTGTGTCTAGTTAATATACCCAATCCCTTGGCGTTTAGTGGGTTGCCCTATTGTTGTGTACACTTTCTAAAAGTGGCATTTTCAGGATTGTAATTTAAAATCTGACTTCATCATAAGTTAGGATTTTAAACTAGGATTCCGAGACACCAAACATAAAACAGTTATATCTTTCCATTTGGAAATTACGCTTATAAAATGTAATAAGGTAATCCCAATGTTATCCTATGGGAGCTACAGGCCTTGCAGTAATGAAAAATCTATTTAAGAGTTTTTCAATACCAGGACATGTAAAACATAAAAGTACATGCCCTGCTTTTTCAATACAGTGCACCCTGCCCTCTGGGCTGTCAAGGGCCCACCCTAGGGGCGACTTATTCATATTAAAAAGGAAGGTTTGGACCTGGCAAAGGGTTTACTTTGCCAAGTTGAAATGGCAGTGTAAACTGCACATACAGGCTCTGCAATAGCAGACTGGAGAGATGTTTAAAGGGCTACTTAAGTGTGTGGCACAATAGGTACTGGAGGCCCACTAGTAGTATTTATTTTACAGGCCCTGGGCACCTGTAGTGCACTTTACTAGGGACTTATAAGTGCATTAAATAGGTATGAGCCAATGTAACCATGTTGTTAGGTTAGGAGAGGGCACAAGTACTTTAGCACGGTTTAGCAGTGGTGAAGTTCACTGAGTCCTAAAGCCAACAAAACCAAATTCAGCAAAAAAAGGAGAGGAGGAAGGTAAAACTTCTGGGGGTGACCCTATGAAGAAAGGACCATTTTCAACACTGAAAGATGTTAAAAGATAGTACTCAGGATTGGGTGTAGGGAATTCTCTAATTCCTGGCTAGTGAATGGAAAATGACTTGCACCTCACCTCTACCACTACCTCAAAACTGCCCTGGATCTGCGAAGGATACAAGTTGAAGAAAGAAGACTCAGAATAAGGGAAGAGGACCCAATGTCTACTGCTGGCACCCAAGAAATGGAACTGCTCTTCAAGGGTCAAGTGGTTGGTATCTTGTTACGTGTCACAGGAACACAAAAAGCAGAAAGAAGCCTGAATTCCAGAAGGCCCAGCTGACCACTGAGGATTGGTCCTTCAGAAGCCTTGGCTGAAGAGACACCTGCTGCCAGAAGCCTGCCCTGAGGATCTGAGGTCTGTACTAGTGGCTAGTAAGAACTTTCCCAGCAGTTAGGAAAAGTAGGATTTAGTCATTTTTTCCACCACTCCATGGAGAGCGCACACTTAGCTGTCAAGAAAAGCAGGGTTGTCTTCCTCAGAACTTTTTTCTGTGCTGAAAACTGGTTCAGGAAGACCCTGCAGTAAAGATGTCTGGCCTTGTGGAGGCATTACTCACTATGAGTTCCAACCTTGCAACATTGGTGCATTTTGAGAATAAAAAAGTGACTACGTTTGAAGGAAAGCCATGGAACCAGGGCCAAGTGGCAAATCTGTCGTAGTAGGTAAGAGATCTTGGTTGCTACGAAATCCTGCTCTGCCCCTTTGCTGCTTTTGACACCAAAACCAATGGTGTCAGCAGACAATGTATCAAATTTCAAAGAACCCTCTCTGGCTTCATCTTTGGGCCTTGTCCCCTTGGTAGACTTTGAGATCATATAGACAATGCCATAACCACTCTTTACCTTGTAGTAGCAGAAGAATATACTGGAATGTTCGGAAAAAGATGACCTGAACAATATAGTAATTTTTTTGAAGAACAGGAAGTTCCACCTGCAACAGCAGTCACTGTCTTCCTCCCACTGAGAACCATAGAGAGGTTAGTGGATTCAACTTTCATGGAATATTTTTCTTCCACCTCCAAGAAAAAATGATGGAGGGACCATTGTAGCCATCTTGTTACATCCTGTGAAAAAAAGCCAAGCCGTTCTACTTCTAGTTGCTTGTGATTTTTATATGTTCTGAACACCTGCTTCTGCCCCTGCCCCTGATGCCAGAATCAACAGCAAAATAAATGTAAGGATTCTCACATTAATTCTAAAATAGAATATTATCCAGTTTTTCTGTATCTGCATATTTCCAGCTATGTGACGGAGTGCAGTGTTAACCTTCCTGGCCTAACGCAGCAATCCGCCACTTTAGAAACGCAGGGCTGCACCATATTTACAACAATATGGTGCAGCCCTGCCTTTCCGCAGGTGCTAACCTTAGCAGCCTAGCGTCAACGCAGGCACCCTTGCACCGTAGTGCAAGGGTGTCTGCATTAAGGGGAAGGATGTTTATGTGCAGGAAGGTCTCCCTTCCTGCGCATGAACACATTTTGTAAATTTTATGTGTGCTGCTTAAGGCAGCACACACAGAAGTTGCAAAACGTCATTTTTTTTGTTTGTGTTTTAGTGCAGGGAGGGGCACCTTCCAGCACATAAACAATCAATGGCAATTTGCTGTTTCTATGTGTGCTGCACAACGCAGCACACATGGAAACAGCAAAAACGAGGAGAAATAAAGTATTTCTCCTCGTTTTGCCTGTTTAAGACCAGGTTTTCCCTGGTCTTAATTTTGGCGCTACCTCCTATTTTACACCACCTTTGTAAATAGGGGGCAGCATCAAAATCAATGGGTGTTGTAGTGGAACTCCCACCTTAACACCCATTGCCCTCCCCTTTCACGCTAAGTACAGCGTGAAAGAGTGCCTTATTTACAAGGCAGCATTAAACCACGTTAAGTGGATTAACGCTGCCTTGTAGATAAGGCAAAGCCCCTAGCGCCACCACAACGTCACTAAAAGTGGCGTCGTGGTGGCGCTAAGGGCTTGTAATTATGCACCTAAATTTGTAATTCTTTCTTTTAGCCGATTAACCTGTAGTTCAGCAATCAAGAATGTTTTAATACAACAAATATGCAACTGGCTAGTGGAACTGCACATTTTTTAAATGTGATTTTAGCAAAACAGCTAGCAATAAGCACAACTTAAGCAATTCTGCTTTGATATGTCATTTTATTTCTCTGTCAATAACAAGATATTTACTGATCTTTTCATGTCAATGTTTTAATCTTGCTTTTTTGTAATAGTTATCGGTGGGGTGGCCCAGGGGGGGAATGGGCGTCCCGCTAGGAAATAGGTTTGAAATATTGTTTGGTCTAGAGGAGTGTGATTGACCATTAACTACAACTCCTCAACATAGCTCAACACGCATTCTAAAAAGTACCGCCCCCCTAAGCCAAGGTTTGTTAATGACTGGTGCGGATCAAAGAAACCCTTATGCTGAGACTTCACCAAACAATGGGAATCTAGGGGGCAACAACTTAGAATCATTGGTGGGGACACCCATGATTTTAGGCTCTTCCCTCATCCATGGGGGTTCCCCTACGTTAAATATTTCATGTACTCAAAGATCTACAATCCTAAAATTTCTATCCTGGAATATTGCAGGGTTGGGGTCAAAGATGGCACACCCTGAATGGTCAGAGTTCATTGATATGTATGATTTATGCTTCTTCCAAGAAACTTGGGCAACAGTGCCCCTTTTCCGTCTGGGATATTTATCCTTTCAGGTCATTGCGACAAAACAAGCGAAGGGCCGCCCCATGGGGGGCCTGGTAATATGGGTACGACAGGCACTTAGGTGCAAAATCACCCAAATACCCATAAATTGTAATGACATTCTTGCCATAAAAATTACCACAGACCAAAGTCCTGCCTTATGCATTTTTAATGTCTATGCAAGAGGACTGCCTGGTGGTCACTGTTCTCATGTTATAACAGCCCTGGAAAGGTCTTTGGATAATATCGAAAGGGATTTTGATTTGACGGTTGTAGGGGATTTTAATACCACGTTTGAACCGTTAGGTTATATTGACCAAAACCTAACGGTAGAGGAGGATGAACTTTGGGGTATACCCTCATTGTAGGTGGAGCCAATAAAAACATGGTCAGATGTGGCTATCCAAATGACTGGATTGTGTATAGGACATCGGTTGAGGGCCGTTAATGGCCGCACACCCTCTGATAAGTTTGGGGCAAACACATTTAATAACGGGCGTAGAGCGAGCTGGATAGATTATGTGCTGGTAGGCCTGTCCCTGTGGCACTGTGTGAAAGACATGGCTGTAGTTACCCGAGTTGAAAGCGATCCTGACCCTCTTGTCGTTACAATGGAGGAGCTTTTGGGGGTATTTATGCCAGCCAGCCTAGTACAAGGACCCATAGATCTAGTGGTAACTAATAACACACGCCATCTGCGGTGGGAAAATGTCTCTAGATCCCAGGCTACACTGACAGAGATGAATTCTGAGCTGACAGGGTGCTTGAAGTTTGGTCTTTAGGCGAGGGAAATCTTATCCCCCTGACCCAATTCACTGCGATGCACACAGCTCTGTTCGAGCAACTAAAATTGTTCTTCTGTAAATCTGTCAAGTATCTCCAGGATAAGAGGAAAAGGAAAAAAACTGAGGGATGGTTTTCCGACAATTGTCGTCAGTGGCGAAGTAATAGTTATCAACCACACAATTAAGATCTCCTTAATGAAAACTATTTCCTAGTCAACAGGATGTCTATGGACGGACCATCCTGGAACAGGGAAAAAGTATTGGAAGTCTGGCAATGTGTGGTCGGGCAAAATCAGGAAAGTAGGCCCAAAATTGGATCGGTTTCAAGGATGCACTGGTTTCAAACAACTGACCCACTCCCTGTACTCACATAGTGACCTGGAACTCTGCAAACAGTATGATTTCAATGAGCTTGCTATGATCATTTGCATTGTGATTATATTTAGCGAACAACATAGGAAGCAGAGGACACATCTAAGCTTCAAGGACCCCGGGCTGCCAGCCTCGACCAGCTCTTGCTTTTAAAAAAACTGTATATATGAGAGAACTGTTTTTAAACAAGACTTAGGGCCTGATTTAATATAAGGCCTGCCATTAAGTCATGGGGAGGAGTACATTACTCTGTCCTCATGGTGGATACAACCAGTTAATCATTATAACAAGCATTTGCAATGCAATAGGTCTCGCATTTACGCGAGTTTGAGCTATTGGCATTGTAAATGACAATGCCTTTTATTTATGTTTTGGTTTTTAAAATATAAATAAAAGGCATTGCCATTTACAATACCAGTAGCTGAAACTTTTGTAAATGCGAGACCTATTGCATTGCAAATGCTTGTTAATTCTGTACTTGAGGAATGACCATGACATTTGCGAAAGATAATTTGAATATGGAGTGAATCAGGTAATTGGCTCAAGGGAAAGACATGGATTCACCCTCCTTATTGCCTGAATAATGATCTCGAGTGACGAGTATGATAGAAATAAGATAACAAACAGTAAAATATTCTCTTTAGTTTTTAAGTTATTAAGGACTATTTACTCACCGCCTGGGTGCATGTCGACGCTATGCTTCATGGCTCTCTAAAACTCTTGGACGCAATGTACTTTGACATTAATTTATACAGCTCGCCGATTAACTATTGCACATGTTAATCTAAAAAAAATCAGCTGCTCTCCAATAATCCAACTCAATCACAGAACAAACGTCGGACACAAGCAATTGATGGTTTTCTTATTCTTCAACACAGGAAACTCTGAGTATAACTTAAAAGCTGTGGAAATTGTGGTTGGCGAGAAGTAAAAGTAAGCGTAGCGCTCGTGGAACAGGCACCGCGCTGATAGTTTGAATGGTTACAGTGTGACGAGTGGGAGCTGCGGGCGCCATTGTAGACTGTGCACCCGTGTTTAAGTGAAAGCGGATGCCACGCTAAAACCTACCGCACGGCGCCCGGTTGAGGGAGGGGGCGGGTTCCATTGTTGCCTGTGTGCTTGTGCTATTAATCTAAAAGGGTGCATTTTCGTAGGTCTGCACGTAATTTAAATTAAAAAAAATTTGTGTGCTGAGTGCACAATCATGTGCGCCCATGCTATTAATCTTAAAGGGTACATTGTGCGGCCCCATTGTAAAAGTGAAAGCACGCATAGCGCGCTGCAAATAAATAAAAGTAAAAAGCGGCCACCATTACTAAAGCTGGCATCCCACCAGTGCTCTTTAGATAAACTGAGCGGAGAGTTCTCAGAAGGGCTAAGGTAAGCTAAACAGTAAAGACATGGTAAAAGGTACAGTACTGATGGGAGGTTACAAATGTAAACAGGGCATTACTAGGGAGGGACAAACAAGCCTGTTGATGAATCAGAAGCAATCATTTACAAATGACAGGAACAGGAGCCAATTGAAAAGATGGACAGAGAGTAGGCGGAGCGTCAAGTCCATACCCGAGTATCCCATGCCTCACAGCAGCACATGCGCTTCCCAGGCTCGACCTAAACATATTGCCAGAACCGCAGTGATGTGGGTCCTTGGCAATGCATATTACTCTGTGCTACAGGGCTGTGTCAGCAGGATGCAGCCCTGTAGCAGAGAGTAATTGTTTTTCTTTAGAAAAAGAAAATCCTGAAACAGGATTTTCTTTTTGTAAAGAAAAACTATAATGCTCCCCTCTCCATGGGAGTCTTCTTCCATGGGGGGCATTATAATGTTTTTACTGCTTCTTACTGCCAGATTCCCTTCCCGCCAACATATAAATAGTACCCGTAGTCAACTTTGAAAAAAAACACAAGTTGACAAAAGTCTGTGCAACCAGCTCAGACTAAAGAAAATTCAAATGGATAAAAACAAGCCACACTGGCAACTTCATTATAACATTAAAAATGAACACACACAAGACAATGAATCTGGAGTCTAGAGGAAAAAATCAAACTAACACACCTTGCAAAGAATGCTTCAGTGTTTAAAATGAAAAAAATTGTAAGTTAAATTTGGTGTGTGTATTTTTAACAGAACAAGTGAAATGCAGGGAAAAGGAAACATGGTCACAGCACCACAACAGGAGCTTTTACAAGTACAGGTGTAAGGGAAAACTGAAGGAAGTGGGTATGGACAGTCATTTAGGAGTCGCCAAGGGTCGCCGCTTCGCCCTCTGGCTTGCCCCTTCCATTCACCAGCACTGCTTTTGACCCCTGGCCTCAGAGGTGGAAAAGGCAGTGCCAAGCACAGAAGGTAAACACTCGTCTGATGTGGCCAATGTCCCCAGTGTTGGCCAATTGCCGACAGCAACACTCCCTCCCCAGTGCCTCTGTCGGCCATTGGCCAACACTGGGGAGGGTTAGAAAGGGCCCTCTGGCGCTATGCACCATAGGCGTTCCTTCTTTTTTCCTGCAGCTTGGGCTGCTCGTAAAGAGTTTCCTGAGCTGCCTGAATGTTTCTTTTAAAATTTGTAATGACGATCAGCGTGCAGGGCGCGCTGATGTCATTACTACTGAAAGTGAAAGTAAAATGAGCAGACAGGCTTATTTTACTTTCACTGAATCAGTGCTCGTGGCATATCTTAGCCCCCCGAGCACTGATTCTCTCAGGAGAGGTATCGTCCCATTGACCTTGATTTGATCCATTCCTGTTGCAGGCACTAGGCCTAGTCACAAGTGGTGCAGTGTCTCTATCGGCACAAGTGGGGTAACACTGGGTGGTAGGAATTTGTGGATTCCTGCGGCTGTCGGAAGTTTCCATCACAGGAATTTAAGGAAAATGCGTGATTTCGGGCAAAGTTTGAGGTTTGCAGGGCATTGTGGGTAAGAAAATGTCATGGGATCCACATGAGGCACACCACTTTAACTCACCCAGGTGTCTAGTTTAAAATAAATTGTATGTTTGTTAGGTTTCCTTAGGTGTCAGCTGAGCTAGGGTCCAAAATCCGCAGCTACCCACTCTGCAAAAAAAGGGTCAGTTTTGAGTGGAAAATGTGATGTGCCCTTGTTGCCTTTTGAGATATGAACTGTTCTTTCTTGGTGAAAGGGAGGGGTGAGTGAGTAAAAAAAAGGTACAAACAAATGTTTCAAATAACTTGCTCCACTGCCTAAGGATTGATATATGGGTGATCATTAAGCTATTAAATATATTTTTTTATTTATTACTAGTTTTATATAGTGCATACTATACCCACACAGTGTCAGAGCACTCTCCAAAAGGGAAACCAGAAAGCAAAATGAATTATATTATACATAGATGCGAAGGAAATGCAAAGGTACCTGCTGTGTGAATGTAATAAATGTTCACACAATAAACACACCTATTTACACCAATGCATCTCTTATTTGGGTTTTAAATGCAAAACCTAATATAGAAGCACTAAGAAAGTAAGAACAATGTTTGATATATAGAGGCAGGGTACACATTGAACTTACTGCAACAACAACAAGAATATGTGGACAAAACAAGTACCATGAACATTTCAGATAACAGTTGTGCGTTGCAGAAAAGGAAGGAAGTTAATGAAGCAGGTGACAATCGAGAAGTAGTTGTTATAAACAATTTGCTGAAACCTCTATATTAAGGGTGAGGATGTGGCCTAACGGGTTAGGGCAGTCGATTTTAAATCTGGGGAACCGGGTTCGAGTCTCGGCCATGACGCTCAACATCCCCTGACTCTCGGTAAATCACTTGCCAAACAAAAATGAATGTGTCCTTGTGAAACGTAACTGGTGCTCATGTTAAGCGCTCTGATACCTTAAGCTAGCGCTATATAAGGCTTCAAAAAACGAAAAAAAGGGGGTTGGCACGTTGCACCCGAAAACCAAAGTTCCAGATCTTCAAGCCGCTTTCTGTGTAAGATCGTTCAAGGGTCCTTTGCCTCTTGATGTTGCCTTTCCACTAGAAGCATATCAGAGTGGATGCCTTAAGTGGGCTTGTTTGTTGATACAAATGTGTAGATTGGGGTTTTGTTGAGAACGAATACCAGCAATCTGGATTTACAATTCAAAAGTAAGAGAAGGCAGGCCTAGTTTAAACAGGAACTGAGCAATGAGATGGACAAATTAGCACAAATAATTTCAGCGTTTCCTGCATAGAATCACAAGGTTGTCTGTCAAGGAGTATTGAAGCCAAGTTGATCTGAAGCTTTGAGAACTTTTATTTCTTCATTAAAACTTTTGTTGTAACAAAAAGCTAATTTCCTAGGGATTTACGTTGGGTTAGCTCATTCATTATAATTGCAACAGTGTTATCATAATTTAGTGTAAGGTCATTTATCTCCTGTTCTTCTGAAAACTGTGATGTTGGAATATAACTCTAGGCTAATGAAGACGTGTCAAGATATATGATGTCTCTCACCTAGCATTTGGGTCTTTTACGTTGCCCTTGGAGCATCACTTTTAATAGTGATAGTGTAGAAGAGATTATAAAAATGACTTAACTGTTCAACCAAGAACAGTCGCTCATTATTTAGATTCCCTTCTTTGTGGTTGCAATTGGATCATATGCATTCCTTCCTCGTGAGTATGAGCTGAACATCACTGTTTTGAGCCCTAATTATAGAGAAAGGAGGAAGGCTGTGATACAGTCGTGACAGCATGTTCTCCCCATGTGAATTTAGTTTGTAATGCTGCCAGGAGGCACTGTAACCTCAGCAGGGTTGGTGTAATGTGATCAGTCCTCAGCAAATTGCAAACCAATCGTGCCACAGAATTCTATAAGACTTGCAGTTTCCTAACATTGGTGTTAGAGGTACAACTCAATGGCCAGGGTGCAGGGAGTTTTCTCCCAGACTGATGATTTTTCCAAATTGTGTCTGCAATGCTACAGATGCATATATGCATCAGAAGACATGCCATAAAAAAAGACGGGCATTCCAACGCATTGACCCCAGCGAGCAAGCGGCTGATGGACCATGGATGTGAGGCACCTAATGGCACAGCCTACTGAGCCTCCGCCATCAATTCGCAAGCAGTTCTTCTGGTGCAGGGACCCACAAGGTTAACATGGGAGATGAACTGTCAATTTATTGCAGTTCTTCCATCCAGCAAGACTCTACGTGGCCTCCTCTGTCTTTGTGCCGTTTAGAATCATCCAGCAGTTATTCGTCTACCCTTTAATTTCTGCTATCATCCTGCAGTCATCAATGGGATAAAGAAACACTACTTGTCTGCCACCTGTATATTTCCCCAATGTTGAATAGAAGCAGACAAAAGAGTTCCACATATATTTATATTAAAATATGGTGGAGAAAAACAAAGTGGTTTATTTAGTGATAGTTTTGTTTGCATTATGATACGTGTAGATTGGTTTTTCCAGTTCCAAATGCAGGACTACAAGTCTCATAATATGAAGATAAAAAGCAGGATTAAACAAGCTACTGCTGCTTAAAATGGAAAAACGTGTTCCCCAAAAGTCATATTTAAAAATTATATTGAAAGGGGATATTTTTGGTAACATTTGTACATCATTTTCCACATGGGACATGCTTACTCAAACTAGGGAAAAGGAAACTGTACGACAATTGAAAAATAGTATTTTCAGATGGTTCTTAGTGCTAGACCTGGAGCCCACTGATGAAACATATCGCACTAGGTAGGTGAGGGTTTATCATCCTATGTGAGTATGCATGTTTAATTGAAGGTTTGACTGTCCCTTCCAGAAGTATTGTACTTCTTGTATGTTTATGTTTGTTTACTTAGAACGTATAACAGCTCTTTAACTCTTACTCTCACTCCTTCAGTGTATTAGCTACCTGTGGTGTATCTCTTCTGCATGTGTGAGAAAACTGTGTGACCTTCCTCCAGATACTGCAACTTGTCCATTATTTATTCTTTGTGTTAGGGAAGGTTGTGCGGGCCATGTTTAACTTTTGTTGTGTTATGAATCTCGGTATAAATGTTTCCACTACACAAATGACCAAACTATTTGCATTATTTTAATGCATGAAAAGAATGAAAGAGTGAGCTCTCACAAAATATGTCAGCTGAGGTTACTTTTAGTTTTGCGTGTGAATTGGACTAGATGTTTTAGTCAAATTTTAGAACTAGGCTGATAAGCTGCTACATGTCCTGTATAACACCTTCTGTCAGTTCTGACACTTTAGCCAGCAACACTTCACAGATTGGTACTTTGACCCTAAAATAACAGTGGTACAAGAAAAACTATAAGCCCAACAAAGCACGTGTTGATTAAAAGCCCGGAATGACTGACAGTTTCACATACCATAGGGCCATTTGGTAAACTTGTGAAATAAAAAAATGCAGTTCCTGACTTTCTAACTTTTTTTGTAGGAAATCAAAGTGTAAACAGCTCTGTGGATGAGTGGGAAGAGATTGCTTTCAAATGCAAATACCAGCATCTCACAGCTAATGGTCTAATATTACCATTCCTTAAAAAAATTAATTGGCATGCTAAAAAGAGGTTTATGTTATGTTATGGTAATTTAATTTATAATGTGCCCGAATGACCCCATAAAGGGTATCTCAGTGCAACAGAGCAAATAAACAGAGGAGCAGACTGATATCACAATATTTTGAGAAGATTTCTAAAATTTAAATGATCTGCGCATTGGTATATATGACGTAGGAGCTTGTTCCACAAAAGGGGAGCCAGGCAAGAGAAGGATCTGGCTCCCAAGCGAGATTTAGTGATACGTGGAACTGCTAGCAGGGCTTTATCACTAGATCTCAAACTCTACACGGACGATAGTGACGAGCTTTGCAGAGAAGTAGCTTAAAGCAGTCTCATTTATAGAAGCCAATAGATCATTGCAATAGTCCAAGCGACTGATGACAAGTGCCTGGATTAGTGTTTTCCTCACTGAATGTGGAAGAGGGGAGAAGACTCTTGGTAAAAGCCGTAACTCGTCAAAGCAAGTGCCAGTAGTGGGTGCAACCTGTTCTTTCATGGTGAATGTTTGATCAAGGCGGACACCTACATTTCTAACAGCCAATTTGGGAGTTGGAGCTGGACCAAGTTTAGAAGGCCACCATTCGGGTGTCCAAAGCTGCTGGGCCCTACCACGCAGCATGATTTCGGTTTTGTTGGCATTCAGTTGGAGACAATTCTCTTTCATCCACGATGCAATAGCTATCAAACCTGCTGAAAAACAAACATGAACATTACTTAGATCTTGATCAGGAGAAAATATCAGCTCTGTGTCATCAGCATCTGACATAGGAAAAAAGCCAAACGTTTTGGCAAGATTGGCAAAGGCGGCCACACATATGTTGAAAAGCGTGGGGCTCAGACATGAGCCCTGTGACACCCTTTTATCCAATTTCAGGGTACGCAATTTATAAGCTCCCAAAGTAATAGTTTGAGAGCAGTCAGTTAAAAAGTCCTTAAACCATGATCATACCGTCCCATGAATTCCTGCCTCCTGCAACCTTAGCAACATTCTAGAATTAGAAAACAGTATTGAATGCTGCATAGTGGTCCAACAGCACAAGTAGAGAGGGGATGTTCTTGTCAAGATAACATCTAATGTGGTCGGTCACAGCAATCAAAGTGGTCTCGGTGTTGTGTATGGGTCTAGAAACCTGATTGGGATGAGTCCAGCAGCATATTTGTTTCAAGGTGTTCTATAAGTTGGACATTGATTTGACTCTCCAACAGCTTGCCCAATAACAGAAGAAGAGAAATAGCTCTATAGTTGGTAAGATCCATAGGAGGCAAATTAGGCTTTTTTGAATGGGAGTAACTAGTGCTGCTTTCCAAGCCAAGGGAAATTTGCCAGAGCAGATAGGTAGATTAAATAATAAGCAAATGTCAGGGGCAAGCTGAGAGGACAAAGAGGCGGTTATGTAAAATGGACAAATTTCCAAAGGAGGCCCAGATTTAGCCATTGCTAATGCTTTCACTTTTGTGATGCAGACCTGACGCATAATCCTCTATGGTATTTACAAAGCAATGCAAATAGTTAATTAAAGGGGGGAAAAGAAAGAAAAATACACCTACCTTCCCAGGGGCCGTCTCTTCTCCGTCCCCTTCATCCACGATGCAGAAACAGGTAGCACCCAGGCTCCCCTAGCCAATCACAATGCTGCCTTACATCAATGTTGTGATTGGTCTGAGGGCTGTGGATCGGCGCTCAGACGGGTACTGAAACCCCACCAGGCTGTGTATTACAGCCTGATGGGAAACATGCAAAGTGCACATCACTGTTTGGCCGGCCCAAGACCGCAGGCCAAAACCGCCATGCGCACTTTACAGAGTGATGGCCAGTCCTCCCCCTGCTCTGCGGCCAGCACTGCCCTGCCCGCACCTTTACAGCGCGAGCCAATAGTGAAAAATAAAATAATAATAACTTTATCATTTTATTTTTCCTGTGGGACGACGCTCCTCCACCATAGCAAAGGAGCCGCCACTGGTGGATGCAGCAGAATTTTCCCACACAATAGAGACAGCTTACTTTAAATGTTCAAAAATAGCACGGAACAAATATATGCAGGAGTAAAGGCAGACCTAGAAACTAACGCGTTTCTAAACTGTTTTTATATGTGCATGTTCTAGCAACGGGTTGCTATAATTACTCACTCTAATCGAAAGCACTCCGAGTACGAATTCAAGTGCATCCTGAAAAGTAAAAAAAAAAAAAAAGAAAGTAAAGAGGAATATATGCAGTATTGATTTTGCTGTCCTTGCAAAATGGTAGCACAAACTCTCCAAAACATAGTTGCTGACAAATCTTAAGGAAAGCTCGCACACTATTGTATTTGACTGTGAAACCCGGGAATACACTGGACACAATGTTATCAAATAACTTAAGCACTATACGCTGTAAAAAACAAACAAAAGCAAAGCGTTTAAAGACACAATAGCGTACGCCTTGGATTTTATTCAATTACTCTATAGTTTATGCAATACCTTCGTGAGGCACAACACTCCGAAGTATGACAATTACAAGATGATGCTTTTCAGTCTACCCACTCATTCTCTACTTGCAAACAGATAGCAAGAGCCCTCTAAAAGGTTTATTCCTGCACACAGCAGCAGCCTTCCCCTGTAATTTCAAGTGCTGGAGGTCAGCGCGAGCTAAAGAAGGACACCTCCCCCAGCAGGTACATGCCTGTAGCCTCTGCATGATGTTCTTAAAGTGCCCTCAATTCAGACAGACGAAGAAGGCAAGACCAGGAGATAGAGGAGAGGATGTGGCATTATGGCCAGAGCTGCAGGCTTGGGTGCTGGGGAACCGGGTTGAAGTCTGTGTCGGCTTGCCATCCTCGGTTTCTAGCCAGACCACTTAATCTCCCTGTGCCTACAAAAAATGATGTAGTTATGTGGTAGGGGGAGCACTCCGCCTGTAATCTCTTATATTCAACTTGAATGCGTTTTAAGATTGTGGTGCGACAGCAGAGTAGAAGTTTGTCTGCTTCTACTGAGAAAACTTGAGTTAATGACAAGCTCTGGAATTGTGATAAGCTGTGCACTATTCACCTGGTGTCTACTGCGACACTGTTATATAAGTTCCAACTGTGTTCAAGTTACTCAATTTATTTCTTGCAATAACAACATAAATTCATTCAATTGTAACAATGTCAAGCGGTGCTGCTCAATAACGTTTTTTACATGTTGAATGATATCACATACATAATATCTTTGTATTACATAATCATTTATTTTCAACAAAACATTTCACAATCACTGAATTGCATTTTAATATGCGTGTGCCCAATGCATTTCGGAACCAAACGGTTCCTTCATCAGGGGTAAATCTGAAATGAAAATAAACATATGTATAAGAAATTGTGTCTCCGGTGGCTCAAAATCATTGATTTGTGTGTGAACTCTATTTAAATGTACTCAATCCTACCTGTGTTGGATTTCTGTTTGGTGGACACTAAAGAAAACCGAGGGTGGGTGATAAAATTATCATAACGGCACATAAATAATGGTTATTGCAAAGTGTTAAGATGTTTATAACTGCGCTTACCTTGACATAGGTGGGAGTACACACTGTGTGAAAAATAACATAAGCATACAGAATGAGCGATAAATAATGGGCAAGAACGTGAGAAATACTAAGGCTCAACTGAAGCCTCATCCAAGAATATATTGAACTGCAGCGTGCTTACCTCAGTGATGTGAGGTTCGTGTATACTATATATAAAAGTTCACATTAAGAGATAAATTATTTGACGTGAAGATTGTGGATTAATACAATGCTTAATGTCTCAACATAGATGCGATGAATTTGACTAAACCGCTGGTATAATAATTTATCTCTTAATGTGAACTTTTATATTGTAACACTCACATAACAGACCGTTATTCATTAGTTATTATTATTATATCCACCGTAGAAAACCTCATGGACAGGTTTTCCTCGTTCAAAGATGGCGCTTACACAACAAACAAGTAGTTTAGATTCAACCCCGGTAGTCCTTCCTTAATGTTCATGTCTTTGGACTAGTCACTTTTTAACGCGGCACCTGCGGCGTTCTCTTTCAAAACTTTGACTGCGGTGTACAACGATGTATCTCCGTTAATCCAACAATAGGTAAGGCGGTTTTTTCAGTTTCCACATTTTAAAGGCTGATTTATAGACTCGTTTAACATCATTTCTTAGAGGTCTCTTTCATGTCTTTATTTTCCAGTATACACGAACCTCACATCACTGAGGTAAGCACGCTGCAGTTCAATATATTCTTGGATGAGGCTTCAGTTGAGCCTTAGTATTTCTCACGTTCTTGCCCATTATTTATCGCTCATTCTGTATGCTTATGTTATTTTTCACACAGTGTGTACTCCCACCTATATCAAGGTAAGCGCAGTTATAAACATCTTAACACTTTGCAATAACCATTATTTATGTGCCGTTATGCTAATTTTATCACCCACCCTCTGTTTTCTTTAGTGTCCACCAAACAGAAATCTAACACAGGTAGGATTGAGTACATTTAAATAGAGTTCATACACAAATCAATGATTTTGAGCCACCGGAGACACAATTTCTTATACATATGTTTATTTTCATTTCAGATTTATCCCTGATGAAGGAACCGTTTGGTTCCGAAATGCATTGGGCACGCGCATATTAAAATGCAATTCAGTGATTGTGAAATGTTTTGTTGAAAACAAATGATTATGTAATACAAAGATATTATGTATGTGATATCATTCAACATGGAAAAAACTTTATTGAGCAGCACCGCTTGACATTGTTACAATTGAATGAATTTATGTTGTTATTGTAAGAAATAAATTGAGTAACTTGTACACAGTTGGAACTTATATAACAGTGTCGCAGTAGACACCAGGTGAATAGTGCACAGCTTATCACAAGTCCAGAGCTTGTCATTAACTACAAAAAAATTATGGCACCGTGTAATGTAAGTGATGCTGATGTAAAGTGCTCCAAAACCTTGAGATCGATAGCGCTATCTAAAAAAAGAAGCGAGATAAAAAACCAAGATTGCTGGTGCTGCTTTGTGTTAGAGTCGGGGATCTCTGGTTGGCGCAAGGTTGCCCTTGAGTCAAGCAGGAACCCTCTCCTCCACGTCAGGGCGCAGGATAACCCCTCGCGAATGACCCTTGCTCACCCTCTAGGTGCGTGGCGTGAGCAGCCAAGGCGATTCCTCAGGCGTTGTTGGTTAAGCACTTACAATCATACACACAGTAAATACATCAATCCCCCCAGAAACGGACACCAGACTTGGATATATATAAAAATACGATTCTTTATGTAAAAATAAGGTATATATATCTCAACAGACTTATCACAAGACCAATAACGTTTTCGCTAGGCCACCAGGTTATACAGCAGGCAAATGTTCTTGGTTCGTAGTTTCAAATGGATAGTTCGTAGGTTCTTTACTTGTAGTTCCAGTACTCACAGAGATCGGTTCCTGCGAAAGGGGAAATAAGGCGTTGCGGGCCCCGAGCCCGATACTGGACTTCTTTCGTGATTAGGAGAGTCGGCACAGGTCGGTGCGACTCTCAACTTCGGGAAGTGTTCTTGGGTCCTCAATCAGCAGGTGTGGGCACGTAGGCAGGCGCGGCCAGCGACCCTTTAGCACGGCGGTGCAGGAGGGTCTCCACAGCGGGGGCGGCGCGGCCTGAGATGTCCGGGGATAGCGAAGCGGGGTCGCAGGGCACGGTTAGTGCAGCTGGGTGACCCGGCGTAGATCACAGTCGTCGGACGGCTTCCGGCAGGAGGGGTGATAGCGCGGTCAGCGCGCTCCAGTAGCAGGCGGTGACAGGGATGCAGGCGGCCTGGCCCGGGAACAGAGAGCGGCTCGGGACGGAGCGGGGCTCTCACGGGATTGCGGCAGGCGAGCTCCTGAGTGTCACGGCCCTAGGAGGGGCGATGAGGGGCGCAGTCTCTTTTCCAGCGGGATGCACACACGGCTCGAATTGGAGGACGAGCAAGAAGCACAGAGAACCCACTGTTCCTGGGGTTCAGTTCAGGGGGCAAGCTCAGATCAAGCCCTTGGAGAATGTTCAAGCACAAAGTAGCAAAGTCTTTTCAGTAAGTCTCTTCCTCTCCTCTCTCAGCAAGGCAAGCAGCAGGCCAGCTCCTCCGGCGTCTTCTTCTCCTTCTAGTCGGGCAGAGGTTCTTTGTGGTAAACAGGATTCTGATTTCTTAGGAGCCAGGCTCCTACTTTTATACCATGATTCTTTTGTTCCTTAGCGCCAGGGGGCCTAGGCCTGGCTCAGTCCAGTTCTGGAGCACTTTGTTATGGTGACTCTGCTCTTTCCTTTCAGCAGCAGGGCAGAGACATCAGCCGCCCCACAGGGGGTGGCGCCGGCTTTGTGGTGGCAGAGCACAGGTCTATTCAAGAGTCAAGGTGTACTCCTCCCACCCATCCAGGTGTAATCTCTCTACCCACCACCTGGCAGCCAACCTGTCTCTGGGGATCCCCCCACCCTGCTCCTACGGTTGCTAGGCAGAACACACACACACACAGCAGAGGCGGACTGAGATGGTCAGGTCAGTAAATACTAACTTTCTAAAAGTAGTATTTACAAACCCAGGATATTAAAATAAACTTGACTACAAGAAGTATTTTATTATTCTGAGTTCAGGCATACCAAACTTGACACTCTACCATGCTCTCGGAGTCCACTGGGGTCACAGCGTTGGCGTGATCCCAGCAGCCCATTCTGGCCTATGGAGAGCAGGTAGCCTTCAATAGTGAAAAACGACAAGGGCTGTAGTTCACTACTAAGACATGCCACACACATCAGGGCATGTCCTACCTTATGCCTACAATGCACCCTGCCCTTGGGCCTACCAGAGGGGTGGCTAATATGTAGGTAAGGGAAGGTTTAGGGACTGGCAAGTGGGGGCACTTGCGCAGCCAGCGCGACGGTCCCGGACCGCGCACAGGGTCTGCGGTGGCAGACCCTAGACACATTTTACAAGGCCGCTTCTGTGGGTGGCGCAACCAGCGCTGCAAGCCCACCAGCGGCATTGGCATTCACAAGCCCTGGCACCCCTGGTGCACTTTACTGGGGACTGACAGTGAATCCAATAAACCAATCATGAACATCAATTACCGGTACACTTTACTTAGGGAGCACTTGCACTGCGGCACGGATTAGCCGTGGCGCAGTGCCCTGAGCGGACAACACCAGCAAAACAGTCGAGGCACACCATCAAAAAGTGGAAGGGAAACTCACGCCAAGGTGCCAGGTCTAACACGTGTCCCCTCCAGCTGAAATGTGGGGAGAACTACCCTTGCCCAGGGGGTTCCTCGTCACTAAGGCGGAAATACCTGGACAGACCGTCAGCGTTGGCGTGATCTGTACCAGGACGGTGTTCCACCGTAAAGTCCATACCCTGTAGGGAGATGGACCACCTCAACAGCTTCGGGTTCTCACCCCTCATTTGCATCAACCATCTGAGGGGCCTGTGGTCCGTCTGAACCCGGAAGTGAGACCCAAACAAGTAGGGTCTTAGCTTCTTCAGCGCCCAGACCACAGCAAATGCTTCTCGCTCAATTGCACTCCACCTACTTTCCCGTGGAAGTAACCTCCTACTGATGAAAGCTACGGGTTGGTCCCAGCCCTCCTCAGTCATCTGTGAGAGAACAGCCCCTACACCATGCTCTGAAGCGTCTGTCTGTACTAGGAATTCCTTGGAGAAGTCAGGGGCCAAGAGCACGGGCGCCGTGCACATGGCAGTCTTCAGGGTGTCGAAAGCTTTCTGACAGGTGTCAGTCCAAATCACGTTCCTGGGCTGCTTCTTCGAAGTCAGCTCTGTCAAGGGGGCAACGATCGTTCCATAGCCCTTGACAAACCTCCTGTAGTACCCAGTGAGCCCCAGGAAGGCCCTCACTGCGGTCTGCGTCTTGGGGGGTTCCCAAGCCAGGATGGTTTCAATTTTGGGTTGCAAGGGTGCCACCTTGCCACTCCCCACTTGGTGTCCCAAGTACACCACGGAACCCTGCCCGATCTGGCACTTGCTTGCCTTGATCGTGAGGCCTGCTCGGCGCAGAGCCATCAACACTTCCCAGAGGTGGTGCAGGTGTTCGGGCCAGGTGGCACTGAACACTGCGATGTCATCCAGGTAGGCGGCACTGAACGCATCCAGCCCAACCAGTACCTGGTTGACCAACCTCTGAAAGGTGGCAGGGGCATTCTTCATCCCAAATGGCATGACTCGGAACTGGAAGTGCCCATCTGGTGTAGAGAATGCTGACCTCTCTTTGGCCCCATCGGTCAAGGTGATCTGCCAGTACCCAGACGTTAAATCAAACGTGCTGAGGAACCGGGCAGCCCCCAGCCGATCAATGAGCTCATCAGCTCTGGGGATGGGGTGCGCGTCAGTCTTCGTGACTGAATTGAGTCCTCTGTAGTCCACACAGAACCGGAGTTCAGGTGTGGCTCCCGGCGCAGCAGCTTTGGGGACCAAGACCACAGGGCTGGACCAAGGACTGCTGGAGGACTCGACCACCCCTAGCGCAAGCATTTTGGAGACCTCCTCCTTAATGCAAGCTCTGACCCTGTCAGTTACCCTGTAAGCCTTGTGCTTCACAGGTAAGCTGTCTCCTGTGTCCACATCATGGACGCACCAATCTGTGACACCAGGAACCAGGGAGAATCTATCGGGAAACTGCCCCAGCAAGTGGCGGCAGTCTTCCTGTTGTTCGGGCGTCAGGGTGGGTGAGAGGTTAACTCCATCCACTGACCCATCTTTCTCAGAGGCCACTAAGAGGTCAGGAAGAGGCTCGGTCTCCTCTTCCATTCCATCATCAGTGGCCAGCAGCATGCCCACTTCGGTCCTCTCTAAGTGGGGCTTAAGGCGGTTAACATGTAGGACCCTCAAAGGGTTCCTGGGAGTCTGCATGTCCACCAAGTAGGTGATCGGACTTTTGCGCTCCACAACCTCAAATGGACCTGTCCACTTATCCTGAAGTGCACAAGGCTCCACTGGGGCCAAGACCCACACCTTTTGTCCAGGTTGAAGCTCTACCAGAGTGGCATTCCGGTCGTACCACCGCTTCATCTCCTCCTGGCTGGCTTCCAGATTTGCCTCAGCAAGTTGCCTGAAACGCCGAGTCTGGTTTCGGAAGGCCAGCATGTAACTATATACATTCTGGGGAGGTTTCCTGGGAGATTGCTCCCAGCCTTCCTTCACCAAACTCAGAGGTCCTCTTACCGGGTGACCATACAGAAGCTCAAAGGGGCTGAATCCTAGAGACTTCTGTGGCACCTCTCGGTAAGCGAAGAGCAGGCATGGCAAGAGGACGTCCCACTTACGCCTCATTGGACCGTCCAGGCCCATGATCATGCCTTTGAGGGTTCGGTTGAATCTCTCAACCAACCCATTTCCTTGGGGGTGGTAAGGAGTGGTGAACTTGTAAGTTACCCCGCACTCCTTCCACAGGGATTTCATATATGTGGATATGAAATTGGTCCCCCTGTCGCTCACCACCTCTAGAGGGAACCCCACTCGGGAGAAAATTCCCATCAGTGCCCGTCCCACCACGGGGGCCGTCACTGTCCTCAGAGGGATGGCTTCAGGGTACCGGGTGGCATGGTCCACCAAGACCAGGATGAACCTGTTGCCCAGGGCTGTCTTGGGGTCCAGAGGCCCCACAATATCAATACCCACTCGTTGGAATGGCGTACCGACCACAGGGAAAGGTTGCAGAGGAGCCTTGTGCTTCCCTCCGCTCTTACCACTTGCCTGGCAAGTCTGACAGGTTCTGCAGTAGGAATCTGAATTCTTATGCATTTGGGGCCAGTAAAAGTGGGTGACAAGCCTGTCATAGGTCTTGTCCATCCCCAAATGTCCTGCTAACGGCACATCATGAGCCAGCCCCAGTAGGAAGGTTCTGAACTTCTGGGGTACCACCAGCACACGGGCTGACCCAGGTTCAGCAGCCTTAGGCTCGGAATACAGGAGGTCACTCTCCCAGTACACGTAGTGTGTTTTGGCCTGAACACCATTGGCCTGGTCTGCAGCCTGTTGCCGCATACCCACGAGAGAAGGGCATTCTTTCTGCTCCCTGCAGAATTCCTCCCTGGAGGGACCTCCTTCTTGCTGCCAATGGGTCAGCTCAGGCAGATCTCCCAGTTCGGCAATCTGTTCCCCGGTAGGCTCCAGAGCATCCCCCTCAGGGTCTACTTCCTCCTGGGCCGTGGGAACTTCGGGGGCCGGTTTCCCGCGCCTCCTGCGCCTTCTCCCTAAGGCCGGTTCCTGGACCTCTCCCTCAGGCTCCAGGACCCTCTCAACACCCCTACTGGCTGCCATGGACCGGGTGGTCACGCACGCCCAGTCGGGTAGACCCACCATCCTCAGATGCGTGGTCTTCTCCACCTTTTCCCAAGGGGAGCTCTCCAGGTCGTTCCCTAGCAGACAATCTACAGGCATGTCAGTTCTCACAGCGACTTGTAGAGTACCAGAGACCTCCCCCCACTCAAAGGGAACTTGAGCCATTGGACAACGACTCTCTACGTTGTCAGCATTGACAACCCTACAGTAGGCATTGGGTACAATTTGCTCTTGAGACACCAGGTGTTGCCTCACCGAGGTCACGCTGGCTCCTGTATCTCTAAGAGCCTCAACCTTCTTTCCATTGATGGTCACTACTTGCCCATATTTCTTAGTGTTAGAGGGCAGGTAGGTTACAGGGACCATCTCACTGTCTCCTAGCGAGACTAGGGTCATCTGCCCGGGACCCCCACCCTCCTGGACTGCTACCTCCTCCCCAAAGTTAACACTAGCTACTTGCCGGGGTGGAGCACCAGTGGGTGCGGTCTTACCAAACAGGCGACACTTAGGATCAGAGGCAATGTGACCCGGTTCACCACACCGATAACAATTGAAGGGCCCCTTTGGAACAGGTCTACCTGTCGGGGCCCCGTTCTGCTGCGGGGTTGGGGGAGGCTGAGAACCCTTCTGCTGGTTCCCTTGGGAATTACTTTGGGGGCCTTTTTGGAACCCCTTCTGTTTACCCTTGTCCCCCCCACTCTTCTGCTGGGGACCCTGCCCACCTTTGGCGGAGTCTCCCACTTGACCCTTATGGACCCTGGTGCTGAGCCAGCGGTCCGCCTCCTCAGCAAGCTTCCTCGGGTTGGACAGCTTGCTATCTATCAGGTGCTGGCGTAGCTCAGGAAAACATTGACTGGACAAGTGCTCCCATGCAATTAAATCAAGCAGCCCTTGATAATCATTCACTTTGCTACCCTTCACCCAACCATCCAGCGCTCTGCAGAAAAAGGTCACATATTCCACATACGTACTCTCAGGGATCTTCTTCGTCTCCCTGAACCGCTGTCTATATAGCTCCGGAGTTAACCCATACCTGGTCATTAAAGCTTCCTTCATATGGGGGTATGAGGTCTGGACTTCCAAGGGCAAATCTAACAGGGTGTCCCGCCCTTCCGCAAGGAACCTTCCCCACAACCCCGCTCCCCAGTCTTTCTCAGGGACCCGGTGTGAGGACATGGCCACCTCGTAGGCTCTAAACCACTGCCCTATGTCATCCTTTCTAAAATACTCCTTTACTACATCTTTGGGGATGTACACCTTGGACTCTACCTGCGCTGGTGGAGTGCTGCCACCAGAAGGAGCGGTGTCCAAACTTTTCGCCTTCAGCTCCAACTCCTTCAATCTGATATCATGATCCATTTGGCGTTGTTGTGCCTCCAGGGCCAACTTCTGCTTTTCCATTTCCATTTGTCCTGCCAACTTTGCCATCTCCATTGCATGCGCCCTGTCGGCTGCCCTGTCTGCCAGCTCCTCTGGCGACCGGACTCTGCTGGGCTCCTCAAGGTTGTCGGGTGGAACGATGTCCCCCGCATTCCGTATGTCTCGTGACTCCTTCCAGGCTCTCAACGCCTTGGTGTACTGGGTCTTCCTCTTGCATCCAGCATGGGGGACTCTGAATTGTACACTGTAGCCTTTCAATTGCTCTATCGTGTAGCCTTCCAGTCTCTCCCAATCCACCTCATCGATTCCAGAAATCACAGAGAGTGCTCTTCCAGCGGAGTGCGAGCCAGGCATGGTTGCAGTAATGGCAGATGTCTCAACAAAGTTCAACAATTACAAACCTGTGGCTGCGTTATTTGGTCTGCTCTCACTATCTGGTGATTAATAATTCACTGTATGCAAATTACAAGTGCAAATCCGAAATCCCAACCGCTGCCAACAATGTTAGAGTCGGGGATCTCTGGTTGGCGCAAGGTTGCCCTTGAGTCAAGCAGGAACCCTCTCCTCCACGTCAGGGCGCAGGATAACCCCTCGCGAATGACCCTTGCTCACCCTCTAGGTGCGTGGCGTGAGCAGCCAAGGCGATTCCTCAGGCGTTGTTGGTTAAGCACTTACAATCATACACACAGTAAATACATCAATCCCCCCAGAAACGGACACCAGACTTGGATATATATAAAAATACGATTCTTTATGTAAAAATAAGGTATATATATCTCAACAGACTTATCACAAGACCAATAACGTTTTCGCTAGGCCACCAGGTTATACAGCAGGCAAATGTTCTTGGTTCGTAGTTTCAAATGGATAGTTCGTAGGTTCTTTACTTGTAGTTCCAGTACTCACAGAGATCGGTTCCTGCGAAAGGGGAAATAAGGCGTTGCGGGCCCCGAGCCCGATACTGGACTTCTTTCGTGATTAGGAGAGTCGGCACAGGTCGGTGCGACTCTCAACTTCGGGAAGTGTTCTTGGGTCCTCAATCAGCAGGTGTGGGCACGTAGGCAGGCGCGGCCAGCGACCCTTTAGCACGGCGGTGCAGGAGGGTCTCCACAGCGGGGGCGGCGCGGCCTGAGATGTCCGGGGATAGCGAAGCGGGGTCGCAGGGCACGGTTAGTGCAGCTGGGTGACCCGGCGTAGATCACAGTCGTCGGACGGCTTCCGGCAGGAGGGGTGATAGCGCGGTCAGCGCGCTCCAGTAGCAGGCGGTGACAGGGATGCAGGCGGCCTGGCCCGGGAACAGAGAGCGGCTCGGGACGGAGCGGGGCTCTCACGGGATTGCGGCAGGCGAGCTCCTGAGTGTCACGGCCCTAGGAGGGGCGATGAGGGGCGCAGTCTCTTTTCCAGCGGGATGCACACACGGCTCGAATTGGAGGACGAGCAAGAAGCACAGAGAACCCACTGTTCCTGGGGTTCAGTTCAGGGGGCAAGCTCAGATCAAGCCCTTGGAGAATGTTCAAGCACAAAGTAGCAAAGTCTTTTCAGTAAGTCTCTTCCTCTCCTCTCTCAGCAAGGCAAGCAGCAGGCCAGCTCCTCCGGCGTCTTCTTCTCCTTCTAGTCGGGCAGAGGTTCTTTGTGGTAAACAGGATTCTGATTTCTTAGGAGCCAGGCTCCTACTTTTATACCATGATTCTTTTGTTCCTTAGCGCCAGGGGGCCTAGGCCTGGCTCAGTCCAGTTCTGGAGCACTTTGTTATGGTGACTCTGCTCTTTCCTTTCAGCAGCAGGGCAGAGACATCAGCCGCCCCACAGGGGGTGGCGCCGGCTTTGTGGTGGCAGAGCACAGGTCTATTCAAGAGTCAAGGTGTACTCCTCCCACCCATCCAGGTGTAATCTCTCTACCCACCACCTGGCAGCCAACCTGTCTCTGGGGATCCCCCCACCCTGCTCCTACGGTTGCTAGGCAGAACACACACACACACAGCAGAGGCGGACTGAGATGGTCAGGTCAGTAAATACTAACTTTCTAAAAGTAGTATTTACAAACCCAGGATATTAAAATAAACTTGACTACAAGAAGTATTTTATTATTCTGAGTTCAGGCATACCAAACTTGACACTCTACCATGCTCTCGGAGTCCACTGGGGTCACAGCGTTGGCGTGATCCCAGCAGCCCATTCTGGCCTATGGAGAGCAGGTAGCCTTCAATAGTGAAAAACGACAAGGGCTGTAGTTCACTACTAAGACATGCCACACACATCAGGGCATGTCCTACCTTATGCCTACAATGCACCCTGCCCTTGGGCCTACCAGAGGGGTGGCTAATATGTAGGTAAGGGAAGGTTTAGGGACTGGCAAGTGGGGGCACTTGCGCAGCCAGCGCGACGGTCCCGGACCGCGCACAGGGTCTGCGGTGGCAGACCCTAGACACATTTTACAAGGCCGCTTCTGTGGGTGGCGCAACCAGCGCTGCAAGCCCACCAGCGGCATTGGCATTCACAAGCCCTGGCACCCCTGGTGCACTTTACTGGGGACTGACAGTGAATCCAATAAACCAATCATGAACATCAATTACCGGTACACTTTACTTAGGGAGCACTTGCACTGCGGCACGGATTAGCCGTGGCGCAGTGCCCTGAGCGGACAACACCAGCAAAACAGTCGAGGCACACCATCAAAAAGTGGAAGGGAAACTCACGCCAAGGTGCCAGGTCTAACACTTTGCATCACACTGTGTAAAACACAACAGCGGAAGGGGTGAGGCGATAGGAAGCACAAACAGTGGGCAGTGGAAAGAGGGAACATATGCACTGTATGGAGTGTGGGGATACATTTAATTTTTTTTTTTAAGTTTTCAAAAATAATTAATTTATATAGCAAAAGGCAGAGGTACACATGCAGTCGCCAAACACGCTTCAGCTCAAAGAAAAAAGTAGTTGCAGAAAAGACAGGTTATGCCAAATGTTAAGATTCTTGGAATACATATCCCAATGTCCAGATATGATTCTAGGTTTTCTTGGTTCTGTTTTTATTAAAGTCATAAAAAATAACAGGAACAGCCTACACGTGTTTCGCCTGTATGGCTGGCACGCCAAGGGCTTTTTCAAAGCTGATTGATACACCATGAGTGTATCATAATGTTAATAGAAAAATACAAACATACATAACATATATATATAGTGATCAAAATAAATATATATGTATCATATATATATTCCAACATATAAGATAACATGAAAATTAAACAACTAAGAAACAGTAACTGAAGAGAAAGGGGAAAGCAAAAAAGAAAAGACAAATGAAAAAAGAAGAAAAAGAAGAAAACAAATCAAAACAATAACTATCACCTGCTTTATATATCAGTATTGTATAAATAGAAGGCAGATTATCATCCTGTTAGAGTCATCAGTGATGACCATGTTATGTAATATGTGACGTCATCAGCAGTGCATTGCGGGGGCGCAAGTTATAGTTAGCTGAACTAACTATAACGGGGGAATTTCACAGGTTTTGTAAGAGTGCAATGTCCAACTAACTATATCTTTCCCTAAAACCCGTGGTTTTTTCAGTGAAGTTCTAAGGTTTTTTAAATGCTAATTTCTAACTATAACGTGCCTGAAACCTATGGTTTTTTCAGTGAATTTCAAAGGTTTTTTTAAATGCTAATTTCTAACTATAACATGCCTGAAACCTACGGTTATTTCAGTGAATGTCAAAGGTTTTTCAAATGCTAGTTTCTAACTATGCCTACAGAGGTAGGACATGTGAAGAAAGAAGAAAAAACACAGAAAGAAGCAAAAGAAATGCAGAAAGAAGCAACAGAAGTGCACAAAGACAAAGAAAAGTGCAGGAAGAATCAAGACATGTACAGAAAGAACCAACAGAGGAGCAGAAAGAGGCCTTGTTCCAAAATCATCCTGTGCCCACAACTTTTTCAGACGGGTACTGGTGGTAACTGACTCTAGGGAACACTATGCGTTGGGGTACCCCTGTGATTAGCATGACCTCCTCTGTAAGTCCCTAGTACATAATAGGGCAGGGGGATTAAAACTACCTCTTAAAACGCACTACGGGGCGCGTTTGCACAGTGGTGAAGGGAGGGGGGGGCCTGGGGTGACGTGTGCAAACACGCCCTGTGGCCGTTTTAAGTTGGGAGATTAACTCCCCTTCAATCCTGATGGTCCCTGGGGTCCACCTAGCCAACAAGATACCTCCAGTAAGCGCCACAGAGCTGCGTTGCAGAGAGGTGTAAAAAGGGGCATGGCCTGGACCACCTCTCTGCAACACAGCGCAGTGGCGCTTACTGGAAGCACCTTGTGGGCTAGTTGGTCCCCAGGGGCCCTCAGGATTGAAGGGGAATTAATTCCATAATTAAAAACGTGCCACAGGGCGTGTTTGCACACATCACATCAGGCCCCGCCCCCTCCGTTCACCACTGTGCAAACACGCCCATGGCACGTTTTAAGTTGGGGGATTAAGTCCCCTTGAATCCTGAAGGTCCCTGGGGTCCAACTAGCCCACCAGGTATCTCCAGCAAGCGCCACAGAGCTACATTGCAGAGAGGTATAAAAAGGGGTGTGGCCTGGGCCACCACTCTGCAACGCAGCCCTGTGACGCTTACTGGAGGTACCTGGTGGCCTAGTTGCCCCCTAGGGACACTCAGGATTGAAGAGGAATTAATTCTGCAACTTAAAACGCACCACAGGGTGGGTTTGCACGCATGTCACCTCAGGCTCCGCCCCTTCCCTTCACCACTGTGCAAACGCATCCCGTGGCGCGTTTTAAATTGGGGGATTAAGTCAACTTCAATCCTGAGGGTCCCTGGGCCCAACTAGCCCACCAGGTACCTCCAGTTAGCCCCACAGGGCTGCGTTGCAGAGAGGTGGTCCGAGGCCACGCCCCTTTTTACACCTCTCTGCAACGCAGCCCTGTGGCGCTTACTGGCAGTACCTGGTGGACTAGTTGGCCCACAGGGACCCTCAGGATTGAAAGGAAATTAATTCCCCACCTTAAAACCCACCACAGAGCCTGTTTGCACACATGTCACATCAGGCCCCGCCCCCTCCCTTCACCACTGTGCAAACGCGCCCTGTGGCGCATTTTAAGTTGGGGGATTAAGTCCCCTTGAATCTTAAGGGTCACTGCGGTCCAACTAGCCCACCAGGTACCTCCACTAAGCGCCACAGAGCTGAATTGCAGAGAGGTGTAAAAAGGGGCGTGGCCTGGACCACCTCTCTGCAACGCCACCCTGTGGCGCTTACTGGAGGTTCCTGGTGGGCTAGTTGGCCCCCAGGGACCCCAGTATTGAAGGGGAATTAATTCCCCAACTTAAAACGTGCCACAGGGCGTGTTTGTAGAGTGTTGCTGGAGGGGGCGGGGCCTCTGGCACGATCACGTGTTTTGTTTTTTTAAGAAGGGGACTGTGTGGCCCCCCTTCCTTTTCTATTTTATGGGCCCTGGGGACCCCGTCCCCCAGGGACTGACCCCTTTTTTTAAATATTTAAACGGAAGGGGGCCGCATGGCCCCCCTCCCGAGGCCATATTTGGAACCAGGGACCCCATCCCCCGGGGCATGGCCAGTGGGTTTTGTTTTTTTGGGAGGGGGGCTGCATGGCTTCCCTCTGAGGCCATTTATGGCCCCGGGGACCCCATTCCCTGGGGCCTGCCTTTGCGTTTTTTATTTTTTATTATGGCCTTGGAGGCCCCTCCACACATAAAGAAATAAAGCCCCGGGGGGCGGCGGTCCCTGGGGCTGCGGGGGGCCGTGAGCCCTCGCAAATAATTATAGAAAGTCCCGGGGGTGGCAGTGTGGGGTGGATTGGGCCCCCCACATTTTTCGCATGCCCCCGGGACCTGGCCCACCCGGGGGCTTAATTAAACATTTTTTTTCCACCCGAAATTCACGCTGGGTGCGCAAATCTCACAGATTTTTTTTTTTTTTTTTAATGCTTTTTTGGGACCCCCTGAGCAGGCCTAGGGGGTCAGGGTGTTTCTACCCTGCCCCCTTTTCTTGTTTTTCGCGTTTCTTTTTCTGTTTTCTTGTGCCTCGGTTCTACCGAGGCACAAGATGGCTGCCAACGCTTCCTGGTTTGGAGTGTTGACAGCCAATTAGCATGAAGCTCGTGGTCGGGAGGGTGTGCGAATCCACCGCGGCCATAGATATCACTATATTTATTTCTTAATTTCTCAAAAACTACTGAACATATTTACACCATTTTTTTAAAGGTCGCTTTCTGAGCCAAGTAGTACCTTTTTGCCAAATTTGCAGTTTTTGCTATAACCGTGTCTAAACTTTCCAATGGGGAATTGATTTTTTCAACTCTATTGTTTGATCTTCTCAGGAACTACTGAACGGATTTACACCATTTAAAGAAAAGGTCTCTTTCTGAGCCAAGGGCTGCCTTTTTGCAAAATTTGGTGTAATTCCGTTCAGCAGTTCGGGCTGTAGCCTGTTCCAAAATTTCCTATGGGAAATAACGTGGAGAAAATGTGTTTTGGGACCCCCTTTTTTCTCGGCCCCTGCTTGACAAATCACCCCGAAACTTTCAGGATAGGAACTGAGCGGAGCGCCCCACGAGTTTTGAAAATTTTACGAAGATTCGTCATCCGGCGCCAAAGTTATTGGGAATACAATGTTACGATTTTCCTATGGTAACTAGGTCCTAACTATAACTACCTACTGGCGACCGCCAGTAGGTTATATATATATATATATATATATATATATATATATATATGTTTTTAGCCAAAAATCCCCTAGGGAAGAACCAACTCCCTCACCTGATGGTAGAGAATGAAGGGGCCCATCTCTACTCCGAGGATGACACCCCGCAAGGGATGTCAGACCACTGCGTGTCGAAGATTCAGCATGCAGGACCCCATGTCAGCTTGGAAGGAATTCTCCTCTAATTTGTAGGCGGGAATAAGGGTCATATATACTAGAGTGGTCACTCCAGGGTTTCTTCAAGAATCAATATATTTTGAAAAATAATCATAAATGTTTTGAAAACAATCAGAAATGTTTTTCCACACAAATCCGATCATGCACAGCGGGATGCTGCCAAGGATGAAAAAGTGGTGACCCTTATACAGAATAATTATGCATTGCTTGAGGGCATGTTTATGTACGTCAGGTACAGGGATTATGACAGAATACTAAGAACCTGGTGTAGAAGAGACAGGAGCAAGCAACTAGGTAAATGGTCACCTATTCAGAACCGTTATAGTCGTGTGGATGGGATAAAGTATGAAAAAGGGGACATACATGACAGGATTAGCCTAAAGGACATGACACAGGCACCTGGTTTCCTGGGACAATCACACTGTCCCCTAGTGAGACAAGGATAATTTCTGCGGGATCCCCACCCTCCTGTGGATACCCCTCCTCTCCAAGCGCCACACTAGCCAACACCTTGGACATCCCACCGGTGGGTGGCTGTGCCCTCTTGGGACACTTGGGGTCCCTCTTCAAGTGACTCACCTGATCACAGGCATAGCACTTGTGGGGGTGGTCTCTGCAGGCTTTCCTGAAGAGACACCCTGTATCTTATCTCCTGGGGGATAGGAACCATTAGCCTGGGTAGTAGTTTGGGGCCCTTTAGAGACCTCCTGTGCTTTACCCTTGTCCCCCTACTCTTCTGCTGGGGAGCCTACCCACCTTTGGCAGAGTAGCCTCAAACACCTTCTTGTGGATCCTGGCACTCACCCAGTGGTCCGCCTCAATAGCAAGCTTCCTGGGTTCAGTCAGCTTACTATCAACCAAGTGCTGGCACAGCTCTGCGAAACATAGATTAGATAAGTGCTCCCATGCAATCAAATTGAAGAGCCCCTGTAAATCTGTCACATTACTGTCCTTCCTCCAGCTATCCAGTGACCTGCAAAAAAAATCTACACATTCCAACTATGTGTGTGCATCAGTTTTCCTATGGGACCTAAACTGATCCCTGTACTTCTCAGGAGTGAGACCATACCTGGTGAGAAGGACCTCCTTCATGTCAGCACAGGTGAGGTTACACCCCTTACCCAAAGCCACTAAAGTTTCCCTCCCCTCTTCTGGCAAACGAGGCCACAACCCTGCCCCCCAATTCTTCTCAGGGACCCCATTCATGTCGATAGATGCCTCATAATCCTGAAACCACCTTTGTATGTCATTCCTGTTTTTGAATTCTTTGCCTACATTCTTGGGGATGCACACAATTCTATCTGTCTGCACTGAAGAATTGCTGCCACCATCTGTGGACCTACTCCTTAGCTCCAGCTCCTTAATACTACGCTCATGATCCAAGATCATCTTCCTTTCCTCCATGGCTATCCTTTTGTCTTCCCTTTCATTCTCCAATCGCAGTTTTTCGAACTCAAACTTCCTTGCCTCTCGCCTGTCCTGCAGCTCCTCTGGGGACAGGCCACTGCTGCCTGCTGTCCTCCAGCTCCTCTGGGGACAGGCCACTGCTGGCTGGCCTGGAGGGTTCCCCCCCTCCAAAAAGCACATTCACCCTAGGATTATGCTCCTTTTCCTCCACGCTGAGATCCCCAGAATGCCCACTAGCGTGGCGTGGCGTGCCGTGCCCTCAAGTCGCAGTGCAGGCAGCGGCTCAGTGATGGCTGTCCAGCAGCGTAGGTGAGACCAGGGCTGTGGTGCGGAGTGAAGGCGGTGCTCGTTGTGGTCTTGACAGATCACAGTGCAGGTGACAATGCCAGTTGCGGGTGAGCTGCTGCCGGTCTGTTTGGACTGCGGTGTGGTACTAGGTGGTGTGTTGTGAGTTTTACGAGCGGTGCCCCCAAGCCATGGTGCAGTCATGGGTGTCAAAGTCAGCGGGCAGCGATGGTGTCTGTGGGACCAGGGCGGTGGAGTGAAGCGAGGTGGTGCTGAGTGCGATGCCCACAGGTCACGTTGCAAGCAGTGGCTCGGTGGTGGCGGTGGCAGTCGTCGGTGAGATCAGAGTTGTGGTGCGAGATGCACTAGTACCCTCTGCAGTGTCTTCAGGGCACAGAGCCTGCGACAGAGTCGGTGACAGAGTTGGTTGCTTTCCCCCCTCTGTGGCAACTGAAACCACGGTTCCAGAGGCAGTATCCAGAGGTCGGTCATGTCTTTGTGGTCCCTGAGACTTCTGAACATGAGGCAAGATCTACTTCAAGCCCTTGGAGATACTCAGCAACAAGTTGAGAGAGTTCAGTCCAGTCCTTTCACTGCCCAAGGCAGAAGCAGCATCTGTAGGCCAACCCAGCAAAGCAGCAACACAGCAAAGGGACGCTACTCCTCCTGGCAGTTCTTCCAGCTCTTCTTGTCAGGTTCCTTGATTCCAGTGAGTTCTAAAGTTCAGGGGTCTGGGCCCCAATTTTATACTGCATTTCTCTTTGTTCTAGGGCAGAGAGTGTCTGTGCTTAGTCCAAAAAAGTTTGGTCCTCTCTGGCCCAGCTTCCCATCAGGAGGTGGAGACAGCATTTTCCAAGGCAGACCAGGCCCATTCAGGTGCATGGCAATCTCCTCCCACTACTCTAAATGCCGCCCGGTCTATTCAACCCAGCCCTGACTCAACCAGGAAAGGCAGCACACACCTTGACCCCCCTAGCGGCTGTCTGAAGAGAATGCGCATCCCCTGCCCCGTCACTCAAAAGCCAGACAGTCAATCCAAAACCCAGCAGAGGCACGCAGGATGGCTAAGCAAGAAAATACCTACTTTCTAAAAGTGGTATTTTCAACCATAGAACATAAAAATCATCTTTACTGAAATATGCATTTCTACTTTCTGGGTTTAGATATATGAAATTCTATTTCTCTATCTTGTCCCAATAAGAAGATATACTCATAAAATATTCCCCATTCTATCCTATGGGACAGATAGCATCTCAACAGTGAAAAACGAATTACACTGTAGTTCACTATCAGGACATGTCTCACACACCAGTACATGTCCTACCTTTAAAATACACCGCACCCTGCCCATAGGTGTACCTTGGGCCTACCTTAGGGGTGACTCACACGTACTAAAAGGGAAGGTTAGGGCTTGGCAAATGGGTGCACTTGCCAAGTCGATATGGTATTAAAACTGCGCGTAGACACTGCAGTGACAGGTGTGAGAACCCTTTGAATGGCTGCTCGTGTGGGTGGCACAATCAGTGATGCAGGCCCACTAGCAGCATTTGATTTAAAGGCCCTGCCACACTCAGTTCACTTTACTAGGGACTTACCAGTAAATAAAATATGCCAAACATGGAAACTCCAATCCATAATACAATTTACAATAGGAGCACTTGCACTTTAACACTGAACAGCAGTGAGAAAGTGCACAGAGACATTTAACCAGCAAAATTAGAGTCAGAGGAGGTCAGAAAGCAAAAAGACAGGGGAAACACACAAAAAGAGGCCAGGTCTAACACAAGTATATTAAAAAAGGGGCAAAATAAAGTGAAATTGTTACTGGAAACATACTCCTTGCGATTAGAGTCTATAACAAAGTACAATTGACCTGTGTGCGTCCTGTGACGATTTGAGTGATTTTACAAGGTGCAACATATAATGTGTGAAAATCTGTGGTCAGGATTAACCATACACACAAAAGCTGACTTGTATCCCTCCTGTAGGCTTGCGACCTGATTCATCTAAGGTCCCTGCGGTTTGAGGGGATAATCTTGCTTGCACCATCCCTTCCTGCCTAATATGGGCAAGAAAGCAAACAAGCATTGGCATAGCCAATAGGTCTCCCCTTTGGGACCTTAAAAGTGTTTAGCCATGCAACAGTTTATGTTGTTGCACCAAGGATATTGTGCTGGATGACTGTGAGCTATTGCACCTTCAGACACTTCATGTTCAGGTTTTAATTCACAATATGTTGTAAGACCTTGTGGTTTTCATGGTACTGCTTAGGTGGGAGGTTTCATGAATCCTAATGTGTTGTATTGTTTTTGGTAATTTGGGACATCTGTGTAGTGTTCTGGAGCAACGGAACTCTGTGTATTGTCACAAAAGGAAAGGCATAAGTCACACCACTGATAACAGCTTTAAGGTAGGATTTAAACCATTCATTGATGGCTCTAAAATAAGTTAAATATTTAACTGCGGGTTTGGTTTAAGGGAGACGTAGACGTCACATTGCAGTAGCACCGATTAAAGAAGAGTTTATAATTACATCATTGGCGCTGTGGAACAGTCAGATGGGCAAGTCCCAGTGTTATAGCCATGGTCACAGGGCAGCAAGGGAGGACCACATTATTCCTGGAGTGGCTATATATTGCAGCAAGAGAAGGCAAGTTATACGGCATAATGTGGCACATTTTTTAATAGCATTATTTCCATAATTTGTCAGTTTCCCACTGGTTAATATCTGTCCGCGCAAAAGTTTAATCTCATTAGTTCCAGTTTAACAGCGAAATAGAGCAACAAGCAACAGAAAGAGGGCAAGTCAACCTTTCAAAGAGCCATTCACTGAGCAGCTATGCGTGTTGCTGCATTTTGAGTAACTTTTGATCCGTTTGAGTTTTTTTTGTACATCTGCAAATTATGCAGAAGATTATGGTTTATGCGGCAAATCCATAATAATAAGGAAACACAGCAGCTGCAAACTCGTTTAATTCCAATGGCCCTGGCTATAGCCCCGAGGGACAGTGATGTCACAGCACTGTGGCACAGACGTTCGAAAAAGGAGGTCCACTTTAAGATTCAGCAAGAGTATTGTGTGTTTTGAGTTTGAGTTGTGAGTTTAGTGACCTGTTAAACACAGAATTCAAATGCAGATAATGAATATAAAAAATAGGTTATTTTAAACAGGTCACGGAAATACACTCATCAGAACCAAGGGAAACACAGTTTTATTGCGAACCGCATAATAGACTGGTAACGTTTTTTCTAGTGGGCTCGTAGTCAGTTGTAACGCTTTTTGCCGTTTTATATAGCGCGACCTCGACCTGTCAACCTGTAGGTAATCAGAGCGCTTTACATGAGCACCAGTTGCATTACAGACAGACATATTCTGATTAAGTGATTTTCCCAATATCACAAGATGCTAACCTGTGGGCTTCTGGATGACAGGGAGAGAGAGGCCTCCGATGGGGAAGCAAGCAGAATACAGGGCCTCTGGCCTCAATCTAGGCCCAACGGCGGTTTCGCTTTCCTGGCTGCTCGAGGAACAAAAGGTAAAGTTTAGTTTCCTGGAGCTGGGGCGGGGCTGAGAATGAAAGCAATTAGCAAGGCTAAAACAGCAGCGGGTGCAACTGGGAAATGCCGAGAATCTGTCAGGTCTTAAATGAAGGGATGAAAGCGACAGTGCAAGGGGGTGAAACATTGAGAGAAGGGAGCAAGAGATAGAAAGGCTGGAAGCGTGAGTGAGCGTGGCGCGGCCGCGAAAGAGCAGGCAAATGCACTCGTAACAGCAGCTGGTTTCAGGAGAGAGGCCCCTGCACTGTTTTCAAGCACACTCGTGCTTGTGGCACCATCCGCCTTGCGGGAGCCAGCAACAGCCAATTAGCATGCGCACCGCTGCTCGGTCCCGCAAGGTGGATGCCGCCACAAGCACGAGTGTGTGCTTGAAAATGAGCAGAGCGACGGCTAAAGGCCTTCCTAAGCAGCGCATGCGCGCTGCGTAGGCGAGACCTAAAAAGGGGCAACCCTAAGGCGCAAGAGAAGCCGCAAGGCAAAAACAGCTGATGATGTCATTTCAGCATAAGGAAGTGAAGGGAGGATTAATTTATGGATAACAGTCAAATTGGAGCATGTTATAATCTTGGGAAAAAACAAAGGTCTGAAAGTATGTACCAGTATTTCATGATCTAAGTCCTTTGGAAGCATGGTATGGGAAACGGACAGAGTAGTAGTCCAAAGGTATATCCAAAGAGAAACAAAGTAAGAACAATTTTAGAAAAAGAAGCCCAGAAGTGAAAGTAGCTTCAATTTTTAGTTGAGTTCACATCGTTAGATCTAGTGTTAGACCCTGCCGCAGGCAACAAGGATATGAGCCCTAATATCTGTCAAATATTGACAAAGAAGGAAAGACAAGGATAAATACTGAATCTGATCATAAGTATATTAAAACTATGTTAGATAGTACAGAGGAAAAAAACAAAGAAAAAAACTAGTGCTCTAAATGGAGGATGAAAGGTTCAAAGAAAGGAGAACTTGGTCCAAGCTCCACTGATAAGAAAACACAGAAAGAGAAAGGCAAACACAACAGGAAATACCATGCTGAAACCAACAGAAAACAAGAAAAATAGAATGAAAAGCATACAACAAATGGAAAGTAAGGGTGGGCTGGAAGCCCCTTTTAAGATTTTATTTTTAAATACAAAAGACTTTGCAAGCTCAGTGCAAGCAATGTGCAGCCAAAACCTAAAAACAGCCCAACTAGACCATAATACAGGCCCACAAACTGTCTGACCCACTCTTCTAACAACGCCAGATTACCCTGTAAGCCAGTCTGATCCTGCAGTCAGGTTCACTAACTACCTATATTACTACTGCTAACATCCTAGAAATGCCTTTGTTATTAATTGAACGAGCTCAATGTCTCCTTATACAATTGGATACAGTTGTACAGTTGGGCGTGTTTTCCTGACCTGAGAGGATTTCTACTTAAAAGCAGAGCTAAACCACGTCACCCCTTCTCATTATGGCAGTCTACAATCCCATCTCTATACTCTACTCTAAAGTTCAGGTAACTTTTCAAACAAAGGCCAAACCACTAAGCCGTATATTCACAACTCACACAATTGTCAGGGTAGTGTGGACATTAGACCTAAATGCATGTTACAGATTGCTTTGAAGTCGCACACAAGCATTGACAACTAAAGTGCTTTTATTATCCTTTTACGATATAAAGACCAGGAAATAAGATCCGAAACCAGTCATTAATTTGAAAAGCTGCACGCGAATTGGAAACGGGTTGAGGCAAAACAGCCAGTCTGAACGCACAGCAAACCAGTGGCTGTCTGGACTGGCAGGTAATAGAACAGGCTTTGTAGGTGGAGTAAAGTGCAAGAACAGCTAAATGTCATGTGAGCTCTGCAGCAGCCATGGATACCTGGAAATCAACTCATACACCTGAAGGCCTCTTCTTGCAGGTTTCTGAAACAGATATAAGAAAAGAGTATTCAGCAACCATTTGTAAAGCATTTTTTGTTTACAAATCTGATTCTAAAATCGAAACAACATGGCACAAATGTATATATTTGACAAAACATGGCACAGTAAGCATTTAAAACTTTATCCTCAAGATTTCTTTAAAAATGATTCCTCCATCCACAAAGATCCTGCCACCATCGGTGATGAGCCGAGTGGCATAGATCAAATTGAAAATACTACCTAGTCTACTATATTATTTTGAGAACCTGCCCATTTGGGTTGGGTTAGACTGCTTTTCCGAGATTTTGGGCAGGCTTCTCAGAGATTTCATATGTGGGGAAGGGAGACACCGGGTGAGCATGGCAGAGTTGAAGGTGGCGACAGAAGGCGGGAGACCGTATGTCCCATATTTTGAAGCCTATTAATTGGCAGCCCAGCTTCAATGGGTGGCTGGATGAATGAACGGCAAGAACCTGACAGATCTGGAGGCCATGAGGTGTGGTACAGAGCCCGCTTGTTGTCTTTCCCGGCCCATACAGTATAGCACTGTGTCACTTTGCTCCTTATTGCTGATGCCTACCTTGGGCGTAGGCCTCACTGTGCGGGTCCTGACATCACCAGGCTGGCCCTAGTATACTTGTGACGAGGGCTCACGAGACATGCCCCGCTCTGCAGTCCGGCTCGCTGGACAAAGAGGACGCTCCTCACCAACATGTAGCCAGCGTGACCAGCTCCCAGGTCTGCTGCGCGGAGTGGCAAGCTTGTAAGTGCATGATGTGTTGTTCTGCCAACTGCTCCCTGCATGCCCCACACTGCCTCGAAAGCTTCCCAGTCACCGACTACGCCTTGTTCCCATCATGACCTTGTGAGCTGCCCTGCTCCCCGGACTCACCAACAAGCTGCTGCCAGCTGCCTTCTGCATCCTGCAGGTACCTGACCAGACCTCACGATTCGAGAAGGGAGGCGCATTTCCCCTAGAGCCCTTATAAGGCCTAAGTTAGTCATACCCTGGATCAGGGACAGTGGAAATGAAAAAGAGAAACAAAAAACAAGTGGTGAACTATTTAGCAGAGGATACCACATTAAGCACTTGCAAACCAAAGATCGCAACACAAAATCGTATAAAAGACACCATTAAATCTTGGCGGGAGCTAAGTTCCTACACATTAGGAGGCAACACCACAGGCACCAAGCTGACTAGCCATGCCACACGATGCCAATGCCGCACCCCAACAAGGCCCACCAAGACGAAGACGTTGGAGCACTTTGTTGGGTGTTGACTATGAGGGGATGGGAGCAATGGGTCACGCTAGGAGAGGTAATTGGGAATTCAACAATATCGATGCCTAGACTGCCTCAGTCTCCGACAACCACTAAAATCTTTACCTGTGGCAGCCAGTCCCTACTGCCTCTGAAAGGTCAAACGGCAGTCCATGTATGCTCAAGAGACCAGGAAATGACAACCACGTTCTACACAGTAGACAAAAAAGCTGACACCCTAATCGAGAACAACACAGTGGAGGATCTAGGGCTAGTCTCTTTCGCAACGAACATGAAAGCCTGCCAAGTAGATGAACTCATGAAACAATTCCTGGAGCTCTTCAAGGGATTGGGATGTCTAAAAGCACCACCAATCAAATTATAAATTGACAAGTCCATGAAGCCAGTCGTGCTTTGCTACCGACAGGTAACATTCCATCTGCGACCACACGTCGAAGAAGTAATGTAAAGGTTGGAGAAACAAGGCGTCATCCAGTCGTCCAGGCCAACAACAATGGTCCCTCCATGATGATAGCAGAGAAACCAAAACAGCCAGGGAAGATATGTGCCTGCCCAAACCAGCCATCAAGCAGGAAAGACACATAACGCCAACAATGGATGACATAAAAGCCAACCTTAATGGATCAAGAGTTTAATGGATCAAGCAGATTACAGAGGCGGACAACGGTGTCCTTGATAAGGGCTAGTGTGCTGCAGAATCTGTATGGACGAGTGAAGAGCAGCCGTCAGCTCTGATGGATCAAGAGGTTAATGGATCAAGGGGGTTTTCCAAATTAAACCTCAATGCAGGATACCACCATCTACTACTCTCCAAGGAGAGCAGGTACATCACCACGTTTTCAACATGCCTGGGGCTGCACCAGTATAAACAGCTGAACTTCGGCATCTCCTCCGTAGCGGAGGTATTCCAGGGTGCCATCCGGGAGATGCTGTCCGGCCTCCAGGGCATCATGAACGTGAGTGACGACATCCTTTTATACTCCGCAACAGCAGACGATCACAGGCATCTGTGAGCCACACTCCGAGGCCTATTAGAACGGTGTCAACTTGCACCAGGTCAAATGTTCTATTTTCCAAAATGCCATAGAGTTCTTCGGATAGGTTTTTAACCAAGATGGAGTGCAAGACAATCACCGAAAATCATAGGCCATGCAACATGCTCCTGCCTCGACGACTGTCTTGGAAGTCCAAAGTTTTCTGGGGATAGCCACCTACTGTGGCAGATTCACCCCCAATCTGGCCACCATTGATGAACCTTTGAGAGCCCTTACAAAGGTTGACGCCCCCTGGAAGTGGGGTGCCATTGAAGAGAGTGCATTTAAAGTGGTGAAAAAGCCCTACAAAGCAAAACTACCATAGCCTACTTTGATCCAAAGAAACAGACCGAACTACAAGCTGACGCAAGCCCAGTGGGACTAGATTCCATGCTCACCAAGGAAGCAGTACAAAAGGGGGTGGTGATGGACGGAGCATCAGAACCAATCAAACACTCACACCCAGTCAACAGATCTGGGTTTGATCCATCACCGTTCTTTAGCCCACTCTGCCACCCCAGTTCAGACATGGCCATATGCAAATCAGTCTGACCCTGTGCCTCATGGGAACAGTCCAGCCCAAACTGCCAAGCCATGCCTTCCCTGAACCGGAAACAAGCTTCCTAGGACCGGTTTCTGGCATTTCAGCCGTCTTCAGCCAGGCTTGCTTGAATCCAGTGGCAAAGTGAGCAAGGGACTCACGTCTGAGCCTACCCTGCCAACTTATGGCGAACAAAGCAGTACAAAAGGGGGTGGTGATGGACGGAGCATCAGAACCAATCAAACACTCACACCCAGTCAACAGATCTGGGTTTGATCCATCACCGTTCTTTAGCCCACTCTGCCACCCCAGTTCAGACATGGCCATATGCAAATCAGTCTGACCCTGTGCCTCATGGGAACAGTCCAGCCCAAACTGCCAAGCCATGCCTTCCCTGAACCGGAAACAAGCTTCCTAGGACCGGTTTCTGGCATTTCAGCCGTCTTCAGCCAGGCTTGCTTGAATCCAGTGGCAAAGTGAGCAAGGGACTCACGTCTGAGCCTACCCTGCCAACTTATGGCGAACAAAGCAGTACAAAAGGGGGTGGTGATGGATGGAGCATCAGAACCAATCAAACACTAACACCCAGTCAACAGATCTGGGTTTGATCCATCACCGTTCTTTAGCCCACTCTGCCACCCCAGTTCAGACATGGCCATATGCAAATCAGTCTGACCCTGTGCCTCATGGGAACAGTCCAGCCCGAACTGCCAAGCCATGCCTTCCCTGGACCGGAAACAAGCTTCCTAGGACCGGTTTCTGGCATTTCAGCCGTCTTCAGCCAGGCTTGCTTGAATCCAGTGGCAAAGTGAGCAAGGGACTCACGTCTGAGCATACCCTGCCAACTTATGGCGAACAAAGCGGTACAAAAGGGGGTGGTGATGGATGGAGCATCAGAACCAATCAAACACTCACACCCAGTCAACACATCTGGGTTTGATCCATCACCGTTCTTTAGCCCACTCTGCCCCCCCAGTTCAGACATGGCCATATGCAAATCAGTCTGACCCTGTGCCTCATGGGAACAGTCCAGCCCGAACTGCCAAGCCATGCCTTCCCTGGACCGGAAACAAGCTTCCTAGGACCGGTTTCTGGCATTTCAGCCGTCTTCAGCCAGGCTTGCTTGAATCCAGTGGCAAAGTGAGCAAGGGACTCACATCTGAGCATACCCTGCCAACTTATGGCGAACAAAGCGGTACAAAAGGGGGTGGTGATGGACGGAGCATCAGAACAAATCAAACACTCACACCCAGTCAACAGATCTGGGTTTGATCCATCACCGTTCTTTAGCCCACTCTGCCACCCCAGTTCAGACATGGCCATATGCAAATCAGTCTGACCCTGTGCCTCATGGGAACAGTCCAGCCCGAACTGCCAAGCCATGCCTTCCCTGGACCGGAAACAAGCTTCCTAGGACAGGTTTCTGGCATTTCAGCCGTCTTCAGCCAGGCTTGCTTGAATCCAGTGGCAAAGTGAGCAAGGGACTCACGTCTGAGCATACCCTGCCAACTTATGGCGAACAAAGCGGTACAAAAGGGGTGGTGATGGACGGAGCATCAGAACCAATCAAACACTCACACCCAGTCAACAGATCTGGGTTTGATCCATCACCGTTCTTTAGCCCACACTGCCACCCCAGTTCAGACATGGCCATATGTAAATCAGTCTGACCCTGTGACTCATGGGAACAGTCCAGCCCGAACTGCCAAGCCATGCCTTCCCTGGACCGGAAACAAGCTTCCTAGGACCGGTTTCTGGCATTTCAGCCGTCTTCAGCCAGGCTTGCTTGAATCCAGTGGCAAAGTGAGCAAGGGACTCACGTCTGAGCATACCCTGCCAACTTATGGCGAACAAAGCGGTACAAAAGGGGGTGGTGATGGACGGAGCATCAGAACCAATCAAACACTCACACCCAGTCAACAGATCCGGGTTTGATCCATCACCGTTCTTTAGCCCACTCTGCCACCCCAGTTCAGACATGGCCATATGCAAATCAGTCTGACCCTGTGCCTCATGGGAACAGTCCAGCCCGAACTGCCAAGCCATGCCTTCCCTGGACCGGAAACAAGCTTCCTAGGACCGGTTTCTGGCATTTCAGCCGTCTTCAGCCAGGCTTGCTTGAATCCAGTGGCAAAGTGAGCAAGGGACTCACGTCTGAGCATACCCTGCCAACTTATGGCGAACAAAGCGGTACAAAAGGGGGTGGTGATGGACGGAGCATCAGAACCAATCAAACACTCACACCCAGTCAACAGATCTGGGTTTGATCCATCACTGTTCTTTAGCCCACTCTGCCACCCCAGTTCAGACATGGCCATATGCAAATCAGTCTGACCCTGTGCCTCACGGGAACAGTCCAGCCCGAACTGCCAAGCCATGCCTTCCCTGGACCGGAAACAAGCTTCCTAGGACCGGTTTCTGGCATTTCAGCCGTCTTCAGCCAGGCTTGCTTGAATCCAGTGGCAAAGTGAGCAAGGGACTCACGTCTGAGCATACCCTGCCAACTTATGGCGAACAAAGCGGTACAAAAGGGGGTGGTGATGGACGGAGCATCAGAACCAATCAAACACTCACACCCAGTCAACAGATCTGGGTTTGATCCATCACCGTTCTTTAGCCCACTCTGCCACCCCAGTTCAGACATGGCCATATGCAAATCAGTCTGACCCTGCGCCTCATGGGAACAGTCCAGCCCGAACTTCCAAGCCATGCCTTCCCTGGACCGGAAACAAGCTTCCTAGGACCGGTTTCTGGCATTTCAGCCGTCTTCAGCCAGGCTTGCTTGAATCCAGTGGCAAAGTGAGCAAGGGACTCACGTCTGAGCATACCCTGCCAACTTATGGCGAACAAAGCGGTACAAAAGGGGGTGGTGATGGACGGAGCATCAGAACCAATCAAACACTCACACCCAGTCAACAGATCTGGGTTTGATCCATCACCGTTCTTTAGCCCACTCTGCCACCCCAGTTCAGACATGGCCATATGCAAATCAGTCTGACCATGTGCCTCATGGGAACTGTCCAACCCGAACTGCCAAGCCATACCTTCCCTGGACCGGAAACAAGCTTCCTAGGACCGGTTTCTGGCATTTCAGCCGTCTTCAGCCAGGCTTGCTTGAATCCAGTGGCAAAGTGAGCAAGGGACTCACGTCTGAGCATACCCTGCCAACTTATGGCGAACAAAGCGGTACAAAAGGGGGTGGTGATGGACGGAGCATCAGAACCAATCAAACACTCACACCCAGTCAACAGATCTGGGTTTGATCCATCACCGTTCTTTAGCCCACTCTGCCACCCCAGTTCAGACATGGCCATATGCAAATCAGTCTGACCCTGTGCCTCATGGGAACAGTCCAGCCCGAACTGCCAAGCCATGCCTTCCCTGGACCGGAAACAAGCTTCCTAGGACCGGTTTCTGGCATTTCAGCCGTCTTCAGCCAGGCTTGCTTGAATCCAGTGGCAAAGTGAGCAAGGGACTCGCGTCTGAGCATACCCTGCCAACTTATGGCGAACAAAGCGGTACAGGAAGCAGAGCAGAGGAGGTGGGCCCCATTAGCCTTCGCATGCAAGGCACTGACACCAACCGAGTCATAGTACTCACAAATCAAGAGAGAGGCCCTGGAAATTAAATGGGCTTGTGGGCACTCCATCTGTACCTCTGTGGGAAGCCGTTCTGAGTTGTCACTGACCACCAACCTCTCGCCCCCCCTCTTCCGTGGCTCTGCTCCCCATCCGCCACCAAGGGTTGAGCGCTGAGCCATCCAATTGCAGCACTATCACATGGAAGTCATCTATCAGCAAGGGTCCAAGAACCCGGTGGATTTCCTCTCACACCATCCACCACCACTGGCCAGTGAACTTGAAGAGAATGCAGATGACATCGAAGTCTATATCGACAAGGTCTTTGAAAGGGTGTATCCCCAGGCACTCAGTCTACCGGAAATTAGCGACACCACGATGACAGACCCGGTGCTAGAAAGAGTACCGAAGGCTCTGCAAAGTGGCTTGTAGCACTCCTTCGTACATGATACCAATGAGTGGCAAGGCAAGGACCAGAACAACTCACAAAGATGTGGCGGGGGCAAAATGAGCTAAGCTTCATGACAGATTGGCTGATCCTGAGGGGACAGCACCTAGTGATACCGGAGAACTTGCAGCATCAAGAAACCAAACTGGCTCATGGAGGGCATAAGGAGACAGCAAAAATGAAGTCCTGCATGAGAGAGAAGGTCTGGTTTCCAGGGCTTGAGACTGCTGTTGATGACATGGTGAGACAATGTCCCTCATGCCAGCTCGCCAGTTCTCAAAAAGAGCTGGCATCTATCATAACAGAAGAACCATGTACTGCACCATGGTCACGAATAAGTCTTGACCTAGGGAGTTTCCCAGATGGGAGAACAACAGTAGTTATTGTCGATGGCTACTCCAAGTACCCTCTCATTGAAGTTGTTGACTCTACAGCCTTCTGCAATGTAGCCCCAGCACTGGAATAAGCCTTCACACTCTTTGGCTTACCTGAAGAGACAAAGACGGACAACGGACCTCCCTTCCAAGGCTCTGAATTTCAAGATCTACTAAAACAGTTAAAAATTCGGCATCGCCGAATCATGCCCCAGTGGCCGCAAGCAAATGGAGATGTGGAGCAGTTCATGCGGACACTAAATGAGAACCTCAGAATCGCTGTGGCAGAAGGGACAAGAAGGGACAAACCCTGAAATAGCACTCCAGAGGTTCCTGAGAGAATACCGCAGAATTCCACACTGTACCACACAACACTCTCCGTGATCGCTGATGCTCAATGGCCATCGTTGGGACACAATCCCAGTCTACGCGGAGTGGTCTCCCCCACAATATAACCTGATGGACGCCCAAGCTTGACGCTACCAGACCAATGTGTGTGCAAACCACAAGTGGCTTGCTTCTTCACGGGTGATCTCACCAGGTGCCAAAGTGCTGCGCAAAGACTGCTGAACAGGATGGGAGTTCCAAACACCATTTGAACCAGGGGTGTGGACCATCACCCTAGTAAACGGGACCATGGTCACAGACCGTAAGGAAAATAAACTGGATACAAGGAACATCTCTTGGTTCCGAGTAGTAGACCTCACCCAGTCACTTGAAACAGAGGAGCAAGCCCAGTAGTACGGAACCGAGCCTGTGTGTCCAGAACCCGACGCATCACATCCCCACGCAAAAAGGAATCGAAGCATCACCTCCCCTGTCAGCAAGGAATTGACGCATCACCTCCCCTGGCAGTAAGGAATGGACGCATCACCTCGCCTGCGAGTAAGGAATCGGAGCATCACTTTGTTTTCCGGCGCCTCATCTCCCCTGCACCTGTTTTCATCTTTGATTTTCATGCATCCCAGGTATTTTGTGATAAAAGTGATGCATTCATAGTTTCCTAAGGACTGAACTATTTTGATCCTTTTAAAAGTGATATATTTGCTTGTGTGTGTTGGATTTTTGTCGTTTTGGTCTTGTTTTATTCAGATAAAGATGGTTTTTTTTTCTAAACTGATGTGTCCATTTGAAGGTTTTACACTGTGTTACTGTGTGTTTATGTACAAATGCTATACATGTTGCCTTTGAGATAAGCCTGGCAGCTCATGCTAAGCTACCAAGGGGGTGAGAAGGTGTTACCTTGGATGTGTAACTCCCTTACCCTTACTAGAATAAGGGTCCTTACTTGGACAGGGTGCAGGTCACTGCCAACTAGAGACCCCCATTTCTAACAATATGTTTTCCCATATTAGCTTCAACAAGAAGTTTTGCTCCTACCTATAGCCAAAATTGCTGAACATTTACATCAAACATGTTATGAAAGTTGAACTTTCCTCTGAGAGGATGTTTTTGTTGGTTTGGTGTCAATCAATGTGGTATTTTCCCGAGATACAAGATTTTTAAAAAGTTGCTTGGAGGGCTTGAAAGTATTAGCATTTTGTATTATTCTGCGGTCTAAAACCGTGATTCATAGATTCACAACTCCTTTCAATTACATTTGGATATTCTGACAAATGTGATTGACTGGAGAAGGGCTCTATAGAATTTTTTCGCACTATCTTGAAAATTACAAATCTGTTACAAAAAATGTTTTCAGCGCAAGGGAAGGCAGGGAGCCCCATGAAAAATATCACACCCCACAGAAGTGCAGGAGGATCTCAGAGGCATGGAAAACTTGAGCACCATACAAGGAAAAAGTGCATAGAATGGCACACCATTTGTGAGTCAAAACACGATTATGTAAGCTGCCATGGTAAGTAATGGATTATTCTGCCATTTTGTAAAGAAATCACAAATCAGGAAGGATTTACGTCTTTCACAAAGGGTTTAAAGATACAGAGAAAGACAGAGGGGTGAGAGACAGAGAGGTAGGAGAGAGAGAAAGAAAGATGGCAAGAGAAAGACAGACCGAGAAAAAATGGCAGACAGGGTGAGATTCAAAGGTCTTGCGCAGCGGGGTTGTCTGAAATGTGGATGGGTACCCATTGCTGGTTGGGCGCAGGGACTGTCCTAAGGCAATACATGAAGCCAGTCCCGTTGTGATTCAAGTGTTGCACTACCCACTATGCAAAATTCGCCAATTTGCATATGGTGCTGTTCAAAAGATATGTCCAGTCCAGTATTTGTAAAGCGCAAACAATTACCCGAAGGTGTCAAGGCGCTGGGGGCTGTCAGGAAGATTAAGCGAGCTATTGCCCAGAGTCACATGGTGCTGGGCTGGTCTACCACCTCACATGGTGCTGGGCTGAGCCCCTGGGTTCCGGAGTCAGTCGCCCTGGCCGCTGCGCCACACCTCTTCCACAGATAGATAAGCAAGAGTTAAACATGGTAGGCGATGCGAGTTATGATGTGTGTTGTGTGTGGCGGGTACCATAACTGAGGAATTTCAGTGGTTTTGTGCATACACCATACAATTCCATTTTATTTTTTTCATGATTTGGAACTCCAACGAGATCCCCATGAAAAAGGAAAACAGACAAGCAAAGAAAGAGAAATAACGTGCAAGTTCATAGCACAGAATCATTAATGTCCAGAGACTTCTAACCCCATGGGCTATTAATTTATTCATAATAAAAGAGCTTAACAATAAGTCATAGTTTGGCGTAGATTTGCAAACATTCAGATCCAGGTGAAAACCTAACTTAGCCCAGAATAATGCTCATTCGCTCTTCATTTCAAAGAACTTTTTAAACAAAACGCGTCGGAGAGAGTTATGTCTACCGGTCACGAGGCAAGGGCCCCATTGCAGAACTTCCGCCAACCCTTGCATAAAAGAGTTTTTAAGATCAAATTCTACCCTTAGCACAGCCGTGGGGCTAGGGTATTGACTGATAATAATTTCCTTAAAATTCGGCCTTCAGTTTTATTGAAAAAAAAACTCCATTTTGCAACGGCTGTTGGTGCCACAGCATAAAGGAGAGTGGGTGGAATTTCAGCTCCATATGCAGACAAAAGGTGAGAAAAGTGCCGCTGCCCCATGGCCGTATAGAAGGAGCCAAGCCCTGTGCATTACAGACACTATTCTGAATAAGTTCTTCTGAATCGTTTAGTGTACTACTCATCACATTGCCTAGAAAGGTATAGGATTCAACTATTTCCATTTTTTGGTCGCCTAGGTGCCATTCATAATTAGGATATGGGCGCGCTCTTTTTACCCACAAACATGACACCTTACTTTTTGAAGTATTATTATTTTTTTTTTTAATGAGCATCAGCATACTGTTGTAAAGTGCTAAGGTGTCGAGCTAGACCTTTGGGGGTAAGTAAAAAATCACAATATCATCTGCCTATAGCAAACAAGTAAGGAAGCGACCTCCGAGTTTTGGAGGACAACCCACACTCTCGGCTAGCGAAATGGGAAGGTCGGCTAGCGAAATGGGAAGGTCGGATATAGAGAGGGAAAAAAGTAGCGGCACTAGCAAACACCCTTGTTTCAAGCCGTATTTTGTACGGATAACTGCAGTCTAACAGAATCTGACACCAAGTGGAGGAATGGAGGGCAATTATTAAACATAACAAAACGCTGGGCATTCCAAGTTTGGACAATGATTTCCACAGAATTAGGCTGTTGACTTAATGGAAGGCTGTGGAAAATCGATGAATACAGCGTAGATGGATAGATCGTGTTATTCTCGACCCAACTTGAAGTGCCCCAGGATGCATCTGGTGAATACTTTAACTACAGCATCTTAGAGAGTAATTAATCAATAGTTAATGGGTAGATTGCGATTCCCTTTCTTAAAAAAAGGGGACAGTAACAGTTCCGGTCCACGAAAAAGAATCAATGCCAAGATTTGTTTTCCCTTTTGCAAGACTGGAATCTTATCTGGACCCATTGCACCTGAGGACCGCATTACCCTGATTGAGGTCCAGCAGGCACATGCATCAAGAAAAGCTTTTGCGAGTCCTTAATTGCGATTATTAAGGAATCGCAATTAAGGACTCTCAAAAGCCTATGCATGTAGGAATTGCTATTAAAATAGCGATTCCTAAACATTCCTTAATTGCGACTCGCAAATTGCGAGTCGCACTTAAGGAATGGCTTCACATTCATTCCTATGGGCCTGCAGGCCCATACGAATGAATGGGAAATTGCATGCACAATTTGCGAGTACCAATAGGTACTCACAAATTGCGCATGCAATTTCAAGGGTGCAAAGGTGTCAAAATGACACCCTGTTGCACCCCTGAAATTGTGATGTGCGCCCATGTGTGTGTGTAACCTGAAACCTTGAAAAATGCACTTTAGTGCATTTTCAAGGTTTTTGCAAAATACAGATCAGAGTAATTTCTCTGTATTTTGCAGCCCCAAAGAGCGAATTCGTTATTTCTAAGTGCTTCTAGCATTGCATTTAAGGAATCGTAAATTGCGATTCCTTAAATGAAATCACTATTTATGAAATCTCAATAAATTGGTATTTCTTAAATTGCAAGTGTCTAACACTTTAATGCACCGCAAAAGGCCTTTTTGCAGGCGCAAACGGACGATTTTTATGAATCGCACTGTTTGTGCTCGCATAAACCTTTGATGCACGTGCCCCTAGATCTCACTCAGGGAGGGCAGGCCATAGTTTTCCAGAGTCATCTCAGAGTCACTGGAGATATCTCCAATACAAAAGCCAACAGTGGAGTTCTCCTCATATAATTCCCTACTAAAATAGCCTCAAACGTCCTCACTGATGGTCAAAGGGTGAGGGATCTTTCTAGTTCCATTCCATGCTGAAATAATTTTCCAGAATTTTCACGTTTTTTCTGAGGGCAGCGTCTTTTAAATTGTCCTACTTACGGTCACTTTTTTGTTTTTTTAGGCCAACCTTAAGGCGCAGTCTTCCCCTTTTAAGTAAAGATGGTAACCTGGCTCTTTCATGCGCGAAGGAGACAAATTGGAATCTAACTAGTTTACTTATTTCCTTATTCAGTGAGAGAATCGGACGACATTGAAATGTTTGATGGTCTGTGGCATTACTTCAATGGGCTGAAGGAAGTAACCGGCTTCCTAAATTGACTGAAATGTTTAGCAATGTCTTCCTTCCAAAGGCCTATTGTACTAATTGTCCTTCCTAATAGTTCTTTCACATTAAAAATCCTGTCCGGTGACCATTGCGTTCTCCCTGTCTTCTTGTTAAGCTGGGACTTAGAGCCATCTAGTTTCCATGATCCTGCTGAGGGCATACTGCAGTCCATGAAGAAGATTAAAGTTTTGTGATCGCTAAGCAGGGTGTCTATGACTTTCATGGTTTATTTATGATTGCAGGTGGAGTGTGATGCAATAAGAAAGCCAATAGTAGAAGGCCCCGTGGGAGGCTTATGGGTATATTGGGCTGTAGAATCAGGTGCAAATCTACCATTTACTATGAGGCCGTCATTCTTCCTAAGCAGACTAAGGAGGAAGCGGCTCCTTTTAGGGGGGGGGAGGATTGGGGGAATGTGGAAGGCTTCTTCTTTGTCCATATCTGCAAATAGATTAAGAGAATGATTTGAAACTTTACAATTAAGGGATCCTACTAACACAATATAGAGGTCTTCCTCTGAGGCTGAAGCCTCACTTATAAATGAGAAAAAGTTAGTTAAGAGTGCATTATCATGGGGATCTGGAGGGATATACACATTTACCACTGAAGCCAAGAGCACCACCTGCTCTCGGCGGGAGAGAATTTTATGGCTTGGAAGAGATTAGAAGAATCCAAGACATTGCTATAGATCCATTTAAATATATTGCTTCGAAAAATGGCTATCCCTCCTTTTTCATGCCCTTTCCTTGATGGAATCACATTGCAGCTTACATCGACCTTCTATTTAAGAATTTACATTTCTCTGGGGCATTCAATAGTCCCGCTGTATTCCAGGAAACCACTGTTAGATAATCGCTAACTATGTGGTTTGAACAAAGGACCCGCCGCATCAGTAGCATTTTAAGCCAACCCCAGATGGAGTGTTCCTCTTCCTTTAGTAGAGATATAGAATTCAGCCCCCTAATTCCATAGCTAATTACTTATCTCTCTCCATCTTTTAATGAAATCTGCAGGAGCTTTAGATTGGAGCCGGATGGCCTATTATTGACCTGATGATAGTCAGCTGGAGGGAAAGTCATATTAACAGGCAGTTGAGAAAAAGTTCTACCCACCCTGAAGACAGGTATAACATCAATCCCTCTAGACTGAAGAAAGTTACTATTATGCAGGATCAAACTTGTAGCTGTCTTAGAATGAAACAGGACCCATGTCTTGTTCCCTGTTGAAGAATACAGAAGCCTTACAAGGGATAAGTCGCTACTATGGAGCATCTTTAATTTTACAACACCTTGCTCTTCGATTGAGCCGGAGCTGCCCCCTCCCCCTTTGCCCCAGCGCCTTGAGACCCTCACGGGTGAGTAGTGCGCTCTATAAACCCCATGATTGATTGATTGATTGATACTAATAACAAAGAACGATTCAGGATCACATCATGATTAAAGAGAGCCACAAAGTCCAATGTGGTCATAGTTACTGGCGAGGGATATCGAGAGACATTATTGTCTCTGTCCCCCATGGGGGTTACATCACGCGAGGATACCACGATGGAAGGCTCCACAGATGGATTAAGGTTGGTTACCACAGGCTTCAGGGTAATGATGAAGGATGAAACATCTGCAGTCACCACTCTCGTAATTCCTCACAGGGGAACGACAGGTGAAAAAAGTGATAGACCAGCCACAGATCCACAGTGAACATCCTTGACCATTAGAGCTCTAGCATTTTCAGTGGCAGTTTTAATCGCAGGGTCCCTTCCGGCTCGCTCCTACTGGTGTCTTGGAAGTGCAGTTTTTTTTAGCCCTTTTTAGAGATCCTTAGTTTGTTTTTTTCTTTTTTCGCAGGTGGACTTTTTCTGATTTAAGATTGTTTTTAGGCTGCGTACACTCTGACGTTTCGACTACTGATTTTTTTGGCGCATCTTTAAACCTGAAGATCCGAAAAACCTCGGGCATTGAGCAGGCAGCCGTGTCCCCACAATGGGGAGATACTGAGATCGGAGAGACTTTCCTCAATCTCGTTTCATCCATGACCCCCGAGGGAGGGGTCAGGAGTTGGGGTTTGTTGGCTTGGGAGCCACAGCTTTTAAATTTGTCTTTCATCCCTAGGGAGCTGTGGAGCAGGGGCGTCTCCCACATGAGTTGAAGTTACATCAGATTTCACACATCCTTTAAAACCCAATTGTTTCTGTGGGATAAAGAAGGGGTGGGGTGCTTCCCCACGCAATGCTTTATGATTTAACAGCAGGATGTAAGGGTGCAACATCAATCTTATGACCCAGCACCACTTTCAGCATCATACCTTAGGTGTTGTGAATGTGATCAGAATTATTTACCGTTTTTTCAAGGAGAGCTAAGATGGAAGATACAATTCTTTCCAGGCATTTAAATGATTCCATATTTGCCTGGTAGATTACAAGAAGAATTCGCAGGAACGTCCAAGTCAGGTAGATCTGAGTTTCTCAAATCTACAGAGGAGAATCCTGAGGGGGTGCTACTGATTAGTCTCAGCCCTGGAAAGCCCTGCCAATCAGTCTTGACCCTGTGCCTCATGGGAGCAGTCCAGACCGAACTGTCAGGCCAGGTCCTCCCTGGACCGGAAACAGGCACCCTGGGACCGGTTTCAGGGTATGTCACCCTTCTTCAGCCAGGCTAGCTTGAATCCAGTGGCACAGTGAGCAAGGGACCCATGTCTGGGCATACCCATCCCACTTAGGGCAAAAAGTGTTACAGCAAACAAATGATGGACGGAATGCTGACAATTCAAACATTCTTCCCCATCGAAAGATCGGGGTTAAATCCATCGTTCTTTTGCCCACTACGCCACCCCAGTTTGGACCCAGCCATATGCAAATCAGTCTTGACCCTGTGCCTCATGGGAACAGTCCAGACCGAACTGCCAGGCCAGGTCCTCCCTGGACCGGAAACGAGCATCCTGGGACCGGTTTCAGGGTATGTCACCCTTCTTCAGCCAGGCTAGCTTGAATCCAGAGGCACAGTGAGCAAGGGACCCACGTCTGGGCATACCCATCCCACTTAGGGCGAAAAGTGTTACAGCAAACAAATGATGGACGGAATACTGACAATGCAAACATTCTCCCCCAGTCAAAAGATCTGGGTTAAATCCATCATTCTTTTGCCCACTACGCCACCCCAGTCAAGCTAACCTGGATGATGAGGGCTGAAAGTCCAAAACCGGTCCTAGGATGCTTGTTTCCAGTCCAGGGAGGACCTGGCCTGGCAGTTCAGGCTGGACTTTTCTCATTGGGCGCAGCGTCAAGACTGATTTGCATATGGCTGGGTCCAAACTGGAATGGCATGGTGAGCAAAAATACAATTGATTTAAGCCCAGATCTCTGTACTGGGGTGAATGTATGACATTGTTCTGCATTCTGTCCATCAATTGTTGTTTTCGCCTTTGTCACCCCAGGTGGGACGGGTATGCCCAAGCGTGGGTCCCGTGCTCTCCATGCCACTAGAGTCAAGCTATCCTGGCTGATGAGGGCTGAAAGCCCGAAACCGGTCCTAGGATACTTGTTTCCAGTCCAGTGTGGACCTGGCCAGGCAGTTCCGGCTGGACTGTTCCCATAGGGCGCAGGGTCAACACTGATTTGCACATGGCTGGGTCCAAACTGGAATGGCATGGTGAGTAAAAAAACGATGGATTGAGACCCAGATCTCTGTACTGGGGTGAATGTATGACATTGCTCTGCATTCTGTCCATCAATTGTTGTTTTTGAATCTTTCAACAAGGCCATTGGCTTGTGGGAGATAAGGTGTTGTGAACTTATAGATCACCCCACACACATCCCACATGTGTTTTAAGTATGCAGACATAAAATTGGAACCTTTGTCTGATATGTCCTACTTAGGAATCCCTTCCCTGGTGAAGATCTCAAGAGGACTGTAGTAGTCCTAAAGGGAATGGCTTCAGTATGCCTGGTGGCATGATCCACTACCGCCAGTGTGAATTTGTTTCCTGAGGTAGTGGGAAGTTTAAGTTTACCCACTATATACACACCTACCCTCTTAAAGAAGACCTCAACCACTGGCAGTGGAGTTAAGGTGGCCTTTGGGTGTCCTCCTGTCTTGCCACTAGCTTACAACCCCCTTCAATGTTTGGGACATCTGGGGCCAATACATGCGAGAGACCAATCTTTCCCAAGTTTTGGTCTGGCCCAGATGTCCAGCTAGGGGGATGTCATGGGCTAGAGTGTATAGAAACTCCCTATAGAGTTGAGGTACTCCCACGCTCCTAGTGGCACCTGTCCTCAATGTACAGGAATCCTTCCACCCAATAGACCCTGTGGGGGCCACTGACATCTCCCTTCTCCTTGCATCAGCTTGCTGCCTCAGGCCATCAAGAGAAGGGCAGGCCTGCTGCCCAAGGCACAGCTGTTCCCTAGAGGGTCCCCCTGGGCCCAAGAGCTATAAGTTTCAAGGTCAAAGTTCCATGGGTTCAGTTTCCTCTGGGGCTGCCAAGTCCTCTCCCTGAGGAGACGGGTCCTAATCTTTCTGCTGTGGGGAAGCTGTTTCACTAGTCTTCCTACCTTTTATCTTAGGAGGTTGGGCCATCATTTCAGGCTCCAACTCTCCTTTTTCACCTTGTGCTAGGCATTGTGCTCTGGTTTTCACACACGCTATCTCATGGATTTGCAGCATGGCTGCATGTTTCCTTCTTTCTACCTTTGCCCGTGCTGAGGTTTACAGATCATTTCTAAGCAAACAGGCGGCAGTGAGCTTCGAAGAGACCACTACCTGTTTCAGGCCAGCAACATCCCCCCACCCCTCACCGTGTAATGTCACCATAGCCATGGCGTGGTTAGTGGTAACACAGTCAGCACTGGTAACTGGATACGTTTTTCCAGTAAAGTATTGTTCGGGGGGGAACCAGTGTGTCTCTCACCATGGTGACACTGGCACCTGTATCCCTCAGGGCTTCTATCTTATTCCCATTCACTGGCCAGACAGCCAAAGTGGCTAACCCTCCCTTCCCTTCAGAGACTAAAACAGCCTCAGTGTGAACCCTGATTTGCTCTGGCCACACTATTGATCCCATCTTGAGATTTTCCACACCAGTAGAAACTGGAGGAGGACTAGGGGCATTCTTGTTGGGACAGACAAGATCTCCAGTTTGTTGTCCCCTCTTGTTATAGTGGAAACACCAGGCCTTTGCAGGATCACATTTTTCCCCTTGTACCCACCAGTGGGCTGAGAACAGTTTTTGGGTCAACCCCCCTGGACAGGATTTCGGGGGCCTATTGAAGATTTTTGATTCTTGTCTTTGGTTTTCTCACCCTCTTTTCCCCTGGGGAGGCTTTGTAACCCCTTTCTCTTGGTCACCCTCAGTGGTTTTCTTGGTTACTCTTGTCTTGGCCCAGTGGTCTGCCTTCTTTCCCAATCCTTGGGGAGAAATTGGACCTAGGTCTACTAGATACTGATGCATCTTTTCATTGATTGTGCTACTTAAAATTTGTTCCTTCATAAAAAAGTATAAAGTCCCTCATAATTCTGCATTTTACTTCCAGTCAACCAGCCACCTACTGTCTTTACTAAGTAGTCTACAAACTCCACTCAGAACTGATTCTGGGATTTCTGAGCCCCCCTGATTTTAATTCTGTACTCCTCAGTAGTGAGTCCAAATCTCTCTATCGGGGTACCCTTCATGAGTTCATAGGACTCTACTTCTGCCCCAGGGTCAGAAGTCTATCTCTGCACTTCCCTAAGAACAGTTCCCAAATGAGTGCCCCCCCCCCCAGTGAGACCTCCCCACTTTTCTGGCTTGACAAGACCTCTCAAAGGCTGTGAATCACTTGGTGATATTATCACCATCCTCAAATTTAGGGACAATCCCTTTGTGGATTTTGGGATCATAGGATCCTTCTCTTTCTTGGTTTTTAGTATTGCTGCCACCATTTATTGGACCTAGGCCCATATCTGCTCTCTATTTTTCTAGGGTTAGGTCTCTAGCCTTTGTCCCTTGGTCAACATTGCTAAAAGGTTGTCCTCTTCAATGATGTTGTCATCACTGTCTTGTACAGAGTCTAGCCTACCTCTGTAGGTTCTAGACCCCCTACTCCCTGGATTTGAGGTGGCAAATTAAAAGTTCCCTTCCTCCCTAAGCAGTTGAAGTGGAGGGTTAAAGACATCATCCACCTTCCCCATCTCCATGTGAGTCTTCCTCATTAGGGGAGGGGTGGTCCTTTTCATACTCTGCCAGAAACTCCAGGAGTTCTATTCTGGTAGGGTTGGACACTGTTCTTAGTTTTCTAGCCTTACAGAAAAGCCTTAGCTCCCTAACCCTTAGGTGGGAGTAAGGGGTGAGGTTGAGCTCCTCAGCCATATTCCCTGTGTTGCTCATTATTTTTCTAAAGCGGGGTTATTTTCAGAAGACCTACACAAAAGCTCTAAGTACTTCACCCCTAACTTCAGTGACTCTTAATGTTCTACACAAAATGCTACTGGGACTTAACTCTAGCCTCTATCCAAACTTTTATCAATTTTGAAAAATAGACAATTCAAAAAGGAGTTGAACTAAAGTCAATTTTTGGATTTGTGTTGTGTAATCAGAGGTTGACTAAGTTGGTCCAATAAATGTAAGGCTTTACATCCCATCGCTGCCACCAATGTTGGAAGCTGGCTCTGTATATACTATTCCAAAGTAAGGTATAGTGTGCACAGAATCCAGGGAGTCCCCAGAGTTATAGCAGAGGCTAAATGAGGAAAGTACTAACAGCTCTCTTTGTGGTAGTGTGGGTGAGCTGTTAGGCTTGTCCATAGGGTGTGTAAGCACTTATTGTATTCACTCAACCACAACTGATGGCACACACTCAGAGACAGAATCCAGACCAATTGGGTAAGTATAAAAAAGGATATTTGCATGTTATTTCTAGAACCAAGCTTATTATGACCAATTCCCAGACCATATCCATATACTCTTTATGGTTTTACTGCACTTACAGTGTCTAAGAATGGACTTAGGCACTGTAGGGGCACCGGGCTCATGCCACTGTGCCCTCACCAAAGTGCTAGTGCACACAGCTAGAGGGGTGACTTACCTAGGCCTCAGGCAGTGGGTTGCAAGCATGGCACACAGGGATGTGTGCCATGTCGACTCTTCATTTTTCTCTCCACCAAAACACAGAGCCTGCACTGGCAGTGTGTGGGTGTTAAGGTACAGGGCCCTTAAGGGTGGCACAATAAGTGATGACGTCCTTAGAGGTCTTCCTTGGCCGCAGTGCCCTTGGTACCCATTGTACCTTTTACAAGGGGCTTACCTGTGGCCAGGGATGTACCTATTGGGGGTACAAAGGTACAGCTTTGGGAAAGAACACAGGCCCTGGTAACCTGGTTGGCAGGGACCTAGGGCACATCAAGACAGGTTGCATCAGATGTCAGGCAAAAAGTGAGTGGCATCCAAGCAAAAAGGGGTACTTTCCTACAGAGTGTTGACTTGAGGTGTGTTGATTATATACACGGAGTGCAAGTGTGCCTGTAATGGTACATTACATGAAGGCCCATGTGTTCCATTTTGGGAGACCCAGGTGTGCCTGGTGAAGACGTGGGTTGGTAGAGGAATCCCCTCAGACAGATGTGTGTATTGCTACATATGTGTGAGCTTGATGGGACACACTGGAGGAGGGAGAGCGAGGCTTCTCTTGTACACTTCAAAGGGTTCTCTTTGATTCAGTGAGAGATCACAAAGAAGGGGTCAGGACACTTCTCTGGAAGGAGATGGGGCTGATAAGGGAATCCTAAAGAGTGGGGTTGGGGGCCCAAGATCAACCTTTAACCTTTTGATGCACCTATCACTGTGGCTGACATCCAGGTGTGAACCTCAGTCATTCCATGGCCCGTGTTATGGGACTATCGGCTTTTAGAGTCTCTCCTGCTGTGATAGATGACTTTTACACAGGAAGAGGGTGAGGGGATGTGGAGAGGGGATGTATATACTTCTTTAAAAGATTGCCATGCGGTATGGGCAGAAGCTCGTGCAGCACTGCAGCGGTGACCCCGCGAGTCAGGAGGTACTGCCATGGGAAGGATTGCTGTGTGGTAAAGGCTGAAGCCTGGTGTGTCAGTGGTGAGGCAACCCTGTATGCCAGGAGGGACTGCCAGACGTAATTGTTCCATATGGATCAGGCAGGAGCCCGTGAACTGTGAGCAGCAGTGACCCAGAGGTCACCAGGATCAACGAGAACTGCAACTTATCCGACCCCATGGACCAAGTGAGGATGCCGTGGGACCATCCCCACCTCAGCAGGATCGAGATCAGGAGCATCAGAATCACTCCCCCCCCTTTAGGAGTGTGGAAACTTACCCTGACAAAGGAGCGCAAAAATACCCACGATCTCTTTCAGAGCATGACCGTGTAGACGAAGGAGAGAGCCTGAATTTGCTGAGTGCTGCCTCAAAGTCTGCATGCAGCCGAGTCACCTGAGCAGGACCAGAGCTGTTGGGAGTACCTGCAGACTGGGCACCCTCCACCCTGCACGCTTCCTCCCTGTCGACTGGGTAAAACTTGTTACACACCTACTGGGTCCTGGTAGACACATTACTGAAAGCACGGCAGTGCTAAGACACTTTGACTATATTCAAAGAGTAAGAGTGGATTCCTGAGATAAGGCCTCCTAGTGAGCATTCCCTTAATACTGCTACCAGTGAATGGAAATCCCCCGATCACTTTGTGAGAAACGGGTGGGACAGGGACCTGCCTATGAAACATTAGAGCCCAATCTCAAGGGGGAAATGTGTTGTTGTCTGTGAATGCCATAACCTTCCTTCGAATGAGTAGTTAGAAGTAAAATACTCCTTTTGGGTATAAAAGTAATCTTTGTCTGGACATGAATGTATTGCTGCTGCATGCTTTTTGAGTTATGAGCAGTGTTCACAATTTTGTATCCATACCTCTCCCTCCCCAGAGGAAGCCTTAGACTGTTAGTGCACATGTACCACTGAGAATCAAGTTCAGAAGGGGTACTTGGCCCAGTTGCTCAGGATCCATAGTAGGTCATGCCTCTGGACATCAGGAGTAAAAGGTCTCAACCCCCACGGTTGGGCCCAGTAAACACTGCATGCCCGTGGCCTTCTGAAAGGGGTTCTGACAACCGTTTATCTACAATGGGACACTGAGAAAATGGATTGCTGGTTGACTGCGATGTGAGCCCTGGTCAAGCAGCAACCACAATCCCTGTCAGAGTAAGGCGCGAGCAAACCCCAAATTAACCTGTGCTCAAAACTCTGGTAGCTTGGCACAGAGCAGTCAGGCTTAACTGAGAGGCAATGCATAAAGTATTTGTGCAACACTTCAAACAGTAAAACTGTGGAAACACCACATACAAAGTATCTCACACCAAGTTAGAGAAAAAGAATACACTTTAATAAATAAAACAAGACTAAAACGACAAAAATTCAATCTGTAGAACCACAGTTATGAATTTTTAAAGAATAAAAGGAAAAATATTGCCTGAAAGTGCAACTGCAGCTATCTGGTCACAACAGACCAGGTCAAAGTCAAAAGTTTGGACTGACCACGATGAAGCAAGGGTTGGATACTGTCCCAGATTAGCCCCATTGAAATTTTACCTTCTCAAGTTTTGTGCCAAGAGTATCGTTCATGTTGGAGAGAGCCACAAGGAGCAAAGAGAGCATTGCTGGAGGCTGTGTGTGTGGCACGAAGAGCAGACCAGGCATCATGGACGGGTGGGCTTGTTGCTTTGTGTTGGCAATGCCCCTCGAGCGGTCGATGCTGCAGTGAGAAGAGAGCAGCTGGTGGCAGCTTGCGCTGATTTTAGGTGTGAGGGGCACAGTCTTGGTGTAAACGGGCCCGTTCCTGGTCATGAAGGTCCAAAAGCTTGATTTAAGAGCTTGGGGTCAGGAACCTGCTCCAGCTGGGTCCAGGAGCAGTTTGGGGAGCCTGTTATGTCCCTGAGCCCAGCAGACTAGCCCTTGGAGTCACTCTGGTGTCCTGGGTTCAAGAAGAAGTTGCAGGTGCAGTTCTTCCTCCCCAGGCTAGAGGGCAACAGGCCAACACAGCAGGTGTTCCTTTAGAGCAGCACTCGAACGGAATGGAAGCCCTTGTAGTAGCGCAGCAGTCCTTCTTCCTGGCAGAGTACCCACAGGTCCAGAAGTGCACTGTAGTGGTGGTGTTTTAGGTCCTGCATTTTTACCCAGTTGTGCCTTTGAAGTGGAAGAGAAGCTTCTAGAGGTTTCCCTTTGAAGTCCCCAGACGACAACATGCCTTCCCTGTCCTGGCTCTAGACTAACTATAGGGGGTATGCAGCCCTGTGTGTGGAGGCAGTACAAGGACACAGCCTATTTAGGTGTAAGTGGTCTATTCGAGCTCCCCCCTCTCAACCCTGCCAGTGATGGCCCATCCAGGCATACCTAAGCTCTCTATTGTGTGTGGCTGTCTAAGAGGAATACACAAAGGTCAACTGTCAGCCACACCCAGTCACGTGACCAAAGACAGGCTGCAGGCACTAAATGGCAAAGGCAGAAAAAGGCCAACTTTCTAAAAGTGGCATTTTCAGACTTTCAATTTAAAATCTGACTTCACCATAAGTTAGGGTTTTAAATCTTGATTCCAGATACACCAAACATGAACTGGGTATCTCTTCCCATTGGGAAATTACCCTTTTTACACTTAGAGAATGTAATAAGGTTACTCCAATGTTATCCTATGGGGCAGGTAGGCCTTGCAGTAGTGAAGAACACATTTTTCACCAACAGGATATGTAGAACTTAAAAGTGCATATCTAACTGTTTAAATACACCCTGCCCTCTGGACTGTCCAGGGTCCACCCTAGGGGTGACTTCCATATGTTAAAAAAAGAAGGTTTGGGACTGACAAAAATATTATTTTGCCAGGTCACAAAGGCAGTTTAAAAACTGCACACACAAGCTGCAATGGCAGGACCGAGGCATCAAGGGCTAAGTGATTGGCACAATCAGTGATGCAGCCCCACTCATAGAATTGACTTTACAGGCCCTGGACACATTTAGAGGAACTTTACTAGGTGCTTACAAGTAAATTGAGTATGCCAATTGGGTATAAACCAACCTAACATGTTCTAAGGAGAGAGCATAAGCATCTTTGCACTGGTTAGCAGTGGTAAATTGCACAGAGTCCTAAGGTCAGCAAAAACAAATACAGAAAAAATAGGAGGAGGAAGGAAAAATATCTGGGGATGACCCGGCAGAAAAGGGTCAGGACCAACAGCCATATAGAATTAGATGAGAGGGTAATGCTGTCGCGCTTCTCTATTACTTCGTTCAAGAGCTAGATATGCTTCAGGGAGACCTAATATGGACTCGAATAGAAGAAGGGTGCTGTTAGCCAAGCTAAAACTTCCTCCTGAGAGATTAGTATGGCTGGGCACCATATAACTGAAACAGGATATAACGTTACACAATATGAGGAGGGGAGAAATTTGAGACTCTATTCCCCGGCATTCAGACACTTAAAGGTCTTCCACAACTGGTCAGATGGGGTGTTTGAGGGAAAGAATTACTCTAAAGCACCCAGTTATGCCTTATGCACTGGTGATACCCCTCAGAGTTCTTCCTACACAGATAGGTGACTTTTCTCCTGACTGGGAGTGAGTGAAGGTAGGCCTTCATCGAATGGAGGGTCTGTTCGGCTAAGGCACATTTCTTGGCTTCCATACATTACAGGATGAGCACGAATTGCACATAAGGTCAATTCCTGTTACACTGCAACATGCAGAATGCAAGCTAAAGGCATTGGAATATCAGTCAAACAGAGCAAGAGACACATGCAGTGCTACAGAGATTACATACCATGAGGAATTGCAGAAAATGTATCATGTGGTTATATAAACACTTATTAAAACAAACAGGAGTGTCTCTTAATTAATAAATAAAGGGAAACTGAAATAGAGTGAGTGTTTAGTTATAAAGGCTGGCAAAAGGTGTTAGCTTATCCACGTAACATCTCCTGCAACACCCACTTCAAATACCTACAAGTTAACATAATGCATAGGTATACTTCTCGCCGCACAGGATCAGTAAGATATAACTTGGAGTATTGTCAAAATGCTCCTAACACCATAGCACTCAGGTTGGATTCCTACATATGATTTGGGATTGCGCTGGGTGGGAGCACTTGGAGGGAGGTGGTGGAGGACATAGACAAAACAACTGATGGCCCAGATCTTTGTCCTATAGAGAGCTGCATGTCGGTCGTGTTCCAGACGCCCAAAAAGAACAACATAACATCACAATTCATTGACCTAGCCTTGCTTTTGGCTTAAAGGCCATTACGTAGAAATCTCCTCCGCCCCACCAGCAGCATCCTTCTGGCCACCTGGATGAGAACAGTGTCACATTGGCCGGAGGCAGAGAGCTGCCCATTGCATAAAGAAGAGAGGAGAGGCTTGCGAAAATTGTCAAAACCGGGACAATGAGATGAACTGGTCCATTCAGGCACATCAAGGAGAATGAAAAAGATGGCAACAAGCTGCCCTTAGACACCAGTGCAGCAGTAGCGGCTGACAGGGAACGAGAGTGGAGAGGTGTGGGTACAAAATTAAAAAAAACACGTACCTCCTCTCCGCGTCTCGAATCCTCAGTTGCCTCTCCTAGCGGAAGTGACATCACATGCCCTTTGACCGTCACTTTCACTCACACACACATGCTTACACATACACACACATCCACGCTTCGACACATTCTCTCTCACATAAACACACTCCAACTGCAAGCACAAACACAACATACATTTAAAAGCATTTTTTACGTAACTCAGCTAGCAATTGATAGAGCACCATGTGATTCAGATATTTGTAGGGGTGCATCATATTCACTGTTAGTCAGCACCCGCATATTAATCAACATAGAGTTAAGATTTGCCATAGAAATGTGTTGCTATAATTGTCTAATATAGAAGTGTTGGCAATCATATTAATGTTTTATGAGATTTAATGTTGTAGGTTAGTGTGAATGTGTTTAGTATAATGCAGATGATTAGATTACCTGAAGCAACGTAATAGCTCCAATGTGTGCCATGTTAAAAGTAGAAGTGTAGTTTTCCTATTTACAAGACCATAATGTCGAATTAATGCTTAAAATGTGAGTTAGTAGTGTGTTTTAATATTGTAAGGCCTAACCGCATATGCATTAGATGTGAAGGCCTGTTCATATTATTAGCTAATTTTGTAGGCCGAAAATGATTTTCACGGTGAAGACTTTGGGTTGCAGGATGATGGAAAAATCTCAGAGTCGAGAAAGGTTTTTGTTCCCATGTTTCTGTTGCAGGTGCAAGGACATTTAGCTCGTTAGTGAGAATAAGTCTTTGTTTTAGGAGTCGAGATACTGTGTGGAGCCAACAGGGGAGTACATTGGAATGTGCAACTGTAACTCTTAGTATGGAAGGTGCCTGGGACCCAAGGTCAAGTTAACGGACGAGGAATGATGGACAGCTCTGGATGGAAATTTACCGGAGGAAGACCTGGCTGAAGAGGTGTGCTGAAGGGCGTGTTCTATGATTTTGGGGTTTCGTATTAGGGACAGTTCCCCGTGGGTTGGGCAGATGAGGATTAGGCGGGAAGCTAGAGAGAGCACCTTAGATCGAGCTCTCACTAAGTGAAGACTTCTTAGGAAGTTTCACTTCTGACACCTTTTTTCGTTATTCTTTTGCCTGGTAGGGAATGCTAAGTAGGGATGCCACATTAGAATAGTGTAGGGACAGAAATGTTTGACTAATGATTCCCAGTATCGATGTTAGTATTACAATTTTCTATCTGATGCTTTTAGAAGCTGTAATTCTGTTTATTTTTAGTCGTTTGAGAGTCCTTCGTAGGTTGGCGTTTGTACTAGTGCCCATATACCTTTTGTGCCTTGTATTGAGGTGCCTCTATGTTCAATTGTTTTTACTTATAATAAAATCTCGAAACTTTAGATTCTGAGTCCTCTGTCCTTCCATGATGTCAAATTGCGGTAAATATGTTCTGATAATTGTGTTTACTCCCTCTACGTTATTTGGCAAGTAAAAAGATCCTGGTGACCTAAGAGGGTTCTTGTAAATAATTGGTTAGTCAAGAATCCGGCCTTATCAGTTGGTAGCAGAGACGGATGGTTATTTCCGCTAGCGAGGGAGGATTTAGATTAGGATAAGTGATCCTTGAGGCCCATAGACGCTAAGTGATGGTGAATCATCAGATGATGAGCAGCGGACAACGGCGGTTGATGGACATTGACGAAGATTAGCAGTGCGGCAGAAAGCAGCAGTTCGAGGAGTGAGTATGAATAGGGTGAGATGTTTGTAGATTGCGGGGTTGATTTGTTGTGTGATGTCTTGTGGAGTTGGTATGAGTGTTGAGTGATTGTGAGATCAGGCTGTGAGCGCGCGCAGCCCGGGAAAGTCTTAGGCTCGACGAGTAGCTTAAGCGATTGGGTGTAGAAGACACCCGCGGTAGATTTTGTCGACCACCCGAAGGAGATCGTGAGGCGCCATCGATCACCTGGACCAAGATAGGAGGAGCGAATGTGTGAGTGCATGACAAGCCGACGCTGGTCGTGGGTTGTTGTATGTGGATTTGAGTATTTGTAACCTATCAGAGGCGATTTGCCTGGCCGGACAGGGACAGACAGTTGCCAACCGAGGTCGACAACTTCGAGAGACTGTGGACGTACAGTCAGAGAAGTAACTTGTTTGGGACAAACGGTTATTTCAGCGTATGAATGGGATGAATGCAAGGGTGAGACGTGAGTTGTGAAGGAGGGGAATTGCTGCAAGTGGAGGAAAAGTGACGTCAGAAAGTGTCGCGCTGCGATAGGTCGGTTGGTGTGAGTCACGCTGTTATTGGTGGATTAATACCAGGAAGTAAACGAAAACATTGCGTGCATTCAAAATTTGGTCATCATGAAATGCTTTAAGGTGTTCCGAGAGTTGTGCAGAGGTGATAAACATGTGGTTACTCGTGGGAGAGAAGAGGCCCCTCCCGAGGATACCCCGGCACATTATATGGCGAGAAATGTGGGATTGCATACTATAATTTGGCTTGAAAATTGGCATAAGATGACCCATGGGGAAGGAGAATTAGCTTTCCCGAGATATGGTTCATTCAGGTTGGAAGTGTTGTACCAGTTGAAGTCTGTGATGGCGGCTTTACGACCTTTGCCGAGGCCAACACAGTTTGAGGCATTGCATGCGTGGATTAGAGCAGCGCATGATAGGCAAAGAGACAGAAACCAGGAAAGGGTGAAAAAGTCGATTAGGGCGTTCCAGGATGCGAGATGGGATGCAGTAGAAAAAAGATGGAGAGTACAGACAATAGAAGGGGACAGATTGTATCCCTTATTGGTAAAAACTGATGGTTCACAGGTAACGAGAACAGATGATGAGGACGACAGTGAGACTGACGATAGCCTACTAGAGAGGTTATTATCTGAGAGACCACCTCCATACAGCCCAGATGCCTCGGAAGGAAAGTCAGCTCAAATGGAAGGGACTGGGGTAGTACCAGCACAGTCAGAGGTGAGAGTAGAAGGGAAGATCTCGACAGGAGTCGAGGGTATTAGGAATCAGTCTGTAGCTAGCGCATAGGTTGGGAGAGGTGCAAGGTTACCGGATGCTCTAAAGGTACCAGTCACTATTGGATCCATTGTTTCTGTGTACGACCCAGACCAGGAGAGGGTTGGAAGCTCAGTACATTCAGCTGTAGGAGTGAGGAGCGTGGCTGAGGGAAGTGGGTCAGTGAGTGGAATGGAGCAGACTCCAAGGCCCATAGAATGGAGTACGCCATTACCAGCCACAGCAGATTCCTCTAGGGGACAGGGGGAGCCGAGACCAGTGAGACCGAGGTCTTTGGCTTAGTCGAAATCAGATTTGCGAATGTGGACACCACCAGTGAGAAACCAAAGCCAGAGTGTGATAACAGCAGAGAGCGAACGAGGCACGATAGTGAATCGTTCTGTTCCTATGAGTATGTCAGAAGGGAGTAGGTCACCGGAACGAGAATGTAGGTATGACGAAAGAGATGGTGATGCTTGTCGAGAAGTACCGAAGGGAGCCCTGAAAGGGAGAATGCTAGATGTCGTAAGGTTGAAGGCGGAGGTAGACGAGATAATAAGTGGAAATTTACCTCTTGAGCGAATGTTAATGTACGAGCAAGACGAATTGCTTTTTGTATCGAAGGATGTGACTCACAAGGCACGAACCGCTCATGAGAAATTGTCAGATTTGGCCAAGCGGTATGAGGTGGATTTGTCCAAAACGAAATCATTGCAAGGAAGTCATAGGTTGCAGTACAGTGATCAGGAACTAGAGGAGAAAAGAGTCATGGGGTTGAGAACCCATATTAAGGATCTAATCATAGCGATGCGTGCATGGATTATGCTTGACAAGTGGGAAGAAAGGTGGTCTAAGAAGAAAAGCTCTAAGAGAACAATGGGAGAGACACCACCTCCGGGTGGAGGGACAGCGGAGATAGGGAATTATCCTTTACGAGAGGTGCAGAATGGAGGTTATGTACATGTACCTTGGAGTAGGGGTGATTTGGCTGCCTTCACGAATGATTTTCCCAGGCTGCGGGAGAAGCCTGTGGAGTGGTACAAGCAAGCCGATCGCTTTGTCAAAATCTCGAAAGTATTGTGGATTGATTTGAACACCTTATTTGACATTGTAGTTCCGAGTGATTTGTGGTCGGCATGTAAGATTGCTGTTGAGTGGCTGATTTCGGAGCCTGACAGAGACCCGATCTCGAATGGCCCGTCGCCTATAGTGATGAAAAAGTTTGAACAGGTGATTACTTGGTTGAAATTGAAGAACTCACCTCAAGACATCGATTGGTTGAAGATAGATAGGACAGTGCAAGAGCCTAAGGAGACTGTGCATGAGTTTTATGAGAGACTTTTGGAGGCTTTTAAACAGTACAGTGGCCTAGATGTGTTGGATACCAAGGACATGGGACAGTTCGTTTCCAAGTTTGTGTTGGGTTTGAGGCCAGAGGTTAGTCTCATGATACAGCAGCATCTGATTTGTTGGCAGAATAAGCCTGTGGATGAGATTTTACGGTATGCTAGATACTGTAGTGATGAGATAGAATCCAAGCATAGGAAGTTGAAGGATAAGTTGATGCTTGTTCAGATGCAAACGGCTCAGGGACAGCCTAATGGGGGAACGTTGGGAAGAAGACAGGGAAACAACCAAGGAGGAACCCAGAATGTCCAAGGTCAGGGAAGTCCAAAGTCAATAGACCCTAAGACAGGGATGGATGTGGCGACATTGAAAAAGACTACAGCATGTCATCTTTGTCACCAGATTGGACACTGGAGACGTGAGTGTCCTTTGAACCCATTGAACCAGATACAGCAGGAAGGAGAGATAGTTCAGGTTCCTGTGGCGGACATGGTCCCTACAGTGACTCGACCTAGAATGGTCAAAGCGGGGACAGGTGTTCCGCAGATGCAGGTTCCACAACCACCTAAGATGCAGAATATGCAACAGGGAGCTCGAACATATTTGCAGATGCCTATGTTCGAGGGGGGTGAGGAATACGATCTAGACCCGTTGGCACGACCATGTTCGAGAGGGGAAGAGAATTGTGCGGTTGGAGCTGTTTTAGAGGTAGATCAGAGGGGACCCTTTGTGGAAGCAGATAATGACGGTCACCCTACGACCTTTTTGGTTGATACGGGGGCTAATAGATCGACTGTAAGATCTGCAGCGGTCCCAGACCTACCCCTTTCTGGACAATCAATTCAAGTCGTTGGCGTAGCAAATAGGAAATTGACTAGTCCATTGACGGAGCTAATTCCAGTAAAGATAGGGAATTTCAGAGATCGACATAAGTTTGTGGTGTGTGATTCTAGTCCAGTTTGCCTGTTAGGAAGAGACCAATTGTGCAAGCTTAATTGCACTATCTATTGCACCCCGAAGGGAGTGGAAGTACAGACGAAGGATGATGATGCGACCTTTAAGGTTGCGAATCAGCGTGTGTGTGTGTGGAAATGTACCCAGCATTGACAGTAGACGAGCTTCCACTTGATTTGAGGGATTCAGTGTCAATTGATGTATGGTATCTCAGTGGAGAGGAGATCAGATTAGTCAAGGGAGTAGACCCAGTGAAAATACAGATTAAGCCCAACGTAGAGTACCCTAGGACGCCCCAGTATAATCTGTCACCCGAAACCATTGCAGGGATTAAGCCTGTAATTGAGTCCATGATCAAGCAAGGAATTCTGAAGGAGATTATGGGTAGCCCATGCAATTCGCCTATTATGGGACTACAGAAACCGAGTGGAAAATTTAGGATCGTGCAAGATTTGATAGTTGTCCCATGTTGTCCAGTGGTACCGAATCCATCTGTGATCCTGTTTCAGATCCCATGTGAAGCTGAATGGTTCACAGTGGTTGACTTGTGTCAAGCCTTTTTCTCGATTCCTCTACATGAGGAGAGCCAATTTCTTTTTGCTTTTCGGCTGGAAAATCAAGTGTTAACGTGGTGTCGAATTCCACAGGGGTATACGGAGAGCCCATCTATTTTCAATCAGATCTTGAAGAAAAATCTCGAATGTCTTGTGCTGCCACAGGACTCTGTTCTTGTGCAGTACATTGACGATTTGCTTGTTGCGTCAAAAACTGAGGACGCCTGCCGGATCGATACTGTAGCTCTGTTGAATTATCCGGCTGAGAACGGACACAAAGTGTCTCCGAATAAGCTGCAGTACTGCTTGAGCGAAGTACAGTATTTGGGTCATAGGATCGAGAAAGGCAAGAGGAAGGTGTCACCAGATCGCATTGAGGCTATTCTGAAAATGCCTATTCCTACTACCCAGAGGGAAGTTCGAATGTTTTTGGGAATGGTTGGCTACTGTCGCCAATGGATCCCAAATTTCTCCTTTGAAGCAAAGCCTTTACAGCGGCTGACGCGTAAGGATGTGAGTGATCCGGTACCATGGGATGAAGACTGTTTAAGATCATTTTTGTGGCTGAGAGAAGCTTTGTGCAGCGCTCCTGCTTTGGGAATGCCTGATTACAACAAGGCATTTGCCTTATTTTGCTGTGAAAGGGAAGGTTAGCAGTGGCAGTTCTAGCTCAGATTCATGGAAATGTCCGTAGACCAGTTTCCTATTTTTCAGCTACTTTAGATCCAGTAGCTTCTGCGTTGCCCGGATGTCTCAAATCCGTTGCTGCAACAGGTGTCAGTATCGAAAGATGTGAGAGCATTGTAATGGGTCATCCGCTTACTGTTTATGTACCACATTCTGTTGAATTGTTGATGACCTGGACTAAAATGCAGCACCTCACGAATAATAGGTTGATGCGTTATGAACAAGTCATCCTTGCTGCAGAAAATGTGACGCTGAAGAGGTGTTCTGTTTTAAATCCTGCTACACTGTTACCTATCCCAAATATCGAAGATGAAGATTGTGAGGATCATGATTGTCTCGATGTGACTGAATTGTGCACCAAACCGAGACCAGACATTGTTGATGAGCCGCTCACAGATTCCGATGAAATTTTTTTCGTGGACGGTTCATGTTTAAGAGACAGTGCTGGCCAACTGAGGGCAGCGTTTGCTGTATGTACCATCACTGGAGTGGTGGAGGCCGCTTGTTTAGAAGGAGTATACTCCGCACAGGTGGCTGAACTTATTGCTCTGACCCGTGCCTGTTTGGCTGCTGACAAGACCCGTATAACGATTTCTACCGATAGTCAGTATGGGTTTGGTGTCGTTCATGACAGCTATGGTCACAGAGAGGGTTTATGACATCGTCTGGTTCACCCATTAGAAATGGGGACTATGTGAGACAATTGTTGGAAGCGTTGCAATGTCCGGAGGAAATTGCAGTTGTTAAATGTTCTGCACACACCAGAGAGGATGACTTTGTGTCGTTAGGTAATAACTATGCAGATGAAGTCGCTAGATTTTGTGCCGAACAAGGATGTACCTTCACTGAAAGGCATGTTGAGAAAAGCCAAGAGGGAACCGATCTCAATGTGATGCTAGCCATGGCTGATACGTGGGAAGAGTTAAAACGGTTGCAAGATGAAGTTTCTGACCAAGAACGGGATAGCTGGATACAAGCCGAATGTGAGAAGGGAGATGTGGATGTATGGGTTTCAGCTACTTTAGATCCAGTGGCTTCTGCGTTGCCCGGATGTCTCAAATCCGTTGCTGCAACAGGTGTCAGTATCGAAAGATGTGAGAGCATTGTAATGGGTCATCCGCTTACTGTTTATGTACCACATTCTGTTGAATTGTTGATGACCAGGACTAAAACGCAGCACCTCACGAATAATAGGTTGACGCGTTATGAACAAGTCATCCTTGCTGCAGAAAATGTGACGCTGAAGAGGTGTTCTGTTTTAAATCCTGCTACACTGTTACCTATCCCAAATATCGATGATGAAGATTGTGAGGATCATGATTGTCTCGATGTGACTGAATTGTGCACCAAACCGAGACCAGACATTGTTGATGAGCCGCTCACAGATCCCGATGAAATTTTTTTCGTGGACGGTTCATGTTTAAGAGACAGTGCTGGCCAACTGAGGGCAGCGTTTGCTGTATGTACCATCACGGGAGTGGTGGAGGCCGCTTGTTTAGAAGGAGTATTCTCCGCACTGGTGGCTGAACTTATTGCTCTGACCCGTGCCTGTTTGGCTGCTGACAAGATCCGTATAACGATTTATACCGATAGTCAGTATGGGTTTGGTGTCGTTCATGACAGCTATGGTCACAGAGAGGGTTTATGACATCGTCTGGTTCACCCATTAGAAATGGGGACTATGTGAGACAATTGTTGGAAGCGTTGCAATGTCCGGAGGAAATTGCAGTTGTTAAATGTTCTGCACACACCAGAGGGGATGACTTTGTGTCGTTAGGTAATAACTATGCAGATGAAGTCGCTAGATTTTGTGCCGAACAAGGATGTACCTTCACTGAAAGGCATGTTGAGAAAAGCCAAGAGGGAACCGATCTCAATGTGATGCTAGCCATGGCTGATACGTGGGAAGAGTTAAAACGGTTGCAAGATGAAGTTTCTGACCAAGAACGGGATAGCTGGATACAGGCCGAATGTGAGAAGGGAGATGTGGATGTATGGGTTTCAAGGGATGGAAGAGCTGTGTTGCCGAAATGTCTGTTGAATCCAATGGCAAGATTGATACATGGTGCTGTACATCTTGGCAGAGATGCGATGGTGCGAGTGTTTCGCCAAACGTGGTACAATCCGAAGTTTCGTGCAGTAGCTGAAGCTGTGTGTCAGAGTTGCGTCACTTGTCAACAAACGAATGTAGGGAAAAGGACAGCGGTGACACTGAGTCACATTGGGAGGTCAGGTGGGCCTTTCAACATAATGCAGTTGGACTTTATTGAGATGCCAAGGTGCAATGGGTTGAGGTACATATTAGTTGTAGTATGCGTCTTTTCCAGGTGGGTGGAGGCTTACCCAACACGTAGGTGCGACACACTCACCGTAGCCAAATTATTGCTGAGAGAGCTTATCCCGAGGTTCGGTTTCCCGACCTCTTTTGAATCTGACAGAGGAACACATTTCCACAGTGAGGTCATGAAATTGCTTTGTGCAGCATTGAATGCAGACCAAAGGTTGCATTGCAGTTATCGCCCAGAGGCTTCTGGGATTGTGGAGCAAGTTAATGGGACTTTGAAAGCCCGCATGGCAAAAGTGTGTTCTTCGACATCTTTGAATTGGCCTGACGCATTACCCTTGGTTCTCATGAGTCTCCGTAGTGTGCCTGACAGGAGGATAGGATTGTCACCCCATGAGATCCTCATGGGGAGAGCGATGCGTTTGCCAGCGATACCTGCCACTGCATTGATTAACATCACTGATGATTTGATTCTCGACTACTGTAAAGGCCTGGCTGACGTGGTCCGTTCTGTGTCCCAGCAGGTACAAGTAGCATCTGTTCCAGCCACGAGTGACCTGTGCCACGACTTGTGCCCAGGGGATTGGGTACTTGTGCGTAAACACGTGAGGAAGAGTTGCCTGGATGCTCGTTGGCGTGGGCCCTACCAGATAATCTTGGTAACGAATACAGCAGTGAAGTGTGGGGGATTGCCGAACTGGGTGCATGCCTCCCATACCTGTAGAGTTCCAGCACCCTTGGAAGATACAGCCCCTCTTGTGAACGAAAACCCAGCTGAGGTGGCAGAGCCATCTGAGAGGGCAAGTCAAGCTGTAAGGGTTGCTGATGCAGCTGGTTGTGCACTAGACCGAGCTGAAAGGGGAAGTGCAAGTCGAAGCCCCGAAGGTGACTCAGATGAAGAAAGTATTGCTATGGGTGGAATAGAGTCAAATTCTGCCGAAGAAGAAAGTAGTGCACAGGGTACTCGAAGGGAGAGCAGAAGTGCCACAGAAGCTGAAAGAGTTTGGCCCGGGAGTCAGAGACGGGTAAATTTGCGATTGGCACCGGGAAGAGATCTTGCCCCAGTTTCTGAAACGTCTGAATCGGAGCAGAGTGACGAAGAGCAAGCTCAAGAAGTGCCACAGAAGCTGAAAGAGTTTGGCCCAGGAGTCAGAGACGGGTAAATTTGCGATTGGCACCGGGAAGAGATCTTGCCCCAGTTTCTGAAACGTCTGAATCGGAGCAGAGTGACGAAGAGCAAGCTCAAGGTGGCCTGAGGAAGTCGAGGAGAGCAAGAGTGCCGTGTCAAAGGTAGCCTCACCAGAGTGGACATACGTTGTGACTGATGCCAGGCATACTGAGCACGGGGAGGCTGAGATCCTTGACATTGGTCAGCAGTTCTCCGAATCTGAGGGTAGAAGTGTTGCTGAAGATTCCAGGATTGGAGATCGATGGGATATTGACTCTCAATATTCCGAGTCCACCGCTTCTGAGTAAAGTTCGTGAGCTGATTCTGGACACATTAGTCTTTCCGACTTATGCTGTTATACCAGCACCTCAGGAGTTGGCTACACTCCGTATTGAAATTTTGCAGGGAGTTCTGGAGCTTTTGGGACCGAATATTGTTCTGGACTGAAATGAACTTTTGTTGTATATAAGTCCAAAAAGAAGATAACCTAGACCCGAGTGGAAGAAGAATAAATTTAGGGACTTTCCGTTGGAGAAAATGAGAGAGGGCTAGGGAATTCTTTTTGAACTGTGTAAATAAGGAACTGAGAATTGCCAGGGGTTTTCCAGCTTCAAGAGGTGGTGATTGAATTGATCTGATAAGAAACACTTGGATGAGACAAAGACTTTTACCTGTTGTCATCGAAGTGAACTCTGAGAACTTTACAAAAATGGCAGAAGCTGGAAATACTCACCGTAGGGCTAAACTAGTGATAGGCACACTTTTAGGGGTAGTGATAGCTGCTATAATTGCGATAGTTGTAGCTTCATATATAGTGTCACACGAGCAGGAGGGGGAGGTACAGGGTGACACCTACTCCTACCACTTCTAGTCAAAAGGGGGTTACTGTAGGAGCCCAGAGCACTTTGACTCTGGAAGAGAGTCGTAGATTTCATGTAGATTTGTCTAAAGGGGATTTTAAGCTTAATGCTTATGCGAAGCTGTTGTATGAGTATGTTGACGCGATGGATGCGAAGGATTGTTATGTGTGTATGCAGTTGCCTGCTTCTGTAGATGAGGGTATTAGATACCATCACCTTCCACTAACATATGGAATTTCTTGTAGCTTATTGCTTAGCCTGTTTTATGAGAGGAAACAGTCCGAGTATTTCTTTTCTAATTATGATGCAGTACTTCCTGAAGTTCCGGCATTTAAGCATTTGAATAAGTATGATTATTATAAGTCAGAAGATAGACTTCGGACCTTTTTCATACCGACTACAAGTTTAGATACCGCTTATGCGCATAGACATAATTTGACTTGCTTGTTGTCGGAAACAGAAAAGAAGTTTATTGGTCAAATTGAGGATAGATATAGAAAACTAACCCAGACGCGAAACACAGGAGAGAGTCCAGTAGACTGGACTGAGGAGGAGAGATCACACAGATCGAAGGGAAGTTATGGACCTATAGCTTTAGATCAAGTACAAAAGGGGAATTTGTGTGTGGGATGTCCTCAAACCTATTATGACAAGGTTTCAGTAGGACATAGTACGTGTGATCATACCTTTACTATGGAAGATTCTTCTAAGAACTTTTTGCAAGGTCCGGTGCAAGTGATTCCAACGGTGTATTTTGTATGCGGAAAGAATGCCTATGTGAGGTTGCCTGCGAATTGGTATGGTACATGCTACTTGGCTATCATTTTTCCGAAGATTTACCATGCAGAAGATTTAAATTTATTAGAAACAGGACATCATTCTAAAGTCCGAAGAGCTGCGAGTGCAGGAGCAGTGATTGGTGATATTTTTGTAGCAATGATACCGAGTTTGGGTGTGGTCTTGAATGATGTGAAGATAAGAAAGTTGGCGACTGTGGTTGATGAATTGTCAATGAATACGGCGAGGTCATTGCTGTTGGTTGATGGAGAGATGTTATCAATAAGGACGATGGTTTTGCAAAATCGTCTTGCTTTAGAAGTGTTATTGGCAAAAGAGGGCGGAGTCTGTAAATTGTTGAAAGATCAGGAATGTTGCACGTATATTCCAGACAATAGCAAGGATCTGGAGAAATATATAGACAACATTACTACGATTCATCAAGAGATTACGGAATTGACTGAAGAGAATGTGTGGGAGAAGATTGGTAAAGGATCTGGTCGTGTTGCCAGTTTGTTTGCAAATTTGGGAAAGGGGTTCCTTGGATTTGTGTTGAAGCCACTAGTTATTGCTGTGGTTTGTGTGATCTGCTTGTGGGGACTTGTTAGAGCCTATAAGTGGTACAGGGGAAATAAGGTTGAAAGAGCTCTCAGAGCGAATGAGAGGCGAATGGCGAGACTGCAGGACAGTCAATATCAGAATCTCAAGCGAATGGAGGGGTTCTGACAGAGTAGAATGGCTACCACCTCTGTTTAGGTCGGTTCTTTCTCTAAAGGGAATGAGGTTGAGATGATGTGATGACAATTGTCATCAAAGGGAGGAACTGATAGAGCGCCATGTGATTCAGAAATTTGTAGGGGTGCATCATATTCACTGTTAGTCAGCACCCGCATATTAATCAACATAGAGTTAAGATTTGCCATAGAAATGTGTTGCTATAATTGTCTAATATAGAAGTGTTGGAAATCATATTAATGTTTTATGAGATTTAATGTTGTAGGTTAGTGTGAATGTGTTTAGTATAATGCAGATGATTAGGTTACCTGAAGCAACGTAATAGCTCCAATGTGTGGCATGTTAAAAGTAGAAGTGTAGTTTTCCTATTTACAAGACCATAATGTCGAATTAATGCTTAAAATGTGAGTTAGTAGTGTGTTTTAATATTGTAAGGCCTAACCGCATATGCATTAGATGTGAAGGCCTGTTCATATTATTAGCTAACGTTGTAGGCCAAAAATGATTTTCATGGTGAAGACTTTGGGTTGCAGGATGATGGAAAAATCTCAGAGTCGAGAAAGGTTTTCGTTCCCATGTTTCTGTTGCAGGTGCAAGGACATATTGGCCCACATGCATCAAAGCAAAAACTGGTCGCAAACGGGCAGATTCTCAGAATCTGCCCCTTTGCGACCGGTACTTTTGCATTTGGGATGCATCATCCCAAATGCAAAAATCGCAATTTAAGTAATCTCTAAATTGCGATTACTCAAATTGCGATTGCATTTAAGGAATCTCAAATTGAGATTCCTTAAATGCAATGCATGAAAGTAAAAATATTAGCGATTTCGCTAATAGGGGGAGCAAATTACCATGAAGTTGAACTTCATGGTAATTTGCAAAAACTTTGAAAAACGCACTAAAGTGCATTTTTCAAAGTTCCATTTTACACACACACACATGCCCTTGGGGCATGTGTGTGTGCAAGATGTACTCATATGCAGATTTCAGGGGTGCAACAGGGTGTCCTTTTGACACCCTGGCACCCTTGAAATTGCATGAGCAATTTGCGATTTTCTAATTGAGAATCGCAAATTGAGAAAGTCTTCCCATTCATTCCTATGGGCCTCTAGGCCCATAGGAATAAATGGGGAGGTATTCCTTAATTGCGACTCGCAATTTGCGAGTAGCAATTAAGGAATGTTTAGAAATCGCTATTTTGTAAGCGATTTCTACATGCATAGCCTTTTGCTATTCCTTATTAGCGAATCCTTATTTTTCGCTATTAAGGAATCACAAATGGCATTGTTGATGCATGTGCCAGTTAGCTCGTTAGTGAGAATGAGTCTTTGTTTTAGGAGTCGAAATACTGTGTGGAGCCAACAGAGGAGTACATTGGAATGTGCAACTGTAACTCTTAGTATGGAAGGTGCCTGGGACCCAAGGTCAAGTTAACGGACGAGGAATGATGGACAGCTCTGGATGGAAATTTACCGGAGGAAGACCTGGCTGAAGAGGTGTGCTGAAGGGCGTGTTCTACGATTTTGGGGTTTCGTATTAGGGACAGTGCCCCATGGGTTGGGCAGATGAGGATTAGGCGGGAAGCTAGAGAGAGCACCTTAGATCGAGCTCTCACTAAGTGAAGACTTCTTAGGAAGTTTCACATCTGACACCTTTTTTCGTTATTCTTTTGCCTGGGAGGGAATGCTAAGTAGGGATGCCACATTAGAATAGTGTAGGGACAGAAATGTTTGACTAATGAGTCCCAGTATCGATGTTAGTATTACAATTTTCTATCTGATGCTTTTAGAAGCTGTAATTCTGTTTATTTTTAGTCGTTTGAGAGTCCTTCGTAGGTTGGCGTTTGTACTAGTGCCCATATACCTTTTGTGCCTTGTATTGAGGTGCCTCTATGTTCAGTTGTTTTTACTTATAATAAAATCTCGAAACTTTAGATTCTGAGTCCTCTGTCCTTCCATGATGTCAAATTGCGGTAAATATGTTCTGATAATTGTGTTTACTCCCTCTACGTTATTTGGCAAGTAAAAAGATCCTGGCGACCTAAGAGGGTTCTTGTAACTAATTGGTTAGTCAAGAATCCGGCCTTATCACAATGGAAGGTCATATTCCAGCTAATTGTTCTCCATTTTTATTACATTAATAGTGAGTAATATATTATTGTTCACGGTGTAATAAAAAATGTACACAAAACAAAGACAGTGGAGCACCAGTCAATGTCTTTAAGGACGAGCTGCCACTGTGTTCCTGGCGCTGGTTTTGCCACCTCTGAGGCCAGGGGTTACAAAGGCAGTGCCAGGGGTCACAAGAGACAAGATATGGGGTCGCAGCTGCGATCCCTTATCAACTCCTAAATGACATCCATGGGGCGAGTATAACGGGTGTGTGATATACGTGATGTGAAGATTATTCACTTTGCCCATAGGGGGGCCTACCCTAGGTCCTGCCCTAAATTATCGATATTAGATAAATTGGGACTCTAGGAGTGATGGATAATATAATCTGAGACTATTAGTGATCTACAATGTCAATAGCTGGTCACAGCTTCCCGATATTGGGGGTGGGTGGGTCGCATTACACTTATACAGTATTTGACAACGATCGTGGCCCTTCATGGGAATCCACCCAAAGGAAGGGAGGGAGGGGTTTTGGAGTTCATCACATAGTAAGTTTATTTCTACCAGGTAAAGCATGTTGCATGTTTTCGGCTCTTTCCTCCTTCAAGCGAAAGTAGCACGACTGCTACAACCAATGCAACTCACATGAGAGCTTCGGCGCCCCCGAGAGAACTTTGCAGTTCAGAGTTCAGAAGGGAATGAGCAATACAGAGGCCTTTCAATTTGTTTTTAACTTGTACACCCATTTTCAGTTCATAACAGAGGGCGTCAGCCAATGTCTTCTGGCAAACTGATGCTTGTTCAACCTGGAGATTGGTGTTTACTTTTTCTTTCTTCCATTGCAAGAAGGAATTTTGTAAGGTGAACCAAGGGAGTATGAAAGGAAAGGGTGCAGGATGTCAAATGTTTTCTAACACACAAAAACATTTAAATACTAATAAATATATAAATGTTTTAAAATATTTCACCTGCAAAGGAATTCGAAATGAGGTACTTTTTTTGTAATTCTGAAGTGTGACGGAAACAAAGATTTTAATAGGATTGAAAAATCCAAAATACTTTACTTAGGTGATTCACAAAGGATGAATTCGCACAGAAATATGATTTTTACACATTATTGTGTGTGGGCCATTTACATTTAGAACTACAGTGGCATGTCTGATCCGAGCTTAGTGGCCACTTCTGAAACGCAATCCTACACCATATTTACAAGAATGTGGTGCAGCCTTGCTTTTTCCCCTGCGATGGCACTAAGTATAGCAACTTAGTGCCAATGCAGGCACCCATGAAGCAGAGTGCAAGGGTGTCTGCGTACAGGGAAGGATTTTTTATGTGTAGGAAGATATTCCTTCCTGCAAATAAACAATCCTAGAAATGCCGTTCTGTCGCTTCTTTCAGCACACATGAAAGTGACAAAATGAATTTTTTTTAAAAGTTTGTTTATGTACAGGAAGGGACATCTTCCTGTACATAAACCAACAATGACATTTTGCTTTTGCCATGCATGCAGCATAAGGCAGCACACATGGAAAAAGCAAAAACGAGGAGAAATAATGCATTTCTCCTTGTTTCCCCATCTTCAGACCAGTTTATACCTGGTCTTAATTTTGGCGCTACCTGCTATGTACGCCACCCTTGCACACAGGGGACAGTGTCAAAATGAATGGGTGTTGCGGTGGAACGCCCAAATGTCAATATAGGTGAGTTGTGGTGGCAAGTCAGAAAATGTGAAAAAGAAAAACAAGACTGGATGAAGTGTTGACATCTGATAACTAGAGCTCTTTGGACAAGGTAGTGTGAGATTAAAACACCTCGGGACATCGTCTAGAACGGTCCTCTGCACATCCACCAATCAGAGGGCCTGATTCACAAGGGTAAAATTAGTGTAAGTGTACAATTTTTTGCTATTCGCTAATGAATTCCATGAGCAGTATATTTACGACTGCGGAATCCCGCTCTCACTGTGGCGGAGACTCCACACATAAATAAAAAATATAGGCCTGTCCCATCTCTGCCTCGAGTGCGGATGGTCCGTATTATTCATGAAGAAAATACCCGGAATATTAGTTTGCGAATAGCAAAAAATTGTTAACTTACACTAAAGTATATGTTTACCTTTGTGAACAATTAACCCATAAACTGCTGTTGACTATTTTGTAAAAATATTGTGCATCCTTCACTTCTCTCAAACCTACCGGGCAAGACGAATCGGTACCTCTCTACAAGCCATCACAAGTACAAGAATCACGCAACCTTCACCCACAGCAGAGACGTTTTAAGGCAGGGGCAAAGTGGGCTCTGGCCCAGGGCCCCCACCTCACAAGGGGCCCCCTTGCAAAGTCCCAGCTACTAATCAATGTAAGCACAATGCATTTTGTGCTTTACCGGCTCGCCCATAGGGGGCGCAGTGGCGTTGCACATTCACAGTGTATAGCAGACATGAAGCACTTGACTCCGGCAGTGCAGCATGTCTGCTAATGAGGCTTCGGTGGGGCTTGTCACTCTTCATCCCGATATCCTATCAGATGGCAGGATAGAGGAGGCGGGCTCGCCTCCAACCCTATCCTAGCATCTGATATGGCAGAAACTCGCTTGCCAGGTCAAGATGAGCAAAAGTTATCATTCATGACAGCTTCCGCTTGTTCAGACTGGCGCACAGTTTATGGGAGGTCGAATCCAGGAGTTAGAATCAGAGAGATGCATGTCGAATGAGAGTCCCGACTCCCGAGGTAAACAAGGTTGTGTGTGTAATACCAAACCTGGGAATTGTATTAGTAGAGAGCGACTTATCTGATACTAAAGTAATTTTTACATTCATCTTCATACAACTTGAGTGCTGGGGAGTGAAGTGTGTTGTCTTGAACCTCAAAAAGTCACGGATCTCGGTTTCCCATGCTTTGAAGCCAGTTAGAATGTGTGCTTTTATGTAAGTGTAACCAGGGCCGGCTTTAGGGCGGTGCGACCGGTGCCACCGCACCGGGTGCTGACTTAATATAGGGGCGCCTGTTTGCTTAAAAGCACCTGCTGCTGCGTTCCTGGCCTCAAGCAATTTTCAGTAAACAATTACAATGCCAAGAAAACTCCAGTGATTAATGTTCTTCCAGGCAAGATCGGAGTTTTTTGTTTTAGTAAAAGTTTTGACTCGTGGAAGTTTTGAAGGTAGCGCAGAGGGTTAATATGCCTGCTGCAAATACCATGTACCGTGCAGATCACAAAGTGAATACAATGTAAACAGGTCAGTGGGTTACTGCTGTTGTCAGAGACTTCCTTTTGTTAGTTTCATTTTACAGTGAACTATTAACTGTCATCAAAGAACTGCGTGCAGACTTCAAGGTATAAATTAAGAGCTATGGATTTTTTCCCCAGACTTTCATTATTGTAATGTTGCAAAAAGGGTTCATTTTGGGTACAAACAGTTCTTGCGATTAAAGAGAACCCCAATCCATTGTGTTACATTTTAAATTCAGAGTTTGTGCTTCTCCAGACCAAGTACTCTGCAACAACGTTTACTATACACCGATTTACAGACCTACGATTGATTGTCTCTGTGTAATGCGTGTGTTATCTAAAATGCTTTGACACCTTTCACTTTTATGAGTGACGCTATAAAATTAATAAAATGCATCTGAGAGAGAGGTTATGGAGACTGCTAAAGTGTGGTAGTGAGGGTATCCGTGACTGAGGTGGTCGTTGGTGGCCAAAAAACATTGTCGCACTGGGCGCCAACGGTGCTAAAGCCGGCCCTGAGTGTAACTTGTGCGAAGATAAAGTGCTGCGTGCATAGGCCACTAACTGCTCAATCAGTGCTAAAGAGTGCTTAGGTCCTTAAATGTATTGGCGTCTTTACCCTCTGATTACTATATTTGTTTCACCACAATCATGCCCATGCTGCCCTGCCCCGGAGGAAAGCACTGCCCATTTTCTTTTTGCTTGCCCTGCATACAAACTGGCAAGGGCCAGATGGTTAAAACCAATCTGCAGAATCATTGGCACAACAAAACATTTAGTTGCCCTCCGAATTTTAAGAACAGACTGCACTCCACCGCTGGTCTGCGGGGTGGCAAAGTTCTTAGGCCGTGCATGGAATAAGCGCCAAAAAATACTAAAGGAAAGTTTTCTGGAGTGATATTGCCAAATTAGAATTACTAGGATGTTTTGTTTTACTGTTTTATCCTTATGAATTTTTACCTATTTTGTGACATGATGTTTCTAGATGGATTAATTTATCTAATAATTTCAAATCTATAATCAATTTTTTCTTTTTTTTATATAGTTGTTGTGTTTTGTGTGCACAGATGCAGAATGCTTTTATGGTATTTTACTTATCGAATAAAGTAACTTTTAACTAACTATTTGTTTGCTGAGCTTTAGCGCAGGTTATGCGTTTAACCTTTTACTACTTTAGTGGTGCTGAGGCGTACAGTGCCTTGAGCTCTTCAGAATCCCTGATATATGTTTTCTATGTCTGTTTACTTACATTAGTACAAATTAGCATACGGCCCAAGGAAAATACCCTGTTTAAAATGCAGCGTAGTATGTGCAAAAGTGCTTTGTGCATTGAGCGCCATTGGGGGCAGTGAACACAATTTGTTAATTTACATGCAGGTTGCCATACGACCTAAATGTTTTCCATTTTTAAAATGCAATATGTTAATTCAGTTCCCTCTTATATTATCATAGGAATCATTAGCTCTAGCGTGTGAATTACCTGGGACTGAGATGTTGCAGCTGTTGGGCAGGGCAGGAGCACACCAAGTGCTCGAAATCTATCTGACCCAGGGGCAGCACATCCGCGGCATTTAGACACTGCCAATATGCGGCATTTAGCATGCACACAGCAAAAGGATCATTATTTGTCAGTGTTTTCATTACTTATGTCTATGGACCACAGTATGCAGGCTTAACCCTCTGGTTCTGAAGTTGCGCAGCCCAGTATGTTATAATATAAATACGAGTTATAAGAGGTTTAGGGGTTGGTTTCTCTAACAAGTAAAATAGCAGACCCCAGTCTGACGGGCTTCTGGAAATGTTGGGATTAATCGTTTCATTACGTGTATGAGATTATATGATACCCTGGAATGTCCAGTGTAGGGGAATGTGTTTGGGCTATAAATTCCTTTAATGGAATTGATTTTTGGTTCGGAAATATGTCCCCCATGTGTCGGAGTTGTTATCACTGTAGCAATGAAAGCAGTACAGGGCAGGGTTGTGTTCGGTATGGGCATAGAGGTCGTGTAATTTGAGCTTTGGCTGCTAACTTAAGGTGGTCCTCGCTTACCTCCGGCAATCATGTCAATGGCCAGCTCGCACATGTCCCCATGTATATTTCTCAGTCCGGGTGAGGCAACCTGCTATAGAGTTTAGACTGGATGGGGGCCGGCTCAGTTGGCTGCCTTCCAGATCCACGTGTAGTTGGTGTAACCTCCTGGATGACAAATGTACTTTTAACAAATTAGAATGTTGTGTGTGTGTGTGACCTGAGGAGAAATTATTTTTGTTTACTATTTCTTCTATATCTCCAAAAAGTAATCACATAATGTAGGTCATGTGCAATTATTTTACTTACTCTGGGTAAACTATACAAAACGATACTTCCGGAAGCTTCCCACCCGTATTTATCTCAAAAGTGAATGTCACATGAAGGCCTATTAACAGCAGCACAGTTGCCACCGATAACAATCTTGCTGTTACACTCTCACTTTTTAAGTAAAACTAACTCCGTCTCATTTTCGTACCTCAAACCACGTGTTAATTCAGATGAACTGTGATATACAACATTTTTAGCAATGCTATATGGAAAACTCTTCCTTTCAATAAAGCTGCCATCTTCATTGCCAACGAGTGCTGCTAGGCACCTACCTTGTAATTGTGGTCCACATGTTTGTTAAATATGGAATGACAGAAGGCCCTCTCATAATGAAAACAGGCATCAGTAGTACTGCTATACTAATGGCATTCAAATTAAAAGAAAAATGCAGCTATCTGTAGAGCTCTAGAGCCACACTGTAGGGGTTTGAGCTCCTTTATCAGGGTAGTGGGCTTTGAATGTGAAATTAGTGCACACCTGCGTTACTGTGCTTTGAAAAGAACTGACGGGCTTCCCAGCGCTACAGAGCTTTGCATGAGACTGAAGGGCATTTCTCATTAGTGTTTTGTACTTTCAGTGGGGCAGTTAGGCACTCCAGTGCTACTTTGCTTTGAATGGAACGGCAATTCTCACCAGTGCAGTTTTACTTTCGAAGGGACAGTAGGGCACCCCAGAGCTACTGCGTTTTGAAGTAGATAGTAGGACACTCCAGGGCTGCTGTATTTGAATTGAACAGTAGAGGACTCCAGTGCAACTGTGCTATGAATAGGGTGGAAGGGCACTCCAGGGTTATAATGATTTGAGTAGAACAGTTGAGTTTTCCAGCGCTGCTATGATTTGAATCGGAAAGTAAGGCGCTTCTCATCAGTACAACTGTACTTTCAGTGGGACAGTAGGGCTCTCCATGGCTCTCCATGGCTAATGTGCTTTGAATGGGACAGTTGAGAGCTCTGGTGATAGCGGACTTTGATTGGGACTCTAGGCCATTCCAGTGCTACTGTGTGTTGAATGGGACAGTATCACACTCAAGCGTCACTGTGCTTTGAATGAGGCAGTATGGCACTCCAGCACTATTGTACTTTGAATGGGACAGTAGGGCCCTTTTTTGCAGTTTTTTATAGCTACCAATGTTGTTATATGACATCTCTTTATTAATGTAATAATCGCACTTTCACAATTGCTTTATTAACCTTCCTGCTTTCTCAAATTTGCTTGAAAATGCACCATTTGTCCACTCTTTTTTCAAATTTTCTTGGGGGGGGGAGAGCCCCCCCGAAATCCCGTAGGTTGTTCAGGCTCGTTCACTACGCTAGCTCGCCACAGTGCAGTACGCCAATAATTTTACGCCCCACGGTTCTTGTAACATTTACCCAATCCAATGAAAATGGCTAAATAGTCCCATTTGTTAAAGTTTAATTTTTATATTCTGTTCTGCTAGAAATGGTATTTAAAAACAAATTACATTTTACACTGTCCGCCAGTGTATACAAACGTCTTATGCTCGATGTGAGGCCATCTTTACTACATGCTTGAACACTTACTTAGAGCCCCATTACAAATAACTGATGCTGGGATGTTAATTCTGCACCTCAAGAGATATAGATACCAGGGTCCTGCTAACTGTGAAGGTGTGGAATTAATGGTGATTCCAGGTAGAAGCCTGATTAATGAGGAATTACTGGGGAAAATTTGTGATTCTGGGTTTGATTCCCCCAGTAATTACTCATCCTCCCTACACCCCCATAGCCCCAGCTATTTTGGCAGCTTCATGCAGCCAAAATTTTCAGGGGAAACATGACAGAGTTTCCACAGACTAGGTAACACCTAATGAGAATTCCAGATGTGGCCAGTAACAGTTACCAGCTCCATTTGGAATTTTGAAACAGCTTCAGTGCATCAAATGGAAATATGAAAGTGTAGGTACTCATTATCCCGGAGTATCTGTTTGCTCCTGAGATGTAAATGTGCTCTCCCATTAAAAGTATTGGCAGTCTGCTGAGGAGCATAGGAACTCTCCCTTTTATATTAAAGAAGTGCAAGGACTCAGTACCTGACAGTATCTGCACTCATAATGAGGCCCGAAACATTGACATACTCAGAAGTGGAACTGTAATCTAAATCTGTACAGAGATACCACATCTGTGTCACTGGGACAAAAGATGCCCACTCCTTGGCTTTTCTATTAAGTTAATCCATGGATAAGAAGCAGCAGAAAGTTAGATACGTTTGATATGTAGGTGTGTGTGTGTCGATAGAAAGAGTAAAACACTGCTGTTGTGGTTCAGCTAATGTAAACATGTGATACCTCTCAAGTCGGCCAGTTATGGTATGCAGGACATACAATGCACAGCATAAAGTGCATTTAAAAGCATTTTCTTTACATATCTCAGTTGCCAGTAAATTTTTTATTACACTAAGAATGAATAATGTAAGATTATTCATTATTAGTGTAATAAAACTTTGACAGTAAACAAAGAGTAGAGCCCTAACTGAGGTCCATAAGATGGAGCTGCCACTGTGTTCCTGGCACTGATTTGCCACCTCTGAGGCCAGGGATCGCAAGGCCAGTTTCAGGGATAACAAAGGGCAAGCCAGGGGCCAGAGCTGCCACCCCTGGTGACTCCTAAATGATGCCCCTGGTGTACTAATCATATATTATTGATCCCAAATAATGTACTAATTTATTCCTCTTAAGCACATAATTGAAATATTGATAGACGCTATTTACCAAGTAAATTAGAAATCCAAAGGACATGCTTTGCGTAATTTATTAGCTAGTTGAGTTGCCTGTATTTAAGTTTTCTTTTGTTTTATGTTTCAATACATAGCTAATTTGGAAATTCCACTCCTATTCGAAATTGACTCACTGTGAATATTTGGATGATGTGTCCAAAATAAATGTATCCATAATAATATGTATGCAAATATAATTTTAAATGAATCATAAACCTGCCCTGTCTTCATGTGAAAAATTAAAGTTGCCCAAAAACAAATTAAGTCCCACAAAGGAAAGTGATGCCTTTCAATTGCTCCCTAAGTAAAAAAAATGTGAGTATTGTTCATGCAATTACATGTGTAACTGAATGCTAGTTACTTTGTGCCCCAACCTCCCACCACCTTGCTTATAGGGATGGTAAATTTGAAATGAACATATTTTATACCTTGGCCTAGTAGGTCCAGAATGTTTGATCATGCTTCTGGATTTCCTGAACATATTTGTATACCCCACATCATAGTCTGCAATAGTGTGTTGAACAAATGGTTACCGATATAAATAACAAACAACAATGTACTGTTTTCTTACTTCCTCAGCTCGTGAGCACATACGTTATTGAATCTTTATATAATCTGATAAGTTGCTCACTGCACAAAATGAGGCGTTCATATGTGAGTGGAGCTACGAAAAGGAAAAAAAATCTGAAGTAAAACAGAAGCTTGCAAAGCTTCAAAAAGTAACTTCATTTTTTCCGGTACAATCGAAATGTTGTACTGATAATGCGGCGCAGTCACAGTATGAAGGAGATGATCTTGTTGCTAATGTGCCAGTAAGAGAATATACTGAGGATGTATCTGCTTCCACTTCCTCTAACATTATAGATTTACAAACTATTGCCGGAAATGCATCTCAGAGTATGATAACAGATGACAGCCAATGTTCACAAATTCCACAACCAACAGCAGTGAGCTACACAACAGATCCTGCCTTATGGAATCCTATCACAAACGAAACACGATCATATTGGGTTCAAAGAGGGCCTTCAACCTGTCAAAATTGAAATAGTGATTTTTCCAGTTCTGCTCGTGTTTATCAAATTGGAGAAAAGAAACACGAGCAGAGTTTATCCGATGCTGCTTTCAAACAGCAACTGCAAAATGGGGAATTTGTAAGTCGTACATTACTATTATATTCTCCTTCACAAGGAACAGTGTACTGTTTTGCTTGTCGTTTGTTTTCTAGCACATATTCTGCCTTCAGTAGATCTGGTTTTAATGACTGGAAGCATGCAGCCCGTCGTATTTCTCAACATGAAGCTTGCCCTGAGCATCAAAAATGCATGTTAGTATACACCACCCGTCAAAAAGAAACTGGTAAAATTGATTCTGAATTAGAGGAACAGATACAACATGAACAAATATACTGGAAGGGTGTGCTGAAAAGAATTGTAGCAGTTGTTAAATTTTTAGCAGCAAGAGGTATGGCATTCAGAGAAGAAAACCAGATGATAGGATCACTGCACAATGGAAATTATTTGGGGATTTTAGAACTTCTAAGCCAATTTGACCCGTTTCTTGAAGAACACATCAGGAAATATGGAAATGCTGGAAAGGGCAATCCCTCATACCTATCAGCAAGAATTTGTGAAGAATTTATCACATTAATGAGCAAGAAAGTTTTCTCTGCAATAATATCAGAAATAAAGGAAGCAAAATATTATTCTCTCAGTGTACACTCCACTCCAGATGTGTGTCACATCGATCAGTTGACATTCACAGTGAGGTATGTAAAGGGTCACGTACCAAAGGAGCGTTTTTTGGAATTTATCTCCATTCATGGTCATGGGGCAGAGTATCTTGCCGATGTTGTAGTGAAATTCCTAGAGCGGGCCGGTATTCCATTATCAGATTGCTGTGGTCAGTCATATGATAATGCATCCAATATGTCTGGTCAGTATTCGGGCTTACAGGCAAGATTGAAAGAGATCAACGAATTTGCTGTTTATGTGCCATGTGCTGGCCATTCTTTGAACCTGGTGGGTATAAAAGCGGCTGAGTGCAGCATGCAGGTTGTTTCTTTTTTTGACTTGGTTCAAAATGTGTACACTTTTTTTGCTGCTTCTACTCATCGTTGGGATGTGCTACTTCATTCTGTAGGCCCAGATCACAAGGTTGTAAAACGCTTGTCTGATACTCAATGGTCAGCTCATGCAGATGCCCTCAATGCATTGTGTGGTGGCTATGAAAGAATTAAAGCTGCTCTTGATTCACTGACAAATGATCACATTCAGTCAAAAGATACAATGCATGATGCACTTCGTCTCCTTAAAAAAATGGACAAGCTGGAAACCATTTTCTTGACCACTCTCTGGAATGACATACTGATGCGTTTCAACAAAACAAGCAAGACTGTACAAAAAGAAGATGTTAACTTATCTGTTGCAGTCAACATTATCCAATCTTTGAAGTCTTATGTCCAAGAGTTGAGAGACTAATTTGATGACTATGAATGCAAGGCAAAGGCAAAAGCTCCTGATACTCATTACAGAGATTTTGGAAATCGTACAAAACAACGAAGCAGTAGACAAACTCGGTTTGAAGGACCCTCTAGTGACACCGTACTTGAAGGGCAGAACAAATTTAAGGTAGAAGCATACTTACCAATCATGGATGCTCTGATCGATGGTTTAACACGGCGAAGCGAAGCATATAGAGACCTAAATAATCGGTTTGGCTTCTTTATAGAATTAAAAAACATGAACACCAAAGAAATCGAAGGGTGGTGTGAAAAACTTGCCTGTTTGTACTATAAAGACCTGAACAAATCTGATCTCATCAAGGAATGCCAGCAGTTCAAACATTATCCTGTACACAAAAATGAAACAATGTCAATGTTGTCTTTACAGGAAAATAAAAACTGATAAACTAGAGAACACTTTCCCTAACATTGAAATTGCACTGCGAATATTCTTGTTGATGATGGTCACAAACTGTAGTGGTGAAAGGTCCTTTTCAAAGTTGAAGCTCATAAAAAATTAGCTATGTAATCGAATGCTACAAGCCAGACTCAAATGTCAGAAATGCTCCAAGAAATAGAATTTGCTGATCTGGTTAATGAGTTTGCTGCTAGCAAATCCAGAAAGAGATGCATACTTTAAGTAGTGTCTTACAGGTGCCTAATATTGTACAAAGATGCTCCAAGGTTTGACTTAGAAGCTGTATTTTGCAGAAACACATAGTGACATTTTTGGTATTCATTGAATCTAAGTAAATACTCATAGAAACACATTTACTTTCATTTTTCTAAATATCATCTGCATTAAGATGTTTGACTTCTACAACCTAAACTGCACTTAAAATACCCCTAGATGCTCTTGAATCACAGCACATTGTGCACTTATAGCATTTGACATTATATGACAAGAAAAACTGACAAATGGGAAGAAGACCCAAGAACAAAATCACTTTGAATAATGTTCACAAGAAAATACCAAAACCGAATTCTATGTGGCAAACAGCATTGTCAAAATTCAAGCCAACAGCATAGAGTTCTTGTACTCAATCTTGCCTATTTCATCCTTCTCCAACTATAAAACAACCAAAGAGGGCCTGACCATTCAGGAAAACAGCATGGATGCCTTGCAGGCATCTCTAAGACTGAATAGACCTGAAAAATGGTAAATCATAAATAGGGTCCATCTGAGCATCATAAAAGTATTGTCAGCAGTTCACAAAAGCCTATAACTTTCTATGGTCTATAACTTTCTACTTATGATTGAAACTTAATTCAAGCCTTTGATACAGGCAGCAAACATTGCCTTCAACAAAACTTCCAAACCCAGCAGCATTTATGTTCAATTCCTCAAAATTAAAATAGAACTCCTTAACACAATTACTGCACAGGTCAGGTGTAGGTAACAAGATTTGCAGAGATACAAGATGAGGTCCAACAAGGATAATTGCTCAATTATGTTCTGTTTAACCTACGAACCATGATGTATATGATATCATCCAGACAAACACCTATTGCACAGAACACGTTGAAGAAGGTTGAACGCCAATGCTTTTCTGTATTTATTACTGTTTGCTGTCAGCCCATGCAATAAAGTTCGTCCTAGAATCAACATTGTTAAGGCCTTAAACAATTTGAATTTCACCAGTAAAATGTTAAAGGTGATGTTCTGAGCATGTCTGAGGAAAGAAAGAACCAATGTTAACAACAGAAAGAAGGTAAGAATTACAGCACTGAAAATAGTAAATGCATAGAAAGTTGTATACCTCAGGCTGAAATGAATGACAAATAATATCACGGAACAAGACATTGATTGAATCTAGGCAGGTGGATACAGAATTTTGCTAGAAAATGGAACAACATCACTCTGGCCTACTTCAATAATGTTATATGTGATACTTAGAGTGACTGAGAGAGTGGCCTAGCACAACCAGAGGGCCCCACTGATCTTCATTTGTCTTCAGGTGTGGATTCAAGTATCATAATCACTATAAAATGTAATGTAAGTAATTACAGCTCATTTTTCTTCTTTCTTTTACTGTTTCATACATTTTGAATTATCATTAAATATTGCGTGACATAACAAGGGTGTGAATGAACGTAAAATGGACAGTGAGTTCAAAGTTATTGCGAACAGGGGCCCCCAAAATATGTTTGGCCCAGGGCCCCCAAAATCCTTAAAATGTCCCTGACCCACAGCCTATTGAAAAGGCTACAAAGTAAAAAATACTGTACACTTTTAACACAATCCTGCTTTTACTGCACTGTAATTTGCACACAGAGTCTCGCCATTGCTTGTGTAGCCTTCAGCCATCCTCAGAGTGCTGGACTTTTCATAGCCCTGCTCTGAGGGAGAGTGGGAGGAAACAGACCGTAGTCAGACCCTCGTGTTCAACATGGCTGAACCTTATCACTCTGACTTTGAGAGAACACACCTGCTGGCTTGCGGTGATAAAAAATAATTATCATATTTATGTAATTATTTATGTCCAGCCTTTCACTCAGTGCCAGGCAATCTGCCAGGTGGACTCCCCCTTTGTTCAGTAAATAGCCTTTGAAAGATCAATTGGCGGTCACAGTTCATGTGGAGCTTATTGTCATTCGGTGCAGGCACACTGCTGCTGAATGGGACAGCATCTCACAATAGAAATGTATGTCACAGCATGACAATCCTTGTGTGATGGGTGGTTTCATTAACAAAGCAGGCTTTCGAGAAAATCACAGCAAGTTGCGCATGTGGGTACTGACATGTTAGTTTTTAGACTATTTTGAAGGCTCTTCTACTAATGCTCAAATGCCTAATTCCATTGGTGCGTGTTAGACATGTCAGCCTTAGGGTGGTCTTCCCCAAAGTGTTTGCCTTACTCCTCCTCTTTTTGCTGAATTCATTTTTGTTGGTTAGGACTCTGCACACCTTACCACTGCTAACCAGTGAAAAAGTGCTTTTGCTCTCTCCTTTAAACATGGTAAAATTGGCTTACACGCAATTGATTGGCACATTTAATTTACTTGTAAGACCTTAGTAAAGTGGTATTAAATGTACATGTAAACCTTCCCTTTTAATGCATTTAAGTCACCCTGACTGTAGGCCCTAAACGGCCCATAGGACAGAGTGCAGTGTATTTTAAAAAGTTGGATATTTACTTTTAACTTTTGCATGTCTTGGTGGTGATGAGCATGCCTCTACCATAGAATAACATTGGGCCACCTGATTAGATCTAATAAGTGATAACTTTCAATTGCAAGCAGGTAGGAAAGCTGAGTTTGGTTTCTAAAGATTTGTCATTTAAAACCCTCTTTAATAGTAATGTTGGATTTTAAGTCATAACTCTGAAAATACTGCATTAAGAAAGTTGACATCTTCCTGTCCACCATTTGGTGACTGCAGCCTGTATCCTGGGTCAAATGACTAGGTGTAGCTGGCAGTTTGCCTCTGTGGATTACTCACAGATAGAGAGACAAAGGGGGAATGGGTGTAGTCAGGATGGGCCTTCTCTGTCAAGATGAGGGGGCGTAGATGTCACCCACCACACTTGCACACCACAAAGACTTTGCCTCAGCACACTCACAAAGGGTTTCACACTAGCCGTATCTGTCCCCAGACAAGTTGGGTGGGGCCAGGGTAGGCTGGGGGGAAATTCCTGACCCTCTGTAGGGGGAGGACTCTAGAAGCTTCTCCGGCTTCAAAGTTGTCACTAGGTATAATTATTGGACCTTCAGACCCAACTTGACAGATCACTTCTGAACCTGCTGCCCAAATCTGCTAAGCTGACCAAGGATCGCTCTTGGTGCACCAGGAATCTTATTTTCCTGTGAGCTCCCCTGCTGAATCCAGCCTGCCTGTGTGGACCCTGAACTCCAGGATTTTTCCAAGGATCAGTCAGCTGGTCCCCTGTTCAAAGCCACAGGGACATAACAGGCTTCTTCAATGCAACTCCTCACATCTTGATACAATGCATCACAACTCACCACTGGCTCAGCACAACACATCTCATCCTCTGCACCAATGCATCACAGTCCCGCAAGCACAGGCAGCTTCTTTGACAATGCATCTCAATGCTGGCTTTGGCCCAGCATCTTGTCTTCAGTGCTGATGCAGCACAGGGCAAGCCCTGGCAAGCTCCAGCCAATGGTTGCTTGATGATGATGCAAGGCCTCACATCGCAAGCTCCAGTCAATGACTTCATGGACTCTGTCACTGCGTGACTCATCTCCACGCCGGACCTTGCATCTCTGCTCCTTGTTGACGACTCCTCGTAGCCGGTCTGCCCAGCTTGAAGCAAGGACTGCTGCATCAAGATGCCCAGGCCACAAGCACTTTGTCAGTCCTGTATCCGGCCTACACTCCATTGCTATCAGCCCGAGCTTGTGACTTGGATCCGGTACACTGCGACCAGATAAACGTGGTTGGCGCTTTTTGCTTCTTAGCACTGGATTTCTTCAAAACCTTTAAAATTGCATATCTCCAGTTCTACTGATTGGATTTTTGTCATTTTAATGTCAAAAAATGTATTGCATTTTACTTTAGTTTATAAATTAGTGTGGGATTTTCTTGTGTTGTGTTTTCATTTTATTCCTGGTTGTGTGGTATAAATACTTTGCACATTGCCTCTAAGTTAGACCTGACTGCTTTTGTGCCGAGTTACCAGAGGGTTAAGCATAGGTTAATTTGGGGTTTGCTTGTGTTTCACCCCGACAACAGTTGTAGTTGCTGCTTGAGTAGGGTTTTACCCTCTCAACCAGTAACTTGATTTCTCACAATGCATATATCCCTCTGAACATGAAAAATGTTGTATATGTTTATGAACCAAAGGGGATTTCTATTCACTAACTTGGAGCCTCATTTCAGGCGCACCTATAAGAACATTTAAATAAATAATGAAATTTCATATGGCCTTTCTAAAGTAACACTTGTGAGGAAATCCTTACACTTTTGATCCTTACAATAAAACACAGCACCTTTTCCCAGCCTCTGTTTTTCCCTTCTTCACTGAAGCCTGTTACAATATGAATTATCCACTTACTGTGATTCAGCAGTATTTTGTCAAAAGGGCAATTAAGAAAACTGGAGTGCAGAACAGATCGCTACTCCTCCCCAGATTCTCCAATAACAGTCGGATAATGCTGTACTTGTATTTGCATCGATTAAAGGCCTTCTCCAAAAGCACTCCACCATTAAGGGCTTAACTTTACGATAGTTTGGATCTCAGGTATGCAAAGCATCGAAATTATACCTGTATGAGAGCGAACGCCAATACTCATCTGAACCCCAATATTTTGAATACCTCGATTCCTACCCAATTAATTCATCTCTAGAATCTCCAAAAGATTCACTAGTTAGAGACTACACTCCTCATGGTAAAATACACATTTCAGCAGAGTAAAGCAGAATAAATGAGGAAGCATTACTAACTGAGGGCTTGATTTAGATCTTGGCGAATCTGGTCCTGTGATCACTTTTTCAATGGTTTCCCTGCCTGGCGGTACGAGATGAACAGAACACCCAAAACTGCATCCATATTAACATAAATGGCATCCCATATGAAAATGTGGCAAAACTACTTTATAGTATTAATTACATTTTCGAAGTGACTAAATAAACTTGTTTCAAGTGAAACATCATTAATTCATCAATTACGACTCAATGGATCACTAAACCCTTCAGAATTTTCAGAAATAATTTTCACCACACATTTTAAAAATGCTACTACATCTGTCAGAAATTGAGTCATTAGTTGAGAGGGGGTGAAAGCCCCTTTCAAGCATTAGCGAAACTCACGGTGAACCAAAAAGTTGCTAAATAACAAGCTTAACCCTGTAGTAGCTTGTCACAAAAACTGTCAGGCTTAACTTAGAAGCAAGCACTTAAACAGTAATAAAGTGAAAACACAACACAAGAAAAATCCCAAAAATATTCAGAAAAATTGATGAAATTGTAATCAAGAAAATGACAAAAATACAATAGGTAGAACTCAAAGTTATGGATTTAAAAAACGTTTTAGGTAAAAATATCACCAAACACCAATTGCAGTTATCTGGTCCTGCTGGATTGGATCACAGTCAAACTTTCAGGCCGATCCCGAAGGAGCACTGGTTAGATAAAAGAACCAGGTTAGTCCTGGTAGGAACGCAAAGAGGTCGTTGTTGGTACGAAGAGCTGGTCACTGGTTGAGGTCTGATCGCAAAGAGATCATATTTTGGCATGAAGAGTTGGTCGCCTATCGCAACTTTCTGTAGGCGAAAAACACAGGCCATCATTGCTGATGCAAAGAGCACTGTACGGGTGGAGTCTGTAACTGGGGAGGCCGCGTCTGCAGTCGGATGCTAGTCCCCTTTTGGTTTCAATGAATTCGGCTAGTGACCAGGAATGTATTTTTTTCAACACAAAGATCCCATAACCGCTGGATTTTTACCTGAAGTCCAGTTCTTGCACTTTTGAGGTAGGAGGACTACACTCTGGTACCATCCAAGGGTCCAGGACCTGGGGAGACACCGTTTGGGAGTCAGGTCTCACTCCAGCAGGGGACGGCAGCAGGGTCCAGGCAAATCAATTGATGCAGGTCATCTGGGCAGTTGCAGTACACCCCTCTGGAAGCTTATTCCGTCCCTGTATCTCACCAGAATGGGAAGTCAGCCAACTGTCCCTTGGAGTCACTTCTGGGGACCTGGGTACAAGGTAAGCAGGTATAATATTCCTTCAGGCTGCAGACACCAGGGCAGTCCTTCTTCTGAGTCTTCACAGGTCCATGAGTGTTCTGATCAGAGGTTCTGAGGGTGCCACTTTAATACCAAGTGGCAGCCTGTGTTTGGGTGTTACACCCTTTGTCTAAATCTAACTGGTTCTGGTCAGTTTTGCCCTTTTCCTTTCAAAGGGCAGGCATGCTCAGGTGTGGGCTGCATTTGTGAGTAACGGGGTCAGGCAGCTTCAGATATTAGGAATGGGTTGGCACAGACGTCAATCTATACTCTGAAGCTCTGGAATGGCTCAGCTGCTCCCCAGTCCATCCTGCTCAGGAGAGGAAGACCCTTCTCCATATTCAAGACCCTTTTGTCCCTTTTCTCTATGGAATATACATCACACCACAGGAGAGCCATTGAAAGTCATTTGACCCTGACACTGGAAGGCACATTTCCAACAATATCTGAAACATAATCTGGTTTATAAACTTCAGTCTGCAACCAGATCAGATATATTTAATTAATTTTGAAGACTTGTGATACTGTGTCCAATCCAACCAAAATCATTTAGGATGCAGACTTTTTCTGAAGCATCCTTGAGACATACTTCACATTTATGCCACAGAACCAGCTCCAGTTGACACATCTGCATGTTCTTTCTGGGAAAACATCCATCCTTCTGATTCATAGGGAACACTACAATGGCTATGAAAAAACAAAGGGGCTTCATCTACGAACTCTGAATAGATATCAGGTACCGAAAAGACATACTTAATTGTTTGTGCAAGAAGGGTATAATGTTTACCTTGTGTCTCCAAATGTCAGAATTAGTTCCCAGGAGATTTCTAACAGACAGGGCTGGAACATCTTTGGAGCAGGGTGGACTTGCTGGCAGGAGATAGAGTTCAGAGGGTGGTAAATGTTCTTCGCTTCAAAGCCTTTTTTTGAGAGCACAACCCCTATTGAGTGCTCTTTGTCCCTGTCATTACTACACTGGCTCACCTCTGGAGGTCAGTAGAATCTCCGTATTGACATATTAAGTTGGGCTTTTGTGCTCATTGGTCTCCTCTCTCAAATTAGGGCCTTTGTGCTAATTTGTTTCCTCTCTCAAAATAGTCCCAACTTGTGTCCCTTGACCTCCTAAGCTGAAAAGGTTCCCATCTGTTGTTTTTTGGAAGTGATTACTACTGGGTGGCTCGGTCACCTCGAAGATCCTTATCTCAGAAATAGGGGTCCAACACAGCAGTATAGGTGCTCCATGAGTATCTTCGACCGGAAGCAAACTTCAACCCCCATCTCCCCTTCCACGTCTCTATCTCAGTTCCATTGTCACGCACAGTCATAAATCCTAACACACAGGGATTACTTGAAGACAAGCTGGAGCCATTGGGCCACAATGTATTTACTAATAAATACCCACCTAACCTACCTAAAAAAGCATCGAAGCGCCTCAAACACAGAATTCTTAAATCTTATCCAGAAACCCTAATTTCAGACCCTTACATCTCCTAGAATAAAGGATCTACAATTTGTGATCTCATCTTCTACTCAAAAAGAAGAGCTAAATGAAGGAATGCACTTCACCCACTATGGTTGATCACTTCCTCCCAAAAATTTGCACAAGGAACTAGGTTGTTGCTAGCCCCTTCATCCACTTTGAAAGCTGATGCTACCATCACCATATATAACAACTGGATAATCCTCATTCAAGCTGCAGACTACTATATAGGGGCTTTTGACGAAATTTTCCACATTATCAAGAACTCCATAACTAACCGGGATCCTGACACTTCAAAGAATGGGCTTAGCGCCCCATCCTCGGCACTGGTCCACCAAACAATCGCGTCTTGTAGTACTACCCACCCTGTTACTCTTCCCCGCTCCCCCCTAACTCCTCCACGGCGACCAAATCACTTTTTATCATCTCCCTTCTTTGCTGATGGGATCGGAGTCACTCTGTGTGACCAGTGACTCCCTGAATGCGGACATACATACCAATGGTTCCTTCTCAGCCACTCCATACTTACCCTCACTCTGTGTTAGCCCCGGCCTATTTGATACTAATGTCTCCACAACATGTCCCTTGGCTATTGAGGGGACTACCCTGAAGTTGGATTCCCCAATCACTAACAACACCAATACTCTTTCAACCCCGGAGTTTCTAAGAGATCAGCTCATGAGCTCTCCCACGTCCCCTAGCAATCTGAGTAACCTTTCCTACTCTGTTGACCCTTATCAGTAACTTTTAGGCTAGCAATACCCGATCTCCTCCATCAGAACTCCTTCACCTCCCACTTAGGCCTGACACACTCCTTGGAGTCTCATAACCAACCTTTACCTTCATCCACCCTAGATAATATCTTCCAGGATCTTTAACAACTTAAGGCTGATTTACAAAAACTTATGGTCATCACCTCAAAACTGGCTAACGACGGAAGGACTGACAGGTTGTCAGGTAAGTACAGACACAATCTAGCACCAGATACTAACTTGTACACTAAGCTGTCATCTTCCCCTTCAGTCAAGGGATTATCTCCGAACTATGCGTCCCCCTGCGGGAGAACCAGACCCTACCTGAACGCTCCTTCTAGACCCTCTAGATCTAAGAATTCCTTCACAGTTAGGGATATTGACTACCTCCTACGTTTTTATAATGCCTCTCTCAAGGACAAGCTAGATCACCAGGCACATATTCAAGCCAATCCCCCGAAACCGCACAGAAGACCCAGACACAACACTAATGTTTTAAACACCTCCAACCTCAAACACGTTCCCATTACACAGCCCACTTCCCCAACGCCATTCCACACTTGAAGTGCATGCTCATCAATTGTAGATCAGCAGTGAAACATGCCACGGACATGCTGACCTCATTCTGGGTCAGGATCTTCACATCCTTATACTTATGGAAACCCGGCTAAAGGATTCCTCTGGTCCGGTCCTTGTCATACTAGTCCCGCCGAGTCATAACATCATCAGCCTTGACAGATCTAACAGACCTGGTGGAGGCATCACCTGTATGTACCAGACTAGCCTTATAGTGAAACAGTCACACACAGATGTTGTCCCCTCTTGCATTGACATCACTAGCAGCCAGAGGCCATTATGCAAATTGCACATGTTTTACCATCCCCAGGAGATAACCTCCCCTTCGTTGAACAAATCATGGAAATCATTTGTTTTAATGTGGGACAGCATTGTCCCCAAATCTTCCTCAGAGACTTCAATCTTCACTGGAACGACGTGAAGGACCCAGCAGCAAACACTCTCAAACCATTCCTAGCTGATGTTAGCCTAATTCAAATCTGTGATAGCCCAACACACATTCTGGGCTCGATCCTGGACCAAATTATAGCTAAACCCAATTCTATTCAACTGGATTTAATTGCCCAATGTGGCTGGTCTGATCATCATTATATCTCCTTCCACATCATTGAACCTTGGTCTAAGAAAATATCACAAGCTAAGAAACCCAGGCACTGGGAACTATCTTGCCGAAACACAAACATAAATCAATTGATATCCCTAAGCATTAATACCTTGCTTCCACCTATTGACATGTCTGAGGTACAGGAGCTCACGGAGCATTACAACAATTCTATATTGAGTATTCCAGATACAGTTGACCCCATACAACTATAAAGAAGGTCCAACAAAGACTCCAAACTTCGGTTCAATTATAGTTTAAATACAGAGAGACGCAATCTGAGACTAGCTGAACGATCCTGGAGAGGATCTCCGCCCCTTGAACACCTTATGCTCCTGAGATCTAGAAGAAGCACCAACAACAAACATATCAGGAGGGCGAAATCAAACTTCTTCAGAAGCCAACTAGATAGTGCCAGAAACAGACGAAAATAACTTTTTGAATTAATCAAACTCCAATCCAACTATCTTCCCACTCTTCTGCCAACACTTTCCAGTACACAGCCAAATTGTGAAGTGTTTGCCTCCTTCTTCCTTGAAAAGATGATTAAGATTAAAACTGATCTCCGGGCTGCAATGAACCAACTGACTGTCCCATTCCCCACTAACCCTCCGCCTCTGCTTGCTCCAGAGTTCCCCCCAAAAAATAACACCTTCGGGAGCCATTTCACACCCTTTGACGAAATCTATATACTCAACTTGCTTACCACTTTGAAACACTCACACCACTTTAGTGACCCCTTATCCTCAAGCTTCATCAATGAGATGAAGTGGTCCTTAGTCAAACTCTGGACCAAAATAGTAAATGCCTCCCTACGTCAAGGTATGATCCCGGATTGTCTGAAAGTCAGAGCAGGTCATGCCCATCCTTAAAAAATCCACTGCGGATCAAGTAGACCTAATAACTTCCGACCTATCACTAGCATTCTAACTCTATCAAAGCTCCTAGAGAAATGTGCTCATGCCCAACTATGTAACCCCATTGATTAATTCCAGCTTCTAGATCAATTCCAATCTGATTTTTGTCAGGTCCATAGTACTAAAACGGCCCTTACACACTTAGTGGATGACGATCTAATAATGCTGGATCGGAACGGAGCCTGCCTTCTAATCCTCCTTGACCTCTCATCAGCATTTTTTGTTTAATCATTTGTTTATTGGCATTTCCAAAAGTATATTCATAACATTACAGGATATATGCATTTCAGTCTCAACATCATATTACATTTTTGCAGTAATATCCATCATGACTTGGCAGTGGCTTAGACATTCAATATTTTCTGTTTACCCACACTTAATTATCAATAGCCAAGTAATATTGGCAGCATAGATCTGCCAGCTTGGGATCTGTCGTCCTCTGCGTTTTCTGATACCATACTATCTCTGTGTGTGTCTATTTTATGTTTATATTGAAACATCAGCAATTATTATGAAGACATCCACTATAAACTTAAATAAAAACATAACAAATTATAAAATGTGCCAAACGTATCTCCGCGTGTGGGGATCTCTATGCTGATACATTTACTGGAGTGTGTAGGTGGGTGTGTAGTGTCTGTGTTAGGTGAAAGGTGTCATCTTTTGTCTACCAATGCAACCATGTAGGGTTTAGTCAGTGATGTGCTAGGTACTATATGCTTTCTCCTGCTTAGGGTTTGTCGACTGTTTTGATTATTTGTTTTCCCCATTCATTATGTAATTTCAGGTGCTCTGGCTAGTATTCCTATAGCTCCCTCTTCGTCCGAATCATCATTCCCTAGTATTATGCTTTCCCAGCACTGTGCTAGTTCTCTCCACTGTTCCACTATGGGCCGCTTGCGTACTCCCCTTGCTTCTTCCCTGGAGAGTGCCCTCCCCTCTGCTTTAGACCAGCTTGTGAGGTCACTTTTCCAGGTCTCTACCTGTGGTCCAGTTCTGGCTTTCCAGGACATCGCCACCCATCTATTGGCCAAAGCCATGGCTAGGTCTACAAATTTAATTCCTACTTTCCATTTTGGTGGGTGGGAAAATAGGCCCTTTAGGCACACCTCCACTGTTCTCTCCAGCTCTCTCCCCAGGGTCGCCTGAGTCAAGTTCACCACCTCAGCCCAGAAGAGGGTCAGTATCGGGCAATTGCAAACCATATGGCTAAAGTCTACATCTTGTTGGTCACATCTCGGGCACTCGTGCATCTCCCCTCCATGCATAATTAGGAGCCTGTGTGGAGTCAGATAGGTACGCTTTATGTAATTGAATTGAATGTATTTCAACCTCGTGTTACTGGATATTGTCTTAAGGGAAGGGCAGGACGCTCTTCGAGTCCCGGTTTGTGAGTTGCCCATTTAGAGCACATATGGTCTTGGGTAAAGTTACCAGCGATGTCTCTACCAGAGCCATGTAAAACCATTTCACCTGGTGCTTAGCATCTCCCAGGGAGTGCAATTCGTCCAGCAGGGGGTGCGTGTCTGGTTCTTCCCTGCCTCCACCCCTTAAATCTCTCAATGTGAAGAACAGGGCTTCATACCTCAAGAACTGACCCACAGGTAATCCATATTGTTCCACTAGTTCCTCCTTGTATCTGGGAGGCTAGGTAATAGAATTCGAAGTGGGGTACCCCCTAATCCTCTATTTTGCATTGGGCGCTGCAGTATGGCCCTCACCCCAAATCAAGTCTCGCACTAACGAGTCCAGGGGGGTAAACCAGCTTCTGGGTAAAACCAACGGGAAATTCATGAATTGATACAGTAATCTAGGCAACATAACCATCTTGGTCTATGATACAGGTGCCATTATAGATAGTTTCAGTGAGCTCCAGAATGTTACACAGGATTTGAGTGATCGGAGTGCCCTATCCAGGTTGCCCTTGTGCATATCAGCCAGCGAGTGATAGATATGTATACCTAGATACTTAAATGTGGCTTGGGCCCAATTAAGATCCTCTGGGAGTCTCATCAGTGGTCCTGGCACTGGAAAGAGGTAGGTCTTGGCCTTATTAACTCATAGTCCCGCCAGGGCGGCAAATCTGTCCAAGAGACTCAGAGCCACAGCCGATCCTGCTACCGCCTCGTGTAGATAAACCAAAAGATCGTCAGTGTATAGGGAGATAATGTGTTGCTGCTCATTAAGGGTCAACCCCAACCCAGTCCCTCCCCCACCCCCCCAGGCAGAACAGTGGTGCAAGCGGCTCCATCGCCAGGACGAATAGTACTGGCGACAGTGGGAACCACTGCTGCGTGCCACGGAAAATCCCGTATTGGGATGATACTGTCCTCCCCGTTTTGACTCAGTTGGGCGTGCATATAATATTTTAACCCATTTAATCCAGCCCTCTCCTGGACCCATTCTCTCCATGCATTCAAATAAATAATGCCAGCTAACCGTGTCAAAAGCCTTTTCAAGGTCTATTGCGAGTATTGCGGCTTGCAAGTGCCTTTTTGCCTCGGGTGGTATAATACTGAATAGAGTCTCCTCAGGTTGTATGAGGTATTTCTCGTAGGGATAAACCCATTCTGATCTGTGTGGATTAGTGTGGGCATATGCGGATGCAGTCTCAGTGCTAGCACCTTGCTTAAGATTTTGATATCCATGTTTAACATAGATAATGGTCCGTAATCTTCTACCCGGGTCCATGGGGTTGCTGACTTAGGAATTTTGATCACTATGGTACTTTGCGTGGAGTCTGGGAATCGTCCCAGTCTTAGCGATGTGGCATACAGTGTTTCTAATTGGGGTGCCAGTTTGGAGGCAAAAGCGGAATAGAATTCAGCAGAGAGACCATCTGGTCCCGGAGTTTTCCCTGTGGTCATTAGGGTTATGGCTTGCCGTATCTCCAGCAGTGTCACGGGTCCTCCCAATAGGTTCCGGTACTGTCTGTTTAAGGTTGCTAACTGTAAGGGCGCCAAAACTTCTCTAACTGAGACCTGAGTTGCTGGGGATGGGGCAGCTTATAGCTTTACGTAATATTTCTGGAAGAGGACGTTAATCTCTTCTGGCTCATGCATTATCATGCCACAAGTATTGCTAATATGCGTAGGGTTAAATGGTGTAATCTGGAGAATTCGCAGGAGTCCATTAGCCAGATTTTCAGTTTGGTGGCAGATGGTTTGGAGGAGATTGCGCCCCTGCTTATGAAAAGGGGACCGAGAAGAGTCGCTAAGGGCTTTTTCTGAGATTCATATACGGCTGTTTGGAAATCTAAGAAACCTCTTTTTGTCAAGTCCAGGCAGATCCTCGTGAGGAAGCATCAAGTCTCCTGGTATAATAAATCTTGCAGGGATGCTTAGACCAAATTGGTTGAAGCATGAAAAAAACAAGATAGGACCCTGATCCAGGTAGCAAAGGGAGTTTATAAAGGGCCCTCTCTGTTGCCAAAAAGGAATGGGAGCGGGGAAGGTTGGAGAACCTTTTAACTGCAGCCAAATGTAAAGACCACCAGACATTCTGGAACTTAATGTTCACTGGCAGCAGGGAAGGGGTTAGGTTAATAGAAGCCAATATCCCAGCCAGCGACTCGGTGACTCATTTCTCAAGTATATATGTTCCTTAAATGTACTCCAAGGCTGCTAACCACTTGAGCCCGGGGATTTGAGGGCAAAACCCCCAGATCGCAAGCAAGGTGGAGGATAGGGTTGAAGCACCTGCCCTAGGGGGTGTATTGATTAGTCAGGGAACCCTAGCTTATGAAATATGTTTAGCCATTTAGGGAATTGTACCCAGCTGAGTGCCCGGCGTAGACAAAATCCTTGGAGATGTATTTCAGAGGTAGGCAGATATTTGAAGTGCCTTCTTTGCACCACTATTCACAGCTTTCCTGAAAAGGGCTCCCCTGCCTTTGGGGGCAGGTGTCAAAATAATTCCTATATATAAGAAGGGCCCTACGAACCACCAGCCACCTATAAACCCGTAAGCCTTATCAACACCTCTCAAATGTAGTTTTGTAGAGTTTTCTTGACAGACTTCAGGAGTGGATGGTAAGTAAAGACATTATGTCTCCCCTACAGGCTGGTTTCAGGGAAGCGACAAGCACAATTAATCAGGTGTTCCGGCTCTTGATGCTGTACTGAAAGGTCGTCGCCTTGGGGGGTGGATGCCTCTATGTTGTATTTTTGGACTTGCACTCCGCCTTTGATCTAGTCCCTAGGCTGATCCTGTGGTGGGTACTGAAGGAGCTGGGGGGTGGATGCCTCTATGTTGTATTCGTGGACTAGCACTCCGCCTTTGATCTAGTCCCTAGGCTGATCCTGTGGCAGGTGCTGAAGGAGCAGGGGTTTCCCAGTTATCTACTTGATATCATTGTGAGACTGCACAAGAACAACAATGCACAGGTTTGGTGCGTTCAGGCTGGTGAGTTGACTGAGCCATTCCCTGTAAGTAGGGGGGTTAGGCGGGGGTGTATTGGCCCGACCCTCTTCTCTCTTTATATAAATGGACTTTTAGATTTTCTGGGACAGAATGATAATGATGTCCTTAAGTTGGCCAACATGAGGATACCAGCCCTCATGTTCACCGATGATACCCTTTTATTGTCCAAATCACCGATGGGTCTGCAACTCTAGGATTGCTTTGAACACTTTTGTAAGGTGAGGAGCTTTGAAATTAACGTGGGCAAAACCAAGTATATGATTTTAAACCCAGGGTGTTCAACTAGGGCAAACCCGATACTAGCAGGGACCCAACTTGAAAGGATACATACCTTCACTAACTGGGCACCTCAGGTGGCAGGCACACATTACGAGGCATAGGCTAAGGCTTGAGAAAGTCGCAGGAGGCATATTGAAAATGGTCCCTAGCTCGCTGTTCCGACCTGCTCAGCCGGCCCTACAGGTTTACAAACTGCAAACCTTGGGGACAGCATCCTATGGTGCCGGGTTGTGGGGACATTTGGATGCATCTACACTAGACACAGTGGAAAATAGGTTCACCCGCAAGCTAGTAGGCGTACCCATAAAAACCCCCTACCTCTCTAAGACTTGATCTTGGATTGAGAGTACTGTCAGATAGAATTGGTTTATGCCCTATTCTTTAGTGAAGGAGAATCTGGGCCATCCATAAGTTTCACCAATATCGAGCGGGTTTAGTCTTATGGGCTCCTGCAAAATACCCTGGGTCAAGTATATCAAAGCCACCTTGGGGGTGATTGGGTATCCAACTTTGTGGAGCATCCCAGCGGAGGTTGGGGACATATCCAAGAGTAACATTAAACCAGCCAACTGGCAATACAAAGGCTCTATATCACAGTCCCATGCAAGTCGCGGTGCTCTCACAGATGCATTCCTTACAGTCAAAGATTTTTATGGCAGAGAAGACTTTATGGATGAGCTGATGGTGGCGGTCCAACTCACACCACCCCGGCAGCCCCACTGCCGTATTATGGTACGTGGCAGTGGGACCACCACAAGCCCGCCGCTGCCGCCGCCTGGATCCAAGATGCACGGCGGCTGCAGTGTGGAAGGGAGCTGTATATGCTGGTGGTGCCAATGCCGGCACCGCCGAGCATATTACAACCTGCCTTTTATGGCAGGGACCCCACCATGAAAAGGGAGGTGGAAATGCTGGTAAGGGTGCCCTAACAGGACACTCCAGGCGATTCTGCCCACGGGGATGCGAGCAAGGGGCACATGTTGTGCCCCCCCTAGAATGGCACCTGCGTTTGTGTACTGTTACATACAAGACATGGTGCATGACACACCATTTACGAATGTGCTGTAGGCGCTGTCACAGCAACGGTGTGCTGTTTAGGCTCTCATATGGGCCTAGCATACCTGCCGCTATGACACCACCGCAGCACCATCCTCTTGCCCTGGATTCAACTTGTAATCCAGCGGGTGGCTTCACTCAGGGCCTGACTGGCCGTAGTGGGCACCGGGCATTTCCCCGGTGGGCTACCAGAGTAGGGGCCAGTTTTGGGCCCCAGGGGGTGCCATTTTTGATACCGGGGGCTGGCAATTTCGGCCCCCGGTAACAAAATCGGCCAAAACCAGCCCTTGCAAACAGCTCATCCGGACCCCCTCAGCCCCCCCAGGGGGCCAGCCGAGCAGTTTGCCAGGGCCGGTTTCAGTTCCCAGTCTGGCCTGGCTTCACTACAGGCTTGGCAGTCTTCCTGGGACCACTGCGGTGGCAGTCTTAGAGGAAGACCGCCAAACTCATAATTAGGCTCTAAGTTTGATCCCTGTCCAAATAGAACTTTATACAGAGATTTGAATTACGAACTGTGTGATAACAAACCAGGGCCCAGATTCTGAAAGATGTCATGAAATGCTGCGCAGCAGCAAAAAATGCTGCACTGCGCTGTGATGCGTGACAGGGTGCCAGCAGGAGAGCACCATATTCACAGACATAAGGCTCTCTCCTTCTCTCTCCCTAGCGCCCACGCTGATTTCAGCTGCCGTGAGCCAGGTACACTCCATAGCAACATAGTGCTAGGGTGAGTGCCTGAGTCTACCATAGGTTTTTTACAGGAAGGGTACCCTTCCTATGCAAAATACTATGGCTAGACACACCTGAAAGCTTTTCCTACTTTATATCTGCGCTGCACAGTGCAGCACGCATGCAAACTTTGAAAAAAATTGGGGAAAAAAATTCTCCTTTTAACACCTTCTTTACAGTGGCGTTAATTTTTGGCGCTAAACCCTTTCTACTCATGTTAGTAGATAGGGTTTAGTAAAAAAGCATGGCTGGTTGCATGGGACCACCCATGTACCACCTATGTAACTCCTCTTGCCGCAAAGTAATGCTAAGCTGTGTTTTATGCTGCTTTTCGTTACTTTCCCATACAAACCAACACTAATACCAATTAGCGTTTGTTTGTTAATCTCCAAAAAGCAGATCCACCCCCCAGGATATTGCAGGATGAATTAGTAATTTTGCAGCATAAAAATGGAAATTTTGCAGCAGACTATTGCGTTTTTCTTGCTGCATTTTTGCGGCACCCTATTATAGTGACATTTCACAGTTATGTCCTATTAAAAAAGGAATATGCATGACAAAACATGGTGTATGCCTTCCTAATCACACAACATGTTGTCTGTCACCTACGCTCTAATCTCATCCTGCAGGATTTAGTGACAAAGTATTAACCTTGGATGCCAGGAAGAGATACCCATCTACTCACTGAATAGTACAGCGTGAAAGTAAAGGAAATCGGGGATCAATCATAGTTTCCTGTTTGACCAAACTGTGTGATTTTAGGCAAATGCTTAATTTCACTGAGCCTTTTTTGCTCTTTACCAGATATAAGGGGGAACAACCTTTACAACGCAACTTTTACAACGCACTACACTTACAACGCAATTTTTACAACGCAACATCCACTACAACGCATTCCATTACATCGCATGACACTACAACGCATGTTTAAAAACTACCTTTACAACGCATTCCATTACATCGCATACTACCTTTACAACGCATACCATTACAACGCATAATATTACACTACACTATCCAACACTTACCCTACTGTTGCACCCCCTGGAGTTAGAATAGTAATTTTTACCCCTATACTATCCAACACTTACCCTACTGTTGCACCCCCTGGAGTTAGAATAGTAATTTTTACCCCTATACTATCCAACACTTACCCTACTGTTGCACCCCCTGGAGTTAGAATAGTAATTTTTACCCCTATACTATCCAACATTTACCCTACTGTTGCACCCCCTGGAGTTAGAATAGTAATTTTTACCCCTATACTATCCAACATTTACCCTACTGTTGCACCCCCTGGAGTTAGAATAGTAATTTTTACCCCTATACTATCCAACACTTACCCTACTGTTGCACCCCCTGGAGTTAGAATAGTAATTTTTACCCCTATACTATCCAACATTTACCCTACTGTTGCACCCCCTGGAGTTAGAATAGTCATTTTTACCCCTATACTATCCAACATTTACCCTACTGTTGCACCCCCTGGAGTTAGAATAGTAATTTTTACCCCTATACTATCCAACACTTACCCTACTGTTGCACCCCCTGGAGTTAGAATAGTAATTTTTACCCCTATACTATCCAACACTTACCCTACTATTGCACCCCCTGGAGTTAGAATAGTAATTTTTACCCCTATACTATCCAACACTTACCCTACTGTTGCACCCCCTGGAGTAAGAATAGTAATTTTTACCCCTATACTAACCAACACTTACCCTACTGTTGCACCCCCTGGAGTTAGAATAGTAATTTTTACCCCTATACTATCCAATACTTACCTTAAATGCAATGTAATATTATGCGTTGTAATTGTATGCGTTGTAAAGGTGGTATGCGATGTAATGGAATGCGTTGTAAAGGTAGTTTTTAAACATGCGTTGTAGTGTCATGCGATGTAATGGAATGCATTGTAGTGGATGTTGCGTTGTAAAAATTGTGTTGTAAGTGCATGCGTTGTAAAAGTATGCGTTGTAACGTCATACATCCGATATAAGAGCACTTTCAAATATGTGTGTTCAGTATCATTGATGCCATTTAGGGGTCACCAGGGGTCGCAACTGTGGCTCCTGACATGCCTCTTGCTACCCCTAGCACTGCCTTTGTAACCCCTGGCCTCAGAGATGGCAAAATCAGTGACTGGAACACAGGAGCAGCTCACCCTAATGAATGTCATTTAGTGCTCCATTTTTCTGGTTTTATGTTAATATTGTATTATACAAATACTGAATAATATTATTCACTATTAGTAAAAAATGAAGTATATTAGTTGGAATATGACCATATCCGACAGTCATGGTACGTAAAAAATGCTTTTAAATGTATGTTGTATGCATGCTTGTAGGTGAGTGTGTTTTTCTGAGAGAGTGCATAAATGTGTGAGTATGTTTAAGCATGTGTGTGTGCGAATCAAATGGTGTGTGATGTCACTTCCACTACCCCAGGCATTTTGGTGAATTGGCGGCCATGTTCAGTTTATGAGCTGTACACAAAAATCTCTCTTGTGTTTGCTGTAGTAATCTATAATACTGCTCCAGCTTCTCACTTGATCAAATTGTGGGATATTAAGCAAATACATTTTCACTGAACCCCATTTATATTCATTACAGATATGAGAGCCCCTTCAGGATGTGCACTATACCAAAACCTCTCTTGTATACTGATTGACTGATTCTAATGTGGTGCTATCTGTAATAACAATATAGATCACAGGTAGTGGGCACATGACAACAGACTAGTCTCGTGGTTCACTGATGGTATCGTTGTTAGGGGTTTGAGGGTACATAAATGTCGCTGTAACGACCACTTTTGATTAATCTTACTCAAAACAGTAAAATAATTGAATGCACTGAATTGAAAATGATCAAAATATTAAAGGAATACACTTTTTGGATTTTCTTAAAACGTTTATCATTGGGTCAAACCAGAACCTTGCCTGGCCTCAATCTATTAATTCCCTGGTCCCTCATCTACAAGCGGTACAGCTTCCGAGCAATGACTTCACGTTGGACACGTTGGAAGCGAAGGGGGCCTGTTGCTCTCTTGTGCTTGCAGTTTTCTGCACTACTAACCCTGGCGGGAGCATAAGCCCTAGGCGCTGCATCTTTCCTCTTAAGAACTCACCCCACAGCAGTAACTCAGGCCGTCATCCACCCTGTAGGGACCACAAGTCCCAGGGTGCAACGCATGGAAAACCAGCCCCACTCTCACTCGCACAGGTGTTACAGGTGAGGGGGAGGAGTTCGACCGCTCTTCAAAGAGCAGCCTCCCCTCCGCGGCGCGGGACACGCGCAGGCCATGCCCGGACGAAGCCCGTGCCGAGGGCGGGCCTGTCTGAGCCCGTCCGAGCCCTTCAGAGACAGTAAGAGACTGGGCTGGGCCACCACCCTAATATTTCTCTCTGCTTTAGGGATTAATAGTGTATATTATTGTATTATTTTGCTCATTTTATTATTGTGGCTAGCTACTGCTTAGCATGAGTAAGCTAAAATCAAACAAAGGGTCAAATGTTGTAGGGACACTAGACGCCTTTCTTCAGAGGGTGGAATCATGCCTGTTGCACAAAATAAAACAGACAGAACGAAGGCTATCCCTAACACCTCAACCCTCTAAGAGTAGACTCTCTATCACACCAGCACTCTCAGAACCTGCCGTGGCAATCAACAGCGCGCCATCCCCTTTATTGCCCAGCACTTCGGCACAAGCCATAACAGATCAAATAGTAGATATTGTGTCCTTCTCTCCCCCTGATCTTGGCTTAAGCCACGGTAGGTCTAAAGTCACCACTAGAGGGCAAAAGGCCATTTGCAGGTTAGACTATGCTACCGAATCCACTCCGAAAAAAAAGAAAAGGTAAAAACACATTAAAACAGAGCAAACCTGCACAGAGGGCAAATGGGAATAAGGTGAAATCTTCCACTGGCAAGGGTGAACCCAATATGAGCTCCCCCAATACTGCTAAAGAGAGTGAGATTGACAAACCTACAGATAATATATTAGATGGGAATTTCTGGGGTAGACTGGAGACAATGATGTCAACTCTCCTGGAACCCATCATGCTAAAAGTAACTACCGTAGAAGCCAGACTTGCAAAAATAGAGGAGCTGGTTGGTAGCACACATCCAACAATATTGGCAGATAGCACTAATTTAACTGAACGCAATCTGCCTAATAGGGGGGCAGGCATGGGTGTTGTATCGTCCACTAGTTCTAATGCCACTGAGAAAAACATGTAATAGGAGTAATAATCCCCATTTGATCATACCCAACATAGAGAACCCACCTACACACGCGGGCCAACTTTCTAGCAAGGACAGACCCACTACGATAGTCCCCAGCAATCCCGTTGGCCCAGTAAGGGGAGCACAGACTGCAGGGGTGAATGGTGGAAACAAAGTAACAAAGATGTGCACAAATTTACAAGAACAGAAAGATAAGTTCCATAGCCCACCACATAACTTAAATGTGCCCCCAGAAGTGACTCCGTATACGGTAGTTCTAGCAAATGTCCCCCCTTTAACCAACAATGCCTTTGAACACTGGTCGACCTTAAAGCATAAGTCTCTTCATTTCCTAACTACGAGGACTGGTTTAAAAGAGCCCCTCTTCTCAGATTTTAAAATGGTACGAAGAATCGGGTGGGTCGTCCCTCAGCCAAATCATTTCGTGGAGATTGTGTTGTACTAACTTTTAAATCACCTCTATTGGTGCACACAATCCTAGAGAGGGGCAATAGTGGACCTTCTAATCCCAATGATATACACATAGTACCACTGGGGTATTTTTATCGACCATCGAACTCTCTAACACGACAGGGCTTTTTGTCTGAGGGAGATAACCATTTAAGACCCAGGCAGCCTAGATATTCCATCCCAGTTTATAATCGTTTTGATCCCCTGAACTCCCTGGAAGATATTGATTGACTGGATGCTGGGAAATGTGTATTACATAATTACGAAATCAGTAGATCTGAACACAGCGATTATTCTGGGTTGATTTTAATGAGTAACGATGGTACTGTATGTGAACATCATGTCAGAAATGATAGTGGACTGGCTCGAGGTCTTTTGAACTCGAATTTGGAGATTCAGGGCGACCCCCCCCTGGTATTTTGTTTCTCTTCCAACCAGTGACTTAAATAAATACTCGGCCGATAACAGTAGTGTTGAGGTACAAGGATTTCTCGGCTCACAGAACACGGCTCAGACTAACTTACAGGGTAGCTTAACTGATTCCTCCCCATCTACACGTGAAAATAAGGACCTACCAGGAACAGTAACTCACCTCTACAACCACCCTGCTGATGTCAAATGTCCTCTCTGCAATATTGTCTCATGGAACATTGCTGGGACTCGCTCTATGTTAAACACTCAACTGTGGTGGATATTCATCCTACAAGTTGAGGTCCTATGCTTTCAGGAGACATGGTCTACCACGCCCCAGAAGTTAATGTTCAGAGTGGCAGGACTAAGGGAGGTCTATGCACGTATATATCAAGCAGCATGAATATAAAGGACATTACAATTCTTGACAGTGATGATTACTACCATCTAGTTAGACTGGATCTCGATAAATCATCATTCATAGTTTTGGTTAACTTTTATAATAATATTCCCCCTGTGAAAATGGGCACCATTGTAAGAAGCATGTCACAAGTATTGAGATCGGTGGGTAAAACTAAGAGCAAAGATACAACACTTATATTGGCAGGGGATTTCAATAGTACGTTATATGAGAACGCTGGGGATAACCTGTGCGGAGCTTTAAGAGAAGAAGGAGTATGTTCATCTCACTTTAGTCATACGGCTTTGGGGGAGCAGCTAAATGAACTTATTCTTAGTTTTGATCTGGGATTCGCTAATGAATTATGCCCAACACCTGCTCCAATGCCATGGACATTCAATGGTAGGGGCCTTTTCTCCACCATTGATTATATCCTAATTTCGAATAATTACGCTCATAGTTTAAGTTCTTTCCATGTCTCAAATAACTCGCTTAGTGACCACTTTCCCCTTTGTCTGGCTATTACGCTACCCTCAAGTAAAACTTATAGATCTATCAACAACAACGATCAGTTGTTAGAAAATATATCCATTGGTAGTACCAATGGGTATTCCCTTCGCTGGGCCATGGTAGATCAAGCTGCCCTGACCAAAACAGTGGTGGATAAATGTAAATCACATATAGAAATGTGCCTGACCGAAACAACACCCCCTGATAAAATTTTAGCCTCCTATATGGCAATAACCACCGCGATAAGAGAGTCTCTCATTAGGCGCAAAAAGAGTAACAGACCTCAGAACGGGTGGTTTGACTCTAGGTGCACCCAAGCTTACTCTCAGCCAAAACAAGAGCTCCATAAAACCCCGAGAAACATGCTAGAAATAAGGCTAGCTAGAGGGGCATATAAACAAGCAATAAGGGACAGAAAAAACACATTGAAGAAGGAGGTATGGGAGGCATTACATGCGGCCTCAATAGCCAGAGATAGTGTGGCATTCTGGAAGGTAATTAGAGCACCATTTCAAATTAGCGAGAACGGTCCTTCAATCGAGATAGCTATAACGGAGGAACAATGGATTGGGAATTTTGCCCAAGTATATAAGGGCGAGGGAAACACTGAATCAGTGGATATCCAAGCCCATGGGGCTCAGGGTTTAAATTATCCCCCAAACCATAAGGAATTACTTTTTACCTTAGATGAAGTGGAGCGGGCCTTAAACGCAAGCCAAGGAGGTAAGCCGCCTGGGTCGGATGGGGTACCTGTAGACATGTTCAAATCAAAAGATTCTCTGTGGGGGCCTCTACTGGTACAGGTGCTTAACGGCAGTTTTAGCACAGATTTCTTACCTACCTGGGTAGAGTCTACTATCGTGCCCATTTATAAGAAGGGGGACAGACAAGATCCAGGATGTTACAGACCAATCTCTCTGCTGGATGCTATAACAAAGGTAGTGGGCAGAATTGTTTTGGAATGCCTCCAGGACTGGACAGATGAGAATTCTGTCCTGTCTTACATACAATATGGCTTTCGGACTGGCGTGGGGACCGTAGAGCAGGGAATAAACCTCTCTCTCTTGGTGGAGAAGTACACTAGAGCTAAAAAAGCTTTCGTGGATTTAACAGCCGCATTTGACTGTGTGCGCCACATTAAACTATGGTCAATATTCGAAGGTATGGGGGTTGATGTAAGTATTATTTATTTTCTTAAACATTTTTACAGTGATGCCAAGGCCCGCATCCGCTGCGGTCTGAAGGGCGAACGCTCGGCTGCTTTTCCGATTAGGAGTGGTGTTAGGCAGGGCTGTGTCCTGGTCACGTTCCTTTTTAACTTGTATATAAACGGACTGGGGAAGGCTCTTCTTAAAGACAACCAAGACTTCCACCTAGTAGCCGGTCACTCTAATCCAGCCATCTTGAATGCAGACGACGCGGTGTTGATGTCTTGTACACAGGTAGGCCTACAGCGCGTTTTGGACAGTTTCTCCCTTTTTATGAAACACCTAGGTTTAAGGGTAAACTCGTCCAAAACTTTTATTATGCGCTGTGGCATCGGTATAAAGAAACACAAAGACATGTATGTGGCAGGACAAAAGATTGGGGTCACAAACTTCTTTTCATATTTGGGCATTCTTTTCGCCCATAACGATTCTTGGGCACAAGCAACCGCAGCAAAAAAATCGGCACTTTTACGCACTACCTCAGCTCTTACTGCCCTTACGAGAAAACTAGGCAAAAAAAACCCTGAGGAGCTTATCAAAATCTACAAGGCCAAGTATGTCTCATCAGCTGTGTATGTGAGCGGGGTTTGGGGGTTTGCCAATCCACTTCCAATCCAGAGAGTAGAGAATCCCTTTCTAAGGTATATCCTATCGGTCCGAGCAGTACCTCAGCATGCATATGTCACGCTGAGCTAGGACTACCCTTTATCTCTGATCTAATTAGGCTTGAGCCTGTGCTATTATGGCACACGCTCTGGACTAAAGAAGAGGCCAGATTCAACAGAGATATCCTTAGAGATATTCTGAAACTGGAAAGTGCAATGAAGATTCCATGCCTAAAATATGTTCAAAATTTCCTAAAAGTCTTGGTAATTTAGCTTACTTCACTAATCCTATTTCTATTAGGGCAATAACAAGGAAGGAAGGAAGACAAGAGGATATCCTGCTTCTGGACACTATTAGAATGTCATCTGAGATTCAACCCTACCTAACCTTTGTACGTAGCACCCATGATAGATTTTTACTAACTCGTTTTAGGCTGGGGGTCTTTCACAGATTAGTTACTTTCCCTACAAGGAATGACTGGTCTCAAGACCTCCAACTATGTCCCTGCGATAATACTTCCTCACAATCTACAATACACATCAATTTTTTCTTTAGGTTTTATTCTGTCCCCAGGAGCTCCCTCTTGGTACCTGTTCTGAAACAGTGCGGGTTACGCCAATCCCGTCCCGCTTTCCTGGCTCTACAACACCTAGATAATGAACATAGTGTTTTCAGGATAACAACTTCCTGAAAAAGGTTTTGAGCCTAAGGAAACAAATGTGCACCTAATCGCTTTAATGCGATACAGGCTCCTTTTTAACCAATTGAATGAAGGCTCTGTAAGTTTAATACTTTTTTTAACCTAGTGTATGAAATTATTTATGTAATTTTTATGGGAACTATGTCTGTATGAATTTTATGAATGTTTTTTTAACTTTTGAGCTTTTATGATTGTCTGTTTAACCAATCGAATAAAGCCTTCTCTGACTCTGACTTCACGTTGTAGAAAAGAAAGGTAAATGCTTTGTAAATAAACAAATCCTTCTGCTTTGTTTATAGAGCAGTACCATTACAGAGCAATTACTTTTCATTCTTCTTACACTAATGCAAAGTAAATGCTCTATAATGGTCCTCCTCTTAAATAACGACTGGACCTTTTACTTGTCTTGTTACACGTCTGATTTATCTTGGCTGTGGGCACTATTTTGTTTAATGATTTGCCCCTATTCCAGCCACTAGGTCGCAGCATGCCGCCCGCTTTAATTTTACTTATTAATGGCGGTCCGCTTTTACTATAGTGGCCAAGTTTCTTTCTTTCTTTATTTGACCTACTAATGGCTGTTTCGCTTTAACTATAGCGGCCGCGCTTACTTTTATTTTTTTGTTTACTAGCCCCCATGCGGGGCTTTCACATTCATGGAGGCCACGCCCCTTTCTTTTGACAAGCCATGTCGAATGAAGGGTGCGTGGCCGCTATTAAAGAGCTGCATGTGCGCTTTTACAGAAAAAAAACATCTATTTGTCAATTTGACTAACAAATGCTTTTTTTGTCAAAGCGCCGCATGGGTGGCTTGGGGGGTAGCCGACCGCAGGGAGGTCCCCTCAGGCAGTTTGGGAGGTGCGGGGGAGGCAGGCTTCAAGCCAGCCATTTTGTTTTGGGCTACATGTTTTTGTAGCCCAAATGGAGCCCAACTATAAATTTTTTGGTCTCCTGCTCCCAGCCACCATTTTAGGGTTGGTGACCTGGTGGCTGGGAGCTTAAGCGTAGTTTAGTTTTTGAGGAGTATTTTAGGTTTCTTTGGGGTTTGTGGGGTAGGCAGTTTAGTGGTAGTTTAGGCTAAGGAATCTTATTTCAAGGCGATATTTGAAGTTGGTGGCGCTCTTACCTGCGCAATGGAGAATTTTCGTGTCATGGAGGCCCTTCGGTTGCTGAGTGAGGCGGGCAAGATGGATTTGGTAGTGAGCACAATGCCTGCACGTCCCGCTAGGCAGGCTTAAGCAGGCGTGGCGGCGGCTGCCTGCACTTCCCCCAAACGTCATCGCAGCTCTCCGGTAAGTGAGCGGGGCTGCTCACGTAGCAAGAAGGCGGCCCTTGTGTATGTGGGGCAGATCGAGGGCAGGGCGGGCTCCTAGTCATCGGGGGATGTGAGGCTGAGGGACGGGGAAGCTTTGTTGCGGAGCGCAGCACGCCTCGGCACCTGTGACACGGGCTGCCTCCGCGCCCGCTGTGACTGAAAAGCATGGCGGGAGGAGGGGCGGCAGTAGGCGCACGGCTTCCTTAGCGGCCGCGCGCATTTCCAATGAGGCGGGCGACGGCAGCCTGTCTCTGGGACCGCGCGCCGCCCGATTACCTGGGAGGGAGGGGCGAGGCAGCTGGGAGGTGGGCGGGGAGCCCAGGAATGACCCTGCAGGAGGGCCGTGTGGAATGGACCGAGGCAACGGGAAGATGGGTAGGGAAATCCCCATTTCAACATCTCCTATCTCTGGAGCGGGGGAGATGAGAGGTTTCAACCCAAATAAGCAGGGCACGGAGTGAGAGCCTTTTTCGCCGGGGGAAATGGACTTGGGTGTGGAGGGGAATATGGGTAGCCCTCTCCTTTTTTCTCCTCCTGGATCTGTGAGGGGGGAACCTGGTCGGTCAGGGGTAGTTCCAGGGGGAAGGGGAATGTGCCCAAGTGGGAGGGGCACCAGCGGGTGTGGGACCTGACTTTGGGGGATGGGCCCAGGGGAAGCATTTTGGGCCCAGGTGATGATGTGGCCGGCGAGCTGGATCTGGCAGGGGGCGGCCCGGCTTGGGAGGGTCTGGATATATTTCCTTCATGGTCAGAAGGGGTGCAGGCCGCGCTATGGGGGAGCAGCTAGATGGTCATCGGACTGTGGGAAGGGGTTTGGTGGGGTGCAGGCCAGTGGGGTTACAGGTGAGGGCTGGGGCCAGGGGAGGTTCCCGGGTGGAGCCAGGAGGCAGAGGAGCTAGGGGGGAGGGGCCAGGGGTTGGGGCCCCGCTTCAGCCGTGGTTGAGGCCATGCTGGAGTGGAGTGGGGAGGATGAAGGGGGGATTCCCCCCCGAGGTATGGGCAGGAAGGGCTGAGCAGACAGGTCAGGTTAAGGGGAGGCTGAACGGGGCATTGGCCCCGGGCTGGCAGGATGCGGGCGCAGATTTTAGAAGTAAGGGACCCAGCACATCAGTCCAAACTTTTTCTTTACAGGGCACAGAGCGTCGCAGCGCAGCAGACTTGGTAGGGCAGGGAGCGGTCCATGTGCACCGAGGTGAAAGAAGGGTGGATCCTCGCGTGGCGCATTCCGTACCGGCGGGGGATCCCGTCGCGGCCGGCGTACGAAGGTCCAGTACAACCTCGCTGGCCCCAACGACAAGCAGAGCAAGGTGGTCTGCCACGCCAGCAACAACGGAATTTCGGAGAGGTCAATGCATGGGGGAGTATCGGCGGGTACAGTCAGCTCCACCGCAAGGAGTGTATGCTGGGTCTGGTAGGGCCCGTGGTGTTGAGTTTGCTAATAATGAGCTCCAGGCGAAGGAGCCTCTTGTGCTGGATTATGATGAGGATAGCCCAGAGGAAGGGGAATTGCGGGATAATGAGGAGGGGGGCCCTCTCATATTGTTCCTAGTATTATGCAGGCACCGGTGGTGGCACCGCACAGAAGGGCACCGGCGTTGGAAGTAACGAGAGAACACGGCCCCTCGGTGAGGGCTACTCGGGCAGTGGAACAGACAGAGCCAGCGACAAGAAGGTCAGTGCCTGAACGAGCGTCCTCTTTAGAGCCAGGTGAGACCAGTAGACCACAGGCCAAACCTATAATGGTGTCTGTGGGGACGGAGGAGGAGGGGGGTGAGGGGGAGGGGAGATTATACAAAGAGAAGTATGTTACGGATGCGGGGGTAGGAACAGGGGACGGGGGCATAGCGCGGGGCGCCAAAGTAGAGAGCGGGACGAACACAGAGGGTGGTAAGAAACCTCTGGAGAGTAAGGAGTTGAAGATTAAAAATCTGCCCTATGTGGGAGTGACAAAGCCTTTGGGGGCTCACTTAATGCTGGCAACCAAGGAGCGTATTTGGAAAGGCGAATACGTCGAAATGCTGAAGCTGTTGCACAGGGAAGTGCGGTCTAAGGAGGGCTCTAAGGAGGAGGAATATGAGTTAGCCAAGAGGCCTAAAGTGCTGTTGACCATTGAGAATTGGACGGCGGCATTTTTGATTTACGCCAGTGTTTACTGCTAAAAGTTTCCAGAGCGCTGCGTGGCCATCTTTAAGTATATGGATGTAATTCGAAAAGCGCAGATCACAAGAGGTAGTTTCGCATGGGCTCAATATGACGAGGAGTTCCGGGCCCGTATGGCTTGGGACCCCGAGGCGAAGTGGGGAGAGTTGGACACTCACTTATGGCAGCATACGATGGGGACAGCAGCGGGCGAAATTCCATTTTCACGGATAATGGTTTGCCTTTGGTATACCGGCCCTTTCAGGGGAGACCCACCCGGAGAGGGGTGGGAGGCGCAGCCACGACACAAACAGGGACTGGAGCGTGCTGGGACTTTAATAAAGGCCTATGCACAAGGGAGTACTGCAAGTTTCGGCACGAGTGCTCAGAGTGTGGAAAGTGCCATCCTCTTGTTAACTGTTGGTGCGCCAAACCACAGGGGGGCCCGCAAGGGCAGCAGTCAGGGACCAGCACCTCCGGCCCCTCTCAACAGTACCAGAGCAATAGGGGGGCTAAGGGACCTCAGGGTACTGGGCCCAAAGGCTCCTACGCCAGTTAGGTTAGCGAAGCTGGTGGAGGGCCTGCAGGGGTATGGGATCCAGGGGCAAAACAGGTGCTTACGGAGGGGTTCCAGAGGGGGTTTCGTTTGGGCTACCAGGGGCCGCATCGGAGAAGGTGGGCAGATAACCTGAAATCAGCTGCAGAGCACCGGATGGTAGTGCAGGACAAATTGAACAAAGAAGTGCGAGAAGGGAGAATGACGGGCCCCTTTGATGATTGGCCAACAGAAAATTTGATTATTTCACCGATCGGAGTTGTGCCCAACAAAGAGGAGGGTCAATACAGACTGATTCAGCATCTTTCATTGCCAGAGGGGTCTTCAGTTAAAGATTTTATTGATGAGGAGGCGGCCTCAGTTTCATATTCCTCAGTTGACGTCACAATGTCACTAGTTGTAACCGTGGGCGCAACTGCAGCGATGGCTAAATGCGACATCAAATCGGCATTTCGGTTGCTTCCAGTCCATCCAGATGATTGGGATCTTCTGGGTATCCATTTCGAAGGTAAATGGTACGTGGACAAAGCTTTACCGATGGGTTGCTCTACGTCGTGTGCTTTATTTGAATGTTTTAGTACCTTCTTGAAGTGGTACTTCACGCAGCACACAGGTCACACATTGGTGACACACTACTTGGACGATTTCTTATTTGTCGGTTCACCGGGCTCCATGGAATGCCAGACAGCTCTGGACACTTTTTGTGAGCTCATTGATGAACTAGGGGTGCCGTTGGCACCAGAGAAGACAATGGGACTGTTAGAATCCGGGTTCTCTGGTTGGCACAGGTAGGTACTTGTGACAAGCAGGGAACCTTTCCTCTAGTCAGGGTAAGGGGTTACACTACTAAAACAACCCCTGCTCACCCTCTAGGTAGCTTGGCGCGAGCAGACAAGGCTTATCTCAGAGCGTTATAGGTTAAGCATTTGTGAACACATACAGTAACCAAGTGACAACACTACAAATGGACACCACACAGGTATTTATATTAAAAATAAGGATTCTTTATATAGAGTTACCACAAGACCATTAAACGACAAAAATACACAATACTGTTACTTTAGATGGTAGAAAGTTTGCTTAGTTCTCTTAAGTTCTTAAATGCGACACTTTAAGTCAATGTACCTTAGATGCGACACGCAGGGCAACGAAAGTGTTGCAACGATGCTGATGCGATGAAGTTCTTGGTGCAAAAGAAATAAAGACGGGATCTTCCAGATGCGTTACGCTTCTCCGATGTTGCGAGAAGACTCGACTCGATGCGTCAGCTACAGTGGCGTCACCCTTGACGAGATGCGATGACAGTGGCCTTGGCAGCGGCACTCTTCTCCGACGTTTGCGAGACGCTTCCGCTCGATGCGATGCTGCAGCGGCGACACCCCTTTGCGTGATGCGACGACAGCGGCTCCGACGGCGGCACGCTTCTCCGTGGATGCGAGACGCTTTTCTTGATACGGTGCAATGCGACAACTACGATGGCTGCGATGGCGACACGCTTCTTCCTCGATGCGAGACTCTTCTCTTGATGCGGTGCAATGCGTCAGCTACGATGGCTGCGATGGCGACACGCTTCTTCGGCATTGCGGGACACTTCCGGATTGATGCGAGACGCTTCCGCTCGATGCGATGCTGCAGCAGCGACACTCTCTGCGAGATGCGACGGCAACAGCTCCGACGGCGGCACGCTTCTCCTCCTTGCGTCGCGCTCCCAGCTCCTTGCGACACGCAGTCCCTCAGAAGGCCCAACAACAGCAGCAGGCACTTCCAAAGAACTCTGGGGGGCTGGGGGGTGAAGTCCACTGGTCCTGGGACTTCGTTCAGGGGGCAAGCTCAGCACAAGCCCTTGGAGATCTTTTAAGCACCAGTTGAAATAAAGTCTTTGTAGTCTTTCTCCTCTCCTTTCAGCAGCAAGGCAACCACTGCAGGCCAATCCCCCAGGTCAGGGACAGTACTCCTCCTTACAGCTTTCCCAGTTCCTTCTCCTCAGGCAGAGGTTCTTCTTGTCAAGCAGGATCTAATTTCTTGGGAGCAGGGTCCCAATACTTATACCCCTAATTCCTTTGTTCCTCTGGGGTAGAAGGGCCTTTGCCCAGTCCAAACCAGTTCCTGAGCACTTTGTTGACATGACTCTGCCTTTCTATTCAGGGTGCAGGGCAGAGACATCAGTCGCTCCACAGGAGGTGGAGCCAGCATTGTGGTGGCAGAGCACAGCCCTATTCAGAGTCCAGGTGTACTCCTCCCACCCATCTGGCTGTCAATCTCTCTATTCACCACCAGGCTACCCAGATCTGCCCCTCTGGGTTTCCCCAGCCCTGTCACTCACACAACCAGACAAGCAGATACACATCATAGCAGAGGCGGGCTGAAATGGTCAGGCAAGCAAATACCAACTTTCTAAAAGTGGTATTTGCAAACACAGAATATTAAAATAAACTTTACTAAAAGATGTATTTTATTATTCTGAGTTCAGGCATACTAAACTCGAATTTCTACCATGTTCCCTGGGTCTGTTAGGATCATAGGATGTAACAATTCTAACAGCCCATTCTGGCCTATGGAGAACAGGTAGCCTTACAATAGTGAAAAACGAAAATGGCTGTAATTCACTATTAGGACATGCCACACACATCAGGGCTTGTCCTACCTTAGGCTTACAATGCACCCTGCCCTGGGGCCTCCCATAGGGGTGACTAATATGAAGTTAAGGGAAGGTTTAGGGACTGGCAAGGGGGTGCACTTGCCCAGTCAGCATGACAGTAACAGACTGCACGCAGGTTCTGCAATGGCAGACCTTGGACATATTTTACTAGTGGGTGGCACAACCAGTGCTGCAAACCCACCAGCAGCATTTGTATTTACAAGCCCTGGGCACTCCTGGTGTACTTTTCTGGGGTCTGACAGTAAATCAAATAAGCCAATCATGGAATCCAACCAACATATACATTTTACAGTAGGGAGAGCATATGCACTTTAGCACTGATCAGCAGTGGTAAAGTGCCCAGAGTCATAAAACAGCCAACAACAGGTCAGAAAAAATGCAGGAGGAAGGCAAAAAGTTTAGGGATGACCCTGCAAAAAGGGCCAAGTCCAACAGGGACCCTGTACGGCTCTGTCTTTTTTGGGGATTGAAATTGATTCTGTGGCAATGTGGGCTCGCTTGCCAGCGGATAAAAAGTGAAAATGTTGGAACTATTAGACAGAATGCTCTCAAAGCAGAAAGTGACAGTAAAATACATTCAGGTCCACCCCGGTCATCTCAACTTTGCGTGCAGGGTGGTCAGGGCAGGGAGGACTTTTTGTAGGCGGCTGGGGCGGGCGCTGGCAGGACATCATTTACCTCACCACCATGTTCGCCTGTCGGCAGTGGTGAAGGAGGATTTACGTATGTGGTCAGTTTTTCTACATGATTTCAATGGAGTGCCGTTGGACAGGTAGGAAGATGTCCAATGGGACGTGCACATTTTATCTGATGCGGAAGGCAGCGGCGGCTTTGGCCTAAACGGGCAGGTGGTGTGCTGAGCAGTGGCCACAGCAGTGGAGGAATGGTGGGAGGAGCATAGCTTTTCTTGAGCTTTTCCCCTTACTGGTGGCATTAACACTGTGGGGTGAAGAGTTGGCTCACAAGAAAGTTTTGTTTCGAGTTGACAACATGGCAGTGGTGGAAATCATCAATAGGCAGTCAGCAAGAGATGAGCAAATTCTGAAGTTGCTGTGGGTTTTTGTGCTGGGTTGCCTCAGACATGACATTGCTTTCAGGGCACAGCACATACCAGGTGTGGACAATGACATAGCCAATGCTTTGTCTCGTTCACAGTGGGGGAGATTCCGTGGGCTGGCCAAGGAGGCGGACAGGACACCGACCCCAATGCCGGATCACCCTTGGTATGTAGGCAACTGGTGGTAGGCTCTGTATCGGCATCCACATGAGCAGCATATAATCTGGCCTGGATGGATTTCTTGGCATCTGGCGCCTGTAAGCGATCGGAGGTTAGGCGCCGGTCTGAAGATGTGTTCAATTTATTCTGGACCTCATTGAGAGGGGCCTTTCTAAGGTTACCATCGCCGGGAAATTGGCGGGCATTGCTTTCATGGGGAAACTTCTGTGAGGTTACACCCCGTCAGTGGGGGAAGTGGGGAGGAGGATTTTAGAAGGTTGGGCTAGGGAGAGGGGGGGAGTGTTTGGCGCGTAGCCCCCTTTCTTGGCAGACACTGGCCATATTACTGGAGGTTTTACCAGCAGTCTGTAGGGACAGTTTTGAGACTTGTTTGTTCTCAACCCTTATGGTATGGATGTTTTTTGGGGTGTTCAGGGTTTCCGAGCTCTTAGGCAGCAAGGTAAAAAAGGGTGTGCTTTGGAAGGATGTGTCCATCGAAGATGGGGGGATACATATTTGGTTGTCCAGTTCCAAAACAGACCAGAGGAGAGTAGGAAAAGGGGTCAGGTTGGAAGCGGCGGTACCATCTTCAACATGTCCACTTCATTGGGCCCACCGTTGGTATGCTTTGTCAGGTGGTTCGGGGGTAGAGGTCGTTTTCAAGCATGCTAATGGGAAGCGGGTGACAGATTACCAGCTGCGCATGGTGTTGCGGAAGGCTCTGTACAGTATTGGGATGGATGGGGCTGGTAATGGGACGCATTCTTTCAGGATTAGGGCAGCAACAGAGGCACATAACAGGGACTGGACGCGGGATGACATAATGCGGCTGGGGCGCTGGTCTTCAGACTGTTATCAACGCTATGTTAGATGGAACGCGGGGGAGGCGCATGCGTCATCCTCCTTTGTTTGAGTCTCATTCTATTTTTCTTGTTACAGGTTCGGTGGCTGGGCCCCAATCGAAGGAATTGACCATTTGGATTGTGGGGCATTTTTTATCAAATGGGCGCAGGTCCAGGCATGCCGGTGTTACTTTGGGGCAATGTTGGGTTTTAATGAACGTCTTTTCAAAATTGTCTGGAAGGGTAAGGGAGGGATGCTGTGGAAGGAATTGATACCGTGTCTTAATAAATGGATGGTTCGGGGTCAGTGCCAGGACGTTTTGTTGATTCACCTTGGCGAGAACGATTTGTGCGGTGTAAAAGGTGTTGTCTTGATGAGGGCTATGAAGAAGGACTTATCAAGATTAAAAGAGCAATGGTCTGGGTGCCACGTTTTGTGGACTGAGTTGGTTCCGCGCAGAGTCTGGAGGGGTGCTTTGAACCCGAGGGCCATTGACAGGGCACGGAGGGAGGTGAACTCTGAAATGTCTAGGTTTTGTCGACATCTTGGTCTCGGAAGAGTAACACACAAGGAGTTACGCTTTGAGGCAGTAGAATTTTTCAGAGATGACGGTGTACATCTATCAAGGCTTGGCATGGACCTTTATTTACTGGAGATTAGGGAGGTGTTGTCGAGATGCTTGAAAGTCCAGATGCATTCCTCTTAAACGGACAGCAGCTAGCCTACTTGGGGGGCGCAGAAAGGGGGGGTAGTTTCTCTCCCCCCCCCCTTCTTTCTGGGTGGCGGGGGTTATTGGAAGTTTGCCAGGGTTGACAGAGGTTTTTTGGTTATTGTTGGATTTGGGTTATCGACAGGGAAAGGGTAGGCAGGTTAATTTCATGTTCGTTTACACATGTTCGGTGACTGACAGTTATAAAGAAGCAGGCAGGGGAGATTGTTTAACAGATGAGTTGAATTTATGGGGTTATATTTTGATGCATTGCTTTGTATTGTTTGCAATGTTGTAATGTACGGGTGGGGCGGGTTCAAGAAACTTTTAGGGGCGGGGTCAAGGGTCAGGTATATGGTTGATTAGTGAGGTTTAGTTTTGTAAGGCGTTTGCCGAGGAATTATAATGTTATGTGCACCTGTTTCAATAAAGCGGCCTTTATTTGACTTACTAATGGCTGTTTTGCTTTAACTATAGTCACCGCGCTTACTTTTATTTTTTTATTTTTTTGTGTATTAGCCCCCATGCAGGACTTTCACATTCACGCCCCTTTCTTTTGACAAGCCGTGTCGAATGAAGGGTGCGTGGCCGCTATTAAAGTGCTGCATGTGCGCTTTTACTGGAAAACCCATCTATTTATCAACTTGACAAACAAATGCTTTTTTTGTCAAAGCGCCGCATGCCCCGGTTTCACTTTAATGTCAGCTACGTCCCATTCTTTAGACGTCTAAAGAAAGGGACGCTGCCTCCTTAAATGTGAAAGCGTTGCATGGGTGCTAGTAAACAAAAAAATATTTGCAATGTAATAGGTCTTGCATTTGCGAGAGTTTAAGCTATTGTATTGCCAATAGTTCAAACTCTCGTAAATGTGAGACCAATTGCATTGCAAATGCTTGTCTTTTTGGGGCATGAATTTGGGGGCATCGAGCACCTTGATTAGTTGTGTGGCAAATACGCGATTCGCAAATCGCAAAAAGCAGGGGTGTGAAAAAGGGCCAGCTTCGGGTTACGCTAAAACTTTGTGACTCTGGGCCGGGGTGTGATAAATACTCCATCCACTGCGTCAACCTTGTAATTAGGCCAGATTGCCTTTTGCCTGTGGGTGTCTCTTGGTTACCTGCTAGTAAAAGGCTGTTGATGAGACCAGTTTCTGGTTAAAGCTAGTCAGAGCCCCTGGCTTGGTTCATGACCTGCTCGCCTGACAGAGGAGGCATGCCAACTACTAAGTTGTGGAATGCCCGTAAACAAAGCAAACCTTGTAAAGCGTTCTCAGAAGTTTCATTATGTTCGTCTGGAGCAAACACAGGTTTTATTTCGCTGTCCACCAGCAAACTGGTATTTCTGTTAATTACCGCATGTTTTAATTTGCCTGTCCATGGACACGCTGGTATTTCAGTTTTTTGAACTGTTGACTCGTCGGCAGTTTATAAACACTTTGCTACAGGTGTCTGTCTATCCACCACCCGTGCAGTGTTGTGGGTGCGCAGCCATTGTTCTCGGAGTTATGACTAAGACACACAGAGACGCCGTGTCAGGCGGACGACTGATTATTTCTGTCTAGTGAAGGTCGGAAACAAAGGTTTTGATAGATCTGTTCACGCTGTTAATCCGGGCATTAAACAGTGATGGGAATAGATCAAAGCCTGCTGATTGTAGCTCAAGCGTTTTGTGTAGTTTGCTAGTTTAATTTGAAAACATGTTTTCTACAACTCGGAATGGCATTTAGGTAGCAGTTACAACTGGTTTGAAAGGCATGCGGTTTTCTCTAACATTTGCTCACACCTAGAAACACAAACTAATACCCTGGGTCCGAGAGGGTAGGGATGGTGTGCCTCCCCTGATAAATACCGAGGCTGCAGGATAAGATATTTCCTGGGTGCACTTCTAATTCGGGTTCCACCAGTCTGAAAGGTAATATGACTTTCTTAGCTGCATAGTGTTGTGTCCTGCTGGACACGTTCTAGTGTCACCGCAGGCACTGGTCTTTCCAGCGACTCCCTCGAGGGCTGGACACACAATTCAGATGACACCCTGACGTGAGCCTGTTAATAAAGGGGCCCGGGTGCACATGCTCGTGGCCAGTTACCAGTGACCATGATGCTGTGCCAGTGTCTTTCATTTCCAAGTATGTGGGCTTAGAGCCCAAGACATAACACATAGGTCGAAATTCCCTCCGCCCCCCTCCCTACCGCCCCAATAAATTCGCTAGCTCTTATCTAAAGTCATTTTCACAGGGAAAAACATTAGGTGTGAAATGTGTGTATTTCTTGTAGACAAAACTTCAGTCTCTCTATGTGGCAGGAATATTGATCACAAGAGTTATCTTGACATTTTTATTGCTGCCTAAAAGCTGGACCAACAAGGAATTCTACAGCAGGTGCTTTTAAATCATACATTATTGATAAACACTGCGCCTCACCTGAGGTCAGTGTCCTCCCCTCCAGGTCTGCGCCCCATGCTACCGCACCAGATGCACTGCACTAAAGCAGGCCCTGGGCCATTGGACAGATCAGCACTATGTTACAAGAAAAACCCAGAGAACCCAAAGGCAAGAGCGGAACATGAAAGATCTTGAAGTATTGGATCAATAAGAGGACTGACGTGGAGTCTGTCTCTAAGGTGAGCAAGGGAAAGACCTGGCTTACTTCCCAAAACAACAGTTTAAAGCATTTTAGCAGGCGAGATTCAAGTCCAAACCAGGTGTGAGGTGGTACCATGGGTTGTACCTCTAAAATTGCAACATTACTAGGCAATCATCATTTAGAAGTTACACTACGTAAAACAAGCTCACTCTAAAAGCCATCTGAAACCTAATAAACAGCTCGCAACTCTACACACAAGTGGAAATGACACTGCAGTGCTAATAAATTGCTGGTTGAAAATAGGAATAAACCACAGTTCTACTAGTGAAGCTATCAACCTTGAACATTTAAACATTGCATGCATGTCCCTCACGCTGCTGGCAGAGAGCTTGTACATTTCTACAGCTAAAATAAACATCTCCACAGAACAGAGCATGTTTCAACTATTTTATGAAATATAGGGAAAACACTGTATGAACGAAATCACGAATGTAGCGCACAGTGCAATTTTTTAAACTTACGTTTTTAGTGCAGTCATGCTAAGGCCCAATATTAGTTATGCTAACTTAAAAACTGAATTAAAACTGAAGGAAATTTTTTAGCACTAGCTGCCCAGCCAGAAACGAGAAAGCACATTTAACATGTGCGCAGTACAACACATGAAAAGGGATACTAGGCCTTGTTACATCAACTTTAAAACTTCATTATGAAAATGACAATGCATTAAGTCTATTTGCGACCCACCCATGTTATTTTAATACATAGAATCTATTAATTCTTAATTAACTTAATCTCAATGATGGAATCAGTATACAAGAATGTACTTGTATGTGAATTGGGCTGAGTCAGCTCTGATAGAGGAAAGTAAAACGCTTTAGCAGTGTCATTCTACAGCTACACACAACATGCTAAGTAGGCAGCAAAGTCTTGCAGATGCCATCTTGACTAGTGTCATGATTCTCTCTGAGCCATACAGAATGACCGACATTACTCTTTATCATTGTGCTCATGTGACATATTAGAGAACACTATGCCAAGTCAGTATGCAAGAATGTACTTTAGAGTATTTTGGTGATTCAAACAGTCTTAGGGTCTGACATTCCTGATCACTTGAAGTGTGTATGAGATGTTATATAGTTAGAAATTAGATAGAAGGATTATAAAATAATCGTTTGATGCAAAATATTGGTCTGATATCTAACAAATGTCATAAATATCTAGATTTAGATTTTGAAGGGGTTGCCAGAATAATATCACCTAGTAGGTACAAGAGGGCAATCTCTTACACTGAAAAAGGTTAATAGTTTCTGTTTTTTTAAAATATTGTTGAGAGGCCCTTACTTCAGCATAGTTTCAGACTTTCTCGGCAGAACAGGAGTAATATGTATCTTGAAAAACAAAGGGGAAACCATTTGCCCCTGTTAAACATTGGTGAGTCAATCATTATTTTGCAAAGAATACTTCGAAGAGTTTGTGGTACAAAGAAGCTTTGGTAAATTAACATTAGTGATAATTACATGAACAAATTAATAAATATGCCTTTTTTAAATAAATCTTTTGTTTCCCACACCAAAGTAATAAAAGACAGTTGCAAAGCAAATACCATCATTAATAATGAGATTATTCACATTGTGATATAAAGTCACATAATTTCTGTGTTGCATTATTAAAAGTAATCTCTCACATTACACTGTATACAACAGGGCATGAATATGTTTCTACCATGTGCCCCACAACCTCTCATGTTTATTATGTAGCATCTCACCTGGTACAATTTCCTCTGCCTTTTTGAAGGAGTCAAGCATCTCATCCATTTACCAATGGGTCACCTTAGTTCTCCAATGGTGTTCTATATCTCTTTTGGCTACAAGGAAGTCTATTACAATTAGAGTTTGGCTCACCTGGGTCCCCCGCAGACCTCTGTTATGCCAAGGGTTGTTATTTTGGGACCCGTTGTTACTGGTAGTAGTGTATTTGCCTATTCAGTTGTTTGTTTGGAATTCCCATATTGCATGGAAGAATATGCCAAGGGGTGCTTTTGCAGCAATGCAGTTCAGGGTACTAACCTTAACCATTTGCCACAACCTTTCAGGCTTACAGCAAATCCTGTGAAAGTATTTACATTGAATGAGTTGGAGACATTTGAAGATATCATGAAGCCATTTTAGCTTACATCCACTCCTCTTCCTCCAGGCTTCCCAGATCCTATTTCTACCTGGCCAACTGGCCTCTTAAGAGGTCGGGTGCATTCAGTACTAGTAGTCAATATTAGAAATTCCCCTGGGACTTAGTTGTTGCCCTATTAGCTTAGGTTCCTAGGGACAGTGTAGCAGAAAGGTAAAGGCAGTGGCTCCTGGTGACCAATTTGTTGCTGGCAATTCCACCAGGACTACCATTTGGAGGCCATGACACCAGCAAAAGAAGCTGACAAACTGTTCCAGACGTGGGAAGAAAACTCCCAGCATGTCTGGAACATTTCATAAGGGATTCTGGTCATGGACCACCAACTTGAGTGTTCATATCCAGCATACAAAATGGTCTTGGGGTGTGCAATAGACGGGGACATGCCACTGAGGTGGATCTTGCGGTTCCCACCATAAACTGGAATGAGACCGGAGGAGGGAGGCACAGGACACACAACATAGTACCAGGCATGTGTTACAGACACTACACATGTACATGTACTTAACAAGCACGAGATGTCAGCAAATGGTTCTGGGCATACACATAATATCAGAAACTGTACACTGGTGGACTAATAAGCCTCTAGTTGCCGTGACATATCTAAACACGTTTATAGGTCTGTTTATGCTATTGATCTTCTCTTAAACAACTTTATGGGCAATAACAAGGGCAGGGTTTGTAGTCCACTGCTCACAAAGATGACACACTTGGTGTGCCCCTCCAGGTCACAGGACAGGTTCAGGACCTCACACAGTCAGTGACAGCCTTAGGCCTCTGTGAACACATTTAAATTAGCATGACATCAGGGCCACAATAGAAGTCGGGTTATCATATATGTATGTAGTTGGGCAGGATAGAGAAACATGCTTGTATGCCATTTCACCACTCATCTTCAAGATCCTATATAACACTGAGGGGAATATTCACAACAAAATGGCGGAGCGTGGTGGAATGCCACAATTGGTAACGCCGCGCTAGAATATTCTGAAAACGCAGGGATGCCCCGTATTTTCAATAATTCCCCTGCTTTTCCCTTCCTTGGTGCTGGAGCTAAATTTAGCTGTCTATCGCCAAGGCAGGCACCCTTGCACCATAGTGCAAGGGTAAAAGTCAGGAGAAGAATTCCCCTATTTGGCACGTCACCAGGTAAACTCACAGATTCTTACTCACAACCAAACAATCATTCACCAGAACAAACACCATTGTCTTAACCAAATCTGGACTCGTAATTAAAAATTTCTATATTTTATTAGAAACAATGACATGATAAATAATTTTTTTTATAGTAATCACAAGACAGTAAAATCCGCGCCCAATGTTGTATTTTTTGGACAGTTAACAAATAAAGAATGTACAGTAAAAAAACATACAATAAAAATATGCACTAAACCAATTTCATCCTAAAAACCATTTTTAAACACTGGGAGAACACAAGTAAGAAAGATGTTTTCTAATCAAAATACAAAAGGAAGACAAATGATCTAGATCAACTATTCTCATTACAATGGATACTTAATGTTTGAATTTTCCGGAGAACAGATGTCATTCCGATCTATAGTCTCCCTTTTCAGATTGCGTCGACGCGTTTCGGTGGAGAACTAAAGATAGAAGACCACCTTCTTCAGGACAGTTAATTATGATCTCCCACAGTATAGAAAATCTTCTATTCTAGCCAGTACATCCGAGCGGTAGGTACTCGTGGATTCCTTCCCTTATATCTCTTTACGGGAGTACAATAGATTCATAGGGAACATAAGAGTACACACCTCTTAATCTGCCATCCTATGTATCCGTGTTGAAATGCGCTCGTGATATGAACGTAGTGGGACCCGTTTAAATAAAAACAGGGAACATTCCCGTCTATATAACGTCTCTAAGGTAAGGGAATACTCTATTATTTTAAGAGCATATCCGTCCTAAATATCCATACTTCATTAACAGATGTATTAGTTGGATCTCGATTGTGCAAGTATTCTCGAGATTCCAAAGATTTCCCGTTGTAGAACGTGGAAATCTTAAAACCTTGACCTGGTCCCCAAGGAAGCGCGTATCACCATAGTGCAAGGGTGCCTGTGTTGCAAGGAATGATTGTGCATGTGCAGAAAGGTGTCCCTTCCTGCACATTAACAATAGCTAATGGCGTTGTGTAACTTCTATGTGTGCTGCAGAATACAGCACATATAGAAGTTGCAACTCGTCATTATTTAATGATTGTTTATGTGCAGGAAGTGGTGTAGAATTTAATAAAATATCTGCTTGTCCATGGGACAGGTTGCTTCATAATTCTAGTTGTCCTGCAAAAAAATCCACTTGTCCCTTTAGTGCCAAGTAGTGCAGGGATAAATTATGGCAGTAATCTCATTATATAAAAGCTCTGATATTCTCTTTTCAGATTATGCCAGGGGTCATACTTTAGTAGCCGGATCCTATTGTTTTGTCAATGATTTGACCACAGATGTACGGGGTCAGTACACCCTTATGACATTGCACTGTTTTTAATCTTGCCAAAGGACCAACTGATTAAAGCACAATAGGATCCGGCAGGTAATTTTAAGCACAATCCCTACACAATAGATCAAGCGCTCTCCTTACAAACACGTCAAGCCCACCCACCGACACTAGGTGAGTAGAACATGGGTCCAATGATGAAGCAGGCCACGGGTGGTAACTGTGGGTGAGGACCTAACAAATCTATCCTAAAAGCTGTATAGATCACACAGGTTTACCTCAGTGTAGATTCTGCACTTTGATGAGGTATAGGTTGGGCCACGCAACAATCTTGCAGACCAAAACGGGATTTATAAAGCAAGGGTAAGCCTCCCTAGTGGTATAAACTAATATACTGTCTGGAGGCAGAGGGTTGCAGCCCAAACATACGCCCCACTCTCCTTCAAGTGTTGACCGAAATTGGATACCCACCTATATCAAGTAATTAAGATAAGTGAGGGGAACTCTGTGGTAGGATTAAAAGAGACCTCTCAAATTTGTTTTCTGCCACTATAAGTCCCATGTCCCTGTGTATCCCCAAAGCTCTGAACTATTAGAGAGCAGACCTTTTAGCTTAAAATTATGAATTTCCACTGCAGGGTCGAGAGACCTTGACTTAGTGCTCTTTACTAGTTTCAGAATAGCCCTGGATTCCTGCTGGAGCTTTAATGCACTCTACTAATCTGCAAGGACCATGATTATTTATAAGTAAATCTGACACCTAAATAATCAAAATCTTTGACTTGCTCAAGTACTTCATCATGTGGCCTGATGCTTCCTCCTCCTGAAAATACAGAAAAGGATTTTCGGGTGGCTCCCACCCAACACAAAGAAGATGGCCACTCAAGCCCTCATCAGCAGCAGACTCGACTACGGCAACAAGCTCTACATCAAAGTCCATCAAAAACCAGCAGACCCCAAAACCATCCAGAACACAGCAGTCCGACTCATATTAAACATCCCTTATCAAGAACACATCACTCCTCACCTCAAGACACTACGGCCCTCATTACAATGTGGTTTGGACCACAACCGACGGCTTGCCGGTTGCAAACCGAACCACATCGACTGCTGCGGTCGGACCAACACATTCGGATGTGTGCGGTTGGAGGCAGCAGTCGGAGGGACCAACCAACGCCTTCCCACAGGCTCATGGAGGCCGTCGGTTGGTCAGAAACTCCTCATAATCCCATAAGGGCAGAGTCTCCGCCGTCAGGATTATGATATCATTTTCTGACAGCCTTTCCATGTCAGCCTTTCTGACATGGAAAGGATGTCAGAAAGTGACACTGGGGGCCCCTACCAGCGCCCTCTGGCCCCATGGGCCTTCTCATCTTGGCCTGGGGGCACCTAGGGTGCCCCCTGCAAATCCCTGTGCAGGGATTTTCACAAACTCCCATTTCTCAATGGGAGCTTGTGCTGCGGGCGGTTCCTGTCCACCGCACAAGCTCCCATTGAGAAATGGGTGTTTGCGACCGCACGGATCGTAATTTGGTGTGCGGAACCCCTGACCTATGGTCGGGCGGTTCCTCCACAAAAATAGTGTCGGTCTGAGGCAACTCCGACCGACATCGTAATCAGAGCCTACATTGGCTACTGATCCGTAGGAGAATCACATTCAAGCTGCTCATCCTCATGTCCAAGGCACTCCGCAAGACAGGACTCAGATACTTCAACAATAGAATCCATTTCCAATACCGTAAAAACACCTCAGGTCAGCAGGACTAGCCCTCACTCAGGTTCCACGAATACACAAGACCAGGGGCCATGCCTAATCCCACATCTCACTCAAAACATGGAACGACCTCTCTGTCCACATAAGGAACTCTTTCTCTTTCTTGGATTTCCACGAAAAGCTGAAGACATGGTCTTCGATTAGATTGACATAGTCCTGCACCACACCTGCTCGGCACCAGGATACCCTTGAGGGTGATGGAGAGTTCTACAAATACCACACTGTAGCTTAGCAGTTTCCATGCTGAAGGCATTCACAGAGGGATGTACAATGGGATAGCAAGATTCAGCAACTTAAAAAGCAAAATACATTTAAAAGAATAAAGAAAGCATGGCTAAAACTAAGTTGAACAAATATTAAATAAATAGCACTAACTACTATAAAAAAGTTTGAAGAAAAGTTAAGGAAAAGTATAGAAAAAAAGACAACTCATTCTCTATTAAAAATATTGGAGCTAATAGGGATATAAAGGGAAGCATTTCTAAGTATATGGGAACTAGCAAAAAAGACAGAGAAACATCTAGAGGTTTCATTTAGCAGCGGGTGGCAGTGAGATGTCGCTAAAATAGGGCAGAGGTCAAGTCCTCTCCTCCTCTTGGTTGTACGGCCTCATTTCGAAGACAAGGAAGACAGTGTTTCCGATGGCAAAGCCACCACCAGCCTCACCACCTGGAATACCTACCTGATGATAGAGATGCTTGTGAAACTATTGGCTGGTCAGCCACTCAATTTCCATATGCACAGTTACCTCTTGTATGTATGGAGATGATAGTTGGCGTGCCATGCTGTCAAGGACTTGACAATGAGAAGGTCTGTTGAATCATCTTCTAGATTACTCGAGGAAAGGGCAATTCCTCTCAGTCGCCATGGTGCCATACTATACTTATGAGTTTCTCGTTAAGGAGGAACAACAAGGCACATAGATGTCTCTGACATCAAAGAAGAGGAAGGACCACGCAAAATAATCTAGAAGAAGTCCAACAGTGTCTCCAACTATAATGGATCAAAAATCAAGTACAAGTTTGGAGCCAATGTGCGATGAACATCCGAGCTATAAGGGAACAAATGCTTGGCGATGCATCCATCTCTTGTAGATGTTTCCTTATAAATGATTTAAAGAAGAACTGACATGACAGAAAAATATCCTTCTTCGTCTGCATTGGGAATCTCTGAGAGGGCAGCCTGGGCACACCACCATCTTTGAAAGGGCATATTATAAGGCTTGCCATGCCTCCTTCCTGAAACTCATGGCATTCGTTAGGTATACGAACAAGAAGCCCAAGTTTGGCACTCTTCATTCCCTGTGTACTCTGTTGCAGCCCTTAACCCTTGATGAATTATACAACAGTTGGAACACCCCTCCAGGTGACCACCAACGCAGAAATTCAAGCGCGGCGCGGCGCGGCGCCTACATATGCTCTGACCATGGTTTTCAGCCACATGCTGCCTGTCTATGCAAGGGGACCAGCGATTATGTATCTGTTACCCCTGGTAGGCTCTTAACACTCTCACCATTCCTGGTTCAAGTTGAAACGCACCCTAAATGCCTTAAATATGCTATGCCAGCGACTACTGCGTGTGTCTTCATTACACTATACTCCCACACAAACCAAGTCCTTGAGGTGTTACTATGCTACACTCAAAAGGTCGGCTCCTGCCCTGATTGTGGGACAAAGCTCTCGATAAGGTGCTTCCCAGAAAGTGTGTTGTGATTAATCAGGGTGAATGTTTACTTTACTCCTTTTGATACATATCTGTAAGACCATTTTAGATTGAGGAGCTTGTTAAAAGTATCCGTTGACAATCGATCCATCACTACCCTCTGCTTTTAAGTGATGACAATAGTGTTTGCCATTCCATTGAACAAACAGTGTTGCTTTAAGCTGATTAACTCTATTATGTGTTTGTGTGCTCATGGTTTTGCTATTACAGCTTCAGGCTTAATATAAAAGGAATGTTTAAGCCTACAAAAGAATGCAGGCCAAAATGTTTTTCATTTAATTCGCAGAAAATGTTCCTATAATACTGTGACCCAAAAGGTCACAAAGCCTAATATGAGATTTCTTTTGTGTAGAGAGATAAAAAATAAACCATTTGTGTTGCCTGAGTTAACATCTACTAGGATGGAATGAATTCTAAAAAAACCATGACGCATTTCATACCTGCGAACCATGAAAGGAGCAAGTCTGAACCTATAAGTAAAGGCGGCTTCTCTCGGTGAGGGTAAACATTACGTAGTCCAGCGGACATGTCATTTTATGCACAACGAATTGAGTTAATGTAGCATGGACATGGATACTGTTCGGTCTGTTGTGGAGACAACTGCGAGTTCATTTTGTCCTTTCATTTTAGGTTTAGGTGGCTGAACAGGACCAACAATGGTTAAAAATATAGGGCCTGTTCCCCCCCCCACCAAAAAAAAGAAAAAAGGAAACGTTTGTCAAACACTTACATCTTCGCCTGAACAAACAAGTATGTATTTTTTCTCATTCACCAGCATTCCCAGTAGTACACCTGGAAGGCTGTGCCAAGCCCAGGTTGTCAACTTGCAAAAATATTATATAGTAATTTCTGTGGGCTCCTTGTCCCATTGCATGGAGTTCTGCATAGCACAGAGGTCCGAGTACGAGGAACCCTGTGCTAACCATACTTGTATATCCACAAGGAAAACATTTTTCCTCCATGGGAAAATGTCTTCTACACCCCCAGGAAATTTGGGGGGTGATTCATTCAGCTGTTAACTCTCCGACCGTTTCCAGGGTGGGAAGTGTTTGTAGGGGAGTCTGGTAATGCCCTCAAACGTGTTTGTTTGTGGACTTTCTCAGACTTCCAAGGCAAATCATCCCTTGTTATACTGATGCCCCACCCCTTGAGTGGGATTTACTACTGTGGATTTCACGCACCCATGGTGGGGAAATATAAAGTAGCAAGTGCATTTACTTCAACTAGGTATCACTTTGTGAAATCCTGATAGGTGTAAATAAGGTCTTCAGACATAAATTTACTTTTACGACCGAAACTAATTTCGAGGATAGAGCCCTATTCTTTTGGAATACAAAGCTATGCATTCTTTGTGATCCAACCATCTTTCTATCTGAAATGGTTGTTTTCCTCAATGGGACTACAGCCCACTGTAAAAAAAGGTTATATGTAATTTTGATTGGATTTAATTTAATTTTTATAAAGTGCTAACAATTGACCGGAGGCTACCCATAACAGGAAATAACCCAAAAGCCAGAGAACACCAACTTTCCCAGAAAAGCCACATCATTCAAAGATCCAGGGAGAACAACCAGGCCGTTAGTTCCTTCCTGAACCTAAGCAGCGAAGTAGCATTTTTCAGTTCCCAAGGAAGGCGATTCCAATGCAAAGCCGTACACTGTACAAGACTGCTACACCCCAGGTCGATCGTCTGTACAGGGGAACATACAGATCTCGAGCCGACGGGTGGACTCATTCTGACCCGCACATATATACATCTCTGTGCCCTCCCAGTTTGGATCTCTGGCCATAACAAGCCAACCTGGTTGTTACTCGTCTACTATTCAGCACACCTAAAAAAGCGAGATAATGGCATTTGAAAGAGTTGCTGTCTAACTTATAGTATATTTTTGACCACCTCAAGAGATTAGGAACTCTGATGGATACCAATACACCACTCTCCCATGCATCCATCATCGAGTTTAAAAGGGCAACCACAAAGGCCACATAAGGTCAAAGGTCTGAACTTGGGACCCCCGACCCCCATCTGCTTACATTGTTTCTTGCCTCATGACATGGAATTACAGAGGGAAAGAGAGGGGCCTACCACCAGACCTAGTTAATGTAATGGATTCAAGAAGTGTTGCCGGAAGACTTAGGAGGAAAGAGAGGAGTAGCTTATCACTGCTGGAGGCTCTCACAAGGAGGCTTTATCAATGCATCAGAAATACAGCCGAGTTGTGATTCTCATGCATTCCACCTACCAGCAGGAGTGGACGCTGGTCGGCGGGATTGCATTCAGAATGGATGAGCAGTTTCAGTTGCCTGGTAGCAATGGTTTACAGGGCACATCCATTATGAGGGAGAGACTAAGCACTAAGAATGGGTTAATTATAATATGAAAAGATTTCTCCCTTCAGTGAATTTACTTCAATGTGTTTCACAATATACCCTTTAGCTTTTATCTAGAATACCTAGAAAAGAAAACACAACAGAGAAACTGGAGAGATGCACCATACAAAGCAGGAAATCAGCTATTTTGGCAAGATTTATATAAGACGCCCAACACACAACTCTGGCAGGCAGAAACCGCCAGCATCAAAACCCTCAATGGATTTCTTGCTTTCTATGAACTTCCCTGCTATTTGCTTGTAATACATACAAGTACCAATTCGTCCTGCTCCCTTCCAACTCTTATGTCAAACAACCCATGGAAACTAATTCACTAACTGATTCACAAAGGTAAATATGCACGTTTGTGTAAGTTTACTCTTTTTCAGTATTCTCAAGACTGCAATTCTTTTTTTGTGTTGTATATTTTTATTGAGAAGTATGTGTCAATATATAAATAATATGTAAAAAGTGAATCAGAAAATAAATCAAATTATAATTACACAGTAAAATACTCTTAAAGTGTAACTTCTCAGATTTGTTAACACAAAAACAGAATACAGATACCGACAGATACATTAGCAGAGATCAAAACTGTAAATTAATAGTAACTTTACTACTGCAGAGACTCTGCAGTTGGGGTGGAGAACTCCTGTTGGGACAGAGGCCTGTCCTACCTTTTTATGTTCGGAGTTCTCCGCCCCGACTGCGGAGTCCCCGCAGTCATAGAGTTACTATTAAATTGCAGTTTTGTGAAAACCAAAAAAGAGTAAACTGACACAAACCTTTGTGAATCAAGCCTATAGAGAATATACAACAACTAATACAATGCAAACTGATCATGATAAATTATAATCTGTGAGATGATTAACGATAAAAACAACCACAGATTCCTCCCCTTCTCAATTTGTTAAGAACCATTCCTAGACTTTACAGACCAGCATCTGTAGTGAAGACAGTCTTTTTGCGGATATCTGAATTACCCACGGTGGGAATTTCATTCCTTTCCTACTTAAACTGAGACGGAGGAGTAAATGGTGGTAGCGTTTGTGTCCTATTCACTGAAAGGAGCAGTGGGAGCCAACAGAGGTTAATTATTCATGTATAGAGTGTGAGACTTTTTCATGTGCCTAGAATATATCACTTTTAAATTGTTTCCTGTGGGAACTCCCTTTTAAAGTAGGAACAGACCACCAACCGTTGCTTCAGATGTTTTCTTGTAAAAGTATGAACAGGGCATCTCTGAGGATTAGAGGATGGATTGGATTGAGAGAGTTCAATTTTGAAGTTATCTGTCAGGGTGGAATAAAGAGGTGACAGACTGTTTATCACGACTGTCTGTGGAGGATAAAGGGTGGAGCAGGAGGAAAAAACAGTCATGTGGGTGCAAGAAGATGCAGTTGGATTAGAAGAATGAAGTGAAGTTAAGTCACATGACGAGGTGCTTAAGAAGATCAAAGGTTGGGTAGTGAGCGGTTGGCCATGCAGGGATAAACTGGCAGTGCTGGAAAAGAACCTTTGTTACATTAGGGATAAGTATGAACTCAAGAGAGAGAACAAGTGGGTACCACCTGCTGAGATTACAGAAAATGTTGTCAATCTAGCCCATGAGGGAACTTGGGAAGAAGTCTTATGAAGTTCAGAGTTTGAGAGAGGTATTGGTGATCAAGAGTGCATAAATTGGTTGAAAGTATGGTGCATGACTGTAGTGCAATGTAATGGCAAATCAAAGAATGGGAGTGCAGTTCCCTTATCCCGTGTAGATGTGCCTGGGGTCTGTGGGTGAAACTGGGGGCTAGACAAAATTGGTCCTATTGGGTTACTGCAACCAATGAAAGATGTTTGTTTGGGCTTTGGTGGATTATACATATAAATGGGTGTTGACTAAGTGTGTCAATCTTGTGGATATGGAAGTGGTACTAGAATTCCCGAAAGATGTCTTTGCCTGCAAAGCGCGAAGGGGCCCCAAGACTTACTGACACAGATAATGAGGTCAAATTCACATCTGATCTGTTAATAGAGTTGAGAGAGCTGAATATTGAATGCCATAGAATTGCATTGTACATGCTGCAGGCCACTGAATTGGCCAAGTTTCTGAATAGGTTGGTGAAGATACACGTAAAAAAAGCAGTGGATTTATGAGTGGCACTGAAGGTAGTGCTTAGGGGAATGTTGTGGGATTATCCCTCAGCACCCAATTCCATCACAGGTGTTACTAGCTTTGCCTGCCTGAATGTATCTTCAAAATTTTTAATTTGACGTCTTATTGGTTCAGTACAGTAGGCATCCCTAGACTGGCTTTGGAGACTTGAAGTTGAGATAATATTAAAGAAAACATGTTGTGTAAAGAATGGATTGTCAGGTTATCTGTGCCCCTTTGTAATCAAGTCTGATAACAGGAATGTGGTGGTTGTAGAATCGCAGGAGGTGTGAAGTATGTCGAATAATATGTAAGCAGATCAATAGAACACAGCTGGAGCTTGGCAGATTAAAACTGCCGAAGAAGAGGAGAACCATCTGTTTAGTCTTCACATGATGCAACTCCTGCATTCTCCTACTCCCTCTTTCTCTCTGTTGCAACACATTTCCTCTCCCATTCCACCTTGTAAGCTAGATAGCTACGGTTAGATGCCAACTACCATTTTCTTTTAGGATTGATCACTCTATTCACAATTCACAGTTCTCCATTCTCATTTCTGCTACATTGCACCGTCAGATCCACTCTCCTGGCACATGTAGCACTTTGAAATGGCCTTTCAGAAGAATGAAGAGCGCTATTCATGGAATCGAAAGAACATAAACTACGTCTCCCGGTCTGAGCATAGGGGTGACTACATGTCCGTTTGTCTATGGAGCATGTAAATCTTTTACACATTGGCGCCTGTATTTGTGCTGGTCTGGTGTACGTGGGTGGTGGTAGTTGTGTTTCTGTGTGGGTGCATTGACATTAACAAATATGTTCCTGTGCCTGAATGTTATGCATCTGCCTGCATAAACTAGGTAAACGCTACAAAACGTAAACCTATTGTCTTTGTCAATGCCTGTTTACTCTGCGAACTAAGCAATTTTGAAACCAGTCCATAACTACATTGATGACATCATCATCTAATGACTGCACACGCTAGAGAGAGCTGAGTGGTAAGATCAGCAAAAATTGTCTGCAAAGTGGATCCGCAAATAGAAATGAAAGTAGAAAATCAACTAGTAGCAGCTTAGGATGGTGCTGACACTACATGAAAGTCCATTAAAAAGGCATTTTTTTGTGCAGAATTGAACATCTAAAAACAAAATCCGTGTTCAACATTTGCCATCAGATTCACTTTCAACAAAGTCTATAAAAATAGACTTATAATAGTGTGCATGCAATTTAAGCTCGTAAAATGCAGTTTTACTCTGATCGGTGGACAGATAGTAAATGTGCAAGCAATACAAACATCTTCCTATTTCTTAGATCTGAATGTCTGGAACGCTCAACCAAGATGTACATAAAGTAATATACATATGTAGTAGAGAAATTCAAAATACTTTTATTATAATACAACATTAACACAGTAGAGTAACACATCATTTTTTCCCCATTAAGTACACAACGATTAAACCCAAATACAAAGTACAATAACGATCACAATATGAGTGAACAGTGTTGTGCGTATGATCTCAATGAATGCAGCCTAAACAGCCGCTGGGGGTCACATAGCTACTTCGCACAGAGGAGACTTGTTTGTTATTGGAATTAACCAGGCAAATCGCTCCACCAACGAAGATCAACCATGCACCACCACTCACAGAATTGAGAAAGAACATTCAATCTGTCAATCCTTTCCATGTCTCGACCGGCCTCACCCATCTTTCAGTGACAGGGATTTTCTGTTGCTGTGGCTAAATAATTTTGAAACTCCCCCTTAATTTATGTTCTTTGACTTTGCTAATACACTTGACACTTGAAACCTCGACCTTTAAATCTTTTAACTCCAGGGTTATCTTTCCTCTTTATTTCCCTTTGCCGGACTTGTTTTTCCTTCCGATTTTGATTATGCTGTTGTTCTCTACAGTGCAACGAAACTTCTAAGTAAATGCACTCTAGGAACACCATACATAAGATAAGATTAGATAGCATAACATAAACAACTCCAAGGTGAATAAGTAAATAATATTAAAAATCCAAAACACGCTGTGACAAAATGAAAAAAAGCAAAAAAACATATGGTTATGGTGAATATCAAACAATAAACACAGCAGCGACCGGCAATTCATGTTAGCCGATAATCAGGTAGAACCCTGCATAAAATATTAAGATTCGTTTAGCAACAGACACTTCTTTTATACTACTTTCTTGAGTTTTGCCATTTGTCTTGTATTGTATAAGGGTGTGAATCAAAAGTTTAATAACTTCTAATTTAAGATTTTTGCCTCCCAGTCCAGCTCAAGATCCCAGACTGCAGCTATCTGGCTTATATGTATACATACAGACATTATGTCTGACAAATAGGTAGGGTCTGGAGCTTTTGCCAGGAAACATGTTAGTAAAAAAAACATGATTCAGTCTGACAGTTGATACAGAGCCAATCAAATTCCAAGTGCCTCTCTTTTACATAATGAAACTCCCACCCTGCTTTGTATTTCAAATTGCTCATCCAACCCTGGCACTCAGGCCCTTTGCAGAGCCAAGCCCAAGCCCCTCATCGCTGACATATTGAATGATAAAGATCATGATTCTATCCTCCAGACAGTTAGCACATAAGTATGGCTCCATCCACCATAACTCTAGCCAAATGCTCATCTTATTGGACTACATGTGGTTCATGCAGCGTTTGATACTGTTCATCACTAGACCCCCTGAGGCTGTCTGGGACTGGGTAGCTGAGCAAAAGGTACTTGGGCAACATCAACTGATGAAACTCAGGGCCCGATGTATATGCTGACAGCAAAGGTACTCCTTTGCAATGGCGACAGAGTACCCTTACCGCTGACATAATGGTCTGCCTGCTAAATTTGTAAGCGTGAGGACCATAGTTTGGTTACAGGAGAGACTACCTTGCCTCTGCCATGGCCAAACTTCTCCGATGACCTAACAGAGTAAGGACCATCAGAGAATTAGCTATATGTCCACCCGGCCAATTTAGATGGGAGACATAGATTTTTTTACTGCCGGTCACTGTCAGGAAAACCCTGGAGGTAACGGGCAGTAAAAACGTAAAAATGCTCCCCTCCATGGGTGAAGACTCCCACGGCTAGGGAAGCATTACATGTTTTATTTTTAAAAACAAAATCCCACTTTGGTGTTTTGTTTAAAAAAAAAAATAAACATTGCAACTTCTCTCTACAACTCCTTCATGTTTGACTGAGCCATATGTCAAAGTTACAAGGCATTCATAGGAACAGTCTTGCTGGCAGTTCCTGGAAATGCTAGAATTGTCTCTCTGCCCGACGGACATTTCTAAATTTAGCTGTCAGGACCTCCGCCAGGGCGACTAAGTAAAATACTCTGTTCCCCTGATGGAGAACAGACCCTCAGTCCTGAAAACAGATGACCCATACTTTTTTCATAGTAACACTTTATTGGTTTTTTCATTGTTTACATATAAAACATGCATCATTGTCAGTCAGGGATTCACAATTATAAACAACTGTTGTCTTGTTGCATTGTATGATTTATGCCGTGTGAGAAAACCTTAACAGAGTTTAGTAATCTTCTTCACAGTGTAACTTTGTGACATGTTCAAGTGCAATGTCAGTTTCTCTGTCGGACTGCGGGGATAGCTTGTGAAATAAATTGCCATCTTAATATACTACTTATGATTGCTTAACTCCAGTTCTGGCTCTCCATGAGTGACATCAGCGGAGGGCCTAAAATTCGAAATGGGCCAGAGGGATGTGGGAGAAACAAGACTGTGTATTATACACTCCACTTCAAATAAGATATCAACCCCAATGCCTCTTACACTTGCACCTCCTAGGTAATCCTATACGATTTCTATGCCTTGGCTAACCTTTTAGTCAAGATGTAACCTAAGCCTATGGATTTCATTAGGTAATTGTTCTTTTTTGTTTTTGGCAATACCATCAGTAAGCACGGATTGGCTGAAGCTGTGAGTGGTTTCCTCGGCTGTTCCATAGGGGGCCGCACTTAAAGAAAAGTGGTGGATGTGCAGATGTTGGAGGAAGGCGAGGTGCAAGAGAGGAGCTGGGAAACAGCTCTGCCAGGCAGCCGCAGCCCGTGCAGGTAAGAGCGGCGGGCCGGTATGGGGGGAGGATTCCGACAGACAATCACGAGGGAAAATTAAATTAATTCCCATCGGTGTCGTCTGTCGAAATACTTCAGATCAATGAGGTAACCCCACCTGACTTGAGTCAAGGTCGACTGGAAGCACATTGACATTAAATGGGGCCTTGCTGGGCCTGCCAGCACTGACTGCCTCCCCTGGCAATACAAAAATTACATGGAAGTCACAGTATGTCTCAAGTAAGAGCCTCATAGCAAATTCCACTTTGGAAGTCTTTCCCTCCTTGCTCCATCTATTTCTTCCCTTCATGATCTTTGCCGCCTTTCTTCAACTTGTCACTGCTGTCATCTTTCTATTCGATCTTTTCACTTATTTGAGATCTAAATTATGGTTTGAGAATGGACATGAGTTGAGGTTTTCCTTTATACAGTTTTTGTATCTATTGGTCCTGAAATCCTATATTCTTTTACTACCTGCGAGGCAATGGTATACACTTAATAGATACCTTATGTTCAGAAGTGTAGGACAGGTGGTGGGAGTTAGGAAGTTAAATGCAGATATGCATTTTGTTTACAGTTTTTCTTATGGGCATCACTTCAGCAGCAGGCAGATGATATGGCTCGTAAGGCTATTGTAGCCTCACAGCTCCACATCGTACTATTAGAATGTAAATGGTCTTCTAAACAAAGTTCATGAGGTGTAGTGCTAAAGGCAGACAAGAGTTTCAATTCACATGGGTTTTTGTTACAGGAAAATACCTGATGGAGATGCAAAGTAATTTCTTAACCTGTTTCAGATTCAACATAGTAGCTCATGTCAAGTTTACACAGGGATCCCACAGAGTTGAAATACTGGTTAGGCAGTGTTTTCCCTTTCCATTATTTCATGTATGGAGGGATCCAATGAGTCGCTATTTTTGCAGTCATGGGACAACTGCATGGTATGCACAGTATTCCCCTATCATGAATGTGTATGCCCAACCTCAATTTGGCATCATTTTCATAGAGAACACTGGCTCCATCTTGACCTCACTACTCTGGCCTACCTTTGTACTGGGAGGGGACTTCAACAGGGTTATGGAATGCTCCCATGACAGGTCCATCACTGGCCCACTTTTCCACTGCTCAACTCCCTGCCTGGTGAACTTCGCTGATTCCATGGGCCTCACGGATGTCTAGAGATATTTCCATCCCAGCTGATGGGAATTCACTTACTACTCTGGTGTGCATAGATCTGTTTTAAGCACTGATTATTTTTTTATGCTGAAAATAGTCCTTGGACTGATCCAAAGAGTGCAAAACCCTATGAACCTATTCCCCTTTCTACTCACCTTGGAATATTGGGGTAAATCGAGATGAGAGGCATAGTGACTCAGTGTTTGGTAGCCAACAAATGCAGACTTTAAGACATCCAGAGAGAAAGAAGCATAGCTGAGCCAAAGCTTGGTGACATCACCCATCATGCTATTGGAGGCCTTCAAGGACTCCATCTGGGGTAGAATCATAAGGTATGATGAAAGGGACAATAGATGATAGCAAAAAGAGGTTTAAATTATCGCTGCTAGAGTTGAAATCTCGCTATCTTTCCTCTCCGATAATGGAGATTGTCAGGCAGATTGAACATAAACTAAAAATTATTAAGGCAGAATCTCTTGGGTGAGGTGAAGGGAGCTTGGTTCGTCTCTCAGAGTCATGTGCATCAGTGGGGAAACAAGGCAAGCACAGTTCTGCACAGACTATGCAGGCAAATCGACTCAAGCAACTGTGTGCTTGATTCAATCAGACATGAGGTAAAGAAATGAAGCACCATAGTTTAGACGTTCGCAACATACTACAGGCCCCTACATTCAGAGGGTGAACCTCTGACCTCAAATGAGTTGGACAACTTTATTAGTAATCTTTCTATGCAACAGATTTCACAAGTTGATCAAGAATCCCTTGAGGGTGACATCTCAGTAGAACAGGCGAGTTGAGCCAGTTGCTAGATGGGAAATCCTCAGGTCAAAACAGGTTCCCAGTCGAATGTCATAGAATGACTTAATGGAGGACTATACCTCCACTTTGAGCCATGATTGAAGGCAAAAGGCTGCCATATCTCAGGGAGTCTGAAATCATTGACATTCACAAGGATAGTAGAGTACCTGAAATTCTTCATAAACATAAAAGTCAAAATTATAACTAAGGTTCTCGCCAACTACCTAACCATAGTCACCGATTTCTTGGTGCATCTGAATCAATGCAGTTTATTCCACAAGGATCTGCTAAACAGAACATGTGACACCCGAATAGGAACCTAGCATTATAGGCCCATCTAATGGTCCATTTCAAAAAGACATTTCACATGGTCTGTTGGTACCATCAGTTCACAGTTTTGAAGAAAATGAACACGGGTCTCAACTTCCTGAAAAACATAAGCCTAATGCACACATGTATAGGTGCTAAAGTCCATGTTAATGGCATTATATCAGATACGTTTCCTAAACGAAGGGGAACCAGGAAAGGATGTCCTCTATCTCCTCTCCTGTTTGCCCTCTCTAGAGAGCTCTGAATATATGCCCTCACAGAGGGATTAGATTGAATGCTGGAGTTGGAGGACAGAGTATCACTGTAAGCAGATGACCTAGGTTTGTTCCCCCCACTGAACAGGTTCCTGAGCTCTAAAGAAATTAGACCTTTGGAGAGTTTCAGGCCTTAAGGTCAACCTAGCCAAATCGATTTTTTACCTTATTCGGGCTGGCACTTCACACCTTGAATGGGCCTCCCACAAGGGCACCCTGACTAACTGCTACATCATATTTGGGAAGCTATATATTAACTGCAGCCAACCAATCCTAGCAGTACAACCTAGCTCCTCAATTGGGTAGGTTGCAGAATGATATCTTGTTCTAGGCCTCCCCACTCTCACCAATAATGGGCCATTCTTTTTTTATACTGCCTTCTAACTGAGCTGTGCCAGCCATACTCTCGGCAAGGTTTTGAGGTCTGGAAAAACAGGAATATTCAAGTTGGGAGATGTCATGATTAGCAATGCCCTTCGCTAACTCCCTGACCTTCAATCCAACTTTGACAGGCACCAATTCTTTAGATACTATAGAACTTTGACATAACATGCCCTGACTACATTTATTAAATACTTAACAGTCCTCTTATACTTCAATCAGCTTGAAGTCAAGCTGCTGATGGGTGACCTGGGGTGACATAAACTCTCCTCACTCTACCAGTCTTGTAATTAATACACCAGACACATTCTAAGACCTTAAACAGGCATGGAAGACACATATAATAACACTCCTGGAGGAAAACCGATCCTTATGGCCCCACGAGAGGTGATTATTGCAACAGAGTTTTGCATGAGCCAGTTCAAATACCAAACCAGAAACACTCTGGTGTTTTGGCTGAGTGTGTTCCGCAAGCTGCTAAGATGTGGCAGCCATGCGTGCTACGTCTTCCATATAATGTGCTCATGTCACTGACATCAGCCTTTTTGGCGGGGACTGATTTAGACCCCAGAATGTGCCCTGGGTTGGTGAATTGAGATTATCCCCATACAGGCCCAGCTCAACATCCTCTGATTTAGAGGCCAGTAGATGTCACTTAGGTTCAATAGTCTCGAAAAGAGATATAACACAGAACTGGTGAGTGAATGATCCGTTTCATCTAGTTGGCTTGGGCACAAGAAATGGACACTGTCTAGCACTTGAAATCCCAATCTATAAATCCAGTGGATGTGCCCAGAAAGAGCACAAGATATAGCGTTACAGGCAGCAATGTCAGCGTCTTGGAGGCGATGATTATGTTAGGAGTGGGGGCAGGGAACTGTCACTCATCGTTCATCCATTCCTGTGTCACTTACAGACATCTAATCAACCTTACTGAGTCCTGTCAAACCTCATGTAGGATAAACAGGGTATGTGTGTAATCTGCAGCTGACGCTATCGCCCATTGGATACCGATGGTTAGAACCAAATGGGAAAAGTTTGAAAAGTAGAAGCGGTAAAGCAGAACCTTGCAGATTTCCACAAGTAAGTCAGAAGCGCAGGTAAAGGCACAAAAATAGAGTTTAAGTTGCTGAGGGTGAGTGAGAAAGAAAGGAAGGGTAACAGAGGATTACAGCACTAGGTTTAACATATTATATTTCTTATCGACTGCAGCAAATGTGGTCATGTCATTTTCGAAATATAAACAATGAGAATAAGTTGGGCTGGACTCTATGTTAACAAAAACAAAATTACTGTATAAGGCAGAGGTTACAATGTGCCTTATGCTGCGCGTACAAATTTTGATCATGCAAAACTGAGATAGGTGAAGAGGTGCACATTTATGCGACCAAATTGAAGTTGGAAAAGTGCACTAGTCATTTCTGAAATTCAATAGACCCATAAACGATTGGCAGCATAATTCTAGGAAATAATCAAGGGCTTAATTATCCTGCTACTCCTTACATAACTTTAAGCTTGTTTCAATGATAAAGCCATCTATCCATACCTGCCTACCTTGGGTTAATCATTGGATGCAAAGTCCTTTAATGGAAAAAACAGTGTTGGACCTAGCCCTTTTTGTAGGTCACCCCCAGGTTTTTGCCTTTTGTTGTTGAACCCGTTTTTGTAGACATTAGTACACTTTTCTCCTGCTAACCAGTGGTAAAGCGCTTGTGCTCTCTACCTAAAACATGGTGCAATTGGCATATACCTGATTGGTACCTTTAATTTAATTGTAAGTCTCTAGTAAATTCTACTACCTGTAACCAGGGCAGGCAAATTAAATGCTGCTAGTGGGCAACCGCATTTATTTTGCCATCCACTGAAGTAGCACTGTAAAACATGCCTCATGCCTGCCACTGCAGCCAGCCCCACAGACACCTTAAAGGGCTTTGCTTCCTGCACACACATAGGGACCTAACACCAGGGCGTCCTTCCCTTTTGTCAGTCAAAGGCATTTTGGAGCATTGACAGGGGAAGGGAAAGAACTTTCCAGAACCAGAACTTCGGGATAGGGCAGGGAGTACCCCTACAAAAAAAGCTGCCACTAGGTATACATTTTAGATCTCCAGAGCCAAACATCAGTACATTCCTGTACCTGTGGGCATTACAGAAGAAGGACTACCTGCCCGCCCCTCGCCACCCCTCCCTATCCCTTCCCACCCCCCGAGGTCTGCCCTGCAGCTACCAGAGAACTTGCCTGGTGCTTCAGGACTGCCTTACTCTCTGAGAAAGAAGACTGTACCTGCTCCCTTCATCTCAAGCTAACCTGAGTGACTGCAAGGGTCAGTTGGATAACCTACTGCCTGAGCTATAGTGACACAACAAGCTCCAGAGGCCTCCATGCAACTTCCCAGATGACTGCTACACTGGACCTGCCTTGACCTGCCTGAGCCCTTCTGGCTTCTGCTGGAGTGACTTCCTGATCCCCAAGAGGTGCCTCCCCAGGTTCTGGACCCTTCGTTGGCATCAGTGAAACTCCTCCTCTTAAGAAAAGTGAAATCCTGAAGTTCTGAACTCTGAAAATGGGCCTGTTTGGGCCAAAACTCATGCTACCTGTGATTTCTAGTATACCAGTTACAAACTATTAAGTTAAGGATTTCATGACAGACTTGATTGAATATTATCGTGTGGCACACACTTCTGTCAGATTGCAAATTATTTTACTTAACTTGTGAAAGATGTACTTTGTGTTGAAAGGAAGCTGTTTTACCTGCATGCTCTGCCTGCTTTTCTTTAGGGCTTCCTCTGATTACTACGCTCTCACATAAAAACATTGCAAATTGTCTTTATTGGAACATTTTATCAACAGGCGAATAAACACTAGGGGCGGGCGGAATTTGCGAAATTCACTTTCGCAAATTATCGCAAAAATGTCAAAAATCTCCGCAAACACGCGGAAATATCGCGAAGATGCGGAAGTTTTTTTCCCGCCCGTTCGCGGTAATTTCTGCGTGGTCACGGCTCGCCAACTTACCCATGTGGTTGTCGCGGGCGCGTCCATCTTGTTTTCACTTGTTTCGCGGTGCACGATCGCGAGAAGAAAGACGTGATCGCGCGACGAATGACGTTACTGAGGGCGCGAACTGTCGCGAGACAGCGCAAATGGCTACCAACAATCCAACATCTCGTGGAGAAAGCGACCAGATCGGGAAAACTTGTCGGCGAACGCGGGGATTCAGGTAAGGCGATCGCGCGCACGCGAGAATGTATTATTTTACAGCGCGAGCAAGCAAAAAATTTACGGTAAAATGCGGATTGCGGAAATGTTGACATTTTTGCGCCCTCCGCGGAACGCGAAAACGTCAAATTATCGCAATTTCCGCGAGCGGAACGGAATTTTAGCCCAGGCCTAATAAACACACCATGTATTAAAAATTGTTTTAAGATAATTTGCTGTTAAACACATGACGAAAGGAATACAGTTGGATTCTTAGATGATAAATCCTAGAAAGTTAGTCATAGTGTTTTCTAACTTCAAAGTGATATAAAAATTGACAATTTGCATATTAACCCATTATACAATTCCAAGAGAGCTTTTGAGTCATGTCATATACAAAAAATATGTATCTTTTCCAGCAAGTTGTATTTGTAAAATGAGGGCTGTTATCATTTTTACAGGGTGAGAAAAGAAATTCACAGAGAGGTTTGCTACTCTAAGATAATATTTTGTTTCTGTGCTCATTACTTTGATTTAATAATCATGTTTATGTGTATAGCAGAGCAATTGTGTAATCGTATTTCATTGTATTTTAGAATTAATTCTGTCATGACCATTACAAAATGGTTCTAGTTTTTCAAGGTCTCAGTGTACTTCTGAGGAGACTTACTAAGGAACGTTGGCTTTGAAGGCCCCATCTCAAAGGCAACCCGGAAATGTGGTTTGTTTAACATCTGATATCCATAGTGGCATCATATGTGTATGACATATTTTTTTCTAATCTCGTCTGAAAAAAGAAATCTGTATAGTTAATAAGTGTTTCTGTTATTTACTTTATGAGCAATACAATTGGTCTGTTGGGCAGATTCAGACTGTCCAACCATTTCTGTAATTTCTGTTTGTGTTCTAGAATGACTCTCATGTCATTAGTCAGATCACGTCTAGTTCTTACATAATGCATTAGATTATCAAGTAACTTCCTGAATTCACTTTCATATTTGTCCATCTTTGTACCTAGACTAACTAGACCTTGAGAATCTTCCTTGTATACATTATAAACTATCTTCCTAATTCCTCCATGTTTAATGCCCAGATAATGCATTTTATCTTTAATCTAATTTTACAAAATAATCTGCAAATATTTTGTGTATTATCAAATAAATTATTTTGTGTAATTTTCACAGGAGACGAAGCATTTTAAAAAATAAATGCATTAACTTTAGCAAAAATGCAATGAGAAAGGTTGACTGGACTTTTATATGTACTGTTTGGTCTCAAAGCCATTGCTGGCAAGCTGTCACCCTTTCCTGGTTGAGTGTTATTAGCGTGTTCTCTTGCGCTTTGCCTCTTTGTTTCTCATATATGTTAATTGATCACCTCATTGAAAAAAGTCTTGCACATAACAGCCCTGTTTAAAAGTCACCCGGAGCAGTATCCCTGGAGGGTACACCATTCTGAGAAATTCCAAATGGCCCAGCGTTCCTACACCTGGGATTACTGATTGATGGAATACCCAGCCCATTTTTACTGGGCGAGGCAACACACCCACTAAAACCACTGGGCTTCGGGGATTTGCGGAGGAAACTGTACTTTTGCCCAGCCTGCACCAAACCCCCTCCCACTGCCCAGGGTCAACCCTTGCACCCCCCACTCAGATTTATCAGCTACTAAAATTAGATAGTAAATATGAGCAGAAATGTCCCTGAAATCAGAGATAATCTGTAGAAGGAACCCAGCAATCCTAAATCAAAATGGTTATTCTCCTTTCTGGGGACTAACACATGGAATGGCTAGAGTTTGGGGGATGATACTAGCCAGAATCAGTAACTCATGCACCTGTGTCTCCCCATTTAAACTCTGGGCAACTGGTGACGAGGACCATTATCTGTTGGGACTCCATGCTGATCATGTGTGGCCATTTTGTACTGTCTGAAGAACTCAGACTATATTTTATGATCCATGACTGACCATATTTTGAAAGCAATTTGGCACTCTATAACAAACACAGAGGGTCATAGCCGAGTAAACTAGTTCAGTACTTAAACATTTTCTGTAAATAAAATCAATCTAATAAATTAGTGAAGAATTGATCAACAATGAAGCGCAGCTTTTATGATTTAAGGAGGAAGAAGCGAATCATGCCAGCTCGAGTTATATGTTGAGGATGAGAAGACATTTTTGTGTAAGAAATTTGCTTATTTATTGATTGTATGGCACGACAGGTGAGCCAAAATATGGATAATAATTGACTACCAGTAGTACACAAACACATGTCATCGACATAGTAACCTATTTGAATGGAAAATAAAGGGCACCTCCTTGACTACCTATAGAGGAAAAGCAATGAGATCAAACTGCAAAAGCAACTCAGCCACCAAGACTACTAGTAATTTAAAACCTTGGATCTGCAGGGTGTATACACAAATTAAAGCCCCTTGTGGATTTATTTAGAAAAGGTGGTGGTGGAAAAGCTACGCCCCCACATAGCTGAGTGGAAGTATGAATTACAGGACTTTCAATATAAACTTGAAGATGTAGCGGGATCGAAGCATTTTGCTGCTGCCTGTCTTTCAACGTTATGGTTGAAGGAAGATATGCTGGAGGATAACGGTGACGTTGATGACAATAAGATAGTGCTTGCTTTGAGTTCAGTGAATATGGTACCTGGTGAAGTTTTTTCTGAGAACGAGTGTAGAAATCACCTGGAGTTAGACTTTGTGCTTCAGAAAGTGATGTGATTCCTGTGCAATGGTTGCCTGCACTTGAAAGGGGTCCTTAGTAAACTGTTTTTCTGTAGTCATGTTCACAAAGAATTGACTATTATTGGTAGGGTTTTGAGACAAGGAGGTCTTCTTGTTGTCTCAGTGGGGCTTCGTAACAATCGTTTACGACTTACCCATGAAGGCTTTGTTGGTATTCAGGACAATGAGTGGAGGATAAGAGAAGTTTTTTGGTGGGCTAGGGTGGACATAGCAGTTGAACACCATGTCAGGGAGTGCTGTATATGTGTATTAGGTTACAGGATGTAGCTGACAATTCCGTCCCGGGTCACTGCAGTAACTGATCCAGCAGTTTCAGGAAGCACGCTGGCTTTCAATATTTGTACCTTTTAGGTGTTTTAGGAAGCACCTCCAAATACGCCTTTGTTCTTGTAGATTATATTTCTAAATAGCCTGCAATACATTTGTAGAAAATGTTAGTAGACGTGCTGTCGTAGAGTTTTTGCAGGAGATATTTGATGGAGAAGGGTACCTAGATAAGATTGTAACCGACAATGGTACTAAATTAGTGTCTACTGATATGTGGACCAACCTGGATTCTGCAGGGATCCACCATATTCGAATGACTTATACCATCCTCATGGTAACGGTCTGTTGGAACAGGTCAATTGAGTACTTACGGATCAATTGCAGTTACCATTAGTAAATGGTGTTTGAAGTCTGCCTGAAGAAACGTGCTCTGGGCTAGGAGAAGCACACCACGTATCGGTACTGGAGTTTTTTTTAAGGGAAAGGGTGGGGGGTACAAGACGGAACAAGGAATGTGTGAACCGTAAGTCTGTGGATTTGGACAAAGTTGGATGGGTAATTGATGCACGGAGTGTGGTACAGAAGAAGCATGGCCTTTCTACAATGGCATGCAGGAAGTCACTCGTCAAGGTTGGGGATTTGGTTTAAGTAAAGAAAAAACATTCATTTGCCGAACGGAGGATCATGTTTCTCTGGACTGATGACTGTCAAAGAAGTAAAAGAGCATGTGGTGGTGTTAGAGGATGGTAGAATTTGGAATAAAAGTATGATTCAAATTGATCCAAGATCCAGATCTGTGTATATGTGTGACAGATTCAGCTTTGAGTGTGGTGTTGTTCCCACAAGTGATTATGTGCGTGTTGGTGTCGAAGGACGCAACCAAACTTGGTCCACATCTTTACCTGGATGTAATAAACATTATATAATGAAGCAAGATTTTAATTAATCATGCCCCTGGGAGTTCCTATTGCCACGGTTGGCACCTGACTATGGGCAAAAATATTTGTTGTTACTTACAATGAAATGTCATATATGCAGTTGCTAATTTATTAGTTTGCTCTTACAGCTAATGTCGTTTTACTTCTTAATTGTTTTGTGTTTATTAGGCATGGAGGAAAGTGGATTATTAGTGGGTGGGGGGTATTCACCTTCAGCTAGTAATAAGACCAGAATTACTAATAGGTCCAGTCAAGTCTCAATAAATTAATCCTTGCTCAACCCTTGGTAGCTTGGCAAACCAGCAGTTAGGCTTAATTTATGAGACAGGTATGCATCTAATATCACCAAAACAGTAAATAAGTAAAAGACACAACACAATAAAAATCCAACACAAATTAATACAAATAGAGAATATTTTTTAACTTTAAAAAGACACCAAAATGACAAAAATCCAATGTAGGAAACGGAGATATGAGTTTTTAAAGATTAAATCAAACATTGTGCATTCTAGCGCCAAAAAGCATGAAGTGCCACTTGCGTCTACCTGGTCACCCTGGATTGGGATACGGTCAAAGTTTGGGGCCAACCATAATGGAGCGTGGGTCAGATGGGATGAGGGCTAGGTTACCTTCGGACTTAGTCTTTTTCTTGGAACTTTTCTCTCATCAACGGTCTTGACGGCAGGTCCTCAAGCTTCTCAGATCCGGTTTTCAATTTGATGGTGGCAACCTGCTGTAGTGCAAAGCCTTGGTGAGTCTCTGGAAGTTCAGTCCTTGACAGCGAGGAGCTCCAGAGCTTTTATCAAGACAAACCAGCGAGGTCAGGCTGCTTAATGATTTGACAACGGCAGCTTAACTCTCGACATCGGTCCGACCTACTCCTGGAGGTTTTTTGGAAAACTTTGCAGAACGTTTCCAAACTTTAAGATTTGGTTGTTTCTGAGTAACTTTAGGGAAAACAGTGCAGAGGCTCTGGATAGCCTCACGGTGGCTAGGACTCAATTTCCCACAATGCACCTGCTCAGTCCAGGAAAAGACCAGTTGCAACTGGCCAGGTGTGGCGATCCTCTTTTTGGCTTTGCAGGTGACTTTTCCAGCTCTGCCGCACCTGTTGCTGATCAGGGAGTCTACTCCTTTTCCTTTGAGTCATGTGTAGTCCTTTCTTCTGTAGAGCCTTCTGAGTGCAAGCCTTCTGTGGTGCAGTCCAAGGGTCCAGAAGGGTCCATGCAGTGTTCTAAGGAGCTCCTGCAGCTCTCCCATATTTAACGTCCATCCTGGGCTGGCAAGGGAGAGGCACACCCCAACCAATGACATGTAAAGTTACCTCCTTCTGCTACTACCACTTCCTGCGTGGCATATGTTTGACCCAGAATGCACTGTTCCCACAAAAATCAAAATGGAGAAACTCTCCTTGATGTGTGTGTCTCTGTCACTCAACCCTATGATGTGGTTAACATCTCACTACACTCCCCTTCCAGCCGCTCTCTTAATCTAATTAGGGGGAATCCCATCTGGCATGGGATCAAGGATGTGGGGACTGGCCAGGGTCCTGTGACATCTTTTCTCCTGCTGCTTTTGAAGCCCAGCTTATTTTCCCAGCCCCATTGCTCTCCCTGGCATTTCTCCAGAAAGCAAACCTCCTCTTTGCTAAGTAATAGATGGCAATCGGTACAGCTTTTAGGTCTAGCCCCAAAGATCCTCACTGTGGAGTTCCTCAGGGCTTTTCTCTGAGCCCCACACTATTCAATGTTTATCTAGCACCAGTGGCTATCATTGTAAAAAATTATGATACTCAACTGATTATCTAGTTGAGTGCCTGTCTGAGGTAGCAGAGTGGCTGCATATCCACTGTCTCAAACTAAATGCAGATATACCAGATATTTTGTTGTTTGGAGGTGCTGAACAACTCAGGAACGGATCACGGTGGCCAACAATGTTAGGCCCCACACTCAGACCCAAGAAAGTGGTTAAAAACCTGGGCTTTCTTAGCGATAATGCTCTGACCTGTCAAAAGAGGAGAGGAGTTGGCCTAACGGCTAGGGCGGTTGACCTTGAATCTGGGGAACTGGGTTCGAGTCTCGGCAACGACGCTGAATATCCTGTGATTCTGGGCAAATCACTTAATCTCCACGTGCCTAACAAAAATGAATGTGTCCTCTTGTAACGCAACTGGTGCTATGTAAAGCGCTCTGATACCCGATACCTTCGGGTCAAGTTTGCGATATATAAAAGTCCGTAAAAAAAACCAACCAGGGTTGGAGGGGCTTGTTTTGGACTGCGATGCACCCTTCGGAAATTATTCAGATGGATTCCAGTAGCTTGGAGCAGGAACATAACCCAAGTTTTAATCCTGAGTAGGATTGGTTATGGTAATGCATTACATGTAGGCAGGGCTGATGAGTACCTGCTCACATGGCTCCAGACTATTGAAAAACATGGCAGCTAAACATATTTGTAATAAAAGAAAAAGGAGCTCAGCATTGGCCTGCCTTGACCAGCTCCATTGGCTTCCAGTCCATAAACTGGCCATTTTAAAGCTCGTGTGCTATACGCATTAGGCACGTTATGAAAATGGCCCTACACTATTGTTGAACAAAGTCAATTTCCACAAACCTATATGGAACCTCAGATCAGCTAACAAGGCTTTGATATCTTGTAAAAGAATCAAAAAATGCCAGTTGAGTGGCCTTTCTTTTAACTTGTTAGCCTCCACTCATTGGATTAAGCTCCCTTAGAATTTTTCAGATTTGCTGTTATTCCAAAAGAAATGAAGACATGGCTATACTCACTCTAGGCCCATGACTAGAACCAGTACTGATAATTGTCAAGCGCCGGGATATTCCTCTGGGGATGAGTTGCGCACTTTACAAACACCCAATACAAATACAAATGCCAAATGGCTGTATTGTTTCAGCCCCAACCCTCTTCACACCTAGTCAGGGAGCAGCTTGGTTCAGGCTGTCAAAGACTGACCTATCAGAAGAGGCTGCTATAGAGCTTCTTTAGGTAATCTCAGGATAGTAAGTTCTAAAACTACATTCCTATATTGATTATAATAAATGTGACCTTGGAAAGATATTGGATTTATTGTATCCATTATTTTGATACTTTGAATGAAATTACTAGCTAGCTCCCAAGCAAAGACAGCCTTAATTAAGTTTAATAAAGTCTTCGCATGTTAGCCTCTGTGACTAACAGCATTACAGTAGAAAAACCGACTTTGTATGTTTTGCACCACATGAGCATATAAAACATCTTTTATATTGTCCCCTCGGGGGCACCTAGGCAGACCTTAGAGGTGACTCATAAGTTATAAAAAGGTAGCTTTGGGCTTTGGAAGTTCTTTTAATTCCAAAGTCGAATTTGGAAATAGTTTTATTTTAAAACCAGCCTGCAAAGCAGACCAGGCTTAAAAATGACACCAGACACCACAGCAGTGCACATTTAAGTGCATTAAGTCAACTGAGGTCTCTAAACCTACATTCACTATCATATACTAGGGAATTACAGGTAGGTTGCCTTGGCCAATTAGAATTATGCCAATTACCATATACTTGTAGCAGACAGAGCACTGGACCTGGTCAGTTTGCAGAGCCCAGGGTACTTTGAGAGTCAGTAGCCATCAGCATCAGTAAAAAAATGGGGGTGATTAGGGCAAAAAGGATGACTTTCCTACAGGGGAAAACCTACACAGCTTTATTTAACAGTTTTGCTGTTTTCTTTGGTATTGTACAGTTATGTTCTTCTCCATAGTATTGCTTTAATTTTATTTTCTGTGTTTATGAAGGAAGTAGATGTGTGAGATTCTGCCTTTATTAGTATCGTTGATCTGTGTTCTAGAATGTGGGGACGGGTTTGTCTGGGAGGATTCTATGCTCTGGCAGTTGTGGTCAGGACTTAGAAAATGACGGACGTGCAAGATGTAATAAAGTTACAGAGGAAATCATGACATGTGATTTCATCTTTTCAGTAACCAAACCTGTGTGTTTTCCTCAGTAGGTCGCCCTAAGTGTGATAGTAGTGCCTTGATGCGCATCCTGTGATGATAGGAGATGGCTGCAATAGGCACCATAGAGAATCTGGTGTTGAAGGAAGGTGATAACGTCAGAGTGGGCAATGGTAGAAGCATGCATGAAAATAAGGTGATGCTTGAACAGATATGGATAGCAAGGTAGTTACATTTATGACAGATTCATGGTCACACATAACGATAATCACATTTAAGGGTATGGGATTTGATAAAAAAAAAGTTGCCCAAACCTGACAGAAATCAAAGTACTTATTTGAAAGTCATTCGGAAGCAAAGTGCAAGAAATCCAAAAGAGACTAGATGTCTCATGAAGATGAAATTGAAGTTGAAAGTTTATTCAGAAAATCAGCACATTTAGATACCCATACTCGTACAGGAGGTACAGATAAGTTTTACTGGCACAACATTTGACTACATTCTCAGCAGAACGTAAGAATACTGGCGGCCAGAGAATTCCAATAACCTCAGGAATCATGCTGGGTGAAATAATTGGCTATGTACTGACGCGCTGCAAACATAAAACTAGGATATAGCATTGAAACCATTGAAAAAAATGCAAAGAAATACTTACCAACAGGAGAAAGATATGAGCGAGGAGGTACTTGCCTGATTATGAGCATCCTTAACATTGGACCTGACTAAACTATTTAGCTAATGGACTGGCACACCACTAGTCACCCACTTGGTCATTCATGAGGAACACACCCTGGAACAATCCCTTCTGCCTTAAAACAGCTCAAGCTGAGATAATGTAGTCACTGGATGCGATGTGGTCTGATAAAACCACAGCATGGAGTGAACTGCCCCCAAAATGTCCCACATGCTCACCAATGCTCGCTGGACGCATTTCCCCAGAACTTTATTCATAAGCTTAACCTGGCTGTTGGTTTGAGAATAGTAAAGCAAACTCCTAACATGCTTAACCAAAATGGGCTCAAGGAACGATGTAATTTCCATGTTTATAAATTGAATACCACTGTCAGAGACAACAATTCTGTAAAATCATCAATACTAAACACATCCTTGACAACTGAATAACTTTGCTTGCACTGGGCTCTGACATAAATTTCACCTCTGGCCATTTGCTGTACTAGTACACCATGACTATAGCAAACCTTTGCTGCAGCTGCAAAATACTGAAAGGACCAACAAAGGTCAACCTTAATTTTTATACAAGGTACAGAAGGAAGATCGATCTGCTGGTGGGAGGGTGGCGAACCTTGTTTTTCTTTTTACAAGTACCACAAATATTGTAACTATTCACAAGATCCTCTACCTCCTCCTCAGTACCGGCCATCAGAACGTAATGAGAATCCTACGCTTTGTCATGAATGAACACAGGTGCCATTTATGGGCATTAGCAATGACCCAAGCCATGAGCTTTTCAGATGGGATCACTCTGTCTGCACACATCAAAATGCCATCTTCCACTGACAATCATCCAATGCTGTGGCAAATATTTGTAAGCCACGAAAGAGATTTCTTCAACAACCTTCCACAGCAAATTGCGACACTTCTTTCACACTCTGTCCTATTCAAACACTTCTCACCACTCTCTCTCTGAGATAGCTTGACACCCAAAGCTGCAACCAAACAAATCTACAAAGCATCCTCAGTTTTGCTCAATCATTCACCGTCACTTGGATATGTTGATAGTCAGCATGGCCATTTTTTCCCTTCATTATGTGTTCAATGTCAGACTGGTTTGCACTAACCTGTTGAATAATCTTGTGATATATGGTGTTAGGATAAAAAACAATCGTCTAACATAATGGAAAACCTTTCCCCCCATAGATACGTGCACATCTTTTCCACCACCTGCCAAAAAGCACACCTTTGACGCACGAGGATGAACCGGCGCTGATGGCTCACCCGCACGGAACCTGACTTCATAATCAAATTTCGAAATCCTTACTTCGGATCAGCCCATTGGAGGCAGATTTCAGTCTCCTCGTCTTTCTAGGATCACCAAAGTCTTAACACTGAGAGGTTTCTCTAATACAGACTTTTGAATCACAACATGGACCAGACCTTTTGTTGACACAAATTTTGCCTAAGGCGCTGTTATATTTACTTACCTTGCCCTGAAGAAGCCCATGTCTGGGCGAAACGCGTTGGCAGTATTGCACCTTGAACACATCACGAATATAAACAAAGAAATATAAGCAACGACGTGGACTCATTAATTTTTCATACTAGATATATATACTGTTGATAAATTCCTATAAATATTGCCTCTCATACCCCTGTGAATGTTATTGTGATTTATGGTCATATGGCAGCTGGCCATCTGAGGCGGGAAATATCATACCATTTTTTGTGACTTGTCTTGGCAGTGCAGTCCTCTAACCATGTACACTCTTCACTGCACTTCCTTTCGGTCTGAACTGCACCAAGTCCCACATTGCTAGCATCTACAGTCACACCGCATGGCAACATGGGGTCAAAAACACTCAACAAGTTAGCACTCACCACCTGCTCTTTGACTCATTTAAAAGCATGCTGATAATCCTTCCCCCAGTCAAACTCAACATTTTTTATGCATGTTGGTTACACACTTCACATGGGATGCATAATCAGGGATGAACCATGAATACAATTTTCATAACCCAAGCAAATACTTCAGTGCCACCTTATCGTTAGGTGGGGGCGCCTCTGTAATGGCCCATACTAAGACCTGGCGAGGGTCAATAGCCTTGTCAGAAACCACATGCCCAAGGTACTTGACTTTATTCTTTAGAAAATCATACTTCTGTCTTTCAACCACCACCCCTCTCTCCTGAAAAAACCTCAAAATCTTGTCCAGAATGCGATCATTCTCAGCATGATCTTTAGCATGAACCAAAATGTCACCTTCAAAAATAGCCACCCTTTTGAACATGTGATTCATTGTGTGCTGAACGACAGAAACAGCCGACGCCAAACCAAACAGCATGCAACAATTCTAAAACGTGCCAAAGGATGATGCAAAGACAGTGTAATGAGGGGACTCTTGTTCAAGTTCAACCTGATGGTATGCAAAGCTAGGTTCTGGCTTTGAAAATCGCTCTGACCGACCCAAGGTTGATAACAATTCACTAATGTTAGGAAGGTGATTTAAGTCCGTCCATATTTCCCTAATAAGGCAGCTGGGATCCACAAGTACCCTAAGCTCATTATTCCATTTGAGTGTGACCACCAAAGGCAACAACCACTGGAATGATTCAAGTAGTTCAATGATTCCTCTACTAAACAAACTGTCAAGTTTCCTCTCCAGATCATCTTGACTACTAAATGGTACAATTCGCATTTTATGTTATATTGGCATAGTTCCTTCCTTAATTTTAATCCGGTGCTTGAAACCTGTACTCTTCTTGAGCCCACCAGAAAACACCCTAGATACTTGCCAATTTCTCTTTGAAAAAAACTTCCTTCCTAATCATAGGACTTGCTTTCTTGCTCCAGGCCTTCAGACTGTTTCAAAAAGACTTTGGTGGTACCACCCCAAGATATTCAACCCCTTTACTGCTATATAAATCTTAATTTGGATTCTCTCTCTTTGAAGTAATGTATATCTTCACAAAACCCTATGTAATCAGTTTTTCTCCCTTCAAAGGGAACAGCCGCTCTCTGCCTAGTACTTCCAGTGCTGTGTTTATCCAGGTGGCATTGAAAAGATCTTCGGTGATCATTGTGATCCTTGTACCCAAGTCAACCAAAAGATGCAAAGTTTTATCACACCTTCCTTCATTTGTTAAACATTGAACTAGCAATAGATACCATCCCTTATTGGAGCTACTCTTTTTTCCACTTGTCTTGTGCTTTGGAATACTTTAGCAAAATGTCCAATTTTGTTACACAGTCTGCATCTGACCTACTTTACAGCACATGCCTTATCCCCTTTACCAGGTGTGTAGTACCCACACCTAAAAAAAATGTTTTTTGTGTAAACAAACTGTTTATGTTTGCCTCTTGGCCTTCACTTCTCTTTGTTTTATTCTCGCATTTACTGAACTCACAAAGTCAGCCTTCTTTTCATCAAGCTCTCTAACCGATTTTTGGGAATTCTCAACAGTGTTGGCAATATTTATTGTCTCCTCCAGCGTAGGATTTCCCAAGGGCAGGAGTTCCTGTTGAATGCTTTTGTCAGTGTAGAGTGAAATGGTCTGATTCCTTACAAGGTTTTCGACAAAGTTCTTAAGTTGTCAGCTACTAATCTCCGAAAGGATGCTATATATGTGTCAACATTTTCTCCTTGATTTGTACTCTGTGACAAAACTTGTATGTTAACCCTTTTGCTGCTAGGCCTTTCACCCGTGCTAAGCCTTTTTTGACTATTTGGGGTAGTTTGCGCTTAGGCCCCTGTAACTTTTTGTCCACGTAAGGTATCCATACCAATTTTGCATCCTTTTCATCCAACATCCTGAGGATTTTAAGGGTATCCAGGGATTTTGGATACCCCTGGAGGGCCCCCAGAAATTAGCCAAAATACAGCAAAAAAAAGATTTTTAAATGAGGAAAAAGTGCTGCAGAAGAAAGCGTCTGGTTTTTCCCCTGCAAATGGTTTGTGGTGCTGAAATCACCATCTTTCCAGCTTTCAGGGACAGGCAGATTTTTGTCAGAAAACCAAAATTTTCTAAACAGTTTTGGCATTTTACTGGGACAAAGCCTATTTTCACTATTTTTGTGCTTTTAGCCTCCTTCCAGTTAGTGGTAGAAATGGGTATGAAAACAATAATGCTATACATTTCCGAAAAGTAGACAGAATTCTGAATTTAGCAAGGTGTCATTTGTGTATATCCTTCAAGGTTTTCCTATAGAAACTAACAGTTGAGAGGGCATGGCGTGGAACGTCAAGATGGCGGTCGCACTTTGCGAGTGCTCTGGACCCCTCCGTCATCCGCTCTGCAATGCGTCGACATCACTGCCCATCCTCTCCTCTAATCCGCTGTCTGCCCCTACACAACATTCCCTGCGACCTGCCCGGGTCGGAGAAACACCATAGAACTCACCGTGGTGGCGGAATTGGCGTTGATCCCTGAATAGCCCTGAGCCAAACCCCATTGGGTTGTAGCCTAGACCTGGACGCTGGTGCCTGCTGCCCACCGGCCTCCCTGCGGGAAAGCATCCCATCACAGCTGAACCTGGTAGTTGTGCTGGAGGCTGGACTGCTGTATTGAGGCAGTGGACGACTACTGGACGAAGGCCGGGAGAAGGTGACGTCCGGAACTGCAGGCCCATGCACTCTGTGTCCTGAGGGCCGAGGACCGGGACCCCGCTCTGAGCCGGCTCTCGTGGTCTGGTGCGTAAGCCCAGACCTGCGCGACCATACTGAGCCCCCCGCTGGTAGCAGACCATGGAGAGACGGCAGCGGTCCTGAGCAGCAGGGATCCCCGGTGGGGCCTCTTCCCACACTCCGACACTGAGAGCCTGTGCACCGGAGAAGTCCTTACGACCCGGACTGCAGCTACGGTAGGTCTGGGTGTGAGACCGAACCCTACAGACGCTCACCGGCCTGAGCGGGAGACTCCGATTTTTCTAGCGCAACGGATGGATGCGCCCGCCAACCGAGCCCCAGGATACGCAGTGAATCGGGCGAGCAGCATCACACGGAGGCAGAGGCGCAACTAGAGCCAAATTTGGGGGGGGGCTAAGAAAAATTTCGGGGGGAGCTGAATCTTCTAAGCCATAGGCAGAGTGGAGCTGCAGGGGCTCTTAGAAGGGGTGAAAAAACAGCGAGGCCTCATTAACATGCAAACGGTCTTTTAAAGACCTGTAAAGTGCTCGGGTGCGGCTGTGTGTGCGCCGGGAAGCTGTCTCATCCCGGGCTGCCACACACGACGGGGGGGGCTGAAGCCCTGTGAGTCCAATGGCTGTTGCGCGCCTGCACGGAGGTGAGGAGGCCCATCCCACCTTGAGGCTGCTAAACCTGCTGCGGGTGCGGCCGAGGTCCCCATAACCCCGAGACAACCTACTTTGCCCCCCTCGGGGGCGATCGGTTGTTGGGATCGAGCAGCGGAGACCACAAGCGGGGTTACCCCCACCCCTCCACTATCCCAGCGCCTGGATTGCCGCCCTGAGACATCGCAGACCCTGCGAGGGAGACGGCCCTGAGGTGCACGCTGTTCTGCACATCCATAACCCGGCTGGCATTGGGAGAGTGCTGCGATGGCTCATATTCCCGGCCCCAAAACCCCCTGACTCCCACTAGCAAGAGACATCCATTCATCCACCTATGGGGCAGCGGCGCCTGAGCGGCTGTGGTGGGGGGACCGGCTGCTGGATCGCGTGGTGGTCTGGAGGAGCCCCGCCCCCTCCTGCCGAGTTGGACCCCGCTCTCCAGGCACCAATTGAAAGATCCTAAACCTTAATGGAGCCCTGCGGTCGACCAGAGACGTACGTCTGCCGGATCCGGGGCAGGCTCTTGCTGTGCAGCCCCCTGTGACCTGTATGTTGTTGCTGGCCTCCCCCACAGGAAATCTACGCAGGTCAAACCCGACCAGGAGCTGCCAGGTGCCGGACCTGGGACAGAGAGCACCGGGTCCGGTGGGAGGGCGAGCTGGGCCCCCGAGGTGGAGGGACAGAGGTGGTGGTGCCTCACAGCAGCCCCTACGACGTGGAACTCACAACTGGTTCTCAGGAGCCCTTCCTGAATCAGAGGTTGTGAGGCGCCCGAGGCTTCAGTTGCTGGCCAGCCTACTGGGCCCTACCTGATGCAATAATTCTCTTGGATGAGAGCCATACCTCCATTTGAACCCCAGCCTGAATCCCATGATGTATCACGCCATCACCGGCCCAGTGGACGTCCAAAATGGGAAGAGACTGGTCTCCCAAGGCATCCACCAACCAAACCCAGACCAAAATGGACCAATATACTACAAACGAACCAGACCCGGTTGAGGGGACGACTGGAGGCCTAACCCTCCCGGGGGCCGACGTCGCCACCATCCTACAGGCTATCAGCGAGTCCCAGACCTCGGTGATGAACAAAATTGGGGAGGTTCGGGTGGACATGGCTCTGATTCACCAAGACCTACGCAAAGCTAAAGCTCGCTTCTCGGAGGTGGAGTCCCGCGTCTGCTGCTGAAGACAACATCTGCTACTTGAAGGAGCAAGTAACCCAATTACGAGCTCATACTACTGAATTACTCAAAAGGGCTGAAGATGCAGAGAATCGGCCGCGGCGCAACAAACTGCAGGCATCCTTGAGAGCTGGCTAACTTCATGGATGCCCAAGAACATACTGTTGCCATGGTCTGCTATGGTGCGGGTCCATCGTTTCCTTGCTCCTAACCCTCCACTCGAGGCCCCACACCACCCTATCATTGCCCGTATTCTGAACTTTAAAGATAGAGATGCTATCCTGAACGCAGCCCGGGCTCAAGGCTCCCTAAAGTTCCAAAACCAGACAATTACGATTTTCCCAGATTACACTAGAGAGGTTCAAGCCCAGTGGTGCTCCTATACAGAGGTTAAACAGAAACTCCATACTTTGGGCCTCCAGTATAGACTCCTCTTTCCAGCTCGTCTCTGTGTTGTGTTCCGAACCAAACGCACTTCTATAAATCACCACAATCCGCCTGGACCTGGCTAACGGAGGAACGACCTCTCCGGCCCCGTTCCACATCCTCACCTGGATCGTCCAAATTGCACGCAGCTGGTCCGCTACCCCCCAAACAACACAGGAGGCTTACACAGTCACACAGAGGCTGAGGACCACGTAAGGGGACTACCGCATCACCCGATGGGGCAGCCCGGACACCTGAAGACACCACCGGGCCGGAGAGCCCCGCACCACCACCAAGAGGGATCGACAGCCAGCCTGTCCTCCGCACGGAGTCCTTCCAAGACTATAGACCCAACATCAGCAGACTCTGACCTTTCTAGAAGCTCTACGATTTGAGGCTCCATGCCACCACCGAATGGCAAAACCGGAGGGTCCAATGAGGAAGAGACAAGAGTAACACTTCCTGCGGCAGTGGAGAACATAGAGACAACTGTCAAAACTAATAAGTACATCCGACAACATGGAGGGGTCCACCACGCAATCCTCATCAGAACGTTTTAGTTTACTCTGACCAGTTATGTTTTCCTTTGCAGGGATTACAGATGCTTCCATTTCAGAAGTATAGGGTGGGGTGAGGCGGGGGGGAGGGTTGGGACCATTGTCTTTCGTTTCATTTTATGTTGGGATTTACCACTGTTCCCCTTTTTCACTGTTTACAGCACCTCAACACTTAACCATCACTCAAGCGCCACAATCACGCGCCCCACTGGGTGAAGAACGCAATCGCGTTACCTCACAGAACCACACAATTCCCTCGGGGTCTCAACATCCGGTCTTCCCTTCGCCCCATACTCCGGGCATGACATGAACACTCACTTGTCTTGGAACATAAATGGGCTGCTTGACCGCATTAAACGAACTGCAGCCCTCAAATATGCCCAGAGACACGCTCCAGATATACTTATGCTCCAAGAGACCCACCTCCTGGGTACTAAGTGCCCCTTCCTGGAAAGATATGGCTTTGAATGGGTGTGGCACAATGGGTTTGAGTGAGGGTCCTGAGGGGTTGCAATCCTGCTACGCCGAGGCCTTCCATACACGCCCAAGCACATCACTACAGATCCCCAGGGCCGATTCATTAGCCTGACCGGGACGTTAGAAGGGGCCATTCTTAACTTAGTATCCATATATATCCCACCAGCTACGCTCGCTTCCTCTCTGCATCACCTCACCGACATTATTACAGCTTTGCCCATGGGCCAGACGGTGATAGGAGGGGTCTTTAATGCAGTCATGGCCCCCCAGTTTGACATGACTGGCACACCCACTCCCACTAGAATAACAAATGCCAAGAAGCTGGTCGAGTGGGCAGCTGCCCTAGGTCTATGTGATGTCTGGAGAATCTGGAACCCCCGTAGTTCTCAATATACTCATACTTCGGCGGCACATCACACGCGCTTACAAATTGACATGGTCCTCATGCCTGCCTCTGACTGCCAAAGGGTATCAGGAGTTGCTATCCTACCCCGGGGAATCTCAGGTCACTCAGCAATGCTTTTACACCTAGATGAAACCCCTGACGCACCCCGCCCAGTATGGCGACTAAACGCCTGGTTCTTTCAGGATAAGGAGGTCAAGAAAGAGATAGGGTGGAACTGCGTCAATACTTCCTTACTAATCTGTACCCTCCCCATGCACTCTCTGGGAGGAAAGTAAGGCTACTATCCGAGGCATTGCCAGAGGCCAGTTTCAAGAACGCCGGCTACCCCAGACCAGTTGACTAACCCTTCCTGAGGCGCAGGCGAAACAACTGGAAACAGTCACAAAAAAGCCCCCAGGCGACCAGACAACTCGTGGCCATACGCGAAGAAATTAAACACATCTCCCTAGAATCAGCCAAGATGCTGTGGCACTCCTCGGTAGCCCGAGTGTACAGATGGGGCAACAAAAACGGGAGGCTGCTCCACAGCCTAGTCTCCTACCCCTTTGCCAATCGAATCATCCCCGAAGTCCAGGATCGTTCGGGGGTCACAAAACGCAGGTCACCTGCAATTGCACAGGCCTTTGCAGACTACTACGCCCGTCTATACTCCGCTTGCAAACCTGAAGCTCGCCTCCCGGAAATACTCCATCAGGCAGGCATCCAACACCCCTGCCTTGTGGAGTCCGAGGCTACTGACCTCAATCTCCCCTTCACCTCGGAAGAAATACACAACGCAATCTCCTCATTCAAAGCCGGGAAAACACCAGGGCCGGACGGTCTCCCACAGGTGTACTACGTCACCTATCGAGACCTGCTAGTTCCCCACCTTGTTCAATTGTACCGGCATGTTGCAGAGACAGGGTTCTTTACCCCAGAAACTGATGTGGCAACCATAGTGATGATCCCTAAAACCCAAGCGCCCTCCACCTCCTGTGCGGATTACCGCCCATTTCCTTGATCAACACCAAGGTGAAGATCTACACCACGATACTAGCCCAGCGCTTGCGTCCGCTTCTGAGCAAACTAATTCACCCAGACCAATGTGGCTTCAGGCCAGCACGTAGCACTAGACACTGCCTGCGACGCCTCCACCTGCCTCTGGCACATCGTCGACATCTCACCCCTTACCTAACGATCCTCCTTGTCGATTTTGAAAAAACCTTTGATACCGTGGACTGGCTTTATCTGGAGGAAGTCCTAAAGATGATGGGCTTGGGGCAGCAATTTAGACGCATAATCCAAGTCCTCTATTCCAACCCCAAAGCCAAGGTACTCACCAACGGAGCCCTGTCAGAGGAGTTCGCCATCAAGAGATGCACGAGACAAGAGTGTCCCCTCTGACCCCTCTTATTTGCACTGGAGATGGAACCTCTAGCATGCCTCATTCGGTCGGACGACCTGATTAAAGGATTAAAGGATGGGCTTGGGAGAGCCACCACATCAACAAAATCGCCCTATATGCGGACGTTGTCCTGCTTTTCCAGGCGGGCCCGGCCACCTCTGGCCCACGATGCCTGCAGACCCTCTAAACCGTTGAGGGAGTCTCAGGGCTCCGGCTCGACCCAGCAATGTTGACCATAGTAGCACTTCATCCCTCCAGGGAATGCTTTGACTGGAAAGCATCCAGCCCTATCAGGTGACAATCCTTAAAATATCTAGGGATATGGTTTGCCCTCTTTCCTGAACTGGAATGGGCGCTCAATATTACCGCACTGGTTAAAAGAACCAAAGAAGACCTTAAGCGATGGCAGACCCTGACGCTCAACCCTCTGGGGCGGATGGCCCTGTTCAAAATTATGATCCTTCCCCGCTTCCTTTATATTATCCAAAATACTTCCTTTCACCTCCCGCGCAGCTGGTTCAGGGAGGTGGACAGTATGGACATGAGATTCCTGTGGGGGGGAGGGTGAGACAACGCACCGCCCTTGCTCGATGTCGGATTCCACCCTTTGACAGCGGCATGGGTATGACTGACCTACACCTATACTATATAGCTAGCCGAATTCTGGTCCTACAAGACTGGTTTACATGGGGGTAGTCTGACCCGACCTACAAAATAGAACTTAGAGACATGGACTTTCCCCAGATTCAAGCATTCCTATATGGAAGCCCAAAACCCAAAGCAATACCGGCGATCACTAGAGCGGTCCTTGTGGCCTGGCGTACGGCTCTCTGACACACACATTGGAACCAGAAACTGAGCCAACAGACACCTCTCTGGCACAGTGGGTGGCTAGGAGAGGTAGCGTCACTCACAGGATTTACACAGTGGGACCACATTGGCATTGGCATATCACTGCTGGGAGATATTTGGGTGGGAGACCACATCAGATCTTTCCAAGATTTGCAAGAGCACTACAATCTCCATACCTCCCAATTTTATAAATAACTGCAACTACGTCTTGCCCTGGGCCCGCACATCTCCTCAGGTACAACGCTCCCCGAATTAAGCCCACTAGAAGCTCAGGTCATGATGGGTAACCAAGGGAAAAGCGGGGTGTCCCGGATATACCGTACCCTGATCAACAATGGCCCGGCATCACTCACCCCGCTCCGTACCCAATGGGAGGGATAGTTGGGCCCCCTGGACGATAAAGACTGGTGCGACACCCTCATGGCCCCTAAAACCATTGCAACCTCGGCCAGACTCCGCATAATTCAACTATACTACTTACACATTGAAAATCTTAGCCCAGAACGCCTCCATAAAGCGGGCCTATGCCCCTCTCCGAACTACACACGTTGTCGCCACAAACCGGCAGACTTCTATCACATGACCTGGACTTGCCCACGCCTGGCCTCATACTGGCCCGAGATAGAGTCCAAACTCACACACATCCTGGGCTGGCAAATACCCCACGATGCCATACAACTTCTACTGGGGGTCATGGACGGCCTAGACGGGTCCCGATCAGATAAGGTTTTCCTGGGAACAGCCATCACAGTAGCCAAACGTGATATCACTGCCACATGGGCACAACCCAAACCCTGAAGTGTAGCCAGGTGGCGTCGGGGAGTGGACTGGTGTGCCGCACAAGAGAAGCCCCTATTCGAGGCCTGGGATTGCCCAGCTACGTACCACAGGGTATGGGGTACATGAACGGACCAAATTGACTGATTATTATTGATCCCGTTGATGTACATGAATGTATATCTTGTAAGTGGAGGTGGTGGAGTGAAATACGTACCTGCTTCTCATTTACTGCAAAAGTGTCCTGCGTTGCCAATAATAATGTGGTCAAAGGAGTCCAGCTTCTTCTGCTACAGTTGTGTATAAAAAAAAAACAGTTGAAATAAACAAATATTGAAATTGAGTTGAAAAAACAGCCATTTGTGCCAACATTTTCACCTGTAACTTCTTCTAGCTATGGCAGAGTTTTGAAAGCAATATACCGTTATGTCGCTAGACCCTTCTGATTGTGGTGATATATAGGACTTGTAGGTTCACCAAGAATCCGAGGTACCCAGGGCCAATAATTGATCTGCGCCTTGCAACGGGTTTGCATTGTGTACCGGGTATATGTCCATTCATTTGGTGAAATATAAAGAGTGAAAAATAGATATCAAGGACATCCATGTATTTCCGAAATGGGAACAAAATATAGAGTTTAGAAGCAGTAGTTATTTGCACATCTCCGAAATTGTGAGTACCCATACTAGCATGTGAATTAGAGGACATTTTTCAAAGTCACTTCTTTTTTACACATTGGCTAACATTTGGAGGGCAGAAATGTATAGAAATAGGTAATATCACTTAATCAACAATTCTGTGTTCCCCTAAGTCTCCCGATAAAAACGGTACCTCACTTGTGTGGGTAGGCCTAATGCCTGTGACAGGAAACGGCCCTAAATACGACATGGACGTATCACATTTTTCTAGTGAAAACTCACCCTTTTTTGCAATGTGCCTAGCTGTGTAATTTGGACCCTTGCTCAGCCGGAAACCTAGCAAACCTGTACATTTTTTAAAACTAGACATCCTGGGAAATCCAGGATGGAGTGACTTGTGTAGCTCTCACCAGGTTCTGTTACCCAGAATCCCTTGCAAACCTCAAACTTTGTCCAAAAAAAAAACATTTTACTCACATTTCTCTAATGGAAAGTTCTGGAATTTGCAGGGAGCCATAAACTTCCACCCACCCAGTATTTCCCCAAGCCTCCCAATAAAAATGGTACCTCACTTGTGTGGGTAGACCTAGACTCTGCAACAGGAAACGGCCCAAAAAGCAACTTGGGTATATCACATCTTTCCAGTGGAAACAGACTTTTTTTGCAATGTGTCTAGCTGTGGATTTAGGACCCTAGCTCAGCCGCCAACTGGGGAAAACTAGCAAACCTGTACATTTTTTAAAACTAGCAATCCTGGGAAAACCAGGATGGGGTGATTAGTGTGGCTGTCACCAGGTTCTGATACCCAGAATCAGGGAGCCACAAACGTCAACCCGCCCAGCATTCCTCCAAGTCTCCAGATAAAAACGGTACCTCACTTGTGTGGGTAGACCTAGTGCCCGCGACAGGAAACAGCCTAAAATACTATGTGGGCACATCACATTTTTCCAGTCAAAACAGACCTTTGGACCTTAGCTCAGCCGGCACCTAGGGAAACCTAGAACACCTGTACATTTTTTTAAACTAGATACCCAGGGGAATCAAGGATGGGGTGACTTGTGTGGCTCTCATCAGGTTCTGTTACCCAGAATCCCTTGTAAACCTCAAACTTTGTAAAAAAAAAAAAAAACAGTTTCCTCCATTTTCTGTGATGGAAAGTTCTGGAATCTCCAGGGAGCCAAAAACTTCCACTAACCCAGCATTTCTCCAAGTCTTCCGATAAAAATGGTACCTCACTTGTGTGGGTAGGCCTAGTGCCCATGACAGGAAACGGCCCAAAATACAACATGGGCACATCACATTTTCCCAGTGAAAACTGACCCTTTATTCACAAACGGCCTAGATATGGATGTTGACCCTCGCTAACCCGGCACCCTGGGAAATCTAGCAAGCCTGTACATTTTTTAAAACTAGACACCCAGGGGAATCCAGGATGGGGTGACTTGTGTTGCTCTCACCAGGTTCTGTTACCCAGAATCCCTTGAAAGCCTCAAACTTTGTAAAAAAAAAAACATTTTCCTCAATTTTCAGTGATGGGAAGCTCTGGAATCTGTGGGGAGCCACAAACTTCCACATGCCCTGCATTCCCCAACTCTCTCGATAAAAATGGTACCTCTATTGTGTGCGTAAGCCTAGTGCCTGTGACAGGAAACGGCAGGGAGGGGGTCACGCGAGGGGTGGGGTGTAAGAAATAAAATATTACAAAAAAATAACTTACCTGGATCCACCGGTCGCCTCCCGCTTCGCGCCTTCTATCCTCTTCCTGCTCCCAGCAGCCCCTGGGGCAGACTCCCATCCAATCCCCGTGCTGCAGAGCAGCGTGGGGATTGGCCTGAGCGGGCTGGAAAGACACTCCATTCAGACCAGGGAGTCTGTGGGGTTTCTCCAGCCCGGCCGTTCAATGCAGCTGAGCTGTAGAAACCTATGTGTGCATGTGTGTTTTGACTAGCCTGAGGCGGCCGGCCAAACACATATGCACACTTAGGGAGTGTACATAGCACTCCTCCTTACATGCCTTGGCCTCGCCACTCACAACAGCGCTGTCTCAGAGCTAGCAAATGAAAAATAAAACAATGCTAGAACATTGTTTTATTTTTCATATGCTGGCTCTGGGGCGACGCTCCTCCACCATTGCGGAGGAGCCACTGCTGCCAGTACCCCACTCTATCCTTCCCCTCATTACACCCAAGCGCCATAGACCACACAAAAAATTCAAATAGCATCCTTATACCCTCGTATAAATATATCCCACTGACGACCTCATACTCTCAAAATACCAATGCACACTCTGTAGTGATCCATGCTCCAGATATTGCAGATCTTGAGGCACTCATCACAGGAGCATGTTTCACTTCCTCACCCTGGAGCATCCTAGACATTCTTTTTCCCATAGGCTACAGCATCCCGTGTGCGGACTGTGCTCATAAGAAGGAACAAGGCCTTGCCAGCATCAATAAGTCCCACCTGGTCCTGCCCCCATAGCATGCAAACAATACTCAACTCCATGGATCACCTTCCATGCCATTCTGTGCAACAAGACACACCTTACTCAGTCTCATCAACACTACCAATGTGGTGCAGCATGTCCCCAATTAATACATTCCAAGTACATTTCCTGAACTTCGTCTTCTCAACATCATCAACCTTCAATGCAAGCCTTCTCTTCCCCTAGACTGGATTGACCACTTCATCATCCCCATCACCCTGCTCGGCATCCAAACAACACATGAATGTCAACTGAAAAGAGAACAACAAACCTTCATATCCTTCATATACTTATCCACAAACAGCCTAAAGTTCATACTCATCAATCACTCTTCCACCTCCCTGTCTACCATCAAAACTCTTCTGAACAACTTCAACACATGTCTGGAAAACCATGTGAACACCCGCTCAAACCAAAACAAACCAAGCCCTTCAGCACCACAGGATTCCAAATAACTCCCTGACAACAAATGCTTCATCTGAAGACAACAAAGAAAATGGAAGAAAGAACCCGGATGACCTCTCACAATGGAGAAACCTCTGCTCAACACACAGACAACTTCTCATATTAGACAAAGCTAAGTCCTTCATGAACTCTGTCTATAAACCTGGCAAACGAAGCAAAACAGTCTTCAAAATTATGAAACACTGAACCAACTCCCTGCCTGCTGCTACTGTCACTCTCCACACTCCATGGACAAGTGACCCTTCTTCAGTGAAAAAATACTGAGGATATGGCAGCACACTGACAACATCAAACCTGCTACTCCTCTGACAACCACTCCTTCGTACTGCATCCCACAATGGTTATCTTTCAAACCCTTATTTCCCAAAGACCTCAGCAATATCCTGAACTCCCTCAAAGCCACCACTTCTGAAGATGACAGCTTACCCTTATCTTACATCAAAGACCTCTCTGGATAAACCCCTACTCACCATTGTCAATGCCTTTCTCACTCAAGGCCTCTTCTTTGAAGCTCTCAAGACAGGTCTTATCCTCCTACCCAGAAGAAATCCGTACTTTACCCAGCCCAGACACCAACTTCTGGCCCATCACTCATCTACCCTTCACCAGTAATTTCATTGAAAAAGCAATCTATGCGTAATGTCAAGATCACATCAATGCCAACCATCTCCTGCACAGCTCTCAATTCTTCAGGTCAGAACTAGGACATTAATTTGGAGGCCTCAACTGTTGTGCGGAGCTCCTTTCATGTTAGTTGAGGACAGACAATCTATTTAAGGGGTGTCCTTTATTCCCCGGTCTCCTTGGTTCTGACAACTGATGCCACTCATGTGATGGGAGTTCATCTCGATACTCTGTCATCCCAGGGATATTGGTCTCCTTCTGAGGCTTTGCAGTCTTTCAACTGGTATGTGCTCAGTGCTATTCTAAAAACTACCTCGAAACACGTGTCCAGGGATGGCTAACGCGACACTTACTTTCACCTAAAACTTTGGCACAGGCGTATTCGCCGTCGCTACTTCATGGAACACAATTCCTTGGGGTAACACGCTGGTAGGACGAGCAGAGTGCGGCCAATCGGATTTTTTGTATTAAGGCTCCTTTGATCCGGTTGGGCTGACGAGCCCTGGACCAGCACCTGCGCGCCATGAGTGGTACTTTACCTGAGAATACTTTTTTGGCAGTCTACGCGGCAACCCCACACACATACCTACTTCCTGCTGACGAGAGGCAACTACCTCGAAACACGTGTCCAGGGATGGCTAACGCGACACTTACTTTCACCTAAAACTTTGGCACAGGCGTATTCGCCGTCGCTACTTCATGGACCACAATTCCTTGGGGTAACACGCTGGTAGGACGAGCAGAGTGCGGCCAATCGGATTTTTTGTATTAAGGCTCCCTTGAGCCGGTTGGGCTGACGAGCCCTGGACCAGCACCTGCGCGCCATGAGTGGTACTTTACCTGAGAATACTTTTTTGGCAGTCTATGCGGCAACCCCACACACATACCTACTCCCTGCTGACGAGAGGCAACTACCTCGAAACACGTGTCCAGGATGGCTAACGCGACACTTACTTTCACCTAAAACTTTGGCACAGGCGTATTCGCCGTCGCTACTTCATGGACCACAATTCCTTGGGGTAACACGCTGGTAGGACGAGCAGAGTGCGGCCAATCGGATTTTTTGTATTAAGGCTCCCTTGAGCCGGTTGGGCTGACGAGCCCTGGACTAGCACCTGCGCGCCATGAGTGGTACTTTACCTGAGAATACTTTTTTGGCAGTCTACGCGGCAACCCCACACACATACCTACTCCCTGCTGACGAGAGGCAACTACCTCGAAACACGTGTCCAGGGATGGCTAACGCAACACTTACTTTCACCTAAAACTTTGGCACAGGCGTATTCGCCGTCGCTACTTCATGGACCACAATTCCTTGGGGTAACACGCTGGTAGGACGGGCAGAGTGCGGCCAATCGGATTTTTTGTATTAAGGCTCCCTTAATCCGGTTGGGCTGACGAGCCCTGGACCAGCACCTGCGCGCCATGAGTGGTACTTTACCTGAGAATACTTTCTTGGCCGTCTACGTGGCAACCACACACACATACCTACTCCCTGCTGACGAGAGGCAACTACCTCAAAACACGTGTCCAGGGATGGCTAACGCGACACTTACTTTCACCTAAAACTTTGGCACAGGCGTATTCGCCGTCGCTACTTCATGGACCACAATTCCTTGGGGTAACACGCTGGTAGGACGAGCAGAGTGCGGCCAATCGGATTTTTTGTATTAAGGCTCCCTTGAGCCGGTTGGGCTGAGGAGCCCTGGACCAGCACCTGCGTGCCATGAGTGGTACTTTACCTGAGAATTCTTTTTTGGCAGTCTACGCGGCAACCCCACACACATACCTACTCCCTGCTGACGAGAGGCAACTACCTCGAAACACGTGTCCAGGGATGGCTAGCGCGACACTTACTTTCACCTAAAACTTTGGCACAGGTGTATTCGCCGTCGCTATTTCATGGACCACAATTCCTTGGGGTAACATGCTGGTAGGACGAGCAGAGTGCGGACAATCGGATTTTTTCTATTCTAAAAAGCTGTTCTGTTCTGTGAAGTTGAAGTATCAGCCTCTTCTGGTGAGGACCGTCAATCAGGTGTCAGCTGAATACATTAACCTCCAGGCTGCCCAGGTCTCTATCACTAGATAAGGCAACTGAGAGAAATTATGCTTGATGAAGGCCCATTTGCTGTCCCTGTAAGTGGTTTATACTCAAGGATGAAGAACAGCTCTTGGTTGTCAATCAGCATTCTGTGGCTTAATATTGTCTGGGGACCCTCTGTTGTATAATGTTTTCTCCCTAGGGATGTGTTTCTTTCTTTTTTCTGCGCTGTGACTCTTTATTCCCAGGTTTGCAATGTGAATGCTCTCCCTCTCTCTTCGACCTAAGGGCTCCAATATACTTTTCTGACCATTTCTTTTCGGTCTTGGGTGCTGATGAATGTCCAACTGAGGATGGAGGATCTGGTTTCTCCAGTGAGGTCGGAGTGCTATCTCCGAACCCTTCCCCTCCTCGCCGCCTCACTTTCTCCCAGACGATACTCTCTGCCAGCTTCGTCTAAGGGTTTGGAGTTTGAGGCTAATATTTTTGGGATCCTGCTTTGGCTCTTCAGTGAGATATTCATTCCAAAACCTTGCAATTATATGGTAAGCATTGAAACCAGTGTCTATCCTGGTATTCTTCTCTGGGCCTGCACCTAGAGGATTGCGATCCATTATGTATTTTTGACTTTCTTTAGGACATGCTTCTTTCAGGTCTGGCTGTTTCTACACTCAAGGTCCAAAGAGCAATAATTAATGTTTGTAGTTCTTCCTAATGGGGAAATTGTCTTTGACATCCCTCCGTGTTCTTGGTTCATGCATCTTGTCTTATGTTCTATGTTAAAAGACCTGTTTATCTTTCTCAGGAGTCCCACATTCTATAAGTAATAGAGTTGTGTTACTTCGAGTAGCTGGCTTTTGGAGTGTGTCTTTGCCTATAAAGATACATTTAAACTACTTTTGGCTTTGTGTCACATTTTGGCAACAAGTTTCCTTCTGGTAAGCTGACTGCCCAAGCAGTTGGTGCATCAAGAAGACACTTTCACAGTTGTCCGATATTGTGAAAATTGGACATGTTGATATTCCTGCATCCTGGCCATCACCTCTGATGCAACAACCAAAGAAAAAAAAAGTGTTAATATGTGAAAAAGAAAGATTGTGCATATTTTAAAACAAAACAATAACTTATATTCGGAAGGTAAAGATTGCTTATGTGGATGTAAAACTCATATGGAACAGGAATTGTGACAAAACATAACAGGGTGAATTTGTTTTCAGACTAGGGCAAGGTAGTCTGCTTAGAAAAAAATACAGAATCAGCAGAACAAACTCAAGGCTTCACTGTGCAAAAGTAGAAATGACTGAAGCATGAGAAGTCGATCAAGGTTGTACTTTTATACAAAATTGGAACTGTTAAATAGACAAAAACAAAGGGAGCTGTATCATTTTGCAGCTTTTGACTATGAGGGCCTTGGATGTGCATCCTTTGAGAAAGACAAGGATGGCCTATTGAGCAGACACCAGACACCCAGGGGTGAACCCGAAGCCTCAGCAGTCTCAGTGTTGACCTTTTTCATTTAAACCCTTTACCCTTTAACATCGCTATTAAGGTAGAGTTTCTGGGGGGTGTTCTTATGGAGCAGAGGGTTGGTGGGATTCCGCTTCACTCCTGCTAATATCAACAACAAAAAAAAGTTAGTGGACCATGTTTTGACTGTTGCATCAAAGGAGTTCAGGAGGATGTGAGAATTACAGGAGTCTAGCAATTATCTCATCTCTTCAGGTCAACGGCAATGTGTGCAGACAACAGTAACCAGCGATCGGAGGATCAGCACAACACTGTGTCCTTCGCTGCTTAAAACGTCCTCGTTAAGGATGGTGGGGGGTTGGACATGTGGTTTAAGGTCAAGAAGAGGAATTTGATTTTGGGCAATGGATTTTGTCTGGTGTGCAAGACGGTTGTTTCAAGCTAGTGCTGTTCACTACAGCGCGAGAAACTGTGTGCACAATCCCCGATGTGTGGCACAAGCAGTACCCTCTTAACAGCATTATAGGCCCCCGGCGAAGCAGTGATGCAGGTGGCTCCCAGTCAACGTCAGAGGGACCATCACGCAGGCCCCCGTCCCCAGCAGGCTGGACTACAGGAACACTCTCTATATAGAAATCACTGCATGCCTCCTTCAGAGACTACAGACAACACAAAACTCATCTGCATGAGTCATCCTTGACCTCCCCAGACGGAGCCATATCACACCCCACCTCCAGAAGCTATACTGGCTCCCAATTCAGACGAGATGCCAGTTCAAGATGTTGACACACGCATATAAAGCCGTGCACAGCGAAGAACCAGCAGGCATCAATAAATGCATGACTTTCCACCAACCAACCCGACACCTACAATCTGCCTCCATCTTCCTCGCAGACTTCCCCTGAATCCGCGGAAGCAACAGCGGAGAACGCTCCTACTCATACCTGGCAGCCAATGCTTATTTCCCCTGCACCTCAGGCCCGCCTCATCCCTCCGATAACTCAGGAAAGAACTCAAGCCCTGGCTGTTTGAATGAACAGATGACCACAAAGGAGTAAGCAACCCCAGCGCCTTGAGACCCTCACGGGCGATTTGCCACACTTTACAAATCCTTGATTGGTTGATTGCAGGTGATTAGGTCATGTAACCAATCCGTATGTGTTTTTCCATACCAAGCCATTGCCACTCTATGCTTGGCTAAGAGTAGTACCATCGCCACATGTGAATAGTAGACAACACCATTTTGACATATCCTAGCAGGGCAAGCTCTGGGTCCAGATTCATCAGAACATTCAACATGTCAGCAGTGGTTCTAAAGATTTCCTGCCAATAGCAAAAAATGTGGGTCCATGCACAAGCTAAATGGAAGAAGTCTGACCACTGTGCCCCACATCTCAGGCAACTATGAGGCATGGCCTCATCAATCTTGTATTGTCTGTCTGGTGTGATGCATACCAGGTGGAGAAATTTATAATGTAAAAGTTTATGGCGGTGGTTGAGCGAAATCAATTATGTTTGTGCACTGCAAAATGCCCATTTGGCCTCCACTATCTAGCTGCCAAGCTCTCTCAAAGGTCTGTTTTTGGGAAGTCCCACCCATGAACCCTGTACCATAGTATAGAGTTTAGAGGCCCGTCTAGTGGCATCGGTGGATGTTATGACCTGGTTCAGTTCCTGAGGCTCCAGTGGAAATCCAGGGATGGTCTCCTGTATTTCTGAGCTGTAAGGAAATAGGTCTCTAAGTGGGGGACCTCGAACCCTACTTCACATATGGGAGGGGGCGGTATCCCAGTGAAGGCAGGGTTGTTTGTCAGTCATTATCAGTAGGAATGTGCAAAGGGAACGGAACAGGGAAATTGTTCAATATTATAAGGATATGAGGAATAAGTGCAAAAACCTGGGCAATACAATTTATTTTACAAGAGCCACCCATCTCACCATGGACACTGGCAATTGTATTGAAGTGTCTACCTGGCTTTTGAACCTGGTCATACCCGGCCCGTAATTCATCCTAACTTTCACCTCTCTGTCCCTGTGTATATATGTTTCCAGATATTTGACTGATTCTGCTGCCCAGGAGATCGGGTACTCCATTACTGGCATGGTGACATTGTCTGTTGGGTGACTATCTCCTTCTGGTCCAATTAATCTGGATTCCAGAATATTTCCCAAATTTCATACCTTCTTGGATGAGGGGGACAAATGGTCAGTAGGGCAGCTGACGAGAAGAAGGATATTGTCCATATACATTGACAACAGTATACAGCCCTCAAAGAGTCACGGCAATAATGGCAAAAGTGTCGGGAACAGAGGTCCTAATGGATGGCAAATGGCTCCATGTAATGATCAGGGGAGAGATAGATAGATCCAGATACGTCAGTCTTTGGTTGGCACTGGCGGCAGGTATGCAAAACAAAATATCTCCAGAAACTGGGGTGCGCCCCAACCCCCATCAGTGATTGAGTGGGAGAGAGATTTAGATTGGTGCCAGCGAGCAAAAGAGACTGTATATAAAAATAGGGGATGTGCCAAGAAATGGGAGAGGATTTGGGCACCATGGCGCAAATACAGAAGGGCATAATGTGATCCGAAATATGCATCATAGATTTAACCAATATGTAAAGTATGAGATGCCCTCTGTGTTTGCTTATTTCCAGCTTCTAACAAAGACTCTTGTTGTGATGCTGCTGTTTCTATGACTTGGAGGGCGGATGGTTCCCACCTATCTGATGAGGTACTAATGTCTCGAATTGACCTAACAATGTACATGCATATTTGCTTACAAATGTGCTGTCCTCTGAGCTTGTTTAATAAAAAGATTTTTTTTTAAAACAATATACAGCCCATCTTGAAGGCTAGGCCTCTCTGTGAATGAATGTTGTAGTCTCCTGGCCAGTTGGTCTACGGCACGTATAAATAAAAACGGCACTAGGGGGCACCCCTGCCTCGTGCCCCTGGACACCGCAAAGGGGTGCAAGTCAGGCCATTGGCCCACACCCTGGCCATTGGGGCAGAGTATAATATACAAGTTGTATCAGGGTCTGAAATCTCAGCGGAATCTCAAATCGTTTTATCACAGCCATCGAGAAGGGCCATTCTAGGAAATTGAAGTCCGTTTTGACATTTAAAAAGGCATCTACCACCAGTGATTACATGCAGAGTGAAACTCCACGGAATTCTGCGGAGTGAAACGCCACAAATTTTGCCCACCCCTAGTATTTTTTAAGAACATTGAAAAGGGAAAACATTAGCAAAAAATGACATAAAAGTGTGTAGATTTGGTAAAAAGGAGATTCAAATGTGGAGTTTTTTATAACTTATATAAAATTTCAGAAGAGGCAAATTCTAGGTAAAATGTATGTTTCAGTACATGAACAACATTTGTTGAGTTGGCGTCATCAAGGCAGGATGGGCATATCTTTGAATCCCAGTTCTAAGGACCCTACATTCTGCATTGATCTGGAAGAAAAACATTAGTCGTTTGTTGTTGTGCAAAATGAGAAGTTGGAAATGCATCAGGACAAACATGGACCCATTATCCACAAACATTTGAGAAAGGTAGGTGGATTCTAGGATTGTTCAAACATTGTGTGTCCCCTATAAAGCATACGTTAATAAGTGAACCCATGAGAGAGTCTTGCCAAGATGCTGAACGAAATGTGTGAATCTGGAGTGACAGACCCAGTTGATTCTTCCGAATGAGTTTCCACAATAGTACACGTTAAAAAACAGAAGACTGGAACTTTAGGGCTCTGTGTTGACCTCAGATCTGTAAATAAACTAATTGTTTGGGTTGCCACACATTGCTGCGTAGTTGGATGATGCTAAATGTTCACTATAGATCAGAGGTCAGCCTACTATCAGATTGAGCTGACAAATTATAGTAGACACATCACTACTTCCAATACAACTGAGGGAGCCTATAGATACACCAGAATGCTTTTTGTTTTGGCCGCCGTTGCCTTAGTGTTGCATGTGCTTTTTGGGGACATCGTGGGAGTAGTGGCTTTTCAGGGTGACCTCCTGGTTAAAACTGAATCAGAGGGCAGGCACACCAACATTTTGGCCATAGTACTGGGCATCATGCAGGATAAATGAATGAATCTCCAGTTAGACAAGTGCAAATTTATGGCCCACGAGATGGAGTATTTCAGTCATTAGATTTCAGGAAAGGGTATTTTCCTGAAAAAAAATGTAAAGCCACTCCAGTCCAAGCCAAACCTACTGACAAGGATCAACTAAGGGTGTATTACAGTTTATCTGAGTTTTACTGTAGGTTTGTTGAGACGTTTAGGACTTTAGCAGTACCTTTGATGCATTTGTTGAAGAAAGGAGTCAAGTGCATGTGGTCTCATTAGGACTGCTCCTCTTGAGACAATTCTCTGAACATGCCAAAAGTATACCTGTGGATAACAGTGCTTTGTGTCTTGGTGTGGTTTTCTCTCAGATCAGGAATGGAAAAGAAGTCACAGTAGGATTCTCTTCTGGGGCATTATCATAGAGTATAGGTATTCTACCATGAAAAAGAGGCCCCTGCTTCTCTCTGGAGTACTTTAAAACATGAATTTGGGGAAAGGAACAGTCCATTAGAACTGATCATAAGCCCTTGATTTCTTTACTCAATACTAAACGAACAGGAAAGGTTTCCTCATGGCTGGTCAGGATATTATCAAATATGTTTAAGTGAAACTTCTCTGTATTATATATGACTGGGAGTACCAATATACAGTCTTGTTGCCAATTCATAGTACATCGGATATGTTTTTGAAGGATAATGAGGAATGTATTGTAGCAATGATTCTGGATCCTTTATTAAATATCAATCAGGCCATTGAGGAAGAGGCATGGACCAAGGCTTATTAAAAAAAATAGTACTTTTAAAAAAGTGAGGGAGTTTGTGATGTCTGGTTGGCCCAGAGACAAAATCCTTAGGTACAGATCTGTGTGTGTTTTGGCAAGGGAGAAGTGAACTTAGTCTTGAGAATTACCTATTTAGAAGGGTGAGAGTTTTATTGTAACCTTCGATCATGTTCACAGATTATTCACTTAGCTGATGCTGTTCATACATGTGAAACTGAAATGAAGAGTATAGTCTTGGTATTGGTGGCTATTAATGGACAATTAAAGATAGACTTTTATTAAAAGGTGCAATCAACGTTGCAATTTGGACAAGGTATTTAAAAAAACCATATGCTGAAGTTTCATTTAAGAATTTCTATGCTTTTGCATCTGACTAGATAGGGACCCCTAGTATTGACTAGTGGAACTGCACCTTCATATAAGAAGTGCAATACTTTTGCATTTGTCTTGTGAGGAATACCTAGGAACGATTTGTGGAACTGCACCTTCACAAAAGAATAAAAATGCAGCTTTTGCATTTGACTTGTGAGGGACACCTAGAAGCGACTTGCGGAATAGTACCTTCATGGAAGAATATCAAATCTTGATAAGCGCAGCAAAACTGGATATGCACATTTTTATGAAGCCACACACCCTCAGATTTGTGAATGCCATTTTATGCAGATGCATCTTACTCAAGAGGGACATTTAGGCCCAGATTTGCATAGCCCTTGAATTGCTATTATGTCACACAAGGCGGCACAAGGCAACACAAGGACTTTAGTGAGATATTATAAGCCATGGAAAACCATGTTGCATGGCTCTGTGTGGCTTCGTAAATCTGGAGTAACGCAAGGAAGTGTATGCCGCTGCCTTGTGTTACTCTGCCCTGGGAAGGCGTTCCATTAGTAGAGCTTGGGTGTTCCCACGCATCCAACCATGGATTTCGGCTTATTCTCAGAATTACGAAGTCTAGTAAACCTGGGAATGCATCAAAATGCTACACCTTCCCCGGTGAGGCATAATGAGGAAAAATATTTTTATTTCTCCTTCTTTTTCCTCGGTCTGTATTTGCAGCATTCTGCAGCACACATAGAAAGACCAAAAAAAGCCTCAAGGATTGTTTTTGTGCAGGAAGGTGCACCTTTCTGCATAAAGCAATCCTGGCTCTAATGCAGGCACCGTTGCATGATGGCGCAGGGATACCTGCATTAGTGGTAGGCTGCACTCAGTGCACAGTGCTGAGGGAGAGCATTAATGCACCATATATCAGTAAATGTGTATTCCTGCCCTCTCCCTGTCATGCAACACAGTAAGTTGTCATGCTGCATTGTGTTGCATGACTTGTCAGTAAATATGCCCTTAGTAATGATGTGAGTTATTGCAACATTGTGACAGACTTGTTAAGCAGTTGCTTCTGACTTGGGAGGTACATTTTGTAAGATTCTGAAGTCCTCAGTCTTGTTACTAACTTTACACGTTTTTTCTGACTCGGAAAAGACATTTAGTAATTACTTGAGGTAACTGTAGCTTGGTGTGAGAGGCCAGACCGATTGGATTTTGCCAGTGATTGTTTGTGTGTTTTTGTTGTCATTTTATTTATAAAGGGAGAATATATGTGGTAATATATTGTTTTGTTAGAATGCTAATGCCTGCATGTTCTTGGCTCATGCCTGTTCTCTTACTGTTCTATGTTACAAACCTATTTAGCTTTGGGAGGAGTTCCACATTCTGCCAGTTATATAGTTCTGTTACTTCGAATTGCTCATATGTGGGCTTGACAATAAAGACTCACTTAATTTACTCTTCGCTTCGTGGTGTACCAAATAACCTTGCACTCTGTTTTCTTTCCTGGCTGTCTTCTCTGGGTCTGCATCTTCGAGATTGTGATTCATTACTTACTCTTGACTTTATATGGGATAGGGTTAGCGCTTGCTTTGCAAATGAATATGCGCTGGGCCCAAAGTTTTGCTCAAAAGCCTGCACACAGTGCTATTGAATGTTAGTGTGGTTAATAACAATGCTGTATAGTCTGGATTTTACCTCATGCCTCATAAATTCACCCCCAGATACTCCCTCTTTCAGGTTTTCCCTTTTTCTCTTCCTCCTTGTGTTTTTCTCCTTCTTGGTCTGGGTCAAAGTCTGATAAGGAATGCTGGACATGGCCCTTCTTAGGGGTTTTCCCTACAACCTTTTGCTTTTTTCCTCCTGGTTTTCGTTGATTCTCTTTTTGTGGCCTGAGGACTCAGGGCACTTTCCCACTGTAATACAGTGTGAAAGCATGCACGCCCTTCCTACACATGCTTGGAAGTTGTGCTTACCTGATTGGTTTAGGTGCTGTACCTGTGAGTAACCTGTAAAGAGGTATACCACATACCCAGGCCAGGTAGAGCACTGGTTACTAGTGAGCCGCAGCCCTGATTATGCTAACCACAAGAATAGCCTTTCAAACATGTCTCAAGCCTGCCAGTGCAGGCCTTTGTGTGCGCAGGTTCCCTTATGCTCAGGTTGGCATTTCTAAACCATTAGCCAATGCTGAGTGCACTGTTCACTACCACTAGGCAGACCCTCCAGGATTTCGCGATTTTGCGGTGTGCCGCGAAATCTGCACTTTTGTAAAAATGCTGCGATTTTTACAAAAGTGCCCACGAAATCAGCACTTTTGTAAAAATGCCGCAGCAATTTTTACAAAAGTGCCCGCTAAATCAGCAATGTACAAACCCAGGACCTCTTTCCACTGTGAGGGATTGCTGGGTCTGAATCTAAACCAATGATGCAGGCGCTATATCTTCTGCAGGGAAACGCTTGTGCATATCACCTGCATTTGACCTTCCGAAAAAAAGACGGGCAACCTTACAACCACAGCTCCTGGCATTGGGCTTCTGTTCCTGTAGACCTGCCATAATTGCCTGCCTCCGCTGAACATTCCATTCTGCCAGGAAGATCCTTGAAATGCATTCAGGGTTTGAGAGATCTCTGAGCTTCCCCAAAAGTGTTAGGTAATCAACCGCTTCACACACACCTGTAGGCCCAACATCAATATATATGATCAAACCCCGTTTCGCCCCCATGGGCTTCCTCAAGGTTGCAAAATTATATGTAAAAGACATAGTTGTAACATTCCATGTTGTTAAGCCTAAAACACAGTACAAAACTTTAAAAGCCATTCTCCTACTGGACATTGTAACCATAAGTATACAAGCCCGTCCCAAGCACAACACACTTTAAAATTCTAAGGTTCATCCTAGAAATGTTATCACCCGTTCACTGAAGAAAGCAAGAAAACCGATTCCAAAATCACCACGTGCCCTATTAGTAATTCTCTGTTCCTAATGATTATACACCCTGCTATCAGATTTTATTAAAATAACAGACAATGCGAGTGAATGAATGTATTTTTATCATTCATTGATGGTGCAATTTGATCAGTGTGTGGTTCAGTGACATATTATAACTGTCCCAATTTATATCGTGAAGGAAAAAGGAGGGGTATCGAAGAAAATCAAATTTTTCTCACCTTACTTCAACTTTATTATGTATTAAATGTTCAAAACCATTACAATGATAATAATAAAGGATAAACAAAAGATTGAATAACATAAAAATGAATGAAACCAGAGGTTGGGGATGGTAGAAAAGAGAAATTCAAAGGTATAGGAATACATTGGTGTTAGAAGTGGTGAACATATCACAAGGCATCGACAACACCAAAAGACTCCTACAAAAAGAACTGATTTGGATAAAAAAACTTGATTCTTGCCACCCCAATGGGCTTAATGATCGTTTGGAATACAGTTGTTTTCTGTGATCTGGGCATCTTTCCAATGTATTCCTATACCTTTTGAATTTCTCTTTTCTACCATCCCCAACCTCCGGTTTCATTCATTTTTATGTTATTTAATCTTTTGTTTATCCTTCATTATTATCATTTTATTTAAGATTCTTATTCTCTTCCACTAACCAGGCGTTCTGTTTATTTTTTTTGGTCCTACGTTTATTTCTATACTCCCCCACACGCTCGTGTTAACTACACTGGACTTTTTCACTTTCAACATTTCTTGCTTATATTCCAGTCCTACCTTTGTTGCTAAACTTTCAAACACCTTTAAACGTCGTAATCACTGGTCTTTCTTTACTTTCTGCACTACATCGTGTATTGAAAATCGTTCGTTCGTTTGGTAAGTGGGACCTTTATTCTGACTCTAACGAATCAGTTCCGGATTTTTTTGGTGAATATTTCACTCTTTAGGAGCCTCAATTTATTTTTGTCTTTGTTAGACTCGTCTTTTCCGTGTTTGAATATCGGACAAAGCACGAAATTCACGTGTGATTTAGGTAATCAAACAAAACTTGGTATAATTTTCTTTGGGGTGTTATACCGTATCTGCATGACCCTCATTACTTAACTTCACCTTCACATGCACGATTTCAGTGTTTGACCATCGCCTCCGCGCGTATCTTTGAATCTCGAGATACCGCATTCTTGACTTTTCTCCGCACTAACACGAGTTCAAATAATCACGAGCACTTACTATTGACACTATGTTTCTCGAGTATAAGGTTTCCTCTTTTTCAACGTAGACTGTTTTAATGAGCACTCATTTATGCCACCATTTTCCTCGTTCACCCTGCCTCATTTTTCTTGGTTTCTTTCCATTATTCTTATGATTTATTTCACACCATAAATCCTAATAGTAACTGTGATTCAACTTTGAAGAAATGGACTGTGTGTGTAATATTTTGTAACATTTTGTTTAGCCAATGGTCTCATGTCTTGGTAGTGATTACCTTTCTTATTTTTAGGACTTTATCCCCTGAGGAAGAGTCTGAATGACTCGAAATGCATTGGGATTATTCTTGCTACATCAATTAATTGATTATACTCCTCGTTTCTACCAAAGATTGGAATTTATTTTGATATTAAACCAGAATTAAAATTACTTTTACTACGCAACAAGTAGTTTTGTGTTAAATGTTTTGGAGAAACAGCGCCACCAAACATTGGATTACCCTATTATACTCCTCACGGATTTGCTCAGGAGTGCAACAGAGGGACACCAGGCAATCTATCTGGCGCTTTTTCATCATGCCACATCAATACCATGGAAGCCTATGTTAAGAATTTCTGTCGTCTTATGTACTGTGTTGAAGTGGATAGCCAGGGGATATTGAGTGTTGTTGTTGCGTATAGCTCTTATGTATTCTTCTATCCTCTCCTTGAGAGGTCTCACAGTGCTTCCAATATATATTTTCCCACAAAAAGATTTTATGCAATAAATTGTAAATTTAGTATTGCAGTTAATGAACTTATTAACTGTGTACACTCTCTCAGTATTATACTTAAAAGTCATTGTTCTGTTCATAGCAAAGCAACACACACTGCATGTTCCACATTTATGAAAGCCGTTGGGAGCAGATGGTAACCATGTTTTTTTTGTCACTGCTGGTATGAAACTTGGACTTGATGAGATGTTGAATTTAAATAACTTTTCAATGAAACTTCAACAAATCCTTGCATATATTGCTGGCCAAAAATACACAAAGGGGGAAGTTTCCCTCCGGGAAGACCCATCATTTCAGGTATTGGGTCTCCTACGGAGAGAATATCTGAATATATTGGATTTTTTTGGCAACCTTTGGTTGTAAATTTGCCATCCTATATTAAGGATACATGTGATGTCTTGAGTACAAATGTGGCTGTGGAGTGGGTTAAGGGACACTATCTGGTCACACTGGATGTATGCTCTTTTTATACGAGCATACCAGGGGAACTTGGACTCAGTGAGGTGCAGCACATATTAGATACAAGACCAGTACATATGTATGAACACACAATCTTGTTGTTAGATTTAATTGAAATAGTTTTAAACAACAACACATTTGTACACAATGGCAATTGGTATCGCCAGATTAGAGGGGTGGCAATGGGGACTAAATTTACGCCATCGTTTGCCAATCTCTACCTGGGACAATTTGAACAGACTCACCTCTGGCGAATAGGTCCGACTGCCCTAATGGAAAATATACTATATCTAGGACGGTACATTGATGATATTCTGATGTTTTGGGCAGGGACAAGTGATGCCCTGGAGGAATTCTTCGTATACATCAATGACAATCCCTTCAATCTGACTTTTACGAAGGAACAGGGTACCACCCAGATCAATTTGTGGGATATCACTATTTTGGTAGACAATGATAAACTAAAGACAGTACCCTACTGAAAACCTACGCATGTAATGCTACATTACATGCCAGTAGTGCTCATCCTCCATCACAAATAAAATCTATTCCAATTGGAGAAATGGTAAGAACTAAAAGGAACTGTAGTGATGTAATAAGACCAGATGAAGAACTAAACTTGGTGGAGAAAAGATTCAGTGCCAGGGGATACAATCAAGACAATGTCAAAAAAGCTCAATATAAGTGCAGCAAGATAAATAGAGAGAAACTATTAACAGGCCACACTAAGAAAAAAATACAGACGACCAGAAAAGTCATATTCATCCCACCTTACTCCTCTGTGGGTACTGAAGTGTTTAAAATTTTAGACAAACATTGGCACCCACTAACACATGGTTTTAGCCTACAGGGAGCAGTGGGCTTAAAACCAACAATTACACACAAATGGGGCAGAACACTGAGACAATCACTCTGTCCAAGTTTCATACCAGCAGAGACAAATAAAACATGGTTACCATCTGCTCTCAACAGCTTCCATAAATGTGGAACATGCAGTGTATGTTGCTTTGCGACGAACAGAACGATGACTTTTAAGTATAATACTGAGAGAGTGTACTCAGTTAATATGTTCATTAACTCCAATACTAAATTTGCAATTTATTGCATAAAATGTATTTGTGGGAAAATATATATTGGAAGCACTGTGAGACCGCTCAAGGAGAGGATACAAGAACACATAAGAGCTATATGCAACAACAACACTCAATATCCCCTGGCTATCCACTTCAACACAGTACATAAGACGACAGAAATTCTTAACATAGGCTTCCATGGTATTGATGTGGTATGCGCAGGTATGAGAAGTGACAATAGAGCAACAAGATTGCGTCAGACAGAAAGTAAATGGATTATTAACCTAAGTGCTTTAATATGGACACTTTCTATTTTTCTTACAATATCTATTGATATGGGACTCGAGGAATGAACAATCCCTTCCATTATATATTATGTCTGTTAAATGCAAAACAATGAGCATGAGACAAATTACAATCTAGATAACATAAATGCTGTTGCAGATTTTTCCAACCACATATACGTGTCATGCTTGCAGATTTTTTATCTTAGATTTTTTACTTCAGATCTAATTATTATTCTATTAAACAAACAATATGTTTGACTGTCTTCAATGTTGGTCCTTTCTTAGTGTTTAGCATACGCCGGGACGTGTACACAATATAATGGCGTGGATCACAGACACGAATGGGAGCGTATAACAGAAGGACACTTTCGGGACCCTGCAAATCATTCGGTAAGCTTGAAGATTGTAACTGGCAGATCTCCTTACGAGCGGATGAGTTGCTCGAATTTCTGAGTCCCAGCGGGACGATATAATGAGATTGTGAATGCTTTAAAAGTACATTTCCTGCACCTACGTACCTGCTTAGAGTTGGTTTTGTCTCTTTTCTCTTCTCGATATAGAGTGGACTTAACATTGTCCCGTTTCCTATGGACTGACTGTGTGTGTTGGAATACTTGAACAGACGAGCCTAATCTTTCGACCTTAATAGATATCGCTAAGATCGCGATCTATTAGGTAAGATGCAAATGCTTATGAATCTCTCCTCCTTAGACTGATAGTTAACTGGATGGCTAATTCTCACATTTGTATTAAACAAAACCCTTTTTTCTTTTCACACTCATGCATTACAGATAAAAGGGAAGATTATAGAGGCAACTAATACTTTTATGAAAACGACTGGTTTTGAACATTTAATACACAAATAAAGTTGAAGTAAGGTGAGAAAAATGGGATTTGTCTCAGATACCCCTCTTTTTTCCTTTACGATATAAATTGGAACATTTATAATATGTCACAAAACCACACACTGATCAAATCGGACCATCAATGAATTATAGAAATACATTCATTCACTCGCATTGTCTGTTATTTTAATAAAATCTGATAGCAGGGTGTATAATCATTAGGAACAGAGAATTAATAATAGGGCACATGGTGATTTTGGAATCGGTTTTCTTGCTTTCCTCAGTGCACGGGTGATAACATTTCTACGATGAACCTTAGAATTTTAAAGTGTGCTGCGCTTGGGACTGGCTTGTATACCTATGGTTACAATGTCCAGTAAGATAATGCCTTTTAAAGTTTTGTACTGTGTTTTAGTCTTATTAAAATGGAACGTTACAACTATGTCTTTTACATGTAATTTTGCAGTCTTGAGGAAGCCCAGGAGGGCGAAACGCGCGCCGGCTGCCCTTAGTGTATGGAATAAAAAGTGATAATGGAATACTTTCTTGGGATGCGGATAATTTTTTGCGGACTGTGTGTTCAGATAGCACTTATAAGATTGGTCTAAATATTTTGGACTTCTTGTAGACTGTGTTCAATTGATTAAGGAACATAATAATCAAATTTTGGGAAGAGTCCTACCTGAGCCGCGGCCTCAGTGCAGTCTTTCATGCAGGAAACGAGGCCCACGACGTGCCAGGTCGGATTCACCACTGTGCCCTAGTCAGCGCTCGGCGCCCGGAGCAACCCCCAGTGGGCAACCATTTGCGCGCCGTATTGGGTCCCCACACCTCTCCGACCCTGGAGGCACTCCGCCTCGCTTAGCCCCGCCTGACTTAACTGACACTGATCTCTCCTGGAGTCCGGTCCTCCCCAGGGCCCGTCCATGAACCTGCAATGATCTGATGGACGGGACCAGGCCTGTGGCCGCGGAATAATACTCAAGCTTGTCACCGCTTTCTCTCTTGATGGACACTGCCATTGCACATCCTGATACAAGGAGGGGTCCTCCACGAATCCCCATTCCCAAGCATTTTAGTTTGGTTACTTTCTCCAGTTCTCTTTGTTTGCGTCGACAGATGTTTCTGTTCCCAAAGTATAGGGGGGGAGGGTAGGGGGGAAGGGCCCGTTGTCCCAGTCTTTGTTGACATGTTTGTTTTTTACACTGGCATTAATGACCCGCAGCATAGCAAGCGCACATACCGGTCACACTACAATGACGCATCCATTATATTGCAGAGGTGCAGTGTTCCTCCCTCACCTGCCGCCCGGGCCGCTAGGATCACCACAACTTCATGTCCCCATGGCTAACCGTCATAGTGGACAGAGGACGCTTCATGTAATGTCCTGGAATGTTAATGGACTGCTGGACAGGGTCAAGCACATGGCGGCCCAGAAATACGCACAGTGCCACGCAATCGACATACTGATGAGGCAGCAAACACACCTTGCAGATAACAACTGCCCCTTCCTGGCGAGGTACGGCTATCCGGCTGACACTCCGGCTTCAGCCGACGGTCAAGGGGCGTAGCCATCCTAGTGCGTCGCGTCCTCCCATTTGTGTTACGCAAATCCACTATTGACCCATCAGGTAGCTTTGTGGCCTTGAAGGGGACTATTGGAGACCGGATTTTGAATTTGCTGTCCCTGTACTCCCCGCCAACATTGATGACCTCCAACCTTCAGTGTGTCGCGGCCCTGGTTGCCACCTTGCCCCAGGGAATAACCGTCGTTGGTGGGGACTTCAACGCAGTCATGAATCCTGACCTTGGCACTGCCGGGAACCCCTCGGCCACTAGAATAACTCACACCAATACTTTGGCGAACGGGGCAGCAGCTTCAGGACTGTGCGACACCTGGAGAATTTGGCATCCAATGACCCGACAGTACACACACACTTCGGCATCTCACCACATGCACGCATGCTTAGACTATTTCTTCCTGCCGGCCACGGACTGTCGAGTAATTCAAGCCATCAGCATCCTCCCCAGGGGCATTTCCGACCACTCACCCTTACTGATGGAGACCGGTGACACCCCGGAGTCCTTGCGCCCGATTTGGAGGCTAAATGCCTGGTTTCTCCAGAATGAAGACTTTAAGAAATCCATGGGAGACGAGCTCCAGCATTACTTCGCCACCAACCATGGCTCGGTCTCCTCACCTGGTACCCTGTGGGAAGCAGGCAAGGCCACCATTCGTAGCTTCGCCAAGGGCCAGCTCAAACTCCAGCGTACTGCGCAAGACGCCTGGCTTACGCTCCTGGAAGCTCAAGCCACCCTCATTGAGGGCGAACCGCCTGAGAGCAGATCTGACGCCCAAACTAGGCAACTTGCATATCTCAAAGACAAGATCCACCAGACTTCTTTGGACGCTGCTAAGCTGTTGAGGCGGTCCTCGGTGGCGAGAGTCTATAGATGGGGTGACAAAAATGGGAGGCTCCTCCATCGCCTGGTTACATACCCCTTGGCCAATCGCATTATACCTGAGGTGATGGCCCCGGATGGCTCGACCCACCACTCCCCTGGGAAGATAGCCCAGTGCTTTTCTGATTACTACGCCACCCTTTATTCCGCTCAGCCCCCCACTCTCTCGCTCTCTGAACTGCTCTCGCTCGCTGAACTGCTCCTCCGAGAACGGATCTCTCCCACGGCTCGGTGAGCCTCGAGATGGAGGCCCTGGACCTCCCGATCACTCCAGAGGAGATCAATGAAGCCATATCTCACATGGCTTCTGGTAAGACCCCGGGACGGGATGGACTCCCGCAGGAGTTCCACGCTGCCTACTATGATACGCTAGTGCCCCACCTCTTAGAGGTGTACACTGACGCGGCGGACAAGGGTTAGTTCTGCTCCGAAACTTACATCGCCACCATTGTGGTGATCCCCAAGTCTCAGCCCTCCTCGAGGAACTGTTCTGAGTACCACCCCATTTCTCTTATCAACTCAGAGCTCAAAGTGTTTGCCTCCATCTTTGCCAAACGCATGCGGCGGCATTTGACCGCGCTGGTTCACCCCAACCAGTGCGGTTTTGGGCCCTCTCGGGACACCAGACACTGTTTCAGACGTCTCGTGTCACCCTGGAGAGTCCTCAGTGATTGACTCCGTATCTGTTGCTCCTTCTTGTTGATTTCGAGAAAGCCTTCGATTCAGTGGACTGGCGATATCTCGAGAAGTGTTGACTGAGATGGAATTCTTCCGCAGCCTGGTTAGAACTCTTTCCAGTGGGCCCCGGGCACTGGTCAACGGGGTGCTGTCGCAGCCCTTCCCCATTGGGAGGGGCACCAGGCAGGCATGCCCCCTCTCACCCCTCCTCTTTGCATTGGCAATGGAGCCCTTCGCCTGCCTTATAAGGTCAGACGAGAAAATTATAGGGTGGAAGTAGCCCAGACTGGGGGGAGGACAAAATTGCTCTATACGCAGACGATGTTCTTCTCTTTTTGGCAGAACCAGCCTCGTGCCTTCACGCATTGCATCTCTTCGAGCAGGTCTCCGGTCTCAGACTGAACCCTGCTAAATCCATTCTGGTCCCCCTTCATCTTTTGAGAGACTGCTTCGATTGGCAGACTATGATACCCCTCGGGAGGCAGTCCTTCAAGTACCTCAGGATATGGGTGGCCCTTCTCCCAGACCTTGCCTGGTTGCTCAATGTAACCCCGCTGATGAAAAAGGCCCGAGCTGACCTCCTCAGATGGCAAGAGCTGCTGTTGAACCCTATGGGCAGAATAGCCTTATTTAATATGATGATCCTGCCCAGGTTCCTGAACGTACTTCAGAATGTGCCTCTGCTCTTCTCACGGTCGTGGTTCAGGGAGATTGACGGTCTTGCTACAAAGTTCCTATGGGGGGGGTCGGAGGCCCCGGTTGGCTCTCTCCCAGTGCCGGATTCCACCCTCCGACAGCGGCTGACAAACCTGTTCCTTTATTACTTGGCGACCTTGCTCCTTACTGTACAGGATTGGTTTAATGGTGGCTGGTCTAATCCAGCATACAGACTTGAATTACATATACTGGGCCTGCCCAGCATCCAGGGGATGCTATACGGATGCGCCATCCCTAGAACTCTGTCCACAGTCACATGTGGGGTGCTTTTGGCCTGGCGGGCGTCCTTGCACCACACCTGCTGGTCGGGCACGCTGACGGAATACACCCTGCTTTGGCAGGTCACTTGGCTCCGGGAAGTCGCTAGTCTCTCTGGTTTTAAAGCATGGGATCTCATCGGGATCTCCCAGTTGGGAGATGTATGGGGAAAGGACCGTTTGCGCACCTTTCAGGACCTGCAGCATTGGTACTCCCTACACTCTTCACAGTTTTTCCGCTACTTACAGTTGTGCCACGCCCTCCATTCCCACATCTCACATGGCACCTCCCTGCCTGAATACAGCCCACCTGAAGCCCAAATTATGAACGGTAACCTGGGGAAAGGGGGGGGTTTCCGCTTTTACCACTCCCTTACAAATCACACTCCCAACACACTACACCGCCGCAGAGACAGCTGGGAGGGATGGCTCGGGATCTTAGAAGACGACGATTGGAGAGATGCACTAATGTCCCCTAAAACAGTCACAGGTTCGGCGAGGCTCAGTTTAGTCCAAATATACTACCTCCACGCCGCCTATCTCACACCGCTGCGCCTCCACCACGCAGGGCTCAGGCCAGACACGTCCTGCCCCTGCTGTAGTCCCCCGAAGGGGGTCTGTAGTAAAGGAAAGAGGGGAGTCTGACAGCCTTAACAAAAGCGCAAATGGCAGTCAGGAGGAAAGTGAACAGCAGAAGGAGGCCTATAGTGAAGGGAAGAGGTGAGACTTGATAGCCTTACGAAAAGCCAAGTAATTATCAATGCTCCGAATGTGTATAGGGAGTGAGTTCCAGAGTTTAGCTGCCAGTGTGCGAAAGGAGTGCCCACCAGCACGTACCCTCCTTACCCGGGGAACAACCGCCAGGTGATGGCCTATCGAACAGAGTTGGCGGGTGGGGGTGTATGATGTAAGCAGGTTGGCCAAGATGCCAGGAGAGGAAAAATTCAAGATCCTGAATCCAATACAGAGGGGCTTTCACTCCAGTTGTCTGGCCACCGGCAGCCAGTGTAGCTGACAAATAGCACTGGTGGTGGAACAGATTCTAGGAAGCTGCATTTTGGACCCTCTACAGTCTCATAATCTCTGTCTTATTTCCCCCAAGGTAGAGCGAGCTGGCATAGTCCAGTCTTGACAGAACTGTGGCCTGGACGATCACCTGCCTGATGGATGGATCGAAAAAACCCAACAGCGGTATGAGACGCATAGTATTCCGAAACACGTCACTTCCACTTTCTTTGTTTGGACCCAGACACCTAGACTTTTTACCACCTGTTTGGGGGCGGGTGCACAACCCAAGGTAGCAGGCCACCAGCGTTCACTCCACAACTTAGGATCTTTCCCTACCAGCAAGACCTCAGACTTGCTGGCATTGAGCTGGAGGCTGTTGACAGTCATCCTCTCGTCATGCAGACAGTCATTGGAGAGAGCAACTACCAACTGCGTATCATCTGCATATGTTAGTACTGTCAGCCCTCTACTCTTAGCCACCACTGCTAATGGCTGGACATACAGATTAAAGAGTGTTGGGCCAAAGCTGAGCCCTGTGCAACACCCTGCTTGATAGTATGAACCCTGGAGGTGAAAGGGGGGATGTTATCTGGAAGGTCATCTCCGAATGAAAGGAGACAAACCAGTCCAGTGCAGGGCCCACAATGCCAGCCTCCTCCAGCCTTTGCAGCAGGATCTGGTGAGAGACCGTATCAAACGCGGCACTGGTATCCAATAGGATCAGTGCCGAGGTACGTCCCTCATCCAGTGCTGCCCTCAGATGTTCGGTCACTGTTAAGAGGGTAGACTCCGTGCTGAGACCCGGACGGTAGCCACACTGAGAGGAATCAAGTATGTTATTCTCTTCCAGAAAACCTGACAAGATGGAGTTTATATAGGCTTCGGAGATCTTGTAAGCCCACAGCAGGAGAGAAGTAGGATCAAAGTTCTCAGGTTTAGCTGTATCAAGGGTAGGTTTATTTAATAGGGGAACAACCCTGGCCTGCTTCCAAGTCCTAGGGTGAACTGCCATAGACAGGGACATGTTAATCACCTGTCCCAGAGGTGTGAGAAGCACAGGTAACAGTCTGATAAATTGATCAGGCTTCATGGGTTCAGCAGTGGAGCCGGATTTAACCATCCTCAGAGATCGGCGGGAAGGCGGCAAGCATGCGAGTGGGAGGAGGTCTGCCCCCAGAGCCAGAACACATATCCACCTGAGGAAAGGTCTTATAGATGTTTTCCACCTTGTTGACAAAGAAGGTGACGAGAGCCTCACAATGCTCATCTGACGTGATAGAGGGCGCAGCGGATGCACCAGCCGATTTAAGGTCTTTAAGTATGGAAAAAATACTCTTGGTGGGATTATCGCTGTTCCTAATCTCGTCTGCGAAGTAGGTTGCCCGTTCTTTCTGAATAGCCTTATGGTATTTCTTGGTGGCTTCCTAATAACATCCTTTCAGGATTGAGTCAAAATCTCGTCTCCACGCCCGCTCCAGCCTCTTATAGGCTTTACGCATATTAGCGAGCTTGTCATTGTACCAGGGATTGCATTGGGTACTACGACACATAGACCATTTGACAGGAATAAGTGGATCCAAAGGACGAAGTATCCAGACCGATATCGCTTTGTCGGCAGCATCGGATCATCTGGCAGGCTGGGTATGTTTGAGGAGAAGAGGGTATTAAAATGGTCAAAATGTTATTTGTGCCAGGGGCGTCGGAGAGAGAATTTCTGAGGCACCCTGTGAGGGGGCTCTACCCCCGAGAGTGTCATGGGAATAAGATGATGGTAAGACCAACACACCAGAATGGGGGCAGAGACTGTGAGGTAGGAAAGGTTAAAGAAGACTGGATCAAGTAAATGGCCAGCAGAGCGGGTAGGACCTTGAACCAGTTGAAGCAACTGACAAGCCGCTAGGTCAGCTGAGAAGTTACCCACTTCTGAGTCATGGGGGTTGTCAAGATGCAAATTCAGATCGCCAATAACACTGAATTTGGCATATCTCACAACTAGAGAACTAACTGTGTCAATAAGCGCAGCCCTAAACTCCTTGACCTGGTGGACGATAAACCAGTAGGCCAGACATGGTATAACTGGTATTGAAAGAGATCCCAAAACGCCCACACTCGCAACCCACCAGGGTTTCTTTGACAAAGGTGCAAGTATAGCAGGATTTAAAAACAACTGCAAGACCACCCCTCTAGCCTCTCAATTGAGAATCGCAATACTGAAACCCGGGGGGAGCGCCAGGTCAGGCTCAGCCACCATGTCAACTGACAACCATGTCTCCGTCAGGAAGAGGACATTGGGAGATTCATTGTGTAGCAGGTCATACACATCAGGAGGATGCTTGGCTAGGGAGCGACAATTAGGGCTGAGCAGTTTGATGTTCTGTCTGGGGCAGGGAAGACAGTGGGGAGTGACAAGGTGGTAGTCCAGGAGTTGAAGCCACAGTTCCTACAGCAAAAAGGACCCTCAGGCAAATTACAAGGAGGGTGACTGCAGGGGCTCCCTATTTGCCTAATGGCAAGAAGTTTATCACAAGAGTAGGAGAGCTTGCCGCAGCTCAAACTGGCATCCTGTCTGGCGTATGGTGACATCCAGGTGTGGACGGGCGTAGACAGGCTTGCCTTAGGCGCGCCCGCTGCGCGTGTTAGCTGCACGTCCGCCGTCTGTTCATGCCTAAATGCTAGAAAGCATGAAAAGTACCGCCCCCGGAATTGCGTCACCTCACGCAGGTGAAAGGGAAAAGTGACCGCCCTCCACGCAAACGATGAAACAGCCGCGGTGGACAGGAGCGGGAAAAGAGGCACCAGCAGGTACGGTGTGTGGGAGGAGTGAGCAGAGTAGGGATCAATCGTTTTTAAAAACGAAAAGCCAAATGCACACAAACACACCAGAACAGCAAAATTTAAAAGTTTTAAAATGCAGAGCCTGTAGAGTTGCTAAAGTACTATGCAGCCTCACCATTCCATGCTCACAAGGGCTTGTTGGGCTGCCCCCTGTTCCTTGTGGAGGTCAGGGATATTAAAGACCTTCCGTGAGAGACCTACACCATCTAAGTATTTCATCCGGAGAGCAGTTCCTTCTCAAGCGCCTACTTCGTTTGCTGGATCCCGACTGCAGCACAATGTGAGCATGGAACTAAGTATTGTGCCTGGAGACTAGATTGCCTTATGCAGAGCCCCCAAACCATGCCTGCATCTAAAGAGTGTGGTCCCTGCATTGTGGGACGTCAGCACGAACAAGCACCTAATTCGTTGTAAGCGGATTCACCAGTTGCGGGACTCAGCGTGACCACTTTGTCGCCCGTGCCGCATCTCACTCGTGGGACATGCCCACTGCATGCTTATTGCGTGCAGTGTCTGATTCACAGGCTGCAACCCTCGGAGGGAGGGTGAATCCGTAGTAGTGCCTCATTCTACCTTGTGTGATGCTACTGAACTTGCAACTGTGTGTATGGGACCGGATTGTCTGGTGCGACTAGTATCTTTGTGTGCCAGACATTGTGCCTCATTCTAGGGAGGTATGGCGAACCCAACAATGGGTTGATTGTAACCATATTGTCTGGCACGACACGTATCATTGCACACTAGACTTTGTGCCTCATTCCCAGGGAGGTACGGCGAACCCGACTCTGGGTTGATTGAGGCTGGATTGTCTGGTGCCACTCATATCAATGCGCACCAGACGTTATGCCTCATTTCCAGGGGGTTACGGAGAACCCGACTTGTGGTTCATTGTGCTAGATTGTCTGGTGCGACTTGGATCAACACGCACCAGACATGTATCACTTCCCATGGGGTGCTGGACAGCTGCAAGCCCCATTCACTGTGTGTTCCGTCTTGCCCTCAGTGTGGTGAATCAACTTTCCTCTCCTCACCCAGCCTGACGACTTTGTGTTGCCAGGTAGTATCATGCAGATTGAGTCTGGGTAGTGAGAGCAAGTGACTGGGCTGAGGAACAATTTAGAGAGTGATCGGAAGCGGGCAGAGAGACTGCGTGACCCCCCTTTGCTTCGCAAAACTGGGCTGGTGCCGAAAGGCGAATTGAGGGACCTCTTGATTGAACTGGGACAGACTCTAACCCTTTCCTGTACCGCATAAAGTGGGTGAACTTCCCGAATGGTGGACAACCCCCCATGTGTCAACTGTTGCCTGGTTACCCTGATAGTTATTCCAGCCTTGTCCCCAGGGCCCCTGACTAAGTGCATTCAGCAAACACAATATGATGAAGGATGGAGCACTGAAACTTATCAGACACTCACCCCCAGTCACTATTAAATCTGGGTTAAATCCATCCTCGTTCTTCTGCTCCCTTCGTCACCCAAGTTCAGACCCATCCATATGCAAATCAGTTTTGACTCCTGTCCCTCATGGGAACTATCCAGTCCGAACTGCCAAGCCTGGTCCTCCCTGGACCGGAAACAAGCATCCTGGGACCGGTTTTGGGCAACACCCCTCAACAGCCAGGCTAGCTTGAATCCAGTGGCAAAGTGATCTTGGGACCCACGTCCAGACATACCCTGTCAACTTAGGGCGTACAAAGCAAACACAATATGATGATGGACGGATCGCTGAAACTTTTCACATACTCACCCCCATTAACTATTAGATATGGGTGAAATCCATCATTGTTCTTCTGCTCACTTTGATACCCCAGTTTAGACCCAGCCATATGCAAATCAGTCTTCACCCTGCTCTCCGTGCCACTGGAGTCAAGCTAGCGTAGATGATGAGGGGTGAAACCCCAAAACCAGTCCCAGGATGCTTTTTTCCGGTCCAGGCAGTTTGGGCTAGACTTTTCCCATGGTGAACAGGGTCAAGACTTATTTGCATATGGCTGGGTTTAAACTGGAATGGCATGGGGAGCAAAATAAAACCAGATGTATTTAGTATCTCTGTACTGGGGTGAATGTTTGATACTGTTCAACATTCTGTCCATCAATTGTTCTTTTTGCAGTTGTCACCCCGAGTGGGACTGGTATGCTCAGACGAGGGTCCCGTGCTCTCCATGCCACGGAAGTCAAGATAGCCTGGTTGACGAGGGGTGAAAGAAACCCCAAAACCATTTGCCAGGATGCTTGTTTACGGTCCATGGAGAACTGGCCTGGCCGTTTGGGCTGGACTGTTCCCATGGGGAACAGGGTCAAGATTGATTGGCACATGGCTGGGTTTAAACTGGACTGGCATGGTGAGCAAAAAAAATGATGGATTTAGCCCAGATATCTTTACGAGGGTGAATGTTCGAAATTGTTCAAAATTGTGTCTGTTAGAACTGGAGGTCTCTAGTTTGCTGAGATAGGTACATTAGGCCAAATAAGGACCCTTGCTTCTAAGTCAGAGAAAGGAAGTACACGTTCTCAGATAGCCCCCGCTCACCCCCCGGTATCTTGGCAGGAGCAGCCAGGCTTATCTCCAAGGCAAATGTGTAAAGTATTTGCAACCCCGCTCTCAGTAACCCAATGGTAACGCCACAAATGGACTCCATATGAATTTCATAAAAAACAATTATATGTTTATATCAAAAGATATACGATGTGACCACACAATAAAAATCCAACATATGCGTATTTGTAATATTTCACCTTGCCGGTTATTAGGCCAGCAAGCCCTTCTAGGTTCTTGCAGTATTAATGAGCAATTCTCTCTGATCCAATGCAGTCCTAATGCAATGCTATGCAGTTCGTAATGCAAGAATCAGGCACTTTGCAATGTTAAAATAATGCAGTTCGTTATGTAACAATCGGGCAGTTCGTAATGCCAAAATAATGCAATTCGTAATGCAACAATCAGGCAGTTTGTAATGCAAAAATAATGCAATGCGTAATGCAACAATCAGGCAGTTCGTAATGTAAAAATAATGCAAAAATAATGCAACAATCAGGCAGTTCGTAATGCAAAAATAATGCAATGTGTAATGCAACAATTAGGCAGTTCGTAATGCAAAAATAATGCAATGCGTAATGCAACAATCAGGCAGTTCGTAATGCAAAAATAATGCAATGCGTAATGCAACAATTAGGCAGTTCGTTATGCAAAAAAAATTGCAATGTGTAATGCAACAATCAGTTTGTTCGTAATGCAAATATAATGCAATGCGTAATGCAGCAATAATGTACTCCGGCACCGATCACGGTGCTCTGGACGGTCTCGATGCCACTCTTACTGGCTTGCAGTCAGCTTCTGCCAAAATATGCCCCGAACACATGTACGGTGGAAAAAATACTGCTTCACACTCTGGCCCCGGTACTGCCACTCCTTGGCAAGTACAGGCCGCGATACGAGCTTAAGCAGAGGCTTGCGCTGCGAGAATGGGAAAGGCAGAGAGCGTTTCTCTCTGAGCCTGCACCCTGCCCCAGGCGGTGACATACACACACACGCTCGCTGAGCGTTACCTGGGGTGTGCAACCTCACTCTCCTCTCCTCGCGTCTAGGGCCTCCGATGTGCCTTTGTTGATTTTGGGCAGTGGAACTCAGGGCCCCCCCGACAGGGATTGTTCAAGGTCCCTCCCTGGCAAAGGAAGGCTCGGGCCGGCGGCACAGCTCCTCTGGGGATGCCGGTTCGGGCCGATGGCAATGACGAAGGTCTCAGGCTGCAACAGGGCACAAGCACACAGCGTTGCTGAGACTCTCTTGAGCTCCGGGTGTGCACGGTCACGGGGCAATCCTCACGAAGGTCTCAGGCTGCACGAAGCACACGCACATCGCGTCGCTGAGACTCACTTGGATTCCAGGTCCACACAATGACAGGACAATCCTCGCAGAGGTCTCAGGCTCCACAAAGAACACGCACACAGCGTCGCTGAGTCTCACTTGGATTCCGGGTGCGCACGGTCACAGGGCAATCCTCGGGAAGGTCTCAGGCTGCACAAAGCACACGCACACAGCGTCGCTGAGACACACCTGGAAACTTTTGTGTTCCTGAGTTTCCAGAACAGGGAGCCAGCTCTCCTTGGGCCCTTGGGGATAAGTTACTTCAGGACACAGCAAAGTCCTTTCAAGCAGGGGGGCACAGCACACAGCAAAGTCCCTTTAGCCTCTCCTTGGTTAAATCAGCAAACAGCAGGCCAGCCCCAGAACACACAGCAAGGAGTCAGTTTCTTTCCTTCAGCCTCTTCAGCTGTTTCTTCCTCGGCAGAGGTTCCTCTTAACCACAAAGTAGTTTCAATCCTTTACAGTCTTGAACAGTTCCATTCCAACGTTCAGGGGTTTCAGCTCTCATAGTTATACCCCTCAATGTCTTTGAAGTATTTGTGTTCAGGGGCACTGACCCCTGTCCAAACCAGTTCTGGGTGTCTCGCTGCAAGTGACACCTTCTTCCTTTGATAGTGGGGGTCTGGATCCTCAATCACTCAGCAGGAGATGGAGCCATTGTTTTATGGCAGCAGCCCAGGTCTCTTCACCTCCAGGGGCTACTCCTCCCCCCTACACCTCAGATGCAGTTCAGCCTGTTGCTGTCTCACATCCTCCCCTGGGTCAAGACATTCCCCAGAGCCTGTCATATTCAAATCCAGACAGTCAATCCACAACCAGGCAGAGACACACAGAAATGTTAGAACACAAAAACCCAGCCACTTCTAAAAGAGTGGTTTCTAAATACACAATGCAAAAACCACCTTCACAAAAAGATTTGTTATTAAATTGTGAGTTCAGGCACACTAAACTTCACCTCTCCATTTACGCCTATGGGAAGATAGGCTGGAAACATATTACAGCCTTCCCCAGTCTGACTTATGGGCGAGATGGCCTCTTTAGGGCTACTTGTGTGGGTGGCACAGTTAGTGCTGCAGGTCCACTAGTAGCATTTGCATTACCAGCCCTGGCACACATAGTGCACTTTACTAGGGACTTTACTAGTAAGGCAAACATACCAATCATGGACAACCAATTACCATTACATTTTACACAGGGAGTACTTGGACTTTGACACTGATCAGCAGTAGCAAAGTGCCAAAAGCATCGAAGTTGGCAACACCATGTCAGAAAAAAGGTCTAGGGGAAGGCAAAAAGTTTAGGGAACTTTAGCCAAAAAGGGCCAAATTCAACACCGTCCATCAATTGTTCTTTTTGGAAGTGTGACTCCGGCCTTAAACCAGTGTAGTAAGGGGTGGAGGTTTTTCACTCAAACCTGTGTGCAGAGTAGAAGGGGGATAACTGAGAGATGTAGGAGGTTTCGTGCCATGGGGTCCACATTCATATTACCAACTGACCTGCTGGATATCATTTGCACCACGTAATGGTGCTGTGTGAGTGTGGGAGAGTGTGCTGCATGAGAACCGCCTGCTAATAGTTGCACCGCACAGTGGTGTTGTTTTACTTGTTTTACTTGTTTTATTACCTAATGAATACTCCATTTTGACATTGGTTTTATCTGTGTGGCCGTGGCCCACGGTGCTGCTGAAAACTGTTATAAATTCCTGTGTACACATTCCTGATATTGTTGTGACCTGTGGTGCACCCTAGAAATATGTGGATTTGAATTGTTATTCGCCAGTTCTGACAATGTATCGCGTAGCATAATGGTGCTGGGGAAAAACAGGACTTTTCCCAAGTGTGCATATTACTGATGTAATTTTAACACTGTTGGGCCTAGTATTGCTAGTATTATTTCCAAGCGTAATTTATGCCCAGAAATACATGATGTTCCTGTTGTGTTAATTAATGTGTGTGTTGAATACAATCATTAGCTACATACACCACGTGTGAAGTCTTTTTTGTGAACCTCAGTGTATTTTATTATGTGAGAGTGCTGGGCCCTTGCTTTACACGTTGCCTCTGTGAATAAGCCTGACTGCTCAGTGCCAAGCTCCCCAAGGGTGAGCGCTGGTTATACAGTGAGTGTAATCACCTAACCGTGACATGAATGCTAGGTTCGGCCTGGCTTGGGCATGGCCTCAGCCAACCCAGGAAGTACCAGTTTCAACAAGGAATATGAGGACTGGGCCACAAAAGTGAGTGTTGATGGGCTTCACCCGCAACCACCAGATCAAATAAAGCCCTGGACATGTTTTGTTTAGGTCTATTCACTTGTACATTCAGGGGCCAATGGACGGCAACTTAAGGGTGTTCTTTCTCCGTAGTCTAACTTTCTACGCTTTTTATGGTGCTTCCTTTGCATCTTGCTTTATGTGTAATTTTCCAAATCACTGATCAAAATGCAATTCTTAATTTCCCCCTTGGCACCTTCACTTGATTTTTTGGGTAGTTCAGATTTCCTTTTTGAGCCACTTCCTTTCTTATCTTTGGCACTTTTGTTTCCCACAGGCCTCGTTCTGGTACCCATTATATCTTTTTGGAGGATTGGGGAGTCAGAGTTCTTCTTTATCATGAATGAATTGTACCTTTTTCATCGATAAAGTGGTTTTGTGTCCTGAAGCTTCTATTTGTTCTAAGGTTTTTTCTGCTTTCCATCTCACGGATAGGACCAATTTCTCTCAGAAGTTGGAAATATCTGTATTTTCTCCCAATCCTGTTACTAATTAGTAGTTTTTGTTACATTGTTTAGATATCCACAAGGCTCTTTCTCTATATCTGGAACATACTTCTGCTCCAGCTTTGCCCTTTTTGTGAAGTTTGGATGAGAGGGTAAACTGTCAGGGCCTGATTCACTAAGGGCCTCCATACTTGTGGCGAAGGCCCCCGCAGTCGTGGGGGAGTCTCCGCACTCGGGGCGGAATCTCCGCAATGAGAATTATCACTGTAAGAGACTCCACCATGAGTGCGGAGGCCCTTTGTGAATCAGGCCCTCATTCTGTATGTTTAGCTGTTGGTTAGGTCTGGTTATTTCCATGACGCATGTCTCGGCTCCGGGCTTCCCTTTATTATCAGCTGTGGGATACTCTACCCAGTGAGTTGTTCCTTCCTGGGCTAAATGTAGGGTGTTAGAGTGCATGAAAAAAAGCAAGTTAAAGAGCTACTTTTGACATCTAAACCAGGTTCACTGTCTTATCACTGTCGCCCTCACAATTTACACTTAGCACCAGACTTCATTGCTAGAAGCCTCATGCCACTATGCAACTCTGCTACTGTATCGGCCACTTTCCCTCAATTATGGAAAGAATCTACTATAATAATGATTTTTTTTTTATAACTTAATGGTGACCCAAACTATCGGGCAATTTAATTTTTGCCTTTACCGGGAAACATTTTTGAGAAAGCATTGAATCAGGAGCTACCTTCAATTATAAAAAGACATAACTTGTTAGATAGTTCCTAGGCAGGATTTAGGAAAGGATACAGCACAGAGTTGATGCTGGGGTCGATGAGAGACATTATCAGGGCCATTCAGAGATTGCGGAGGCTCTGCTGCACTGATATCATTAAATCATGTCTGTGGCATTTGTGACTGTAGTCCACTCCATGCTAGTGACTCGACTCTCGAAGATGGGCATCAAAGAGAAGGCCATTGGGTTCTTAGCATCCTCAATCAGTGGTGTATAAACCTTTTAGGTAGCAGCTATTTGCTACTTCCTGTCAGTCAAACACTTTTTAATCTTTATATGGTTCCGTTGGCTGAGTTGTTAGAATGTCCTCTTAAGCTGATGACACAAAAATAGTGTTCAATAACACTAAATATCCTCTAGAGATTACAGCAAAATTCCAGAACTGCATGAGAGCTATAGTTGGATGAGGACAAATTGGCTAAAATGTAATGTAGAGAAGGAGGGGGTCGGGCCCTAACTTTTGGCTCTTCTCCAAATATTTGGTCATATTTGTGGAGGCTTTCTGAACTTAGCACTGTGCCCCTACCCATGGTCTCTGCCCAAAACCTGGGAGTAGTTTTGATAAAAAAAACATTTACACCTCACGTTAGTCAAGTGGCTGCATCCTGCTTTTACACTATTAGGATGCTGAGGAAAATCTTTTTGTATATCCCTATGTGTAGAATGGCCATCCACGCATTGATAGCTTCTCACTTGAACTATTGCAATTCTTTATTTTTGGGAATTACCCAGTCACTGAGCTCAAAACTGCAGGCAGCACAGAATGTAGCAGCACAACTAACACTGGGGACACCTACTCTATTGTGAGGAGTTGAAGAGTTTACATTGGTTTCCAGTCCGTAAACAATCCAAGTTTAAGGTACTGTGCATGGCACACAGAGCCCAACATGATTGAGCCGACTTCGATTAAAACTAAGGTCAGTTGGTATGTTCCTAAAAATCACCTTAGATCATCAGAGAGTAAGGATGTAGTGGTGCCAAGAGTTAAACGAAGCAGATGGGGAGGTAGATCCTTCTTGTTGCTCGCTGCTAAATTCTGGAACACCTTCCCTACTGAAGTTAAAGCTACTGACACCCATCTCCACATTAGGAAACTTAATAAAACCTGGCACTTCTCTTTAAAGGTCTAAGAGCTACCACCATTGCCATCAGAACAGGATAGCTTCTCTATGGCCACGCTGCCTTAGGGTAAAGGAGCACTTTAAAATAACCTTTCATTCATTGGGTTGTTTCTTTGTGAGGTTACTACGGCTTGTTATGTCCTCACGGGTAAGGAATAAAATGAGCAAGGCAGATGCTGTGTCTTGATTACTTACTGGTAATCTTCATTACTTGTCCCAGTTCTCGGTTCAAAGCACCCTTCAGCTATGCCCCCTGTCTGATAGATATTTTCAGGATGATAACAATGGCAGACAGGTTATTATAGCCAGCAGGGGAGTCGTTGTTTTTAAGACGTTTGTTTTTTGATGGAAGCAAGCGAATTGGCTGGCTCTGAAACAAAAAAAGCAATAACTCGGAGTGATGAAGATTAGCAATAAGTAATCGGGACAGTCTCTGAAATTTTCATGACTGCTCAAAATTATGAAATCAAGCAATTCGTTCCATCTATATTCTAGGGACATTCTACCACTTGTGACTATTTAAGTTAGGTCTCGCCCATGCCACGAGCCTATCCACGCCGAATTCTGACAACTTTTTGTATTTTCAATGCTCAGCCTGACCTATTTTTGACAAACATAGAACTTGACAATGGCGCAGTACTATGTACACATTTGCCACAAACACAAATTTTCTCAGAAATGCTACAGATCAATTGGCTACTAGTGAGGACAAAAGTGAAGTTGAATGTGCTGATACATTGGGTAATTAAAGGCAGAAGCCCTCCAAGGAGCCTACAACTTACGCTTCGTCTTGACCCCCCAAAGTCTATTCACACAGAAAACTGAAAGCCGGACATCACTCCCTTGGTGTTTGTGGAGCTATACTGCAGTATACCCTTCTACATAAATGATGGGGATGAGGATGAGGGGGCCTTTAATAGTGCCTGGATATCTTTTAATGTCGTTCTGTTGAATGAGCACTAACTTTAATAGTTCTAGGCTTTGTGCAGTGGTGGTAGTGTCAGTTATGTTTTTATTAGGTTGTGGTTGACAGCAGGGTTTTCCTCAGTGCTTTAGGAGGCTGCATGTGACTGGTGCCCAGATCTAAAGTTAATTTAACATTGGTATTGTGGCTGGTTCTTTTCTGTCCTTTATTTGTGGCCTATAGCAGAGGCTGCATCTCCAACTCTGTGACACCATAGACCTTTACTGGCTACCTATAGCTGGATGGGCAATGTTCAAGGCACTCTGAATTCTCCACAGAGCCTTCCAAGGAAAAGGACCCTATGCCTACAAGTTAAATTCAAGCAATACAAACCAAACAGAACACTGCGCTCCTGGCTTGTACCACTTACCAACATACCAACTTATCATAAGAAATCCTTAGGAGGCACTGATTTCAAAGTACAAGCTGCCAAGCTCTGTAACTCATTACCAGCCAACATTAGAAGCATATACCCTCATGAAGATAATTGAAACCATAGCTATTTCATAGATAACAGCAGTACCTACATCCTGGAAACAGAGCCCAGAAAACAGCAACACGCTCAGGCACAATCCTCAACTTACAACCCACAAATTGCAAACAACTCAACCAACAAACTGCTTTCGATACGTAGGAAAGCTAAGAAGAACTGACCTTGTTCATCGTCACATTATATCGTTATGTACTTGTCAGTTTGGAGCGTGTTGAGCGCTCTGTGTGCTGAACGCGACCTGTTTAGCGTTTTTCGCTTTGCTGCTTACTATAGGTTTTTTTTAATCTGCCCCGTTTTGTATTTGTTTTAACTTGTTTTTTCTTACCCCTGGTTTTAACTGGGAGCCCCTTACCTGCACTATAAAAGTTTGTTTTCCACCCCTGTTTGGCGGGCCCTTCTCACGGATACGCTGGGGTCTTTTTGGCGGCCATACTGGGTGCGTACTGGCTGTAGATCGGGACGCCTGGCGGCGCCATCTTGGAGTATCGATGTTCTAGTCGTCATAAGGACGCTAGACGCCTACATAAGGGGGATAAATGTAGGTGGAGAGCCTTGTCAGTTTGGAGCGTGTTGAGCGCTCTGTGTGCTGAACGCGACCTGTTTAGCGTTTTTCGCTTTGCTGCTTACTATAGGTTTTTTTTAATCTGCCCCGTTTTGTATTTGTTTTAACTTGTTTTTTCTTACCCCTGGTTTTAACTGGGAGCCCCTTACCTGCACTATAAAAGTTTGGTTTCCACCGCTGTTTGGCGGGCCCTTCTCACGGATACGCTGGGGTCTTTTTGGCGGCCATACTGGGTGCGTACTGGCTGTAGATCGGGACGCCTGGCGGCGCCATCTTGGAGTCTCGACGTTCTAGTCGTCATAAGGACGCTAGACGCCTACATAAGGGGGTCATGCTGACGCGCAGCGGTATCGCTCAGCGGGGTCGCCGGATTGCCGCCGGAGTTACGCCAGAGTTTAGCCCGTCTGCGCCCGTCCGCGCTGAGGCTGTGCTGCAGGCTGTGCCGCTAAGAGATGATCGTCACTCAATGGGACAGGTAAAGTGTTCGTATACTCTGCAGGACATGCTTGCACTAAAGCCTTCCTTACTGGCCTGCCATCACCGTTTTTCGCCCACTGGTCTTCTATGCTCTACTTTATGTCACATTTGTAAGGTGAGCTTGTTGCCCTCTGGTCCTAACAAGGATATTACCCACACTTCTTACGCTCTGCCCAATAGATTACCATTAGGAAATGGGTTCCTAATTAATGCCAGATCATTGATTAAAAACAATGTCGCTTTCTACGACTTTGTGACTGCTAGGAATCCTTCATGGGTGTTCGTAACAGAAACGTGGGCCTCGGATTCTTCGGGCCATGACTTACTGATGGCTATTCCTGAAGGCTATGCACTCCACAGATTTGATATAACTAGATGTAGAGGAGGCGGGTTGGCAATTCTGTATAAAAATTCTTTTATCTGCAGTATCAAAGCCCTGTCCGAGCCTTCGGATTCTTTTGAAGCCCTGTATTTCTCCATTGCCTGTTCTCCAGCATTATCTTTTACAGGTATTCTTATATATAGACCCCCCAGACCTAGATCTAACTTTAGTGGCGAACTCTTTAGAATTTTAGAGCCATACTTTGGTAAGCCTTCTCTTACTATACTTGGGGACTTAAATTTTCATTTAGATGACATGGGATCTAAGGATACACTGTGTTTGCTAGACTCGCTGGACGCATGTGGCCTTGTCCAACTGGTTAGTAGCCCAACTCATCATGCCGGCCACATTTTAGATGGGATATTTTCCAATGACCCGAGATTGTCGGTTGGTCCCCCTATACGTCTGGCCTGGTCTGACCATCTGGCAGTACCCTTTGAACTAGTATCCTCCCCTGGAAATGCGCCTAAGCGGAATGCCTGTAATAGACAACCCAAAAGGAGTTTTAGGAACATAACCAATGAATCCCTTTCTCCTTTTATAGGGGTTAGGTCGTATTCTTCCTTTGGGGAAGTCGGGGAAGCTGCACAAGAACTTGCTAATTCCATTATTAGAGCGGTAGATGTGCTAGCCCCCGCCTCTCTTCGGTATTCAGTAAGGCGTAATCCCTCTGCTCCTTGGTTTTCTGAGCCATTAAGTCTCCTGAGGCAGAGCTGTAGGAGACAGGAGAGAAGATGGCGAAAACTATGGGACCCCATTGAAGGTGAGGCGCACAAGTGCCTGTTGTGAGAATATAAGGCTAGGATAATAAAGGAAAAGCAGGAGTTCTTTTCTAAGCTTACCTCTTCCCTTACTTCATCTAGGGAATTGTTTAAAATTGTGGACTCCCTCTGCTCTCTACAAATGCCTGATCCAGTGGTAGGGTCTCAGGAGCTCTGTAACAAAATCTCAGACTTCTTTTATAACAAAATTGAGGACATGTATCTTGCCTTGGAAACTCAGAGGATTACTCTGGGTTCCCAGGCCGTGGGAAAACTGGAAACCTGGACCAGAGATCCCTCTAAGATCCTCTCCTCTTTTCCTTTGCTTTCTCTTGAGGAGATGGATCTTCTGTTGATTAGAATAAAATCTGCCTCCCCTCTTGACCCCTGTCCTCTGAAAGTGCTGAAAGCATGTAGGGATACCTTATTACCCCCCTTGATGGAGGTGATGAATGGTGCCTTAACACAGGGTGTCTTTCCGCTGGCCTGGAAAAAGGCGATAGTGAAGCCCTTGCTTAAAAAGCCCACTCTGGACCCTGAAATGCTCAAGAACTTTCGTCCTATATCGCTGCTCCCTGCTCCAGCGAAAATGCTGGAATCTCACCTGAATTTCCACCTCTCGGCCTTTCTAGATGCTTCTGGATACTTGGATTCCCAGCATGGATTCAGGAGGTGCCATAGCACCGAATCGGCACTTACTATGGTGGCGAATAACATTCGAATGAAGGTGGATCAGGGGCAGACCACTCTCTTGGTCCTTTTGGATCTTACAGCAGCATTCGACACCCTCTCTCCCTCGACTTTAACATCACGTCTGAGGGAGTTAGGAGTAACGGGTACAGCCTTGAGTCTCCTGTCCTCTTTTTTAGAGCAAAGAGAGCAGAGGGTCAAGCTTGGTGAGTTTCTATCCCCGGCTAAAGCCTTGCAATGCGGGGTTCCACAGGGGTCGGCCTTGAGCCCGACCCTGTTTAACATCTATGTGGCCCCTCTGGCAAGGCTTGTGAAATCGCAGGGGATGGAAGTGGTGTCATATGCCGATGACACCCAAATTATGGTATCCCTGGCCCACTCGGATAATACATCAGCGATCAACTTTAGGAACTGCATGCAAGCAGTCTCCGAATGGATGATTCAAAACTCCCTGAAGTTGAACGGTGACAAAACCGAAGTCCTGATTTTTGGCAACAATCGGGACTGTTGGTCTAATGAGTGGTGGCCCCCTTCGTTGGGATCTTGCCCTATTCCATCCGACTCCGCCAGGAATTTGGGCGTTATATTTGACACCTCTCTGTCCATGACTCTCCAGGTGAATAGAACGATAGCTACCTGCTGGGGGGTTATTAAGATTCTTAGGAGAATCGTTCACTATCTCTCCCCCCAGTCACGTATGCAAACGGTGGTTGCGTTGGTTGGGTCAAGATTGGACTACTGCAATACCTTGTATGCAGACATTAATTATCTATCGTCTCCAGGTTGTACAAAATGCTGCAGCCAGATTTGTTCTGGCGGCACCTTCTGCCTCATCGGCCACCTTAGCCAGGAAAAGCCTGCATTGGCTCCCTATTCAGTACAGGATTTCTTTTAAACTGCTAATCCTGGTGTTTGGAGCTTTAAGGGCTGGACCCTCTAGCGCTTTGGGTTCTCTCTTAACCTGCTATATCCCTAGCAGGTTCCTTCGTTCTTCAGAGATGAACCTTTTAGTTGTTCCCCGTTTCAAGAAAGTCAGATGGGGAAGTAGGGCTTTCTCCAATGTGGCTCCCCGGCTGTGGAATGCTCTCCCTTTAGAGATTAAGGCCCAACCGTCAATAACTCTCTTAAAAAAAGCACTCAAAACTTGGTATTTTAGTAAAGCCTATCAGTAAGCAATTTCTATTTTATTCTTGATTTAATTAGTAATCTTTTTTAGGCGCCTTGACGCCCATCGGGCTAAGTAGCGCGTAATAAATTTGATTTCATTTCATTTCATTATATAACTGTTATGTATGCCCCATAATAATACTAAATCCGTAATACACAGAGGTGAGCAACAAATTATAACTTATACCTCTAAAATTCACATAAGACATATCTGCTATGAGGGATGTCCATCCAAGCACTGTATGGTCAAAAAACCAGCCATCACCAAATGAACAGGCATAGAATAACTGAAGAGATCCATCACACATTGCTGGACGATTCGGAGGACTTTGATACAGTCCAGAACAACTATAGGCCCCAAATAGCTATACAATGTGACCACTTCTTTACATTTCACAAAGAGACTCAGATAGGGGCTGCCAATAAAAATGCCCACTTCTCTCTCCCTACAACCATGCCAGCTCAGAACCACAACTTAACACAAAATCTCAGATTGGACAACACAGTGCAGCATCCAGCTAAGCACACTATATTATATAAAAATACCACAAAGCTACCAGCACACTGAAAACCATAAAACTGTGCATCTGACTCTCACACTACATCATCTTACGCGCTGTGTTCCATAACACGATAACTGCACTTCGTTGCTCATCACGCATGACATCAAAACACTTCCCACAAAGGTTAAAAGCAAAGAAAACACTCTTCCGAACACACACTCTACCATGTGTAGCATGATACTCATATAGACAAGCATTTCAGCACCTGACATAGGGGTAGTAACAGCTATAAATACTGCAATACAATGATTTGCCTTAGTGTACTGTAGTAGCTGTAACCATGTTCTTGCTCAATGGTAAATTAATGAAATCAGGATGTGCAAGACTAATGTCTCACTTTCGTGCTTGGCCTCGAAGGAGGGAATTTTCAAGTAGCTTCTTCTGCTCTGAAAGGTTATGTTTTTGTTTAATTTCAAAAGCTGAATGCATCCTTTCCCACATTCAGTTTCAACATGTGTAAAGTCTCTCTTTGTTTCAATTTATAAACGCTACCTCCACTGGAACCCTATGTATAAATATTTATACATGTATCCTAGTACATATGTAATTTAGTGGCTATGCTCTGGGTGCTAGGATTTCCTCTTGTTGCCCTTTATGTCATTTATCGATTCTTTTTGCTACTTATCATTTTCAGACTTTGTGCATCCGGTGAACATATTTCTTCAACAATTCTCAACCAATAGGAACACTTGTAGCGCAATCATCAAATTGTTCTCTCTTATCACCCAAAGTTGCATATCCGTTCATAGTTTACTTAGTTTGGCCTTGCATATAAACAGCTTTCTTACAGTGACTTTGTATAAAGTGGGAATAGTTGAATCAAGACAGTCTAAACGGCCCATCCCATACTCTTCTCTTGTATATAAACACCTAATACCAAAGAATATTTACCCACCCAACCTTCCTAAAGCCCCTGAAAGAACGTTTAAAAACAACACCCGTGAACATTTCCTGACATTCTTTTTGTCGATCAGTACTACAGCGGCCGGTACAGAAGGCTCAAAACCGGTCTTATTTTCTTCACCCACAACATCTCATCTTGGAGTAACATCTTCCAAAACTCACTCAATGTGACATTATCCTCCAGAATCCCACACGGCTGCTAGCTAAAGGTCTCCTCTTCAGCATGCTTCAATCACTATCTCCTTGTACAACAACGTAAGGTCATGATTCAAGGTAAAGACACCTTTCTTTCTCTGTTTGACCACATATTTCCATCCCTCCTCACTCCCCGGATACTCCGACCCCCCCCCCCCCCCCCCCCCCCCCTCGGCTTGCTAACAGATTCCACCCTCACAACACACTCCACATTCTCAATCCTCCTGAGTAATCTAAGGTTGATCCCCCAGGAAATACAAGTTTCCCATGTGGCCCACCTTCTACCCCTCTAGCCTCTTCTCCTCCCAATCTCTACAGCCAGAACTTCACCCTCAACACTCCGTTCCAGCAAGGGGGCGTTACCAAGCCGGCTAAGATGGCAGACGTGCTCTGCTGAGGCTCCGTGATCGGGCCAGCATATTGCCCGTTTCCCGGCACCGTTCTGGACTGCTGAGGCGACATCCAAGTGTCGGACTACAAGCTACACCCAACGGTGCCCCCAAATCTCAATAATTGGGGGCACTCCCAGCAGAAATCCGAGGAAAACTGAATCCAGGCTCTTGGTGGCAAGATGGCACCCGCCCGCTCCTGACAGCAGGCCCTGAGTGACTGAACCTATACCACGGGACGAATGCCTGTGACGGGAACAGCGAAATAACAGCAGGCACAGCGGCGGCGAAGGATAATCCCCACACTGCCGATAATCAACACTATCCCCAGAATCCAGCAGGACAACGGGCATCAACAGCAGTGACGGGAGCCTGCATGCCATTACGACCCTTGACCTTCCGGTAGGTGCGACCCTTGACCTTCCGGTAGGTCGCTCCCCCCCCCGCCTGACCCCCGCTGTAGTGTCCTGATCGTCGCCGAAGTCGAGGCCCTCCACCAACCGCAGGCTTCCACCTGCGCCTCATCCCTAGTGGCCAGTGGTGGCCTTGGGTGGTATCCGCTCTACTCCGCCTTCTCTGCCTATCCTCCTCTGTGCCCCCCGCTCGCCGCTCTGTGCCCCCTTTACTGTGTGCACCATTTCACTCTGCTGTTGCCCCCTTTTATTGTGTGCCCCGTTTTGACTCTGCTGTTGCCCCCGTTTATTGTGTGCCCCGTTTCACTCTGCTGTTGCCCCCTTTTACTGTGTGCCCCGTCTTGACTCTGCTGCTGCCCCCTTTTTATTCTGTGCCCCGTTTTTCGCTGCTGTCACCCCCCTGATTCTGTCCCCTTCCCAAGTTCGCCCCGCTCCGCTTCCCTGCCCCCGCCGCTGCTTCCCCTGCGGCCCGCCCATTCGCTGCCTCTGCTAAACACACCTTCCGCCTCCCAGCTGCTCCTCCCTCTCCTCCTCCCTATATATGGCGGCTGCTGCGCGGCCGCGCCGCGGGCGTGCCAAAGGCGCGCTTAAGGCAAGCCCATCTGTGCCCATCTGCACCTGGACCGCGCCCAGCGCCAGAACCCCTGGCCCCCGCAGCAGCCACAAGGACCGCCGCGTCTGCAACGACGCCAACACCCTCGTCGCCCTCAACCCAGGAAGGACCCACACCTGCTGCAAGGCCGCCCCAAGGCACACCCACGGCCCCTTCACCTTCCGGAACTGCATCTTCTCCTGCCTCGAAAGCGCCAAAACGCCTACCACGACGGATCCCAACCAGCTTAGATGCATCCTGATCAACACCCGCTCCGCACACAAACACGCCGTCGAACTGTGGGTCTACTCGACACCACATCACCGGACGTCGCCTTTTGACCGAGACCTGGATGAACGAAACCTCCTCGCCAGACATCGCCATAGCCATCCCAGACGGGTACAAGATCACCCGCAGAGACCACACCAACAGGGCCGGAGGAGGAATCGCCATCGTCCACAAAAACAACATCAGGGTCTCAACAGACACCAACGACACCCTCAGCACCGCCGAACACATGCACTTTCGGATCCACACGGACCCCAAGACCACCCTGAGAGGCACCCTCGTTTACAGACCGCCAGGACCCCGCCCACAATTTTGCGACTCCAACGCCGACCTCATCAGCACGCACGCACTTACCTCCACCGACTCCTCGGAGACCTGAACTATCACCTGGAGAACAACAATGACAGCAACTCCTCCACCCTGATCGACAACCTCGCCAACCTCGGACTGAAACAACTCGTCATGATGCCGACCCACATCGCCGGCCACACGCTAGATGCCATCTTCTCCTCAAGCCCCCAAGTCACCTTCAGCCACGCCTCCGAACTCATCTGGACAGACTACGACTGCATCCACTTCTCCTCCCGAAAACCCCTCACACACCACTACACACTACAGACCCCCGCCGCTGCTGGGGCAAAGTCACCCAAGAACAACTACAGACAAGCTTCGCACTCAACCCTCCGACGAACCCCACCAACCCCGCCGAGGGTGCACTCACCCTCGAACGCTGGATGAACGACTGCGCCAACACCGTCGCCCGCTGAAAAATCCCACCAGCAGAGACACCAGCAGAAGAGTCAGCTGGTTCACCCCGGAACTCCTCGACTCAAAACGCACCTGCCCGAAACTGGAAAACATATGGCACAGCAACAAGACGCCAGACAGCCGCACCGCCCACAAAGACGCCATCCGCAACCACCACCACCTCATCAGGACCGCCAAAAGAACCTACTTCACAGACCGCCTTGACAACAACGCACACATCAGCAAGGAGCTCTTCACCATCGTGAAGGAACTCTCCAACCCCAGCTCCAACGCCAACGACATCCCACCATCGCAAACCCTGTGCGACTCCCTCGCGACCTTCTTTCACTGGAAAATCACCGACATCCATAACAGCTTCAGACCCCGGACGACCACTGCCGACCGCGCCGAACCGAACCCACCGCACCCCACCGCCCACGTCACCCTGAAAACCTGGGCCAACGTGAGCATCGAGGACACAATTAAGACCATGGGAACAATCCACTCGGGATCCCCGTCCGACCCTCTCCCGCACCACATCTTCAACAAAGCCAGCAATTCCATGGCACCCCAAGTGCACAAAATCATCAACCTCTCCTTCGAGACCGCAACATTCCCTGAGAACTGGAAGCACGCAGAGATCAACACCCTACTGAAGAAACCCAAGGCGGAACCGAGCGACCTCAAGAACTTCCGACCCATCTCCCTGCTTCCGTTCCCAGCAAAGGTCATCGAGAAGATAGTTAACACCCAGCCCACCCGTCACCTCGAAGACAACAACATCCTGGACCCATCCCAGTCGGGATTCCGCAGCAACCACAGCACCGAGACCGCCGTCATCGCTGCCACAGACGACATCCGGATCCTGCTAGACAATGGCGAGACGGCGGCCCTCATCCTCCTGGACCTCTCCTCCGCCTTCGACACCGTCTGCCACCACACACTACACACGCGCCTCCACGACGCAGGGATCTGAGACAAGGCCCTGGACTGGACTACCTCTTTCCTCTCCGGCAGAACTCAGAGAGTCCGCCTCCCCCCGTTCCGATCTGATGCCTCCGAGATCATCTGCAGCGTCCCTCAAGGATGCTCCCTCAGCCCGACGCTGTTCAACGTTCAACGTCTACATGGCACCACTAGCACGCATCGCCCGACAGCACGACCTCAACATATTCTCCTACGCCGATGACACTCAACTGATCCTCTCCCTCACCAAGGACCCCCTCACCGCCAATCCAACCTCCACTAGGGAATGAAGGCCATCGCAGACTGGATGGAGGACAGCCGCCTCAAACTGAACACAGACAAGACAGAAATCCTCATCCTCGGGTCCAACCCCTCCGCATGGGACGACTCCTGGTGGCCCAAGTCACTGGGGTCAACGCAGTCTCCTCCACCTGTTTCAACACCCTCCGCATGCTCCGCAAGATCTACAGATGGATCCCAACAAACACGAGGAAAACAGTCACCCAGGCCCTTGTCAGCAGCAGACTCGACTATGGAAACGCCCTCTACGCCGGAGCCTCGTCCAAACTCATCAACAGACTACAGAGAATCCAGAACGCCTCTGCACGCCTGATCCTCGACGTCCTACGCCGCGACCACATCACCCCCCACCTGAGGAACCTACACTGGCTCCCCGTCGACAAAAGAATCTCCTTCAAGCTCCTGATCCACGCACACAAGGCACTCCACAAAACCGGCCCAGGCTATCTCAACAGTCGACTCTCCTTCTACGTACCCAACAGGAAACTTCGCTCCGCTGACCACGCCCTGGCCACGGTCCCACGCATCCGGAGAACTACTTCCGGAGGCAGATCCTTCTCCCATCGCTCCGCCAGGACCTGGAACACCCTCCCCCTCCGCCTGCGACAAACCGAAGACCTGCTGACCTTCAGGAGATAACTCAATACCTGGCTCTTCGACCAATAGCAGCATCACCACCCCCCTCCCCGCCCCCCCCCCCCCCAGCGCCTTGAAACCCTCCCGGGTATGTAGTGCGCTTTACAAATTATGTGATTGATTGATTGAACCGCTTCGGCTGCTGGCTTGCAACTACACAGACTCGTGACGCCACCGAGAGGGGCTAGAGGTGCAAACTACTATCTGCAGTGACGGTGAGCCGATAACCACCCCCGGTCCCGCAGTAGATTACAGGACTGCCCTTTCATCGGTGTCACCTGGACCTAAAATGGCGCCTAGGACACGCAGCGAACTGCGCTATTGAAGCAGAGTATCGGGAGCCCTCCACGGACACTCAACGTTAGCGGGACAGAGGTGAGCAAACAGATTCCCCGCAGCGGGTGGAAATACAAAAGCGACCCCTCCCTCACTACAGCAGGACCTAAACGCACCCAAGATAGATGCTGCCTGACTTTAACATGACGGCGCTGTAATCCTCGCTGCACCTGCATGAGTCTACATACTCCGCCAAAGATGAAGCGCGCGAACTGACTGCCAGTTCACCCGAGACCCCCGCAAGGACTTCTCCCTCGACATCAACACGCGCAGCATCTCACGCCTTTCCTGGAAGTGCCCACCCTTTTCCAAACCCGCAGGGAGGCAAGCTGGTTATTAGGGCAACTGGAGCAGGGGCTTCGCCCCCCTTCAGAGGTCCACCAACCCACTATAACCGAGTACCTTGCCAGACGAGTGCCAGCATTCCATCAGGACGTCTCAACAGCAGGCCTCACACCCCACAACCCTCGACAATGCTTGCGGTACGCGAGGCCTACTTAGTCGCCGCAATGGGGAAACCAAGACCATCCCAGTAAACCGCGGTGCCCGAGACCACCCCAGAAAACATGCCCAATACCCGGACATGGGTCGCATCTACTATGCCACAGCCAGACCCATCAATTTCGGACAAGCTAGATCAGGTATTGACAGCCATCGAACACTCTAGGACCTGCATGGAGGAGCAACTGGGCACCCTCGCGACATATATCAGCCTTATTCGGGATGATCACCGCAAACTCGCCGACAAAGTGAAGGAGGGGATAAGGAACTAGCCGAGCTGCAACCCGTCTGTCCACCATAGAAGAACGTGCGGACGATTTGGAAGGACGTTCGTGACGCTGCAACATTCGTGTGCTAGGTCTCTCGAAGGGAATTGAAGGCTCAGACCAGCTGGAATAGAAACATGGGTAAAATCCTTCACCCCCACGATGGACAGGACGGCGTTCTTCTCCATTGAACGCGCCCACAGAGTTCCGGCTCGCACACCTCCACCAGGAGCCCTCCCCCCCCCCCCAGACCGATGCTGGCGAAATTCTTACACTTCCGAGACCGGGTTGCGGTACTTTGAGCAGGCAGACAAGCAGGCCCTCTGCACGTAGAAAACAAACAGATAATGATATTCCCGGACTATGCACGAGCGGTGCAAGAACAAAGATCATCGTTTCTGGAAGTAAAATGTCGACTACGCGCGAACAATATACAATACTCCCTTCTCTTCCCAGCCCGCCTCAAAATCCTCTATAATGGCTCAGCTACGTTCTTCACGAGCGCAGAAGAAGCACACGAATGGGTGGACCACCACTGCACGCAACAATCCAGAACCAAAACCGCACGAGGCCCAACTTTCAAATCGCCGCGCGCCAGGAGGCGCAACTCGAAACAGCAACGCGGTGGGGCGAAGAAAATGGCTGGGACGTGAGGTCTTACAATCGGTGATTGACCTACAGACCTCCCCCGATGCGGAGGACATAGATCGAGCCCTGCATATCTTTTCATCAGAAGGGAGGACGACAGCGATGGAACACTTTCTGGAGTAGACTCAATTACACCCCGATGGTCATCCCCCAGCTGGCTGATGTCATGTTGGATGGACAAATGAACTCCCTCCCGGCATGAGATGATCCCACCGACAATCCTACATGATCTACGCAACCTGAACTTACTTATTGAGCTCACGTGACATAGACATGACCCAGCACGCCCCAGGCGAAGCTCAATGATCCTACCAGGTCCCGATCGGCGAAACGCCTCGCATGCGCGCACTGCCACCCCCACCATATATTATTGTACTCTCCTTCTTAGAGAGAGTAGGTTTGGACGCATCGTTGACAGCGATGGGTCCTCAGCATTGGGAAAGTTTCCCGACCCCAGTTTTACAGTTTCCTGCTCCTGTTCAGAAACACCCCACCCCCTCATGGAACCTCACACAACAGGGTACCAGAGACACATATATGGGAGACATGTGGTATTATATGTGTTCCTCACACCACAGGGGACTCATCGGTCACTATGCTCCGGTTGTCACAGCCCATTCAGATGAGCACTGACAATACCTCATGTCTATAACGACACAAAATGCTGACATCAGCATCCTTATGCGTAACGCCTGAGGCCTTCATACACCGAGCAAACGATATGCTGTATACTCATATACAAAAACTCCAAAACGCTTTGCAAGAGACGCATCTCACCAACACCGAGATAAGCAAGCTACAGACCAAATGGCTTAGAACCATATGTCCCACATCATATTCTGCTTATGCATGCGGGGTGCTGATCTGGGTTCGACCGGGGACCACTTTTCAGGAACTTAGACGGGTGGTAGGCAAAGAGGGTAGGTATGCCCTATTAGAGGGACTCCTAGACGGGCACTCTGTATATACGCCCCAAACATAGAGCAGGACAAGTTTTGGGATCGCCTCACTGGGGTGCTAGCCCAATTTGGCTCCATACCGTGGAATTTAGGGGGCGATTACAATTGCACGCTGGACCTTACTTTGGACCGCTCCCACCCCCACCCACACACTCTGCCGCCCAGAAACAAACCGAACGATTTAAGGCTTGGGTCACACAATGGGCGCTCACTGACGCATGGAGGATGCATCACCCACAGACTCGGCTGTACTCGTTCTACTCCATCCCACATAACCTACGAGTCCGGCTAGACAGATTCCTATGCTCAGCGGCGGTTCTGCCCAAAGTGCAACACACAGAATACAGATCCAGTTTTCAAACATGAACAGGGGCAAAGCATAAAGGACTACTTCACTAACAACACAGGGACAGCGTCCTCCACATTGGTAGAGTGGGACACATTGAAAGTGGTGGCCTGGGGAGAATGTATTAAACAAATAGTGGGGGTAAAACGGACCCTAGAACAGGCACTCACCAAGGCCGAAAAGCAACTAGCTACAACTACTAAACGGGACGACTTATCTGAAGAAGCGGCGACACAGTTAGCCAGGGCCAAGACGGAATATCTAGCTGCCTGCGTCGACCTCTGTCGATACAACTTTAGGACGTATGCAACCCGGATGCACAAGGAACGGGATAAAACAGGCACCTTATTGGCATGGTTAGCCAAACAAGACACCGACGTGAAACCCATAACAGAAGTGGTAGACTCCCGCGGCAACCTAGTACGGTCCCAAGATAAGATCCTTTCAGCATTCCATCAATACTACTCAGAGGTTTACTGTTACCCAACCCCGACCGAGCAGGGCATAAATAGACCATTTTCTCGATCCCCTGACTATCCCTAAGATTACAAAGGCAAATAGCACATCATTAGATGCGGTGATACAATCCACGGACATTACTCAATCCTTACACGCCTTAGCTCGCAACAAAGCACCGGGGCTAGACGGGCTCCCCTTGGAATTTTACACGACCTTCTCACACTTATTGGTCCCCCGATTGGTGGCAATGTTCACCACCGCATTGGAAAAAGGGGAGCGGCCGAGATCCCTCCGGGAATCGGTTATCGTGACCTTCCTTAAACCCAACCGCGACCCACAACAGATGGCCTCCTACCACCCCATCACGCTCCTATCCACCGACTAAAAGATTCTGGGGAAGATATTAGCGGATAGATGCACTCAAATCATACGACCCCTAGTCCATCCCGATCAATGTGGTTTCGTCCCGGGTAGAAACACATCCCTGAACATACACCGACTATTCCATGTCCAAGATCAAGTGGGTGACACATACCCCCGGCGGCCTGCCTTATCCTAGACCTCGAGAAGACCTTTGACACCCTCACATGGCAGTATCTCTTCTCGGTCCTACAACGAGCAGGACTTGGCCCTACCCTCTTGGCGTATACACAACTCTTATACACCAAACTCATCTCGGGTGTTCGTATAGGGCGATACATTTTGTCGGAATTAGCGGTGCAGAGAGGCAATGGCAGGGCTGCCCGCTCTCGCCTCTGCTCTTCGCCCTCGCGGTAGAACCACTGGCCATACGGTTGCGACAAGAGGGAGAACAATGGGGCATTCCCATAGCAGATACTGTGCACAGTGTTTCCATGTATGCCGACGATCTTCTAATATATATTAAAGACATTACCGAGGACCTAACACCCATCTGGGCAACACTGACAGAGTTTGCGGAAGTCTCCGGGCTAAGAGTAAATTGGGATAAATCCATAGTGTACCCGCTACACCTGAACCTTCCTCCCTGGGATATCAGGCTGGGTGACCAGAGCATAGCCTGGAGCGCAGATGCCCCCCCGATACCTCGGGATCCGTCTCTACCACACCCCGCCCGACATATATGAAGGCAATCACCGTAGGGCACTGGCCAGTATCAGATCCTCGGTTGGATTCTGGAGGAACCTCCCGTTAGCCCCGATCGGCCGTGTGGCTCTCGCCGAAATGATAATAGTTCCGCGGTTGCTATATTACTTCACAAATCTACCGATAATCCCACCCAGAACATTCTTCCGAGACTTAGACTCACTCCTCAGCTCGCTGATATGGGGGACAAACAGACATAGGATAATGAAGCTACAACTACCCACCACACAGGGAGGACTGGGTGCCCCATCCTTCGAATCCTATTTCCTAGCTGCGCAACTGCAGTGGCTCTCCTACTGGATGGCAGACAGACACGTAGGGGAGACATACACCACAACTGGTCCAGTGCCCATCCCAGAACTCCGTTGTTTACTACTACCAGGCACCAAACCAAGATGTACATATCCCCTACAAGTAGCAGTAGCACGCAAATGCATGCAAAGGATACACCGTATGTCATCAGGGAAACCACCATACTCTCCACTGTTTCCGCTGGTCGGATGGCCCAAACACGAAAACTATTACACATCTAACATACTTCATACATGGACAGACTGCGGCATCACCGAGATAGAGTCGCTATTGGACAACTGAGGCCATTCCAATGACTTATAGATGACCATGATCTCCCCCCTGGCAAGTTCCTATTCCCCTGCCAACTCCTTGAAAATTATCAGACAGTACCATGACCTCTCGACAGGGGAGCCAGCTACACACCCGGTCATACACACAATTTTATATATGGGAGTGGGACGACACTTGATCACGTGGCTCTATAAAGCCATCAGGGAACTCCTGAAAAGACCCCTAGAGACCCTGCGGGCCACTTGGGAAGATGAATTAGGGCGCTGGCTACATGAGAAAGGATGGGAGATGGCTCTCGAACACCCCAAGAAGGTGTCTCGAAACGCACGCTTTAAAAATATACAATTCTACATCCATCATAGGGCGTATTTGACGTCAGCGCGCCTCCAAAGATTTTATCCCGACACCCAGTTTCTATGTCCCAGATGCCACTCACAAGCAGCAGATTTTTATCATATGTTCTGGGGCTGCCCCACACTACAACCATATTGGCAACACATTCACAAGTCACTCAGGGATCTCACCGGGCTCACATATCTGAACACCTGGGAAGCCTGCACACTAGGTATCTTTCAGAAGCAGAAACAACACAAAGTGCCCCTCTGATTTACCTCACTGGCCATTTTGCTAGCCAAGCGGATCATAGCCATGCACTGGCAGTCCCCCACAGGCCCTCCGATCGCAGCATGGGTGGGGGCGGTACACAAATGGGCAACAGCAGAGGAAGAAACATTATGAGAGGAAGAGTTGAAAGGGATGCGTAAACACCCCATATCTATGGAGTGGGCTCTATTACTTAACCAATTCAAACAACCACTACCCCATGATGACCCAGATGGCGACCTACATGCACTGAGGGACCCACAATCACTAGCGCAGACCACAAACACATGTACCAGATCTCCTCCTGCAGTGCACTCCTAACGTCGATTGTTATTAGTACCACGCAATACGCCTCACTCAAAGGCCAGATCAAGGAGCAGGACCAACCAGTTTCCCCCTCGCCCCTTGTAACACGTAGAAATACCGTCAAGTGAGGCACATATCACCCTAATGCCCCATGTGACACCTGTATCCAGAACTCCATTAACGCTTCCCCAGTTTTGCACCCCAGTTCTATATAGAAATTCTACGCCTTAAGACCTCACTAGTGGCAGGATGTTAGTCTAATTACTGTGCGAATAGCAATGTATTATGGTATAAATGCGAGAAATGCAATTCGACAAACTGTATCTTGATGCATTATGTCACTATAAACTTTAAATGCCAATAAAAATATGTTCCCAGCAATTGGCCAGCCAGCACTCTCATCTCCCCCCACGCACCATCACGGGATTTTGATGAAACCGCACCCCAACCAGGACAATTACCCCCTTAGCCAGACCATACTACCAACAATCAGACTACCTAGCTCACATATTGCCCTCTCCTCATGATCTTCCCCCATTTCCACCCTACCAACCTTCCCCTGCTCCCTCTCCTCTTACCCTGAGTCTATCTCTTTCCCCATACACCACTTCCCCATCTTCAGTCCTATACAGCAGATGTTCATGTTCCCCATGCTTACCTCTACCTCTCCCCTACCCTTCTCTCCAATCAAGAACTATCCACATTCTCCAGCTATCCTTCTGGACAATTTTTCACATTGTCCACCTCTCTGACCCCCATACACGTACACAGCCAAGCTCACACGCAGCCACCTTACCCCCTCTCTTCACTTCCAACTACTTAGACCTTTTCCCCATCTCCTCTCATCCCACTCCTCCAACCCACATGCCTCAACCCACAACAGCTACCACCCATCCTCTACCAAACCACTACACAATACATCTGTTCTTCTCAATCAATGCCCTGAGAACTTCATTTACACCACAGCAGCACCCACACTTATTTTCAACCAACACCACTTGACTGTGCACCCTTCACACCATAATCTAATATACCCCCTCATCACCTTAACCCCCCCTCCGCCTTTCAAAAATAATTCTCCTCATTCCCTGCTGAACTCTGCACACCCTCGAAAGCAAACTAGGCCTCCTCAACTCCACAATCTCCCAACTTGAAGCATCTATATCCCACTTAAGCTCTAAAATATCCACTTTATTTGACTCCCAACTCCCCTTGGTGGGAACACAGCACCCAAAACACTTAATCCCGAAGAGTATTCTACTATCACACCCCAAAAGAGCTGTGCACAATCTCTCCCAAGCTGACATTTCTAATTTACTTGCTAGCTATAATACCTCTACCTCCTACACCATCTCTTCTCCAGACAATACAAAACAATGCACTCCCCAGCCCAATTATAATAAATAAACAATCATTGGAAACACATACAGTTAATGTATGGACTGAGGATCAGGCAAAAAGGAACCTAGAGAACAACATCATTGTATTCATGCCTGAATATATTTTCAGAGGAAGCAAGGATATATTAAACAGGGCAAACATCTTACAAATTCTTCACTACATTCCATAGATAACACACTTCAACAAAGAAGATTTAATACAAGTTCAATTGAAAGCCCAGAGCAACAATGCAGCAAAGGATCGACAATAGTTACATGGAAAACCAGTGCATTAGACCAAAAGATCTTAGCAGAAAAGGAACCAATTTTTTAGCTGGGAGATTCACGTAAAGGAACCGGAAAAAGAAAAATATCTGCATATTCTATTGGGACAATCAAACGTAAAAACAACACAACTGCGGGGAAAGGCCATACCATGGGGTACGATGCCAGCTGCAGCTCACAAAACATTCTCCAATCTGAGCCTACGCTTTGCTTCCACAAATTCTGTGATGAGGCGTAGAATTACTGAGGGAGCAAAAGGACGCACATCACACAAATGATTGGAGCTGGTTAGCGCCGAACTTGGCAGGATTACAATAAAATTGTTCCTAGCATAGAGGGAATAAATAGCCCTCATGTGGAAAGGACAACGCTCAAAAAATAATCTCTTAGAATGTATTTGGGCTCAAAACAACGTTAAATAACAATGCTGCTTTTAAATTCATGCAGATGGGGTACCTACTTTGTCTACAGGAAACCTGGCTACTGTCACCACTTTTTTTTTATGTAACTTTATTGGCATTTGTGAATCACACACAGATTTATATAGGAGGTTACCAAAGGTATATTCATCGTCCTCCCTCCCTCTACCTGCCACACAACCATAATTGAGAAAAAAATGCATCATCACAGTAGTTTCCATAGTATGAAAGAAGGGGAGAAGGGGAGGGTGGCAACACATCAGTCTTATGCATGTGAAAGATCCTTATCCTCAGTTTTAAGTTTGAAACAGTAAATAGGATCCACTGCAACTGCATTATACTTTACATAAAGAAACCCGCTCCCTCCACCCTGTCCATGGATTTCCATGCCAACACTGAACAAATTAACTCCCCTACCTCCCTCCCCCCAACTTCTGTGACAAGGCCTTGTGTCTCTGAAAAAGTAGACTGTACATTTATATGCATCCTAGGTATCCTAAGGTATTCTTGTTTATCGTCTATCATCCACCATCTACTCTCACCACTGTTAATCCCAGGCTTTGTGGGGTTCCAACACCCAGCTAAAAAGCTCAGTTTATTTGAGAGGCCGACCAACATCCTATCCATCTATGTAAGTCTGATAGTGGCACTAAAGGCAGTAAAATCTCCCATCTTGACAGACATGGTATAGGCTGAGCATTTGCAAGGTCTGAAATTGAACAGGCACCCAATAGTGATTTTACTGACAAATGAGTATTTTAACTGTAAGGATAGCCCTTGACAGTGCAAGATGAGGGAACTGGTTGGGATGCTGGAAGATCTACCTGCTAATTATCCAAACTGAAGGATAATAATAACCGGCGATTTTAACATTCATAACCTGGCAACTGATAAAGCGCCCAACTCATCAAGGCACCCAGCTGGTAACATGCTAAAATCATTTCTAAATACACATCGTCTGAAGTCTTTCCCAAGATGTTCTCCCCATTCCGAGAAAGACACAATTTGTTCAGTGATACGCCAATCATAGACAATGTCTTCATGAGCAATTTCGTCTATGAACAAGTCCTCGAGTCCACACTATCACATCAGCAGACCAGGGAACATCTCCCTCTTATCACTGCAATTTCCCTTTAGGCATGCAGTCCTTAGTTTGTAATTACACATGGCTCGCCTACCGGGGAAGATATCCACACGTGTTTATGAAGATAAAAATGGAACAAAATTGACACGTCATGTTTGGCTGTTTGGGAAAATAATTGGCTGTCAGTTAACAATGACTTTACAGGGGAGAACATATTTTTTAAATGGCCATCAATGGTGGTAGACATGTACTAGCATGGCAGGCCACCCAACTTCCAGTCTGCATGCAAAGAAAGAGCGTGCTGCAGACGCCAACTGAACTGTACAAAGATAATGCAAAGTAAAAGAACACTGAGGCAGGCTACCCATTATTACAAATGATCTGGGGGATAAGGGCAGCATAGTAAGTGGATCTCAGCCAGGAAAAAACACAAGAGATGTATATGGCATTTTAAAAAACAACAGGAAGAATCACAATGGCCACATGTCTACACTCTTTTAAAACAAAGCAGACAATCCGAATTTTGGCACTATATTAACACACTTGAAGGGCACGGCTACGATAGACGAAACAGAGTCTCGGCCCGCACATGAATAAACCATGTGAAAACATTGTACTGCAAGCCCAGCACCAGAACTGTGTAAATTTCCAACTGTCTTTAGGAACTAGCAGCCAACAGAATGCTACTGGAATCAAACCGGGGCAAGGCAACTAACTAGTGAAGACGCACACAAACTCACAGACGTGCACAGTCGTGTGTTAAGAATATTAAAGAACATCTGAAGTAATGGAGCCCCAGGCCTGAACGGTCTCCCAAGTCAACTATTAAAAAATGACTATGATTTATGGGCGGCTGTACTTACCCCATTATACCAGTTCTGCACCATCAATGCAATAATTCCTGACGCTTGGAAAGGTTCCTTATTACAACCAATACATTCAAAAGTCAACACTCCAGAACCCACCAACTATAGGAAGATAGCTCTGCTAGATGTTGAGGCCAAGGCATACGCAAGTCTACTCTTACAGGAATTACAAATTGGATCAGCGATGAAGGTATACTCCCGGTGTACCAATCAGGCTTCAGGGCCAGAGACTCGATATTGGGCAACATTTTAGCTCTGGCTTAGTTAGTTGAACATGTCACCCACATAAGACAGCAATCCCTCTTTGCTTGTTTTGTTAACTATTCTGCGGCTTTTGATTGTGTCAACAGGAATATACTCTAGTTGAAATTGCAAAACTGGGGGATTACAGGGACTCTGCTGAACGTCATAATCGCACTCTATTCATAGACATGAATACGTGTCAAGCTTATGCAGAATACAGCAACAAAAAAAGTGTACCCGGACCAAGAGCTTAAACAAGGCTGTGTATTGGCACCTCTAATTTTTAATTTGTATACTGCGGACCGGGGTAACTAATTATGATCTGCTAACTTGCTTGTGCCAAAATTCGGGCTGAGTAGATTGTTTTTGATGCAGTACGCAGATGACATGGTCCTAATGGACCACAAAAGGATGGGACTTCAAAAAGCATTGAACGCGTTAGGCATTTATAATAACGCCAATGAATTAGTGGCCAATGCCAACAAAACAAAGATTGTTATTTTTGGAAGTTATGCCAATAAACTTAAACACTACTGCAGATTGGGCAATTTGAAAATTACCACCGCCTCCACATATAACTATTTGGGGGTTTGGTTCATGAGCAACAATAAGCCCAATCAACACATCTCTTCCAAAGAAGCAAAGGCAGTGACTTTCGCCATGTGTAAACTCAATGCTAAATTTTACAGTCCATTCACTGAAGCAATCCGAAAGGCAATACGAGCTAAGCTATTGCCTTCGATTTCTTATGGGCACATAGTCTTCCCTAGAACACTGGTGAATACTATGAAGACCACCCATTGCCGCACCTTCAAACGTATCGTCCAAATTCCTGCCCATGCCCGGAATGCCTTGGTAGGGCTGGAGTTTGGTTTAAACAAAAAATCCTTTGAAAATTGGGCAGTTATAATCTGATGCTACCGCGAAATTTGCGCTGCACTACCCAACAGTATGAAAGAAATGTTGAAGAAACTCTTCACAAAGGGCAAAAATCCTTGCTTGGACCTAATGTTGACTGCCTGCACTAAATTAAAGCTTGACATTGCGAATTGGGGAAACTTTATATTTCAACCAGCAATACTAAAAACAGTGCTAAGGAAACAAGTCAGATTTCTATCCAGGCAAGAAGATCTGGGCTCAATTGAAACCTCGGAAAGTAACATTTGGGTTATCAGCTCCTACAGGGACAAATTAAGCCAGCCTTACTCATACTGTGCACTGAATAAATACATTTTCGAACAAATCCTGTCACTCAGACTTATGACTTGCTAATAAAAGACATAAATATCCACTGGAAATCCCTGGCGACTGTTACCGTTTGCAGACTGTGTCACCATTATGAGGAATCTTTGGCCCACCTTATCTGCATTTGTCCAAATTTGATGCATGCATGTTGCACTTTATTAAAAACACTTTTTCTAAAGTATGGTACTCGCACTTGTGTAGAAGCAATGGAGCTTCTTTTTAATCTCGAAATCCCAGTGGAACTGACAAGGCTAGCAAAGTTCGCATGACAACTCCAAATGCTTTTAAGTGAAAGCAAACCTTGGGCTAATGCAATACTGATAAAAACCAAATTATTGTTTTAATGAGGAACGTATACCCAAAGTCTTGATGGTTTTATCTTTTGTATTTTAGTAATTCCAATGTTTGAAACTAATTAAATGAAATGATACGCTTGTGTTTTAGGTAATATTGATATAAAATAAGGTTTTATGAAAGGATATTTGGTGTATGGCTTTGTAACAATTTTTATTAATTGGAACAATTAAAAAAAATCATTAATTCAATGCACCATACCCACCATCTCCCTATTCTGAACCAAAACCCAGCCACTTCCAACACAAAAAGGAACATCATATCTTTCATCTCCAAAAGCCCTGAAACCCCCTACACAAAAACAGTCCCCTCAGAACTGCTTTGTATGCTTAACAACTGCAGATCGGCAACAAAACACAAGCTGGCAATCTCAGATACCATCACTCACTACAACCTTGACCTAAATAATTCTCACTGAGACCTGGTTCAATGACACTTATTTCATCATTTTCGATCTTCTGCTCCCCCCTAACTATTCTGTTATCTGGAATGATAGGCTAGGTAGAGTCGGGTGAGGTGTCGCTGCCATCTTTAGAAACTCCCTTCACTGCAGGGAGCTACCTCGTAGCTCATTCTTTACAATTAAATGCCTTACTCGGGAACTTCATATGTAGCACAACTCCCCTATGAAGATTAACGCTATTTACCACCCAGCAGGTGACAACTCTGCTTTTACTGAGTGTGAGGAAGTCATCCTTTTCGCCCTGATCACCCCCATTTTGTGAATGATGCTGGTGGCACCTGTCTCTGTTTGTGCCCTGGGCTCTGCTAGCCCAGGGCCAGTGCTCTGCTTAAAAATGTATATAGTAATTAGGTGTAATTACAATTGCCACTGACAACCTACCTGTAAGTCCCTAGTATATGGTAGGGCATGTAGGTTTAGAGGCTGTTGGAGGCTGGCTTAGTATATGGTGCACACGTATTTAAGTGAAGCACCCTGCACTAATCCAGACAACCCTTATTGTGATTTTAGAGGTCTTAGACAACCATAGAAAGCTCTCTAAGTGGTCGCTGTGGAGAGCAGCCTTCAGGCTTAGTCTAGGAGTGTAAAGCAGCTTGTTTTACCAGTACTAATCATATAGTGTAGGTTAAGTGACAAAGAACTGTTTGACCCGGGATCCCTGGTTTGCTGAGGTAGGTACCTTAGGCCAACTAGGGACCCGCGGCTCCACGTCAGGGAAAGGAAGGTCACCTTCTGAGATAGCCCCAGCTCACCCCCTCAGTAGCTTGGCAAGGAAGATGGCAAGGCTTATCTTCAAGGCAAATGTGTAAAGTATTTACAACCACGTTCACAACAACCCAATGATGACACCACAAATAGACTCCACACGAGTTTTATAAAAACGAGTATAAACTTTATATAAAAAAATATATGATAAGACCATATAATATAAATCCAACATATGCGTATTTGTAATATTCCTTCTGGCCGGTTGTTAGGCCAGCCAGCACTTGTAAATTCTGGCTATATTAATGAGCACTTCTAAACAGCTTACTGCAGAGGTCTTCAAACTTTTGTAGGTTGAGCCCCCCCAGCTGAAGTTTTTTAAATGTCGGGCCTCCCCCATCACCTGACAAAAATTTCTGGAATCTGGTACACCACATATTCGCCCACCACCTGCATATCCCGGTCCATATACGGCAAATAATCTTCAACACAATAACAGTGTTTAGTTAACTGCAGGTTTGTGAGTGGGTGTGGTTAAATGACAGAGGCTTATTACACAGCTCAAAACAAAATGTTCCAAGAGAAAATGTGCGCAAATTGCTTTTACTAGGATGCTTTGTTTTACATGACATAGAATAATAATAACACCAACAACATTAATGTGACGGGTGTGCCTGTTTTTAGCCACAGAACCGCTCAATCAGTGGATGGATTTTTGCTACTTTCATCGCTCAGGTTGTGCTCCACATCCAGTCTGGAATGGTACTTAGTCTTTAATACCGAAAGGTGAGATTTTAGGGTGGAGTGCACACCCCCCTGAGATTGTGTCGCACCCCACATATTGAAGAACCCTGCCATAAGTGGACGGCTACATGTAATCTGGGAAGTCACTATGGGAGGTAACAAACCACCACAAGGCGGGACAAATAAAAACAGATGTATCTATCACAAGCACTGATTTATGCACGGCAGGAAATGGAACCAATCAAAAGTGATGGGCATGGTTGAAGGCATGCGCTGCCTAGGTTCGACCTAAAAAGGTATAACTTAACCGTGCAACCCATCCATCCTAAAACCAATTACTTACAGGGGTGGTTTCATGTCCATAACTGATAGAGTCAGAAAAGACTACTTTAACAGTCTCTGGTAGAAATAATAGTAAGTAATACTGACAATGATGAAAACGTGTTATCTTAAATCGTGTAAAAACTGTCTGAAGTAGGATGACCATGTAGATCAATGCCATCTAATGGCATGCCATTAACAACCCCAGATGCTAAATGCTGGTGGTGGAGTGGAGACAGAATGTTGGTGGTGACAATAGAAAAGTGGCACAGTCATTGCCAGTAAAAAAAAAAACACCAAGCACTTAGCTGTAAGGCTCATCAATAGAAAAAGGGCAAGCGTTATCCCAGAGAAAGCAAGGTACCTGCTCTAGGCTACATCCTGGCACAAAGCAAGAAGAAGAATCCTCTGAATTATGCACTGCATGAGAAACACACCAGGAGCAGGGCACGAGTGGGGGTACACACGGGTGGATGGCATCCACCCACTATTTTCACAGGATGAACGCCGTCCACCCTGCCATAGATTTGGGCCCCACTGAATAATGTGGTGAACTCGTCACAGTGTAATTTCCAAACACCGGGACACTTTCAGCCGCGCCTGCACGTTGTCTGCTTTCCACCTTCAACAAGCAACAAAGTGCAGGTGGGGACTATAATAAAGGCCGAATTTGAGGGGATCACCAGGCCTCCTTTTGTGAGTCTCTTGGCTGGGAGCAGTCAGGAGCCTCACACCTAGATGCAAATGAAGCGGAGGGCAAACAAAGGTTAACACTTCACACAAACGCAGCTTTTCACTTTGTTCAGTCCATGTTAAGAAGATATGCATGCATTGTAAGAATGTCAGATGTGTTGGTCTTTCCCAGTATTTACACACAGCAAATTGCATTTATATAGTGCTTACTACACCTGAGGAGGCGTTGAAATAATTTATGTACCACTATTTTTTCAGTATCACCCTACTCATCCCAATGCAGGGAGTCAGAGTGCTTTACATCAACACGCGCATATTACACGTACAATACATTATATAAGTTTGTAAATGAATGTACAGGATGTGTTAAATAAAACTGAGGAATTGCAAGGTGTAGAAGTCATATATCATCTTCCATAGCTCACTGTGCGATTATCCTCTCAATGCGCTAAAACGTACACATGATAGACCTGCTAAACATATATGTAAGGACTTTAGATCTAATGTCACTTCTTGTGATGCCACTTCCTGTAAAGTCGTGGCATGTGATGCCACTTTCTATGATACCAGTTCCTGTGATGCCATGTGTGATGTCACGCACCGTGATGTCACTCGCATACTGCCTAAAAAGGTTAGTCCCCCCACTTCTTTTTTAGGACTTGTGCTCTGACCAGATGCATTCAATATATTACTTAGATACGAATGTACTCCTGTGTTGCTCGGATGCCACAAGTTTACTTTTTCCTCCTTACTTGAGGTTTCCTACACTGATAGGTCACTGATCCTCTCCTAACCGAATAACCGTGTCAGCTGGGTGTTGTGGGGGGGTTGCCACACCTTGGTGGAGGAACATGCATTACATCAGTTTGCAAGCTCACTGTATGACACTTTAATCTCAGGCCGGAACATGCTTAGATCATGAATGCAGGGGTGCAAAGAATGCAGAGTGCAGTATTCTCACTGTCACAGACCTCACTCTGTTAGACAAGTATTTTCTGAGGCACGCAACTCTTCCACTAAAATTCAAACTCCGCGAGACATAAGTTCCTGTTGCCCGCAGGCCGTAGTTTTTGAGGCTTCCATGTCTCTTGCACAGTCATTTGAAACACTTTCAAAGTTCCTCCATTCTATTTTCAACACTTTCAAAGTCTTTCACAGTCACTGGTGCAGGTGGCAGTCATGTTGCCGCCCATGTTAGAAGTTCTTGCTATTGCAAATAACAGTGGCGGTGTTTGCACAAGCGCTATTCACACTGCTGCAGTGGTGTCCTTTTTTTATACAATAGTTTTGCTGTTTCTGTAATGTAATTGAAAGACCATCGGTAAAATTCAAATAGCCCAAGTCGCAAATAACATCTGCCTCATTCCTAGAAAGCACAATTCTTAAAACTCGGCCTGCCTAGGAGCATGATAAAGGTATGAGTCAGTCATTATTCAGGAAAACACTAGTGGCCATATGTAGGAAGCCAAATACCGGTCGGTAACGGCCGATTTTCGGTAAATATCCCGTTACCGACCGGTATTTAGGCTTTTGCTATGTAGGGTGCATATTTCAGGATTCGGTAATTTACCGAATCAGTAAAATTACCGAATCGGTATAATTACCGATTCGGTAAATACCGAATCCTGAAATGATATGTAGGGGGAGTGTCTCGTTGGTGTGTGGATTCGTTATTTACCACCAACTAAAAGTTGATGGTAAATGACGAATACCTGTAAAAAAGCATTATTGTGCAATTTGAAGTGTGCAATGTGGCAGACATACATGCCCTTAGGGCATGTATGTGCGCCACATGTGCACACATGGACGAATCAGGGGTGCAACAGGGTGTCAATGTGACACCCTGCCACCCATGATACTGCCTCCCCCATTACCGATTCGGTATTTACCGAATCAGTAATGGTAACTGGCTTCCCATTCATTCCTATGGGCCTCCAGGCCCATAGGAATGAATGGGAAGCCAGTTGCCATTACCGATTCGGTAAATACCGATTCTTAAATACCGATATTTACCGAATCGGTAATAATTTACCTACATTACATTTACCGATTCATAAATACCGAATCGGTAAAATTCGGTATTTAAGAATCGGTAAATGTAATTTACCTACATATGGCCCTAGATGGCAGCATTCTGCTCTTTAATGTTAACTGAACTTGCACTGCTTTTCGTAGAAAGGAGACAAAAATTATCATTAAATTATAAGAGTATGCACGTCGTGCCCCATCGTTTTCCCCTCCATCCCCCTCCAAACCCAACGAACTTCGAGAAATGGGCTACACTAAATGTATGCTCAAAGGCTGTAAATAACAGGGCAACATTCTTGTAAAAAAGCCCTTTTCACTTACCTGTTGACGATGTATAATGTTCCTGCCATCGACGATGCTGTCCCACTCACTGGTGGAACGTCAGTGGTGACGTCCCTGTGTGCTCATTGGATGCTGTGCTCCAATGGAAAAGCCCCATTTAAAAATGAAGAAGAAATGCAGGAAGCAAACATACCTGCGACGTAGGAGTAGACAACAATGAAAGTGAGGTTTTATGGTGGAGTGCGCGCCCCCCCTGAGATGATGCTGGGGCTCCCCAGGGGGGCATGCCCCACAGATTGAAGAACCCTGGCTTACTGTAATCCTAACATCATGTTATACAGTTCGCAATGCTATAATCAGGCACTTTTGCAATGTAAAAATACTGTAAGGGGTAACGCAGCAATAGGATACTCTGCAATGTAAAAAGAATGCAATGCGTAACGCAACAATCAGGCATTTTGCAAGGTAAAAATAATGCAATGCGTAATACAACCACCAGGTACGTCGTTATGCAGAAATAAGGCAATGTGTAATACGCTAATCAGGTAGTTCATTTACAGAAACAATGCAATGCGTCATACGACAATCAGGTAGTTTGTTTTGCAGAAATAATGCCAAGCATCATACGACAATCAGGTAGTTCATTATGCAGAAATAATGCAACGCGTAATACTCTAATCAGGTACTCCGTTATGCAGAAATGATGTAATGTGTAATACGACAGTCAGGTACTCCGTTATGTAGAAATGGAATAATGCGTAATACACTCAGGCACTGATCACGGTGCCTTAGGCGGTCTCTCCGCCTCTCCTTCTGACTTGCAGTCAGCCTCTCAACAGTTGCCCCTAACGCGGGCACGGTGTAATAAAAAAGTGCAGCTCCGCACTCCGGCCCCTGTACTGCCACTCCCTTGGCAATACGGGCCGCGATACGAGCCGAAGCAGAGCCTCGCGCTGCCAGAACGAGCGAGAGGCCGAGAGCGTCTCCCTCCGAGCCCGCACCCAGGCCCAGGAGTCAACACACGTTACCTGGGGGGCGCGAACTCACTCTCCTCTCCTCGTCCAGCAGCTGGGCCTCCAATGCAATCTTTGTGAATTGGCAACGGCGGGCTCCGGCCGGTGGCTCAGCGCCTCCGGGGCTGACGGTCCGAGCCGCTACAGTTACGAAGATCTCAGGCTGCCATAGAGCACACGCACACGTCACTGAGACTTCCTTGAGCTGCGGGTGCATGATCACTGCGCATTCCACACGAAGGTCTCAGGCTGCACAAATATCACGCGCACAGCGTCGCTGAGACTCACTTTTACTCAGGTGCACACGATAACAAGGCAAATCCTCACGAAGGTCTGACGGTACACAACGCACCCGCACACAGCATAGATGAGACTCACTTGGATTCCGGTGCACACAATAACAAGGCAAATCCTCACGAAGGTCTCACGGTGCACAACACACACAAACACAGCTTCGATGAGACTCACTTGGATTCCCATGCACAGATAACTGGACAATCCTCACAAAGGGTTTCAGGTTGCAAAAAGCACATGCACACCGCATCGCTGATCCTTGCTTGGACTCCAGGTGCCCACGATCACAGGGCACACCTTACGAGGGTCTCAGGATGCAACAAGCATGCACACACAGTGCCAGTGAGACTCTCCTGGAAACTTTTGTGTTCCTGTGTTTCCGCAACAGGGAGCCAGCTCACCTCGGGCCCTTGGGGATAAGTTACTTCAGGACACAGCACACAGCAAAGTCCTTTCAAGCAGGGGGACATAGCACACAGTAAAGTCCCTTTAGCCTTTCCTTGGTTAAAACAGCAAGCTGCAGGCCAGCCCCAGTACACACAGCAAGGGTCAGTCTGATCCTTCAGTCTCTTCAGTTGTTTCTTCCTTGGCAAAGGTCCTCTTGACCACGAAGTAGCTCTAGTCTTGTTTATACTTGATCAACCCATTCTCCAAAGTTCAGGGACTTCAGCTCTCATCGTTATACCCCTCAATGGCTTTGAAGTCTTTGTGTTTCAGGGGGCACTGACCCCTGTTCAAACCAGTTCTGGGTGCCTCCCTGCCAGTGACACCTTCTTCCTTTGATTAGTTGGGTTCTGGATTTTCAATCACTCAGCAGGAGATGGGACAATTATTTTATAGCCGCAACCCAGGCCTCTTCACCTCTAGGGGCTACTCCTCCCCCTACACTCCAGATGCAGGTCAGCCTGTTGCTGTCTCACCTCCTCCCCGGGTCAAGACATTCCCCTGATCCTATCGCTTTCAAATCCAGATAGTCAATCCACAACCAGGGAGAGACACACAGAAATGTTAGAGCACAAAAACCCAGCCACTTCTAAAAGAGTGGCTTCTAAACACACAATGCAAAAACCACCTTCATAAAAAGATGGGGTATTACATTGTGAGTTCAGGCATACTAAACTTCACCTTTCCCTCTTAAGCCTTTGGGAAGATAGGCTGGAAATTAAATTTACACAGTCTTCCCATTCTGTCCTATAAGCAAGATGGCCTTTCAACAGTGAAAAACGAAACGGAGATTATTTCACTGTCAGGACATGGTACACACCTTAGTACATGTCCTACCTTTCACATGCACTGCACCCTGCCCAGGGGGTAACCTGGCTCTGCCATAGAGGTGCCTGCTGTGCATACAAAGGGAAGGGTAATGTCTGGCAAGTGAGTGCACTTGTCAGAACAACATGGCAGTTTAACAAACTGCGTGCAGGCAATGCAATGGCCGGCCTGAGTTCCCTTTTTAAGGCTATTTGTGTGGGTGACACAAATAGTGCTGCAGGCCCACTAGTAGCATTTGATTTACCACCCCTGGCACATATAGTGCATTTTACTAGGGACTGTACTAGTAGGGCAACCCTACCAATCATTGACAACCAATTACTATTACCATTTATACCGGAGCACTTGCACTTTGACAGTGTTTAGCAGTGGCAAAGTGTCCAAAGCGTTTAAGTTGGCAACACCATGTCAGAAAAAAGGTCTAGGGGGAAAGCAAAATGTTTAGGGAACTTTAGCCAAAAAGGACCAAGTCCTACAAGAACCACACATTGTAGTTATAAAAATATGTATTTATTATAAACACTCACTATCACATTGGTATATCTCCTACTCGGAGATATTATCACAATACACACAATACTTCAACAGTAGAACAGGTAAGTAGCACAAATACACAGTGGTCTCCAGAGGGAGACCAAACCATATACTAACAAAGTGGAATACAAACAGCAACCGAAGTCGAGACTGGACCCAGAAGACTTAGAAGAGCTGGGGCCTCAAGGAACCACCCATGGTAAGTACCCAGGAACCCCACGGAGGCTGTGTGCAGAGTGGAAATGCAACCGCGTGCTCAATACAAGTCAATGAGGAAGCCGCGGTTGCAGTTTTCAAGAAGGACACTTTCCAGAAGACCCTGACGAAACCCCGTGGAAGCTGGAAGGTTGGAGAGTCACCCCACCTATGGATACCCCACGAACAAGGATACCTACACCAGGGAACCTGGGTGAATAGGTGTGAATTAACGTCGGAAACCGCCGGAGACAACAATGGAGGACTTCAGTGAAGATGCTGCTGGCGAAGAAGGTGAAAGAGTCTGGTAGAATCCAAGGGTAGATTCATGAAGAGGAGTACCTGCAAGCAGAAGGGACAGAGTCTATGCAACTCTGGAGTGACCAGGAGGCAGGGAAGACCAGGGGTACCACATTATTAAAATAATTTCCTGTGGATAGTCCTAGGCAGTTTTAATTTTGAGTATCTTTCACTGCACGCACTTCACCACTTCCACGCCCGGTTCCACCCCACACACCCGCACTCATCTGACGGCTTTTCTCTAAAAAGATCTCCGCAAAAGTGACCCTTCGGGGGACCCGTAGGGCATTGCAGCGCCGGCCCGACGAGGAGCACAGGCCCGATGATGAAGCATGACATCCCTTGGGGTGTGTGGGGGCTACTAAGAGGCAAGACTTGGCCCTCCCCTTCGGGATTGGATCCTTGATACTGGGGATGTACCTCTGTCTCTCTCTATTTCCTCTCCCTCTCACTATCTATTCTACTCTCAGTCTTTTCTTGTGATGAGTGGGTGACACTTTGCACCCCTATCTCGGAACAGTGTCACTTGTGATTTGAAGGAAGACCAATGACCACCTATGAATGAAGATGAAGAAGAAATGACTGTTACCTTGTCGCTACAGCTGTGAGGACCAGGCAACACCGTGGAAGACCAGGAGTCATCCAGGAGCTGTCTCACGTTGTACGTCGAGAGCCAGGGGGTCAGTGTAGGGCAGGAGCATTAACAAGCCTTGTAAGTAGCAACAGATGAGGAAAACGAAGAGGTGCAGTGTCGGGACCAGCAAGGTCCAAGGGGTTCTCCAAACACAGGAGTCTCAGAGCAGGCCCGAGCAAGCAGGGGAGCCAACTGGAGCCAAAGAAGACCATCAAGAGGATCCACAGGCCGAAGGCAAAGGAGTTGCAAGAGGACCATCAGCATCTCACCAATGATGCAGGCCCACGGTGCAGAGGATGCGGTGAGGGCAAAGATCTTGGTAGCAAGAGATGCTGGAGGCTGGAGCTTCTTGGAGCCCGAAGACCTCGGGTGAAGAGATTCAACAAGCCTTGGCAACGGCAAGTTGACACGGTGCACAGGTGTATTGCTACAGCAGTACAGACGAGGCATACTGGGTTCAAACTTGCTAAGAAGACAGTGCAGGCCTCGAGGGAGTTGTAGAATCACCACCTGTGTTGATGAGCCTTTCGGAGTCCGTACGTCGTCAGGAGCAGCAGACTGGTCAGCTGAGTTGCGGGGCCTACAGATGCAGGGGAGTGGCTCCTTCACTCCAAGGGAGATTCCTTCAGGTGTGTTTTATGCCCAGAGGTCTGGAGAAGAACCTGGATGGAGCACAGCACAGACGACGCAGAAGACTGGCAGGACGACGAGACCAGGAGCAGCAGGAGTCTTCCAGATGCAGGCTCAGTTCCCAAAGCGAAGTTCAACATGCCCAGATGGTTGAAGATGAAGTGTTTTTGGATCTGAATCTTGTCCCATGATGAATCTGCAATGCCACCCACAGGTAAGCCCTTACGTACCCAAAAGAAAGGGTTGGGACGCTCCAGGGGAGGGGCTGGACAGAGGGGAGGATACTCCCATGTCCTTTGTCCAGTTTCGCGCCAGAGCGGAAGCCAACAGCTCCCTGAACTGGTTCCAACTGGAGTATGCAAGGAAGGCACCAAATGTACCCTTCAAAGCAGTCTGGTGGTGCTGGCAAGCGCCCCAGCCCAATACACTTAGTCCTGTGTGGGAGGTGGTTACACCTCCCTGTGACAGGAAACCTACTGTTCTACCTTCCCCTGCTGGAGCCTGGTTCAGCAGCAGGAGGGAAGAACAGTGTATGTAGTCTGCATCAGAACTAGCTTGCTGTTAGACCCAGACAGGCTGGTACCGGGAATACAGGGGGGTCCCTAGGGGAGCCTCCCACTACATGGGATCCTACATCCAACACTGGAATCGGTGTTTGGGTAGGATTCCAACATGTTTGATACCAAACATGACCGGTTTTGGTGCAGCCCTTATATAGTTAGACATCTCGTAATTGACTTGATGCCCACTATATGTATAAAATGGCTGACCATACTTACAAAGCTGGGAGAATCGACTCCTAGGTTTGTAGGGGGTATCCTGCTCATGTAGGGCACCCTCACACTTATAACCAAGCACCCTGCCTTCTGAGAAAGGCCTGCCTCAGGGGTGACTTATAGGTTTTAAGTACAGTGAGCTCAGATATAAGGAAACATATGAGTTGTGAGTGGTGCCAGTAACAGCTTACATAGGCTGCAATGGCAGACCTGTAGTCACAGTTTAAGAGGTCTCTCAAGGGTGGCACAATACATGCTGCGGCCCATGGGTGACCTCTGGTGTACCTATGCCCTGGGTACCTTAATACCATATACTAGGGACTTAGAAGGACCAGTAGCCAATTAGGAAGGTACCAAAGTACTTACTATAGTCAAATTTAGGGAGAGAGCACAGTGACTGGGGTCCTGATTAGCAGGATTCCTGTCAGACTAGTCAAAAAAACAGACTGACACCAGGAAAAAGTGGGGGTGGCCATGAAAGCAGATCCTACTTTCCTACAGAGGCCCAGCAACTTTGTGCCACTTAAACGTGCACTGCTGTGTTGCCTGCTGTTTTTTTTTTTAAATCAGCCCTGCTTTGCAAGCTTCTTTCAAATTGCAATTACATGCAAATTTGACCTTGGATTTAAAGGTGCTTCCAAAGTATTAAACTACTTATTTTTACATATAAGTCACCCCTAAGGTCTACCCTAGGGGCCCGTATGGTAGGTTGCCATGTAAACATAAGCAGGGACATTTTAAAAGATGTTTTATATGCCCTGGTGAGGGAAACAATACCAATTTTGGTTTTCCCCACGAAGCACTTTTGGTTCCAAAGGCTAACATGGGAATACTGTAATACTGTGTAACTATTGACTGGTGTGAGTTAAAATAATATTACATGGACTCGAAAGATTAGAAATGAGAAATCCAAAAACTTGCCACTGTTGAATTTATCATAACTAATACAGAAAATAAGTTATAAAACTTTATTTTCTGTGAACCAAAACCTAGCCTTCCAGCAGTCTCTCTTGATTGGCCCTTAACAGGCATAGCCAAACGCTCCACCTCCTGTTCAAACATGGATGGATAATCTAAATATTCTTAAAAGTAAACCTACCATCATCGACAGTGCCAAATTCCTAGATATCATCCTGGATAAAAGACTTAACTTCCAATCCCAAATCAACACCATTGCTAAGAATGCACGCTTCCATCACTGACTTCTCTGGGGGATTTGCTGTTACATTCCTGAGAAAGACCTAAAAACTCTTGTCCAAGCTTTGGTACTCTCCAGACTGGATTACTGTAATTCTCATCTTGTAGGCCTCCCCAGGATCTACCTATGTCCTTTAAAATCCATCCTCCACCCGGCTACACGTTTCGTCTACGGGGCCCGAAAGAAATTACCATTTCACACCTATGCTATTAACTCTTTGCTGGCTTCCTATTGAAGCTAGAACTATATATTAGACTGCTTGCATCAGACATAAAGTCATTCATATTTCCACCCCTCGCTACCAAGCAAACAAACTCAAGAGATCAGCAGGCTCTAGAGCTTCACGTAATGCTGAAAATCTGCTGCGCGAACCTCCAACTTTCAAAAGGGAAAGACTTATGGCGCAATCTTTCTCTCCCCCTCTCTGGTTGACTTCAGTAAGGGACTCAAGACCTGGCTCTTCGACTGAAGCACACCGCACCCCAGCGCCTGGATCCCTTTGGGGTGACAAGCTGCACTTAACAAATACTGATTGATAGAGGTAGTGCAACTAGAATTTGGATCTTGCTACCTTCAAACCTTCGCATCATGACCTCTTTCCGGATCTTCAAAAAAGACCTCAAAACTCTTCTCTTCCAAATACATTTTTCTCAATAACATTGCTTGCTGAGCTCCCCACCAGGCATACCGCCTCACATTTAATCGCGTGACACTGACTGTTTCATGACACCCACAAGAGCTATAACGACCTTTCTGCTTCAATTATGTAAATTTGTAATATGTATCCCTAAAGGTTTTAAGTTCTCTAAACAGGTAATTTGCAAGGAATATGTAATTTGTAAATACACAAGTCTCACCATAAGTAACCATAGTAGCTATACATATTGTAACCGACTACATTGTTAATCTAAATTTCTCATGTAAGGTTCTTTCTGTCAATTGTAAAGCACTCTGACCCCTCTGGGTAATGTCCGCGCTATATAAAAATGCATAAATAAATAGTGTCAAGGGCGCTATTCTAGCAGTAGGTATGCCAAGTAAATATAGTTTGCCACTAGGTGCCAATCCGAGAAATAGCAACAATTGTGAGCAAAAGGATAAAATGCGAATAATCGATTATGTATTTAGTGTTATGTCAAGAGTAAGACTGTTAATTCATGATGCGCAAGGAAGATAGTTTTTTTTTCTTTAGTAGGAAGAAGACAATGATTGATTATGGCACAGTGATATTAAGTGGCTGGTTTAATGCCAAAGGATCAATTCGGCTAAGTCGCGTGAGGAGTTGAAATGTCAATAAGTGGCAGCACAGGGCAGACAAGCACTGACTACGTGCCAGCCAAGGGAATGCAAACTTTAATTGATGATGTGCCTGCAGGAGAAAAGCCAATACTCGATCAGGCGCCAGCAGAAGTCGCGCTAAAACATTGTGCTGGAATAAAGAATGTTCAGGCTTATTTGGCAAAAGGCGACGCCAACCATGAATAGTTAGTTGCCAGGAAGGGGTGTCCCCTCAGCCCATTCCGTGGCGCAGGGATCTCGGACTCAGTCACTCCGCAGTCTGCCGCTCTAGTTGAGTAGGTGCCAGCGTTGCCCCGGCAACCACCGACGTCGCCACGCCGGCAACGGGTGCCGCACTTAGCGTTCCCCAGCTGCCACCGCGGCCCGGGTCTCGGTCCCGGCTGAGACGGATGCCGTACACCTGGGACCCCCTCCTGCGAAGGTAAGCCGCTCTTTGAAAGCCCGCAGAAATCGTTGTTTAGCTCCTCGACCCGCTATTCTCTCGGTATTGCTGTCAGCCGGTCTCTGGACATGCAGGAATTGGACGAAACAAGGGCCTGAACATAGAAAGTTAGCCCTCCGGGGCCGCGGCAGAGGGAGGGGGATCCCTGGATAGGGTGCCCCCAAGCCGTGAAGGAGGGGGGCTCGCTCTCGGCAACAGGTACTAGAGTTCTTCCAGGCAGCCTGTGATTGGTTGCACTCCCAACTAATCACTTCGCGGGGAGCCCAGCCGGTAACTAATTCAAAATACCGGAGCGCGAGCGGGTTTCTTCGCTGCTCCCAGCTGGAGCCGGCAGGTACAGAAGTTCACTGGACATATCTGTCTCCGCGAGTCCCCTAGCGTTGCTGACAGCCGAGAAGTGCCGCTGCCAGAACGCGCTCCTGTGTAGTTACTGGCGGCTTCAGTAATGGCACGTTCCTGGTTCAATCACAGGTGTCCCTCAGCCATACACGGAGATGTATACAGATATTTCATTGTGGCAGGGAAACTAGCATTACTATTCTTATTCCTGTCTCGTATACTGTATTATTGTTTTCTCCCTTTTACAAAAACAAACTTCTGTGGTAAAACAATCTTTGACACTGTTTTATTTGGCAGAGTTAACAACTGCTGTTTTTCCCAGCGCACAGGCATGTGTTTTGGCAGTGATGTTTATAGTTCAGACAAGCGCTGAAGACGCCTTTTTGTCTGAAAGATACATTTTGCTCTTTATTCTTCGTTTGTGTTCTTGGCAAGAAATTGTTTTCGTTGTAAGTTCTTGCAGCGAACCAAAACTATTCCTCGTGCTGCACATAATCAAGTATTGATGAGTATGACTTTTCTCTTTCTAATGTTCATGTTTTTTAAATCACATATGGGAAGATTGAAGCTGGCTAAAATATTGTATTGTAATTGCATTTATATAGCGCTTACTATCCTTGATGAGGCGTCGAAGCGCTTTTTCGGGCAGTAGCACGCTACTCCCTAACCAAAAACGATTAGTGGTGAATTAGTATTGTGAAAATATGAAAGTAATTTGAGTGGTGGATATGTTAGTCCGTTATTTGGATTGAGAAGGATAGTGGAGGGATAGAGGAGGGAAAAAAGGTTGCATTTATGTAACCTTTGCTAGGGTGTTGAAGCGCTTTTTTTGGCGACTAGCACACTTCTTCAGAACCCAGAAAGGATTAGTGGTGAATTAGTATAGTGAAAATATTAAAGTAATTTGAGTGGTGGATATATTAGTCAGTTATTTGGATTGAGAAGGATAGTGAAGGGGTAGTAGTAGTAGAAAGGTTTACACTTGTATAGCGCTTGCTACCCCTGATGAGGTGTTTCAGTGGTTTTTCAGCGAGTAGCACGCTACTCCGAAACCCATAAAGGATTAGTGGTGAATTAGTATAGTGAAATATGAAATTAATTTGAGTGTTAGACATGTTAGTCTGTTATTTGGAATGAAAAGGACAGTAGAGGGATATAAGGGAAAGATTTAGATTTTTTGTTTGTTTTGTTTGTTTGTTTTGGAGCTCATAGCAGTAGGAGGAGGCTTGGGATGAGAAAGTGAGGTGGAGGGGGATGAGTGAAAGGGAGGGTTTAGAAAGACTTGTATTAGGGGATCGAAATAGTAAAAAGAGGTATGAGATGATGTAAGGAGGGGTGGAGTAGGGAAGAGTCTTGAAAGGGTTATTTTGGGGATCATAGTAGTGGTATGGGGTTTGGGATGAATGAGAGAGTGTAGGTAGTGGATATATTGATAGAGGTATAGGGTGAGAAATAGGCTAGTGCATTGGAAAGAGTAGTAGAAATAGGTTTGAGATGAGTCAGAGAGTTGAGCTAGAGAATATATTGAGAGCCGTATAGGGTGAAAAATAGGGTAGTGCATTGGATACGCTGAATTAGAAAAAAAGTAATAGGTAAAAAGTAATAAATATATAGATCCAAAAGTAATAAAGATATAGATCCATAAGTACATGGAAGGTATATAGATGCTTAAAGGAAGGTCGTATATGTAGATTAAAGATGCATTAAATAAACTCTGGCTTTCAAGTGTTGTACTTTAAATTAGTTTTATTTAGTTTGATATATATTTTTTTATCAGTAGTGCAGCAATTGCAGATAGTTATGATAACAAGATTTACTTATTTATGTAATCACTTATATACATGTTAAAAACATAGAATAATGTTACTATCATTAATATGTACATTTGTTAAGCAGAACTAATTAATATCGACGTATAATAATTTTTATAAACAAGTATTTTTCATGTTTATACAAAGCAATCCACATATATGTAGATATCTATATTACAAATAAATGCTTATATACAGACAGATATGCTGTATATTTCTATCTGTTTGCGTATTGTGGTTATGTGGGGAAGAGCCAATTCTTGAGCAGTTTTTCGAAGATAAGGTTGTTATCTGTGAATCTTATGTGGGTGGGGTAAAGAGTTCCATAGTTTGGCTGCTTGAACAGAGAATGATGTGCCACCCATTGTTTTTTAGGTCTCGCTGAGACAGCGAAAGCTGTCTCTTTGAGACATTTTGTAAGTGGGTTTTGAGAGTGCTTCCCCTGGCATAGAGCTACAGTGCACGAGGCGTGCACGCGCGCAAAGCAGCCATATGGCTTTACGTAGCTCTCCCTCGTAGCCCCTCTCCGCCCCCTTCCCTGCTGCTATTTCACACCAGCTTTCATCAGAACTCCCGCTTCTCTCCCCCCCCCACCATCGTGTCTCACGCGTCCAATGCTTGTTCATTCATCCCACCCCCCCCTCGTGTTTTGCGCGGCCAATGCTTGTTTGTTAATTCAAAGAGGCCTTTCGAGTGGAACGCGTTTCCAGTAAATTGGAAGCGGCCTAAGAAGCGTTCCCTAGCCAGATGTCTTTATTGGCATTTATTGATATTCTTGTGATAAAAAAGAGGCATTTAACCACCACTGTTACCTCATGGTGAATTTTGCTCCTCATAGAAAGGATCTTGCCCTCAGGCTGAGAGCTGAAGAGGAGGGCGCGTGGGATATTCATGCACTGTGCCTGGCTGCGGCGGGACGTCTCATCCCTCAGGCCGGGCTGAAGACAAAGGACCTGCTGTCAGCGCAGATACCCCGGCCATACCGGTACCACGGGGAGCGCGTGGCAGTTTTGTGGTTCCTTTGAGTCCCTCGGAAAGAAGCTATTGTGCAACTTCCTGACCTCCACGAGCCCCTAGTTCCTATCATTTTTTCTCACGGGGAGCAAACATCGCGTTAGCACCTCTGCTTATTTTTTTGTTCAGACAGCAAAGAAAATAAACCTTTTCTGCTACAATTAAAGAAAGCACAGTTCATCTGGAGAAAATTGCCTGCCAGTATGGGTTAGTGGAAAATACTGTGACTCAGAGTTATGTCTCCATTTGAAGGCAGTAACTCATGCACAAACTCCAAACTCACTTCTCTTTTTCCCGAATTCGAGTGTGGCAATGATGCAGTCTGTTTCCCCAATCCCCATCCAGACTAGTTTGTCTGTCTCGACTACTAGGCAGCTGCCTGCTGTGAGACATATTGTTAGCCTATAGTTGGCCTAGCGCTCCCTTTTCAGGGGCTAATGTTTTCGTTTTGTTTCGGCACTCTGAGAGAGTGCTTGTGTTTTCCAGCTCTCTCCTGAGTACTTCGCTGCCGAGCTCGCTCGTGTTGCTCAATCGGTGGGTGGGCCACCCGAGGCCTCCACTATTTTGCCCGTGTGCTTCTCCCCTGCCCCATATTGCTTTATATCTCTCATTCCTAACGCCCTCCTAACGCCCCCCTCTATCTCTGATTGCTTCCTCCTAACCCCTCTCTTTGTGTTGTTAACCCCCACCCGCGGCGCCCGGGTCTTGCACCTCCTGCCTTCCTATTACCTCCCCAGCCCTTCGTGATTCTATCCCTTCCCCTCCATGTTGCTGTCTTACACCTATGCTACCTTGTTTTCCTTTCCCATACCGCTCCAACTCGGATCGGCAAACCAAAAGAAAAACAAGCATTGGCATAGCCAATAGGTCTCGCTTTTGGGACCTTATAACTATTTAGTTTTGCAGCACAATATCCTTGGTGCAACAACATCAGCTGTTGCATGGCTAAACCTTGTATCTTATAAGTGTTTAGCCATGCAACAGTTGATGTTGGTGCACCAAGGATATTGTGCTGGATAACTAAACACTTAATGTCCCAAAGGCGAGACCTATTGGCTATGCCAATGCTTGTTTTTCCTGTATCGTGGCATTTTGAGGCGAGGTGCCACTCTAGAGTGGAGGTTCCTTTGTTGAATGTGTTTGGTGATTTTATTTCTGTTGAAGAGCGGTCCTGTTCCATTGTATCACTTTGCGGGTGATACAAAGCAGCTTGAACGTAGATCTTCTGGTAACCATTGCAGGGCTTTCAAGGCAGGGAAGATGTGGTCTCGCAGTTTTATATGTAAGAGTAGTCTGGCAGCCGAGTTCTGAATCCGTTGTAGTCTTTTAATGGTCGTTAAAAATGATCCATGGTAGAGGCTATTGGCATAATCGAGTTTGGACAAAACCAGGGAGATGGTACCCTAGACCTTGTGTGGATATCCCAAATGGGGGAAGATTTGTTGCAGAGTTTTTATAGTAACCAGGCTTGATCTTGCTAGTTTGTCCACTTGGGCATTAATCGATAGGTTGTATTCCATGGTCATTCCGAGGTTTCTTACTCCCTTCAATAATTTAAGCGGTGTTCCCTGATAATCCGGCCACATGGCGAGTGGGTCATAATGTTTCCAATTGCTACACATGAGTATTTCCATTTTGGAAGCATTAAATTTGAGATGGCTCCACGTCATCCATTGATCCACAGCTCTGAGATAACTGAAAATTGGCGAGTTTCCAATGTCTTTGGGGCATTGCAGTTGAATGAGTATTTGCATGTCATCTGCATAGATGTAGCTCGTGAGCTGAAATTGATTGATCAATGAAGATGTTGAAAAGCATGGGCAAGATAATAGAGCCTTGAGGGACCCCTGCTTTTGTGAAGTATGGTTTGGAAAAGAAAGGTGGGGTATTGATGACATTAGTTCTGTTGCAAAGGTAGGACGCGATCCAGTCTAGAGCAGTCCCTTCTATGCCCGCTACGTGGAGTCTTTGTATCAGAGTGTGATGGTCAGCCGTGTCAAAGGCAGCCGAGAGGTCCAAGAGAAGTAGCGCAGCAACCCCGTTGCAGTCAACTGTGTTCTTCAGGTCATCCCAGATGGGAAGGAGGGCAGATTCTGTGCCTCTTCCCGGACGGAATCCTGTTTGAAAGTATGGCATTCTCTTCAATGAATTGTGACATCTTAGCGAAAGCTGCTCTTTCTATCAGTTTTCCGCGGAAAGATCCATTCGAAATCGGTCTGTAGTTGTTGGGGTTCAGCTGGTCCAAGTTTGTTTTCTTCGGTAACAGGCGTGTGTATGACTTTGAGTTCTTCTGGAAATATTCCAGTAGTTAAGGAGTTGTTGATGATTCTCCTTACTGGAGTGGCAGCAGAGGTTGGTAGAAGAATTGTCTTGAAGGTTTGCGGTGACCACGGGTCAGAAGGGCTGCCGGCAGGCCTGCCTGCTTTGACCAGGTCCATAAATTCATTGTGAAATGTGTTGGAAGAAACGGAGAGGCTGGGTTAGAGTATTCTTGGCTTGCAGGTTTGTAAAAGGATTAGTGCTGATGCTTTGTCTCTGTTTTAAATATGAGTCAAACGTGTCTGCTTTGTCCGTGTAATGATTTGCCAATTTGTCTGTGAACTCTTGAGTAACGGGATGAGCTGCTGATGGGCAATTTGGTATACGCCTTTTATTTAATTTGGTTGCAAATGGTGATTTTAGGACACGTGTCAAGTTTAGGATTTTGAGGACATTTCGGGCTGATGATTTTGGAAACATTTCAGGCAGGGTTTATCTTTTTGAGTACATTTTGTAATTACGGGTGGGCAAAGGATTCCACTATGCCGGCGGTGTCCGCTGAGTTTTGCCAGTTAAAAAAAAAAACTCCTGCAAAGTGAAGTTTTTTCCTCTGGACCGCCTGGCCAACGTTTAGTTTGCAAGCGCTTGTGAGTAAAAAATCACATGCTAGACCTCCTCCCGGCGAGATTTTTCAACATGGGCGGTTGTGGCATGTCGCGACAGCTCGCATTGAGAAATCTGCCACTCTCCTTGAGGAAGCTGCTGTTCGAGTAGAATATCTACTCGAGCAGCAAAAAGCAGCAGCACACTCTGGTGCAATGCATAGTGCTGTTCGTGCTGATTTTACAGCACAGGACAAACTCCTGGCGCTAAAAATCATTGCGAGCAGCACGATTTAACAGAATTTGCCGCTGGAGGGACCACCGCGGAGCGTAGTAGAGTTTTTCAATCACTTGCTGGAGATCTGCGGACCTGCCCAGGCCTAATTTTGTTGCAGTTACATCAGCTAGGCAGGTCAGAATTAACTTGATTCCCAATTACTTTGACTCATTTGTTTAGCAGTTTGTTTCACAAGCTACTTTAGAACTATTACATCAATTCTTCTGCTAATTCAAATAAACAGTTTACAATAATACTGGATTTACAAAATTTGAGGCTTCTTAGAGTGGACAAGAGAGAATGAGCTAGGTTTGTACAGCTACACAGCGGGCTGGTTACTTGTTTGGTGTGGATGATTCTCTCCATCGGCCTTTGTGGTCTCATTAGCTTCATAAATACATACATATACAGGGGATTAAGATTGGTTCTCTTTATCCAATGGTATCTTCAGCTTTCCTTCTCATTTTGCTTCCCCCCCCCCCACCACAGCATATACTATGGGTCAATGAGGGATTCAAATTAGACATTGGCTTGCTTGCGCTGAGTGACAGTATTTTTCCTGATCACATGTTCATACCTGCCTAAAATTCTGTACTCTAGTGCTGGGACTAGTGGGACATTTTGTTTTTTTTGCCTATACTTTTTTTTTTTCTTCAAATCTTCAAATTTCTTTTTCCAGCCATCCATGTGTGGTTAAACTATGTCTTCACGTTTTCTTTGCATCAGTAAGAATCACATTTTCATGTGGTGTGCATTAAAACTAAAAATGTCTTTTCTTAGTACACCAGACTGGTAGGAAGCACCTGCACTGCTCTATTATAATTACATGTGATGGTTGATTATTTTTTTAATAAAAAAAATTTAAACACATGGTGCCATATTGAGGCTGTGGCGCGTTTTCTATTGTTTCTTCTTTTTGTGGCTTATGCTGACAAAATATAAAAATAACCTTCACACCAACTTGCTAAGGCCAGACATATTGGCTTTGCCGGTATTTGTGCCAGAATTTGATTGAGAAAGAATAATTATAATTTTTGGTGGGATTAACGGATTTAAAAACATCAATGGGAACAGCCATAGAAATGGAGGCAGTTTTTTTAGATCTGTAGTAGCCAAAATTTGAGTGTACAGTTACACTGGCTACTATTTTACAGGTATATGAGGCACAAACAAACATACTTTTCTCAGATTATACTTATTTGTAAAGAGTTTTGGTTTGTTTTTTTAATTTGTCTGCTCTAATATTACTTGACGGTATTAGGATGAAATACAAACATATAATAATACATTTGCTAATTTATTCTGTCGCAGTACTCTAAGGATGTCCCATTTTGCAAACATAAACCGAATTTGGGGGACAACGATTAACTGCAGAAACCTACAACAATTGTCTCAAAATTCTAGTAACATTTTAAATTAAAGAAGAAGTACTTCAAGCTGCACTTTTGTTTCCTTTATTGCCATAGCTTTTTGGCATAAATCCACAAGCATCCAATAAAAGTTGCAACAGTATTCTAATATAACGTCACCTGGTCAAGAGTAAAATTTGTGCGCAGTTTGCAAAATATTTTTGTTGCAGAACGTCCAAATGCCATGAGTGACTCATAGATGTAGTTTGTTTTGAACAATGAAGTAGATGGACTTTAAAGTGCACATTTTTTCTTGTGGTCCATCATGTCTTTGTGGAGGATCCCAACTTATTCTCCGCCCTAACAACAATTGTGTGTGCAGTGTTGAATCTGATTTGACCAGTGTACTGTATATGCAGATCCAGGGTATCTGGTGTTTGAGATGATGTAATCATCAACGCATGGAAACGATAGGAGACTAGCAGTGGCATCTTTCGAGTGGGGGAAAACAGGAGAGGCATGTGCGCCCCTCGCTCAATATCTTCAAGGTCTTCCCTATTTCCACACCCCAAACTATGGAGTGCCTGTAGGATGGCCAACTGCCCTGCATTTGACAGGTTTGTCCCACATTCGTGGCTCCTGTCCCGCTTCATGCACTGCTGCCCTGAGTTGCAGCACAGGAGATACTGTACAATGCTGGAGTCCTGCTCGAACTATGCTTTCGGCTTTTTCCTTCCAGTGAGCCTGTTTCAGAGAGCTCACATAATGTTGTATTAGCGGACAGAGGCCATTTTTTAACCACTCTCTTACTGGCAGATTTTAAATTGATTCTAAATACTTTCAATCTTGCTAGAAAGAGAGTAGAGGAATAGTTAAAAAAATAATGACTCAAAGTCTGGCAAACGGGGAGGCCGGGATTAAAAACCATGTAAGCAGATTCTGCAGTTTGCAACTAACCTAACCGACCACACATGCTGTGACAACACAAGTAACTACCCTTCCCAGGGAGTTGTCACTATGTCGTAGGCCTTGACGGGTTTATGGAATGCCACATGAGTCTTGTGATATGATAATGGAAAGTTGGCCTCCCTACTTCCCAGCCCTACTTTCTCTCCACAGCATTTGTCAATAAGGTGGCAATATGGTAGTAAAGATATAGTCTTTGGAGGAAGTAGTACATCACTAATCACTTTAACAAGCCGTTTAATCTTGGGCAAGTCTGTGCCTCTATCCACTATTCAGACAATATGTAAGCTGTAAATGGATGTGACAGTGAGGAGATGCAGACCCTGTAGAAAGGTGTGGCAGGGAAGAGATGCAGTCTGTAGAAAGATGAGGAAGTGAAAAGATGCTAAGACTGAGTAGATAGGACAGTGAATAGGTGGTGGAGGATGCAGGTGCTGTGACGACTTGAGGCACTGAAGAGTTGCATAGGTTGTAGCAACATGTGAGAGGCTGTGTGGGGACTGTAAAGTAATGGAACATTGAAGAGTAGTTTAGGTTTAAATCTATTTTTTTATTGTCGCAATGAATGTCAAATTAACAATACACATCATGAGAGGACCCTCTCTGTTTCACGTTGTAATCATGCAACTTATGAACCCCTTTAAGAAAAGAGAACAAAACTCCACCTCCCATCCCACCCAATAACCCCCCCCGCCCCCAACCCCAGTACCATTTGCTATATAGTATACAGGAGAATTCTCCTGAGTGCGCTCCATGATTCAAGTTGCATATGGGTCAGCAAGATGTAACAACCACAAGTAGCGGGGCAGGTCAGCTCTCTAAATTCCTTAGTGAGTAGGGCTATGAAGGGGCGCCAAATGGATCTGAACGTTTCGCCCCGCGATGTGAGTGTAAGAGTGAGTTTTTAAATTCCCAATATGTCCCATAGACGTCGGAGCCAGGCCGTGTGAGTCGGAGTAGTGTGTGAAGAGTAGTTTAGACTTTAGAGAGATGTGAAAGTGAAGAGATCAGGGGGTGTTGAGTAAGAAATCCAAGAGGAGTTGCTGGGTTTGCTGAGTGATGGCGAAGAGAAGGAGTGCTCGGCCCAGAGTCGGCATCATAAACCTCAAAGTTGCAGTGCTGTTTTGTACAGTGAGGATATTACACTTTGTAATTTGACTGTAAGCTTCGAAGTTCTCCCTACAATGCATCTGTATCAGTTGTGCCCTGGGATCACTATTTATCGCGCTGTCAACACCCACTGCGTGGGAGAACGGGTCCTGTTCCAGAGAGGGACTCGTAGTCCTGAAACTCTGTGGGGCAGGCAAGGAGATCATGCAATCTGCATCAGCGGTGCCCGGGGAGCACTATTTAGTGCGCTATTTAGTGCGCTGTCAACACCCACTGCGTGGGAGAATGGGACCTGCACCAGAGAGGGATTCGTAGTCCCAGAACTCGGTGGACCAGGCAAGGAGCCCCTGCAATCTGCATCAGCTGTGCCCCGGAGCACTATTTAGCGAGCGGGTTACACCCGTTGCACGGAATGGCTCGGCCTAAGAGCAGGCCCGTCCGCGCCCATGCAAGCCTGGGCTGGGCCTACTTTCTGTCCTAGCTCCTCCGGGGATTAGTACACTTCCGAGAATTTACTCTTTCTCAAAGAACCTCTCTTACTGGCTGGTCCTCACCGTCTGGGGTATACTGTAACTCTTTAGTACTTTAAATGTAATACTTTCTCCGGCTGAAAATTAGGTTGCACTAGGCTCCAAGCCAAATGATTATGGGCAAAAGGAGAAAGAAGTACACAAGAGAGTGGAAAAAAAACCAGAAGCTATAGCAGAAAAAGAACGACGAAAAACGATATATCAAAAAGCGCTAGAATTAAAAGGAAAAAATAGAAAACGAAGATGGGGAACGTCGATTAGAGGTAAATGGCCAGTACCCTATTAGGCACCATATTTATCCTATACTTAATAAACCTCAGGATGACTGCATCCTATTAGTATGCCCCCCACCCCCGTATAAATTTCCCACTCCAAGTGCTCCTGATGAGGTTTCTGACGATTATTTGTCTTCAGAGGACAAAGAACAAGATAAGCAAGATGGGCAACAGACTCAATTTCAAGTATTTTTTTCGATTTTCATCATAAAAGACATTAAAATATTTAACAGTTTTAGGAAAGGAAAAAAGAACAGGACCTTAATCTCATCACAAATTGCAGAATATGGCATACATAGCAGCAACAATTATAAATAAACATCTCATTGTTAAAAGTCATAAAAATATTTTTTTTAAAGTAGCTAGATAATCAAATGAGGCGTAATTAATATGCACGAATTACCCATGTCCAATGGAGGAATTTTGCAACAGCAATAGTCACAGATTGAGATGTATCGGTTTTTAAACACCGCAAAGCCTCAACACCAGACCGAAAACTTAATAGGAGACAAATAGGTTTAAGCCAAACCCGCCTTGGAATTTTGTACTCCGGGCAAATAAATAAAATATGCCCAACATTTTCCTGTTGAGTAGGGCAATAAGGACAATCAGGGTTTAGGCCTCCTCGCCATTTGGCAACAAAAGAGTTAATAGGAAGCGTACCCACCCTGAATTGATGGTATCTCTTTCTATCCTCCACAACTGTAATACAGTCCCAATAATTTTCAAACAGGGGCCTGTCCTTGAGTGCCATAAAATCCGAAGTTAAGGACGGGCCAATGCATGATCCAAATCTTCTTTCTGAGACCACCTTCCAATATAAATCTTTTAAAAAAATTTTAGGGGGAGAAATATGTGCTGTAGGGTCTTCCCATAGACTTCCTAGGCCCATAGCAAAATAAATTAACTTGACCTCCCGCATCCATAGAATCTTTTGCGCCTTGTCAGCCCCCCTAACGTCCAAGAAAGCCCGGGCATACTGTGAGAGTTCCGGGGTAACCCAGAGTCGCCTCCAGTAAGCCACTGGTCTATATCGAGCAATATCCTCTAGACGCGAGACCCCTAAGTCATAATAGAGAGGGATCAGGGGAGTGGATGCTGGAAGGCCATTAATTATACGCAAAAACTTATTTTGGGCCCCGGTCATCTGGGAGAGGTTACTATAACCCCAAAGTTCTGCCCCATAGAGAATTGCAGAACCTATCTTAGCATCATATATTTTAAGTGCTGGTATCATAGGTCTAGTGTGAGACAAGTGGAATTCTTTTATTAATGCACCAGTTAACTGAGCATGCTTTATTATCGACTGGGCTATATGCGGTTTCCACTCTAACTTCGACGCCAGGGTTATACCTAAATATGAGAAAACCTTGGTCTGCTCCAATTTAATACCATTCATTAGCACGTTCCCTCTAACATGTTTGGACTTATGTAAAACCATAAATTTTGTTTTGTTTACATTTACAATAAGCCCATGATCTTTGCAGAAGGCCTCAAACACATCAATAGCCTTTTGTAGACCCTGTTGGGTCTTAGAGATTAATAAAGTGTCGCCTGCAAACATCAACAGGGGAATCAACTTACCATCCAACTTTGGGGCACTAGTAGGAGTTTGCTTGTAATAGTTGATCACTCTGTTGATGTACAAAGAAAAAAGGGTCGGAGCTAGGACGCACCCTTGGCGTACTCCCCTGGCAATTGGAAATTTGTTTGTGACACCGCCTGATTGATTCCATCTAACTTGGGCAAAGTTTCTCCTCAAACAGAAAATAGGTCAAATTCGTCAGCAGTATGCGCACTTCTGTTGGCGCTACTCTTCACCACATTAGTATTTATTTCTAGCACGGACTACCACTGCAATGTACTCACTTCAAGGGGTGTCGATTTTTCTTTACATTAGAAGGCTTAAATACTAGCAATGTGCATGCTTGCCCAAATCTTTTCTCTCCATTACAGGGAAATATGCAGACGCTGATTTCTGCATTACAACAGCTCTGCATCACAACTGTAATTAACAAGCTTTCAGTTGTTCGCCCACCGAGATTGTAAAGATGTTGCTCTCAAAACAACTGTACTATTGTGATATTCCAATGACCCCAAGCATCCCAACTACCTGATGATGCACCTTCTTTCTGCTTGTGCACTCCTACAACACAAAGCAGCCACTGCCTAGCGTAAAGCTTACCAGGCGGGCTTGTGGCACTCTGCGTTCAGGAGTTCTGCATTGAAAACACCAGTGGTTCTCCACCTTTAGACTTCTTGGGAAACCCCACTTAATCATTATTGGAACCCAGGGACCCCAAACAGAGTCTTTACTGGAAGCCGGGGACGAAGGCCTAAGGATTGTCAATAATTTGAACCACAGAACAATACACAAAAAAAATGCAGGAAAAAAAAGCATTTAAAACAAACAAATACACAAATAATGATATTTAATTTAATGCGCAAACACAAATAAAAAAATAAATTATAATTTAATTTTAATAGGTAGGAGATTTTTTAAATTCAATTGAGGACACTCATCGTCCATACTATATTCTATTTGCTGCACCTGCACTGCCCCCACAAATCAATCTGAGGATACCAATTTAATTTTTAGCCTCCAATTTCAAATTCCTTCACATTTACAGTATCTTTTACATTTTTCAATTGTACTTTTAGCTTCTTCATGTATATGCACTTTATTAATCTGTAAATATTATATCACTTTCTAAGTAGTTGCTGGACCCCTGGGGTCCCCAAACCACAGGTTGGGAACCACTGGAATACACCAAAACAAAGGAATCAAACTTTGCCAAGTTAATAAAACCTCAAGAGGCCAGGAAATGCAATAAAACCCCTCATTGTGTAGGCAGATGGCTGTATCTACAAGGTTGAGGCGCGGGCCTCAAGTGTAGAGATGAGAATAATATTGGGGTTTATGCTCGAGATCCTACTGTGAGCTTAAAGGGGCCAATGTGAACTACGCAGAAGGATTACACTGTACATAATTTATAGCACAGGCTTCTGCCACAGTGTGGACTTTGAGCGCAGAGTCCACAAACCTGTGTGGTGGAACGACTCCTCGGCACCCGACATCGCCATAGCCACACCGCAAAATGTTGAAAAGGTCCCCCTGAAGAGGAACACAATTTTTTACTTGGACCAGTAGGATTGCACCTTCGCTTTCTCCCATAATATCTTACTTGCTAACATTCTATGACCAAAAAGAAGTAGAAATGTACATGTTTCAAAAGCAGTAATTCACCTAATTATAATTTCATTGGAAATGGTGTCACATGGCGCTTGACCTGGCAATGACGTCCTAGTTTATGGTATCAGGTGAACCACATCAAGCTGCAGAAAATAGCTAGAGAATACAGCTAAAAGAATATAATTGATAACAGATAAAGACGGATCTTTGGGTTATTGTTCCTTCTGCAAAAAAGAGTGACTTTGTCAATCAAAGTAGTTCAGCTGAATTGAAAAAAGATTACAACTCGCAGAATAAAGTGACTTTTTAAACAAGGATTCGAAATGCAATAGATCTCACATTTTTTTGAGTTGGAGCTATTGGTGCTGTAAATGTCAATGTCTTTTGCCCTTGTGTTATGCAGTGGATGTTTTTGGTCTTAGTTGAATTATGTGTGTTGGATTTGAATTGTTCGTTGTGTAATTGTGTGGCGTCGAATAGTCTAATGTGGAATTAATTAGTGTAGTGTATATATAGGCATGGTGTGCAGTGGAATTATGTGTATGATAATTATGTGATGTAGCGTGCAGTTGTGTAGAGTATAGTGGCATAGAGTGGCGATGCGTATATTGCAGTGGAATAGATTGGAGTTGAGTAGAGTGGAGTGGTACAGATTGTAAAAGAGTGACGTAGTATAGAGTGCAGTGGTGTAGAGTAGGTTGTTTAGAGTAGAGTGAAATGGTAGACTAGAGTGGATTGACGTAGAGTGCAGCTTTGCAGAATAGAATAGTATCGAGTGGCATAAAGTAGATTTCTGCAAACTATAGTGGTGTGGCTTATCCTGGAGTTGTGTAGAGTGCAGTGTATAAGAGTGCATTTGTGTATAGTAGAGTGTATCACTATATAGTAGAGTGTTGCATAGTCATTTATTTGTTATTTTGTTTATGAAAGGGAAGTATATAATGCCTAGGAAGGTGGACATAGAACTAACCTATACAGTGTATTTGCCAAAGATTTCATGAATACTGCATATGCCACCATACGATGAAACACAAATATAGCATTATTTATGAGCGTAATTAAAACACACAAGCAGTTTTTTAAAGTTTTGTTAACAAATTGAATAAACAAGGATGAAAAGTAAAGAAATGTAATTGTGAGCTTAGTCCCAGTGAATTCGAGGTCATCAGTTTAAAGATGGGCCAAGGCATCAAAGCAATTACTGCTATTTAAGGCCTGGAGTATTTCAAGCTGTAAACTGTTGGAAGAGGATGGGCCAAGAATTACAGGTATTTCTAGCTTGGAATTTTGGACTCAGGTTGGGATACTAATGTCTGGCTTTGGTTGCTGATTTCCTGCTTGGGCTGTGGGTGGAGGGCTATGGATCTCGAGCATCCTGTATGGAACTGCAGATGCAATAGTTGGGGGAGGGGGGTAGATTCCACTTTGGTTCTGCTGAGGGTCTTGGTCTATGGCTGTGCATCTCCTCATCTGTTTGTGAGTGTGCTGGTTTGGCTGTTAGACTGACACGAACAGCAAAAGATGAAGGTTCCAGCCTCTATTGGGCCTCACTGAGTTTGAGTGGACCATGGCGGGCGCTCTGTTCTGTTCCAGGCTAGATAGCAGGCCGGAGCGCTGTGATCACAGCTCCATAGCCCGAGCACCGCCGTGGCTCATCGGGGCAACTGCATGCTTGGGCTGCGACTGCTTACGCCTGGACAACTACAGCAAGCAGAGCTGCTGTCAGTGCTTGGAGTGCCGAGCGAAACAATAGTGCCAGCTGTTACGGTAGAAAGAAACAAGGAAGCAGGCTTTGCCACAGCAGATAGTTTCATACGAAACAACAAAAAAAGCCACTCCTACACAAACACATTGACCTATGCCCAGCAATATTTGGGGCGAGGACGTGGCATAACATTCAAAGCTGCTGACTCTGGAGCTGGGGAACTAGGTTAGTCTCAACGTCCCTGCTTAGTTAAAATCATCATGTATTAACATTTTTTTTTTTTTATGTTAACAAAATAAAACCATGGCAAATTGGAAGACAACTGTAGCATGCCGATACAAGTCAGTGTATTAGCAGTAGGGATGTGTGAAGCATACAGGAAAAAAGCTGACCATTCGAAAACAGGCCAGAAACCAAATAACACAGAAACCTTCAACCGGGCCACCGCGTTGAGGAGGGCATAAACTGTACGTGCGTGTACACACTGGTTCCATTACGTTCACTGCCCACAAGAAGCCAAGCCTGTGGGGTCTCTGATAGGTCTTAACAATGTCATGTGAGGCGGAGAATGCCCAATGGGAGAGCGAGTGTGCTCTGTGATGTGATGTAACTCGCACAGAATTAATAAAGGGACACCCAGGAGAAACTCCAGGGGAGTGAACAACTTCAAAAAGAGGAAGAACAGAAACCCCGATTACCCACTGGCAAGGCAGGATTTTAATAACACAACTGAATAGACAAATCCAAACCCATGGGAATAGTCAGACCCCACAAAGTACATACAACAGATCACCTGACAGTGCAAGCGCTGTTTAGGGTCGACCTAAAAAACAGAATCAGTGTCCATGTGACATGAAATCCCCCCCAGTAATGCTCCTTTTTGAGCTCTCCGATGTGCCATCCGTTCTGTCGTAGTTATTGTTTTGTTTTGGAAGTCCTCACAACTACAAATATCCTATTACTGGGCATATGCTGCATACCTAGGAACTGAACTATTTGTACTGCAACGCAGTACAGAATTGATGATGGGCCATCCTGAAGATTAAATGTATTCAACTTCACAAATGGCCTGAGTTGCTGGGAAGATTTCAGGCTTAAATAGAAGGTGCTGTATCCGGAGCACAATGTATAACTTTCCCTGAGAAAATTACAGTCATGAGCTGAACAAAATAAGCTCACTCATGCTCTCCTTATATACCACATGTTCGAGCTGAAATCCTTGGTATGGTCTTCCTCTAAACATTTTGCCTTCAGCCCTCCTGTTTTCTGAATTCTTTTTTGTTGGCATTAGGAGTCTGTCCACTTTACCACTGCTAACCAGTCTTGAAGTGTTTGTGCTCACTCCCTTAAACATACTATTGGACCTGCAGCACTCACTGTGCCACCCACTAAAGTAGCACTTTACATGTTTCAGGCCTGCAATTGGTAAAATAAATATTTTGCCAGGCTAAAACATAATTTGTTAATACATATGCAGGACCACTGGAATTATGCGGCTGTTCAGCTGTGGCAATTGTAGATTTGCTACATAATCCCCCATGTTTCTAGCTCAAATGGTTCAGAAGTAACTAAAAACGTAGCGGCAGCTGCTGCCACACAGTGCAACGTCCTTTGCAAAGGTTGACTGCTCACCTTTCTGTAGTTTGTTTCTATGTGTGTGTGTGTGTGTTAAACTGGTACTAATGAAGTGCAACCAATGCACTCAGTGTTAACAAGTGTAAACATAACAAAATAATGAAGTAATGCTATCACAAAATGTGCCGCATAATTTGCCTTTTCTTGCCGCATAATTTGCTCAACCCTGCTACATCATTTGACCCTCCCCTGCCACATAATTCTAGGGCCCTGTACATATGTCACCCTTAAGGTAGGACCTATAGGCCAATAGGGCAGGGTACATTGTATTTAAAATCTAGGTCATGTGGATTTAAGTTTTATGTGTCCTGATAATGGAAAACTCCTTGTTTTTCTTTTGTTTTATAACTCTTTTTATTAACAATTTTGTCATTACAACACTATGCATTAATTCGCATGTTTGCATTATACACACTACATCTTACAAGACCACAACATTTTAGTATCCTTTCGATTGATTCAGACAGTACAGCTTTAGGGTTTTTCTTTTGCACCCTTTGCCTCACATATGTCAGGGTTCAGCGTCTCTTGTAACATTATAATCTCAATAGTTAATCATTCACTTTCCTCAGACTGTGATTCCTCTCTTGGGCGTTCGTAGATATTGCCCTGGTACCTATTCCATCCTTTCCACACCCGGGGCCACTTTTTAGGGCATCTCCTATGTAAGTATACTGATTTTTCAGCCATCATTACAGAGTCCATGACTTGGGACCATCGCACGAGGGTCGGGGTCAGTCTGGATCCCCAGAGCTGCGCTATATTTCTCTTAGCTATTGCCATCCCCAGCGTCACCCAATCTCAAGCCGCGTGGTTAAGGTCCGTGGGTTCCCAAATGTTAAGTAAACATCTCTTAGGTTTCGGCTGTATCGTTACCTCCGTCATCGAACGCATAATTGCTACCCAATACGTCACAATTTCTGTGCACTGCCAGATTGTATGCCAGAACGTGCCAGGCGCGCCACACTGTCTCAGGCAGAGAGGGGTATCTGACTTGCCCAGTTTGTGTAGCAGTGTTCTCGTATAGTAGGTGCGGTGTAGCACCTTCAATTGTATTCGTTTCAGCCTAGAAGGGATTGCCACTTCTTTAGGGGATGCTATTGCTTCCCGCCAGTCCTCCTCGTCTAATTCTCCTATGTCTTCCTCCCATCTTGGATTAAGAGTCGTTGTGGGGTCTGTTATTGATTATTTTCCTCTATGTTTGTGAGATGGCTTTTTTTGTCATGATCTGTGAGGAGTCGGTCTTCCAGGGGTGAAGAGTCTGGTATTTGTGAGCCTGGTGGAATCAGGCCCTTGAGTGCATGTGTTATCTGTATGTATCTGAGCGTTTCCGTCATCGCCAGGCCATAGGTCGTTTGTAATTGTGTGAACTGAATAATCCCATCCTTTTTCCATAAGTCACCCACTCTGGAAATGCCGATCAGTTCCCATTGCCTGAAGCCTTTAGTGTTACGCAGCTGCCCCAACTTTTGTGTGTCCCATAGTGGCGTTGCCTGTCGTGACTCCCTCCCATCCCAGTGACCGTTGTGCCTCATGCCATATCTCTATGTGCCTCATGCCATATCTCTATGTGCTGTTGGACCTGTCAGGGTCATTTGCTTGGCATTATTATAAAGTGCCTTCATCATCCCGTCTACTCCCAAGAGGTGTCTGTCCATGCAATAGGCCTGTTCCTCTTGTGGCGCGTGTAACCATTGATTTATGACCATATGTTGAGACGCCCAGTAGTATGCTCTTATAATAGGTAGTGCGATTTCCCCCCCCCCCCCCCCCCCCCGTCATACGAACACTTCACCAGTTTACGCGTTGATCTACCATCCCATAGTAATTTAGTTACCTCCGAGTTTATCGCTACAAAATCAGCCAGGGGGGCCGGGAATGGTGTGTTCTGTAAGGCATATAGGAATCTGGCGAGCGCCATCATCTTAAAGAGAGGCGCCCTACCCAGCAATGTGAGTGGTAGGTATCGCCAGTGGCTAACATCCCGGCGAAAGCGTGTCCGGCATTTCGTAGGATTCTCTTCTGTGAAGAGCTTGTCTTGGTCCGTTATGTAGATGCCCATTTAAGTCCACGAATTACCGGGTCTTGTCCTATCCACACCGCCAATGGCTCCAGTACTATGGCGAATAGGAGAGGCAACAGCGGGCATTCCGGTCTTGTTCCTTTACCCAAGGGGAAATCAGCCGAGATGCGCCTGTTTTCCACCATCTGTGCCATGGGTTTAGTATAGAGCAGTTGTACCCATTGACAGAACTTGGGACCATATCCTAGGTGACGAAGGACTGCAAAAAGAAACGGCCATTCGACCATGTCGAACGCCATTCGTGCATCCAGGGACAAAATTATGGCGTCTTCGTTTATAGTGGATCTCCGTGCTAACACCCAGTGGAGCCTCCTCAGGTTTAAAGCTGTATTGCGGTTCAACATAAATCCTGATTGGTCTGGGTGAATCACCGTTCCCAAATATGGTTGTAATCATAATGCTAGCGCTTTTGCCAGTATCTTTGCTTCAGCTTTTATGAGGGATATCGGTCTGTAGGACATGCATTCTTGTGGCTGCTTTACAGGTTTATATTTAGCGACTATTGTGGCCAGGCGCTGGTCTCTAGGAAGTTCCCCCTGTTTTCTACTGTCCTCGTACATATTAAGTAAGTGTGGTGTGAGAATGGTGGCCATTCTTTTGTAGAATTCTACTGGGACACCATTCGGTCCTATGGCTTACCGGTATGTAGGGTATTGATTGCTCGTATGCGCTCCTCCTGAGTCAGATCTGCTTCTAAAGACTGGGAGGATTCGTGGTTCAGCGTTGGCATTTTGATATCTTTTAAGAAGGCTATGTTTTCTTCCAGTGTACTCGTGGCCAATGGTGTGTACACGGTCTCCTAGTGGGTCGCTAATGTGTCTACTATGTGTTGGTGATCAGAGGTCGTGTTTTCCTGTTCTGTCTGCAGCTGGGCTATCCATCTATTAGCTCTTTCTTTTTTTTTTCCAGCCACGCCAGGAGCTTTGTCTGCCTTATCACCTTGTTCGTAAACCATATGTTGCGTGTTCGTGAGTTTGGATTCTGTCGCCTCCCATGTGTAGGCCTTATATTCTTGTTCGGCTAAATGTAGTCGATGTATCGTCTCCTCCGTGATAGTCGTTGCATGGTCCGCCTCAGCACTTATTAACTGGTGCTCTAGCTCGTGGATCTGGTGCTGTTGGTCTTTTTTGTAATTTGCCACCAGCAAAATCGCCTGGCTACGTAAAACTGTTTTATATGCCTCCCACAATGTCGTTGGCGCGGGAACTGAGTGAATGTTCTCAGCGAAATATTGTTTGGTGGTAGTAACTAAGCCCTTCCTAATCACTTTGTTTTCCAAGTAGTTGGGGGAGAGCAGAAACAGTCTACGTCTCCCCGGAATATGGGTTGTGTACGTACTGGCGAGTGGTCTGATATGCCCCTAGCCAAATGTGTCAACTCCTGTATTCTTTCCATCCCTGCTGCCAATGTAAATATGTAATCTATTCTAGAGAGACTATTGTGTGCCCCTGAGTGGAGGGTATATTGGTGTTCCTCAGGGTGCCTGGCTCTCCAGACTTCCGTGAGTCCGATCGCGTTTACGAAGTCATTTAATTTGAGAGCAGCGCCATTAGCGCCCCTGGGGGTTTTTCTATCTGTGGCGGCGTCAACTGTAGCGTTGAAATCTCCCCCAATGACAAGTTCCCCTTGAGGGAGCGATAACAGAAATGTTCCCTGTGCTGGGAGGGCAGATTGATGGAGTGATGGTGGAATGTAAACCTGGACCATATTGTAGTGCCTCCCTTCCCATTGGCATGATATCGCAGCTAATCTCCCCTGCGGACTTTGAACTACCCGCCTCCCCAACTTATCAGAGTGCTTCGTTCCCCGAACTATGTACTTGCGTGAAGGGGGAGAGCTGCTTCCGACCACTCCGGGTCTCTCCCTTAGTTCAACAGTGTTTCCACGTCTTGACGTATATCATTCAGTAACTTTAATCCCATCAGCCATCGGGACCAGAGGACCGGCACCCGCGGCTCATTCATCCAAATCCACACTGTCTCTATCTGCGACCCATCGCCGGCAGGTTGTTATGTCCTCGGCCCCGTGGCGACCGTCTCACAGAGAGTCCACTGTCCTGGGTGATTTAATCCTAGTCTTAGGCTCTTGTCATGCTTTGCGACGCCCTCTCCATAGGTGTATTCACTTCTCGCGCTGTGGACTCTTCCGATCTCCCAGGTATCTGTCTATTTCTTTGTCCTTGTCTTCTGAGCTCCCCGGGCTTTCTCCATCCCTCAAGTCAGTCATGGGCCTCCTGCAGTGATGCGAAAAACCATGGCTTTCCTTCTGCCTCCACTCTCAATTTTGCCGGGAAGAGCATTGCGTATTTTAGGTCGCGACTGCGCAGTTCTTTTTTCACTTCCATGAAGTCTCTTCTTCTCCGCGTTACCATTGCCATGTAATCCGGATACATCATCACTTTGGTTTTTCACCTGTATGGGGGGTGCAATACGGGCCGCTTGCAGGATTGCGTCGCAGTTGCGAAAGTTAAACATGCGGGCCAGTATAGGCCTGGGTGGAGCGCCCGGTCGGGGCCAGCCGCCGGGCACACGGTGTGCCCGTTCCACTGAGAAGAAACTGGACAATCCACGTGGTTGCAGTTTGGTCTTAATCAAGTCTTCCACAAAGAGGTCAAGGCCTGGCCCTTTTCCACTTTCAGGCACTCCCACCAGGCGAACGTTCTTGCATCTAGAATGGCCTTCCTGGTCATCCAACTTAGCTTCCATTTGTTTGTGCGCCTGTTCCAATTTAAGAATTTGACGTTGCAATGTCGCTGTATCGGAGGAAAGCGTTGTCGTTGTGGATTCAACCTGTGTCAGCCGGGTACTGATTTTAGAAACATCTGCCCTCAACAGTGTGATGTCCATGGAGATAGTACCTATCGAAGATTGCATCTGGGTCAGTGTCAGCATTATGTCCTGTAACGTTATTTCCTTGGCGGCCGTGGACTGGAGACCATCTTCGCTGCTTTTTTGCGACATGGTGTCAGGGGGCTGTTCGCTTCGGTAGGCAAATTTTTTCAATTTGTTCTGTTGCGTCGCGCTTTGGCCTCTCCCGCCTATGATGCGAGTGCGTGGTGTGTCTCTCAATGCCGTCTCTAGGTAGGTGGTAGTCACCGCTGCCTGACTGTATGAGCAGCATCCACGCACGGCCTATTGGTTTTCCCCCTGCCTATAGCTGATGGGTTTTGGGGTCCGTGGTGTATCTTGACCACCCGGTAGTTGTGGCCACCTGGTATATTGTAAGGGTGCAGCTTTTGCGCGTACCTTACCGACCACTCTGTGGCCCCACTTAGACTGCTTTTGCCTTATGGCTCTAGGTTCAGCTGTCGCACACTCGAGACTGCTCTTATTGTCTCAACATGAAGGTTGTAGCCTCCCCGGTGTATGGTGGCCTTTACAGATCGGGCCGACGTGATTCAGGCCCCGCTGGTAATTATACCGCGCTCAGGCGGTTACAGAAAGTCTCCAGTATCCAACGGTGCCTTGCCACTAGTCAGGCTTCTCATGTCTCCTCTGGTGCCCTGGATTCAGTGCTGAGTCTGTGCCCCACAACGCAGCCCCTTCTCTCCCGTTGCTGGCGCTTCGTGCATATATATTGTGCGTCCCCGGTGTTGCAGGTTTCCCGCTGTTCCCGGTCTTGATCTACCAGCACCGTGCAGACTGCTTTTGCGCCAGTGTCTCTCTCCCACCGCAGCTCCTCCGAGCTTCGGTCAGGTCTCGATCTATTCACCGCCGCCGCGTCTCTCTATGCACTTGCCTGTGCGATCTTTCACCGGAGCGCTTCTGCCCTCGATCGGTAGTCCGTTGTTTCCGTGCACAGTATCGGCTATGGCACGGCACTAGGACCTCAGCGAACAGTCACTCATCAGTGCTTCCGTTGCTTTTTTCGCCGATCGCTGCGTCGCATCTACGCCAGGTCCCGGCTCAGGATTATCGTGCAGGCCACGGACTTTCCACACGGTGTTTCTCCCCTCCGGCTTTTCGTCGCTGAGACCGGCAGCGATTTATTACTGCAGCATTCCGGCGCCCATTCCCGGGGTCGGGTAACGACGTGCAGGCGGATTTTTATCATGATTAATAGGTAGAGACTCTATCGGCCTCGGAGCTCTCTCAGGCTGCGGCCATTTTCGTTGGCTGCTAGCCACGCCCCCTCCTTAACTTGTTTTTCATTACCTTAAGGCCTATCTCTCCCATTAAATACCATTGCGTTACCTTATTACATTTAGTAAGTGCTAACGTTTGATTGGGAAAAGATAGGAATCCTGTTTGGACTGAAATAAATTGTAATTTAAAATCCCCTTTAATGGTAGTCGGATTTTAAGTCACATATCTGGAAATGCCCCTTTTAGAAAGTTGACATTTTCTTGTCCTGACCATTTGGTGCCTGCTGCCAGAATCTTGGGTCGCAAAACTGTGAATGGCTCTGCTGTTGAGGTTTGGTTATTCCTGCCAGACAGTGAGATAAAGGGGTCTGGATGTAGGCAGGATGGGTCATCCTGCCAGAATGGCTTGGGGCGAAGCTGTTCCTTCCCCACTTACACTTGAAAGTGCTTGCCTCCAGCGTACACAAAAGAACCTGACACCAGCCCTTTTTCACTCTAGACTTTCTGGAGGCTTGGCAGGAGAAAGAAAGAACTTTCCTGAACCACTTGTGGGGGTAGCCCAGGATGTCGCACCCCCCACTGGCGCCAGGTATACATATTGGACCCTAAGATCACTACTGCAGTACTCTCCTGGTCCTGTGGACATTTCAGAATGACCTTCTTGTTCCCTAGAGGACTACCCTGCTGCTTGAGGCCTTCCTTGTTCCCCAGAGGACTGCCCTGCTGCTATCAGAGGGCTGTGCTGCTCTTTGAGGGCTTCCTTGACCCCCAGAGGGCTGTTTTGCTGCTTGAGGACTGCTCTGCTGTTTGAGAAGGGAGACTGGAACTGCACCCTTCATCCTATGCTCTCTGATTGATTCCAGTGTTCAGTTGGCTGACCTTCTGTTTGAGCAGCTACGGGGACACAATCTCCAATGGCCTCCTTGCAACTGCCCAGCTGACCTGTTTCACTGGATCTGCAACTGGACCAGCCTGAGCCCTGCTGGCCTCTACTCCCTAAGAGGTGTCTCCCTAGGTCCAGGACCCTTGGCTGGCATCAGTTGAATTTCTCCTGAAAAGAAAGGTGAAATCCTGAAGTTTTGGGCTTTTTGTGACTGAATGAGGTGGTTTGTGATGAGACGCTGCCACCCGGGACAGCCGGCAGCACGAAGCTCCAGTGAACCCGACTCTTCACGCTACAGCGACCGCGGGCGACAAGTGGCAATGTGAAGTTTTGGTGAACCTGACCCTTTGTGCTAGGGTGACCGCCAGCACCAACCAGCAACCCGATATCTGCACTTCACACTTCCGAAACAACAGTTGCTGTAGCTGCCAACGCAAAGCTGCAGCAACGACTTCCTGCATTTCCTGATTGGATCTTCGCACTACAGCAATGAGCATCAGCAATGCCAGGTCTGCTCTTCGTGCCACAGTGATGACCATCCGTGACCCTTTCCCTGCTCCTCAATGCCTCGTCTACCGGAAAAGGAACTCTTCATACTGGACATGGAGGAGGTAACTTTTTAAGAGGGACCACCTTGGTCCCTGTATCCGACCTGTGCTCCATCGCGATCTTCCTTAACTTGTGAATTTCCCGTGGTCTAGACAGACCAGATGACCACGAGTGGCGCTTTGTGCTTTTAGGAACTATATACAGCTAAAACTTTGAAATGTAACATCTCTGGTTCTACTGATTGGCTTTTTGTCATTCTGGTATCATGTTATTTATTACATTTTACTCTATTTGCCTAAATTGGTTTGGTATTTTTCTTGTGTTGTGTTTTCACTTTATTATGACTGTTTGTATGCTGAGAAAATACTGTACACGGTGCCTCTAAGTTAAGACTTCTTTTGCGTCAAACTACTAGAAGGTAAGCACAGGTTAATTTAGAGCAGGGATCTCCAACAGGTAGCTCTGGAGCTACTGGTAGCTCGCCAGTACCCTGGAAGTAGCTCCCAGAAGTGCAATCCAGCACAGCATAAAAGTCAGAGGAGTCTAGTAACATTGAATAGGCAGGGCTACACATTCTCGGATTGTTATAGCGACAGCCAACCTAGCCAATGGCAGGTTCAAACATGTACACACAAACACATACTGTGACAGCCTGCAAGATTTGCAGCATGACGACCTGCTTCCACTCTCAATTTTGCAAAGTCACATGAATATTTGTCACTTTGCAAAACCCACTTTATTAGTCATGCGGCATGTGTGAAAACGTTTAGATGTTCTTTTCCCAAAAATGCTTTAAGCCTAAATGAAAAGGGCATATTTGATGGAAAACAATTTATATTTTGGGAAAGCTTTTTTCCTGCAAATGGTATCAACAAAGGGTTTGTGGTGCTGAAATCACAATCTTCCCAGCTTTCAGGGACAGGCAGACGTTTGTCAGAAAACAAAAAGGTTTTGCACAGTTTTGGCATTTTACTGGGACATAGCCTATTTATGCTACTTTTTGTGCTTTCAACCTCCTTCCAGTTAGTGGTAGAAATGGGTGTAAAAGCAATAATGGATCTCGGAAAGCCATACATTTCTGAAAAGTAAACACAATTCTGAATTCAGCTTGGGGTCCTTTCTGTAGATCTTTCAAGTTTTTTTAATAGAAACTAACAGTTGAAAATAGGAAAAATTGATAACATGTTGAACAAAACAGCCATTTGTGCCAACGTTTTCACCTCTAACTTCTAAGTATGACAGATGTTTTAAAGCAATCTACCGTTGCATCCGCTGGACCCTTCTGGTTGTGGGGATACATCACCAAGAACCCGAGGAACCCAGAGCCAAAAACTGAGCAGTGTCTTGCAATGGTTTTTCATTGTGTACCGGCTATATAGCAATTCATGTGGTAAAATATAAAGAGTGAAAAATAGGATTCAAAGACACCTATGTATTTCCGAAATGGGAACAAAATATAGAGTCTAGAAACAGTAGCTATTTGCACATCTCCGAAATTGTGGGTTCCCATACTTGCATGTGAATTTTAAGACATTTCTCAAAGTGACTTCTTTTTTCCCCTTGTCTTACATTTGGAAGGCAGAAATGCATAGAAAGTCAATAGGTAACAACAGTTGCTCTACCATTCTGTGTTCCCCTAAGTCTCCCAATACAAATGGTACCTCACTTGTGTGGGTAGGTCTAGTGCCCGTGGCAGGACACGGCTCAAAACGCAACGTGGACACACCACATTTTTACAGTGAAAACAGACCTTTTTTGCACAGTCCCTAATTGTGGATTTTGAACCCTAGCTCAGCCGGCACCGAAGGAAACCTAGCAAACCTATACATTTTTGAAAATTAGACACCCAGGGAAATCCAGGATGGGGTGACTTGTGTGGCTCTCACCAGGTTCTGTTACCCAAAATCCCCTGCAAACCTCAAACTTTTTCAATCAAAAACACATTTCCCTCACATTTCTGTGATGGAAAGTTCTGGAATCTGCATGGATCCACAAAAGTGCACCTCTCCCGCATTTCCCAAAGTCTTCCAATATAAATGGTACCTCATTTGTGTGGGTGGGCCTAGTGCCTGTGACAGCAAACGGCCCAAAACGCAACGTGGACACACTACATTTTTACAGTGAAAACTGACCCTTTTTTTTTCCCCACAGTGCCTAACTGTGAATTTTGAACCCTAGCTCAGCCGGCACCTAGTGAAAACTAGACACCCAGGGGAATCCAAGATGGGGTGACTTGTGTGTCTCTCACCAGGATCGGTTACCCAGAATCCCTTTGGGGGGGAAAAAACATTTTCCTCACATTTCTGTGATGGAAAGTTCTTTCTGCATGGATCCTCGAAATTCTCCACACCCTGCATTCCCTAAAGTCTTCCAATAAAAATGGTACCTCACTTGTGTGGGTAGGCCTAGTATCCGCAACAGGAAATGGCCCAAAAGACAACATGGACACACCACATTTTTACAGTGAAAACAGACCCTTTTTTTGCAAAGTGCCTGCTGTCGATTTTGAACCCTCGCTCTGCCGGCAAATAGGTAAACCTAGCAAACCTATACATTTGTGAAAACTTGTCACCCAGCGGAATCCAGGATGGGGTGACGTGTGTGACTCTCACCAGGTTCTGTTACCCAGAATCCCCTGCAAACCTCAAGCTTTGTAAAAAAAAAAAAAGAAAAGAGAAAAAAAAGTTCTGGAATCTGCGTGGATCCACAAAATTCAACCCACCCTGTATTTCCTAGAAGTCTCCCAGTAAAAATGGTGCCTCATTTGTGTGGGTGGGCCAAGTGCACGCGACAGGAAACGGCCCAAAACGTATTGAGGAGACATCAAAATTTACTAGAGGGGTTAACTAAGGGCAGATCCCTTTAAGGACGTAATCCCTCACTCACCAAAGGTGACATGCTTCATCATAGGGACTCTCCTCCCAAAGGAAAAACCTAGTTCCTTTGAGGGCTACAACCCCCTCACTGTGAGGGAGGAGCCCAGGGATGTTTTAATAGGATGTATTAGGTTTCCTAAACCCACCTATGACGAGTATAATGTGTGAGTGAGGACGCAGCGCAAATAATAATCAAGTGTGTGTGAAATATTAAAACTGACTACTGAGCAGAAAAACAATTTTAATCTATAGCTATATCTAGGGACTCTCAACCTAGTTCGTTTTCCTTTCTCGTTCATTTTTAGAGCGGTGCTCCCTTCCTGAGCGGTTGCCAGGCGTAGGTGAGGTCTCATACCCAGCAGTAGCGGGTAAGAGTTTTGATACTGTGTGGGTTTACTTTTGTCTGGTCCCTTGGCCTTTCAATTGTTTTATAACCATATATCATGTTGGTATTCACTGTACATATTTTTTCACCCTCATAGGTATGAAGAAATCTATTCGCTAAGAGACCCGAGTCTGGTTCTTGATATCCTTTAAAGTTATAATCATTTATTCACTTTTTCACGTTTCTTGAGCAGCAGCAATTTTTGCGTAGGTCCTGATGAAAGCCTGATACGGCTGAAACATGTCGACCATTTGTCATTACACTTGAGCGGCTGATATCCTTGCCGTTTGTGTACTGCATTTTTAATCCTGACACTAGGCAGCTATAGATTAAAATTGTTTTTCTGCTCAGTAGTCAGTTTTAATATTTCACACACACTTGATTATTATTTGCGCTGCGTCCTCACTCACACATTATACTCGTCATAGGTGGGTTTAGGAAATCTAATACATCCTATTAAAACATCCCTGGGCTCCTCCCTCACAGTGAGGGGGTTGTAGCCCTCAAAGGAACTAGGTTTTTCCTTTGGGAGGAGAGTCCCTATGATGAAGCATGTCACCTTTGGTGAGTGAGGGATTACGTCCTTAAAGGGATCTGCCCTTAGTTAACCCCTCTAGTATATTTTCCATTCTGTTTTCACACACCTTCTCTACTGTGAAGTTTGGCTCACATTTACTATTGACTTGTGATTAGACCCTAGGATTTCTTGGTTTATAGTATGCTTTGTAGGGGATTTAATCCTTAGTGGTCTTTAAAATTGTCCCTTGAACCCTTCCCCTTGAACTGCTGTGTTTTTTGAGTACTTTGAGCAGCTCTGGCTGCGGGTTCGCTTTTTTCTCTTCAATAGGCACTGCATTTGGTGCCCTATTTTTAATAAAGGAGTTCTATTGACTACTGAGACTATCTAGCAACCACTTTTTACATCATCCACTACTGTGTGACTCACCATAACATCATGGCCGAGGGACCAGGCTTGTCCTTTGATGATGAGATGGCCCAATTAATCTTGACAGCGCCTAGTATTATAGACACCTTTCAGGCTGGTACCATATCACATGGAGATGATTGGTCTAAGCTATTGACACTCAGAAAGTCACACTCACGTGTTTTTATACACGGTGCCATAATGACCGAGTACCTAAGGGGCAACTGTGCACCCACTGGGCTCATAGTAACTAACGCCCCTCGGCTCTTTCTTGAGCATAAACTTTTCCTCAAAGATTGGTCCTTGATAGCGTGGCGCTGCACTCGTGATTGGCTAATTCTTATTATCAACACGGCCAAATGAGTAGCCGATTTGATTCTGGTGGAGATCCAATCTTTGGAATCCCAGATCAAGGTCACTCTGTCAAGCGCACAATTTAAGAAACAAAATGAAGAAAGTAATAAAAATAACAAGGAATTTAAGGACTCGATCCTAATGACAAAGATCAACAAGTTCAAAAAAGACCTAGCACGGTTCTCGATGGAGACAATCTACCCATATACCAGCACAGACTACGTGCCCCCTGTGTTTAATCGACAAGGGAGGCGATACGGGTCCAATTACTCCACTTCTGGGAGTGATGAGGGTTCCAATGATTCTGAGAATTCCAACTACGGCTTACCCTCACCAAGAGGTTTCTCCAACCGCAACAGAGGCCAAAGGAGAGGCTATAGAGGAGGGCCTTTTCCTCCAGGACCACCATTACCACCATGGTGGACCCCTGGACCTTATAACTACCCTGGCTTACCTCCGCAGGGACCCATGTTCCCGTTTCAGTCCCAGCCTCAATTTTTCCCTAATCAGCCTTTTTTAGGCTCGGGCCGCAGCAGATCAAGAGGAAAACGTCGGAACCAGAGAACACAAGTTCACTGGGCAGACAATCCACCGGCTCACTCAACCAGGAGCATGACCGAAATGAACTCCACCAACGAGACACTATAGTTATTAATCTGAGTAGTCATACTCTTAACACAGACCAAGAAGCACTTTTGAGCAAAGGTCTAGGGTTCGTTCCCACTTTCAATGGTGATGCCTTTCAGATCAGGTCAGAACTAGCACAGTTCTTTCGCAAAATCCGGCTTGAGTTTTTCTTTAGGGATAAACCTCTGGATGCTAACGAGGAAATTACCAGTAACACTGGTCTTAAGAACAAATCCACGTTCTGCCCGTTGGCCAATCAGGTCCCCCCACAGGTTCTGACATTTGAAAAAGCAGTTATCTCACAGGTTTCTAATATGTGCACTGTTGGGACTAGACAATACCAGAATCTCAACAAAAAAGAACGAGCTGCAATGCAGTCCCTCGCTACAGATCCCTCTATCACGATCAAACCGGCAGACAAGGGTGGAGCTATTGTGGTAATGGACACCTCACAGTACCGTGCAGAATGCATGAGACAACTAGACAATACTCAATTTTACACACCTCTACGTGAGGATCCCACTCCAAGATTGGAGTTGGAGATTAAGACCATGATTGAGGAAGCCTTATCCAATGGTTGGATTACTGGACAAGAAGCAAGCTATCTAGTTAAGAGTCATCCTGTCACCCCCTACTTTTACACGTTACCCAAGGTACACAAGACACAGAGACCACCCCCTGGGCGTCCCATTATATCTGGGATTGGGTCTCTCCTTGAACCTCTATCCACTTTTGTGGACCACTTTTTACATCCTTTGGTATTGGAGATGCCCACATATTTGAGAGACACTAAGGATGTCCTGAATCTGGTTGAGACTATTGAATTTAATAGAGAGGATGACTTCTTGGTCTCATTTGACGTGGAGTCACTCTACACCTGTATACCGCAGGATGAGACCCTTGCGACAGTGGAGACACTGTTACGTGAGAAAGTGCCTGATTCCATCACACCCATCTCTTTCATTGTTAATTGTGCCCGGATTGCGATGAAAGAAAACTTTTTCAGATTTGAGGACCAACTTTTCCTACAAGTGTCCGGCACTTCAATGGGTAGTGTTTTTGCCCCCAGTTTGGCCAACCTCTATATGCACAGTTTTGAACAAGAACACATCTTTGGCGCCCTTAATCCATTCAGAGATCACATACGATGTTGGAAGCGCTATATCGACGATGTATTGGTGGTTTGGTCTGGTACTGATTCCTCCATCAATGAGTTCAAGACTTGGCTTAACAATCAGAATGCCTTTCTTCGTTTCACTTGCGAGTTTAGCAAGTCATGTTTGCCGTTTCTTGATGTCCTTATTTCCCCTACAGATGGTGGTGGTCTTAGTACTGAATTGTTCAGGAAGCCAATGTCTAAGAACTCTCTGTTATTATTTGACAGTTTCCATCCTAAGGCTTTACGCCAGAACCTTCCTTTTGGACAGTTCTTGAGGATCAAGAGGAACTGTACTACAATGGCCAAATATAAAGATCATGCACAGGACTTAGCAGACCAGCTCTTGGTAAGACATTACCCTAAGAAATTGATTAAACAATCACTGAAACGTGCGGGTAACAACAACAGGGCTGCTCTATTGGAACCCAGACAGGCCAAAGAAACCACCAAAAGAATCACGTGTGTCAATACATTCTGTACTCTTTCCAATAAGATTAAAGAATGTATTCTATCCAATTGGAAGATTTTGAACATTGACACAACACCACTCGAACGTCCCCTCTTTGCATTTAAACGCAGCTTTAATATCAGGGATCGATTGGTACACACCCGCCCACGCGAGGTTCCAGTCAATCAGCAGAATACACTTTGGAATCTCCCTCCAATACGTGGCCATTTCCCCTGTGGCAGCTGTGCAGCATGTGCGAATACCAAACACACCACTGAAATTGACATAGGGACCTCCAGACCATGGACCCTAATGAGTCACACGAATTGTAACAGCAGGAATGTGATTTACCTGATTACTTGTCCCTGCTCCCTTCGGTACGTGGGGATGACCACTAGACGAGTAAAGACGAGGATATTAGAACACAAAAGTACCATCCGATGTAAGAAAACATCCACTAGACTAACCCAACACTTTGTCACAGCACAACACTCACCTCATGAACTACAGTGGACGGTAATCAAACGACCCTTTATTCCTTCACACATTACTGACATGTCAGCTTTTCTTTTTAGAAAAGAACAACGTTGGGTATTCAAGCTTAATTGTTTTGAGTCTGGTCTGAATGATGATATTCCCTGGGTTTCTCTCTAGTACCCACGTGAGTTAGACCTGTATACTACCAATGAACAATAAATCAATACATATGAACTTTCTGTACCTGGTGTAGAGCCTTATCTGACTCATACATTTTTTACTGAGTAGGTACTCATTTCCACAGGCTGGGAATAGATGACAACTTTCGATACCTTCCCTTGATGTTGTGCCATGACGGATGTAGGTTGTTGAGTTTCATCATCTACACAATACTTTTATTTTGTTTAGATAACTATTTCCACACTGCTGTGGCAATGTTTGTCCTCTTGGGGTTTATAAGGACGATGTACATCTATACTTCTTTGTAAGGTCTTTGTCCCCGGTCTTTGCTTTCTTTTTCAAATTGATTCCCACACCATCATTGAAACGATTTCACGCATGCGCGCATGTACAGCTCTCGATACTGAACCTGCGCACTTTGACGCTTCTCCTGGGAGGCCCTACTACGGAACAAACGCATGCGCGTAGAGTTAGTGTCCGCTCATGGACTCGCTTATTTCGCTCTGTGCAAGTTTCTCGGCTGGGAGCAGGCGCGTTGAGCCCCCGTTGGGCTCCTTTTCTGGCTATACCATCAGGTGTATACAATCAACGCAATGTACACCGGGTATATAAGGCGGGGCCCTGTTACGTCTGGTTACCTCCGGCAGCAGGCTCTCTCTGCCAAGAATTACCGACGGACAGGTAAGACCGCCATTACTGCCCCTGCTGTATCTGTAGCTTTGCTTTCTGGTTTTTTGGTTTTACCTATTTGGGCCATATGGATTAATACATCGTTGTCGCATTGGATTTTTGGGCGTTACAAGTATAGCTCCCACGTTACTATCTCTGCTGTATCTGTAGCTTTAAATTCCACTATACTTGCCTGGGTCATATTGATTAATACAATGTTGTTCCATTTAGACCTTTGGGTTTTATGAGTACAGCTCCCATGTCACACGTTCGTGTTGGTGTCATGCCGTGGGTTGCTTTCCTCTTCTCTTTTAGTCATCCCTCCTTTTTATTATTCAGGTGATGTAGTCCCTTTCATGCAAGAAAAGAGATAAGATAGTATCATGCATGTTACAGCTGGTACATTTAGGGACTCTCAACCTAGTTCGTTTTCCTTTCTCGTTCATTTTTAGAGCGGTGCTCCCTTCCTCCCTTCCTGAGCGGTTGCCAGGCATAGGTGAGGTCTCATACCCAGCAGTAGCGGGTAAGAGTTTTGATACTGTGTGGGTTTACTTTTGTCTGGTCCCTTGGCCTTTCAATTGTTTTATAACCATATATCATGTTGGTATTCACTGTACATATTTTTTCACCCTCATAGGTATGAAGAAATCTATTCACTAAGAGACCCGAGTCTGGTTCTTGATATCCTTTAAAGTTATAATCATTTATTCACTTTTTCACGTTTCTTGAGCAGCAGCAATTTTTGCGTAGGTCCTGATGAAAGCCTGATACGGCTGAAACATGTCGACCATTTGTCATTACACTTGAGCGGCTGATATCCATGCCGTTTGTGTACTGCTTTTTAGGCCTCGGCTAGCGTAGCAGCGCATGCGCTGCTCGCTTTGCGAGGCATGCAGTATACACTACAGTGGGGAAGCTTCGCGTAAGCTCCACCCACTCTCCCCCCCATCTTTTTGTTTGGCTTCCATCCTAAATGGTGCCTTCTGATTGGTTCTTCCCTTGTTAGTCCCGCCTCCTAACGCCCGTAGCGTAATTTGTGCACATCCGAGGCTATTGGCCCCTTTACTGAACATTCTTTTTTCCCTGTGACCCCCACACCCGGCCCCTGACGCAGTCTGTTTTTCGCCAACCCCTCACCACCCCCCCTCCCGTTCTGGCCTTTTTTCACACCCGCACTCCCATTTTTAATGCAATACGTCTCGCGTAAATGCGAGTCGTATTGCATTGCAAGTGCTTGTTTTAAAATAGTGCGCAGGGATCCCGGAAGTGACGTCTCTGGTGTGCCGGAAAAAACCCTAGGTTGCTCCGGAAGTCTTGTTACGGCCAAGCCTCTGCTGGATCAGTGTCCATTCTACCTATTTCCACATCCATCATGTGGCCTGTAGTGGTGAGTGCGTGTGTCTGTTTGTGTATGTAAGTGTTTCTGTATATGTTAAGTGTGTGTCGGGCCTGCAACGGGGTGTGTGTATATGTGTGCGCGTGCGAGTATGTGTGTGTGAGAGAGTGCGCCCAGTTGTTTACTGTGATTATTCATGATTGTTTGTGTGTGCTCCGGTAGTAACTGGCGTGTGTTCGTGTGTACTCAATTGTTTGTGTGGTTACTCATGTGTGCGCAGGTTATAAGTCGTGAGTTTGTTTCCAAGGAGAAAGCCAATGTGGAGAAAGCCACGGGAAGCGAGTGGCCGTCTGCTCAATTAGAGATTTAAAATGACATTTTTGTGAATTTTTAAGTTTCGATAGTCTGGAGAGATGGTGTGCTTTTTACCTCGCAATATGCTCACTGCACTTGGCGCTTTATTGCAGAGTAGGTCCGATCATAGCAGCTGTTGTATTCCTCTTTCCGTTGCAGTCGCCTCTTTGATGTCAATGCACCACTTGTGAACCAGGAGGGCGCAGCGAGCGCTGTAGGAACTTTCATTAATCTTTCTATGGTTGGGCCAGACAGAGCAATGGTAGAACCATTACTGGAGTCATGTAGCGCTTAAAAGCCGCCGGGGTCAATGCACGGAATGTATGTTAAACCCACCATGCACCGACGTGCATGTATGTGCACTCTAGTAATAGAGTGATCATGCTTGTCCGCATCATACTATCTGCCCTGCGTGAGGCAGAGCACTCACTCCCTGCGCTGCCGACTGCCCTTGTACTCTGGAGCCAATGGAGCTGCCCTGTGGATCGCATAACATTGCACAAATAAAGTGTTGTTTGTGACATAAGAAGTCTTTTTTCACAAACATTTTGTGGACTCTGTCGAACCCTGGTGGGTACAAGTTCATTAGAGGGAAGCAATACCTATACAGTTTAAAGGGCTTTATCAACGCAAGTAAACACATGAGTACGCCAATAAAGCAGGTGTGTGTTCTGCTAACGCATTGTTACAATAATTAGTGCAGAATTTCACCACTCCCAGAAACAGGGGGATTTAATGAGTCACCTGTAAAAGGGGAGGATACCGAATAGCAGACGGAAGTGGCCAAAAAAAAAAACTTTTTTTAAATGTGTTCTTAAGGAGCAAAGGATAATTTGCAGTCGAGCTACACCCCCAGATTATGCACCTTCTGGAGGGAACTAGAAGACGGCTCAGGCTTACTGGGCAGCCAGAAGGGAATGGCTTTGGGTCAGCAAGGCCTCTGAGTAGGATTTCTGTCTTGGAAGCATTAAGGCAGAAAAGATGTAGGTGGATTCAGTGCTGGACATGTCTGAGCAGTGGCACTCGGCGGTGACCCTCAGATCCCTTCTGTGCGTTGAAGTGAAGCTGGTAAACGCCTGCATACAGGAGACAGTCGATGCTGTGGCCTGTAATAATGTGAGCATGTTGGGTCACCTCTTGCATCTGTTGCAAAGGGGAAGGCAAATGGACCAAATCTGAGAAACTTCACAGATGGTGCTGGTAGTTTGGGGTAGGAAAATGCCAGAATGAACTTGGTATGTTTAGTTCCCAAGAAGTAGTTAAAAGTCAACCCTGTTAACTAGGAAACGTTTTGTGAATTAGACTCGTTTTTATATAGTAATCCTTTTATAATCTCAATTACATGTGGTCCTGGTTAGCAACTGAATGTACGTGTCACGTCTATGTATTTTCGGAGTGAATCCAGCACTAAGGTGAACACAGCATTTTCACAAACAGATGATGCAAGGCATAAACATTTAATTTGTCTGGAAAGTTGCTTTTAGGCAGACTTTATGAAAAATGATGTCACAAGTTATATATTCCCTCATTATTTTTTTCTCTTTAATGGAGCACCATCACGCTGCTGTTCTACTTCAGAGTGTTTGGAGATACTATTGTGAGAAGACGATGGTGGTAGGACACTCATCAAAAAGCAGAGTGGAGTGGGAAAAGTCCATGGAAGCCTGCAGCGTATAAACATGAAGAGTGGAAGTAGTAAGATTGGGGGGAACTCGGGTGGATGCTGAAGTGAGAAACCAGGGCCTGACAGTGAATTTAGAAGTAAAGAATCGGGGGAGATGAACTAGGCCTGGTAGAGGTTCAAAGAGGCAGTTTATGGTCTCTACCCGTTCCACATTCAATGTGTGCACACCGGTCCTTTATATGCCTGCTAGTTTATCATAACATTTTCATGCAGAACTCAGAGTTGAGGAGAGAGACTGAGGAAAGGGGCATAGGGGCTCCAGGTAATCACAGCCTCATTTCTGTTGGTTTCTAGGGCAGGTGTGAAGATCAAAAAAAGTGCTTGATTTGCATCAGCAGCTGCAGGTGGTGGGCGCTGGCACTCATTTCCACATCCTTCATGTGGCCTGTAGTGGTGAGTGCGTGTGTCTGTTTGTGTACGTAAGTGTTTCTGTATATGATAAGTGTGTGTGGGGCCTGCAGCGAGGTGTGTGTATATGTGTGCGCGTGCGAGTATGTGTGTGTGAGAGAGTGCGCCCAGTTGTTTACTGTGATTATTCATGGTTGTTTATATGTGTGCTTGGGTAGTAACTGGCGTGTGTGTGTGCACTCAATTGTTTGTGTGGTTGCTCATGTGTGCACGGGTTGTAAGTTGTGTGTTCGTTTGCAAGGTCCCACTCTGTCTTGGATGTACCACTCAAGCCATTTTGCCATTTTTCTTAATTATCACACATGCGAACAGTTTCAGATATCTGAGTTCCCAATGTGCTGTGCACAAAAGCTCTTTATATTTGTACAAAAATATCACTGCAGTGTGGGAGTAGTAAGTGGTGATGGTGGTAGGGAAGTGACTTCAGCAGAAGAGACGGTTGGCCTTATGTTTTGTGGGAGGTGGACAATAGTATCAAAAGTGGGCGATAGGCTGGCCTGACGGCCGGAATTAGTGCTTCACAAGATGGGGTGTTTGATAGCAATGGGCTTTAACTAAAAACTGAGTGCAGGTGGTCCAATGGATAATATGGTACATAGCTAAATACTTATAAGGTCCCAAAGACGAGGCCGATTGCATTGCAAATGCTTGTTTAATCCTGACACTAGGCAGCTATAGATTAAAATTGTTTTTCTGCTCAGTAGTCAGTTTTAATATTTCACACACACTTGATTATTATTTGCGCTGCGTCCTCACTCACACATTATACTCGTCATAGGTGGGTTTAGGAAACCTAATACATCCTATTAAAACATCCCTGGGCTCCTCCCTCACAGTGAGGGGGTTGTAGCCCTCAAAGGAACTAGGTTTTTCCTTTGGGAGGAGAGTCCCTATGATGAAGCATGTCACCTTTGGTGAGTGAGGGATTACGTCCTTAAAGGGATCTGCCCTTAGTTAACCCCTCTAGTATATTTTCCATTCTGTTTTCACACACTTTCTCTACTGTGAAGTTTGGCTCACATTTACTATTGACTTGTGATTAGACCCTAGGATTTCTTGGTTTATAGTATGCTTTGTAGGGGATTTAATCCTTAGTGGTCTTTAAAATTGTCCCTTGAACCCTTCCCCTTGAACTGCTGTGTTTTTTGAGACATCAAAATTACCTATCACATAATGACCTGGTTTTGCAAGGGAGGCACCTGGGTTTTTCGACCCGGGCTCGACGGCCATCTAGGGAAACCTACCAAACTCTCACATTTCTGAAAGCTAGACACCCGGGGAGTCCAGGAAGGTATGGCTTGCGTGGATCCCCTAACATTTTCCTACCCAGAATCCCTGCAAACCGCAAATTTAGCAGAATAAATCGCATTTTCCACATATTTTTGACATGGTATCACTGTGTCGGCACAAATGTCCTACCGGACAGTAGACATTATGTATAACTGATTAACCCTAAAAAAAAACATATCGAATGTCTTTTAGTTTGTCTGTCCTGGTGCTGAGGTGATGCTGTGCTGATGCTCAGGTGTTGCTGAGTTATTCTGACATGGTGCTAAGGTGGCTAATGGCTGTATCGGTTCGGTGCCTCTTGGAGGTCAGAACACTAACTGTCTGCTAGGATCCATTCTGACAAAAGCACTTAACCTGGGTCATAACCCCGATCACCATATTCTTATAAACACGAGAAAGGCCATAGGGTTTGTTGGTTTAGGATTCCACGGGGGCCACAACTGCTTGATTAGGGTGTGTTGGAGCAAATACAAATGGCAGAGAAGAGTTTGCTTTATTTACTTGCCTTGGACTGGGGTGGAAATATTTGTCTCTGTTTACTCTATCGAAAATTAGACACACTCTGAGCCGTGTGATCGTCTGAAAAGGTAGCAATCTGACATAAGCACAGAAGGGGCACCAAAAGTGTCTTTTCTAATTATTTGTGTAAAGAGATTTCAGGGCCTTAGCAGTTGTTTTTATTTCTTCGAGGGTAACCCTCTTGAATCTCTTGTCTGCTGGTTGTAGGTCGGTGGTCAGCACCTGGTTAAGACTTTGCCTCTAGCAATTTAAGCATACACACTGAACTGCTGCTATGACCCACATTTCTGGACTAAGTCAGTTCTAGCAGTGGTTTTATGAACAAGAAGGCCCCCATGCACTGAAACAAGAAGTGTAAAAATGCATAACGCTCAATAATGATAGGTTTTATTGCCTTTTGCATGTTTCCAATCTAGAAAATGAAGGGTTGCAAAGCAGAGGCAAACGATGCTCCGCTTCTACATCATTACACATAACCTGTATTTGTTGAAAGTGGAAAGACCGCTTGGAAATGAATTAACATTATTACCTTGGGCCAAATGTTGAGTTTCATAGCCTCAGGAGCAAGTTTAATTTATTCAAAATATTCTGCAGTCCCTAACCGGGCACTTCATGCACAGCAGAGGAGCTCAGCCAATTATCGGCCCTGATTGTTGGTGTACACATCCATTCCCATGGGGAGAATTCCATCTTGTGTTTCATAGGCATGTCTCCTATCTCCACAAAAGATGGCTTGAGGGTAAATGTAACCTACCCCTGCATTTGCATATGTCTGCCCAGGCACCGACCAGTGAGCAGTGCTGGAACAGGAAGCGGATTCCAGTGCGCCTCGTTACCCAGTGTCTCAAGCTGCGGGGTGGGGGAGGGAGCCGGGTAGTCGTGGCAGAATTAAGGCTGCAATGTTTACAGTCTGCATGAGAAGCAGACCATCAGAGAAGCCCGGCAGGGAGCGTCACATCAAAAGTATCGTTTTGTACAAGGAGTCAGGGTGCATCTTACAGGAAATACGACATGTGCGTTCCTACATGAAAATATCTATAAATCGGTCAAAATGACAGCACAAAAAACAAGCGTACAGAAAATTATTGTCATGTTTTTGACAAGTACATGATTTAGTTTATGCTAAAGCTTTTGGCTAATCCAACATGAATGTCCCCCAAGGCATTGTTAACATAACAAAGAGTGGAGCGGAGACAGCTAAAGATCGTGTAAACACTAAAGAACTGCGCCGGAGGGGTAGGGACTGGGAGCGCCGCAAGTCTAGTGTGGTGGCGACCCCTAGCGGTAGAACTGATTCCCCTGAAGAAAGCTGTTGCGTCTTCCGTGAATTGCCGAAAGACGGATGGGGCATAAAGATAAGGCGTGTTGGCGGGGAAAGTTTGTTCCCAAGTAAATGAAGGGAGCAACAGTAAATGAGGACAGGAACAGTACACTGCAAAGAGAGAGTAAAAAAACGGACAGTAACGAAGCAGAGCTGCTTGTCTCGCTGAGTCAGCGCGCATGCGCTGCTCAGAGACACTTTAGTAGGTGAGTTTTCAAAGTGCTGCTGAAGACTGGCGGGTCGCACGTGCTCACTCGCGTGAACGCAAGCTTGTCGCCAGCCAGCAGCACTTTGAAAACTCACCTACTAAAGTCTCTCCGAGCAGCGCATGCGCGCTGACTCAGCGAGACCTAACAATTGTATAGGCAAAAAAAATTCACAATTCACTTTCCACCCTGCATCTCCACTAAAGTCAGGCAAGACCGGCAGCACCATGTTAGGAACAACCCAGAGTCCAGAACTTACAGTGGGAAGCCTTGCAGCCCCAGGATGCATTCTAGATGCCTCTTTGTGGAAGTAACTCCTCTCCCATGAAGAAGCCAAAGACAGGCGTAGGTGTTAAATGAGGATTTATTCAGGAGAGAGTACACATAGAGACCCCATCCAGCAGTAAGTTCAAGGCAACTGACACAAGTTCAAAACAAAGCTCAGTAGCCCACATTCTAATCAATCAAGATTCCAGAACCCACTACTGCAAAGGACATCAGTAGATTTGCTAAGAACACCACATCACCTCCCCCTTTCACAAAATAAAAATTCGAAACCATAGCAGAGAAAACAAAATAAAGAAAACTACGATAATAAAAAAAAAACAAAAAAAAACACATCAGCAAGGCCATAACATCACTAAGGAAGACAATGTTGTAATCTCAGAGGAACACGTTTCACACGAACCGGTCTGGTTGATCTTTCATTAGAACCAGACTGTGTGGGGGGCACAATAGTACTATCAAAAGAGGTGCCAGGATGAAGTTTCGCAATCCTACCCAGGTTCCAAATTTTGTGATCACTTGTTTTAATTGCATTCTTAAACACCTTGATGACCTGGAAAGGCTTGCTGAACTTGGAGATACCTCCTGTTTTCCTAGGAGATTTGACCTTAACCCAGTCACCAAGACCAACAACAGTACTCTTCACAGCTCTTCTCTCATCATACCGAACTTTCCGTTCATCCATTTTTCTTTTCTCTCTTTCTCTCCAACCATCTGTGCTTCCCACATTATCACACACCAAGGATCTTTTATCACACACCCACCATGGGACAACTTCGGTGTTTGCCATCCTACCCTTAAACACATAAAAAGGAGCCACCCCAGTGGAAGAATGAGGAGTGAACCTATACTCCCTGACCTTTTTCCTTAAAGCGATCTCCCAATTTTCACCAGCTGACCTTGCTTGTTGCATAGATTCCTTCAATACTTTGATAAATCTCTCTACCACGCCATTGCATTGAGGGTGATATAAAGCAGACCTCTTATGCTTAATTCCTCTTGAAGCCAAAAACTCTTGCATCATTCCTGATGTGAATTGTACACCATTGTCAGACAGCATCGTTTGTGGAAATCCCTCACTTTCAAAAATCTCATCTAAGAATTCAATTACAACACCTGCCTCAACTGAATTGACCACCTTAATCACTGGCCACCGAGAAAAGAGATCCATGCAGACAATGACATATTTATCTTGAGAACTAAACCTTACTGGTCCTAAGATGTCTATCGAGATGTCTGACCAAGGACTGACAGCTTGCTCTCTGACAACCATGGGTTGCGTTCTGCATTTAAGCAATTTGTCACAATCCGCACATTTTACACAATCTCGTACAATCCTTTCCACAAAAACATCCATCGCTGGCCACCAGTAAGCTTCCCTAATTCTTTCTTTGGTCTTAGCAATACCCATATGAGACGCATGAGCATTATCGACCAATTTACTTCTTAGTAAGGTAGCGGGAACAAGCTTGCTTCCACGTAACAAAAGTCCCTCTACCAGAGCCAATTCTTCTTTCACATTCCAAAAACCTTTCAGTTCCTCGCTACAATCTTTCTTTTCACACCAACCATTTTTCACCATGGTGATGACCCTCTGCAAAACCTCATCACCCACAAGACATTGCCTCCACTCGCTCTCAGAGATTATTCCTTCAGTAATCAAACACACATTAACCTCTTCCTCAAAACACTCACCACCAAACCACTCTACATCATCAACATCATCATCACTAACTGACCCAAGTCTCGAAAGACAATCAGCAACAACATTATTTGCACCAGGCAAATAGGAAACATCAAACTCAAATTCCTGAAGAGCTACCACCCATTTACGAATCCGATGAGAGACAAAGTCAATGCCCTTCCTAGTAAAAATTTCTTTCAGAGGCTTGTGATCAGACATAACCCTGAATTCCTTGCCCCACAAAAACTTCCTTAGCTTACGAATAGCCCAGAATACACCAAATACATCCCATCCTCGTCGCCAAAATGTGGAAGTAACTCCTCTCCCATGAAGAAGCCAAAGACAGGCGTAGGTGTTAAATGAGGATTTATTCAGGAGAGAGTACACATAGAGACCCCATCCAGCAGTAAGTTCAAGGCAACTGACACAAGTTCAAAACCAAGCTCAGTAGCCCACATTCTAATCAATCAAGATTCCAGAACCCACTACTGCAAAGGACATCAGTAGATTTGCTAAGAACACCACACTCTTGCTGCACCATCGACACATCAGTGTCTTCCTCTAAAACAGGCACTTCGTCCGCACTTAGAATAGCTTCAGCCACACTGAGTAGCTTCCTCATAAAATGATTCCTCATGGACAGAAAACTCACTGCCAGAATCTTACACTTCCTCCTCTCACTGTCAGTCTAATAATCATGGTCAGAAAAAGATTCAAAAAGCATACCAACCACATGCTGAGCAGTAATTCTGCGGCTAGCCATAATCCTTACTAACAAAGGTAACAACAACAAACACTTTATAAAATAAGTAATAAACAAAATGTGGCTTTATCACAAAGACCTATATACTCAAACTATGCCACTCACTTGTCAGAAGCAGCTAGACTCCCCACCACCTACTCTGCACAGACACAGCAAGAACCAACAATATCCCACTAAAAAAGAAAAAGAAAAGAAAATGACACATAAGAGAACGTAAAACACATTGCAAAGAAATTCACGCTCAAACTCAAACTAAAGACACCCACCACTCTTGCATGAAAATAATACTCATTTGAAGTAAACGCAACAAAAAATCTTTTTCTTAACAAATAAATGCAACTAGGCGCCTTGGGGTTAAGTCGCGCGTTTACAAGTTTCCTTTCATTCAACTATGCAAAACTGCAGAAACCGCAAACAAGAACCAAAAGCTTTGCACTAGAATAAAAAAGGAGAAATAAAACATTACAATCACATATGCAAATAATTGCACCAGTACACACACAATACACCAGCCAAGCTGGGGTTAGGTGGACCTAAAAGCATGAGACCGATCTGCCCTCAAAGGGGGCAGAAACAGCCAAAATATTCACCCTTGTAAAAGGGGAGCGGCCCATTGGGCAAGGGTCGCTCCCCAACAACATAAAAAAAAACTGGTGTTTAGTGGCTTCTGCCCTCTCCCCCCCCCCCCCCCCACCCCCCTGGGGGCAGATGGGCCTGAAAACATTTGGCCTATCTGCCCCCAAAGGGGCCGCTCCAAAAAAACACAAAAACAATCCCTGGTGTTTAATGGCTTGTGTGTCCCCCCCCCCCCCCCCCCCCCCCCACCGGGGGCAGATGGGCATAAAAACATAAGGCCAATCTATTCACCCCCATAAAGGGGAACGACCCTTGCCCAAGGGGCCACACCCCACAAACCTATATAAAACAAATCCCTGGTGGCCTAGTGGGCACATAGATAAAATAGTTAAATTTATGGTCCGATCTGCCCCCCCAGGGGGGCAGAAGCAGCCAAAATAAATGCTCCCAAAAGGAAAGCAACCCTTGCCAAGGGGCTGCTCCCCACAAACATATTTTACTAAATACAAATATCCCTGGTGGCCTAGTGGCCAATCTACCAACCGCGGCCTGTCCAGGTAAGAGCGGTCGAGCCATGTTTTGGAAATGTGTAATATTTTACTTGGCATAAGCGACAGCCATTTTGGCTGTGGAGTCCATTTAGTTTCCTTCGTAATTCGTCCATCCTCTGCTGCTCGTCTTTTTCACTCTGCTTGTGTTATCTATTTTAGTTGACTTCCTGACTCAGCTAAAGCAATGTACGTGCTGGGGGTTTGTACCTGCCAGTGCACCTGGTCTTAGATGTTAACTGTCGACTATTTACTGCTGCCATAAGCATTTCCTGCTACCCCTCCCACTTTGCTGACCAAGTGGTTATTCATCTGCCCTTGTTTGCTGATCGCAATTTCTAAAACTGTTCTTTCCATTTCTGTTCACATGCTTCCACTGCAACAAAATGGTATAAAAGGGACGATGGTTTGTGAATTCAGTATACTACCTCCTGCAGCACTTGAGTGTTGTGTGGACGTGGTCCCACTCATGAGTGATTAATAATCTTGTTATTTATTCCAAATCCAGAGCCGATCTCTATTTTGTTGGTCTTTGGAACTGTGGACAAGAGTGACCCTGCACTATTGTGCCCACTTTTAGGCACATTTCCACAATGTAGGCAGTATTTCGAGGGACGATGACGAGGGAAAATTAAGAAAATACATTTTCCCTCATCATCGTCCCTCTAAATACACCCACACAGCACCAAGACCCCCAGCGCTCCTACCTGGACGGGCCGTGGCTGCTATCTAGAATATTTTATGGCTGATCTGCCCCCTCTCCCCCGGGGCAGAAATGGCCAAACAAAATGATCGCCAAAGGGGAGTGACCCTTGCCTAAGGGGCCGCTCCCCACACACATTTTATGATAAAAAAAAAATTACTTATGGCCTAGTGGGGCGTCTACAATTCTTTTGGCAGATCTGCCCCCCCCAGAAAACTGCCAAACAAAATGCTCCCCAAAGAGGAGTGGCCCTTGCCTCCCCCTGCATACATTATCATGCTTTAGCTCACTCCGCCACCCCAGTTCAGACATGGCCATATGCAAATCAGTCTGACCCTGTGCCTCATGGGAACAGTCCAGCCCGAACTGCCAAGCCATGTCTTCCCTGGACCGGAAACCAGCATCCTGGGACAGGTTTCGGGTTCCTAACCCTCATCAGCCAAAGAATGATGATTAATTAAACCCAGATCAGTTGACCGGGGGTGAGTGCTTGCAATGTTCAACACTCCGTCCATCATCCCCTTTGGTTTCACTTTTAGAAAGTGGACGTTTCTCTACTCTTACAGATGTGTGTGTCTTGCAGCCTGTCTTCAATACACGTCTGGGGTGGGTGACACCTACACTGTGTGCATTCCCTCTAGACAGCCACAAACACAGGAAAAGCGGGTGTGACCGAGAATTCATCTGCATTCATCTACATTCTGATAGCTCTTAATCTGCAGGAAGAGGAAGGGGGAGCTGACACACCTGAATAGGCTCACACAAAGGGCTGATTACCCTTGCATATATCCTGTCAGACAGGGCTAGGATGAAAGGGGATATGTGCACCTCAAGGCTCTGCTTTGAAGTCTTCCCCACTTCAAAGGCTCAATTGGTTTTAAGTACAGAGACTCTGACTCTTCCAAGACAGTACACTACTGGACCTGTGAAGAACTCTGCCCAGAGTACATACTGCTGTGCTACAAGTATTGCTACGTTGCCTGACTGCTTCTCTGAAGGAACTGCTTTCTGCTTTGTTGAGCTGCTCTGCTGCCTGCTGATCTCTGCCCTGCTGAGGACAAGGACTGGACACATCTCACTTGAACCCAGAGTGAGTCCAAGAGCTTGCTGGCTTGCCCCCGTTCTGAAGTCTCAGGGCCATCAAATACTTCCTTCAACTATTCAACAGTACTGGGACTCTGCCATCTGTGAGCCCTATCCTTCCAAGGGCAGCCACTCCTGTCCAGGGCCCTCAAAAGGTGATTTATGCTATCCAGAACCATCAAAACTTTGCGCCGATCGCAAGTGATGCAGTGCCCTTTGACGCAGAAGCTGATTGATGACATCGCCTTGATAGACTGGCCGGCTCGAGGACAACGGACAGCGTGGCTCAACGATGATGCAGCGTTGGCATCGTAAAGGAGTTTGATGCCGAAGTCTTCATTGACTTCGCTTTGCCTCCATCCATGGGGTCAATGACAATGTGGCGACTCTTTGCATTGAGCTTTTGACATTGACGCTTGTTCCATCCAGTGTACTTTGCCAACGGGACATGTCTGGGTCCTGTAGCCGGCCTACTTTCGATTGCAGTCTGCCTGAAGTTTGGATTTACCCCAGTCTAGCACAACCTCAAGTAACCTTTTAGCGCTATTGACTTTTAAGGCCCTATTTTTGATTTATTCTTTAAAAATGTATAACTCTGGTTCTATTTCTTTGAGTTTTTGTAATATCAGTCTTCATTTTCTTATAAAAATATTCTCTATTTTTCTAAACCGGTGTGGTGACTTTTTGTCATGTTTTAATTGTGTATGTTGCACAAATACTTTACACATTGCCTATTTAGATAAGCCTGCCTGCTCTGTGCCAAGGTACCAGAGGGCGAGCGCAGGTTATCTTTTAGTGTAAATCTAGCTTGCCCTGACTGAGTGTGGTCTTCATTTGGACAGTGTGCAGACCTCTGGCAAATAGAGACCCAATTTCTAACAGTGCAATTCCAAATCTCATCTTAGTGCATAAATGTTATTTTTCAATTTCATGTTGTAGTCATCACTGGTGGTCAGGACACCCCAAAACATTCTCTTGGTTACATGCTTTTTCTTCGGATTGTATGCACTAACAGAAAGTTGCTATTGTAAACTTGCTGCTGGGGTGATTTGCCTCTAGAAGGAGTCATTGTATAGTAGTGACCAGGAATGGTTGTACGCTCTCCTGTGGCTGGTTGTAAAATCATCCGTGCCCTGGGGAAAAAGGAGCAGTTAAGAGCATGAATGGGGATAGGTCTGCTGCACTTTGGACCTGCCCTGCTTCTCACAAAGATGTGATCATGGGTTAATGCTAGGTGTAAGGAAGTTTGTGGCTTCCTACAGATTCCAGAACTTTCCGTCACAGAAATGTGAGTAAAATGTGGGTTTTTTAGTTACATTTTGACGTTTGCAAGAGATTCTGGGTAAAATAACCTGGTGAGAGGCTTGCAAGTCACCCCATCCTGGATTGTTCTTGTCTAGTTTTAAAAAATGTACAGGTTTTCTAGGTTTTCCTAGTTGCCAGCTGAGCTAGGGTCCAAAATACACAGCTACCCACTTTGCAAAAAAACATGGGTCAGTTTTGAGAGGGAAAATGTGATGTATCCATGTTACGTTTTGGGCTGTTTCCTGTCTCGGGCACTATCCCTATCCACACAAGTGAGGTGCTGTTTTAATTGGAAGACCTAGGGGAATGCTAGGTGGAAGGAAGTTTGTGGCTCCCCACAGATTCCAGAACTTTCTTTCACAGAAATGTGAGTAAAATGTAAAAAATAAAAAATATATTTTGTGTGTGTTTTTGTTAAAGTTTGATGTTTAAAGTGCTTCTGAGTAAAGCAACCACGCAGGTCACCCCATCCTGGATTCTTCTAGGTGTCTAGTTTTCAAAAATATACAGGTTTACTAGGTTTCCCTAGGTGCCAGCTGAGCTAGGGCCCAAAATCCACAGAAAAGGATCATATTTCAGTGGAAAAATTTGATGTGTCAATGTTGCATTTTGGGCTGTTTCCTGACATCGGCACTAGGCCTACCCACACAAGTGAGGTACCGTTTTTGTAGGTAGACATATGGGAGCATAGAATAGTAGAATGTTTGTTATTACCAATTGTATCTTGCTGCATTGTGCATTCCAAATGTAATCCAGTGTGTAAGAAATAAGGCATTTTGAAAAATGCCTTTTACCATCATATGCTTGTATGGGTACCTACAAATTCAGAGCTATACAAATAACCACTGCTCCTAAACTCCACATCTTGTGCCTATTTCATAAATCTGGAGGTTTACTTGATACCCATTTTCACTCTGCATATTTCACCATATGAATTGGTCTATACTCTGTATACAATGGAAAACCATTGTATGGTGCAGCTCAGTTTTTGGGCTCTAGGTACCTTGGGTTCTTTTAGAACCTACATACCCTATATATCCCTGCAACCAAAAGGGTCTGGCAAACATAATGGTACCTTGCTTTTGTAAATCGCCCATTGTGACAAAACTTTACAGTTGAAAACATTGTTACAAATGGCTATTTTTGTCTACTCATTTTCAATATTTCAACAGTTAGTTTCTTTGAAAAAACATTGAGGGATCTTCACACATGACTCCATGCAGAATTTGGAATTGTGTCTACTTTTCAGAAATTTAAATAGCTTTCCTGGATCACCCATAGGTTTCACACTGGTCTCCACCACAAACTGGAAGTAGGTTCAAAGCGCAAAAATAGGAAAAATGGGCTACCACTTTGAAAAATCCCAAAACTGTGGTACACAAATTAGGTTTCTTGATTCAGCTCTGCAAGTACCTGAAATCAGGGAATATGGATTTTTAGGAAAAAACCAGACCCTTTTATCCAGAGCACTTTTTTCCTATTTTGCCCCCAAAACTCAAAATTTAGCTATGTTTTGGCTATTTTCTTGGTACCCTCTACGGAAATCCACAAACCCAGGCTACATTTAGAATCCCCAGGATGTTAGTAAAAAAAGGTGGAAATCATGGCATAGATACCGTTAATGGAGAAAACGTTAGGTGGCCTACGTACGAACTACCTCAAATAGCCAAAAAGGGCTCCGCACTGGGGGAGTGGGTATGGTGGTGGTGGGAGGGGAGACTAAGCGGTTAAGGGGTTAAAGTGATGCCCCATCTATTGTGATTTTTTTTATTTGGTGTATGTGGGGGGGGGGCTCTGATTTCAAAACTACAACACCGGTATTGTCTGCCTGATGAATATATTTGTAAATTGATGTGTAGCATTTAGTAGTGTGTGGAATAAATGTGTTTTTCTTTTTCTAAAGAAAAAGCACTGACTGGACAATAATTTATTGATGTTGTTATTGCGTGCCAGTGAATGGTGATTAGTAATCTGCACTACCTCCCCTGAGTAGACCTTGGACTTCTCTGCTTTGTTACCCTGCAAGAGTCAAGTACTACAATAGGGTACTTGGTTCCCAGTGAGGGAAATTTGTTGACCTATTACTTGGCCTCATATCCTGCACAACTAATTACCCATTTCTTACAAGTGTAAACACAGCAGAGCTATCGCTTGTGCCACCCAGGTCATGTGGATTGGGTGTAAGACAGCATAGCTATCACTCGCATCACACTGTATTTTCAGGTAGGCTGTTAAGGTAAGGCAGCAGAGCTAACACAGGTCTTGCAGGTAGAGTTTAAAGGCAGTCAAGCGCTCTCTGAGGTCACTTCAGTCTTGCAGGTAGGGTAAAAAGGCAGCAGAACTATCCCTCTGGTCACACCGATCTTGCAGGCAGAGTGTAAAGTCAGTAGGGTGATCGCTCAGGTCATACAGATCTTGTAAGTAAGAGGTAAAGACAGCAGGAGCTATCACTCAGCACACACCAGTCTCGAAGTTAGAGAGCAAAAACAAATGCTAGCTATTTAAATGAGAAGTTTACTATGCAATTGACCAAAACGATTATACATTCACTTGGGTAGCAGGAAGTGCAGGTTTAATTTCTTGGTGATAACTATACTGCCGAGGACGGTATATAGTTGTATGGTAAGCATTAACTTGCTTTATAAGAGTGTGTACTCTTTTGCTTGACAAAGTGCTTGCTTTTAAGGGGTGAGACTGTGCTTACAGCTTCATGGCATAAGTTGTGCTTGTAGTTGTGGACCAATGATTGCTCAACATATGGCTTTTTCTTGGTTGCATGTCATTAATTGTGGAGAATTGTATGCTCTTCTCATTGACAGCGACTGTTCTTCATTTCACATTGAAGACGGTGATCACTGACCTTTTAATCCATGTATTATTTGAGTATGTTTATTCTATTGCTCTCTCTGTTGAACAAATATTTCAAAATTGACAAATTAGTAAATAGGCTTAGTTACAAGAAATGTTAAGATAGTAACATTTTTGGATATCAGTCTGCTGCTTGAGGAAACTGTGCAGTGAGGGTCTGATTCACAAAGGTAAACCTACACTTTTGTGTAAGTTTACGATTGTATGCTATTCACAAAGGGATTTACGAGTTATATCATTACGAGTGCAGTCTCTGCTCATAAAAGGATGGGTTGGCACTGGGAGGAGGGGGTAGGGGCTCAGCAGCTAAAGGGTTAAAGTGATGCCCCCACTATTGTGATCTTTTTTCTGGTGAATGGGGGGTACTGTGATTTCAAAAGGTAAACAAAAGATATTTTTATCTGCCTGATGTATATATTTGTAAATTGATGTATAGTGTTTAGTGTGTGTAATAAATGTGTTTTTACTTTTCTAAAGAAAAAAGCAGAAAAGGTTGGCTCTTTTATGTGCGGATATTACTCGTAAACCCCTTTGTGAATAGCATACAATCGTAAACTTAGATGAAAGTTTGCGTTTACCTTTGTCAATCGGACCCTCAGTGCGGATGGATAGCTCTAAAAAGCAGGATAGAAAGGACAAGAATTGCTTTACGTCTGTGTATTTAATTGTGTATTTAATGCTCTTTTGTAAAAGCTGCAGTCAGAACTAGGAAAACCATGGAGGGCCCGCCTTGTTGAAACACTATTTCTCGGTTTGTCGCTTTTTAAATTCTGTATTTTATTTCTTTTATTACGAGTTTAACACGTTGTACCTATTTTATTTGGCACCTTGCTCTTTATACAAATGTTGTCTTATGTCAGATTGCTTTGTGTCTTTTATGGCAAAAAATTGCTGAGTAAAGATTAATTGAATTGAATTAGACTCTCACATCATGCAATGGTGAGGCATTTCTATTTTTAAAAACCTGAAGGTCAGGTTCGGCAGTACAGTCAAACTGAATGTAACTGCAAGTGCCAATTTCAGTCAATAGACATACAAGATTTATGTTTTTGTTGGTTTATTGTAGCTGAAGGTTGCTAGTAGCCCTTAGTCCTGTTACTGCCACTAAATCATTACACAGAGCTTAACTATAGACAGATTTCAATACGTATTGGAATGGTTGAAATAACTAATAACGTGTACACTTGATTTGTGTAATAATTTACCAAACCTTGTCTTTAAGGTATCCTGACTACTCATCTTCCGTTTCTTTACTCCTTGACATTTTGGCTGCATTTGGCACTGTCGATCACACTACCTCTGTGCTACACACACACACACACACACACACACACACACACACACACACACTAATCGGCCTTTATGAAGGAACATTCGCTGATTCGTTGTGCTCTTCAACCTCTATTCTTAACACTTTACCAGTTTGTTTTCTTCAAATCTACTCCTGCTTGCAGCTTTTTCCCCATACACCACATCCCTTGGAGACATCCTCTCTTCTTTCCGTTTTGCTACCATCTTTATTTCAATGGCACAAAATATTTTTCTTCTTACCTGATTTTACTTCTGACCTATAATCCATACTTCCAAACTACGTGCAGGTGTTTGCCTCTGCATGGCCACCTGTTCTCTTATGCCTAACTATTGTAAGGCCCAAATCCTCTATTTTCTCTCAAAATCTCAACACGAGCAGCTTCTCATTCTAATTCACCGTCACCAACACATTTTCATCTAGAAACTTTGAGTCCTACTAATCTGAACTAAGAGCTTGCAATCCTTCATTGCATCCGTGGCTACACCTTCCTAGATACCAAGTGTTCAACATTCCCAAAGTATGTTCCGATAGTCCCTTCCACAAAGTTAAAGCTTTACTCTGTGTTTTTACGGAGCAGCTCCCATCAATCCAATTCGGTAACCTTGCTCCTTTTTTCTTTAATAAAAATATGACTCAGTCCAGGGAATACACGTTTTGTTCCTTTCCAGCTTTCCAGCAAGAAACGGAGTGTCTAATGTGTTTAGAGATAGAAAGCTATAATGTTGGAGTGACTGTTGGAGCAGTTACATATAGATGTTGAATGAAGTCAGTGCTTTGAGCGTGTGATGAGGCCACGACTTTTATACCTGTAGAGGGACTATAGCATGCACATTTACTTAGGCAGGTGCTAGATGACCATGTATGGTTCACAATAATCGAAGGTAAATAGTCAGGAAGAGGTTTGAGGTTCCCACATTCTAAACTTAAAACAACAAAACATACGTGAATGATTAAAGGCGAAATATGCTAGAAATAGAAATGATGGATTGCCATATTTGCATAGTCTTAAAATGTTTGGTATAAGGCTAGTGAAAATGGTCTACACATGGAGCAAACAGGCAGAAGATGGTGATTAAATATTATTCTCAAAACTATGAAGAAGACCATTACCACAGTTATTTGAACATTTGTATGCCCATGCGTCACAAGAAAGCGCACACTGTAGTCCACAATAAATGGCACATAATGGAATGGTAGCGTAGTTGAATCGCCCACGTATACGTTGACGATAATAACTGCAAAATAAAACCAAAAGTATGTTTAACACACTAGCCTACCCAAAGAGCATTATCCATGCCTATCGCAGTGAAACATAGGCAACAGTCACATTAGCTAACGGTTGAAAGCAAAGCAAAACACAAAATGGAACACACGAAACCTACATGCATTGTATAAAGGAAAGCATAAAACAAAATTGCACATGCCTGTAAAAATTAGGCACCTTAGACATCGCAATTCAAGCTGTCTAGGTCACCCGACGGGGTGCAAACACCATACGACACGAGTCAACCAAACACTTTAATTTCACAAAAAAGCTGCACACCATTGGCTACGATATTGTCAATAACCTGCGAGAAGACCGCAGTCTCCTACACACAAATCCCCCCTTGGAGCACACATTCTCGTGTAACAGCTCTGGAAGACAAATAAAGCACACACGAAAAGGAGGATCAAGTAAAGGACAATCACTCCTCGAATACTGGAGGTATGGCATTTTGATGAGGTAATATAGTTACCAGGATTTTGTAGACACAATGTTGAAAACCCAAGTATGGCAGGTAGGTATATACAGAGAAGTATAGCTTTACTATACTTAACTTCACAAATGTTTACCTTGACGATAAACATCTAAACTCCACACCTACCTGTCTTTAAGATATATGTTTGTTTGGCCTAACGGCTACGGCAGTCGACCTCAAATCTGGGGAACCGGGTTCGAGCCTCGGCAAGGACACCGACATCCTGTGATTCTGGATAAATCACTTAATCTCCCTGTGCTTAACAAAAATGAATGTTTCCTCATGTAAACACAACTGGTGCTCGTGTAAAGCGCTCTGATACCCAATATCTTCAGGTCAAGTTTGCGCTATATAAAACTCTGTAAAAAAAATAAATATTATATATATATTCACTGAAAAAAACAAAGGTTACTGGAGCGTTATAGTTAGGGTCAGATTTTACCAGAGAAATTCAGCCGTTCTAGTTAGCTGAGTTCATTATAACTCGCTCCCCCGCAATGAACTGCTTATGACCTCCCATATTACATCACTCATGACATGGTCAGTGACATCACTGATGACATCTCAAATGACATCACTCATGACATCAGTGATGATATCATCCTGTGAGTGTTTTTAAAAGTTTAAGGGTTAAATATATGTACACCAATGTGTATTGGTGAATTAGTGGGTGTATGAGTGGCTGTATGGATGACTCAGTGGGAGCGTGACTGACTGTATACGTGAGTGATTAGGTAATATAAAAAACGGAGATACTTGAACGGCGAGCTGTTGCTTCTGCACTTCATGCTAGTTTCAATTATAGTAGGGGCCCTTGCACCAGCCGTCAAGTGATGCCTCCGTGGAACAGATCCTAAGCGAAGCAGGGGTTGGGCGTGACCAAGTAATGAAGTCCAGAGAGTCAATATTAAGTTTCAAAATAAGTCTTTATTTTCAATCTGTTAATTCTCATGAAATTGGAGCTTTATAGTCAGCCAACGCGTTTCGTTCTCACAAGGAGAACTTCATCAGGGCTCAATAGGCGCGTATTCTCATAAAGAAGTATGGTCGCTACATAGGGTTGCGCTCCCCAGGAGTCTAGTGGGTGCAGTGTAGGATGTACAAGAAGCTAGGTCTGGCCTATTCAAAGAGGTCTAAGTTAATAGAAGGTATTGCAAATGATGAGCTAGGTAGGTGTTCCAGGCAGTAATACTGGAAGCATTCAGGATATCCCAAGGTTAGGGTCGGCCTGAAAGCAAATCTTGCAGTTGACAATGTCACGTCCGAGTATGGGGCTCAGTGAATGTATGGATGGTTGTGTCAATGTGTGTATCTGTCAGTTGATGTGTGAGTGGGTGTATGAGTGTGCTAGTGGGTATGTGAATGGCTTTATGGGTGATTGAGTGGTTGTCTGACTATCTTTATGGTTGTCTGGGTGTCTGTGTGGGTGAGGAGGTGTGTGACTGCCTGTATGGATGAGTGAGTCAGTGGCTGTATGGGGTACTAAGTGCGCGTGTGAGACATTGTATGGGTGAGTGAGTGTCTGTAAGGCTGTGTCGGTGATTGAGTGCATGTGCCAGTATGGGTGAGTAACTGTGTATGTGAAAGGCAGTATAGGTGAGGACTGGGTATATGAGTGACTGTATGCGTGATTTAGTGAATATGAGAGTGACTATATGGATGAGTGCATGCTTCTGTCAATGACTGTATAGGTGAGTGAGAATGTGTTACTATTTGTATGAGTAAGTAAGTGGGTGTGTATGTAACTTCTTGGGTGAGTACATACCTTGACTGTATGGGTGAGTGTGTAGGTGTGTGAGTAGTTCTACTGGTGACTCATTCAGTGTGTGAGTCCCTGTATGAGTGGATATGTCAATGGCTGTATTAGTGAGTGAGCGGGTGTAGGAGTGGCAGTATGGGTGAGCAAGTGGATGTGTGTGTAGATCTATGAATCAGATAGTGGGTGTGTAAGTACTGGTACCGGTCAGTGAATGGGTTTCTAAATGGTTGTGTTGGAGTGGCAGTGGGTGTATAAAAGATTCTACGGTTGTGTGAGTGGGTGCATCAGAGATGCTGTGGCTGATGTTACACCGATGTCATGAGTGATGCCATTTGAGAGGTCATCAGTGATGCCACTGACCATGTCATGAGTGATGTAATATGGGAGGTCAAAAGCAGTGCATTGCGGGGGCACGAGTTATAGTTAACTCCGCTAACTATAACAGCTGAATTTCTCTGGTTTTGTATGAGTAAAATCTGACTGTGGCGCTGATTAATTAATAACCTGCTGGTGCAGGGATCACCACTTCGCCACGGGTTCTTATCAAGTAAGGAGGAATCGACAGTGGAACGAAGTACAAACCATAGGTAATTTATTAAGCATTCAGAATGGGTCTCCATCCAACGAGCACCATGGAGTTACTCAAGGAAAGGAGCACACTTGAACAATGGCTACGTGGGTTTTTATAGGGAAGATCACAAACCAGGAACGCCCAGAGGTAAATAGAACTATGGAAAGAACACACAAATGAGCTAAGGCAAGAATCTGACAGCCTCGATGTCTTGTGCAATTTCTACGTTTTAAGGCTGAGCAACAAAATGTGCTATTCTGAGTAGACTTTACTTAAGGATTAACTATTGCCTGAAAACCTTCGAGCAAGCTGAATCTGCATGTTTACGCAGCCTACAATGTCTCAACTTTAGCTTCGTGACCTAATGTTTATGCAGGTGGCATCAAGGACAGAATCAGGCAGAAAACAGGTCAAAGGTGAGTGTGGATGAGGCATAGCTGAATCAGAAAACAAGAGATTCACATTTTAAGGTTTCACAGGCTTTCCTTTTCAGCTGTGCTGAATCCATAAGGAAGGTACATGTATTAATTTATATATCAATTTTCATTATTTCATCAATTTCAAGTTGTACCATCATTTCTCTATTTAGTTCATGAACATTGACTGGGGAAGGTTTAATACTATTGCAAGTAGCTATTTAAGCTGTACATGTCACAGGGACATGCTGAATGCAGCAACAGCAAGTGAGAAAGATGGCTCCTATAATCACTATTCCCTTTAATTATGTCCAGCCCCAAGCAGAAACAATACCTCAAAACCATTCTGACCAAATCCATGTTCCTTTTTCCTGGTGTAATTCTGCAGTCATTTGATGAAGCTTTTGTGTGGCTCAATTAACATTAAGGGCAATTTATGTATTTGACAGTATGAATCCTTAAAAGAGGACAAGGTGAAGTGATAATGTTCAGATGCGGTAGAAGTAGGGGGCACTAGGCTATGAACAGGGTAATATGTTTTAAGCCTCAAAAATAGACCCCTAAAAAATCCCAATACTAACAATAGAAAACACACAAATATCCCTATTTTTCTCTTTCTAATCAAAAACTGTCGGCTTTTAGCAGGGGCATTCGGGGCAAGTACTTCTATTCCTCCTAATAGGTCAAAAACCCCTTCATAAAGGGCCTTAATGACCGACAACTCTACCTGGTTCAACGTAATGTATATACAAATACCTATTTCAGAAGAACACCTAACACTATTTCCTATACTGATCTTTTATATCCAACTTGTATGTTTCTTAACCTTCCTTCCCCTTATTGTAGTATTTGTTGTTGGATTGCCAAGGTAACAAAGAGTAGCGTAACGATCAGCCAGAAACAGAGCGATGTAGCCTCAATTCTCCCAAAATTTCCTCACTACACTATCAGAGAGCATTAAGTCCCAAGTGTCTTTTGCTTCAAAGCCTCACTGGCAAGCTTATGTACTGGTCTGGACGTTGGCGGTCTTGACCACCGGCATGGGTTGCTACCTCTCCAGAGATAGTTTCTTCAATCAAAGTCTATAGTTCTTTTGGCCCTTGGCCACACTTAGTATCAAGGCTGAACAATGTCAGGATGTTCAAACAAAATCTGTTCATCTTGGTCAGGCATGATAAATCAGGTATTCCTCTTGATATTCACTGATCATATGGCATGGATCCAGTGTCCGTGCCCTGTGCACTTAACAGCAGTCTGGGTGGTGAAGAGAACTTGCACTGGCCTCTGAAACTGTTGGGTAAAGACACCGTCTCTAGGCCTCAGCTTGTGACCTGGACCTTTAAGACTGGGAGAGAGACTGGCCTTCACCTGTGAATGGATCAAATGCAGATCTTTAGTCAACACAGTAATCAACAAGAATGGTTAATTCAATGTCAGATTGTCCTTGATTTTGGTACACCCTGTACATTTGCTCGCCTCCCCATAACCACCTCAACTGGTTGAAGGTCTTGCAAAGGGCAGATCTGGGGGTGCAAAATATCCTGTTGAAACGGGGTACCTTTTCCTGTGCTATAACACTGATCTAGGCTGAACTGTGGGCCATGGTAACAATAACATTCACATAATAATTTGGAAGCATTCATCTTTGCTTTCCTGACAGATCTATCCAACATCCTGTTGCATCCGCGCACCCATATTGTTTTACACTGTTCCTTCTGTTCCTCCGTAGCTTCTTCCTGTACCTCTCTAATGAAATCTAGAGTTTAATTAAACATAGTCACTTCTGGTGTCAATCTAACTGTCCCTACAATATACATTAAACTATTCTCTAGGCTGATCGTTAAGCTGTTTCATTGGCAAAAGTATTTCCCTGTATTACCTCATCTATAATTTTCTTGTGGACAAAATATTTAACAATAGCAACTCTTTTTGGTAACATCAAGGTATCCAGTATCTTTACTATTCATTCCCCATACTGTATCTTATCACCATGTAAAATAAAAAACCTTTTTTTATTCTTTTTTTTCTTTTCTTTTCAAAGTCATCCGAATGAGGGGGCAACTCCAAAGGTGTGTATATATATTGATATATACAGTCAAATCTTTACTTAATTCACAAGCTCTAGTCAAAGCTGTCAGCTTCACAGATTGCTCTGACATTTGTTGTATTTTACATAACCAACCACAGATTTCAAGGGAGTAACTATATAAGCCGCTGTACTAGAGCCATCAGGTAGTTTGTAACATGCACCATCCATGGACAGTTCCCCTAGTGGGTCAGATATAGGGGTATCTGTCAGGTCTACCCGTCCCTTAGTCTCCTTCTCAGTAATAAATATGCAATTATGCTTCTCATCTTGTTGGGACTCAGAAAGAGGTAGTACAGTGGCTGGATTCAAAATGTTACAGTATTTCAGAGTGATGTTTTGGAGCAAAGAATATCAACTCATACCCTGTTAATATCGCACTGGTCAGGTGCTGGGTCTGAATCATTTTTTTTAAATATCCTCTAAATGTGGTACCATAACTGTCAAATTGTGACCTTAAATATACATTTCAGATTGCTTTATCGCAGTGGGGTCTAATGTGGAGGAGAAATATGCACATGACCTATTCCTTCTTCCATGGGACTGTGCCAAGTTGCAACCATATTTTACATGCAAAAATGTGTAATAATCAAGTTTTACCTAAAGCAGGAGCATTACATAAAGCATTTCTAAATTGCAAAAAAACAGCTTCACACTGATTAGTCCAAAGAAAACTGCATGCATACGTGCTTTAATGTTAAGGCATGTAGGGGGTTTGCAATTTATGAAATTATTTGGTAATAAACGCATAGATATTAGATTGAGTCAGTAGTTTCTGCAAGTTCTGCACCAATTATATCCTATGTTGGTGTATCCTCTCACCCCCCCTTTGACAGGAGGAGGCCTAAATAGGTAATCTTCTGTTGATAATACTGTTATTGAAAAAGAAATACTTTATGTCCCAAGGGTACTAAGTGATGCAATAATTTCACTGTAACTTGTTTCAAACCTTCTGCTGTATTGCTATGTCTCCAACGAGTAGCTTACCAGTGTACGGTCCAACCTGTATTTTTAAAAATAAAACTCAGGCATTCATAACAACATCTCTTTTATATTTTCACAACTCATGAACTGATGCCTACAGAGAAAATAGGTAACATTTTAAAAATGTGTTTAAAACTATTATTTCAGTTGGAGATGTTTATTACTCATTTTTACACCTTGGTGCAAAGGGTATTGTAGCTATGGTTTGCATGCACTACACATGTACTTCTTCAGTTTAAATTGTCAAAGCCTTGCTTTTTTTTATTACTGCTGAAAACCCTGCCTAATGCACCAATGTGATCACTGCTGATACTCTTGGATGGGGTGCTCATTTTACATTATTAGTAACTTTTGTTACAGAAAATGTTGGAGACCCTTGTACTAACATTCAGTTGTTGTGAAATAGGGCTTTGAACGGGGATGCCAGAAAATCCCATAGGTGTATTAACTTTACCTGAGAAACAACAGGATATGGAGGGACTACTATCTTGTTACCTTTTTCTCAAATCAATCACACATTGATAAGCTTTTATCCTGTATTTCATCCCCACTTTTAAGGATAGGAAGATTAGGGCTATTACATACATTAGAGGAAACTTCCTTAAAGCGAGAAAAGAAATCCGGGCCGGCCTCCCCCTGTTTCTGTTTACAAGCAGTAAGGAGTGCCCAATCTATTTTCCTAGCTGGAACCATCGTTTTTATATAAGTATGTATGTTACAATGTCAGATCCAGAATGAGCTGACTAGATTTCTGACCAGGTTTCCTATCCCTATCAGTTGCTATAATGGCAGTCCAATCTACTCCCAAATCAACAGCATGATCCTGTTTCCAGGTAAGTTGCCACATATCAGGTGGTAGGATCATGCCAAAAAAAAATAACGATTTCCGCTGAAGTCATGATACAGGAATCAATGGCTGCCTATACATGATCATAAAATCCCCTAGGATATTTCCTTATGTCTGGTAAGGAGGCTTTTAAAGTAAGTACATCCATCCTTTTCCAGGGCGTATATATCCAATTGTATAAAAAATGGGCTCTAGCATTGGGACCATTAGGGTCATCATTATCTGCATTCCCTTTTTCAGGAATGAACTGTGGCGCAGCTTCCCTCATAGGTCTTTATTCAAGGAGAGTAAGAGAGTTCATTAAATTATCCAATTATCATTGCAATAGCATTATTAATTCTATCTACAGGGAAGGCCCCTATCTGACACAGTCTATTAATTGCTCTAACATCATCCGGGCCATTTCGTCCTGTAGTCATCTCCCATTTGAACCATAAGTTGATGAGAGAGCTTATTTATAAGACAAAGAAGCTCGCCTTCAGAAAAATTCTGAATCTGGTTTATCATGTCTTCTACTTCTAAATCACTTAACCAATTTAATACCATCAATCTTATCGCATCCTGACGAAACTGAGGTACAGTAGAGCGAAGAACTCGAGGGGTTAGAACAGATGCAGAAAGTACAGAATCATTAGACATTTGAAGTGCAGTGGCCTGAGGTGGAGGCGCAGAGGCTTGGGTTGGGGGTGCAGTGGCTTGGGTTGGGGGTGCAGTGGCTTGGGTTGGGGGTGCAGTGGCTTGGGTTGGGGGTGCAGTGGCCTGAGTTGGAGAGGGTAAAGAGTGTACCGGTACTGATTGAAAGAAAGGGGCTGAACAACCGCAGACAAAGTAGGTGGAACCGGGGGTACAAGGGGAACAACATTCAATGGTGCAGGGGGAAGAGGTGTTAAAGGTACACATGGGGGTGGGGGTCGGTCTATCAACAACCTATCAATGTCTGAACCCACATCTTCTTGGTGGACCTGAACTGCTACAGTTGGTCTAACTATATTCCTTAGATATTAATAATCTATGCTCCCTATCTAAACATTACTTTTTCTCCTGAACTTCCTTATCCTTTAATTCCTTATACTTCTGATACTGTTTTCCTTTCCTGTTTCCTTTGTACCTTCTCTGTCTTGAGCTGCCGCTCCCTCACTTCTTTTCTCCACATACGCAAACTGTCAAACATAGCTGGCCTAACTTTCTTTAAAAACAATCGTTTCTCTAAAAACTAGCGTTTGTGAGGGTCCATGGTTCCCTCTAATGGCCATTCTAACTGGGGATCCCCATTTGTATATTTGTTCCACAATGCATTTATACATGATGGAACAAAGACCATATTTGATGTACATCTCAAAATTGTGGCGTACCTTCTGGTGGCACCAGCTGACTTGCTTCCAAAATGCTCTGCTTATCGCAGCAGCAACAACAAAACTTTCAAAGGGTGCTAATCACAGGCATGTTATATAAGATTTAAAAAAAACTTATAAACAGAGAGAAGTAAAAAATATTCTCACATAACCTGTAAGAAACAATAATAGCAAAAACAAATAGCAAGTTCCAAAACAGAGTCTAAGTTTCAAAATACCAAACAGATCCTAGGTTTGAAAATTCCAAACAGATTCCGAACGGAGTACCAATTCCGAACGGATTACCAAACACATACCAAGTCAAGACGAATATCAAGTCAAGCAAATACCAAAAAAATCCTAACCAAATGAACAAATGAACCGGTTCAAAACAGATTTACCTCATGCGTAGTCTTCGCCTTCCACCTGTCGATCCTCCCTGATCCAAAGAAAATCACCAACCGAAGGCTCCAGTCAAGGCTACCAGCCGCCAGGAAGATCAGAGTTGGAGAGCAGAAAAATCACCTTGGACCACGAGCAACACTAATCTCGTCAGGTGGGGCACTTCCTCAGCGAAGTTTCTTACCGACCTGATCTCCTGCCCTGGTCCGACTGCAAGCGCTTGATGGGGACCCACGTTTGAGCGCCAATTTGTGGAGCAGATTAATTAATAACCTGCTGGTGCAGGGATCACCACTTCGCCACGGGTTCTTATCAAGTAGGGAGGAATCAACAGTGGAGCGAAGTACAAACCATGGGTAATTTATTAAGCATTCAGCATGGGTCTCCATCCAACGAGCACCATGGAGTTACTCAAAGAAAGGAGCACACTTGAAGAATGGCTACATGGGTTTTTATAGGGAAGATCACACACCAGGAACGCCCAGAGGTAAATAGAACTTTGGAAAGAACACACAAATGAGCTAAGGCAAGAATCTGACAGCCCCGGTATCTTGTGCAATTTCTACGTTTTAAGGCTGAACAACAAAATGTGCTATTTTTAGAAGACTTTACTTAAGGATTAACTATTGCCTGAAAACCTTCTAGCAAGCTGACTCTGCATGTTTATGCAGCCTACAATATCTCAACTTTAGCTTCGTGACCTAATGTTTATGCAGGTGGCGTCAAGGACAGAATCTGGCTGAAAACAGGTCAAAGGTGAGTATGGATGAGGCATAGCTGAATCAGAAAACGAGAGATTCAGATATTAAGGTTTCACATGACCCTAACTATAGCGTCCCTGTGACCTTTGTTTTTTTGAGTGAATTTCTAAGGTTTGAAAATTCTATTTGCTAACTATAACGTCCTTGTAACCTTTTGGGTTTTTCAGTGAATTTCTAAAGTTTTAAAAAAAATGCTAATTCTCAACTATAATGTCCCTGTAACCTTTGTTTTCTTTAGTGAATTTCCAAGGTTTTTTAACTAGCTGTCACGTTTGTAGAGTGGTGGAGAAAGGGGGCTCCAACCAGCTGTCAGGAATTCTGATGCGTAGGACTTGCAGGAAGTACCAGGAGGGCTTCTTGGTCCCTCAGGAGTAAAGTTGGATTCATCCCCCAAGCAGTAGTGTGCCAGGAGGTACATTTGCACAGTGGTGGAGAAAGGGGGGGGGAGTGGCCTCCGAAGACCTCTTAGCAATCCCACTGTGTGGGACTTAGTGGAAGTAACAGGAGGGGTAGATGGCCAGCAAGAACGTCTTTGTGGGCCAACTACCCCTCCTATAACCTCCAGTAAGTCCCACACAGCAGGATTGCTGTGTTCTTATAGAGGCCATGCCCCCTTTCTCCACCACTCTGCAAACGTGCCTCCTGGTGCACTCTTGGTTGGGGAAGGAAGTCCCCATTGCTGCTGAGGGTCCTTAGGGCCTAGGGGCCAACTAGTCCACTTGCTACCTCCAGTAAGCTCCACACATTGGGATTGCTGAGAGCCATGCCTCCTTTCTCCACACACTGCAAATGCACCTCCTGATGCAGGTTGCAGAGAGGTGCATTTGCAGAATGGTGGAAAAAGGGGCGTGGCTTCCGACCACCTCAGTAATCCTACTGTGTAGGGCTTACTGGAGGTAACAGGTGGGTTAGTTTGCCCCTAAGCAGCGAAGGGGACTTCATCCGTCAACCAAGAGTGCGCCAGGAAGCACGTTTGTGGAGACAGGGGGTGGGGCCTCATGAGTTGCTGGCTTTTTTTTTATTTTTAATAACTGGGGGCTGTGTGGCTCCCCTTCCCTTGACCCTGTGGGCCCCGGACCCTCTCCTCCCCTGGGGCCTGGCCCATTTTTTAAAATTAAAATGTAAAATGGAGGGAGGCCCTGCAGCCCCCCTCCTGAGACCGTTTACGGCCCGAGGACCCCATCCTCAGGGGGTATGGGCATTTCTTTTTTGATTTTTCAGGGGAGGGGGGCCAAGTGGTTCCCCTCCTGGACAATTTTCAGCCCCAGGGACACCATCCCCCGGGGCCAGGCTTTTTTAAAAAATAATTAAAAAAATATTTTAATTTTAAGGGGAGTGGGGGGGGGGGGCGCAACCGACCTGGACCCCATCCCCTGGGGCCTGGCCATTTTAAAAATAAAAACAGGGTGGGATGCCGCGTGACCCCCCACTCTCCTTGAAGGCCCCAGCGAGCCCACTTGTTTGCTATGGGGTGACCGGAGCAGTGGCAAACTTCAGTGTCCTGGGGTGGGCACCCTGGGACATTGCTGGAGCCAGGCCTGGGGGGTGGTGGTCCCCAAAGCCATTTATGGCCCCAGGAGGTGGGCCGTGCGCCCCCCCCCCTCCCATTTGGAAACTAGCCCCTGAGAGGTGGGGTCCCCGGGTCTGTGGGGGGGGGGGGGCTGGAGCCCCGCCACACTTTATTTTTAAACATAATCCTGGTGTGGTGGCGGTCCACTGGGCTGCGTGGGGGTGGCAGGAGCCCACACACATTATTGTCAACATAGCCCCGGCGAGGTGGCGTACCCTGGGGCCACAGGGAGATAACGTGGCCCTCTGCATTTCACATACTAAGCCCAGGGGAGGTGGTGGTCTTCAGGGCTGTGTGGGGGGGGCTGGAGCCCCCCACGCATTTTTTTGTAAATCTAGCCCCAGGGAGCCCTGGGGAGGTGGCAGTCCCTGGGGCTGCGGGGGCCCGCGTGGGCTCCCACATCTCTATTTATTATTGCCCACCTGGCGGCCTAAAGGAAATGAAGCGCGCTTCGTTTTTTAGGCCTCGCCTGACCCAGCGCATGTGCTGGTCTGGCGAGACTTTTTGTGAGGGCTTAAAATAAATGCTACCATGGCCGGCCTAGAGCTACAGTGCATGTGTGTGGGCGCGCGCCACACTTGATTGCGATCACGATCACTTTCACTTTCGCGGCGTCTTTGATGTTCTCCGTGAGCCAATCCAAGGACAGTTCTTTCGCAGCGCAGCTTTCAAATATACTTTCTAGAATCCAGCACTGCGTTTCTTGCGATTGGTACTTTACACATCTCTTACTACAAGCAGAGTCTGGGGGTTTGTTTAAGCTCTTAAAATTTGACAAGAATCCCAACTGCGCAAATCTTTCTTTTGTCAATTTTTCCAAGGGTCACTGAAATCACAAACACTTTCTGACTCAAAGATCTTGAACGATGCATCTCAACTAATATTTACCAAGTATGTTTTTTTTATTTTATTGGATTGCACAGATATGTTTCCCTCTCCTTTGTTCCTGGTTGCTCATTCACGTTTTACCTCACTTCTACTTCTTGCTTGGTCTGCCAGATAGTGGAGTGGGCATATGTTCTAACTGCGGGGCTGGAAAAGGGACCGTTATTACCGTCCATGCTCCTTTAACAGGCTTCACCTATTCCTCTTTTTTCTCAGTGGAACTGCCCTAAACCAATACTCCAATACATCTTTTTCAGCACCCTATTGCTTACCCATATCTTCAAACTTCTTTATAAATGCTCCCTTCTTTCTACACCACCAATCATCCCGTCTTATGTTGTGTTTCTCTTTTTTTTCTCCCTTCTTTCTGGGGTTGGGGAGGGAGCATGAGTACACACCCTCTTATTGTCTTCATAATTCTTCGCCCTTCTTTCCACATCCCTCCTTTTTTTCAACTCCCACTTCTTAGCACCTACAGACTCTTTCCCATTCAGAACCTCCACGCTCTCCTCCATACCTTTTTCCGCTGCCACTCTACTTCTTGTTCTCTGTTGCATTTTTTCTGTTTAAGGATGCCGAACAAAATAAACTGCTGGAATCCTAGACACTGTTCAGTTTTTTTTTTTTTTTCTTGCTCGTATCTTGCTTGTTGAACAGTTCTTTGCAAACTTTGCCATTCCTTTTGATTAAGAATTGTAACATTTTGGTGAGTACTTAATTCCCTTTTTTTGTAAAGTTAAGAGCCGGGTTCCTATCCTATGATAATTCCCCTTCTTATTTTTTTTTACTACAGCCTTGTTAATTCGAATTATGAAAAATTATTAAACTATTTTATACTTTTGTTCATAACATCTTTGTCATTTCGATTTTACATAATGCTAGTCCAGGCAGGGTATTCTCCTGGTTCTTTCCACCAACTTTGGCTCCTTGTTTTTTAGGTCTCGCGTGACCCAGCGCATGCGCTGGACTGGCGAGACTTTTTGTGTGGGCTTAGAAAAATGCTACCATGGCTGGCCTAGAGCTACAGTGCATGGGCGCGTGCTGCGCTTGATCGCGATCACTTTCGTGGCCGCTTTGATGTTCTGTGAGCCAATGCTTGTTTAAAATTCTCGCGTGCTTGCCTGCTTTTATTTTTGCCGTAGCGCGAGCACGCGCCACTCCCGTGATTTTGAAATATTTTTCTTTTAGCGCGCGCGTTGGAAGGCTAATTGAGTTGAAAGCCTTGTGCTTAGTCAGGCAAACAATATCTGCCCCAAAAATATATACACCAGCTGGCAAATCGTGGTGTGCCTTCCCTTTCTCTAACTGGAACCTCATGTTCAATGGGGAAGGTAATTTGGCGATCCCAATAATGGAGTTCCATTTATCTGCTTATCCTTGGGTCTATTCAGAATTTTTTTGAGAGTGTGGCTAGCCAATACTGAAAAAATTATAAGCCAAAACAGAAACAACATAGAACCAATGACTATATCCCACAAAACTACCTGTGGGCACTTCCCTTTTTTAGGACGAAATCCCTCACTCACCAGAGGTGACATGCTTCATCATATGGGATTCTCCTCTTGGAGGAAAAACCTAGTTCCTCTGAGGGCTACAACACCCTCTCTGAGAGGGAGGAGCTCAGGGATGTTTTGAGTGTTGGAGGGGATATTCTAAATCCACATATGAAGAGAGAACTATGTGAGTGAGGGCGCAGCGCAAAGAAAAAGATAATGTGAGGATGGTGAGATTAAAACTAGCTAGTGAGCGTAAAATGGTATTATTTATTCAAATACGGCCACTGCCAGGGCGCAGGACCCACAAGGAAAATGGCCATGTACAGGAGGTAAGCCCCACAGAGAGATCTGTGTATTTTTCTTGATGGTGCGTGGGCGTGTATGTACCAAACGATCTTTAATGTTGGTGCTGCGTTTAAAGGCAAACAGTGGGCGTGGTAATGGAGTTTCGCCAATATTTAAAATCTTCCAATTAGACAAAATGCTCTTCTTGATTCTTTTAGAGAGACTGCAAAACGTGTGGACACATGTCAGTCTGCTCGTTGTTTCTTTTGGAGTACTAGGCTCCAATTAGTTTTGAAGATTTCGCAAAGATTCGTCAAACGGCACCAAAGTTATTGGCAAATCAAAAAAGCTTTTCCTATGAAAACTTGGACCCAATTATATCCCTAGTGAAGTATTGCCGGTGTCTCTTTCCAGAGATTATCCTGTCTGACCCGGAGTCACTGTGCTCAACAAAAATGTTAAACCTTACCCATTAACTGCATTGGTCATGTGCACATTCTGCATGACATCCTGCCCACCCTTTCTTACAAATATTATCCTCACAGCTCCCTCAGAAAAGGTCTCATCTTAAAATACATTATCAGGTTTAGATTTATGACCCCTTTCGTTAGACTGGTGCCTTTATCCCAGTGCCATGAGTAACAATGTGCCAGCGGTCAATGATTACTGCAGGGAACAAAAAATAAATAGTGTGACATGATTTTTAGATGTGCATGTTTGTTAGAAGGTGGAGGAAGCATAAAGCGGCAGAGCAGTTCTGGTAAATGGAGCAGCATATAACCATTTAATGATTTGTTCTTAGCTATACATGCATGTTTCAGGTGCTATGGAAGGAAAAAAAGGGTGTGCACAACTATCTAGTATATAGAATCTAGCAAGGTGGTTGTTGTGCTTCTGCGATCAATGGGAGAGCATGGAGTGTTCACCTGTCAGTCAGCTGCAGATTTAGCCTTTCAAAATAGGTTCCACTTAAACAGAATATCATTTTGAGTAACACTCTTGGCTATACAGTCTTTGGTTATTGTGGCTGTGGGCACAAGAAATGATGACCGCATATATGGGCCCTTTGGACACATGGCTGTGCCATCACAATCATGGACACAGATTATGCTGTTCATGTGGCCACATAGCTAAGGAGTTTCTCTTTTATGGACCTCACAATATAGCATGGACATCAATGCATCTATTGCCTACACTCATTATGTGCCTGAAATATCATAAATGTCAAGGGGATATAAACCCAGCCATTCTTAATTGCTTTGGTATGTGTCAGCCTTGCTGTTTATGGTCACGACTTTGTCTTTGCACCACTATGATAGTTACACCCTTCCACCAACACGGGTGTGTCCTCATGCCCTCACTAGTTTTGGGACTAATGCATTTGTCCACCTTGTTGTTCCATCTGTGAACTGACATTCCTTCATTTTATTCCTGGATGACTCGGGATGCCACAACATCTTCAATTTCCTTCTTTTTATTAGAGGTTATTAGAGGTCTGAGTAGCAGTTTCAGCAGCCATCATCTCTGCCCGCCTCTGGACGAGTTGTTTCTTGTTTACTGACCGTCTCATCTGGAGATATTTAATCTTTCTAATTTTTCAATTGGGTTGTGCATGTGCACTGAATACTTTTGATATGTCGTCAAGTGTGTCTTTATTGCAGGTTCTCCTCTTTTCTTTCAACAGTAATGCTAAAGCAGCTTCACATGAAGGAGCATCGTGTGCTAAAATTAGCATTTTGGATTTGGTAAATTAAAATCTCTTTGTTGCTTCTGCAAGTCTGACCATGATGCACACAGTGGGTGGAGTCACGTTGTGGTCCGTGATTGTGGAGCTGGTGTGACTAGTGAAATATTCTGATTTTGGTGTCTCAGTGCTGCTTCCCCCGAGCTTGTAGTGAGATGCCAGGTGTTTGTGGACTGGGTTGGGAAATGCCTGCTTTTGTCAGTGTTGTCAAGACCAGTCCAAATCGTTGACCGGTTAGTCTCAGTCTAACTGTGTTTATTTGTAGGGAAGCAGGTGTTTTGCATGCGTTCTAATGGAGGTGTGAAATCTGCAAGGCATGAGTGGCTGGCTCCAAGTTGGTGGCAGTCTGCTTTCTTGCGAGTCAGTGTTGCTTTTTCATTTGGAATCTTTAAGATCTTGTCAGAGTGTACATGTAGCCACATTGAATTGCCTATGTGCACAGTGGGAAATCTATTTGATTGAGGGGTCTTCAGCATATTCTGCGTGCTTTTGAGATGCATTTCTCTGTTTAGGTAGCTCTGGGGCTGCCTTGATCCGATTTAGGTGTTGTCTTCCGTTTGGTTATGAAGATTTCAGCTTGGTTAGTTCAGTATCACAACAACTGTCCCAGACGAACCTCAGGGAGGGGGTTCGACTTTTCATGCCCAATCCACGGGCTGCTGTTCTCCACAATGACATCGGTCTGTTGGTATGTGTATATATATATATATATATATATATATATATATATATATATATATATATATATATATATATATATATATATATATATATATATATATATATATATTTTTTTTGTATTCATAGTTGATTATCACCATACTGTTTACGAGCTTTGTCCAGTTTTTCATGTCCTTCATTGCTTAAATGGTACATTGCTTAAATGGTACATTGCTTAAGTACCAAGGCTCTCCCCCTCAAACTCTGCTAATATCGCTAAATGGATGTATCTTCTAGATGTGATGTTACTTTTACCAGGAATTATTTTTTGTGTTTAATTCTTTGTTTTGAATTTACTTCTTCTGACTCCCAGAGTTTATATCTGTTCAATCTTTCCCATGAAGGTGCCTAGCCAGAATCAAGAGATTAAATAGAGATTTCCAGTGTGGTAATTCAGACACTCCTAGTCCCTTGGCATTAACAACATCCAATGAGCAGTTTTTATTAATGAACTCCTTGCATGGCATATAATCTCTTGAAGCGGAAGTGGTCCCACTAGTGACACATGGAACAGGAGCAAATGAGCCAAAGACGTAACTTTTGGAATTTAGACCTAAAGCATATTTTCTACAACAGTTTCTGACCCCATTAGAACACATATAGAACTAGAAGGACATTATAGGGTTATGAGTTATTGAATTATCACAAATGGAATATTCTGTACCTCTTCTTGCAGAGAGGATTTATATATGACTGTTAAATAGCCAGATAATACAAATATTGTCTTTATGAGGAATAGTTGTTGTTGAGCGATTGTTGATCCAAGTTTAGTCAGCATTATGTAGCATTTTTGCCACTTGAGACAAATGTACCAACAATGAGACAATAGTCTATTTCAAAGGGTTTAAATTGAAGTTGGCAACTCCTCTGGCAATCTACATCTTTTAGAAGTCTGGCTTCACTGCATGAAACGCAGAACTCCTTCGAATTGTTGGTGCTACTGGTGAGAAGATATCACAATTTGATTTGTTCGCCCCAATTTGGCAGGGTATTCCCAGACGTGGGTCACTTGCTCACTTTGCTACTTTGCTACTGTATTCAAGCAAGCCTGGCTGATGAGTGATTTTACCCCGAAACCGATCTCAGGATGCTTGTTTCCGGTCCAGTGAAGTCCTGGCTTGGCAGTTCGGGCTGAACTGTTCCCATGAGACACAGGGTCAAGACTGATTTGCATATAGCTGGGTCTGAACTGGGGTTGCGAAGTGAGCTAAAGAACGATGATGGATTTAACCCAGATCTGTGACTGGGGGTGAGTGTCTAAAAAGTTTCAGTGCTCTGTCCATCTCCTTGTGATTGCTTTGTTTGCCCTATGTTGTCCGGGTATGCCCAGACGTGGGTCCCTTGCTCACTTTGCCACTGGATTCAAGTTAGCCTGGCTGATGAGGAGTGGTACCCCATACTGGCCCCAGGATGCTTGTTTGCGGGTCTACTCTAGGCGATCCTATGTTTTTGGTACTGGATTCTGACTGTTCCATGTCTAAAGATCTGTCTCGCGCGCACCCCTATTCTGAGTCGAGCACGATGTGCGTCCAAGCCATCTGCTACGCCCACTGTTATTTTTCAGTTTGCCTGTGCCAGGGGACCTCGCTGTAGCACCTCTCCCTTCTCCGCGTACCTCCAGCCAATCCCATGCCTCCTCTGGTGATGCGAAGAAGTGGGCACGATCGCCATGCAGGACCTTCAGCTTGGCTGGGTAAAGGAGTGTATACTGAAGATTCATCGGCCCAAGTTTCTGTTTCACCCCTCCAAAGGACTCTCTCTGTTGTTGCACTAAGCGCGTGTAGTCTAGGAAGATGCGTATCACATGGTTCTCGAAAACCAGAGCCGCTTTTAAAATGTTTTCGCGGTCCATGTAATTTAGAATTTTCGCAATGATAGTTTGTGATGTTGCACCTGCAGAGTATAGTGGAGCCAGTGCCCAATGTGCACACTCGATCATGAAGAATGCCGAGAGGTCTGCCCCTGTATGTGCTCCTTTAGTCCACGTCTCTAGGAAGAGTTCCGGTGCTTGCCCTTCCACGCCTTTTGGGATTCACGGATCGCGGATTCACGGATTCGCGTTGGATGCACGGATCCTCTCGCGGTGGGTTCGCGGATCCAAGGGAAAAAAATGAAATTGTTGGGAGATAAAGATTAAGCTTAAGTGTTTTGTTCTTGAGTGGCTCTAAAAAGGGCCGTTGTGTTCATTGAGAGTTTTTGGTACTTATAAGTAAGTACCTATACAGAGTCTAAAGTTGTTGAGGAAGACTCTGTTTCCTTAATCAGTAAAGTGTACTCCATCTCTCCTATACATCTCTTGCATATGAATGCGCAGATTGTTATTGTAAATGGCCCCCATTCTGTAGTCTCGGAGAAAAGCAGAAACAGATTTATTCACATGTTTCCTAGCTTTCTCAATCTGTGGACAAAAATGATCGGACCAGTTCCATTTCTGCCTTTGGCATATGTTAGAGTACACAAAGGCAGTTTAAGGGAAAAGTGAAATCAGTTCTGCAAAGGTGTCCTTCATAAGCATTTCCAGACCTACCCCAGTCAAAGTGCCTAGGTCATTGCCACCACAGTGCACTATTATGAGGTCAGGGTGTTGGATATGCATGAAGGATTTCACCAATGGCATCAATTGGTGCCACTTTAACCCTCTCTGTCCAATCCATTTAATGTCTACATTTGGCAAACCTAGGTCTTTGTGAATGCCTTTGTTTTCTGCATACCTTTGGCTCCAGAAAATGTAGCTGTGTCCCACAATCCACACTGTAAGCATCTTGTAAGGAGGTCTGGATGCACTCAGATGGTCTCTGTAAATGAAATGGCAGTTTGGAAAGTAAGATGTTTCTAAAATGGTGGCTAAGATGCAATTTAGAAAAAAGACAAGAAATCATTGGTTGTTTGACAACCTTCTACACTGAAAGGTAGGGTGCATATTTCTGTTTTTTAAACGCATGATTCTTATTGGTTAACAAAAACTGATTGTAAGGAACATTATATATGATTAGCTGATATGTTGAGAAGTCAAGCACACTTGCTGTTTTGATTAGCAACATTGTGTGTGCTGAACTTGTGACCTGTGTCCTCAATACAGTGTTCCATGACCTGTTTCTATGGTAACGGGCAGAAGGCAGATGGGGGGGAGGAAGGGTTGAAGTTTGTCATTTGGAAAGGGTTGAAATGTTTAACCTATAGAAATGTGTGTTTGCTTTTGAATTTATGTGGGAAGGAATGTGATTTGATTTTTACATATATATGTGTGGAAAATGAGAGGGAAACTTTGCCATTCTTTGGTTCTGCTGACAGGTGCACAGTGCAGAGATTCTGTATAAGAAAATCTGGTGTGTGACTGATGTGTGACTGATATACTTCTTAATCTACAAAACATCTTGAAAGGTGAGTTATTTAATTGTGAGGGGATGTATGTAGACTATTTTTATTTTAATCAGACTAATGTATTTCTTCTGCTAAAGTGCAGGGAGTACTTTTTTTCTCTACAATCTCATTGACGGTGTGTGTGCATGTAGAAACCATTTTGTGATAAGGATTTGTTTTTTTCATGTGTTTGTAGACAGATAACTACGTAGTTTTTTTATTTTGGTAGAATTAGAAACCAGTCATTGTTTATGAATTTGTGAAATGAGTTATGTTTCTGCAGTAAAATGTAGTACTCCTTGTAGATGAACAAATGTGTTTTGGTATAGTGCAAGGGATAGTGTTTGTCTAGAATCACACAGAGAGCCTGTGTGCATTTGGGAACCACTGTGAGAGAAGCATTTAGTAATATCTTGTATTTGCTGACAGATAACTCTTTTAAAACCTGTCATGTTGTCAAGTTTTAGTAGCATGAGAAGCCAGTGTTTGCTTATGCGTTGATTAAATGAGTCAGGCAATGATACAAAAGTGCACTTTTGAAATATGCACATTGTGTGCAGTTCTCTTACCACTTCCATAGTAGTAAATAAGGTTTGGTAAACTCGTAGGGATAGTGGTTGTTGTCTAGAATCACACTGTGAGTCTGTGTGCATTTGGGAACCAATGTGAGAGAAGCATATGGTAACATTGTTTATTTGCTGACAGATAACTATTTTAAATCCTGTCATGTTGTCAAGTTTTAGTAGCATTAGAAGCCAGTCATGCGTTGATTAAATGAGTCCGGCATTGACACTAAAGTTCAGTCGTGAAATATGTAGATTGTGTGCACTGTAGTGAATGAGTTTTGGTAAACTCCTAGGGATAGTGGTGCTTGTCTAGAATCACACTGTGAGTCTGTGTACATTTGGGAACCACTGTGAGAGAAGCGTTTGGTAACATTGTGTATTTGCTGATAGATAACTGTTTTAAAACATGTCATGTTGTCAAGTTTTAGTAGCATTAGAAGCCAGTCTTTGCTTATGCGTTGATTAAATTAGTCAGGCATTGACATTAAAATGCTGTCGTGAAATATGTAGATTGTGTGTAGTTCGTTTACCACTTCCACTGTAGTGAATGAGTTTTGGTAAACTCCTAGGGATAGTGGTGCTTGTCTAGAATCACACTGTGAGTCTGTGTACATTTGGGAACCACTGTGAGAGAAGCGTTTGGTAACATCGTGTATTTGCTGACAGATAACTGTTTTAAAACATGTCATGTTCTCAAGTTTTAGTAGCATTAGAAGACAGTTATGGCTTATGCTTCCATTAAATGAGTTGGGTATTGACAGTAAAGTGTAGTCGTGAAATATGTAGATTGTGTGCAGTTCCCATACCACTTCCAGTGTTGTGAATGAGTTTTGGTAAACTCCTAGGGATAGTGTTGCTTGTCTAGAATCACAGTGTGAGTTAGTGTGTATTTAGGATCACTGTGAGATGAGCATTTGGTGACATAGTGTATTTGCTGACTATTTCTTGTTAGGATCCCCTCTCGATAGGACTCTTTTGCAAATCTTGCATGTGACCAAGGTGGCATTGGTTTTATTCTGCCCCTTGGGAAAAGTAAAAAATTTCCATACCACTGAAGAGAAACGTTCTTTGCGTGGTAACTCCGGCAAAAATTCATCCTCAGAGGTTTGAGGTGATGCCTGCTGCCCAGAAGCCATTTATGGTTGAAAAAAATTAGAGCTAAGTGTAAACTTAGTCTAAAAAATGTTCTAATCTCCAAAGAGGTGGTTCTCCAAAGAAGCTCAAAGAAGAATGATTGAAATGGGTGGGGTCTTTCAGTAGTTAGAACAGGAAGTGTAATGAACCAATCAAATCTCTTTTTTTGCAGGTCACATGGGATCCGCGCACCCTGCGCTTACGCAGCACGCACCCAGCGCGCATCTGCGCAATTGAATTAAAAAGAAATCTAGGATTAGATGTCAAAATATATTAGTTTTAAGACTAGTTTAGAGTTTGTCTTCAATCAATATTCACATGCAATACATAAATATGTTTTTTTAAATGGTAAATACTTCGCGGGATCCGTGGACCTACCGCGTCATAGACGCAGATGACGCATCGCGGAAGCGCGTAAACGTCGCGTTAAGTGCATCGAACGTGTCGCGTATAGGCTAGGAGTCGCGTACCGGTCGCATTGAAATCGCGCACTAACCATGTACCCGACGCATACCATGCGCGGATGCTATCGCGTAGGGATCGAGAACGGTGCGCATAGGGTGCGCGGATCCAAAAACATGGAAAAAAATATATATAAAATGAAGTTTTGCACATATAGTTAAAAAAATATTTTGAAAAATATAAAAAAAGTTTAAAAAACCCATTAAGTTAACATAATATTTTTACATTTTTAAAAGAATTAACTGAAAAAATACATTTAAAAATGGTGATAAAGTATTTTAACAAAAATGTAATTAATGAAATGACACACTGAATTTGAAAAATGTAGAAATCCAATCAAAATCATTAAACCTGATATCTTCAGAGATAAGTTATAGATAGGAATTAGCATTTAAAAAACCTTTGAAATTCACTGAAAAAAACATAGGTTTCAGGCCTGATATAGCTAGGAATTAGCATTTAAAAAACCTTTGAAATTCACTGAAAAAAACATAGGTTGCAGGGGCGTTATAGTTAGCTGTACATTTCCCTTGTACAAAACCCTAGAAATTCCCCTGTTATAGTTAGTTCAGCTAACTATAACTTGCGCCCCCGCAATGCACTGCTGATGACGTCACATATAACATCACTCATGACATGGTCAGTGACATCACTGATGACATCTCAAATGACAGCTAACTATAACGCCCCTGAAACCTATGGTTTTTTCAGTGAATATGAATATATATATACATATAATATATTCGCCAGTAGGTAGTTATAGTTAGGACCTATTTTCCATAGGAAATCCGCAACATTCTATTTTGAATAACGTTGGCACCGATTGACGAATCTTCGCGAAACTTTCCAAACTTTTGGCCAGCTCCGGTCCGCTCCTATCCTCAAAATTTCACGGTGATTCATCAAGCGGGGGCCAAGAAAAAAGCGGGGTCCCAAAACGCGTTTTCCCCATGCATTTTCCCATAGGACCTGTTGACGCAGCTACAGCCCGAACTGCTGAACGGAATTGCACCAAATTTGGCAAAGAGGTAGTCCTCAGTTCAGACTCGTGCCTTTTGCTTAAATGGTGTAAATCCGTTCAGTAGTTCCAGAGAAAATCAAAAGTAAAATCACATGTATATCTGGGCGGAGCCTAACCACACATCTCATCGTGAGATCTGATTGGCTGTCAGTACTTCATCCAAGAAGTGTTGGCAGCCATCTTGGGACCAATATACATGATAGCACCTCATTAAAAAGCATTTCAGTTAATAGAAGGTTTTAAGACTTTAGTTACATTATAAATCATTTGTTGATGGTACCATACTCATTTTAGGAATTGTGGTGTGTTCTAAGGTGATTTTACCATGTGAAAAAGCATTCTGCTGGGATATCATGAATCCTGTTTGAGAGAACTATTTTCTCATACCTTTCCCACAGAGGTTTGGAAGGTGATCTATAAGCTAAAGTGAGAGCATATTTTCTGTAAATTCACATTATCTTTCTCAGTCATGTGAGAATGAAGTCTGACATTCTCAGTAAAACATGTACATCCAACAAGGGCAGAGACTGTCAGTTGATTCCTTTGTGTTCTACTGCAGCTTCCCAGAGTGTTCTAAAGAACAACTAGAGCGCTAACAGTCCTACTTATGACAAAAGTATGGCACACCTGAAGCCATCTTGATTGGAATAAAGTGGTAACACTTAAAACATTTAATTTACAAATGAACAAATGGAGGGGGTTCATTTTGCCATAGAAATTATGATTAGTGCTGCAGAAAGAAAAATTAGGGCACATTTTGACTTCTCAAATCCTCTTCTATTTCATAAAAAAATTCTGACATGCAGACTGAAACATGCACTTTGAATACCAGCAGCAGACTTCCCTGGTAAGCAGTAGCTTTACTACAGTGATCTAATGAGCAACTAGTGTGCTAACATTCAGAATTTATGCCAAATGTGTGACACATCTGAATGCCTTCTTGATGGAACCAAAGTAAAAAAACTGAAAGTATTTCCTACTGAGGAGACTGCAGTAAATGAGGAAATTGGGGAACTTCATAACAAATAAATCTCCCAAAATGGTCACCAGAGACAAAAGAGCCCAAATGTAGCCCAAATATCACCCAGATGCAGCCCAAGTATAGCCCAATGACAGAATGTCCCAGAGTGTTCTAACGAACAGCTAGAGTGCTAACAGTCTTACTTATGACAAAAGTATGGCACACCTGAAGCCATCTTGAATGGAATAAAGTGGTAACACTTAAAACATTTAATTTACAAAGGAACACAATGAGGGGATTCATTTTGCCATAGAAATTATGATTGGTGCTGCAGAAAGAAAAATGAGGGCACATTTTGACTTCTCAAATCCTCTTCTATGTCATAAAAGAATTCTGACATGCAGACTGAAACATGCACTTTGAATACCAGCAGCAGACTTCCCTGATGAGCAGTAGCTTTACTACAGTGATCTAATGAGCAACTAGAGTGCTAACATTCAGAATTTATAGCAAATGTGTGACACATCTGAATGCCTTCTTGATGGAACCAAAGTAAAAAACTGAAAGTATTTCCTACTGAGGAGACTGCAGTAAATGAGGAAATTAGGAAACTTCATAACAAATAAGTCTCCCAAGATGGCCACCAGAGACAAAGGAACCCAAATGCAGCACACATATCACCCAGATGTAGCCCACATGTTGCCCATTGACAGAAGTGTGCAAAACACTTATTTTTTGTGTATTTGCAGTTTTATATAGTGCAGACTTGTCAGGTATTGGAGTGCTTTACATGAGCATTGGTTACATCACACAAGATCAAATTCATTTTGGTGGTAGACATGGGGAGACTAAGTGATTTGACCAGAATCACAGAATGTTGAGCTGAAGCAGAAACTCCAACCTGGTTCCCCAGTTGCAAAGTCTGCCGCTCTGGAAGTAACACCACATCCTCTCCCTTAAGTGCAACATTTAATCAAGTGGTCAACTGGATGAAAATAACATAAAGATTACAAATAATTTAAAAGTGCTCTGTCGCTATTTGAAAACTCAGAATATATGTCCTCATTTTAGTTTTTTAGAGCACTAACCATAATTTTGATGCAAATAAGACCCTCTCATATATGTAATTTTAAAGGAAATGCTCTAGGTATTGCAGTTTTGATTACATCAAGATGACGTCAGGCGTTCCACACTTTTGTAATAAATATAGAATGTTAGCAATCTAGTTGTTCATTGGGATACTGTTGAGAGGCAGAGGCCAGGGGCACGGACTCTGAAAATTGAAGGCAGGTAGGAGAGTGCAGAGGCAACAATTTGACCACACTGGGCAGGCAGGAAGGGTAGTGGCAGCACAACAGTCTGTGGAGGGCAGTGGAAAGAGGGGCAGGGGCAACAAACCAACAATACAGGACTGGCAAGAGAGGCTGTGGCAATATAATAAACCATTGTGGGCAGAAATAAGAGGCAGTGGTAGTACAACCATACATGCCAACAGACCCATTTCAGCCAGGAAACGACCAATGTTTTTAAGCTCAAATGGGCTTTATTTGATCGGTTTCCTGTCTACAATCTCATCTTTTTCAATGCAACTCAAAGGGGAAAATCACTACCCCAGTTTTTTTTCAAAATCTTCCTCTTACCAAGTTCAAAATGTTCGCAAGTATGGTACATTGGATCATGGTAGGCAGGAGGAATTGGAGTAGGGACATGGACTCGGATAACAGAGGACAGGAGGGACGTGGAGAGGTACACCAAACTGACCCTACAGGGCAGGCATCAGGGTTTGCAGCAGCACAATACACCACACAGGGCATGCGGAACGGGAGTGCAGCACAACAATCCATAGAAAGCAATAGGGAGGGTACAGGACCATGCACATGGACAACAGAGAACAGAGGGGAAAGAGGCAATGGTAGCTAGCTGACCATAATGGACAGACAGGAGAGAAAGCTGCAGCATAACACCATAAAGGGCAGGAGGGACGGATCAGGGGCATTACAATGGAACAGACAAGCCAGGAGGGAGGGAATAGGGGTCTGCACATGGAAACACAGGGCTGGGGGCAAGGGGGCAGGGCAGGAGCAGCAAGATGACCATGGAGGTCAGGCAGGATGGGCACTAGAAACAAGACACACCATGGAGAGCAACAGTGAGACTATGATGGCATACACACAGACCATGGAGGGAAGGTGGGAGGGGGTCAGAGGCAGCTAGCTGACCACACAGGGAAGGTGGGAAGGGCCATGGCAGCACAGAAGACCATGCATGGCAAGCGGGAGGGTTAGTGGCAGCACAATGGCTATGATGGGCAAGAAGGAGGGTGCAGGGGCATGCACAAAGGACCATGGAGGATAGAAGGGATGGTCAGGACCTGGGCACAGACAAGAGAGTTCAGGGGAAGGAGCCTCACAACAGAACGTGTGGGGCAGGCAGGAGGAGCAGTTGCAGCACAACAGACCAGGGAGGGCAGAAGGGTGTGGCAGTAAAATGGACCATGGAGGACAGGAGGAAGGGGATAGGGGCATGGCATGTGGACAGGCAGGGCGGAGGTGGCAGGGACAGGTTACAGTCATCTGACAATGCTAGGCAGGTGGGAGGGGAGTGGCAGCTCAACAGAACACTCAGAGTAGATAGGAGTGGCAGGTCCATGGAACATGGTGGGCAAAAAGGATGGAGCAGGGGCATGCACAAAGACATCGGAGAGCAGGGGGAAGGAGAAAAGGTTCAGCAAGCTAAGCACAGAGGCTAAGCAGGAGGTCAATGATGGGCAATGGAGGGCAGGAGGAGTGGACTGGTACATCATGCTAAATGGAGGGCAGTGGCAGCACATCAGACCATGCATGGCAGGAGGGAGGAGGCTAGTCCATGTATTCAGACAACAGAGGATAGGGAGGAGGTGGATGGGGCAGCAAGCTAACTGTTCAGAGAAGGTGGGTATTAGGAACTTTATTGTTTTTAAAATGTGTGTCTGTGCGAACTACTTAAAATATGAACAAGTATGCAGCATAATCTCACTTTTATTCAGGAAGAAGAGGACGTTTGTGACTGTGACCTTGGGCTCACTTGGCAGAAACACCCCCTGACACTCCACCCCCATCGCAAAATGTAATGCCCGTGAAAAGGGTAGGTGGACGCAGTGTTATATAGAACATAGTCCTGAGAGCACGATTGAAAATGAAAACTAGATATAGTATATGGTATAAACTTTGCACCAAAAAGTGTGATATAAGATGAACCGGGGCGTGAAATATAATATGCAATACATTGTGCGCAATGACAGAATTATTGGAGAGTGCTATGCGATATGCGCCTTGGAGTGTAATATGCACAGGGCAGTGTTGTGTAACCTAACTAGTCTCTAAAGTTGTAACATAAAATATGTGCTGGGGAGTGTAACGTTGCATATGCACTGTGACAAAGATATGGATCCCAGATTGTAATATGTATGGCATAGCGCTGTGCGTTATAACATAGGCATCGAGGAAGGCACATTAGGTGGGGCAATATAACTCGTGCAAAGGCAAGTGTGGCATGACTTATTCACGGGGTGGTGTTACAGTGCACATGGGCTAGAGAGTGTCATAGCATACGCACTAGCTGGTGGAATACAACACAGAGGTGTGTGGCACTCCGCGGGCACTGGTGGGTGTAACACAGCATTGGGCTCAGCCAGGAGCACACTGTGACTCTCTCAAGTGAGGTTTGTCTCCTTTCCAGAGAGTAAAATAAAAAGTATTACACATCCGGCGGTGGATGTGTGTTTCATTAACCGTGAGGGGGGTTTCTTGCATAGTTTGGTCGAATTTCTGTCTAATCCCCTTTGAATGGCTTGGTGTGCGTGTGTATTAAATGTGCCCGTCAATAGCTACCCGTGTTTGTATAAATAAACGACAAGAGAGTATCCTCCGGCGGGGGCGCCGGGATTAGGCACGGTAGGGCGTCTGACACGTCAGAGCTTCACTAGCGGTGTAAATACACTCCACGTGGAATCATTGTATGCATAGTCACCTTTTAATGAATATCACGTGATGGTGATAGGTTTCTGGCCTGATATAGCCATCAGTGATGTCACTGACCATGTCATGAATGATGTAATATGTGACATCATCAGCAGTGGATTTCGGGCGCATGAGATGTAGATAGTACAACTAACTATATCGGAGGAATTTCAATGGTTTTGTTAGTGAAATGTCCAGCTAACTATAACACCCCTAAAACCTATTGTTTTTTTCAGTGAATTTCTAAGGTTTCTTAAAAGCTAATTCCTATCTATATCAGGCCTGAAACCTATAGTTTTTCAGTGAATTTCAAAGGTTTTTTAAATGCTAATTCCGAACTATATCAGGCCTGAAACCTATGGTTTTTTCAGTGAATTTCAAAGGTTTTGTAAATGACAATTTTCAATGTATTAATTGTTATACTGATTTTTTTGATACTGATGTACTACATTTTTTAAACTATTTATTTTTAGATATATTTTCTTAATTACATTATACATTACAATACAAAATATACTTTCTCAGAATGAATTAGTGTAGGTTAAATACTTGGCAAATAGGCAACAGACTTTTAAGTACAGTAGTTAGAGTTGTTGCAATGGGCAACACAATTTCAAACACAATGCAACATTGAGCTCAAAGTGAATTTCTAGTCAAATGCAACTAGTTACTTTATGGATTACTTTTCTAACCACAGGACTGGGTCCTAGATTCAGTCCTTGGACATCTCGTGTAAACAGTTGAGTAAAAGCGTTTTGGTTACAGTAGTTATTTTTAAGGAATATTATTGTAAGTTGAGACAGAACATTTTTCACATCAAATCACCAATGTTATCCTATGGCAGAGAATTCACTTAGCAGGTAAGTAGTGTTATCGTTACTTTTTCTAACTCAGTGATGGATCCTGGATCCAGCACTGGCCAACCTCCTATAAACATTTGAAAGAATGTGTTTAAGTCATACAGACAATTTTTTAGGAATATTTTTAGTTTCTGAAAATAGACACTTAAAAACTTTTCTGCTGAAAACCACACAATGGATTCCTATGGAAGGAAATACAAGTTACTGGTAAGTACGCTTAGAATTACTTTTCAGGGTCAGTGCTGGGCTAAAAGATGCAGCACTAGGTTCTCTCCTGATTACAGGTGAGTAAATCGGAATTCGTAGTTCGGCTGATTTTAGAGGAATATTTGTACAATGGTGAAGGAAGGGGGCGGGGCCTGAGGTGACGTGTGCAAACACGCCCTGTGGCATCTTTTAAGTTGGGGAATTAATTCCTCTTCAATCCTGAGGTCCCCTGGGGGCCAACTAGCCCACCAGGTACTGACCATGTCATGAGTGATGTAATATGTGACGTCATCAGCAGTGCATTGCGGGGGCGCGAGTTATAGTTAGCTGAACTAACTATAACAGGGGAATTTCTAGGGTTTTGTCCGAGGGAAATGTCCAGCTAACTATAACGCCCCTGAAACCTTTGGTTTTTTCAGTGAATTTCTAAGGTTTTTTAAATGCTAATTCCTATCTATAACTTATCTCTGAAGATATCATGAAAAGCATTCTTTTTTTAAAGTAGGGTGCACATTAGTTTTGTGGAAAAGCATCTTTGTGATTGGTTAAGAAAAAGCATTTTCAACGTGGAGTACATATCAAAGGATAAAATTCGCTCAGATCAACCACACCTGCTACTTGTATTTGAAAGGCACTGTTCGAACTTAAAACAATCATTAACTTTTAACCTGCACGTGTCGTTAAATATTCAAGAAAATGTTACAAAAAATATCGTTAAGTTTTAAAAAATTGATTAACTTTTAACCTGCACGTGTTGTAGAATGTTCTAGAAAGTGTGTTGATAGAATACGTTGTACTTCTGACTTCTATGTGTTGTTGAATATTAAGAAAACTGTTCATATGGAAAATTAAAAAGAAACCAATAGAGAAGTTTTGAATCCTAAAAGAATCAAGGAACTATTCTAATTGATTCTTTACATGTATTTATGTGTGCAGCAACAAAATTATAGACACAACAGCAGTAGGAAGAGGAAGAAGCAGGGAGTGGGGGGAGGGAGGGAGGAGAGATGGGCAGAATGGCACACATGCACAATTAAGTACAACACACATATAGACTAACAATGGCCAAAATGAAACACACCAACAAGCAGCACAAGTCACACAACCCGCCAACATCACACCACTGAACGAGCATAGAAGTGAAAACCATGCTGCATTCATTCAGGATATGTACAAAGGCCAGTCGTTGGTGTTGTGGGATGTCTGCGACCGTGGTCATCATGGATCAGATGCCCAGCAAGTGGCACATGGTCGAGTTCACTGTGTGTTATGTTGCCAAACGGCTGCACCTCCCTCCCACGAGCCCCCACACTTTTGTACGGTGCGCTGTTGTATCTCGTGCACTAGTACAGCACACCATTGTAATGCCTATTTGCGCATGTCCTGCTACATTCCAACTACAACATCACAGTGCCGTTTGGAGGTGGTGCATGGCAGTTTACAACATCAACTGCTGCGGCTCTTGTAGCAGGCCACACCAGAACACAGAGACACACTTACCGCACTTCCTGTACACGGACATGTCCGAGACACCCCGTTCCCCTTGCCGGATGGGCACACCCCTGCACTGACCTGTGAACCCCAGACCAGCACACGCCAGTTGTGCACGCAGGAGGATGCGTGCGTAGCTACACATCCAGGCTCACTGCCAACGCTGAGGTGACAGCACACTGTGATGTTGCAGGGCTCGTGCCTATCATGCTAAGACAATGACCATAGGGACACACTTACTAAGATGTGGATTTGGGGGGCATTGGCGGTCCTGGAGTTGTTGAGATGAGTCTTCTGTCCCTCATGGGTATCCCTGTATCATGCTCATTGACTCTATGGTGCCTGTGGGTGTTCTGGTGTGGCTCTTGATTGTGTTCCCTTTCATGGTGCAGGTAGTTGTCCTGCTTAACACCAGCAGAAAGCAGGTGTAAAATCCCTGGTGCTAACGTGTCTTATTGCCGGAATTTGTTTCGCATTGCAATTGGTGTGAAAGTTGTGATGGGATTTTTTCGTGTGCAGAACAATATACGAACTGAGCAGTGTATCTCATCAAGATCCAGCACCTGACGCACTATTCCCAATCAATATAAATACAATGAGATTTCTTAATAGATTTTGTGTGTACACTGTAACTGCAGCCAATACCTCAGTGCAATTCAATACAGGATTTTAGTACTTAGAATAAATCGGAAAGGTGCACCTCGTGTCTTTTTGCACGGGAACGGCTACTCTCCATTTCATTATCAGCACTTTAACGGAAGTAAAGTTGAGATAAATCTAACACATTATTCAGAAGTTAGTGCAAACTGCAGTTATCACCAGTATTCCAGCGATAAGTCCCCCAAAATTTAACACCATGGTGAACTCCATCAAATAACAGTAATAAGAACAAGAAAGAGTCACACAGCAGTTAAGAGAACAACCAAAAACGTTATTAATTTTTTTTCAAACTTTATTTTTTTTAATAATAAATATATAAATGAAAAACTATTTTCAAACTTTATTTTTTTATTAACATATATATGAACAATAAACTAATAAACAAAATGTAACAACAATAATAAAAAACAACAAGGCAGAACACTACTGTGGGGACAATGGATGTCGACGACAGACCTGGAAAATAAGTAAGATTGTTAAAAAACAACAACATGGTATTCTCAACAAAATACCACAAGAAACAAATCACAGATATAAAAAATGCATACAGCTAACAAAATTTTATAAGTTTAACTTACAAAAACTGTAAATGTTGCAGCTTTAAAATATTTACCGAATCTGAAGAAAATGTTTTGCAGAAGGCACCACACAAACAACGTTTTTCTTCAGTGGTGAGGAAATTTTTTACTTTTTCCAAGGAGCAAACAAAGACCAATGCCACCTTCGTCACTCGCAAGATTTGCCAAAGAGTTCTGTTACGAGGAGATCCTAACAAAAAATACTCGTGCGGCACAGCAAGTATGATGAAACACCTAAGGACCCTTCATCCAAACAATCTTGCACGAGAAGAGTGCAAACAGATGAGAAACACTCCTGTTCTCTATCTGTAAAAAAGAATCACAAATAAATGTATATTAATAACTTTCAAATTTATACTATTCCATTACTGTACAAACACATTTTATATAACAACTGACTATGAAACTATAGCCCTGAACCACAAGTGTGAAGATCATTAAAACACTACATGCATAGTGCATACTACTTTGAAGCAGTTCATGCCCTAAAACCTACCTCACTAAAACACTACATGCTAACTGACTAAATGATTACAGTAGTATAAGGAGACACACTTGGTGACTCACAGGGTGTTTGCTAGAAGTGTATGAATACTAACTAGGGAATAAAAGGTGTGAAACACAACTGTGTAGGTGATTAGAGGACTGCATCCATACTGCATAGCCATTTAAAGCAGTCCATGTGCTAAGGCCTGGCTCACTGCATGACTACTTGGGTACTGACTGAATGATTATCGTACAGCAAGGAGAGTGGATTTATAAGTGCTAGGCTTTTCGCACAGAGAATAGATTAGTACTTGGTACTGAATGGGTCACTAGAGGGAGTGCAAAGGCAGTCACAAGTGCTGGACTGTATGGATACTGACTAGGAAATTGAAAGTGTGAAAGATAAGTGTCTAGGTGGTTAGAAGACTGCATGCATAGTGCATAGGGGTTTGAAGCAGTCCATGTGCTAAGGCCTGGCTCAGTGTATGAATACTTGGGCACTGACTGGATGATTAGAGTACTGCAAAGATAGTATATTGGCGAATTTATAAGTGTTTGGGTTTTAGCACAGTGAATGGATTAGTACATGGTGCTGAATGGGTCACTAGAGGACTGCAAAGAGAGTCACAGGGTATTTCCTGGAAGTGTATGGATACTGACTAGGGAATTGAAGGTGTGAAAGACAATTGTGTAGGTGGTTAGAGGACTGCATGCATTGTGGATAAGGGTTCGAAGCAGTCCATATACTAAGGCCTGGGTCACTGGATGAGTACTTGGGTACTGACTGAATGATTAGAGTACTGCAAGGAGAGTGCCTGGGTGAATTTATTAGGATTAGGTGCTGTGAATGGATTAGTGCATGATGCCGAATGGGTCACTAGAGGAGTGCAACGGCAGTGACAGGGTGTTTGCTGGAAGTGAACGGATACTGACTGGGGAATTGAAGGTGTGAACGACAAGTGTGTAGTTGGTTAGAGGACTGCATGCCTAGTGGATATGAGTTTGACGTAGTCCATGTGCTAAGAACTGGCTCAGTGCATGAATACTTTGTCAGTGACTGAATCATTAGAGTACTGGAAAGAGAGTGTTCAGGGTAATTTATAATTGTTTGAGTTTTGGCACAGTCAATGGATTAGTACATGCTATTGAATGGGTCTCTAGAGGACTGCAAATGAAGTGACAGGATGTTTCCTGGAAGTGTATGGATACTGACTAGGGAATTGAAGCTGTAAAAGACAAGTGTATAGTATGTCAGAACACTTTTATTTGAAGCAATCTATTTGGTACTTAGAAACTGACTAAATAATCAGACTACTTCTAGGACAGTGTTTAGGTAAAACTTTAAAATTTTCAGTTCTGCCACAGTGAACAGAATAGTACATGGTACTGCACCTTAGTGTCAAACCCTGACTCATTTTATCAATGCATAAGCAAAGACTAGCTTCTAATGCTACTAAAACTTGACAACATGGGAGGTGTTAAATTAGTTATCTGTCAGCAAATACACGATGTTACCAAATGCTTCTCTCACAGTGGTTCTCAAATGCACACAGACTCCCAGTGTAATTCTAGACAACAACCACTATACCTAGGAGTTTAACAAAAATCATTCACTACTGTGGAAGTGGTAAGCGAACTGCACACAATCTTCATATTTCATGACTGCACTTTTGTGTCAATGCCTGACTCATATAATGAAAGCATAAGCCATAACTGTCTTCTAATGCAACATGACAGGTTTTAAAACGGTTATCTGTCAGCAAATACACGATGTTACCAAATGCTTCTCTCACAATCCTTACCCAAATGCACACAGACTCAGTGTGATTTTAGACAAGCAACACCATCCTAGGAGTTTACCAAAACTCATTCACTAGTCTGGAAGAGTTAATGGTACTGCACACAATCTACATATTTAAGTACAGCACATCAGTGTCAAAGCATGACTCATTTAATCAACATATAAGCAAAGACTGAATTCTAATGCTACTAAAACTTCTCAACATGACAGATTTTAAAACAGTTATCTGTCAGCAAATACATGATGTTACCAAATGCTTCTCTCACAGTGATCCCAAATACACACTAACTCACAGTATGATTCTAGACAAGCACCACTATCCCTATGAGCTTACCAAAACTCATTCACTACAGTGCAAGTGGTAAGGGAACTGCACACAATCTACATATTTCACAACTGCAATTTACTGTCAATGCCTGACTCCTATAATGAAAGCATAAGCCATAACTGTCTTCTAATGCTACTAAAACTTGACAACATGACATGTATTACACCACTTATCTGTCAGCAAATACACAATGTTACCAAACACTTCTCTCACAGTGGTTCCCAAATACACACAGACTCACATTGTGATTCTAGACAAACAACACTATCCCTAGCAGCTTACCAAAACTCATTCACTACACTGGAAGTGATAAGGGAAATGCACGCAATCTACAAATTTCACGACTGCACTTTAGTGTCAATGCCGGACTCATTTAATCAACACATAATCAACGCATAAGCAATAACTGGCTTCTAATGCTACTAAAACTGGACAACATGACAGGTTTTAAAACAGTTTTCTCTCAGCAAATACACGATGTTACCAAACGCTTCTCTCGCAGTGGTTCCCAAATGCACACAGACTCACTGTGTGATTCTAGACAAACAACACTATCCCTTGCACTATATGAAAACACATTTCTTCATCTAGAAGTAGTATTACATTTTAGTATAGAAATATAACATAACTCATTTCACAAATTCATAAACAATGACTGGTTTCTAATTCTACCAAAATATAAAAACTGCACAGTTATATCTCTACAAACACATAAAAAACACAAATGCCAATCACAGAATGGTTTCTACATGCACACACATTGTAGAGGAAAAAAAGTACTCCCTACACTTTAGCAGGAAAAATACATTAGTCTGATTAAAATCAAAATACTCCACATACATCCCCTCACAATTAAATACCTCATCTTTCAAGTTCTTTTGTAGATCAAGGAGTATATCAATCACTCACCATAATTTCTTTTACAGAATCTCTGCACTGTGCACCTCTCAGCAAAAGCAAAGAATGGAAAAGTTTCCCTTTCATTTTCCACACATATACATGTAAACATCAAATCACAATCCTTCGCACATAAACTCAAAACCAAACACACATTTCTATTGGTTAAACATTTCAACCCTTTCCAACTGAAATACATTTCAACCCTTCCCCCAATCTGCCTTCTGCCTGTTACCATAGAAACAGGTCATGGAACACTGCACTGAGCTCACAGGTCACAAGTTCAGCACACAATGTTCCTACACAAGACAGAAAGTGTGCTTGACTTTTCAACATATCAGCTTATCATATATGATGTTCCTTACAATCTGTTTTTGTTAACCAATAACAATCATACCTTTAAAAAACAAAAATATACACCCTACCTTTCAGTGTAGAATGTTGTTATACAACCAATGATTTCTTGTCGTTTTTCCAAAAACGTTGCCGTGGATCCGCGCACCCGCCGCGAGAGAATCCGTGCATCCAACGCGATAGGATGCGCGCACCGTGCGCGAATTTCGCCGCTTTAAAAAAAAGAAAAAAAAGGGGGGCCCCAGGGGGTCCTTCTGGGACCCCCTAAGCACCTCTAGAGGGTCAGAGTATTCCCACTCTGTCCCCTTTATATGTTTTAAGCACTTATTCCCCTTGCTTCTTCAGCCTCGCTTCTACCGAGGCAGAAAATGGCCGCCAACAGTTCCTGGTTTCAAATGTAGAGAGACGCTCGTCAGGAAATTAGCATTCAGCGCACGATCGGGAGGGTGCGCGCTCGGTTCGGGGAGGGTTCGCATACGGTGCGGGTACGGTCCGCGGATCCTCCGCGGCCATAGATATCACTAACTTTTTTACCCTAATTTTCTCAGGAACTACTGAACAGATTCACACCAAATATGCAAAAGGCACGAGTCCGAACTGAGGACTACCTCTTTGCCAAATTTGGTGTCATTCCGTTCAGCGGTTCGGGCTGTAGCTGCGACAACAGATCCTATGGGAAATTGCATGGGGAAAACGCGTTTTGGGACCCCCCTTTTTTATCGGCCCCCGCTTGACGAATCACCACGAAACTTTTAGGGTAGGAGCGGAGCGGATCTGGCCAAAAGTTTGGAGAATTTTGCGAAGATTTGTCAATCGGCGCCAAAGAAATTCCCAATAGAATGTTGCGGATTTCCTATTGAAAATAGGTCCCAACTATAACTATCTACTGGCGACCGCCAGTAGATATAGATACATATATATATATCCTCCAGCACCTAAGAGCCATTGTCAATAGTGATTCGAACTACCCTGTAGCGCGACACTTTAAGAGATGCCACAACAACGATTTGAGTTGCCTCAAATACTTTGTTATTGACAATATTCCTGCACAACGCAGAGGGGGCAACAGAGAAAAGTCTTTCAGACAGCTCGAAACAAGGTATATCCTTGAGTTCGACAGTAAGGCCCCTACAGGACTTAACAATACCGAAGATCTGCATAATTGTATTTGAAAACAGGCACACCACTAACACCATCATCAGTATTTTTTAGTGTACTAACTGAGCGAACTAGATTTTAATTCAAATGTGAATTTTAATGTCCATTGATGCTCTATATTTGCACAGTTAGCCGCTCCTTGCTTCTGGTCCTATTTGTCTATTTTTAATTTTAGAGTAGCCATATCCAGAAGGACAGTGCTCAACAATTCTCATTTTATACTTGTTTATGATTGTTCAAATTCTGCAAGATTGATTCATGACTGATGAACAATTTACTCATATATATATTCACTGAAAAAACCATAGGTTTCACACACGTTATAGTTAGGAATTAGCATTTAAAAAACATTGCAAATTCACTGAAAAAACCATAGGTTTCACACATGTTATAGTTAGTGGAAATTTTACTGATAAAAAACCAATGAAATTCCCCCGTTATAGTTACTGTAGGCAACTATAACTCACGCGACCGCAATCCTCTGCTGATGACGTCAGATATTACATCACTGATGACATATGTGTCTTTATGAAAAAAAAATATTTGTAATATATGTATAGCTAAAATTTAATGGAAGAAGACATGGGCAAATAAGTGTCTAAATACAGTATTAGCATCAGCAGAGGATTACGGTCGCGTGAGTTATAGTTGCCTACAGTAACTATAACGGGGGAATTTCATTGGTTTTTTATCAGTAAAATTTCCACTAACTATAACATGTGTGAAACCTATGGTTTTTTCAGTGAATTTGCAATGTTTTTTAAATGCCAATTCCTAACTATAACGTGTGTGAAACCTATGGTTTTTTCAGTGAATTTGTACGGTTTTTTAAATGCTAAGTTACTTTACGCCATTCGTGGCGTGCGCGCCCACTTAACGCAGTTCATTCCGTGCGCGCACGGTGCGCTTCGCGCACGGTGCGCGCACAGTGAGCACGCGGTGCGCTTCGCGCACCGCGCGCCCACTTTACGCAGTTAGTGCCGTGCAAGCACGGTGGGCACGCGGTGCGCTACGCGCACCGCGTGCCCACATTACGCTAGATGGGCCATGTACGCACGATGCGCTTCGCGCACCGTGCGCACATGGAGGACATATGGTGCACTTCGTTTTGAAAGGTAATATTTTAATTTTTCCTATGGAAATGTGGTCCTAACTATAACTACCTACTGGCGACCGCCAGTAGGTAATATATATATATATATATATATATATATATATATATATATATATATATATATATATATATACCAAAAAACAAACAATAAACACAAGGGCTCTTTTTAGAGCCACCTTATATCTAAACACTTAAATGCGATTTTTTTAAAATTTGTTTTATGAAGTTTTTTTTCGGGTGCGCGCTGGGTGCGCGCACTCGGCGATATTTTTTAACAAAATATTAATCTTTTTTTTTGCCCTACAAGGTCCTACTTTGACCCCCTTACAATGCCTACTGGGTCTATTTCTACCCACTCTGCCCCCTTTTCAAGTTCTCCCCCTTTGTTTATCACCCCCTCTTTATGCGATAGACAAAATGGCGGCCGCCGCTTCCTGATTTCCACCGATTCGAATGTTTACTAAGATCTAACGACCAATCAGAATTGCGCTCGCGCACGGCGAGGTGCGCGCACCCAGCGCGCACGGAGCGCGCTTAGATATATATATATATATTGATTTAAAGGCTATTTTCTCATAATCTACTGAACAGATTTACACCAAACCTACAAAAGGCACTTCCTTGACCTGGGGACTACCTCTCTGCCAAATTTCTAGTAATTCTGTTCAGCCGTTCGGGCTGTAGCCCTGTCTAAAGGTCCTATGGAAAAATGCATGGGGAAAACGCGTTTTGGGACCCCCCTTTTTTCTCAGCCCCCGCTTGACGAATCCCCCCGAGACTTTCAGGGTAGGAGCGGAGCGTAGCGCCCCACCTATTTTGAAAAATTCGCGAGGATTCGTCGACCGGCGCCAAAGTTATTCAAAATAGAATGTTGAGGTTTTCCTATGGAAACGGGGTCCTAACTATAACTACCTACTGGCGACCGCCAGTAGGTAATATATATATATATTTTTTTTTTTGTGTTTCTTCATTCTCTGGTGTCAACGATATTCCCAATTGATGTTCTACACAATTCGATCTTTCTAATATCTACAAGCCGTCATACACCTGGAATTACTGCCATTGAAGACTCATTCACAAATATGTATTTTTGTATTTATAATTACTGAATCGGTCCCTGAATTTAGAATTTCTGTAAACAACTATTTTCTAGTATCTCTTGATTCTCATTTTGAAGTTTTTGATTACCCATTAGCCTTCCCATGTCTCTCCATTCCCTTTTCATCATTATTTTTTTCACATTTGCACTTGTTTTATATTCTTTGGGAAAATTTCATATGATCGACACACTTGTTACCTGTTCTGTAATTTTCTTGTTAAGTATTGGAAGAGCATTTGATACACACGAATATTTATGAATCAGGCTGATATTCCTTTTTCATACAGATCAGCTGTAGTATTATCATTGCGTATTTTGCACAAGATCATGATAGCATTTGACAATGTTAACTACTTTCCAGGCCAGCAAGCCAAGGTTCTAACAAAATGTATTTTGCACCATTATTCAGCCATTTTATACATATATTTGTATATAGCATTTTATTGTTTGCCTTGCATATTTTGCACAATAATACTACTGCAAATTGCACCTTAATTTGCGCATTTTGCACTCCAAACATCTGCACTTTATAAATACTAATATTCATGTATCGGTATGCCTCCCAGATTAATACATAATGACAAGTTTAACAGCAACATTGTAAATATATCTTCTATGTCGTTCATTATCACGTGATCACTACAAGTGGTGTATATAAGGATGTCAAGTGAGATTGTTACCTTATGTGATCAAGGCCACCTGGTGGCCGAAACGCGTAATGTCATGTCTTGCCGTTGCTGACTTCTGAATAAAATTCTCATGGAGCACGTCTGGCGTCCGTGTGCCTTCCTCCTCGCCTGCCGGGAAGTGGATGAATGCGCAGGGTACTTGTGTGTGTGTATATATATATATAAATTCACTGAAAAAACCATAGGTTTCAGGGGTGTTATAGTTAGCTGGACTTTTCACTTGTACAAAACCATTGAAATTCCCCCGTTATAGTTAGTTCAGCTAACTATAACTCGCGCGCCCGCAATGCACTGCTGATGACGTCACATATTACATCACTCATGACATGGTCAGTGACATCACTCATGACATCACTGATGACATCTCAAATGACATCTCAAATGACATCACTGATGACATCACTGATGACATCATCCAGTGAATGTGTGTGTTTCTGAAAATTAAATATGTTTTATATATGTATATCTCAAGGTCGATGGAAGAATAAATGGGTATATAAGTGTCTAAATGGATGATTTGTTTTTGAAAAATCGATTGTGTAACTGACTGATTAAGTGTTTCATAGTGAATACATGGCTTAGTGAGTAATGTTTAAATATGTAAATATCTGTATCAGTCTCTCACTTTGTGTATAAGTGGCTGCATGGGTTGGTGAGTAGCTACATGGGTGTTTATATAGGTTATTAGTTGGTTTTATGAGTATCAGTCTGAGTGTCTGCATGGTTCGGTGGGGGTATTACGTAGTGCATAGGTGCATGAATGAATGACTCACTCTTTGTATGTGTTGAAGACAGCATGTGTGCAGGACTCTATGGGTGGATGAGTGAGTGTATGGGTGTGTTAGTGAGTGAATGACTGTCTCAATAGTGTCTTTATGAGTAACTACATATGTTTTAAACTAGTATATGTAACTATTGGTGTATATAAGCGAGTATATGTGACAGTGAGAGATTGAAAGAGTTCCTATATGAATAAGTATGTGTTTCTATAAGTGATTGTTTAAAAGACTAAGTATGTGTAAGTTTCCGTAGAAGTAAGTGTGGTGGTGTGTGTATAACTGTATATGTAAGTAAATGTATGTTTGATTCTTTATTAGCATGAGTGACTATGTGTGTGAGTACCTCTATGGATGAGTGGCATTGTGTAACAGGATGTATAGGTGTATGAGTACATATGATGAGTGAGTACATGTATGAGTGACTGTATAGGACTGTTGGTGAATGAGTGGATGTGTATGTGGATCTTAGAATTACTGTATAGGTTGTTGTAACTGGTATTGGTATGTCCATTGTTTTTAAAATTTTAATTTCTATTTTTGAATGTGTGTATCAAAGGTTATATTAGGGGAAGAGGAGGTCTGCCACTCTATCACAAGGATGATGTCATCAGTGATGTCATCAGTGATGTCATTTGAGATGTCATCAGTGATGCCATGAGTGATGTCACTGACCATGTCATGAGTGATGTAATATGTGACGTCATCAGCAGTGCATTGCGGCCGCGCGAGTTATAGTTAGCTGAACTAACTATAACGGGGGAATTTCAATGGTTTTGTACAAGTGAAAAGTCCAGCTAACTATAACACCCCTGAAACCTATGGTTTTTTCAGTGAATTTCTGAGGTTTTTTAAATGCTAATTCCTAACTATAACGTGCCTGAAACCTATGGTTTTTTCTGTGAATTTCAAAGGTTTTTTAAATGCTAATTTCTAACTATGCCTACAGAGATAGGACATGTGAAGAAAGAAGAAAAAATGCACAGAAAGAAACAAAAGAAGTGCAGAAAGAAGCAACAGAAGTCCTCAAATACGAAGATAAGTGCAGGAAGAAGGATAACGTGCAGAAAGAACAAAAAGAAGAGCAGAAAGAAGCCTTGTTGCAAAATCATCCTGTACCCTCAACTTTTTCAGACGGATACTGGTGGTAACTGAGTCTGACTTACCAGTCCTAGAGCCAGTGCTATGTTAAAAGACACTTAGAATACAGTGAAAACACCTACATACACTAGGGAACATTATGCGTTGGGGTCCCCCTGTGATTAGCATGACCTCCTCTGTAAGCCCCTAGTGTATAATAGGGCATGGGGATTAAAACTACCTCTTAAAACAGGCCACAGGGCGTTTTTGCACACGTTAACTCAGGCCTCGTCCCCTCCCTTCACCACTGTGTAAACACGCCCTGTGTCCATTTTTAGTTGGGAGATTAAGTTCATTTGAATCCTGAGGGTCCCTAGGGTCCAACTAGCCCACTAGGTACCTCCAGTAAGTGCCACAGAGCTGCGTTGCAGAGAGGTGTAAAAAGTGGCACGGCCTGGACCACCTCTCTGCAATGCAGCTCAGTGGCGCTTACTGGAAGCACTTGGTGGGCTAGTTAGCCCCCAGGGGCCCTCAGTATTGAAGGGAAATTATATCCCCAATTTAAAACGTGCCATAGTGCGTGTTTGCACACGTCACCTCAGGCCCCGTCCCCTCCCTTCACCACTGTGTAAACGCGCCCTGTGGCTGTTCTAAGTTGAGAGATTAAGTCCCCCTGAATCCTAAGGGTCCCTAGGGTCAAACTAGACCACTAGGTACCTCCAGTAAGCGCCACAGAGCTGCGTTGCAGAGAGGTGTAAAAAGGGGCTTGGCCTCAGAACACCTGGCTGCAGCGCAGCTCCCTGGCGCATACTGGAGATGCCTGTTGGGGGCGCGTTTGCAGAGTGCTGCACGGAGGGGGCATGGCCTCCGGCACGATGCCAGTCTTTTATTTATTTTAGTTTTTTAAGAAGGGGGGCTGTTTGGTTCCCCTTCTTATTCTAATTTATTGGCCCTGATGACCCCATCCCCCAGGGCCAGTCTCCTAATTATATTTTTTTGACCCCAATCCCCAGGGCCGGCCACTGTTTTTTATTATTTTAAAAAAATATATATTTATAGACACACCTAGGACATGCTGGACAAACCGTACGTACCTATCACCATGACGATTTGTGTGATATTCATTAAAAGGCGACTATGCATGCAATGAATCCACGTGGAATGTATTTACACCACTAGTGAAGCTCTGACATGTCTGATGCCCTACCGTGCCTAATCCTGGTAGACACCCTTGTCGTTTATTTATACAAACATGGGTAGCTATTGACGTGCACATTTAATACACATGCACACCAAGCCATTCAAAGGGGATTCGACAAAAATTCGACAAAAACTATGCAAGAAACCCCCCTCACGGTTAATAAAACACACATCCACTGCCGGATGTGTAATACTTTTTATTTTACTCTCTGGAAAGGGGACGAACATCACTTGAGAGTCACAGCGTGCTCCTGACAGAGCCCAATGCTGTGTTACACCCACCATTGCCTGCCGAGTGCCACACACCTCTGTGTTGTATTCCACTAGCTAGTGCATATGCTATGACACTCTCTAGCCCATGTGCACTGTAACACCACCCCGTGAATATGTCATGCCACACTTGTCTTTGCACGGGTTATATTGCCCCATCTAACGTGCCTTTCTCGATGCCTATGTTATAACGCACAGTGCTATGCCATACATATTACAATCTGGGATCCATATCTTTGTCACAGTGCATATGCAACGTTACACTCCCCAGCACATATTTTATATTACAACTTTAGAGACTAGTTAGGTTACACAACACTGCCCTGTGCATATTACACTCCAAGGCGCATATCGCATAGCACGCGCTAGTGCCTGTGCTATCTCGCGCTCTCCCATGAATCTGTCATTGCGCACAATGTATTGCATATTATATTTCACGCCCGGTTGATCTTATATCACACTTTTTGGTGCATAGTTTATACCATACACTATATCTAGTTTTCATTTTCAATCGTGCTCTCAGGACTATGTTCTATATAACACTGTGTTCACCTACCCTTTTCACGGGCATTACATTTTGCGATAGGGGGTGGAGGGTCAGGGGGTGTTTCTGCCAAGTGAGCCCGGAGTCACAGTCACAAACGTCCTCTTCTTCCTGAATAAAAGTGAGATTATGCTGCATACTTGTTCATATTTTAAGTAGTTCGCACAGACACAATGTTTTAAAAACAATAAAGTTCCTAATACCCGCCTTCTCTGAACAGTTAGCTTGCTGCCCCATCCCCTTCCTCCCTATCCTCTGTTGTGTGAATCCATGGACTAGCCTCCTCCCTCCTGCCATGCATGGTCTGATGTGCTGCCACTGCCCTCAATTTAGTATGATGTACCAGTCCACTCCTCCTGCCCTCCATTGCCCAATTCTCTGCCCCATCATTGACCTCCTGCTTAAACTCTGTGCTTAGCTTGCTGCCCCTATTCTCCTTCCCCCTGCCCTCCGATGTCTTTGTGCATGCCCCTGCTCCATCCTTTTTGCCCACCATGTCCCATGGACCTGCCACTCCTATCTACTCTGAGTGTTCTGTTGAGCTGCCACTCCCCTCCCACCTGCCTAGCATTGTCAGATGACTGTAACCTGTCCCTGCCACCTCCACCCTGCCTGTCCACATGCCATGCCCCTATCCTCTTCCTCCTGTCCTACATGGTCCATTGTACTGCCACACCCTTCTGCCCTCCCTGGTCTGTTGTGCTGCAACTGCTCCTCCTGCCTGCCCCGTGTGGTCTGTTGTGAGGTCCCTTCCCCTGAACTTTCTTGTCTGTGCACAGGTCCTGACCCTTCCTTCTATCCTCCATCGTCCTTTGTGCATGCCCCTCCACCCTCCTTCTTGCCCATCATAGCCATTGTGCTGCCACTAACCCTCCCACTTGCCATGCATGGTCTTCTGTGCTGCCATGGCCCCTCCCACCTTCCCTGTGTGGTCAGTTAGCTGCCCCTGACCCCCTCCCACCTTCCCTCCATGGTCTGTGTGTATGCCATCACAGTCTCACTGTTGCTCTTCATGGTGTGTCTTGCTTCTAGTGCCCATCCTGCCTGACCTCCATGGCTATCTTGCTGCTCCTGCCCTGCCCCCTTGCCCCCAGCCCTACTCCCTCCCTCCTGGCTTGTCTGTTCCATTGTAATGCCCCTGATCCGTCCCTCCTGCCCTTTATGGTCTGTTATACTGCAGCTTTCTCTCCTGTCTGTCCATTATGGTCAGCTAGCTACCATTGCCTCTTGCCCCTCTGTTCTCTGTTGTCCATGTGCATGGTCCTGTCCCCTCCCTCTTGCTTTCTATGGATTGTTGTGCTGCACTCCCGTCCTGCATGCCCTGTGTGGAGTATTGTGCTGCTGCAAACCCTGATGCCTGCCCTGCAGGGTCAGTTTGGTGCACCTCTCCATGTCCCTCCTGTCCTCTGTTATCCAAGTCCATGTCCCTATCCCATTTCCTTCCATGATCCAATGTACCATACTTGCGAACATTTTGAACTTGGTAAGAGGGAGATTTTGAAAAAAAACTGGGGTATTGATTTTCCCCTTTGAGTTACATTGAAAAAGAGGATATTGTAGACAGGAGACAGATCAAATAAAGCCCATTTGAGCTTAAAAACATTGGACGTTTCCTGGCTGAATCGGGTCTGTTGGCATGTATGGTTGTACTACCATTGCCTCTTCCTTCTGCCCACAATGGTCTATTACATTGCCACAGCCTTGAAGGAGGGTAGATTTTGTATCACAGGGGGCCCCTGGCCCGTTCTGTCCACACCTGAAGTATGAGACCCTTGTCCTTGCCCTGCCAGCTGCATTTGTAGGCCATATTAAATTGACCAGCGGGTCCTGTGTTGCTATATAATTATCCTGAGACATCCTTACCACTCAGCCAGCATAAAACCCCTGTGTAGGCCCTTCTGTTCAATATGTAGGCCTCTTTGTTAAATTGACCATAGCTCTGCAATTTTAGTGTATAGCAGTCTGAAGGCAGGTCTGCGAGGCCTTCTGATCCAAACTAGTAGCCCCCACCCTACCCGAGTGCTCCGTGCTCGGTATCAAAGTTCAACATCCCCCTGAAGCTGTCGACATACAGTAGGCTGCATCCTGGACTGGTACTTGCTTCCTGGGCAGGTTTCCCGCTTTTAAGGAAGTGGCAACCGCAGAGCGTCAAGTTAGGAGAACTGAGGAGATTTTATACATGAATATATTGAATTCCCGTACAATACCCATTATTTTCTGCTTGCTCTATGGAACTTACGATAAGCGATTGGCCTGAGAGACTGACCTTTTCACCCAGTCCATTGTCAGCATTAAGTGGGTAAATGACGAAATGTCTGGTAAAATCTGCAGACGAAGCTTTTGGGTAGCATACGTAGGTAGATGTAGCGTGCAAAGGAGCCCACAAAATGATATAAAAAGGGAGCACCCACAGATATCGACGGACTACCTCGCCGTCTGTATGTAGGTTAACAGGCAGTGCAGGTTTTCCCCAAGAGCTGGGAGCTCTTGTCTTCCTTTGCTTAAAATGTCTTGCTCTGCTTTGCTTGAAGTATCTTATTCTATTTTACCTATATGAAATGTCATGTTATGTTTAACCATTGTTCTCTTTACTTTTGCATTTAAAAGATTTTGTATTGTAATTGCAGGAATGCTTGCTCTAAGAGTAAACGTGAGTGTTCCTAGGTAACATTTTCCTTGGTGTAACTTGTTTCTCATGATGCATTTATAGATGTGTTTTCTCTCTCTCTCTGTCAGTACATTAATTGAGATACAGAGAATATTATGACAGCTGTATGATTATCTGGATTCTGTATTTTGTACTTTATGTCTCTATTCTGCGGTTTCTTTGAAGTTGCATCTTCTCATTAAACTGCCATTGTATTTTGCCTCCAATTCCATGTCTCATATGTCTGTTTTCTTCATTTTTGGAGCAAGCGTTCCTAGGCACCCCGGCTCAAATTAAGGTGCCCCTTTTGTCCCTGACTCACTCTCCTGCTCAGTTCTGTGGTGGCTCCCGGGGATCTGGGGACCGCCCCTAGCTTCCTTGACCCGTAATAGATCTTCCCTCCAACAGCCTCTCTTGCAAGTCCTGTATTGTTGGTTTGTTGCCCCTGCCCCCCTTTCCACTGCCCTCCATAGTCTGTTGTGCTTCCACGGCCCTTCCTGCCTGCTCAGTGTGGTTAAATTGTTGCCTTTGCACCCTCCTACCTGCCTTCAATTTTCAGAGTCCGTGCCCCTGGCCTCTGCCTCTCAACAGTATCCTAATGAACAACTAGATTGCTAACATTCTATATTTATTACAAAAGTGTGGAACGCCTGACATCATCTTGATGTAATCAAAACTGTAATACCTAGAGCATTTCCTTTAGAAATTACATATATGAGAGGGTCTTATTGGCATCAAAATTATGGTTAGTGCTCTAAAAGACTAAAATAAGGACATATTTTCTGAGTTTTCAAATAGCGACAAAGCACTTTTAAATTATTTGTTATCTTTATGTTTTTTTATCCAGTTGACCACTTGATTAAATGTTGCACTTAGGGGAGAGGATGTGGTGTTACTTCCAGAACTGCAGACTTTGCAACTGGGGAACCAGGTTGAAGTTTCTGCTTCAGCTCGACATTCTGTGATTCTGGTCAAATCACTTAGTCTCCCCATGTCTACAACCAAAATGAATTTGTTCTTGTGTGATGTAACCAATGCTCATGTAAAGCACTCCAATACCTGACAAGTCTGCACTATATAACACTGCAAAAACACAAAATAATAAGTGTTTTGCACACTTCTGTCATTGGGCTATATTTGGGCTACATCTGGGTGATTTTGGGCTACATTTGGGCTCTTTTGTCTCCGGTGGCCATCTTGGGAGATTTATTTGTTATGAAGTTTCCTAATTTCCTCATGTACTGCAGTCTCCTCAGTAGGAAATGCTTTCAGTTTTTTACTTTGATTCCATCATGAAGGTATTCAGATATGTCACACATTTGCCATAAATTCTGAATGTTAGCACTCTAGTTGCTCATTAGATCACTGTAGTAAAACTACTGCACCATGGAAGTCTGCTCCTGGTATTAAAAGTGCATGTTTCAGTCTGCATGTCAGAAGTTTTTAATGAAATAGAAGAGGATTTGAGAAGTCACTCAAAATGTGCCCTCATTTTCTTTCTTCAGCATTAATCATAATTTCTATGGCAAAATGAACCTCCTCATTGTGTTCCTTTTTAAATTAAATGTTTTAAGTGTTACCAGTTTATTCCAATCAAGATGGCTTCAGGTGTGCCTTACTTTTGTCATAATGAAGACAGTAAGCGCTCTAGTTGTTTTTAAGAACATTCTGGGACATTCTGTCATTGGGCTATACTTGGGCTACATCTGGGTGATATTTGGGCTACATTTGGGCTCTTTTGTCTCTGGTGGCCATCTTGGGAGACTTATTTGTTATGAAGTTTCCTAATTTCCTCATTTACTGCAGTCTCCTCAGTAGGAAATACTTTCAGTTTTTTACTTTGATTCCATCAAGAAGGCATTCAGATGTGTCACACATTTGCCATAAATTCAGAATGTTAGCACTCTTTTTGCTCATTAGATCACTGTAGTAAAGCTACTGCTCACCAGGGAAAACTGCTGCTGGTATTGAAAGTGCATGTTTCAGTCTGCATGACAGAATTTTTTAATGAAATAGAAGAGGATTTGAGAAGTCACTCAAAATGTGCCCTAATTTTTCTTTCTGCAGCACTAATCATACTTTTTATGGAAAAATGAACCCCCTCATTTTGTTCCTTTTTAAATTAAATGTTTTAAGAGTTACCACTTTAATCCAAGCAAGATGGCTTAAGGTGTGCCATACGTTTATCATAAGTAGGACTGTTAGCGCTCTAGTAGTTCTTTGGAACACTCTGGGAAGCTGCAGTAGAACACAAAGGAATCAACTGACAGTCTCTGCCCTTGTTGGATGTACATGTATTACTGAGAATGTCAGACTTCATTCTCACATGACTGAGAAAGATAATGTGAATTTACAGAAAATAAGCTCTCAGTTTAGCCTATAGATCACCTTCCAAACCTCTGTGGTAAAAGCATGAGAAAATATTTTTCTCTCAATCATGATATCCCAGCAGAAGGCTTTTTCACATGGTGAAATCACCTTAGAACATACCACAATTCCTAAAATGAGTATGGTACCATCAACAAATGATTTATAATGTAACTAAAGTCTTAAAACCTTCTATTAACTGCAATGCTTTTTAATGAGGTGCTATCATGTATATTGGTCCCAAGATGGCTGCCAACACTTCTTGGATGAAGTGCTGACAGCCAATCAGATCTCAGGATGAGATGTGTGGTTAGGCTCCGCCCACATATATATATGCTTTTAAATGCTATTTTCTCAGGAAATACTGAACAGATTTATACCAGACCTGCAAAAGGCACTTCCTTGACCTTATGGCTACCTCTCTGCCAAATTTCAAGTAATTCTGTTCAGCCGTTCGGGCTGTAGCTGTGTCTAAAGGTCCTATGGAAAAATGCATGGGGAAAACGCGTTTTGGGACCCCCCTTTTTTCTCGGCCCCTGCTTGACGAATCCCCCCGAGACTTTCAGGGTAGGAGCGGAGCGTAGCGCCCCACCTATTTTGAAAATTTCGCGAGGATTCGTCGACCGGCGCCAAAGTTATTCCAAATAGAATGTTGCGGATTTCCTATGGAAACAGGGTCCTAACTATATCTACCTACTGGCGACCGCCAGTAGGTAATATATATATATATATATATGAGGGAGATGAGCACAGCAGTATCGGGTGAGAAGTGGCTGCCCGCTGAAAATGCGAAGACTATAATTGATCATGAGATGTGACCATAATGCTGGATAAATCATCAACAGAGCCCTGTTTAATTCATCATAGATGTTGCATTATGGGAGTTTGAGGCCCCACTCATTTGACATCAATGCCGACGCAAGAAACACTTGCCGTTTCCGGATTGGTTGCAGCCCTACCAATGAAGTGAACATTAGGCTATTTAAAAGACTGAATGCTGTGCGAAATACATAATGATTGATGGCACCGACGCCGAAATGCGTTTGCTATAAAAATAAATCTTTTCACTGACCCCATGATTGCTCCGAAAATCTTGTGGTTGTTAGACGCCAAGACTAGTTCACCTCGCGTCTGCGGAGGCACCCCCTGAGCGTTCGGCTGCCCAGGTGAAGCGCATGGTGGGATATGGATATATATATATATATATATATAAGTATCAACATTTATGTTTTATCTTAACCGACATAGTGGTATTTTCGATGTAATGCTTCTAAAGTATTGGTGTTAAAGGTAGTATGAAAGAACATTTTTATAAAACACATATTTACAATTTCAGTTAAGGGGAGATACTGTGATTTTTCCTGCAATCACTCAATTTTTATTCACATAAGAAAACCAGAATTAGAAATCTGGGCTCCATGTTCGAAGACCAAAATGAGTATATGTGACTGTTTTAATGATAAGAAATTCTAAGAGCTAGTCCTTGAATTTGGAGATATAAAGCATGCTGCCTGTTCCGCCTTTTCACTCTACAGCAATAGTAGAAAGTGTCCCATAGCTTTCAATGGATTGGACTTGTTACAAGAAATAAGTTATATTCATTTTAGCGTTTGCTTGTAGGTGCTTGAGACTTGTTTCATTGGCTTTTGTAAGATCCGCAGCTCCTGTCATTTTGTATTTTTGAGTTTTCCAGAAGAGGGACCTAATTCATTCAGAATGCTAATATTGTGAGTCATTCAGGATGACCTGCTCTAATGGACTATTGACTCCAGCCTGCTTATGGGAACCCTTTTTGTCCCTCTGAAACCTCAGTTAACTATCACCACATATTCATTTGAGTATGATAAGTGGGATGTCGCATACATAGAAGACACCTACTATTAGCAGGCCAATTGTTGCAACACTGGATAGAGGTTATTGAATTTCTGAGTGGAGTTGATCCCTTTCTCTACCGTGTTTTATGATTGGAGTTCTGGTTCTCAGAAAACACTACGGCCATGTTATATGTGAACATATATGGCGGTACCCACTACCTGTACCTTTTTCTCTGATCCAGCAAATTATTTAACTGACATATGATTCATGAGATTTTTGTCTTAGCCAGCCAGGCCCTTCACTACTCAAGCAAAATTCCTGATCAAGTTAACTCGTGCTGCCCGCTAGTAGGAAATATACAGTGCAGTAGCCTACATGCTACTCTGTTTGGGAGTTTGGTTGCTAATTTGTTTGCGCCCTGACAGAACTACAAGTATGCCTTGTTTGAGTCCTGACTGTGTAGGTATCACTCGTCCCTAGGTATTTGGCTTCTGGTTGGCAAGGAAGGACAGATTCTTCTTGGTCATTTCTTCTAGGTTCTGGCATTTTGTTTTTATCCATCTGATAATGGAAGGCCATCTACCACTGTCAGTGCCCAACAATCTCCACCTTCATTTTCTATTTATTGAGCTTGGCCGCCAGTTTTCTGAAGCCTTTAGCAGTAGCCACCCGAGGCAATCAAATGCTAATCTGTACACTGTAGATCCACCCGAAAAGTGGACCATCACTGTCTCCAGTACAGGAGCTAGTGGCTCAGATGGTGGTATTGTGCTCCGGCTATGAAGTTCAATTATTTATCACCTAAACTTGATAAAGTACTTTTTTTTTTTTTTACTCCAGCAAGACAGTTGGGATCCAAGTTGAGCTGCCGGTTATCTTTAGTTGCAATTATAGGTTAAAGAAAAACGAGCACAGTTCAAACTCCTCATCCATACTTTCAAGGTACTACATAACACTGTCCCAGCATACCTCAACAATCACCTCTGCTTTCACAAGGAGACACCTCCGCTCGTCCGCACTCCTGCTTTCACACATTCCACGTATACGAAACAAACAGATCATGCTGTCGAACCTTCTCCTACATCAGTCCTTAAGCATGGAATGACCTGCTACTACCTATAAGAGCCTTCTCCTCACATCTTGAATTCAGCAATAAGCGGAAGACCTAGCTGTTTAAGTAGTCCCACTAGGCCCCAGGTTCAGCTAGGCTCACACCTGCTCCGCGACAGGATACCATCATGGGTGATAGGCAGTTCTACAAATCTACATAACATAAAAAATCCAATGATTTTTTTTTCCCCTCTGAAAAGAGTGATAGGAAAGCACCATTTTAAGGTAGGTTTAACCTGTTTCTTCTAGTTTGAAAGGCTCATGCTTTGGGGGTTATGAAAGACTCTTTTTCAGTTTTAAATCTCTGGATATTGTGCTATATTATTTACCTGGAAGACTACTTTTCTGAATGCTCTCACATCTGATAACTGGATATGATCTTTTTGGTTTTGTTGCGAACATTGTCTATTTACAAGAACTCATTAAACCTTTGTTCCTACTGAACGTTATTTGAATTTTCATGTTAATTGGAAGAAATGGCTTGCTTCTTTGTCAACACTTCCAATGAACTTAAAATGGTTCTTTAATATTTAGTTTTGCTCTTTTATCCTTACCGGAAAAAGGCTCCTCACTATCACAAGAGGGCTTTTCGGACATGTAATGACTTCTATTGAGTAGTTAGGGTTCCTAGTCTTCTATTGCATAGCATGGCTTAGTATACACTTGAATGTTTAAAGTTTTTTTTGTTCTCCTTTTCCCCTCTCAAAGGACTTTTCGGTACCTACAGTTGTTTTTTTCTTATTACATGTCCTCTCTGAAATTGTCTTTGGCAGCAACATTGGCCACATCATACGAGCTGATACTTAGCTAGACCACCTCGTCTTAAGAATTTGTTTAGTACATTCCTTCTAGACAGACAATTTACCATTTAAAAACGTTTATACTATTCATTCTATCCATGACACTGGATTAGGGAGAACTGGACACAGCAGTGAATATATTTTACTTAATGTAGTGACTCTTTTACTGTTGTACCTCATTTCTGACAATCCTGCTTACTTATCATCCTCTCTCCCTCTTGGTGTCACAGGACAACTGATAACTTAGGTGTGGGTGCCTGGTGTATCGGAAGAGGAGCTAGTGGCTAATTACTACCCTGACTTCTGCGGAGGTTTAACCTTTGTGGTGCAAAAGATGATCTGACACCTGCTCTGCAGCACTTGAGTCCAGAGGAAGGTCAACTAAGGAGTATCCGTACGAGAAGCACTAAGTGAGTACTTTACATAATATGGCAAGTCTGACATAAAATATCCCCCAGAGAGAATCTGTGGCCTGTTCCTCAGTGGGTTTACATGTTGGTCATTACGATGTCAAATGATAGTCAGCCCTCACCATCCCTCTTGTCTACTTTAATGTGAAGTTTAGATTCATAATAGTATCTTCTTTCCTTTAGACTCTTTGGACAACCTTTAGGGAATGTAAATAAAGTAAATCCAAGTTAGGGAAAAGTTTTTCCTCTTATCATTTTATAGTTGCTGCGTAACTGCTAGTAAATCCAAGTTAGGGAAAAGTTTTTCCTCTTATCATTTTATAGTTGCTGCGTAACTGCTGTGACCATCAGAAAACATTATAAAATATATTTAGATTTTGTCATACTTATTGACTCTCCTTTCTTACTATTCTGCATGTTGGAAGCTGTGAAACTGTAGTATCCATTTGTGGAACTTGGTAATCATTCATAATGCCTTTGTATCACAATTCTTTGTTCTGGGTCTACATTCAAACATATAGTTAAGCAAAATTCTTATAAAGCAGTATTATAAAATCCTCGCTCACTAACACCCATGTCTAATTTCTTTTGGCTCTGACCAAAAGGGAAGCTCAGTTAAATTATGTTTAAACTGTTTGGTGTTGCTTTGTTATATGCATTATAATGTTTTTTTGAGGGGTTTGACCGCAAAAGATGTATTAGTCCCCCTACTTGTTAATATTTTCCTCTAAGTTTGTATTGCTTAGGAGACTGGTTGTTTCCTTGCTTGACAGGTAACTAAAATGCATGGGCTCTAAATTGTTTGAGTGTTATTATCACTAAAAGCAACAGGAGTGGCCCTGAACACCTCTTGGAAACGAGGTCTTATAAATACATTTGTCACAATAAAAGTTTCCACAAGGTATTATTGTATAAGTGAAAGAAAAAAGGATTAATTCGAAGGGTGTTCTATAATTAATCAACTATGCTGTCACCTAATAAAATAAAATAGAAAGTCATGCGCATTTCAATATAAACCATTAGCAGGGAATGAAAAAGTTCCTCGCTGTTGTAACCGAAAGTTTCAGATCTATAAAAATATTAACATCGATAACTTCGAAAACCACTTGGAGTCTACTCTGAATGTCTGGCCTCCCTCCACTGATAAAGCTGCTGTGTTGTATACAAAGTGGCAAGACTCGGCCTGTAATAAGGCGGTCCCTATCAAAGTCTGTACATCTAGGAGATCAACACCTTCTGCTCCTTGGTACAATGAGAGTCTTAAACTCAAAAAAATAGAATGTAAACATCTTGAACGTATGTGGAGAAAAGACTACTTGCCACTCTCTAAAAAAATTTACAGAGACTGCCTTCTCCGCTACAAAAAACTGCTCATGGAAGCTAAAAAACTGTTCTATGGGGAACAGATTAATAATGCAAAATCCTCCATAAAATAATTATTTAGTACAGTTCTAAAACTTACTACCCCAGTTTCGGCCAAACCTAATGGCAACCCGGAATTTTGTGAACTCCTGGCCTCTGCCTTTCAGGATAAAGTGGACTCTATCTTTTCCTCCTTTAGTATTTCACAGGCAGAAGAGTCAATAAAAGATACTGGTGACTATCCTGCTGGTAAAGAGACACTACCTTTGATGAACCATTTTGAGAATATGAGTGTCAATGACACTATAAAGCACCTGCAGGTAATCAAATCCGGCTCTCCCCTAGACCCCTGTCCTGCACATATAGCCAAACTGGTATCGAACACCATTGGAGCTGCCCTTACCTCTGTTTTTAATAACCTATTTAAGTGCGCACTGTTCCCTAAAATTTGGAAAAAAGCCTCCATCCTTCCCCTTCTCAAAAAGGCAAACTTGGACCCCAAAGTACCAAATAATTACAGGCCCATCTCTCGACTCCCATTACCAGCTAAGTTAATTGAAAGAGAGATGAACAGCCAGCTGAGTGAGTTCATTAAAAATAATGAACTTCTTGATTCCACTCAGTTTGGTTTCCGCACCGAACACAGTACGGAGCTCGCGCTAATCAAGTCTACGGAAGAAATCAGAGAAACATTGGACCAAGGTGGTTCGGCTATCTTGATCATGTTGGATCTGTCGGCGGCCTTCGACACGGTACACCATGAGGTGTTGATCGATCGATTAAACGGGAAAGGGGTCACTGACGAGGCTCTCGCTCTTTTAAAATCCTTTCTTTCTGACAGACATCAAACTGTAGATATTGGCACAGACTGCTCTAAACCTTTTTCCTTGCCCTGTGGGGTTCCCCAGGGCTCGACGCTTAGTCCCACACTTTTTAATGTGTACGTGTCTCCTCTGGCAGCTATCATCCGTTCTTTTGGCTTCCAACCTACCTCTTATGCCGACGACACACAAATAGTGATGTCCATTCAAAAAGGCAAAGAGGATGAGGCCGGCCGGGATTGTTACAATTGTATGCAATCCATTGCCGGTTGGATGACAGCCAACTGTCTGAAGCTTAATGCTGGAAAAACTGAGGTGGTCATTCTTGGTAAACCCTCAAATCTTTGGTCACCTAGTTGGTGGCCTCAATCCCAGAGTTCACTTCCAATTCCCACGGAAAAAGCAAAAAATCTGGGAGTTGTGATAGACTCCAGACTGTCCTTTGTTGATCAAATAAGTAAGGTGGTCTCATCCTGCTTTTTTATACTCAGGATTATGAGGAAAATCAAACGTTTTCTCCCTGACGACTGCCTCAGAACAGTAGTCACAGCATTGGTTATGTCCCGCCTAGACTATTGCAATGCTTTGTACATAAATATCCATAAAAGGCAGCTTAGTCGATTACAGACAGTTCAGAATGCTGCTGCCAGACTCCTTCTGGGTATCCCTAAGTTTGTATCTATAAGAAAGGGACTTAGGGACCTTCATTGGCTACCTATGCGACAGCAGATTGAATTCAAAGCCCTTTGCATTGTTTTCAAAACCCTGGTGGGATGCGGGCCAGAGTTTGAGGAAACATCTACTCTGGTATACCCCTTCCAGGGCACTCCGTTCAATCTCAGCTAGGCAGGTACAAGTTCAACGTGTTAAAACAGCCAGTTGGGGAGGCAGAAGTTTCTTTTATTGTGCTGCTAAACTTTAGAATAATCTCCCCTTGCAGCTGAGAAAGGCTCCTGACCTCCTGGAGTTTAGGAGGGGTCTTAAAACCTGGCTTTTCTGCTAACAGCTCCCTTCACTCACCATCTCAACCTTTTAACCAGTAGGCAATGCATTTCAGCGCCAGGACACCTAACGGTAAGAGTGCGCTTTACAAGCCTCATTAACATAACATAACATTAAGGACTCTGAGGCGAGGATTATGCTGTCCTTACTTCATTTTTTTCACAGCAGCCATGTTAACCAGTAACCACAATAATAAAAAAAAAAACTTAGTTTCCTATAATCCTCAGGGAACAAACTGAAGTTAATAAAAAAAAAAAAATCAGTCCAATATCCAATCGGGGAGCGTCATGCCATATAAGCCACCTTGTCTGTTGCCCTCTTTCTTTATGCGGCTGAGCCGATTTTGGATGTTCCTCATTCTTGTTTCGAAGAATCAGTTCCTGTAATATAAAGAGCACTGGTGAACCCGGGAAACAATTCCCAATGTCAACAACAACAAGCAAAGTTTCAGCAAGTAAATGTGCCAACCATAAAAATACAGTAAAGATCATACCAAGGATTCAATACATATGCACACTTGACCAGGAATCAAGTTAGAAGTATACCATACAGCAGAAATCACCTGAAAGCACTTTACTTACGCTCATACTAGATCCTAGAACCCAGGTGGGCCATCACTTATGCAAGGGTGATTTAATCCTCGCTTTTGAGTCCTTAATAGGATTGAAACTTTCCGTTGCGAATTTTTCATTCTATGGCAGGACCCGGTAGTTCAAAGCTTGTCCACTACCAGAGCCTCAATGGAGGAGACTGGTTTGAAATCAAACCTTTTAAAGGTTGATTCAGAAGACCAGTCCGCTGCATTCAAAATATCCTTCAAGCGGGCTCCTCGAACAAAAGCTTTGGAAGCAATTGCTCCCCGAGCGGAGTCTGCACCAAACATCTTGGTGTCAGTTCCCGCTTCCTACATGAGTCACCACACCCATCTTGCTATGGTTGGTGAAGAGACTGCTCGGAAAGGGTTTCTCGAAGCAATTAAAAGTTGCTTCTCTCTGTGGGGACGAAGCTCCGCTGTCATACTCTCATATGCCTTGATACATCTGACCACGCACCATTTTGGCATCTCCGGAAAGAGAGGCTAAGAAATCACTCGAGGATTACATTGTCTGGCAACAAGTAAGGTAATTCCTTCCGGAGTGAAAAACCTTCCTGTGATGTCTAGGGCTCTAACATCAGACACCCTCCTGCAGGAGATCAGGCACAACAGAATGGCTAACTTATCTGATAACTGCTTCGGGAGAGCTATCTGTAGCTTTACCATGAGGATAGAAAATGTAAAACCTTATTCACGTCCCAGAGGACCGAGAGGACCGAGTACCTGGGTTATGGAGGCAAAGAGAGCATAATGCTGCGAAGCAATTTGCAAACCAAGGGATGCTCTCTCACTGGGGTATCTGCGATTGCTACGTGGACCGTGTTAATCGTGACTCTACACGTATTCACTGATCTATAGGCCATGCCTCGTGCTGTTAAAAAGGCCAAAAAATTCCGAATGTGTACAGTGTCCGTCCCCATGGGATCCAGACTCATTTGCAGAGAGCAACCCTCCTATTGAGACCAGGCTGAATGGTACCTCTTACCGGTGCCATCCACCCAAGCCCATGAGAGGAGGTCTGCTGCATCTCTCGATGAGCCAGGGACTTGTCATCTTGCCCTGTAATCCTTCACACCATGAGCTGAAAGTTGCAGATGGTGGAATTCTTTAATGGATTGGTGAGAAGATGAGGAGACTGATGTAGATGGGTTGAAGAAGCTCAAAGTTCCAACAGAATTGGAAACCACATTTGCGACTTCCACAGAGGTGTGATCAACACCACATCCACCTTTTGCCTGTGCACTTAGGCGATCAAGCGCATAATCATGGCGAGCAGGGGAAAGGCATAACCCTGCTCCAGTGACCAACCCTGAAGGTATGCATCGGTCGCGACTTCCTCCGGGTCTGGTCTCCAGCAGAAGTACTTGGGAAGCTGGTGGTAGAGACGGGAAGTTAACAAGCCCGATCATGAATGGACCCCAGATGGAGAACAGGGCCTGAAACATCACTGGAAGAAGTTTCCACCATCTGGAATCCCTGAGATGGTGAGAGTGCCAATCCACTCCTAGGTTGGCCGAGCCTGGGAGGTGTTCCACCATCACCGAGACATCCTTTGTTAGGTTAGAGAGATCCCTCAACTGAGTGCCTCCTAGATGGTGATGTAACGGACCACCACCATATTGTCTATTTTTAGCAGGACACACAACTACACTCTGTCCCTGATCCAACATCTGTTACTGCAAAGGAACCTGCCATCAATTCCAAGCAGTTGATGTGAAGGGATTGTTCCTCGGCGGACCACACCCCACCTGTGGCGAATTGCCCACAGCGAGCCTTGATGATCAGGTCCGGGTGGAAGCCAAAATTTGCATGCCTATTCCACGCCTCAATGTGGGATAGCCACCACCGAAGCTCTTTTGTGGCCTTCTCCTACAGAGGAATAACTGAAGTATGTGAGGCCCCGGTGAAGGTGAGATGCTTTCAGCTGTTGTAAGGCCCGATGGATAGAGAGGCCCCGGAAAATGGCCTGGATTGAAGACGACAAGAGACCTACCACTCTGGCTATCTGGCGGAGGGAGGCCCTCTGTTTCGCCAGTGTTCTCCTGACTTTGTGTCTCATTTTTCCTATCTTCCTGGAAGGAAGCCTCCGGAAGTCAGCACTGAATCTATCACAAACACTAGAAAGGTGATGGAGCACCGCAGGGATCAGAGTAGACTTCACTTGGTTTATGACAAACCCCAGGAACTGCAGGAGAGTTACTGCCATCTGAAGGTGTTGAGATAGCACCTTTGGGCATTGGTCCATCAACAGAATATCATCCAGGTGTACTATCATGTGTATACCAGACGCCCTCAAACTCTCTGACTGGTTTCAGAACCAGGCCGAAAGGTAGAGAGGTGAACTCAAATGTTTGTCCCCGTCATTGAAATTGGAGGATACGACTGTGCAGTGGAAAAATGGGCACCATGAGATAAGCATCTTTGAAGTCCAACCGGGCCGAAGCAGGTCTCGGAGGAGGTGAATACCCTCCATCTTGAAGTGGCGATAAACTAGCCACTCGTTGAATTCCCAGAGATTGATCACAGGTCCGGACTACCATCCTGCTTCTGGACCAAAAAGAGATTGCTTATAATACCTGAAGGATGGTGTTCGGAGTGACAAATTGCCCCTTTCGCCAGAAGCTCCTGAACCTCCAGCTGAATCAGCGAGGCCTCCAGCCCCGAGAAAGGGATGTGATGTTGGCTGAAAAGGTGACCCATAGAACTCTATATGGAACCCCTGTACTGTTTGTAGCACCTAGGCATTTAACGTAATCGTCCGCCAACTGTCCAAGAAGTGTGCAAGGTGACCCACCAAGCGCGTGCATGAGACAAAAGAAAAACTCACTGTGGGAATTTTCATTGGCCTCTCCTCCACGGGGTCTCTTACATTGACCTCTGTGGCACCATCGCCCTCTGGTAGGGTAGAATCCCCCAAATAGTGTTGGAGGGAGGATTTATTACAGGACAAGGAAGCTAGGGGCGGTACTCAGAGCCCCGGGAGCCACCACAGAACTGAGCAGGAGAGTTAGTCAGGGACAAAAGGGGCACCTTAATTTGAACCGGGGTGCCTAGGAATGCTTGCTCTAAAATCGAAGAAAATAGACATGTGAGACATGGAATTGGAGGCAGAATACAATGGCAGTTTAATGAGAAGATGCAACTTCAAAGAAACTGCAAGACAAAGGCATAAAATACAGAATTCAGATAATCACATGGAGCTCATCATGATACCCTCCGTATCTGCACTATTGTACTGTCAGAGAGAAAGAGAACACATTTATAAGTGCAATTGAAGAAACCGGTTACACCAAGGAGAAACGTTTCAGAGTATAAGAACTCTGTCACCTAGGAACTCTCACGTTTACTCTAGAGCAAGCATTCCTGCAATTACAATGACTACATTATGTGAATACAAAAAAGGAGAAACAAATAAAGAGAACAATGATTAAACATGACAAGACATTTCATATGGGTAAAATACAACATAATGCTAAGCAGACGCAAGAGCTTCTTTTGCTCTTGGGGAAAACTCTACGCAGTCCGTAACCCACATACAGACAGCGAGGTAGTCCGCTTGATGTTTGTGAGTGCTCCCTATTTATACTGTTTTTGGGGTTCTTTGCACGCAACTTCTACCTACGTAAGTTACCCAAAAAAGCTATGTCTGCAATAGTTACCAGACATCTGCGGTGGCCACTTCCTTAAAACTGCAATAGTTTCCAGACATCTGCGGTGGCCACTTCCTTAAAAGCATGTACCAGTCCAGGAAGCCGCCTACTGTATGTCGAAAGAATAGGGGGATGTTGAACTCATACAGTGAACTGAGCACTCGGGTAGGGTGGGGGCTACTGGTTTGGAGCAGAGTGCCTTGCAGAAAGAGAAGCTGAATATAATTTGGGTCAGACCTGCCATCAGCCTGCTATACAGCAAAATGGCAGACCTATGGTCAATTTAACAAAGAAGGGCCTACACAGGGGTTTTATGCTGGCTGAGTGGTAATTGTCATATAGTAACACAGGACCCGCTGGTCAATTTAATACGGCCTACAAATTAGGCTGGCAGGGCAAGGACAAGGGTCTCATAATTCAGGTGTGGCCAGAACGGGCCAGGGGCCCCCTATGATACAAAACCTACCCTCTCTCATTCCCCCCTCTTGTTCATAATATGAACAAACTCCTGACAGCATACCTATCAGGTCTTTGAGGTATTTTGTAATTGTAGACGCATTTAGGGTGGTCCCATTGTTACTTCTACAACTTCTATACGTGCCAAGATATTCACATTCCCTGTTCCATGCTTGTTCTCCCTTTGCTAATTATGCAGTTCTCAGGAGGTGCAACTGCTACGTACTCGGTATTTATGTCTACAGAAGAGGATACTGCACATTAGGACAAACAGGTATGACATTGTAAAACATGCTCTGCCAACCGTCCCCTTGTCCCGTCTTCATCAATGGTAACTCATTCAATGTGGTACAAAAGTCATTATAATAGCAGAAAAGTGGGATCAATGCTGCTAGTGGCACCCATGATCATTTTCTCGAATTGTTCTGAAAGTCTTGAGCAAGTCTTGAGGCATTGTTCCAATCGTTGGTACGTGTGGCTAGTGTGACTAGTTGGAAGAATGTCTTATCTTCTGCTGCGTCTGTACTACGTTCCAAAAGAGTCTGCTGAATAATGATGTAGAGCCTCAGAGATGATACCTTTAAACAGAAAAAGTAACCGTTGGTGCCCGTCTTCAAGTAATTTGAGAGGTTTGCAAGCACTTCTTATTACTTGGGCACATTCGATATGAAGAAACAAAGTGAAGAAAAGGTAAAGATGTCTCGTTGTCACAACTTGTAGACTGAGGGGTTGGGGCGTCGATGTTTCCAGACGTTCTTTAGGTGACGTATCCTAGGGGCCCGCTTACACACGCGTCCTTTCTCCTCTGTGTAGCACGTGCAGCCCTTCAGGATGAACTTGGGATATCATTCCCACTCGGTAGTTTCTGTGGAACACATGTAGCTTCTGTATGGCTCCTTGCCCCTTTCACAACCCCTCAATCACATGTGAGATGAACGCCGGTCCATTTTCAGAACCCAAAAGCATAGGTTCTCGAAAGCGCGGTATGAACTCTTTCAGAAGGCATTTGGCAATAGTTTGTGGATTGCTGTTCTCGAATTGGCATGCCTTAGTCCATTTGCTGATCATGCACACAATAACCAACACGTACTTGTAGTTTTAGTAGGGGATATGTTGATGAAGTCCATTTCATGTGGGGAAATGAAGTGTCCTGAGGCAGTGGAAATACAGCTTTAGGAAAACAGTCTGGTCCTCCTATCACATCGTACAAGTATTGAACCATGAAAAAAGACAGGCCATGGGGGCAAGCATTATGGTTGGTAAACATCCCTTTCCATTTGGGCCATATTCATATTTAAACATTGTACTACAGCTTGACCCAACAGAAAACCCAGATGAAAACCTCTGTCACAGTAACACCTTTAGTAATCAAAACACTCATAGTTGTCAAATTGTGCCCAGGGATGTGTAATTCCTATAGCCCCACGCCCAGGACACATCGGTTTGAGGTCCTTTGGCTGTCAGTTTACAGTACCAAACTAAGGATCTGTGAAAGGCACAGTTTGCAAAAAGGACAATATCTGTGTCCATGTGCTAATGCTGAATATTCATTGATGCAAAGGCTTCATTATCAGGGTGAGCGCTCCTAGTAACTGTTGTAAGCTCAGACTGCACTACTGACAGTCGTTATAGTATGAAAATGTGTACACACTTCTTAGGAATGTGAGACTATGTATACTGCTCTCAGAATGCTTGAAAGCAAACCGATAATTCTTTGCTTTTAAAATAAAAAGTTCACAAAATGAATGCAAAACATTTAGCTAAATTACTGGAATAAGGTAGGTACCATTTCTTTGCAACATAAAAATAAACAAGCATTGGTAAAGCCAATGAAATTGTTGTTCAGCCTTTTGGCTTTGTCAATGCACAACTTGTCTTGCCAATATTTTCATGAAACCTCATTGGTGTGGGTGTTGCTGGGCCCTCATCTTTATAACAAACATTGGCAAAAGCAGAAACTGTTTTGGCCTCAAAAATCACACATTGCACAGTAGTTCCTGGCACTGGATAAAACAACTGTGTGTGAATGTGCTCCTTGGGAAAGAACAGAATGAAGTCACTCACAGTGAAGCTAGCCAAGAGAGGGAGGGAGAGACAACATTTTACTAAACATGAAAGGTCATTGTTAACGCCAGACCTACTTAGGGGCAAAATCATGAAATAAAGTGCACCCATGTCCTTGAATTAATTGCAGATATACACCTGTTGTAAATTCATAAGACTACAGAAACCTATTGTCAAACACCCCGAAACATCGCACCTATATATTAAAACACACATCAAATCTGCACACATTGTTTCCTTGAAACATTACGCAATTACGAAGCACATAATTACAAATGATCAATACCTAAACACAATATAAACACAACATTACTACTTTTCTTTACTCCTATCCTCTGTGTCCCTGGCAAATGTACTGCATCTGAGAATGCATTATAGCACATTCACCTTACACGGTAATCTATTCTTCCCATATTCTTGTGAAGATGGCGATGTTCCTGTTGTGGCTGATCACCTGTCCTCTTCTTCTTTGGACTCAGGGATGATGGGGCGGACCCTTCTCCTTCTGCCTGAATACCTTAGTAGAAAGAAACTTCGCAGCGGGTGTTAATTTATACAAAAACATGCTTCTTACATAATTTCAATGCCACTTTGATGCTCAGTTGATGTGACCTATACATATATTAATTGATCAGGGAGAAGTATATGGGGCGTTAAGTTGTTGTCAGAACGTTGTAATATTTGTGATTGAAAACAGAGTGATCCATGGGCAATAAACCACTTTTGCTTTCTCTCAATTTATTCCCTTTAAACAGTCCATTTAGGCATTGCTGAAAGCTGTTGCTGCTTTTATATCAAAATGGTCACATGGTCTAGCTGTCAGCCAAACGTATAGGAAAAAGTGGTAGGCTTGAGCCTGTGGTAAATTTCCCTATTTGTATTCTATTTCTAACCAGACACGAGGTGATGAAAACAAAAACATTGAGCCCATGTAAGCAAACATCCCAAAGACAGAAAATGCAATACACTTCTTGGAGACACAGAGAAAAATCTAATAATAATAACCTCTAATCATTCATTAACCAAGAAAGAAGAACCCAAACAGAAGATAGAAACTTTTAAGGGAGATAAAAACTTGTGGTGGTCGAACTGCAAAATATATGCAACCACCTCTAAAATCAGCAACTCCAATTGTAGAATATTGCAATACTGAGCATTGCTTACTCTATGCATCTACTTTACATCTGCACGTATTATTTATTCTTTTGTATTTTCCTAGTACTGGAGCATCCTACGAATCTCTGGTTGTCTCATATCTTGAAGGCTGCACACAGCTGTGCATATCCGAAAACATATTCCTCACTTCCTCTCACCCATCTGTATATAGACACATACATATTCCTTCACTGAACTTCTCCACGTGAAACCAGAAAACACTGTATTCAATCTCGGCTTCACCCGTTACCAAATTGTGTCATTCTAGGCAACTAGTCCTTCTTCACTTCCACAAACACAAATACACATACATTTTTCTTTCTACAAAATCCTATGTTCACTACCAAACACAGGAAGCACCTTTCCTGCCTGGCTCAACGCCCAGAATCTGTGGTCGGCCAGGACTGCTACTTCTGAAGGCAGCCTCAAAAATCCGTTAACCCTTCAACACCATGTGACATCCAGACACATGTTGTATTTAATTGTATTTAAAATATAGCTTATTTTAAAATAATATGGCTTTTTTTGTAAAGCGCACGTTTACTCAGAATGGTATTGTGGCGCAAAATAGCAAATCTTTACTGTTCCCCTAACTCAATGGTACTAATTTTATCCAACTTGGAAAGATGAAAGGCTGAGGAGATCTGGCAGCACTTGACGTGTGCCCGTGAAGTCAAACCATGGGTATGTCTAGCGTGCATTCCACTCCATCATTTTATCTCTAAAGTGACACTAACTTTCTTGGCCATGAAACACAATTTCAGGATTCTTCCCTATTAACTAACCCCAACTGTGTGCTCTTTGTGGCAGCACTTACTGGATCTGCCCTAGCATGATGGGCTACTGCTTGTGCCTGCTTCACTTGCTGCTGAATTTGGAACGCAGGTAGGAGTAAATAATTCTGTACTTGGTTGCTCAGTACTACAACATTTGGTGTACTCTTCAGTGTGAATTACAATAGGCCATCCAAATAGAGAGATATTAATAGTATTTTAAACTGAAAGTGTCTCGTTTTCTGCCAGGAAACTATATTACCTATATTGATGGCTTTTTTTAGTCCCTTTCATATTGTGGACCACGACCCAAAAACATCAAGAGGAACAGCTCCATTTAACCTGGTATTACAACTTCCATCATTGTGCTCTGGGCGGTAAGGGACGGCAGTCCTTGACCTCATCTTATTATGTCATTCCTTCTTTTGTGTTACTGGCCTATCATTTGACGCTGGGCCAAGTCTAGGGTGTAAAGCAACCAGAAAATGCAAAAAGGTGCTGTGCGTTGTGGCAAAAAGTGCATGCAAAAACCTTTCTCCCCTTCCTACTACCACTTTACTGAATATTCAAGTGGAAGGAACCTGTACTATGGGTGCAAACACACCAGAAAGGTGAGATGAGAAGCCTGAGGTGTCACTGTCAGAGAACAGAATGTACTTAATGTAGAGTGTTATGAGTTAAAATAGTGGAGCCCATTTAAAACTGTGCACAGAAAGACGTAATTTAAGAGTCGTGAAGGCAGCTACTTGGAAGCTAGACACAGTATTCACTGGTAGCACCGCGCACCAGTTGCGTGGTCTCTAATTGAACCTGTCTCAGTTAAAGTGGGTGTGCTTGGCACGTACCCAGATGTTCCTGCTTATCACTTCTTGCCGTAGTGCACAAGAGACGTACACCTACATATAACATCTCCTGTGGTACCACTGTAAGAGAAAGAGATGAGGAGGGCCCATAGGCAAAATAAGAGAAAGTATTTCTCTTCTAAAAACAAAGGTCTTACGTTGAAGTGCCACCTTTATTTATCAAATCATTAACCCAGCAGAGAATATATTCATCAGTTTGTTAACTCCTGAAAGGCTATTCAAAACTACAATTGTAATTCACCAAAAATAGTAACACAAAAATAGATGTTTATGACGCTCAATTATCTAGAAGGCAAACCCTTAAATGAGAAAAGTAATCGTGCAAGGATTTAAAATTTCAATATACATTTAAATGCAATGAAAGGGTGAAATTTCATGGTCCTGGGGCACTGCACCAAGGGAGCTTAATTTGTGGGGGGTGCTTCTGCAAAAATATGACAAAATAAACAAGTTAACGATAGGGAAAAGCAGCTGTCTGATTTATATGAAAGAAGAACCCCTTTTATTAAAAGAAAATTCAATATATAGAGCCTGGAAGTCTTAGTAAAGTCTTGACATTTAAAGACACATTTCTGGAGTGAAGAACAAACTCATGTAATGCAAATATATTTTAAATCAATGAAAATACTTTCAAAATGCAACATACACTTTACTTCAATGCTAGGAATGCACATGTCAAGTTAGGAGGGACAACCATTAGTGCTTTGCAATAATGTTTCACAATAAGGGCTATGCAGAGGAAAGAGAAAAAGACCATTTCAAAGCACAATAAGAAATCCGAGCTTCAGCCAAAGATGCTCAAATAGAGGGCTGAAGGGGTCACTGCAGCAGGGTAGTCCGTTGAATGGATTAAGGAGCAGATCTTTATACTCTTTTAATGACGCACAGTTGACCACAAAAGGACAACATTATCAGGTGCCTCTGACCTATAGGACATGACGTACTTGTGGTCACTTCTGAGAAAAAGGCCTATAAGCCAGGTAAGCGAGGGGAGAGACGCTAAATTGCGAATCGAGAGAAGGTGACAGACATGATATCTATTCAAATACACCGCACGTAGCTGAAAAAGGAGAACAACAGAGGACTCCCATTACAAATATGGAGAGAGAAGTCAAAAAGGCGTTGGCTAGTGCCAGACCTAAGGTAGAAAACCACAATGCAACGTGAGGAAGGAAGAAAAGTAGCTCCGCTTTTGGAAACTCGCAGTTGCAAAAAGAAGACACTGTTAAACGTTCAAACAATACAATTTACTCCAAATAAGTAATCAAAATTCAAAACGAATGTGAGCTGCCAGATGCAGTCCCATAAACATGTATCTGTGGCTCACAGTGAGACACCAGACACAACCTCCTGTCACCACGTACATCCCTCAAAGTATAAATGTGAGGAAATAGTCAAACAATTTGAGATATGTTGTTGTGCACTACGTGGTCAGTTATCTGAAAATGATTTGTGCTAATTAAATGTGGTGCTGAGCCATATGGGTCAGACAAGGGGCTAGGGGGTGGCAAGGGGTAACTACATAATACTATTTATTCATAATACTATTTATTCAAAAAAGGCAACAGCTCTAATATATAAAAACAGTTACAATCCTAGTTATTATTGGTCCTAATTAATGTGAATAGCACTGGAAATGGGTGCTGGCTTTTCTTTTTCTTTTATTTATTTATTTTCATTCTTAGAAATATCTGCTGTGCTGATGGGGGTGGGGGGTATTCCTGTATGTCGAATATGCACACAGGAAAGAAGGCAGCACTAAACAATATACCTGTAACAATTGTGGCGCTCAAAACTTTAAATCACAGAATCTCTGGAGTTATCAGTGGCAGATCAATACATGTGGAAGTGCAAAAAGCACATCTAAAACCCTCCCTAGTTCTTGAATCTCACTAATGAAACCAGTCCTCTGCATTTGGCAGTGATCTTCTGTTACAATAATAACCCTACCTAGCAGGTCTTATCCTAATAAAACGATACAGACCAGTCAACATCAATTCAACATGACCATCATGTTCTTATACATTCAATATAGATCTGCATATCATAAAACATATCATCAAATCTGCATATCATAAAACATATCATCAAAAAATACAAATAACAAAATAACTGTGCACGTAAATAATATGGCCTTACTAAAAGCAGTTACTGTGCCAACCAGTGACCCTTACTGTAGTGCCCATATAAGCACCAACCACAATAAAGTGCTACTATCACACTTAATAAACCTCTGTATGCATCATTAAACAATATCCGAAATCATACAATCCTGAAAGTCTACGTGTGTTTCAAGAAAGAAGCAAGTCGGGCACGTTTAGAGGGTTTCTATTTTCAAACAATGACTACATACTTTGCCCACTGAAGGACAAAAAAACACGTGCTCCTTATTACAATGGTGCACACACAAAAGGGAAACTGACACACAAATACCCAAAAACACTTAAACATAATATCCAAAAAAAAAAAACCATCCCGGGGAACCTCTTAAAATCCTCATAAATCAGGCGATATCCGTTATCCAGTAGCTAAGTGGACCGACAATATCCAACCTCTTTCCTACCTTGTATTGATGTAGGAGAGCCTCCACTGTATCCACTCAGTGGAGCACTTTTCTATTGCTGAAAGAATACGATAGTAAATCGAATCTCTCCTTCTCTTCTACCAGGCCGACCCGTAGCCCCCTGATAAAGAGGCGCTCTCTGTTTCACTATATACAGAGAGACCCAACAGCAAGCTACACCAAAAAGAATAGCATTGAAAAGACTGCAGACATAAACAGCCTCTCCTTATCCCTTATTCTTTTTACTTTTTTATTGTCTTTCTTCTATGCCTGTTTTCCTACAAAAACAATGTAAAAATGTAAAATGTAAAAATGTAATAATAAAAAAGAGCTAAATAAGCCCGTGAAAGGCGCAAGGCGCAGCCTTCTCCTCCGGGCACTCAAGACAAAAACAATAGCACACACATCTATATATAACAAAAGGAAACAATAAACCAACAACTTCCTGACCGTACTGTCCAGCTCAGAACTCCATGTCGCACACACAAGCCTCCCCAGTTAAAAATGTCCTTAGCGAGGCCAACCAGACAGGAGACAGGAAAGAACTGAGAGCCGAGAAAAACACAGAAGCCTCACAAGCGCTCCTTTCATAAACCGTTACCAAAGCGTCACCTCACGTCAGGTAGTTATAATACTCACCCGAGTGCTTGTACTCAAAGGCTTCGGCCAGAAAGGAGTCACGAGTGCTCAGTCTGCGTCCCCTCGAACCCAGCCGTTACTGCCCCCGTCTGCAGGCACTGCTACTCCGAGTCACGGCACCAAAAATGTTGGAGGGAGGATTTATTACAGGACAAGGAAGCTAGGGGCGGTACTCAGAGCCCCGGGAGCCACCACAGAACTGAGCAGGAGAGTTAGTCAGGGACAAAAGGGGCACCTTAATTTGAACCGGGGTGCCTAGGAATGCTTGCTCTAAAATCGAAGAAAATAGACATGTGAGACATGGAATTGGAGGCAGAATACAATGGCAGTTTAATGAGAAGATGCAACTTCAAAGAAACTGCAAGACAAAGGCATAAAATACAGAATTCAGATAATCACATGGAGCTCATCATGATACCCTCCGTATCTGCACTATTGTACTGTCAGAGAGAAAGAGAACACATTTATAAGTGCAATTGAAGAAACCGGTTACACCAAGGAGAAACGTTTCAGAGTATAAGAACTCTGTCACCTAGGAACTCTCACGTTTACTCTAGAGCAAGCATTCCTGCAATTACAATGACTACATTATGTGAATACAAAAAAGGAGAAACAAATAAAGAGAACAATGATTAAACATGACAAGACATTTCATATGGGTAAAATACAACATAATGCTAAGCAGACGCAAGAGCTTCTTTTGCTCTTGGGGAAAACTCTACGCAGTCCGTAACCCACATACAGACAGCGAGGTAGTCCGCTTGATGTTTGTGAGTGCTCCCTATTTATACTGTTTTTGGGGTTCTTTGCACGCAACTTCTACCTACGTAAGTTACCCAAAAAAGCTATGTCTGCAATAGTTACCAGACATCTGCGGTGGCCACTTCCTTAAAACTGCAATAGTTTCCAGACATCTGCGGTGGCCACTTCCTTAAAAGCATGTACCAGTCCAGGAAGCCGCCTACTGTATGTCGAAAGAATAGGTGGATGTTGAACTCATACAGTGAACTGAGCACTCGGGTAGGGTGGGGGCTACTGGTTTGGAGCAGAGTGCCTTGCAGAAAGAGAAGCTGAATATAATTTGGGTCAGACCTGCCATCAGCCTGCTATACAGCAAAATGGCAGACCTATGGTCAATTTAACAAAGAAGGGCCTACACAGGGGTTTTATGCTGGCTGAGTGGTAATTGTCATATAGTAACACAGGACCCGCTGGTCAATTTAATACGGCCTACAAATTAGGCTGGCAGGGCAAGGACAAGGGTCTCATAATTCAGGTGTGGCCAGAACGGGCCAGGGGCCCCCTATGATACAAAACCTACCCTCTCTCAATAGAAAGTAGTCTTGCCATAGTCCTCGCTGGGAAGCTTGACCTCTGCCTGAGGCGGAGTATTGGGAACAGCCAGCCAAGTGCCCCCTACCACGGACGGCCCCAGAGAAAACAAGTGCATTAAATATACATTTGACTGTCAAACGGGCCTTGTCGAGAGAGTTGAAAGTGGAAACGAACTTGCCGAGCTCTTTGACGAACTGGTCACCATCGAGCCCCGCTTGAGCCAGTTGGCCCACCTCTAAGGTAGCTAACGCTTTGAGATTGGGGTCAATTTTTATCAATAAAGACCTACGCCTCTTGATGGAAATAGCGCAGTTAGCATTCCCCAGAAATATGATGGCCTGTTGGGTCCAGCTGAAAGCACATCAGGGGGGATAAGAGCCCTGGAGGTCTTGGCATCTTCCGCTATGTGAAAGATCTACAGGAGTGGGCCAGTGACGTTTGGAGTTTGACCTGGTGCGACTGCCAGGAGTGGTCGATGCCCTTCTTAGGTTCCTTGATATATTTGTCCAGAAAGGTGGCCAGGCGTGCATCTATGTAAGACGTAGGGGCCACCTTACCGTCCGAAGACTGACGTGGACCTTCCGTCCTAAGGCTGTTACGGACCTCCAGATCCAAAGGCTTCCGTAGTCTGCAGACCACATACTTGGCCACCTTATCATATGAAGTCCACTCCGAGGAGTGGGGGTGGCATCAGGTCGGCGGGGTCCAGAATTTCTGAGTGGTATTCCGTAGGAAATTCACTAGTGAATTGTGACCCAGAATGGGGTTGAGAAGGAGGCCTCCAGGATCTACCCTGCTCAGAGTAACCTTCTGACCCAGTATGGGATCGTCTGAGGCAGGAGGAGGGTAGAATGAGGGACAACTTCACTGGGGGTGCAAAATCGGGGACATTGGACAGTTGAAGGGGTGGGGCAGTATTAGCGCCTAAAAGCGCCTTCTTTAGCCTGACTTTTGCGCAGGTTCTCAAAAGCCTGCTCTGGAGGTTCTGGGGCCAAAGGCCCTGCAAGTTCTTCACTCGGAGCAAGGTATGTAGGACCCTTTCGCCATCTCAATGATTCTCTTCTCCTGAGGGGATATCACGTCTGAGACATCCACCGCATCACAGAAATCATCTGTGGCCGGAAAGTTTTACATGCCTTCCTCCTCCTCAAAATACTCTCTATATTCCTCCATACTCCTGCAGTTACAGGTAGGTGCAGGTAGATGGGTAGAGGTAGGTTGAAGAGTATTGTAGTGGCCACCTACCAGGTAAGAGGGATTAATGAGAAGGGGAGGGGACCCCTAGAGATAGTCATCTGCCTGCATTCAAACCTGAAGTCGGGGCTAATAATGTTCATATAGAACCAACAGGCACCAGACTGAAAACATCTATAAATGGTAATATGTAGCTGTATATAGGCTCCATGAGGGATTGGGAGCCTCACTAGGCCCCACAGTATAGGGCTAGGCAGACAAATGCCCAGAAAGAGTCAAAACGGGCTTGACAAGGAATACTATTCACCTGGGCAGTCTGCCTCAATAACAGGAGTCCACGCTCCTGGGTGGTCTTACCCTGCCAGGTGTTCAAGCTCCAGGCAGCAGGGGCAGAATAATTGTCAAGCATGCCGTGGGCGAAGGCGCTCGGCGAAATGGGGAACTGAAGCACGCTCTGCTGCAGCAGTCTGGGAAAGGAAGGCATCGCGTTGCGACACAGAACAGTGGGCGCGCTCAAGCGGCGTGCAGTCCGCCGCGCACTGAGGCCCCCCTGCAACCCTCTGCCAAGGGTAATCACAACGAACACGTACAAGAGCGCCCTTCGAAGGAGGTCGCGGGGTTCCTGCAGCCGCTTTCAACTGTGGTTCAAACACCTCCATGGAAGGAAAACCTAAACACATCAAACCACAATCATGAAAGAAAACAAAATGAACTGGCGTCCGTCACTTAACTGGCACAGCTGCGAGCAGCAAAGAAAGAGGGCAACGGACAAAGCGGCTTTTACGGCATGACACTCCCTGATTGGATATTGGACTGATTTTTTTTTTTTTATGAACTTCAGTTTCTTACCTGGGGGTATGGGAAATGAAGTTTATTATTGTTGTTACTGGTTCACATGGCTGCTGTGGAATGAAACGAAGAAAGGACAGCATAATCCTCGCCTCCGGGTCTTGCCATAGAATTCGGATGTATGCAGAAACATACACGCTTGAACACGAACATGCTCAGTGCAAAAATAGGTGAACACATGGTGCCTAAGTTTATTATCCAAAAGTGTGTGACGGACAACTGCGTCAGACTAAGTAATTTGCAAAGTATAAAGGCAGCAATGTCAATTAATTAAAATAAATACTGAGCAAAAAATTATAATTTGGTGTCTGAATAGTCAAAGTTTTTCTATCCCCTTAAAGAATGGTGCGTCATCATCATCACCACGACATACTGGTTGTATCCTGAGATCATACATTTCTATAGCTGCAAAACTCCGCACTGAAGGAGGAATGGAAATTGATTCCCCGAGTCTTTTTATTGGCTTTAAAGAACTGCTAAGCTGGCTCCAGGTATAAAAGCCAGACAGTTGTAGTTTATTCCTCAAATTATGATTGTGGCGCTCCTCTGTCAGGAGGATTCTTGCAAGGCTGGCATTCAACTGTAAACCATAATTTGACTTTGGTTATTCGCTTTCTTTCTTCTTACACTTATTTTATTGTTTCTAGACAGTAAAGAACAGCCAGTCAAGAGTACAATAACAATACTTTGCTTTTGACACATTAGAGATTCTTCATTTTTCGGAGATTTAACAATTACCCACTTCCCTCTCCAGAGCCTCCAACAGGTCATTTTCCAAGTCACAAATAGCTATCCACCTTAAGGCTCAGAAGGATGCCTAGCTCTGACCCTTAGCTTTCCCATTTTATGTTTCCTTCATGCGATCGTCCAAAAAATGAAGGGGTTGCAGAGAACTGGTGCATTATCAAAGTTTGTGGGCTGACATTTAGGTACGTTTGCGAAACTGTCTTCCCCCTCCCTGTATGTTCCTTGTTAACTATCCTGTTGCTTGTACCAAAAACAGCCTTTCTGCTACGGTATGAATCGTTGGTGGTGGGGGGGGGGGGTGTTATTCATCCATAAAACGGCAATTCTTTGTTTTTTCAGACAATGGCTTCAATAAAATTCAATAATTATTTGTTATCTCCAGCGGAGAAGTTGGCTTTAGTCCTAGGATTATTGTTGCTGGATCACAAGGTACAGCGTGTCTCAGGGTATTCCTAATATAAGTCAGCATTTCCTTCACAAAGATGTTGATCCCAAGGAATGATCACCAAATATACAATTTGTCCCCCTGCATCCCATAACTTCTCCAACATTTTCTCTTTGTATTGGGATACAAGTTTCTCATATTTTTGAGGGTATATACCAGTAGATCATCCATTCATACAGTGTTTCCCTGTTCTGAACACTGCAGACCATTTTGGCGAAATCTTCATATGTCTGTCATCTAGATATTACAATGCTGGTATCCAGTAGGTGTTCCCATCTGTTTAAGTCTGGACACCCTTTTCTCCACCTATGTCTGACAATTGTGAGTATATGTTCAATTTCAACCTTTTTGTGGATGCAACTGTAGGAAAGTCGGCTCTGCTTTCCTGGTTACCCCCACATTTTGCTTGGTGTCAGAATGTTCTTGACTTAGTGTGACTGGTGTCCTGCTTTCTCCCTAAATTGACCATGGTAAGTACATTTGTACATCCACAATTGGCTTCCGGTGTACCCTTATAAGTCCCCAGTATATGGTGCTAAGGTACCCAGGGCATAGGTACACCAGGGTCTCCCAAGGGCTGCAGCATGTATTGTGCCACCCATGGAAGTCCACTTAAACTGTGACTACAGGCCTGCCATTGCAGCCTGTGTGAGTTGGTGCTTGCACCTCTCACAACAGATGTACGGGCTCTTCAGTCCTGAGGGCAGGATGCTTTGTTATAAGTGTGAGAGTGCCCCTGCATGAGCAGGACACCCCTACAAACTCCGGAGTCGATTCTCCAGGCTTTGTAAGTGCGGTTAGTCGTTTTAATACATATAGTGGATATCAGTCATTATGAGATGTCTAACTATATAGTGGCTGCACCGAACAGGTCATGTTTAGTATCAAACATGTTGGAATTATACCTGATTCTAGTGTTGGAATTATAATCCCATGTACTGGGGGCTCCCTTGGGTTACCCCCCATAGTCCCAGTAACAGCCTTTCAGGGTCTGACAGCAATCTTGTGCTGTTGCTGACCAAAGACACAATCCTGCCCCCCTGATGCTGAGCCAAGTCTCGAGCAGGGGAAGGTAGAACAATAGGATTGCTGTCGCAGGGAGGTGTGACCACCTCACAGACAGGACTTGGTGTATTGGGCTCGGGTGGGGGTGCTTTCCAGCACCACCAGACTGTTTTGAAGGGCCCATTTGGTGTCCTCCTTGCATACTCCAGTTTGAACCAGTTCATGGTGCCCTTGGCTCCCGCTCTGGTATGAAACTGGACAAAGGACATGGGAATATCCTCCTCTCTGTTCAGCCCCTCCTCTGGGAGGAACCCCTGAGTTACAATCCTTTCTGTGGGTTGGTCCTTAGATATATTGTGGAGCAGGACTAAAGCCTGAAAGCACATCACTCTTCGACCGTGTGGACACTTGGACTTCGTTGGACTTCGCCTGGAACGGTGAGTGCCCCAAGGAAGTCTCCTGCTGCTCTTGGTCTCTCTGTTCTGTAAGTATTCTTTGTCATCTGTGTCTGTGCTTCCTCCAGGGTCTTCAACAGAACTGTAGGCATCAAGGACACCCACAAGTAATCTTCTTTGGAGTGAAGGAGTCATTCCCCTGCATTTGCAGGCATAGCAATTAAGCTGACCGGTCTGCTGCTCCTGACGTCCTACAGACTTCCCGCGGCCCAGCAACACAGGTGGTGGTTCCGCAACTCCCTTGAGGCCTGACCTGTCCTCTGCAATTTTGAGGCCAGTATCCATCGTCGGAACCGTTAGGAACAAACCCCTGTGCACCGCGTTGACATGCCGTTGCCAAGGCTTGTTGGCTCTGCACTCCAGAGATCCTCGGGCTACAAGAGGCTCCAGCCTCCAGCATCTCTCCCCTCCTAAGCTCAGCGTCCTCACTGCATCTTCTGCACCGTGGGCCTTAGTTCTTGGTGAGCTTCTCCAGGTCCTCTTCTGACTCCTGTGCCTTCGTCTTGTGGGTCTTCCTAAGGATCTTCTACTACTTCAGTGGAAACCCCTGTTTGCTTGCATCCTGTTCTGACGCTCCTGTTGTTGGTGAGTCCATTGGACCTTGCTGGCCCCAGCGTTGCTCCTTCTTTGTTCTCTGTCAGTTGCAGCTACCAAGGCTTGTTGGTGCTCCCACCGGCCATCTAGTCACCGACCTCTGATGTGGGACAGCTCGTGCTCATCCCCTGGTCTTTTGAGGTGTTGCCTGGTCCTCCCAGTTGCAGCAACAAAGTCACCGTCGACTCTTTTTAACCTTCCGACATCGGTGGGCATTATTTGTTCGTGTCTCCTGGTCACTCCAGAGTGGCATAAACTCTCTCATCTGCGTGCAAGTGCTTCACTTCCAGAATCCACCTTTGGATTCCATCGGACTTCTTCTCCAGTGACACTTTCTTCCTAGTTTACCATTATTGTCTAACGAGATTTCTGACGTCTCATCACCCCTAAGCGCCTTGCTTCCCTGGTGTAGGCAACCGGGTTCCCTGTGTATCCACGGGTGGGGTGGCTCCCCAACCTTCCGTACTCCAAGGGAACTCTTCGGGGTTCTTGGGGAAGGGTCCTTCTTCTGCAAAACTGCAACTGCGACTTCTCCTTTGACTTCCATTGGTCACGCCGCTGTGTTTCCACTCTGCACACTGCCTTCGTGGGGTTCCTCGGTACTTACCTTGGGTGGTTCCTTCGTTCCCCAACTTCTCTGGATCTTCTGGTCAAGTCCCATCCTCCTCTGCAGTTCGCATTACACTTTTTTATTATATGGTTTGGCTTCCCCTCCCCCGGAAACCACTGTATTTTGTGCTTCTTACCTTATTGCGTTTGAAGTATTTTGGTGTATTGTGTAGAAATCTCCAGGTAGGAGAGATACCAATGTGTTCGTGTTTTGTAATAAAAAGTAGCATTTTATATACACACTGTGTGGTTCTTTTGCATGTAACTTACAGTCTATGATTAAATGGGTGAAATAAGCTGTTTAACACTCCTTCCAGACAAGCTTGAAGGCTGCTTTCTACAGCTACCACTTTGAGAGCTTTCAATGGTTATCAAAGACAACTAAAATCTCCACAAGCGTTGCCTGGATTAGTGCAAGGTGCATCACTTAAATAAGTGTACACCATATACTAAACCAGCCTCCTACAGCGACTATTAATATAATTTGTTTCAATTAAAGACTGCATCCCTGGCCCCAATCTTAGCCTGTTCAAGGTACGGTGTAAGAAAGCTTGATCTGCTCTATCAATCTCCTGATCAGCATCCAAAGACAGTATGACCGTGAAGAGTATCCTTGTTTAGGACTTCTCTAACAGATGTAATCCTGAGCAAATAGCATCTAAGGTTTGTATAGGGGCAGGGTGAATGAGGAATAGTAAATATGCCTCTAACTGGGTGGCTAGAATTTTCATATATATTTTGCAATCGGTGTTGAACAAAGATTTCGGCCTATATGAAGCACAGCCCTCTGCCGAGCAACTAGCTGAGTGCAGTAAGATTATATTTGCTTGCACAATTAAGGGATTACATTTTTGTCTCTAAAATTGAATGAAATGGTTTTGTCAGTTTGGATGGCATGGTCGTCCAGAAGGGCTTATAGAAGCTTGAGCCTAGAGATTTATTTGGTTTAAGATCTTTTATCACAGTTGGCACCTCTTCTTCAGATATAGGTGCCTCTATTTAGTCTTTACCAGACTGTAAATGGAGATTGTGGACAAAGTTTTTGATCTTTTCTTTTCTCCAGTTTCTCTCTGCATCTTTGTGCTTCTGGGGTCTACTATGTTGGGAATCCTGGTTTTGGCTGATGCAATTCTTAACCTCCTGGTTAGATAAAAGCTTGTCCAACTTGCCAGCTTTCTCATAGAATCTCTGATTTAATCACCCATTCAGTGACGCTACTTCCCTGTCCAAAGGGATCCGCTTCCATATGCTTTGTTTCATCCTCTTTAAGGTCAGTTTCTAGTTTTGCTTTCATTAAGCCCCAGTTGTGGCTCTTCTCTGCTTTTGCAGCTGTAATTTATTGTCTGACTGCCTTGAAGACATCCCAGAGTTTACACTGAAACACCTCCCCATTCTCATTAAATTCAAAACATTCTTTAATCCCGTCTCTTAGATCTTGTGCATTAGTCCTATCATTCAGCAGGCCTGTGATAAATGTCCACATGCCTTTCTGTATGGCACAATTGCCGAGATCTAAATCCCTTTTTACCTTTGAGTGATCTTGTTCCTCAAATATGAATATATCTTGAAGAAAATTAAACACAGGCATTTGGCAAAACAGGAACGGTTGGTTTAATTAAACGCAACGTCCGGGAGAACCGGCAACAGAGTTAGGGACTGAAGACTGTCTCAAAGCACATTGATTTTGGCCGTCATTTTATATATTACATGAAGCATCATAAAACGATAGTACACTCCTTTGGAGACAGAAATCTGGGCTTAGAAACCGGCGATACATCTGGTTGTTTGTTAAGATGAAGATGTGCAGTGGGTCTCGACCTTGCTTGGACACAATGCAGGGCCAGTGGGTTCATTTCCAGATGTCTGTCATGGGGAGCATGTGATAACTGAGTGTAGTGTGGATGATGTGTTCTGATTGGCTGTGTGTTCCTAACTTAGTGTAGCATCTGACTTTATGGTGTTTTTGGGAGAGTGTGCTCCTCCAGCCAAATGTGTTTCATTGGGGCCAATCTCCTGAAACCATTGTGGTGTTGCTGTCTATCTGTGGGATTGAACTGGATTTTCCTGTTTGTGCACTTGTCTAAGGGTTACCTGTGTTCTGTCAATCAGTTGCTTCAGGTGTTGGCCACGAGGCCTGCCTGACTACGTATTTCTGACTCGGTGTTGAGGGAGAGGTCAATTTCAACAACGGAGATGCAGGTTAGTTATTATACGTATATATGTCACGGTGTACTTTGACATCATCTTTATCAATATTAGCAATCCAATATAGATAATGTTAGTATTTAAGCTTTGGCAGTGATTCTCACTTGTTCTCCAATTTAGTTCTGGTGCAGGAGGGATGCACATGCAAAACATGTAATTTCTTTATCACTTGGGTGAAAATCCTGCTCTACATCAATCCGCACAAACTTGTGTAATACTTCCCATGTTATCCTTGAAATTCCCCCTGCCCTCTCCAGTGTGTGTCTGTTTTGTGGGTGAGGGGGTCTCTTCTTTCAATGGGCAGTCGGTTAAAATCACCTAACCATATCAGTTCCATGGTGCCTTATGTTGTGCCTCATACATTAAGAACAAAAAACTCTCGTGCCGCATTTGGCAAATAGGAGGCTGTGTTGGCGATTGTATAATTTTCTATTAATCTATGCTACCACTGAGCAATATGGACTGGCCTTCTTGTGTGTTGCACACTAACTCCTGAACTGCATTTGGCAAATCCTTGTGAAGCGCTATCATAACCCCACACACCTTCATGTAGGTTCAACACAAAATACTGATTTGAGTAGTGTTAATATTTCATTAACTTAACATCCTGGTATTCAGGCCATAGATATTTCAAGTAAGGACTCTTACCATTTTTGGATCTGTTGATAAATTATATATTTTACTCTCATCTTGGTTGATCCTATTTTTGCAACTCTTTTGTTCTTCCAGTGACATTTATTCCTGTTGGATGCTCCCTGATTCCAGAACACTTCGCACCCGCCCCAAGAATCCCACTGTCTCAACATCATATCATAAGCAGACGATGCACAGCTCATCCTCTCGCTCACCGAAGACCCCTCCACCACCAGAACAAACTTCTGCAATGTCATGACCAACGTAGCCAACTGGATAAGAACAAACTGCCTCAAACTTAAATCTGACAAAACAGAAGTACTGATCTTTTGGAAAAACACATCTATAAAGCCAAACTCTGACCCACTTCCACACCAAACAAGAATTGGCATAGCCAATAGGTCTCGCCTTTGGGACCTTATAAGTGTTTAGCCATGCAACAGTTGCATAACTAAACACTTATAACGTCCCAAAAGCGAGACCTATTGGCTATGCCAAGCGCCCTGCAGCTGCGAAAGTGAAAGTAATCGCGGTAAAAGTGGCGCGCGCGCCCGCGCACATGCACTGTAGCTCTAGGCTGGCCTGGTAGCACTTTTTGGAGCCCTCTAAATATGTCTCGCCAGACCAGCGCATGCGCTGGGTCAGGCGAGACCTTAAAACTACGCATGCAACATCTGCATTAATCTCGACAGCAAATTGACCTTGAAGCAACAAATCAACCGAGTAGCCCCCTCCTGCTCCCCACACCCTCCGCATGAGTCGCAGAATGTTCAGGTGGATCCCAGTCATCATCATCATCATCATCATCAAATAACTTTTATTTCGAATCCAAAGAGGAGTCATAAAAGTATACACATATAATAAAAACAGTACACACATATTAAAAGATACCCAAAGATCCAAAATACAATAAAAAATGTTTTAAACAGTGCGTTAAAAATAACATTTGACAGGTAAATCCATTATAAAAAATTATCACTCGCTAACTTCAGTAACGGTTTCTAATGGCAAGGGCCGATCTAATAAAACTCAATACAGCATTACAAATACTTGGGGTGGACAAGGATAATAAATGTTCATAGGCCTCTCTGTAAAAACTGGAACCAAAAGATACCAAGACTGGTTTAAGAAATCTATTTCTTGGAGCATTATACAATGCACAGAATAAAATACAATGAATGGTGCTTTGCGAAACTCTGTTATTACAGGGGCACAAAGTCAAACTCTTGAACCACCCCCCTTGCTTTGGAAATGCAAGTAAGAAATGTAAAGTGCTAATACGAAACCTTGTCAGATAGAAACGCCATTGCGATTGAGTAATGTAAGATAAATAAAATGGGCAAGACAGCTTACCCCTCAGGTACAGTTGATGCTTGCTAGAATGTAAGGTGCCAAGGTTATAACGGTAGGCATTTTTTATCAGGGGCTTAAAGTCCTTACCAATCTGGTCTGGGCTATCAAATATATTATTTAGCCCAATCTTATAAAAAGTATCCCTAACATACAAAAGCCAAGGAATCTTCATACAATGGTCAAGTTTAAGACAGTCCTGCAACATTTCCTGTGATAGTTTTAAATCTTCAGACTGCCAAACTTTAGCCCATAACAATAGGGGAGACACATGTATGACGTCGCTGAGATACTCAATGCCCACCTCCCCATGACAAAAATTATTCGAGGTTCCCAATGGAACGGCTAGGAGACGCTTAATAAAAGTATTCTCCATAACCTGTAACTTTCCAGTATTATGAGAACCCCACACTCCAGCACCGTAGGTTGCAACCGAGACACACTTGGCTTTATATAGGGATATTAGGGTAGGTACTGGTTTTTGTCCTAATTTACTGGCAAATCGAAAAAGGGCTTCAGCAGATTGTGAAAGTTTTTGGGCCCGAGCTATTATCAAAGTGTCCCAATTCAATTTCTTATTAAATATATTGCCCAAATAATTGAAATTGTCAACCTTCAATATAATAAATTCCCTCACCCTGTATCTACGTGTTTTAACACTTTTCAGACCGCAGGTCATGGCGAAGGATTTAGTAAAGTTGACTTTAAGGTCTAAACTCCCCATAAACTTCTCAAAGGCATCCAAGCAGAGCTGCATGCCATTAGCAGTAAGTGTCATTAAAACCGTGTCATCTGCATATGACAGCATTGGTAACCTTTTACCATTGGCCTGTGGAAAATCAGCACCAGACTCCAACAAAAAACTTTCCAGCCCGTTAGTATAGACCAGGAATAAAAAGGGAGCCAAGATGCATCCCTGGCGCACACCCTCGGTCGATGGAATGGGTTTAGTTTTTTCCCCACCCGGGCCATAATGCATACTAACTGTAGTAGCAGTGTGTAGTCTACGGAGCAGAGACACCAATGCCTCTTCGAACCCCATAGTCTCCATCATCTGCCACAACTTGGCCCTACATACCGTATCAAAGGCGCTAGACAAGTCCATGAATGCCAAGTGGATGGAACTATGCTTGGCACCCATGTACTTGCCCATAATTAGCACCAAGTTTAGGCACTGTTCGGAGGTTCCCTTGCCCCTTCTAAACCCATATTGGGAGTCTACAATGAGACCAGCTGTATCCGCCCAGGTTTCAAGACGGGCCAATATCACCCTGCCCATTCATTTACAGGTCGTATCTAATAGTGAGATCGGCCTGTAGCAGCACGGGTCCGATTTATTGCCCTTTTTAAAAATCTGAACCACTACAGCATCTTTCCAAGAGGCTGGAATTAATCCAACCACTATTGCTCTAAATACGTTTAGTAGGAGTGGCACCCATACATCCAAATTATATTTAAAGAAGTCTAAGGGCACTGCATCTGGCCCTGGGGCCTTTAAAGCGGAACCCTTGCATAGAGCACTCCTTACCTCATCAAGAGTCAGTGAGGCACTAAGCTCTTTGGCTGTCTCCTTATTAAAATTACCAACATCCACCATATCAGATAATTTTACCTCCTTTGGATTAAACATTTTGCTATAATGTGCTACCCAGGAGTCTTCAGTTATTTGCACTTGTATTACCTCCTTATCATCAGATTTTAAAAAAGGTTGGTTTATTACCTTCCAGAAAAGGCTAGTATCCCTCAGCTCCACAGCTTTAATAAGGTCCTCCCAAGCCTTGGTCTTTAATTCGTTTTTCCGCTTCTTGATTACAACTTTATATTTTGTCCTCGCCGCTCTAACCAGGTCTCTATCAAGCGGCACTTGTTGTAAGGCCTTAGTTAAGCTTGTTTGGGCAGCAGAGCATTCTGCATCAAACCATTTGAGGCCCCTTTTTTGGCCCCCGCCTATTGTTTTTATCCGGTGAGAAGCAATGTTACCCAAAAGAGCCTTAAAATTATCAATAATGAGGAAAGGATCAGACATGGGCGTTCAACATATTTCAATCCCTATCTTATTTTCCTTAAAAATATCTGCCTGCAATTGCCCCGCATTTACCTTATCCCACCTAACCGTAACCCCCCGGTTTTTATTATATTTTATCACATGGTCTGCGGGCTGAGATTTCCGAATGGGGGAGCAAAAGTTCACAATTAAAGGATTATGGTCGCTGGCAGGGTTTGCAACGATACTAAAATCCTTTACAAAATGGGCATAACCCATGGATAGTATAACAAAATCTATTGTACTTACTCGACCCCCTAAGCCATGGAAGGTAGGGATGGCCAACTGATCAGAAAAACTCAACATCTCCATAATACATAGGTCATTGTTAATAATAATACTATTCAAGGCATCCCCCTGCTTTGAATGGGTAAAGTGGGCCATGGGCTGGTCGTTACTATCCACCAAGCCACAAGCTTTAGTACCACTAAATTTGCACAATAAGCAGTTAAAATCGCCCATCCATACAATAAAAAGGGGAAAAACCTTATTTGTTATCTCAACAATTTCCTCCTGTAGTTTTTCTATGATTTCCTCCTGTAGTTTTTCTATGGATCCCAGTCAATACCAGGAAAACTGTCAACCAGATCCTCATCACCAGGCGCCTCGACTACAACCACATACTCTAAGCCCACCTCTCCACCCAGCTCCTCAAAAGACTTCAGACCATACAGAACATGGTAGCTCTACTCATCCTGGACCTTCCCAAATGGGCCCACATCACCCCTTACCTCATAAACATCCACTGCCTCCCTGTCCAGAAGAGATGCCAGTTCAGGATCCTCACACATGCCTACAAGGCCTTACACAATCAAGGAACAGCCTACATCAATGACAGACTGAACTTCCACCAACCCACCAGACACTTTCGCTCCTCCTCACTAGCTCTTGATCACACTCCTTGAATCCACCACAGCAGGGGCCTCTCTTTCTCCTACTTCGCCGCCAAGACCTGGAACAACCTGCCCTTCACCTTCTGGACTGCACCCTCGCTCGTCGACTTAAGGAAAAATCTCAAGACCTGGCTTTTCGACGGAGACCTCCCACCCCAGCGGTGAGACACCTTTATGAGTGGTAGTGCTGCGCTCTACAAATACTGAATGATTGATTGATTCTCAGCTAGCACACAACTATAATTCTGCCACGTATCATTTCCCCTAAGGTAGGGCATAGAAACACTTCACTTGGAGGCACGTCCATGCTTGTGACCAACTTCTCCTCAAGAGAACCGCATCAGCTTGACATAATGCTACCATATAAGGTTGTACTTCTATGCTTATCAAGTAGTTAGACAGTCCACACCTCCGTGAAGCCATCTTTCCCGGACACAACCAAATTGGTGAAATTTTTCATTTCTTATTTCATTTGATTTAATTATTCCTCAACTGTGTTACCACTTGGTGGTTTTTTACCTAGCTCTTCTGTTGTGAACAGAGACCAGTCCCATTGAGACCTTTTTTTATTTTTATCATGTGCTTGCTTGCAGATTTGTTTTTATCCTGTGCTATTAGAAAGTGTGAAGTGGACATGAGGGAACATGGCGGTTGGCTAAAGCAGCCAGGTTGGAGCTCCGTACCTGCAGGAGTGGCGGGTTCTATAGTTTGAGCAAACTCGCTAGTTTTTTTGCATCACCCCTTTGAAACCCTCTTCACCGTGTCAATAAGGAAGCTAAAAACAGACCAATGAAAGTGCAAAAGAGACTGCACTGGTTTATAGAAGTTGGAGCACTCAGGAAATAAAGGGCTGCACCGCGCGTCCTGCTGTATCAAGGAGCCGGTGGTAGCATTGGAAGCGCCAGCACAAGGTGCTGCTGCTGGGGAGACCAAGAAGGAGCTGCGAATAATAGGTGATTAACAGTGGCCAGTGCTGTTGGAAAAGGGTCCATGAGTTGTAAAAATACCTGGAACTACACTGATTTGGCCTAGAATGATCAAATGGGAAGTAGGTAGCCACCTGCCAGAGTAAGAGTGCTCCAGTTCCTTATAATTTATCCTCACTGCAAAATAGACATCCTGGAGGACTCCGAGATAAAAACAAACATGAAGGGTCTTTGAGGGAACTTACTGGTAACCGGTATACACAGAGTTACCTAAACTCAGTCTGTAGCACGTGAAGTCGGCCTGTAAAGTAAAGGAGGTGGTGATCAGCTGCCTGCCAAGCTACCGGCTAAGCAAGTTAGACCACAAGGAAACATACGAGCCCCAAAAAAATACTAATCTGGCAGTTTACCAAAAGCGACATTCATAATCAAGGAGAAAGCAACTCCCCTCAAATGTTAAAACCATCAAAATCACACCATCCCTAAGGTTCTAGTTTAAAGTGTAGTGGAGACAGGGTTTTGTCTGCATACATTGCTATGTTAGCATAAGCGTTTTAGATGTTAACGCCATCTTGCTACTTTGCTGCTATTGCACACGACACTACAGGTAGTTGTTATTACAAGTAAAACTGCTTGCTTGCTTTTTCTTCACATGAGAACGGTCTGTTTTTCACATCCCTAGACGTGCACCGGGACCTTAGTCTGAACACTGTGTGCAGAAACCGTCAAGGTCAAATAACAATGTATGCTGTTGAATTCAGGTTGATCGGCCCACGCTCTAGACACAACAAGCACACAGCTGCAAATATCTGAAACTCGGGTGCCTTTAATATTGCATTTGCATGCATGATTCTGACACTCTTGGAGAAAACCTTTCCAGACACAGAGAGCAGTGCTGATCCTACGATGTGATTCACCTAAGCTGATCTTGGAGGTATGGGGTTCCCCATTCGAATCTAGAGCCCTTCTATTATTATTATATAAAACTGTTTTTTATGGTATTGTCACAATGCTGATGGTTTTATTTCTAATCATATGTTTGCTTATGTTAGCCAAAGTACTGCATCTTAGAGCACGTAGTTAAAAATAAACATTTTAAACTTTTCCGTGTCTCTGATTACTCACGTTGTGGACTGATATGAGAACAATAACGAAAAGGTGTTCTTGATTCCCACCATTCCTGAGAGTAACCTAAATCGCTTGTTCTGGGTTGTCTAATCATTGGTAGCTTCGATATGATACGGAGAACGAATGAGACACTGATGCTATTCGGATAGGTGTTCTGGGTACTGAGGTGAGTTTTTTTTTTTTGGTACACCACAATTCATTGAGGTCCTGGTTTCCTGCGCATAGTTCTGTGCATGAGCAGAATCCCCGCAACGTGGCAGACCGAACGTTTTGGTCTTATGATTAAGACGCCTTAGTAGTGCTTATATTTGTCCACAACTCCCTCACTCTTGTTTCCGGTTGACGGGAGTTACGGTTTAAACCTACCTATATAATTGAATTGTAGGTTCACTCAAGCTTGATAATTAAAATGGTTTTATTTTGAATTACTACACCTTTTTGTGTTTCAATTTAATATTTATTGTTTTTCTTCTCTGCGTCCTTATGGCTGAAGTTGCTATTGCAGCGCATATTCGCGCCCCTCTCTGACGTCATTTGACGCAGTTCGGGGTGCCTGACGATGGAATGTCAATTATCTTTGTAGTGAGTGCCGATGCATCGTTCCCCTATGAGCGGTTTTACTCTTGGGTTACTTTTCCGGAGGTGAATGCGGATGATAAGACGTTTCACGATTTAACTCCTACGGCAGTTCAAGCTAATTACACGCCGTAAAGGACACAGGAAATTCCTATTTCTGCTTGGCAGCATCGTATTTGGTTCAATGGCGCCCTCCCCCACACCGTAACTCCGGTTCGGTTAGGTCCCTTGTCTATTCCTGGGGCCATTAGGCCAGTCTTGGCCGGGTTCACACCTCATCCACGATAATTGCAAGCCCCAGTGGATGACTTGCGTCAGCTCCAGACCGCCTTGATTGCGGTACATATGGCTTTAGTGCAATAAGTCTCTCGCAATGTCCAAGTGGAGGCATCTGGGGCTGCTACGGAACCAGCTGGACCGGACGGGATCACTATTAGTCCCGTCATGGTTAATTCGGTAATGGGCAAGTGCCCCAGGGTAAGGACGATATGCCTTATTGGCTTGCTGAAAAATTTGACCAACTGGAAGCTGTATTTCCAAATTCTACTCCTGTTGAAAAACACAAGATCCTTACAATTAGTTTGCAGAAAGACTTAGTCCCAGAGGTCACATATTGTGAGAACTGGGGTAAAGTGTTTGCAGCTGTCTACGCGAAGTGCTTCGGCACACCGTCTGTGACTGTATTGCCCTCCGTGATTAAGCGTGCTCCGGATGAGCACGGTCCGGAGGCGGCGGTCGAGTTGGGTATGAGGCTTGTCTGTGTGTTAGACGTAGTTGCTGATCTCATCCTTGCTAATGTCAAGGGAGATGCGGTTAACTTTCAGGTGTTGAATGCGCTGCGCCTCGTCGACGACGTCGATAAACCCCGGAAGTTACCAAAAATTATTGGGGAGGCTTATAAGACCATTGGCCGCAATACTTTGGGGGTTAAGCCTTTTGCTAAAACAGCGCAACCACAAACTGACGGTTAAGTCTACTAAAGACTACCTTCCAGCTTCTCCTAAACAAAATTGGAAAACTAAAACAGGGGAAGCAGCAACAGAAACGGGGGTCTCGTCCCGCATCACCAATACCAGTGACTACTGAACGCACATATGAATTGCGCGATCGCACAAGAATTAGGTTTCCTGATAGATTTCAGGTTCCTGAACAACGTTCTCCTCGTTCTTCACAGGAACCATCGTTCTCACATGCCGGTGTAGGTGAACGTGGCAGAGGCCGGGGTGCCCCTGAGGGACGCGAGCAGCCCTGCCTGGCTGATGGTAAAGGCAAGCAGGACAAATTTACACGTCAACGACCTTCGTTTCAGAAAAAGAAAGTTGCTGCACTAACAGCGAGGTATGCCACAGATAGTGAGAACACAGCTTCGGAACCTGACCTGGGCACTAACGCTGCTAGACAGCGCAGCGGAGGTTACAATAGTGCGGCAATCACTGCGTCCATATCTGAAGGCGACAGCAACTGACACATTTATTATTGTAGAAACTACTGACACTAGAGTGGCTCCCCCTGACAGACTATATGACATAGTCCTTATAATTGAAGGTGACATACAACGTACCATAAAAGGGATATTTTGGGAAAATCTGACCTCTACCTATGACATTCTGTTAGCAGAGGTTGACTGGCCCCCAGCTTTCGTTTTCGCCGCTCCCAGAGGGGAGGAGATAATCCTCCCATCTTTCGCGCACACTGTGCCAAAGGAGCAAGCACAGAACTTTGCAGAAGAGTGGGCACAGGTGCTTGCTCCGGCGTTGTACCGTACTCAGGTCATGTGGGATAAATTATCACCAAGCCATGAGATCCCATTACGGTCTATGCCACAGCCACAACCCCAATATCCCATGTGCCCGGGAAGCTAGATCTCACGTCGCATGAAATCCTTGAACAATTGGAATATCAAGGTGTAATTGAAACATGTGTGTCACCTATGAATAATCTTCTTTTCACTGTAACCAAACCTGATGGGTCGTACCACCTAGTTTTGGATTATCAGCATTTGAACTCTCCTTGTCGGACCTGCGTGGTACAGAACACCCACAGTTCTGCCCTCGTTGATAGTCTTGTGAGAAAAAGGTTTACGACCACACTTGACATCTCCAATGGCTTTTATAGCCATAACCTATCCTCTATTAGTAGTCAATGGACAGCCTTTACTTCTGCCGGCAAGCAAAAACAGTTTAAAGATTAGCCATGGGCTACAAAAACAGTCCTGGCGTCTTTGCCGCACGTGTAGTCTCTCTGTTAGAGAGCATTGTCCCTGATGCGTACTCGTATGTTGATGATATTTATCTCACAGACGACGAATTATGGCCGCATCTGTGTCGCGTTGACCGCATCATTGTCTTATTTGCGGACTTCGGTTACAAATTTAACTTTGCAAAATCACACATTGCAGAGTATACAGTGTTGTTTTTGGGCTATGAGCTCAACAACGAAGGTCGAGGTTTAGCACCTCACTTCCTGGAGAAATGCACATGTCTGCGCGCTCCCACAACTCTGAAAAAACTACAATCTTTGCTGAGTTTTTTGAATTTTGGGTGTACATACATTCCCGATTATGCCCAGCGTATCGAGCCGCTATATGCCTTGGTACAACCTACTTTTTCCAAATCGAGCTGGCTGCCAGAACATTCAGCTATCCTGCAATCTTTGCAGGCTGATCTTCTTGCTTCTACATACTTATTGACGCGTGCCACACAAACCTCGTAATAAGAATTGTGCCTGGCGCAGTTTAATGAGGGGGACACAGTCCCTATTGCTTACAAGTCACACTTGTACACTTCGGCTGAAATGCGCTTTTCAACAGTCGAAAAAGTTTTGACTGCAGTGCAGATGGCGATTCTGAAAGAGCGCTGTCGCAAGGGAAACGCATGTTGGTTGTCACACCGTATCCTGCCCTTGATGAGGCAGTGACGAAAGCCAGTGTACCGAATTCTAAAGCTTTGCATCCACGTTGGATACAATGGGCTACTTCTTTGAAGTCTCCGGATGTCACTTTCATCTTTGATGCCTCATGGTAGACTCAGGAGTATTTGAAGTATGAATTTGTTCATCCGACTCCTCTGTCCTTACGCCTGCTTGAGGATTACCATTGTATCATTTACACTGACGGTTCGGCGCAACCGGCAACGGAATCTAAGCATGCTTATTCAGCGACCTGCACAATAGTGGCTGGTACTTTTGTGAATGGAGAACTCAAGTCTGATGCCGTGCATAAGCAGACTTTGGGTGATTGTACCGCCCAGTTGGCAGAGCTACGGGCTCTAGAGCTTGCACTGGAGTTTGCTGATCCTCGAGTGACTACTCTTATTGTGAGTGACTCATACTGCTGTGTACAGTCTTTTGACGACAATTTATTCTTTTGGTCTCAAAATGAATATCGTGCTTCCAAAGGTAGCACAATCCTAAATAAAATGGTTTGAGTTCGAGTCGCAGAATTTAAACAACATCTTCCGCTCGTGAATGTAATTCACACTCTTGGTCACCAGCGTGTCGGGGTACATGCTGTTGGCAACAGTTTAGCTGACGAAGCAGCGAAAACAGCAGTGGCAACATATCTAGCAGCAGCAGTTACAAGATCCAAAAGTAAAATTGATGATGACATCTTGGCAGCCATTGCTGCAACAGAGAAGGGTGATAATTACCCTCGAGGTTTCCCTTCTAAATACTCATCATTTCAGTCCTGATAAAGTTCCCTATGTGAGAATTAACGACGTTGGTGACTGATTGATTCCCAACGCGGACCGCAGACTTGCTTTGATAACAGGCGCTCACGAATGTATGGCCTCTGCCCATGCCGGCGTTTCAGCGACTGTCACTATCTTACAACAAGGTTACTGGTGGCGCGGATTGTATAAACAGACTTGTGATTATGTCCATACTTGTGACATTTGCCAGCAGATTAAACCTTCGACTGCTACGCGTCCACCTCAAACACAGTTGTACATATCTAATAAACCACTTGGGTGTGTTTATTTGGATCACTGCATCCTTTCTCATCTGACACTGCATATACGTACATCTTAGTTGCAGAGGATTTGTGCATACGTTTTCTATGGGTCTGGCCACAAAGGAGTGCTGATGCTCGAACTGTCATCAGGAACTTGCGTGTCTTTGTGGGAATTTTTGCATGTGGTACCCTCCATTCGGACCAGGGTCCAGCGTTCGCCTTAAAGGCGTACAAGGGTGCCATGAGATCTTTGGGGGTCCAAGTCAAATTTTTGTCTCCATACTGGCCTGAGGGCAATAGTGTTGTGGAACGAATGAACCGTGACTTTTAGCAATCCCTGACAGCTAGGGTTTTAGGTACTGGCAGGAACTGGTTGGTCCATTTGTATAGCGTTCAACGTGCACTTAATAGTCTCCCTAGAAGATCTCTGGGTGGGCGGACCCCATACGAAATGCTGTTTGGCATAAAAATGTTTGTCCCGGACCTTGATGGTCTAGACATGGCGGCGTCGGCCACACCCTTTGACGTAGATGATCATTCTGCTGTGTTTCAGAATCTACAAGAGACTCGAGACAGTCTTGCAAAGGAACGCTTGCCCTCCACAACTGATGCTGCACTTCAGATTCCGGTAGTTGGCTGGCTACCTCGAGTTGGTGACCTGGTCCGTGAGAAGGTGGAGAACAAGGAGGAGTTCGGCCCCTCCTTATCGTGCACCCGTTTTAGTGCTTGGCATGCAGGGTACAAGAACAGTCATTTTACCTCCACTTCCTGGTCACAAGGATAACGGGTACATCTCCATTGACAATGTCAAACTACGAGTGGCCGATTTCTTCTTAGTAGGACTCCAGCGGTCTCTTGTCCAGCAATGCTGAGAAATTCTGTTTTGGCTCCGGCAAATACAAACAGGCATGACATAGCCATCGAGATGCATACAGTTAGTAATCCTTTATTGACTCCACCCGCTGGTGGTCCCGTTGAAGATACTGAGTATACCTATCCCACAGATGTGTCGTTGCCTGGTTTGCAATAAAGTGCAGTTGACCAGTCACGTTTTTCATTTGACACTAACTCTACAACATCAAATGCCCAATCGAAAATTTCTATTTTTGCTGTTTGGTTTAAGACATTTTTTAATTCCCCCTTGGACTCACATTTGGCTGGTGCTCATATCTATTTTTTTGTTCATGTCGATTGGATTTGTAGTTGTCTTTTTTCATCTAGTGAATGGACATTATCTATCTGAAAGATCTGCAATTCGATTAATTGATGGAACTTTGGCACCCCACTCCTCATCACACATCATGAAGAGGGACCAGAATTTTGTTAATATTACTGCTTGGCCTGTGTTAGATGGGATTGTATGGGATGCTGTAAAATTTCAAATTCATGGCCCTACAGAGGTGATTAATGTACTTCGTGCTTCTATAGGGGATGTTGTGAAACAAAACATACACTTTGATGATTGGGATGTCCAGGCCGTATAGGCTCTTTTTTCTAATTTGAAATATTATGCTGCTTTTGATGCTGAAGATTTGTATTTAGACTCAGCAAATTATGGAGAGTTGTTTTGCTACCACCACTATGGCAATCATTTCCTGCATAAAGCGAATACATTTAGAAATATCATTAATTATACACAATGGGAACATTGTCCAGCTCCCATTGAAGGCAGTTCCAAAACTCTAGTTACAAAATTTACATATTTTACTGATTTCAGTGTACATAAACCTGAAGCCTTTCATTTTAAAATGGCTGCTGAGTCAGCTTCCAAAGTTAGGCTGACACATACTAAATTATTGTACTCTTAGTCCTTTATGGATGAATTAGCTATAGGGGCAATGAGCTGTGGAAAAATACCATTGATCTTAAATCTGTTTGGGGTTCTAAACCCTGGCAGGTGCAAGGCTCTGAGGCTTTGCATCGTGCGTGCCTTATCCCGAACCATTTGTTATTTTTTAATTCTACTATTTTTCAGACAACCTGCTTTGGTTTGGCTACTTCTAAAAAGATGAACGCTCCTACTGTTCCTGATCTGGGTGCTTATCCAACTTGGGATAATCACACAGATATGTCCCTTGATGAATTACAGTCCCTGATTACTAATACATCCTTTAATATTTCCACCCTGGATCCTCAAGGATGGTTATTATAGCAGAAACGTTCAGATTCATGTCAACTTCGTTTTCTGGGTCTAATCCCCGGCTATACACAGGTTAGAGTAGACTCCCGATTGGAAGACTCCCATTCTCTTACTACCTATTCCGTAGGAAAACTATGTCAAAATTGGCTTCAACATTCCACCTTGGCGTCAGTTAAACTTCATTTGTCCAAATTGACTGTGGATGGCAGGTCCAAAAGATGGGTGTATGCTGTTAACAACGAAGTTTGGAAATTATCTCAAATTGAAGCTGCTTCTAGATTGAGAGCTATTGATCAAGCAAATTTGGAAAAAGTGCTTGCTGTCATTGATATTAGCATTAACACTCTTTCTTCCAGGATTTACACATTAGATAATATTGTTTCATCTGTTGTGGATATTGTACAAGGTGACATGTCTGTCTTATACCATGGTCAAAATCAATTGCATTCTATAATGCAATTTGCATGGACTTTACAAACATTGAAGGCTGGGAAAGTTCCCTGGGACTACATGAATACATCATTTTTATTCCTACCGTTTAATCTGACAGATAAACAACAGTTCATGTCCATGAAGGATGCAACTTATTCACTATTGCATATTGAAAAGTTGGAACCTTTACCATTCTCTGTGGCCTAATCGAATTCAGTTGTGTGGCTTATTCATGGGTTAATCACTCTTCCTTTTCCATTGTTTAAGTTCAGTTCATGTATGAAACCCTATGCCTTAGGCAGATATGAACCACTGGGTACTGCTTTTCTACATGAAGTTTGGTCGCTCCCATTTACATACAGGTGCATGAGAGAGGGTAAAGAGGTTTATTCAAAAGGAGAGGATTGCACTTCCACACCTGATCACTCAGTAGTTTGTAGGAATATCCAATTGCATGGCGCATGCAACGTTCACGCACCAAATTTAGCTTGCATTCTGAAGGGAAATCCTGTGCCAGCGCTTACACCCACTTTCACGTTATTAGCTAACGGTAGCTATCTGCTTTTAAATAATGATGCATGCTGCGGGATGCTTGTAGGGATTCCGTACATTGTAACTGTCCCACAATGAGTAGTCTGTTGTAAGAATGTGATTTTCATACCCCGCATGGGAGACTCGATGTATCCATCTGGCCTTCCATACCAACTTTGAAAGCAGAGTTCAACAAGATGAGCAGAACTCTATTGTCTCAAAAAGAAGTCTCCCTAACTTCCTCTCGTGAAACATTTGTCCTTCACATAGCTAACACCCACACCGAGGTGCATGCTCTGTTAAATACTGATCTACCCCTTCATTTCGGTGCTCTGATTCACACTATATTCAATGCCTCGTCAACAATTGTCTTGACGCATTTTTTCAAAGTTGTGGGCTCTGGCCTTGTGACCTTGTTCCAAACAATGTTTGGTGTGATACTGGCATTTTTTCATTCTATTTTTTCCAGCGTCTTCGGCGGGCTTCCATTAATCCTCGCCTTGACTGCTGGCGTGCTGCTGTTGATTTGTTTGCTCCGCAATGGCTGCACAATCTGCGTCACACAACAGTCTGCCCCGGCTGCTCCAACTGCGCAACCGGATGCTTGAATACTATGGACCACTACCTCTGGCCACTTTGAGCGTAGCCTATGGATTATCCTTCCGGTTCTCATACTTTACTAGCGTGCAACCTGTTTTCCATTGCCTAGATTGTTCATTTGAATGGGCTCTGGATTTGTGCCTGTTGAACACGGCGTCTCCTGCCCCGGATTATGATCGACTGATGATTTCTTTAGTGGCTCATGAGTTAGACTCTTCTGGTATCGTGATTATGGCCTGTGCAGCTGCACATGGAATCCTAGGAAATTGGGATGTATATGCAGCAGCTCATGACTTCCTGGCGCGAAGTTATCTTGAAGATGCAAGTTGTCCTCCGATGGTGGTAGAGGCTCCGGTAATCGAAGAACATGTATGTTCCTTTAGTTTATTAGATTGGATGGCTGACTCATTTACTGAAGATTACAATGACTTCCTCTGGCCTATACGTTGATAGATTAAATTGGCAGGTCTCCATCTTCCGCACATACAAACTGGATTTTTTTTTTATTTTTTGCTCCAGAATGGGCTATATAGCGCCCCTGATTGATTTTTATATATTTTTTTAAACTTTTTTACCAACAAACTTATCGAACTTTTCACTACCAATTATACGGATTGGCAATATATGAACTTGGTTCTCTCTCACTTGAGCTTGAACTCTACGTTCCTACATTGCTTCCCTATTTTGTTTGTGGTCCGATCAAGGGAGGGTGCAGTGGAGACAGGGTTTTGTCTGCATACATTGCTATATTAGCATAATCGTTTTAGATGTTAACGCCATCTTGCTACTTTGCTGCTTTTGCACACGACACTACAGGTAGTTGTTATTACAAGTAAAACTGCTTGCTTGCTTTTTCTTCACATGAGAACGGTCTGTTTTTCACATCCCTAGATGTGCACCGCGACCTTAGTCTGAACACTGTGTGCAGAAACCGTCAAGGTCAAATAACAATGTATGCTGTTGAATGCAGGTTGATCGGCCCTCGCTCTAGACACAACAAGCACACAGCTGCAAATATCTGAAACTCTGGTGCCTTTAACATTGCATTTGCATGCATGATTCTGACACTCTTGGAGAAAACCTTTCCAGACACAGAGAGCAGTGCTGATCCTGTGATGTGATGTGATTCACCTAAGCTGATCTTGGAGGTATGGGGTTCCCCATTCGAACCTAGAGACCTTCTATTATTATATAAAACTAGCTTATTAGCCAGGGGAGGGTGGTACACAAGGTATTATAGGACCTGTTTCCACTATCATTATAATATGATTTCTCCCTTTGTTTTTATGGTATTGTAACAATGTTGATGGTTTTATTTCTGATCATATGTTTGTTTATGTTAGCCAAAGTGTACTGCATCTTAGAGCACGTAGTTAAAAATAAACATTTTAAACTTTTCCGTGTCTCTGATTACTCACGTTGTGGACTGATATGAGAATAACAACGAAAAGGTGTTCTTGATTCTCACAATTCCTAAGAGTAACCCAAATCGCTTGTTCTGGGTTGTCTAATCATTGGTAGCTTCAATATGATATGCAGAATGAATGAGACACTGATGCTATTTGGATATGGGTTCTGGGTACTGAGGTGAGTTTTTTTGGTACACCACAATTCACTGAGGCCCTGGTTTTCTGTGCATGAGCACAATCATCGCAACAAAAGCAAAGCTTGAATTGAGAGTTAGCAAAAGAATCTCAGGGGCAGGTGGATCAGAAGAGCATTTAGGTAAAGGGAGAGGGAAGAAAGGGCTCAGGAGTATGGAGACAGGGATAAGAACAGGAGGCAGCCATGGTAGTTGCTTTGCTATACCAATGCGGTACCTATACCTGTACACAATCAATTTTCTTTCCTGACAGTGAAAGATACGGCATCAGCCGAGAGGGCTGTTACCTCCGTGGAGGCCAGGAAATTGAAGGGTCCACCCATCCTAAAAATGATAATCCAGGCAGTAGTAACATTAAGGGTTAGGAAGCAGTACAGGAAATGTTTGGTCATCTACCTCGGGTAATGAAAGACCACTTCTCAGTCCCAGAGTCAAACCAGAGGGCGATTCGGGAGTCCTGCTCTAGCCTAGAGGAGAACATAGATGGCCTAGCCAAGCATAAGCAAGAGCTAGAAAGTAGACTACAGGATCTTAGCCATATAGTACATGACAATTCACTAGAGGTGACCTGGCTGAAGCAAAAAGAGAAGGAACTGTCAGATAAGCTAGAGAGGATTAGAGAATAACTCTAAAAGAAATAATATCAGAATTTTGGGGGTGACCGAAGGTGTGGAAGGGAAACTGACATTAAAAGCTTCATAATAAATGTTCTAAATAAAGCTTTTCCCACAAGAAGTCCCATTAATTGAATCTCAGGAATCAGAGGTCACATGGGGACCCATTTAAATTGCACAACGGACGGTAGAATCCCCAGAAGATACTGGTAAACTTCATATCTTATTCAGCAAATGAAAATATTGTGGGATTAGCCGTGAAAGGGAAATCCATTCAGGTAATGGGGGGGTCACATTTAAGGTTAGATAAAATATTTTCAGAGTAACAGCGGATAGGCAATGGGGAGTAGGGAAGCGAATGGAGGAGTTGAGGGAGATGAGAGCAAATGTCCAACCAAGATTCCCTACAATTCAGAGAATTATGTGGGGGAACAATATGGACAATTTTCTAGCCACAGAGGAGGTGGGCAAATTTATTGCACAGGTTGGGGGGCACGTGTGTGGGAAGGCTAGGAACAATACAAAAAAATGGGAATATGTAAAGATGTAAACAATGCTATTTCTGGGGGGAGGGGGCGAGCTGAAATGGGAATAAGAAATGTCAGAAATAGGAAATTTCTCTTTTTAAAACAAAGATGGTTGGAGGATTTGGTCGTTACAGATCAACTAAATTGCTCTAGAAGTGTAGCCATTATATTCTGGGTGAACTCTGGAGTGGAAATAGGGAGGTACAGAGCAGATGAAGCGGTCCCTAAAATAAGGGTGCAATACATTCTATTTACTCTAGTTAGCTACTATGGCTCAAACAAGGACAACGTCGCTCCTCTGACCCAGCTGTTTTCCATTTTGATGAAAATTAATGTACCTATCATTTTAGTGTGGTATTTTAACATCCCGTTAGATAATGATCCGATCTTTGATACGTACCCAATTCAGTTCCCCAGACATGAGGGCTTTTCTCCTTGCCGCTACAGAGAATAGTAATATTTGGATCCTTGCTTTTCTCCTTGCCGCTACAGAGAATTGTAATATTTTGATCCTTGGTGCAAGGTAAAGTGGGACAGTAAGGATTGTACTTTCCACTGGTCACTATTCAAGACTAGATTATTTTTTCATTGACAGTAAAGAAGCAGAGAAATTCTTGGCGTTAGAACATCTCCCTATTCACCAATCAGACCGTACGGCACTGCTTTTAAAAATCGTGATGAAGGCCGGAATCAGATTAGGAGGTGGACGGTTAACAGGGAACTCTTTCTACAGTCCAAGTTAATCTCCGAGGTATTAAGGGGGACTGAGGAGTTCTTTAGTTGGAACATGGCATCTGCTCCCATAGACCTAGTTTGGGACGCATATAAGCCTGATTAAAGGGGACCCTTAAGAATCAGTCAGTGGCATGGATCGGGAAAGAAAAGGCGCACCTTTCACAGTTGGAAGAGGAGATGGTAAGGGCAGAAAATGTGTTAAAGGCAAATATAGTAGATGGAGATGAAGGCAAAAGAAATGTAGAAATACTTGATGCCCTGCAGCTAAAGTTTCAATTGAAAATGGAGGAGAAGATGCTACAGCAGTGGGAAACTAGTGAAAATCGGAGAGTTTGAACACAGGGAAAGCTGTGGAAAGTTGCTAGCTTGGAAAGATAGGCTGAATAGAAGCCGAAACCACATTAGGAAGATTCTGGACGAGCAGCTGAACTTAATTATTGAAGAGAGTAGTAAAATATGATCAGCCTTTTATAACTGTTTCCGGGGTCTGTACACAGAACTTTTGTGTGTAGACAGATAGGATCTAGATAACTGGCTGGTTGGAAAAAATCTCCCTAGATTAACTGATGCCCAGCCGCAGTACTTGAGTCAAGTGATTACTGGTAGTGAAATTTTAACAGCAATCAGTATGTTAAAAAGAGGGAAGGCTGCAGGTCCGGATAGGATCCTGTTCTGCTTGGGTTTTCGGATCAGATAGAACCCGCTCAACAGAGCCTCTCTAACCCAAACCAGAACGTTACCCCCTCCCTAGGGCCTATTTACACCTAAATAACCACATATATGTACCACCTAAGGACAGGGAATTCCTACTATATATACCAAGACCTACAAGTCACAGCCTCGCGGTCCCAAACGGACCCAGGACTTCCTGCCCAGACGGCAGCCACAGCCTCGCGGTCCCAAACGAACCCAGGACTTCCTGCCCAGACGGCAGCCACAGCCTCGCGGTCCCAAACGGACCCAGGACTTCCTGCCCAGACGGCAGCCACAGCCTCGCGATCCCAAACGGACCCAGGACTTCCTGCCCAGACGGCAGCCCTAGCACGAGTTCATCCTATAATTACCACGACATACAACAAGGGATCACACAAAGACAGCTAGTTGAGCACAACTTGTTCCCCAGTTCGAGGGGCTCCTTTCTCCCTTATTCAGTTACCACCTACCTGATCAGGATTAACATCTGTTCATGTCAAGTCACAGCTGACTAGAAGAATAGGCTACCCTCTTATACAAGAACACGCAGTACATGTTGATTCACTATAATTACCAGGACATACAACAAGGGCACACAAAGACTGAACATCTGTTCATGTCAAGTCACAGCTGACTAGAAGAATAGGCTACCCTCTTATACAAGAACACGCAGTACATGTTGATTCACTATAATTACCAGGACATACAACAAGGGCACACAAAGACTGCTAGTTGAGCACAACCTGTTCCCCAGTTCGAGGGGCTCCTTTCTCCCTTACTCAGTTACCACTTACCTGATCAGGATTAACATCTGTTCATGTCAAGTCACAGCTGACTAGAAGAATAGGCTACCCTCTTATACAAGAACACGCAGTACATGTTGATTCACTATAATTACCAGGACATACAACAAGGGCACACAAAGACTGCTGGGTGAGCACAACCTGTTCCCCAGTTCGAGGGGCTCCTTTCTCCCTTATTCAGTTACCACCTACCTGCAAGTCACAGCTGACTAGAAGAATAGGTTACCCTCTTATACAAGAACACGCAGCACATATTGATTCGCTACAAACTGAATACTTTATTTAGTTACTACATACACGCTCACAGAACATAATACATATCACATAACCTGCAAAGCTACAAACTGAATACTTTATCTAGTTACTACATACACGCTCACAGAACATAATACATATCACATAACCTGCAAAGCTACAAACTGAATACACGCTCACAGAACATAATACATATCACATAACCTGCAAAGCTACAAACTGAATACACGCTCACAGAACATAATACATATCACATAACCTGCAAAGCAAAGTGGAAGATTAAGTTGTACACTCTAATAGTAAGGGGTTGACATCACCTTGGTCGTATGTAGCCTGCACTCAATGGTCATCTAGGTTCCCTTCTCGTCTGCGCCTCGGCTTCGCCTGGAAGTCACACCTCCGCAGTCACAGATCTACTCCCTTCTCTCTTCTCCGAGTCACTGGGACCTCTTCCTCATCGGCTACTCTCTTCTCTTTGGCTATTCTGTTAGAAGAATATCTGTCTCTCGGTTTTTCTCCACCTTCAAGTTTGTCAGCTGTCTTCCCTGGAATAAGTAGTAGCTTTCCTGCTAACGGCCAGGTGCCGCCCACGGACTAAAAGAAAGTGCCAGTATCTGCCTCAAACTTTCACTAATATAGATGTGCATTTCCTCATGGAAAATTCCAGCCCGTAACCTGCCGCCCACCAAATTCTTGTACCTCCCCGTGCCAAGGACACGTTCCCAGCCGGCCGGCCTGATGTAGTGTCTTCAGCATGAAGAAAAATACAATCCTTCGATAAGGGCCGGCCTGAACCGGTTCTCTCCAAGCGAATAACACCTCCTAACTAAAACACTGCCTATGACCTAGAAACATCCCAAGCTGCCAGAGCAGGAGGAAAGATGGAGTCTCTCCCGTTTAAGGCCTACCAGGCCTAAATTCAGCACGGCTCCATGAAATACCCTCACTACAGAACAGATTACCCCTAATGCTAACGAATCTATCCCCTAGGATATGTATGCAAACCCTAATCTATGGGGAAGAACACAGGATCATGTCGGAGTGCCTAATAAATAGGCTCTATACACTACTCTAACCCTTAGACTTGAATGAAAAGAGACTGAAGTCACATTAATAGCAGTACATTTCACCCTTGACTTCAGTCTATTATACATAACACAGGATCATGTCGAAGTGCCTAATAAATAGGCTCTATACACTACTCTAACCCTTAGACTTGAATGGAAAGAGACTGAAGTCACCTAAATCACCCTTCAACACAATAAGACCGGAAAAATCGAGCAGTACAGATCCCCAATGAATTCTATAACTTAACATCAGATGGGGTTAGCCCAGCCTGGATAAAGTTGTTAAACTCTATACTAGCGGAAGGCTCTCCAATACCAGAGTCCTGGAATGAGATGGTAATTTCAATAATCTTGAAGCCTGGTAAAAACCCCCTTCAGAGCTCGATAAATAAAGATCATAGGGTGTTTGACTTGGGAGGAACATGAGAGCTGACCCTGGTAGGCTCAATAGATCTAGCCATAGCTTTAGAGGCTCCATTGACAATTGTGACCCTGGATGCAGCTAAGGCATTCGACTGCATGAACTGAATATATCGAATGAGTGTATTAAAACACTTTGGGGTGTGGGAAGCTCTGATAGGTACATTAGCTAAGATTTATAACTCGCCAAGCTCCCGGGTCCTGGTAAAGGACAACTTGTCCATGCCAGTGAAAATAGAAAGAGGGACTAGGCAGGGCTGCCCCTATTACCCTTTCTTTTTTGCTTATATATCGAACCCCTTGCCCAAAGCTTGAGAATGAGAGAGCAAATAAAACTATTTGCAGCAGGCGCATCTTCTAGGAAAATATCCCTTTATGCTGATGATCTAATTGTCTACACCTCAGACGCTGCATGTGCTATAACAAATCTTATGACAGAGGTGCGTCGCTCTGGCGGGTTATCCAGTTATGAGGTTAATGAAGAGAAAACCGAGATAATGTCATGGAATCCGATTTATAGGGAAACATCAAAAGTAATTGAAATAAGATACCTGAGTCTAAAAATCACACAAGACCTAGGAAATATCCAAGCTGTAAATTTGTAAAGGATTGCTATCGAGACAGATTACTGAAGAGATGGCAGGATCTCCCCCTCACAATTTATGGCCTGATCAACCTAGTCAAAATGTCTATATTTCCAAAATGTACCTTCTTGTTTGCTAGTACCCCACTAAATTTCGATAAGAAGGTTCTAATGAAAATACAAGGGAAAATCACTCCTTTTGTCTGGGCAAGTAAAGGTATACTACACTCATGGAAAAACCTGAGAAGAAAGATGGAGAAAGGAGGTTTTGGACTCCCAGATTTACAACTCTGTCAGGCTTTCCAGCTGAACAATACCAGAATGCTTCTTCTCCACCGGTACATTATTGGGGGTCATGTTTAGTGCCAAGTTATCTGGTTTACCAGAGGAAGGCTTCTCGTATGAATTTGGGGCACCTACAGTTTTTTAAAAAGGCCTGAATAAAGTGCTTGCAGGCAGCTGCTAAAGTGTGGTTTGGGATTAGGTCACTTCTGGGAATTCATATTTTAGCAAGCTGTCCCCGTTTTGGGATTGCCCTGCGACACTGGAGTGTTTGATGGACATTCTAACAAAACCTCTAATGCAGAGTGGTATAAGAAGATGGGGACAGCTGGTCGAAGAAGAACAGGGGTTATCCTGGGGTGCTTGGAACAGCACATCAAATGTGGCACTTTCTAGGTTCAAAGTCTACCAACTGAATGCTTGGCTTAAGATTCAGGATTGGACCGAGTGTGAGCCTTGCCCAATGGAGAAGGATTTACAGGACTATCTGATAGAGACATCTAGCCACAGATTCCTTAGCTTTGAATTCTTGCCAGGTGCTAGCTTGGATCTGGAAATTTTTCATCAGCAGTCCCTCTGCATTTCAGCAGTGGGCGTCTTGCGACTCCTGAGCGACGTCCACTCATGTGACGTCACTGGAGTCCATATGAGGCACCCTCTAACCCACTGACATCAGTTTCTTCTTTTCCGCACTTCACGCGGATCCAGAGAAGCGGTTACCTTTGACCTTTTTTTTGGCCAACATCGACGTTTTTCATTAAAACAAACAGTGTGCCTTTTTTCATGCCCTCAGGTTTTAAGGCTTGTGGGTCCTGTAGTCAACAGATGTCGGCCATGGACCCCCTTTTGATTTGTAAATGGTTCCTGGGAGAGCACCATGATTCTTGGTGTGTTACTCCTGTCACCTACTTTGGTGGAATGCCGTCAAGGAGCGGTGAATGAAGCTTCTTGCCGCATGGATTATACAGTCCTCCAAGACATCCCATCGGTCTCGGTCTCCTTCCCACTCCAGGGTCCGCTCCTGTGGATGTCGTTCTTCTTCCACCTTCCATGGTAAGTCATGATGCAAGAGGTCAATGCTGCATTGTTCACCCTCTTCACCTATTGAATCGGGAAAAAAGTCTACCCTGCGTCTCCCCTCATATGCTTGGGCAACTGTCCAAGATCAAGGAATATTATTTTTCCCTTCATAAGATGTTTGGGTCTGCAACTCCCTCTGGAGTGCCCGTGGGCCTCAAGGAGGTTCAGGATGCCAAGACTAGGACAATGCCCAGAGGTTCACCCTCAGCGTCGGTCTGGCCATCAGATGCCATATATCTATCTACGCAGATGACCAGCCCTTTGAGGTTACCACCTTCGGTGCCTGGCTCCGAACACCCGACCTCTATGTTGATGCTGATAGTTCACAGCCCTCCTAGGCTACCACTTTCAGTGCCTGCACCTGATCGACCAATGCCAATGACAGCGCCGCTCGATGCCTCACCACTTTCCGTCTCCTACGCCAATGACTGTGCCGCTTGATGCCGTACAGCGCAGAGCACAGCGCCGATAGGGCCGACTAGTTCAGCCGTTGATCCTTGGCCATGTGAAGATTTTGGAGAGGTTATACATGTTTTCCACTCCCTGGAATATTGATTCGGTCTCACCTACCTCTCCAGACAGGAAGACTACAAGACTGGACACTCTTGGCAGACACATTTTCGCCTCCACAAGTTTGACTCTTAAGGTCCATATACTTCTTGTGTCCTTGCCCACTTCAACTATGCATTTTGCGATTCTTTGGCAAGTCTACGACCATCCCATCCAGAGGAGAGCCAAGCTGCTCTTACTCCCTTGCTCCGTGAAAGGCGACATGCGGCAATACTTAAGATTCGTTGTGGTATGGATACCACTGATTCTGTTGCTAGAGCTATGTTCTCTTCTGTGGCTCATCATCGGCGCGCTTGGTTGCGCACTTCTGGGTTGTCAGAGGAGGTTCACAAACATTTTTAGGCATGCCGTTTAATGGCACTCGTCGATTTGACGCACAGCTGGATTCAGCTCTGTAGCGTTTCCGCAACAGGCGAGGTGGTACAGAATCGTACTTCTGGTTTTTTTTTTCTCCATCTTTATCTTTTGACACGGTTCAGTTGCACAAGGGGGATATTTTTATTTATTTATTGTACATTATGTCCATTTTATGGCAGTATCTATGGTGTTTATTCTACTTATGGTGACACCTGAGTGCTGTGTTCCTACTTTATGTTGGTATTCTTCTTATTTTAACACTGTTTTCTTTTGGAAACCCAGCATGGGTAAAACGTCTATTGTATAGGTTTTTTCCGTTTCTCTGATGATGGACTCCATGCTAAAGAGGTCTTTTTTTATGGAAAGGGACATTACCTATGTTATCTGCTCCTTCGGAGCATTATCAGTATGCTTGTGAGCATTCTTCTATACCTTTTGTTATCCCTTATAGGGAGCTTTTACTTATCACCTTTGAGAGAGTTTCTATATAACTTGTTGAATGCGATTCCACTAACAATGAATCTCTTCTCCTTCCTTGGTCTATGCATGGAGTATTCTTAAGGCGCATTCCTTTGCCTTCTGATTTTGGCTTCCACCGGGACAATGGAACAGGTGATTCACCTCTCCTGTTCAGGTTCCTGCCCTCGCTCACAGTTTAGCTACGACTTTCTTTCTAAATAGTTTCCTGTATTTATTTATCGATTTTCTTTCTATTTATCAGCACACTGCACTTTCATAGCTTTCTATGGTGCATAAGTTTTCATTCACTTTTGTGCCTTTTAACAAGGGTATTTTTGTCCCAAAAAATAAATGCATAAAATAAGAAATTTAAAACCAGCATTTGCAATGCAATAGGTCTCGCATTTGCCAGAGTTTAAACTATAGGCATTGTAAATGATGACAATGCCCTTTTTATTTATCTGTTTTGATAATTAACACATAAATAAAAGGCATTGTCATTTACAATGCCAATAGATCATACTCTTGTAAATGCAAGACCTATTTAATTTCAAAGAAGTGGCCTCCATTGTCCCGGGCTGCTTGAAAAGTGAAAGCGCGCATGGCGTGCTGAATGTTGCAGGAAAGCATGTCGTGCCGGCAGTAGAGGAAACTCATGAAAGAAAAAAGTGCTTAGAGACGGTTAGATGTACCGTGTAACAACAGAAATAAAAGGGCCAGTCCTCATGAGTGGTTACAAATGAAGACAAGGCGGTACTTAGGAGGGATTAACAAGCATATTAACGAATCAGAAGTCAGCATTTACAAAGGACAATGACACAAGCCTATGAAAACTATGGGCGGAGAGTGGGCAGAGCTTCAAGTCCATACTCGAATAGAGGCATGTCTTGCAGAGCAGCGAATGTACTGCCCATGCTCGACCTAAACATGATTCTGAAATTAGCAGATCCCCTGGCCTCCTAGCTTGCAGTGAAGGGCATAAAGGGGCAACATGTTAGGGGAATAGAGTAATAGACAGTGGAGAGGATATGGCCTAATGGCTGGAGTGGTCGACCTCAAAGCTGTGGAATCGGGTTCCTGTCTTGGCAGGGACATTCAACATCCTGTTATTCTGGGCAAATCACTTAGGGCCAGATGTACGAACCTAAATTGCATGCGCAAACGGGTTGCCCTGTGCCATGTCCAATTCCTAAATAGCGAGTCGCAATTTATTTGCGACTCGCTTTTTAGGAATTGCGAGTCACTATTAGGAAGGGGCGTTCCCTTCCTAATAGCGTCCGCAATCCAATGTATGAATGTTTTGTGACCGCAATTCCGGTCGCAAAACACTCGCAAACTACCACCCTCTTCAAGAGGGTGGTAATGCAGTCGCAATTTGGAACTTTGTGACTGTCTCTGAAAATATTTTTTAAAGGCAGGACGTGGTGTACCTGCCGTAAAAAATTAGACAAAAACATTTTATTTTTTTTAAATGCAGCCCATTTTCCTTTAAGGAAAGCGGGCGTCATTTAAAGAAAAATAATAATAAACTGCTTTATTTAAAAGCAGTCCCAGACATGGTGGTCTGTTGAGCCCAGCAGGCCGCCATACCTGGGAGGGCCTGTCAGGGCTCGCAAATTGCGAGAAGGCTCATTAATATTAATGAGCCTCACAATTTGCGACCCCATTGGGAATTGCAAACCGTGTGTTCCACACTGTTGTTCATGGCATATTGAGCGTCGCAAATTGCGAGTCGTACATCTGGCCCTTAATCTCCTTGTGCCTAACAAAATGAATGTGTCCTTCTGTAACGCAGCTGGTACTCCTGTAAAGCGCTCTGATACCTTCGGGTCAAGTTTGCGCTATATAAAACAAAACAAAAACAAAAAAAACTGAGAAGATAGTCGAATAAAGGCTTGACTGGCAGGGGTAGGAATGAACAATGGTAAAATAGAAAATGTACTGCTTGTGACTTGACTGCACTAAAGACACCGTTTTGTTTGGTTGTGTATTCGCTTGAAAACTAATAAATGGACTTATATAAAAAATAAAGAAAATGAGTGCTAGCAGCAAGGCTACAGTTTGTAGATAGCAGACCAAACTAAAACTACAAGAGAGGCGGAAATCAGATGGTATTGTGAGACAGTAGTAGAAGGAAAGATAGTGGTAGAGTTTATGAAAAAAAAGACATCATTAGGAACGTAGTCACTGGGGAATTAAACCGCTGGTGGTTGGACAGGGATTGATAAACAGGACTCTGGCTGCAGAGAGGTTTATCCAGTGCAATCTGACTGGGAGGCAGATGAGTAGAACACGCAGGAGATTACTTGATGCACTAGTTTGAGGATTTACTCCCAATGCCATTTGAAAGGTAAACTGAGGATAGTCAGGGCGAAAAACAAGGGTATTGAGACTAGTGAAAAGCCTCTAGAGGATCTTGTGCTGGAGTTGGGCCCAGAATCAGACAGGGATTACTTGGAGCAGTTGATGCCTGGTGCAGAGCAAGAACCAGATGCAGAATACAGAGCAGGCCGGAGGCACTTGGACTACTGATCATCCAAAGGGGCCGCCCAGATGCAATGGTCCTTAATGTTCCTCCAAGAACTGCGTCCAAACCTCTTCTGGAGAAACTGCACTGGCTCTCCATTCGCCAGAGATCTAAGTTCAAGTTATGCTGCTTGATCCATAAATGTTTAAATGGACAAGGACCTATTTATCTTCAGAACAAATTTGTTCCTTATGTTCCAAGTCGTTCACTTAGGTCCAGTAACTGTCTTCTTCTGGTGATTCCCCGTGCAAAGAAATCTAGACACGGTGGTAAAGCGTTATCTATCGTAGGCCCTACCCTATGGAATAGACTTCCTCTTCATCTGAGACAGTGCAAAGAACATCTCACTTTCAGGAAACTCCTGAAGACTGTGTTGTTCAGAAACGAGATCTAGCTCCTATTATTCCTCTGTTTCTACCGGCTCCAGAAAGCGCAGAGATACTCCAGTTGGAGTCGATTCTAGCGCTATACAAACCCACAAATAAAATAAATAAATAAATAACATACAAACTGATGGTACTCAGGGTATACACTCCAAAAGGACCAACCAATAGGGTAGACTAAGGGTACTTAACCCCCAAATTTAGGATACATGCTGTCCTGGCTACTCACCTTAGATGACAGATATAAATGGTTTGAGGGCTGTGAGGCTGATAACCCCGATATCAGGATTATTATGTGGCTGTAAGGGAGTTGTGTACATGTAAGGAAAACTACACATACAAGTAGGCACAGAATAAAAGTAACACACACTGACCAACTTGTGTGACTGTTGAAGGTGTATTGCGAAGAGGCAGCTTTTCTACGCCAAAGCCTGTCTAGAGACAAACTGGGAAGGCAATAAAAAGTTGCCATTTGCTTCACATGCCCTCAACATAATAATCCTGTTAGACTTGGCGCTTTTTGAAGGGCCATCCCTGAACTTTTTGGCTTACGTCTGGTATTTATTCTTACCTGGTGTTGGTGGTTGTAGGACTCTGGGCACTTTATCACTGCTGTTCAGTGTTAAAGCGCATGTGTTCTCTATAGTAAGCGTGGTAAAATTGGTCTACACCTGTTTGTTGTATTTAATTTACCAATCAGTCCCTTGTAAAGTGGCATCTCATATACCCGGGGCCAGTAAATTGAAGGCTACAGGTGGGCTTGCAGCGCTGCTACCGCCACCCACCAAAGTGGCCTTTCAAACCTGTATCAGGCCTCTGACATTGCAGGGCCTGTGCGCGCAGTTTACTGCTGCTGTGACGTGGCACCTAAAGCAGGTGTCACGTCTGTGACTCCCCTTTTACTACATATCAATCACCCCTAAGGTAGGCCCTAGCTAGCCCTATGGGCAGGGTGCCCTGTTGGTAAAAGGTAGGACATGTGTCTTAACGGTGTGGCATGTCCTGGTAGTGACTAGCAGCTATTTTTGTTTCTCACTACTGTGAGCCTGTTTTTCATAGGAATGCTTTGGGGATTCCCTGATATGTGTATCATTGGTAATTCCTGAAATGAGAGGAGTGGCGTGATCAAGTTTGGTATGTTTGGAATAGTGATAATAAATGCTGCGTAAAGGTGTTCGCAGATTTATTATCACTATTTTAGAAATGCCATTTTTAGTAGGCATTTCTGTGTGCCTGCCTGATGTGTATTGCATGTCTAGCCTAAGATGGGCCTAATGTGATTGTCTTGCATAACATGCTTTACTAGGAACTTCTATTATGTTCATGCCTCATGCTTGATACCTAATGTGGTGTGCTAGACGCACCTTCACCAGTAGTTACTGGCTGTTTTCACTAACTGTGAGTGGTGATATTATGGCAGAGGCCTGATTGGCCCTGTAATGTATATAATCCCCTGTAAAGTCATACCAAGTGCTAGTATATATGTTCTGATGTGTTTTATGAGTAATACAAAAGCTATTTTTGATTTAACCTTGTGTGGAGTTTCTTTTGTGGTGTGCCTAGTGTGTCACTGCTGTGTGAGTGTGTTGCGCAAACGCTTTACATATTGCCTCTGGGATCAGCCTGACTGCTCGTGCCAAGCTACCAAGGGGGTGAGCAGGGGTTATTTTCAGCGTGTAACTCCCTTGCCCTGACTAGAGTGGTGGTTTCTGCCTGGCTTAGGCGCATGCTCTAGCTAACAAGAAATCCCATTTCTAACAAATCCCTATAAGGGAGCACACTAAATGTGAGTGGACCACAGCTTTGAGATTTTTGGCAACATTTAGCGCCATTTTGGCAAGTGGGTCTGACAGTTTTTGAATGAGAAAGCAACACTGGATATCTTGTGTAATTCTCCAATATTGAATCTTTCATAGATTCACATGCTTGTATCTTCACCCTTCGTCATGGTGGGAGTCTCACGGTGAATGAATAACAATTGCAGTAAAAGAAAAAACTGCATAGAAAACCATAGGGAAGTATAGAGTTTGGCAGCCTATCATCATTATTATGTGGTCCAAATGCCAGCCAATCAGCTATCAGCCCTGAGATCACACTCCCCAGCAGAGCCACCATACCTCAGATTTCCAACCGCTGTCGTGGGAGGAGTCTCCCTGAGCCTTGCTCAGTTTGTTCCATGGTGAACTTTTGACCGGTCTTGCTACAGTTTTTTTCAACTTGATTTGAGGTATTCATTTTCCTCTATTTTCTCAAAATGTCTGAAGGCTCTAAAAAGAGGCTTTTCAGACCTTGCAGATGTTGTGGGAAGGCCAGATTATATTCTGAGGACCCCCACAAAGATTGTTTGTATTGTCTTCATCCCAAGCACGTGCCTAAGGAGTGCAAACATTGTCGAACCTTCTCTGCTAAGACTCTTAAGGACAAAGAGGCTTGTTTACTGTTGTGGCTTCAGAAAAAGAAGGCCACCTCAGAGTCTGATTCAGAGGATGACTCGAAGGCACACTCCTCTAAAAAACGGAAGACAGAATCTTCTGAGGAGAAAGCAGTTAAAAATAATCAGAAGACTAAGGACAAGGAGGCATCTTCCTCTTCATTGCCTCATACACCTTTAAGAAAGCTCTCAGAGGAGAGAGCGGAGTCGTCTGCTCCATCGACGAAGACCAGAGTGTCCCCGGCATGTATGCATACGAAAACGTAGACGAGGACCATCATGAAGACAACAGTCGTCGACGGCATCTACGAAGACGAAACCGTTGACGGCGGGATAGTCAACGACACCATCGATGGCAGGATCGTCGGCGACAAGTATGAAGACTACCTCGTCAACACTATCCTGGTTTACCCGTCGTCTATCTCGTTGACGGGAGTTCCCACAACAGCGACCTTCAAATCTACGAAGACAAGATTGCTGACGACTATCTCAATAAAGAGGTTTTCTGCCGTCGAAGGACAAGAAGAACACTGAATATACCTCATGGACTAAAATCTCGCTGCTTCCTCCCTCAAATCTTCTGGATATGCAAGAGTCGGAAGATGACGGTCCATATGGAGTGGCCTACAGCTCCTCACAGCTGCAAATTAAAAGCCAGGATACAGACTAGGACGAATACCAGGAAGTGTCTCTTTTAAAGACCGCCCGGTATCCGGCTCCAAGAGATATGAGTCTTTCCAGCATTCATGCGATTATGAGGAGGAAGAAGACACAAACCCTAGTGTGAGAGAAGAGTCGATGTCCATGCCTCTCCCACTAGTGTCTGATTTACGACACATGATTAATGACCATTATCGCCGTTTCCTGGATGCTAACGCCTCTGCCGCCGACACCTCAGGTAGATCACACCCTGCGGCACAGGCTCCGGTGATTCAACCTCCGGTGCAGGAAGTGCGCACTCCTACAGTAATTACGATTCGGGATGACTTCGTGGGGAGCGATGGGGAAGAACAGCCAGAGGAAGGGGAACTTCTTCAGGATGATCCAGTGGGCGAAGAATTGGACCAATATGTCAAGCCAACTTCTCCATCTCCGTCGCCATCCTCGGCAAGCTCCCTGCCAGAGGACATCGGAGGATTCCACGACCTCATGGAAAGAGCGCCCAAGAGGTTTGATCTTCCTCTTCCAGTGAAGGAAACTGATTGTTTCCTCTATGACTAAAAGGAATCATCCATGAAGTCTATCAGGACGATCCCAATGATCAATCATATCTGGGATGAGGGCTTGCAGATCATGAAGAACCCAGCCTTGGTTGCAGCCTCTGTACCCAGAATCGAGAAAAAATATCGGGCTCCCGAGTCCTCCCCAGCGTGCCTGATTAGGCATCTAAGGCCTGAATCGGTAGTAATGCAGGCGGTGCAGAATTATTCTAAGAACCCCCCTCAGCTTGCTCAACTCCTCCCGACAAGGAAGGAAGAAAGAAAGATGGATGACGCAGGAAAGTGCTTTGCAGTTATGGCAGCAGCTTCAATTAAAGCTTCAAATGTGCTGGCTCTTCTCAGCCGCTGTACACAGATGTGGTCGGACATCGCACCACTTTTACCTCATCTGCCAGAAGACAAAAAAGAAGAGGCTGCCATCATTTTATAGGACGGGGCAAGGGCAGCCTCTGAATCCATAGATATGGCCATGGACATATCATCGGTAGCTCTCAGGCAAATGGCCGGAGCAGTGGCGCTTCGCAGCCAAGGTTGGCTAAAGGCTACGTCATTTAGGCCTGAAGTCCAGCCAAAGATTGTTGATATGCTTTTTGATGGGGAGAATCTCTTCGTCAAACACATTGATGATACCCTTCAAGGAATAAAATCGGACACAGACACAGCGAGAGCGTTAAGTTCCCTACAACAAAATAGGTTCCAGTCCTTTCGTAGAAGAGGATCAAGAGGCCAGTATAATCAGAGATCCTCTTTCCAGTCTTTCCTTATCACCAACAGGGGTACCGTCCATTCTCCAGCAACCAGCAGTTTTGTTCCTTGAACACTTCCCACCAGCCCAGAAGGAAGCCTGCTGCGAGGGGAAAATCACAGGACTCCAGTTGGAGACAGTGACAATGCCAAGGCGCCAACCACCTCGTCATATCTCAAACAGCACCATTACCTCTCTCGCTTTTATCAATGGCTGTCCATAACAACAGACAGATGGGTACTGGACGTTATCCGTCACGGTCATACCCAAGAGTTCATACAAAAACCTCCGGATCGACCACCTGTTTGCAGAAAGCAACAACATCTCTCAGCTCTCAAGGAAGAAATTCTGTCCCTCATTGTGAAAGGGGCAATAGAGGAGGTTACGCCTCCAACAGCGAGGGAAAGGATTTTACTCGCATTTTTTCTTGATTAGAAAAAAGCAGTCTAACAAATGAAGGCAGGTAATGGACCTGAGAGGCTTGAACAAATTCATCAAGTAAATGTCATTCCGTATGCTGTCTCTACCGGAAAGCCTCCTGATGCTGCGCAGAAGAGATTACATGGCATCCCTAGATCTCTTAGATACCTATTTTCATATTCCAATTCACATCAAACACAGGTATCTATGATTCGCGGTGGCAGGGCGCCACTACCAATTCAAAATGATACCCTTCGACCTTAGATCCGTGCCTAGGGTTTTCACAAAATGCATGGCGCCAGTCACAGCGCTCTTGAGACAACAAGGCCACCAGATATATCCGTATCTGGACGACTAGCTAATAAAGGGCGCATCATATCAAGACACCCTGCAAGCTCTACCATGCTGCATGGATCTCTTCCAATGTCTGGGCCTATGAATCAATATGGAAAAATCTTCTCTCATTCCATAGCAGTCCCTTCAATTCCTAGGGGCCAGATCCCAGACGAATGACACAAACGTGTATCCTTCAGAAGAGCGCACCCAAAAAATCTTAAAACTGGCGTCACAATTACAAACAAAAAGGTCCACTTCAGTGAGATTCTTCAAATCCTTGTTGGGGGATGATGTCTTCCTGCATCCGATTAGTTCCCAATTGCCGGCTACACATGCGACCCCTTCAAGAACTACTCGACATGCTATGGCTGCAATCCCAAGGGTCCTTCGAGGATCTAATCTCCATCACTCCTTAAATACAGACAGCACTGTCATGGTGGGGGATCAGGGAGAACTTATCAAAAGGACTGCTCTTCGAACCTCAATGTCCCAATTACGTCATGACAACAGACGCCTCACTGCAAGGATGGGGAGCACACCTCCAAGACCTCGAAATACAAGGCCATTGGACCATTCAGGAAGCTCAGCTACACATCAACTTGTTAGAGCTAAAGGCGGTGTTCTTGGGCCTCCAGGCTTTCCTTCCCAGAATCCACGATTCGCCTGTACTGGTCAGGACAGACAGTACGACGACAGTGTTTTATCTGCTAAAGCAAGGGGTACAAAATCAAAGCCCCTTTCGGCACAAGCTCAAGAGATTTGAAACTGGCTTCTGCCGCACAACACTTCTCTGCAGGTACAGCACGTTCCAGGAGTTTACAACACAAGGGCAGACATCCTAAGCAGATCAGCCAGCGTTTCCCACGAATGGGAGTTAGCTCAGGACCAACTCTTGCGAATATTTCGCTTATGGGGCACTCTATCTCTGGACATGTTTGCAAATCACCACAACAAGAAATGCAAACATTTTGCAAGCAGATTCCCTCAAGCGGGATCTTGGGGAAATGCTCTACACCTTCACTGGACAGGAATGTTTGCGTACACATTTCCCCCATTTCCTCTGATCCCGAGGGTATTACGGAAAATGAGGTCGGAACCGTGCCACTTGATTCTAATAGCACCGGCATGGCCAAGACCGTTCTGGTTTTCGGAGCTCCTCCAGCTGTCGGTGGCTCCCAGAGTGCAGTTTCCTTTGATTCAAGATCTAATCTCAATGAACGAAGGGCAAGTTCTTCATCCTCCGTTGACATCACTGAATTTTTCAGCCTGGAACCTCATGAGCACGAATTTCATTCCCTGAATATACCTCAGGAATGCCGAGATATTCTCTCTCAATCTCGAGCAGTTTCAACGAATAAAACGTACACAGGACAGTGGAAGAGATTTTGCCAGTGGTGTTCCACTCGAGCTCGGCACCCTTTTCACTCTAATCCAGAGAAAATTATTCCTTACCTATTACAATTAGCCAAGGCAGGACTCTCCCATGCATCGGTCAAAGTACATCTTGCGGCTATCTCAAGATATTGCAGAACACCAAATCATCCATCTCTTTGGTCTCAGAGGGTGATGAAGGAATTTCTGAAAGGGCTCTTCAGAGTGTTTCCTCTACTTGGGCATCCGTCAATCCCATGGCCACTCAACAGAGTCCTGACGCAATTTTTGAAGCCCCCGTTAGAACCAGTTCACAAAGCTGAATTACAGTTAGTTTCTTGGAAGGTGGCGTTGCTACTCACCCTCACTTCAGCCAGACGGGTCAGTGAGATCCAGGGTTTCTCGATTGCAGAACCGTTTCTTCAATTTAAACAAGATAAAATCATACTCGGAACAAATCCTAAGTTCGTTCCCAAAGTCCCCTCAGCTATTCACCTCAATGAACCTGTTGTGTTGCCTACATATTTTAAAAACCCATCTTCTGCAGCGGAAAAATCTCTGCATTCACTGGACATCAAAAGATGCCTCAAATTCTAGATCGACAAAACTAAATCTTTCCGAAAGACAAACCAATTGTTCTGTCAAGGTCTAGTATATCTAGATGGATATCCTCTGCCATTTCGTTATGCCATGAGAAAGCCGGAAAGCCTCTACGATGCAGAGTTCGTGCGCATTCAACGCGGAAGATGGCAACTTCAGCGGCATTGTTCGCGGGAGTATCGCTCCTGGACATCTGCAGAGCGGCAACATGGACAAATGCGCACATGTTTACCGGACATTACTGTCTGGACACAGCGTGGAAAGTGGATTCAGCGGTGGGACAAGCCGTTCAACGGCCCTTGTTTCACTAAGGTATTTCTCAGACCATATTTAACATGCTATGTTATTTCTTGTTCATTTTTCCTCTTATGTGTTCCATTGCAGTGGCGGTGCGTCCATTAAGGGCGCTGGGGCGTTGCCCCACAAGCCGCCCGCACCGGCAGCTCCCTCTGCGTCAATCATGTCAGTCACAGTCTCAGCAGACAGCATGAACTCGGACTGCAGTGCCCACCCCCTTCAGATTCTGAAGGGGGAGGGCGGTCCGACGTCATGGTGCTGAGTGACTGTCTGACAATACATGCAGCAGACCAGGGGTGGCGCAGAGCGCACAGCAGGCAGCAGTGCGCATGCTGGGTGAAGGAGGCGAATTTTCGCTCCGTGCCCAGTCATGCGCACTACTGTCTACTGTGGCTGGCGCATGCCCATTAGGAGAGCGAGGGTTGAGCAAAGGCTCAAACCTCGGTCTCCTAATCGGCAGGCGGGCGGTGAGTCACCCTGCTGTAAGCCAATGCTGGCGCTGCTGGAGTAGCGTCACTGCGTCAGTATTGGCTTAGAGCTGCCAACCAGTGCTGTAGTGTTGCCTGTTCCTAAGTTAGAAGAGGTGCCAACGGGACCCGGCCGAGAACTTGAAGCAGAGAGGCGCGCGCGGTCCGGACCTGGTCTGGTAAGCTAAAGTTTAGCTTTCTATTTTAAATTGTAATCCCCCCACCCCCGACGACCTCCTCCCCTCTCCCGCTAGTATTGCGAGTTTTATTAGTGAAGTTGTATAGTTCAATATTTTGCTTAATTAAACTTGCAGCCTCCTCGATTAGCCAACTCTTTTTGAGATGTACTTGATCAATTTGTCACAAAAGTGTTGCATTTTGGAGGCAACGAGTAAACACGGCTGCCAGAGGATCGATCCCTGGCCTGGCAGCTGCTGTGTGTGCAGCTTATTATTGGAAGAGGTGCCGGTCTCCTCAGAGTTGTGCACACCAACATGATTTAAGCTGGATTGTGGCCACCGAGCGGGATCTCCGCGCTGTGGCGAAACGTGAAAACCTACGCAGACTTGAGGGCGAAGAACTGGGCAGTGCTAGAAAAGCGCTAACTACATAAAAAATGAAAATAAATTAAAATATTAGACAGAAGGGACAGCTCTGTAGTTTCCTTGGGCATCTGTAGTAGTTGTACAGAGATTGGTGGGTGCTTGGCTAACTCAAGTGTTGCATGTATCATGCAAGGACAAGAACAAGTGGTTGTCTGACCAGTACACACAAGTAAAACAAACCACGGCAAGAATGATTGTGCTCGCCAATCGCCAAGGCCATTTTTTATTTCTGTGCATGCCAAAATTGGTAAAGCACCAGTCCTCACATGGGAATACAGTTTTAAAAAGTGTACATGTCTATCTTTACATGTATGAGTTGTATTGTCAAGCTGACTGTGTTTACATTGCCATTTGTACTACTGTACGGAATTTCCTTCCCTTAAATCGCTTTCTGTTTAGAATACACCAAGGTCTGGACGAGGTGCCTGTAAATCGTCTGCAGTATTATCTCTTCTGTAAAAAGGAACGTGTCAGCCGCAAAGGGCACAATGTAAACACTCTGCTTTTAGGGTTGTGTGTGATGCGTGTGTATGAGTGCGTTCGGTTATATGCTCGGTGTGCGCGTCTGTGGCGAGTGTGTGAATGCAGGCCTCTCGAAGCTTAGAACTTTTTCAGCTTGTCTGTAATTGTATGTGTATCTGTGAGGGAACTGGGTTTCAGTCTGTGTTTTTATTTCTGTACCATTCAATGTGCATGTATTTTTTCCAATCGTTTGTGTTTGGACTGCAATTAATGGTTGTTTTTTTAATGTGATCTATTTTTTTACTTTGTTTAAAATGGCCGGTTTAGATGGGCTGTTTCCAAAGAACATGGAGAGTTTTATATATTGAACATGAAGGGTTTACACAGTACACTGTAAGATTGTTGTGATATCTTACTGATGCATGATTTTAGAAACCTTGATTTGACTGGGGGTGGGGGAGGGATCATATAAGTATTACTTTACTGAATGGCGCACTGAGGAAATTGGTTTTACACTACTACATTAAATTACATCACACAATCACTGTTATATAACATTAGGCATATTTCAGTGGTGTAGCGCATGCCACAGGCCCTCATGTCCCGGAAGAGAAGAGCGTGCCCACACCCTCTACTCCCGCTGGCTGCGCAGTAAAATGCACCAATAATCAGGCTGCCGCCGTTCCCCAGACCTACGTGCCCCAGCGCCAATGCTCCTGCTGTCTCATTGAAAAGCTATGCCAATGCAGTCATTTTAGTTCTGAGACAGTGATATGTAGTGATTTGTCCGAATCGCGCATTTTTTATAACAAACTTCCAAAGCAGGAAATGGCGCGGAAGTTGCGCGGGTCAAATGGCAGGGTTGTCACCAAGCAACCTTTCTACTCTATGGGACGCATGCATGCACGTATTTTGCAGCTGCACAATTCTCCAGTGACAAGAGCACAGGTGTGTTGGAAGTGTGATGGAGTGTGTGTGCATGCACTAATGGTGTGCGTGTGTGTGTATGTGAAGTGGGCTGCTTATCTGTCATTAAAACAAGAAACTGCAGTTTGCCATAACCTGTAGCAGAATATTTCAAAGCCATTCACCAAATCACGCTTGAAGCTCAGCAGTCGAAACACAACGGGAAAGTACTTAACAGCCTTTCATTTTCTCATTTCGCTTGTTATGAAGAAAATAGCTGATCTATTGCAGCCAACCCCGGTAGGTTTTTCGGGCTCGCTCGCTACACTCGCTCGCCTCAGTGCAGTACCACGATAACTTTCCGCCCACCACTTTCAAATGTCACCAGCCGCCACTGTTCCATTGGATAGTCTTACTATGCATGGTTGGTATTTTCAGGTATTATGTTCCTAATGTGATATGCATTGAGACATACAAACGTTTTCTTTATTATAAGTCTTTATGATATTCTGTTAATAAGGAGCAGAGCCCTAAGAAAAAAGGGTTCTATCCTGGAAACGTGACAGAAGTAGTGCTCACTATTCTGATACAAGCATGTGATTCTATGAAAGATTCAATACTGGAGAAAAAACGAGTTACTTACCTGTACAGTATGGTTCTCCAGTATTGATATCTTTCATAGATTCACATGCGGCCCACCCGCCTCCCTGTTTTTTCAGGTAGACCACTTTCATCTCTAGATACATCCTTGGCTCACACTTGGGGCTGGAAATCTGAGGTATGGTGGCTCTGCTGGGGAGTGTGATCTCAGGGCTGATAGCTGATTGGCTGGCATTTGGACCACATAATTATGATAGGCTACCAAACTCTATACTTCCCTATGGTTTTCTATGCAGTTTTTTCTTTTACTGCTATTGTTATTCATTTACCGTGAGACTCCCACCATGATGACGGGGAAGATACAAGCATGTGAATCTATGAAAGATCTCAATACTGGAGAACCATAGTGTACAGGTAAGTAACTAGTTTTTTTTTAGTTACAAGTGCTTCTGTGGACATAGGCAGCCATTCCTCTGCAAATGCAATGTTCAAAAGCATAAATGAATGTGATAAAAGCCTAGCAATTAGAAACCGCTATTTGCAGTATATGCAGAATGCCAGATATTCGACTAATTTTTGAGAATTCCGGAATTTCAGACCCACTTAAACTCAAGTCACTGATGTCCCACATTATTTTCCTTGCTAGACAAGACTCTACGTGCTAGTTACAACAGATCAGACATTTTACATTGGTTTGAGACACAGACTGCATTTACTGTGTACTCAGTCTGAGGCTGCCAGAATATTATGCTGTGTCTGCCCTTTAGGAGTATCTACCCTTTATTAAATAGTCAACAGTCTTTTAGAAGGATCGCCTCTAATGGGAGACTTCCTTGGTCACTCGTAATGTCTAGGGGAGCTTCTTCCATGGATCCGATTTATTACTCGCCTTCAACTTGCCGTGGACAATGCAGATATTTTGGCCATGATTATCTGGTATATAAATACATGGCTCACTGTCTCTGTATTATTTTAACCCTTATCATTAAGGCTACTGCAGCTGTGGTGAGGGTGTAATTGTCTTTAAGCATGTTGTCTGCTCTCAGTGTGGTGCTTGCCATCATATTGTTGTTTATGACTGTCCCTCGTCCACGTCAGACTCGGATAGAGGTTCAGCCTTGCATTATTCAAAACTTTTCTTTCGATGTCTCCTTTTGTAGAATGGTCAAGCAAAATCAGTCTAAAGTCATTTTCTTGTTTGAGTAGCATTTTCTCTGACTGTACCTCAGAACATAAATTACATTTATTCTATGTAGTCACAACAGAAATATTGCTTTTTTGTGTTTGTTTTGCTGTTGCAAATGTATAACGGAACAGTTTCGAAAGGGGCTGCTAGAAGCCATTCGGTAACATCAAAGCGCTGACAGTTAGCTTGTTGCAAGGGAAAGTGTTTGTCCAGTCAGCCGATGAGTGACCATGACTGACATTCTTCAGAAGGACGTGTGGCCTGTGTCGACCTCAATTGAGGGCAAGTTTAAAGAGTTCCCTTTTCAGGAGTTTCCGAAACTTCTGGGTTTTGGTTCCGTTCTTAAGTTGGGGTTAACTGGTTCCAGATTCACGACCCCTTGCCCAGGCACAATTATGTCATGTTAGAATATGTCATGTAGTTTTATATAGCATGTGGGTGCAAAATAGCAAGAACCAGTGACATTTAGATAATCTAGACAAGAGTGTATGTCACCTATATAGACTTCATATGCTTTGTAAAGGATCCTACATTGAGTGAGCATATTACATTTACTTGCCATCAAGGCTGTTATCGTTTTCTCTACCCTTTAAACAGTGAACAAGTTGTGTTTTTGACCAGTCCGTGTTATGTTTGTGTACACCATAACAGTGCTTGCTGGCAGAAAAGTAATGGCACGTTCGCCTCACAGTCATTTGTTGTTAAAACCTATATTGACAGGATACAGGAGGGGAGGATACGATGAAATGATGGCGCGCGAAACAGACCTCCCTATTTATGTTGATAATATGTGGTCGGGGGCGCTGGAGCTCACGCTCCCCGCTGTCAGACTCCTGTTGGCGCGTTGATTGTATATTGTGACTGCCACGCGTTCTCTTAGAAGAAAGTGAACGGACGGTAGCACGAACGCACAGGGGCTGCCAGCGCTGTACTCATCTTATTGTGTTTATTCTTCATTTCTGTTCGAAGCCTGCATGTGTTAACCTGCCATTCAGACGTGTGCTTTGACTCAACGACCTCCGTGACTGCGTACGATTAGATAAGCGTCCTCGGTGAAGGCCTGCAGCAGACGGACTGTGGTGACGTGGAAACAGCTTTACACACGGCCTCAGGTTTAGGAAGACTATTTAAAAAATATAAATCAGACTGGAGGGAGGAGAGAGGAGAGGCCATCACATGTACAGTTTGATGGCCAAACAAAGAAATCTCTTAGTGAAATTGCCAGCGAGGGAGCTAAGCCCACAAAGGAGGGACATTTAAGCAAATGCACCAGTAACAAGCCAGCGTTTGTAAATGACCCAGATAACTGCCAATGGCAATTGGTGGGTGTGCCAAACCCCACAGAAGAGATATAACAGGTCGATTTGAAGCTCGACCTAAAAAAGTGAGACGGAGGAACAGTATTCTTCTACTTCTGTCCTGCTAATCTTACTGGATTTTTTTATCCGTGGTGGTCTGCTACACCAGTCTACTCTGCTACTGACACTGGTGTCACTATCCTAGCAATGCTTCTTTTATGCCAGCACATTAGCAATCATTGTTTCTGGCCCTTCATGCCATGTACACCTCTTTTTGTTGGAACTTTGGCATACACGTGACATCAAAGTTTCTATGTTGTTATTCACCCACAGTTTTCTACATCACATAATGGTTTCATCCTTATTGGGTGGATTCCATTGTTAATTGCCACTAGTTCTAGAACTTCATGGTCCATCTGCTTGTACTTCTTTATTCTGTTGTATTGCCTGTTTCCTGTGCATCATTATCCATGGAAACCTCTTTTCCTTTTGTTCTATTAGGTGTCCTAATATTCTAGCCTTCAGGAGTTGGTTATTAAGCCTTCATATATACTATGCATATTGTATATGTTTTGTGTATATATATATATTATCTACTGGCGGTTGCCAGTCGATAGTTATAGTTAGGACCGTGTTTCCATAGGAAATCCGCAACATTCTATTTGGAATAACTTTGGCGCCGGTTGACGAATCCTCGCAAAATTTTCAAAATAGGTGGGGCGCTCCGCTCCGCTCCTACCCTGAAAGTCTTGGGGGGATTCGTCAAGCGGGGGCTGAGAAAAAAGGGGGGTCCCAAAACGCGTTTTCCCCATGCAATTTTCCATAGGGACCTTTAGTCCAAGGTACAGCCCGAACGGCTGAACAGAATTACTTGAAATTTGGCAGAGAGGTAGTCCTCAGGTCAGGGATGTGCCTTTTGCAGGTCTGGTGTCAATCTGTTCAGTAGTTCCTGAGAAAATCAAAAGTAAAATCATATATATATGTGGGCGGAGCCTAACCACACGTCTCATCCTGAGATCTGATTGGCTGTCAGCACTTCATCCAAGAAGTGTTGGCAGCCATCTTGGGACCAATATACATGATAGCACCTCATTAAAAAGCATTGCAGTTAATAGCAGGTTTTAAGACTTTAGTTACATTATAAATCATTTGTTGATGGTACCATACTCATTTTAGGAATTGTGGTATGTTCTAAGGTGATTTCACCATGTGAAAAAGCCTTCTGCTGGGATATCATGATTGAGAGAAAAATATGTTCTCATGCTTTTCCCACAGAGGTTTGGAAGGTGATCTATAAGCTAAACTGAGAGCTTATTTTCTGTAAATTCACATTATCTTTCTCAGTCATGTGAGAATGAAGTTTGACATTCTCAGTAAGACATGTACATCCAACAAGGGCAGGGACTGTCAGTTGATTCCTTTGTGTTCTACTGCAGCTTCCCAGAGTGTTCCAAAGAACAACTAGAGCGCTAACAGTCCTACTTATGATAAACGTATGGCACACCTGAAGCCATCTTGCTTGGATTAAAGTGGTAACTCTTAAAACATTTAATTTAAAAAGGAACAAAATGAGGGGGTTCATTTTTCCATAAAACGTATGATTAGTGCTGCAGAAAGAAAGATTAGGGCACATTTTGAGTGACTTCTCAAATCCTCTTCTATTTCATTAAAAAATTCTGACATGCAGACTGAAACATGCACTTTCAATACCAGCAGCAGTTTTCCCTGGTGAGCAGTAGCTTTACTACAGTGATCTAATGAGCAAAAAGAGTGCTAACATTCTGAATTTATGGCAAATGTGTGACACATCTGAATGCCTTTGGAATCAAAGTAAAAAACTGAAAGTATTTCCTACTGAGGAGACTGCAGTAAATGAGGAAATTAGGAAACTTCATAACAAATAAGTCTGCCAAGATGGCCACCAGAGACAAAAGAGCCCAAATGTAGCCCAAATATCACCCAGATGTAGCCCAAGTATAGCCCAATGACAGAATGTCCCAGAGTGTTCTTAAACACAACTAGAGCGCTTACTGTCTTCATTATGACAAAGTATGGCACACCTGAAGCCATCTTGATTGGAATAAACTGGTAACACTTACAAAACATTTAATTTAAAAAGGAACACAATGAGGGGGTTCATTTTGCCATAGAAATTATGATTAATGCTGAAGAAAGAAAATAAGGGCACATTTTGAGTGACTTCTCAAATCCTCTTCTATTTCATTAAAAAATTCTGACATGCAGACTGAAACATGCACTTTTAATACCAGGAGCAGACTTCCATGGTGAACAGTAGTTTTACTACAGTGATCTAATGAGCAACTAGAGTGCTAACATTCAGAATTTATGGCAAATGTGTGACATATCTGAATACCTTCATTATGGAATCAACGTAAAAAACTGAAAGCATTCCCTACTGAGGAGACTGCAGTACATGAGGAAATTAGGAAACTTCATAACAAATAAATCTCCCAAGATGGCCACCGGAGACAAAAGAGCCCAAATGTAGCCCAAAATCACCCAGATGTAGCCCAAATATAGCCCAATGACAGAAGTGTGCAAAACACTTATTATTTTGTGTTTTTGCAGTGTTATATAGTGCAGACTTGTCAGGTATTGGAGTGCTTTACATGAACATTGGTTACATCACACAAGAACAAATTCATTTTGGTTGTAGACATGGGGAGACTAAGTGATTTGACCAGAATCACAGAATGTCGAGCTGAAGCAGAAACTCCAACCTGGTTCCCCAGTTGCAAAGTCTGCAGTTCTGGAAGTAACGCCACATCCTCTCCCCTAAGTGCAACATTTAATCAAGTGGTCAACTGGATAAAAAAACATAAAGATAACAAATAATTTAAAAGTGCTTTCTCGCTATTTGAAAACTCAGAAAATATATCCTTATTTTAGTCTTTTAGAGCACTAACCATAATTTTGATGCCAATAAGACCCTCTCATATATGTAATTTCTAAAGGAAATGCTCTAGGTATTACAGTTTTGATTACATCAAGATGACGTCAGGCGTTCCACACTTTTGTAATAAATATAGAATGTTAGCAATCTAGTTGTTCATTAGGATACTGTTGAGAGGCAGAGGCCAGGGGCACGGACTCTGAAAATTGAAGGCAGGTAGGAGGGTGCAATGGCAACAATTTAACCACACTGAGCAGGCAGGAAGGGCCGTGGCAGCAAAACAGACTATGGAGGGCAGTGGAAAGGGGGGCAGGGGCAACAAACCAACAATACAGGACTTGCAAGAGAGGCTGTGACAATGTAATAGACCATTGTGGGCAGAAGGAAGAGACAATGGTAGTACAACCATACATGCCAACAGACCCGATTCAGCCAGGAAACGTCCAATGTTTTTAAGCTCAAATGGGCTTTATTTTATCTGTCTCCTGTCTACAATCTCCTCTTTTTCAATGTAACTCAAAGGGGAAAATCAACACCCCAGTTTTTTTTCAAAATGTCCCTCTTACCAAGTTCAAAATGTTCGCAAGTATGGTACATTGGATCATGGAAGGAAATGGGGTAGGGACATGGACTTGGATAACAGAGGACAGGAGGGACATGGAGAGGTGCACCAAACTGACCCTGCAGGGCAGGCATCAGGGTTTGCAGCAGCACAATACACCACACAGGGCATGCGGGACGGGAGCGCAGCACAACAATCCATAGAAAGCAAGAGGGAGGGGACAGGACCATGCACATGGACAACAGAGAACAGAGGGGCAAGAGGCAGGACCATAATGGACAGACAGGAGAGAAAGCTGCAGCATAACAGACCATAAAGGGCAGGAGGGATGGATCAGGGGCATTACAATGGAACAGACAAGCCAGGAGGGAGGGAGTCGGGGTCTGCACATGTAAACAGAGGGCTGGGGGCAAGGGGGCAGGGCAGGAGCAGCAAGATAGCCTTGGAGGTCAGGCAGGATGGGCACTAGAAGCAAGACACACCATGAAGAGCAACAGTGAGACTGTGATGGCATACACACAGACCATGGAGGGAAGGTGGGAGGGGTTCAGGGGCAGCTAACTGACCACACAGGGAAGGTGGGAGGGGCCATGGCAGCACAGAAGACCATGCATGGCAAGTGGGAGGGTTAGTGGTAGCACAATGGCTATGATGGGCAAGAAGGAGGGTGCAGGGGCATGCACAAAGGACGATGGAGGATAGAAGGGAGGGTCAGGACCTGTGCACAGACAAGAAAGTTCAGGGGAAGGGGCCTCACAACAGACCGCATGGGGCAGGCAGGAGGAGCAGTTGCAGCACAACAGACCAGGGAGGGCAGAAGGGTGTGGCAGTACAATGGACCATGTAGGACAGGAGGAAGAGGATAGGGGCACGGCATGTGGACAGGCAGGGTGGAGGTGGCAGGGACAGGTTACAGTCATCTGACAATGCTAGGCAGGTGGGAGGGGAGTGGCATTTCAACAGAACACTCAGAGTAGATAGGAGTGGCAGGTCCATGGAACATGGTGGGCAAAAAGGATGGAGCAGGGGCATACACAAAGACATCGGAGGGCAGGGGGAAGGAGAATAGGGGCAGCAAGCTAAGCACAGAGTTTAAGCAGGAGGTCAATGATGGGGCATAGAATTGGGCAATGGAGGGCAGGAGGAGTGGACTGGTACATCATACTAAATTGAGGGCAGTGGCAGCACATCAGACCATGCATGGCAGGAGGGAGGAGGCTAGTCCATGGATTCACACAACAGAGGATAGGGAGGAGGGGGATGGGGCAGCAACCTAACTGTTCAGAGAAGGCGGGTATTAGGAACTTTATTGTTTTTAAAACGTGTGTCTGTGCGAACTACTTAAAATATGAACAAGTATGCAGCATAATCTCACTTTTATTCAGGAAGAAGAGGACGTTTGTGACTGTGACTCCGGGCTCACTTAGCAGAAACACCCCCTGACCCTCCACCCCCCATCGCAAAATGTAATGCCCGTGAAAAGGGTAGGTGAACACAGTGTTATATAGAACATAGTCCTGAGAGCACGATTGAAAATGAAAACTAGATATAGTGTATGGTATAAACTATTCACCAAAAAGTGTGATATAAGATGAACCGGGCGTGAAATATAATATGCAATACATTGTGCGTAATGACAGATTCATTGGAGAGCGCGAGATAGCACAGGCACTAGCGCGTGCTATGCGATATGCGCCTTGGAGTGTAATATGCACAGGGCAGTGTTGTGTAACCTAACTAGTCTCTAAAGTTGTAATATAAAATATGTGCTGGGGAGTGTAACGTTGCATATGCACTGTGACAAAGATATGGATCCCAGATTGTAATATGTATGGCATAGCAGTGTGCGTTATAACATAGGCATCGAGGAAGGCACGTTAGATGGGGCAATATAACCCATGCGAAGACAAGTGTGGCATGACATATTCACGGGGTGGTGTTACAGTGCACATGGGCTAGAGAGTGTCATAGCATATGCACTAGCTAGTGGAATACAACACAGAGGTGTGTGGCACTCAGCAGGCAATGGTGGGTGTAACACAGCATTGGGCTCTGCCAGGAGCGCGCTGTGACTTTCAAGTGATGTTCGCCCCCTTTCCAGAGAGTAAAATAAAAAGTATTACACATCCGGCAGTGGATGTGTGTTTTATTAACCGTGAGGGGGGTTTCTTGCATAGTTTTGGTCGAATTTTTGTTGAATCCCCTTTGAATGGCTTGGTGTGCATGTGTATTAAATGTGCCCGTCAATAGCTACCCATATTTGTATAAATAAACGACAAGGGTGTCTACCGGGATTAGGCACGGTAGGGCATCAGACATGTCAGAGCTTCACTAGTGGTGTAAATACATTCCACGTGGATTCATTGTATGCATAGTTGCCTTTTAATGAATATCACGCAAATCATCATGGTGATAGGTACGTACGGTTTGTCCAGCATGTCCTAGGTGTGTCTATAAATATATATTTTTTAAAAATAATAAAAAACAGTGGCCGGCCCTGGGGATTGGGGTCAAAAAAATATAATTAGGAGACAGGCCCTGGGGGATGGGGTCATCAGGGCCAATACATTAGAATAAGAAGGGGAACCACACAGCCCCCTTCTTAAAAAATTAAAATAAATAAAAGACTGGCATCGTGCCGGAGGCCACGCCCCCTCCTTGCAGCACTCTGCAAACGCGCCCCCTGGCGAGTTGTAAGTTGGGAATTTAATTCCTCTTCAATACTGAGGGTCCCTGAGGGCCAACTAGCCCAACAGGCATCTCCAGTATGCACCAGGGAGCTGCGCTGCAAACAGGTGTTCTGAGGCCAAGCCCCTTTTTACACCTCTCTGCAACGCAGCTCTGTGGCGCTTACTGGAGGTACCTAGTGGTCTAGTTTGACCCTAGGGACCCTTAGGATTCAAGGGGACTTAATCTCTCAACTTAGAACAGCCACAGGGCGCGTTTACACAGTGGTGAAGGGAGGGGACGGGGCCTGAGGTGACGTGTGCAAACACGCACTATGGCACGTTTTAAATTGGGGATATAATTTTCCTTCAATACTGAGGGCCCCTGGGGGCTAACTAGCCCACCAAGTGCTTCCAGTAAGCGCCACTGAGCTGCATTGCAGAGAGGTGGTCCTGGCCGTGCCACTTTTTACACCTCTCTGCAACGCAGCTCTGTGGCACTTACTGGAGGTACCTAGTGGGCTAGTTGGACCCTAGGGACCCTCAGGATTCAAATGAACTTAATCTCCCAACTAAAAACGGACACAGGGTGTGTTTACACAGTGGTGAAGGGAGGGGACGGGGCCTGAGTTAACGTGTGCAAAAACGCCCTGTGGCCTGTTTTAAGAGGTAGTTTTAATCCCCCTGCCCTATTATATACTAGGGGCTTACAGAGGAGGTCATGCTAATCACAGGGGAACCCCAACGCATAATGTTCCCTAGTGTATGTAGGTGTTTTCACTGTATTCTAAGTGTCTTTTAACATAGCACTGGCTCTAGGACTGGTTAGTCAGACTCAGTTACCACCAGTATCCGTCTGAAAAAGTTGAGGGTACAGGATGATTTTGAAACAAGGCTTCTTTCTGCTCTTCTTTTTGTTCTTTCTGCACGTTATCCTTCTTCCTGCACTTTTCTTCGTCTTTGAGGACTTCTGTTGCTTCTTTCTGCACTTCTTTTGTTTCTTTCTGTGCATTTTTTCTTCTTTCTTCACATGTCCTATCTCTGTAGGCATAGTTAGAAATTAGCATTTAAAAAACCTTTGAAATTCACAGAAAAAAACATAGGTTTCAGGCACGTTATAGTTAGGAATTAGCATTTAAAAAACCTCAGAAATTCACTGAAAAAACCATAGGTTTCAGGGGTGTTATAGTTAGCTGGACTTTTCACTTGTACAAAACCATTGAAATTACCCCGTTATAGTTAGTTCAGCTAACTATAACTCGCGCGCCCGCAATGCACTGCTGATGACGTCACATACTACATCACTCATGACATGGTCAGTGACATCACTCATGACATCACTGATGACATCTCAAATGACATCACTGATGACATCACTGATGACATCACTGATTACATCATCCTTGTGATAGAGTGGCAGATCTCCTCTCACCCTAATATAACCTTTGATACACACATTCAAAAATAGAGACTAAACTTTTCAAAACAATGGACATACCAATACCAGTTACAACAACCTCTTCAGTAATTCTAAGATCCACATACACATCCACTCATTCACCAACAGTCCTATACAGTCACTCATACATGTATTCACTCATCATATGTACTCATACACCTATACATCCTGTTACACAATGCCACTCATCCATAGAGTTACTCACACACATAGTCACTCATGCTAATAGAGAATCAAACATACATTTATTTGCATATACAGTTATACACACACCACCACACTTACTTCTACGGAATCTTACACATACTTAGTCTTTTAAACAATCACTTATAGAAACACATACTTATTCATACAGGAACTCTTTCAATCTCTCACTCTCACATATACTCACTTATATACACCAATAGTCACATATACTAGTTTAAAACCTATGTAGTTACTCATAAAGACACTATTGAGACAGTCATTCACTCACTAACACACCCATGCACACACTCATCCACCCATACAGTCCTGTACACATGCTGTCTTCAACACATACAAAGAGTGAGCCACTCATTCATGCACCTATGCACTACGTAATACCCCCCACCGAACCATGCAGACACTCAGACTGATACTCAAAAAACCAACTAATAACCTATATAGACACCCATGTAGCTACTCACCAACCCATGCAGCCACTTATACACAAAGTGAGAGACTGATACAGATATTTACATATTTAAACATTACTCACTAAGCCATGTATTCACTATGATACACTTAATCAGTCAGTTAAACAATCAATTTTTCAAAAACAAATCATCCATTTAGACACTTATATACCCATTTATTCTTCCATCGACCTTGAGATATACATATATAAAACATATTTAATTTTCAGAAAAACACACATTCACTGGATGATGTCATCAGTGATGTCATTTGAGATGTCATCAGTGATGTCACTGACCATGTCATGAGTGATGTAATATGTGACGTCATCAGCAGTGCATTGCGGGCGCGCGAGTTATAGTTAGCTGAACTAACTATAACGGGGGAATTTCAATGGTTTTGTACAAGTGAAAAGTCCAGCTAACTATAACACCGCTGAAACCTATGGTTTTTTCAGTGAATATATATATATATATATATATATATATATATATATATATATATATACTTTAGTTTTTCTTATTGGGGTTTTTCTTTCTTCCTTTTTCAGAGAAAGTCCTCTTCTGTTATCCGTTGCACTTCTTTTTAGAAGACACTGTATTGTCTTTACCCATTTGCCTGGGTATACTTTTGTTGCAGTTCTACCTTAATTTGGGCAACAGGTATGCACTTACTCTTCTTTTCCAGTTCTATTAGTTCTACTGGTTCTACATTTAGCATGATCCTGCTGGTCTTCACTCTACCTTGTGAGTGTTCCTCCCAGGACAAGCGTTCCATTTCATCAGTACTTAATCTTGGTTTGTCTTCTCCATTTTTTGATGCATGTGTTTATTCATGCTGGTGCCAGTGTGAAAGTATTCTCGGATTCCTTTCTCTATATTCTCAGTATAGGTTTCCCTTGAATATGGCTTTGCTGGCGAATGGAGTTTAGCTTAGTGCCAGCCGTTATTGCCAATGGTCTTCCGAATCCCAGCTGTCCATAGGTCATCACACTTGGTGTTATAGAATGCGTATTATAATTTTCACAGTGGTCCTCTCATGCACTGTTGCTTCATTGCTATAAGTAAGTTTTCCATGTCCTCCAATGCTGTTCTCAGTTACGTTGCCAGTGGTCCATGCCACAGGTATTGTTGGGAGCATTGCTCCTTCTCATGCATCTTCCTACACACTTCCAGTCTCTTATCTTAATTTAGACCGGCTAGTTCTTTTTCAGAACCTTTGGTAGGATCAGTTCGCAGACCCACCTCCGGGGAGGGTATGGCTTTGGCATCTAATTCAAAGTTAAGGAATCTGTGGCTAGATGTCTCTGTCAAGTTACTTACCTTCGGTAGGGCCTTATCTGGTAGAGACATGATCTAGCTGCAGATTCCTTAAATGCTCACTCATCCACCTCGCTCAACGAATAACTATAGTATCATGATTAAACATCTTCAAGGACCCTGGTGTATCTCACCAGTGGTCAGTATTCTTATTCTGTATGCTCTTTGATTTGGTTTTGCCTTACCAAACAAATCTTTTACTGAGAATTACCATGTCATTATTTAAGACTTCATAATTATTACTTACAAAAATATTTCTATCTTTTTTGGCACACTGCTTCCACAGCCAGTTTCTGTAGTGGTTCTGCGTTTTGGCGCAGAAAGTACTCACAGAAGAAACTGACGTCCGCGAGTCCGAGGGCGTCTTATATGGACTCCAGTGGCGTTACATGAGTGGGCGATGTCGATGCAGAGTTGCCCGATACCCACTGCCGACATACAGAGGTACTGCTTCTGCAAAATTTCCGGATCCAGTCTGGCACCTGGAGAGAATTCCAAGTTAAGGAATCTATGGCTAGATTATGTCTCTACCAGATAAGGCATTACCGAAGGTAAGTAACCTGTTCATCAGGTAATGAAGAAGGAAGTGGCACACTGGTACCAGCATCTCCTGAAGGCAGTAGAGGAGAGCCTGAAACCTCCATATTCTGTGTGGGACAGTTATTTGCCGAACCTTGAGCTAGCGGAGGTATGGCAAGTATCCTTGTCTACACTTTATTCTGTGATTCGGTAGCGAGGTGCAATCAGTGCGGCCGTTGTGCCGCCAATGATGTACACATGTTTGCCACTTGCCTGAATTTGGAAGAATACTGGTCAGGTGTGAGTAAGATCATTTCCGACAGTCTAGGAAGATCCATAGAGGTAAGCCCAATCATGATTGTATTTGAGTTAGCCCAGCAGGAGGTAGGAGGTGTTCTCCTCTCAGCATAACAACGAAATTTGATCCTTTATCTGATTCTACTGGCGAGGATTGAAATCTGAACAATGCTACCAACCTGTTGCGCCTACATGGCAAGCCTAGCAGAAGTCATTTAAATATTTTAGGGAGGTGGATATGAAGAGTTAAAGTTGGTTAGAGGGTGAAGGGTTTTAGAATCTGAGGAAGATTGAATGAGATACATCCTGTCCAATGATTAAAACCTCTCCAGTCAGCAGTGGCTGGAGAGGCTGGGATATTGTGTTGCAGCTTTAATCGACGTAGTTGAAGCTGAGCCCCATACTGAGCAACAATTGGAGGTATTTAACACGACACGTCATCTTTGTGATCTAAATTCTTTGGCAAATTCAGGCAAAAACATAAGAAGCCCAAACCAGGCTCTGCCCTGTCTCGCCACAAGAAGGGGGTCATCTTGCCTCCAGGACATGCTCCCGAAGTCGATCAATTTCAGAGTCTATTCTGACCCTTGTTCTATGGCAAGCACAATTTGCTAGGCCGTTGCTGGTGCCGCAACAAATTGAGGACTTTCGCAAAGCAATGCTGCAGATTTATAGCATCTTGCTAGCTGCCTGTGTCACTCCTGCGCACCCCAAGAAACTGAGAGGCCTCCCTCCCAACTGGGCTTCCGACAGGATTTCCTGCCTCGATGTCAGCAGCGGCCCTTTGGATGTACTCCGGTTTTTGGACTTACCTCAATACTGGTTCCCTCTAAGGTGCAACACAAATATGCTGAGGTGCCAAATGCAGATGCTGGCTTCATAGATTCCAGATGGTGTCAGCCAACCCATAGCGCTCTCCACGGCCAACATGGCGCTGCCCCAATCTCGACAGAGGCCTTGCGCCTATATATCTGAGCCGCAACCATTTAGCCACCCTCTTGATTCTGACACGGTACCTCAACCTTCCGAAAGGGCTCATATCCTACATGAACGTGCATAGACTGTGGTAATGGGGGCTATGGTGCTTATGATCTGTTTGGCCAGGTATACGAAGGTGATAACTGGTAAGAAGACCAGTATGCCTCCCGGACACTGGATTAGTATCTGTCCCAGACCCTGCCTCCACGGACAGCACCTCCTTTGCCATGGTTGTGCAAAGTGCATACGAGCATGACAGTGTTCCACTAGGAATTCAAGGAGCTTGTAATTTTGTCGTCTTTGCTATCCTATTTCACCAAAAAGAGCGTTACTGAAGGTAAGTAACTTGTTCTAAAACACACACAGAAGTGTTATTAGCATGTCAGACTCCTGTCTAGGCTAATATATTTTTGTTTTCATTTTCGTCGTTGCCATAACAATATGGACACTTGAAGTGAAGGCTGCCATGTTTTCATTGTTTTAGGTATAGGACAATTTATCTAAATGTAAATCGAGATGACACCTTTATCACCATACTTATTTTGTTCTATTAAGACTTTAGTGTCTCCAGTTTTATAAACCTGAGATAAAATTGGCGACCAGATACTATATGCCAAATATTTAACCATAGTTTGGAAGGGATTTGGGACAGAACTATCAAGCCAGAGATCATGCTGTTGCTTGATTGTGAACAGCCCCGAGAGCAGTGCAGAGAAGTGGCTTTCTGCCCCACACTGCTATCAATCCTGGGTAAGAGCTGTGATGGAGAATAGCTACACTGCTCTTTTTACCGTGAGAAGGTATGCGTGCAATCCATCTTAAGAAACTAGATTTAAAGGCATTCTAGTTTCTACTTTTGCTCAAATTAAGCATTGCCCTTAGAAGTAGCAATAGGGTGTTGGTGTGCTCGAAACTTCCTCACCAGGGAAGCAGTGAGGAGATACTGTAGCATTCTATCTTAGGTATCAGTGAATGATGGCCCGGAGCAAGATTTGAACTCTATCTTTCCACAAATTGAATGCTTCGCAAGTGAGGTCTGTCTTCTGGTACATAAACTATTTATAAGAAACTGTTCTAGATGTTCCATTAAAACTACCACTGATGTAGTTGATCAGTGTGAAACAACTGGTATGGCCACTAAAAAGGCACCCAGCCTATTTCCGGTCAATGCAGTTGCAGATTGTGAAATTTGCTCAATATGATGGTCAAATTCCTCTTCCAGCGTTCAAGCAAACAACATATTTGATGCTTGAATCGCCGATTCTAGACACACGTAATGCCCAGGAGATGCCATCCTCATTAGATTCAATATTCTTTGCTTGGTTTGCTTTTTGATCTATCAAGGCACATGCAACTTGTTGTCATTTTATGCAATGTATTTTGCAAAGTTTTATGCACATATTCTATGCAAGGTTTTACATCCTATTGTATTAAACATTTTATATAGTATTTTATAAATTTAGCTCATATATAAGCATTAGCAAGTTATGTGTTTTATTATAATAAGCATTCTGTTTAAATCCTACTGTCTGTTAGCAATCCAGAAATGTTGTGACGTGTCCTGTCGAGACCTTTTCTATTTTTATCATGTGCTTGCTTGAAGTTTTATTAGAAAAGGTGAAGGTTTAGACAAGTGTAGAAGTGTTAGTATTGTGTCTGCCTCCTATCTATGATATATTTTTGTTGTTTGCTTTATGGTCAGTGCTATAATAATATGGATGCCTGCAATGTTTCGATTGTTTTAGTAATTGAGGAAAATTAACTACATGTAAATCGAAATGACACATTTATAGACATATTTATTTTCCTATTGAACTTTAATTACTCGGAAACAACAACTGTGCAGTATGGGGTAAATAACAATCCCAAGATGGCCGCGCCAACCACCCCAGATCAGATCGAGTTCAGCACCATGTAACTCAAACATCACGAGATCACACATATATCTAAGCCCCCGTTCGCACAGAACCGAACGACTGTAGCAGCAACGCGACTTAGGCAGAGACTGAGTTAATGGCGCAGCATTAACATGACACATGAGATTACACCTCTCTTAAGACACACCTTGTGACAACTGTGCGTTAGATACGGCTGCACAATAATTGCATGACCTTTGCAGCATGCTGCACCCTACCGACCTCAGGGTATCCAGCACCTATTGACATTCACCATTCACCATTGACCAATAAGTTAGTACTCCATCTACACTCGAAGGTACTTTGCCATCTCAAGATGGCTGTGACGTCAACAGCTCACCCTGTACTACGTACATTCATGCACCCAAACCTCGCGAGACTACGCATCTTCACGCGATCCCTCCCAAGTTGATCGTGACCGATGGCTACATCAGTGCTGGATTTACAGCACTGTGTACCATCAAGGTTTCCGGCGGCAGGGTAGGTTGCAGATGGAGCGTTCATGGACGCTGGTGAGTAGATACTCGTTGTTTCCAGGCCTGGACACCCAGGATGTCTTGGATTAGAACGGAGGTGAGTCGACACTGCGGGGCTAATTGAGGTACCGGATTTATAGTTGACATCCCCCCCCTCGTGGCCATTAACCCCAGTGCTTTTCTCTCTTAGTGTACCGCCCACACGACTGTTGGTGTGACTCGTTGGTGGGCATGCGTGACAGGTTCTTGCGTCAATACTCCCACCAGCGTCTATACTACACAGTGGTTACTCCCATGTATACTTGGTTTACACAGGATCAAGGTTGGCCTAAAGGGGAAAGGCCAATACCTTCTGGACCTTTTTGCTCTCTGCTTATTACTCACTGAAGGGTCCGGCCACCTAGCCGTCTTCTGGTTTGTGTAATATTGAGTTTTTTTCTGCCTCATTCAGTTGCTTTTCTCTCCACTTACACAGGACCCAAATTGGTGTCCATTTTGACCGCCGCATACTGTTGCAGTCATCAATAGACAACAGTAGAGGTGAGCTAGGTTTCTGTCTTGGCCGTCATGTTAGTTTTATTGCTCTATTTGGATGACTTCATCTTGAGCCCTTGGTTTTAATAGTATACCGTCTGTGCATGAGAGTCCTTACCTTACCTTTTAATCTTATTCTCACCCATCACACGGTGGTGTCATTGTAAATGTGACTACATTATTCACCTAGCACACGTGCCACTACGGCACCTTAAGAACAGGTCTACGAAATACACTTCATGTACAGTGGTTGCATTCCTTTATAAACCTAATCTCCTTTCCTTTTTGTTTTTGTTGCAGGTTATTGACCTGAGAACGTGGTATATCGTTTTCACTTACCACGTTGTGTAGATAGTGTTCACTTTGGTCCTGAAGAAGTGTCCAGATCCTCCTGACACTCATGGCACGAAACATGTTGACCGAGAGTAGGGCACTTACAGCTAGATACATTGCCTCCAGTTCAGTGCCACTCTCTATACTTTTAATCAGGCAGTTTACCTTTTGAGTAAATGACTGCTAGGACTAACTGACCTGTTTTAACTCACTTCCCTCCCGCATCTACACACACTAGGCCTCTCACCCCCACTGCACCCAACGGCAGGAACAAAAGATCCCCGCCAAAGAGCCCCGTACTGGGTGCCCGTCAGGTATTGAAATGCCGACTTGACGAGGGGCAGGCTCATATGATTGAGCATGGCACCTAGCTTTCTAGGTGTGCGAGAGCCCTAGTTCTGAAAAGGGGAATTCCCCCACCTTTCTCTTCTCTGTGGGGCTACCCATGGCTTGCCCCTACCTTTAGTATCTCCCTGCTCCTTTACTTGGACTCAGAGGAACTCGATACCCTTCTTTTATTATTATTATTATTATATTTATAAAGCGCGACAGCTACTTCCAACGGAAGTGTCCCGGCGCTAATGTCCAAAAGGCGCAAGAGATTGAGAGGAGAGCAGCTAAAGCCGATCTCTAAGGTAGTCTGAATAGCCAGGTTTTCAAGGCCTTTCTGAACGGGAGTTCCTTATCAATGAGTCTGAGATCATTAGGTAGATTGTTCCATAACATGGCCGTTTTCACGGAAAACGCACGTATACAGTAATGCATATGCTGACATACTTCAAAGTCTAGATCATGGACCTAATTGAGGACGGATAGACTGCTGACGAGGTGGAATGAACGGGTGCATATTTGCATATACCTTGTGACGCCAGGATACTGTCTGCCAACTCCCCTATCCTGGTCCTTTGTAGGTAGAATTATTGAACATCCTCATGCCCTTGTGAGAATTGTAGACCAGGATACAGTGAAGCAGCACATTGAGTTCTGTTTCACTACTGATCTAGGGTTCATGGAGCAGTTCTCATCAGGGTGAAAGAACTTGAGATTGTATGTAGATGGAATTTGTTTGTTGTCCTAGGTGAGAGTTACAGGTACAAAATCACTTAAACAATATCTTACAGGAGTTTCCAGTCAAATTGGGACCACAAAAGGCTTAGACACTGAGTAGATACCAACTAGGTGACACCAAATATAGGCTATCACTAGTGACTTCTTAATTCCGAGGGGGCAAGTAGCTGCCCCTTTGACTGGTAAAGCAAAAGAAAATTCATTCAAAGACATCAGCTGCAAATGTTCTCACATTGGAGGCGGCTATTTTTGAATGAAGCCTAATGAAAAAGCAAAGAAATACTGACACAAGGTATTGGTCACATTATTTCTACACACTACAGAATTCATTACATTCTTAATGGACACGATTTGGTTGTAGTGCTTTGAAGAACGGTAGGCTGCTTTGCTTGTGTTTTGATTGAGCGCAGTGAAAATTGGTTTTGTTCCAGGAGGATTGGTTTGCAGTGCTGTGATATCTCTGCACTGTTGCTTTTTCCTACAGCAGCACAAAAGCGGAGTAGAGATGAAGATCTCTGTAATGTACTTTATGAAAACGAGCATTGGCAAAGCCAGTGGGGCCTGGAGTGAAACTTAGGTAATTTGCCGGTGCTTTTTTGTTAACCGAAGCGCTAGAGCAAGTACGGTGGCCATCTTTGAATACATTTTAGTAAAGCATTAGATTATTTATTAAAAGATGGTCGCTGCGCATGTGCATGTACAGCAGCCACCGAAAAGGGGAAAAAAGCTTGGGCATTGCCTTTAGGTTTTACAGGCAAGGCATTTGGATTTGATGTTAAAAATGGGGGTCTCTAGTTGGCAAGGGCTTGCACCTTTGTCCAAGTAGGGACCCTTCTTCCTAGTCAGCATAAGGGAGTTACACTCCTAAAATAACCCCTGCTCACCCCCTTGGTAGCTTGGCACGAGCAGTCAGGCTTATCTTAGAGGCAGTGTGTAAAGCATTTGCACAAAACCAACAGTAATACAATGTAAGCACTACAAAAGGACACCACACCAGTTTAGAAAAATAGCCAATATTTTTATTTACTTATAACAAGACCAAATACGATAAAGAATCCACAATACAGTACTTCAAAAATAGTTACTTCTCAAGATGTCTTTAAATTGCAAAAATATCTTGAAAACACAGTTCGTACGAGTCGGTAGCTCGGTCCGAGCCTACCGTGATTCTGAAAACAACAAAGTCTCGCCGTTCCTGCTGACCGCGTCGGTACGGGCCAGCAACAGCGTGAACAGACTCGTTAACAGTACCTTTTAGTGCGGCTCACACGGGTGTGCGAGTCGGTCTTGGCATCTGTCGCGGTTACGGTGCAAAGTGGAAGCGGTGCAGGGCGCGGTGTCCTCAAGATGCGGTGAAGGCAGCGGCTCGGTGACGATCGTGTAGACGGCATCTGTGAGACCAAGGCTTGCGGTGCAGGGCGAGACGGTGCTCGATGCAGTGATGGCAGGCTGCGATGCAAGCGACAGAGCCAGTTGGCGGGAATGGGCACTGGCTGAGCCGGACAGCTGTGCGTGACGAGGCGGTCACGGGTGTCGAGCCAGCGGCTATCATGTCAGTGAGACCAGGCCAGCGAAGTGAAGCGAGGTGGTGCGGGCTGCGGTGCCTCTCAATGCAGTGCAGGCAGCGGCTCGGTGACGATCGTGCAGACGGCGTTGGTGAGACCAAGGCGTGCGGTGCAGGGCGAGACGGTGCGGCCTGCGGTGCCTTCAGGACACAAGGCCAGGGAGGAGTCGGTGACAGTCTGTCGCGGTTCCCTCTTCTCTGTGGCAACAAACAGCGGTTCCAGGAGCGGTACCCAAGGTTGGTGAAGTCTTTGCAGTCCCTGAGACTTCTTAACAGGAGGCCAGCACGGTTTCTGACCCTTGGAGATACTCCGCACAAGTAGAGAAAGTCCAGTCCTTTCACTGCCCAAGGCAGAAGCAGCAGCTGCAGGCCAACCCAACAAAGCAACAACTCAGCAAAGGGGCAGTACTCCTCCTGGCAGCTCTTCCAGCTCTTCTTCTTGGCAGGTTCCTTGATTCCAGCGAGTTCTTTGAAGTCTTTTCTATCCCTGAGACTTCCAACAGGAGGCAAGTTCTACTTCAAGCTCTTGGAGAAAACTCCAACAGAAGGATGATGAAAGCACAGTCCAGTCCTTTCCCCACCCATGACAGAAGCAACCACTGCAGGCCAACCCCACAACATGCAGCATAGGGGCAGTACTCCTCCTCCAGATTTCCCGATCCTTCTTCCTGGCAGGTTCCTTAGTTCAGAAGTAATCTAAAGTTCTGGGGTCTGGGCCCCAATATTTTATACCAGCAAATCCTGTGTCCTCTGAAGGCAGAGGGTCCTGTACCTAGTTCAAACCAGTTCTGGGTGCATTCTGCCAGTGTGCACCTTCTTCCTTTGTCAGTGTAGTCCAGGGTCATCAGACGCACCACAGGAGGTGGAGCCAGCATTGTGGAAGGCAGGCACAGTCCTATTCAGACCCAGGTGCGACTCCTCCCACCCATCTATGTGCAGATAGGTCTATTCAGCCCTGTGCTGACTCACCCTGTCTCCTGGAGTCTCCCCCAACCCCGTCACTCACAAATCAGACAGACAATACACAAGCTAGCAGAGGCAGGCTGGATGTTTAGGCACGAAAATACCTTCTTTCTAAAAGTGTTATTTTCAAACACAGAATGTTAAAACCAACTTCACTAAAAGATGTATTATATCATCCTGAGTTCAGGCATACTAAACTCGAATGTCTACCATGTTCCCTGGGTCAGTTAGGATTATAGGATGTTATAACCAAACTGCCCACTCTGTCCTATGGGGGGGGAACAGGTAGCTTTGCAATAGTGAAAAATGAAGTAGCTGTAATTCACTATCAGGACATGCCACACATGCCAGGGCATGTCCTATCTTTCACATACAATGCACCCTGCCCAAAGGGGTACCTTGGGCCTACCTTAGGGGTGATTAACATGTAGAAAAGGGAAGGTTTAGGGACTGGCAAGTGTGTGCACTTGGCAAGTCGACAAGGCAGCCCCAGGATGTGCACAGGCTCTGCAATGGCAGGCCTGAGGTACACGTTAGCACTGCATATGCACTTTAGAACTGATTAGCAGTGGTAAAGTGCCCATAGTCCTAAAACCAATGCAAACCGGTCAGGAAAAAATAGGAGGAAAAAGCAAAAGATTTAAGGATAACCCTGCAAAAAGGGCTATTTCCAACATTTGTCAATACATATCGTTTGCATATTGAATGACAACTTCTGTATTAATAGTTGTTTTGGCCTAAATTTTAATACGTTGAGCCAGTAATGTGTAACTTAATCTGACTGATACCAAGCTACTATCCTTTTAATTAATGTTTGCTTTTGATGGTCCTCTGAATTTGTTTAATCTTAGAACATTGTATGTCAAACTGATGTTTCATGACAACCAAATTGTATGTATCAATCAAGGGGAGGGAAATAGAAGAAGCTGTGATCCATTCGGCTTCCAGCTAATTAGTAATAATCAAAGGGAATGGATCACTTGTAGCTGGCACCAGGGTTCGGATAGTTGTTTCCGATATTTGGTAAAAAACCCTCATTCACGTAAGACAGTTCGTGGGCGGTATATCTTGATTATCCGCCTTGATATTTAGATACGTGACAGCATCATCATAGGGTTTTTCCCATGCTTCCTCCAACCCGGAGGGAACCACTGGTCGTTCCAGTAGTGAGCAGGGAAAAAAAGGGGAAATACAAAAAAGGTGCTCAAGTGTTGTGATTGGTTAAAAAATTCCTCTAGCTACCTATATTCAATTTTATTCCATTAGGTGCAGGGGGAAAAAGGATAAAAAACAGCTAGTTGCAGAAAGGACATGTAATGAATCCGCTGCAGTTTTAGTCTGAGTGGTCGGTCGACATGTTTCAGCCCCTATTGTGCCCAGAAGGGTCGGGGGGTTTTCTTCAGGACCTCAGGTGAAAGCAAAGTGGGATTTGGATAGTATCCAATGTCAGGTGGAAGTTCCAATATTAATCACATGAACTTCTTAAAGGTTAGTACCTTGGGGGTTCCAATTCAGAACTCCATAGGGCGAAACAGGCAGCGATATTACGCGGCTCCGGTGCAGTCACGACTTGTGCTGACACTGATTTCCTGTTTACAGGAAATCAGGTACTAATCTTTAAGAAGTTCATGTGATTAATATTGGAACTTCCACCTGACATTGGATACTATCCAAATCCCACTTTGCTTTCACCTGAGGTCCTGAAGAAAGCCCCCCGACCCTTCTGGGCACATTAGGGGCTTGTTAATCATAACAAAACAAACCTTGACAAGGCCAACTGGCTGGCTGCCGCTTCCAGACGTATTGGCTTTGCCAATGCTTTTTGTTAGTGTAGACTAGAGGAAACCTGTTTTGCGCCTCATAATTGCAGAACCCAGGAATAGGAAAGGAAGGTGTGTGTGTGTGTGTGTGTGTTGTGTGTGTTGCGTGTGTTGTGTGTGTGTTGTGTGTGTGTGTGTGTGCGCGCGTGTGTGTACTGAGCTGTTTTCACACATTCTTCACTCAGCACTAAGATCCACGAGGATAAATGATGAGAGTTATCAAGTTTGAGTTAGGGAAGTACTCGAGATATTCTTTTTTTTTAACTATATGTAATGTTCTATGACCTCCATCTTATGTACAGTATTTTATTTGAAAGTATGCAGTTGTGTGTTTATATTTCCTTTAAACATCCTAACGAGACGTGCTCTGTATGCAATTCTGCAGGGCAAAGGAGTATGGCTCAGAAAGAGAGTATTGGTCTGCATGATTGTCACAACCTCCATGTCTGGTCTTGCAAACACATTGCGAAGGCAGACAACAAAGATTTACAGGATGTACGAAAGTAGCTTAACAATGTTCCCTTTCTTGCATATTGTGCGACAACTTCACCAACATGTGGATCTTTATATATTATCCTTCCACCTGACACGAGCCGCCACTGGCTATCATCAAAGCGTTCATGCTATGTGTATGAATGCCGTTTACTCTCACACCATACAATCTTTGACATCAGTTAATTTTTATCGACATTGCTCATTGCTTTCATACATGTAGTGTTTGAGAAATTCAGTTAGTTCTCTATGATTTCAGTTTGCCCATTCACTAGAATTACCAGAACAACAATTGAAACCATCCTCAATTAAAAGTGTTGATGGAAGTTGCAGGCCAGACCCTCTGCTCACCTAATCTGGTATGCCTATTTACTTATCAGTCCGCCGTTATGTTGTTTTTGGGTGGGAAACTCTTAACACTTCTTTGGGGTTGTGCCAACTCCACCTCATGGGAATGAATAATTGTAGAGCTGAGTGTCCAATATTCCTGTAATTATTTTGAATTTGTGTTTTAGATATGTTTATTAAGTAATTCAGATTCATTTCATCTGAACGTGCAGTTCTTTAATGCAATCAAATTCTACGCTTTTTAAAATATTTTGAGGCTTTTATTTCACATTGTTATTTATAATCATATTTTGAAAGCATCCTTTCCATAGTATGATTATAAAACATTTCCACTTGGAAGCCAACACGTGTTTCACCCTTCATACAGCCTGTAAGGCAGGGACTTTTTCAAGGCTGGAAGCCAAGCATATTCTTTATTGAGTTATTCACATTCTTCTCAAAATATTTCACCACGTCAACCATGACAAAAAGAGTGCTCATTAGCATTTGTCCTTAGGGTGGTTCTCATGCTCAGATTCCCATATTTAGGGATGATTGTGCCCTTTTATCCCTCTGAAAAGATTGTTTTTACCGTTTTATGAATTATATTTAAAAGTGTTCTACTAAGTTTATAAGCTAGCGTGCTTTCAACTAATTTGGATTGGATTGAATTAAATAACTGCCACTGCTATAAAAGGTAACCAATTAATTTAGAATGGCAAAGATTGTTAGGGCCCGTTTACGACTTCTGGACGTGCGGGCCACCGCTGCGCCCCTGCACCGCCAAGAGTCGCTGCCGCCTGCCCGATTACAAGTAACCTTGTGGTCGGGTTGGCAGCGTGGCGGTTCCCACAGCGGTGCCTCTTTCAAAGGCAGCAGTGCCTTTGAAAAAGGCACCGCAATAGGAACACCACACAGGTTCCTGAATGACATGGACTATGAAGTCCATGCCGTACAGAAACTGGGGTGCATGCACACGGGGGGCACATGTTGTGCCCCCCTGCATGTATCCCCAGGCTGAAGGGGCACTGTTCCTCCATTTACTTCATGATCACATATTCGAGTGCTTCTAAATATGCCAGTCCATGATATGCGCTGTACAAAAACATTATTGTGTTTTATTTAATGGAATATAATTTTGCTCCATCTAAATTTAAATATAGGCCACGTACATGAGAAGTTTCCTATCCAAGCATTCGACTTCTGTGACATCTGGAGGATGAGTTTGACAAAGGATCCTATGATTGTAGCAACCAGCCATGGGGCACAAAGAGGCACTTGGGCATCCCATCACAAGTGAGGCACAATTTTTATCGGGAGACCCTGGGGAAAGCTGGGTGGTAGGACATCTGTGTCAGCCCGGTGATGCCACAACTTTCCCACACAAAAATGTGTGAAAAAAGTGTTTTTTCAGCTATAATTGAGGTTTGCTGGTGATTCTGGGTAAGGAAACGTAGGGGGATCCATGCAAGCCATACCTCCCTGGAATCCCCCATGTGTCTAGTTTTCAGAAATTTGTGGGTTTAGTAGGTTTCCCTAAATGGCCGCCGACCACGGGGCCAAAAACCCATATGACCCCCCCCCCCCCCTTTCAAAACCAGGTTGTTTGGTGATCGGCAATTTTGATGTCGCCTCAATACGTTTTGGGCCCCTGCCTGTCACGGTTACTTGGGCCTTTCACACGAGTGAGGCACCATTTTTATGGGAGACCCGGGGGAACGCTGGGTGATAGAAAATTTGTGTCAGCCCGGTGATGCCACAACTTTCCCACATAAAAATGTGTGAAAAATGTGATTTTTTTCCCAGCTAAAATTGAGGTTTGCAGGGGATTCTGGGTAAGGAAACTTTGGGGGATCCACGCAGGCCATACCTCCCTGGAATCCCCTGGGTGTCTAGTTTTCAGAAATGTGTGGGTTTGTTAGGTTTCCCTAGATGGCCGCTGAGCACAGGGCCAAAAACCCAGGGGACACCCCCCCCCCCCCCCTGCAAAACCTGGTTGTTTTCTGATAGGCTAATTTTGATGTAGCCTCAGAAGGTTTTGGGCCCTTGCCTGTGATGGGTCCTTGACCCACCCACGCAAGTGAGGTACCATTTCTATTGGGATACTTGGAGAAAGGCGAAGGGGTAGGAAATTTGTTGTTTCTTTCTGCAGCGTGAACATTTTGGCACAATATTGCAAGGAAAATGTGACAGACATTTTGAGGTTTGCAGAACATTGTGGGTAAGATAACTTGTTGGGATCCACATGACAGCCATCACCATGTACTCCCATGGGTCTTTAGTTTACGACAAAATCTACAGTTGGTAGGTTATTCTTAGATGAAATGTACACCTTGGCAGAGAGATAAAAAGACAAATATTACTGCACAGCCATTTATTCCTCAAGCACATACACATACTGGTTGGATTTGTCACGAGAGCGAGTGATGGTTCAGTATATATAATTTTATTAACAAGAGATTTCACAAAAATGAAATGCTCTGTCAATAATTGAAAGGACAAAAAACTGAAGCAGTGACTCACAGCTCGTGAGCTGTAAAGCCACGTCAAGGCACCAACCTCTTTACAGGCCATTCATACACCTTTCATACATGTGACACATCACCAGCCGCCGGCCCAGCACTTTGCAACACTCACATCAGCAGACAGTGCCATTCAAGGGCCCATCACTTTCACACGCCCACATTCCTGACACAGTAACCACACCAGCTCACGGATTGCGTGGAGTGGCGTTTGGCTAGCAGTGTGTGTAGTGACCAGCAGCTAGTCACTACTCACACACTGCAAGTCAAGCGCCAGTCCACGTACACCGCCAGCCAAGCGCCAGTCCACACACACCACCAGCCAAGCGCCAGTCCACGCACACCGCCAGCCAAGCTCCCGTCCACGCACACCACCAGCCAAGCGCCAGTCCACGCACACCGCCAGCCAAGCGACAATCCAAACACACCGCCAGTCAAGGCACCAACCACTTTACAGGCCATTCACACACCTTTCATGCATGATGCACACGACTATTCACGCCACCAGGCACAAAACCAACACATTACAACATTCACAAAAAGGGGCAAGGTATATCTTGCTTGAGAAAAACAAAGGACAAATGTTTCTGCACAAACACCTATTCCTTAAACACACATACATACTGGTTGGATTTGGCACGAGGGTGAGTGATGGTTCAGTCTTTACAGTTTTATTAACCAGAGATTTCACAAAAATGAAATGCACTGTTAATAATTGAAAGGACGAGAAACTGAACCATTGACTCACAGCTCGTGAGCTGTAAAGCCACGACAAGGCACCAACCTCTTTACAGGCCATTCATACACCTTTCATACATGTGACGCATCACCAGCCGCCGGCCCAGCACTTTGCAACACTCACATCAGCAGACAGTGCCATTCAAGGGCCCATCACTTTCACACGCCCACATTCCTGACACAGCAACCACACCAGCTCACAGATTGCGTGGAGTGGCGTTTGGCTAGCAGTGTGTGTAGTGACCAGCAGCTAGTCACTACTCACACACTGCAAGTCAAGCACCAGTCCACGTACACCGCCAGCCAAGCGCCAGTCCACACACACCACCAGCCAAGCACCAGTACACGCACACCGCCAACCAAGCTCCCGTCCACGCACACCACCAGCCAAGCGCCAGTCCACGTACACCACCAGCCAAGCGCCAGTCCACACACACCACCAGCCAAGCACCAGTACACGCACACCGCCAACCAAGCTCCCGTCCACGCACACCACCAGCCAAGCGCCAGTCCACGTACACCACCAGCCAAGCGCCAGTCCACACACACCACCAGCCAAGCACCAGTACACGCACACCGCCAACCAAGCTCCCGTCCACGCACACCACCAGCCAAGCGCCAGTCCACGTACACCGCCAGCCAAGCGCCAGTCCACACACACCACCAGCAAAGCACCAGTACACGCACACCGCCAGCCAAGCACCAGTCCATGTACACCGCCAGCCAAGCGCCAGTCTACGCACACCGCCAGACAAGCGCCACTTCATGCATGCTGCCATCACATTTAGGATTTTTTTATACAAATAAGAAAACATAAACAAATTGCAAATAGATACAAATTTACTAACACAAAATCTGAAACTAAATACACTACACAAATGCCAACCTTGAAACTGAACAAAAATATTAAACAATAAAGGCAGGCAGTTCACTTTACCACTCATGGATGCTCCCAACAATTATTTTGCGTGTAGTACATTCTAAAACAAGCAGGCACATTTGGATTTGATGTTAAAAATGGGGGTCTCTAGTTGGCAAGGGCTTGCACCTTTGTCCAAGTAGGGACCCTTCTTCCTAGTCAGCATAAGGGAGTTACACTCCTAAAATAACCCCTGCTCACCCCCTTGGTAGCTTGGCACGAGCAGTCAGGCTTATCTTAGAGGCAGTGTGTAAAGCATTTGCACAAAACCAACAGTAATACAATGTAAGCACTACAAAAGGACACCACACCAGTTTAGAAAAATAGCCAATATTTTTATTTACTTATAACAAGACCAAATACGATAAAGAATCCACAATACAGTACTTCAAAAATAGTTACTTCTCAAGATGTCTTTAAATTGCAAAAATATCTTGAAAACACAGTTCGTACGAGTCGGTAGCTCGGTCCGAGCCTACCGTGATTCTGAAAACAACAAAGTCTCGCCGTTCCTGCTGACCGCGTCGGTACGGGCCAGCAACAGCGTGAACAGACTCGTTAACAGTACCTTTTAGTGCGGCTCACACGGGTGTGCGAGTCGGTCTTGGCATCTGTCGCGGTTACGGTGCAAAGTGGAAGCGGTGCAGGGCGCGGTGTCCTCAAGATGCGGTGAAGGCAGCGGCTCGGTGACGATCGTGTAGACGGCATCTGTGAGACCAAGGCTTGCGGTGCAGGGCGAGACGGTGCTCGATGCAGTGATGGCAGGCTGCGATGCAAGCGACAGAGCCAGTTGGCGGGAATGGGCACTGGCTGAGCCGGACAGCTGTGCGTGACGAGGCGGTCACGGGTGTCGAGCCAGCGGCTATCATGTCAGTGAGACCAGGCCAGCGAAGTGAAGCGAGGTGGTGCGGGCTGCGGTGCCTCTCAATGCAGTGCAGGCAGCGGCTCGGTGACGATCGTGCAGACGGCGTTGGTGAGACCAAGGCGTGCGGTGCAGGGCGAGACGGTGCGGCCTGCGGTGCCTTCAGGACACAAGGCCAGGGAGGAGTCGCTGACAGTCTGTCGCGGTTCCCTCTTCTCTGTGGCAACAAACAGCGGTTCCAGGAGCGGTACCCAAGGTTGGTGAAGTCTTTGCAGTCCCTGAGACTTCTTAACAGGAGGCCAGCACGGTTTCTGACCAATGGAGATACTCCGCACAAGTAGAGAAAGTCCAGTCCTTTCACTGCCCAAGGCAGAAGCAGCAGCTGCAGGCCAACCCAACAAAGCAACAACTCAGCAAAGGGGCAGTACTCCTCCTGGCAGCTCTTCCAGCTCTTCTTCTTGGCAGGTTCCTTGATTCCAGCGAGTTCTTTGAAGTCTTTTCTATCCCTGAGACTTCCAACAGGAGGCAAGTTCTACTTCAAGCTCTTGGAGAAAACTCCAACAGAAGGATGATGAAAGCACAGTCCAGTCCTTTCCCCACCCATGACAGAAGCAACCACTGCAGGCCAACCCCACAACATGCAGCATAGGGGCAGTACTCCTCCTCCAGATTTCCCGATCCTTCTTCCTGGCAGGTTCCTTAGTTCAGAAGTAATCTAAAGTTCTGGGGTCTGGGCCCCAATATTTTATACCAGCAAATCCTGTGTCCTCTGAAGGCAGAGGGTCCTGTACCTAGTTCAAACCAGTTCTGGGTGCATTCTGCCAGTGTGCACCTTCTTCCTTTGTCAGTGTAGTCCAGGGTCATCAGACGCACCACAGGAGGTGGAGCCAGCATTGTGGAAGGCAGGCACAGCCCTATTCAGACCCAGGTGCGACTCCTCCCACCCATCTATGTGCAGATAGGTCTATTCAGCCCTGTGCTGACTCACCCTGTCTCCTGGAGTCTCCCCCAACCCCGTCACTCACAAATCAGACAGACAATACACAAGCTAGCAGAGGCAGGCTGGATGTTTAGGCACGAAAATACCTTCTTTCTAAAAGTGTTATTTTCAAACACAGAATGTTAAAACCAACTTCACTAAAAGATGTATTATATCATCCTGAGTTCAGGCATACTAAACTCGAATGTCTACCATGTTCCCTGGGTCAGTTAGGATTATAGGATGTTATAACCAAACTGCCCACTCTGTCCTATGGGGGGGAACAGGTAGCTTTGCAATAGTGAAAAATGAAGTAGCTGTAATTCACTATCAGGACATGCCACACATGCCAGGGCATGTCCTATCTTTCACATACAATGCACCCTGCCCAAAGGGGTACCTTGGGCCTACCTTAGGGGTGATTAACATGTAGAAAAGGGAAGGTTTAGGGACTGGCAAGTGTGTGCACTTGGCAAGTCGACAAGGCAGCCCCAGGATGTGCACAGGCTCTGCAATGGCAGGCCTGAGGTACACGTTAGCACTGCATATGCACTTTAGAACTGATTAGCAGTGGTAAAGTGCCCATAGTCCTAAAACCAATGCAAACCGGTCAGGAAAAAATAGGAGGAAAAAGCAAAAGATTTAAGGATAACCCTGCAAAAAGGGCTATTTCCAACATTTGTCAATACATATCGTTTGCATATTGAATGACAACTTCTGTATTAATAGTTGTTTTGGCCTAAATTTTAATACGTTGAGCCAGTAATGTGTAACTTAATCTGACTGATACCAAGCTACTATCCTTTTAATTAATGTTTGCTTTTGATGGTCCTCTGAATTTGTTTAATCTTAGAACATTGTATGTCAAACTGATGTTTCATGACAACCAAATTGTATGTATCAATCAAGGGGAGGGAAATAGAAGAAGCTGTGATCCATTCGGCTTCCAGCTAATTAGTAATAATCAAAGGGAATGGATCACTTGTAGCTGGCACCAGGGTTCGGATAGTTGTTTCCGATATTTGGTAAAAAACCCTCATTCACGTAAGACAGTTCGTGGGCGGTATATCTTGATTATCCGCCTTGATATTTAAATACGTGACAGCATCATCATAGGGTTTTTCCCATGCTTCCTCCAACCCGGAGGGAACCACTGGTCGTTCCAGTAGTGAGCAGGGAAAAAAAGGGGAAATACAAAAAAGGTGTAGATGTAGCCTCAGAAGGTTTTGGGCCCTTGCCTGTGATGGGTCCTTGACCCACCCACGCGAGTGAGGTACCATTTCTATTGGGATACTTGGAGAAAGGCGAAGGGGTAGGAAATTTGTTGTTTCTTTCTGCAGCGTGAACATTTTGGCACAATATTGCAAGGAAAATGTGACAGACATTTTGAGGTTTGCAGAACATTGTGGGTAAGATAACTTGTTGGGATCCACATGACAGCCATCACCATGTACTCCCATGGGTCTTTAGTTTACGACAAAATCTACAGTTGGTAGGTTATTCTTAGATGAAATGTACACATTGGCAGAGAGATAAAAAGACAAATATTACTGCACAGCCATTTATTCCTCAAGCACATACACATACTGGTTGGATTTGTCACGAGAGCGAGTGATGGTTCAGTATATATAATTTTATTAACAAGAGATTTCCCAAAAATGAAATGCTCTGTCAATAATTGAAAGGACAAAAAACTGAACCAGTGACTCACAGCTCGTGAGCTGTAAAGCCACGTCAAGGCACCAACCTCTTTACAGGCCATTCATACACCTTTCATACATGTGACACATCACCAGCCGACGGCCCAGCACTTTGCAACACTCACATCAGCAGACAGTGCCATTCAAGGGCCCATCACTTTCACACGCCCACATTCCTGACACAGTAACCACACCAGCTCACGGATTGCGTGGAGTGGCGTTTGGCTAGCAGTGTGTGTAGTGACCAGCAGCTAGTCACTACTCACACACTGCAAGTCAAGCGCCAGTCCACGTACACCGCCAGCCAAGCGCCAGTCCACACACACCACCAGCCAAGCGCCAGTCCACGCACATCGCCAGCCAAGCTTCCGTCCACGCACACCACCAGCCAAGCGCCAGTCCACGCACACCGCCAGCCAAGCGACAATCCAAACACACCGCCAGTCAAGGCACCAACCACTTTACAGGCCATTCACACACCTTTCATGCATGATGCACCCGACTATTCACGCCACCAGGCACAAAACCAACACATTACAACATTCACAAAAAGGGGCAAGGTATATCTTGCTTGAGAAAAACAAAGGACAAATGTTTCTGCACAAACACCTATTCCTTAAACACACATACATACTGGTTGGATTTGGCACGAGGGTGAGTGATGGTTCAGTCTTTACAGTTTTATGAACCAGAGATTTCACAAAAATGAAATGCACTGTTAATAATTGAAAGGACGAGAAACTGAACCATTGACTCACAGCGCGTGAGCTGTAAAGCCACGACAAGGCACCAACCTCTTTACAGGCCATTCATACACCTTTCATACATGTGACACATCACCAGCCGCCGGCCCAGCACTTTGCAACACTCACATCAGCAGACAGTGCCATTCAAGGGCCCATCACTTTCACACGCCCACATTCCTGACACAGCAACCACACCAGCTCACGGATTGCGTGGAGTGGCGTTTGGCTAGCAGTGTGTGTAGTGACCAGCAGCTAGTCACTACTCACACACTGCAAGTCAAGCGCCAGTCCACGTACACCGCCAGCCAAGCGCCAGTCCACACACACCACCAGCCAAGCACCAGTACACGCACACCGCCAACCAAGCTCCCGTCCACGCACACCACCAGCCAAGCGCCAGTCCACGCACACCGCCAGCCAAGCGACAATCCAAACACACCGCCAGCCAAGCACCAGTCCATGTACACCGCCAGCCAAGCGCCAGTCTACGCACACCGCCAGACAAGCGCCACTTCATGCATGCTGCCATCACATTTAGGATTTTTTTATACAAATAAGAAAACATAAACAAATTGCAAATAGATACAAATTTACTAACACAAAATCTGAAACTAAATACACTACACAAATGCCAACCTTGAAACTGAACAAAAATATTAAACAATAAAGGCAGGCAGTTCACTTTACCACTCATGGATGCTCCCAACAATTATTTTGCGTGTAGTACATTCTAAAACAAGCAGGCACACACAGCCCAGGGTTAGAAAGACACTCGGGGAAGTACATACGAGTCTCCTTCCACATACCTCTTCGCCAACAGACTCTACATCTTCTACTGGGAAAGTCTTTTGAGGGTGTGGAAGGAATGTGATCAGGAAAGTGGCGATCTTTCAATCTAGCAACAGCCTCCACCACTCCAACTCTAGGAACACTTGCCTGTTCCACTAAAACAAGGCTGCCTATTACAGACTCCTGCAACTTAGCAAAAGTCATCTTTGACTCAGGACAAGAATCCTGGAATACAACAAAAGCATTAAAGGTTGCCAAGTTGAAAAGATGGATAGCCAACTTCTTATACCAAATGTAAGCCTTACGAAGAGCAGTGTAAGGTTCCAACTTCTGATCTACTCTGTCAACACCACCTATGTGCCTATTATAGTCTAAAATACACACAGGTTTGCGCACTTCAGCAACCTGACCCCAAACAGTCACAGGTGAAGTGCTTTCATCATGGATGGTAGTCAGCATGTAGACATCTCTCCTGTCTGAAAACTTCACAGCTAGAAGCTCCTCGCAAGGCATCGCACTGCACTGTCCCCGCACAAGCTTTTGACAAACAAGTTCTTTTGGGAAACCTTTACGGTTAGAGCGGATTGTGCCACAAGCAACAGTGTCCACTTTGGCCAATTCCCTGAACAACCGCCCACCAGTGTAGAAGTTATCTACATATAAATGGTGGCCTTTGTTAAAAGGTCCTCTACCAAGTTCCCACACAATTTTCTCAGTCACTGTAAAAGTGGACGGACAACCAGGGGGGTTAATCCTGGATTCCTTACCGGTGTCCACCCTGAAATTAGAGCCATATCCAATTCGACTGTCACACAGCATATTCAGCTTAATACCATAGTGTGCCCTCTTACTAGGAATGTATTGCCTAAAAACCAAGCGGCCCTTGAACAACACCAAAGACTCATCCACTGCTATTTCTTTGCCTGGAGCATAGATCTCAGAAAATCAATCAACAAAATGATCAATGACAGGCCGAATCTTAAAAACACGGTCACAATCAGGGTGATCTCGTGGTAACGCTAAACCATTATTGACAAAATGCATCATCCGAAGCAGAAGCAAATACCTATCCCGAGTCATGACTGCCGGAAATATAGCTGTTGCCATCAAGGGACTAGTAGACCAATATGAAGACAGAGATGGCTTCCTTAGTAAGCCCATCAAAAAAGTTAAACCCAAGAACTTCTTCATATCTTTCAGATTTGTGGGAGTCCACCGGGTGGCTCTAGAGTGGGGCTTAAGGCTGGCACTGTTGTCCCTCAAAAACTGTTCGGCATACAAATTAGTCTGCTCAATAATCTCTGCCAAAAATACATCGTCCATAAACAGCTGAAAAAAATTTATCGGCAAAAGGTTTTTAGTATTCACTCTACACCCTGGAACACCAGTAAAGTCTGGCAATGCCAGCTGCACCATTCCTGGGCAACCCAGAGGTCAGCACTTTCAACTGGAACTCTTGCAGCCCCAGGCTGCAGCCCAGATGCCTCTTGCAGCACTATCGGCACATCAATGTCCTCCGCTAGCACAGGCACATCATCCGCACTGAGAGTAGCTTCATCATCCGAAGATTCCATGTGGAGAGAAAACTCACTGCCTGAATCTTCCCCTGCCTCCTCTGCCTCAGATGCAGAGTGAGTCTCTGAACCATGGTCAGGGGAAGACTCAAAAAGCATACCAACAACCTGCTGAGCAGTAATACTGCGGCTAGCTATTATCCTTACTAAGAAAGGAGACTGAACAAACAAGTTAACAACAACCAACACTGTGCAAAATAAGTAACTAAAAAAATGTGTGCCTTTATCACAAAGATCTATGTACTCAAACTATGCGATTTACTTACAAGAGACAGCTACACTCACCAGCACCTACTCTGCAGAGACACAGCAAAAGCCAACGATCTCCCACTAGAAAGAAAAAAACAAAACCAATTACTCACAAGACAACAAAATACACATCAAGCACAAATGCAAAAAAATTTTGTCACTCAAAAAACAGAAGCCAAACATACTGGTGTTATTACATGATTTGCAAAAAACACATTCATGCAGAGAAATGAAACTCATTTACATTGTACAAAAAAGTCTCTTACCAAACACATGCAACTACACAAACAGCAGAACCACCAGTAAAGAAACCGCAACCTGCAACAGTCTAAAGTGCAAAAGCCTTGAACTAGAACAAAAAGGGAGGAATAAAGCATTACAATTGCAATTCACAAGAAATAAAACAATCCACATCATAACACGCTATGTGACTACCCAAATGGGGGCAGAAAGGCCAAATAAACGGGCAGATCTGCCCCCAGGGGAGCGCCAGCACTTACCCCAGAGGCTGTGCTCATGACAGAGCGGTTCCGTCATGAGCACAGCCCAACTGATGCTCATGACGGAACCGCTCCGTCATGAGCATCGAAGGGGTTAATGTGTTGGTTTTTAGAAACAAATAAATAAAAGGCATTGTCATTTGCAATGCCAATAGCATAAACTCTCGCAAATGCATAGATCTCGCATTTGCGAGAGCTTATTGTATTGGCCTTGTAAATGACAATGCCTTTTATTTATTTGTTTAAAAAACCAACACATTAATAAAAGGCATTGTAATCTACAATGCCAATAGCTCAAACTCGCATAAATGCGAGACCTATTGCATTGCAAATGCTTGTTGCACTTGCATGTGTGCACTGCTGAAGCCTGAGGTCAGTTTAAAAGCAGCACTGGGTGCCAGGACTGCTTTTAAAAAGTAAACTGTGCCCAAACTCGACGTTGGTGTTTGGGGCACTTAAAATGGATAACCTACAATGTTTTAGCATATTAGGGACCCCCAGGGCCTCCCCTAGGTATCCCAGGGGTGTGTGTGGGGGGGAGGGGGGTCAGGTATTTATAAGGTACACCCTTATAAAATTAGTTTTTAATATGCCTGGGTAAAGTGAAATTTCACATTTCACTCCCCACATTGTAGTAAAGTGCTTCTCAAAGTCGACTTGGATGCTAGGAGCACTGTGGAGGGAGGATCTGCAATATTTATACAGATTCAGAACCCCTGAAGTCTTCCCCTAGCTGTCCCATGGGGTGGGGGTACTGTAGATCTAAGCAAAGTACTTATAAAATATGTTTTTGTAAGTCCTGGTGTTGGAAAAATGTCCCAAGTCATTTTTCCATTGCAAATCCCCTCCTGCATATGTTAATATGGTAGAAAGTTATGGATTAATAACTCTTGATAGGAGAGGGCTAGAAAAAGCCATTCAAAGACTTCCCAGAATGGTATTCATAAATCCAACAATACCATATTGTTGAATTTCTCCTAAAGTGTACTATCAAGAAGTTATAAGACCTTCTTGTTTGTAAGTCCAAATTCAGCCTTCCAGTGGTCTGCCCCGATTGGTCAGTTAGGTGGATTATCCAGGCTGCCTTGAAGAGGTGATAAAGAGCCCCTGGGGTTAACCAGTTCTGCTGGCAGGGCAGTGTACTGTTCCATAGGAATGCCAGGCCAGGGGGAGGATTTGTAAACTGTGTTCTTGAAAGAGGAGAGTAGAGACCAGTGTCATTTACAGCTCTGAACTTCCCACCTTAGGCAGATGGTAGGATTAAGGAAGGTATGAGCAGATGCAGGGGGTGAGTCTAAGTAAATTAGCCATCCTAGGGGTGTGTTTAGCCAGCTCTTACCTCCTTGCTGGAAAATTAGCCATTATGGATTTGGAAGATTTGATGCACTCTGGGACAAAATAAAGTCACACTCTACAAAATGTGGTCATATATTGGAGGAGTTACCCTGCTCCCATTGGTCAGAAGTAACCTCCTGTTGTAGTGAAGACAGGGTTTTGCCTGCACACATTGCTATGTTAGCATAAGCGTTTTAGATGCCATCTTGCCACTTTGCTGCTTTTGCACACAACACTACAGGTAGCTGTTATTATAAGTAAAACTGCTGGCTTTTTCTTCACATGAGACCGGTCTGTTTTTCACATCCCTAGACTTGCACCGCGACCTTAGTCTGAACACTGTGTGCAGAAACCGTCAAGGTCAAATAACAATGTATGCTGTTGAATTCAGGTTGATCGGCCCACACTCTAGACACAACAAGCAGACCCACACTCTAGACACAACAAGCAGACCACTGCAAATATCTGAAACTCAGGTGCCTTTAGTATTGCATTACATGCATGATGCTGGCACTCTTAGAGAAAACCTTTCCAGACACAGAGCAGTGCTGATCCTGTGATGTGATTCACCTAAGCTGATCTTGGAGGTATGGGGTTCCCCATTCAAACCTAGAGCCCTTCTATTATTATTATAAAACTAGCTAATTAACCCGGGGATGGTGGTACACAAGGTATTATAGGACCTGTTTCCACTATCATTATAATATGATTTCTCACTTTGTATTTTATGGAATTGTAACAATTCTGATGGTTTTATTTCTAATCATTCGTTTGCTTATGTTAGCCAGAATACTGCATCCTAGAGCACGTAGGTAAAAATAAATTTTTTAAAACTTTTCCGTGTCTCTGATTACTCAAGTTGTGGACTGATATGAGAATTACAACGAAAAGGTGTTCTTGATTCCCACCATTCCTGAGAGTAACCTAAATCACTTGTTCTGGGTTGTCTAATCATTGGTAGCTTCGCTGTAGTACGGAGAACAAATGAGACACTGATGCTAGTCGTATAGGGGTTCTAGGTACTGAGGTGAGTTCTTTGGTACACCACAATTCACTGAGGTCCTGGTTTCCTGTGCATAGTTCTGTGAATGAGCAGAATCCCCGCAACACTGCTTGACCCAGGGAACTTGGAATAAGTATCTGAGAGGGGCAGAGTCCTCCAGATATGCTGCTTGAAACTTACTGAAGCAAGAAGTGCCCTGTTGAGAAGTTTTGCTGTGCAAAGATTTTTAAGGCCTGACCTCTGAAAACTGCACCATCTGAAACTACATCCCTGTGGATTATCTTGCTGAAAAAGAACTAAAGAGTGGACCCCCTGAAAGCCACAGGATAAAAGAGCTCATCTGGAACATCACCAACTAAATCTACACCTTGGAGAACCATCAGTGGATTTGTAAGGGTTTTGTACCAGTTGATTGTGGGAACTGACGTCCTCCACTTTCAAGGACCATCTTGAAGCTTCCAGACCCTTGGAGTAAGTTTGAGACACTTTGAGACCCCTTGAGGAACTGCAGGGAGAAGTTCAAGAACTTTGGAGCAACTTTGAAAAAAATCTCCATAAGGGGACCGACTCAACCTGGCCAGCCAGGCCGCCTGCCTTCAACCGCGAGCCGGCCAAGCCAACCAGGTTCGTCCCGCTAAAAGCTCCATGGGTCCAACTTCCAGAGTTTGACCGGGACTAGAAGAAAACTGAAACTCGTAGAAAAGGTGACGGGAGCAACCGCAAGAGCCAAGCCGCCTGCCTTCCATCGCGTGCCAGCCTGGATTCCTGGGTTGCCCCGCTGAAGCGATCTTGAGAAATTTTCTAAGTCTGCTCCAGGGAAGTTGACCGGGACCTCGTCACAAGTCAAGCCGGCGAACCCTCACCGGACCCGGACTGGCTGGGAGCTTTGAGGGCCCTCGGGAAGAAAAGCTCCAGAAAAGTTTCTAAGTGTGAAGGTAGAAACTGAGACCGGAACCTGCCGCGAGCTGTAGCAGCTCAAGGCTCCATCGTGCCCAGCCTGAAACTTTGAGATTGGCCCGGTCTATCACGAGCAGGTATCGCAATATGGTGCTATATTCTTCTAAGTGCTATATTTTATTAAATCTTTGAAAATTCATATCTCCGGTTCCCTACACTGGATTTTTGTAATTTTGGTGTCATTTTAAAGATAACAATATTTCCTATGTTTATAAATTGGTGTTGGATTTTTATTATGCGTTGTGTCATAATTATTTATTGAAATGGTGTTTTTAAATGCTTTACATACCGGTCTTTGAAGTTAAGTCGGTCTGCTTGCAGCCACGTTACCAAGGGTTGATTATAGGAATCATTTTCTAAGACCTATGCTGAGTCCTACCATGTGTTTGTGGCCTTATTGCCAGTGGCAGACCTAAATTTTCCCCTACCAATAACCCACTTTCCAACAATAAGGTGTCAGTATATCCATGACAAACTCTCCTTTTTGGAGCTGGGAGGCTCTGAAAGTGTACCCAGCAGCTTCAGACTCCCAAATGGCCATGGGAATCACACTGTTGCACTAAGAAACCTTCAAGCAATTCCAAGGGGCAGAGACTGTAAATGTGTGATGATGCATTTCGATGTGGAGATGCAGGAACCAGTATTGAAATGTGTTAGTGTCACTTCTGATGTGTGGCAGTTGTCAGGGCTGAGTGAGGTGAAGTGCACTAAGTCATTGGGATCAGTCCCAAAGAGCTAAATTGCTCGACATATAGTCCCATAGTTGTGCACATATTTCCTACCATGTAGTTCGTAGTTGTACAGGAATAAATAGTCTCTGCAGTCCTGTAGGTAAAGTCTCGCCTCCGCAGTCCTTCTGCAATCACCATCGGCGGTGTTCACTTTGAGCCATTTTTTTGCGGTCTTAATGTAGGTAATCCTTTAGTTTCATAGTTCGGGGCAAAGCATTATCGGACTGCAGTTCATACGTGCACTCTTAGAGGAAGTTATTTTGCAATTCCCCTGAGTGGCTAGCTCTGTCATAATGCAGTGGTCGCATATTTGAATTTTGCAAAAATCATACTTTATCCAATAGAGCATATCTTATTTTAACGCATTGCTTAGTGTGATTTATTAATGAGCACTTGGCTAGTCTAGTGATTGGGTGCTGATACCAGTAGTGTTATTTTAGATGAGTCTGCATTTTTTCGGACATATATCATTAATAACTAGTCAAAAATAGTAAGAAATGTCACGGGCATTATATCACAACAATTATTATGACAGTCATACAAAGAACAACGTATGTAATCATCTGATTGTTGAAAGTACATCCCAAACTGGAGTACACTACATAATTTCCCCCAAGGCTTACTGGTATGAAAAGACACATGATCAAATAGTTCACGATTGGTAAAAGTCAAACAGGATGTTTTATACTCTTTCATAATTGCAGATTAGGTTGCAGGTAAGTGGTAGTATGTTGGGGATTCTACCTGTTTGGTAGTTACCTGTAATATATATATATATAGTTTGGGATTGTTGTATCAAAGCAACCAGTTGTGTAGTTCAGCATCTTTATTAAGTACTGGTTTGACTGTGTTAAACCTCTGGTTCTTGTTGCTTTCCCGTTTGCGTAGGGAAGTTTCCTCGCCACCACCTCTTGGGTTTCTATTCAGTTTTTCAATTCTATAGAAGGTAAATATTCTGAGAGGTGGGTGATATCTTTCAAAATGTTCAACTAATTGAAGTTTCAGATCTGATTTATTTATTTATTTGTTTATTTTTTATATTTCGGTACTGCTCTTGAATACGATGTTTAAGAGGTCTTATTGTACTACCGATGTAGTCTTTTTTCCACAAGGGCAAGTTATAGTTTAAATCACATATGTACTCTCGCAGTAGATTAAATCCCAGATATGGTATTTGTGATTATTTATTGAGCAATCTATAGTTTTATTTTGCCCCTGTTTGCAGATGAAGCAGTTTTTGCTAGTATAGAAGCGCACAGACTTTTGCAGAAAAAAGTGGTTAACTTACTTCTTTACTCCTGTTAGAATGAGTGGCATACTTTTTGTTTTAGGTTCAGTGCTCTTTTGAAGTTTATTTGAAGGAAGGGTTTAATCCCCTCTTGCAGTTGTTTATGGTGTTTTAAAAACGACTAGTATTTTCTGAGGGTGTTTCTAATATGGTGGTGGTCATTACTGTATACTGTGTTGAATCAAATTGTTGGTTTTGTTGTGTCGGTCTTATGTGGAACTTGAAAAAGTTGGTTTCTATCCAGCTATCCAATAACATGCATGGTATTGTATAGGTACTTTTTGTCCTATCCTCGTTTCTTCAGACGACATGTGAGTTCAGTTGCTTTTTGTCTGTTGTCTTTCTTTTTGCTACAGTTTTTTCTGATTCTTTGGGTATGTTATCAATAGTGGTCTTTGGATAGCAGCTTGTTGCGTGCCAAATAGTTTGCTGCTGTTGCCTTTCTATGTATTCAACTGTGCAATTGGTTCTGATCAATTTAAAGTATTAGGTCTAGAAATTCGATTTCTTTGAAAGTAGAGGACGTTACTGTAATTCCCCATTAATTTATAGAGTTCTGAAATGTAATCTCAGAGCATCCTGTGTTCTTTGCTGAATCATCAATATATCCTCGCTATATCTAGCCCAAAAGATTATGCTGTTGACAAACTGCTCATATTTTTCGTTCAGAGCCAATATTTTTCAATCACTTCCATGAGGATACAGGCATATGAGAAAGTGAATTTGGCGTCCATCGAAGTCCCTTGTTGTTGTAGGAAGATGGAGCCATTGAATGTAAAGAGATTCCTTTGCAAACAGCAGTCAAGAAATTTCCAGAATAATCTGGTTCCTTTCTAGGAGGTGTACCGTTCTAGTTGAGAGGCTTTCCTCACTGCATCCAGGCCGTCAGAATGTTTTAATAATATGTAGAGGCTCACCACATCTATTGTGGCCAATAAGTAGTTTGGTTGCCAATCGATGGTATTACTTTTTTGAAGTATGTCTCTTGTGTCCCTTATGTAGGATGGTAAGCTCTTCGTGAAAGGTTGCAATTCCTTGTGTGCATATTCCCCTAGCTGGGAGCAGATTGAATCTATAACTGCAATGACGGGCTATCCTTTCGGAGGGAATCCTGGTTTATATATTTTAGGTAATATGTATTAGCTGTACATCACCAAGTGTTTTTATATATATATATATATATATATATATATATATATATATATATATATATATATATATATATATATATATATATTCACTGAAAAAACCATAGGTTTCATGGGTGTTATAGTTAGCTGGACATTTTGAGCCCGCAATCCACTTCTGATGACAGCCGGAAACCGGTCCTAGGCAGCTTGTATCCGGTCCAGGGAAGGCATGGCTTGGCAGTTCGGGCTGGACTGTTCCCATGAGGCACAGGGTCAGACTGATTTGCATATGGCCATGTCTGAACTGGGGTGGCAGAGTGGGCTAAAGAACGGTGATGGATCAAACCCAGATCTGTTGACATGGTGTGAGTGTTTGATTGGTTCTGATGCTCCGTCCATCACCACCCCCTTTTGTACTGCTTTGTTCGCTATAAGTTGGCAGGGTATGCTCAGACGTGAGTCCCTTGCTCACTTCGCCCCTGGATTCAAGCAAGCCTGGCTGAAGACGGCTGAAATGCCAGAAACCGGTCTTAGGCAGCTTGTATCCGGTCCAGGGAAGGCATGGCTTGGCAGTTCGGGCTGGACTGTTCCCATGAGGCACAGGGTCAGACTGATTTGCATATGGCCATGTCTGAACTGGGGTGGCAGAGTGGGCTAAAGAACGGTGATGGATCAAACCCAGATCTGTTGACCGGGTGTGAGTGTTTGATTGGTTCTGATGCTCCGTCCATCACCACCCCCTTTTGTAAAGCTGCAGTAGAACACCAAGGAATCAACTGGCAGTCTCTGCCCTTGTTGGATGTACATCTTTTACTGAGAATGTCAGACTTCATTCTCACATGACTGAGAAAGATAATGTGAATTTACAGAAAATATGCTCTCAGTTTAGCTTATAGATCACCTTTCAAACCTCTGTGGGAAAAGCATGAGAAAAAATAGTTTTCTCTCAAACATGATTCATGATATCCCAGCAGAATGCTTTTTCACATGGTAAAATCACCTTAGAACACACCACAATTCCTAAAATGAGTATGGTACCATCAACAAATGATTTATAATGTAACTAAAGCCTTAAAACCTTCTATTAACTGCAATGCTTTTAAATGAGGTGATATCATGTATATTGGTCCCAAGATGGCTGCCAACGCTTCTTGGATGAAGTGCTGACAGCCAATCAGATCTCACAATGAGATGTGTGGTTAGGCTCCGCCCAGATTTGTGATTTTACTTTTGATTTTCTCAGGAACTGCTGAACGGATTTACACCATTTAACCAAAAGGCACGAGTGTGAAACAAGGGCTACCTCTTTGCCAAATTTGGTGTAATTTCGTTCAGCAGTTCGGGCTGTAGCTGCGATTAAATGTTCCTACGGAAAATTGCATGGGGAAAACATGTTTTGGGACCCCCCCTTTTTTCTCGGCCCCTGCTTGACGAATCACCCTGAGACTTTCAGGATAGAAACGGACCGGAGCGCCCCGCCAGTTTTGAAAATTTCACAAAGATTCGTCAACCGGCGCCAAGGTTATTCCAAATAGAATGTTGTGGATTTCCTATGGATAATAGGTCCTAACTATAACTACCTACTGGCGACCGCCAGTAGGTAATATATATATAGGAGTTGCTTCTCCTCCAGAGTAATTAGGCCTTTATTGTACCATTTGTCAAGATTTTCTAATAGGTTTTTTTGTAATTCAGGAGCTGGATTTTTAGGTAGTTTTTGTTGCATGTCACATCCCCAAATCGCCAATCAATATCCTTCAGGTACTCATCAGTATGTAGGATAACAATATTTTCCCCTGTGTCTGCCTCATTTATAATCAATTCTGTGTTATCATTGAGATCCTTGATTGCCTATTTCTGTCCTTGAGTAATTTTGGATGGTACGTATTTATCTTTACTTTTATATTTTTGATATTCTCATTCCAAGCCCTCTAAAACTGTTGTATGGAAGAGGTCTATTGTGTTTCGTGCCGGTAGGATGGGAGTAAACATTCTTTTATTTGGGGAAGTAATTTATGTTTCCTTTTGTATGAGATGTGTCAATATCTAGTTCAGCTGCTATTGCCGTCAGATCCATTGTGGTATCCATTAAGTTAGTCTCTGAGAGATTCATTAAAAGGTGTATATTTTCAGGACCCTGCATGGTTAATTCACTTGTAACGTATTGTCCTGGACTTGTCAATCTTGTTCTGGGTTTTTCTGAAAAAAAGACTTGGTTTGAGTGGTCTTATAAATTTGAAGAGGCCTATTTTTGTTTTTGTGAGATCCTATTGAGTTTTGAGGACTTCCATCTGAGAACTAGTTAAATCCTGTTGAGACAAGGTGCACACTAATTGGTTGGTGTGTCTTTGTTTTTGGTTTGTTCTCTTTTCCTTGCTCTGGTTTGCACTCCCGATGTTGTGTGATCTGCTATTGGGAGTTCGTGTTCTGTTTTTTTGCACGTTTAAGTTCACTAGTCTGTGTCTTCGGAGTTCCTCGTAGAAACGTACTCTTGTCTTGTCAGAGATTGGTATTGTATCCCCTCCCAATGATTCTACATCAGATGTAAGTGATGTTTCCGAAGTACTCGGCACTTCTGGTTGTGTATTTACTGTTTTCACATTACTGTATTTTTTAGCAAAGCTATAGACTTTGTCCCAGTTGGTAGTCTACTTGATCCCTACGTAATTTTCTATTCTTTCTTTTCATTACATCCTCCTCATATTCATCAATGACTTCATTCAAAATAGCATGGCTCTACTTTGCATTGTATCCCTAAATGGCTTCCTCTTTTTTTTTTTTTTTAGTTAATGTGTCATCCAATTCCTCGTCATGTTTCTCATACTTCTCTTTTGCTATATCATTTAGTTGCCTATTCATATTATTTGATGCAATCCCATCTTATGATTTTGTCCTGTGTAGTGGTATCTAGATTCTAAACCCTCTAGGGATGTGGATTGCTAGACGCGTTCGTCTGCAATTCTGCGGAGCTAAACAAGTATGGCTCGGAAACAGAGCATTGGTCTGCATGGTTGTCACAAATTCCATGTCTGGCCTTGCAAGCACGTTGCGAAGGTGGGCAACAAAAACTTACAGGAGGTACGAAAGTAATTCAACAAAATGTCCTCTTTTGCATATTGTGTGACAACTTAACCACCATGTGGGTCTTTGTACATTCTATATTATCCTTCCACTTGATACGAGCCTCCACTGGCTATCGTCAAAGCGTGCATTTTATGTGTATGAATGACATTTACTCTTAATCCTCATAATCTTTGACATCACTCAGTTTGTATTGACATTGCTTATGTCCTTCATCTATGTAGTGTTTGAGAAATACAATTATATATGATTTCTGTTTGTGCATTCACTAGAATTATCAGAACATCATTTGAAACAATCCACAATTAAAAAGCTCATCTGAAAGTAAAATGTTAAAACCGCTAATAACGAAGTCAGAGTTAAATTCATTGCAAACAATGTGCTTCCCAACAACAGTTATCCCAACATGGTTTTCTTTAGTAGATATTTAAAATGAAAAGTTGAAGGTGCACGCTTCTATATTGCTACACGAAAACAAATCCTCGCAGGGTTACCATTGTTTTGGCAAATTAGCCTAACAAAATATCTTTTCTGGTCCAGTAAACGTAGGTGAGGCATTAACATGTACTGTACTGTATAATAAAGAATTTTGTTTCACATAACTTATGAGTCCTTTGCTAAACCTTAAGAACTGAAGTAGAATTAAGCTCTGATTAGGAAATTGAATTCTTATCCGATAACTTTCTAGACTTCAGGTGTTCAATAATTTTGCATTTGGCTGTGAAGTTTGTGCCTCTTGTCTTTATCAGCATTCCAGAACAGTACATTGTAGGCAACCTAAATGTAAAGTCACATCTGCAGGCTAACAAAGTGACTACTTGATGCCCCAACACAAATGGAACAGTATAACTATCCACGAAATGCGAGTGCCGTGATGGATAGCTTATCAAAGCAATAGCAAACTAAGAGAAACACATGCAAGGCAATAGTGCAATAGCTGAGGTGAGCTCACCCAAGTCCAACGACCGGCCCCCTCTCCTCCCATCCCCCAGCACACCCACTCTGCCTCCCCAATCTTTACTTCTTATGAAGCACTGGTAAACGTGCGACAGCTTAAGCTGACTAGCCAGACTTAAAAATGAAGTCGTGGGTCACATGCAAGGCAATAGTGCAATAGCTGAGGTGAGCTCACCCAAAGTCCAACGACCGGCCCCCCCTCCTCCCATCCCCCGGCACACCCACTCCGCCTCCCCAATCTGTACTTCTTCTTATGAAGAACTGGTAAACGTGCGACAGCTTAAGCTGACTAGCCAGACCTAAAAATGAAGTAGTGGGTTAATGTGTCTGAACCTTCACTTGCACTAATATTTGCTGCATGCGCCTGTCTGCCATTGAGTCTACCTTGTGCTTTAAAGAAACCCTATGTTATAGAAACTGATGACATCCAGTAAAAGAGTGGATGCAAGTCCCAGCTCCTACCATCTGTCTTCTTTCTAGGAAGACATACATAGTCAGAGCACCCTCTTGCCGAACCTGCCTCCTGCTTTTTGCTGATCCATAAATTCCATTGGTCTACAGTTAGAAGCCATAGAGGATAAAATAGAAATTATGTTGTCCTTTTGGGATTTGACAAGCACATCAGTAGACATCCCCACCATATTTTCTGTTATATTTAAAGAGCCTATGTAGCAGTATTTACACTAAATGCACTGTAATTTGGGAAATGTATGTGAGTGCTTCATTCTTGTGTATGTATTATTAAAAATATTCCAATAGTGTAGACCAAGCCACATAGGCAGATGAGTGCCTTACAGCTAACAAAGTATGCTATAAAGCATGAGAGAGTGCATATTGTGATTGAAGAGTTATAGGGAAAGAGTCAGTTGATGGCAGTTAGATGTTTAAATGTACTGATACCAAGATGTCAAGCAGTCCTCGCTGATGTGGCGTCCAGCTCCTTCCCAATCCCCAGTGTCAATTCTTGGAGCTGTTTGTTCCGCTTGTTATGCCTGCTCTGGATGTCTCCCTGCCTGATCCAGCAGGACTGTCGGGGATGGGTATAACTGCTATGGATTCCTCACCCAGGCCTCTAGCTCAAGACATCTAGCATGAGGGTCCTGGACACCTATTCTGAGACCAGTACCAATGACTCAACGGAGCAATACTATTCATTGCTAGCTAAGGCTTTTGAAGGAAAGAGAGAGCGACAAAGGGAAATGGAGAGCCATAATTGATGTATCATTTTGCCGTATAATGCTAACGTTTTGCCTCTTTTTTTTTTTATGTGAGATGACAAAGCTTTCCTTTTAGGAAAGCAGCACCACAGCAGACTGGGTTGAGGTATCAACTGAGACCACACCTCAGTTTTCTCTGTAAGCCTGATACTTATCGTACGAACACATTAAGATAGCTTGATTATGTTGTGGATTCTGTCAGATATTCCTGGGTCTGCTTTAGTAGTTAGAGCTTGTTAACAAACACTGGTCTTGGTGAAGTTGTCACGATTGCTGGCAGAATACAGATGCCTTCATGCTTCATTGATGCAAGATCTCAGAGAAAGTGAGGATTAGCCAAGGAAATATGGCCACTCGTACCAGGACCTTGGTAAAGACATCAAGGAAACATCAAGCTCAAAGTGTAAAGTCCTGTGCAGGGAGTGTTGCTTTCCTAATGTGGAACAGAGGTGTTACTACAAAAAGAAAACATGGAGGGTAGGGTTCCACAGATCCAGCAAACTCATACGTTTGTTGCCCAGGGCAGTTGCCAGAATATGAACCAGTAACCTTAAACTCCACAAGTGGAAGTGTAGTAATTGCAGTTGTTTAGATCAAGGAGGGTGTTGTGAACTGGCCTTTTTCCTTACACAAAGTAATGGGAGAAATGTCCCTGCCTCCATTTCAAGGGTACTGGAATATTATTCCGATGTTATCCGGATTTGAAAAATAAATATCTCCATTTTTGTAGACTATCTTGGGATGCCAAAAGGGGCACAGGTGTGCTGAATAGAAGCAGCTAGGAATTTTAGCTTACCCATTCCTTTCCACCTAGAGAACTGATGCAGGAAAGTGCCCATTTTATTTGGTCACCCCTACACATTTTTCTCCATTGCTAATGTTTATGACTCTAAAAGTGCACTAGTGCCTGCTAACTAGGACTCCGTGCTAGTGCCCTCTCCCGAAACATGATGTACGTGAATTAGTAACCACAATTGGCAAGAACTTTAACCCCCTTATACGTTCCTGGTAAGTGGCACAAGTGGTACCTAAGGCATGGGAGTTAAGGGGTCACCAGGGCCTGTAGCACTGGTTGTGCCTCCCTGAGTGACCCAAGTAAACAGATGACAGCAAGTCTGCAATTGCCAACTGCATGAACAGTGCAAACTTCTTAAACTAGACTTAGCCCTCACCATGAGTGGCAAGGTAACGGCACTATTTTTAATGTATGCCAGTCACCCCTAAGGAAGGCTTACTGAACCCAGGAGGCTTAGATGTCTCTATAGTAGCCTGTTTCTATAAAGAGCTAGTGTAAGAGTTCAAGGGGCTATAGGATAACATGGGCTGGCACCTGGGTATCCCAAGGTTGCAAGCTCCATTATGGTCCCACTTAAAAATAGGTCAGGTTTGGTATCAAAAAACTTGTCTCGTCAAACCTAACCATTTCCCGAAGTCTGATTTAATGTGACCTGTACCCAGGTGACTACTTTAGAGGTTGCCCATCTGGTTGCCCCAGCCTTGCCTTTGCCCTGGCTGACACCTTACAGCTGCTGTTGCCCAGGACAGGAATCTAACCCCCTGGCAAGAGGTGCAAACTCTCTCAGGAGTCAGAAACAAAGGCCTTCCTTGGTGGAGGGGTCTCCTCCCTCCATGACAGGATGGCTAGTGAAGTGACACATCAAGGCTGTGAGCTTCAAAGCACCCACCAGCTCTGATATGCAATCGGGCTTCCTCCCAGAGGAGCAAAAAGTCAACCCATTGCCCCAGGCACATTTGCAACCCAGGAAGGCGGGAAAAATAGTCAGGACGCATACACACCACAAGGCAACCCACACCCCTAGGGTTCGCTACTTGGTCAGTACAGCCGAAGAAGGGTTCTGCCATTTTTAAAAGTGGCAGAATAGAGGCATCTAGGTAGAAAAGGTGCCCCTCTACACATGAAGTGGTCACGTCAGTGGCGGATTAGCTCCTGGGGCTAGTAACTCTTTGGCTACTAGCACCCACACTCCTACCGCCCCTAAATCTAGGATTTAAGCAGCTCCCCTTGCACCAGAACATCAGATCTGAACATCTTGCCACCAAGGACAAAGAAGAGACCAGAGTCTGCAACTTCAGGGCCTGCACAAGGCAAAGGCGCGATAACATGCTCCTGTGATAGACACCCTGCAACTGCGATTGATCCCGGACCCGAGACCAGTTCCATAGGAAAGAGGAACCTCTCTGAGAGCCAAAGGCAACATCAGAAGCCCTTGGACTAGAGGTACTAGTTCCCTGCAGCCCCAGGTTAAGCACTTTCCTGGAGTAAAATAATCACTGGCCATCGAGCCTGCCAAGGGATTGCCCAAAATCAAATGGTCTTGTGCGTTGTGGGAAATGTAGTACTGACCTTCAGCAAGTTTCAGACGGCTATCGTTTCCCCCAGGCTCCAGGACATCGAATTAGCCGAAGGCTGAGCTTGCTGCTGCCAAGGCTTATTGGTGGTCAGTCCGGCTACCACTACCTTTGTTCGATGCTGTACCTTAAGGGAACCCTGCTGCAATTTCATCCCAACGTCTCATCAGCACCGTCTAAGTTGTGAAGCCAACATGCCCCGGCTCCTTATTCAGCTTCAGAGACAGCCAGGACAACTCTCCACCAGAGCCCAATGAGCCAAGTGAAATTCAACTGACTGTCGGACCCTGGTCTTAGGACCAGCATCGCCTTACCACCAAGTGGTTTCCACTGAACTCGACCTACAAGTGTCACTAGTGTGATTTCCCATTATTGTTTTGCAAGATTGAAATGAACTGATTTATCGTTCCTTTAAAAATCCATAACTCCAGTTATACTCTTTTAGATATCTACATTTATATACAAATCTGCTTTATTTTTATAAATTGGTGGCAGATTTCTATTGAGTCGTATCAATTACTTATCATCCATGTTGGTACCCTGAAATGCTTAACACATGTTCCTCTAGTAAAGCCTGTCTGCTCTGTGCCACGCTACCAGGACTGAGCGAGGGATTTATTAGTAGGAATCCAAAGGACTTATTTGGGGTATTGTGAGTACTGCATAGTGAAGCCTAGCCAGCCTCACTGCATAATTCTTCACTTTCCTACAATAAGTGCTTATATGAGCCTGCTCATGGTAGTGAAGAATATCATCCTGAAATGGACAAACAGAGGGCAGCAGACCCCTATTGAAATGAAAAGAATTTCTTACCCCCTGTAGAAGTTTGTGGGTGGACTTTTTCTCTAAATTGAAGAACCTCCTCCTGGATGGGCGTGAAACATAAGGATTGCCGATTAAACTTAAACTAAAATTTGTCTCTTGTCTAGTCTTTCCTGAAAGAAAGGAAAACCTATCATCTGGATATTGCTCAGTGATTTGGACACAGTGAGGCCTGGTTTGTACACCTGGAGATTCTTATAAATGAAAGGACTACAGTGTGCCAGCATGGCACAAGCATTGACCTACTAGAGAGTTGGAGAGACTGGTACTTCATTTTGCCATGCGACAGTAGACATATTTTGTAAAAAAATTTAATGTGGGGGACAAAGCCTTCCCCTTGAGGAAAGTGGCATCAAAACAGATTGAATTGCCGTGTTACAAGAGAATATTGCAAGGGCCTAATTTAGAGTTTCTGATTGTGGAGGGGTACTCAATCAGAAACATGACTGATATCATGTCTGCCTTATTACAAGTGTTTTAGAATATAATGCACTTGTAATAAGGTGAACCGGATAGCTGACACGTTTGTAGCGGAGTAGCCCATCCGCCAAACTCTAAATCAGGCGCAGAGTCTTAATTTCCTTTTGTAGCCTAATATTGATTATTTGTACACATTGAGATACATCAGTTAGAGAGTAGTTTCTTTTGGATTTTGCATACATTGCTTAAGTACTTGGGCCTTCATAGTAAAGTAAAAGCTGGTTTTGGTGAAGAAGTCAAAGCTGGCACTGGTGCACAGATGCATTCTCAAGTGCAGCATGAGGAATCTATAGTCACAGAAAGGAGGCCAGCAGTGCCTGGATCCCAGGGAATGCCTCAAGGAAACATTTAGGTCAAAAGCCGTAATCCCTTGATGGTAGTGTTGATTTCAAAGTGTAAAGCAAAGGTACTTCCTGTGTTGCTTCCAAATGGCTACATGGAGGCAAATGTCCTCCATGTTCAACAAACTCAGTCATTGGCTGTTCTAGACTGGCCTAGTCTTGACCACTTTCAATCGTGGATTCTCTGTTAACAGTGCAAAATACTCATTGACTTGCTCAGGAGGGATTTTGCTCTTATGAGTCATTCGAGACTCAGGACTTGGAATGGCCTTGCCTCCCAGGGATACAGCATTGGCCATCAGGCAGACTGTAACACTTTCCAGACAACAAAGCCATATCAGCTTGAGTGTGGAGTGTATTTAGGAATTCTAGACATCTTGTATTAGGAAAGTCCTTTCCCAGACTCCACATACACTGCCAGCAGCTTCACCTGACAGAGCACTGTGTCAATTGCTGGAAAGGCAGGCACAGCCCGTCTTTCCTCCCACACATTTTGTGTAGCTTAATGTGGTGGGACTAGACCTCCTGCCTCCTGATTCAGTTGTCACTGTTGTGACTGACTCGTTAGTTTGAGATGAAGGCTTAATCCAGAGATCTCGCCATCAGTTCATCGTGGGTCGGGCCATGTTATTCCCTTTACATAAATGTGCTGGAGCTAAAGAGGTTTTGAAAAGATGCCTTCCAGTGCCAGAGTTGTCAGTTTTTCTATATCTGAACACAAGGCGGGCACCCACTCGCTGCAAATCGGCTGGCTGGCAGAAGAGTTGTGGGAGTTGGCCAACATTCAGGCCATGTTCATGCTGTTTCAGCCTGATCAGGTGCCTTAATTTCAGTTAAATTTGGGAGCTTTATAAGGAGTTCATACCCTTTTGCCACCCACCAGTACACTAGGTGCAAACGATTTTGCCTCCTAAGATGTGCTAGTGTCCCAGTACGCTGTATTGGAGACAACTATTTCTGCAAGATTCTCCTACACCTGCTTTGATTGGAATATTGTACAGATCACAGAGAACTCAAAGGACTTTTTCGTACTCGTAACCCCCATTCCAAATCTCAAATCTTCTTCCCGAGAGAATGCATCCATCTCTCCCAGAAGCAGAACAACCTGCCCATGGAGAGAGTTGGAGTCATGCTTCCCTTCCTACCATCATTCAACTTGAGCACGATTCCTGAATAGCAAGCCTTTGCTCACTTTGACCTCTCTTTTGAAATCTGGAAATCCTTTTCCATGCCAGAAAATGGCCCAACCAGAGCACGAAGAGTAAGTCGCTGCGTTTCTGCTACTGGACTTTGCCAAAGAATATCAAACTCCTAAGGTACTTGGTGGGTGACTTTGTCTTTCTCCAGACATCATACTGAATCTGGCATGCAAATGCGCATCTCATATATCTGAGGCGCAGCTAATTTAATCCTTTTTCACCATTGCTGTTAATCTACACAGCCCCGAAACACTTGCTCCCTTTTGTCTAGCGCCCAACTATTTTCTGGGATTTTCATAACAGCCAACAGGTTCATTAATGAGGTTCTTTCCCTATATGATATTACACCATATTTCATTTGGATGAAGTGGTCCAGAGGTATCATGCCACCATTAAACCCAAGGTGTTGCATAAGTTCTACTGGAATGAGGACCTCTTTCTCCCTACACTCTTTCTGTGCTGGCATGCCTCCTCTCCTAGATATCAGCCACACCTTATATTTTTTAGATAGTATCCCAACCCTATATTCTGCAGACCAACTATTTTTTTATGTTTATAAGCAGTGATGATGTCCGATGTGGCTATAGCTACCATTTTCACCTGGAACATTTTTTGACAAGGCTACAATCAAGGACCGAACCACTACCAGGACAAGACTTCTTCAGTGCCATTCTCCATACATGATGTGTTAGAGAGATGTAGCACTGCTACCTGGGTTGCTTTGTATGCATTAGCTGAGCACTATGCTCTGAAAGCATGCTCTTGAAGCTTCCTCCTGAAACAAAACACATTTTGGCCATCAGGAAGTCTCTATGAACCATCTTTGTTTATGCCTGAAATGCCTGCTGCTATCTACTTTTTCTCCATTCTCCAAGTTGTGGAATATACACACTTAGTACTTTTATGTGGACTTTGTTACTCCTACTCTAGAAGCTGTGTTAGTCCTTAGTCTCTTTTCGGTTGTGAACAGCTTCCATCCAACTTCTCAAGCATCGATTAAAAACACATGGATCGATTAGGCTCCTTTCTAATAAACCATTTGGCGGTGGGACACATATGCACTTGGGAAAGGGGTGTACATATAGATGATGCTCATACACAAATGTTTAAAACAAAAATGTTTTTATTAATATTAGTTTGAAAGATCACAGCGATATACATTATTAACACAGGAAATATGCAACTTCGTGTATTCACAAGGTTGCGAGTCAAAACAATGTTGATGTAAATTATAGCTGGCGTGGGCATCACACAACAGGTTTCTATATTAAGTACACATATTAGATATTGACCAATGAGAGGAAGACCCCCACCCCCTCATTTACAACCGGTAGTGTCTCATCCAGGGGCTCCAGATCTTAGTGAAATTCTTAGGGCACCCTCTAGCTTTATATGTAACCTTTTCCGCGACCATATATAGGTTTATGCTCGTCTTCCACCCGGTAATTGTAGAGAGGTTCAGGATGCCCCAGTTACTGGCTGTGTCTCTTTTGGCAACTACCAGCCCAATTACGTAATAAGAGTTTGGGGCGCGGGAGGTTTACTTCAGAGGGGATTCCCAATAGGATGTGTTTGGGGTCTATATACAACTGCGTCTCCAGAAGTTCACTCAGTTCTTCTATTATCCGAGACCAGTATTGTTTAAAGAGGTGACATTCCCAAAGCATATGTATTTAGGTGCTTCTCTCCGTCTTGCATGGTAGGCAAGTCGGTGTCTCAGCCCACCCCATTGTGTGTAAAAGTACCCTATCAAAGTATACCCTGTGTAGGATCTGAAATTGAAAAAGTCTTGATCTTAGCTTGATAGCCACCTGTCTGGGGTGCATTAGCACTTCTTCCTAGTCAATATCTTCTAGTACACTGGTTGCGGGTTCCAATTTGGTTCTAAGTGCTATTAGCCTGTCAGGGATAGTGTTAATTAAGGTTTTATATGTCCACGAGATGGCTTTTTTAGGTATTTCCCCCTGCAGTAACCTTCCTTAGGGGTGTGAATTCAGGGACATCGGAGGTATCTAACTTCTCAGCCCTCCATGCATGCTTTAACTCTAGGTATTTATATCTTTGGGTATCACTTCGTTGGTATTCCCTTTGAAAAGAGCTGAATGAAATCAGGGTGCCTTCCTCCAAGAGGTCTCCCAGCCTAGAAATCCCTATCATATTCCAGTGTCCGAAGTCCTGGAGCCTACTGATTTCGGCAATCTCGTTCCCTCCCATAGTAGGGTTTCCTGCATGTATCTCTTGTCCCATTGCATTTGTCGTTCTGTGCCTTTCCATGCCGCTATTGTTCTCTTGGTTGCCGTTAGGAGTTGCCGGCTTCCTTTGCCCCCGTGGATGTAGTGGAGATATGTGTGTGCCTAAAATTGGAGTCTTTCTAGGGCATGAGTGGAGTGGTCTCCCGGCATATGTCCCCATTCATTATTCACGAACGTGTGCCGCCCTGTAGAATGATTGTATATCTGGGAGAGCGGTCCATCAGTTGTATTGGTTGTGTTGGAACGTCGAAGTGCCACTCTCGGATGACCCCCATCCCATAGAAGCATGCACAATTCCTCATCAATTGTTTTAAAAATTGCCTCCGGCAGTTTACAAAACGTGTTTTGTATGATTTAGAGTATTTTTGGGAGTGTGATAATTTTATACATGGCAGCTCCACCCATCAATGTTAAGGGAGTCTTCTCCACCTTTCTACGTCTTCGTGGAGTTCTGTCAGAACCCGCCTAATGTTGTGTTTAAGACTAGCCGTGTAATTAGTGGTTATGTACAGGCCTAGGTATCGGAACCCCTCTCTGACTAGATGGAGTTGTCCCTGGAGGTCTTGTGTTTCCAGTGTCCCTCCTACAGAGTAAAGACTAGATTTTCCCCAGTTTATATTGTATCCTGCACGTTTGCCGTATTCTTTAAAAATCTGCTGTATAGCAGGGAGTGTCATATTTGGGTTGGTGATGTATAGGAGAATATCGTTGGCGTAGAGTAAGATCTGTTCGTATCTCAGCAGCCCCCATTCGTCTCAAAATACCTTAATGTCCAGGTGTGCTCAAACCATTCACACCAGTGGTTCCAATACGAGGGAAAACAGGGGCATAACAGGCAGCCCTGTCTAGTTCCCATACACACCGGCAAATCCGTCGACATCACTCCATTCTCTCGAACCCTGGCCCTAGGGTTAGTGTATAATAATTCCACCAAAGCTACAAAGATGGGATTGACTCTGAACCTTATCAAGGCTTGTTGCATGAATGGCCAATGTTCGGCCTTCTCAGCGTCTTAGGATAGAAACACGTGTGGGTTGGATCTATTTTTCACCGTATCCAGCCAGTTGGCTAGTCGGTGAAGGTTGCATTTCGTCGCTCGTTCTGGCATGAAACCAGATTAGTCTCTATGGATGAGGGATGTAGTCAACTGGAGGAGGCGTGTGACCAAAATAGTGGCCAAGATCTTTGTTTCTAGATTTAAGAGCGAGATAGGTCTGTGTGACCCACAGCCCATGGTAGACATCCCGGGTTTATGTATCTCTACGACTGTTGCATTACAAAGGTCCGGTGGAAGCGTCCCCTCCTTCTGTGCCGCAAGATACATTTTATGCAAGTGGGAGCCTAGCAGGCCTGCATTAGCCTTAAAGAATTCTGCTGGCAGACCATTAGGCCCGGGGTTTTCCCAAATGTCTGCTTACCTATAGTATCTGTAACCTCTGCCAGCGTGAGGTTAGGGTCAAGGGCCATTTGATCTTCTCCAGACAGAGTGCAGATGTCAACGTCACTGAGGTAGCTGCTAATTTGGAGGTCTTCTGTTAGCCTTCTAGCCTCATAAATATCCACATAATACCGTTTGACTGCCTCTGCGATGTGCTGAGTTGTCGTGTGCATCACCCCGGTTTCCCATATTGATACTACTCATCTAGTTTCCCTCTCTTTTTTGCACAACCATGCTAGCCGCCTCCGGCTCAATCCCCATCACATAGAGACCGTGGTGTGTTGCCAGAATCTGGGCTTTCGCTTCCTGGCCAGCCAAGGCTTGGTATTCCCTGCTGATGACTGCAATCTGATGGAGTAACAGTGGGTGAACAGTCGGGCCTAGGTGTCCTTCCAGGTGTAATAGCCTATGTTCCAAAGCCTTGACCTCTTGTCTATCCTTCCTTTTCTTGTGTGCTATAATATTTTGTGCCCTGTCCCGAAGTACCGTCTTGTATGCCTCTCATAAGGTGACCGCCTAGGACACCGAGCCCTCGTTTCCGCGCAAGTACAGCTCTGACGCAGTTTGAATTTTGTTGGCAACGGCATGATCCCGTAGGTCCCACTCATTTTAACCTCCAACCTTGTTGTTGCCTTTGTGATCTAACCCCCACTGTCCAACAAAGGGGCGAGTGGTCAGACAGTCCTCTTGGTAGGTATTTTGCCCAGTCAACTTCCTCTGTCTCTCCTGTCGCAGCGAGGAGGTAGTCATGCCTCAAATACCTTGTGTGGACCTGAAAAAAAGGAGTATGCATGATCCATGGGATGGTGTCTACGCCAAGGGTCGTTCAATCATGGGGTATGCAGAAACTCAGCCAGTGGCATCATCCCATGTGGACCTACACTTGTGCTTGTACGGTCTGTATATGGGTTTACCACGTCATTGAAATCTTCCCCCATTATATGTATAGAGGGTCCGGATTTTAAGGGTATCTCTGCCACTTTATCTAGTGTTTGTTTTTGTAATCGTGGGGGTGCATTGGTTTGGGTGATATGGAATGGGGTTGTTCTTTTAATTAGTATAGCGTCTCCCTTAGCTTCAGATGAGAATCCTGCGTGGGCTAGTGTTTTGGATGTACCCCTCCCCAAAAAGGCACATTGTGTGCCTCTGAGATGTGTTTCTTGTAAGAGGATTGTGTCGGGTTTGGGTCTTCTAAAATATCTGGCAACCAACCCCCTCTTTTGTTTATAAGGCCATTGACATCCCATGTCAATATTGAATATTTCGACGAGTTGGAGACAGCAATTACCAACTGGCAATTAAGAGCGAGTGATATTCATGCCCCTTTACAAAGGAAAGAGAGTCGTATGAGGCGGCACAAGGCCTCCAAGTGGTTCACCATTGAGCTAAAATCATTAAAGCTTAAAACCTGCCAGGCGGATCGGAAATGGCGGAGAAGCTATTCTCCTGCAGCAAGGAAAACATATGAAAAAGCTCTTTCTGATTACAAAGCTGCCATTTTGGAGGCAAAGAAAGCCTTCTATACGAACAGAGTTCTCCGCTCAGAAAATAAATCCAAAGACATTTTTTAACCCCGGCCGTGTTACACCGGCCATCATTCCTTCCCAGGCCTTTTGTGACGATTTGAATGACTTCTTTGTGAACAAAATTAAGGCAGTACAAAACTCCATCACTCCTAGTTCACAGGACTGGAAATCACATCAGCAATTTACCAATCGGGTAACACTTTCTACCTTTCAGAACATAACCCTAGATCGACTTACAGAATTAAGTAACAAAGTAAAATCCGGTTCCCCCAAAGACCCCTGTCCTTTTGACTATACAAAAAGACATTCTTGTCCACTTCCCAGATATCTTCCTCTCCCTGCTCAATCTATCTCTGGAGCAAGGCATGGTTTCACGGGCATTCTAAGAGGCGGTGTTAGTCCTGCTCCAAAAGAAAGTCGGAATAGATCCCAAACAACTGAGCAACTATAGACCCATAACGCTCCTCCCAAATCCTGCGACAGTACATGAAGCACACGTAGCAAAACTCCTATGCGCCTTCATTGAAGAGACTACATTTCTGGACTCTTATGAGGCAGGCTTTCGGCCATCACACTCGACCGAATCAGTTATCTTAAGTGTAGTGTATGACAAGGGGTGCACGCAGGCACTGGTACTGCTTGACCTGTAGGCTGCTTTCGATACCGTGTATCACACAATATTAGCAGATCGAATGGCAGCGGTAGGCCTGAGAGGAACAGCCCTGGACTGGATGATCTGTTAGGCTGGCATCCTCTAATTCGGCCATGGTCAATACCACCTGCGGTGTACCTCAAGGCTCGTCCCTATCCCCCCACCTGTTCAACCTTTATATCTGCCCTCTGATCCACTCCCTCCAATGCAGGAGGGTTAAGGTCTATAACTACGCAGACGATATGCAGTTGATTTTCCCAATAGACAAGACTGAGGACTCTAAGGCATTTTTTCGAAACACTATGCTATTCATTAAAGACTGGATGAGTCATAACCATCTCAAATTGAACTCTGATAAAACAGAGATAGTAATTTCAAACAACAGACTACACCATTGATCCTGCTCAAGGAGTTGCAGTCTTCGTTCCCCCAGCGCCGCAATGTCAGGAGAGGTGGTGGGGGGGTCACCCCAGTCCTCCGATCCGTGTTTTCCAGGCCTGAGTGTTTCACTCCGCCTCCTCATCCATCCCCTGTAGTCGGCTGCCTTATGTTTTCTTTGTCTCCAGGCCACCGCAGTGGCCGGGCCTAGTCCTTCTCGCCGGGCCCCAGACACGTCAAAGGCCCCCCCTGCACGTGTGTCGGTCTCCTCCCGTCCGGGTGTGAGACGCCTTTTCAATCTCCGCCACCTCGTCATCATATGGCAGCAACGCCCTCGCCGGAGTGTCATGGGTCTGGTTTGTACACAGCCGCACAGCCCTTTTCACCTGTGTGGCTGCACTAGCGGGGGCACCAGTGTCCCAGGAGCGTCCGCCCGTTGGACGGAGGACTCTGATACCTCCATGTCCAGCAAAGGGGTCGCGTGGGGGAAGCCAACCCCTCTCTCTCACTCCTCCGCCTCAATTTTCCTCTGCCCAGGGATGTCGCCATCTTTGGCTTCCACGCTTTGCTGCCATCCTGACGATTCGTTTTCGGAAGCCTCCCGGGCCCGGAACAGCCTCCCAGTGACCATACTACTGCCTGTGATTTCTCCCCTGTCAGGAGCGTCACTTGAAAGTGTTTGATGATGACTGAAGAGCAGGATTATAAACAGGATAATGTATGGGCTATCGGAGCTTTGAACAGACACAACTACCCGGCCTTCTTGCCGGCCACGCCCTCTCTCACACACAAATGTTGCACCTGATGGCAGGGCTATATTTAACTTGTACAGGAGCAGGTTCCAGTCCTGCCACTTGGCTAGCAAGGAATAGTGAAGTCACAATAAATGTAGCATTATCCTTTCTTCAATTGAAACATCGGCCAATAGCAAATCAGTTATTTTCCTCTCTGGGATTCCAAGGCATCTCTTATCGGCAATGACCCACTTGCCCACTTGCTCATTTGCACATGAAATTATTGCAAAATTGTCTGAGAGCGTGTGGAGGGAGCAAGGCCCAGTGGGGATCCTGTCAAGTGGATCCTGGTAAGCCAAGGGCGAGATGCTCTGTGCAGTCAGGACAGCTGGGAGAACACGCTGCTGCCTATTCTTGGAAAGTCCAAGACCCCGTGCGCCAAGAGGGGGCCACTGTGAAGCTAGGGTTGTTGACCATGTGCTAGCAAAGTTGGCAAGACCTGTTTGCCCGGAAGGGGCCACTGTGAAAGTAGGACTGTTGCTCTTGTCGATGACTCTGTGTGCCAGGTGGTGGCCACTGTAAAGCTAGAGTCAACGCCCTTATGTAAGTAAAATCAGCACTCCCCATTTGCCAGAAAGGGGCAACCATGAAGACAGGAATTTGCTCTAAATCAACATTCTAAGGCTGTTGTAAAGACACTTACCAATTGCTGAAGAAGACCTGGAGAGGACGTCTGATGCCAACCTTCTGAAGGCTGAGGGTGTCCAAAGCATCATCTGGGAAAGACTGTGAGAGTCCCCCGTGGGAAGGAGCTGACTGTTGATTGCTGAAAGCGACCGGCAACGGAGCACCAGAAGGCTCGGGGCATAGACGGTGAGGAGCCAGTGCAGGGGTGGATGCGAAGGGTCTCTGATGAGCAGTTGTGACCTCTGACAGCTCTGGTAGTAACAGCAGCACTGCAGATTGGAAAGCAGTCTGATAAAGACTGTATTGGCTTGTAGAGGAGCAGTCCAGAGCTGTGAGGAGTCGAGGCGTTGTGGGACAGGAATTGACAGGTTTTGTGACGCACAAGAGACAGAATACCCTGCCACTATACTTACCTGACCACTGCCGTGAGGGGAACGGCCAGCAAGGGTAGCAGCAGTCCCTCCATCGCCATCTGCCTTCAGCGGTCGCCGTGAGGGGAACGGCCAGCGGGAACTACATTGCCCAGAAGCCCCATGCTCACCCCAGGCGCTTGCCTTTGACGTCACTAGGCAGCGCCGGGGGAGCTTAAAGCCGACGCAGGTGCCCCGCAGCGCGGAACAAGCCCGGGCTAAGGGCGGGGCCGTCTAAGGCCGTCATAGGCCGAAGGAGGCTGGGCTGGGCCATCCCTCCAAGCTCGTTAGCAGAGGCCTGGACTTCAGGAGACCGTGATTGTGGTGGGAGCGGGCATGAAGGTAAAGACATTGGGACATTAAAACGCAGGTGGTGTTTAAAGGGGGTGTTGGAGGCCCTTACGGGTGGTACGGGAAACCTTGTAGGGGTCACGTAGATTGTGTGTTGGGAGTACAAGCTGCCGAATATTGTGTGAATGTACGAGGCTAAACTATAGATAGAATGGCGGGCAAAGTTAGAACACGCTCAACCAAAACCAAGCCTAGGCTGCTTACCCCGCTAAAGCTGCTTACACAGGAAAATGGTATACTGCCCCCACAAATTATTCAACCCACGGCAATCGATCGTATGCTACAAAAAGCAATTGGGGCAGTCTCTAGTGAAATCGAACGAACAGAGAGACGCCTTTCTCTTACCCCATTAACCGAGCCATTGAACCCAACCCAGGTGCTAGATTGTGAGTTTGTGGATACTCCCCCTTCTTGCTCGCATGAGCTTAGTACCCTGGATTTACATTGCGTCCAGCAGATCTCCGAGGGGGAAATGGGGGACTTGATAATGGGTACACCAATAGAGGTATTTGGAAACGCAAAGCCGGACCAATGAAATCTAAATTAAAGAAATTCAGAACCGGCAGCGCCCCGTCTAACACCAGAACTAAACCAGGGGAAGGGAGGGAGGTCGAGCCAAAACAACATCCAGTCGCACCATTCTGGCTATTGCAAATAGTGGCTGACCTACAAACACATTTGGAAGCTTTTATTGTAAGCCAGATTAAGCCACTTGTAAACAGATTGGACAAAATAATTAATGAAATGAAAAATAGGGATAGGGCATATAGGTCAGCGGTGGATACGACTAACACCACAAATACAACTGTCCCTAATTTAGCTCCAGCAATAGAGAGTCAAACTAGCAGACCTGAGGAGGGAAAAGCTTTGGGCATACAGATGCCAATACGAGAGGCCCATATAATGCAGCAGACCGAGATTATTAGAGCAAATGAGAAGGATCAGCATAAAGGAGGGAGAGGACCGGGTTTACATACAACATCAAGCGATCACTCAAGTTCCCTGAATATAACTCAGACAAATCAGGCGATTTATCAGTTAGTGAGTGTGCCTAGGATAGTACCCACTGCCCCTCTACCGACGATTAATCTACCCCCAGAGGCGTGCCCATTAGTGGTGATTCTTGCGGGGGTCCCAGAATTAAAGGGCGAACAGAAGGAGTCTCACCAGAAACTAAAAAATAAGATTATACATTGGTTGAGTCACAACAAACCGCTGCCAGAGGGGAAAGATGGGGAGATCCTCTTGGTTAGAAGGGTAAACTGGCTTGGAAATAGGCATAAAGACATCGTAGGAAATTGTATTATTATCAATTTCAGGGACAGTAGTGTAGTCAAACATATTCTCAGTGAAAACATAGTTAATTACACTGGGAATATAAAACCTCTGCCCCTAGATTATTTCTATCCTTGTCAGTTTGCCCCTATTGAGGAAACACGCCATCAGGAAGGACGAAGGGAGAGAATGTATACAAGCTCCCACATGAACCAGTGTCATCATGGAGAAACGTTAGGGATGTGGGAAGGAGGTTCGGCTAGCTGGAGAAACAGGTTTACACCCCTGATGTCCTTAGGGGATAATGACTGACTAATTTCCTCTCCCGTTTCATTGTCATCGCAAAGAAATGAGGGAAAGTTAAAAAAATGCGGTGGCTCTGAGGGAGGGATGGATGAGCCCACTACAGGATCGCTTTCCTTTAATTAATTGGCCCACGGATAACCCCGAATCACTAGTGACACTGAGGGAAGTAAGAGTAGAAGAGATTGCTGACAAGTTAATTCCACCTACCGGAGAAACATCGCATCCTATTAGGGTGGAAAGGGAGATAGAGGGAGGTGAAACCCCCAGGGTCGCAAGGGAATGAATAGGGTGTTGGGGTCTATGGGAGGGTTAAATGGGGCACAACAAAATATTCAAAGCCTGGGTCAGGCAAGGAAGGTAGAGGGAGGCTTAAGTATTATCTCCTGGAATACGGCTGGCTTAGCAAGCAAGTTTAATAACCAGGAGTGGAGGGAAAACATCGAACAATTTCAGGTAATTAGCCTACAGGAAACTTGGGTGACCGATAATAGTTCCTTCCACATGCAGGGTTATAAATGTTTTTTTACCCTGGCTCTAAAATCTAGTTCAGGCAGAGCTATGGGAGGTTTGTCCCTGTATGTGGATTTAAGGGTGCAAGGCAAATGGTCCAACATAGCAAGCCCATCCCGCAATGTACAGGATGTAAGGTTTGAGGGTAAGGGACTTGGACTGATCTTATACAACGTTTATAATCTGGGAGAAGGTAGGGAGGAAAATTACACATTGGGGGTGTTAGACTCTAAATTGAGTAAGGAATACCCACATACAAATGGGGCAATGAACCAATTTAAAATAATCATGGGGGATTTAAACACTCATTTATGGCCATTCCTGCTCCCAACAAATCCAGATTGGTCACGTTGCCCTGCCAAAAAAGGCCCTCATTTTGCCCATACTCCAGAAGGAAGGGACCTAAGTAAGATTTTGTTTAGCCATGATATGGAACACACGATAAATATGATGGCTATGGAAAGTGATGGCACCTTCCCCCCGACTTTTAAGGGGAGAGGGTGCTCGTCAATTATTGATTATATCCTAGTCTCTAGGCCCCTCAAATATAGGATTGTAGCAGTTGGGATTGAGTGGAGTCCATTTAGTGATCATAACCCCCTAACAATGGTACTCCAGTATCAGGTTCAAGGAAGGTGACTCAAGTGGGCAAAAATAGAGAGTGCCACATTCTATAGAGCCCTGATGGAACAAGGGAAGCAGCCCATTGAAGAATGCCTAGACCTTGAAACTGATGGGCCACAATTACTAAATGCATTTGGCCAGATAACCAGTCTGGTCGAAAGGCTTTTGACAACATGCACCTCAAAAAAAGCCTTTAGCCAACGAGATGGTTTGACAGGGATTGTTCACGTGCCCTCAGGGAGTTAAAAAGCTGCCTTAAACAGAAGCCCCGGGACACAAATAGGGTAAATCAGTGCAGAGCAAAATACAAGGTCGAGGTCAAAAGGAGAAAATTAGCACTACAGGGGGAAGTGTGGGCAGACTTAAGGGAGGCAGCGGAAAGAAAGGATATCGTCAAATTTTGGAACATAATTAATAAACCCTGCTTTCATGACAGCAGTGCCCGGGAGGTTGGCGCAAACATCCTACCGGAGCAGTGGGTCTCCCATTTTAAGAGCCCATATAATCATGGCAAGGAGACCGATGCTCCGGAGGAGGGTGCTGCCCCTCAGGAGCAGCTGGTTGAGTTCACCTTAGCAGAAATTACTGAGGGCATTGAGGGACTAACTAAAAATAAAGCACCCGGCCCAGACAGGTCACCACCTGATCTGTTCATTAGTAGCGTGGAGTTCTGGGCCCCGATTATGACTAGGGTGATAAACGCAGCCATCATGTTTGGTCTGCCCCGATCTTGGTCAACTGCCATCATTGTCACTATTTTCAAGAAGGGTAATAGGGACAACCCTCCGTGCTATCGGCCCATTTCGCTGATTGATGTCTCTGTTAAGATATTGGGAAGGGTAATTCTTAACAGATTATTTGAATGGACCGAGGAAAAAAACATCATATCAGACATTCAATACGGCTTCAGATCAGGGAGGTCAACTAGTGATCAATGTTTGAACCTTTATATGCTAGTCGCCAAGTACACCAAAACAAGCAATGAAACCATTCATTTAGGGTTCATGGACTTGGCGGCTGCTTTCGATCATGTAAATAGGGACAAACTCTGGCTAATGATGGGCGAGCTTGGCATTGACCAGGGCCTGATCACCATACTCAGGGAATTACACAGGGACACTACAGCTAGGGTACGTTATAACACCGAGGGGGGCCTTACTGATCCCTTTGTGTGTACTAGTGGGGTGAGACAGGGCTGCATTCTTGCGCCCTTCTTATTCTCACTATACATTAATAATTTAGAGCAGACACTAATTAATCTAAATGTTGATTGCCCAAAAGCTGGTACACGCCACATCCCAGTTCTGCTCTACGAAGACGATGCGGTACAGTTAGCCCGCACCCCGAAAAGCTTACAGATTTTAATCAATGGTTTTGTCAAGTTTATGGGAACTTTAGATCTTTCCGTCAATCTTGGCAAATCATTTGTAATGACGGCAGGCAATAAACCTTGGTCAAAGTTCACGCACAGAATTGGGAGTCATATACGGGAAAAGGTGCAGACCTTCTCCTATTTGGGCCTACTGTTTGACGAGATGTTAAAATTCACCCCCTTGGTAGAGGAGCGATGTGGGAAATTAATATCATCAAATGGTGCAATAACTAGTTATGGGCGGAGGCTAGGGCGATGGTCTCCAGAACAAGTGATGAATTTGTACAGCTCCATTTGTTGTTCTAAAGCCATGTATGGTGCTGAAGTCTGGGGATTTGTAGATATAGAACAATTGCAGCGGGAGGAAAATAAAATTGTACGGTCAGTATTAAAAATCCCCCAGAGTATTCCAGCTGTTCTCGCCCACAGAGAGCTGGGGAGGCCATATATTGAAGACATGGTCAAGTACAGACCTATTCTATTGTGGCTTAATATCTGAACAAATCCAGAAGCAGCTATAAGTAGGCAAATATTGAGAGACTGCTTAGGAAGAGAAAGAAGCATGAACATACCTTGGCTTAAGTATGTTAAGACCAATTTGGAGAACCTGGGCTATAAAGATCTTTTTGTTAATCCATCAGAAATTAGAGCCCAGGATAAACCCATGTTAAAAAGATTGTTCCTGGCCCAAAGAAATATAAGTAGAATGATAAAAGAAGGGACCAAGGGAACAGTGAATGCCCATAGCTCCGTTAAGACCACCGAGGGAATGGAACCTTATCTCTACCTCATGCATAATGCACAGGATAGATTTTTAATATCCCGTTTTAGGCTCAATCTTTTACCACATTTATTAGCTGACCCATTAGGTTACACTGTTTCGATTGAGCAGAAGGGTGCCTGCGGCTGCGACAACAGGTCTCCGCAGGACACCCTTAATTTTGTACTTTTATGTCCTTTTTATTCAATGCAGAGGCGGAGTTTTTTAATTGATATCATTAAAAGGGCCAAACTGACTCAAACTAAACCCGCGCTACTTTTCTTACAAAGGGCGGCTGATCCACTGACTCTGTGTTGTATGTTGAATTTTATTAAAGTCGCACTGAGATTAAGAGCAACTAGAGGACAGGAGTGAATTGTGATTGTTATGAATTTTATGTACCTCTCCTGTGAATATGTATTCTTTTCTACCAGAGTTCTCATGAAAAAGTATTGTGTATATATATCTTTCTATGGTGTTTTTAATAACCGAATAAAGAACTACTGAACTAAACTGAACTGACTGTGAGAGTCACGGTCGTGAGCGGTTATGGACCACCAGCATTGGGAGACCAGAGCTGCGAAGACGCGCCCTGGACTTCCCTTGATTGCAGATTGCTGTGACAGGCAGTCAAGTCTGCCATGGGCATGCACAAACTAAGCGTATCAAACTCTTAAGGTCAAACTTAGACCTTGTTGCATGGGGACTTGCGTGGGCCACATCTGAAAGCCGCCTCAATTACTTAATGGAGAATAACCAGCCCCAACTAGCAGGGACAGAGAGACTCTGGGATACTTCCCAGGACAATGCTAGTGTGCTGATTTTAAGAGACTAGGGATATTATTTAGTGTGTTGTCTTGATGTTTTGTACGCTTCTATTAAAATGCTACTTTTTTCATAAAAGCAAGTATTTGACTGGACAATCAACTTATTGTGGTTAATATTTGGTCTTTGAGTCCTACTCCTGTACATGACTAACACCTACCTCCCACTTGAAGAGCCTTGGAGTGCTTGACCGGCTCTATCGCCTGAGAGTCAAGTGCTGAAAGGGAAAGGCCAAGTTTCTCAGGACCCATAGTAGGTTGGGCCCAGGGAATACAGATTCAAAGGCCACAACCCACACGGTCCGGCTCAGTAACCCCTGCTTGCCATGTGGCCCTCTGGAAGTTGTCTTGACACATGACCTGATATGTTTTGCAGTCTGTGCTTGCAGAGATTATCCAATCTGCCTCTGTGAGACTGCACTCATACATTTGTGCCTCCCCATACTCTGGCTCCAGTTGTCAAATCTGAGCCTTCTGTTCTCTACCGTCTCTCATCCCCGCTATATATACTGTTGGAAATTGCGTCACTGGTTGGGCGGGGAGGGGTGAAACCTCACTCAAGCAGCAACCACAATCCTTGTCGGGGTGATGCCAAAAGCAAACGCCGAATTAACCTGTGCTCAACCCTCGAGTAGCTTGGCACAGAGCAGTGCAGTTTAACATAGAGGAAATGTGTAATGAATTTATGTAGTGAGTCAAACTTTAATAAAGTGAAACACAGCATAAGAAAAGTCCCACGCCAATTTTGAAAAATAGAGTAAAATGTATTTAAGACCGAAAAGACAAAAAATCCAATCAGTTTAACCGGAGATATGCAATTTGAAAATAGCGCCAAAATGCCCAAAGCATGATTATCTGGTTGCGCTAGACCAGGGCAAGACCACAATTTCAGGCCAATCGTGATGGAGTGCGGGCCGGCTACAGTGCCCAAGTCAGACCCACTGGAAAAAGATATTTTAAATCCTGGTCCCATATTAATAATGCGTTGTGTAGCCCAGGCTATTCGAGGTCCTTGAGTGAAAATCCGTTGTGCAGTGGCCGTTCTTGGAAGCTGTGAGGTTGCGATGCACAATCCTGCATTGTCTTCGAGGGTGCCACCAACTAAAAACTTGGGATGCGAGGTCCTTCGTCAGAGATGCATTGCGCAGCGGTTCTGATGCGGAGTTTTGCAAGGCTTTGCGTTGCGCTGCATAAGTTCTGCTGGGACCATAGTGGGGCTGGCAGAAAACCTTCAGGCCCACTTGCAAGGGTCTTGAAATTGGGTGGCACCACATTGGAGGGCAGGACTCACAGCTGGCTCAAGATGGAGGAATCCTGTTCTGCCCCTGAGGCTTCTGATCAGGAGGCCAGCCAACTAGCCCTTGGATTCACTCTGGTTGTCCTGGGTTCAAGATACAAGTCCAGTCCTTCACTCAGGCAGCATTGGGACAGTCCTTCTTGCAGCAGAGCAGCTAATCAGTCCTTCAGAGTCTTCCACAGGCTCAGTTGTATCCTGAAGAGTTGGTTCTGAGGGGCCATTATTTATACCTGGTGCCCACTTTGAAATAGGAGAAGGGTCTGGAGTTTTCTACCCCCCTGAAGTGTCAGGCATCACCTTCCTCACTGCTTTGGTGACAAACCCTTTATGAGTATGTATAGGCAGAGCCTTTGTGTGCAAAGTTGGCCTGGTATATACTGTTCACTAGTTAAAGTGGACACCTTGCACCAGTACAATTCGACTCTTATGGTAGTAGGTTTAAGACCACCTTTTAAAGAAAGCTGTCTTACTGGTAGCTGTGGAGAGCAGCCTTCAGGTTAAGTCTTTAGAGGAATGTAAAGCAGCTTGTTTTACCTTTATAATCTCTTGAATTACTAAATGAAAGGACACCACACAGGTATATGTAATTATGTATGTATGTATCGCATATTTGTATAGCGCAAAAAACTGTCACCCTAAGGGTATCCTGGCGCTTTGACTTTTTACCAATAACATGCGATAGGAAAAAGATGAGTTTTTAATCCTTTCCTAAAAGAGGAAAGATCCCCCATACTTCTAAGCAACAGGGGTAGGGAGTTCCAACATTTGGCTGCCGCAAATCTAAAGGACCGTCCGCCCATCCGGGCCCTCAAGACCTTCGGAACCACCAATAAATAGGCTGACAATGATCAGAGAGAGCGTGCGGGTACATACCACGCAAACATTTTCTGCAGCGGAACAGGCCCTTGCCCGTGAAGCGCTTTAAACACCAAGCACAGTGCTTTAAAAACAATCCGCTGGGAGATAGGCAACCAATGGAGGTCCACCAGCGCCGTGATGGAAGAATCAGAACGCCGTCGAGAGAGGGCCAGCTTAGCAGCCATATTTTGCACTCGTTGCAGTTTACCCACCAAATTTGCGGGTGCTCCTAACAGCAATGCGTTGCAATAATCCAACCTGCTCAATATAATGCCACGCACCACCTCTGGCCGAACATGGACCGGTAGCAACGGAAGAATTTTCCATAACATGCGAAGCAGCGCCATGCAAGTGGCCACAGTCTTGTTTACAAAAACATCTAACTGAAGATTGGGCCCGAACATCACACCCAGGTTCCGAACGGAACCTGCTGCCAGGGGAGCATCCTGGAAAGCGGTAGGCCAAAAATCAGATGGCAACGGACGAGAAACGCGATCCATCGAGCAATGCAGTACCTCTGTTTTGGAGCTATTAAATTGCAGTGAGTTTTGCCTCAACCAGTCTGCGGTTGCTGCCATGCAACGATGGAAAATCTCCAGAGGCACCGCATCCTTACCCTCGATAGAAAAAATTAGCTGCGTGTCGTCGGCGTAATTAATGACCGCAATGCCAAATGATTTAATCAAGTTCACCAAAGGCCGAAGATAAAGATTGAACAAAATAGGGCTGATGGCAGACCCTTGTGGGACACCCTGCCCGGCCACCTTGATGTCAGACTGAAACGGTGGCAAGGCTACCACCTGACGTCTATCCTCCAAATAAGAGACCAGCCATTCACGGGCCAGACCCGTCACCCCGATTTCCTCAAGTCTTCTGACCAGGATGGCATGGTTGACCGTATCGAACGCGGCCGACATGTCGAGCAGCACTAAAAAGGCTGCCCGTCCAGTGTCGACTCGCGAACGAAGGTCATCCAGGACGGTCACCAAGGCGGACTCAGTACCGTGAGCTGGTCTAAAGCCAAACTGGGTCACGTCCAGACGGACATTATTCTCCATAAAATCGGACAGATGTTTAGTGACCAGTTTCTCCAGAATCTTAATGGGAAAAGGGAGCAGCGATATAGGTTTATAATTCGCTGGACAGGTGGGATCCAATGTCTCTTTCTTCAGCAATGGGGAAACCACCGCGAGTTTCCAACTCTCCGGAACTCGAGCCGTGGTGAGGGACTGGCAACAGATAGCGTACAACGGGGGGAAAAGCTCCGCCTGGAACAATTTCCAATATTTATGTGGCAATGGGTCCCGGGGGGAGCCGGAGGATACACTGTTGGCCAAAACACAGAAATCCTCAAAGGACGGAGGTGGAAAACTGTCCAGCCGTGCCTGCCTGCCATCTACCTCTACGGTCTCTAAGTCGGTCACCGGCACGAGGGCAGGCACAGCATAATAAACAGGCATGGTCGGCGGAGCAAGCTTGCTCAAAATCAGGGCGATCTTATCTTCAAAAGCCTGCGCCAGGGAATTACACAAAGCCTGAGAGGCTGGGATGTTGTTGGCAGCACAGGCTGGTCGAGAGAGGTCTCTAAAGATCTTAAATAAGGTCTGTGATTTGTTCGCTGCTTGTAATATCGACTCCTCAAGAAATCTCGCTTTGGTGCCCTTAATCTGCGTCTTGTAATCCGTCAGTGCCTGTTTAAAGAGGACTTTATCCGGCTCTAGGTATTGTTTTCTCCAGGTCCGCTCTGCCCGCCTGCACCGGAGTTTCAGCTGCAACAACTCCGCTGTAAACCAAGGCATAGCGATTTTGGATCTGTCCCTAATTTTCCGCAAGGGGGCCAATACCTCCAAAGAGTCTAGGATTTTCTGGCTAAGAGAGTCATAGCTCTCCTCCACACTGTCTCCTAGAAGGGTACCCCCTCCCAGCAATGACGGCAGGCAAGAATGTTTCAATAGCCACGACCACTGCCTGCCAATCTTAGTCATGGTACCAGTGCTTCCACCCCTAGATGTCTCCATAGGGAGTGCGATAGAAAAATGAACTAGAGCATGGTCCGTCCAGCACTGAGGAAGGATGTCTCTAACAGAAACCTGCCTGGCATCTGCAAAGATCAGATCCAGAACGTGGCCCTTGATGTGAGTCTGCGAGGACACCTGCTGCTGCAGATAAATATTGCTGCAGGCCTGAACCAGGTCCGAAAAGGCAGACCCTGTAGGCCCATCTGGCCGCAAGTTAAAGTCTCCCAAAATCAGGATCCTGACATGAGTATTAAAAAGATCATAGATGGTATCGATTAGCTCAGGTACTGCTGACAGAGTACTAGCAGGGGGTCGATAGCACAACAACCCCGAGTAGAGAGTGCCTCCCTGTCCTTTCAGGGAATATATGTATTTATTACTAACAACTCTATGCTAATCTCTCTATGAGATTAGAAGTCAGGAACATATGCACAAATCAACATTTCACAATAAGTTAAGCACAAATATGGCTGGGGCCCTAGGGGCGTACCAGACCATATACTAAAAAAGAGACTTAAGAATAACGACTTGCGAGGGGACAAGGCCTAGGGCCTTTAGAAGCGCTGGGGCCTCACTAAACCACCCAAGGCAGGTAAGTAAAGGACCCACGGGAGACGCATGCAGTGTGAGAACACAGCCGCGGATCCCAATTGACTTCAATGGAGAAAGTCGTGATTGGAAATTTAGAGTTTAAGGATACTTCAGGAGAGTCTACAAGGAAGTCACTTACAGGGTAAGTAGTTCTAGAGCCAACACCCACAGGAGCACCGTAGTGCTGGAGTTACCTCACCCAGGTAAGCCAGGTGCATAGGTGTCTTTTGGTGTCGGGTCGTGGCTTCGTTTTCAATGGGAGCCAAAGAAGACTTGCTGATTGTGAAGACAGGAGAAGTGTCCGGTGGAATCCAAGGCTGGATTCAGATGAAGGAAGACCTGAAAGCAGAGGGGACAGTGTTCAAAGTCACTTGGCAGTGACCCGGGGCAAGGCAGATGGATGCCCACAGTCGTCGGGTGATTTCAGGTGATCCACGGGTGTCTTGACTCTTCAGCCACGAGGTCCAGGAGGCGTCAACGACAACCAGGTGCTGGATTCGGCGTGTCCCACGAAGTCTGCAGCTTACTGCGGTGTGGGTGACCAGAATGGAGCCAACAAGCCTTGGTAACAGCAAGTCTTGTGGAAAGGATAAAAAGTCAGCAGTGCAGACCAACAAGATCTGAGGGACTCACCCAGCAAGGGTAAGTCAGGGCAGGCCTGGAGCAACCAGGGGAGCACTTTGGAACTGTAGAAAAGTCTTCTGTGGACCCACAAGCCAACCGGCAAGGGATCGTGAAGACGCCTCGGGAGGATTCACTCAACAGGAGCCCACGGTCACTCGGGACGGGGTAGGCCTCTGATCTTCAGAGGGATTCCTGCTGGAGGCTTGGACCACACGTGGCCCAATGCACAAGTTCGTAGAGCATCATGAAGGGGTTGCACTCGAAAATAGTGCATGGTACCCAGGTATTGCGGTTCCTTGTCACTCGTGGGGTCCACTTGCCTCAGCGTCGCTAGGGACTCACGATGGCCTTGGAGAAGTCAGGAAATCCTCTTCCTGGGCTGCAGGGACTTTGGACTCTGGCGGGAGCAGGAAAGTTTGCGACCGTTGATTGCAAGATTGGGTGCCTGCCAAGCAGGAGAGTCACTCCTTGACTCCAAGGGAGATTCTTCCGTCTTCCAGAGGTAATGGAACGTCGAAGGTCCTGGATTCTTCTTCAGAGCGTCGTCCAGGGATATCTAGTTTGCAATGGCAAGGGTTCCCTAACTTATACTGAAAGGAAGGGAGGGACTAGCTGTATGACCCCACCTATGGGAGGGTTAGGGGAGTGGGTGGCAACACCCACTTCCCTTTGTCCAGTTTTGCGCCAGAGCAGGGGCAGGTAGCCCCTGAGCCGGTTTGAACTGGTGTATGCACAGAGGAGCCTACTGCTCCCCCAGTGCAGGACTTCAAAGCATTGTAGGAGTGCACCTACCCAGCCCCAATAAACTAAACCCTGTCTGGGAGGTGGTCACACCTGCCTGTGACAGGATACCTATTGTTGGGCCTCCTCCACTGCCAGTTTCGGTCATCAGCAGGAGGGGGCAGCCAAGTGTCTGTGACTGGTGGCATCCATTTTGTGATGCCAGGGCTCTTCAGTATTCTACCGTGTTTCCACAGTGGGTACATGTCTATCCCTCTAGAGGGGTGGGATCATACTCCCACACCAGTTACTGGTGTGGGGTTATGATTCCAAAGCGTTTGACACCAAACACAACATGTTTTGATGCAGCCATTCCAAATTTAGCATTTACCGCGAGGTTATAATGCACTTAAGAGTATATGGTTTAACCTCATTCACAAACCGCCCCAGAGAATGGACTCTGAGAGCTGCAGAGGGGCCCTGCTCAGGCAGAGGCACCCCCTCACGTGGAAACCAAGCACCCTGCCCTCAGGATTGATAGGGCCTGCCTTAGGGGTGACTGATAGGTTTATATGTGTGTGTAGGGAGAGATATAGTGAACCTATATCTCAGTGAGGAGTGCAATACTACCTCACCCAGACTGCAGTAGCAGGCCAGTGGTGTCAGATTTAGTCTGCTTCCCAGTTGTGGCATAATACATGCTTCAACCCCTGGTAGGCCTGTGAAGTACCTATGCCCTTGGTACCTAAGTACCTTAGTACCGTATACTAGGGGCTCACAAGGCACCACAGTATCCAATCACTAGTGCACCTAATATGCACTCCAAGTTTTTTAGAGAGAACAGAGAGGCTGGGGCCCTGATTAGCAGTGTCACAGCCAGACTATAGACAGAAACCAGTGTTAACATCAGAAAAAAAGTGGGGCCAACATAAGAGGCAGATCCTACTCTCCTACACTTTGTTTTATATAAGTGTGGTAGGTGACAAGTCCCACCCCCTCATTAAGTCCGAGTTCCCCCCTGTTATTAGCCTCCCTTTGTCTCACTGTCTGGAAGCAATACACAAAGACCAACTGCCCACAACATCTAGTCATGTGACCCAGGGACAGTCTCCAGGCACCATATGATTAGGACAAGGAAATGCCCACTTCCTAAAAGTGACATTTTCAGAATTACGACCTTAAATCCAACTTTATCCAATAAGAGGGCTTAAATTGCAATTCTTTAGACACCAAACTCAACTTGTCTACTTCTCCCAATTGAAATTTATAATTTATTAAATGTAATGATAAACCCCCAATGTTATACTATGTAAGAGGTAGGGCTTGCAGTAGTGAAAAGTTAATTTAGGAGCTTTTCGCTACCAAGACAAGTAAAACTTCAAAGTACATGCCCATCATTCCAAATACACTGCACCATGCCCTCTGGGCTGGTCAGGGCCTGCCCTAGGGTTGACTTATATGTATTAAAAAGGATGGTTTGGGCCTGGCAAAAGGTTTATTTAGCCAGGTCGAAATGGCAGTTCAAAACTGCAAACACAAGCAACGAGGGGAGGCCTGTGACATTTTTTACAGGACTGCTTAAGTGGGTGGCACAGTTAGCGTGGCATGCCCACTAATTGAATTTAATTTATAGCCATGGGTACTTCGGCCTTACAAGCATATTAAATGTGTCAATTGGGTATAGGCCAACTTTACCGTGTTTGGGTAGAGAGCACAAGCACGTTAGCACTGGTTAACAGTGGTAAAGTGCAAGTCAATAAACAAATTCATCAAAAATAGAAAGCGTGAAAGCAAAACATTTTGGGTGACCCTCCTGAGAGGGTCACCCTCAAAACAGCTTTCTGTTTCCAAGCCATCTTTGAGGAAAAGGTTTAAGATTGGCATTTAAGAGTTGTGAAGAACTCCAATCCTGCTACCCAGTTCTTCATCCTAGTTTGGCATCATTGTAATCCACCAGCAGTCTGTTTATTTGTTTTTTATGTTGCATTCAAAAGTATAGGAAGATGTTTAAGGATCACTATTCTATTAAGATTTAGTAACAAAGTGATTCTCCACTGCCACTTCAGAGCAGTGTCGCTGATGACTCACTTAAAGTCAGAATGTTCAGTTTACTCTTGAAAGGACCTGCATTGTCTCCATTTCCTTTGTTTCTTTTGAAAAGAAATTAATATGGGTTGACACATCCCTATGTTTTCTAAACTATTGCTTCTTATTGTATTTTTTTCAAAGAAAAAAGAAATCACTTCAGCTAATATTCCCTTAACATAGGAATTTAATGAAATAGTTTTCTGTTTGTGAAGTATTCCAGGATTCGCTGCATGGATGGAGCAATTGAATGTTTTTTAAAACAACTAATGCTCCTATGAAGGAGAGCTAAGCCTCTAAGTAGGTAACTTTTGCTTTTTTTTTGTAACTACTACAGTTAGTTGTAATTTCGACTATGTCTGTTTGCTTCCTCTTGCTTCCATTGTAGCAGTGTTTCATACCCACCATCGTTACGCACACTAGAGAAAGCCAAATGGTTTTCTGTTTGCAAATTCCAACACTATTGGCTCTGGCAATCTTTCTTGCAAGGCATGTGATTTAAAATGACTATGTAGTGCATGAGGAGCTAACAATTTCAAAATAGATGCTGAGCAATTCTATGTCCTTATTTTCTTAATATTTGTGCCAATCAGTGTTGTGCGACTTCAAGAGTTTGTGTTAACTTCTTAACACTTAATGTCCCCAAAAAATCCAAAGCGACATGTCACATTCTAGACAATGGACTGCTACAAGTCTAACGTTGATTTCTGTACCTTCACCAAAAATGGTTTCCTTGGTTAATCCATCTAAGCTAAGAAAAGATGCAGTAGCAAGTCCTTTCTGAACAAACATTTTAAGGATGGCATTTATTAGTAAAAGTCTAACAGCAGTAGGTTGCTTAGAACTAATTTATTACTTTTCCTATAATGAATAAACAACCCAAAACACAATGACAGGAAAAGCACATTACGTTTCATATTGCCCCTATCCGGAACTACCTGTATGACTTTAGCCTAGTCATTCTTGATCTTCTTCATAACTTAAGGCTGCAGAGGTAGTAGCGGATAGGCATACAGAAGCTCCTTGTTTCCCTCCAACTAGATTGCGTCTCCTCATGAATGTTCTTGTAGACACTCTAATGCACAAAATTTTGACACTACGTGTTCTCAACTGTGGCAAAACGATCTAGCCAGGGTACCCCACGTTGGTGGAAACGCTCTGCGCCACCTTAGGGTGTAGATACAACTCGTGATCTGCCAAATAACATCTGCTCAGTTCTTTCGCTCTGTCATTCATGATGGCAACCAGAAAGATGCCCTGGTGCTCTACTCGCGTCCAGAGACGCAAAGCGTCCTGGCACATGACCCAGGACATTCTTCTTATTGCAGTACCAAATGAGGGTGGTGTTGTCCGTGAGAACCTGCACCACCCTTCCTTTGATGGACAGCAGGAAGGCCTTCTGGACGAGATGAATGGCCCAAAACACGAATAGGCTGATTTGGAGCCAGCCCTCCACTGGAGACAAAAAGCCACTGATCTCCACCTCCCCCAATTGACCACTTTACCATCCCATGAGCAATAACCTGTCACCATTGTTAGCTCTGCTTCAGGGAGGGATAGTGGTCAGCAGCAGGACAAATTGGGTGGCCTTAATGCTGGGCCCACTGAGATTTCAGGTTTAAATGCAGGGCTCACATGTGCCATCTGGTGTAGTTGACAAGAATGAGCCCTGAAGTTAAGGGCCAACTGCCGACCGTATTGGCCGCTGCTTAGGACCGCTCCGACCTGCCGCCGCGAAATACCCCTGTAAATCTGTTCAATTAGCCGATAAACTGCCAAAACAAGATCGAGCAGTGTGCAGGGAACCAGCGGTGCCTGGGCGGACGGCTGTCTGCCTACGTGAAGACCCCGGTGGCGCTCGATCGTTAGTGGCCCAGCGGCAGCACTGAGGAAACGTGAAAAAGTGATGGGGCGGGACTGATCAGACAGGAAGCGGCGTTGGCCGATGCCTTACTGCGAGACTGCCGCTTCAGCGGGCCTCGCGAAGAGACCTTGTGACGGGAGATTTGGCGCCCGGAACCTCAGAGGGCGCCCCCGGACTCCAATGCACAGCGAAACCCCCTGAGGGGGCGGAGAGAAGATGAGATCGCTGGAGCTCCCGAGAACCGTAGATGCTTAAAGGCAGACTAGAGGAGTGGCGCTGCGGAAGATCAGGGGGGCCCTGAACAAATACACTTACGTGGCAGTACTAGCGGGGAGAGGGTGACCGGGAGACCGTCCTGGCCTCATCCTTCTACCGTTCCCACCTTCTCCTGACAAAATGGGTGATGCGAGGGCGCCTCCCTGTTTGCAGGGGCTCCATGGCCCAAGGACTCCTCCAGGACACCCATCTAAACTCTTGGAGGGGCGGACTCTCCTGGGGCTAGACTGCTGAGCTGACTGTGCTCCACTGGGAACTAAGCAGGACCTTGGACTGCCTGCTAAGAGGCTTGGCGACACAAAGGGAGCTAATTGCAGCTGAGAAGTGGTGGTGCACATCACAAAGAACTGGAAAAGATTGCGCTCCACATCACAGCTGATTTTGGGCGTGAGGTAGTGTGAGCAGCAGGGGGTTAAGGGTCCAGACAAACTACAGTTTCTTCCCCCCTGCCCACCCTTCCACAGATCTGTGGGAGCTGGCGACACGAGGTGTGACAATCTGAATCATCAAAACAATGGTATACGCCACGGAGAACTGCTGAGGGCGTCCTCTGCAACACAACAGATTTTAGGCTAATTGTGGTGCGGGTGGAAGGTCCCGACAGGGCGAAACAGGTAGCTGTTTCACCCTGGTAGGCGGCGGGCTACACCTCCATCCTCCTTTTCCCCCCCCCCGCCCCCCCCTCAATGATTGGCGAAGGTGCTGCAGAATGACGACAAAGGGACCCTGGACAGCCCTTCAGACGAAGATGGACAAGTACGCCCACCCGACAGCAGAGGCCCCCACAGTGGAGGTAGGTAACCAAACTCCCCCAAATCAGACGCAAAGCACAAAAAAGGACGACTCTCCAACCCTGCAAGATATCAACTGTGATACAAAATGTAAAAACCTCTTTGGAAGGCAAGACTGATACGGTTTCGATGAAGGTGACCTTGATAAGAGCTGATCTGCGGAATATGGGGCCGTGAGTCAAAGAAAATGAAGACTCCATCGCTGCGCTCCAAACTTAGACTAAAGCTCTCCGAATCCAGGTTGGGGAACTGAAGGAACTGACACAAGTGTTGGAAAATAGAATGGAGGATGCAGAGTGCCACTCCAGGTGCAACAACGTCCATATTCTTGGTGTCCCGGAGAGGGCGGAAGGCCCTGCAGTCGTCTTGTTCATGAAAGAACTGATCCTTCAGCAAAATATTTCTCGGTGGAGCGTGATCATCTGGTGCTGGGAGCGGCGCTACGACCAGGAAATCCCCCATGTCCAATTATAGCCCGAATCTCTAACTTTAGGGATAGGGACGTTATCTTGCAGGTGGCTCGCACTGCACTCCCGGTGAAATGGGACAACAGTACGAACACTTTCTTTCCGGATTTTACTCTGAGTGCAAACAATGAGATGCTCATTCCTAGAAGTTAAGAAATCTCGAAGGGAAAAGGAACGGATATACGCAATGCTCTTCCCGGCCAGACTGAGGGTTGTGGCTGATATGAAAACTTGGTTCTTTGAAACTCCGGAGGAAGCCTGGTCCAGGCTGGAAGAATGGAGAACAGTTGGCCAGGGAGGGGCTGCAGGAAAAAGGACAACAGAGAAAATGGGGCTACACAGAGAAGGGTCATCTAGAGCCGCCCCCATGGATCAGAGGGGGAGACAGGAACGTTCAGGGAGTGATCGTCCAATATGAACAATGCCATGGTTTCAGTAAGTGTGAGAAATTAGGGGGACAGTACAATATATAATCTGGGGGAGACACCCCATGAACACATTTGTATATCGGAATTTCCAGAGAAAACTATTAGGGTAAAGAAGCCATGAGAGCACTGAAGCGTGTGGACATCAGGCTGGATTTAGGCACAGCTTGGCAGTGAAGAAATGATGTTAAGGTGGTGGAGTGGCGAACGGCTGGGGTTGCAGCTGTCTCTCCCCAAATGTTTAAAATGTGTTTTGGAATTGAAAGCGCTCTGAATAGTTGGGGTGGCGGGAAGTTTAAAACCTGTAGTGCAGGGAGGGGATATATGAGAACGGGAATGGTTTATTTGCACACGTTTTTGCCACCAACAACTGTTTCAATAACGGACGAGGACTGACGACTTGCTGCCTGGTTCACCACCCCACACATCTAGTTCTCATTACATCCTTGGGTTGACATAGACTGATTGCGCACCCATGAATGCCTTAAGAATTGACCAGATTGATTCCATGCCCTCAGCCAGTTTGCAGAGGCCGTGTACCATGGCTCCCCTGAGTAAGAATAAAGGGCTCAAAATACTTTCATGGAATGTAAATGGGCTGGGGGACAGAATAAAGAGGGGGTTATTTCTCCAATACTTGAAAAGACACGCACCGGAGGTATTCCTCCTGCAGGAAATGCATATTCAAGGAGCGCAATATGGGGCGCTCAAAAGATGGGGCTATAAATTAATTGCACACTCTGGATATACAAGAGGCTCCAGAGGAGTCGGTGTTTTGATGCGCACTTCCTTTCCCTTTACGAATCCAAAGGTTACACTTGACCCGCATGGATGACTGGTGGCGGTGTCTGGTGGTTGGGAGGGTCGCTCCTTCAATATAATATCGATGTACATCCCCCCCGACAACAATCCCTGGTTTTGCCCAAACTAGGGGCTCTCCTGAATCTCCCAAAGGGTGAGGTGGTGATAGGGGATGACTGTAACTTGTTCTTGTCTCCGGCGCTTTACCGTTTACCGCCGCGACCACAAGATCAGGCGGACACAGCACTGAGCGACTTCCTGTCTGCCATGGGTTTACAAGACATTTGGAGAGGTCTCAACCCCAACTCACGGCTATACACATATCTCTCGGGCGCATGGTAGTTTGTCACATATTGATTATTTCTTCACTCTGGCCCAACATGCACCCCATTTTCGGGGGGCTTTTCATTTAGCACTTGGGATCTCAGACTACTCGCAGCCTTCGTCCATTACGAAATTGTAGAACCATGACCAGCATAACTGGGTAGGATAAATCATTGGTACTTTCAAATCCTTCTTATTCAGTCTAGGATCCAAAAAGCAATGGATCAGTATATTGCCGAAAATAAAGGAACCGTAAACTCAGCCCGCGCCCTCTGGGAGGCATATGAACAGTGATCAGGGGATTCCTTTAATGGCGGGTGAAAAAAAACGCTCACAGTTAGAAATGATAGAACAAGACATCCAGGCTCTGGAGGCTAGATAAAAAGTCAGAGGCCCCCAGATGGGTGCAAGAGGTGAGGAGAGGTGCTGGAACCATAGTTCGGGGAGGGGGGCCAAATTGGCGACGCGTTTACCGACTATTATGAGCACTTTTGTGTTTCAGGCTCCGACACTACGGTCATTGAATCATGGGAACTACTGGCTTATGCTTCAATTGCCGTGCCTTGGAGTGAAAGATAGGGGTCTCTTGGATCAGGACTTGACAGGGTCTGAGATAGCTAAGGCGATCAGAGATCTTAGATCAAGTAAAGCTAGCGGTCCAAATGGTCTACCAATTGTTATACAAAAACAACTACTAAAGTGCTACCCCTATTGCACGATATGTTTAACGAAAGCTATAACAATGGGATTCTTCCTAGGGATCATTGAATAGCGAGCATCGCTGTGATTCCAAAGACTGGTAAGCCCCCTAATTTCTAAAATGGATTAAACTCCTATATGCGAAGCCCTTGGCATGGATATCGGCGAATGGGAATGTATCCAGAGTGTTTGAGCTCCGGAGGGGAACGAGGCAGGGATGCCTGCTGTCCACCCTGTTGTTCGCGTTGGTCCTAGAGCCCTTGGCGACGTGGATTTGGGGAGACCCTATGATTCTTGGACTACGGTGGACGCTAGAGTGGGAGGATAAAATTTCCCTCTACGCAGACGATATCGATATCTTCATGTATGTAGCGAACCCGAGGGTCACGATCCAAAGGATGCTGCATATATTTGACCTATTCCGGAAGTATTCGGGATACACAATCAACTGGGGGAAATCGGTGATATACCTCCTAGCAGGGAGCCAGCCCACACTCCCTAGGGGGGGGGGGGGGGGGGGGGGTGCCAATTCCTGGTAGAAGCAAATGGATTCCCATACTTGGGAATATACATTACTAGTGACCCCATGAGTTTTTATGAACAAAATTTGGCTCCTCCATTGAGCCCCTTGAAGAGTGATATTCAACACTAGCGCTCGTTGCCGCTGTCCCTTTTAGGTAGAGCAGCACTTTTTAAAATTATAGTACTGCCCAGGTTCCTCTATGTGCTTCATAACTCACCCTATCCTGTTCCCACACAGTATTTTCAGCAAATTGATGCAGCAGTATGACAGTTGTTGGGTGGGGGTAGTCGTGGATCTCACTAGCAAATCTGACCAGGGGATGGTACGACAGAGGTATAGAACTCCCTTCCCTCCGAAGCTACTACTGGGCAAACCAACTTACAGTAATCAACCACTGGGTAAACAAACCCTTAAATGAGCCCGCATATCGGATGGACCATCATAATATGCTACCAGGTGGATATTAGGGCACTATACGGGGGAGGTGCTGTGGGTTCCTTCTGTGCCCCAACTTCCACTACACTGAATTTGGCAGGAGGGAACCAGGGCGCTAGGCTGGAACAACAGACTCACTTTGATGACTCCTCTGTGGGACTCAGAGGCTGGGTCTGTTAGCACATCAAGCAGGTTTTGATAGATGGGACACAATCTGGATTTCTAGGGTGGGTGATCTTTGGGTGGGGGGGGACATCAAGACCTTCTCGGCCCTATAGAAGGAATACCAGATGCCACAATCTGAAACCTTAAGGTGTCTCCGAATTACCCATGCATTGAGGGTGACGATACCAGACTGTGATGCCAGAGGCTTCCCCACTTCAGGATAGACTGCTGGATGATTACTTGAATACAAAAGCGACTTCGCTGGTATGCATCAAAGTCATAAACAATTCTCCAGACCCCTTGATGGCGCTTCGGAGCCAATTGGAGGGTGACCTGGGTGATGAGGAATGGATGGAGGCTATGGCCTCCCCCGGGGAGGTGGTCATATGCTTGCGCTTCAGACTAACACAGCTCAAGATCCTACATAGAGCCTACTATGCATGCACTACCCAGGTGAAAATGGGGATGCTCATCTCGCCGCTATGCCCTAGAGGGTGTGGAAAGGAGGGCATCTTCTTCCACCTGCTGTGGGAGTGCTCACCAATCCAACAATACTGGACAGCAATACTAACAACCATGGGGAAGTTTATAAAATAGAGGAGAACAAATCTCCGAGATGGTGTCTGATAAATATTTGTGGGAGAGTCGGACCTTACAAATGCGGAGCGCTTGTCGGTAAACTTAGGATTCATGATTGCAAAACGTAATATTGCGATGACGTGGAGAGCAATAAGTGTCCCAACTTTGAATGACTGGAAAACGGATATGGACTGGTGTATGCATGCGGAAAGGGTGGTCTATGAGAGTAGGGGATGCCCACAAAAATGGACAAAGATTTGTGGTAAATGGAATGAATATCGAGGAATGCTGTGTAGTCTGATCATTCGACAGGACCAGGAACAGGAGGCAAAATAGCTGAGGGAGAGAATGGGGGTGGGGAGGCGGGAGGAGAACCTGAAAGTTTATTAGAAGATCATTACTGACTTATCAATCTGTTTGAGACTTGCAAGACTATTTGATATGTATCCTGTAAAGGGGTGGCTTGTTACTTTAATAAAAAGATTTATTAAAAAAACAAGCCTCGGAGCTACCATCGCCCGAAGACATAACTGAGGAACCTGAAACATCATACCCGAATGTCCTGGACTTGCTGTGGGTAAAAGGCTTGAACTTCACAGTTTCCAGTAGTGCCTCCTATGAATGGAAGTCTCAGTGGTGGAATCAGGTGAGATTTCACCTTTATAGTAAACCCCAGTGTTATGAGACCTCAAACACCACAGCAGTTTTATTTATGTGTAGAAAGGGGTTTATTTATAAACGCATGGAAAGTCAAAAGAAAAAGAAGACATTTAAAAAAATAAGTTTGTCGCCTCATGTATTGCAGGATTTTTCCAGGCAAGATAAGTCATCTTTGATTTGTCCAGACTTCTCGTCTTCCTTCCTGGTCTACTTGACAGGCGTAGGAACTTCAGTGCCTCAAGAAGGTGCATGCTTAAGGGCAAACAAAAGAAACTCATTCTAATCTTTCTTTTCTTTCCTCAAAAGGGAAACAGAGTGCCACAGTCACCAATATTGCCTCACTTATTGCTTGTCAGGCCCCCACCTGTTCAACTATTCAGGTCATTGGCTCTCTTATTTATTTATTTATTTATTTTTGACATTTGTTAAGCGCGAACGAATACCCGTAGGCGTCTCGGCGCTAGACCTTAGCAGGTGTCTCTTAACGAGGCATGGGAAACAAGAGGAGAAAGGTATACTATCACTGATTAAACAGCCAGGTTTTCAGCTTCCTACGGAACTGTAAAAGTGAGGGGCAAGTTCTAATGTGATGAGGCAGAGTGTTCCATATCTTTGGGGCGGCGACTAGAAACCGGCGGTCACCCCAGGACACTGTTTTAGAGCGTGGAACCACTAGTTGGTTCAGATTGGAAGAGCGAAGCTGTCTGGATGGTATGTAAGGAATAAGCTTGTCCTTGAGGAGGCGAGGCCCCTGATCATGAAGTGCTTTGTAAATTATACAAAGTGACTTGAACTTAATCCTGTTTTGGATGGTCAGCCAGTGAAAAGTTCTTATGGTGTCAGTGATAGGAGCAAACTTTGGTGATCTGGACAGAAGACGCGCTGAAGCATTTTGTATTGTCTGTAGTTTTTTTATAACCCTAACTTGGGCATTAAGAAAAAGAGAGTTACAATAGTCTAGTGATGAAAGCACTAAAGAACTGACCAAAGTTTTAGCAGCAGTATCTGGCAGGAAAGGAATGATTTTCCTTATCATTCGGAGTTTGTAATGAGCAGTGGCTGCGACCTTATTTGCATAAGCCATGAAGTTGAGCTGGTTGTCAAAGGTAACTCCCAAATTCCTGACTTTGAGGGTCGGAGTAGGGGGAGTACCAAAGGCCGACGGCCACCAGGAAGTGGGCCATCTCGGGGAGAGAGAACCAAAGATGAGCACCTCCGTCTTATCGGAATTAAGTTTCAGACAGTTATCTGTCATCCACTCTCCGACTGCTACCATACCGTTTTTAAAACGTTCTGCTACCTCATGCCCGTCACCTTTGATGGCCAACACTAGTTGCGTATCATCCGCATATGAGGTTAGGCTCATCCCGAATGCTTTGATCACACCCGCAAGGTCCGACACATAGATGTTAAAAAGTGTCGGACTAAGGGAGGAGCCTTGAGGAACCCCACAAGGAAGTGAACGCTTGGCCGATTGATATGGCCCCAGAGTGACCACTTGTGATCTGTTGGACAGGAAGGAGGAGAGCAGATCTCTCGCTGTATGGAAAATTCCCATCCGTCCGACACGGTCTACTAAGATCTTATGGTCGACCGTGTCGAAGGCCGCCGAGAGGTCAAGCAGAACAAGAAGTGCTGTCCCTCCTTGGTCACGGACAATTCTAATGTCGTCCGCTCTGTTAAGAAGGGCGGTTTCGGTTCCGTGATATTTTCGGAAGCCAAACTGTGTGTCATCCAGCAGCTGATGTTTCTCGACGTATTCTGAGAGCTGCTGGTTCATGGCTTTCTCCGTCACCTTAGCTAAGAAGGGGAGGCTTGCTATAGGTCTGTAATTCTTTAGTTCCTCCTTATCTAGGTTGGATTTCTTAAGCAAGGGCTTAATGAGTGTATTTTTTAAGGAGTCTGGATAGATCCCAGAACTGAAGATGGTATTACAGACCAGAGAGATAATAGGCGCGGTAACGTCTATTACGTTGGAAAGCACTGACGAAGGGCATGGGTCCAAGGCCGATCCGGATTTGATGGATCTGATAATGGTTTTTATGTGTTCCGTGGTAAGAGACAGAAAACTAGACAGGATGTTTCCTGAGGTGGTGTGAGCGGTGGGAGATCTCGGAGTGATGGTGGTGGAAATGAACGTTTGATAAATGTTGTTAACTTTGGAGAAAAAGAATTCAGACAATGCGTCGCAAAGAGATTGAGAGGGCACAGGATATAAATCAGGTGCGTTGCCGGACAAGGTTTGGGTGATATCAAAGAGTTGTTTACTCGAATTTTTGGCTATTTCAATTTGATCTGCAAAAAAGGTCTTTTTGGCAGCAGTGATCATAATTTTGTAAGTGGATAAGGATTGTTTATAGGTGATCTTGCTTTCGTTATTGTAATTTCTGCGCCAAAGCCTTTCCCTGTTCCGACACAGTTGTTTTTGGATACGCAGTTCCTCTGTGTACCACGGAGCAGTAGGTGAGCTTCTGTTTCTAGAGTGGAATTTCGTGGGTACTAATTGATTAGTGGCGGCACCTATCCATTCGTGAAATTGCCTAGTGGCAGTAATGGGGTCATTGGATATCTCTGGACAAGTATTGTCCAGTAGTGATTTTAATTCGGTATGGTTAAGACTCTTCCATACTTTAAAGGGACCTGGAGCTATGGCCGTGGGCTTCTTCCTCTTTTGTTCCTTTATGGACAGGCTACTGAAAATAACGAAGTGATCAGTCCATGGCATGGGAAGAATGCTGGTTATGTGTAGGTCCTCTGCGTTTGAGAATATACCGTCCAATGTATGACCTGCCTGATGGGTGGGGGAGGTGACCAGTTGTCTAAGGCCCATCGTTTTTAGGTCCGATATCAGGGCGGCAGTATCGTTATCGTTTTCTAGATCCAAATGGAAATTCATGTCGCCCAGTATAGTTGCGGAGACTTCAGTGGCTATTTCTTCAGTTATTACATGTAAATTAGTCAAGAAGGCTGCTCTCGACCCAGGAGGGCGGTAAAGGAGAACTCCCTTAAAATTAAACAGAGCGGAAAACTTAATGTCAAATTGCATAGCTTCACAAGAAGCACCTGGAATTAGGGATGTGCGGGCTTCGAAGTGGTCTCTCGTGATAATAGCTAAACCTCCTCCCTTTTTCCCGACTCTATCCTGTCGATAGGCTTTATAGCCAGGAGGCAATGCTACCACTAGATCAGGTGCTGAAGCGTCATCAGTCCACGTTTCGGTAATGAAGAGAGCGTCTAGATTGTTATCAATGATAAGGTCCGCTATTTCTTGCCTGTGCTTCCCTAGTGAACGAGCGTTAATGAGGGCCATAAGAATAACCACCTCCGTGGCATCAGTTTGCCTTTTGGGCCTCAAGTTCGTATTGTCAATAGCAATCACGCTTTTACAGTAGGGGCAGCTAATTTTAGTGACCATCGGTGTTTGTGACAAGTCATGTTTGATGCATCGAAATGAGGAGGTAGGTTGGAACTTCCTCAAAGCCGTGGGTGTGTAGACTAACTTAGAGTCTGCGGCGAGTGAGGCAGGATTCTTGGCCCTGGGCACGGGCCAGGCGCGGACGGGCGCAGACGGGCTTGCCTTTGGCGCGCCTTCGGCGCGCCGCCGGCGCGCCCGCTGCGCCCGCCCGCTGCGCGGACGGATATGCATGTCCTTATATCCGGTGAGAGGAGGGTGGGAGGCGGCCAGCATCTGCAGCGCTACCCCTCCCTGACCCAAGATGGCCGAACCCCTTCTCCCCAAGCGCCAGGAACTGTGAGCGCGCGCTGGGAATCGGGCTCGGGAGCGAGGAGGCGTGCAGGTAGGTTTCCCTGCTACCAGCAATGCCCAAGATGCAATACAGTATGTAATTTAAAAATACAAGTTAAAAGCGGCACAAATACAGATTAAAAATGCAGCACAACAAAACCCCCGGCTTCCGCCTCAGGGGAGAGACATCTAAGGAGGTCAGCGCGAGGCGTTTTGTGCGAGTTTAAGTAGTCTGGGAGGGCGGGAGGCGGCCAGCATCTGCAGCGCTACCCCTCCCTGACCCAAGATGGCCGAACCCCTTCTCCCCAAGCGCCAGGAACTGTGAGCGCGCGCTGGGAATCGGGCTCGGGAGCGAGGAGGCGTGCAGGTAGGTTTCCCTGCTACCAGCAATGCCCAAGATGCAATACAGTATGTAATTTAAAAATACAAGTTAAAAGCGGCACAAATACAGATTAAAAATGCAGCACAACAAAACCCCCGGCTTCCGCCTCAGGGGAGAGACATCTAAGGAGGTCAGCGCGAGGCGTTTTGTGCGAGTTTAAGTAGTCTGGGAGGGCTAGAGGCGGCCAGCATCTGCAGCGCTACCCCTCCCTGACCCAAGATGGCCGAACCCCTTCTCCCCAAGCGCCAGGAACTGTGAGCGCGCGCTGGGAATCGGGCTCGGGAGCGAGGAGGCGTGCAGGTAGGTTTCCCTGCTACCAGCAATGCCCAAGATGCAATACAGTATGTAATTTAAAAATACAAGTTAAAAGCGGCACAAATACAGATTAAAAATGCAGCACAACAAAACCCCCGGCTTCCGCCTCAGGGGAGAGACATCTAAGGAGGTCAGCGCGAGGCGTTTTGTGCGAGTTTAAGTAGTCTGGGAGGGCGGGAGGCGGCCAGCATCTGCAGCGCTACCCCTCCCTGACCCAAGATGGCCGAACCCCTTCTCCCCAAGCGCCAGGAACTGTGAGCGCGCGCTGGGAATCGGGCTCGGGAGCGAGGAGGTGTGCAGGTAGGTTTCCCTGCTACCAGCAATGCCCAAGATGCAATACAGTATGTAATTTAAAAATACAAGTTAAAAGCGGCACAAATACAGATTAAAAATGCAGCACAACAAAACCCCCGGCTTCCGCCTCAGGGGAGAGACATCTAAGGAGGTCAGCGCGAGGCGTTTTGTGCGAGTTTAAGTAGTCTGGGAGGGCGGGAGGCGGCCAGCATCTGCAGCGCTACCCCTCCCTGACCCAAGATGGCCGAACCCCTTCTCCCCAAGCGCCAGGAACTGTGAGCGCGCGCTGGGAATCGGGCTCGGGAGCGAGGAGGCGTGCAGGTAGGTTTCCCTGCTACCAGCAATGCCCAAGATGCAATACAGTATGTAATTTAAAAATACAAGTTAAAAGCCTCCCTCCCGTATTCTTGTCATTCCCAGGGACACCCCATGAGTAAAACCACCCTCAAAACTAATCCAGAGCCAGTTGCCTGCAGTCACATCCCTGGATGAGGGTCGCGGCCCCGTCCACATAACTGCCTCCTTTCTGGTTGCTGAAGACCTGGCGTCCTGCTGTGTCTCCCTCGCTCGGCTGGCCTGGCAGCTACTCTCCTCCTGGCCCTCCTTCCTGCTCCTCCGCTATCCACTCTGCCAACCTCAACTGTTCCCTGTATTTCTCCATCGGACTCCTCTGGCGTTCTTCTTCTGCTTCTTCTTTGAATGCGACATACTCTATTGGGCGATCTGTGCCCTTAAGGTCGGTCTTGACCTTCCCTCTCTGGTCGTCTTCTGGTAGTCGCCCCACTAGGCTGGTAACCTCACTTTCCTACGGATTCATTTTCTGCAATATAGGCACTTTCCCATTACACTCATCAATGTCAAGAGGTCTGCTTTTGTTTGGAGAAGGTCGGTGACTGACTACACCAAGCCCCCCTTCAGCCGCCTGCCATGGAGGAATGGGAATATAGAAAGTTCTGATCACCAAAGATAGTCAGCAATCACAGCCATCACTTTCAGGAACACCTGCTGTGCACTGCTGTAGGGAGCTGGCTCTGTATATACTATACAAAAGTAAGGTATAGTGTGCACCGAGTCCAGGGAGCCCCCGGAGGAATAGCAGAGGCTAAATTATGTAAGTACTAAAAGCTGTCTTTGTATTATTGTGGGCGAGCAGTTAGGTTTATCCAACGGATGTGTTAAGCATTTATTGTATTCAGTCAATCAAGATGATGGCACACACTCAGAGACTGAATCCAGACCAATTAGGTAAGTATAAAAAAGGTATACTTATGTTTTATTTTTAGAATCAAGGAGGACTTGGCAAATGTAAGTAAAATATGCTCTCAAATGCAAGACTTTACAAGGAAAGGCAGTTGTGGTTCATTCGCAACCGTTAAAGGCGTGTATTGGTTAAAAAAGCAGTTCAAATTACACAGTAATTACTTTTGGATTGCTTTTAGATGACATCGACTACTGAGGGTGGTATGCCTAGATACTACACCAGTGATCTCACAATGCACGGTAAGTAAGACGTTTTAGGATTTGCAGTGTAGTTGCTTTCCTCCAAACAAAACATCAGTTCAATACTTTAGGAACAAAAATGCATAACCTTGGTTCCTATGGAAGAAAAATGGTTATCGGTTTCACGGGTAAGTACTTGACTCACGAGTGGAAGTTTTGGGGGTTAGGACCAAGGTATAGGTTGGCGCTCAAGTTGCACCACCAGCGGCACTGGGGCAGCTGGGTGCTGTGTGCCATGGAGACGTAGGGGACCCGGTGGATGCCAATAGAGACCTCTGGTTTGGCAAAGAGGCTGCAGGCTCAGGCAGGTGACTTCCCAAAGGTGACCACCGGCTGGAGAGGTAGGTTGGATTCTTGGGGGATGCTTGGACACTGTCGGTTGGGCCAGCCAGTGAGGCGTCTTGTGCAGTGGTATCTTTTTACGTTGGGTTCTTTTTACCAACTCCGGTTGAGGGTCAGGGGGACCTTCAGGTTGAGGTTGCAGGCGTCATCTTGGAGCTTGATGGAAGTCGGGGGTCACCAGATCCCAGGTCAGGATCACTAGGGAGACCTCCTTGTGGAGTTAGGCTACCGGGGCCATAGGCATCGGGTGCAGAGTTGTGCAGAATCGCTGAGCCACCTGGATCCGGATTCTGTAGGTGAGTCTTGGCTTGAGCAAATCTAATTCTCCCAGGAGACAGTCTGTTAGATGAGTGCAGTGCCGGTCCCCCAGGCGCTGGGGGTTGCTGGACTCGCCGGGGTTCTCGCTGTAGACAGGTTGAGGTCGGCACAGGCCGGTAGGGCTGGGGCCAATGCAGTAGGTGTCTTTGTCTTCCTGGGTCAGCACGACTGTTAGACCTGGCATATTTTGCCATGTTATCCCTGTCTTTTTGCTTTCTGACCTCCAGGTTTTGAATCTGTTGTTGCTGGATTAGTTTCTCTGTGCACTTTCTCACTGCTGTTCAGTGTTTAAGTGCAAGTGCTCCTACCGTAAATTATGTTATGGATTGGTGTTTCCATGATTGACATGTTTAATTTACTGGTAAGTCCCTAGTAAGGTGCACTGAGAGTACCAGGGCCTCTAAATCAAATGCTACTAATGGGCTAGCAGTACTGACTGTGCCATCCACAGAAATAGCCCTGTAAAGGTATATTTGTGTAAATGTAAATCCGTGGAGAGGTGTGGTGCAGCGGCCGGGACAGCTGCCTTTGGAGCACAGGGTTCACAGTTCGATCCCTGGCTCTGGCGGCAGCTCAGCTCAGTACCATGTGACTCTGGGCAATAGCTTGCTTAATTTCCACGATGGGCCCCAGTGCCTTGAGACCCGTAAGGGTGAGTAGTTTGCGCTTTACAAATACGGATTTTAGGCATCTCAGACGTGCCACTGCAGGTTGTGTGCAGTTTTTACTGCCATGTCGACTTGGCAAGTGCACCCACTTGCCAAGCCCTAACCTTCCCTGTTATTACATGTAAGTCACCTCTAAGGTAGGGCAGGATGCAGTGTATGTGAAAGGTAGGACATGCACTGGTGTGTGTGACATGTCCTGATAGTGAAATACAGTGTATTTTGTTTTTCACTATTGAAAAGCTATCTGTCCCATAGGATAGAATGGGAGATACTTTGTAACATCTTACAAGTATAACATCCCATTGGGACAAGATAGTTTAGTATGCCTGAACTCTGAATGTAAAAATGCATCTTTTAGTAAAGATGATTTTTATGATGTGTGTTCGAAAATACCACTTTTAGAAAGTGGGTATTTTCTTGCTTAACCATCCTGTGTGCCTCTGCTGGGTTGTGGATTGACTGTCTGGCTTTGGAGTGATAGGCTGGGGATGTGCATTCACTGTAGACAGCCACAGTGGTGTTTGAGGTGTGTCCTGCCTTTCCTGGATGAGTCAGGGCTGGGCTGAATAACCCAGGGATGCATTTAGAGTAGTGGGAGTTTTCTTTGCACCTGAATAGGCCCGGTCTGCCTTACACAATGCTTTTGCCATCTCCTGCCAGGAGGCTGGGCCAGAGGACAGAACCGGTTTGGACTAAGCACAGACTCTTTTTCCACAAGTGAACAAAGGGAAATGTTGTATAAATATTGGAGCCCAGACCCCAAGATTTTGGAACTCTTTCGGACTCAGAAACCTGCCAAGAAGAAGAGCTTGAGAAGCTGTGATGAAGAACTATCACTTTGCTGCGTACTTTGCTGCGTTGGCCTGCAGTGACTGCTTCTGTCTTAGGTTGTTGGTTGAAGGGTGTGTAAGTCCTTCTCAAGTAACAGCCACTATCCTGGTAAGGGGAGCCACAAAAAGTCACCAAATTAACCTGTGCTTAACCCTCTGGTAGCTTGGCACCAAAACAGTCAGGCTTTACTTAGAGGGAATGTGTAAAGCATTTATGCAGCTCACAAACAACACTAGAGTGAAAACACAACAGAAAAAAAATCTGTCACCAATTTTGAAATGAAGAGTATAGTTTAAAAACAATTATTTGACACCAAAACAATAAAATCAAATCTGTAAAACTGGAGAATTGCAAGAGGGTCAAGCACAAGTTCATTTGGGGTTTTCTTGTTTTACCCTGACGAGAATTGTGGTTTCTGCTTGAGAAGGGTTTCATCCCCTCAATCAGTAACCCAATTTCCAACATGTAGTATCCACAGATCCAGGAGTGTACTGAAGTGTGTTTGATATAGAAAGCGGCACAATCTGCACATTATTCCTAATTTTGGAAGAGAGGATTCTTAATAGGTCGTACTTATTGTTTCTGGTAAATTCCGAGCCCCAGGAAATCAGATTTTTCTGGGAGTGATAAATATCGGCGCCCCAGTCTGGTGTACTCATAATTAAGGCTCGTGTGGGCATTTTTATGCTGCAGCAACCTGAATTGTGACCACAGTAGTAAGTAATGGATAATGATCTAATAGTTCAATATATGACACGTTTGTGACTGATGTGAGTTAGTGTGCCATTCTCCAAGGCTCTTTGAGACGTTCATCACATTTGGTTTGGCCTATTAAGATGTCTATTTAAAAAGTATCTCTCAAGTGCTTTCTGTGAGAGTTTTGGCTATAAGTAGTAGGTAACAAAAAGTAGAAATTTGGATAGCCTTGGTTAAGTCAAAGTGATAGGGGTTTGATCATCACTTGTCACGAATGGGTTTCTTTTATTGAGATAAAGAAGGCTGCCCACCATGTCAAAAGAAGAATGATGCTGAATGTTACAAGAAAAGAAGATCCTAGAGAAAGCATACTTCTGTCTCCCAAGGCAAATCCCGTTTTCTTAATGCTGTTCTCAAGGTTCAGGAAAACTCAACTCCTGAAAGTCTGCATGGAGATAAAGGACTAAAGGCATGTTTTAAGAAGAAACAACTGGCCAATCTGACGCAGTTGGAGCTTTTGCTGAACAGTGTATTTGAGAAGGTTGTCTCCCACTCCTGTCTGTAGCTGGGCATCCTAAGCAGTGTTCCTGGGAGAAGATATTCAGCATTCTCTGCAGTTAGAACTTAAAACATGTTCAGTTCCCAGATGACCAACTCAAAGCTTTTTTTTCTAAAGTTCAAGGCTTTTGTGTGGTACCTGAAACCAGGTATCTCATCTTGATGAGCCCAGCCTTGCCGAAGAATTTCAAACTCCTTAAAAGCGGCTAAGTATCACTAGCAGTACACCAGTTTCATGGCACCAAACTCCTTGTTTCCTGACCATGTTTTATTATACCAATAGTAACTCAGTGCCTCTCCATTTGTGACACACTGCCGCGTCACTGGTAAATATATCTCGAGGCACTTAAGGCTTAAGCCAGCCCTGCAATGTTCAGGGGCGCACACAAGTCAGCTTATCACCCCACTCTTTTCAAACCCGTCAGTCATAAAGGATGGAGTGAAAAAGCAAGGGACTGAAAGCTGGAACATGCTACTGTGCAAGTTCCAGCTTTCAGGTTCAAGCTTGCGTGCTGCTTGAGGGAAGAAGCAGTATGTTTTTCCTGAGGATCAATGGAGCACCAGGAGCTGAAACAGTACTTTTGCAGGTACATGAGATAGCCAAAAATAAATACTTTAATACGTGTGCATGTCTGAAGGTATGTGTGCATGAGTGAGAGTATATATGTACTAGAATGTGTCATGTATATGTATGGACATGTGTTTGAGTATCAGTGAGAATTAGTGAGTAAGTGTGAATGCAGTTGGATGAGAGAGTGAGAATGAATGAGAGAGCGACAGTAAGGGTGAGTGCAAGTGTGTAAGAGTGAGTGAGAATAGTGAATGAGTGTAATAGAGAATTAGTGAAAGTGAGTGCAACTGTGAGTGAGTGTAACTGGGTGAAAAATGAATAAATGAGTGACAGTAGTAAGTGCAAGTGAATGCGAATGTGAATGAGTGAGCGAGTTCAAGTGAGGAAGGGTGAATGAGCGGGCGAGAATGAATGAATGAATGAATGTGTGAGTGAGAATGTATTTTTATGGCTGCGAGTCTGTGTATGACGATTGCATACTGCAGATAATTTGAGGCTTACAGAGACACCCATGGCAAAATGCTGGGGCTGGCATACTGAAGTTAATTCTTAACATAACAGGCACCCATCGTAAAATACTGGCACTCGCATGCTAGATGCAAGACGGTGTAGTTGGCATATGGAGCACCGGTGGAAAAATGCCGGCGCTGCCATCCTGCAGGAAATTCTTGCCTATTGGCATATGTGGCCCCATGCCAAAATTTTGATGCTGGCACATTAGAGCTATTATTGGTATATGGGAGGACAAAAATGGCATATGGGTGGAGGGCAACCGGTACAAATTCTGGACCTGTCATACAAGAGGTAATATTTTACATATGGGTAATTCATGGCAAAAATCTTTCAGTTACATATTGTATGTAATATATGGCTTAAGTGGAGCTCATGGCATACGGGGTGCCCCTATGACAAAATACTGCCTCAAAATCGATGTATATGACCCTGTGAAACCCCCCTCGGCTAACTGGTCTTGTCCCTCTGGATGATGGTGGTTTTCATTTCGCATATCTGAAGGTAAATCTTGTTCACAGCAAACTGCTAACTTAACCCAGACCTTGCTCCAATATGGTTGTTCTGCCTTGGCACTTACAACCTGCTCATTCGCTGCCCATGAACCTTGGCCACTCTGCCATTAATTTCATTGGACTGTTTTTAATTTTTATTTAGAAACTCATAACTCCTGATTCCCATGACCTACTTTGACATTTTTTTGTTGTTTTAAGTATTAAATGTTTCTTCTTTTGAGGAGTTTTATCTATTTGATTTCTTGACTGTAATGTTTTAGTGTGGCTAAAATACTTTACTTACACTTTCTCTGAAAGAGTCGTATTCCTTCAGCTTCACCTACCAAGGTTGAACCCAGGATTGCTCACACAAAATTGCTTTTATTTTTAGGCACTAGACTTTGTTGAAGCCACAGGCTGTATCATGACTGAAAAACGCTCTTCTCTAAGGGTTTCAGTCCAGACAGGAAATGGCCTTCAAAAATCAGAATTGGTTACCCAATGGTCTGTGGCACCATCAGGCTATACTGAGAATACATTTTTTTGATTATCACCATACAGGCCAGGGTTTTGCAGTTAGGAACATTCTGCTTTGTAGGAATGCTTGTCATAAAAAGGCTCGCTGGGTGCTCAGAAGCAGGGATTGAGCACAACCACATTGATACATTGTCTTGTTAAGTTACAAGACCATTGGCATTGTAATAGAAGTTCGTTTAGCTGGCATGGTTTACGTATGTACACAGAGCATGCCTCTGCGGAGAAGTAGTGAAATATGTCAAGTTCAAGCATGGATTTTATGAATTGACTTTAGGAGAACCCTATTTTATTTGTGTTTTACTAAAAAAAGGTTTTCTGAATAAAAAGGATTAATCAATAAAATCAGTAGCTTTATGTAATGTTCCTAGCTCCCAGCTGAAACGCATTGTATGTTGTAAAGAGTATGGCAGAAGTGTTTTTGGATTAGTAGATTGAACAGTGCAAAGCCTATATTCTTAGTTAACTATTTTTTGTATGTTAGCAAAGTGTAAACATAGATGAAGAACACACTCAAAAACACGTTTGAGCGTAGGCAAAGACTCCCATTTCCTGCTGACAGTGCTGGATTTTGCCTTGCAATCATGCAAGAGGGGGGTGGCATTATCCCAGGGTTAGGCATCATCGTGCCATAGATGCCTGGAGCTGCCACCGTTATGCTTGAGCTAGTTTTATTCAAATGGTAGGCACCATCATACCATGGATTCCCTTAACTTGCAAAGAATTATCAACATTAAGCCAGCACTGGCTTTATACTGGAAATGTGCCAGTCACACACATTCAGGCATGCGCTCCCATACTCTGGCACACGCACTCTCACTAACTGTATTAAATGTAGTTGCTCTGCGAAGCTGCAGTGAGTGTGGTGCAAGCCGCAGCCCCTCTCCCTTGTGGTACCCACAGCATAGCACGAGATATGGGGTCGAAAATGCAGAGCTTGAATTCTAGCTAGTCACTTTGTGGTTTGAGACATATAGAGGTTGGTTGTTATATAGGCATCTGTTTTAGTATTTGAGGAACTCCCTTGAATCGACTGCCCTACTGTGCCTTGTTCTGTGTTTTGTTCAAACTTATCTGCAAGTAAAACATGATTGAAGGTTATTCCTCTTGATGCTGATTTTTAAATTTCAGGCTGAATTTTTCTATTTACTGTTCAAAACCACCCTTACGTTCTTACAATCAAAAGCTATATTACTCTTCCGCTCGGGTGGTCTGTCGCAGGTTTTCTGCCATTGCAATGAACGGAAATGCCGCTCTTTGATAGTTAATAGCTTACTGTTCTATATTCGGATTTAAACTTATAAACTGCAAGTAACAAAAGGGGCAACATTTCCCCACCCAATGAACAGTGCTCCAGTTAAGAATCTTTAGTAAAATCTTATGATGGTACCACCATTGGGGGCATATTATCAAGAATGGCGTTGAAATTATCGCCGCTTTAGCAGCAGGAAACTGCCGCTAAAGCGGCGATAATGGGCTTGATATTATGCCCTTGAGCATTCCAATAGATGCCCAGGTTCACACCATAACATGGGCTTCTATTGGAATTCTCAAGGGCATATTATCAAGCCCATTATCGCCGCTTTAGCGGCAGTTTCCTGCCGCTAAAGCGGCGATAATTTTAACGCCGTTCTTTATAATATGCCCCTTGGAGTCTTGTGCTTTTCTAAACCTGCAGTGTACTTGCCTGTGTAACCAATTCATGTCATGGAGTGTTTATCCAATTTGCAAACCGACCTTCAGACCCTTAACGTGGCGCTGTATGTGTAAAAATGCACCATCTTTTCACTTCTTAAAGTAAACGTTTGGAGTGACATTTGACGCTGCACACGCGCGCTGTCTGGTTCCTGGCGCACATAGCCAAGGTTGCAGCACACAGAGACCCTCCACTGCCGCACACAGAGGAAACAAATTAGAGGGAACATTGGTTAGCACCCACTGAAACCTACCGATACTTGAAAATTTGACATGCACTGCAACAGGAGTTACCGACGGGCGAGGAGCCCTCTGACCCCTCACCCCATAGGCTAGTAGATGACTACATGTCCAAAAACGCGATCTTCTTCACCTGTAAGAAACTACTCAATAACTCACCTGACACGTTGACTTGACGACACTACAGGAGCACTGTGAGCGAGATCTCGAGGGCGTAGAAGAGAATGAATGGCCTGATGCTCTGGCATCCCTTTGGGAGGTGACTCTAAGATCTAGGCTCCGACTAGTGCAACTGACGATTCTACACCTTTGTTTCTGGTACTTATGGGCAGGGCGACATCTGCACACTGCGCTAGACATTGTGGTCAAGTAGGAACATTGTTCCAAATGTTATATGGCTTACCAGTGATTCAGAGCTACTGGGGCTCAGTGGTGGAGTGATTGAATGACACTTGTGGAAGCTTTATGGAGGCTTCAGCGAAGTGGTGTCTCTTTAATATCTGGGAGGTGACAGATGTTCACCATATGGATCAGATATGGATGGCACTGGGTTTAATGGTGGTTAAGCGAAACATTGCAGGTTGTGGAGGTCGAAACTTGTACAGTGACTAGATGATTGGAAGTGCATTATGGACTGGTGGGAGAGTGGTCTTTGAGAGTTGGGGATACCCTAACTAATGGAATAAAATATGGGAGAAATGCACCAGCAACCGAGGTGGATTGTAAGAACCAGACGTGGGATTTGGAATCATGAATACTCTGATGCTAATGTAGACATGTGACTTGCTGAAGTGTGGAGATCGGGGCCTTGGGAGATTAATGAGACACTGGCTATGTTTGAACGAAAGTTACTGCTGCAAGGTGTAATGCTAATTGTCATTGTTACATTGTTTGACTTTTATGCAATAAAAAGTGCTTTTAATATGTTCTAAATTAACATGCTCCTATTGAGTAACCCTCAGAAGTTCTTGACTATTCTATTCACTCTACTAGTTGGCATTCTAGGTCCTGAGTTTTTAGAGTGAATCATTGGTACCCATACCAGATCAATGAATTGTGGCCATGTTAATCAGGAAGGTGACTCTCCTGCTGCTTTTACAAAATAGCTTTGAAGGAAAAGATTGCTAACATCTGTCACACAAATCAAGTGCCAATCCACCTCATACAGTTTATGCATCAAAACCTTTTTGTATTATTTAACCCTGGGCAGGAAACTATGATACGCTCGCGGAGTGTGCGTAGTTTGCGCAACTACACGCTACGTGAATCGCACGTAGCACAGTGCAAAAACGCGTAGCGGGCATTTTTGCTCACTCGCGGTCCTCAACGTCAAGTTGGCAACCACGAGCGAGCAAAATCAACATCCTGGCGAGACATTTTCCTTGTTCGCGATCGGCAACATCAAGTTGCCGATCGCAAGCATGGAAAATAAACCTCCCGACGAGATTCTCAACGCGGGGAGGTCAGGTTTCTCATTGCGAATGTTCGCGACTGCTCCCGATGAGAAACTATCAGTCCGCGTTGAGAAAGTTGCCGCTCGAGTACAAATCTACTCGAGCGGCAGAAAACGACCGCTTGCACTGTGTATGATGCCGTTTGCAATGATTTCACAGTGCGGACAAGCATCCGGCACTGTGCAATCATTGCGAAGAGCATTTCCGTACCGCACTACGCAGTTCGCGTAGTGTGCATAATGCGAAGTGCACTTTGCGCAGCGCCACTATGCGAACTACCCACAGGGTTAATATTGTTGTCAAAACCATAGAACAAAGCACATGAATACATCATTACTGCAGTTACATATGTTCTAAACAAAAATCAGCTAGACACGTTCCCCCATCTAAATGTGATAATATGTGCTTACAACAAAGTGACAAAGTTACAGAAATTATTTCAAATCAATCACCAGTCCATAATCTTAAATGCACATGGGAAACAGGCTTATCAGGATGGTTTAGAGACTTTCTTTCCAACAGGTCTTTCAGAGTCTCCACCCCCCCTTACATCTCGAAGGAGCATAACATCGGACAGGGAGTGCCGCAGGGTTCTTCCCTGAGCCCTACCCTGTTCAATGTCTATGTCCGCCCTCTTGCAGAGGTGGCTAGAAGGAGCGGACTTGCATTGGTATCCTACGCTGACGATACCCAGCTGGTGGTGGCTCTTAATGACAACAGTGGTCTAAACAGACACTCACTGACATCACCAACTGGATGACGGCGAATTTTCTCCAACTTAACGCAGGGAAAACAGAGATACTGCTCCTGGGGAAAAATACCGCGTCCTGGGGAGATAGCTGGTGGCCTGATGTCTTGGGCCAACCCCCTAAGCCTAAGGAATGCGTTAAAAATCTGGGAGTCTGGGTGGACTCGGCACTGAGGTTCACGCACCATACTAAAAAGATGGCGGCCACCTGCTTCGGCATTTTACGTAACCTCAGACCTATTTTGAGGTTCTTCGACTGCCGCACCCGCCAGTTAATTGTTCAGGCGACCATCCTTTCAAGACTGGATTATGCCAGTTCTCTTTTATTAGGGGCGAACCTTGCCGAAACCTCCAGACTACAGAGAGTCCAGAATGCGGCTGCCAGGGCGCTGGTAGGTCTCCCTCGCCACTCTTCGGCGACCGGAGCCTTGAAAAAATTACACTGGCTCCCGGTGGGTAAAAGGATCCAGTTTAAGGCACTGTGTTTAGCCTTCAAAATCCTTAAAACCGCCTCTCCCCCAATGTTGTGCCCCCTCTTGTCGGAGTATACTCCTAGGAGGTCGCTTCGCTCAGAGGGACAACATCTCGCGATCATCCCACGCACCAGACTGGCCAGAGTAGGCGGCCGATCCTTTAGCTTCTTAGCTGCCAAGTTATGGAATAGTCTTCCGGAATCTATCCGTGGCATGCAGGACCTTTTGGCCTTCAGAAAGGCTATCAAAACTCACCTTTTTCAATAATTGCTTCCATTTCTTTGCGCCTCTTTCTCTCTGCATTTGGTCTTTTCGCAGCGCCGGGACGCCCCTTGGCTGGGGCAGCCGTGCGCTATATAAATTACCATAACATTAACATTAACAAATGATTAAGTGTAGCACTTCGAATGATGTATGATCAAGGTATGGGCCAAAATGTTTACTGGGGCCTCCTTAATAACAAATTTAGCCCCTTTGGGGATTCTCTAGGAAACATTTTGTGATTAAGTCACTGCAACAGCCTATATCACATATCATTATTGAATACAGAATCTAAGCATGTTCTCTAGTAAGTAATGCTCAATACAATTAAGATTAATGTTTTATCCATGCTGCCAATCCTTAGAATAGAAAAATCTTAGGGGCTCTTATTGCTTAGCTGCAAAAACTTTGATACCCCTGCTTCAATACTGAGGTTGTTGTTGACTACCCTTGAAAGAGGCAGATGCCTGCTGTATTGCATTAGAAATTCAAATTAAGATTATTACATATCTGCAATAGTCCCACAATACTCAAAGAGATTATAGTCAATGAGAGAAGTTACGTATTGATTTACTAAAAGGCACATTATGCCTTATCCCCTGTGGACTAGTCCGATTCTGTAGTTGTAGGAAATTCGGTTTTGATTGTGGGGGATGAAGACCCTTCTCAAGCAACAACCACAATCCTTGTTCGGATGAACCATGAAAGTCAGTAAATTAATCTGTTATTAACCCTCTGGTATCTTGGGCCAAAAACAGTCAGGCTTAACTTAGAGGCACTGTGTAAATTATTCATACAGCACACAAACAGTAATAAAGTGAAAACACAAGCACAAGAAAAGTCCCAAACCAATTTAGCAAAATAGAGTACAATTTAATAAATGCAATTAAACCAACATGAATTAAATCCACTAAGTAGAGCCTGAGTAATTAATTTTTTTTAAGTGTTTAGCATAAAACAGCACCTAAAGTACCAACCGCAGGTATCTGGTCTTGGGAGACCAAGGCAAAGTCAAAAGTTAAGGACGACCACGATGGAGTGTGGTTCAGCTACACACAGTAGATTGGGCCCGGTCTCTGCTTACCTTTGGAAGTTTGAAGAAAAGTTCCTGAGAAGGTAAAGTTCAGTGGAGCAAGGCAGAAAGCTGTGTCCAAGGAGGACGCATCATTGCTGGGGAGCTGTAGGACGAAGTTGTGTTGAAGGTTACTATGTTCGTACTTTGTCTATTTTTTGGGAAAGTCAAAAAATCTCCAACAGGACGAAGCTGAAGGCTGTAGCCAACGAGGGTCCCACGAGACTGGATACCCCTTCCGAGAGGTTCAGCTGAACAGAAATGCTGCTGCAGAGAAGAACATAGTTGAAGCTATTGCAAAATTAGGCCGACTGGTGATGCAACTCGAGTGAATCGGCGACAGGTGGGTGCGTCAGTTCTCAGGCTACTTTGTCTAAATCCCAAGTTTCAGGATTTGGCTGGTGATGCATCTTTGGCACCATTTCCAAGGGTTCATGACTGGTTAGCCAACACTTTGGGGGTTAAGACTCTCTCCAGAGAGGCCAGGTGCAGGGTTCAAGATCTCTGCAGCTCACACAGAAGAGAAGCCATCTAGCCCTTGGAGTCACTCTAGTAGTCTGGGGATCAAGCACCAAGGCATGTCTTAAGCAGCAGGGCAGTCCTCTGAGGTACAAAGCAGGCATCAAGCAGCACAGTAGTCCTCTGAAGTACAAGGCAGTTCTTCTGGGGGTCCTCCACAGCTCCAAGAACGTACAGAAGAGTTGGTCTGAGGGTTCAATATTTATACCTGGTGCCAGCCTTTGAAGTGAAAAACATCTAGGCTATACCTCTCGTCTGGTTTTGGAAAAGTCTTTCTTTCCACCGTCCAAGCTTCATGTGCGCGAGGGTTACAAAAGTCTAGTATCAAGTTCCTTTGTGAGTGTGCTGGAGGCAGCCTTTGAAAGGTAAATGGGGCAGGCAACAGCTCCACCCCACCCATTCTGGCAGGATGGCCAATCCTGCCAACACTTAGCCCCCCTTAGTCTCATTTTCTGGGAGTAATACACAAAGGTCAAGTCCAAACTACTCAGTCATGTGTCCCAGGACAGAAGCTGCATGCTCCAAATGGTTAGGACAAGACAATGCCAACTAAATTGTCATTTTCAGAATTGTCAAAAGTTTTAATAGTGTAACCCAATGTTCTCTTACAGGAAAAGTAGGCCTCACAGAAGTGAAAAACTAATTTGAACGTTTTTCACTAACAGGACATGTAAAACCTAAAAGCACATGTCCTACTTTTTATACACAATGCACCCTGCCCTATGGGCATATTAGGGCCTTCTTTACAGGCGATTCATATGTATTGAAAACTGAGCTTGAGTCCTGGCAAAAAGTTTATATTGCCAGGTCGAATTGGCAGTTTAAAACTGCATACAGGGTGCAATGATAGACCTGAGACATGTTTTTTACATTTTTACTTAAGTAGGTGATACAACAATTGCTGCAGGCCCACTAGTAGATACCCGATCAGGTGATTAGCTGCACTTTATAAATCCAGATTGGTTGATTGATTGAGTAGCATTCAATTTTCAGGCCCTGGATACCTATAGAACCACTTTATTTGGGACTTATAAGTAAATTAAATGGGCCAAGTGGGTGTCCGCCAATTTTAAAAATCTTAAAGGAGTGAGCACAAGCATTGTAACACTGGTTAGCAGTCTAAAATCAGCAAGATCAAATCGAATTTCAGCTAAAAGGAGGGGAGAAGACAGAAGAAGTTGGAGGATGACCACACCCACGATTGTCACATCGAACAGTAGTCATTCAAGCTGACCCAGAATGAAAATGCTTGGAAAAGTCTCACAGAAGAGGGCAATGTCGTAGTAAGGGTTGGACTATCTGGACTGGGAGCAATGGACGTCAACTTTACGAACTGGATATGGGCATTTATTCAGGACGGTTGATGATTTTGGTGGAACTGATCTATAAACCCTAATCAGAAGTCAATCCTATATAGTTTTACTAGCAAACGTGTGGTTGATCTAATCATTGTGGTCATAGAGAGCTAATCAGAATAGCAGCAACCCAATTGTTTATATTAGAATGGCACCATTGAGAGTTCCAAAGTCAAAAGGTGCAACTTTGGGGCTTCTACTATGAAAACTTTGTCCAGTGTGTCATGTGGAAGTATTTGTTTTTATGAATGTATTTATTTTATGTATGTAGCTTTGTAAAGAGCAAATGTGGCCCAAGGGTATGACAGCGCTTTACAAGAGGAGGACAACATTGACAACATTTTACAATAACACTGGGAAAGATGCAAAATATGGAATTTTAAATGAGGAACAAATACAATTGAAGGTGCACAACGGAACAGGAACAGAATAAATAGTAGGTTGAGCAATCAAATGGGTAGCAACCAGGAGAAAAAGGAAAGGTTCTGTAATAATTGTATAGTACTGTAGCATACATATAACACTTACTGCCCCTTTGCAGGCGATGCACCACATATCCACATATACAGCAAGCTACACTGGGATGTGGTTGGAAGGGTGTTGTCTTTGTTTTGGACCTATGAGGAAAGTCTTTTCACATCGTGAATAATGAGCACCAAGGTACAGCTATTGTGTTTCGGGCAGTATGGTGGGTGTGGTTATTTGAGAGATAGACATGCAAATTATAATAAGGACTAACCAGCTTAGCCACAGGGGTGGAGGGATCTTGTGCACCTGTACACAATTAAAGAGGGGGGAGTAATCAGAGAAGGCATGGTTATTCATCTGGCATATAAATGGAAGGTCACAAGGCCACAGTTCGCTGGAGAAAGAAAGGCAGTGTCTTTGGAAGAGAAGATAAGTTTTCAGTTATTTCTTGAATGCAGTTGGGGACTAAACAGTGTGTACAGCTGGTGGGAGGGAGTTGCAAATTCTAGGCACGCCACCTGAGATAGACTGAGCAATCATACACTCTTTTTTTGAAGGCTGGAGGTTCTGGAAGAAGTGTTTCAATACTGTGCAGATACCCTTGGCCACCTGACCGAGTCATCAGTTAATGAAAAGTGTCTGAGTTGATTACCTTGGGTGTACTACAAGCTGTCCTGTACCTTGTTTCGATCGGTAGCATCGGTAGCCTCTTGAGCATACTAAGATAAATGATAAGTCATCAAATTTCCTCCTGCAATTAACAAAACAGACTATTGCATGCAGAACTACCTTCAGAAGGAAAAAGGGAGCTTTGGGTGGACCTGCCAAAACTGACAATTCCCTACGAAACCAGGGATTATTTAGACCTTGGCAGACAGCCGTCTGGTCATGATCTCTACTTCCTGGCAGAAGACCGCTTACCATAATTCAAAATCCCCGCCTGCATGCTGGGAATCTCTATGCTTTAGAAGGAAAGCCATTATGTAAAGCAGGAGTTTGTTTTCACTGAACAAAAGCGAAATGGTCCTGACCAATGTACCCTCTAATTATTTTCCTCTGTGTGCGGCAGTGGAGGGTCCCTGCGCTGCAACCTTGGCTATGTGCGCCAGGAACCAGACCGCGCGCGTGTGCAGCGCCAAATGTCACTCCAAACGTTTCCTTTAAAAAGTGAAAAGATGGTGCATTTTTACACATACAGCGCCACGTTAAGGGTCTTAAGGTCGGTTTGCAAATTGGATAAACACTCCATGACATGAATTGGTTACACAGGCAAGTACACTTCAGGTTTAGAAAAGCACAAGACTCCAAGGGGCATATTATCAAGAACGGCGTTAAAATTATTGCCGCTTTAGCGGCAGGAAACTGCAGCTAAAGCGGCGATAATGGGCTTGATAATATGCCTTCGAGAATTCCAATAGAAGCCTCTGTTCTGGTGTGAACCTGGGCTTCTATTGGAATGCTCAAGGGCATAATATCAAGCCCATTATCGCCGCTTTAGCGGCAGTTTCCTGCTGCTAAAGCGGCGATAATTTTAACGCCATTCTTGATATATGCCCCAAACGGTGGTACCATCATAAGATTTTACTAAAGATTCTTAACTGGAGCACTGTTCATTGGGTGGGGAAATGTTGCCCCTTTTGTTACTTGCGGTTTATACGTTTAAATCCTAATATAGAACAGTGAGCTATTAACTATCAAAGAGCTGCATTTCCATTCATTGCAATGGCAGAAAACCTGCGACAGACTACCCGAGCGGAAGAGTAATATAGCTTTTGATTGTAAGAACGTAAGGGTGGTTTTGAACAGTAAATAGAAAAATTCAGCCTGAAATTTAAAAATCAGCATCAAGAGGAATAACCTTCAATCATGTTTTACTTGCAGATAAGCTTAAACAAAACACAGAACAAGGCACAGTAGGGCAGCCGATTCAAGGGAGCTCCTCAAATACTAAAATAGATGCCTAAATAACAGCCAACCTCTATACGTCTCAAACCACAAGGGAGAGGGGCTGCAGCTTGCACCACACGCACTGCAGCCTCGTAACTATATTTAATACAGTTAGTGAGATTGCGTGTGCCAGAGTATGGGAGCGCATGCCTGAATGTGTGTGACTGGCAAATTTCCAGTATAAAGCCGGCGCTGGCGTAATGTTGATAATTCTTTGCAAGTGAAGGGAATCCATGGTATGATGGTGCCTACCATTTGAATAAAACTAGCTCAAGCATAAGGGTGGCAGCTCCAGGCATCTATGGCACGATGATGCCTAACCCTGGGATAATGCCACCCCCTCTTGCATAATTGCAAGGCAACATCCAGCACTGTCAGCAAGAAATGGGAGTCTTTGCCTACGCTCAAACATGTTTTTGAGTGTGTTCTTCATCTATGTTTGCGAACATACAAAAAATAGTTACCTAAGAATATAGGCTTTGCGCTGTTCAATCTACTAATCCAAAAACACTTCTGCCATACTCTTTACAACATACAATGCGTTTCAGCTGGGAGCCAGGAACATTACATAAAGCTACTGATTTTATTGATTAATCATTTTTATTCAGAACACCTTTTTTTAGTAAAACACAAATAAAATAGGATTCTCCTAAAGTCAATTCATAAAATCCATGCTTGAATTTGACATATTTCACTACTTCTCAGCAGAGGCATGCTCTGTGTACACATGTAAACCATGCCAGCTAAATGATCTTAGGTTATTACAATACCAATGGTCTTGTAACTTAACAATACAATGTGGTTGTGCTCACTCCCTGCTTCTGAGCACCCAGTGAGCCTTTTTATGACAAGCATTCCTACAAAGCAGAATGTTCCTAACTGCAAAACCCTGGCCTGTATGGTGATAATCAAAATAATGTATTCTCAGTATAGCCTGATGGTGCCACAGACTGGACTGCATCATGTTTTGTGTTGGGCTTAAAGGTTCAAATTAGATGAAGTCTTGTTTCTAATGAGGACCTAAAGGTGTAGCACCTGAATGTTGCAATGTTTCAGGATTGAGATAAAAAGTGCAGTTATCAAGCTAGTACTCTTGTTTCAGCTACCACTCAGCAAGGGGCGCACTGATTGGCAGAGCAGATCACCATCGCTGTTTGCACGCCCCAATTAGTGCACTTTACTTCAATTGCTTCTTACAGTTTCTTGTAGCTCAAATGGGTGTAATTTCGGATATTTATTTGTTTCCCTATGTTTCATTGCTTGATTTTTGCTCGGGAGAAAATGTCACTCATAGTTGCTGAAATGTCATTCACAATTACAGGGAAAGTATTAAAATGCCACACATAGCAATCTGAAACCTTGTCAGCTATGCTAAAGAGCACAGCAAGTTTAAAAACACAGCGTGTACTTTCAGAAAGTACACGCTGTGTTTTTAAACTTGCTCTACTCTTATGTTAGTAAAGCGCAATGCGGGGAAGATTGTGGGCTTTTGTTTAAGTATTCATGTTAATCACAGCCCCTTCACAAGCTGTGATTAACATGAATTCTTAAACAAAAGCCCACAATATTCCCCGCACCGCGCTTTACTAACTAAAGAGAAGAGCAACTTTAAAAACACAGCGTGTACTTTCTGAAAGTACACGCTGGATTTTTTTTGAAAACAACTTTTTGTTTTATTAAATGGAATGGAACACTCCGGCTTCAATACACAGCTTATTCGCCTACAACCACAGGGGCCGGCAGCAACTTTCTTCAAGCAACCAAGGGCGAAGGCCCGGGAGATCAAGATTACATGCCATGACTTGAGCACAAGCACACATGCAGTTCCATCATCTAAAGGGACCCCCGCTCCCGCCATTCAATACCCCCCAGCAGTGGCAACCCTTACAGCGGGGATAGGTTCCTGCAGAGCGTTGGAATCTGGAAATCCCTCTAGGCTGCTAAGTTTCATATGTAATGGCATTGAATGCGCCGGGGCCCCGGCCTTGGAAGCCAAGTTGTGTCTAAACTGTCCAACCCCGGGTGGGTGCCCCACCATTCCCGCCTCGCATCGAGCAACCCATGCTCACACAGCCGGTATGCTAAGACCGGGGTGATGATCCCTGAATACCCAACATCGAACCCTAGGGACCGAAAAGGTACGGGGAAGCAGAGCCGCTATCAGGCCAGCCACGTCCACGTAAAGCCATCCCCCCAGGCATTTCAGGTGCGGCAGTAATGAGGTGATCATGCACGGGGCCCCGGGGGCAGTCCCTGATGCCAGGAGTGTCCATAAGGCGGTCAACTAACTGAGGGGAAAGTGAGACAACAGTGGGAGGGTAGGGAGGACACCGACCAGGCGGAGGGGGGGGGAGGGCGAGGGGGGACGGAAGGCGAAAAAGTCAGTAACGCTACCACTAGGCTAATCTGCCGAGGCCGCCAGATCCCGAGTTTGCAGGTTCGGGGCTCCTTCTCCATGGGGGCGGGGGGCGGCAGCAGGCCCCCCCATTCCGTCCTCAGACAACCCCCAAAGGCGTCCTGGATCCACCGGGCAGACAGCGTCCTCAAAAAGCCTCAAGGCTCGCAGCCGCGGCGGTTGCATCCGAGCATGCTCCAACCGCCCTAGACGATCTACCAGGGGCTTCCAGAGTTTCCCATATTGAGTCTCACGGGATTGAAGACGGGCTGTGAGCAGCTCCATTGCCACCACCTGCCACAAGCGGGTAAACCAAACGTTTACAGAGGGCGTCTCAGCCTTTTTCCAGTAGAGCGCCACCGTCTGTCTGGCGGCACCCAACATGTGGAGGCTAAGGTGCCGATCCCGCCCCGTCATAGCTCTCACAGCCACTGGCCTGAGGCCCAGAACAACCACCAGCGGATCCGCAGGCAGAGGGTACCCCAACACCCGTTTGATATGACTGAGTACCTCCTTCCAAAAGATCGCTAGGAGGGGACAGGTCCACCAAATGTGTATGAAATCTCCCGGCGCTTGCGTACATCGCCAGCAGAGAGGAGACGTCTTAGGGAACATCTTCTGGAGCCGAACCGGGGTATAATACCATTGAGTCATCACCTTATAGGCTGACTCCTGCTGAGGGATGCTGCGTAGAATTTTAGGGATGTCCCTCCACAGCCTGACCCATTGAGAGGGGGTGACACCCGAGCCAGAGGCGGTCTGCCACTTCAACTGATATAGATGGGGAGCCGGCCGCTGCGCGTGTTGCAACGTGTAGATACGCGAGATCAGCCCCTTATACGTGCCGAAAGTCCGTGCTAGTTGTTCGAACGGTGTGTAGGATCGTGTAGCCGCCTGCGTCAGGGATGAGCCCTGGACCCAGTGTTGGAGCTCGATGTACTGGAACTTGTCGTTCTCCGACAGCCCAAATTCGTGCTGGCATTGCGCGAAAGACTTAAAGCCCCCCCCTGTGAAGAGGTCCCCAATCGTCCTACAGCCAGTCTCCGTCCAATTGGCGAAGAAGGGCGGACGACACGCAGGGGGGAACTGCGGGTTGTGCGCAATTGGGGTGTGCGGAGACGGGAAGGAGGTGAGACCCCTGCGAACCGCCACCTTGTCCCATATCTCCAGGACCGTTCGAGTGGGGACAGCCAAATAAGCGCTGCGATGGCGCACCTCCCGAGGCAGCCAGGCATGATCCCACAAAGGGCGGCATGTGACTGCCCGATCCATGTGGAACCACACCTTTTCGCTCTCCCACGTCCCCCATTCTAAGACGTAACGAAGATGCGATGCCCAATAGTATTCAAGAAGATTCGGACACGCGAGGCCACCCCTGTCACGGGGGAGCATCAGGAGCGTGTTAGAGAAACGCGGTTTCTTCCCACCCCATATAAACGCTACCAGCTCGCGTTGGAGCCCTTGAATCTGGTGTTCTGGGATCGGCGTCGGTAGTGTTTGGAAGAGGTACAAAATCTTTGGGAGGATGGACATCTTCACCGTATTGAGTCTACCCAGCCAAGATAGCGGCAGGGCTTTCCACGCACGCAGGTCCGTCTGGACCGAACATTTATACTCCTGCCAATTGGCCTGCGTCCAAGTGGCCAGGTCCGGGGTCAGATTCAGGCCAAGGTAGCGCACCGACTCGGTCGCCCATTGATAGGGAACACAGGACCGGAGTGCCACGAGGTCCCCATCTGGGATCGTTAAATTGAGGGCCCAAGATTTCGCATGGTTGATTTTGAGCCCGGACGCCCGTTCAAACTCTTGAAGCAGCAAGTGGACCGCCGGCAGGGAGTGCAGCGGGTCCGATAGGGTGAGAAGGAGGTCGTCTGCGAAGAGGGCAATCTTATGCTCCATCCCCCGAAGGGAGATACCATGGATGTCGGGGGACCGGCGTATCATGATGGCCAGGGGTTCCACCACCAGGGCGAACAGCAGGGGGGACAGGGGGCATCCCTGCCGGGTACCCCTACAGATGGGGAAGGCCTGCGTAAGCTGACCGTTCACTCGTACCCTAGCCACTGGCGAGATGTAGGGGGCCATAATGCGCGCCACCATCTTCGGGCCCAGACCCACTCGCCGCAGAACCTCCCGGAGGAACAGCCAGTCAACCCGATCGAACGCCTTCTCCGCGTCAAGCGAAAGAAGGCACGCTGGTATCCCCCAGTGTTTGGCTTTCCCTACGATGTGCGCCACGCGGCGCACATTGTCGGCCCCCTGGCGGTGTTGGATGAACCCCACCTGGTCCGGCTCGATGAGATTGGGCATGTGGACACTGAGCCGTTTCGCCAATAGTTTAGTGTACAACTTGAGGTCGGTGTTTAATAACGCAATAGGCTGGTAGGAAGAGCAGAGAGCATGATCCTTCCCGGGTTTCGGGATAAGAGCGATTTCGGCCATAACCATATCTGTCGACGGGCCCGTTGCCTCATCAAACGAGTTGAAAAGGCGAAGAAGATACGGTTGGAGTTGCGGCCAGTAGGCACGGTAGAAGGACACTGGCAACCCATCCGGGCCTGGCGCTTTACCCAGTGGAAGATCTCGCAAGGCTCCAGCCATTTCCTCCGACGTGATGGGAGCCTCGAGGAGGCCCGACTGATGCTCACTTAACGAGTCCCAGACACAGTCCCCCATGGCAGAGGCTATCAAATCCGGCGCTGGGGTGTCAGCGGTGTAGAGCGCCGCGTAGAAGTCATGGAACATTTGGAGCTTGGCCGACTCCGTGGTGGCCCAGGAGCCGTCCACCCGTTGCAACTTAGCGATGTGAGCCTTGGCCGCCCGCGTACGCAGGCGTCGTGCCAGCACGGCTCCCACCCTGTCCCCGCCCGCATAGTAACGCTGCTTGAGCACCAGTAAGGCGCGCTCCGCCTTGTTCGTCCTGTGTGCGCGAAGCTGGCCGCGCAGGATAGCCAGGCGGCGTTTGCGTGCCATCGTCGGACTTTCTTGATCCATCTTCTCCAACAGTTTGACCTCCCTCTCGAGCTTGTGCTCGTACAAGCGAGCCTCCCGTGTTCTCGCGGCCGCAATGGCGGTGAGGGTGCCCCTAATGGTGGCTTTAAAAGCATCCCACAAGAGGGGAAGGGGAGTCCCTGGTAGGTCGTTGTCTGCAAAGTACGCGAGGATAGCGGCCTGCACTTCCTCCCTGTCTACCGGGTCCCGGAGTACGTGGTCTGGAAACCTCCACCGACTTGGTCGCGGGGGACCAGTGCAGCGCTCGCGGAGACTCAGTTCCACGTGGGCGTGGTCAGAGATAGAGATGCTAGAGTGTGTTGCCGTAATGGTGTCTTTAAGCAGGGAGTGCGAGACCAACAGCAGGTCTATACGAGAGTAGGAGCGGTGCGCATGCGAATAATACGTGTAGTCTCGCAAGCCTGGGGAATGGTAGCGCCAAACATCCACTAAATTGAGGGCGCTGAGGGAATTCTTCACTGCCGCGGACATGGCCCCCACCCCATGAAAGGCGCCCCCGCAGCGATCCAGCCCCGCATCCCACACCAAGTTGAAGTCCCCCCCAACTATGAGATCCATGTCAATCTGCTCTAAATGATCCTTGATCACCCTGCGTAGAAAAGAATCTTGGCCCTGATTGGGAGCATAGAGGTTACATAGGGTGAGAGTGCGATGTCCCCTCGTGACCTGGACCCTCAAGAATCTACCTTCGCTGTCCCGTAGTACCTTAGAACCCCCCGGGGTAATTCCCGCCCTGCAGAGGATGGCCACCCCCGCCGTCTTGGTAGTCGCCGAGGCCCAGAACTGTTGGGGGTATCGAGGGTGAGCCATACGGGCCAAATCAGCCTTAAGAAGGTGGGTCTCCTGTAAGAAAATGAGGTCAGGGTTCTGGAGTAAGAGGTAACGCCACACTTGGCGACGCTTATTGGGCGAGTTAAGCCCCTTCACATTAAGGGAGAGGACCTTCCAGCACGGCTCAGTAGTCATAGTCCCAGAACCCCTCGGCATGCCTCATCCCCCTCATACCCCCGTCCGCCCGTCCAACCCCCCCGCCACAGGGGTACCAAGGAAGGAGAGAAAGAAGGGAAGGGGAAAACCAAAGAAAACCACATCCAGTCTTAACCGGCCAACCGGGCCAACATGTCCTAATCCAGTCTAAGGAGTAGCCAGGCCTCGCGGCACAAGCTGTCCCAGAGATGTCACTCTCCCATGGATAGGCGTGGGGGTTTGTCATCGCCCGGCCAACAGATCACAGAACCAAAAGCCCGCTCCGGGCCACCGCCTCTCTTGTAGAGTCGTCGTGTCGTGCCGAAGAGCAGGCAAAATCAGGAGTTGAGCACCCCAGGGAGACTCATTTGAGGGGCGATACCTGTGAGCCCATAAGCGGCGAGCCGCCTTCCAAGGATTTGATATGCTTGATAATGTCCTGCTTGTCCCTTGATGATCTGCTGCCAGCCGGAGATGAGGGGCGCCGGGATCGACGCACCGTGGACCACTGCGGTCCCCGGGGAGCCCCACGATCTGCAGCACTGCGCCGCGCCGGACTGGCCGAAGGGGAGTCTGGGATCTGGAGCAGCTGGGCCGCCTCCCGGTAGGAGCGGAGCACTCGGCGCCTGGACTCCCACTGGAAGATGAGGGCGAAGGGGTGGCCCCACTGGTAGCGTATATTTAATTCTCGCAGCTTATCCGTAATGGGCCGAAAGTCCCTGCGACGTCTGAGGGTCGTAGAGGCCAGGTCCTGGAACAATTGAACCGGCGCGCCTTTATAGCGAATTTCAGGCTTGTCCCTGGCTGCTTTGAGAATCGCTTCTTTCTCCACAAAGAAGTGGACCCTCGTCAGAATGTCAGGGATGAGTCCAGGTCTCCCAGGTGGTCCTGCTACCCTATGCGCTCGGTCTAGAGCTGGCGGCGATGCATCGTCGTCCCCGCGGATCTCCTGAAGCAAGTCCGCCACAAATGTCATTATATCCTCCCCTTCGGCCCCAATCGGAACACCCCTGATGCGAATGTTGTTTCGGCGCCCCCTATTTTCCAAATCTTCCTGCTTGATCTGGAGCTCAACATGTTGCTCCTCCAGGGTCGCCAAGCGTTGCCAAAGGTGTTCCTGATCCTCTGTGCGGGCGTCCAGAGTTTTTTCCATATCATCTACGCGGTCTCCCAGATCTCCTACCTCCTTCCGAAGGTCCTTGACGCAGGCCTGGACTTCCGTGCGAAGGGACCCAATTTCAGTCTTGAGTTCCTGCATGAATGTTGCCATGAAGGACTGCGTGACCGGTTCCGCCGGGGTTCCCCCTCCTGACGAGTTAGCGCCCGACTTCCCCCATAGGTCGGCGACTGAGGCGTCCTTGGTCGCCGGGGGTTCTTTCCCAGGCTTCGTGCGAGTCATGCTGGACACCGGCCTGCGTCAGACCGCGCCAGGCAGGTCAGTTCCCCCGGCCGGCAGGCCACCCCCAGGCTAGCACCGCCAAGCGCGCTGCAGCGGGCAGTAGGTCACAAACCCCGGATCGGCAACCTCTCGCTCCCAGGGGCCCCTCCACAGGCCCCGTCTACACACTTCCCAGGCGGTGGGGTCCCCGCAGTGAGCCGCGCGCAGGCAGTCCCCAAGCCCCGAGGTCAACACCAGTGTCTCTGCTCCCGTTTAAATCCAAGCAGGGGACCCACAGAAGCTTCCGGCCGTCCAGGCCCCTCCCCAGCGAGTGCGAAGTCCCCCTGCCGGACACCCCGGTACCGGCAAGGCGGGCAACAGTCCCGGGGCCAGCAGGTCAACCCCCTGGAACAACTCACTGTGCGTAGCCGTCGCTGCAGGGCTCCGTCGTCGGGCGTCCACAGGCTCCTGCCCCCTTCGAGCCAGCCACGAGGCCCAGCGCGGGAAGTGCAGCAGCTGCCGGTCACTCCTCAGGCCTCCAGCACCGACCCAGGGCTCCGGCGGTAGCGCAGCAGGCCCCCAGCGATCACAGGGGCACAGGCAGGAGCTCCAGGACACTGCTCCCAGCCAGCTCGGGGCAGATGCAGGCTTCCAGCGAGATTCAAGGCCTCAGCTCACGCCCCAGAGGACTCTCCCAGGGCCCAGCTCCGGCGCATGCCTCAAGCCAGCAATCCAGTCGGGAAGGAAGGCCAGTCCGGAGAAAGATGGCGACCGCTACTCCGCGGCTCCGCCCCCGGAGGCCCCGAGACCTGCATTCCAGGCGGTCCGGAGCCCGCTGCACCACCAGGTAATTCCGAGGCTAGGATAGGGCAGCCCACAGCAGTTCGCCCGGATCGCCGGGTCTCCGACCTCTCCCCCTCCTCAGGTGTCGGGCGCCATAGGCCGTTGACTTTCGGCGGGCAAAATGGCGGGCAGGACAGCGATCTCCGGGCCTTCTCCACCTCTGAGTCCCGCGTCCTCCGGTGCCGCCAGCACCTCTGCGCCCCTCACCGGGTGCCCCTCGCCGTCGGCCCCCCCCGGGTGTCGATCAGAACTCCGGCGCTGCCGCGGAGCCGCTTCGAGAAGGCAGATTATCGCGGCGGCGGCCCGGAGACGAAGCGATGCACGTCTCACTCCATTCCTGGCGAGACCACGCCCCCACGCTGGATTTTTTAACTTACTCTACTCTTTTGTTTGTAAAGCGCCATGTGGGGAACAGGCCCGGCTCCAGGAATTTTTATTTGGGTGGGCCAAGGGTGCATTTGGGTGGGCCACTGCGAGCTTGATTTGTCGCATATATGTCTAGGCAGGCCTGGTTCCGGGCCCTCCTTTATCTCTTCTTAGTCTTACAAGGCCCAGTAAAACACACTTTTTTCCAAATCTCGCTCTAAATATTATCACTCTCAAAAAGTGCTTTTTCCATGTAATGTTCCTTTATTGGGAAGAGGAGGTTTCTGAGGTGGGAGTATCAGGCAAGTGACACTTCTCGGGCTCCCTCTGTGCAAGCCTTCAGGGAGAACCCTCTTAATTACTACCTCCGCCTGACCCCGGACTCTGCAACGCACTCCCTTACAGGCTTGATTATCCACTACTCCGCTCCAGTGCACCTTATCTCACAGCTGACCTTGGGCCCCAGCCCCATATCAGGCACCATAGCACTCCACTTTCATTTTTCCCGGTAAAAACATTAGTAAAATCGCCTACAAACTTAAAACATTGAATATAGCAGTAAATATAATTAGCACGCACTTTAAAGTTTGTTCCACAGTAGCCCTTATGACCCGACTGCTAATTAAATAAACAAAAACAGAAAGGCCATGACAGGGCCGGCTTCAGCGCTGATGCGAAAGTATTTTTTGGTGCCACACCAATAACCTCTTTCTCCGTAAATACCTTTACTACCACCTTCCAACATTGCCCCTCATCCCTCCATGGCCCCCTCTATTGACCTCCTCCTCTGATCCCCTCACTGCCGCACGCCACAAGTGCCCCTCATCTCCCCATAGCCCCTCCCCCTTATGACCTCCTCCTTGGATTCCCTCACTGCCACCCTCCACCAGTGCCCCTCATCTCTGTAGCCCCACCCCCTCATGACCTCCTCCTCACTCCCTCACTACCACCCTCCACCAGTGCCCCTCATCTCTCCCTAGCCCCTCCCCATGACCTCTTCCTCAGATTGCCTCACTGCCACCCTCCAACAGTGCCCCTCATCTTTACTTGCCCTTCTCTCATATGCATTACATTTGTATAGCTCTACTCATATCAGTGTAGTGTGTGTCAGTACTTTACACCATGCACACATTATACAGAGACAATGAATCATACAAGTATGTAAATCAGTCTACAGGGAATGTCACATAAGCCAATGAGGATTACAAGGTGTAGGAATCACATGTCATCTATACTGGTGGGCAGTAAATTTTAAGAGGGTTTGGTCTGGGGAAACACAACCTTAGGATTTAAAGAGTATTCCATGGGGGTCAGCTTTACTGATAATAATGTATATCTGCCCAAACATACTCATTTTAGCAACATTAGAATAATGAAAGACTGGGGAAGTTCTAACTATATCACAAAACAAAAAAAGCCAAGTTCTAACTATACCATTCATGTTTGTCTGCAGCTCTTTGATGACAGTTCATTGGTCACTGTCCTATGTTAGGATTGTAACTTCTCAACTGCAAGTAACACAAGGATCTCTGTGACAAAGGCAGTATCCCACTGAGCTTTCCACATAAAATACAGTTCATCTGACAGACAAATGATTGATCTCCAGCAGGATCACCAGTGTTATCTGGGCATTTTGTACTGTCTTATTGTTGTCCTGCATCGGCCACGATAATGATAAAAACTGTTTAAATGAAGCACACACTGTGCAGATTTTAAAAAGAAAAAAAATGTAGTAACACATTCTCGTACCTACTCGATTAGTGAAACTTTGTGTCACAGCCTGATGTGATAAGCCGCTGCAGGGGTCAGGAAAGGTAAATAGGAATAAATAAACTTCTTCTCTCCTGCGCTGCATAGAAAAAGAAAAATCCATGCAGCAGAACAGTAGGCAAAGGTTACCATTGTCAAAGAAAGGATTTATCGCCTTTCGCCATGTGGAGATGAAGGGGTGAAAAAATAAATAATGCCAGGTTAACATGAAAATGGTCTTTTAAAGACCTGTGAAGTACTCTGGTGTGGCTACGATAATCTCTAAAACTGTCTGTGTGTTCCCGGGAAGCTGTCTCGTCCCGGTCTGACACACACGAGGGGGGGGTTGCAGCACTTTGAGCTCAATGGCGTTGCGTGCCTGCCTTGAAGCACTCACTGCGAGGGCCAAGGCTCCTGTTTGTCTAGAACCGGGCCTGGTGGGGAAGAGTGTGGACTTCTATATAAGTATTTGCGCTTAGAGACCCCTGTGGTTATAACGCGCCATACAAATTAAATAAATAAATAAATAAATTTGTTAATCACAGCTCATGAAGGGGCTGTGATTAACATGAATACTTAAACAAAAGCCCACAATCTGCCCCGCAAGTGCCGACAGCCGCAAGCCCCAAAGCCCGTCTTACCTTCACTCCCGAATCCCGGCACACCGCATCCAGGAAATGAGTGATTTTCGCGCCGCTCGCTTTTTTAAAGCAGCGGCGCGATTCACTCGGGGTAACGTGCTTGCAAAATGTGGTACTCGAGTCTTTCTACTATCATAACTAATTCGACCCAATACTTATTTTTCTGAATTAAAGACATTTTTCAAATATCTTCTTTTTCAATGTCCTCTCCAAATATGATACAATACCTCACTACATAATTTCCCTCTGTTCCACATTCTGTGACCATGTGACGCTTATGTACAGTATTTAGCTTTGCCTTACATCATGACACTATATGCTATTTTTAATCTCTTCAATAGTAACATATTTGGATTATTGATGAAAATCTTTGTATTTATGTGCATTTTATTTTATGATTTCAATGTAAATACTCACTTTTATCATTTTTCTCTGCCTTGAATGGTTGCTGTTCTTCTGTAATGTGTTGCTAATCACGTCTATATGTAAGCATCCATAAAAATATTCCCCTGAAAAACAAAAAGTAATCTTGAACAATAAATTAAGGCTAAGGCCTTCAGAGAAACGGATTCAATCCACCAGAGTGCACATATTTACTGTTAAAGTTCTCCTTTATAACTCTTTGAGTGGTCAACCAAGCCTTCTGAGGTGCATACTCCAATTACTTACACAATAAAATCCCACAAGCTTAACTTGGGTCTCTGTTTAGCATCGCCTGGTCATTTGATTCATTTTACTATCTCTGCTTAAGGGGATAGCTATTCAAGCATTGTAACCCAGAGCAACTGGTGAGCGTGCGGTGGTGAATAAGTATGGTGTTTAGGCAGGCTGTTCTGGATTTTTGATGGACTATCATAAGCCCTCAACAGAAGTAAAGCTTTATGGATAATTGGGGACATGGAAATGTAAACATTTGTGCTGTTAATAAAGTGCAACGCTCGCTCCTTCAGCGTACGTCCTAGTTTGAGAAAGACAATCTCTCTCTTTCATTTGATTTCAGTGTGCGTTTCGAATTTCGACTCTCGACCATCTCACTAGCTTGAATCAACACAAATTTTTAGGTCTTGCTTAGACAGCGCATGCATTTTTTTTCGAGACATGTTGGGTACACACTCTGGACTTGCAGCCCGCCGATTGATTTTCACTGTCCTTTGGAAATGCTTGCTTGCATGTGGTCAATCTTAAATGTCCCTCCTTTTCGTCTGTTGTTCTCTCCCATGGAGCATGGTCCAATTACTTGTAGCCTTTCACTTTTGTGCTTTTCAATTTCCTTTCCCTTTCTGCACGTTTTTAGAAGCTACCCTTTGTTTGTTAGTCTGTCATTGGTAATGCTTTCCAAGCTCATTGAATGTATTGAGTTTTGTTTATATAACTGCAAGCTTGTTCCTCTGTCGTCGGTAAACCTTTCATACGTTTTTGTACATATTTATTTATTTTTTGCTGCTTAGCTTTCAAACCTCATGGAATGTATTACGTTTCGTTTTGTAACTGCAAGCCTGCAAGATTTTTCCTCTGTCGTCGGGAAACCTTTCAAACAATTTTATAAATATGTACTTATTTATTTACTGCTTGTTCGTCTGTCGTCGGAAGCTTTCAAACGTTTGTCTAAATGTTTATTTATTGGTCTCATGGAATTTGAGTTTCGTTTTGTAACTACAAGCTTGCAAGCTTGTTCCTCTGTCATCGGTAAAGCTTTCAAACGGTTTTGTAAATGTTTATTTATTTGCTGCTTAGCTTTCAAACCTCATGGACTTTATTGCGTTTTGTTTTGTAACTGCAAGCGTGTTCCTCTGTCGTTGGTAAACCTTTTTGTACATGTTTGTTTATTTGCTCCATATTCGTCTGTCATCGGAAGCTTTCAAACGTTTGTTAAATGTTTATTTTCTTTTGCTTGGAAGGCAGGGAGATTGTGGTTTGCTCAGAATCACAGGATGTTGAACCAACGTCGAGACTCGAACCTGATTCCGCAGTTCCAAACTCGGCAGCTCCGACCGTTACGCCACATTGTCTCCCCTAAGCGAAAGGAATTACAAATAAAGTGCTTTTCTTAGTGGGACATGTTTGAACAATGATTGCTTTTTGATTTGCCTGTTTTGGCTACATGCAATATATATTTTTTTAATTACAGAGTCTTAACTCCTTTTTTGCAAACAAGCTTAATTTTAGACCTTTTTCAGTTGAACTTAAAGCACATGTAAAGCAGGGGCATTTCCTGTTTTTTCTCAATATTCTCTTATGGGTGGTGGAGCCGTGGCATAGCACAGTGCGAGGTTAATTCTGTTAGTGCAGTCAGATTTGACTTTAAACAAAAATCTTCGATTTTGCTAACTTTATCGTTTCCGAAGACTGCCTGAGACAGCAAATAGCACAGTGTGAGGCCAATTATATTATTAATGTGGGATGCCTGAAAAAAAGAACAATCTTTTTCCTCGCACATTAGGGTAACATTTACTTACATCGCAGCGAAATATGTGGCTAAAACTAGCTACTATAATGCACTTAATTATGTTTTGCTTGTTTAATTTTTGTAATCGGCCACATACAGCAAAGGCGTTTGTGAACCTACCACAGACTTTGTCAAAGGAGGATCCCCTCGCATCTGCAGTTAATTTCCAGGAATGTTTTTAGAGAGATAGCTTTACTTTGTCTAAGGGGAAATTATCATATAGTATTTGACAAGAACAAATTATTATGGAATAGATTGCAGTGTTTAAGTTAAATCTATCGCTGCCACAGTAAGCGATTGGCACCCTATATTACTTGGCAACGTAAAATAAACTGTAACAGCAGTATTTTGTAATTACATTCCGGGTTGACTAGCAAGCACATCCATTATGTGACCAGTTACTTTTCATTTATTTTTAAAATAACATACATAAAAATTGCTTAGATGCTTTACAAACTAAATCAAATGTTTTATATCGGAAACCCATGGAGTTTAGTACAGTGATGACTATCTTGGTTGCTTTCTTCCTATTCATCTTTTTACTTGTTAAAAGCCTAATTTCTGACGGATACATCTGCCTGTGGATTCCTCACCTTTTGAATTACCCCTATGTGCAGCATTCCACAGAAACTTTTCTCCACAGCTCTCCCACATTGACGAGGACGTCTCAATGTATCGGCTCTGCATGCGACTGCGCGTGATGTCACCGTAGCCATAAGAGGACCTCGTTAGCCTGCTGACGTAGAGTTACCTTTTTTCTATTCTGTAGATGCGTAACAGTTTTTTCCAGGCTCTCCATTTCTGGGAGATTTCTTCAGTATCTCTTGCAGCAACTTTGTAGCTGTTGAAGATGTCCCCTCCAAGAAAGTCCGGTTTTAAGCCGTGTAGGGAATGCAGTGGTCAAATGTCCATCACTGACCCACATGAGGATTGCCTCATCAGACCACGACGTCGAGGCTTGTTCGTCATGTAGGCAGATGAACACTAAGGCCTCGAAGGAAACGGAGGCTAAGTTGTTTATGGCTAGGGCTAAGAAGCAAAAGAGGGGCCGTCCGAGTTCTTGACCTCGTTCAAAGTCACTGTCTCCCCACACTTCAAGATCTTCCAAGAGAAAGCATAAGGAGAAGCGGCACCATGGGTCTCGGCATCGCTCTTCTAAAGATGATTCTCCAAAGTCGGCGTCCCCGGATCCTAGACCTCGGTGTAGAGATAAAATATCTCTAACTCCGTCTCTGATGATGTCAACCTGCTTTGCCTGCTCTGAGGTCTAACACTCCTTCGAAGCCTGTGACTCCAACTCCACAGCCGGAGCCAGATTTGGTGGTTCTTTGTACGGCACCAGAGCCCACAAACCAGGATACGGTATATCCGATGTTCCTAACTCCGGGTTCAGATCCATCCAACTTCCTTAATGCTATGTTTGGCATTTTTGCGAGGGCTGCAACTTCATCTGGTGTGCCTGCGGGCCCCATGTGTCAGCTTTCTTATTCGCTTGGAGGCTTCCCACCTCACTTCCAGCAGTCTCCTTTTTTACCGTTCATGCCTGTGGCTCCTTTGGTCTGGCATACGCGGGCGCCGGGATTGTCGACGCCGTTGCTGTTGCAGTAAGGGTGTGTTCCTATGTTGAAAGAGCCATCTCTGGCGCCATCTGCATCCGAGCTGGTACATCTGCAACCGACTCCACCAACTCTGCTTTTGGATTGTCCTTCAGTGCCGCTGACTCCCAGAATCAGATCCTATAGGGATGCTCAGAGGCTGTTGGAAGAGGAACGGTATCATGAAGAGCATGAAGGTGCTGAGGAAGGAGAAATTGTGAATTTGGATCCTTATCTTGAAGGCTTAGAGGAGGCGAGTGGATTAGATACCTCCCCTGAGTGGGAGTTAGTGTCTCCTAAGGGTTTGCCAATTCCAGAATTGATGTCTTATGCAGTGATAAGAAAGGCTGCAGAAATATTGGACTTGCCTCTTCCATCTGCTGAATTGAAATCTAACATCCTTACAGAGGTACTTCATCTGTCTGCCTCCTCTTCAGAGCCATTATTACCATTCAATGAGGCATTAACAGAGCCTATCGTGGAGCTCTGCCAAAAGCCTATGACCTCTGCTGCGGTTACTAGGTCAGTGTCCAGAAGATATAAAGCAGCTCCTGTAGACCCAGCATTTTTGTCATCTCACCCTACGCCTGAGAGTCTAGTGGTTCAGGCTTTTTGCTCCTCCAAGTTGTCTGCTGGCTCTTTTCCTACCACACCTGCGGATAGGGAGTCCAAAAGGATGGAGCAATCAGCCAAAAAGATATTTTCTTCAGGAAGTATGACACTTAAGTCTACTAATGTGACTTGTCTGTTGGAGCGTTATGCACATGCCTTGATTCAGCGAAGGAGGTAGTCCCAAAGTTGCCGACGGATCTTCAGGGTTATTTTTCTGAACTGTTTTTGGATGCTCAGGCGACTGCCCTCCAGGTTATACAATCAGGGCTGGACACTGCGGACTCAGTGGCAAGAGCCATGGGTTCTTCTGTGGCTACTAGACTTCATACCTGGTTGAGGGGAATCAGGCTTTTTGCCGTATGTGCAGGCTACCCCTTTGGACTTCAGCGATTTATGGACAGCAGGATGACTGCAAGATCCTTGGGACTTCAGACCCAGCCTAGGGACTATAGGCAATTTCGAGATTTTGAGGATTCTTGAGGAGCCTGTCCTTTTGAGGAAGAATATGGCAGCAGCAGTAAGGTGCAGCCCCCTTTATAAGAGCTTCAGGGGAAAGGGCAGAGGCCGTCCACATGGTTCTGCCCGTCAACAAGTCTCCTCCTCTTGCTCCTCCTCCTTTCCAGTCATTGTTGCAGGAAAGCAGCTCTAGCTCTGCCATCTTAGAGCATGCTTGCCCCGTGGGAGGACCGGTGACCTATTTTCTGCCTCACTGGAGGTCTGCCACTACAGATCTCTGGGTTTTAGACATAGTAGAAAATGGGCATGCCCTACCCTTCAAGGAGTATCCCCCTCCTTCTCCTCCCCAACAAGGCCTTTGTTTGAAGTACCATCTTCTGGTTCTCCGGTAGGAGGTGCAATCGCTGCTTCAAAAGGTTGCAATAGAGTTGGCTCCAGAGCAGGAAAGGGGCTAGGGGTGCCTTTTCCAGTATTTCCTGATTCCCAGAAAGGACATTCGTTTATGGCCGATCCTTAAACAGGAAAAATTCAAAATGTTGACCCTGGCACAGGTTCTCCTTGCGCTGGAGAAAGAAGACTGGATGGTGTCAATCATTTTACATGATGCGTATTTTCACATTCCCATTCTGAAGTTGCATCGGAAGTTTCTCCGTTTTAGGGTGGGTACTAAGCATTATCAGTTTGCGGTACTCAGTTTGGCCTTACTTCTGCACCTTGAGCCTTCACAAAGGTGATGGCGGTGGTGGTAGCGCACATCAGAAGGTCGGGATTCCAGTGTTTCCGTTACTGGATGACTCTCTGCTCAAAGCAAAGTCGCCAGAGATGGTGTTGCGCCATCTGCAGTTGACAACGCAACTGTTGTTCAGTTTGGTATTTTCAATAAATTTGCCCAAATCTCACCTGAAGCCCTCTCAATTCAACCTGTTCATAGGGGCAGTACTGGACATTACAGTGAGTTGTGCCCTCCAGCCTCCACTGAGAATTCAGGACAGTCAGGCTATAGTTCCACTGTTTCAGAAAGGAGCATTTGTTCCAGTCCTAAAGCTCTTGCACCTGCTTGGTCTGTTTGCTTCCTGCATTCTGTTGGTAAACTATGCACGTAGGCATATGAGGGCTCTTCAGTTGTGCCTTCGCAGGCAGTGGTTTTCAACACAATGGATATCTCGAGGAGTTAGATAAAATCTCCAGAGACACTGTGTCAGATCTGCAATGGTGGAGTGTTTCAGGCAACCTTTCCCAAGGGAAGCTGTTTTACCCTCCTTTTTGGTGGGTGGGGAGCTCATCTGGGGGATCTGGAGGTCAAAGTTTTTTATTATCCATAGGAAAGGTTATTGCACATCAATCTTTTAGAATAAAAACTGATATGTCTGGCTCTCAATGCCTTCCCCCCTTCGCTTCACGGTCAGTTAGTTCAGGTCTCAACAAACAAGACTACCACAATGTGGTATATCAACAAACCGGGAGGAGTAGGGTCGTATCTTCTCTGCAGAGAAGCTCTGCAACTGTGGTCCTGGGCTCAGGACCATCAGATTTATGTCATTGCAAATCACTTGGCCGGAGTTCTGAATGTACGTGCGGACAGTCTTAGTTGGCAGTAACCAGCTAATCACAATTGGCGTCTCCATCCGGATGTGGTACATCACATTTTCAAAATGTGGCAGTTTCCTCAGTTGAACCTGTTTGCCACTCACGAGAACATGCAGTGCCCGTTGTTCTGCAGTCTCCAGTATGCGATGCAGGGAGCATTGGGGGACACGTTTCAGTTAGATTGGGGCTCCCAGATACTTTACACGTTCCCCCCCATACTCTTGATTTCCCAAGTTCTGAGGAAGATTTGCCAAGGCCGGTCCCAAGTCTTATTAGTAGCCCTTGATTGGCAGAGAAGGGTGTGGTACACGGAAATTCTTTACATCTCTTTTTGCCCTCTGCTCTGTCTCCCTCTCAGGGCAGACATCTCACAATCGCAGGGCAGGTTCTACACTCTCACATCCAGAGTCTGCCCCTTCATGCCTGGAAATTGAACGGGGCAACCTGAGTTCTTTTTCTCTCCCTCCAGATGTAGTGAAAGTTATTTTATTGGCCAGAATACACTCCACCAAGACGGTCTATGCTGGCAGGTAGGCAAAATTCATTAAATGGCGTGGAGAGAAGTCAAAAGACCCTTTGAAAGCCCATTTATCAGATGTTTTAAGTTTTGCACTCTTCTGGCGCTGCAAGGTTGCGCAGTTGCAATTGTTGATGGCTACCTGTCGGCATTATCCGCTTTTCTTTGTTTGCCGGTTCCGCCTTCACTTTTTAAATCCCCTGCATTCATGAGATTTATTAAGGGTCTCACTAATATGTTTCCTCCCACTCCGTTTATTAGGCGTCAGTGGGATCTTAATCTTGGTCTTACATTTCTTATGGATTCAACTTTTGAGCCCTCGCGTAGTTTCCCATTAAGGCTTCTCACCTTCAAAACTATATTTTTTTGTAAGCAATTACGTCTGCTAGAAGGGTGACTGAGTTACAGGCTCTTAGCTCCAAAACTCCCTTTACTTAATTCCATGCATGTAAGATGGTTCTTAGTACCAGAGCTGCTTTCCTACCTAAGGAAGTTACTCCGTTTCAATTGGGGCCGTCCATTACCTTGCATACTTTTTACTCTCCCCCACATCCATCTAAGGAGGAGGGGAAAGTTAATCGGTTGGACCCCAAGAGGGCAGTGAGTTTCTACAGGGACAGAGTCCGAGAGTTTAGACTGGATGATCAGCTGTTCGTAGGATATGTGGGTTAGATGAAGGGCAAGGCTGTCCACAAGAGAACTTTATCCAGGTGGATAATCCTGTGCATCAAGATTTGCAACACCATTGCTAAGAAGGAGCCACCTTAAGATATTTGTTCTCATTCAACCAGAGCAAAATCATCTTCTGCTTTGGCTAGAGGTGTCCCTGTGATTGACATTTGCAAAGCGGCAACTTTGGCTTCCCTCCACACCTTATTGCTTGGATTCGGAAGTGAGGAGGGACAGCCATTTTGCTTGTTCTGCGTTACAGGATTTTTTGGTACAGGCACACAAGCTCCCACCTCCGAGTTTGGGACTGATTGGGGCCTCTATTCACAATGTGAGGAATCTACAGGCAGATGTATCCATCAGAACATAGTTATTTACCTTTGGTAACTCTTTTGCAGGTGGGTACAGTATCTGCCTGTGGATTCCTCACTGACCCACCTGCCTCCCCGTTGCATGTCTGCTTATGCCGAAAATAATTTTGTATATATCTTTCATATGACTGTTTCCTATGAGATTTTCTATTTAAATCCTGAGGATGCTTTTATTTGGAAATTCTATTGCATGTCGTTATTTTCTTATTATTTTTTGTACTGAATACTATGTTTACTTGTTGGAAATCTTGTTGGTTCACCCGTTTGCCTCCGAAGGCACAGAAAAAATGGGTGGAACTGACATCAGCACTTCAATGAGGTCTTATGCCTCCGATTATTTCATGCGGAGTTGTGTCTGTAGCCAATACATTGTGACATCCTCGTCGACGTGGTAGAGCTATGGAGAACGGTTTCCTTGGAATGCTGTGCATGGGGAAATTGAAAAGGTGAATTCACTGGCAGACTCTGTATCCATCAGAAAGAGCGTTATTGAAGGTAAGTAACTTGTTCTACTGGTCCATATGGGAAACCAGCCTGCTAACCAGACACAGTCTTTGATTAGTTAGCCTCGTCACAGCAGCGCTGACTTCATCCTATAGCACCCACAACATGTACCAAGAGGTGTGAGGGCTTTACGGTTAAGTGTGCTTAAAGCAGACAAAAGGCTCGCTGCCATATAACAGTCGACTTCAGCCTCCTGCTCCACCCCTCTTCGCTGATTGCAATTAGAACAAGCATTTGCAATGCAATAGGTCTCACATTTACGCGAGTTTGAGCTATTGACATTGCAAATGACAATGCCTTTTATTTTTTGTTTTTTGAATAAAAGGCATTGTCATTTACAATGCCAATAGCTTAAACTCGTGTAAATGCAAGACCTATTGCATTGCAAATGCTTGTTTTGTTTGTTTTCAGGCACAGAGAGATTAAGTGATTTGCCTAGAATCAAACTGTTGAGCCGAAGTCGAGACTCGAATTCGAGGATGTATCTCTTTAAATTGATGACACTTCATTTTGCTAAGTTCATGTTGCCCTGCAGACCTATAGAGATCGGTTGAATAGTGTTCCTTTAATAAAAATGCATGCCCAGATTTTAGCCATACGTAGAGGAATTCAGCCCCTGCATCTATCTATCTTGAGAATGCTTCAAGTTCTGGCATACCTGCTAACGGGTGCCTGAGGTGAAGGGGTTAGAGAGGAGATGCAGTTTAATGGTCCGGTATAACGATTGTGAAACTGGGGAGACAGCTTCGTGTCCCGGCGTCTGTTCACTATCGTATGATTCTCGGCAAATGACTTTAATCTCCCAGTGCCTAAAAGTAAAACATTAATCTGGCCTTGTTCTTGTGTAATGTAATTTGGTGTCCATGTAAAAGGGCTCCAAGGCACCTGGGTCGGGTTTACTCTATATAACAAACAAAAAAACGTGGTGAAAAAAATGTGCCGGGAAGTAGGCGGGTTGCAGGCTGCCCTGATCGGGTGTGACACTGGCACAGAGCCCAGCCCATAGAACAATTAAGCCAGGGGTCCGCTTTTGGGAAAAAGTGTGGCAGGGCTGAACTGAAAGTAAAGGCGCTGCGGCCTTGTGCTCCCTATCTGCACAGTGCCAACACAGGAGAAAGCTCATTCATGAGGCCTGGAGGCGGAAATGGCAGGGACAATTTAAAAAAGTTTATCGGAAGCTGTAATGCCTGATAAGATTTCAAAACTCTGCATGGCGAGGATTGGGCGGTTGTATATAACTTAGCTGTACCCGCCCTCTCAACCTTCGAGTCTCCAAGGAGAGTGAGATTGACTGGTTTTGGAGGGGGGTCACAATGAATCAATGAAGATAGGATATTTATTCATGGTGAGGGATATTTTCAGTGCAGTAGAGTCTATGGAACAGTGGCAGGCATTTTGATTTCCTGGAAGATGAGAAGAGGAACATTGAAGTTGACACCCTCCAGATGAGTGTGAGTTGATGCATGCTCTTTACCCAGAGAGATGTGCATGAGTGTCATTCATGGTCAGAGGCATAGGCTGGCAAATGGTGTGCACTTTCGCGGCTGCTTTGATGTTCTCAGTGGCCGCGCGGCTCACTGAGAACATCAAAGCGGCCACGAAAGTGATCAGGCAGGCTGCCAAATGGTGCGCGCGCACATGCACTGTAGTTGGCGGCCTGAAAGCACTGGTTTGCGCTTCCAAATCCCCCTTTTACAAAAGCTCTCGCGAGGGCAGCGCTAAAGCGCTGGCTCAGGCGAGACCTAAAAAGGCCTGTGTTTTAGGAAGTGTAACCTGCGCCTACTAAACACTTTCGTTGCATTTGTAAATTGAGAGCTTTTCACTCTATGCAGTCTCGGCAATGTTTCATCTTTCATCCTTCATTTGATTTAAGAGTCAATTTAGTTTCCCTGCCTTTTTTCTTCACTTAACTTCACCACATCTTCATACAGGTATACCCTCCAAAAAATACAGAAAACAACCGCACAATTTGTTGGCTAACTGTGTAATGGGTTTAATGTTACACATGGAATAGCAAGCATTTTTATTTTGCAATTACCATTGTCTGTGAACGCATCGTAGATACCTTCGTTGATACAGGCAGCATATGACCGATTATTTCCAATACAAACAAAGCTTGCTTCCGTGTATGGTTATGGGGACATATTTAAACAATGATCACTTTTCAATTTGTCTGCTTTGTGAACATGGCATGCACGTTTTTTAAATTACTCATCGTAGTTACCTTTGTTTAGCAGGCAGTGGGTGACTGCTTTTTGCTACTACATCCATAGGATGGTTCGGAGTATGGTGTATGAGGACGTTTAAACAATGATTGCTTTTAGATATGTCTACTTTGGGTGCATGCATGTTTTATTTAAATTAGGCATTGTAGTTTTTTTTTTTTTTTTTTGAAAACCTTTATTGAATCAAGGAAAAGGACTTGAAGTCCGACACAGCTATCAATCGCCTACAACCCTGTAAGTAGGGCCGGCAGCAAGTAATGACAAGTAGGAATCCTCACAATTGGAACAAGTTGACACAGCATGCCGCCTACAACCCGTCAGGGACGGCCGCGTAAGAAGTAATACGGTTAGCCATGTTAGGTCAGGATAGCATAAGAGGCAGCACCCCCCACTCGACGGCAGCACAGCAACATCCAACGGGAACTAGCAAGGCAACCCCGGACAGAGGGGGACCCCACCACTTACCACCCGCGGATCCCTATCCTCATCACCCCCGCGCGCAGAAAGGATCCTGCCCAATAACCTGGGTACAGTCATCCCACAGCACACACCACAGCAGACGTCCCTCCCGGCCCCCCCACAGCCCATCTCGCCCTCCTATGCAAGCGCGGAAGCAGATCCCAAAGCCCCACAGGAAGAAGAGTCACTAGCACCAACATGTGCCTGAGGGTACTGCAGCAGATACCCCGTCAGAGGTGCCCAAATGTCTCTAGGTCGCGAAGCAGCCGGCAGGAGCTCCGCGTAAAGAGTGAGTTCACCCTGCCAGCGCATCAGGTCCTCAAGCCAGCACTTGAACTTAGGGGCACGTCCTCTCCCCCATCTGCAGGCCACCCTGCGCTTGGCAAGGAGCAAGCAAAAGGAGCCAAATTTCCTATGAGGAGCAGGCAATGCCTCCGTACAGCCCAATATTCCCATAAGCGGGGAGGGCGGCAGAGGGACAGCAATCATCTTACCCACTGCCTCAAACACCGAGGCCCAAAACGCATGGATAGGGGGGCACTCCCACGCCAGATGCAGCATATCCGCCCCCTCAGCCCCACACCGATCGCACCTTGTATCCCCCCCGTAGACCGAACCGGTGCAACTTCGCAGGGGTATAGTAATACCGTTGTATGAATTTATAGTGAGTCACTCAAAGCCTGCTACTGGCCGACACCTGCTCCGTTTGTTTACAGCTAAATAGCCAGTCACGGTCGGTCAGTGGTTGCCCCAATTCCTCCTCCCATTTAACTCGAGCAGCACACTGCGTATAATCCGAGTCCGAATATATCGAGCGGTACAGGGTCGATACCAGACGGGAGGCTGTAGTAGCTCGCAGCACCGCGTGCAGCTGGGGCGACGTGGCTGGCTCCAGCGGATAGTCAGGCGTAACGGCCTGAATCCCAGCGCGAAGTCGGACATACAGGAAGGTCTCCATGGTAGTAGGAGGAGGGTCAACACACAGCTGTTGCAAAGTAGTGAACCTGCCGTCTTTATATAAGTCTCCCCAAACAGCCAGCCCTCTGTGGCGTTTCATCCGGGTGAAGACTCCCTCCTGAAGAAGCGGTATGCGAGGATGATATACCAGCGGGAGCAGCGGGGAATACAACAAGGGCACACCCGTCCGCTTCAGAATCCATTCCCAGGCCCGGCATGTACAGTCAACAGTATTGGGAATGCGGTCCTGCCGCACCATTGGTCGCCATATCGCCCCCCCCAATGGCACGGGATCCGCCAGCCAGTGCTCAGTGGCTACATGCGCTGTATAGCGCAGTCCCCTCGTCCAATAATGCGCATAATGGGCCTGGGCGCACTGATAATATAATTCAAAATTCGGCAGGTCCAAACCCCCCGCCGCATACGGTCGAGCCAGCACCTCCCAACGGATACGGGCCTGCTTCCCCCCCCAAACCAGCCGCAGAAGCTCCGTGCGCAATGCGGCAAAGAATACCCTGCCCGGGTGATAGGGGATGATAATGAAGTAATACAGCAGTTTGGGTAGAATTACCATTTTTATCAAGGACACTCTGTCCGCAAGGGACAGCGGCAGGGCAATCCAGCGGGTGATTGTGTCTTTTAACGCCTCAAGCGTCCTCCCATAATTGTCCCTCATAAGTTCCTCCCGATCGGCAGACACCTGTACCCCCAGATAACGCACGGTGGAGTCGCACCACTCCAGCGGGAACTCCGTTTGGAATCTCGACACTGCCGCGGTAAGGGGGAATATCTGGGATTTGGCCCAGTTGATATGGATACCCGAGATCCCTCCAAAGCGCACAAACTCCCGCAGGAGCGGATTTAAATTCGCCTCTGGATCCTTCACATAGAGGGTCATATCATCTGCGTATAGCGAAATGAGGATGGGTCGCAAGGGGCAAATGAGCGCTTTGTCACGGTGATGTTGTCTCACCCGCGCCGCCAGCGGCTCCACCGCCAACGCAAAAAGCAGGGGTGACAATGGGCAACCCTGCCGGGTGCCCCGGGAGAGCGCAATGGCAGCAGAGGTGTGCCCGTTCACCATCACCCTGGCCACCGGGTCAGTGTATAGTAGTTGGATCAATGCCGAGAAACCCACCGGGAATCCCATGTTTCTCAAGACCGCGTGAAGGTAGTCCCACTCAAGTGAGTCAAACGCCTTCGTTGCGTCCAAGAATACGGCAGCCAACGGCAGGTGCGGTGCCACCTGATGTATAATAGAAAAGAGGGTACGCAAGTTGTGGGAGGTCGCCCTCCCAGGAATGAACCCCGCCTGGTCCGGCAAAACAAGCTTCTCCATGAGGAGATTCAATCTGTTCGCTACCATTTTAGTTAAAATTTTGACGTCCACATTAATGAGCGACAAGGGTCTATAAGAATCGCACTTCTCAGGGGGCTTGCCTGGGTTTAATAAGGAAATGATTAGGGCCTCCCGCATTGTGGCGGGCAGTTCCTGGGCCTCCAGCGCCTCGGCGTAGACCTCCAGCGGTAGCGGTGCAAGGGATTCCCCATAGACTTTATAAAAGTCCGCCGGGAGACCATCAGATCCGGGCGCCTTTCCCGCCGGCAACTGGGTAATAGCCTCCCTAATCTCCTCTAGCGTGAATGGGGTAGCTAGGAACTCCCTCTGACGCTCACTTAAATACCCCAAGGTGATGCCTCCAAAAAAAGCGTTAAAGTCATTGGTATGGACCCCTTTGGACGAGTACAGCGATTCATAGAAGGTGGTAAAGGCGTGCAAGATCTCCAGGCCATCTCTGTGTCTGTCCCCCTGGGCATCCTCAATTTCTAGCACATAGAAATAATAGAGATAATTTGCGTAGAGAGGTGTGGCTCACTGGTTAGAGGCGGCAGACCTGTAAGCAGAGAATTGGCCAGGGACCAGGGTTCAATTCCCGACGCGGCAGGGTCGTGGACCAGGGTCAAAACGGATTCGATAATTCTCGCCTCAGTACCTACTCTAACCAGGAACACACTTGGCAACTCTGGGCATTAAGCTTGCCTCATCTCTACAACGGCCCCCACAGACGCTGGGGATGCCTGGTTTCACCTTGGAGATACCCAGAAAGAGACCATCTCACAGGGATAGCCAGGACGGGTTCCCCAGCGGTCTATAGCGCCGGGACACCTCCTCGTGAGGTAGCTGTTCGCGCTCTACAAATATCAGTATTATTATTATTATTATTATAATTTGTGTAGCGTGGTCTCCTGATGTCGTGAGCCAGTGCACGTCCCGGCCTGCCCCCCTCCCCGTATCTTCGCGCGGTCGCATATTTCCCGCGGAACCTCGCCTCCCTGTTCGCCGTGGAAGTATATTCAGTGATGGTATCACGGAGTTTGGCCCTCCCCTCCCCCGAAGCGCCCCGCCAGAGATCAGCCTCCAGACCCTTAAGTTGGTCCTCAAGCGTACGAAGGCGGCGCCTCAGGTCACGCAATACTCCGAAGCTCTTCGCGATGCAGCTGCCCCGGATGGTGACCTTCAGCGCCTCCCACAACGTCCCCACGCGCTCCACCGTACCCCTGTTACGTGCAATAAAGTCCACTATTTCGTCCTCCAACTCGGTCTTAAAGACCTCATCAAGGAGAGCCTCAGGGACCAACCTCCAGTGCCGAGGGGTGGCCACAAGACTCGGTATCTCCAGCGTGAGGCAGACAGGTGAGTGGTCCGAAAACGTGCGTTCGAGGTGGTCAACCGTACGAACCCAGTGACACAGCCCCCTGGAGCCCAGCCAGTAGTCCAGCCGCGACCAGGCAGTATGTACCGCCGAGTAGTACGTTCCTTCCCTATCAGTCGGGTGAGCATATCTCCAGAGGTCCGTAAGCCCCTCATGCGCGAGGAGCCCAGCCAATGCCGCCTGACTGCGGGTGTAATGATGCGGCATGGCTCCCGATCTATCCCTCTGGGGATCACTGACCGTATTAAAGTCTCCCGCCCATAACACATGCGTGGCGCCCACCTCCACCACCTGTCCCCAGAGCGAGTGTAGAAAGTCAGGGTCATCGACATTGGGGCCATAGCAACTTACTAGCACTACCGACTGCGTGCCCAATATGCCCCACAACATGCAGCTGCGGCCATCCCGGCCCACCTTATGACCAGCACAGATAAACGGAGTGCCCCGCCTAATAAGGATCAACGTCCCCCTGGCATACGAGGAATAGGATGAGAACACACGGTCCGAGGCCCATTTACTCCCAAACGTCGGGTGCACCCCGGGGGCAATATGTGTTTCCTGGAGGAGCGCTATGTGGATATGATGCCTATCAAGATATGCAAGAATCTGCCGTCGCTTACGGGGGTCCCCCAAGCCTCGTACGTGCCAGGTCAACAAGTTCAATCTAGGGAGAGCTGGACGTGTGTGCCCATTGTACCTGGAATGCCCAATGAATGACAGCCTAACGTCCATTTGCCGAGTGCCTGCCCCACTCCACATGTTGCTATGCCCGGTGCTTTGCGAACCCTACCATTTCTATGCATCTGAGCTGTGTCAACTATCCCCCTCCCCTCTCCCCCTCCCCCCAACGAACCAACCTCTACACACATACCCCCCCCCCGCCCACAACAGCACCCCAAACGTGCCGGGATCAATACTTCCCTCCCCTCCCTCTCCCACTAGCGACCGCAACAAGCGGGTCAATAGACTTACGAAACTGTCACTTCCCTGTAGGGGACCACCCATGGCGGGGGCGCTCGTGGACCCAGATTACCCCTGCCTGTCCCTCTCGGTCGTGCCAAACTGCCTCCGCCCCATAGGGCCGGAGCTTGGAGAGGGACCTATAAACGGGGGGGGGGGACCTGGCCGTATGTCAAATATAGAAAGAATTCGGCCATGTCCCCTGTTTCAACAAGTGCTCATATGCGCGAACTCACACCCCCTCCTCCCCGCCGGCAACAAATATGTGCGCAGTCTACTGTCCATCCCAACTGCACCAGTTTACCGGGGGGGGGTATACAATAAGTAGACATTCGAGTGTCCGCAGCTCTCCACATGTACCATCTCCTCACCTCAATCCTACTGGTCCAAGGAGTCCAACGGCCGAGCCCACATCAAATGCCAGGCCCCAGGAGAACTCACTCACCCCCCCCCCCCCCGCCGCAGGGGCCGGCGAGGGGGGTCGCGAGCCCCCGTCAGCCAACACATGGCTAGGGGACCGGCGGCGTATAGTCTTGAGGAAATCTTCAGCCTGCTGAGGTGTCGCACACAGCACCGTGCGTCCCTGGTGTCTGAGGCGCAGTTTCGCTGGGTACAGAAGAGCGTAGTCAATGCCGGCTGCCCGCAGCTTGTGTTTGACAGCCACAAATTTGCGCCGCGCCTCCTGCACCATCAGGGTGAAGTCCGGATATATCGAGAACGGCATGCCCTCAAACTGCAAGTTTGATTTCTCACGTGCCTGTCTCAAGGCCGCATCTCGGTCTCTATAGTTAAGCAGGCGCGCCACAATGGGCCGGGGCGGTCCCCCCGGCGGCGGCCGAGGACCAAGCGATCTGTGGGCTCGTTCCACGATTAAATGCGGCGAGAAACCATCAGCCCCAAAAGTCGCAAGCAGGAGTTTCTCAACATAGTCCTCCATCCGTCCAGTGTTGGCACTCTCCGGAATCCCAGTAATGCGTATGTTGTTCCGGCGGCTGCGGGCCTCTAAGTCCTCATTCTTCGCAGCTATGACCTTCAGGAGGCGATCCATCTGCGTCACCTGCTTGTCAATGGTGCTAGTACGATCTTCGTTATCGGAAACGCGCTGTTCGACTTCCTTCAATTGTTCGTCATGTTTATCAACTTTCAGGACCAGGAAGTCAAGTCTGGTATTCATCGAGTCCATTTTGCCCGATAACCCGTTCATGCTCTGCTGTAGCGCCTGCAGCATCCCCTTCACCTCATCATTCGGGTTCACCGCCGGGCCAGGCGGCGTCTCCCTCTCTTGCCCGGGGGGTTCCTCCACCACCGATCGTGTCCCCGCTTTTTTGGCCTCAAAATGCAGTCGCTGCTGTCGGCCGTCCGACTTCCCCATCTCCTCAGGCCGGTCGGGGAGCACGTGTGACCCACGAGCCTCAGGGGCACCCCGCAACGGCTATCTCGGGCCCCCGGGCGCAGCGTCCAGGGGGCGGCAGCCCAGCCCACTCCGCAAGCAACTCCTATCGCTGTCTCCTCCTGTTCCGTCCCTCCAGCAGTGCAGTCCGCTGTACACCCCTCCACCGGCTCCGCACCCAACAGTCGCGTCTCAGGGTCCAGCCGCTAGGCCCGCACCAGCCAGCCACACTGCAAAGGGTCAGGTATTGTGCGCCTCAGATCCGCAGGGGAATCGCACCACACCGCTCTGCCCATCCAGCATCTCCAGTGCCCCGCGAGGCGGGGGGGGGGGGGCGCAGCCAGGCTCCTCCGGGCACCCCCAGGCACCCCGCAGCAAGCGTATGGGGTCAGCAAGTAACAGGGGGCGGTAGCGGCCACTCACCAGGCAGACAGCATCTACTCCCCGCCTCAAAGCGACGCGAGCCACCTGGCCGGCCACCCCCCAGGTCAGCGGGATCACAGCAGGTCCGCAGATGGTCTCCCGACAGCCAGCTCCAGAGACCAGGATGCGCATCCGGAGCCTCCGCAGCGCCCAGCCGGCCCCCTCCGCCTTCACGCTCCGCGATGTCCGTCAGGGCAGCGTTACAACAAACAGGGCAGAAGAATGTAAAGGAAATCCGCCTCGCGGCGGGGCCGAGGTCCCGTCCGCACCCCGCCTAAGCCTCAGCAGGCAAGGATCAGCGGGGTTCCGCTGCCCGGCAACAGCCGCGTCTCGCTCGGTCTGCGGCCCTGCCCCTCGTGGCCGCAGCGGTCTAGCCCAGCAGCTGCATCCGATTCAGGGCTCCAGGACTCACGACAGGTCACCACCGCCTCAGCCTCACAAGGTCACAGCTCCGCCGTTTAACACCCTGCACGTCCGAAAGTCTCACCGGGGGTGGCCGCCGTCATGAACTGCCCAGGCAGCTCAAGAAACCTCACGGGGACAGTGCGGATCCGCAAATAAATGTCGGATAATCGGGCCAGTTCACCAGAGCCTCACAGCGGTGCGGCCATCTTGGTCTGGCGCCACCTAGCGCCCCCAGGCACTGTAGTTACCTTCGTTTATACAGCCATCTTGTGAAGGCTTTTCGCTACTACAAAGTTTGCTTCGGTGCATGAGGACGTATTCAAACAATGATTGCTTTTCAATTTGTCTGCTTTGACTACATGCTAGATTTTGATTTACTACAGAAACTTCACTCTATTTTCGCAAATAAGCATAATTCTCAGCCCTTTCAGCTACCTTATAAAATTTCCAAAGCGCATGCAAAGCAGCTGCATTTCCTTTATCATTATTCTCCGATGGATGCCGTAGCTTTGGCATAGCACAGTGTGAGGTCAATCCTATTAGTACAGTCAAATTTGATTTCAAACACAAATCTCCGATCTTGCTAACCTTATCCATGCAACCGTTAGTTGCATCAACTATATGCAGTTACAAATTCAAATGGGCATGAGCATCCTTTGACAAACAGTAACTGTTTCCAAGATCACAATTTAACTGAGTTCAGTGGGGTTTCTGGACCTTTTGGCCCCTGTGCCACCACCGCACCTTTTGCACCATTCAAATCATAGCCCCTGTGCCTGCAAGATAACTGCACTTGTGACTGCTTCTGTAGGAGTAAAATATAGCAATAATCGATGTTCAGTGGGTTTCCAAGACTTTTTGGCCCCTGTGCCACTGCACCTACTGCACCATTCAAATCATGGCCCTAGTGCCTGCAAGGTAACGGCACTTGTCACTTCTTGTTTAGATGTAAAATATAGTAATAATCAGTGCTCAGTCCGTTTCCTAGATCTTTTGGCCCCTGTGCCACCCCACTGCACCCAAATCTACTCCATTTCCTTCTACCCTACTGCAATCTACTCCAGTCTACCAAACTTCACTCCAATCTACCCCACTCTACCCCAATACACTGCAGTCTACCCCACTGCAATCTACTGCAGTCCACTCCAAGCTACCCCTGTCCACTCCAGTCTACCCACTTCTCTCTAATATACCCCACCAACTCCAATTAAAACCAATACACTCAAATCTACACCCAAAAATCCTACTTCAATCCAATTTCCACTCCAGTCTATCCCACTCCACTGTACCCCACCCCACCCCATTCTCATTTATCCCACTCCAATATGCCCCACTCCACTTCCATTCACTCCACTCCAATCTACCCCAATCTACACCTCTCTAGTTCAGTCTACCCCAACTCACTCCAATATACCCTGGGCAACTGGAATTATGAGGCAGGAAAGGGCCAAATTATGTGCAGGGTTGAGTAAATTATGGGGCAAGAAAAGGCAAATTATGCAGGACATTTTGTAATAGCATTACTTCTTTATTTCATCATTTTTAAACTTGGTAACACTCTCTGGGCATGGGTTGCACCACATTCGTATCAGTTTAGCATCCACATTGAGCAATAAGCAACAGAAAGGTGTGCAGTCCAGCTGGACAAAGCACCTTCCACTGCGAGGCAACACATGTCATTGCAGTTATAGTAACTTTTGAACAGTTTGAGTTTTTTTTGTTAAAATCTGTAGATTATTCAGCAGATGATGGATCGTGTGGGAAATCTAGAACTATGTGAAAATTGCCGCGACCCCACAATTGCATAATTCCAGTGGCCCTTTATATACCCCACTCTACTCCACTCCAGCCTACCACACTACAATCTACCCCACCCCACCCCACTCCAGTTTTCTACACTGCTCTCTACCAAACCCCACTCCACCCCAGACAATTCCAATCTACCAAACCCCACCCCAATCAAGCCCACTCAACCCCTATCTACACCACTTCTGCATATCCTACTCAACTCTAATATCCAGGAATCTACTTCATAAGAGTCCACTCTACTCTAATCTACCTCAGTGGTGTAACAAAACTTGAGGGCCCCCCCCTGCAAAGCACATGGAGGGCCCCCCCTCACCCCCGGCGGCCCAGCCCACCACCTACCATGGGTCAAAATTCAGGACAGGAGGTCAAAATTCAGGACATAACTTCGGGACAAAAGGTAAGTTTTACAGACACATCAGAGGAGGTCGTGCAATAGTATATAAGTAACCCCATCCATATCCAAACATATTCAACCATTTGCAAACCTATCCATCATGTATCCTTCCATCTATCATTTCACTCATCCATCCCTCCATCCACCCTTTCACCCTATCCATCTGTACACTCATCCATCCACTCTTCCACCCATCCATTCACTCATCCATCCAGCTATTTACCCTTTCACCCATCCAGCAACCCTTTCACTTACTCAATTCAATTCAAAAATAGCTTTATTCGACAGTTTTGTCATAAAAGCAGAACACATACATTACAACATATATATTAAGATAATAAATATTCTGAATCTAAAACATTTAAGAACAAATTAAACAATAAATACTGCCGAGTAAATTGATTCTGGAGAATAAAAATACATATACACTCAAATTATCCCAAACAATTCATACCATGGTTCAACCTATCTTCGGAACTGAGAGCATTAAAATCAGTTAACCTGAAGCAACACCCTAGATCTGATGAACCAGGCCCAACCTAGAAACTTGGCCATTGCAATTGCTATTGGCTGCGAAGAATCCGTTCTGAGGATTCTTAGGGCCTCATCATGCTTCCTGAAGCCTAGAAGCTTACAAATAGGTATGACCCACATAGCCTGAGGTTTTTTATACAGTGGGCAAAAAAACAACAAATGACTAACCGTTTCTTCTTTATCTGAGCATTTTGGGCAGACTTTCATAGTAACCCCAACCCAGTTGCCAGTGACTGGTAGGGTACCAATCCTCATTTGGAAATCTAACTTCCTGTCTAAAGGTTTCTCAATAGAGTCCCAATAATGTTCTAGTGCAGGTTTTATCTTCAGTTCAAGGAACCGGCCTGACAGGTGTTTTACTGCACCCTTCGCTCGTGTTGTTGCCATTATCATGTACCAATACTTCTCCTTCAATATCTTCTTTGATGAAAAAGGAGCATTTTGGGGATCATCCCAAAGTGTTCTCAGATCTAGGTTCATCAACAACAACCTTATCTCCACTAGCCATTTGATCCTATGGAAACAATCTGTGTCCATTACATCTTTTAACCCTCTTGCGTAATGTGAAAGTTCAACCGTACACCAGAATCTTCGCCAATATAAAAGAGGGCGAAGTTTAGCCAAATCCCTTACTGTTTTCCTTCCCAAGCCAAACAATAATGGGCACATGGGAGTACTTTTTGGGACGCTGGTGACCTTGCGCAAAAAAGAGTTTTCAGCCACAGTTATGGTAGATAGGTTCTGGAACCCCCATAGTTCCGCACCGTACAGAGTGGAGCTTAGGACTTTCAAACCATAAATCTCCATCAATGGGCTAATTGGTTTGGAGAAAGAGGTGTTAAAATTAACTGCGAGAATCCCAGCCTGTTGTTTATGCTTTAGGGTAGCTATATTAATCTGTTTAGACCAGCTCATGTCTGACTGAAGCGTAACCCCCAGATACGTGAAGGCGTCTACTTTATCAAGAGGTACATTATTCATAAATACCTTGCCCCGGAAGGATTTGTGCTCATTAAATGTCATAAATGTTGTCTTTTCTGTGTTAATTACAAGGCCCCGGGTTGAACAAAAGTCCTCAAACCTACTAAGGGCTTTATGTAAGCCACTAGGGGTCTTGGAAACTATCAGAGTATCGTCCACGAACATGAGGATCGGTATGTGTTCTTTCGCCAGCACAGGGGCATCGGTGAGGGTCTCCAAGAGGAAATCAGCCACCCCGTTCACGAAGAGCGAAAACAGGGTAGGCGCAAGCACGCTACCCTGGCGCACTCCCCTGTCAACGGGGAATGATTCAGTGACCTCACCCTTTGCCCCCCACCGGACCCGCGCATGATTATCCTCATGTAGGTGGACGACCAAAGACAGCAATTCAGCAGGCATCGCCATTTCACTTAAGACACCCCACAGCCTACGTCGTGGCACCAGATCGAAGGCTGCTTTCAGATCAACGAATACCGCATACAGGGCTCCTTTCCCCAATACAACTGTCTTCCAATAGATGTTAATAAAACGGAAGACCTGGTCGATGGTACTTGTAAGGGGGCGAAAACCCGCTTGTAGTGGGGTAAGGATTTGTTCATCATCCATGACTGCAGCTTTTGTAAAATCAGTCTACCCATGATCTTTTGGATGGAGTCTATAAGACTTATTGGTCTATAGTTGGCAGGAACGGATTTGTCCCCCTTTTTAAAAACCGGTATTATCTTGGCCCCTTTCCAAGAGGCCGGGATTGGAGCCCCACAAGCTAAATATCTTATATACAGGCGCCATGAGGTTTTGTAATTCAAAAACACATCTCCAGGAATATTAGCCATTCCGGGAGCACAACTAGGGATAATGGTATCCAGAGCCCTATCTACTTCCCCTAACGTGAACACCTCGCCAGAGAAAAAGGTTAGATCAATAGGACCCATAGACTGTTCATCCTCCAAAGAAGCGTACTAGGGTTTAAAATATTCCACCCATAAGTGGTGGGCAACATTGTTCTGCGGGGGGTCCGGGATCCCCCCCCTATCCCACTTAAACGTATCCCAGTATGCTTTAGGGTTTCGTGACTCGCAAGCTTCTTTAAGCTCAATCCATCTTGCCTGATCCCAAAGTTTTTTTGCAGCTTTAACTGCTCTTTTATAGGAGTCCCGTGCCAACCTTACTTTTGCTGGGTCTCCTTCGCCTATAGCTAGCCCCAAGTTTCTTCGCATCTGTCGACAGTTGTCAGTAAACCATCCATCAATTTTCTTCTTCTTACCCTGGCCGTACTTGGCAGGTTTGCAAAAGAACAGTTTTAATTGTTCGAACAGTGCTGTATGCATCTCGGTAATATGGGTCAAGGGAATCTGGCTTCTTTCACCAGAACCCCAAACTTCTAATACCCTGTCCACCTCATTATTCATCACTGTCAGTGTTGCCTGGGATCTTGAAACGTTTTTCCATCGCAAATGTCGTATGTCGTTAGTCAATACCAGGTCACTGGCTCCTACCACTGGGCTAACTGGCATAACTTCATCTAGCAACCCGGCCATTGTGATAATGAGTGGGTCATGGTTACTTTCCACTCGGGTAACTACGATCATATCCCTCACGCAATGCCCCAAGGGCAGGCTTACCAAAACATAGTCAATGCGGCTCGCCCTACGTCCATTGTTAAAGGTATTGGCCCCCTTCTTATCAGACAATGTGCGCCCATTTGTGGCCCTCCGCCGTTGCCCAATACACAACCCTTTCATTTATATTGCCGCCTCTGTCCATTTTTTAATTGGCTCAACCTCAAGTGTGGGTATTTTGCATCCTCATCCTCCGTTAAATCTTGATCCTTTAGCCCTAGGGGTTCAAACGTAGTGTTAAAATCCCCCACTACCATCGGACTAGATTCCCTTGGTATATCGTCCAACAGCCTGTCCAGGTCAGCTACAATGTAAGAACGCCGCCCACCAGCCAGGCCTCTAGCATAAACATTAAAAACATATAGGCTAGGTCTTTGTTCTGGAGTGATTTTTAGCCCAAGGATATCATTACTATTTGTGGGTGTTTGTGTAATTTTACACCTTCGTGCCTTCCGTACCCAAATAACCAAACCCCCCATTGGGCGGCCCTTCTCTTGTCTTACCGCAGGGACCTGGAAAGTAAGATACCCCAAACGAAACAGGGGCTCTATTGCCCAAGATTCTTGAAAAAAACATAAATCATGGGTTTCAATAAAGTCTGACCATTCAGAATGTGCTAGTTTGGAACCCAACCCTGCAATATTCCAGGATAGAAACTTTAAGACTATAGGTCCATGGATACAAGAATCCTTTAGCATGGGACGGCCAGAGTGAGTAGGGGGAAAACCCAAGGTCGTGGTCATCCCCATCAACAGTGCTGGCTCATTGACCCCACTTTCCCCATGGAATTTCCCACTATCGTCGGAAGGGATTTTATTTGCTATAATCCCATCTAAAGGGTGATTAGGTACGGTTGAATTTCCATAACCCACGTCGGGCATCTTCGTATCTTGATCTGAAGGGTTGATACCTTTGGGAATACATACCGAGTTATGGTGATTCGTCGTGCTTTGTCGTCAATCACACTCCTCTAGGCCAGATAAAACATCAAACCTATTTCCTGTCAGAACTCCTAGCTCCCCCCCAGGCCCCCCTACCGGAGCACTCCTACTTACCCTAGCTTTCCAAGGGCCTAAGGAGGGGGCAGGGTAAAAATATGTTAGGGGAAGAGGTTTTATCCTAGAATCCATGCCTTGATGATGCCAACCACAAATGTACTCCCCGGCACTAGTGTCCCCAAAATTAATGATAATACAATCACCCTCAATCGTTTTCTGTCTTGGCCCAACCCAATCCACCCTTCTTGCAAAAAGAATTTTAGCCAAGACACCAGGAGGTAATGTTCGGTTTGTGTTAAGCCAATGAATACACTTATTTTTTAAATCCGTGTAGTCCTCACGTTGTCCTGTTCTCAATGGGGGAACCCCCTTCAGAATACACACATAAGGAGTAGATGCAGGGGGAAGGTCTATACGTGGTAGTCTGCCTAAGGATAAATCATTTGGCACCCTACTACCCCTGTCTAAGACAGGGGGGATTAAGTTAGAACCACCCAACACTACACCCACCCTACATGGGTCCTGTGCTCCGGTTGTAGCATGCAAGGAAGACTGAGGGATGGGAGCACTCACAATCACGGTAGGGTTACTTTTAGATACAGCTATCTGTGGGGACTGTTCTGAAGGATTTAACCTTGAAATAATCTCAGTGGTCCCCAACATACGCTGCCCAATACTAGCACTATCCACAGACCTCACACTATTAGTAGTTTTAGCTTCTACACCTTCTACACCTTCAAATAGATCGTCTTTTTTCAATGGAGATCAATCTTTTGTAAATAGGGATACAGATTCTGTTGAATAACTGTTCGATTTTATCCCATGTTGTCTGTGACAATTCAGACGGGGTATCTATCCCAGGTAACATTGCTTGGTCTATCTCAGCCATCGTTGGAGACAAGATCTCAGCACTATTAGCTAGAGGCATCAATGTTCCTCCAGAAAGTTCGGTTCGGGCCATACTCCCACGCTTCCTCTTGGTTACTGGCGCTGGGTGCGCTGGTTTTACACCACGTTTATAACGAGTCCTAGCATTACACTCCACTGGATCAGGCGAAATGCTGCCAACTAAAGAGCCTATTTGACCCTCAGGTGGGGATGCAAGTGTAGATACGAGCTCCGACGCCCTATGGGGTTCACTAGGGGCTGGGTGTACTAGAGCAGTGTGAACACCCTGATCCATACCAATACACTCACCTGGCTGAACAACTGGGCCAGGGTTAATAATAGGGATGATTGGAATACTGGTAGAAGAAATGGGAGTCACCGCCCCAGCTAGAAGACCCATTGAGGACCTTCTATTGGCCGCAATGTCCAATGACAGTCTTTTTTCAGTGCAGTCAATTTCATAGGCCAGAATTGAGGAAGCACGTACAATAAATTGGTCCAATGTTCCCATAACTGAGCCTGTAGGGACTACCTTCCCACCCTTGCCCAACTTGCCCGACTTAGTTGCCATTTCTTCCCGCTGAGAGCACTTCTCTTTCCCTGTCAATTCAGAAAAACACACCGAGCTCCAGATGCGTAAATTTATAGATGTCTCCGGACGTAATAGCAACGATACAGGGGAGCAGAGCAAGCTGAACGATATCCAATAATAACAACAGAAGGGAAATCCCTAGTAGCAAGAATGACACAGGTGGTGAACAGTTAGGTTTTCCCCGGCAGCAACAACGAGTCAACAATACCTTAAAAGCACCAGTGGGAAGTCAGCGTTAGGGGGGTAGCCCAGCCCTGCCTATTCCTGGCGATGACGGGCGAGGGACGGGCCCGCCCTTGGCCCGGGCGAGCCCGCGCGCGTCCCGCGACGGGAGGTGCACCGAGCTTATGAGGGCTTCTGACGCCCTCAGCTGACGCGCTGATAGCGCTAGGGCCTCTGGGAGTTGTAGTCCTTTTTGGCTGCGATGTTAATACCGTTCCCCTCACGGCTTGCAGGTAAGGACCCAGGCAGATGGTAAAAGATGAACAGATGGTCAGGTAATCAGCCGTTTCCCTCGGGGCAAGTAGAGAAGTCAAGATTCGAGTCCACTTATCAGCTTTGGAAGTTAGACCGCTAGATGTCATCCATGCGTTTTGTAAAACTGAGCAGTAACACAAGGAGCTTGTTTCTTAGACCAGGTTGGTTTGACAAGGCCTATAGATCTGCCAACAAAATCCTTTGTATGACTCTGAAATTACAACCATGAATCAAACATCCCCCAACACTGCAGATGAGGAAGCGGAGCGCCCCAAAAATTCGTCCTTCAGCTATTCCGTGTATCCGCCCAAATGGCCCATAACGAGGAGGATAGGATGAACAAAGTTCCAACAATACCGGCCTCTCTTCCTTTTTCAGGGTTGCCGAGTACCTAGTACGGAGTGCTGCTGTGGGCCGTTGGAAGCCGTTCTAAGAGTCGCTCGCAGCACCCACTCACAGCGTTCCGCGTACCCGGGGCTCAGCGTCCCATGGAGCTTGCTGCCTTCGCTCCCCCCTCTGTGAGAATGGAAACGGAGGGGGGGGGGATCTGGAACGGGTAACAGGCTGAAAGAGCTGGTTTCCTTGCCTCACTGTCAATGCACACTGCCGGGAAATGCTACCACCGGCAATACTTACTCATACATCCACCCAATCCCTCATCCTTCCACCCATTCACCCTTTCAGTCATCCATCCATCCATCCTCCCTTTCTCTCTCCATCGACCCTTTCACTTAGCCATCCTGCCTTCCACCCACCCATCCATCTACTCATCCACTCATGAATCCATCCATTGACCCTATCACACATCCATCCTTTCTCTCATCCATCCATCCTTTCTCTCATCCATCTATCCTTTCACTCATCTATCTATCCTTTTGTCCATCTACCCTCCCTTTCACTCACTCACCCATCCTTACATCCACCCTTTCACTCATCCATTCACCCTTTCACTTATCAATTCATCAATCCATAATTTCACTCATCCACCCACCCACTCACTCATCATCCACCCTTTCACTCATCATCCACCCTTTCACTCATCATCCACCCTTTCACTCATCATCCACCCTTTCACTCATCATCCACCCTTTCACTCATCATCCACCCTTTCACTCATCATCCACCCTTTCACTCATCCAACCATCCACCCTTTCACTCATCCATCCACCCTTTCACTCAACCATCCACCCTTTCACTCATCCATCCACCCTTTCACTCATCCATCCACCCTTTCACTCATCCATCCACCCTTTCACTCATCCATCCACCCTTTTACCCATCCGTCTACCCTTTTACCCATCTGTCAACCCTTCCACCTATTTACCTTTTCTCTCATCCATTCTTCCACTCACTCATCCATCCATCCATCCATCCATCCTCTCGCATTATCCATCTATTCAACCGGTCATTCATCCATTCACCAATCCATCCAGCCATCCACCCATCCATTCACCTACTCACTTGCCCACCTTTTCATATTAATTATGAGCTGAGCCTTTGTCTGCAGAGTTGCAGACAGAAGAGGTCCATCAAGGACTTCGCCGTAGTTCCTAAAGCAAGGGGCGGGGTTCGGTGGGGGAGGGTTCACTATACCTCTGCACATAGGCAATCTGGAAAGTTGTTATGAGTCATGCATGATGCACAGTGCCAGGCCATGAGGTGACAGTGACATGGTGTTGTTTCTGGGGCTTTAAGTGGGATGAAAAATATGGGGGGTCTCTCCAAAGTGTGTGCGCGATGTAATTACGGACGTGGCTAAAAACACCTAAGCTAAAAATCTGTGCTTAGTATAGTGTACCGCCCACCTCCCCTGGGGCTCTGCACCCAGCACAGACACTGCCCACCTCCCCTGGGGCTCTGCACCCAGCACATACACTGCCCACCTCCCCTGAGGCTCTGCACCCAGCACAGACACTGCCCATCTCCCCTGGGGCTCTGCAGGCAACACAGGCACTGCCCACCTCCCCTGGGGCTCTGCACCCAGCACAGACACTGCCCACCTCCCCAGGATCTCTGCACCCAGCACAGACACTGCCCACCTCCCCTGGGTCTGTGCACCCAGCACAGACACTGTCCACTTCCCCTGGGGCTCTGCTCCCAGCACAGACACTGCCCATCTCCCCTGGGACTCTGCACCCAGCGCCGACACTGCCCACCTCCCCTGGGACTCTGCACCCAGCGCAGACACTGCCCACCTCCCCTGGGGCTCTGCAGGCAACACAGACACTGCCCACCTTCCCTGGGGCTCTGCAGGCAACACAGACACTGCCCACCTCCCCTGGGGCTCTGCACCCAGCACAGACCCTGCGCACCTCCCCTGAGGCTCTGCACCCAGCACAGACACTGCACACCTCCCCTGAGGCTCTGCACCCAGCAAAGACACTGCCCAGCCCCCCTGGGGCTCTGCACCCAGCACAGACACTGCCCACCTCCCCTGAGGCTCTGCACCCAGCACAGACACTGCCCACCCCCCCTGGGGCTCTGCACCCAGCACAGACAATGCCCACCTGCCTTGCTGCAATGGAGCCCACCCAGAGTCTGTCCACCTTTCCTTGGCTCTGCAGCGAACGCAGCCACTGCCCGGCTGCAATGGAGCCCACCTAGAGTCTGCCCACCTCGCCTTGGCTCTGCAGCGTGTGCAGCTGCTGTTGTTGTGCAGCATTTAATTCATGCAGACCGGGGCAAGCCTCTGTGCACGCACCATTTAATTAGAGATTAGCTTCTGAGGCCCGCCTCCCGGCGGGGACCCAGGCATGCATGCGTTGCGCACCATTTCATTTATTAAAGGTGCCGTGCGCACTGCGCACCGTGCACCATTCAATTCATGATAAAGTAAGTGAGGGGCCCCCCCCCGCACTGCGGGGTCCTGTGTTATGCCCCTGTCAGTGCCGGGTCCCAAGCCACCGTATGAGGGCCAGGGAAGCTTCTGCTTCATAAGAATGGGTTGTTTAGGTGGGATAAGGGTAAGTTCTAAGTCTTGTGAGTGATAACTAAACAAACACCTTGCTGCGAAGGGTCTAGCCTGAGTTAAGTGGCCCTGAAGGAAGCAGAAGGTGTTCCACAATACTAAGAATTGCTTCGCTGCTTTGTGTTTAAGGGTTTGTTTGAAAGGTGCTGGATGGGCGCTTTTCTGACAACATGGCGCTAGGTGCCAGTGACATGTGCCGGGGGAGTAAATCTAGTTCATTGACAGTCGGCACTTTTGCGTGAGACTACTGGTGGCATGACCCAATGGTCTTCCATTTGCAAGAGTTTAAGCTATTGGCATTGTAAATGACAATGACTTTTACTTATCTGTTTTGATCATTAATACATAAATAAAAGGCATTGTCATTTGCAATGCCAATAGCTGAAACTCTTGTAAATGCAAGACCCATTTCATCTCAAAGGAGCGGCCGCCATTGTCCGGGCTGCTTGGAAAGTGAAAGCACGCATGGCGCACTGAATGTTGCAGGAAATTATGTCGTGCCTGCAGTAAGAGAAACTCATTGAAGAAAATAGTGCTTGCAGACTAAATAAGACATACTGCGTAATAGAAGTAAAAGGGCCAGTCCTCGTGAGAGGTTACACATTAAGACAAGGCAGTACTAAGGAGGGACTAAAAAGCCTATTAACGAATCAGAAGCCAGCATTTACGAAGGACATTGACTAAAGCCAATGAAAAATATGGGCGGAGCTTCAACTCCATACTCTACAGCATGCCTCGCAGAGCAGCGCATGCGCTGCCCAGGCTCGACCCTAAAAATGCTACATTTCGAACTGTGTGTGGGAATGGTGGGGGTGGTATTGGTTTCAGACTCTGCCTTTCCACTTCACTATCGTAGCTCACCTTCTTTAATTTCTTTTAAGTAAAGGCAATTGCGAGGGACTGGACAGGGCTAAAAGACATTACGAGTTAGTGGCCCAGGAACGGAAACTAATGTATGATATGAATGTGAATTTCCGATTGTTGGCCCTCCTGCTCTGACAGTTTCAACCATCTATCAGCAGGTTAAACAGTGTACCCACATGTGGCTGCACTGGGGGTGGAACTGCACCTGGTCAAACTAGCACTTTTATTCATACACCCCTTAAATGTAAGTACAGGAACATTGGCCCACTTGGAATCTGCTGGGGTGGCACCTTCCAGGCAGATGAGAACGAGTACCTAATTCATTCCTCCAAAGACTGAATTTTTATATTGGCCTTTATAGGTGATGCAGCGCCGAATAGCACATTTCTAAGAGCTATGCTTGAGCTTTGTTGGGACCCAACTCTGGTACCATATGGACTAGAGGTTAGCTGTGTGTTTTTTACTCTCACGTTTAATAAAGAAGTAGAGTAACATCTGACTGGAAATCGATGTTTATTGTGATAATCTTGTGTTACACTCACGAGCACTACTCTTCCCAGCTAAATGTCCAAAGCAGAGCTTCCAGGGGCGCTTCGTTGCGGATTATGGTGTTTTGAAAATGCCTCTTCATCTTATCAATAACCCTCCCTCTCCCAACCCTTAGAGTCTCCACCACAGCTCCTGGTTTGCTTGAAGAATGACTAAAGATATGATAAAAGTTCCGGAACTGGTGCCCAGCCAAATACTGCACAGGCTGCTAGTGGTATTCTAGCCCACCCTTGCATCCGCTGTGGTGCACACAGACCTCACCACAACCACCCACCAGAAGCGAGGGCCTGACTCCAGACACAGTAGTGTAGCAAGGATGCTACAAGCCATGGAGGAAGCGAGGAAAATTGGCAATGTGCAGTCCTGCCAAGTATCCCGCATCAGGCGTGATGCTAACGCATTTCAGTGTGGTGCTCTGCATCACCGCAGTGAAATGCATTGTCACGCATTTCTGCAGATATGTCAGCTGTCACTGTGAAGCGCTATGGAAGGCACTGTGTGTGGTAGGTGGCAGCGCCCTCCCTTGTGCCCTGTGAGCAATGCTCCCACAGGCTTGGGGGCTCCCTGTGGAGCTAAGGTGCAGCTTGCAGTCTCACTGTGCTACAATGTATCTTTATGTGATTATTCTGCAGCGCCATGCAGCTCTGATTCAGACAACCTGACTTAGGGCTGGGCCCAGTCAGGTTGTTTGATACAATTGGTCGGTGCGCTGCAGGGGACGTCACGTCCTACTAGAGCGACGCAGGCAGCTTGAGGGGAAGGTTGGCTCCTTGGGGCCTCACTGGTATGCGGGTGGCTGGTGCTGTCTTGTCTCAGAGCTGCTGTCTGTTGCTGCTCATACATAGCTGCCAAGGTTTCAGATTGCTATTTGTGACATTTTCATAAAATCAGTGTAGTTATGAGTGACATTTCAACCACTATGAGTGACACTTTTTCGTGAGCAAAATCAAGCAGTAAAGACGAGGGAAACATATATAAATATCAGAAATGACACCCATTTGAGCAACAAGAAACTCTAAGAAAATCTTAAACCAGCTGCAAATCACCAGAAATCTAAGGGAACTAACCTAGTGCCCTGGCAAATGGATCGTAGCTTTGGGAATATGCAATGTATCATTGGTACAGTCAAATGCTTTCAACAGGTATATTTAACCCCTCATCAGTGTGACATTACTGTGGTAGCCTTAATTTAATAATACCTTGTGTCTGCTGCTATACAGTAGCCAAGTCTGTCTGTCCCCAGTCACAGCGCTGGTGGTGAGGAGATCGCTATGCAGATCGGGTCATAGTGGCACTGCTCGGCTAATATAAGAGGCGGGCCTGTCCTAAACACCACCTGCTCAGCAACTCCGAGTCCCGGACTCGGAGCATGTGTTGAAGGAGAGTTCTAGTGTTGTCAGGTGACAACAACAATTACTAGGGGCCCGGGCTGGGACACAGGCTGAGGGTGAGGGTGTGCTATACATAAGCTACAATGCACTTTCGTGAAGGCCCAGAGTGCCTTTCAAGTTCAACAGCATATTATGTCTATTTAGCAGTGTGTACAACTAAAGTTTATATTATATACATTAATTCTTTCAAACCTACATATTTTAAAGTTGTTACCACTTATTTATCGTGATTTGTACAACACTCTGTTTGGCTTGATGAGCAGAAGGGTTAGAAACAAAGCTTTTTTACAAAGACATGCTCGGAAAACAGCAACATCTTGTGCAGGAAAGCGGCGAAAAAATTATATTGCGAAAACACGCTATCATGCGGAGAAGTGAACAGCTGCTTTATAGTAGATGCAAAGCGCACCACAATTGACACCGACCTTTGCAAACAGGTCTCTACGTCACCAATTAAGCTGTCATGATTTACAAACCAGGAGAAAGACAGCTTTCCGTTTTTAGACAAAGCGCACTCAGTGACAATTTCCATTGCTCCACAGAGTGTCGATAAGCTCACTCTAACAGACTTCAAAATACAAAGTTTTCCAAAACGCTCGCCTCAAGCTATGGAACCCAACAACATGCATTTACATAATACCTTTCTGCTGCGCTGTCCCAACACAAATTACACAAACAGCTGACTGTCCCTGCTGTGAGTACTGTCTTCCTGGCAGCCGCTGAATGAACCTTACCGTGAGTGTGACGAACAACTCCAACGAGGTCCACTGCAGTCACCCTCGATCTGGTTCAGCAAAATTAAATTCACATCGGGCGGCAGCCATCAAATGCCCAAGAGCACGGGCGGCCATGCCCAATGTGACTGCGGTTGGGGTATACGTACAACAATTATCAGGGCTCAGGGGGTTCTGTGCCCCTGCACCTTGTCCAAGATCAGCGTGAAACACGTAGCAACGGCAACCCTGCCTGACGCTGCAGCCCTCTGATCCAGAGCCATGACAAATAACCGCAGTTTCACCTTTGAACTTTCTAGGTGCTTTCTACAGCCAATGAGATCTGGAGAACATCTGGCATGGAGGGCCCTGAATGGCTAAGTGAGATCCAGGAAACAAACACTTTTTACCGGGGAAGAGGGGGGGGAAACGGGAGTCCTCGTGGCCGTATTTGTACTAGGAGTGGACGGTATAGGCCTGGTTGTCGGCTGCCTTCAAATGGTTTGTCTATAAAATGTGTTACCTTGTGGGGTTGCATTTCGTTCCCGTGCTTTGTGTGCACCCCTATCCCACCTGTTGAGTTCCCTCCCACCTCTATCTCCTCTCAGCAGGCCAAGGCCGCGCGCCGCCCGCAATAACCGCTGGAAGGTGAGGGATAACAGTCGGTGAGTCTTTAAATTGTTAATGGGGTGCATGTTCTTGTCACACGGAGGGTTTGTTCCCTTTTATAAACTCGTAGCCAGTGGCGTAACGAAAGTACGCGTACAGGGAGGGGCCCCCACCCCACTCCAAATCTAATCCGAGCTCTTGGGCTTGAGGGTGTGCTGAGGGGGCCCCCTGCAGCTCGGGGACCGCCCGCACCGTGGGGGCTGAGGGCGCCTGTTACGTCCCTGATCTACTCCTCTCACACCTATTTACTACACTCTACTCTACTCCAATCTACCTCACTCCACTCTACCCACTCCATTCTACCCCACCCCACTCCACTCTAATCTACCCACACCACCCCATCTCACTAACCTTTAGTCATGCTGAACAGCAGCAACTCCCATATACAGCATGGCTAAAACACATTGCCAAAAATAAAAGCTCCCCTGTAGGCGAGACTTATTGGCTTTGCCAATGATTTTTGTTCTTGCTTCCAGGAAATCCTTTCCATTTCCTCCATAGAGCAAATGTAACTCTGTGACTAAAAACATCACTACAGTGCTCATTCTACCAGGAAAGAAACATTTCCTTGTGTTGCCACAGATAACTTTAAATAAAGGAGTGGGTAAAAAAGCAGAAGATCCAAGCAAATTCCAACTTTTAAAACAGTATGAGAAGCATTGTTTACTTGTACAGGACTCCTACTTTCAAAGGTGGATTGAGTCAGAGGCACCAATAATAAAGTCCTAGCTGCCCAAGTACAGAAACCCAGAAAAGTTAGTTAGGTTTTGTTTAAACATTACTTAACAATCATCTATCCTCAAGCTTTGCCTGCATAAAGTGTGAGGTATGCATAGGTTTTACATCATCAAATTAACAAAGTACATGCTTTTAGAAATTTCAATATGTTAAATTGGGGAGACATGATTTTCTGCATCACCTCTCTAAGTGGACTGCTTTTCTTCTGCTGTATATGCCTTTTGAGAGGGGCACCCTATCTCTGGTTGTATTTAATACTATGACTTGCAAGGTTTGTAGAGTAATCTGTATGATCGATGATTTCTGTGCATGACAACAGCCAGAGATGTAGACTGTGTGTACAAATATCACCCTGACTCCAGATCCAGCCCTAATCACTCCTTTACATCACTCAATCATATGTTAAACATACTGTAACAAATACATTGTGTATTCCTGCTGCTGTCTAGACCTTGACAACTTTTGATTTTGTTTGGTGCTCCTCCGAGCCACTGACTCCATCTAGCTTACATAGAAGGACTACATCTATGACCACGGCTTGGAAGCAATTTATTTTGGATCAATATACTGTTCCTATTTTAATTCTCTCATGATCAAAGTCACTATGAAAAAAATGGTGACATTGTTACCACTACTGACTACGCTGAATGTATTAGGAAGCTTGTTTGAATCCAATAGACGAAGATAAGGAATAAATGCATGCTACCTATGAATGTAATGCAAAAGATATATGTAGATTTGTGAGACTATGTGCGGTAGGACCCTTGTGGTTCTGGGTGGACTCGTCAAGGAATTACGTGTGATTATTAACGGTTATGACTTAATGATAGTGCAGCGTGTGATTGTATGCTGAGGAATAAAGGCTTACAATTCAGAGCTCCATTTCTAGCATATTCCGTTGGCATGCTCCCGGGATGGGGAAGGCGCTACAACTGGCGATGAGTAGGGGATCTGTGCCCCAAAGAAATAAAACTGCTCTCCCTGAGAGTTTTTAACACTACAGCAAACTGTTCATTCACACAACGTGTGCCCAAACAGATAAGAAGCAGTTTGAAGTTGGTGTGTGTGGAATACCAGCTCAGCTCCAGCCCATATACAGCCCTCAAAGAAGTTGAAGGCCCTGTGGGGAGCACAATCAAATATCCCACCAGAGTCCGTTGGTAAGGCTGAAAGAAGAAATAGTGCATTGCGTCACAACGCAGGACTAGTATCCATGCAAAGCAAGCACTAAAGCCAGTGATAACTAGGTACGAAAGTGTAAGCGTACTTACCAGCTAGAGCGAGGGGAGTGTCACACGACCTCAAATTGGGTGTGATGACCAGGCCCGGTTGCATGCATAGCTGCAAGTGGCATCCAGTGCACCGAAAGGCCTTTGGGGTAGTGAAAATGTTTTCAATGGCAGCAGCAGGTTGTGCAAAGTATTGTGTGCCACATTCCTGAAACCACCACCGCATCGCCATGGGGAAGAAGAAGAATATTGGTGCCAGGTGGACTGCATGGATCGAGAAGCTCGATGATTTCATAGACTCACTGGAAGAAGCAGACGATGGTCAAAATAATTAAGTACTTAAAGAACCTTGCTGGTGATGAAGTGAAAGAAGTGATAAAAAAAATATCACAAGCTGATGCAGTATCATACCGTCAAATCAAAGAAGCTTTTGAAGCCAAGTTCAATCCGATGCCAAATGTGGACTATGAAAGGTACATTTTCAATCGGGTGAGGACAGCAAACTGGTAAAACGATGGATGAGTTTGTTGAGAGACTTGATGTGCTTATCAAACACTGCAAGTTTATTGAACTTGATGAAGAAGTCATATGTCTGAGTTATCAATGGCTGTCTTTCAGACTTCTTCAGAAGATGCATGTTGAGAGAGAGACACTCAACTTAGAAAGAGTAGTAGTGTCTATAAGGGCCAAGGCAAGAGTATATCCACAAGTATATCCACAAGCCACTGATATGAAAGCTGAAATAGCGAAAAATTAATCCGCGCTGGTCATGAAAAGCGAGCACAAGCTAGATGCATGCAACTCGACGCCTCCAAAGAAGAAAAAGCTGTGTTTTCAATGTAGGTTTTCATTTCCACATGAAGGCAAATGTGCAGCCTTAAGACAAACGTGCAAAGGTTGCTGTTAAGAAAATCACTTAATAGTGTTTTGCAAAGTGGAAAAAAAACTAACAACATCACAGTGAAAAGAGAAAATGGACACCAGAAGGTTCTAGAAGCATTCTCACCCTCTCAAAGCCAAAAAGCGACATCAGTTACGACTAGTAGAAACCAGACAATGTCTATCGTCATCAAGTTCATCCTACAAAGGCTCGTCAACGTCATTATCGAGCGCCAGGGAAGAAGATGGATGTGGGATGATGGCATTAACCAAGGAATGACAGGTTCATGTAGGTTTGCCTGCACCACATGAAACCGAATTCATTCAGACATTGCCCCAAGATTACAATAAGGTCAACAGTTGCCCCAGAACCTTTGCCATAGATAGTGGCGCATAGATTAACATCATGCCGGTCGCAAATTTCAACAGCTTATCTCGTGTGCCATGCCTCAACCTGTCAATCACCAAACTATAAACGTGAACTACTTCTAAGCTGTTGCAGAGGCAAAGGTCATTCATAACGACAATGAGACAAAAAAAGTATCTGTGCACGCACCAATTCTCGTTCTTCCAGGAACTTCTTCTAGTGCATGCCTACTCCCTTTTTGCCACCGCTTCTGACATGGGACTGATATCTCCCAATTACAACCTCCATACTCAATCTGTAGTTGTGTGTCGTTATTTCTTGGCCTACGCAGGCTCAAGACAATGAAAATGCAACTTCACATCAATGAGGAAGTAAGGCCTGTTGCCCCAGGACACCGCAGAGTCACTTTACACTTGCAAGAAGCCGTTGAGACTGAACTAGAAATGCTGTTGAAGCATGACATCATTGAGCACTCCACCGGTCCTACGTCATGGGTCTCACCCATAGGGGTGGTGCCAAAAAAGGAAAGTCGAGGTGCAGCGCCCATCTGTGTTGATATGCGGCAGGCCAACAAAGCAATCAAGAGAGAAAGACATCCGGGTACACACATAGCAGACATGATCATGCAAATGAATGGTGTTAAAGTCTTCTCAAGCATTCACCTGAACAAGGGATACCATCAACCCGAGTTGGAAGAAAACTGCAGGTACCGCACTACTTTTTTGACTCATGTTGGTTTGTTCAGATACAAAATAATAAATTTTGGAGTGTCAGCTGCAGAAATATTTCAGGATGTTATTTGTCGAATAATTCAACCTGACACTCATGCTTTTAATTATAGTAATGACATACTGGTATTTGGGGCAACACAAAAGGAGCATGGCAAGGTCCTACTCAAATGTCAGTTCCTTGCTGATGCAGGTTTCACTCTTAATTCAGAAAGTGTGAGTTTCACAAGACCAAACTCAAATTCTTTGGGCACATATTCTCTGATGGGGGAATGACTCCTTACCCAGATAAAGTGCAAGCACTATCAGCTACCTGCCCCCCACAAGAGGTCACCAAGCTGTGATCCTTCTTTGGCATGGCTAGTTATTGCTCAAGGTACATTTGTGACTTTGCTACTCTGAGTGCCCCATTGAGGGACTTGTCAAAACAAGAAATTTCTTTCCAGTGTCTGCTGAATGTGATCAAAGCTTCAAAAGAATAAAATATGTGATTGACAATGCACCCATGATGGCCTATTTTGACCCCAAGTTACATAATGGTCATTCAAATGCTCAGGGACGCATTGTGACCTATGCCAGTCGAAGCCTGTCTGACCAGAATATGCCTAATCTTAGCCAGAGAAGGAGAGTCTGGCTGTAGTGTGGGCCTGCGAATATTTTCATGTGTTTCTATATGGAAAACGTTTCACTATCATTACAGACCACTTGCTTACTATTTTTGAAAACCCGAAAGCCAAGATGCCCTCTTGCATTGAGAGTTGGGTGTTATGACTGCAAGAGAATGACTGTGCATTTGTACACAAGTCGAGAAAAGATCAGAGCCCTGCTGATTCCTTCTCACAAATACCATTGCAGTGGCACAGTTCCATATCCAAAATGGCTGAGGAGTACATGAACTTCATTGTGAGATCTAGCACGCTAGCAGCCCTATCCATTGAGAGATCATTGCTTCTACTAATGCTGATAAGAACATGCTTATCCTCAAAGACATCATTTCAACACAGCTTTGAAGAAGCATGCTCAACCTTTTGCTATCGAAGTTGAATTTCAAAACTTAAAAAATGTACAGGATGAACTGTCCATTACTAAGGAAGGTGTTGTATTGAGAGGCCCAAGAATCATAACACCTGACAGCAGGACATTATGGCCTTGTAGCCACCAAAAATGCCCTAAGAGACCTAGTGTCTTTCCTGTCCCTTGATGAGCAAGTAGAGAGGGAACTAAAAGAGTGTCATCTTTGCAACTGCCTTTTGCCCAAAATGAAGCGGGACCCATTGACAATGTCTGAGCTTCCTGCACATGCCTAGAAAAGAATTGCAGTTGATTTCTTTGGGCCTTTGGGAAACAGACATCATCTCATGGTAGTCCTCAATAAGTATTCTTGTTTTCCTTCAGCAGAGGAATTAATGTCAGCTATCCATGACAAGGTCATTGAGCGGCTGGATGGCATCTTTGCAGCGTGGGGTATCCCCACCGTTCTCAAATCTGACAGTAGTTCACTATTCAATAGCAAAGAATTCACGGAATTTCTGGTCCGTCTAAATGTCAAGCATCAAAAGAGCACACCTCTGTGGCCCTAAACGTATGCCGTTGTGGAACGGTTCATGGATACTCTCAAATTTGTAATTCAACGAGCATCTATCGACGGAATCAAATTAAACCAGGACCTGTGTCAAACCCTTCATGCCGATTGCTCAACTTCTCACCCCACAACTGTTGAGAGTCCTGCCACTGTGCTATTTGGGAGAGCTATTGTAACTAAACTGCCCCAGTGGACAGTAGACCGATACTTGAATGTGGATAAGGTTTGTGTCACAAACACTTCTCGGAAGTGCCAGATGAAAACATATGCCGATCGTCGTCAACGAGCTCAGGAAACAGCCTTCGATGAAGGCAACTGGATTCTGGTCAAGCAGAAACGAAAGCGGAAAACAGACGTTTGCTGTTGATCCTTTGAAGAATGTGTTTTGCAAAGAATATATGGTGACGGCACATCATCCAGCAAAGCCCATCACACTGTACTCACCACACTTTAAGCACTTATCTCAACAGTTATCAGCTCCTGCAGTCATGAATGAGGCGATTTCGCCTGACAGTCCAGATAAAGCATCAGAACCTGTACCATAGGGGCCAAATCCGAGTGCATCTCAACCATCTCATTGCACTCGATTTGGCAGACTAGTGTGAGTGCCTCGATGCCTTATTGAAGAAATATGATGTGACTATTGTTTGTACTTTTTATTTAACAAGGGTGGAGATGTTGTGTCGTGAGACTACGTATGCTAGCACCCTTGCAGTTCTGAGCGGACTCAACAAGGAATTGCATAATTTGCTGGGAGGTGTTAAGGTGTGGTTATTAATGGTTATGACGTAATGAGAGTGCAGTGTGTGATTGTATGCTGAGGATTAAAGACGTACAGTCCAGAGCTCCGTGTGTGGTGTATTCCTTTTGCATGGTCTCGGGCTTGGGCGGATGCTACAATATACGTACTGTAAATGCAACTTCTCACAGATGATACCACAGTTCACTATTTGATTATAGTACTAACTGTCGCAAAAAGCGCATGTCCAAAACCCCAACTATAAAAGTCCTTCCCCAAATCACTACGAAAACTGAACAGCATAAGATCTGTCTGAAGTCTTTAGTGTTCCATATTTGCATGACTTTGTTCTTATTGCGTTTCACTATGCAAAGAGACCAATTAGAGACAGTAGAAGCACAGTAAATGCAAGCTGCTCTAGCTAGAATAATCATGCATTGCATGTTCCTTCGTTTCTTTTGCAAAACATTTTCACTGATTTCAAGAACCTTCTAGTGGAAACTCTGTATTGCATCTTTTTTAAGTAATGGGAGTAACAACAGATTGGAGTGTTAATTTTACTGGATAAGTAAGTTGTTCAGTCCCAGCAGGCCACTTTCCACGCCACATGTTCCCACAGCTGGGCCTTATGTATTATAATAAAACATAAAGGGAATAGGGAAAAGGGCTTTACTAAAGTATACTTTTCATTCTGCCTATATTTGACATATGTACTGCACTTTCTTTGAAATTATTTGCTCAGTGATGTTATTGAAACTATTTATTCTAATTTCCTTGTTTTTTTAAACTAGAGAATGTCATCAGAAGGAATAGAAGGCTGTAGAATGATACCACCATCACAACGGGCTCGAAGCAGTAGTGCAGAGATGAAAGTCCCACATACTCGAATGGATGATGAAGCTGCAATCCAGGTGGTCATTCATGACATTCCATGTTTTTTTCAACATTATCACTATTTTTTTTAATTGTCTGTGTCCGATGTTCTTTTTACTTAATTTTGCACTGTCTTGCATTTATATTTTAACCTTAAAGAGAAATAGAGGAGCCACAAACATCAGCTGCCAATGCCTTTTTTAACAGAACAAAACAAATCTTTAGCTAGCAAAAAAGGGAAGGAAACTCAAAGCAACACGATTTAGTGGGCTCAAAAACGCATCCTTTCACTAACAATCCTCCTCCAATTCCTAGGGGTGACTAGACCACCGGACTACACCATGAATATTGTTGCCAGTGGCAGTTAAAGGTGTCTTTGCTGTATGTCATCAAGAACTATTACCCAGGCTCTTATTAATTTTACCACCAATGGGTTTTCTTGTCCAGTGTGTGGGTAAGTAACATTGCAGTATGAACAGGAGGACACAGGACCAGTAGTGTGGTGGGTAACTCCACCAACACTGGTGGTGTCATCAAGTTCCTTCACCTCACTGATTTGCTTTTTATATCCAGTGGTAGGGTGTTGGAGAGATCAGATACCATCGGGTTCAAGTATCAGAGGTATCTTAAAGAGGCCGGGGTACTCAGTAAATGGGTGACAGAGAACATGTGCACCCTGTAATCCTCGGTGTGTCAAACTCAAACACTGGCCTTTTCATTCGTTTCGGTGCAGACAGTGGAAAATTATGGGGTCTCATATAGAATGTTACCATGTTCCAGGCAAGACAGCTGTTTCTTAGATGTTGTTCCTATGTGGTCATGTTAGTACGTCCAAGCAGGGAAAACGCTGTTTATGCCAGGGTTTGTGGTGTGTTAAGGAATTTCAACCCCACTCTTTCTTATTCTCAGGCTGGCTGTATAGCTCAGATAGTTTATTCCACTTTTCACTGATGAGAAGAAGAGCACCTGACTCAAACATTAATAAGTTACTTGTGTCTGTTGGGACCATTAGTACATGCTCCACCTCTGCCTATTCTACATTGCAGGTGCAAATGTAACACCTCTACATGACCACTAACATGAGTGTATGTGTGCTGGCCAGCAAAATATCAGGTGGTTCACTGTGGACTGTAATGAACAAGGACTGAGTGTCAGAAATCACGTTCCTCCTCAATTGCTACTGAAACTGTGCATTTCACAGTTTCAGTTTATTGTGAAAGACGTAATCGGAGGCATTTAGAAATAGCAGAACACGCACAAGGGTGACAGAATTTAAAATTGTCCATCTTGCTCGGCTGTTTCTTAAGGGACTATGGGCCAGATGTACGAAAGGAAATTGCATTTCTTAACGGACCGAATCGCAATTTCGGTCCGTTAAGAAATGCAATACTGCCTTTCAATATGTACAAAAGCCTAAACGTGGTCGTACAATACGATTTCTACCCAGTAGAAATCACATTTTGCGATTCCCTAACCAAATAGCGCAAATAGCGATTTCCTATTTTCGATTTTTTGACCACATGTACAAAGCATTTCCTAAATGCGAAATGGGCATTTAGGACATGGTGTTGCCATCGACTCCAAGTCGATGGTAACCATGTGCAATTTTAAAAAATGCACCCAAAAAAGTATTATATAAAGTGCCATGTAGGGTGCACATGCCCCTAGAACATTTGTGCGCTTTACATGTGCAACTCTTTTTTTTTTTTTTTTTTTTTTTTTTTGGGGGGGGGGGGGGTGAATCTTAGGGGGCCTAAGGCCCATAGGCTCCCTTGGTTTGGCATTTCCTTATTTGCGATTTCCTATTAGGAAATTGCTAATTTGTAAATGCAAAACCATTCGTATCTATGGGCCTTTAGAAACAAATGGTTTTGCATTTCCTAAATACCCCGTAGGAATCGCTATTAAGAAATTTCTATTTTTGTACATTCTATTTTGCATTTCCTAAATAGCGTTTTTTTTTTTTTTTAGGATTCGCTATTTATGAACTGCAAACTGCAAGTTTTGTGCATCTGGGCCAAAGTGTCGCTGCCTAGAGTCTTCTGTAGCCTCAGTGACTACTAATCTCTCCCCAGATAGTTGAGGGGAAGAGCTGTTCTGATAGGAGTTTTGTTAGTTCTCGTTCCTACCGAGCCAGGCCCTGATCCAGGAATGTGTTTGTGTGCTAATCAATTGCACACCTTGTTGGGAGGGGATAGGCGGGATTAAGGAGTACTCTGCGTGGGAGTAAGTAGAACCGGCAGTGCAAAAAGGAAAGAGGACTGCATTCAGTGAGCACATGTTATACAGAAGAATGTTGAAACAGCAGTTTTAGTTTTGACCATATAAAAGGTATAGGGCACTAACTGACCACTAAATGTTCCGGTTTGCAATACATTCTAGCTCTCGAACGTAGGTGTAGTGATGATTGCATTTGTAAGAAATAGCATCATTTATTGTTTTCCTATGACATGAATATTTAATATTTTAATCAATTGACATTTTACATTTTCACAAATGTAATTCGCAATTATTCAATGATTAAACAAAGCGTCACTTGTATTTTTATAAATTTTGGGCTAGGGAATTTTACCTCCTTTATTGGAGTTTTGTCTTTTCTTTTTATATAGATTGCAGTTCTTTATTATTTTTCTCAAGTTACATTATATGAAACACGCAGAGATGGTAATGCCATGAACCTAGTACTTAGTGTTAAAACAGAAGCAAAGAAGAGAAACTCCCATTGTAGGAAGAGAAGACGAATCAAAGTCGAAATCAAATTGAACAAAGAACCCTCACAAGTGCAGACAAAACCAACTGTAGAGGAAAACGATGGGTGTGGAAAGAGATGTCCATTTGAAAGTGTAACTCCTCGCAATCTCGCCTCCCCTCCATATTGTCCACCCCACTGCAAAGTCATGACCACACAACAGTGATATATGTATTCCAAAGTTGTGCATTGGCTAGCGCTAGTCGACTGAGATGATTGTCTTAACATCCGCACCTGTTCTAGAATCGGCTTATTTATTCAGTAATGGGGTTGTGTAGCGGATTTCCAGTGGCGTAAGATCTCCACTTTTGCTACCGCTAAAGCTGTAGAGAGCCATCTTTGGTATGATGGAGTAGAGATGGTAAGACAAAAGTGTCATGTAGTACAGCCTGTCTTTGATTTTGCTTGCTAAACATCAAGTCCTTTTCCTCCATATTATGGAAACTTTTCAAGCCCCAGAACCTTTTCTTTAATCACTTAAAACATAACTTCAAAAGGACAGTCTTGTAGTCAGTCAGTCTGAGTCCGTAAAACGTTACTCGCTTGCCAAGAACGAGAACCATAATAGTACATACTTAAAATAGCACAGTATTACATCAGTCACACATATCACATATTATCCAAAAAGAGATACAGCACTCTAAAAAAAAAAATACAATATACAAATCATAGACATTAGAAAAATCCGTTAAAACCATTAAAAACCATTAAGGCACCTTCAGGAGCTAAGTTTTTAGCATATATAAACACAGTACACGGCAGCTAAAGATTAACATCATAAGCCACTCATATAAACTAATCACAGATCTCCTGTTCTCTTGTGAATTTAGATAACTTTCCAGCTAAAACAGACTATGCAACACAAACATCCGCAAAGTTCATTTTTACGCAACCAGTGATGATTTCCTAACCATGTACTTCATTAAAAGTGGTTTAATTATGTGCTTTTTAGGTCTCGCCTGAGCCAGTGCATGCGATGCTCTGGCGAGACATTTAGTAAGCGGCTTTTCAAAGTGCTACCCACAGGCTCTTGCCAGCCACCAGCTTGCTGTTAAGTGCATAAGCGCGCGACGTGCACAGCTGCCATCTGGCTTTCTCGCGGAAATCCCCTCCCCTACCCCCTCCCTTCTCCCACTCCCTCCTCTTCAGCTTCATGCGCTTGGAGCGCTTCTTCAGCCTCTCACCGTCCGAGGCGCCATCTGGTTTTTACTTCGAGGCAAGCGCGTTTTAGTTTCGCGCGAGGCAATGTTTTAGTGTCTGTTTACTTTGTTCCCAGGCACGTAGACATGTTTTTTTTTTTAGTTGTTTAGATGCCGCGTGGTTCAGGAAATATAATGGCACATACTTACTAAAGAGCGCGCGACGCTGCATCTGCTTTGACTTTTGCACAGCTTTTTCCATATTGACGCCCCCTCCAAACGTGCATGTGCTCTCCTCGATCCAAATCCACCAGCAGGTCTGTTGCTTTCCCTACTCATCCATGTCCCCTCAAACGCCCTAATCCTTATGTTTGATTAGCTTGACTGTTCCGCGTGTCAAGGTATGGTTTTGCACAAGTAAAATTAATTTAATGGATGCCGCGTGGTTCAGGAAATATAATGGCACATACTTACTAAAGAGCGCCCCCGGTTTGCTAGTGCTAGTTAACTAAAATTTTAAACGCGGATCAGATAAATAATCGTGCAGCTGCTGTGTTAATAGCAAATTCCACGGGCCTTACTTACACTGGCCTTTAGAATAGCAACATTTTTGTATTTGGGTGGGGGAGTTGGAATCACAAGCGTGTACACCCAACGTTCAGACATTTAGTGGTAGTGGTTAGATATCTATCAATCTGCTCAGATGTGCTGCACTTTGCAGATAAACTCTGCTGAATCAGTCAATCTGGTTACTGGGCAGTTCTAAGAGGGTGGTGCTTGGATATCGCATGCTATCGTAGACCTGTACGGTGTGCTTTAGGTGAGTGATATTTAATATGCTGCTGTTTTACTTGGGGCGTGAAACCCCAAGGACTCCACCCTCCCCCCCCCCCCCCATTTCACCTCCCAGTCAGTCTGAACTTTTGAGTCTGGTCCAGCTCGACCAGATACCAGTGGTTGGTGGTGCTTTTCTTTTTTTTTTTCACTAGTCGACTCAAAAAATCATTCCTGGTTTCCCTCATCATAATTGTTTCTTTTTTTTTTGTTGGTGTTCAATTGTCATTTCGATTCTGTTTTCGACATTGGTACAGAAATGCTTTACTCATGCCTCCCTGGAGTTAAGCCTGACTGCTCTGTGACACACCTACCCAGGACGGTGCTAAGATTTAAAATAAACCACACTGCTTCATTTGAGACCCCTTATTTGTAGGCAAGGGACCTGTTATGGAGACAGTCAACTTTGTTTTTATACTAGGAAATGTTCCACTAGGCTTCCTTCCCATAGGTCCGTCTCTTAGGAATTATGTCCACACCATGGACCATTATTTACTCCTGGCATCATTGGAAGCTTGATCTGAATTGGGATGGCAAGCTGACATCTAAAGGAACTGCAGTGCCTGTGTTAAGCTTTTTTTTTTTCTGGTGGCCCTTGCTCCTGGGATCTTCCACTTCTACAATGTGACTAATGCATGCCTATCTGAGTCCTGGCAGTTTCTCAACCCCACTTAAAAAAGTTGCTCTATTATACTCTTTAGTCAAGACTAGCCATAAGTATGCAGTTCTTAGATTCATTGTGCAAGGAACTGTACACTAGTGTTGCTTAGTACCAACTGCTCGGTTTGTTATCCTGCTGGACTGAGGAGGCGATGGCTAACTTAGCTGGTTAATGCACCTAAAGTAAAGATGTAAGACGGTCAAGCGCTTCTTAAGCACGGTAACTGATCTGAAAAACGCAGCGTGTAGATAAAGCAGGTTAGTTATATAATTTGCATTTTAAAGTGAGTGATTGTGTGCCATTTAAGGCTACTTGTAGCGCAGTACAAGTGAGTTTGCTTTCCGGGGTACTCTTAGTCTAGGGGTCGTGACATTAGCGTTTTTGGTCAAATAATGGCCCTTTACGGAGCTCGCTCGGCAAGCTTGAATTGTCTCTTGGTGGCCTCTGACACGCTGCCTGTCTGTCTGCCTTCTCTCCTGAGCTTCTCCAGCGCTGCTCAGCTAGGACCTGCCCCTTCTTGGAAACGAACATTGGCATAGCCAATAGGTCTCGCTTTTGGGACCTTATACGTTTTTAGCCATGCAACATTTGATGTTATTGCACCAAGGATATTGTGCTGCATAATTAAATACTTATAAGGTCCCAAAAGCGAGACCTATTTGCTATGCCAATGCTTGTTTGGATAGTGAGAATACTCGCAGAAGAAATGAAAGTGCATTTACCGAGTACTCATCACATATGCCACTTTCTAAAAGTCGTGACAAATCATTCTGTCTGGGAAACAAGAGGCGGTGGATCAGATTACATCTAAATTGCGTTAACACGAACCTGTGCTGTGTGTTGGTAACCAATTTAATATGTTTGTAGACCATTTTTGATTCACTGAAGTGAAATACAACACTCTGCATGTGACACTCCTTGTGAAATCTGTCCTCAGACAGATGTAAAAATAAAGTTTTGAGCTCCCCTTTACTAATTCTATTGAGCTATTCTGGCTCCTTAAATAATCCTGGTCTGCTCAATCTAGCACACTGGGACTAGATGTAACTCAAATAAGGGATCTTTGTGACAGAAAGAAAAATTTCCTAGCTATCGTCACAGAAAGTTTCAATTATATTAAGGACTCTGAGGCGAGGATTATGCTATTCTTTCGCCACTTTATTGAATAGCAGCCATTCAAAGAACTTAGTAAACCACTATTACTATGAACCATAGGGAATAACAAGATTCAAACAATAGTGTCCCAGTACAGAATGTCCACATATTCCACCAATCACAGGGCTCCATGGCTATGATGGTCCTCTGTCAACTTCCATTCCCCTCTTTCACTGCTCGAGGTCAGCCCAGTGGAATTTCTCAGGAATCCTGTTTAGTGGAATCTCCTGTCAGAAATAAACAACACAATTAGGCGCCAGCAAAGGATAAGGTTTACCCTGTAGGGGGAAAGCAGAGCTGTACATCACAATCTACATAATGCAAATCAGCACATCAGAACCAAGGTACATCATAGTAGGAGTAATGCAAAAACGGCATATCAGAACCAAGGTGAAACTCTTTTACTTACCCAAGTACGAGGGTGGGAAGTTACAAGAATCGTACTCTGGGTGGGATAATCCTCGCCTCCGAATCCTTAATAGAATTGAAACTTTCCGTTACGATAGCTAGGAAATTTTTCATTCTATGTCAGGACCGGAGGCGAGGATTACTGACCACCAAGTGAGCCATATCAATCACAGCTTTGAAGTAAAACCGTTTGAAAGTAGAGTCTGAAGACCAGTCTGCTGCGTTCAGAATGTCTTCCAGACGAGCTCCTAGGGTAAAAGCTTAAGATGCCATGGCCCCCCTAGTAGAATGAGCCTCAAAGGCTCTGAGGTCAATACCAGCCTACTGCATTACCCATCTCACCCAACGGGCGATGGTGGGGGAGGAAACCTCCCTGGGGGGTTTGTGCAGTGCAATAAGCAACTGTTTCTCCCCAGGAGGACGAAACTCCTCTGACATTTCCTCGTAGGCCTTGAGGCACAAGACCACGCAAAGTTTGGGGGAATCCAGAAAGGCAGGATAGGAGATGGACATTGTGCCACACTTATTTCGGCGACGAACATTGAAGGTGACCCCTGAGGGGGAAAAGATCCTGGTAGTAACATCCAGGGCCCTAACATCCGAGACCCTCCTGCAAGAGATAAGGCAGAGAAACATGGCCAACTTGGCCGACAGCTCCTTTCGAGAGAGGAATCTGTTCCGCTGCCAAGACAAAAATAGATTCAACACCATATTGACATCCCAGAGCTGGGAATAACGAGGCTCCGGTGGAAGAAAGAGGCGAATGCCCCGTAGAAGCCGGCACACCAAAGGATGTTCACCCACCTGAGAACCATTCACAGGAATGTGCCCCGCCGAAATGGCAGAACAGAAGGTATTGACGGTCCTGTACACCAGGTTGCCTTCCGCCAAAGAAGCCAGAAAATTCAGGACAGCCGTCACATCTGTCGCCATGGTATTGAGACCCCGTCGCACACACAGACACCACCTTCTCCAGGTGGATCTGTAACGCTTGACTGTACTGTCTGCCCAGGCTTTGGACATGAAGTTCTCAGCCGCTCCCGAAAGGCCTGGGACCCCCCATCGTCCCCTGTAATCCTCCTGTCGTACTTTAGAATTTGGGACCGCGTAGGAGGCAGGGCCCTACCCCTGTCTATCCCAGTATTAGTGAACCGCGAATGGTTAATGCGGTATGTACAAGTGCTTTTTGTAACGTTTTAGCTATGAATGCACTGTGTATACGTTAGTATACATCACTACGTGGGTTCCATTTTGTATCGGTGGCCATCTTATGGTTGCCCTCACATAGGCTATATAGCATGAAGCGAATACGGGCCTTTTAGAGCACATGTGCCTTTCTTTGACTTTTCTGTGACCTGGGTAGCTTGGCTCCGCTGCCCCAGGTCAAACTGGACTCACGAGTTCCCCGTCCTCTGGCCACCTGTGATTAGCATCAGGGCTTGACACACCATAAAGTCCTTTCATCCTACACGAGCCTCCAGCTAATCTCTTTCGCACCTGACTGTTCCTGCTTTATGGCTTGTTTCCCAAACAGGAGATGCTCATGTTTATTGGGGCCTATCGATATCTGATGTGGGATCTGAACCTTGCTGTGTAAATAATTACGGGCTGGCTTAACTGGAATGTGGGATGGTCATCATGACTCTGCCTTTTCGTTTGAAATGTATACATGTAATGGCCATATCGTAAACTAAGGAATGTATGCCTGAGGCAGGATATTCTGTATTTAAGAAGAAGCCCGTTTCTATGATTTTCAGCAGTCTCCTGACAACATACACGCTGTTGTACTTCTAGGATACCTGTAATTGGTCTGTAGCCAATAAATTGATCTTTGACTTCACCCAGAAGACTCTGTGTTTCTGTAGGTCTGAAACAGGAAGAACCCGAAGTCATAGGGTGTGTTCCCCTGCACCGCTGGGCTTAAAATTCCCAGTACTTCAGTTGGCGCCCAACTCGGCGCGATTTCAGCGGTACCGGTCCAAGCCAGAGGTTCGTGAGGAGCTTCGTGTGGAAATTCTGGAGGAAGGCCGCCACTTCATCGACCCCTGCATGTCGACGTGGTCCGAAAGTCTTTTCTGCGAGGTTCTCCACGTCCCGACGGCTACGAAGGACTGCTGCCCTGATTAATGGCCCTGTTTTGGACCCTTGACGATTTTTTGGTAGAGCGAAACAATCGAGAGAGTCTTCTGGTGACGCCATCGATCATCAATATTCAGTTAAGTATAAGTGGAGCGTCTCCTAGTTTGAATTTGGTATCCTTCGGGATCATTTTGATTTGGTGCTTGCAAGTCCCAAAGGCAGAGGACTCGTGTATTCACGAGACTATCGTATTCGATAATCCTTTGACGTTTGAAACTAGACTAGTGAGCGAAGATGCCTGGTTCTAGTGTATTTTGTAGATTGTTTTGTTTGGGTTGTGGAAGGGATTTCCAGTTAGAGGATTCATGTCCGGTTCCTCCAATTGGAACTCCAACTTATGAGCTTTATGTAAAACATGGCGTGGGCCCCATTGCATATAATGAAGTATGGATCCGATACACCAGAAAGGACGGTGTTTTAAAATGGCCCCAAAATGGTAGTTTCGATACAGATATCTTAGATAATTTGGAAGTTAAATTGTTTAAAAAGAAAGCCCGGCCGGCGATGTTTGATTCTTTCCGCCTATGGCGAAAGGAAGCCAAACAGAAGGAAATTAAGCTAGCGAAAAGAAATAAGAGAGAGAGAGGTATGTCAGTGATGCAAGCAGCCGTGCAATTTAAAGATAATGAGGAGGAACAAATGAAGGAACAGTTACATAGACAGCGCAAACTAGGGATTGATAAATGTTACCCTGTTTTGTCACCCCTTGTGCAAGATGAGACAAAAGAGAATGAGAAAGATTCCCTAATGTCCCATTTGTTGAGTTCGCCACCCCCATATGCGCAAAATGCCACCGCACCTCCACAGCTTGTGAATGCGCAGCCTCCAGTAAATATGCCGCAAGCCTTCCCACAGGCGCCAGCTCCTCTTCAGCTGGCTCCTATCCCTGCAGTGCAGCCCTCTCAAGGGCCGCCAGTTTTGCTACCTGTTACCCCCGCGCTTTCTGCGACTTTGCCTAGCACGCCAGCGGCTTCCCCTGGCGCTCCTTCTTACACTACCCAGGTACCTGTATCTGAATCTGTTTTTCTTCCCTCTGTCTATCCCCCCGTTTTTGCCTCAACTTCTCCTTCAGCACGACAACGACTAGCTAATGTACTTACTAGTCTAATGTCGCCTCTCTTTGGGTCGTCTAGTGCGACTCCTGCCTTACAGCGTAAGCAATTGCGCAGTCAGCTGCCTGATTCTGACAAGAAAGAGGTGTTAGATCATCTGGCGCGTAGGTGGATTGGTTTCCCTTCATGCTATGATGTGGAATCAGTTGTTGACGTGTTTCATCAATGGGATGCCCCGAAACAGAGGTATGTGTTTGAGAAAATGTGTGAAATCCTCTGTGAGGAATTGGATGATCATGGTAGAGATCCAAGCCCGCAGGAGTTGTGTCAAGTGAGATTCGATTTTGGAAAAGGTACGATTGTGGGCCCCGATGTCAATAGAGCAGTTGCGATCTTATTATCCTTGAGGAATGATGATTGTCAACAGCCGTTGTTTACACAAGATTTCCCTGTGGGGAGAAAGGGAAAAGTGCGACAATACCCTATGAGAGAAGTCCCTCCGGTATGGAAGGAAGCTGTTGCGGCTGATGCCGCTCATGGTATTGCTGCTATGCCAGCACATTTTCAGCGTGTTTGGGTGCATGTCCCATGGAAGCGATCTGAGGTGTTAGCGCTCAAGCAGACATTGCCTGATCCCCGTAAAAACCCTGCAGGATATTATAAGGAGTTATCCCAAACTGCAGAATCGTGTGTCATGAATTTGGCTGATATAGATATGTTGTTTGGGAATGTTGTTCCACAGCCTTTATGGGGATCCATCCGTAATACGGATCATGCTGCAGCGCTAGGGGGTACATGGGCTAATATCATTGCTGCAGACGCTAGACAAGTTGGTGGTGCAAAACCTGAGCCTTTGGTAGCAGAGCTCCCTGATCGAATTATTACCTACATGAAAACTATAATGCCTGCGATGCGCGTAAATTGGGATAAACTATCCGCATGTAAGCAGAAGAAAGATGAGACAGTGTCTGATTTCTTTACTAGGTTTGAAGAAACGTTTATCGACCACAGTGGTCAAGACATGAGCACTGAAGGTGGCCAACGGTTATTTGTTGATAAATTTGTGCAGAATCTTCTTCCTGAGTTGTGTAAGAAATTAAAAGACTCAAAGTTCTTGGGCTGTTTCCTCTTCAGCGCAAATACTGGCTACTGCACAGTATTATGAGAATAGAGACAAAGATGAGAAGGATAGAACAGATAAGAAAACGAAGGAACTAAAGACAAAGGTCCTTTTGCAGCAGGCCTATCCGCCACGTGGAGGACAGAATAATTATAGGCAAACACAAGGTATCTATCAGCAGCCCCAACGGTTTCAGAATAGTCAGCAAATGAACGGGTATTATCAACCACGAATCCCTGTAGGTCCCAACCAATGTTCATATTGCAAAGAGGAAGGTCCTTTTAAATATAGTTGCCCTAAATTAATGCAGTAATGCGTATGGCGCAAGAGGTAGAGGTGGTCAGCAAGCTCCTAGAGGCAGAGGGCGTGGAAATATTCCCCAGAACGCGCGTCCTCTTCCGCCTCAAAATACCATAAATAGCTTTGATCAGCTAGCCAACGCGACTGGTAATACAGCTCAGTACTACAATAATGATTATTATGCAGAAGACGACAATGTAGAAGATGATGATTACTAGGACAGCCATAGACAGAGAGAGGGAGTTGTTTCAGTGCCAGTGGATCAGAGCGGACCTTATGTTAAAGTAACTACAGCAAATGTAACGGAGCCCTTTCTGCTGGACACTGGTGCTGCAAAGAGTTCAATCATGCATTCAAAACTCCCTGGCGCGCCTTTGTCTGGCGAAATAAATGTCTCAGTAGGTTTTTCTGGCGCCCCAGTTAGGAACCCGATTTCTAGTCCTATGTCACTTTCTGTTGGACCTTGTGAGCTAAAAGCACCCCTCATTCTAACGACAGGTTGTGGTGAAAATTTGCTAGGCTTAGATTTGCTAAAAAGATTGCATGCGACGCTATATTGTTCTCCCTCAGGAGTACAACTTACATTAGGTAAGAAAGTGATTTCCCCAATGTATTTGTCTAAAAATGCAATGCCATCTGATTTATCATCCCTTCCGGATGCCCTGTGGGCTACTGGTCCCAATGATGTGGGTCTTTTGGAAATACCGCCATATGTGGTCACTTTAAAAGCCAATGTCAGATTGCCACGTATTCCTCAGTACAAGATCTCCAATGAAGGTCAGAAAGCATTGTTGGCAATTGTCAGTGATTTGATTAAAAAGGGTGTAATTGAAGAGACAAGAGGCAACGTTTGCAATAGTCCTGTTTTACCTGTCTTAAAACGAACGGACCCTTCACAGCCACCTGTTTACAGATTTGTGATTGATCTTAGAGAGGTTAATAAGATTGTTGTGCCACAGTTTCCAGTTGTCCCTGATATAACTGCCTTGTTAACCATGATTCCAGCCTCCGCTGCATGGTTCTCAGTGATCGATCTGAAGAATGCCTTCTTTAGCATCCCAATTGCAGAGGAGAGCAGAGACATTTTTGGTTTCAGTTTAGGAGGCCGAAGCTTCCGCTTTAAACGCGCTCCACAGGGCTACTGTGAAAGCCCATCAATATACAGTCAGGCTTTAAAAGCGCAGCTTGATGCACTGGTTTTACTCAGTGGCGCTATCCTCATTCAGTACGTCGACGATTTACTAATCGCCGCGGATACTGAAAGGATTTGCAAAGAAGCTACATTGTCATTGTTGCGTCATTTGTCTGCCTTTCATCACAAAGTGTCTCTCTCAAAATTGCAATATTGTCGACAAGAAGTGACCTACTTAGGTCATCTCTTATCGAAGGAGGGAAGGAAACTGACCCCAGAAAGAATTCAAGCCATTGCACAGTTGAGTGTGCCAAGAACACAGAGAGAAGTGCGTGCTTTCTTGGGCATTACTTCATACTGTAGGCATTGGATTCCCAATTTTTTCGTTGTTGGCAAAACCTTTGTTAGCCTTAACATGCAAAGACACACCGAATCCTATTCCATGGTCTGAAGAGTGTCAGAAAAGTTTTTGGGAATTGCGTAATGCATTATGTTCAGCTCCTGTGTTGGGTACCCCTGACTACAGCAAGCCTTTTACATTGTATGTTCATGAGAAAGATGGTTGCGCATTAGCAGTGTTAACACAGCCTTTTGGCGACAGACCGCGTCCATGCGCATATTTTTTGTCAACCTTGGACCCGGTAGCGAGGGCATTGCCAAGTTGTCTGAGAGCCACAGCCGCTGCAGCCATGTCTATTCGACAGTCTGCTGGCCTAGTGATGGATCATACATTGATTGTTATGGTTCCACATGCTGTGGACACATTGTTAAACAGGACCAAGACACAACACTTAACTAGTGCGCGATTATCTGGTTATGAGCTGACACTGTTAGCAAATCATATACACATAAAGAGATGCAACACGTTGAATCCAGCTACACTATTACCAATTCCAGCAGATCTAGATGAGATTGAGCAACATGATTGTCTGTTCAGAACAGAAGAAGAGACGAAAGGGAGAGTAGATCTCAAAGATACTCCCCTGACTGAGTGTGATGGTACCTTATGGGTGGATGGTTCGTGTTTCAAGCTCCCGAATGGTGATACGACTGCTGCATATGCTATCACGACTTTGCACACGATTGTGGAAACTGCGCGTGTGCCACAAAATTCGGCTCAAGCAGCAGAATTGATTGCCCTTACGAGAGCATGCGTGTTGTCTGAAGGTATGAAAGTGAACATATATACGGATAGCCAGTACGCCTTTGGCGTGGCTCATAGTTTTGGGCGATTGTGGAAGGAACGTGGGTTCCTGACTTCGCATGGAGCTAAGATTCAGAATGGCAAGTTGGTGAATGATCTCCTTGAGTTGCTGACCCTACCGTTACAAGTTGCGATTATGAAATGCAGTGCGCACAAGAAAATCACTGATGATGTTGGTCGTGGTAATGCGTTTGCTGATGAAGTCGCGAAAGAAACAGCAAAAGATGTGAAGACTCGAATGTATGTTGCAGGCCCTGCCAGATGGGTTGGTGATGTTGGAATGTGCGAAAACACAATAGAGTGTAAAGTCCCTTCAAGCTGAAGCCATAGAGAAAGAGTTAAGCAAGTGGAGAGAAAGTATGGGTAAGTTGGATGAGTATGGTTGTTGGATTGATTTGTCAGAACATAGGCGATGGTTGTTACCTGATGCATATGTGCTTCCAGTGGTTACTATGGCACATGGAATGGCACATATCAGTACGAAAGGAATCTGTAAGTTGTTGGCTCCAGTATGGCAGAATGCTGGAATTCCTAAGTGTGCAGAGAATGTGGTCAAGAATTGTATGGTATGCTTGAAGTACAACCCTGGTAGGGTAACCCCAACTCCAGCTGGTCATTTTGCGCCTCCATCATATCCATTTGAAGTTTTGCAGCTAGATTTTATCCACATGGAAAGATGCAACAACCTGAAATATGTATTGGTGGCGGTTTGCGCTTTCTCAAAATGGATAGAGGCCTATCCTCTAAAAGATAACACTGCTCTATACACAGCCAAAGCCCTTGCGAAGGAATTTTTCCCTAGGTTTGGAATGCCAAGAATGGTGTGGAGTGATAATGGGAGTGAGTTTGTGGGCCAAGTGATGAAGAATGTGTGTGAGGGACTAGGTATAAGGCAGAAATTTCACGCTGCAAATCACCCCCAATCAGCTGGATTAGTGGAGCGCTACAATGGCGCTCTAAAACTCAAACTGGCCAAAATTCAAGCGAGCTCAGGTCTTAAATGGCCTGACGCTCTGCCTCTAGCACTCCTGTCCACCAGAATGACCGTGCATTCACGAGTGGGACTTAGTCCCTACGAGGTCGTTTTTGTCCGCCCGGCCAATGTATGGGGTATGCCAAGACCGACGAAATTCAGTGAAATCAAACATCCAGTACTGCTTGATTATTTGTATGATTTGACGGTTAAACTGCGTGTTTTACACCAACAGGTGCATGATACTCTCCCCCCGGCTTATGAAGCTCCTGGACACCCTATTGAACCTGGCACGTGGGTCCTTGTGAAAAACTTCCAGCGGAAAACCAACGATGAGCCCCGCTGGATTGGCCCTCATCTCGTGCTATTGTCTACAAGATCAGCTGTTCGAGTAAAGGGGAAAAGGAACTGGATCCACGGCGCTCACGTGAAGAGGATCCCTTTGCCTCTGCCATATGACCAGTGGGTCCAGGAGGGTATCGCTGACTCTGAAACAGACACTGTACCTCGTTTTGTGCCGTTCAGTGATGCACGCATAAAAGGCACAACTCCAGCACAGGAGAGTGACGATATTTTGCAAGAAGCTGTGCCACCGTCAATTCGATTGGACACCACAGAGCCTGAACTCTTGTTTCAAGATCAGACAGTACCTGGCCGTCTCCACTGCAATCTGAGACCAAGGCCTATGGACAAATAAATATTCTTTTCCTCACCTTTTTGTTTTTGATACCATAGCTCTCCCACCTGAAGGACTTTCTTGATTTTTGTTTTTCGAACCACCATCCGGGTTCAGCCGCAGGGTCGCGGTGCCAAGACTTTGGGGTACAGGCCGAAGACGTTAGGTCAACGGTTCTGGTTGGTCTAGGGCGTTCCCTGGACTGACAGGCGTACTCCTTAGCAGAAGAAACTCACCCGCCGCGAGCGGCACGATTAGAGGATGGAGTTTTTTAAGATGGAGAGACCCGCTGAGGAAATGAACTTTAAAGCAAGAATATGTAAAATAATGAAAAGCAAACGTTTTGTGTTTTTATGTCTGTTTGTATTATGTAGTATGGTAGTGTTTACTGTAGGATTTGTATTCTTCTCCTCTCAAGAGCCCATTGCACCCACTGTACAGCCTATACCTCCTCCTACTATCTCCTCACACTCTTTTCACCCTCTGCCTGAACATGAACAAGCTAGACGATCAGAGTTTGTGAATAACTCGTTTATTCAGCTCCTGCACCAGCACCAACTAGTCATGAATACAACAAATTGTTGGGTGTGCGGTTTAATGCCACATACCATTAATAAGGGTATTCCCTATCTAGTGCTGCCGTATAGTTACAATGGATCGTCATGGGCATTCCAGACCATGTTTCTCTATGCTCTAGATGCGTACTCCCCGCGACAGCCACTTTCCATCAGACCTAGCACCAATAATAAAGCTTTAATGAAAGGAGTTGCCGATATGAGCAGAGATATCGATGCATACTCATCCATTCCCAAAGAAGAGTTGAGAGCTTATGTAGGGTGGAACGCGACGGGGTATAGTATTAGTCTAGGTGAAAGACAGCGAAAAATTTCATCCCCAATCTGGGTCGTACCCCACATAGGTCAGTTCTGTTTGCAAGGTAATGGTCAGAATCCTAGAGCTCAACTGGGAAGAAGTGACTGTACTGAAACGTACACTTTTCCGTCAGTTTTCCCCTGCGTTTTTGGCTGCCAAGGGTACATATTTTATCTGCAATGACCGAGCATATACATGGTTGCCCCCTGACTTCTCGGGCACATGTTATATTGCAAATCTGCTACCGCCAACATTTACTGCCGCCTCCGACTATCACAAGACCAGAGTTGTGAGAGGCGTGATTAGTAAGGAGGATACTGCCGGTCAGGAAGCGGGAGATTTCTTTTTGGGTTTCCTGCTGTTTTGGGGACCTATGGTCAATAGTAGGAACCTGAGACAGCTGACTCGTGTGGTTGAATCCACTGTTAATGTAACGGCTGGTGCCCTTGGTAATTTGACAGCTGAGCTCCAAGCGGATCGCCTCATGACTTTACAGAACCGCATGGTTCTAGACGTCATACTTGCAGACCGTGGTGGGGTATGTAAGGTTATCCAATCCAGTTGTTGCATTTTCATACCAGACAACGCTCCAACAGTTTATCAAGCCATCTCCAAACTGCATAAAATATCTGAGTCCATACACGTGGATAAAGGAGATTGGTCACTGGTGGGGTGGTTCTGGGAACTGATATCTGCCTGGGGTTGGAAAGTTCTGATGGTCATTGGAATGATCTTAGCCATCCTTTTCCTGTTCTGTCTGTGCATACAGTGTGCTCCTGCGATATGTGGCCTCTGTGCTACATTATGTGTAAGGAAACCTGTATCGAGGGACGAGCTAAGTAATAGGATGATGCTACAGCAACATCTCCATGACTTTGTGAATATTGACCTAGATTCGGATTGAAATGAGTATAGTTATTGCCTATGTAAGGGCAAAAGGAGGGTCTGTCGTACTTTAGAATTTGGGACAGCGTAGGAGGCAGGGCCCTACCCCTGTCTATCCCAGTATTAGTGAACCGCGAATGGTTAATGCGGTATGTACAAGTGCTTTTTGTAACGTTTTAGCTATGAATGCACTGTGTATACGTTAGTATACATCACTACGTGGGTTCCATTTTGTATCGGTGGCCATCTTATGGTTGCCCTCACATAGGCTATATAGCATGAAGCGAATACGGGCCTTTTAGAGCACATGTGCCTTTCTTTGACTTTTCTGTGACCTGGGCAGCTTGGCTCCGCTGCCCCAGGTCAAACTGGTCTCACGAGTTCCCCGTCCTCTGGCCACCTGTGATTAGCATCAGTGCTTGACACAGCATAAAGTCTTTTCATCCTACACGAGCCTCCAGCTAATCTCTTTCGCACCTGACTGTTCCTGCTTTATGGCTTGTTTCCCAAACAGGAGATGCTCATGTTTATTGGGGCCTATCGATATCTGATGTGGGATCTGAACCTTGCTGTGTAAATAATTACGGGCTGGCTTAACTGGAATGTGGGATGGTCATCATGACTCTGCCTTTTCGTTTGAAATGTATACATGTAATGGCCATATCGTAAACTAAGGAATGTATGCCTGAGGCAGGATATTCTGTATTTAAGAAGAAGCCCGTTTCTATGATTTTCAGCAGTCTCCTGAGAACATACACGCTGTTGTACTTCTAGGATACCTGTAATTGGTCTGCAGCCAATAAATTGATCTTTGACTTCACCCAGAAGACTCTGTGTTTCTGTAGGTCTGAAACAGGAAGAACCCGAAGTCATAGGGTGTGTTCCCCTGCACCGCTGGGCTTAAAATTCCCAGTACTTCACTCCACGGCATTAAAGCTAAGGAGCCTTTTGCTATTAGAGGGTGAGAAACATTGTCTGGACTGACAAGGAGGGTGGGAATGCGGGGGAGTGGGATTGGAGAATCACAAGAAAGTTCCAGAAGAACCGGAAACCAAACTTGAGACCTCCAGACTGGCGAAATCAGGACCACGTCCGCTCTCTGGCTGATCCACTGAAAACGGACCCCAGATGCTCTGGAGGTCCGCAAAGACTCCCAGGTGCAGCTTCCAAAGGCTTGCATCGTGAAAATTGCGAGAGTGGAAGTCCGCCACCTGGTTGTCCTGACCCGGTAGGTACTCGGCTGTCACCAAAACGTGGTGATCCAGGAAGTGCTGCCAAAAATCTGCTGCCAGATTCGAAAGAGATCTGGACCGCGTACCCCCGAGATGGTTGATGTAACGGACAGCCGACACATTTTCCATCTTGAGAAGGACACAGGACCGGACCGAATCTTTGGTCGAACATTGGATCGCAAATGATCCCGCCAACAGTTCCAGACAGTTGATATGCAACTGTTGTTCTTGAGGAGACCACACACATCCTGTGGTAAAGTCGCCACACCTGGGGCCCCAACCGGACCTGCTGGCGTCTTACTCTATAACGATATCCGGCACGGAACTGAAAATTGCACGCCCATTCCAGGCCTCCATGTTGGTGAGCCACCATTGGAGTTACTCTCTGGCCTCCGCCGAGAGGGTTACCTTTTGAGAGTAGGTCAACCTTGCGCAAATGATGGGCCTTGAGACGTTGCCGGGCCCTGTAATGGAGCGGGCCTGGGAAGATGGCCTGGATCGAGGCTGAGAAGAGACCCACGATCCGGGCCAACTGCCTGAGGGAGAGCTGGGGCTGAACTAGTGCTCTCCGGAGCTTTTGTCATTTTCCGAGCCGGGAGACTGAGGGTACATTCCACTGAGTCGATGGAAAAACCTAGGAACACTACCCTCTAGGCTGGGGAAAGGGTTGATTTCGCCTCGTTGATCACGAAGCCCAAGCCCTGAAGAAGGTCCACCGCTCTGGCAAGCCAAGGCACGAGGACACTGAGCCATCAAGAGGAGGTCGTCCAGGTAAACTGTAAGTCTCATACCAGACGCTCTCAAACGTTTAACCACCGGGCACAGAACCTTGGTAAAACACGAAGAGGGGGAGGACAGGCCAAAGGGGAGCATTGTGAACACGTAAATCCTGTCCCGCCAAGGAAACTGAAGGAAACGCCAGTGGGGCGGAAACATGGGGATGGCCAGACATGCGTCCTTGAGATTGAGACGTACCTTCCAGTCGCCGGGCCTGAGAATGTCGCGAAGAAGATGAATACCCTCCATCTTGAAATGGCGGGAAACTAGCCATTCATTGAACTCACGCAGATTTATGACGGGTCTCTGGCCCCCATCCAGCTTGTTCACTAAGAAAAGGTTGCTGACAAACCCGTCGGGGTGACGAGAGGTCCCTACTATGGCACCTTTGGCGAGAAGGGAGTGGACCTCCTGGTCGACAAAGGCAGCTTCTGTCACCGAAAAGGAGAGAGGACGCGGCGGAACCGGTTGCACGGGATGCCCGTAAAACTCGATATGGAAACCTTGCACGGTTTGTTGAGCCCAGGCGTCCCCCGTGACAGAAGTCCAAGCTTAAAAATATGCGCCAGACAGCTCCCCACTTTTAGAAGGGAAGAAGTGAGAACACTCACTGGATGAGCTAGAGGCACCACCGCCTCTACCACCTCTGTTCTTCCCACAACATCCTCTCGTCGTTTAGAAGTTTCCGAAACGGGCTTCGTCCTGGTATTGCCCGCCGTTGGAGCCTTGTCCTCTATTTTGGTTTGGACGGCCGGACGACCGACACTGCCTCGCCCAGCCCTTCGGGAAACCTGAGGGCAAAACATCTTCTTTATGGAGGACTGAGCTTTATCTAAAGACGTAAAGGTGTTCACAAAACGTCCGAGCTCTCTGAGAAAAGGTTCCCCGAAGAGGCCGCCCCGGGCAATGGCGTCAGCCTCCGAGTTGGCGAAGTCCCCAAGCTTGGGATCAACCTTAATCAAAAGGGACGTTGCCACTCTGTAGAAATAGCACAGTTAGCGTTCCCAAGGAACACTATTGCGCGTTGGGCCCACGCGGAGAGGGTGTCGGAGAAATAAGAAACCTGGAGATCTTTGTGGCAGGCCCAAGGGCATCCAAAAGCTTTGTCTTGGGAAGCACGCCACGACCTGTCAATACCCTTTTTAGGGTCCTTGAAAAATTTCTGCAAAAAAGTCGCCATCCGAGGGTGAATGTCGGGGGTGGCGGTGACTTTTCCCTCCAGAGAGTGGCGAGGACACTCCGCCCTAAGACAGCTCCGTGCTGTAGCCTCTAACGGCCGGCAGATGTGGCTAGCCACACACTGGGCTACCTTCTCACATGGCGCCCAGTCCTAGGATGTAGAATGTCATCCGGATCTAGCATATCTGCGCAGATATCCAGGGAGGACGCCAGGGGCGGGAGGGACCAGCATCATCGTCGTCCCCTGAAACAGTATCCCCCGTGGGGGTGGATGTCACGGGTGAGGCCTTATCTGCCAAGAAGGCTTGCTTGAGGCGGGCAAAGGCATCCATGTCACCCCTAGCCTCCTTAGGGCGCTTGGCGGTGGGGGGGGGGGGTTGTGGGTCAGCGGTGGTTATGCTAGGATCAGGGGTGGCCGGGGCGGCTTGGCCAGCTATGGCCAGTTTCTCGCAGGCCTGTTCAATGCGGCAGGAGAGGCCGTCCTCTAACAGACCCATGGCCTGCTCCACTGCCTTGTAGATGGACTCATCCACCTTAACATAGAAATACTCATCCCACTGGTGTGCAGTTAGTGGGTCCTCCTCCCACTGGTCGTCATTGTAAGTATCGTCCTGGTAGGATTCCATGCCAGGCGCTGATGACCCAACAAGGTAAGTGGGGCAGATGTAAAGAGGGGCTACCTCTGGCTATGAGGGGCTGGGTCTCCGCCTACAGGTAAGTGTGATCAGTGCTCACGACAGAAGGGGCAAGCCCTGGGCCCAAACAGCCCTAATGAAATTTTTTAGACGGGAGGCCTTCCTCCTGGGCCCCTGCAGGTAATCCTGCCCTACAGACTCACCAGGAGCATTCAAACACAGCAAAAACTGGACCCACGGCGTCGGAGTTATCAAACGCCACTCTGTCTAATGACTGCTTTCTACAGACTCAAATGAGTGTTCACGGGCCGTTATGCGCGTTGAAACAATGCACAGACCCTACAGGATGTAAGAAGCAGGCAAAGCAGGCTCCGGCATGGCAGGTAGTTCCGAGATTGCGGCGCGGAATCTCAAGAACACTCGTCGTGCCGAGGACGCGATGCGCCCTCTAGCGGTCGGAGGAATGCCGCGAGCCGCACTACCTCACAGCTGTTAGGGAGAGCGCTCCCACGGCTGAGTACGAGTCCGCCGATGTGCGGTTGACTCGTGTTGAGGAAACCTAGCGATAATATATGCCGGAGAATATCAAAATGCGGTCCAAGCGTGAGAGCGAGGCAGCCGGTGGCTGGCACGCGCCGTCTGTCACAACCGCCTGAAGAAATTTAATCGGCGGTAGCAGCAGTAAGAGCGCGATCGCAAAGGTAGATAAACTGCCAGCAGTACAAGCGCTCACAATACAAGAGAGAATCGATCTCACAAAAATCAATCAACACAGAAACAAACAGTATATACTGCTAGAGAGCAAAAAAGACTTAACTGGATGCGAGCAGTGAAGAAAGAGGAGGAATGGAAGTTGACAGAGGACTATCATAGCCATGGAGCCCTGTGATTGGTGGACTTATGTGGACACTCTGTACTAAGACACTCTATTGTTTGAATCTCATTATTCCCTATGGTTCATGGAAATAGTGGTTTATTACGTTCTTTGAATGGCTGCTATTCAATAAAGTGGAGAAAGAATAGCATAATCCTCGCCTCCGGTCCTTACATAGAATCCAAAGCTAAGCAGTATTTAACAATATGTCTGTTAAAGACAGCCTCCTGTAGCCTCCAAATTCTATGTTACAAGAAGAAAGGGCGTAGACCTATAAGATCTTCCAAATAACTAATGCCCAACTCCCTGCAGCATATGTATGTCAAACAGCTAGAATGAACTGCCAGCAGGCTTCTCAGACAACCATTTTCTGTTTTCAGTGAATTAGTAGTCTGCATAACTCCAGCCCCATAAGTGACTGCCGCATAAATTTGTCCCATTTGCAGTAGAGGCTAAATCCATAATTTAGTGTAAAATCTGAACAATGCGGTTGTAGATTTCTCAAACTGGGATTTCCTAGCAGTTATCAGTTGCTTCCAAGTGCCAAATAGATTCCCCAAGTACGAAAACCTTCTGACTTTATTCAACATTATTAGCTATGGAGGGAGGATGTTTGCTCAAAATTGACCTAAAGTTCATAATAAACGTTTTACTGAAGTTGACTTTGAAGTCTAGAGCTTCCAGGAATCCAAAAATACATTCATATGAGGGCCAATCCCTGATTGCAGCATGACCGCTGTTACCGCTTATACCTCCAAAAGGGACGAACCCTGATCAAAGGTACTTCCGCAGGCCCATAGAGCCTCTTGGAAACTCCTCTTGGCTCCCCCATGCATCGATGGTAATTGCATTACCCAAACCCTCTCTCCCACAATCAAAGCTGTTTTATCTAGGCTCCTGCTAGCCATAAAGGTCAATAGCTCACCCCTAGTCCCCCGGTTTGACCCATTAGACCACAGTTCTGTAGTTGATGGTGTTGTCAAAGCTAATCATCATTGGCCCTCTTGGAATCCCACACCTCCTTTAACTAACTGCACCCTTTAGAGGCCCTATTACTGCTATTACTGTTTTCACTGCTACCATTAGCTTGAACACTACGGCCCTCTTCTGATCCCGCCTTTCCTTACTTGACACACCATCAGTGAGGATTACAGTTACACACATGAACCCTGTACACCACGACCTCTCATCTGAACCACGTGACCTACTCTCTCTCCGTCATGCCCTTCCTCGCTCAGTCCAGAATGGACCAGAGACTAGAGAAGTCAGGGACTAATAGCTACATAATTAAATATCCGAATAACCTCTCCAAGAACGCAACTAAATCTTTGAAACATAGACTACTCACAGCTCACCCAGAAACCCTTATCTCTGACCCTTATTTCTGCCCCCAAAAAGGTGCTATTACTAGCAACCTGATCTTCTGTACTAAAAGAAGAGCTCAATGGAGATTGGCGCTACATTCTTTACCCTCGGCTAAGAAATTTCCTCACGGTCTTAGACTCTCGGCCGTGGCGTCACCCACATTTAGAACAAACGCTACCATATCCATCTATAACAAATGGACTATAGTAATTCAGGCCACAGATTGCAGCCTGGGCATCTTTGATGACAGATTCTCCATCATTAAAAAATCGATGGTCCAAAGCGACACCCCTAATCGCTCTAGAAACGTCCTTCTCCTAACTCCGACTCAGGCCCACTCTGATCCCCCAGAGAGAATCACAACCACCCGATGATTGCCCCACATACCTCAATCATCACTCACACAACCGCATTGGCTCCGCCAAACCTAGTCACCCCAGATTCGCTCACCGTCCCCCGACCTGACCGACCACTTGTCTGTTATGCTGGAGCTAACTCCGATCCCCTCACCAACTCCTCCCCCACTCCCTCACTCACTAGCTCTAGCCTACATAGCTCCCTCTCCACACAACTGACTCGACGACGCTCCACCAGGAATTCAGTTCCCCCTAACATCCCTCCCAGCGCCCACTCACCTTGCTCCCCCATACATCAGCTTTGGAGTTCTTCCTATTCCTCAGATTATATCCTCTTCGCCTACGCTCTCCCTAGGGAACAACCATCCTCTTCCCCTCCACAAGACCCACAACCCACATTCGGATCCCGCTATTAAGCTCAAGGAAATAAATCAGGAACTTCTAAATCTCAAAATTATCATTCAAAATCCCATTAACTCCACTGATGAGCTGGCCCTTGATTCTCTTCCAACAAATCCTCGCAGGTGATCCAGCATAAGAGCCAACACCATCATAATCTTCCACCTCCCTCCAGTATGTTACTGAATGACCCCGGCAGAAACCACCAACTCAGACCTGGAATACCACTCCCTACCCGCCCCTTCTAGACCCTCCAGAGCCATAAATCAATTATCAGAACCAGATATTCTCTCCCTCCTCCAAGCCTACAATGCCCCTCTTATGCCCATCCCAGTCCCTCCTAGAACGTCACTAACCTCCCCTTTAAATGCCCCTGACTTGACATTTCCTGCACATGGTAACTCGGAGGGTATCCAAAGCATCACATCCAACCCTCCTAGAGCTCCCAGACTCCACGCCAATGCCTTAACATTAATAACCTCTTGCAGATCCCCACTACGCAACCCTCGATTGTTCACAACCAGTCAAACCTGAAATGCATGTTGCTCAACTGTAGATCAGCAGTGAAACATGCCACGGACCTAGCTGATCTCATCCCTGCTTATGATCTTGATATCCTTATCCTCACTGAAACTTGGCCCACCGACTCCTCAGGCCCGACCCTTAACATTCTAGTCCCTCCCAGCCACAACATTATCAGTAAACGGGTGGGGGCATAGCCTGTATCTACCACAATTCTCTCTCAGCAAACCAGTCCCCCTCAGCTAATCTCTCATCCTGTGAATATTTATGCATAGACATTCCTATCACACATAGACCCCTATGCACACTGCACATCTTTTATCATCCACTAGGAGACAACCTCCCTCTCATTGAACAAACTATGGAGACCATCTCCTCCAACCTTGGCCGACACTGCCCCCAGATCTTCCTTGGTGACTTCAATCTCCATTGGAATGATCCACACGATCAGGCGGTTAACACTCTCAAAAACATCCTAACTGACCTCTCCTTGACTCAATTCTGCGACAGCCCCACGCATAATTTAGGCTCGACCCTCGACCTAATCCTCTCCAATCCCAACTCCATTCATCCCGAATCTATTCTCCCCTGTGACTGGCCGGACCATCACTTTATCAACTTCCGTATCCTTGAAAGCTGGAACTCCAAAAGATCACAACCACTGAAAATAAAACAGTGGAAAAGATCGCTCCTTAATGCTAACATTAACAAGCTAATTTCTCGCTGCAATATCTCCCTACCGCCCCGCAAACATGGACGACGTCCACGACCTCACTGATCATTACAATAATGCCATGTTGTCTGCCCTGAATGCAACTGCCCCCCAACTAAAAAAAAAAATGTCCATCAAAGACTCCAAACCGTGGTTCAATGACAACCTAAATGCTGACATGCGCAGTTTGAGATTAGCAGAAAGCACCTGGAGATCCTCTCCATCCCCTGCTCTTTTAAAATCACTAAGACTAAAAAGAAGTAGGTACAACAAACTCATCAGAATCGCAAAAGGAAACTTCTTCAAATCCCAACTGGACAAAGCCAAAGATCGCCCGAAAAGGCTTTTTGAGCTCATTAAGTCCCAATCCAATAACACCTCAATTCTATCTTCGCACATTGCCTGCCCTCAGCCAAACTGTGATGCTGTTGCTGACTTCTTCCTAGGAAAGGCGAGCAAGATCGAATCTGATCTTAAGTTGGCTGTAATCGCACCCTCACCATCTCCTGACTCCTCCTTACCCACGACCCCTCCCACACCGCCCTGTCTATCTCCCAAAAACAATGCCTCTTGGAGTCAATTCACACCTCTCAATGATGCTGCTATCCTCAACATACTCTCGACCCTGAAACCTTCTAATCACTTCAATGACCCCCTGCCCCCAAACTTCTTCAAAGAAATGATAGGATCTTTAGAAATGTGTTCATGAACAACTTCGCAAACACATTGAGCAATTCTAACTTCTCTACCAATTCCAATCGGGCTTCCGCATGGGCCACAGCACTGAAATGGCCATCACACATACAGTGGATGATGCTCTCATGCTGCTTGACCAGAATGAAGCCTGCCTACTGATACTACTTCATCTCTCATCTGCATTTGACACTGTCAAACCTGAAAATCTACTTAACCTCTTGGAATTCAGGATGGGGCTCTCAGGCACAGTCCTTAAATGGTTTGCCTCTTTTCTCAACAACAGAACGCAAAGAGTCAAATCCATTCTAACTCTAACCAACTCCAGCCCCTACACTCTGGGTGTCCCCCAAGGATCCTCACTCTCCCCCACTCTTTAACCTCTTCCTTGAAACAATGACTGTAATCCTCAAAGCATCCAACATCACCAATATCACATGTATGCGGTGGACACCCAACTGTCCATGAAAATATCCTACCCCGAAGACATCAGTTCACTCAATGAAACCCTAATCAAAACCATAAATTGGCTAACCACCAACCACCTCAAACTAAACGCCCTCAAAACGGAATTCCTCCTCATCTTACCCACTAAGCAAACCCCCACTGTTGTGAAATATCTAATTAACCTCATGGCTCTCAACTGCACACCACACATCATTGATTCCACGAGATCACTGGGAATTGTGCTAGATAAGAACCTTAACATGCAAGATCACATCAGAGCATCTATCAAAGGAGCAAACTTCCAACTGAGCATCCTAAGAAATCTCAAACCCTACCTTCACCATGATGACTTCAAATCAGCGGTGCAAGCACTAGTCATCTCTACACTAGAATACAGCAGCGCTACCCTTTGCGGACTACCAAAAGTCAGATTAGCCCCCCTCAAAACTTCCCTGAATGATGTGACCAGACTCTTCACGGGTTCCAAGAAAACCAACCACATCTTTCCAGACCTGAAATCGCTCAACTGGCTTCCTTTTGAGGCAAGGATCCACTTACAAATTGCTTGTATGATCCATAGAGCCCTACATTTTAATACCACACTCTACCTGAAAAACAAGCTCGAACTCTCCGGCAACAACCGGCCCTCAAGGAGCACAAGCACATTGCTGCTTAAACCGAAGAAATTAAAAAAATGGAAAACCTACAATTGCACATTCTCTGGCATTGCCCCGAGAATCTGGAACTCCCTACCCGTGGAAACTAGACTGATTCCCTCAACATTTGCCTTCAAAAGGGAAGTTAAGGCTCTACTAATGAACAATGTGCTGATCTAGCAGTTTTTCTCCTCTTGCATACGATCTTGCTTTGCTGTTTTTGCTACTACCTGACATTTGCTAAGGCCTGTGTCGCCCGCCATTATGTCTTGTTGCTTCTGTTGTATATTGCTTTGCTTTTCTTTCCCCTAACAGCTATCTACCTATGTCTGCCACAACACTTATGTAAAGCGCTCTGATACCCACTTGGGTCATGTTCGCGCTATATAAACCTTTTAAAATAAATAAATACATAAAATAAATTGTAAGCCGTTAGGGTTACGTGCCATTAACACTGCATCATCGACATATAAGGGCGGGGGGGGGCAGATCTGGCGATCTTCTATCTGTGGTATTGTAGTCGTTTTTTGTTCTTTTAATTATTTTCAGTTTTTTGGATAAATAGAAAGAAAAAATGAATACCTTGAGATCTCACTATTAATTCCCCAAAATACATTGAAAACTATGGATCCTATTCACAAATTTTATTTTGTAGTACATAAAATTGTAGTAAATTATTATTATTAGGATATTGCGACATGGATTAGCAAATTCAGCGGCACAAATATGGACATTTAGCGACATTTTTTAGGCTCTTTATTTTACTCCTAATTATTCATTTTCAGCCTGAAATCAATGGAAACTCTTTTAGCAGAGTTTTCCACTCTGCAACAGGCATGTTTAAAGTCTCTACAGCTGTACGGAAGCACAGCTCCAGTCCTAACCTCGTGGGAGGGAGCTGTATTTCTCCTTGGGATGTTCTAGTGCCCATGTATGCACCCCTGATGGGGCACCGATGCCTCCCGGATCCATGAGGCAGGACACCTCTGGTCCTTTTAGCCAGTCACTGGCCACTATTACTAGTGCCGGGTGTCACAGTACTGATTCCTGTTGGGGTATCTCAAGTGGACCTTTAAATTCTTTCCAAGTTCTTGCTGGCGATGGTGTTATGAGTCAATGGTGTAAGCCTTTCTGACTCCCTGGGACTGGTTGGTACAGGTACAAGACTGCTAAAGGTTGTGAACATGTATTTGGTCCAGGCTCACAGCTCAGATTATTTATATTTTAAATTCTGGGCTGCTGGGCTTTTGGGATCTTGGAGGCTTCTTAGCTGTCTTGGGTTGCTGAGGAGTCCTCCATGCAGACTCTCCAAGTTTGCTGGTCTTGTGCAGGCCTTGTTGGGATGTTGATGGCTGTTCTCATGGTAGGCAAATTCTAGCTCCTTAAGCAGGCAGGCAGGTACGTTCTCCTTCCCTCTACAGCAACAAACCTTTGCGCAGAAATGTGGACTTGGTGCCAGTCTGGAAGCCCTCCTGCACCATGACTTACCCTTCAGAAGTATACTGAAACTATGAAACACGTGTCAAGGTTATCATGCACAAAGCTGCTCTTGAACATTAAAGCAGCAACTTTCTACAGCGAGTAAAAGACTGCATGTAGCAGTATGCACTGGGGAGAACTGGGACAGTCTTTCTGGAACCAGAGGGAAACTGCACCCATTATTAGTAGAAGGAAAGCAGCAGCCCCGAATACTGGCAACATGCTTGCACTAGTGGAGAAAGTCTGCCGAAAGTCAAAGATATATATATATAAAATACTGGCTTAGTGGTGCCAGCGCCTCTGTTCCTCCTGGTGACCAAACCGGGAAAGTAAAGTGAACCTGAGGCTGCCCTTTTCAAAGTTCAAACACTTCCCTGAATCCCAGGGAAGTCCATCCTTTTGTTGTGTCTGGGTTTTCCAGACTACTGAATTGAGGAGTCTCAGGATTGAACTGGTAAAGGAAAGTTTGTGTATTCGAGTAATACAGAGCCCAGCACAGGTCCCCACTGCTAAGTAATCAACAACAACACAGGAAGAATGTGTAGTGTAGTTCCTATTTCCTTTATAGGCTCTGCGCATTGGAATAATATACACTATAGTTCTGTGCAAAGGACTGAGGTCAGTATGCTCCTATCGAGTATATTAAACTTAATTACTTGTGTGCCAGCTAACTCAGAGGTCACTAGAAACTTCTCGAATGAACAAGAAGGGATTCGTTTCTGACAACCGCATAAACATGACAACTTTGTTTCCTTTCAGAATCGGAACGTGTCTCAGAGTTCTGGAAACAACAATAGATAACAGTTTCACTCAGTCAATCGTGCATGCTTAGTTTCTTCAGAGTTGCACAGAAAATAGGAAGATGGGCGGTTTCAATAAAAAAGGATTTATTGAATAGTCTTAGTTCTCGTGTAAGAGATATGAGCTGTCATGATCATTAGACAGTAAGCAAGATATAATATGCACAGCGTCAGCAGTAAGAAGTAAAACTGCAACAGCATTGTCTTTTAGCTATGACCTATATCTATATACATACACATAAATACACAGGCTAAAAGTGGATACTCATCTAGTGCTTCTAAATAATTCTACCCCAGTGTACCGAACTTGAATGTAGTGCAAGGTAGGAAGTATGTGCTGATTTAAGCTATAGTTGGTATGAGCTTAAGTTAGTATATTATATGAGATGCCAAGAATTTCCTTCGGTTCTAGTCAGCTCCATACCTTAGAATGAGAGAGGTGGGAATCTCTTTCCAGATCTCACCCCGCAAGGGGAGTTGGAACACTGGAAGCTGGAATCTCTGCGTGCAGGGAAGACAGCATCTGTTCAGTGCGTCAGGCGGGGACTCAAACTCCTTCAGGACTTGCCGTGGCAAGCCGTATAGCCGAGCTGTGCCGTGACGTAGTTTGCCAGGGCAAGTGAAGGTATATTTATACCTGGAAGGTGTCTAGGAATGCTAGCATTGACAAAAAGTCGGGCAGAGGAAGACGTCATAAATGAACCCCTAAGGAATAGCAGTTCATGCATAATAGATGAGTTCTTAGAGAAATCAATAATCCAAGCAGGGTAAAGCCCAACGACTTAAGGGTGTGGTTTCTCAGAACTCGTTGTGACGTGGGATATACGGATGTAGGTGACCATGCCTGCATTTGGATCTGCATGGCCAATGCCTAAATAAGGACAAGTCGAATTGTGCCTATATAAGGACATGATTCAATAGACCTATATACGGGTATCTAAAGCGACACACAACAAATGGAGGAGGTGTGGATTGTACTCAAGCTTAAAAAAATCTACAGTAACACAGCAGAGAGTTGGCAGATTAAACCCTAACCCACAAGGTAGATCAGTTTTCAGAGAGGGGATCCTGAGCAGGAGTATATGCAGAACGGGAGCCTCTGTGAAGAAAATGAGACTCCAGCACACGCAGAGGTTTCTAGTGGACTCCACCGTTCACTCAGCTGATGTAAAACACATGCCCACATCTTCCACACAAAAGGAAGGGAAAGGACCCCAGAACTTTGATATACCTTTAGCTTGGAAGAGCCAGTTGATATTCTTATTATGAGAGGAACAAATAAAAAGACTTGTACCCTGATTCAGGAGATGGGTATTTTTTGGGTGGCCCATTGTCCTTAAAGTACAGCTCCCCTGACTAAGAGGAAAGAAAAAGAGGGAGCACCTCCATCAAACTTGGATTATTGCAGAGTTCACTGGAGAAAATACATGACTCGCCCAGGAAAGTGAACAAATGGGGCGGCACCCTTTTTTTCAAGCTGAGCATAGAAGTTTCATTCCAATATCTGTTTATCTGTGTCTCGGGTTAGGTTTGTAGTAGATGCCACACATCCCAAAGAAACTGCAAAGTGTGCACATTGACGGCAGTGGGCTGGTATATCATGAAGGCAATTTAATATGTTGCTGATTTCCCCAAGTTGCCCTCACGTTTTCTTAAGGGGCCACCCTTGCTTCTAGGGTCAAAAACAGTCCGCATCTGTGGCAGTCTATGCTGTCTTCTGTGTCTGCTGAGCTACAAGGGGTCAAGAGATCTGTTATGTCGACAAAGCACTCCAGTTTTTGGCAGGCAGTCTAGTCTACTGCATTAGAAGCCCCCTACCTTTGGTTTGCTCTGATATGCAACCCACGTTATTTGGATACATCTACCTATGGTAGGATTTCTTGAATGCCTATGTGCACAGACTGCTCACACTTTAGGAGGTCTATCCTGTGAGGTCACCAGCTGCGCCCATCGGTCACATTCACCATACTTCCCCCTTTTTTTTGTTTTGGAACTATAATGGCCTCACAAACGCTGCCATGATTTTGTGTTTGGGTCTGTTCTCATACAAGCTACAATGTGTCTGTATTTGAATTAGTTTGTACTCCAAGAGATAGGGTTTACTCCAAACCCCTTTGATTTCAGTTGACCTTTCTAGGTGAGAAGGAACATTAGCCCAAAAGAGACTTATGTGATGTTCGACTCTGGATAAGCCTTAGGGGGACACCCGTCTTTCAGTGCCTGTAAAGTGGTCCTACCTGGAAAAAACGTCAGTATGGCATTGGTTCAAAAATGGCTGAAATAATAAGAAGTAGCTCTATAATGAAGGGCTGCCACACTTCTCTAATTTCCATGTGATAAGTGCCCTGGATGTGGTGGTGGTGGTAATACCGCAACCATGGAGTTACTGGCCCCTGAGGAATGAGAACTTACCTGGGGAATCGGTAATTCCGGGACCAGTTCTATCAGTAATTCATCATTCTCTTTTGTGATTTTACCAAGAGATTTTGGTTGCTTCATCAACTGGAGCCCCGGAGGTTGAAATTTGCTGGGTCATCATTAAATCTCTCACTTTTAATTGGAATGGGCTGATAACTGGATTCATTGGCACCCTCAGAATTACCTTAGTCAGACCCCCCTCAATGATATTGTCATGTTGTGCTTTGTATATGGTTCAATGTTGACAAAAACAAACCAATACACAAAAATAATAAATAAATTAATAAGGTAGCACTGTATGTTAAATTGCGTCAAAGTACCTAGTGGGTGCGGTAAAGTTTATTTTAGGCTTGAAATCCTAGCATTATAGCCCGGTTTCGGGGGAGTGTGTACTATTGATTTCAGATATACTGAGATTGCGCGCAAGTTAATCTTCCCACCTCCCTGTGAGCGGTTCTGCGGGCTCTGCAGTTTCTGAGGCGCCAGTGAATCATGTTGTGATTCTCTCCTCTGGTTTGCAGAAAAAAAAAATATTGCATTTTCCAAATTTTGCGGTCTGTTTTGTAAAAATCGCGGCCTTTTTACAAAACTGCCGAGTTCGCAATTGTTTTGCAAAACGTGAAATCCTGGAGGGTCTGTAAAGTACTCCTAATTTTTTACCACAAAATGCTATCCACAAACCTAGATGCAGAAACTGTAGGTATACGTTTTTCTATAAAATGTGGAAGGGACCGTCACAGTGGCTGGAAAATGAGGGATACTTACTAATAAAAGTAAGGGTGGGCGACAAATTCCGTTCCGCTTGCGGAACTTGCGAAATTTCGGCATTTTCGCGTTCCGCGTGGAACACAAAACTGTCGCAACGTCCGCGATCTGCGGCTGAACGGAAATATGCGGGGCAGGATTCATACTGGCACGATGCTCCTGTCACAAAAATTAAACCTCAACAGGAAGCACTTACAGATATAAATAAAGCAGGTGCCCGAGTTGAAGCTCAAATTCAGTAACTCATTAATCAGCACAAAACATTCGTGAGCACGGTTGAGGCTAGGCAGGTGTGCTGCCTCCCCATATCTACCGTCAACACTTTGCTGTAATCCTTGATGGAGCTCTGTGCATCCACGAGTTTCTGGAGCGCAATCCCCGTGTAGTTCCTGACACCAGAAGGTTCAGTCTCCTCATCTGCTGCTCTGATCGGTCTCTGGCCTTTTATAAACAAGAGGCATGTGAACTGCATGGAAGCACCGCCCGTTTGCCCCCGGCCCACACACCAGCGGTGTGCAACGTCTTCCCGCCCTTTCCCCTACTATGATGGACAGCTCACTCGAGGGACCCCGGCGCCCGTCGGCGCGGTGGCAACATTACAGACACACATGGTCGCTGTAGACAACTCTTCTGGCCCTTTATGCAGCTGTAGTGTTGGAAACCACTATACATTTACCCAACGAGGTAGCACTTACTGATTAGCCAGTTGAGTAGAGGTATTGCACAAAACGGTGGCATCTTCTTGGGTAAATATGCAGGGCAGTATTCATTCTGGCACGATGCTCCTGTCACAAAAATTAAACCTCAACAGGAAGCACTTACAGATATAAATAAAGCAGGTGCCCGAGTTGAAGCTCAAAGTCAGTAACGCATTAATCAGCACAAAATCTCCACGAGCATGCAAAATTTCGCTTGCTCGCAGCGATTTTTTGCCATTTTGCGAAAGGCAACTTTGCAAATTCCGCCCACCCCTAACTAAAAGAGAGGCGGTTAAGAAAATTTAAGGAGGGGTTAACGGAGGTAGGTACATTCTAAGACAAACACTCACCCACAGAAGACAATTGCTATTCTCAATCTACACTTCTAAAGTTACTACAGCAGTTAAAGTCCCAAACAGTAACAGTAGTAAATAGACTTCTGCCCAGCCCTGAAGTAAGTCCAGCAGCACTGCACAAGGCCACGCACAAGTTCTGCAACACACTCTGATAGAAAGTAATGGCAGGGACTTACTATAACACCCCATAGGAAATTATGTTAAATACTTAACTCTCTCCTCTCTCTTTTTTTATGTATGTATATCTATCTATCTATATTTCTCAAATTTGCCAGCGCTTCCTCACTAAGCAACAGGAATCCACGGCACCATGAAGAACAGATCCAGGCAAGTGCTGACTTTTTTCAATATTGATTTTAAATCACCATCAGTGCAGAGATATGGACGGTCTACGCGTTTCAACACTACGCCTTCGACTGGGATATATATATATATCCCAAGTATAGCTTCAAGCGTCCTTCCACCGAAGGTGATAAAGCAAAGGAACGGCACACCAGGAGAATGTACAAAGTTTTATTGTACACAAAAAGCAAGACGACGCGTTTCGGCGTTAAGCCTTTTTCGAGTGAAGTAGGATTGGCAAATTCCCCTAGAAATAGGCACCATTATTTTCAAAATAAAGAAAAACATAGAAGACATACTATGGTAACGTACGGAGCTTCGATCTTTCAATCCGTGACAAAATTGAGTATCAACAATAAATACCATTCATTATGCCGGTCTTTGACACTTGTATGCGCAAATATAATTATAAATGCTGACCCATTATTTAACCAAACAAGACAACATAATTAGATCCTGCTGAGTTATGCTTTTCAAACAATGCGCAATACGTCATAAGCAATCAGGTAATTGGTTCTGTGTGCAAACGCTTCCTTAATACGTCTTAATCTATACATTTTCCATTTATGAAGGCATAGATGCCGAGACTGGGCAACATTGACAATAATAGATGACCATGTGCAAAAAATCAAATAATCAAATGTTAGACATTGCTCCGCCATGATAATGATAAAATACCATACATGCGAATAGTTGCCCTAACAACATAAATTCAATCTGCAATTACGTCAGCAAAGGTTATGTATTGTGAGACATTCACAGCGCGACATGCAGTAATTGTAGGCATAAAAGCAGTGTATTGTGGGTAGCGTACCCTTGGAAATAATGATTATCATAGCAATAAAGGGTAATGTACCCTGTCGCTGCAGGCCATATACATGGCCATCTATTCAATGCTGTCACCTATACATGTTGCATGTTTATTTACTAGTCTTATTAAGTATCCTGGGGGATTGCCACTACAATATAAAAATAAATTAAACTAATGTGCCTAAAGTGTGATAAGTGATATCGGGACTGTAAAAGTGCTAATAGTGCTCGTAGAAGGAATTGGACAGGATATAACATTGGCATTGTTCGCCAATGAGAATTCCCATATGAAAAAAGAAATTTTCGAGAAACAGATATTATCTCATTAAGGGATTTATAATCATAAATGTTTCCACGCGTCGTCTTGCTTTTTGTGTACAATAAAACTTTGTACATTCTCCTGGTGTGCCGTTCCTTTGCTTTATCACCTTCGGTGGAAGGACGCTTGAAGCTATACTTGGGACATAATTCGGTTGCTGTAACCGTTGAATCGACACCAACATCGTAGGACTGGTGAGCCGCTAAACACAGCAGTCTGGGACATTTCAAATCACAAGCGGTTCCCACCGTTCCAGGCGCGGATTGAATCGGAGGACACATGATTTAGCGGTAAGCGAGCGAAAAGCGGGGTACGGGAGGTGGGAGTGGCTGGGTTCGTGAGTCGGAGGACTGGAACGCGGTTTCCGCATCCACCCCTGTTTTTCCCGTTGAAAGCTCTGCTGAATTCCGCATTCCTCGCACTGATCTTGCCCTTGGGAACAGATGTGATGCTCGCAGTTGCATAAATCATTGTGAGCGTCTGGAGAAAAAGTTTTGCATAAATGTCGGAGTGGGAGAACGAGAGAAAGGCTGTCGCTGTATCATTATTTGACGAAGACCTGGACGCACCCGATACAGCCAAGAGGTGTTGGGGAATCTACAACTGAGCCCTCACTGAAACAATAGCTATCTAAACGCGAGATCAACAAGTGGTGGGAGATAACATCTTTAACCAACTACGTAGAAGTTGGCCGTGTACCAAGAGGTCTAAGGATTTCCATCGTTCCGACCTACGAAAATCCAAACCCAGATTTACTTTCCCGAATGGGCTGAATATATGATAAAAACATGTGCAGGAATGCTGGAGATTCTTATTAAATATACACAGATTGATTTGGAGTCCACAAGGAAAGAATTATCAACATTTAGAGCCGATTTGGATAAAGTGAAAACAGATAAAATTGTGATTGAATTTTTAAAGTCCTTACCCACAAAACTCAAGGAATACGAAGACACCATCAAAGTAAAGAAACAACGTAAATTCTTAAGAGATAAACGGGACTACGCGGAAGGACGCATTCTCACATATGCTAAACGCTTTGATTGGGCACAAAGAAATCTGAGATCAAATTTAACTCAACAAAAAGAACGAGAAATTTCCACTTGATCTAGTTCCGAATTAAGCTCAGACTCAGAGGCACTTAATGTAGCCGCCCCTTTAGGCTTACGCCCTCTAACCTTCCTGCACGAATTTTCAAATTCTCAAACAAAAGAAAGATCAAATCCAACCGGACAAACAAACAGGAAGAGGTCGAGGAGCAAGAGGGAAGGGTCCAAAAAGAGGAAAAGGAAGAGGAACAAGAAAAGACACAGACGAATGAAGCGAAGGGGAGGAAGAACACAGTCTGTTATCCATGATTCTGAGATGAGTGACGATGAAATTTCCATCATTAATTTATCTTCTCGTCCACTATCACCGATCGAAGAATCAGTACTCCTTTTAGGGTTATCCTTTTGTCCAAGCAAAACTCTTGACTACACGGAAACAAAAATTGACTTATTTCTATTTGTTCGCAAACTCAAGCTAATGAAAATGTACAAAATGGCCATAGGATCACAAAACTCCAATATGTCTGGTAAAAGTACATCTCCGGGTGAATTCCAAGTGGCTGACATTGGCATTATGTGTGACCTCTGTGATTTAGCGATGGGAAACAGTCAACAACAAGAAGGAAATATAACACAAATGCTAGAATATTTCGATGTGGAATCAAACCAAACCTATCACAGCGGATTGAAGTTAAAATCGAAATATAATCCTAATGTCCCATTTGACAACATTGAAGCCTACAATTCAGCTGTAATACAGGGTCTCAAGCGATTGCGTTCCAAAAGAGTGAACAGCCAGTATGAAAATCTTTCAAAAGATCAATGGAAAGCTTTACAAGCATTGGAAAAAGACCCCACCATCATTATCAAGCCATCGGATAAGAGGGGCAACATTGTAATTATGGATCACAAACAGTACCGAGATGAGGCAGTACGCCAACTTTCTGACCATACCTGCTATGAAGAGATCAATTGGGACAGGTATTAAACATCTATCAAACGTTATCATGATCTATTGATTAACTGGCATCTGTGTGGTCTCTTGGATGAAGAAGAGTACAGGTTTCTTAAAACCGACAACCCACGTATCCCCTGTGTGTACCTCCTCCCAAAAATCCATAAGGACGCCACGAATCCACCAGGGCGTCCAATAGTTTCCTCCAATGGGGGATTATCGGAGAATACTTCAATATTTTTGGATTTTTATCTTTCCAAATATGTGGTCAATCTGAGGTCTTATTGTAAGGACAGCACAGATTTTTTGAAAAGAATTTACGATGTGCAATGGGAGGACAATTTTACAATGTTCGCTCTTGATGTGTGTTCTCTCTATACATGTATTGAGGTGTAGAAGCGTGCATGTACTTTCTTAAAAGCAGACACATTACGATGTGGGAACACAATGCAATGCTAGAAGCCATGATGCTTTATTGCCTAGAAGAAAATATCTTCCTATTTGAGAAAAGTGTTTATCGTCAATGTTCAGGGACAGCGATGGGCACTTGCTTTGCCCCCAGCCTAGCGAACCTGTTCCTAGGCTGGTGGGAGGAGCAAATTGTCTGGACCGATGAAAACGAACAATACACTGATCACATACTCATTTGGATTAGATATATTGACGACTTGTTTCTAATTTGGGATGGTCCTGTTGAACAGGCCATCCAATTCATACACAAATTGGAAACAAACGATCTCAATCTCAAATTCACATACAAACTCAGCAAAGACTACTGCGAATTTTTGGATATTGGCATACAGATAGTGGATAGTAAAATAACAACACGTCTCCATAGAAAGGGAATACCATCCTACATTGGTCGAGCAATCATCCTGTTCCGCTTATTGAAAGCATCCCCTATGGGGAGATGCTGCGGGCCCGTCGTAATTGCAACACGACAGAAAACTATATCGCAGAGCGGACTAATATGATGAATAGATTCAAGATCAGAGGCTATAGTACCAAAACTCTGCAAAATGACAAAAAGAAACTTAAAGGCATAACTCAGAGGGAACTCCTTTTCAAAGATCTACCCAAACAAGAATCAGACCCCACAAAAAAGAACAATAAAATACCTAGAATGATAACTACTTTCAGCAAAGGGGCATCTGATTTGAGAAAACTTATGAAGGCACATTGGGGGTTACTTACAGCAGACCCCATAATTGGCAAGCATGTTGGCCAAAGTCCCAAAATAACATACAGGAGAGCTAAATCTCTCAGAGATTCTCTGGTTCATAGCTATCCTCAGGAAACAGTGGGCCTCAATTGGCTAAATCCCCCGAATGGATTCACCACGTGTGGATCATGTAAGGCGTGCAAAAATGGGGTGAATCGTACAAAGTACAAAACAATAACTGGGGTAACAAAGAAAATCACGAAAATTATCAATTGTAACAGTGATTATACCATCTATGCTCTGGAATGCCCGTGTGGGTATTATTATATTGGTAGCACTAAGTTACCACTGAAAACACGTATTTTTCAGCATCTACGGGCAATAGCTAACCGAGATGGAAATTACCCAGTAGCCCGACATTTTGCACACAAACACAATAGCGATAATAAACTATTGCGTTTTTTCGGTATTGACCGAATTTTGGCACATGTCCGGGGTGGAGATCGGGAGCGCAATTTGAGAATAAGGGAATCCAGATACATAATTGATCTCAATACAAAAACCCCAAATGGTCTAAATAGTGGGGAAGAATTGGCCACCCACATAGGTTGAATCTGACGCAGCAGCAGTATCTCGTTCTCCGATTCAATATCAATTGCACTGTATCACTGATTTTAATTGGAATTAGTACAGGATTAATTCCTTAGTTTTTCCTGTAGATTATTGCATGGAAACATCCCCAGGAAGAAATTATAGGAGACGTTAACGGGGCTGGGAGTCCCACTCCACTTATTAAATGCCATTATTAGGCTCCATGAAAACAATTTTGCACAGGTCAGGTATGGAAGGACGGGTGCGCTGACATCTAAATTACCAGTTCATAGAGGGGTTAGACAGGGTTGTGTCCTTGCCCCAACCCTGTTCTGCCTCTATGTTAACAACGTAATTGCATATCTTGACAATGTTCATGATAATGATGCCCCGTCTCTGGCCGGCAGGAGGGTACCGGCTATTATGTTTGCGGATGATACCCTCCTGCTGTCCAAATCTCCGATGGGGATCCAACGGATTTTAGATGGCTTTGGCCTTTTCTGTAGCCAACACGGCCTGGAAATAAATACAGGGAAGACCAAGTTTATGATATTTAATCCCACAGCCAAAACTAGACCAAACCCATCCCTGAGTTCAGCAACACTGGAGAGAGTAAAAACCTTTCAGTATCTAGGGGTAACGCTGCATGAGAACCTATCATGGGAACCTCATGTAGCAATCAGTCGCTTAAAGCTCTCCCAACTGTCGGGGGGAATTCTGAAGGTGGCAAATACTTCCACCTATAAACCAATTAGCCCGGCAGTTGAAATGTACAATTCTCAAGCCAAAGCAGCTGCATCCTATGGTGGAGAACTCTGGGGATACAAGGCGGGCACAGGAATTATTAATGTAGAAAATAATTTCTTAAGGCGTCTCCTGGCCCTCCCCCGAGGTACACCCCTTCTTCCCCTAAGACTAGATATGGGCCTACCTTCTATAAAAGATGGACTGGAACTTATGCCATTAAGGTTCTGGCACAGGCTCTGGTCTACTGCTGAGCTTTTACATTATAGGCAAGAGCTTTTACATGTCATGAATCTGAATTTTTGCGATAAAATCCCCTGGCTAGCCTCTATAAAGAAAGAACTTCATCGGCTGGGACTCCCCGAATTATGGGAGTCGCCTGAGCAAGGCTGTCATGGGGTTTCACGCAAACGCCTTGTGGGCATACACAGGGAGAAACGTTATGCCTCCCTGGTCTCTGCACCTAACAAAGGGTCCCTGACTGATCGATTCTTGATCTTCAAGGACTCTTATCAGTTTGAGGGTTTTATGGACATTATTTTCCCCATCTTATCTAGAAAACTGTTCATACAATGGAGGCTAGGGACTCTCCCCATTAAAATTTTTACCCACAATTGGACAAAAAAGAATGATAAAATCTGTCTAGGCTGCTGCATCCATGATGAGGAAGAAACTCACATTGTGTTCTTTTGCCCAGCTTATAATAGACCAAGAAGATACTGGCTAGTTCCGCTATGCAGAAATCTGGGCATTAGGAGTCATCTGCAGGTGTACAGAATATTGAAAACGAACACTGATCCGCATATAGTCTTTGCAGTTGCAAAATTTTTAACGGCTATGTGGCAGATAAGGTCTAAATTAATTAATGATAGTTCTGTTTAATGAATTCCACTGCTTATATGTCCGTAACCCTTTGTATATTGATTTTATTGACTTTATTAATTGTTTTTATTTTAAGTGACTGTTTTAAACGATATTGTATGATTGTATCTTTTATGGCCTAATTGGCCGAAATAAAGAAAATTTGGATTGGATTGGATTATAAATCCCTTAATGAGATAATATCTGTTTCTTGAAAATTTCTTTTTTCATATGGGAATTCTCATTGGCGAACAATGCCAATGTTATATCCTGTCCAATTCCTTCTACGAGCACTATTAGCACTTTTACAGTCCAGATATCACTTACCACACTTTAGGCACATCAGTTTAATTTATTTTTATATTGTAGTGGCTATCCCCCAGGATACTTAATAAGACTAGTAAATAAACATGCAACATGTATCGGTGACAGCATTGAATAGATGGCCATGTATATGGCCTGCAGCGACAGGGTGCATTACCCTTTATTGCTATGATAATCATTATTTTCAAGGGTACGCTACCCACAATACACTGCTTTGATGCCTACAATTACTGCATGTCGCGCTGTGAATGTCTCACAATACATAACCTTTGCTGACGTAATTGCAGATTGAATTTATGTTGTTAGGGCAACTATTCGCATGTATGGTATTCTATCATTATCATGGCGGAGCAATGTCTAACATTTGATTATTTGATTTTTTGCACATGGTCATCTATTATTGTCAATGTTGCCCAGTCTCGGCATCTATGCCTTCATAAATGGAAAATGTATAGATTAAGACGTATTAAGGAAGCGTTTGCACACAGAACCAATTACCTGATTGCTTATGACGTATTGCGCATTGTTTGAAAAGCATAACTCAGCAGGATCTAATTATGTTGTCTTGTTTGGTTAAATAATGGGTCAACATTTATAATTATGTTTGCGCATACAAGTGTCAAAGACCGGCATAATGAATGGTATTTATTGTTGATACTCAATTTTGTCACTGATTGAAAGATCGAAGCTCCGTACGTTACCATAGTATGTCTTCTATGTTTTTCTTTAATTTGAAAACAATGGTGCCTATTTCTAGGGGAATTTGCCAATCCTACTTCACTCGAAAAAGGCTTAACGCCGAAACGCGTCGTCTTGCTTTTTGTGTACAATAAAACTTTGTACATTCTCCTGGTGTGCCGTTCCTTTGCTTTATCACCTTCGGTGGAAGGACGCTTGAAGATATATTTGGGACATAATTCGGTTGCTGTAACCGTTGAATCGGCACCAACATCGTAGGACTGGTGAGCCGCTAAACACAGCAGTCTGGGACATATATATATATATATTCACTGAAAAAACCATAGGTTTCACACATGTTATAGTTAGCTGGACATTTTATTGATAAAAAACCAATGAAATTCCCCCGTTATAGTTAGTGCAGGCAACTATAACTCACGCGACCGCAATCCTCTGCTGATGCTAATACTGTATTTAGACACTTATTTGCCCATGTCTTCTTCCATTAAATTTTAGCTATACATATATTACAAATATTTTTTTTTCATAAAGACACATATGTCATCAGCAGAAGATTGCGGTCGCGTGAGTTATAGTTGCCTGCACTAACTATAACGGGGGAATTTCATTGGTTTTTTATCAATAAAATGTCCAGCTAACTATAACATGTGTGAAACCTATGGTTTTTTCAGTGAATTTGCAAGGTTTTTTAAATGCTAATTCCTAACTATAACGTGTGTGAAACCTATGGTTTTTTCAGTGAATTTGTACGGTTTTTTAAATGCTAAGTTACTTTACGCCATTCGTGGCGTGCGCGCCCAGTTAACGCAGTTCGTTCCGTGCGCGCACGGTGCGCTTTGCGCACCGTGCGCGCACAGTGAGCACGCGGTGCGCTTCGCGCACCGCGCGCCCACTTTACGCAGTTAGTGCTGTGCACGCGCGGTGGTCACGCGGTGCGCTGCGCGCACCGCGTGCCAACGTTATGCGGGATGGGCCATGTACGCACGATGCGCTTCGCGCACCGTGCGCACATGGGGGACATATTATGCGCATCTTTGTGAAATTTATTCTTTGTTTATTTCTTAAATGTAATAATCCATGCACAAATGGTGCCCTTCGGGCACCATTTGCACACGGGGTGGGGAGGGTGTGGATAATTTATTTTTTATAAATTTTTTACCGTACGCGTACGGTAAGCGTAATCGGCGATTTTCCGAAAAAAAAAAAAATTTTGGGGGGGGTTGGGGGTTGTTTGGGGACCCCTATATCAATGCTGGGTGGTTAGGATCTCAAGAAACTGCCTCTTTAGACATTTTTTGGCATCGTTTTTGATGCCCAACTCAGAGAGCGAGAGAGAAAATGGCGGCCGCCGCTTCCTGGTTTCGACCGATTCGAATGTTTACTAAGATCTAACAGCCAATCAAAATCGCGCTCGCGCACGCCACCGTACGCGTACGGTAAGCGCACCGTAAGCGCACCGTAAGCTGGCTCAGATATATATATTGATTTAAAGGCTATTTTCTCTGAATATACTGAACAGATTTACACCAAACCTACAAAAGGCACTTCCTTGACCTGAGGACTACCTCTCTGCCAAATTTCAAGTAATTCTGTTCAGCCGTTCGGGCTGTAGCTGTGTCTAAAGGTCCTATGGAAAAATGCATGGGAAAAACGCGTTTTGGGACCCCCCTTTTATCTCAGCCCCCGCTTGACGAATCCCCCCGAGACTTTCAGGGTAGGAGCGGAGCGGAGCGCCCCACCTATTTTGAAAAATTCGCGAGGATTCGTCGACCGGCGCCAAAGTTATTCAAAATAGAATGTTGCAGATTTCCTATGGAAACGTGGTCCTAACTATAACTACCTACTGGCGACCGCCAGTAGGTAATATATATATATATATATATATATATAATGATATATAGATATATATTTATCAGCAAAGCAGCATAACACGGCACTCTCCTTGGTAAGATATTTCCTTTATTCAGACCACTTTTTCCTCCACCTACGCGTTCCGAACAACAAAGTTCTTGATCACGGTAGTATATGGAGTCCTACTTTAGTTTCTATCCTTATTTACCTAGTTTCCATGCTGACAATAATGAGGCTTTGTGGGACTGGTAGTTTTTAAAAATATATTTTTATCACAATATGTTGCAAAAATTGTTAGTCACATAAGCCATTGTCAAGCCATTTACATTACATATATAGGATCTGTTAGTATCCAGTATACTTTTCAGAAATATGTATTTCTTTCACGATAAATGTCCGTATTTACAAGACAATTTATCCACCTTAAGTTTCATTTTGACTAAGTGTCTTGAATGTTCATAGTGTGCTGAGTGCCCTAATATCCTACAGATGCTCCTAAGTAAATGCTTTTTAAATTAGACTTCTTAACGACAAACCTAAATGCAGCAAGACAAAGCGCAATACTGATTTCATAACATTAAATTCTATTTTAGATAGAGAAGATACACATGTTTCTAGAAGAATATATCAACTCCCCCCACCAAAAAAATTATCCATAGGGTGGAAGCATTTCAACAGTTATTTATAAATGTATATACATCTCTTCGTCCCGTTGAGCCCAAGGGGGACTTTCATCTTGAATAGAATGATTAGTTTGGATTCTAAACGCCTTAATTTTAGTGTTCGATTTCCGCCTCTTTCATGTGGCGGAATTGTAACCAGTCCTGAATATTTCATGTCTTGCCAAGACCTGTTCACATGTGTTTTTATATGTTTAGCAAGTGCATATGTTACATCTTCATTCTGTACAGCTCTTATATGTTCCAATATGCGTTTTTTAAGAGGACATATGCTGCTTCCGATATATCTTTTTCCACAAAAGCACTCTAGAAGGTAGACGACATATATTGAACCACAGGTGATTTTTTCTTTTATTTCAAAGATTCTGTCCCTCGGATCTTTTATTGATTTCAAGTTTTTTCCAATTTTACAGGCTTTGCATGATGTACACTTTCCGAAGCCTAGTTGTTTTGTTCCAAGCCATGTAGTCTTTTTCTCACTTTCAAAGTGACTTATTATGATGGTATCAGATATAGAGCAAACAATTTGAAAGTTGCAACCTTCGTTCAAAAGCAATTTTTCCATCCCCTGCAAATTATTACCGAGTCCTGCAGTTTGAAATAACTTATTTAATTAAGGAAATACAGATAATTACATGCAATGAGACATCAGTGAATGTGTGTTTCTGTAAAGTTTAAATATTTTTCATATATATCTATGCCAAGGTCTATTGAAGAATGAGTGCATGTAGAAGTGCCTGAATGGATTATTTAGTAGATGCATGACTGACTGTATAAGTTACTGATTGAACGTATGTTACTGAATGCATGGGTTAGTTACTAAACTGTGTGAAAGTCTGTATTAGTCTCTCAGTTGGTGTATAAGCGGCTGCATTGGTTGGTGAGTAGCTACATGAGTGTCTATATGGGTTATTGATTTGTTGTCTGAGTATCTGTATGGGTGCCTAAGTCTCTGTGTGGGTGGGTGGGGGTTGTGTGACTGTGCATAGATGTCTGAGTGGGTGATTCACTGATTGTATGGATTCGAAAGTGCATCTGGGAAGGGCTGTATGGGTCAGTTAGTGTGTGTATGGGTGTGTTGGTGAGTGAATGAATGTCTCAGTGGTATATGTGTGAGTAACTACATATGTTTTAAGGCAGTATATGTGAGTGTTGGAGTATATGAATGACTATACGTGAGAGGAGGTTATTTGTAGAGTGGGTGTATAAGTGTCTGCTTCTATCAATGATTGTATAAGACCGTAAGTATGTGTTAGTATCTGCATAAATAAGTGATGTGGTGTGTGTATAAATAACGAAGTTGGTGTGTATAACTGTATACATGAGTAAATGGGTATGTGATTGATTCTTTGCATAACAGACTAGTTGTGTGAGTAACTATGGATGAGTGGGGGAGTGTGACTATGTATAGGTGTATGAGTGCATATTATAGTACTGTACTGATGAGTAACTGCATGTATAAGTGACGGGATGCGAGTGTAGACCTATGAAATAGTGGGTGGTATGTAGTATCTGGCATTGTTGTGTGTATCGTTTCAAAAATAGTAGTCTGTATTTTGGAGTGTGTGTATCAAAGTTTATAAAAGGGCATCTGTATGTGCATAAGATTATCACGTGAATGATGTCATCAGTGATGTCATTTGAGATGTCATCAGTGATGACATCAGTGATGTCACTGACCATGTCATGAGTGATGTATTATGTGACATCCTCACCAGTGCATTGCGGGCGCGCGAGTTATAGTTAGCTCAACTAACTAGAACGGGAGAATTTCTCTGGTTTTATATGTCAAATGTCAAATGTCCAACTAACTGTAACGTCCCTCAAACTTAAGGTTTTTCAGTGAATTTCAAAGGTTTTTTAAATATTAAGTCCAACTAACTATAACGTCTGTAAAACCTATGTTTTTTTCAGTGAATTTTCGATGGTTTTTTAAATGTTTGTTTGTAAAACCTATATTCTTTCTATTTTGTGGTGAAATATTTTGGAACTCTATTATACTTCTTTTTTTTTTTTTTACTTGAAAAATTAAGATATACATATTTTTGGGGAGAAAACTGCACTCCCATTCCGGTAGTGTACCAAGCTCCATCATCATGCGTATCCCATCCGCCATATTGCTAAACTCGTAAAGGATGCGCATTTCGTATCCAGATTCGTGGCACCGTGTCCCGTGTAACATCATATACGTATGAGTTCGCGCCAGCTGCTACATAGGTATCCGGGTATGCAGTACCAAGCCGCGCGTTACGTGATGTACGTATGGGGTCGCGCCCGCTGCACGTTGCGTATGCAACGAGTGCACGCTGCCAGGCCCTGTGTTACATCATAGACGTATGGTGTCATGCCGGGTACGCCATTCCTTCATTTTTTTTTTATGTCTCAAAACTATATCTAAATAAGTTTAAAGTGTATATGAGAGCAAGTGATAATCTAAAATATTTTAAACATTTATATATTTCTAACTGTAATAAACGTATATTATGGTAAATACATTTTCTCAAATTCGCGTCGGGTGCGGCCTCCTTGCGCGCTCTGTGCGTGATTGCCATGTGACCTTAAAAAAAGCATTTGATTGGTTCATAACACTTCTCATTGCAACAGTTGGAGGACCCCTCCCGTTTTAGTCATTCTCTCTACAGCGTTTGATGAGAGATTCCTCTTCTGCTTAGAGAGCTTTTTTGAAAACTTTTAGCTATGTACACATATCTTACACTACACACAACATGCTACCATCATCTTTATCAATAATCATGCTCTGTTTAGTAGCCTTCCACCTGTGATCGCCATGCACCTAAAGGTTACATACCCAAAGTTTTCCCCACTGCCAGAGGTAACAGGGTTGCATACGCTGACCACAGCACAATGTAATGTGGTACGGCACAGGGGCAGTATCATGCATAGATAATGAACACACGGACACAGACAGATAATGGAAGTGGGTACGTGCACATGCGTTTGACTCCTCTTTATTACCAGGGTCACATATCCAGTAACGTCTGTGCTGGATGCGTGTGGGGTGAGTGTAAACCAGCCCTCAGGGAATGGTTGCTGCTAGCATCAACTACAACAGTAATCATTGGATCACACACAGAGATTCAATAATAAAAGGGTCAATAGTTTGTGCTGCAGTAAGGTAGGGACAGTAGATGTGAAATAATACACAAAAGATTCTATCGTAAAAGAACCATAACTTGTTGTATACTGAGATACAGGCAGTAGATCTGAAATAATGCACAAAAAGATTGTATCATAAAGGATCCATCAGTTCTAGTGCACTCAGATAGCCACATCAAAAGCATTCACCATGTGCACAGCCAGCGATGATGCGTGCTGTGGGTGGGCCGTACTAGGAACAATGTCTGTTGCCTACATGACTGCATAATCTGCAATAGCGACTCGATCTGAATTGTAAACACTGCTGTCTGCAGTGTAGGCCAGAGAGAGCGGTCAGCAAGGGCCCACAGCCACGTGGCGTTGACTTGAGCTGCCCAGTTTGTCATACGCGAAGCAACAAAAACCGTGTGCGGAGCCTGCGATGATGCGTATGTGTGGTGCGGAATTGTGAACACTACTGTCTGCAGTGTAAAATTAAAAAACATAAATTACAAAAAACTCTGCAATAAATAAATCAAAACAATTTGAATTGCGATCTCTGCTGTCCACAGTGTAGACTGTTATTCAGTGTTCTTTTCCACTACCAAGAAGAATTTGGTCATTGTACTAAACCTATAACTCATCTAAGAAAAGTTCTTCAAGCAAGTATACTAAAAGGATATTGTGTATATTTCAATAGACGTTGTAGTTAGTTGCCTACTGGATTCTGAAATTAAACAATCAGCACTAGATCTGAATAGTGAGCCCTGCTGACCGCAGTGTAGGCCAGAGGCAGTGGTCATTAACGCCTCACAGCCACGTGCCATTGGATTTGGAAGCACGGAGTTGCTTGCACCTGATCGGAGGGGGTACACACAAATCATCACAGACTTTAACTTCTGACATCCTCAATCACAGAATCAAGACCCCGTTTCACTGTTCGGACCTGCTGTACTGCGGTGTAGTCCAGCGACTATAGTCAACCAAGCCCAATAATCATGTGCAACAGTTTGCTACAGAAGCACAGAGTCTGATGCACCTCAACGGAGGGAGTTCTGTAAAAACCAACAAGCAGCAGGTAATATCGGACATCGTCCATTCTTGGATCAAGACACCGTTCCACTGTTGGGACCTAGGGTTGGTTACACCTGGTCGAAGGGAGTACCTCATCTCCACTCTCAGATGCAGTTCTAACATTGTCCATTGTGGGATCAAGACACCATTCCACTGTTGGCACCTGTTGGGACTACTGTGTTAGTAGTATACATAGCACTCCACGGTGCTGGGCCTACGGCTGGGCGCTGTCTGCCTGTGTCGCGGTAGCCAGCATTGATCTCAGGAGCCTTGCCAGCTCGCAGACCTCGGCACAAAAGCTTCCGCCGGCACGTGTTTGGCCCTCTTTCACATACGACGGTGTCAAAAGGTGAACTGTGGGGCATATGTGCGTCGCAGCGGCCATTACTGTTTCTGGGTACCAGCAGGCTGAGAGCATTATTCCTGCAGCCACCTTCGCTCATGGCGTCAGCCTCGTGGCGGTGTAAGCTGCGCAGACCTGGCAGACATGACCGTCATTCCGGAAGAGAACCACACCCAGAGAAACGTGCCTTTTATTCATACCCCTTCGCTAGCCTTGAGTACGCCGAGCCAGTCCACTACGTAATCTTCCCTACTGATTGTACTATCATGGTTGCGTCCACAGTCCACTTCACTCAATAGACCATCAGTGTATGTTGACATGTACATGTCTGTGCTCTGCATACTCAAGTCTGTCCAGCACATCCCCTCAACACTTTGCATTGTATACTTTTATAATTGAGAATCACGTGCCACCTTTTCACATACTTTGCTCCCATCTCTCCCACATTATGCATTGTGTGGCAGAGGTGCTATGTCATGTTTGGTTTGTGTACATGGCTAGCCACGGTTCCCACAGTACGTAATGTTGTTGTGTCTGCTAGGTGTACATGTTGTTTGTCATGTTGTAAGTGATTATATAAGGTAGCGCGTTTATTTACGAGCAGTGGTTTCTCCCATTTACATATCGCTGTCTTAAAGAGGACACAGAAGTTTCTCACAGGTGAAAAGTGCGACCACAATGCCAGTCATTCATTACTATGCAAGAATGTCCAACTGCACAACGCTTCTAAGCTTACAGCCCCCAATCTTGCGTGCTTTCTTAAAAGCATGCCAACTCCCACAATCAGACCAACATTCACACAGCTTTCTTACGGTAGTTATCTAGTTCTTAATAACATGGACTGCTACGGAATGCGAGCTGGCATACCATGTGTCCTTACTGTTTCAAACCGGGTAACTTCCTGTGGCATTCTCTATTCCCACCCCCACAAAGGAACTCCCAAAGTTCTACTTGGCCTTCAATACCTACTTTGACAACAGATTTTATTAAACTGAGCAAACTGAAAGGGCTTTTGTTTCAAACAGAAGTGTCCCTCACTTCTCCAAAAGTAATTTATCGACTGCAGATAGCACGAACTTCAAGTAAAATACACTCCCTTTTAAATACGAACCTCCCATTACACTTTGTGAATTGTTACACAATTTTCAACACATCTGACATTTAAGCTCTGGCACACTTTTTTAACACTGTCTCCTCTGGCCTTGCCACAGGCTTTCAAACAGTCTTTTGTATAATACCAGACTTCATTCATTCGATCATCTCTGGAATAACAGGAACAGTACCCATAATTCTCGCTCTGTTTGTGGCCATTCTACTACTATTTTTGCTTGTAAAAAATGGCTGAGCTCCCTGCGGTAACAATCATGTCCGACAGAATACACCTCTGCGCGAAGCTACATCAATCCCGTGAAAAAATGGAACAACTTTTCGGCTGCCTGCCTCTATCTATTATCGGAGCCAGCTACAACATGACATTTATTTACAGATATGCAATCTGCGTGCAACCATCTTTTTATTGAAAAACTTGCCCATTCGACTGGTGAATGGATCTATGCCTTGCCAACATCCCAACAAATGCTCCCGATATCCAGCAGGTAATGGAGTATCTTGAAAACCATGAACTTGATTGTTCGGGCAGTGGAGCAATGGCGGATGCAACGCAAAAAGGTATCCTGGCGGAATGGGATTTCTGCGCAGCCGCGAAAGATCTCCTGCAACGTGCGACCTTTGACAACATCACAGATTGCCTGCCAATTCAAATTGCTGCTCCAACATTCGAGGAACATTACTGTCATTTCAAGGATATGAATTGGATCGCTTCGCTTTTCTCACACAATGGAATAAATCGCCTCTTGAAACATTACGCATCTCATGCCACTGAAAAACTTCCTTACTGCAATCTCCAAGACTTGTAAGAAATTCACTTTATTCTTGGATCATTTTTTTCCAACTTTTTTGACTTTTTCCTATAAAATGTTTTAATAGACTTCAATTGAACTATTTTCATATAATAACTTTCTAAGTATGCTTAGGCATTTGAACTCTGTTTTCATTATTGTCCCTTACCCCTCTAGACTAACCAGGGATGGGTGATGTATGGCCTATGCAAATACGCTATTTACTTGCTAAATTAGCCTAAACCCGACATCCATTATGAAACCATGTCTATTCTTTGTGCACACGTCTCTCTGCCTGCCTGTTATCCACGAAGCCCTTTCACACAAATTAGCTCCTCCTCAGCCTCTGCTCATGAGCTGGCGATCAAGATCAAAAAACACGGCATTGTTTAGGAACTGGTTGGCACAGTGTGGTAATCGTATCCTACCTTTATTTTCATTATACAATTTACAATCATTCATGTCTAATAGGTATTGTTTATGTCACATGGAACTGTAACATGTAATGTGGAATTGACTGATGCAGGAGCTTAGGTTTTAATACAGCAGAAGCGATTGGAGTTTGCCTCAGCTGGATGCCTTAGCTCTTGCACCAGTGGGTCCATTTATGGCACTTAATTAAAGACACTTTTTATATAACTTCTAGACTTCATCGCTTTATTACACACATCCACTTTCTTAGACACACCTGATTTCACCATTTGTCTTCTGTGGCATTGCAACATTCTGCATTATATTCTTCACGATTATTTATTTATTCGTGCTTGCTAAAACACTCCAGTCTAAAGACCAGTATGCTACAGCGGACAGTTTTCTACAGCACCCAGAGCACATCAGTTTACAGCAATCAGCTAACGGTTTTATCCCCAAGTGTACCGGCACCTCACCTCAGCACAATCTCACTCTGGGCGAAGCAGCACATTCACACCGCTTCACACTCCCTGTATAGCACACCCTAACCACCCCACAGAACTCACAGCGCTCCTACCCTCCTCTTTCCTACTTTTTTCCCCTTAATCGCTTAAACGGAATCACAAAATGGCTGCCAACACTTCCTAGTTGCAACCGTTCGCAGCCAATAACCAGCAAGCTCGTGCTCGTAATGCCTCAGCCACTCAGATGGCAGAATTCCCAAATATTGATATATGTAAATTTCGATATTTATCTAAAACTACTGAACGGATTCACACCAAATAAACAAAAGTGTGCTTTCTAGACCAAGACCCTTCTCCCTGCCGAATTTGGGGAACTTCCGTTCACCCGTTCGACCTGTAGTCTTGTCTAATGTTTCCTAAGGCAATTGCATGGAGAAAACATGTTTTGGGACCCCCCCCCCCCCTTTCTTCTCTGCCCCCCTTGACGAATCATCAGTGATGTCACTGACCATGTCATGAGTGATGTAATATGTCACGTCATCACCAGTGCATTGCGGGCGCGCGAGTTATAGTTAGCTCAACTACCTATAACGGGCGAATTTCTCTGGTTTTATATAAGTCAAATGTCCAACTAACTAAAATGTCTCTGAAACCCATGGTTTTTTCAGTGAATTTCTAAGGTTTTTTTAAATACTAATTCCTAACTATAACGTCTGTAAAACCTATGGTTTTTTCAGTGAATTTCAAAGGTTTTTTAAATCTCGAACTACTATTGTGCTATTTGTCATTAGTACTGTTTTTTCTAACTTTTCAACTACATAAGATAAACTGCAAAACTGCTATGTAATATATTTCACAAATTACAGTGAGTTTTTAAATAATACAAAATTATGTAACATTCAGAAAACTATTTTTCTCCCTTTTTTTGCTGTCATCAGCTTCTACTTAACTTCACTATTCACAGTGATGTCAGTGTAGATTCATCATAAACAGCAGGGAAAAAAAACAATCAACTAGATTGTTAAAAAAAAAAAATCCCTAATTCTCGCAAATATAATACAGAATCAACACAAATAACACATCCAATACTATTTCCAATCTTCAAATCTTACCTTTACTTTCTGTTCACATTTTGCAATACGCCAAATAATGTATCAAAAATTTCGCTTTGAAATCACCCAGTATGAATTCCTTAAAGTAATCTTTACACCTTCCCACTAGGCCGAATGATGTATCTCAAATCTTTGTTTCAGAAATATCAAGTATGAGTTGGGTAATTCATAAGGCAATATATCGTTGCAGTGACTCCAACGATTATTACACTTTAAATAAACTGTATAATGTCCACTTGTGGTAGTACCTCCAGCATGGAAAACAATAGCAACTGTTGTAAAAGTTCTTCCAGAAATAGATACTTGACTAGCAACAAAAAGTTTAATTTTGGTTTCCACATTTCTTCGATTTGGTCTACAACATTGCAGCATTATAATCAAATATTTTCCATATCTTTGTAGGCATAATGTATATAGCATTGTTGATTTACAATGAGAACAGATCATCTCGTGATCAGCTTCTTTTACTAATTTGGAAAATGGTACAGATTTGCAGTCAGGTATTGTCAAATATAGAATTCGTTCTCTGTCAACTATAGTGCTTGAAGTTAATGGATACTGTTCACATTTATGTTCCCATTTGTAACTGAGTCCAACTAAACTCTCAATCTCAATTCCTTCATCTTCTAGTACTCCAAGCATAACCATCAGAAATTCTTGTGCCTCTTGTTGTATATTAGCACTGAACGTTAAAGATCCAGTACATGTATCCAACAGTTGGCGAATACCAGAAGCAGAATGGATCTTACTTCTATCAGTTCTCAATTCTTGAAATAAAGTATAAAGTGCCGAACATAATCTTTTTTCCTGACTTTCCATAATTTCACCATAAACATCTTCAAGATAAAATATAACGTTTAGAATAAAATTACCATAGCAGTTGACACCTGAAGCATTTTCTAATTGGTATCCGACAACATCATCACTTGTTTGTATTTTCTGTTTCTTTAAATCTTTTATTTTTTTCTCTTGATTTTGTTTCTGCTTTCCAACCATAGTTGATTCTTCAACATGTTTGCGTTTTGAACACACTCCACGTTTCTCATAAATAGGATATTTACCTAAACTTGGAGCATAAAGCCTTCTCAAACGATTATATTCATTGCAAAATTATCATTAGCAATAAGCTTGTTCTCATCAAAATCAATTAAATACAAACCAGACAATGTTCTATCTTGAGATAAGGCAACATATACCATTCCCTCTTTAAACACAGTCCTTCCTACAGTTACCAAAGCATTATTTACACTTAAACCTTGAGATTTATGAATAGTTATTGCATATGCTAAACAGAAGAGAAACAGTTTTCTATGAACATAGAAGTCTTTTACAAGCAAAAAACGTACAGCACAACGCGCAATCTGTCTTACCTCTGTAATCTGATCAAATTTAACTTTCAAGAATTCAATTCCATTTCTATTTTGATATTTCACAAAATCAACAACTTTCCCCATTGCTCCATTCACTAAACCTTCTTCTACATTCAGATTACGCCTCAAAATTACACGACAGTTTAAACATACATCTACATTTTTTTCTAAGCCAGCAGTTTTTGATACAGACTTTTCCAGAGAATCCAATTTAGTCTTTAGTTTTTCTGAAAGAAAAATGTATTCCTTGATGCTCGATTTTATCAATAGCTTCAATGTGAACTATTTCTTTATTTTCTAATTTCATAAGCTCTCTTTTAAATGTATAACACTCTTCCACTGTAGGCATTAAGCAAACTATAGACCTATTTTCTTTCATTTTCTTGTACATTACTTCTGCTGGTGTGTTTTCATTTGTAAACAAGTTCTTTAGTCGACGACTCTGAAAAGCTTCTTTACCATGTTTGCTTAGAACACCAATTCTTACATCTTTTAGAATATTTGCATAATCTTCATCTCTTGCTTGTCGCATATTCAGAGTGAGTTTTTTATATTCAAAATGTAACCACAGATTCACATTTCCAATACTACCCAGAAATTTCTTTGTGTCTTCATGTAGAAGAGTTTTAAACACTGGTTCTCCTTTTACAGGGGTTAGTTGTAGCAGATCTCCAAATACAATTAAATGTTTTCTTCCAAAGCGAACGTCATAATCTGTTTTTACTACCTGTTGCAATCTTAAGTGTACAAAAGCAAGCATTAAGTTTGAGACCATGCTCGCCTCATCAATAATTAATAGTTTCATTTTCGTCAGCACTCTTGACATGAGAAGCTTCTCCAGACAACTTCTGATATTGTAATTTTTATTATCATGCTCAACTGGTAACATCAGTAATCTATGCAAAGTAACTCCTTGAACATTGTGTGCAGCTAATCCAGTTGGAGCTGTTACCACAGAACATAAATGTGAACCAGTAGTTTGTTGAAGATAACTGGTCAAAACTTTAATTAAAAAACTTTTACCTGTCCCAGCTTGACCACAGATGAACACACACATTCTTTTTTTCATGCAACAAACCATGTTCTAGCTGTTCTCTCACTTGTACATACATTTTTTTTCTGTTCAACATTTAGTTGTTCTTCAAACTTTTCCAATGTAATATTCTCCTTGTGTGCTTGTTGCATTGCAATTTCGGTTTCACGCATAGCATTCGCCGCTTCATTTTCCAGTATTGGTTGTCCAAGAGGATCTTGACTACATTGACCACTAATTTGACTATTTTGAGAACGTTCATTATCTATTTCAGCTGTAATAGTCTTTTCCTGTTCAACTTCATCATTCAACATTTTTAAATATGTAGGGAAAATTGTACATTCAATGCTATCTTTACATGCATTAAAAGGATCTTCGTAGCATTCTAAGTCTACAAGTAATTCACTTTCGCTACGCCATGGTTTAAAGAGTTGGAGAAGTGCTAAATAGTTGAATTCTCGCTTATCTGGAGTTTAACATCTGAGTTTCTTGTGGTTTATAAAATTACCCTTTGCATGTTTTACTAAACAACCATGACATCCAACTCTTTGTTGGTACACCATTTACTAGAATGACTACAGCCTAATTTTCCTCTTTCTTTCCAGCAATAGTTTCAATATTTTTCTTAAAATCCAAAGGTAAGTACACCATTCTTCCTTTTAGCCCTCTTTGCAAGTCTGTTGGTGGCAGTTTACCAGTTTTAGGCTCCATCCGAATTATAGTTTGCAAAGGATGAACAGATTGAATTAGAACCGACTCATATGTAGTCAATTCTGCCAGTTCCTCTGGAATAGCTACTAATTCTAAGTTATTATGTACTGCTCTAGCAGGCATTTTGTTCTCTTCTAATTTGTTGTAACAATATTTACATATACGTTGATGATTACCTAACTCAAATCGACCTACCACCTTTTCACTTTTCAAATACAAATCAACATTCCTAGTTTGACTTTTATAATGAGTACGTCGACAACAAACACAAACATAGGTTGGTATTTCAGAGCACACTACATTAAACTTTCCAATTTCTTCTTCAAACTGATCAGTGCTAATCACTTTCCCATCTCCTTCAACATCTGTAATTGTTAAACTTTCACTTTCTATGGACTGTTCTTCTGAGCCAAAATATCGCATTTCAATATCATCACACCTTTTGTGAACATCTGATGAAGAACCGTGTAAAAGACCTGTATTCAGTTCACTTAAACATAATGCAGGACTTTTTACATAGTACAGTTTCTTTACAAACTTCCGCATTTCTGAAGGGTGTACTGCTAACATCCTTAAGTGATGAAAAACATTTTTACACACTTTTCTTGAAAGACAAGCCAGAGAATGCCCATGCTTCTCAGTATATTTTCTTACATTACATGAATCTAGTCCTTGCAACAACTTAATCTTCTCTTTAATACTTTTCTGTGTATATTCTCGTAGCAAATTTAGCATTATATCAATAGATTCCTGTTGAATACTCCAAATACTGCTACAACCCCACTTATACACAGGAGCTTGTGTACGTTTCCCTTGCACTTCTTCAGCTATTAACTCTTCTGCACTTTTACCAACCAATTCCTCTTTTGGAAGGGGACAACCATCCTGAACTTCGTAGCAACGACCTCCAGTATCAACTGCAAATGGTAAACTATTTTCCTGGAAGTAACTTTCCTTATTTAAAAAAAAGGCTCACTAGTAGAAGTATGTTTCCAATGTCCACTAAAGATTGTGCAAAAGTTGGTTATGTTCACAAGTCTTTTTCTTCTACTTTTCTCTTTCAACACTTTGATTACTTTATCCAACACTTTGATCCTCTTCAAAATCACAATGAATAACTTCTGTTTTAAAGTGAAAGCTCTATCCACTGTACTTTCAAAAATCTGCTTCTGTTTGAATTGCAGCACTTTCTTTTTATATTTGCAGCTTGTTTTCATTAAATTCTGAATCACTCTAGTTCGAAAAAGTCTCTGACGAATTTCTTGAAATTGTTCTTGTCTCCGGGTAACAGATACTGTTTATTTATCATGTTTTCTTTTCCTGGTATGTGAAATTGAAGTCTCCTTCTCCTTACTTGAAAAATTCTTCTTTTTCCTTTGTGTGATGTTATTTTCATTAAATGTCCGTAATATTTGTTTCAGAAATTGTCTAGTGTTTTTACCAGAAGAAACTGTTTGTGTAGTACTCATTTTTTCTAAATGAAAATCTTTTCTTTTCTTCACATATATATATTTTTTCTCTTGTCTTTTTTTTCAGTTCTTCTAGGCATTTTCAAATTTTAATCCAAACGAAATAATTTTCTGAAAAAAAACATTAAAATAGATTCAATTATTTTTTACATCAGTTCAATATATTAAAATAATAATATACAATTACATAATTTCGACTGACAGCTTCCAGAGGCAGTGCTGCAACGTGATGGGGCAGGGCAGGGGAGCAGTAGGATAACAGGTAGTGCCACATAACATACAGCAAGTATTTATTTAATTATTTACATACACCTTTGCAATTTACATGTAACTGCACTACCTCGTACTTTTCACCTCTCCACCACACCCCACCACCCAACAGCACTCCCTCTGCAACCCACCGCAGACAACTTTATAGATAGTATTTTTTAAAATTGTAATCTATGTACTTAGGATGATATTATCAACCAAACGGCACACAGAAAAATTACCATTATTAGCCTAACAATTTTATCTACAACTTAGCAAACATAACACTGCACCCAAAGCTTTAAGTGGGGAAGGGGTCTGTGGGGGTCTGAGCACCGGCAGTTTATTTTTCGGGGCCTTGAAACGGATCTCTATGGGGCTCTATTTTCGGGCCTTGCAAACGTACTTCGTGGTTTAAAAAAAAATAATTATTGGACTGTAGTGAGACAGTGAGAGCATGCACATTGCTCACTACTGAGAAGTGGAGACATCATGCCAGGTGAGTCGCGTTGTAGGAGAAAAGAAATCCTTTAAAGAGAGCCATTTTCTCTCTCGATTTCCCTTCTCTTTTTGCAGCACAGGAGCAACATACTCGTGGCGTGATTAGCAGAGAGACCACCAGGCAGCAACGCCCATTGCACCAGACTCCCTGAGACAGCTTCCCAATCGCGCACACAGAGCTGCACCCGAGTACTTCACAGGTCTTCAAAAGACCATTTGCATGTAAATGATGCTCTGTTCTTTTTCACCCCTTTTTAGAACCTCTACATCCCCACTCTGGCTATTGCTGAAAGAATTAGCCTCCCCCGAAATTTCACTCTGGTTGCACCCTTAAAGATGACCACATGCAGCCAACTCCAACACAACCCTGCTCTCACCTTTCATAGTGTCTTGTTGTAGTGCTACGAAAACACACGCTTTGCCTGTCTCATTTAGGGGCATATTATCAAGAACGGCGTTAAAATTATCGCCGCTTTAGCGGCAGTTTCCTGCCGCTAAAGCGGCAATGATTTTAATGCCATTCTTGATAATATGCTCTGTTATGTTTCTAAATTAACGTCTTACACTGAAAAGCTGCTTTACATTTCTTTCGCTGGATCAACCTTTGTTTAAAACACCACCAGAGAAGGGTGGTGAACTATGGTCCACAAAGAGCAACCTAAAGCTTTCTTGTTCCTTATCAGAAGCATCTGCCTGTCCATGATTATCGCCAGCCTTTTCGGCCCCTTAAGAGACTGGGTTGATGAGTATAATACGCGGTATTTAGGATCGGGCAGAGGGTGCACGGAAATAAGGACAGATAGTTGAATAAATTGCGAGTGGATGGATGGCCAGATAGATGAATGGATAGCCAGATGGATGGATGTATTGATGTATGAATTGATGGAAGGATGAATGGATTCATGGACCAGTTCTTAGGATAGACGGGTGGGCTGATAGATGCGTAGGATTGGTTCTGGGACAGATGTATGTATGGATATATGGGCGTATGACTGGATGGATGGCAAAGTGCTTACCATAGGCGAGTGGGCTGATAGATGCTTAAGATAAGCGCAGGGACAGATGTATGTGGGTAGGAATGTATGAATGAATTGAAAGATGGTTGGATGGCGCAGTGCTTAGGATGGATGGATGCAGGGCTTTAAGTGGGCCGGCTCTGAGCACCGGCAGTTATTTTCAGAAGGTCTCGAAACGGATCTCTATCGGGCACTATTTTCTGCCCTCACAAAGGTAGTCCATTTAAAAAAAATTATTGTACTGCAGTGAGAGCATGCTCATCGATGTGCGCATGCTCATTTTGCTCACTACTGAGAAGTGGAGACATCATGCTAGGTGAGCCGCGTTGTAGGAGGAAGGGAAATCCTTTAAAGAGCGTGTTTTCCGAACGTTGGATAATTAGAGGGGATTTTCTTAAGCACACAATGCTAGTTAACTTGATGTAGACCACGCCCTTACTTGGATAGCCCACACCCCTTTAACAGGTTTGCCCCGCCCCTTTTAGAGCACCCCCAGTTTTTTTACCACTTAAAGCCCTGACTGAACCATAGCAACAAAGAAATGGTCCAAGCTTCCATTTAAATGTACAATGGCACCAACTTTCATAATTTGCCATTAACGCTGGCAGCCTTCTACCACAGTGCGAGAGTGTCTAGCAGCACGAAGATTTGTTATCCACAGAAATGTTGTGTGATTTGCGTTGCTGTCTGCTGGAACACTCATCACCAAAAGGTATTAAAACATGCACATTTGCGAGTAAAACATATACCATACCATAAAGCAGTTCATAAATGTGCCCAGTGACACTACACCGCCCTCATCTCCATTCTTGCTTAACCTTACGAAATCAAAGAAAGAGCCCCAGCAAACCTTTTAGAGCCGCTATAGCAATACAGGGACTTAATTTAAACAAGTGTCTGCCGGAACGCTCCGCAATAAAAGGTATTAAAACAGGCAAATGTCTGTGTTATAACCAGCAACATATCCACCTCTCCTACCCCCACCCCTGCCCTTGCTTAACCATACGAAATCAAACATTGAGCCCCAGCACTCCCGTTAGCGTCACTATAGCCATACCTAGACTTAATTTCAACAGGTGTCTGCCGGAACACTCATCAGCAAAAGGTATTGAAACCTGCAATTTTGCAAGTAAAACATACACCATACCATAAGGCGGTTTATAAATAGTCCCAGTACCACTACACCACCTCCACACCCGCCCTTGCTTAGCTTTACGCAATAAAACAAAGAGCCCCAGCAAACCTGGAAGCGCCACTATAGCCATATAGAGGCTTAATTTCAACAGATGTCTCCCGAAACACTCATCAGCAAAACGTATTAAAACATGCAAATTTGCGGGTAAAACATATACCATGCCATAGGGCGCTTTATAAATGGTCCTCGTGGTACTACATCACCTTTAGTAGCTAGACATCTGCACTTTACGAAAGTCTGTGTTTTAATCACCAACATACCCACCTCCCTGAACCCCACTCCCGCCCTTGCTTAACCGTACGAAATCAAACAGAAACCCCCACCATTCCTAGTAGCACCACGATACCCATACACTGGCTTAATTTTAACAGGTGTCTTCCGGAACGTTTATCAGCAAAAAGTATTCAAACATGCAAATTGGTGGGTAAAACATAAACCATCCCATAGCACGGTTTATAAATGGGCCCAGTGGCACTACACCACCAGCTACTGTCTAGCTAGACATCTATAGTTTACTAATGTCAAGAAAGTCATACAGAAAATATACCGAACATTTTCTTTTCTTTTTTATCTCTCACATTTATAAAACATTTCTTCTAAAGAAACACTCCCCAACCACTTCTATTTCATAAGAACAGACAATCATTAATACGTTTACTACCATATATTTTAGTATATCTACCTTTTTATTATTCACTAGTCACAAACTACTAAAACTATTAACAATACCCAAATGCAAACCAGAAACCATGTTCATAATATATCTCAACCTATGATCAAATGATTCAAACTATGCGTACATATAAAAGGAACGCAACACTTTTACTATCTCCATCTCCTCTCCATGTAATCTCCAAACACTGTAGACGGCCTCACAGTAAAACAACCTACCTAGACTTATATTCAAATCTACCTCTCACTGTGCAAAATGAGACCACAACCTGTCCACATAACATTTCTGGGTTTGGTTTTATCGCTTTTAACTTAATAACACATACTTATCCTACCCTCCCTCCCCACTACTTCCACAAAAAGTGTAATTTGCAAATGTGGGACATTTTGTTTATCTCGCCTGAATACATTAGCAAACCCAAATTAACGCTGTACCTCATTTTCAAAACCATACAGTCCTTTGAAGATGACAAACTACATTTCTTCTTTGTGAAAAATTCCTAAACGTATATAAAGGACTTATTTAACAACAGGTCAAACTTTATGCATATTTTCTAACCAATATGAAACACCACACTTTACTAACAGTATATTAGTTTGAAATAAAAATACTTTCAAACTTAAAAATATCTCCTCATATACTTAATCACTACTACAGAACACAACACACTTTAATTTCTACCTCATTTTTGTAGTTGGTATGCAGATTTCAAATGTCACACATGCATGCAATTCTTTCTTTGTCACACAGTACATGTAATGCACTGCTTTCATCAAGAATGGAACCAGTAATGGCACAATTTCTCTGTTGCTCCGCATATAAATACATGTAAAGAACAAATCAGAATACTTAATTCCTTAATCGACATTCCAAAACTTATCTCCATTGGTTATTTTTGAATTTTCCATCTGAAAAGCTACTTAATGTTCCGCGCCACATACAGGTCAGAAGTTCAACCTATTTTATCACCCCACTTTCTGGAACATTCTACAACACCTGCATGATTTTTATAAACATAACTTTTTTTTTCAGCATATTCTGGAACATTTAACAGCACCTGCGGGTTAAAAGTTCACCATTGTTTTAAGTTCCAAATGTACCTTCCAAATGCAAGTAGCACGTCTGATTGAGCTGAGCACATTTCATCCTATCGTATGGACTCCACGTTTAGACTGCTCTTTATTAACCAATGACAAACATGCTTTTTAATGCAACTAATATGCACCCTAGTTTTTAGTACCCAATGCTTCTTATCTTCCAATCCATTATCGTTTTCTGTGGAAAAAAAAAAGATTTTACCCTATCTTTAAACATATCTCTTACTCTACGAAGGAACTGCATGAGCTACAGACATCTTTTCATACCTTCCAGCCGTACCTTCAAAATGCTAGTGTGGATCATAGGACATAGCTATGTTTTCTGGTGCAAGAGGTATGCAGAACAGAGACGTATTGACTTAGACCTAGGTTTACAAAATGTGAACATTGAATGGTTTGCACAGAGAGGATTGAAGTGGCACCAATTGTTGCCTTTGGTTAAAACCTGTTTGCATCTCCAACACCCTGACCTCATGATTGTGCATTGTGGTGGAAACGACCTAGGCACATTGACTGGGGTAGGTTTGGAAATGCTAATGAAGAACACCTTTCGACAATTCATTTTGCTTTTGCCTCAAACTGTCTTTGTATATTCCAATATATGCCAAAGACAGAAGTGGAAATGGTCAAACCAATTTTGTGCTCAGGTTGAAAAATCTAGGAAGAACGTCAACAAAGCTGTGTCTGCATGCCTCAGAGACCATAGAATGGGGTCGATCTACAACAACATACGTTTTGATATGGCTGATCTCTACAGAAGTGATGGAGTACACTTCACAGATCAGGGAAATCTAGTTTTTCTGAATAACCTGAAGCTGTGCATCCGCACTTATATGTAGCTCCAACTAATAAACACAAGGGCTCTTTTTAGAGCCGCCTTATAACTGACAACTTAGGCCCGCTATTTTAGGGCCAGGTAACGGCAACTCCCGCACCCTCGCCAAAATGTATTCTCTACAAAGCTGTGGCGCAGCGGCCACACCATCTGACTTTGGAGCACAGAGCTCTCGCTTCCATCACCGACTCAAGCGACAGCTCAGGATAGCACCATGTGACTCTGAGCAATAGCTCACTTAATTTCCACGCCGGCCCCCAGCGCCTGCAGACCCGTACGAGTGAGTAGTTTGCACTTTACAAATTCCGCATTGATTGGAAACGGCAGAATTGAACTTCACACTCAATCTGTAGCACCCCCCAATCACCCTACAGACGGCACACTGTTTAAAACAAAACTTCCTCCTATGTACGTATGCACACATGCTGACACTACTTAGACTGGTGTGCCGCAGCGGCCAGAAAACATGAGTTCAGAGCACAGGGCTCATGGTTTAATCCCCTGCTCCGCCAGCAGCTCAGCTCAGCACCATGTGACTCTGGGCAGTAGCTCACTTAATAACTCACATAATTTCCACGCCGGCTTCCAGGGCCTTCAGACCCATAGCGGTGAGTAGTTTGCGCTTTACAAATCCCATATTGATTTACCTTCGCACTCCCTGTATAACACCACCTAAGCACCATATACAAATTACCGTGTTTCAAACAAAACTTCCTCCTACTATGTATAAAATATTACTGACACTACTTGGACAGGTGTGGCACAGCGCCCAGAGCACATGACTTCACAGCATAGGACACACAGTTTGGGCTCACGGTTTGGGGTAATTCCGTTCACCCGTTCGACCTTTAGCTTTGTCTAAAGTTTCCTATGGAAATTAACATGGAGAAAACATGTTTTGGGACCCCCCTTTTTTCTTAGACCCCCTTGACGAATCACCCCCAAACTTCCAACATTGGAGCTGATATGAACAAAGAATTAGTTTGGAAAATGTCATGCTCTTCCTATGCAGCCGCCAGTAGATAGTTATAGTTAGGACCTATTTTCCATAGGAAATCCGCAACATTCTATTGGGAATTTCTTTGGCGCCGATTGACGAATCTTCGCGAAATTCTCCAAACTTTTGGCCAGCTCCGCTCCGCTCCTACCCTGAAAGTTTCGTGGTGATTCGTCAAGCGGGGGCCGAGAGAAAAGGGGGGGTCCCAAAATGCGTTTTCCCCATGCAATTTCCCATAGGATCTGTTGTCGCAGCTACAGCCCGAACCGCTGAACGGAATGACATCAAATTTGGCAAAGAGGTAGTCCTCAGTTTGGACTCGTGCCTTTTGTATATTTGGTGTGAATCTGTTCAGTAGTTCCTGAGAAAATTAGGGTAAAACAGTTAGTGATATCTATGGCTGGGGAGGATCCACGGACCCTACCCGCACCGTAAGCGAACCCTCCCCGAACGGAGCGCGCACCCTCCCGATCGCGCACTGAATGCTAATTGGCTGTCGAGCGTCTCTCTACATTTGAAACCAGGAACTGTTGGCAGCCATTTTCTGCCTCGGTAGAAGCGAGGCTGAAGAAGCAAGGGGAATAAGTGCGTAAAACATATGAAGGGGGCAGAGTGGAAATACTCTGACCCTCTAGAGGTGCTTAGGGGGTCCCAGAAGGACCCCCAGGGGCCAGCCTTTTTTTTAAAAAAACAAAGCGGCGAAATGCGCACATGGTGCGCGCATCCTATCGCGTTGGATGCACGGATTCTCTCGCGGTGGGTGCGCGGATCCACGGCAACGTTTTTTTTAAAAACGACAAGAAATCATTGGTTGTATAACAACTTTCTACACTGAAAGGTAGGGTGTATATTTTTGTTTTTTAAAGGTATGATTGTTATTGGTTAACAAAAACAGATTGTAAGGAACATTATATATGATAAGCTGATATGTTGAAAAGTCAAGCACACTTCCTGTCTTGTGTAGGAACATTGTGTGCTGAACTTGTGACCTGTGAGCTCAGTGCAGTGTTCCATGACCTGTTTCTATGGTAACAGGCAGAAGGCAGATTGGGGGAAGGGTTGAAATGTATTTCAGTTGGAAAGGGTTGAAATGTTTAACCAATAGAAATGTGTGTTTGCTTTTGAGTTTATGTGCGAAGGATTGTGATTTGATGTTTACATGTATATGTGTGGAAAATGAAAGGGAAACTTTTTCATTCTTTGATTTTGCTGAGAGGTGCACAGTGCAGAGATTCTGTACAAGAATATATGGTGAGTGATTGATATACTCCTTAATCTACAAAAGAACTTGAAAGATGAGTTATTTAATTGTGAGGGGATGTATGTAGACTATTTTAATCAGACTAATGTATTTTTCCTGCTAACGTGTAGGGAGTACTTTTTTTCTCTACAATGTGTGTGCATGTAGAAACCATTCTGTGATAGACATTTGTGTTTTTCATGTGTTTGTAGACAGATAACTGTGCAGTTTTTATATTTTGGTAGAATTAGAAACCAGTCATTGTTTATGAATTTGTGAAATGAGTTATGTTATATTTCTGTACTAAAATGTAGTACTACTTCTAGATGAAGAAATGTGTTTTGATATACTGCAAGGGATGGTGTTGTTTGTCTAGAATCACACAGTGAGTCTGTGTGCATTTGGGAACCACTGTGAGAGAAGCATTTGGTAACATCGTGTATTTGTTGACAGATAACTGTTTTAAAACCTGTCTTGTTATCAAGTTTTAGTAGCATTAGAAGACAGTTATGGCTTAAGCTTTCATTAACTGAGTCAGGCTTTGACATAAAACTGCAGTCCTGAAATATGTAGATTGTGTTCAGTTCCCTTACCACTTGCACTGTAGTGGATGAGTTTTGGTAAACTGATAGGGATAGTGGTGCTTGTCTAGAATCACACTGTGAGTCTGTGTGCATTTGGGAACCACTGTGAGAGAATCATTTGGTAACCTCATGTATTTGTTGACAGATAACTGTTTTAAAATCTGTCATGTTGTTAAGTTTTAGTAGCATTAGAATCCACTCTTTGCTTATATGTTGATTAAATGAGTCATGCCTTGACACTGATGTGCTGTACTTAAATATGTAGATTGTGTGCAGTCCCCTTACCCCTTCCACAGTAGTGAATGAGTTTTGGTAAAGTGCTAGGATAGTGTTGCTTGTCTAAAATAACACTGTGAGTCTGTGTGCATTTGGGTAAGGATTGTGAGAGAAGCATTTGGTAACATCGTGTATTTGCTGACAGATAACTGTTTTATAACATGTATTGTTGTGAAGTTTTAGTAGCATTAGAAGCCAGTCTTTGCTTATGCGTTGATTAAATTAGTCCCCGCATTGACATTAAAGTGTAGTCGTGAAATATGTAGATTGTATGCAGTTCCTTTACCACTTCCACTGTAGTGAATGAGTTTTGGTAAACTCCTAGGGATAGTGTTGTTTGTCTAGAATCACACTGTAAGTCTGTGTGCATTTGGGAACCACTGTGAGAGAAGTGTTTGGTAACATTGTGTATTTGCTGACAGATAAGTGTTGTAAAACATGTTATGTTGTCAAGTTTTAGTAGTATTAGAGGACAGTTATGGCTTATGCTTTCATTATATGAGTCAGGCATTGACAGTAAATTGCAGTTGTGAAATATGTAGATTGTGTGCAGTTCCCTTACCACTTGCACTGTAGTGAATGAGTTTTGGTAAACTCATAGGGATAGTGGTGCTTGTGTAGAATCACAACACTGTGAGTTAGTGTGTATTTGGGATCACTGTGAGAGAAGCATTTGGTAACATCATGTATTTGCTGACAGATAACTGTTTTAAAACCTGTCATGTTGTGAAGTTTTAGTAGGATTAGAATCCAGTCTTTGCTTATGCGTTGATTAAATGAGTCATGCTTTGACACTGATGTGGTGTACTTAAATATGTAGATTGTGTGCAGTACCATTAACTCTTCCAGAGTAGTGAATACGTTTTGGTAAACTCCTAGGATAGTGTTGCTTGTCTAAAATCACACTGTGAGTCTGTGTGCATTTGGGTAAGGATTGTGAGAGAAGCATTTGGTAACGTCGTGTATTTGCTGACACATACCTGTTTTAAAACCGGTCATGTTGTGAAGATCTGAAAGAAACACGTTAGTTAGATTCCTCACCTTAGAATATCCCCAGGCGTCAGACTGGATCCGGAAGATTTTTCGTCAGCAATACCCCTTGCGCGTCGCTAGGCGTCGTCTGCGGCTCCGCGTCCGTCGTCGGCGTCGTGCGCCGGAATGACGTCGTCGGAGTACTTAGACGCCGCCCTCGCGCGCTGACGTCAGTTCTTCTTTTTTCCGCGCCAGTAAGCGCAGATCCGGGAGAGCTACCCCTTTAGTCAATTTTTGACTAACTTTTTGATCCTTTTTGATCCTGTCTCGACTCCAGTGCCGGTAGGATGCCTGGTTTCAAAGCCTGTACGGACTGTAGCCGCTTGATGTCGGTTACGGACCATCACCGCCGGTGCCTTTATTGCTTGGGCCTCGATCACGACGCGGCGTCGTGCTCGGACTGCAAGGCCCTGACCTCGAAGGCTAGACGGGAGCGGTCCCGTAAGCTTCTCAAGATTCGCCACTCGGCTCCGCGCGCCTCTCGATCCTGTCCAGGAGGAGGTCCAAGGATCGGTCGCGGAGCCGCAGCCGATGTCACCATCGGTCGTCGGGATCCAAGTCTTCGGGTAAGTCGAAGCATTCCAAGAAGTCCAAGAGGCGACACCGCTCTTCGGACTCCCCTCGCCGGTCGCGCGACTCGGCCGAGGGTCAGGGTGGTTCCACCCCCGCGGCTCCGGCGGAGCCGCAGGCGCCGCGCACGTCCCCATACCCTCCGGTCCCTGGGACTGACGCGACGCCGGCGGAAGGCAGTGCCTTCCTCTCGGCCATGAGGAAGCTGGCTCCCCCGTCGGCGCCCGCTGGTGCGCCTTCGGGCCCCGCGGACCCGACTGGGCTGCCTTGCCTGCCGGTGGCTCCGGCCCCGGCGCTGTTGACGGCTCCGGCCTCGACGCCGCAAGCGCCCGTGGGACCCGTTCTCGAGTCCCCGTCGACGCCGGTCAACCTCGTCACGCCTCCTCCGCCGGCGTCGACACCGGTACCACCCCCGACGCCGACGTGGACTCCGTTCGACGTCGAGCCCCGGTTCAGTCCCACTCCGGGCCCGGCGCCGGTACGGCGTCGATGGACGCCGCGATCGGCGCCGCTAGAGACACATTTTGTCTACCGCCCGGCTCCGTTACTTTCTCCTCTACACCAGGAGTCGGATGAGGGGGACAACTGGGAGGGATCCGAGGATCCTATGGCCGCTCAGGCCCAACTGTCCCAGGACTGGGCAGATGAACTGGGGGAGGCCAGTGGCCTGGATACCTCGCCAGACACTGGATTCATCTCTCCTCCGACTGTGGCTTCGGAGGAGGGTGCTGCTTTCTCTGTGGTGCTGCGCAAGGCGGCCGCAGCCCTTGGGCTCGAGCTACCTGCCGTGGCTGTGAGGACGAACGTCCTCACTGAGATGCTTCAGTCTGCAGCAAGCTCCACTGAGCCTCTGCTGCCATTCAATGAGGCCCTCACTGACGTTCTACAGGGCACCTGGTCCAAGCCCTCCACAGTTCCTCCTGTGGACAGGAACGTCGCCAGGCGCCACCGCCCTGCTCCGGGCGACCCCAGTTTTCTGTCCCAACACCCTACCCCTGAGAGCCTGGTTATCCAGGCCTCCACCTCCCAATCCTCTTTCCCGACCGCCCCGCCGGACCGGGATTCCAAGAGACTAGAGCAGTTTGGCAAGAAGCTGTTCTCCTCCCTTAGTTTGGGCCTGCGGTCTTTGAACACCGCTTGTCTCTTGGACCGTTATTCCCACTCTCTGTGGGATGCGGTGGAGGACGCGCTGCCCCTTGTGTCCGGAGGAGGTCCGGACACGACTTACCCAGGCTCTGGCCGATGGGAGGGATGCCGCGCGACATGCTATACGATGTGGGCTTGACACCACGGACTCGCTGGGTAGGGCGATTTCTACCTCAGTGGCGCTTAGACGTCACGCCTGGCTGCGGTCCACGTCATTTTCGGGCGATGTCCAGAGCTCTCTCATGGACATGCCCTTTGATGGCACTCGCCTTTTTGGCGAGAAAGCGGACAGTGCGCTGAATCGCTTTAAGGACTCCCGGGCTACGGCCAAGTCCTTGGGCCTCTCGGCCCCGCGGTCGCAAACTTCCGCCTTTCGCCCCTTTCGTGGCCAAGGAAGGGGTGCCTCCTCACGTGCGCCTAGCCACCAGCCGCAGAATCAACCTGCGCGTGGTCGCGGACGTGGTTTCCGCCGAGGCGGTTCTGGAGGACGACGAGGTCAGCCCACATCCACCCCGGCAGCATCCGCCTCAAAGCCTTCCTAGTACGAGCTTTCAGGCCCATTCCACGCCAGTGGGCGGCAGAGTTCGCCATCACCTGCTCCACTGGCGGTCCATCACATCGGACAGGTGGGTGCTGCAAATCGTCCGAAGGGGCTACTCCCTCCCCTTCGAGACGACCCCTCCAGCCATGCCACCGCAGCACCACCGTATCTCGGGGGATCATTTGAATCTTCTCCACGAGGAAGTTTCGGCCCTCTTGGCCAACGGGGCCGTCGAGCGCGTTCCGAGCCCAGAAGTAGGTCGTGGTTGTTATTCCCACTACTTTCTGGTTCCCAAGAAGGGCAAAGGGGGCCTACGCCCTATCTTGGACCTCCGGAACGTCAATACCTTCCTCCGGAAGGAAAGGTTCAAGATGTTAACTTTGGCTCAGGTTCTAGCTGCCCTAGACCCCGGAGACTGGATGGTAGCGTTGGATTTGCAGGACGCATATTTCCACATCCCTGTCCTGCCGGCCCACCGGCGTTACCTGCGGTTCACGGTGGGCCCGGAGCACTTTCAGTTTACCGTGCTCCCCTTCGGCCTCACCAGTGCCCCTCGGGTGTTCACGAAAGTGATGGCGGTGGTCGCAGCTCATCTGCGCAGATCAGGGGTTCCATTCTTCCCCTATCTCGACGACTGGTTGTTGAAGGCGGGCTCGCCCCAGGCAGTCGTCTGCCACCTCCAGACTACGGCGGATCTCCTGCATTTGCTGGGATTTTCCATCAACGTGCCGAAGTCACACCTGAGCCCCTCTCAGAAGCTCCTCTTCAACGGAGCGGTTCTCGATTCGGCGCAGTTCCGGGTCCATCCACCGGAACAGCGGGTCCGGGATATACAGGCCCTGATTCCCATCTTTCGGCCTCTATCCTGGGTCTCGGTCAGGCTAGTGTTGCGGCTTCTGGGGCTGATTGCCTCCTGCATCCTACTAGTGCATCACGCCAGACGGCGCATGCGGGCTCTGCAGTGGGACCTGAAGTTTCAGTGGGCCCAGCATCACGGCAACCTGTCCGACCATGTCTTGATCTCGGAGGGCACTGCACAGCAGTTGCAGTGGTGGCTCACGGACCGCGATTGGGTCAAGGGCAAGAGCCTCTCCCTTCCCCAACCGGAGCATGTCGTCGTGACGGATGCGTCCCTCCTGGGATGGGGTGGCCATATGGGAGAGGCAGAGATCAGAGGCCTCTGGTCTCCGGCGGAGTCTCGTCTCCACATCAACTTGTTGGAGTTGAGAGCGATCCGACTTGCACTGAAAGCCTTCCATCCCTCTGTCAGGGGAAGTGTCGTGCAGGTGTTCACGGACAACACCACCGCATGTGGTATTGCAACAAACAGGGCGGGGTGGGGTCGTGGACCCTTTGTCAGGAGGCTCTGCGCCTCTGGACATGGCTGGAACACCAGGGCGTCACCCTGGTGGTTCAACATCTGGCGGGCTCTCTGAACGCCAGAGCAGACGAACTCAGCCGCCGGTGCATGATGGATCACGAATGGCGTCTGAACTCCGAAGTGGCGCAAGGTCTCTTTCAGCAGTGGGGAGAGCCTTGGTTAGATCTATTCGCCACCGAAGAGAACGCGCAATGTCCGCAGTTCTGCGCGTTGGAATTTCCAAGGCGGCACTCGCTCGGCGACGCTTTTCGTCGCGAGTGGAGTTGCGGTCTGTTGTACGCCTTTCCGCCTATACCACTTCTGCCCAGAGTGCTGAAGAAGATCAGGCACGACCGGGCCCAAGTCATCTTGGTGGCTCCGGATTGGGCACGAAGGTACTGGTATCCCGAGCTACTCAGTATGTTGACCGATCCTCCGATACGTCTGCCCCTTCGGGAGGATCTTCTGTCGCAGCAGCAGGGGGCGGTCCTCCACCCGAACCTGTCCAGCCTCCACCTCCATGCGTGGAGATTGAGCGGCGGCAGTTGATGCCATTTGACTTGCCTCCTGAAGTCTGTGATATCATTCTGGCAGCCAGGCGTCCCTCCACAAAGACGGTATACGCCTGCCGGTGGAACAAATTTGTGGCATGGTGCACAGCAAAGGCTGTGGATCCCCTTTCCGCCCCTCTTTCTGAGGTTCTCCTCTTTCTTCTTTCTTTGGCCCGGCAGGGCTCTGCCCTGGGCACCCTGAAAGGTTATCTTGCTGCCATCTCTGCCTTCTTGCGGCTTCCTGATCAGCCTTCTCTTTTCAAGTCCCCTGTAGTTACACGCTTTCTGAAAGGCATTACTCACACGTTCCCTCCTGTCCCTTTTGTAATGCCTCAGTGGGACTTGAATCTTGTCTTGACATTCCTGATGTGCGCTCCCTTCGAGCCTCTTCACAATTGTCCTCTTCGTCTTCTGACTCTTAAGACTGCTTTTCTGGTAGCCATCACCTCGGCTAGACGGGTGAGTGAGCTCCAGGCTTTATCCTCAAAGCCTCCTTTTCTATCTGTTCATCCGGACAAGGTTGTCCTTCGGCCTCGTCCCTCCTTCGGCCTCGTCCCTCCTTTCTTCCGAAAGTGGTGACTCCATTTCATCTTGGGCAGTCTGTCACCTTGCCCACCTTCTTTCCGCCTCCGCATCCTTCCAAAGAGGAAGAGAGGCTCCACCGTCTGGACCCAAAACGTGCGCTCTCCTTTTATCTGGACCGCACAAAGCAGTTCCGGGTGGACGACCAACTTTTCGTTGGATACGTGGGTGCTAAGAAGGGGAAAGCGGTGCACAAACGGACCATCTCTCGGTGGGTCGTTTTGTGCATCAAAATTTGTTACTCCTTGGCAAAAAAGGACCCTCCTGTTGGGCTGCGCGCCCACTCCACTCGGGCCACAGCGGCTACTACTGCTTTGGGACGGGGTGTCCCTTTGCAGGACATCTGTCAGGCGGCAACGTGGGCTTCGCTACACACGTTTGCCAGGCATTATTGCCTTGACAGCCAAGTCCGGAGGGATGGCTTCTTTGGCCGTTCTGTCCTCCAGGACTTTCTGGTGTGATCTTGGTTCGCAGACCCACCACCGGGGATGGTATTGCTTGGGTATCTATTCTAAGGTGAGGAATCTAACTAACGTGTTTCTTTCAGATGAACAAGTTACTTACCTTCGGTAACGATGTATCTGTAAGAAACATTAGTTAGTTAGATTCCTCACCGACCCACCCATCCTCCCCGTTCTGCGAACTGACATCTAGGGTTAAGGTTATCCTTTTCAGGCCCTGTTAGAAATGGGATTTCTGGTTGGCTAGGGCTTGCGCCAAAGCCAGACAGAAACCACCACTCTAGTCAGGGCTGGGGAGTTACACGCCAAAGATAACCCCTGCTCACCCCCCTGGTAGCTTGGCACGAGCAGACAGGCTTATCCCTGAGGCGATGTGTAAAGCGTTTGCGCGCGCACCCAGCAACAACACCCAAGGCCCACCACAAAGGAAACTCCACACAAGGTATTCTATAAAAATAGCCTTTGTATTATACACAACACATTAGATAAAAACACACACTCTACAATGTGCCAACAGGCACGGGCAGAATTTACAAGGGATTATGTACAAGACAGGGCCACCTGGACCACTGTCAGGAATTAGCACTTTTTAGCACAAAAATATATCAAATCACTGTAGCACAAAAATAACCTGTATAGCACACAACCAGTACTTACTGGTATCGGGGAAGTACCACCTGCGTAACCCTAACTACCTTAGGAGACTGTCACGCAGGGAACTAGAACCTCACTAGCACCACCTGCACTAGGAGAAAGCAACAACCACCTACGTATCACAATACCTGTAGGGGTAATAGGACGTTACACATGATGCATCACATTCAGAGGTGTAGGGAAGGAAAACACATGATGCCTAAAAACATTCAGAGGTGTAAAGCAATGGCACATGATGCATCAACACACATTCAGAGGTGCAAGTAGGAACACAATTGCGCAAAACTCCTATGCCACCACCTGTGGCAGTCCCTGGGCCAACTGGCCTGGTAGGGGCTAGGACGCCCTGTGTTCAGTCAAGCTGAAACGAAAATGGTCCCCCACCTAAACGTGGCAGCTGCCCACTAAGTGCTGGGCAGCTGTCAAACGAACTTCAGGCACTCCGTGTGCCTCTGGAGCCCTCTCCGGGCTCTGACCATTCACATATGTCCCCTAGAGCCCTCGTGGCTCGGAACAGTCGTGCTCCCCTTCGTTGGAGCGCTCCGGGCGCTCTGAACACCCGACAATGCCCTCTAGAGCCCTCGTGGCTCTGCACAACGTTGGAGCCTCACTGGGCTCAACAACAATGCCCCGTCGTTGGAGCGTCAGCGCTCTAGGTACTCAGGCCCCCTAGAGCCTCGCAGGCTCTAAATACCGTTGGAGCCTCACTGGGCTCGGAACTACAATGCCCCTCCGTTTGAGCTACGGGGCTCAGGAACCCATGCGCCCCGTTTGGAGCCTCTCTGAAGAATCAGCCGGTCTGGGGCCGGCACCCACAGGCACACGCACGGAGTCCCCCAGCCCTCCTCACTTACCGGGCTGCTTTCTGGGGACTCCCGCGCTGTCTCCGCTTCTCTTGGTCCCGGCGGACTCCCGGGGCTGCTTCTCTACACGGAGGGGGCAGGCACCGACAATGTGCCTCGCGCCCCCCTCCGCTCCAGCTCCTGCCGTCCTCCTCTCACGGTCCAGCGCGGGGTGGGCTCCCGCCTGGACCTTCACTCCTCCCGGGCACTTCTCACCGCACAGGAGCGCGGGGTAGGCTCCCGTCCGCTTCCTGTTTCAAAGTCCCGCCCCCGTCCTCCACGAAGGCTGCCTGACTTCCGGGTTTCCCCGGACCGGGCTGCAGCGGTGATCGGAAACCTCAGCAATAAGAGGGGTAGGCTCCCTCGTAAGCACAACGAACAAGCGGGGTGGGCACCCGCCAACGAAATCAAAGCGCACACAGCGCTATAAAGTGAGTCAGCGCTCGCAGCGCTACAAGGATCATAAAAGCGCTCCCAGGCGCTGAGAAACAGCAGGTCCAGGGAAACAGCGCGCACAGCGCTACAAAGTCCAGGAAGCGCTCCCAGGCGCTGTTGATCACCAAAGGGGTCCAGTAAAGAGTCCTCAAAGAACAGGGGGCACAGGCTGGGCCCAGAGCCAGCACACAGGGCCCTCCAGCAGGGAGGCAGTCCCCAGTGGCGGTCTCTCCTGGCGCCCAGCAGCAGCAGGCCCCCCCCTCAGATGATCCTGCAAGAGAACAGTTTCTGTGGGGACACAGCCCCATTTTTATACAGTCAAACCCTTTGTTCTGGGTTCAGGGTGAGGGGGAAAACCAGTCGCAGCTGGTTGGGGAGCACCCTTGATGTGCTCAGCCCCTCACTCTATTCACTGGCAGGGCTAGGGTCGTCAGTCGCACCACAGGGGGCGGGGCCAGCATTGTGTGTGGAAAACCCTGTCCTATTCAGGACCCAGGTGTACTCCTCCCACCCATCTAGCTGCTGATCTCCCCATTCACCACTGGGTGACTCATCCTGACTCTGGGGAATCCCTAGCCCGTCACATGACATGACCAGCCAATCACGCGACAGACACACTGCACACAGAAGTGCCCACCTCTAGAAGTGGCACTTCCACACTAGGTACATGCACGCCGCACACATCATCGCGCAGCATTCACTCCCACGAGTCCGCACATACCAAACTTGGGCCTGCACACCCCACGCATCAGGAACTACTAGGGACACATACACTCCCCATGCATTCCTATGGGAGGGCAGGCCTATCTCACCACATGCACTCAGAGCACGCACGCACTTTACCCTGGGACACAGGGAAAGTGCGCAGAAACCAAAAAAAGTACCACACCAAGTCACCAATAAAAAGCCAAAAAGTCCAGGGGTGAACCTGCCAGAAGGGCCAAGTCCAACACAACCCCCTTCCAGCCAAAACGCAGGGCAGACCAATCACCACCGTGATGGACTTCCCTGCTTGGGGCGATAGAACACGGACGCGGGCCCGCAACTGCAGGGACACCCTCCGGTTCTACGCCACGGTGAACCCATGGAATTCTTTCTAACACCACTGTCTGGACCAACTGGGCTACCCCACTGGTACTCCCAAGCTGTCCGCGGCCAAGACCAGGCCCTAGGCCACCCAGGTGCCACCGGTCTTTGCCTAACCATAGAGTGGGGGGTAGTAACCCCTGGCACATAGCGGCCATTCTCCACTCTACCCCTCATCAGGGCAGTTCTAAACTGCCACTGATCCTCCAGCCTAGGGTCTGTACCCTCAAGCTGACCAAAAGTCATGGGTGAGGCTCTCCTCCCCCTACCTCTTCTTCTGGGGTTCCGCCCTCTCTTCCTCTGAGAGGCGACCCCGTAACGCAATTCACCTACCAGCTCAGGACCCCTCCCTGAGAACTGGTCTCCCAACCTAGGGTTTAACCCCTCAGGTTGCACTGGGGTCAGAGGTGGGCTCTCCCACCCTCTGCACCCCCTTCCAGAGTCCTGCTCCCTACCAACTGGGGCGGTACCTCTGGAAGAAGAACCGGTCAGGACACTGGTTACAGTCGTCCTACCCTTCAGGTCAGGCTGATCCTGAACCTGGCCTCCCAACCTCGGGTCTAGAACCTTTGGTGGAATACTTGCCTGGCACTCCAGGACTTCGGGGGACTTACGCACCATCCCCCCAAGAGGAACATATGCCTCATATGTTGCATGACAGTCTGCCTGGCGTAGATCTCCCGTCCCCTGTCCACCTGACAGCGCACGAAGATCCCCCAGGACAGACGTGTGGTCACCATGGTCACCTCGAGGAGACTCAGCCCTCCCGGCTGGTCCCTGACCCACTGGCTCCTCCACCGGGGAACACCGCCCCATGCCACTCCTCTCGCTGGACTTCTGTACCCTCCCTACTGGAGCGGTACTGCCAGACATCAGAACCACTGGAGCTTTATTTACAGACGCTCCAGGTCCTCCATACACTAGGTGATCCTCCTCAAATGGACTAACAGGACAGCCTAGGTCCCAAACTTGGTGTTCCCTCATGAAACCATCCAACTCATGAGGCAGGGTTTCGTGCGTCTGGGGACCCTCGGTCACCCACTTACTCCCGCTCCACTGAGCCAGGCCGTAAGCCCCTACACCCTCCTCGCTATCCGGGGACCTAGCTGGGCTACACTGAGCCTCCTCCACCACGCTGGGCTGGAGGATCTCTGAACCACTACTGTTGGAATCACTCTCCCATTCCTCATCAGAACTTGGGACCCCTTCCCATCGGTCTGCTCTTTTTGCAAGGTCCCAAGCATCCAAATGGTAATATCCCAACAGGTGTTGGCGCAACCCGGGGTAAAAACTACTGAGTAGCTGCTCTTTGATAACCAGAGCATACAGTCCTTCAAAATCCCGTTTCGTGTTTACTCTTACCCAATCATCCAGTGCATCCTCGCATTCACCCACAAACGTGTCCCAAGACTGGTGAGACAGCTTCCTACTGCCCCTGAATTTCAACCTATACTCCTCTTCTTGGGAAACAGGTACCAGACTGGGTAAACTGGGAATGGGACCTCCTGCACTGGACTTTATCTCGCTGTCACCACTGGACTCAACCCTCCCTGGGGAGCCCAGACAACTACAACTGCGCTCAGGGGACAACTTACCCTCCAGAGCTAATTTCTCTGTGGCAAAGGCCCGCTCAGCCTCCGCCATCTGTTTCTGAGCTAAGACCCTCTCGGTCTCCAGCTTGGCATGCTCTATCCTGAGCTTCTCCATGGCCAGCTGATGCTCCCTTTCTTCCCTCCTTTCTACCCACTCCTCTGGGGACAGGGAAAGGGATGGGGTGCTGCTCCTGACACTGGACCCAGCAAGGGACTCCCTATCTATGGGGTCTCCACTATCTACTGGCGTCCCTGTCAGGTTACTTTCTTCCTCCTCTTCTAAATCTTCAGGGCTCCCCACAGACCCATCACCCTCCTGGTGCGAGGCCCAGGCCCTTATCCTACTGCGCTCAAGACCCCATTGACCCTTTTGCCATAGGATCAGGCTGCTTCTAAGTTCGGACTGAGAGTCTGACTCATCCACCCCTATGTCTCTCTCTTCACAGAACCTTACCAACTCCAACATACTGTACCCAAACAGATCACCGAAATCAAAAGCTGGCTCCATTTTGGCGGACGTTCTTGAGAAAAGATCACACAGGGAACCTAGGGGTCTGAGCTTAACACAGGAGTACACAATTCGCAAAGGATTCAGCAAGCTCTCTATCCCAGAGAACTCACACTCACTTGCCTAGTGCCACTCACCACTCATCCACACCCAACCCTCCCCTCGGACTGGTAAGGCAGTTTCTACCACCCCTGATTCCTCAACCTGACCACCACGTGACACAGGTACCAACTCTGGGCGCAGGGCGGGGGACAAATGTACTGGACACTATTACGCTGCCACCACTGGATCCCACCCTCTGGTGAATCCAGAAACACAATGCACTAAGGGGGATGATCTACCCTCCCGAGCTAGGGACACCTAACTCACAGTGCACAAAACCACATTTCCAAAGAAATGACAATTAAAAACAAACTTAGAACAATAATCCCTATACCATGTGATTTATCTAAATGCAGAGTTTTGTAGTGCGGCCAGTTGCCGCTGCGGTACAGCGCAAACGCAAGTCCAAATCCCACCGCTGATCACCAATGTTAGAAATGGGATTTCTGGTTGGCTAGGGCTTGCGCCAAAGCCAGACAGAAACCACCACTCTAGTCAGGGCTGGGGAGTTACACGCCAAAGATAACCCCTGCTCACCCCCCTGGTAGCTTGGCACGAGCAGACAGGCTTATCCCTGAGGCGATGTGTAAAGCGTTTGCGCGCGCACCCAGCAACAACACCCAAGGCCCACCACAAAGGAAACTCCACACAAGGTATTCTATAAAAATAGCCTTTGTATTATACACAACACATTAGATAAAAACACACACTCTACAATGTGCCAACAGGCACGGGCAGAATTTACAAGGGATTATGTACAAGACAGGGCCACCTGGACCACTGTCAGGAATTAGCACTTTTTAGCACAAAAATATATCAAATCACTGTAGCACAAAAATAACCTGTATAGCACACAACCAGTACTTACTGGTATCGGGGAAGTACCACCTGCGTAACCCTAACTACCTTAGGAGACTGTCACGCAGGGAACTAGAACCTCACTAGCACCACCTGCACTAGGAGAAAGCAACAACCACCTACGTATCACAATACCTGTAGGGGTAATAGGACGTTACACATGATGCATCACATTCAGAGGTGTAGGGAAGGAAAACACATGATGCCTAAAAAGATTCAGAGGTGTAAAGCAATGGCACATGATGCATCAACACACATTCAGAGGTGCAAGTAGGAACACAATTGCGCAAAACTCCTATGCCACCACCTGTGGCAGTCCCTGGGCCAACTGGCCTGGTAGGGGCTAGGACGCCCTGTGTTCAGTCAAGCTGAAACGAAAATGGTCCCCCACCTAAACGTGGCAGCTGCCCACTAAGTGCTGGGCAGCTGTCAAACGAATTTCAGGCACTCCGCGTGCCTCTGGAGCCCTCTCCGGGCTCTGACCATTCACATATGTCCCCTAGAGCCCTCGTGGCTCGGAACAGTCGTGCTCCCCTTCGTTGGAGCGCTCCGGGCGCTCTGAACACCCGACAATGCCCTCTAGAGCCCTCGTGGCTCTGCACAACGTTGGAGCCTCACTGGGCTCAACAACAATGCCCCGTCGTTGGAGCGTCAGCGCTCTAGGTACTCAGGCCCCCTAGAGCCTCGCAGGCTCTAAATACCGTTGGAGCCTCACTGGGCTCGGAACTACAATGCCCCTCCGTTTGAGCTACGGGGCTCAGGAACCCATGCGCCCCGTTTGGAGCCTCTCTGAAGAATCAGCCGGTCTGGGGCCGGCACCCACAGGCACACGCACGGAGTCCCCCAGCCCTCCTTACTTACCGGGCTGCTTTCTGGGGACTCCCGCGCTGTCTCCGCTTCTCTTGGTCCCGGCGGACTCCCGGGGCTGCTTCTCTACACGGAGGGGGCAGGCACCGACAATGTGCCTCGCGCCCCCCTCCGCTCCAGCTCCTGCCGTCCTCCTCTCACGGTCCAGCGCGGGGTGGGCTCCCGCCTGGACCTTCACTCCTCCCGGGCAATTCTCACCACACAGGAGCGCGGGGTAGGCTCCCGTCCGCTTCCTGTTTCAAAGTCCCGCCCCCGTCCTCCACGAAGGCTGCCTGACTTCCGGGTTTCCCCGGACCGGGCTGCAGCGGTGATCGGAAACCTCAGCAATAAGAGGGGTAGGCTCCCTCGTAAGCACAACGAACAAGCGGGGTGGGCACCCGCCAACGAAATCAAAGCGCACACAGCGCTATAAAGTGAGTCAGCGCTCGCAGCGCTACAAGGATCATAAAAGCGCTCCCAGGCGCTGAGAAACAGCAGGTCCAGGGAAACAGCGCGCACAGCGCTACAAAGTCCAGGAAGCGCTCCCAGGCGCTGTTGATCACCAAAGGGGTCCAGTAAAGAGTCCTCAAAGAACAGGGGGCACAGGCTGGGCCCAGAGCCAGCACACAGGGCCCTCCAGCAGGGAGGCAGTCCCCAGTGGCGGTCTCTCCTGGCGCCCAGCAGCAGCAGGCCCCCCCCTCAGATGATCCTGCAAGAGAACAGTTTCTGTGGGGACACAGCCCCATTTTTATACAGTCAAACCCTTTGTTCTGGGTTCAGGGTGAGGGGGAAAACCAGTCGCAGCTGGTTGGGGAGCACCCTTGATGTGCTCAGCCCCTCACTCTATTCACTGGCAGGGCTAGGGTCGTCAGTCGCACCACAGGTGGCGGGGCCAGCATTGTGTGTGGAAAACCCTGTCCTATTCAGGACCCAGGTGTACTCCTCCCACCCATCTAGCTGCTGATCTCCCCATTCACCACTGGGTGACTCATCCTGACTCTGGGGAATCCCTAGCCCGTCACATGACATGACCAGCCAATCACGCGACAGACACACTGCACACAGAAGTGCCCACCTCTAGAAGTGGCACTTCCACACTAGGTACATGCACGCCGCACACATCATCGCGCAGCATTCACTCCCACGAGTCCGCACATACCAAACTTGGGCCTGCACACCCCACGCATCAGGAACTACTAGGGACACATACACTCCCCATGCATTCCTATGGGAGGGCAGGCCTATCTCACCACATGCACTCAGAGCACGCACGCACTTTACCCTGGGACACAGGGAAAGTGCGCAGAAACCAAAAAAAGTACCACACCAAGTCACCAATAAAAAGCCAAAAAGTCCAGGGGTGAACCTGCCAGAAGGGCCAAGTCCAACAGGCCCCTAGATTTTATTTTTGGCACCAGTGTCGGTCTTTGCATGGCTCTGTGTTCCTGGCGCGGAAAGCTATGTACAAGAACTGACGTCAGCGCGCGAGGGCGGCGTCTAAGTACTCCGACAACGTCATTCCGGCGCACGACGCCGACGACGGACGCGGAGCCGCAGACGACGCCTAGCGACGCGCAAGGGGTATTGTTGACGAAAAATCTTCCGGATCCAGTCTGACGCCTGGGGATATTCTAAGGTGAGGAATCTAACTAACTAATGTTTCTTACAGATACATCGTTACCAAAGGTAAGTAACTTGTTCTTTTAGTAGAATTAGAAGCCAGTCTTTGCTTATGCTCTGATTATATGAGTCAGGCTTTGACATAAAAGTGCTGTCCTGAAATATGAAGATTGTGTGCAGTTCGCTTACCACTTCCACAGTAGTGAATGATTTTTGGTAAACTTCTAGGTATAGTGGTTGTTGTGTAGAATCACACTGTGAGTCTGTGTGCATTTGAGAACCACTGTGAGAGAGGCATTTGGTAACATCGTGTATTTGCAGACAGATAACTAATTTAAAACCTCTCATGTTGTCAAGTTTTAGTAGCATTAGAAGCTAGTCTTTGCTTATGCATTGATAAAATGAGTCAGGGTTTGTCACTAAGGTGTAGTACCATGTACTATTCTGTTCACTGTGGCAGAACTGAAAATTTGAAAGTTTTACCTAAGCACTGTCCTAGAAGTAGTCTGATTATTTAGTCAGAATCTAAGTACCAAATAGACTGCTTCAAATGTCCATGCAGTATGCATGTAGTGTTCTAACATACTATACACTTGTCTTTTACACCTTCAATTCCCTAGTCAGTATCCATACACTTCCAGGAAACATCCTGTCACTTCCTTTGCAGTCCTCTAGAGACCCATTCAACAGCATGTACTAATCCATTCACTGTGCCAAAACCCAAACACTTATAAATTCACCAAGACACTCTCTTTCCAGTACTCTAATGATTCAGTCAGTGCCTAAGTATTCATACACTGAGCCAGGCCTTAGCACATGGACTGCTTCAAACCCCTATGCACTATGCATGCAGTCTTCTAACTACCTAGATACTTGTCTTTCACACTTTCAATTTCCTAGTCAGTATCCATACAGTCCAGCACTTGTGACTGCCTTTGCACTCCTCTAGTGACGCATTCAGTACCAAGTACTAATCCATTCCCTGTGCGAAAAGCCTAGCACTAATAAATTCACCTAGGCACTCTTTGTTGTAGTCTAATCATTCAGTCAGTACCCAAGTAGTCATGCAGTGAGCCAGGCCTTAGCACATGGACTGCTTTAAATGCCTATGCAGTATTGATGCAGTCCTCTAATCACCTACACAGTTGTGTTTCACACCTTGAATTCCCTAGTTAGTATTCATACTCTTCTAGCAAACACCCTGTCACTCACCCAGTGTGTCTCCTTATAGTACTGTAATCATTTAGTCAGTTAGCATGTAGTCTTTTAGTGAGGTAGGCTTTAGGGCATGAACTGCTTCAAAGTAGTATGCACTATGCATGTAGTGTTTTAACGATCGTCACACTTGTGGTTCAGGGCTATAGTTTCAGTTTTTATATAAAATGTGTTTGTACAGTAATGGAATAGTATAAATTTGAAAGTTATTATTATACATTTATTTGTGATTCTTTTTTACAGATACAGAATAGGAGTGTTTCTCATCCGTTTGCACTCTTCTTGTGCAAGATTGTTTGGATGAAGGGTCCTTCGGTGTTTCATCATACTTGCCATGCCATACGAGTATTTCTTGTTAGGATCCCCTCGCAACAGAACTCGTTTGCAAATCTTGCACGTGACCAAGGTGGCATTGATCTTTGTTTGCTCCTCGGGAAAAGTAAAAAATGTCCACACCACTGAAGGAAAACATTGTGGGCGTGGTGTCTTCTGCAAAAAAAAATCCTCAGATTCGGTAAATATTTTAAAACGGCAACAATTACATTTTTTGTAAGTTAAACTTATAAAATGTTGTTAGCTGTATACATTTTATATATATGTGATTTGTTTCTTGTGGTATTTTGTTAAGTATACCATGTTGGTTTTTTTTTTAACAATCTTTTTGATTTTGCAGGTCTGTCATCAACATCCGTGGTTACCACAGGAGTGTTCCGCTTTGTTGTTTTGTATTATGGTTGTTACATTTTGTTTATTAGTTTATTGTTTATATTTATGTTAATAAAAATATAAAGTTTGAAAATAGTTTAACGTTTATATATTTATTATAATAAAAAGAAAGTTTGGAAAACATTTTTATAATGTTTTTGGTTGTTCTCTTAAGTGCTGTGTGACTCTTTCTTGTTCCTATTACTGTTATTTGATGGAGTCCACCTTGGTGTCCACCAAATTTTGGGGCACTTATTGCTGGAATACTAGTGATATCTGCAGTTTGCACCAACTTCTGAATAGTGTGTCAGATTTTTCTGAACTTTACTTAAAGTGCTGATAATGAAATAGAGAGTAGCCGTTCCCGTGCAAAAAGACCTGAGGTGCACGTTTGCGATTTATTCTAAATACTAAAATCCTGTATTGTATTGCACTGAGGTATTGGCTGCACTTACAGTGTACACACGAAATCTATTAAGAAATCTCATTGTATTTATATTGATTGGGAATAGTGCGTCAGGTGCTGGATCTTGACGAGATACACTGCTCAGTTCGTATATTGTTCTGCACACGAAAAAAAATCGCATCACAACTTTCACAGCAATTGCAATGCGAAACAAATTCCGGCGATAAGACACGTTAGCACCAGGGATTTTACACCTGCTTTCTGCTGGTGTTAAGCAGGACAACTACCTGCACCATGAAAGGGAATACAGCCAAGAGCCACACCAGAACACCCACAGGTGCCATAGAGTCAATGAGCATGATACAGTGATACCCATGAGGGCCAGAAGACTCATCGCAACAACTCCAGGACCACCAATGCCCCCCAAACCCATATCTTAGTAAGTGTGTCCCTGTGGTCATTGTCTTAGCATGATAGGCACGAGTCCTGCAACATCATAGTGTGCTGTCACCTCAGCGTTGGCAGTGAGCCTGGATGTGTAGCTACGTACGCATCCTCCTGCATGCACAACTGGCGTGTGCTGGTCTGGGGTTCACAGGTCAGTGCAGGGGTGTGCCTATCCGGCAAGGGGAACGGGGTGTCTCGGACATGTCCGTGTACAGGAAGTGCGGTAAGTGTGTCTCTGTGTTCTGGTGTGGCCTGTTGCAAGAGCTGCAGCAGTCGATGTTGTAAAGTGGCATGCACCACCTCCAAACGGCACTGTGATGTTGTAGTTGGAATGTAGCAGGACATGCGCAAATAGGCATTACAATGGCGTGCCGTACGAGTGCACGAGATACAACAGCTCACCGTACAAAAGTGTTGGGGCTCGTGGGAGGGAGGAGCAGCCGTTTGGCAACATAACACACAGTGAACTCGACCATGTGCCACATGCTGGGCATTTCATCCATGATGACCACGGTCGCAGACATCCCACAACACCGACGACTGGCCTTTGTACACATCCTGTATGAATGCAGCGTGGTTTTCACTTCTATGCTCGTTCAGTGGTGTGATGTTGGCGGGTTGTGTGCCTTGTGCTCCTTGTTGGTGTGTTTCATTTTGGACATTGTTAGTCTATATGTGTGTTGTACTTAATTGTGCATGTGTGCCATTCTGCCCATCTCCCCCCCTCCCCCCACTCCCTGCTTCTTCCTCTTCCTAGTGCTGTTGTGCCTATAATTTTGTTGCTGCACACATAAATACATGTAAACAATAAATTAGAATAGTTCCTTGATTCTTTTAGGTTTGAAAACTTCTCTATTGGTTTCTTTTTAATTTTCCATATGAACCGTTTTTTTAATATTCAACAACACATAGAAGTCAGAAGTGCAACGTATTCTATAAACACACTTTCTAGAACATTCTACAACACGTGCAGGTTAAAAGTTCATCAATTTTTTAAAACTTAACGATATTTTTTTGTAACAATTTCTTGAATTTTTAACGACACGTGCAGGTTAAAAGTTGACGATTGTTTTAAGTTCAAACAGTGCCTTCCAAATGCAAGTAGCAGGTGTGGTTGATCTGAGCAAATTTTATCCTATGATATGTACTCCACGTTTTAACTGCTTTTTCTTAACCAATCACATAATGTCATTTGAGATGTCATCAGTGATGTCATCAGTGATATCACTGACCATGTCATGAGTGATGTAATATGTGACGTCATCAGCAGTGCATTGCGGGGGCGTGAGTTATAGTTAGCTGAACTAACTATAACAGGGGAATTTCTACGGTTTTGTACGAGGGAAATGTCCAGCTAACTATAACGCCCCTGAAACCTATGGTTTTTTCAGTGAATATATATATATCTATATCTATATATCTATATCTTTGGTAATAGCTAAATCACCCGGTTCTAAAATCTCAGTTCACTGGTCCCCACTAGTTTAGTAATTTGTACTGATTTATAATTAAAAAACAAAATAGCAGTACTTAGATATTGCCAAAATCACACAGTAAGCATTCTTTCAACGTTTTCTTTGTTTTTTCTTTATTTGATTAGTTGTGGAATTTCTTTATACATAAAAAAAAAACAGCCAACCCGTGCTTCGTGCACACTGCGCTTCTTAAGGACTTAAGTAAAAATGCTCTCTTTTAAAGCACTAGCTCCAGGATAACGAAAATACACCACCTGGATTCGAAATGTGACAATATTGCCCAATTGTATTTCTAGTATGCAGTACATTAGATATTCATTTATTAATATTCAGCATCCACATGGTTGTCTTTAGTTCTATTAAGAATCCTGTTTCACATCAAATCAGTTCAAACGCTGTGCCACAGCGCGCATCAAGTTTAATTTTTTGTCCTCGTTGGTTTAATCCCCATGATACGGGACATGCTTTTTTTCGTCAGTGTCCTCTTCCTTCAAAAAGTGCACACAATTTGTGAAGGAGGGAGGATGCTCCCCATTCGTCAAAGTCAGGGAAAAAGGAAGACATGCCATGGGTCTTGATACCACTCTTCAAAGGACAGGTCACTGAGTCTGATAGTTCCATATCCTAATTCAGAGGATGATCAACATCGCCTTCGATCCATTCGCCTATTCCGATTTCTCCTCCAGCTCCGTTCCCAACACCAGTTTTGTATCAGGTTCACCAGCCTCAGCAGGAGCAATAGTTTCTAATCTTCCTGACTTTTGGTACAGATCCCAATCACTTCCTGAACACCATGTTGAACATTTTTAATAGGGCGATTATTTTATCTTGTAGGCCTACGGGCTCCCTGTGCCTTGGGGGGGCTTTCCAACTCCTTACCAACAGTTGTATTTTATGCCATTCATGCCGATGGCCCAGATACCCTGGCTGACTTCGGCGCCAATGGAGGTTCTTAGAAAGAGGATGCCTTCCTGTTTGGTCCTTCCTCCTGTAAAAGTGTTGCTGATGCTGCAAGTGGCACCTCCCTCGCTGGCTACATCCATACTGACGTTGCACGCTTCAAATGTAGTTCCTCTCCACACTTTTCCAGCGCCACTGCTGACGTCGATACAAACCTTGTTGATGCTGCAGCATAGATGGAGGAGGGAGGCGCAACAACTCATGGAGGAACATCAATATTTCTTTGGGGAGTGAGACTCCCATGAAGAGGAAAAAGGGAATTGTGTAGCAACCCTTAATGGACACAGACTTTGGAGGGTTAAGGTAGGTGAGTATGTATATTGCATTTGTAAAGCGCGCAGTTACTCACGAGTATCCCGGCGCTGAGCACAACTGGGGAACCCATCCTGGCTTTCCCTGTGAGATGATCCCTACTGGGAATCTCCAAGGTGAAGACAAGCATCCCCGGCGCTGGTGGGGCCGTAAGTGGAGATTAAGCAAGCTATTGCCCAGAGTTGCTGAGTGGGATCCATGATTAGAGTAGGCACCGAGAGAATTATCGAGTCCGCTGACCTTGGCCCAAGACCCTGCCGCGTCGGGAATCGAACCGTGGTCCCGGGCCGACTTCTGCTTACGGGTCTGCCGCCTCTAATCAGTGAGCCACACCAATCCCCTCCATAATGGTGATTGTTGTCACCAAAGGCTATTTTGCCTCTGAAAGTCACTTCATACCATTCTGTCAAGAAAAAGCTGTGGAAATGTTAGATCTGCCATTCTCTAACCCAGTGCTAACATCAAATATACTAACTGAGGTACTCCATTCTGCTTCGCTGTCTTCTGAGCCTATACTACCTTTCAATGAGGCTTTAACAGAGCCAATTTTAGACATTTGGCAGAAAACAATGATGGCTTCTACTGTTTTAAGGCCAATAGCCAGAAGAAATAAGCCGGCTCCTAGAGATCCTCTCTTGTTGTTCTCTCATCCTTCACTGGAGAGTCTGGTTGTTCAGGCTTCTTGCTTGTCTAAGTTGACAGCTGGATCATTTCACTCCTTGCATGCCGATAGGAAATCCAAGAAAATGAAGCAGTCGGCGAAAATAAAATTCTCTTCTGAGAGTATGGCTCTGAAGTCTACGAATGCAACCTGGCTGCTGGATAGAAACATTAATGTCCTTCTAGATTCTGCAAAGGCTGTTGTTCCAAAAGTGCCTCAGTTTGTACAGAGGCATTTTCCAGAACTTTTGAATAATGGTAAAGCGGCAGCTCGTCAGCTTATGCAGTTGGGCAGTACTTTGAAAACTTAAAAATATATATATAAATAATTTTACCTACCAGTACAGATTATGCTAAACTGCATCATATCTTTTCTGCAGAGTTACTCTCTCCATCTTCAATAAAAACATAAGTTTCAACATAAATACAAGATGTGAGAGTGACCACTCACCCAAGCCCTACTTTTGCTCCTCTTACAGTGATAAAAGTCAAACTCATTCCAACATTCTGCTTTAGCACAGTGGTTTTCCTGGGGAAGTATGGGGCCTTTTTTAATTCTGTACAAAGTAAGGCATTTTGAGTTCTTGTTCACCTACTACAAAACACCGCCCTGGCCCAATTCTGGCTGGAATTTGGTCTGCCAAACACAGTTCTTTACTTAAATGTATTTATGATGGATACATCTGCCAGTGGATTCCTCACCTTGTGAATATCCCCTGCGCCAGCAACATTCGGAAACTTTTGTAGCAGTCCACGCCGATGAGGTCGAAGACGACGTCACAGAGACACGGCTCCGCTCGCGACTCCACTGACGTCACCGGCTCCATAAGAAGACCTCGCCGGCGTGATGACAGTTCCCTTTTTTCCGCGCCATCGACGCCAACGGATTTTGGGAATCGCTGTTGGTAGTTTCACTGTTACTTTGTGTTTTTCTCTGTTTCTCTTTCAAGAAAGATGTCGACAAGGAAGTCGGGCTTCAAGCCTTGTCGTGAGTGCGGCAAACACATGTCGATCACGGATCCACATGACGACTGTGTGTGGTGCTTGTCATCTGACCACGATGTGGATGGTTGTTCTTGCTGTCGCAAGATAAGCTCGAAGGCTCTCAAAGAAAGGGAGGCGAAGCTCTTCATTGCAAGGATGAAAAAGGAGAAGAGAGGAAGAAGGAAGTCGAGGACGAGGTCGAGGTCACGTCGAGATCGAGGTCGGCATCGAAGTCGACTTCGGGGCATGCTTCACGATTCAAGAAGCACAAGAAGAAGAGGAGGCACTCTTCTCGACACTACTCGGACAAGAGTTTGGCTCCGAAGTCGAAGTCGCCAACTCGACGCCGAAAGGACTCTGTGTCTCCTTCACCCGTTCCGGATTCGCCACCTGGTTCTTCTTCTCCAGTGGCTTCTCCGGCTCCGGCTCCATCTCCGGCTCCGGCTCCATCTCCGACGCCGGTTCCATCTCCGGATTCATCTCCGGCTCCGGATTCATCTCCAGCTCAGTCTCCGCCCCGGTTGTGGAACTTCAAGTCCCGGGTGAGCCTGCGACGCCACTTATTCCACTGTCGGCGCCGGTTGGCCTGAGTCCGGTGATGCCTGACCAGTACCCTGTGTTCCCTGGACCCCTTGCATTATTTAAATGCTATGTACGGGGTGTTCGTGAGAGCCATGTACACCACTGGTGCACCTGCGGGTCCGATTGGCCCAATGACATTTAATTTGGGGGTGCCGCAAGTCTATCCGCAGGCCCCTTTCATGCCGTTTTTTCCAGCGACGCTGTCTTGGCATCTACCGGCGCTGAGGACGTCGACGCCGCTTCCTTCTTCACCGGTGCCGGCTCGACCTCGTTCGACGCTGGCTGCTCCTGCAGATTCACGTTCGATGCCGGCGCTGTCGGATTCGAACACTGCGCCGCTGACGCCGCTTGTACGGATTCGGTCCAGAAGGGAGGCTCAGAGTGGTTGATGAGCGGAGGTACCTTCTGGAGGAAGCAGAAGCAGGAAAGCTGGTGGAGTCTGATGAGGTGTTGAGGAGCTTAAAGAAGCTAGTGGACTGGATTTGTCTCCTGAGTGGGAGATTACTACACCTTCCGATGAACCCTCCAAGAATATGGCTCCATATCATGCAGTCATCAGGAAGGCTGCGGAACTGCTTGATCTTCAGTTGCCAACTACGGAGTTCAAATCAAACATTTTGACTGAAGTGTTGCATTCTCCTACTGCAGTTTCGGAACCGTTGTTGCCTTTTAATGAGGCCATTATTGACCCTGTGTTGGAGGTGTGGCGTAAGCCTTTTTCTACTCCCGCTGTCTCTAAGACGGTTGCTAGGAGGTATAGGGCAGCTCCAGGGGACCCTGAGTTCTTGACATTGCATCCATCGCCTGAGAGCCTGGTGATTCAGGTGGCTTGTTCTGGGAAATCCAAGGGTGCTTTTCCTCAATTTCCGGGGGACAGAGAGGCTAAAAGGCTGGACCAGTCGGCTAAAAAGGTCTTTTCATCGGCCAGCATGGCTCTAAAGTCAAAGAATGCCACTTGCCTTTTGGGACGCTATGTACATGCGCTCATCGATTCTGCTATGAGGCTGGCGCCAAAACTAACTGAGGAGGATAGGGTTGGTTTTAATGAAATCTTGACTGATGCCCAGGCAGCAGCACGCCAGGTGATCCAAAGTGGGCAGGACACGGCGAATTCAGTGGCAAGGGTCATGGGATCTTCTGTTGCCACCAGGAGGAGTGCGTGGCTGAAGTCTTCAGAGTTTTCCCATGATGTACAATCGACTCTGTTGGACTTGCCATTTGATGGATCTGGTTTGTTTGGCAAAAAGGCAGATGCTGCTCTTGAACGTTATAAGGAGAGCAAGGCAACGGCTAAGTCTCTGGGCCTTCAGTCCCAGTCAAGGGGGTCTTTTAAGAGGTACAGAGGGTTCGGAAGGGCATCCTTTCGTTCCTACAGGCAGACCCAGCAGCAGCAGCTGCAAGGCTCTTCGTCTAGAGGATACAGAGGTAGAATCAGGGGTCGCTCACGTGGCAGTCAGCTCTCCTCCTCTTCCTCTTCAGCCCCTCCCACCACCGCAAAGCAGCCCTAGATCCGCCATTCTGGATCATGTTGGTCCTGTGGGGGGCCGGCTTACCCATTTTCTACAAGATTGGGAATCTGTAACTACAGATCTTTGGGTTCTAGATCTTGTAGAAAATGGGTACGCCCTTCCCTTTCGGGAATTCCCTCCAAATTACCCTCCTTGTCAAGGGGCTTGCTCAGAGAACCACCATCTTCTCCTACAGGAGGAAGTCCTGAAGTTACTACAGAAAGGTGCAATAGAGGTGGTTCCAGAGCAGGAGAGGGGTCAGAGGTGCTACTCCCGGTATTTCCTGATCCCGAAAAAGGATGGCAGATTGCGTCCGATATTGGACCTCAGGATCTTGAATCTTTATCTGAAGCAAGAGAAGTTCAAGATGCTCACCCTTGCTCAGGTTCTTCAAGCGCTGAATCATGAGGACTGGATGGTGTCGATCGACTTGCAGGATGCGTATTTTCACATCCCCATCCTGAAGTCGCACAGGAGGTATCTCCCGTTTACGGTAGGGTCGCAACATTATCAGTTTGTGGTCCTTCTGTTTGGTCTTACTACTGCACCCCGAGTCTTCACGAAGGCGATGGCAGTGGTGGCAGCCCATCTCAGAAGGTCGGGGGTCTCCGTGTTCCCCTATCTGGACGACTGGCTGATCAAAGCGGAGTCGCCAGAGAAGGTGCTACATCATCTGCAGGATACAACTCAGCTGTTGTTCAAATTGGGTTTTTCGATAAATGTGCCCAAATCTCACCTGGTGCCCTCTCAGCGCAACCTGTTCATAGGTGCGGTACTGGACACTTCTGTGTGTCGAGCATTCCCCCCGCCTGAAAGGATTCTCGACATACAGGAAATGATTCCTTTATTTTGCAATGGAGCGGTTGTTCCAGTCCTGAAGGTCCTTCGCCTGCTCGGTCTGTTTGCTTCCTGCATTCTGTTGGTCAACCATGCACGCTGGCACATGAGGGCGCTCCAGTGGTGCCTCCGCAGGCAGTGGTATCAGCACAAAGGAGATCTCAGGGAGTCTGTGAGGATCTCCAGAGAAGCTGCAGCGGAGCTGTCTTAGTGGAGCGTGGAGGGCAACCTGTCTCAAAGAAAGCCCTTCCATCTACCTCCATCAGTGGCCACAGTGATAACGGACGCGCCCACTTTAGGGTGGGGTGCGCATCTAGGGGATCTGGAGATCAAGGGTCTTTGGTCTCCAGAGGAAAGGTTGCTTCACATCAACCTTCTGGAATTGCGGGCGATTTGTTTAGCACTCAAGGCTTTCCTCCCTTCCCTTCGTGGTCAGTCTGTTCAAGTCCTGACGGACAATACTACCGCGATGTGGTATGTCAACAAGCAGGGAGGAGTGGGGTCTCTTTGTCTCTGCAGAGAGGCCCTGCGCCTATGGTCCTGGACTCAGGACCATCAGGTTTGTCTGATGGCAAATCATCTGGACCGAGTTCTGAATGTGCATGCAGACAGTCTCAGTCGGCGGTTCTCCGCCGACCACGAGTGGAGGCTCCATCCGGGGTGGTTCGTCACGTCTTTCGGGTTTGGGGGATTCCTCGGGTGGACCTGTTCGCCACCCGCGAGAATGCTCACTGCCTGTCATTCTGCAGTCCCCAGTATCCGATGCAGGCAGCGTTGGGGGACACGTTTCAGTTGAGTTGGGGCTCACGACTCCTTTACACGTTTCCTCCCATACCCTTGATTCCTCTGGTTCTGAGGAAGGTTCGCCAAGTCTGGGTCCAAGTCATATTGATCGCCCCAGATTGGCCAAGAAGGGTGTGGTATTCAGATCTTCTCCACCTCTCCTCGTGCCCTCCGCTCCATCTCCCTCTCGGGGCAGATCTCCTCTCGCAATCGGAGGGGCAGGTTCTACACCCCCACGTCCAGAGCTTACACCTTCATGCCTGGAGATTGAACGGGGCACCCTGAACTCTTTTTCTCTCCCGTCTGATGTGGTAGATGTAATTTTGTCTGCCAGGCGTCATTCCACCAAATCTATCTATTCCTATAGGTGGTCTAAATTTGTTCTCTGGTGTGGGGAGAAGTCAATTGATCCTTTGAAGGCTCGTTTGTCTGACATTCTGCAGTTTGCCCTTTCTCTTGCTCAGCAAGGCTTTGCTGTGGCTACTGTAAAAGGTTACTTATCGGCTTTGTCGGCTTTCCTTTGCTTGCCGAATCAGCCGTCATTATTCAAATCACCTATTGTTGTTCGTTTTCTCAAGGGCCTCACAAACAGGTTTCCTCCTACTCCCTTTATTGTGCCTCAATGGGACTTAAACCTTGTCTTGACTTATCTTATGGGTTCTCCTTTCGAGCCCTTACACAAGTGTCCCTTGAGACTGTTGTCTTTTAAGACGGTTTTTCTCGTTGCAATCACCTCGGCAAGGAGGGTAAGTGAGCTTCAAGCTCCTAGTTCAAAACCCCCATTCTTGACCATTCATGCTGAAAGAATGGTACTCAGGACCAGGGCTGCATTTCTGCCTAAGGTGGTAACTCCCTTCCATCTGGGGCAGTCCATTACCCTTCCTACCTTCTATCCTCCCCCTCACCCTTCCAAGGATGAGAGACTTCACCGCTTGGACCCTAAGAGGGCGGTGAGCTTCTATCTGGACAGGACTAAAGACTTCAGAGTTGATGACCAGCTCTTCGTGGGCTTTGTTGGCTGCAGGAAAGGTCGAGCGGTGCAGAAGCGCACCCTTTCCAGATGGATCGTCTTGTGCATCAAGATATGCTTCTCCCTGGCTGTAAAGGAACCTCCAGAGGGTTTAAGGGCTCATTCCACTAGAGCAAAGTCTTCCACTTCTGCTTTGTCTAGGGTCGTTCCTGTGGAGGACATTTGTAGGGCGGCAACTTGGGCCTCCCTCCACACCTTCGCAAAACATTATTGCTTGGACACCGAGATGAGGAGGGACAGACACTTTACTCGTTCCGTCCTTCAGGACTTTCTGGTATAGAAGGGTGGACACCCTCCTCCGGGAGTGGGACTGCTGTGGGAATCTATTCACAAGGTGAGGAATCCACTGGCAGATGTATCCATCAGAAGAACAAGTTACTTACCTTCGGTAATGCTTTTTCTGGTGGATACAGTATCTGCCTGTGGATTCCTCACTGACCCACCCGCCTCCCCGTTGTCCATCCTTCTATACCTGTAATTCTGTTAATGGTGTTTCAAAATGTGGTTTGTTACTGTCAAAGGCATTGTTATTTCTTTTGCCTTTCTGCTTATTCTCCACACTGTGTGTGTTGCTTTATAAATTATGTACTGTGTATATATTGCTGTCAGTCCGTCCGTGTGCCTCGAAGGCACGGAAAAAAGGGCGGAACTGACGTCATCACTCCGACGAGGTCTTCTTATGGAGCCAGTGACGTCAGTGGAGTCGCGAGCGGAGCCGTGTCTCTGTGACGCCGTCTTTGACCTCATCGGCATGGACTGCTACAAAAGTTTCCGAATGTTGCTGGCGCAGGGGATATTCACAAGGTGAGGAATCCACAGGCAGATACTGTATCCACCAGAAAAAGCGTTACCGAAGGTAAGTAACTTGTTCATCACTACTAAGGCTGTCTGTCTGATCAGTCGAACCTGCGTGCTGAAATATTGGAATAAATAAAAATGGCAACATCAAAATCAAACAGTTGGATACAGGCTTTCGATCTGGCTGTGAACTACCTGGAGGCTAATGAATTATGGGAATCAACACTCCTGCATGCCCGCATCAAACCATATTTAAACAGGCAAATTAAAAGGTTCTCCTGGATGAGGGACAAGAGAGTCTTTAGTAATTGAAGCCATGTGTAGACATCATTGACTCTTATAAACACCCCGGCCCGCAATCATACCTAATTGTTTTACTGAGATTCGTTTTTAAAAGAAAGTTCCTTCATGTGTGTTTTGGCTTGTGCCAAACTAACAATTGGCTGTCAAAATGGTCAAGGAAACCTTTCTGTTCTAAATGCAGGCTTTGTCATCTGCACACAGAAAGGCTGACGTACATCATATCCGCTTGTCCCAAGTTCATGACTGAACGTAAGACTTTGTTGCGTTACCTTTTTAATCAGAACGGCATCAGAACCTGGCGTCATGCCTTACTCGTTTGTCTAAAAGGTGATTGTGGCTCTCCCAAAATGTATCAAAAAAGGCGATAGTCTGCTGTCAGATAAAAGTTTAAACGCTGCCTTGTGAAGAAGAACGAACAATTGTACACTCTAACGCCTTTGAATGTCCAGTGTTCACAGTTATTTATTTTCACTGTGGCATTCTTTTAGCAGCTTTTGCACAGTCACTTCAACACTTTATTCTAGATATAATGGAGGCAGCAGTACAGGACATGAGATGGAACAACAAGGTCCAAGTTAATATGAGGGGACACTATTGAGGAATATCAGTCAGTCAGTCAAAATACTTTATTTCGATAAATAAATATCATAAAAAGACATAAAAGCACTACACAACAATTTCATACAAACATCATTTCATAAAGAGGACTCGATTATTAAAAATATTTAAAAAGAGGTCAGTGAAATAAAACAATCTATTAACATCACATATATATACATTTATAAACAACGATTCCTGGAAGTCAGTTCCTGTGAACAATATTTACAATTTAACCATTTTTAGACCATATTTGTGTAATTGTTAGGCAACATCCTTTTCTTAATCCTAACAGCACCCACTAGAAAACTAGCGACATGAAACATAATCCTAGGGGTCTGTAAAAGCTGCAAAAACAGGATTGCAGGTTTAACCTGTATGAACCCTGTCTCCTTTAGAATTGGAATCAGGTATTTCTTCCTTGGTGCCGTGTAATGATCACAAAACAAAACAAAACATCAGAAAGTGCGTTGTGTTCTGGATCGAAAAATTGACACATTTACACGGCATAGCATTTTCGGGAGTACACCAAATAGGAAAATGACCAAGGATTAGGTGGATCATATTAAACCGAAAACGGGTTAAAAGAAAACGATGAAAAGGTTGGTTTACAATGGTTAAATATAGTTCAGGGCCCACACCAGTGTTCAGAATAAAACTATACCGGACTGATGGTTTCTCGAGTTCTACTTGTTCCCTTTCTGAACTTAGCAGATCTCCCATCATCCCCTTAATCAGACCAATATCTTTGGCAATTATCAATTCCGGGGAAGAGAAAAGTTCTGGTCTCCCTATCTTTACCAAACAATTTTTGATGTAAGCTAGCCACGGTATTTTATTTGCTCTATCCAACTGTAAGCAATCTTTTAAAATAATGTGATTCAGGGGGATTTCTTTGTTCAGCCAGGTCTTTATCCAGGCCAAAACAGGGGCTACTCTAATCAAGTCTGAAATATATCCTACTCCAAGTTCTGTATGGATGATATATGTTGGAGAAGACTGCGGTACCGAGAGTACAGATCTTAGGAATTTATTCTCAGTGGTCTGTATACTTTCCGTATGACAGTAGCCCCAGATCGCACTACCATATGTGGCGACAGCAAGACATTTCGCCTTGTAAATTTTTATTAGTGTTGCTATTGGCCTTGCTCCTAATTTTTTACTAAATCCCTGAAGGGCAGAAGATGATCTAGCCAGTGCAATATTTCTATTTTTTATCTGGGGACCCCACGTGCCTCTTTCGTCAAATGTGATCCCCAAATAGGGAAACGTGGCTACTCTGCACAGCTCTTGCTTCCCACAAGTGAATATCTTGGAGAGCTTGCTATTTTTACTCTTACCCATTCTCATAATTTGAGATTTTTTAACATTAATCTTTAGGTCCAAGGAACCCATAAACTTCTCGAATACATCCAATAATCTTTGAAGGCCTACCCCGGTGCGTGAAAGCAGAACGGCATCATCAGCGTATAGGAGAACTGGAATTCCAAGATCTCCTACACGTGGGATGTCTCGAGTTGCATCTTTTAGGGTAGGTTCCAGGGCATTTATGTAAACAGTAAATAGGAGGGGTGCCAAAATGCACCCCTGCCTAACTCCCCTTTCTGACTTAAAGTGGCTCGTGCACCGCCCCTCCGGGGTTACTCTAACCGAGGCTATTAGATCTGTATGTAAGTCTGCTAGAAGACTAACGAGGGCCCTATCCAGACCAATATGAAGCAAAATTTTCCATAATTTGGAACGATTTACAAGGTCAAAAGCTGACGAGAGGTCCATGAACCCCAGGTACATGAACCCCTCTTATATCCTGATCTGATGCTTCTTATTATTATCTTTTGCACCTTATTTCAAGTTCAAGTTCGTTTTATTGTTTGATTACTTAAAATCATTACAACCCCCCCCCCCCCATAACAAATAAAATATTACAGTAGACTAAAACCTTGTTGTTCTGAGTAAGATCCACAGCACGTTCGGTAAGATTTAAGTTTAAAAACGCTTACTTTAGCAACGTCGTAAGAGTCTACTGACTAAGTTCACATATTTAGTTCCACGGCACGCCAGTATAATCGATGTACCCTCCAGCCAGCAAATCACCGCTTGCCTGCTGGAGCGAATGTTCAGCTCATTGAAGATAGATTTCAAATGTTGTCTCCTTTGGTCTAAAACGGCTGTACAGGCACATATCAGGTGTATTAAAGTTTCCTTTTTAAAACCACATAGTCTGCAGGACTCTGTTTCAAATGGCGTTTTCCACTGGGGGTATAGGTCCTTTGCCTCGTGCACACCCATTCGATACTTTAAAAAGGTCATTTTTAGCCGTGAGCTAAAGTGGGCGGATAAATAAGGTTGTGGCCTCAAAGATCTATAAGAGTTTATAACTGTCCACCCATGCCGCCGTTTAGAGAGCGCTTGTTTGTCTGCCCACAAGGATTTCTTTTTAGCTGCTCCGTTTACTATTTTGCCAAAGCTTCCTCTGTCCAACATATTGGCCCATGCTGCTTGTAGGTCCATCTCGGCCAGGGACTCTCTCAGAAAGCTTCCCCAGGAGTTAGGTGTTGCTAAATCCCCCTGGAGCTTAATTTCTTCCCAGCATAAGCTATTTAAGGTGTCTGGGTCAGAAGAGCGGAGCATGTGGCAGAGTTTAATGAAGCAGCTCATTCCTCGGAATTTCTGGTGCTGGAGGTCAAATTCCAGTCTGACCTGGGAGGGTGAAGCAGAGTTGGGCAAGTCGAAGACTGCTTTGTAGATCTTTGTTTGCAGTGTATTCAGTAGGTGCACTTTTTTGCCGCACCAAGGGGCCAAGCCGTAGGACAAGCTGGGTTGTATTTGGGCGGCCATTACTTTAAGCAAGTGAGAGAAGTTTGGGCAGTCCAACTTTTTGCGTAGTAGTTTATATGCATAAATTAATGAATGGGCCTTTGCTTTTAGTGCCGGTTTGTGCTCTTTATGGGTTGCACCCTGCCCAATTATTACGCCCAGATATTGATACGAACTAACTTCTTCAACAGTTGCCCCCTTAGCCGTCCATTTGAACTTGAGTTTCTTGCAGTCCACTAGGCGCACTATTTTTGTTTTCTCTTTATTTAACTCAAGTTGTTCCTTGTCCAGGTAGGCTACTAAGTTGTTTATTGATCTCTGTAGGCCAATAGGGGTTTGGCTCAACAGAACTATATCATCCGCATATTGTAATATGGCAATTGGCTCATTGACCATTTTCGGGGGGTGTGACTCTGGATTTTCAATGTAAGGTGCAATGTCGGATAAAAACATATTGAATAGACTGGGGGCTAGAACACAGCCTTGTTTTAAACCGCTTTGCGTCTGAATGCTTGCAGTTGTACTCAACCCATTGCCCAACTTAACTCTTGCCCAGGTATCCGTGTGCAAGGCGATTATGGCGTTGAGCATTGCGGTTGGCAGGCCCCATTCTTTGAGTTTCTTCCATAGCTGGCTCCTGCTCACTCTGTCAAAAGCAGATTTGATGTCGACAAAGCAAGCAAACAGCCGAAGATCCCTTTTTTGAGCTTTTTCTGTTAAAAGAGCAAGGGTTACAAGATTAGTTATAGTGCCCATGCCTTGCCTGAATCCAGTCTGAAACTTGGGGATTATGTTTTTTTCTTCCATCCAGCTTTTCAACTGGGTTAACAGACACGAGGCATACAGTTTTGCTTCCACGTCAATCAGTGAAATTAGTCTAGAATTTCCAGGCTTACGATGGTCTCCCTTTTTGAATATGGGGTGAATGATGTTCCCCTCCAAGAAGCCGGGATATTTGACTGGTGATAGATCCAGTTAAAAAGTGGAGTGAGATAGGAGGACCAAAACTCTGGGTCGTTCTTAAAAAAGGCGTTGGGGATACCGTTGGGGCCAGCCGCTGCATCGAGTTTGAGATTCTGTATAAGCCCTCTTAGCTTGTTCCTATTTGTCAGGGTGTTTATCCCGCAAAAGGTTGGTGCTGGTTGTAATAAGCTATCTTCCGCGTGTGCAGGGGTGATAGAATCTTGTGTTACTTTTTGATCGTGATCTTCCCCAGGGGACCTTCCAGCAAGTCCCGTCCCTGCCATATTATACAATAATTGTACATGTTCGGTCCAGATGTCTGCTCCGATTCCTGCTTCTTGAAGCAATTTTGTGCCTGTTGACAGCTTGTTAATTATGCCCCAAAACTCACTGCTGTTAGGCTTTTTGCTGGCAGATAGTAATTTCAACCAGATGGATCCTCTATACGCTGTTTTTGCCTCCCACAGCGTCATTTTTTCTATTTTTAATCCCAGCAATTGCACTTCTCTTGCAATTGCTCTTTTTTGAATTCTGAGATCTTGATTAAACCAGGGATCTTTTCTGGCCACCGTGCTTGGGGAACATCCTAAGGAGGCCGGGAATTTATGAACTAAAAGATGAGCCAAATGCTCCCAGGATTTGACACGATCCTTCTCTGCATTGCAGCACTGTTTAGCCACTAAAGCCTTAACTGTCTCTACGGTGGTTTGGGGTACCGCTCTCCGCCATTTTAGCTTCAGGAGATTACATTTTTCGGGCAGTTGCACGATGGATTTAATTGTTTGTGCGTAATTGACTTTTTTAATCATGTTTAAAACGAGAGGCAAATGATCACTTTCGGCTCTTGGAATAATACGGAGTTTATTGATTTGTGGGAACAAGTTATTACTGATGATTATAAAATCTATCGTTGAGGAGGTTTTTCCACTTAAATGTGTTGCAGCTGCTGGAATATCCCCCATAACTTTTCCGTTCAGAATTATCAGGTCAAGTGTATCTAGGGTGTTCACAAAAGCTCTTATTCCCTGAGTGGCTTTTCTTTTACTTCCCCACTGATTGGCTAGGAGAATGCTGTTAAAGTCTCCTGAGATCAGTAATTGACAGTTCTTGTGGCTTCTCTGCATTGATGTTATTAATTTGGTTAGAGTTATGTATTTTCACTTCTGTTTTTTTCTTTCTGGGTGAATGTAAACGTTGATTAATAGAAGTGACCAGTTTAATTCGTTGGGCGTCTGGTTACTGCTTACTTTGGTCATTTGGATCCAGTTGACCCCAGTATCCAATTCTTCCGTTGCCCAGTTCAGCTTGTGTGAAATGAATGTTGATAGGCCCCCTCTCGGGTGTCCAAAACGTGAGTATCTTTCTGCCATACAGTGATGATCAATGAATCCTGGTATTGGACTTGGGGCCAGGTTCCAGGTTTCCTGGAGCAGGATGATGTCGTGTTGACTCAAAAATGATTTAGTTTCTTGTATCAATTCTGTTGTTACTGGGGGGCGCTGTTGGGGAGTTAGCACGTGCCCCACGTACACATGTTGGGTGGCTTTTCCCGGATCTTTTTACTTCATTTGGATTTTTAAGAAGAGGGTGCAGATACCTTGGGCGTTCGTAGGCCTTTAGCGTGATTCCCCATGCTCCAAACCTTCCGCTCTTTGATACAATTTTTTTCACCAGATTCTTTGAGGACCATGTTGTCGGAGTCTCTTCTATTCCTGACCCAGTTATTTTTATGAATTCGACCGTGATTAGGTCTCTGGAACGAGTACCTTTTAGTTCTGGGATTTCGTTAAACAGCCTCAAGAGGTTTCCTCTGTTTAGCGTGTCTTCTGCTCCCTTTGATGAATATTCTGGTTCAGACTTGTCCGATTGAGTATGCTCGATATGGACCAGGGGGTCTTTTTCCTTTCTTCCGCCTTCCGTTGTTAAGGTAAATGAGGTGTTTTTTTCAAGTTGCGGGATATACACGGAGGAATCCGAAGATGTTACCTTTGTAGTCAGTTTCGGTGTTCCGGGGCTTTTTTGAGATGTTTTCCTATATTGCAACTCCCGTTGGTCCTGGTTGAGAAGTTTGCATAAAGGGGACTTTCCCCTTATCGTTACTGCAATTAGTTTTGGCTCGTTTTCAGGCTTATGCGGTGTTAGCTGATCCAACGTCTTCGCTAGGGGGGGATTATGATTTTCCAGTACTAACGTAAATCGCTTTGTTGAGTGCTCCAACATTTGCCTCTCCCCGGGATGTTAATTCCCGAGATATACGGGAACTTTTCTTGACCTGCTCCTTTATTACCTCCCGTTTTTGCTCCTTGGTCTTGCACTATCAGGGCTCTTTTGTCCTTAGGGTGGAGATTTCCAGCCCCATGTGAAATTTGAGGAGAGGTTTGAGGTGAAAAAGATTGACTAGAGCCCGGTTGCTTATGCTTGGGCAGCTGGTAGTCTTGAGGATGGTCACTTGCAGGGCAAACTTCCCGGTGCGGGGAGAAAGTATTCTTTTTCATATTCTTTTCCCTAGATGATTTTGCTGTAAATAGCGGGAAAAGATTTTCCGTTACAAGGCTAGATTGATTATTATGTTTAAGCCGGGTCTTTCTTGCACGTTTTCTCTCCCTTTTAGTTGGTTTAGCAACCTCAAGTACTTGATTGACAGGGCTTTCTAGAGCATCTGATGGATTGTATTGGGTCTCGAGCTCTGTTTTTACTAATTCTTCGTTGATGTTGCTTAATTTGTGTGTTGTTTTTTTGGTTTGATTTACGCATTTTATTTGAACAACACTTTTTTTAGGGGAATTTGTAGAGTGCTTACTGGGACATGATAATTTTACTACCCCTAAGACTTCTTTCAAAATTTCGGGGAGAGTTGCCAGTTTCTCAATTATTGGACTGCAGCAGCAAGTTGATTTGTTTTTGTTTATGGATCTTTGTTGCTCCAGATTTTCCCTTCCTGAAAGGAGGGTGGTTATTAACCTCTTCTGTGCCCATAACGAGATAGTCTCGTCATGGAGCACGGTCGCGCTGTGCCCATGACGAGACTATCTCGTCATGAAACCCACCCGCGTGGGAAACGCCCGGCACAGGAGGGGGAAAGGGCGTGGCACCGAAGGGGTTAAATCTATTTTGCTGTTTACGCCTGAAATGTGACTGGCGATAAGATTTACGATATCGATTTGGACGTCCAGTTTGTCTGACTGATAGTTTAAAACCCTTATGGCTTGTTCAAGGGTCTGAATCAGAGTTTGCGCCCATTAAATGCGGGGGTAATCTTCAAATTGCTGCTCGGGGGCCTCTAGCCCGAGGTCTGATCCACTTTCAGATGACATTGTTATTGGTGATGAAAAGTTTGGGCCTTTTGATTGTTGGTTGGTCGTTGGGGAGCAGTGCCTAAACTCCACTTGTTCTTGGACCTGGGGATTTTTTATTCCTAATGGGCTTAACGGCGTGGATGAAACGAGCTTGGATCTCCTTTGTGTTTTTTTTTTGCTTGAGCCTGGGCTAAAACAGACATTGACCTGGCGGTTAGATTCTAGTAATTCCAAGATTTCAGACAATTTTGAATTGTTTATGTCAGAAAGAGATTCACTGCTTGCTGCGTCCTTGGGTACTGCATTTACTGCAGGTTCAATTAGATTTGTTTTTTCATATTTGGACCGTTTGATGTCAAGTTGGCCTACTTCTTTCGGACTGAGTAGTTGTTTACCGACCGTTAGGGCCGTAGCGGTGGAAACTCCATTAATTCCGTTCGGTGCTGTTTTGGGGGGAGTGCGACTAGAATTAGGGGTTTTGTGCTCGATGTTTCCCCAACATAGGTCTCAGGTGATTCCGCGGAGTCTGCATTTGTGTTTATCTTTGTGTTGCTCTCAGTAAGGATGTTAGCAGGTGCTTCAGATTTTATTGTGAGAGCTGTGGCAGTAAATGAAGAGGCTGCCCGGTGCACCTGAGCTATTATTGCCGCACGATTCCTAGAACCTAGGTAGTCCGTATTTGTTCCCACAAGAGGTTCCTTTTGTAATGCGTTGGTTGAATTTGCAGGAGTCCACAAAGCAAAAGTTTTTGATTTATCAGGCTGAATTGGGCTTGGTAACTGAGATGATTCTTTTGAGGGGGCATAAATTGCCGCCATTGGATCTTTTAGAAAAAGGAATTGTCGAATCCCTGTTTGGTTGTTTGAATTTGACAATTGTGCTATTGTTGGTGTGGGCACTGAGATCAGCCTCCCCCTTTGTCCTGCTCCGTTTACTGATTTATTTGCTGATTTATTTTGTATAGGAACCTCCTCTATTACCAAATTTGGTTTGAAATTTTTGCCTTTTTGTTTTGTTTTTTTGCCTTGTTTCTTGCCAATCGGCGCTTGTCGAACTGTCCCAGATCTCATTTGGGCAACCTGCCTTTGGCTCTGTAGACAGGTCTGCTGTTTTTTTTTTCTCTTTTAGCGGGGGCGGGGTTACGATTTTCCTTACGTCACAGCAGCAACCTCCCACACTCCAGGCTCCGCACCCGGCTCTGCTCCTGGCCAGACACCGGGGGGCTCAACACCAGATGGGCTCTCACAAACTGTGGCCTGGATCAGCAGAGCAAAAGAGGGCTACAAAATGGAGATTGTGGTGGGGGGCAAGCGAAAAGCAAACCAATCCGGGTGCAGGGTGCTGGGGGCAGGGTGCGGGGTGCGGGGTGCGGAGGACAGACGAAAGGGCCACAGTCCCTGCCTTACAGCCGCTGGCCGCCAATGTAACTATCGTGGTCGTGGTTCGTTCGGGACACAAAGGGCGGGGTCCCCGGTCCACACCGCCGGCACAGAGAACAACTGCATGCGTGTCTCTCCCCTCTCCCCTGCTTGCTCCCGCACCACCGCGACTCCACTTCTCCCTGGAATCAATCAATCAATTTGGCTCCGCAGCGGGACCCCCGCGGGAGCACAGGGAACAGTCAGGCAGCAGTCTGTCGATATTCTCCGGCTCCCCATGGTCTCCCTTGGTCTCGATCCGGCGGGCTTGGTTCTTGCAGCAACTCCACCGGCGGCGACTGCTTCGCGGGCTTACACCGCTCCTCCTCCTCCTCCTCACACCAGATTGGACGGCTCGGTTCACGTGCGTCCCACGAGTAGAATTCCCGCAGTGTTATTTTCTTGTATGCCCGCCAGGCGCTATCAGAACCCGGGGTTTTGCGACATAAAATGTTTGCACCTTATTGTGAGTTTTGCACCAACTGGTAAAATTGGACAGGTCACTGTTAGATAAAATGTTAATTGTAGATGCTGCAATATGGGTGGGGGGGGGGGGTTGAGTAGTTGTTTCAAGCTAGATGTCCTTTTCTTCTAGTTTGAGTAAATATTATACTGTCACACCTTTATATTTGGTATCATTCGAAGAGGCAGTGTAAGACAATAGGCAGCAACGTGGTACAGAGAATATTGGGTGATACTGCTGTCCAGAAGAGTTTTCTCTTTTTCCTGTTTCTCTTTGACGCTACCCTTGCATTTTTAGCACATCTTGGGCTGTCCCATTTGCACCACATATCCTGTACTATGGATAGGCCAATGGCAGATAAAATATTAGTTGCAGATCTCAGAGGATGAGGGGGGTTGAGTAAATATTTTTTAGTTTGATGTCTTCTTCCATTTTATTTTGTTATTGTTTTTTTTTAGTACATTTTATCTTGTCACACCTGCACTTTATAGCTGGCATTATGGAAGAGGCAGTGTAAGAAAATAGGCAAAAATGTGGGGGGTTGATTAAATGTATTTTTTTAGCTAGATGTCTTTTCCCATTTTTTAATAAATGTTATCTTGTCACACCTGCATAATATTTCTGGTTTTATGGAAGAGCTATTGCAAGATAGGCTGGGATGCAATGTGTACAAGATAACACGGGATGATACTGCTCTCCTGAATGAGGTTATTGTTTTAATTCTTTGTGAACCTATTCAATTAATTGTTTTGTGACAAGTAATTTATGGTTTTAATTAGCCAAAATAAGCTTCACTTGACCTCTCTGCAGAGAAGCTCTGTGTCTCTCATCATGGGCTCAGGATCACTACATTTGCATTGTAGGCAAATGACCTGGTCGGAGTACTCTGTGTACGTGCAGCCCGTCTCAGTCGACGTTCTTCTGCCAATCATGAGTGGTTTCTCCATCCAGAAATGGTGGTATACATCTTCCAGCTATATGGGAATCCCCTGATAGATCTCTTTTCCACTCTAGATAACACACACTGCCCATCGTTCTGCAGCCTCCAGTATCCAGTATTCAATGCAGGGAAAATTGGAGAATGTGTTTAAATTGAGCTGGAGCTCCCATCTGCTTTGAGTTTCCGCCCATACCCGTGATTCCTCGGGTGCTGACTAAGATTTGCCTCGACTGGGCCTAAGTAATCTTGATTTCCCCAGACTGGCCATGAAGGATGCTCTGATCAGTCTTCCTCACAGGAAAGACCAGTCGCAAGTACAGGTTCTACACCCCCACCTCCAGAGCCTGCACCTACATGCCTAGAGATTGGATGGGACAACCTGAGTTTCTTTTCTCTCCTTTCTGAGGTGGTGAGTGTTATTTTATTATCCAGAAGACACTTCCCCAAATATTTTAAAGCCGGCAGATGGGCTAAATTTGTTAAACTGCATGGTGATAATTCCTTAAATCCTTCAAAGGGTCATTTCTCTGATGTTTTACGTTTTACTCTCTCTTTGCCCCCGCAGGGTTGTACAGTTGCCACGATTAAGGGCTACTTGTTAGCCATTTCAGTTTTTATCTGTTTACTGGATCATCCTTCCCTGTTTAAATCTCCTTTGATTCATTTAGGAACTTTAATGTAAATACCCCTTCCTTATGCCTCAGTGGGACCTTAGTTTGGTTTTAATTGATCTAATGTGTTCTCCGTTTGAACCACGTCAGAGTTGTTCTTTGAGACTTTTGTGACTGTTTTCCCATAATTTTTGCAAGACTAGCTAGTGAGCTTCAAGCCTTGAGTATCAACCCTCCTTTCACAAACTTTTTTCCTGATAAGTTAATATTGAGAACCAGGGCTGCTTTCTTGCCGAAAATTATGCTCTTTCATTTGGGTCAGACCATCAATCTTTCCAGGTTCTATCCTCCTCCCCACCCAACCAAAAAGGAGGAAAAACATCATCACTTGGACCCTAAGAGAGCTGTCAGTTTCTACATGGACAGGACATGTGAATTCGAACTGAATGACAAACTCTTTGTAGGGTACATTGGAAAGATGAAAGGGAAAGCAGGGCGTAAGAGGACTCTGTTGAGATGGATCCATGGCACAGAAGGAGCCTCCTTAAGGTATTTGGGCTTATTCTACTAGAGCTCAAGTTTTTACATTTGCTTTGGCTAGAGGGGTTCTAGTTGCAAATATTTGTAATGCAGCAACTTGAGCCTCTCTTCACATTTTTGCAAAACATTATTGTTTGGATTCCGAAGTGTGGAGGGACAGTCACTTTGTTCATTCTGTTTTGCAGGATGTTTTAGTATAGACAGACATGCAGCCACTTCCGGGTGTAGGCCTGCTTGGGGATTTTGCTCAAAGGTGAGGAATCCTCGGTAGATGCATCCATCATAAGAACAAGTTACTAGCCTTCAGTAATGCTTTTTCTGGTGGATACAGTATCTACCTGCAGGTTCCTCACCTACCCATCCTCCTCCCTGTCGCAGAAGTGTATACCAAAGGAACGTGCGTATGTATATTTAATATGGTTATGTTTACTAGTAAAACTTGCCCTTTAAAAAAAAAACTGCACATACAGTTTTGATGTTAGTTCTATCCGTTCGCCTCAAAGGCACATAAAATATGGATGAAAATTAACTTCATCACACCGACAGGGGCTCTTTATGGCTCTAGTGATATCACATGGTGCTGCTTAGAGTAGGATGGTACAAATTGGAGTGGCGCAGACTGCAGTAGCATAGAGTGCACTAGCATAGACTGCAGTGGTGCAGAGTTAAGTAGAGTAGCGTAGAGTGCAGAGTACAATGCAGTGGTGTGTAAAGGAGTGTTGTGGCGTACAGTAGAGTGGTGGAGGGTACAGTAGAGTGGCATACAGCGTAGTGGAGTTCTTTGCATTATTTTAGACTGCAGTGGCAGAGTGCAGTGGTGTAAAGTAGAGTGGTGTAGTGTGTTATATAATCTGCTTGCATCCCTTAATTTGTTTCTAACATTTCTAAGTACTTCAAGAACTTTAAAACAAAATATATAAAGCAATATAAATAATTTTATCTACCTGTACAGAGTATGCTAAACGTCATCATATCTTACTATAGCTTTAAAACCTACTATTAATCTATATCTCGCATAGAAACTCACAAATCAGCCAAAGTGTGCTCTAAACAATATGGCAGCCTTTTTATTTTGTAAAGGCTTTTATTAGCAAATAGTGTTTTGTCATTTTTGTCATCGCTATGTACAGCGGTAAACCGCAAAAATGTCCCTGTATACCGCGGTCCAATATATCACTAAGTTTTTGTCTCTAAAAAATACTGAATGAATTTTCATGAAAAACCAAAAAGGATCCTTTCCACACCAGCAATTTTCATAAAAATCTGTTAAGTCATTTTGCAACTTTGTCTGATACAGACGTCTATGGAAAATGATTTGGGGGAAGTACATGTTTAGGGACCCGCCTTTTATCTTTGCACCACCTTAACTAATCACCACAAAACTTTGCATTGTGAGCCAGTGTAGAAAATTAAATAGGTCTGGAGGGTTTCGTGAAGTTTGGTCAAATGGTGAAAAAGTTATTACCAAGCAAAAATCTGAGGAATTCATATCTCTAGAAAACCTAACTATAGCTATCTCCACTCCGTAATGTGTGTGTACATAAATATCAATGAAAAAGAAATAAAGGTTGAAAAAAAGTTATATTTAGGAAACCTCATTTATTATTTCTATACAACAAGAATATAAACTACACAAACCTTAGAAATTAAAAATATATAGTTGTAACCTAAAGTCATCATTTATGCCACGCCAAAAACATTCTATTACTCATACATGGTCGTACTGTGTTCTCAACTCGCTAGGCAGACTAAATCGACTATAACTCGCACCTATACCATGCACTGCTTCTATTCTTTCTAATTACATCTGTTATATCATGTTCAGTCACAGCCTTCATAACAACATTCATGTCATCCCAAATGACAGAATGCGTTACAACATAGCAGGGCAAGTTGTAGTTGATTTTGTATGCCTAGTGAATAAATTTCACTCTGTATGAAGGTAAGCGAGTTATAAAAGATTTTGGGCGGCCAGAAACTGTCTTTAAGTTATGAGTATAACTTTTTAGTTTCTAAGGCTTGTGTTGTTTATGTACTTTTTGAATAGCAATAATAAATTGTTTTCATAACAAGAACTTATCCTCAACCTTTGTTTTTTTTCCATTAAATTTTTGTTTTTTGGGGTGTAAAATTGGTTTATAATTATATAATCATGTTTATTTTTGTGTTGATTCTTTTGATATATAGTACAGTGGTGTAGGGTAAAGTGGGGTTGAGGGAAGTAGAATAAAGTAGAGTGCCATACAGTAGAGTGTCGTACAGTCGTACAGTGAAGTGGGGTAGAGCACAGTGGCGTAGGGTGGGGTATATTGAAATAGCATAGTGTTGTGGAGTGGGTTAGAGTAGAGTGGAGTGGAGTGGAGTGAAGTGGGTAGAGTGAAATGGCGTAGAGTGATATACAGTACAGTGGTAGTCAATTGGGGTAGAGTGAAATGGTGTAGGTAGAGTGAAGTAGGGTGGTGTGATGTGGGGTAGAGTGTAGTGGAGTACAGTAGAGTGAAATGGGGCAGAATATAGTGGCGTGGAGTGGAGTACACTGGCTTGTAGTGGCATAGAGAGGAGTAGAGTATATTGGCAGTGGCGTAGAGTTCAGTGGCTTAGAGTGAAGTATTGTACAATGGCGTACAGTAGAGTGGCTTGGAGTGGTGTACTGTGAAGTGGGGGCGATTAGAGTGCCGTAGTGTGAAGTGGGGTGCAGTAGAGTGGCGTAGAGTGAAGTGTGTTCAAGTGCGGAAAAGTAGAGTAGGGTGGAGTGGAGTGGAGTGAAGTGAAGTGAAGTAGAGTAGAATGTTGTGGAGCAGAGCGTTCTAGAGTGCAGTAGCACAGAGTGGAGCATAGTAGAGTTGTGTAGAGTGACTTGGAGAGGCGTAGAGTAGAGAGGCGTAGAGTAGAGAGGCGTACAGTTGAATGTAGTGGGGTATAGGTGAGTGGCGTACATTGGAGTGGCATAGAGTGAAGTGTGGTAAAGCATGGTAGAGTGAAGTGGAATAGAGTGACGTGGCGTAGAGTGGTGTACAGCAGATTGTCATAGAGTGAAGTGATGTAGAGTCAATTGGGGTAGAGTGACGTGAAGTAGGTAGAGTGATGTAAAGTAGAGAGTGTACAGTACAGTGGCGTAGAGTGAAGTAGGGTAGTGTAGAGTCTGGCAGAGTATAGTGGGATAGAATAGAGACGGTTAGAGTCAAGTGGCGTAGAAGAGAGTGGCTTACAGTAGAGTGTCGTAAAGCGAAGTGGGGTAAAGTGTCGCAGAGAGTCTCATGGTGTAGAGTGTTGTGTGGTAGAGTGAGGTGTAGCGGAATAGAGTGACTTAGAGTGAAGTGGGGCAGATTAGAGTGGGGTGGTGTAGAGTGGCGTAGAGTGAAGTGGGGTAGAGCAGAGCGTGGTAGAGTGAAGTGGCATGGGACACTATTGAGTGGGGTAGAGTACAGTGGTGTAGAGTAGAGGGGGTAGAGTGAAGTGGCATACAATAGAGTGAAGTCTGGTAGAGTCAATTGGGCTAAAGTGACGTTGAGTAGATAGGGTAGATAGGGTAGCATAGAACAGAGTGTAGTATAGTACAGTGGCGTAGAGTGAAATGGGGTGAAGTAGAGAGGCGTGAAGTGTGCTCGAGAAGAGTGGGGTAGAGTGGGGTAGAGTGAAGTAATGTAGAGTGTTGTGCGGTACAGTAGAGTGGAGTGAAGTCTACTAGATAGAGTGACGTAGAGTACAGTGATGTAGAGTGAAGAAGGGTGGAATGAATTGGGTAGAGTGAAGTGGTGTACAGTAGAGTGGTGAAGTGGGGTAGATTGAAGTGCGGTGGAATAAAATGATGAGTAGAGTAGAGTACATTGGCTTGGTGTGGCATACATAGAGTAAAGCATGTGTTAAAGTGAAGTGGGATAGAGCAGAATGGCTTAGATTAGAGTGCTGTAGAGTGCAGTGGCTTAGAGTGAAGTGTCATAGAGTGATCTAGTGTCTGGAGTTTGCGAAGCAGGGATTTGTTGATTCCGGCATAGAGGGCGTTTCCATAGTTGTTATGAGAGCGTGGGTGACGGTCTTTCTGGATTCGGGGGGGATCCATTTGAAGGTTTTGCGAAGGATGAGGAGGGTGTTGAAGCAGGTGGAGGCAACGGCATTGATCTGTCGGGTCATGGTGAGGGAGGAGTCGAGCATGATGCCAGGGTTTCTGTCGTGGTCCGTGGGAGTGGGGGGGGTTGCCGAGGGCGATGAGCCACCAGGTGTTGTCCCATGCAGAGGTGGTGGGTCCGAGAATGAGGACTTCTGTCTTCTCTGAGTTGAGCTTCAGGCAGCTGCTACTCATCCAGAATGCAACCTTTCATTCCTTCCTGGAAGCTGAGTCTGGTGGCGTGGGGATCCTTTGTGAGGGAGAGGATGAGCTGGGTGTCGTCGGCGTAGGGTACTCTGCTGAGTCCATGCTGTCTGACGATGGCGGCGAGGGGGGCCATGTAGATGTTGAAGAGCGTGTGATTGAGCGACGATCCTTGGGGTACTCCGCAGTTGAACTCTGTGGGTTCAGACAGGAAGGGCAAGAGTCTGATTCTTTGAGTTCTGCTGGTGAGGAAGGAGCGGAGCCAGTCGAGGGCGGTTCCCTGTATGCCTGCGTTGTGGAGTCTGGCTGTGAGAGTGCGGTGGAAGACAGTGTTGAAGGCTGCAGAGAGATCTAATAGGATGAGGGCCGTGGTGTGGCCTTGGTCGAGGAGAGTGCAGGTGTCGTCTGTAGCGGAGAGGAGGGCGGTCTTGGTGCTGTGGTTGCTACGGAATCCTGATTGGGAAGGGTCAAGGATGGAGTTCTCTTCGATGAAGGTCATTAGATGGACGTTGCCGATCTTCTCAGTGACTCTATGCCACTCCAAACCACTGTACTCTGCGCCACTCTACTCTACGCCACTCTACTGTACTTCCCTTTTATCTACTCTGAGCCACTCCACACCACTCTATGCCTCTTCACTTGACTCCACTTCACTTTAGGCTACTCTACGCCACTCTACTGTACACCACTCTACTCTACCCCACTTAATTGTACCCCACTTGTGTACACCACTCCATTCTGTGCCTTTCTATTCTGTGCCGCTCTACTCTTTGTCAGTTTACTCTACGCCACTTCGAGCCTCTACACTCCACTTTACGCCACTCTGCACGACTGTATGCCACTGCACTTTATGCAACTTTACTCTAGTATGCACTGACGTACACTGCAGTGGTGTAGAGTGCAATGGCGTACAGTAGAGTGGTGTACTGTGTTATATAATACATCCCTCTACTTGCATACCTTAATTGTTCGCGGGAATACCGTGGCACTTCAAAAACATTTGAAAAACTATATAAAGTGATATAAATAATTTTACCTACCTGCACAGAGTAGGCTAAACTGCATCATATCTTATTATAGTTTTAAAACATACTATTAACCCACAGCACAGCCAAAGTGTGGTCTAAGCAACATGGCAACCTTTTTATTTTGTAAATGTTTTCATTATCCAGTACTAGAGTTTTGTCATTTTTGTCATAGCATTGTACCGTGGTATACTGCAAAAGTGTTACGGTATATCGCAGCCCAATATTTTGTCCCTTATTACTACAAATCTACTGAATGGATTTTCATGAAGTACCAAAAGGATCTTTTCCAGCCCAGTAACTTTCATGAAAATCCGTTCAGTCATTTTGCCACTTCATCTGATACAAAAGTCTGTGGAAAACTGAATTTATTATTTCTATACCAAAAGAACGTTAACCACATAACTCACGCCTTCACCATTCACTGCATATACCCTTTCTTATAATATCAGTTAAAGCATGTTCATTCATAGAATTCATAAAAACACTCATGCCATGTCAAAATATATAATTTATGATAAAGTGCCTGGTAGTAGGGCAAGTTGTGGTTAATTTAGTCTGCCTAGTGAATTGAGAACACTGGATGAAGGTGAGCAAGTTATAGAAAGTTTTGGACGGGTTAAAATTATTACTTTAAGCTAGAACTATAACTTTTTAAATTTTGTAGGTTTGTGTGGTTTACGTTCTTTTTGTATAGAAATAATAATATTAAATTCTCCTAACTATAGCTTATATTCAACCTTTGGTTTTTTCATGAAATTTGTATGGTGTCTTTTAGTTTTTATTGGTAAAATTGGTTCATAATTATATAGTGTTGTTTATTTGAGTATACATTTTTTGGTATAAAATACAATGGCGTAGAGTAGAGTGGGTTAGAGGGAAGTGGCATAAAGTAGAGTTCCGTAGAGTAGAGTGCCGTACAGTTGTGTCATACATTGAAGTGGGGTAGAGTGAAGTGGCGTACAGTAGAGGGACATAGAGTGCAGTGGTATACAGTGAATTGGAGTGGCTCAGAGTAGAGTGGGGGTAGAGTGAAGTGGGGTTGATTGAGGTATAGTGAAGTAGAGTGGACTTGAGTAGAGTGGCATAGAGTAGAGTGAAGTGGCGTGGAGTAGAGTGTCGTAGAGTGTCATTGAGTCGGGTAGAGTACAGTGATGTAGACTACAGTGGCGTAGAGTGCTGTAGAGTGAAGTGAGAGTAGAGTGGTGTAGAGTAAGTGGTGTAGAGTGCAGGAGCATAGAGTAGAGTGGTGTAGAGGTAGAGTGCTGACAGTGAAATAGAGTAGAATGGTGTAGAGTGAAGTGGGATAGGGTAAAATGGAGTACAGTGAAGTGGTGGAGAGTGTCATTGGGTAGAGTGAAGTGTAGTAGAGTGGCGTGGAGTGGATTGGAGAACAGTGTCGCAGAGTCTTATGTTGAGTTTCATAGTGGAGAGAGTCGTAGAGTAGAGTGCCATGGTGTACAGTGAAGTGGGATAGGAAGGAGTGGCATACAGTATTGTGGCATAGAGTGAAGTGGGGTGGAGTGTCATGGAGTACAGCGGAGTGAGGTAGAGTGGAGTGGAGTGGAGTGGCGTACAGTGGAGTCGCTTAGTGTTGTGGTGTAGAGTGCAATGGCGCACAATGCAATAGCGTAGAGTGCAATGGCGCAGAATGGAGTGGCACAGGTTGCAGTAGTGTTGAGTTTAGTGGCATAGACTGTAGTGGTGCAGAGATGAGTGTAGTGGCATAGACTGTAGTGGTGCAGAGTTGAGTATAGAGGCATAGAGTGCAGTGGTTCAGAGTAGAATGCAGTGGCATACAGTGTAGTGGCGTGGAATAGAGTGGGCATGGCATAGAGTGCAGTGGCATAGAGGTCGGTGGCATTGAGTGCAGTAGTGTAGCTTAGAGTGGCGCAGAGTGCAGTAGCTTAGAGTGGCGCAGAGTGCAGTAGCTTAGAGTGCATCACTGTACTCTATGCCCCTGCAGAGGGAAGTGGCGCAGACTGCAGTAGCATACAGTTCAGTGGTATAGATTACTGCGGTGCAGAGTGGAGTGGCCCAGATTGCAGTAGAGTGTAGTGACATAGAGTGGTGCACAGTTGAGGGGCGTAGAGTGCAATGGCGTAGAATACAGTGGTGCAGAGTAGCGTGGCGCAGAGTGCAATAGTGTAGAGTGCACCACTTTACTCTGTCACTGCAGAGTAGAGTTCAGTACAAACAACAATGGTCCTCAAATAGTTGGGGTAATGATTAGATAAATATAGTTCAGAATCGATACTATATTCCAGAAGTCCAGCCGGACAACCGATTTAATTATTCAAGATAAAGAATGCATACATATAAGAACAAAATACACGTGGGACACAGTCCTGTGTCCAAATAGAGCAAAAACATTAACAAAACAAACAAGGCATTTCAGGCAAGACAGAAAGTGGAGCTTATTAGAATATCCAGTGTTATAAGCTTTTACAAAACAGCTAATGCACTCTTTCAACACAATGGAATAACGTGCACGCTATTTTAGGGGGGGGGGGTCGATGACGTTTCGATCCTTTTAGAGGAGTACCAGGATCATCATCAGGACTTAGATGCGTACATGCCTGATTGTAAACGAAATTGCCTGTAGGGAAAACAAACATGGTGGATGTAGAGGGAAAAAAATGGAAAGAAGGAATTAGAGAAAAGAAATAGAGGCGGTCCGTTCAAGGCATGTAAAACGAGGTAACGTCATACAGGGGATGAAGGTGGGGGGCCAAAAGTGCATGCGGAAGTCTAAGCATGCGTAGGGTAAGGGAGTCAATATCGGACGTGAAACGTGAGTGAGCAGACGGTAAAAAGGACTACTCAGAGGTCGGAGGGGAAAAGGCCGCGTGATGGCATAGCATGCATCAGGAGATTGGCGGGCATGCGTAGGTATGCAGGAATAAAATACCCGATCAATGTCGGGCACAATTGTGCCTTAAGGGTGCTGAAAACACGGAAAGGGAACTGGTGGTAGGATGAAAAGGTTAGAGTAACCGTGAGCTGTCCGGACGCGAAGGCCATGATGAGGAACTAGGGTGCATGCGACTCAGCTGGGTGGGGGGAGGAAGAAATAATTGACGGTGGAATCAGATATACCGTACGTGGGTGGTGGCGCTATGTGGCAACCAAGTGAAGCGGATAAAACGTGTGGGCAGTGTGGCGTAGCTATGAAGGTCTCACCTGTAATTGTGAGAGAGCAAAAACCGTTCAATGACGGGGGCAACTGTGGTGAGGGCTCACAGTTGTGAGCTAGGGGGCGAATGCACGGTCGAGACGATCAGTGAATGTTCGCCGGTAGCAGATAGGTAGATCCGCTAAAAACAGAGAATGGTACGTTAGTGAAGTAGTGAATGCGGTGAGCACCCATAAAAAAGGGGGGGGGGAGTAATAATTACCTAGACGTGGGTGTTGATATTCCAATATTTTAAAAAGGAAAATCCAAGCGATGCTATGGATGGAGGCGGTGTGACAATGCACTGCGGAAAGAAACAAGGTATGAGCTCAATACTGGTGCCTAAAGAGAAAAACCGGAAAGGGAGTGGAGTGAAGCGCTTACCGGGATCCAGCCAGGTCCTGAGGGTTACAGTGAACCGAGTGACGGGGTGAGGAGCATAGAGTGTCAATAAGTACTAGAGAGGTGTGTTAGGAAGACTGGAGCGGGTGCGAACGGCGCCATCTTGGGGGAGAAAATTAGCAAAGGAAAGTGAAGATAGACTGGAGAATATTTAAGAGGGTGAAGACCAAGCAGTTCATATATTCCATTTTACAAAAAGCAATTGCGTGAGAAAATCGATAATATTACAATATAACGGAAATCTGCAGTGAGGAAAAAACAATGTATCACTGGAACTGTAGTGTAAGAAAAAGGGAAACGAAGGATTTCAGCTCAATACAATAAAATCCAAACTGTGCCGTAAAGGTAATAGAACACATAATTAGCCAATAAGGGTAAACAATTCTTAAGGATGACAAGGGGGATGGCACTGTGATACGGGGATGGAAAAAACTGCAGAAATTGGCATAAACATTAGAGTTCAACGTGTCAGAGGAGGTTGGTCCAATCCTCGCTGCGATTCAGGCCTTGCCTGATGCTGTCAGTGCGGATGATCATTCTAAGTTCTTCTTTATTCATGATTTTGGCAATGTCTCCACCTCTTGGCGGCTGCTTGATGCACTTAAGCACTGTCCATTTAATGTCAATATCTTTGTGCCCCATTTAAATGAAATGTTCAACAAGAGGGGGATTTGGGGTTTTACAACGCACTCTGCTTCTGTGTTGGCCAATTCGCAGTTTCACCTTCTGTGTTGTCTGGCCAATGTAGATCTTATTGCATGGGCAAGAGATTAGATAAATAACATTGCTCGTATTACAATTCGAGAAGGAGTTTAGAGTGATAGAAACATTGTTAAATACAAAGTCCTTTCCTTCCATAGTAGTACTACAGACGTTACAGTTGCCACATTTGGCATGTCCAATGAGAGGGTCTAGCCCCCAGTGTGCATCGAGTGACCATAGGACGGGGGGAGGGTAAAGCAGCCCTTATCAGATGGTCCTTTAGGTTCCGATTGTTATGGAAGGCAAAGATGGGTCGCTCTATTGAGAGATTACCTACATTAACAACAGGCCAGTGATGTAAAATGGATTTTCGAATTTGGTTGGACGCAGGGGAAAAGGTGGTCACGCAGACTAGGCGGTTGGCATTGGTTTTGACTTTGGGTGACAATAGGATTTCCCTAGGGCAATACCAAGCACGTTTTTGTGCATTTCTTACCAGTCTTTTGGGGTAACCACGGGCTCTCAGTTTGTTGGTGAGAGTGAGAGCTTCAGAGAAATAGTCATCCTTAGAAAAACAATTGCGTCTTATGCGGAGAAATTGGGAATACGGTAAAGAGTCTCTGAGTGCTCGGGGGTGGTGACTTTCGTATCTGAGTAGTGTATTTCTCTCTGTGCTTTTCCTGTATAATTTGGTTAGTAGTTCACCATCAGAATGATATATGGTTAGGTCAAGGAATGGGATTTGTGATCTGTCATATGTGTTGGTGAAGTTGAATAGAGAAAGTGTAATCTCATTTTGGCGCCATATCAGGAAAATATCATCTATGTAGCGGCGCCACATAATGATGCCTGGAAGAAATGGGTTAGTGGCATCAAGGATGGTAGTCATTTCGAGATGATCCATGTAGAGGATCGCTAGGTTAGGTGCAAAAATTGCCCCCATCGATGTACCTTTGACTTGCTGGTAATAGTCATTCTCAAAGGTGAAAAAGTTACGAGTTAGACAGATTTCAAGCAACTGAATAATGAAAAGTGTGGGAACAGGGTTAGGGCGTGGTCTCGAGTCCAAGATACCTTGGATCACGAGAAGTGCAGGGGTTTGTGGAATATTAGTGTAGAGTGATTCTACATCCATAGTGCAAAGGATTTCAAGGGTGGGATCAAAGGGGTGATTCTCGATGAGATTTATCATCGCCATGCTATCTCTGATATAGCACTGAGTGAGTGGTACGAAATCTTTGATAAAATTATCAATATATTGACCTAAGGGCTCTAGAATGGACCCGCAGCTAGAAACTATGGGACGACCCGGAGGGTTGGTCTGATTTTTGTGGACCTTTGGTAAGGTGTAAATGACTGGTGTGCGGGGTGATTTCACATTGAGGAATAGGAATTCTTTATGACTCAAGAAACCTTCTAATTTAGCTTCTGTGGTAATTTGTAAGATAAGTGTTTGTAACTCTTTGGTAGGGTTCGTTGGTAGTTTGCAGCAATGATCTGTATTCGATGGCTGACGTTGAATTTCTCCTGTGTACGCTACTCTTTCTTGGAGTACAATGCCTCCGCCCTTGTCGGCTGATTTGATAACTAAGGAATCATTCATTTTGAGGGAAGTGATGGCTTTCTTTTCAGGAAGAGAGATATTGTAGGGAATGAAGCGTTTCTTGGATTCCAAAGTGGATAAGTCGTTCAGAACCAGTTTTTCAAAAGTGGTTATTTCACTAGGAAGCATGTTGGTGGAGGTTAGAGTTACAAACACTTATCTTACAAATTACCACAGAAGCTAAATTAGAAGGTTTCTTGAGTCATAAAGAATTCCTATTCCTCAATGTGAAATCACCCCGCACACCAGTCATTTACACCTTACCAAAGGTCCACAAAAATCAGACCAACCCTCCGGGTCGTCCCATAGTTTCTAGCTGCGGGTCCATTCTAGAGCCCTTAGGTCAATATATTGATAATTTTATCAAAGATTTCGTACCACTCACTCAGTGCTATATCAGAGATAGCATGGCGATGATAAATCTCATCGAGCATCACCCCTTTGATCCCACTCTTGAAATCCTTTGCACTATGGATGTAGAATCACTCTACACTAATATTCCACAAACCCCTGCACTTCTCGTGATCCAAGGGATCTTGGACTCGAGACCACGCCCCCACCCTGTTCCCACACTTTTCATTATTCAGTTGCTTGAAATCTGTCTAACTCGTAACTTTTTCACCTTTGAGAATGACTATTACCAGCAAGTCAAAGGTACATCGATGGGGGCAATTTTCGCACCTAACCTAGCGATCCTCTACATGGATCATCTCGAAATGACTACCATCCTTGATGCCACTAACCCATTTCTTCCAGGCATCATTATGTGGCGCCGCTACATAGATGATATTTTCCTGATATGGCGCCAAAATGAGATTACACTTTCTCTATTCAATCACTGGCTCAATAATAACTGTTCTGGCCTAAACTTCACCAACACATATGACAGATCACAAATCCCATTCCTTGACCTAACCATATATCATTCTGATGGTGAACTACGAACCAAATTATACAGGAAAAGCACAGAGAGAAATACACTACTCAGGTACGAAAGTCACCACCCCCGAGCACTCAGAGACTCTTTACCGTATTCCCAATTTCTCCGCATAAGACGCAATTGTTTTTCTAAGGATGACTATTTCTCTGAAGCTCTCACTCTCCCCAACAAACTGAGAGCCCGTGGTTACCCCAAAAGACTGGTAAGAAATGCACAAAAACGTGCTTGGTATTGCCCTAGGGAAATCCTATTGTCACCCAAAGTCAAAACCAATGCCAACCGCCTAGTCTGCGTGACCACCTTTTCCCCTGCGTCCAACCAAATTCGAAAATCCATTTTACATCACTGGCCTGTTGTTAATGTAGGTAATCTCTCAATAGAGCGACCCATCTTTGCCTTCCGTAAGAATCGGAACCTAAAGGACCATCTGATAAGGGCTGCTTTACCCTCCCCCCGTCCTATGGTCACTCTTGATGCACACTGGGGGCTAGACCCTCTCATTGGACATGCCAAATGTGGCAACAGTAACGTCTGTAGTACTACTATGGAAGGAAAGGACTTTGTATTTAACAATGTTTCTATCACTCTAAACTCCTTCTCGAATTGTAATACGAGCAATGTTATTTATCTAATCTCTTGCCCATGCAATAAGATCTACATTGGACAGACAACACAGAAGGTGAAACTGCGAATTGGCCAACACAGAAGCAGAGTGCGTTGTAAAACCCCAAATGCCCCTCTTGTTGAACATTTCATTGAAATGGGGCACAAAGATATTGACATTAAATGGACAGTGCTTAAGTGCATCAAGCAGCCGCCAAGAGGTGGAGACATTGCCAAAATCATGAATAAAGAAGAACTCAGAATGATCATCCGCACTGACAGCATCAGGCAAGGCCTGAATCGCAGCGAGGATTGGACCAACCTCCTCTGACACGTTGAACTCTCATGTTTATGCCAATTTCTGCAGTTTTTTCCATCCCCGTATCACAGTGCCATCCCCCTTGTCATCCTTAAGAATTGTTTACCCTTATTGGCTAATTATGTGTTCTATTACCTTTACGGCACAGTTTGGATTTTATTGTATTGAGCTGAAATCCTTCGTTTCCCTTTTTCTTACACTACAGTTCCAGTGATAGATTGTTTTTTCCTCACTGCAGATTTCCGTTATATTGTAATATTATCGATTTTCTCACGCAATTGCTTTTTGTAAAATGGAATATATGAACTGCTTGGTCTTCACCCTCTTAAATATTCTCCAGTCTATCTTCACTTTCCTTTGCTAATTTTCTCCCCCAAGATGGCGCTGTTCGCACCCGCTCCAGTCTTCCTAACACACCTCTCTAGTACTTATTGACACTCTATGCTCCTCACCCCGTCACTTGGTTCACTGTAACCCTCAGAACCTGGCTGGATCCCGGTAAGCGCTTCACTCCACTCCCTTTCCGGTTTTTCTCTTTAGGCACCAATATTGAGCTCATACCTTGTTTCTTTCCGCAGTGCATTGTCACACCGCCTCCATCCATAGCATCGCTTGGGTTTTCCTTTTTAAAATATTGGAATATCAACACCCACCTCTAGGTAATTATTACTCCCCCCCCCCCTTTTTTATGGGTGCTCACCACATTCACTACTTCACTAACGTACCATTCTCTGTTTTTAGCGGATCTACCTATCTGCTACCGGCAAACATTCACTGATCGTCTCGACCGTGCATTCGCCCCCTAGCTCACAACTGTGAGCCCTCACCGCAGTTGCCCCCGTCATTGAACGGTTTTTGCTCTCTCACAATTACAGGTGAGACCTTCATAGCTACGCCACACTGCCCACACGTTTTATCCGCTTCACTTGGTTGCCACATAGCGCCACCACCCACGTACGGTATATCTGATTCCACCGTCAATTATTTCTTCCTCCCCCCACCCAGCTGAGTCGTATGCACCCTAGTTCCTAATCATGGCCTTCGCGTCCGGACAGCTCACGGTTACTCTAACCTTTTCATCCTACCACCAGTTCCCTTTCCGTGTTTTCAGCACCCTTAAGGCACAATTGCGCCCGACATTGATCGGTTATTTTATTCCTGCCTACCTACGCATGCCCACCAATCTCCTGACGCATGCAATGCCATCACGCGGCCTTTTCCCCTCCGACCTCTTAGTAGTCCTTTTTACCGTCTGCTCACTCACGTTTCACGTCCGATATTGACTCCCTTACCCTACGCATGCTTAGACTTCCGCATGCACTTTTGGCCCCCCACCTTCATCCCCTGTATGAGGTTACCTCGTTTTACATGCCTTGAACGGACCGCCTCTATTTCTTTTCTCTAATTCCTTCTTTCAGTTTTTTTCCCTCTACATCCACCATGTTTGTTTTCCCTACAGGCAATTTCGTTTACAATCAGGCATGTACGCATCTAAGTCCTGATGATGATCCTGGTACTCCTCTAAAAGGATCGAAACGTCGTCGACCCCCCCCTAAAATAGCATGCACGTTATTCCATTTTGTTGAAAAAGTGCATTAGCTGTTTTGTAAAAGCTTATAACACTGGATATTCTAATAAGCTCCACTTTCTGTCTTGCCTGAAATGCCTTGTTTGTTTTGTTAATGTTTTTGCTCTATTTGGATACAGGACTGTGTCCCACGTGTATTTTGTTCTTATATGTATGCATTCTTTATCTTGAATAAAAAAATCGGTTGTCCGGCTGGACTTCTGGAATATAGTATCGATTCTGAACTATATTTATCTAATCATTACCCCAACTATTTGATGACCATTGTTGTTTGTACTGAACGATTACCCAAGGTCCTCATCTACCTTTTGGGTTCCCTTGTCCTTTAAAAATATACTGCAGAGTAGAGTGGCACAGACTGCAGTAGCATACAGTGCAGTGGAATAGAGTACAGTGGTGTGGTGTAGAGTGGTGCACAGTAGAGTGGCATAGAGTGCAGTATTGTGAAGTGCAATAGCATAGAGTACAGTAATGCAAAGTGCAGTGTTGCTGAATGAACTGGCATGTTCTGGAGTGGTGTATATTTGAGTGTTTGTATTCAATATATTATTTTTCTTTTGTTATCCGTAGGTACCGTGGTACGTCCTAGGTTGTAATGCGGTAATCCCTTTAACATTTAAAAAACAAATATATATATATATATATATACAACATTAAAAATAATTTTCCCTACCAGTACAAAGTTTCATAAAGTGCCTCATGTCTTCCTACACATTTAAAACATACTACTAACCTAGATATCACATTGAACCCCAGAATAAACAGAACATATGGTCTAAACAGTATGGGTGGCTTTAAAATTATCATGAGCTGTCATTAACAAGTATTAGAACATTGGAATGTTGGAAGGTCCATTGAAAACAATGGAGTGCTCCGGGCTTATAATGGCTGGTATAAGCCTGGAGCTCCAACATTCCAATGTTTCTTCGTTCACAGCTCTGGCTGTGAACAAAGACTTCAGGGAGCCTGAGGGGATTTCAATCCCCTCGCGCTCCCTTAAGGCTTTGTTTTGTTAGAACATTCTGCCCTCTAGTGGCAGAATGTTCTAATAGCCTTATAGCCCTTCGTAGCAGGGCTATACCGGCTTTTAAAGTCCCTCTGCTTTGTTAAAGTCTCTCGCCTTCGGCTCGGTCCTTTAACGCTGCAGCGGGCCTTTAACAGCCGGTATAGCCCGCTACGGCGGGCTATAAGGCTATAGTAATGTATTTTGTCATTGCTATGTACCGTGGTATACCTCTAAAGTACCACAGTATATCGTGGCCCGATATATCACTAAGTTTTTGGCCCTTTTGACTTTTAAACTACTGAACTAATTTATATAAAGTACCAAAAAGGACCTTTTCCACCCATAATCTACAATCCTACCAAATTCCATCTAATTCCATTCAGCCATTTTGTTGCTACGTCTGATACAGAAGTCTATGGAAAGTGGCAGTAAGCATTCTGTAGTTATAGTTAGGTTTCTCAGAGATAGGAATTCCTTAGATTTTTGCTTGGTAATAACTTCGCTATCATTTGACAAATCTCCACAAAACATTGCAGACCTATTCCTTTTTCTACATTGGCTGATGACGCAAAGTTTCATGGTGATTAATTAAGGGGGTACAAAGAAAAATGTAGGGTCTCAAAACATGTTTTTCCCCTGTGAATTTTCCATAGACGTTTGTGTCACATGTAGGGGCAAAAGGACTGAACAGATTTTCATAAAATTTGCCAGGAATATAGATTATGGTCTGGAAATGATCCTTTTTGGTATTTCATGAAAATCCGTTCAGTAGGTTTATTTTTTAGGTCTCGCTGAGCCCAGCGCATGCGCTGGCTCGGAGAGACATTTTGTATGTGCGCTTTTTTAAGTGCTGCTTGCTGGCCTAGCGCTTGCGTGCATGTGAGCGGGCACGCGCGCAGTCGCCATGCGCTAGGCCAGCCAGCAGCACTCAGGAGAGCGTCATCGCGATCACTTTCGCTTTCACAGCGATCGTGATCGCGATGACGTTATAATCACTGCACCCGCTCTTTACTTTTAACATTAAAAGTAAAGTGCCGCGATTATACCAAAAGTAAAGAAATGGATGTTTTTTCTATTACTTTACTTTTGGTATAATCGCGGCACCCGCGCTTTACTTTTAATGTTAAAAGTAAAGCGCGGGTGCCGCGGCTGCCTGGTTATTTGCTTAACTTTGGTTTTAGTGTGTTTGTAATTAATGCTACTTCAGCCTTAGGAGAGCACGCCAAAGAATATATTTGCAGAGGATCACATACTTTGGTTAAGTGATTAGCCAGGATTAGAACATTTGCTTAGCGGATTCACATTATCACCAAACCAGTTCTATACTATGAAACTGACATAACATCCACAGCATCTTCTAGTCGTACTTTCCTTTATGGCAGAACATTTCAACAAGACAGGTAAGCTTTCAAAACCAACTAAGAGGAAACCTAAGATCAGCACAAAGGTGCCAGATTGTTTACATGTAAAAATAAATATACATCCCTTTAGGAAAGTCAGAGTTCACCCAGCTAATCCAAATATAAAAACACAATTACTCAAACAAAGTAGCAAGGGGCATAAAGTACAAAAGCAGCGCAACGTGGCACAATCAGGTGCAGCCCTCCAACAAAGAATGAGTGCAGCAAAACACAACTCTCTCTTTGCACAAAAAGAACCAGGTGATGATGAGCAAGACCCAGGGGCACACCAGGAGAAAACAAATTCAAACCGCAAAGGAAGAAGACAGCCGAAAGCATTAGAGGATGAAAGAGGCAGTGAAAATACAGTAGTCATAGAAACACCAAAAGTGTGCGAAACCACACAGAACACAGCTCTGGCAGCACACTCTCAGCCAGAACTCTATCACTGTGCTGTCAAGGCCCTCTAATTCCAGCTCTCTTACCAAGGAGTCCAGCTCACTTGCATCTGGGAGAGGATGTGGCGTAAAGGCCAGTCTTGAAACTGGGGAGCCAGGTTCGAGTCTCTGCCTCGGCTCAACATCCTGTAATTCCGGGAAAATCACTTAATCTCCCCGTGCCTACCAAAAAAGAATGTGTAACATAACTGGTGCTCATGTAAAGCGCTCCAGTACCTTCGGGTGGAGTTCGTGCCATATAACAACGGAGAGAAAAAAATCTGATCACTGCAATGGACTGATAATGAAACCAGCGCTTCATCACCAGCGAGGGAGACCATCGATTACTTGGGAAACAAGAAAGAGAATAAACCGCCTAATGTCACCCGTTTTCAAGGTGTGCCCTGTCTGCCTGAATAAAACAATCAGAGCTGCTTAGAGAGGATGTTAAATTGGATTTTCCTAATGTAGTGCAGTGAGGTCACACAGAAAATGAATGTGCCCTATAAAAGTGCCAGGAACAGTGTAATGTGCACCATTTTGAGGGGGAGGTTGGGGCGCCGTTGCTTGTGTTTTTCAAAACGTCATACATATTCCGCATAGAAGCCTATTTGCAAGGAGCGGCGGTCACCCCGGGCTGACACACAGCCACATTATATCCCCCCCACTCCCCACTTTTATTCTGAGCTGCATTTAGAAAGCCCGAAGGGGCAAAAGTCGGGCGCCTTGAATTTCGTGGCCAGCACAATACTCCTCTGTCCTGACCCTGGACCAAGGGTGCGGCTGTGGGGGTATTGCTGGAATGAGCGCGTGAAGAGTGGTTGCAGACCCTGAAATGCCCGCTTCTCTGTGGTTTTTAACAGTGGACCGGCGGGACAGCTGACCGGAGGTTGAAAAGGTTCATGCAGCGACAGGGAAAGAGCGAGCCCCTGAACAGATAAGCAACTCAATGTCTTTCTGTAGCGTGGCCTTGTTAATTGAAAGAATATTAGTAGCAGAGCTTTAAGTGGGATGAAAAAACTGCTGGTCTCTCAAAGGGGCGTGCCTGATGTAATTAAGGGCGTGGCTTAAAACACGCTAAATATCTGTGCCTAGCACAGTGTGCTGTGCTACTGGTATTTTGCTGCTTCTGTCATTGCATCCAGATATATAATACAAGTAAGATTATACCTACAACAAGCCAGGACGTTGTTGTTGTCGATGGTTGTTAGTTGCATAAAATAAAAAAGCAACAACTATGGTTTTGTTGAATGTAATATTGAAACTGCTTCAGTGCTGAAATGATGAGACTGAAAGAACTATCACGAGTCTCTTTGAAGTTACATCCAGGTGAAGGGTGGTCCTGCTGCAGAGTTAAGATTTTTTTTAAGCCCTGAGGGTAAGCCCAAAAATGAGGAGCCGACAAGGAACCAGTCTCAGCACCTACTTTTTATGTCGAGCCAGGGCAGCGCATGCGCAGCTCTGCGAGGCTTGCTGTATTAGAGTATAACCTGAAGCCCTGGGCACTCTGTCTATATTTGTCATTGGCTTTTGTCCAGGGGTGTAGGAAGGGGGAGGCGGTGGGTGCGGGCAGTCCCAGGTGTCATCACTGAGGGGGTGACGAAATGGCAAAAATATGTTTTAAACACATATTATTGTCAGTTTGTCACCCCCCTCAGTGATAACACTTTCACCCACGGCTTGACAAAATGGCAAAAATATTTGTTTTAAACACATATTTTTGCCATTTTGTCAAGCCGGGGGTGACAAGAAATTTTCTGCACCGGGTAACACCTGACCTTGGTACGCCACTGCTTGAGTCATTGTGCTTCGTGAATGCTGGCTACTGATTCGTTAATAGGCTTGTTAGTCCCTCCTTGTCTTCATTTGTAACCTCCCATGAGGACTGGCGCTTTTATTTCTGTTGTTACACGGTATGTCTCATTTAATCTGTAAGCACTATTTTCTTGAATGAGTTGCTCCTATTGCAGCCACAACATGCTTTCCTGCAACATTCAGTGCTCCACGCGCACGTTCACTTTCTTGGCAACCCGGGACAATGGCGGCCGCTTCTTTGAAGTGAAATAGGTCTCGCATTTACAAGAGTTTGAGCTATTGGCATAGTAAATAATAATGTCTTTTATTTATGTGTTAATTATCAAAACAGATAAATAAAAGGGAGTGTCATTTATAATGCCAATAGCTTAAACTCTCGCAAATGCGAGACCTATTGCATTGCAAATGCTTTTTTAGTATTTAGGGACAAAAACGTAGTGATATATTGGCCTGTGGTATACCGCAGTATATATTGATAACAAAAATTACAAAATACTATATTATTGACTAATGAAAGCCTTTACAGAAGTAAAAGCCACCAATATTGTTTAAATCGTACTTTGACTGTGTTGCCGGTTTCTACGTGAGATATAGGTTAGTAGTATGTTTTAAAGCTGTAGTGAGACATGAGGCAGTTTAGCATACTCTGTACAGGTAAGTAAAATGATTTATATTGTTTAATATTTTTTTTAAAAAGTTTTCAAATTACCGTTGTACTCCGTCAAAAGTACCACAGTACTTAGAAATGTTGAAAACAAATTAAGGAATAAACGTAGAGTGGGTGCATTATATACCACTCTACTGTACGCCACTGCACTCTATGCCACTTTACTGTACTCTCCACTACTCTACTCTACACAACGCCACTCCCTTACATGCCACTACACTCTGCACTGTATTCTGCACTACTCTACTCAACTCTACACCACTGCAGTCTACACCTCTGCACTCTATGTACTGCAGTCTGTGCCACTCTAATCTATACCTCTACAGTCTACGCCACTGTACTCTATGCCACTCTACTTTGCACCACTCTAGTCTAGCATACCACTTCTGACAGTGCCACTCTAACCCACTCCACACAATTCCACCCTACTGTATGCCACTCTACTCTTTGCCACTGTACTCTACACCACTCCAAGCCACTCTACTATAAGCCACTCTACTCCACTCTAAGCCATGATATGCCACTCCACACCATTCTATGCCTCTTCACTCTACTGTAGGCCACTATACTGTACGCTGCTCTACCCTACCCCACTTTGCTGTAGCCCACTTCACTGTAGCCCACTCTGCGGCTCTCTACCCCTTGTCACTCTACACCTAGCCACTCTACCCTAGCAGCTCTACTCGATGCCACTGTACTCCACAGCACTCTACGCCACTGCACTCTGCGCCACTCTACTCTTGTATGCACCACTCTACTCCATGCTACTGCAATCTACACCACTCCACTCTGCTGTGCACCACTCTATTGTATGCCACTGCACTCTACTGTATGCCAATGCACCCTACAACACCACTTAGCCATTCTATTCCTTTCCTGGCTACACCACTGTACTCCACTCCATTCTAATCTCCTACACTGTATGTCGTTCTACTCTATTCCACTGCACAGTACTCTGCACCACTGTACTCTAATGTACTCCACTCTACTCTACGCCACCTTACTCTACGCCACTCTGCTCTACCCCATTTCACTGCACAGCACTGTACTCTATGCCACTCCACAGTACGCCACTCTCCTGTACCCCAATTCACTCTACTCCACTCTAGTCTACTCCTCTCTACTCTATCCCACTCTACTCTACAGCACTCTAGTCTACCCCTACTGCACTGTACAGCACTGTACTCTATGCCACTCCACAGTACTCCACTCAACTGTACCCCAGTTCACTCGACGCCAGTGTACTCTAATCTTCACTTTTCTTCTCTACTCCACTGCACTCTGTGCCACTCTACTCTACAACACTCTACTATACACCACACCAAATAACTGTACTCCTCCCCACTGTATGCCACACTATTCCACTCTACGCCATTCCACACCACTCTACGGCATGCCACTCCACTCTATGAGAAATTATTGTGAAAGTACTGCGGCAATATTCAAATGTAAAAAGAATCCTATACATATGAAACAATACCAAAATAACCAACATTATATGAATAGAAACCCACTTTTCCAAACAAAAAGAAACATAGAAATTCAATGGCAAAAACTAAAGTTGAAAATATTTGCCTAGGATGACACAATATGAGACTAGTTTATTGGACAAACACATTGTAGTTGGGTTGAATGCATTACTGCGGGTCTGGTAACATTTTTATAATTTGTCGAGGCCTGCTGTGAGTAGCCATTGTGTGTGTTTGATGTACAAACTTTTTTACAAAAAGACGGTGCACCAAGGGAAAAGTCTTTTCACTAAATCCAATTTGTTGTTCTTTTATTTTCATTCAATTTTCAAAAAACAGACTCAGCCAACGCGTTTCGTTCTCTACGAACTTCGTCAGGGCTGTGAAAAAACATAGATAAAAACATACATATGTATAAAACACATAAAATACACCATGAAACACAACAAACTACATTGCCAATACTACATAGAAAAGTGACATCATTACATGTTACCATATAGAATAGTAAACACACCTCAACGAACATATAAATTCAATTTCAAATTTGACAAATACATATATTACATACAAAAGATGAATCAAAAAAATATTGCATTTACATACACATATATAAAAACCAAAAACAACATACATATTAATCAAACACATATAAATCACAAAAGGTTTAAAAACACCACAGAACACACCTATATATTCTGCTTAGTTTCACGGACAGGACTTAGTGCGTTCCGCCCACCTACATGCACTGTCCAATGTTATATAGAGAGAACTCCTTTTAGTCAATTCATAATTGTGAAAAAAACCCTAAAGAATAATCAATAATCAGGTATATTAATAGAGTTAAAAAAAAAAAATATAATCCCTTTAATACCGAAGACACTACCTCAAATAGAAGATGATCCATAAAGAAAAAGAAAAAAAGAAAAATCTATAAAGAGAAAGAAAATAATAAAGAAATCAAGATAACAATTCTTACCATAGATTGTCTCCAAGGAGCGGCCACCATATATTCCAAAAGAAACCCCGCAGTCCTTAAAATGTAATACGGATGTATGTGATCTAATGCGAATAGTAGTATTACAAGAAAAGAAAAAAAGACGAATTCCATTAAGGCCTATTGCGGGCATGGCTATTCACATTCTCCTCAAGTAGCCATTTGATTCATACATAAAATGATGACAAAAATCTTACCTCTGTAAATATAGAGGTTCTTGTTGAGATATCACCGGCTAGTCCAACAATCAATTAATCGAAACCTTTTCGTCCGATTTCTATGTTTCAACGGAAAGAAGTAAAACGACCTTGTTGTCGTATATTTATGCCTACAGTACAGGCTCCATCATTCTAGAGACGTAATAAAAAACACACAAGGTGTCAAAGGAGTCCACTATAAAAATGCTCTAATATTACAAAATAAAGTAAAAGCTATAGTTATCACCATAATACATTGGACCGCTTTAAAGACCGGAGGGTCCCACTTAATTATGTGCATAGAATATTGGCGTCAGAAGCGTTTTGAGCAAGCGAACGATCAACATCATTTTTACTAGTTTAGGCATATAGTAATCACCAAAATACATTCGACCGCTTTAAAAGACCGGAGCGTCCCGCTTAGTTATGCGCATAAAATATTGGCGTCAGAAGCGTTTTGAGCAAGCGAACAATAAACATCATTTTCACTAGTTTGGACATGTAGCTTAAGGGATTATTGGGACGGTAACAACGGAAATCAAAGCAACAGGCATATATACACGAGCAACGAACAACGCTCATGTCGATAATTCAGTTAAAACGTTTCTTTTTATCGCACAGTTCGCCCCAAAAGACAATAATAATAAAAATAATAGAATAAAGTCTAAAACAGCAAACGATGAAAGCGTTTTTTTCTTCAATATGTAAAGGTGGTTTTGCACCAATACACTCCCCTCCACATATACCATAGTGATTTCGTCTTACCTTTCGAAAAGGGCGCTATCTCTTGTCACCAGTGAAACCCTTTCCCATAGGTCAACCGTCTTAAATAGGCATAGCCCCTATGTCACGTGATGATTTTCGATGTTTGTTAGGTGGAAATGCAAATCTTAATGTTTGTTTCACCTCTGCGGGCGCCATTTTGGAACGGAGTTCCCATACATAGTATTCAATCTCATATTAGTCAAACCAACATATATATAAGTCACCTGAATAAATATAAGAAATTCGATGCGCAAACCAGTCCCATATTTAAGTTGTGACAATAATATCTTCACTACAACGACTCTTTTGCTAGGTTCTCAGTACTCGGACACCATGGGAATAACATGCTGGAAAATACTTCTGAAATGCTCCGTTATGTCTATATACGAACGTAATATATGCGGCGACCAAAATTTTAAGTATAAACCACGTATTTCAAAAAAAGGCTGTACTAAAACCATATTGATTAACCATTAGTAAGGTATAGGCCCATGTGGCGACCTATGCGTATCATTTGCCTACATATTCAATAATCAATATTGACCACCTATGTGATATCGAGAATCAAAAGGAAACCTCAAAAAATAAATATAGGGTTTCCTGTATATACGGGTGTACATCCAGAGAATATACAGATATTAAAATCAGTGCAGGCACGTAAACCTGAATAATTGACCAATCAGCGTGAAGAAAGTATAAGTTCCATACGATCCATGTATAATGACGTACCCGCATTCCCTGATGTTAGTACTATCTTTACCTAAAAGGAAAAAATGACACGCATCAAATATGAAAGAGTGACACGTATCAACACTTGATATGTATATCATTAGAGGCCAAAATTAGCGTCAATGATATTATAATGATGTTCGCTTGATCTATACGCAATTCCAGGGTACATTATTGCCCAACCCTCCATGGGCTCAACATATAACGAATTTTTGTTTACGTTTCAAAACAGTTAGGAACAATGGAAGTCAACACTTTAAAAGAGAAGGGAAAAAAGGGGGATGAAGTGAACAAAAAGAGATCCAGTAAGGCCCAAGTTATACTCAGAGGGTATTCTTAGGGATATATATATAAACGGACAACTAATCTGGATGTTCTCACAATGTCCTCTCGTTAATAATGGTAAGTTCATATGGCCAGTGGAGCTTTTTAGGATGAAGAGAGCAGACACGGAAAAAATAATAAATAAATTTTATCGAGTATGTCAACCCAATTGTCCAACAGGTATAAAAAAGAGAAAATCATATTTAACACAAAACATAAAACAACTATGTGAAACAATATATCAGTCCAAGTATCCAACTATAAAAAATAGTGCATTTCCCCATCCGTATTATGGCCCAGACTATTCGCTTTCAAACGACAAATCCATTTGGATTCTTTCTGTCTCAGCAACAGATCCCTGTTGCCGCCTCTCTTTGGTTTCGGAACATGTTCAATAGCATGGAACCAGAATTCCAAATCATCAGGATGTTCACTAGCGTAATGATTAGTGATTGGGTATCTGGTGTCTTTAGATTTTATTGCCCTTCTATGTTCCTGAATCCTGAGTTTTAAAGCCCGGATGGTACTTCCGACATAGATTGTACCACATCTGCATCCCAAGACATATATCACATATGTCGTATTGCAGTTTATGAAATTCTCAATTCTGTACTCTCTCGTGCTATTGTAACTGAAGACGAATGTTTTATTCCTGCCTAGAGGGCAGACACTGCACATTCCGCAGGTGAAAAATCCCTTTGGTTTATCCGGTAACCATGTTTGAGTTTTTTGATGAGAGGTTACATAACTAGGACAGAGTGATCTTTTCAGGGACATACCCTTTCTGTATGTAATAGATGGTCTGTTGTTAATCACATCTTTTAGGCCTGGGACCCCCACTAAGAGATGTCAATGCTTTCTGAAAATATTGAAAATGGTATTACTATGGGAAGTGTATTGGGTTATGAACCTGACCTTGGTGTCAGTTGCGTGCATTTTCTGTTTGTCCTGTAATGTCGTATTCCGATCCATCCTACTGACCCTGAGTTCAGCTCTATCCAGAGTTGCCCGATCGTATCCCCTTTTTTCAAATCTGCTCTTGATGTCTTCAATATGTGCATGAAACATGTCTTCCTCACTACAATTCCGTCTGACCCTCACCATTTCACCAAAGGGAATGTTCTTCTTTACAGAGTGGGGGTGAGCACTCCCTGCGTGCAGCACAGCGTTACACGCAGTTTCCTTCCTATATAGTGTACTTTGTATTTGCCCATGTTTGATGTAAAAAGTAATATCCAGGAAGTTGATATGTTCCTTATGATACGTCATAGTAAATTTTACATTGTATGTGTTGTTATTCAAAAAGGATACATATTGATTTAATTGGTCAATCGACCCGGACCACAGGCAAATCACGTCATCAATATACCTCCCCCAGTACACGATGTAATTGGTCCAGGGGGAGGCATTCCTGTTCCAGGCATGCTCCCTCTCAAACCATCCCATGAAAAGGCAGGCGTAAGAGGGAGCAAACCTGGAACCCATTGCGGTTCCATGTATCTGTTGGAACCATTCACCATCAAAAAGGAAAAAGTTATTGTCCAAAATGATGTTAATCATTGAAACAATCATCTCATTGTAGTCAAAAAAACTAGCGTCTTCTCTATCAAGGAAGGATTGAACTGCTTTGATACCATATGTCTTGTTAATGCAGGTGTAGAGACTCTCTACATCTAGAGTTACAAATGTTAACTCATCTGACCAATCAAAGTCTTTGAACTTCATTAAAATGTCCTTACTATCCCTTACATATGAGGGCAAATTAGGGACATATTTCTGGAGCTTGTGATCAACGAATTCTGATATTTTTTCTGTGGGTGAGCCCACCCCGGAAATGATTGGTCTCCCAGGGGGAAATTTCCCCCCCTTGTGTACCTTAGGTAACACATAGATACAAGGGAAATTCGGACAGTTAACCCACATAAATCTGCATTCATCTTCACTTAGAAGACCGGATTCCCGCCATTCTAGTAGTTTTGCATTGATGTTCACTGTGCTATTGGGGATAGGATTCTCATTGACCTTACGATAATGTGTCTCGTTACTGAGCTGTCTTGATATCTCCTGTATATAATCTACATGATTCATTACCACGATGTTCCCGCCTTTATCGGCTTCCCTTATGACTATGTTCGTATCCTTATTTAATCTTGTCAGGGCTAATCTCTCTGCCGCTGTTATATTGGTAGTTGACCTGGGAGTGAATCTTCTAGGTGTTTCAATGTTATAGAGCTCCTCTGTGATTTTATTATGAAAATCATCAATGTTGTGATGGTAAGAATGCGAGGGTATAAACTTAGATTTTGGACGTAGTCCACTGTCAATACTTGCACTATGATTGATGTCTAGGTCTTCAAGGACCGTAGTTATATTCACCTCATCATCTGGATTCAGGGAGAGGAGACAATGTATATTGCGTACTTCTTGTATGGTATGTGTACCCCCACTTTGTACACCCCTGTCACCCCCTTGTTCACAAGGTTTATTCGCAAAGAAATCCTTAAGTTTCAATGTCCTGGTGAATTTAAAGAGATCAACATGCAGGTTTGCAAAATCCCCCCCTTGTGTTGGGCAAAAATTGAGACCTTTACTCAGTAAACTTTTTTCATCATCATCCAAGATTTTATTTGAAAGATTTATGATTTTTAAATCGGTATTCACATTTTGACTGGTCAAGAGGTCCCCTGTTGTTACAAGGCCACCCGCAACTACTTCCTTACTTTGGGTACTGCACCCGATTTGTTTGCCAAGCCTCCCCTTTTGGTTGCTCCTTGATCGCCTACCTCCCCGCCTCTTTTTGTTTGGTCTTTTTTCTGTTGGAGGCGGTTGCTTATCCTTAGGCTGGCTAGTTCTTTTTGGAAGGACGAGGCCCCTTCTTCTAAAGGGACATCTGGTGTTACATGACTTGATGTGGAACTACCTAAAGAGGAGAGGGATAGATTGCTATTAGAGCCTGTTTCCTCACTAACATCTCTATCTTCCCTTGTTCTTTTCTTAGTCACATCCTCAGTTCCCTGCAACCCATCATATTTTTTGGCAAAGGTGTATATTCTGCCATTTTGGTAGTCCCTATCATCTCTTCTTATTTTACTTAGTTTTTTGTTCTTCAAGTAAACTTGGTGATCATCCATCACCTGTTTAAGTATTGTATAATTTTTCTCAATCAAGTCCTTCTCAGTTATGTTGTTAATTTCCTTTTCTAGGAGCTCAATCTCTGCCTGTAGCTTTTCTCCCTTCTCTGCAGCGTGTCTTACCAATATTTTCATCATCGTTATAGATGCACCCTCCAGATTACATTCCCATTCTTTAAGTAGATCCCCACTCAAATCTTCAAATGTCGGGAAAATCAAGATACGAAGTCCCCTTGGAATTTTGCCATTTTTCATGTACTGTTCCAAGGTGACTCCGTCCCACCATCTACTTAGCTCTTGTTTACGCAATTTTTCTAGTTTTACAAATAGTGTCTTAAGGCTCACAGTAGCCGTATTGGTTACAGTTGTTGTGTTTTTAGAGACAATAGTCCCAAATAGATCCATAGCCAATTCCTCGCGTCCATCCTGAAATTTAGGCATGTTATCTGAGGGAATAAAGCCCTCAACTTTGGATTAATATTTATGAAATAACAAATGGAAAAGAGTGCAGAACGGTCAATTAAATAAACTGTAAACAAAAGGAACGTACGGCTGACCACAGTTAAGCACACCAAATCCAAAATCAATACACAATTTTTAAAAAGGTGCAGAAACACGTCCAGAGCATGCCGTACTTTTGCTCCACTGGAAAACCAGATATACAAACTTTTTTACAAAAAGACGGTGCACCAAGGGAAAAGTCTTTTCACTAAATCCAATTTGTTGTTCTTTTATTTTCATTCAATTTTCAAAAAACAGACTCAGCCAACGCGTTTCGTTCTCTACGAACTTCGTCAGGGCTGTGAAAAAACATAGATAAAAACATACATATGTATAAAACACATAAAATACACCATGAAACACAACAAACTACATTGCCAATACTACATAGAAAAGTGACATCGTTACATGTTACCATATAGAATAGTAAACACACCTCAACGAACATATAAATTCAATTTCAAATTTGACAAATACATATATTACATACAAAAGATGAATCAAAAAAATATTGCATTTACATACACATATATAAAAACCAAAAACAACATACATACATTCTGCTTAGTTTCACGGACAGGACTTAGTGCGTTCCGCCCACCTACATGCACTGTCCAATGTTATATAGAGAGAACTCCTTTTAGTCAATTCACTAATCATTACGCTAGTGAACATCCTGATGATTTGGAATTCTGGTTCCATGCTATTGAACATGTTCCGAAACCAAAGAGAGGCGGCAACAGGGATCTGTTGCTGAGACAGAAAGAATCCAAATGGATTTGTCGTTTGAAAGCGAATAGTCTGGGCCATAATACGGATGGGGAAATGCACTATTTTTTATAGTTGGATACTTGGACTGATATATTGTTTCACATAGTTGTTTTATGTTTTGTGTTAAATATGATTTTCTCTTTTTTATACCTGTTGGACAATTGGGTTGACATACTCGATAAAATTTATTTATTATTTTTTCCGTGTCTGCTCTCTTCATCCTAAAAAGCTCCACTGGCCATATGAACTTACCATTATTAACGAGAGGACATTGTGAGAACATCCAGATTAGTTGTCCGTTTATATATATATCCCTAAGAATACCCTCTGAGTATAACTTGGGCCTTACTGGATCTCTTTTTGTTCACTTCATCCCCCTTTTTTCCCTTCTCTTTTAAAGTGTTGACTTCCATTGTTCCTAACTGTTTTGAAACGTAAACAAAAATTCGTTATATGTTGAGCCCATGGAGGGTTGGGCAATAATGTACCCTGGAATTGCGTATAGATCAAGCGAACATCATTATAATATCATTGACGCTAATTTTGGCCTCTAATGATATACATATCAAGTGTTGATACGTGTCACTCTTTCATATTTGATGCGTGTCATTTTTTCCTTTTAGGTAAAGATAGTACTAACATCAGGGAATGCGGGTACGTCATTATACATGGATCGTATGGAACTTATACTTTCTTCACGCTGATTGGTCAATTATTCAGGTTTACGTGCCTGCACTGATTTTAATATCTGTATATTCTCTGGATGTACACCCGTATATACAGGAAACCCTATATTTATTTTTTGAGGTTTCCTTTTGATTCTCGATATCACATAGGTGGTCAATATTGATTATTGAATATGTAGGCAAATGATACGCATAGGTCGCCACATGGGCCTATACCTTACTAATGGTTAATCAATATGGTTTTAGTACAGCCTTTTTTTGAAATACGTGGTTTATACTTAAAATTTTGGTCGCCGCATATATTACGTTCGTATATAGACATAACGGAGCATTTCAGAAGTATTTTCCAGCATGTTATTCCCATGGTGTCCGAGTACTGAGAACCTAGCAAAAGAGTCGTTGTAGTGAAGATATTATTGTCACAACTTAAATATGGGACTGGTTTGCGCATCGAATTTCTTATATTTATTCAGGTGACTTATATATATGTTGGTTTGACTAATATGAGATTGAATACTATGTATGGGAACTCCGTTCCAAAATGGCGCCCGCAGAGGTGAAACAAACATTAAGATTTGCATTTCCACCTAACAAACATCGAAAATCATCACGTGACATAGGGGCTATGCCTATTTAAGACGGTTGACCTATGGGAAAGGGTTTCACTGGTGACAAGAGATAGCGCCCTTTTCGAAAGGTAAGACGAAATCACTATGGTATATGTGGAGGGGAGTGTATTGGTGCAAAACCACCTTTACATATTGAAGAAAAAAACGCTTTCATCGTTTGCTGTTTTAGACTTTATTCTATTATTTTTATTATTATTGTCTTTTGGGGCGAACTGTGCGATAAAAAGAAACGTTTTAACTGAATTATCGACATGAGCGTTGTTCGTTGCTCGTGTATATATGCCTGTTGCTTTGATTTCCGTTGTTACCGTCCCAATAATCCCTTAAGCTACATGTCCAAACTAGTGAAAATGATGTTTATTGTTCGCTTGCTCAAAACGCTTCTGACGCTAATATTTTATGCGCATAACTAAGCGGGACGCTCCGGTCTTTTAAAGCGGTCGAATGTATTTTGGTGATTACTATATGCCTAAACTAGTAAAAATGATGTTGATCGTTCGCTTGCTCAAAACGCTTCTGACGCCAATATTCTATGCACATAATTAAGTGGGACCCTCCGGTCTATAAAGCGGTCCAATGTATTATGGTGATAACTATAGCTTTTACTTTATTTTGTAATATTAGAGCATTTTTATAGTGGACTCCTTTGACACCTTGTGTGTTTTTTATTACGTCTCTAGAATGATGGAGCCTGTACTGTAGGCATAAATATACGACAACAAGGTCGTTTTACTTCTTTCCGTTGAAACATAGAAATCGGACGAAAAGGTTTCGATTAATTGATTGTTGGACTAGCCGGTGATATCTCAACAAGAACCTCTATATTTACAGAGGTAAGATTTTTGTCATCATTTTATGTATGAATCAAATGGCTACTTGAGGAGAATGTGAATAGCCATGCCCGCAATAGGCCTTAATGGAATTCGTCTTTTTTTCTTTTCTTGTAATACTACTATTCGCATTAGATCACATACATCCGTATTACATTTTAAGGACTGCGGGGTTTCTTTTGGAATATATGGTGGCCGCTCCTTGGAGACAATCTATGGTAAGAATTGTTATCTTGATTTCTTTATTATTTTCTTTCTCTTTATAGATTTTTCTTTTTTTCTTTTTCTTTATGGATCATCTTCTATTTGAGGTAGTGTCTTCGGTATTAAAGGGATTATATTTTTTTTTTAACTCTATTAATATACCTGATTATTGATTATTCTTTAGGGTTTTTTTCACAATTATGAATTGACTAAAAGGAGTTCTCTCTATATAACATTGGACAGTGCATGTAGGTGGGCGGAACGCACTAAGTCCTGTCCGTGAAACTAAGCAGAATATATAGGTGTGTTCTGTGGTGTTTTTAAACCTTTTGTGATTTATATGTGTTTGATTAATATGTATGTTGTTTTTGGTTTTTATATATGTGTATGTAAATGCAATATTTTTTTGATTCATCTTTTGTATGTAATATATGTATTTGTCAAATTTGAAATTGAATTTATATGTTCGTTGAGGTGTGTTTACTATTCTATATGGTAACATGTAATGATGTCACTTTTCTATGTAGTATTGGCAATGTAGTTTGTTGTGTTTCATGGTGTATTTTATGTGTTTATACATATGTATGTTTTTATCTATGTTTTTTCACAGCCCTGACGAAGTTCGTAGAGAACGAAACGCGTTGGCTGAGTCTGTTTTTTGAAAATTGAATGAAAATAAAAGAACAACAAATTGGATTTAGTGAAAAGACTTTTCCCTTGGTGCACCGTCTTTTTGTAAAAAAGTTTGTATATCTGGTTTTCCAGTGGAGCAAAAGTACGGCATGCTCTGGACGTGTTTCTGCACCTTTTTAAAAATTGTGTATTGATTTTGGATTTGGTGTGCTTAACTGTGGTCAGCCGTACGTTCCTTTTGTTTACAGTTTATTTAATTGACCGTTCTGCACTCTTTTCCATTTGTTATTTCATAAATATTAATCCAAAGTTGAGGGCTTTATTCCCTCAGATAACATGCCTAAATTTCAGGATGGACGCGAGGAATTGGCTATGGATCTATTTGGGACTATTGTCTCTAAAAACACAACAACTGTAACCAATACGGCTACTGTGAGCCTTAAGACACTATTTGTAAAACTAGAAAAATTGCGTAAACAAGAGCTAAGTAGATGGTGGGACGGAGTCACCTTGGAACAGTACATGAAAAATGGCAAAATTCCAAGGGGACTTCGTATCTTGATTTTCCCGACATTTGAAGATTTGAGTGGGGATCTACTTAAAGAATGGGAATGTAATCTGGAGGGTGCATCTATAACGATGATGAAAATATTGGTAAGACACGCTGCAGAGAAGGGAGAAAAGCTACAGGCAGAGATTGAGCTCCTAGAAAAGGAAATTAACAACATAACTGAGAAGGACTTGATTGAGAAAAATTATACAATACTTAAACAGGTGATGGATGATCACCAAGTTTACTTGAAGAACAAAAAACTAAGTAAAATAAGAAGAGATGATAGGGACTACCAAAATGGCAGAATATACACCTTTGCCAAAAAATATGATGGGTTGCAGGGAACTGAGGATGTGACTAAGAAAAGAACAAGGGAAGATAGAGATGTTAGTGAGGAAACAGGCTCTAATAGCAATCTATCCCTCTCCTCTTTAGGTAGTTCCACATCAAGTCATGTAACACCAGATGTCCCTTTAGAAGAAGGGGCCTCGTCCTTCCAAAAAGAACTAGCCAGCCTAAGGATAAGCAACCGCCTCCAACAGAAAAAAGACCAAACAAAAAGAGGCGGGGAGGTAGGCGATCAAGGAGCAACCAAAAGGGGAGGCTTGGCAAACAAATCGGGTGCAGTACCCAAAGTAAGGAAGTAGTTGCGGGTGGCCTTGTAACAACAGGGGACCTCTTGACCAGTCAAAATGTGAATACCGATTTAAAAATCATAAATCTTTCAAATAAAATCTTGGATGATGATGAAAAAAGTTTACTGAGTAAAGGTCTCAATTTTTGCCCAACACAAGGGGGGGATTTTGCAAACCTGCATGTTGATCTCTTTAAATTCACCAGGACATTGAAACTTAAGGATTTCTTTGCGAATAAACCTTGTGAACAAGGGGGTGACAGGGGTGTACAAAGTGGGGGTACACATACCATACAAGAAGTACGCAATATACATTGTCTCCTCTCCCTGAATCCAGATGATGAGGTGAATATAACTACGGTCCTTGAAGACCTAGACATCAATCATAGTGCAAGTATTGACAGTGGACTACGTCCAAAATCTAAGTTTATACCCTCGCATTCTTACCATCACAACATTGATGATTTTCATAATAAAATCACAGAGGAGCTCTATAACATTGAAACACCTAGAAGATTCACTCCCAGGTCAACTACCAATATAACAGCGGCAGAGAGATTAGCCCTGACAAGATTAAATAAGGATACGAACATAGTCATAAGGGAAGCCGATAAAGGCGGGAACATCGTGGTAATGAATCATGTAGATTATATACAGGAGATATCAAGACAGCTCAGTAACGAGACACATTATCGTAAGGTCAATGAGAATCCTATCCCCAATAGCACAGTGAACATCAATGCAAAACTACTAGAATGGCGGGAATCCGGTCTTCTAAGTGAAGATGAATGCAGATTTATGTGGGTTAACTGTCCGAATTTCCCTTGTATCTATGTGTTACCTAAGGTACACAAGGGGGGGAAATTTCCCCCTGGGAGACCAATCATTTCCGGGGTGGGCTCACCCACAGAAAAAATATCAGAATTCGTTGATCACAAGCTCCAGAAATATGTCCCTAATTTGCCCTCATATGTAAGGGATAGTAAGGACATTTTAATGAAGTTCAAAGACTTTGATTGGTCAGATGAGTTAACATTTGTAACTCTAGATGTAGAGAGTCTCTACACCTGCATTAACAAGACATATGGTATCAAAGCAGTTCAATCCTTCCTTGATAGAGAAGACGCTAGTTTTTTTGACTACAATGAGATGATTGTTTCAATGATTAACATCATTTTGGACAATAACTTTTTCCTTTTTGATGGTGAATGGTTCCAACAGATACATGGAACCGCAATGGGTTCCAGGTTTGCTCCCTCTTACGCCTGCCTTTTCATGGGATGGTTTGAGAGGGAGCATGCCTGGAACAGGAATGCCTCCCCCTGGACCAATTACATCGTGTACTGGGGGAGGTATATTGATGACGTGATTTGCCTGTGGTCCGGGTCGATTGACCAATTAAATCAATATGTATCCTTTTTGAATAACAACACATACAATGTAAAATTTACTATGACGTATCATAAGGAACATATCAACTTCCTGGATATTACTTTTTACATCAAACATGGGCAAATACAAAGTACACTATATAGGAAGGAAACTGCGTGTAACGCTGTGCTGCACGCAGGGAGTGCTCACCCCCACTCTGTAAAGAAGAACATTCCCTTTGGTGAAATGGTGAGGGTCAGACGGAATTGTAGTGAGGAAGACATGTTTCATGCACATATTGAAGACATCAAGAGCAGATTTGAAAAAAGGGGATACGATCGGGCAACTCTGGATAGAGCTGAACTCAGGGTCAGTAGGATGGATCGGAATACGACATTACAGGACAAACAGAAAATGCACGCAACTGACACCAAGGTCAGGTTCATAACCCAATACACTTCCCATAGTAATACCATTTTCAATATTTTCAGAAAGCATTGGCATCTCTTAGTGGGGGTCCCAGGCCTAAAAGATGTGATTAACAACAGACCATCTATTACATACAGAAAGGGTATGTCCCTGAAAAGATCACTCTGTCCTAGTTATGTAACCTCTCATCAAAAAACTCAAACATGGTTACCGGATAAACCAAAGGGATTTTTCACCTGCGGAATGTGCAGTGTCTGCCCTCTAGGCAGGAATAAAACATTCGTCTTCAGTTACAATAGCACGAGAGAGTACAGAATTGAGAATTTCATAAACTGCAATACGACATATGTGATATATGTCTTGGGATGCAGATGTGGTACAATCTATGTCGGAAGTACCATCCGGGCTTTAAAACTCAGGATTCAGGAACATAGAAGGGCAATAAAATCTAAAGACACCAGATACCCAATCACTAATCATTACGCTAGTGAACATCCTGATGATTTGGAATTCTGGTTCCATGCTATTGAACATGTTCCGAAACCAAAGAGAGGCGGCAACAGGGATCTGTTGCTGAGACAGAAAGAATCCAAATGGATTTGTCGTTTGAAAGCGAATAGTCTGGGCCATAATACGGATGGGGAAATGCACTATTTTTTATAGTTGGATACTTGGACTGATATATTGTTTCACATAGTTGTTTTATGTTTTGTGTTAAATATGATTTTCTCTTTTTTATACCTGTTGGACAATTGGGTTGACATACTCGATAAAATTTATTTATTATTTTTTCCGTGTCTGCTCTCTTCATCCTTAAAAGCTCCACTGGCCATATGAACTTACCATTATTAACGAGAGGACATTGTGAGAACATCCAGATTAGTTGTCCGTTTATATATATATCCCTAAGAATACCCTCTGAGTATAACTTGGGCCTTACTGGATCTCTTTTTGTTCACTTCATCCCCCTTTTTTCCCTTCTCTTTTAAAGTGTTGACTTCCATTGTTCCTAACTGTTTTGAAACGTAAACAAAAATTCGTTATATGTTGAGCCCATGGAGGGTTGGGCAATAATGTACCCTGGAATTGCGTATAGATCAAGCGAACATCATTATAATATCATTGACGCTAATTTTGGCCTCTAATGATATACATATCAAGTGTTGATACGTGTCACTCTTTCATATTTGATGCGTGTCATTTTTTCCTTTTAGGTAAAGATAGTACTAACATCAGGGAATGCGGGTACGTCATTATACATGGATCGTATGGAACTTATACTTTCTTCACGCTGATTGGTCAATTATTCAGGTTTACGTGCCTGCACTGATTTTAATATCTGTATATTCTCTGGATGTACACCCGTATATACAGGAAACCCTATATTTATTTTTTGAGGTTTCCTTTTGATTCTCGATATCACATAGGTGGTCAATATTGATTATTGAATATGTAGGCAAATGATACGCATAGGTCGCCACATGGGCCTATACCTTACTAATGGTTAATCAATATGGTTTTAGTACAGCCTTTTTTTGAAATACGTGGTTTATACTTAAAATTTTGGTCGCCGCATATATTACGTTCGTATATAGACATAACGGAGCATTTCAGAAGTATTTTCCAGCATGTTATTCCCATGGTGTCCGAGTACTGAGAACCTAGCAAAAGAGTCGTTGTAGTGAAGATATTATTGTCACAACTTAAATATGGGACTGGTTTGCGCATCGAATTTCTTATATTTATTCAGGTGACTTATATATATGTTGGTTTGACTAATATGAGATTGAATACTATGTATGGGAACTCCGTTCCAAAATGGCGCCCGCAGAGGTGAAACAAACATTAAGATTTGCATTTCCACCTAACAAACATCGAAAATCATCACGTGACATAGGGGCTATGCCTATTTAAGACGGTTGACCTATGGGAAAGGGTTTCACTGGTGACAAGAGATAGCGCCCTTTTCGAAAGGTAAGACGAAATCACTATGGTATATGTGGAGGGGAGTGTATTGGTGCAAAACCACCTTTACATATTGAAGAAAAAAACGCTTTCATCGTTTGCTGTTTTAGACTTTATTCTATTATTTTTATTATTATTGTCTTTTGGGGCGAACTGTGCGATAAAAAGAAACGTTTTAACTGAATTATCGACATGAGCGTTGTTCGTTGCTCGTGTATATATGCCTGTTGCTTTGATTTCCGTTGTTACCGTCCCAATAATCCCTTAAGCTACATGTCCAAACTAGTGAAAATGATGTTTATTGTTCGCTTGCTCAAAACGCTTCTGACGCTAATATTTTATGCGCATAACTAAGCGGGACGCTCCGGTCTTTTAAAGCGGTCGAATGTATTTTGGTGATTACTATATGCCTAAACTAGTAAAAATGATGTTGATCGTTCGCTTGCTCAAAACGCTTCTGACGCCAATATTCTATGCACATAATTAAGTGGGACCCTCCGGTCTTTAAAGCGGTCCAATGTATTATGGTGATAACTATAGCTTTTACTTTATTTTGTAATATTAGAGCATTTTTATAGTGGACTCCTTTGACACCTTGTGTGTTTTTTATTACGTCTCTAGAATGATGGAGCCTGTACTGTAGGCATAAATATACGACAACAAGGTCGTTTTACTTCTTTCCGTTGAAACATAGAAATCGGACGAAAAGGTTTCGATTAATTGATTGTTGGACTAGCCGGTGATATCTCAACAAGAACCTCTATATTTACAGAGGTAAGATTTTTGTCATCATTTTATGTATGAATCAAATGGCTACTTGAGGAGAATGTGAATAGCCATGCCCGCAATAGGCCTTAATGGAATTCGTCTTTTTTTCTTTTCTTGTAATACTACTATTCGCATTAGATCACATACATCCGTATTACATTTTAAGGACTGCGGGGTTTCTTTTGGAATATATGGTGGCCGCTCCTTGGAGACAATCTATGGTAAGAATTGTTATCTTGATTTCTTTATTATTTTCTTTCTCTTTATAGATTTTTCTTTTTTTCTTTTTCTTTATGGATCATCTTCTATTTGAGGTAGTGTCTTCGGTATTAAAGGGATTATATATTTTTTTTTAACTCTATTAATATACCTGATTATTGATTATTCTTTAGGGTTTTTTTCACAATTATGAATTGACTAAAAGGAGTTCTCTCTATATAACATTGGACAGTGCATGTAGGTGGGCGGAACGCACTAAGTCCTGTCCGTGAAACTAAGCAGAATATATAGGTGTGTTCTGTGGTGTTTTTAAACCTTTTGTGATTTATATGTGTTTGATTAATATGTATGTTGTTTTTGGTTTTTATATATGTGTATGTAAATGCAATATTTTTTTGATTCATCTTTTGTATGTAATATATGTATTTGTCAAATTTGAAATTGAATTTATATGTTCGTTGAGGTGTGTTTACTATTCTATATGGTAACATGTAATGATGTCACTTTTCTATGTAGTATTGGCAATGTAGTTTGTTGTGTTTCATGGTGTATTTTATGTGTTTTATACATATGTATGTTTTTATCTATGTTTTTTCACAGCCCTGACGAAGTTCGTAGAGAACGAAACGCGTTGGCTGAGTCTGTTTTTTGAAAATTGAATGAAAATAAAAGAACAACAAATTGGATTTAGTGAAAAGACTTTTCCCTTGGTGCACCGTCTTTTTGTAAAAAAGTTTGTATATCTGGTTTTCCAGTGGAGCAAAAGTACGGCATGCTCTGGACGTGTTTCTGCACCTTTTTAAAAATTGTGTATTGATTTTGGATTTGGTGTGCTTAACTGTGGTCAGCCGTACGTTCCTTTTGTTTACAGTGTGTTTGATGTACACCAAGGGTGGCCTGTAGTACATTTACTACTGTTTTGTGACATTTATGCAGTAACTTTAGATGAGTAGTTTGAGGATAGCAGTGGGCTTACTCTTTTATGGGTGTGTAGTTTATCCCTCTCTTAACTTCCTGTTACATTTCCTAAACATCTCACCTTTATTAGTCCATTTAACCACTCCTTCCATTGGTTGTCCAGCATTTATTATCATGAAATAAACTTACATTTGCGGAGATCCCCCTATAGATAGGAGAGAGAGAGGTGGAAATCCCCACCCCTTGGTTTGTGAATTGCATTTTGTAATAAGTATGTAGTATTACTGTAGTATGACTTTACGTACTACAAAGTTCTGCTTGGGAATCAGGCCCCTACTGAGTTATCCTACAGTTCGTTAGGCACCCAAGATGATAAGTTATCTATAAGCATCAGGTTACACCCTAAAAAGAATTCATCCTTAGTTCCATCAACTTTATTTCACCTGGAACTTCTTATCAAGGTTCGGGGAGGGATTATTAGCACCCAGAAGCCAAAGAATTCCAGTGGGTGCCATTCACATCACTCCTAACCATTCAAAGGTTCTCCTAGTCAGGATTCCTCTTCTTTTCTATCAGTACAGTCTTTTTCCTCCACTGTGCCTAGGCCCCAGCTCCTACTTACCAATCTAAGGCTCTTTTGGACCTTGCCTTCTGTCTCGATGCCCCTCCTCGCTGCGTTACTCCTCTCTCGCTGTCTTTCTGCTGTCCTCTTGCTCTCACTCACTCTTCATACTTTCGATTCTTCCGCTCTCGCTTGTTCGTCGTTCTGCCCTTTCTGTGCTTTGACCTGTGCTCTGTCTTTCTTGCCCGTTATGGCAAGCTGTCTTAATTCTGTGGTAGCCTCTCTGGCATTTGTGGTAGCCACTCAGATTCCTTTGTGAATCTAAATTTGTGCTAGAAGGTAAGTTGGGTGGATCTGAATCAGCGGCATCCTGAGCAGAAGGGTATACACAGTTTGAGTGGTTACTGTAGTGTCTTGCTAAAGAGACTTAAAATTATCTAGGTTAAAAATATGACTCCCTTAAGGAAAATGAGGACAATAATTTTCTGGTGGCTGTCTTGGCCCTCGCTGTGAATCTCACATGGCGAACCTGGTCCTCAAACAGGTGAATAAACTTAGAAAGAGGGCAATACAAAAGGAAAATAACTTTCAAGTCACTCAAGGCAAGAGTACATTTTAGTTCCAAGTCTTTGGCCGCACCCCCTCTTTCACCACCTTTATTCTGCACCATAAATTGAAGAGGACGTACTTCATGGTGGAAACTGAACCTGTCTCCCTAAAGTTGACCATATCTTCTCAATGACTCTCATGCCTCCAGCATACCCTACTATGTCATCTCAAGCAACGAATACCTTTCCAAAGGATAGGATAATGTTTTGCCTCCTTGTGTCATTGGACCAGAACCAGGATGACTTCTAAGTCCTCTTTGTGGTCCTCAGTGGTTTACTCAATAGTTTCTACAACTGCCATCATCGTTGCCACCTCTTATTCATTTTATGATTTCTAGGGGCCATGTAATAGGTACCTCTACCCCAATTTCACCTGTTCTGGAAGGTAGTTCTGCATTGACGTTTAGATCGACTGGCCAAATGAAAAACATTTTGTATTGATTCAAACTTGCACTGCACTGGTATCATGTCATGCAGTGTAATCTATAATTTCTAGCACAATTGTGCCGCAGCATTAAACTATATATATATGTATACACACACACATATTACACTCTAAAGCATGTCTTGCAAAGTTACTGCGTTCACTTTATTACCTACTTTTAATGGTATTCTGAAGGAGTTGGCGAGAACCAATGCGATCTGGCTCCTTGTTAAATGACCTGTCCCTACACTGCATCGTCTCCAGCTCTTTTATCCTTTGTAGGTCTCGGATTTACCTGTTTGTAGGCAGACCTATTGTTTCCAATCCATAAGATATGTTTACAAGTGAACTTGGATCAGCCCCTTGCTCATGAATGGATAGCTTTGTTGTCTATCTCACTTCTTTGATCCTGATTCAATGACTTGCCTCTCTAGCCTTTTGTTTGTCCTGCCCAGGAGCATCTCGGTCTTAGTTTTATGATGTATCCTCCCACTGCTACCATCAGACCTTAGTTGCAGTTCACAGGATGGACTATTTTCTCTCTCCACGGTTCACCTCCTCCCCCAATCCTTTCTCTTGACCCCCTCCTTCACCCACCTAGTATTCTCTTGCCCCCTAGCCCCTTATTTATTTAATTTACTTTTTTTACCCACTTCGCTATTGCTAGGCAACCATCTTAAAATGTTTTTTTTTTTTACCATTTCTGGATGGTCGTGTGGGCATCTAGGAATGGTTTAGGTTTCTTTTATCAAATTCCATACAAAGATGGCCACCACAGATGCACGCTTCCACAATAGCCATATTTTAATGCTATACATTAAAACTAATTAAAATGCATTAAAAGTTAGCCTCTGCAGATAAGATGCACATGTATCCACTGTGGCCACCTTTGAATGGCATTTGTGAAAACATTACAAAAAGTATCGAAGAAAGCCACTATGGATGCGTGGACATTCATGACATAATTTTAGATGTATTTGGTTATGTTTTAGAAACCCGCTCTACTATGGCCAGCGCATCTGCAGCAATTGTCTACAACAAACCAGAATTGGCAAAGCCTATATGTCTCACGATTGTGACTTATTGGCTGTGCCAATGGTTCTAGCCCTGCTCTAAAGCATTTGTTGTGCTGTGCCGTGTTGCTTTAAAAAAAAAAAAAAACTATGACTCAGCCGGTTTCGTCAATTTGTAGCCACTCGCATGAAGCAGGTGTGGGCTTGCAAAATGACATGAGCTTTTTTTCCTTTTTGTTTGCTTATCCAAAATGGACAGTATACAAAAGCATAGAAGTAGCACAGGTGAAGGAAGCAACATGAAGGGGCTGGGGTCTGGGTTAAACCACGGAGTGCTCAGGAAGCTAGAGGGTGGTGAAGCCATACGGACGTGGGTGAGGGGAAAGAACATGGAGGGTGCTGGTGGAGGATGCAAACAAAGAGAGGAATGTTAGAGGGAGTAAACGGACGAGAGGGAGCACAATATGAAAGAGGGAGGAGGAAATGGGTGAAAAAGCAACATGGGGGACATGAGGGCATCACAGACAAGGGTGGGATAGACACACATTGGCAGCAAAATAGTAACACAAGTGAGCATGGTGAAGGGGGAGTGGCACATGAGTGTGAAAGCATGCATTCTCATAAAGTTCTTAAACAACAGAGTAACAGAAAAGGGAGTAGTGGAAGGACACAAGTAATGTGTCCATGCTCCAGGGAAGGGCCAAATGTATGATGAGGCAGGAAAGCCAACACCCTCTAATGAATAGGAAACAAGTCATAAGAGTGAATATGAGCCCAATCAATTGTAAGCAATGGGCAGGCTCTAAGCCCATTGTAAGCTAATAATATGTCACTTAACTGACAGCATATGCATGGTCTAGCAGACCAGACCTAAAAAAGCAACATTCTTTTGAATCTTCACATCTCTTAGCTGAGCTGGTCCTCTCCTTCTCCTAACATGTATTCAGCATCCCATTTTCAAAACTTGATTCTGATTAATAGTACTACCTGCAGATTCCTCTCCTTTTAAATATCACAGACATCAGTCCAGATCCTCAATCTTTTCCATAGTTCTCCCACTCCAGTAGGGGGCCTGGCTCCACCTTGGTGCCACATGCTGCTCCTTGTGACCTCACTGGAGCCGTATAGCACTCCCGCTGGCGTGCTGACGCAGTTTCCTTTTTTCTGCGTAATCAACATGATCCTAAGCTCTCCACATATCCTCACATTAGTGTCGTTATTCAAAGACTTCTCTCATTTTACAATATATACCTGCAGCTTTTCTTTATCATGTTCCACTTAACTGGTTTGGAATCGAACCGTATGACCACAGCATAGAAACCTGCAGTTCCTGTCAACCGATACATCCAAAGGCTCGCAAAGATTGTGAAGCAAAAACGTTCCCGGCCAGAGGAAGGGATAAACGTTTGGGGTGCCTAAGATCTCATCCAAGATCCAAATTTCCATCCCGATCATCGTCCAAATCATTGAAGAGAAAGCCCAAAAAGAAGAAGAGACACTAGTCATGGCGTCACATATCCAGAAGTCAATGCCACCAAGAGCTTTGCCATTTCCTCAACAATTGGAGCAAGAACAACCTAGAAGATCCTACTCTAGCGAATATGTCGGAGCCGGCGCAGCCAACCCATCTGGTCTTGGGCCTCAATTCGGCTTGGCGCCTAGTTCTGTATGAGCTGTGGCTCTGACTCCGAGGTCTCAGTCAGGTGAGACATATCCAACATACCAAAATCTATCTCTCTTTTTGAACACAATGTTTTAAATATTTTATAGAGCTATGCTCCCATGTGGCCCGCTAGCTGGGCCCATAGGACTAATGGTCTACTCCTTGGGTGGCTTCCCGATGCCTTATCAATCGGTGCCCTTCACTCCGTTCCTGTGATTACCTCAGGTGTATTGGACAAATCCAGTGCAGCTGATGCCTAAAATGATGCCACCGCCACTAGCTAGTCCAACTTCTTTGTCGTTGGTGCAGGGCCATACATTTCCTCCTGCGCTGCAGTCTTCCCCTGTGTTGCTGCAAGCCACACCATTGGTGCCACAAACAACCCCACAGACACCAAGAAGAACCCCTCCGGTGCCAAATATGCCGACTCCACAAGACACTCCATTGGAACGTCTCCACTCAGACACATTACATATTGTACACAACTCTCGAAGAGAGTTGCAGAGACTGATAGAATACAGTAGATACTTCTTCAGGGATTTCGACCCACAGGAGGATCTGGATGCACTGGATCAAGAACAAATGGATCCAGATGTCAACAAGTGGGAGCAACGATCCCCAATTGGTCTTCACCTCCGGAGGTCACCACGTAGTACTCTGTCATACAAAAAGCAGTTGACATGCTAGACCTACTATTATCTACAAAATGTAGGTCATACATCCCGACAGAGGTCCTTAACAATACCTCCCACTTGTCGAACCATTGCTTTCCTTTAACAAAGCCTTAACAGAACCCACATTGGCCATCTGGGAGATACCAACAACTTCCACCGCAGCGCCCAGATCCATCTCCCATTGCTACAAACCAGCTCCTGAAGACCTTAGCTTTCTATCTTCACATTGTACTCCTGAAAACCTGGTGGTACCACTATCCTGTTCCACCCAATTAACCCCCGGATCCTTCCTGTCTAGACCATCAGAATGGGCTGCAAATTATCCAATTGGGCATCAATACTGCAAGAATCATGGGCCCCTGTCACCCTGCGTAGACCTGTCTTGTTAAGAAACTAAGGATTTTCTAAAGATGTCCAAACAAAACTCATGGACTTACTCTGTGATGGCTCTGGACTCTTTGTTGCTAAAGCTGATTCAGCTTTAGAAAGATTCAGAGTTAGCAAATCAGGTGCAAGGTCTGTAAACACAATCCGGAGACCCAGACAATTGAAGTTTGGAGGATTCAGTAGAGGTTTTTCCTTTCATGGGCGACAGAATATACCCACCAACAGCAGCAATCAAAACCCCTCTACAAGAGCTACAGAGGACAGGGCAAAGAAAGACAGTGTGCCCTGCCCTTATATCCCTCCTCTCTTCCTCTTTCACAGCCTCTGCAGGGAAGCAGCACTAGTTCAACTTGCCTCAAAACTCTCAAACCATTGGAGGACGGGTTTCCTCTTTTCCGCAAGCATTAAGGGCCATTACTTCAGACCTTTTTGTCTTGAAAATTGTAGAAAGGGTGTATGCCCTACCCTTTCAACCATCTCCCTCTCTTATCCTTCCCCAGCCAGAAGTATTCTTGCGAGATCTGCCTATCCTTCAACAGAAAGTACAATCCTTGCTCCTAAAGGGTACGGAGGCGTTAGTTCCGAAGCAGGAAAGGGGATCAGTGATACTACTCCTGGTACTTCTAAAAGCCCCAAGAAGGATAGCGATCTTTGCCCAATCCTGGACCTCAGGATTTTGAACTGGCTCCTCAAAAAGTAAAAGCCTAAAATGATGTCCCTAGCTCAGGTTCTGCTAGTGCTGAAAGCAGAAAACTGGAGGGTGTCTGTCTGTCTGCAGGATGCATACTTCCACATCTCAATCCTGCAGTTTAACAGGAAACTAATCCGCTCCATGGTCATAACACAACATTATCAGTTTGTGGTCATTCTGGTTGGCTTCACTTTCACACCACGAGCCTTCATGAAGTTGGTGACGGTGGTAGTGGCTCATCTCGAACAAACGTGAATCTGTTGTTTTCCCTTACTACAACGACTGGCTTATCAAATCCAAGTCTCCTGAGATGGTGTATCATCACTTGCAGGTGATAACACAATTGTTGTTCGACCTGGGTTTTTCGATCAACAAGCCCAAATCTTACCTGATGCAATCTCGGTGCAACGTGTTAAAAAGGGTCCGTAATGGACACTTAGGTGAGTCGAGCCTTCTTTCTTCCAAAGAGGATTCAAAACATTCAAGGTATGATTCCTAATGTTTCACAATAGAGCAATCATTCAAGTCCTAAAAGTCTCATGCCTGCAAAGTCTGCTAGTCTTCATTCTGTTAGTCACCCATGCACACTGGTACATGAGGGCCCTCCAGTGGTTCCAACACAATGGAGATCTACAAGTCGGTGTCAAGGTCCCTAGGGACCCTGCTGTGGATCTGCAATGGTGGAGTGTGAGCAGCAGCCTTTCTCATGGGAAGCTGTCTCACCCTTTTCCTCCAGTAGCAACAGTGATAACTGATGTCTCCTCTCGGGGATTAGATACTCAACTGGAGGACCTGCACATCAGAGGTCTCTCTGGTCACCAGGGGAACAGACTACACACATAAGTCTGTTTGAATTGCAGGGGCACGCCTAGCTCTCAAGGCCCTCCTTTCTTCCCTTTGTGATCAGATGGTCCGGCTACTTATGAACCTTCCTAAGGGCCATCCCACTTCAGAAGCCATCAGAGCATTACATTGGCTCCCCGTCCACCAAAGAGCTAATTTTAAGGCTCTGTGTTTGGTGCATAAGGCCCTTTATGGTGGTATTTCTGGGGAGGTGCGGAAACTTTTTATTAGGTATCTCCCTGCTAGAACTCTACGAAGGGTTTTGTCTGTGTCCCAAAAATACGTAAGGTAAGGTGGGGGTGCCGCACACTGTCTTTTTGCGCGGCAAAACTTTGGAACCAGATGCCATCTACTCTGCGATGTCAACCGGATGAGGTTTAGGAGGAAATTAAAAACCTGGCTATTTGCCAAAAATTAAAACCTGTTCAGGTTCTATTAACCACTCATCACAGTCAGCGCCAAGACGCCTCGGCATTCGTTGCGCTATATAAATAACAAATCCAATCCAATCCAATTGATAGTACAACTATGATGTGGTATATCAACAAACAAGGGGAAGGAAGGTCGCATCTTCTCTGCAGAAGCCCAACAAGGATGTACAATTGCCACTGCTAAAGGTTATATCTAACCTCTTCTGTAGTTCTTTAGATTGGAAGACGCTGTGGTGTTGTCTGCTGGTTGTGATGTCTTGGTTTGGTATTTCCATAATATTGTGTCTTAGTTTGAAAGCGAAATGCCCAAAATTTCATTTTGATTTGATGGCTGTTTTTTGAGACTCTTGCTGATGAGTATCATCATGTCATGTGGCCCAGTTAGACCTAGAAGGAAACCGTGCCATTTTACATGAACACAGGACTTTTCCTAAAGTTGCCTCCACTGGTCACGTCGACTTTTGACACAAATTTGTATTTGTGACACTTTGGGTTAGTTTCTAGAAACACCAACCTTGTTTACACGAGTCATTATTGTATTGCTTTGTCACTATGTACAAGGCCTTACACTTACGTTGTGCAAATGTGTTGATTTCATCCATATGGCGAAACAGCTATCTGTAGCACACAAACCGTGGCAGCCTGATCATAAACTCAGCCCAAGGCAGGGATGCCTGTTTCTATAAATAAACATCTGTTTCCGGGTGTAGTCAGAGGAGGCACTTCTGCGGACATCGAGAGGTCTCTACAGGCTGATGCTTTTGCCCAGCAGCTGACTAACAGCTCTGTGAGGGGTGTCCAATACATGACCAAGACAGGGTCCTACATTCTTACCCATCAGGTAATGGGGTTGGATCATCCAGTAAGGGGATTCTTGAAAGAACATAAACATATACCCTAGACATGCAGGTTACGGTCTGCGTTGTAGGAGTAGGCCAGATTGTCATAATTTTATATGCTTGCATACATGTTATTTCAGCATGATGGTGGACCTTTTTGTATTGTTCACTGTCCTGCTACTTCTCAAATCTTTCATCTGCTTCTGTCTATTGATCACTGCTGCACATATATTTTGTTTAAGAATCACGTTGATTCAATAAACATTGAAAACCTCCCTCTATTTCTGTGAGCAAAAGAGAGCACAAGTGGATGAGCCAAACATTCTAGATCTGTCACCATGATTCCTGAGGAAACAGGGTTGTTCAGCTGTAGCCAGAACCTCTTGCTCTCTGCCTATGTTAGGGGGTCTTATGGTGGTATTTTAAGCTAGCTGGTCTATGTGACAACACATCCTGCGGGGGGGGCACAGAATTAGTCTGGCACCATCCAGAAGTTTGTCGTCCACAAAGGCGCAGTTCCTACTGACTTGTAGAAACTACACAACAATCATTGGTATCCCTTCTGTTTATGATATTGGGGCAGAGACTTAAGCTGAGTTTGTGATTTGAGCTTTTCTGTGCGTTGTATTTTGTGTTGTAGATGTCGTAGTGTTCTCAAAATACTTTCTCCTTTTATGTTGAGAGAAGGGGGTGTTGTATCCCGAGTTGTGCAGTAACTGAATTGCAGAAGAATGGAGGTGTATGGTATCCCATAGAACCATACGTTTGAGTGATGAAGGTGGAAATTCAATCCTCTGGAATGTGGTATACACAAGTGCATTTTGGTTCAGAACATGTAGTGGCAATTAAAAGCTGAGCTGATGCCATCAGATACTTGTGGATTGTGTTGGTGTCAATTTATCTTGTCACCTCACTAGAACAAATATTAGCAAATCCAATAGGTCTTTCCTTCACCCAAAAAAATATATGTATGTGTGTGTGTATGTGTATATATATATATATATATATATATATATATATATATATATATATATATATATTTATATATCATATGTAGATCTAAGTTAGTTTGGTAATTTAAAAAATAACGCATTGTGGAAATGTTTTTTCTTTCTCCAAGGCCTGGATTGGTCTTGCATCATGGAGGATAGAGGCGTCAAAGTAACAGTAGGGGGCGGAGGGCAGAAGCAAGATGGAGGGCGCGAATGGGAGAAGCAACACTGCTAAGAGAAGCACATGGTAGAGAGGGAAGAATGTCGATCACACTGGGAAAAAGCACATTAGGGCGAACACATGTAGGTGGGTAGGGGAGAAGCACCGGTGTGAGAGAGTGGAGCATGGGGAAAGTGGGAAGAAAGGTACATGAGGGAGCCAGCCAACAAACACATGCACTCTCATTGAGTGCTGTACCAAAACACTGAAAATACTTGAAAAGTAAGCATTGGAGGGACACATGTAAAAAGGCCATGCTCCAGGGGAGGGACAAACACAAGAAGAAGGAAATCCCACACAAGCTAAAGAATAAAAAGCAATCAAGTGAGTGTGACAATGAAGTTAACCAACGGTAAGCAATGGGTAAGCCTGCTGTAAGCTGACAATACGCCTTTTCGCAAACAGATAGCTTGACCTTAAAGAAACAATTCTGTATTTCATTCTACGGGGCACTTTTTATTTTAAACGAGTTTCAGTCTTTTGTCTCCAGTTCAGGAATCTCCTACATAAGATGGTGGATGTCTTTTATAACCAAAATGTCCAGACAAATCGATTTTTCCATATCTATATATCTGCATGAGAAGAGTTTGTTCAAATGAATCATTTAAATCAAAGGTACCTTATTCATCTGCTTACTGTGTAGTCGTTTTCTATTTAAAAAAAACTAAATCTAGCAACTTGAAATGGTTTGCGTGTCACAGTGCTTAAGACAGTTTAAGCAAAAGTAGGTGAAAATCCTTACCTAAGCTTGTGCCGGATCGGCTAGAATTAAGATAAGCTACAGAATCAGTACCTGGAAACGTCATCACAAGCTACATCAGACTACAGTCTGCGATGGGCATCGTTCGGTAAAAGAGCCTTGTATCTGTTAAACCAATGGCAGGCTGCATGTCTTACACATAATAGCTTACCTTGTCATTTGCATACAAGATATTTACTCTAAAAGTTTTTATTTTAATTGACACCGTGCCATTTCCTAAATCTATCAACATATTTGTTGAGGAAATATTCTCATTTACTCATACGGTTCATTTTCCAAAGGCAAGTAATGGAACAGGATCGAATATTAATAATAGCTAGTGAATTTGCGTTTGAAATCATTACCCAGTCCTAAAATCTCTTAAATGGTTGCCCTACGAAGTTCAAATTCAGTTAAAGATTGCTGTTCTGACGCACAAAGCCCTGCATCTCAAAACTCCCAGGTACCTAGCACAAAAGCTTGAATTATCTTGTGGTGGTAAAGCCTCAAGAAGCGCTTACACTTTCCTCTTGAAACCATTCAACCATAGCAAAAAGAGAACTTGTCACCAAGCCTTCTTCGGCGCTGCCCCAAGGATTTGGAACTCTCTGCCACCGGAAGTACTCAGAATCTCCTCAACTACGGCTTTCAAACTGGAAGCTAAAAGATTCCTAATGAATACATTCTTACCTTAATTGGGCTAGGCACACCTGCTCGAAGCCATTGATCCTACAACATTGTACCATCATTTTGCTGCTGCTCATCTTTACCGCATAGTGTGCCCCCCTTCGTAACCCGCTATATACCTATTTATTGTATAACTCTCCTTGACTCATTTGTCTTGTAATTATGCGATTATTCCTGTTTTCTTATTCTTACATGATGTTGATATTGCATTTATGTCCTTCCTTCCATCCTTTTGTAAAGCGCTCTGATATCCTTCGGGATCTTGTTTGTGCTATATAAAACTTTATAAATAAATAAAATAAATAATTACTATCACTTTAGCATGTTGAGTACGTGAATTACAAGCCTTGTGTGTAAGACCTTTCTTCACCTCCTTCCCTGATGATCTGGTGTCGAAAACCTGCCTGCCACAAGTGGTTACTCCTTTACACTTGGGGCAATGCATTACCCTTTCCACATTCAATCCCTCTCCACATCCAACTAGTTAAGGCAATCCACAAACAAATTAGTTCAAGATGAATAATCGTGTGCTCCAATGTGCACAAGGATCCTCCAGAAACTATTTGAACTCATTCTACCAGAGCAAAGTCCTCAACATCAACACTGGCGAGAGCTGTGCCAGTGGCAGATATTTGCAAAGCGGCAACTTGGTTAACCCTTCACACTTTTGCGAAACACTGTTTAAATTTTGAAGTGAGGTGGGATGGTTACTTTGTCTTTCCGCTCTACAGAGTTTTTTGGTATAACCTCCCATGCATCCACCTCCACATAGAGACTGCTAGCAGAATAAATTCAAAAGGCAGGGATCCAGCAGGTAGAAGTATCCATTAGAACAACAAGTTACTTTCCTTTGATAACACAGATTCTGGTGGATACTCTTATCTACCCGCAGATTCCTCACCTGCCCACCCACCTCCCAGTTTCATAGCTCTAAGATTAAAAGTCCTATTGTTATGTATTCTAACAATAAATGACAACCGCACCTATCTGGTTAGGATGTTGGTTTCATTTCTTCGCCTCAAAGGAGTGCTAAATCTTTGACATCTGATGTCAGCACGCTGACTGGAGCACTTTATGACTCCAGTGATGTCACAAGGAGCTGCGTTCAGTTCTAACGTGGAGCCAACACCCCGTACAGGTGTGGGGGAGCCATTGAAAGATGTCCATATCTCGACTAACACCTGGGATATTTAAAAGATGAGGAATCTGCAGGTTGAAACTGTATCTACCAGAAAAAGCGTTACCAAAGGTTTGTAGCTTGTTTATTTCGTTGGGACATCACATTTTTCAAAATAGCCTCATCATTCTGAACATGCCCGACACAACTTTAGACTGGTTTCTCATGTTTTTGATGCCCATTTTGATATTTTCTTTCTCTCTATTTTCGGTACCATGAAGATCTTTTTACTTGGCGCAGTCTGCGTTTCTGTCTCTAATGGTATTTTGTTTGTTTTACACAATTCGAATTGTTAGTCCTCTTCTTTGCATATTTCCTGTTTATATTAAATGTGCTCATTTATCATTTTAAATATGTCACTGCTTTATCCTCGTGTTTATCAACACAATGCTTACTTGAGTGTTTATTAAATGTAAGGCATTCTCGAGGCGTCAATCGAGTTCTGAAACTATGCATGTTGTAATAAAGTAATTTTTCCTTTTCCTAGCAAATCTACAATTTTGGAAAGAGACTTGGACAAGGCAGTTTTGGAGTGGTGGTAGAAGCAATACACAAAGAAACTCACCTAAAATGGGCAATTAAAAAAGTAAATAGAGAAAAGGTAAATATTCTGTTCCCTTGTCGTATGCACTTTAATCATCGATTTTTTTTAAATTTCTAGCTCTTACTTCTGTTTCTGGAATAACGTATGGCGTGCCTACGGGCTTCCTTTGCTCTAATATTTGTTCAATACAATATGCCAGTTTCTGGCAATACAAAGGCATGCTGAAAAATGCCTTAGTAGACTAGAACGATTATAGTTGTTTTGAATGACGAGGTGTTTCATAATGGAATGCAAAACAATTTACTTGTTGAAGCTATCTATGCAAAAATGGCAACTGAGTAAGGCAAGAAATGGATTGGGGTGCACACCTGTCCAAGTTTCCAAACAATTTGTGGTATTTCTTGAACTTATTCTTTTGACAGACGGTGGTTTATTTTTACTTGGAACCTATCAGATTCCATTGTAAAATTTGGATTTAGAGTTTTGGAGTTTTATTCCTGTTATTCCAGATATATAATCTCTGCGTTTTCCGAAATTAATGCTAACACCACAATTACTGTCCGAATATTATGCAGAAACAGTGAAGAAATACTTCTAATATTACATAACGAGTTTTTTGAGTAAAGCACAATGATAGAATACGTTTAGAATTTGTAGTAACTTCTTGGATGTAAATCATATAACCTAAGAAATCAGTGGTTTTATAGCCTATTTAGGTTAGGGTGCCTCTGTTGTTGTGTGAAGACTTTTTATGTCATCTGTGTAGTAGCTATTTTACTCGAGTTCTAATTTCTAACAGGCATTATTCTTTCTGTTCATTTAGGCTGGAAGTTCAGCTGTAAAAATGCTAGAAAGGGAAGTTAGCATATTAAAAATTGTGAAACACGAACACATAATACATCTAGAAGAGGTTTTTGAAACTCCTAAGGTAAGGATCACTTGATGCTTCACAGTAAATCAGCATTTAGAACCATTTAAAACTGTTTTTGTTGCCTTTGTCTAATGACTTACTCTTTCCCCCAACGCCTCTTCCTTCCCACTGTGTGGGATGGAAATCTTTACCAGAAAACTGTCAAGATTTCATCCACCCATCATCTTCTACTTCACTTGTTCGTCACTGTTTGTCTACCTAGTTAATTGGCTTTTTGGGACTTGCTCTCTTAGAAAGCATAGTTTGGACATTTTATTTCGGAGGCAAAATTTCTTTCTCCCTCCTTTGTTACAAATAACTGGTTTCAATGACTGTATGGAGTGTTGTGTTTGCGACCATCTAGGGCTCTGCACCAGGGGTAACGTTTTCTTCATTTAATTGGTATCTGGATTATTTGTGGTTCCCTTTCTTTAAGTACTCTCTGAAATCATAATCGCTGCAAGGAAATTTCTCCAGTGATTTCATCTCAGTGGAGTTCTGGGTAACTGAAAGTAAATGATCCTGTCCTTTTAAAGGATTCCGAAACAAGGCTGCTTAATTGTGCAGACATCATCCAATTGCCTCATGGTCAGAATAAGGCGCCAGGAAAATCAGATCTGGTTATTTCCATCATACTTTGGACGACTTTGCTTGCCTAATTGTGGGGCAATTCTAAGGTATCCATGCCTTATTCTCTTTGTGAGAACCCACAAAGACAAAAGCCTAATCATTCGGGCCGAGCATGCGCTCGCTTGTGATACTATTGTGTAGAGTAAATGACTTGCAGCCTGTGTGTAATTCCAATCCAGTGTATGGAAAGCTTTTTCGATGTCAAGTGTCACAAGAGCGATAGACTTTAATATGATCACCCTCTTTATAAATCTTGAACAACTTCCAGAAATAATTTGTACACTATTGTTCTCAACACTGTTGCTCTCATAAAGACTTGCATGTCTCGCAATTTTAAGCCAAAAGGTTGACAGGCATGAATTTACCACTGATAAGACTCCTTCTACCACGTCATATGGAAACCGCTCTGTAGTTAAAATATTTGTTTTTGGTTTTAAAACGTTTGTTTTGATCTCATTTCAACACTTAACATCACTTTAAGCTTTATTTTTTTTCAATCAATTTCTGTTTTTTTTAACGTAAGATAAGATGTTATTGTCGTGGGCAACTATATTGTCACTTTAAACCTTATTATTCAATGAATGTTTTTTTTAATCATATTCAACCTCCAGCAAAAGCTCATCCCCGTAGACCAACCTGTGGCCATCGTACCCACTGTACACTGCCTTAAGCCGTGGTCAACATAGGGTTGGTCACACAGCCATTCTCTGCACCCTACCCCCTGCTCTGCATGGCTTTTAGCTGTGTCCAGTAGGGGGTTGGCTGCTGGACAGCCCTGGCACCCAACCACCCCACAGGCACCCAACCACCCAACAGACACCCAATCTTCCACTGCAACAGCCTTCTGTCGTGTGCAGCAGTGCGTTGGTCCTGCACCCATCCCAGCAGGCAGCCAACCAGCACTGCACAGGGTCTGGTCTATGACCTGACTCTTATGTTTTTTGTACAGTGGTATCGGCGCCTCAAATATTTTTTTATTTGACTTATGGGAGGGACATTTTGGTATTCCCAGACATTAGTCTGGGGGTCATGGTGTGTACACCCTCCTTTTTCAATTTTTTGATGCCAGTTAGTCAGATCACTCGGTACCATGGTATCAAAATAGCCGACATAAATTGTTCCCTCTGCAAATCCCAGTCATGAGTGATGTAATATGTGAGATCATAAGCAGTGCATTGCAGGGGCATAAGTTATAGTAAGCTCAGGTAACTATAACTGCTGAATTTCACTTGTTTTGAAGCAAGTGAATTCTGAGCCGAGCTATAACTTCCCTGTAATCTTAGTTTTTTTTTAGTGAATTTGTAAGGTTTGTTTAATTATATTTTCTAACGGTAACGTCCCTGTAACTTTTGTTTTTTTCCAGGAAGTTTTTTTTAATGTTAAGTAAGATGCCCATCACAATGCACAGTGGGGGAGGGGGGGGAGGGGTCGGACGCAGTACCTGGCCCTTCCTGCCTGCCATGAACAGTTAGCTTGCTGCCCCACCCACCTCCTCCCTACCTTCTGTTGTCCGAGTCCATGCACCATCCCCCTCCTTCCTGCTCTGCATGGCCTGATGTTTTGCCTCTGCCCTCCATTTAGCTTGATGTCCCTTCCCACTCCTCCTGCTCTCCATTGCCCAATTCTGTGCCCCATCATTTTCCTCTGGCTTAGCCTCTGTGCTTAGCTTGCTACCCTTACTCTCCTTCCCCTGCCCTCTGTCTGTGTGCATGCCCCTGCTCCATCTTTTTTGTCCACCATGGTCCATGGACGTTTCACTGCCCCTCCTATCTACTGTGTTTTGTTGAGATGCCACTGCCTCTCCGAGCTGCCACTCCCTTCTGCCTTCCATGCTCTGTTGTGCTGCAACTGCTTCTTGTGTGTTCCCTTTGTGGTCTGTTGTAAAGCCCCTTCTCCTGCCCTCTCTTGTCTGTGTCCTGCCCCTCCAATCTGTCCTCCATGGTCCTTTGTGCATGTCCCTGCCCCCTCCTTCTTACCCACCATTTCCATTGTACTGCCACTAACCCTCCTGCTTGCCATGCATGGTGTTCTGTGATGCCACAGCCCCTCCCACCTGCCCTGTGTTGTCAGCTTGCTGCCCTTGACCTCCCCTCCCACATTCCCATTGTTGCCCGTGTGTGTATGCCATTATTTTCTCAATGTTGCCCTCCATGGTGTGCTGTGCTTCCAATGCTCATCCCACCTCCCCTCCATGGTCAGCTTGCTGCTCTTGCTCTGTCACCTTACCCTTTGTCTTCCGTTTTCCATGTGCCCACTCCCGCCTGCCTTGTCTAGTCTGTAGTCATGACCCTGCCCCCCTCCCTTTTGCCCTTCATGGTCCGTTATGCTGCAAGTGTCCTTTCTCTGTCTGTCTGATACGGTCAGCTGACTGCTGTTGCCTGTTTCCCCTCTTCTCTCTGTTGTCCATGTGCATGGCCCTGTCCCCTCCCTATTGCTTTCCATGGTCCGTTGTACTGCACTGCTGTTCTGCTTTCCCTGTGTGGTGTATTGTGCTGCTGCAACCCCTGACGCCTGCCCTGTAATGTCAGTGTGGTCCTTGCCCATTTCCCTCCTGTCCTCTGTTATCCGAGTCCATGTCGCCTACCCCATTCCTCCTGCCCTCAGTGACCCAATGTGCCATACTTGCCAACTGTTTAACTTGGTAAGAGGGAGTTTTTTTTTAAGAAAACCTGGGGAATTGTTTTTCCCCCTTGACTTGCATTGAAAAAGAGGAGATTTTAGGCAGGAGACCGATGAAATTAAGCCCTTTGAGCTTTAAAACATTGGGAGTCTCCTGCCTGAATCGGGTCTGTTGGCATGCATGGTTGTACTACCACTGCCTCTTCCTTCAATGGTCTGTTCTACTGGCACAGACTCTCTTGCCTGTCCTGCATGGTTGGTTGGTTGCCCTTACCCCCTTTTCCCCTGCCCTCCACTGTCCTTTGTGCTGCCCCTCCCGCCTGTACCCTCCTCAATTATTTGAGTCTGTTCTCCTGACCTCCTTGCCCCTTAACAGTATTCTAATGAACAATTAAATTGCTATCATTCTATATTTATTACAAAAGTGTGGCACGCCTGACGCCATATTGATGTAATCAGAACTGTAATACCTTAAGCATTTCCTTTAGAAATTATAAAAATGAGAGGGTCTTATTCCCATAGAAATTATGGGTAGCTCTCTGAAAATCTAAAATGAGGACATATTTTTAGTGTTCTCAAATAGTGACAAAGCACTTATAAAATTTTTGCTATCTTTATATTTTTTTTAACCAGTTGAACTTGATTATATGTTACACTTGTGGGAGAGGATGTGGCGTTATGGCCAGAGCTGTAGACTTTGCAACTGGTAAACCAGGTTCGAGTTTTGGTATTACCTCGACATCCTGTGATTCTGGGCAAATCCCTTAATCTCCCCGTGCCGAACAGAAATGAATGTGCCCATCTGTAACGAAAATAGTGCTCATGTAAAGCGCTCTGATACCTGATATCTTCGGGTCGAGTTTGTGCTATATATAAAACTCTTAAAAAAACAAATTAATACAAATGTGTCCTTGTGTAATGTAACTGATGCTCATGTAAAGCATTCCAATACCTTTTGGTCAAGTCTGCACTATATAAAACTGCAGAAAAACAGAAAAGGTAAGTGTTTTGCACAGTGCTGCCCTTGGGAAATACATGGGCTACATTTGGGTGATATTTGTGCTACATTTGGGATCTTTTTTTCTCTGGTGGACATCTTTGGGAGACTTATTTGTTATGAAGCTCCCTAATTTCCTCATGTACTGCAGTATCCTCAGTAGAAAATACTTTCCTATGGCATACACCCTGGGAGTGCCGCAGCATTATGCTCAGGCCCCATTTATGCCCTTTTTGCCGATGGCTCATTCGTGGCAGTTTCCGGTGCCGTCTGGTGATCTATCTCTGCTTCGTTTGGATCAGCCTTCTTCGGAGCCCTCCTCGACGCCGTAGCAGACTCCCTCGGCTCCACGTCCGGTGCCGCCGAACCCGGCGCTGCCGACTCCGAAGCTGTCGACTCCACGTTCGGTTCCACCGACTCCGTGTATGGTGCCGCCGACGCCGGTTCCTCGGATCTGTTCCAGAAGAGAGGCCCAGAGGGTCTTGGAAGAGGAGCGTTATAGGGAGGAAGTGGAAGAAAGTGAGGTGGATGCATCTTCTGACGACTTTGAAGGAATTCAAGATGCTAGTGGTCTTGATACTACTCCGGAGTGGGAGCATTCATCTACTAGATCTTCACCGCCACAAGAACTGGCCCCCTATCATTTAGTAATTAAGAAGGCCGCAGAGTTGCTGGACTTGCAGTTACCCTCTGCTGAGTATAAGCCGAAGCTCCTTACTGAAGTCCTACATTTGCCTACTTCAAATGTTGAACCCTTGTTACCTTTTAATGAGGCTATCTTGGAGCCTGTTATGGACGTTTGGTGTAAGCCACTCTCTTCGCCTGCAGTCTCCAGACAGGTGGCAAGGAGATATAGGGTGGCCCCTGGGGATCCAAGTTTTCTTTCTTCCCATCCCTCTCCAGAAAGCCTTGTGGTGCAGGCTTCATGCTCGAAGCATGCTTCAGGCGCTTTCCCTCAGACTCCAGCGGATAGGGATTCTAAAAAGACTGATCAAGCAGCCAGAAAGGTCTTTTCTTCAGGAAGCATGGCGCTTAAATCGACCAATGCCACTTGTTTGCTGGGGCGCTACGTTCACGCCTTGATGGACTCTATGAAGTTGTTAGCCCCTAAGCTGCCGGAAGGAGAGAAAGCTTCTTTTATGGAGGTTGTCACTGACACTCAGGCTGCTGCAAGGCAGGTAATTCAGTCGGGGCTTGACACGGCTGATTCTGTGGCAAGGATAATGGAATCTTCGATAGCCACTAGGAGGCAAGCGCGGCTTCGTTCTTCCGGCTTCTCTTCTGATGTTCAAGCCACTTTGGTAGACTTGCCTTTTGATGGAGAGAAACATTTTGGCGAGAAGGATGATTCCGCCTTGCAAAGATTTAAAGATAGCAGGGTAACTGCGAAATCTTTAGGATTACAGACTCCTGCTAAGGGATTTGGTCTTAAGAAATTCAGAGGCTTTGGGAGATCCTCATTTCATTCCTTCCGGCAACCTTAGCAGCAACAGCAGCAGCAGAATCCCCTCTATAGGTCGTATAGAGGAAGGCAAAGGGGACGGAGAGGTTCTGGCTGCAACCCATCTTCATCTTCTGCCTCCTCTGCTCCCAATGAAGCTTCAGGGAAGCAGCCCTAGATCCCCCATCCTAGATCATGTGAGACCTGTGGGGGGGGTCGGGTGTCCCACTTTCTGCGAGGTTGGAAATCTGTCACGACCGACCTTTGGGTTTTAAGCCTCGTGGAGAATGGGTACGCCCTTCCCTTTCGGGAGTTTCCTCCCCCTTACCCTCCTTGCCAGGGTTACTGCTCAGAAGACCATCTGCTTCTTCTGCAGGAGGAGGTACTGGCTTTGCTTCAAAAATGTGCGATAGAGGTGGTTCCAGAGCAGGAAAGGGGTCAGGGATGCTACTCCCGGTATTTCCTGATTCCCAAGAAGGACGGCAGATTGCGTCCAATCCTGGACCTCAGAGTCTTGAATTTTTACCTGAAACAGGAGAAATTCAAGATGCTGACCCTTTCGCAGGTTCTTCAAGCGTTGCAGCAAGGAGACTGGATGGTGTCGATCGACTTGCAGGACGCGTACTGCCATGTCCCAATCCTGAATTCGCATAGGAAGTATCTCCGTTTTACGGTTGGGTCGCAACACTACCAGTTTGCGGTCCTCCCGTTTGGTCTTACTACCGCACCACGAGTCTTCACGAAGGTGATGGCAGTGGTGGCTGCTCATCTCAGGAGGTTGGGGATTCCGGTTTTCCCCTACCTGGACGACTGGCTTCTGAAGGCGGAGTCCCCAGAGATGGTGCAACATCATCTGCAGGTAACATCTCAGCTGTTATTCGACTTGGGTTTTTCGATCATTGTGCCCAAATCTCACCTGGTGCCCTCTCAACGCAACCTGTTCATAGGTGCGGTACTGGACACTACTGTGTGTCGAGCATTTACTCCTCCTCAAAGAATTCTCGACATTCAGGAGATGATCCCTTTATTCCACAATGGAGCGGTTGTTCCAGTCTGAAGGTCCTTCGTTTGCTCGGTCTGTTCGCTTCCTGCATTCTGTTGGTCAACCATGCATGCTGGCACATGAGGGCACTCCAGTGGTGCCTCCGCAGGCAGTGGTATCAGCACAACGGAGATCTCAGGGAGTCGATAAAGATCTCCAGAGAAGCTGCGGCGGATCTGTCTTGGTGGAGCGTGGGGGGCAATCAGTCTCAAGGAAAGCCCTTCCATCTACCTCCATCGTTGGCTACAGTGATAACGGATGCCTCCACCCTAGGGTGGGGTGCTCATCTGGGGGATCTGGAGATCAAAGGTCTTTGGTCTCCAGAGGAAAGGTTGCTTCATATCAACCTTCTGGAATTGTGGACGATTTGTTTGGCGCTCAAGGTCTTCCTCCCTTCCCTTCGCGGTCAGTCGGTTCAACGGACAACACTACTGCGATGTGGTATGTCAACAAGCAGGGAGGGGTAGGGTCGTACCGTCTCTGCAGAGAGGCTTTGCGACTCTGGTCCTGGGCTCAGGACCATCGGATTTGCTTGATGGTGAATCATCTGGCCGGGGTGCTGAACATACGTGCGGGCAGTCTCAGTTGACAGTTCTCCGCCGACCACGAGTGGAGGCTTCATCCAGAGGTGGTTCGTCGTGTCTTCCAGACGTGGGGGACTCCTCGGATAGACCTGTTTGCCATTCGCGAGAACGCGCATTGCCCGTTATTCTGCAGTCTCCAGTTTCTGTTGCAGGGGGTGTTGGGGGGACACGTTTCAGTTGAGTTGGAGCTCACATCTCCTTTACGCATTTCCTCCCATACCTTGATTCCTCGGGTTCTGAGGAAGATTCGCAAAGACTGGGCCCAAGTTATTTTGGTCGCCCCGGATTGGCCAAGAAGGGTGTGGTATACAGATCTTCTCCACCTCTCCTCGTGCCCTCAGCTCCGTCTCCCTCTGAGGGCAGACCTCCTCTTGCAGTCGGAGGGGCAGGTTCTACACCCCCACCTCCAGAGCTTACACCTTCATGCCTGGAGATTGAACGAGGCAACCTGAATTCCTTCTCTCTCCCGCCTGATGTGGTGGATGTTATTTTATCGGCCAGGCGACACTCCACCAAGTCCATTTACTCATATAGGTGGTCTAAGTTTGTTAAATGGTGTGGAGAGAGATCCATTGACCCTTTAAAAGCCCATCTTTCTGATGTGCTTCAGTTTGCTCTTTCCTTGGCTCAGCAGGGCTGTTCTGTGGCCACGGTCAAGGGCTATCTATCGGCTTTATCGACTTTTTTTTATGTCTTCCTGATCAACCGTCATTATTTAAATCTCCTATTGTACTAAGGTTTATCAAAGGCCTTACAAACAGGTTTCAACCTACTCCTTTTGCAATGCCACAGTGGGACCTTAATCTTGTCTTAACTTTTCTGATGGGGTCTCCGTTTGATCCACTTCATAGTTGTCCTTTGAGGCTGTTGTCCTTTAAGACGGTCTTTCTTGTAGCCATAACCTCGGCAAGGAGGGTGAGTGAGCTTCAAGCTCTTAGTTCTGAACACCCATTTTTAACATTACATGCTGAAAGGATGGTACTCGGGACCAGGGCTGCTTTCCTACCTAAAGTAGTTACTCCGTTTCATTTGGGGCAGTCTATTACTCTCCCTGTTTTTTATCCACCTCCTCATCCCTCCAAAGAGGAGGAAAGACTTCATTGTGTGGACCCAAAAAGAGCAGAGAGCTTTTACTTGGACAGAACAAAAGACTTTCGTTTAGACGATCAGCTCTTTGTGGGCTATGTTGGACATTCTAAAGGAAAAGCTGTGCACAAGCGCTCTCTTTCCAGATGATCTTCCTGGCCATCAAGATCTGCTACGCCCTGGCTGGTAAGGTTCCTCCTGAGGGTATTAGAGCTCATTCAACTAGAGCTAAGTCTTCTACCTCTGCTTTGGCCAGGGATGTTCCTGTGGCAGACATTTGTAAAGCCGCGACTTGGGCCTCCCTCCATAGCTTCGCAAAGCATTATTGCTTCGACTCTGAGATGAGGAGGGAGGGCCACTTCGCACGCTCTGTCTGGCAAGACTTTTTGGTATAGGAAGGTGGACACCCTCCTCCGGGAGTGGGACTGCTTTGGGAATCTATTCACAAGGTGAGGAATCCACTGGCAGATGTATCCATCAGAAGAACAAGTTACTTACCTTCGGTAATGCTTTTTCTGGTGGATCAGTATCTGCCTGTGGATTCCTCACTGGCCCACCCGCCTGCCCGTTGTCCACCTTTGTATACCTTAAAAGATGTCTTGCTTGAGATATTGTTATGCTTTATAGCTTCTTTCTTTCTTTCTGGTACATTGGTAGAAAATGCTTGTTTTCTTTAGCTTTCCTTTTGTATATGTACTATGTATATTTGATTGTATATTGTATACTGTGTATACTTTGAATCTGTCGTTGGTCCACCTGTTCACCTCGGAGGCACGGAAAAAATGGGTGGAACTGACGTCATCACGCCGACGTGGCTCTCTTATGCCTCCAGTGACGTCACGTCCACGTCGGCGCAGAGAGCTGGGGAAAAAAAGTTCAGTGGAATGCTGGCGCAGGGGATATTCACAAGGTGAGAAATCCACAGGCAGATACTGTATCCACCAGAAAAAGCGTTACCGAAGGTAAGTAACTTGTTCATCTTTCTCAGTCATGTGAGAATGAAGTCTGACATTCTCAGTAAAACATGTACATCCAACAAGGGCAGAGACTGTCAGTTGATTCCTTTGTGTTCTACTGCAGCTTCCCAGAGTGTTCTAAAGAACAACTAGAGCGCCAACAGTCCTACTTATGACAAACGTATTGCACACCTGAAGCCATCTTGATTGGAATAAAGTGGTAACTCTTAAAACATTTAATTTAAAAAGGAACAAAATGACGGGGTTCATTTTGCCATAGAAAGTATGATTAGTGCTGCAGAAAGAAAAATTAGGGCACATTTTGACTTCTCAAATCATCTTCTATTTCATTAAATTCTGACATGCAGACTGAAACATGCACTTTGAATACCAACAGCAGACTTCCCTGGTGAGCAGTAGGTTTACAACAGTGATCTAATGAGCAACTAGAGTGCCAACATTCAAAATTTATGTCAAATGTGTGACACATCTGAATGCCTTCTTGATGGATCCAAAGTAAAAAACTGAAAGTATTTCCTACTGAGAAGACTGCAGTGAATGAGGACATTAGGAAACTTCATAACAAATAAGTCTCCCAAGATGGCCACCAGAGACAAAAGAGCCCAAATGTAGCACAAATGTCACCCAGATGTAGCCCAAGTATAGCCCAATGACAGAATGTCCCAGAGTGTTCTTAAGAACAACTAGAGCGCTTACTGTCTTACTTATGACAAAAGTATGGCACACCTGAAGCCATCTTGTTTGGAATAAACTGGTAACACTTAAAACATTTTATTTAAAAAGGAACACAATGAGGGGGTTCATTTTGCCATAGAAATTATGATTAGTGCTGAAGAAAGAAAAATTAGGGCACATTTTGAGTGACTTCTCAAATCCTCTTCTATTTCTTAAAAAATTCTGACATGCAGACTGAAACATGCACTTTTAATACCAGCAGCAGACTTCCGTGGTGAGCAGTAGATTTACTACAGTGATCTAATGAGCAACTAGAGTGGTAATATTCTGAATTTATGGCAAATGTGTGACATATCTGAATACCTTCTTGATGGAATCAAAGTACAAAACTGAAAGCATTTCTTGCTGAGGAGACTGCAGTAAAAGAGGAAATTATGAAACTTCATAACAAATAAATCTCCCAAGATGGCCACCAGAGACAAAAGAGCCCAAATGCAGCACAAATATCACCCAGATGTAGCCCAATGATAGAAGTGTGCAAAACACTTTTTATTTTTTCAGTTTTTGCAGTTTTATATAGTGCAGACTTGTCAGGTATTGGAGTACTTTACATGAGCATTGGTTACATCACACAAGAACAAATTCATTTTGGTTGTAGACATGGGGAGATTAAGTGATTTGACCAGAATCACAGAATGTCGAGCTGAAGCAGAAACTCCAAACTGGTTCCCCAGTTGCAAAGTCTTCAGCTCTGGAAGTAACACCACATCCTCTCCCCTAAGTTCAAAATTTAATCACGTGGTCAACTGGATAAAAAAACATAAAGATTACAAATAATTTAAAAGTTCTTTGTCGCTATTTGAAAACTCAGAAAATATGTCCTCATTTTAGTTTTTGAGAGCACTAACCATAATTTTGATGCAAATAAGACCCTCTCATATATGTAATTTATAAAGGAAATGCTCTAGGGATTACAGTTTTGATTACATCAAGATGACGTCAGGCGTTCCACACTTTTGTAATAAATATAGAATGTTAGCAATCTAGTTGTTCATTAGGATACTGTTGAGAGGCAGAGGCCAGGGGCACGGACTCTGAAAATTGAAGGCAGGTAGGCGGGTGCAGAGGCAACAATTTGACCACACTGGGCAGGCAGGAAGGGCAGTGGCAGCACAACAGATTATGGAGGGCAGTGGAAAGGGGGCAGGGGCAACAAACCAACAATACAGGACTGGCATGAGAGGTTTGGCAATATAATAGACCATTATGGGCAGAAGGAAGAGGCAGTGGTAGAACAACCATACATGCCAACAGACCCGATTCAGCCAGGAAACGTCCAATGTTTTTAAGCTCAAATGGGCTTTATTTGATCTGTCTCCTGTTTACAATCTCCTCTTTTTCAATGTAACTCAAAGGGGAAAATCAATACCCCAGTTTTTTTTCAAAATCTCCCTCTTACCAAGTTCAAAATGTTCGCAAGTATGGTACATTGGATCATGGAAGGCAGGAGGAATTGGGGTAGGGACATGGACTCTGATAACAAAGGACAGGAGGGACATGGAGAGGTGCACCAAACTGACCCTAGAGGGCAGGCATCAGGGTTTGCAGCAGCACAATACACCACACAGGGCATGCGGACGGGAGTGCAGCACAACAATCAATAGAAAGCAATAGGGAGGGGACAGAACCATGCACATGGACAACAGAGAACAGAGGGGAAAGAGGCAATGGTAGCTAGCTGACCATAATGGACAGACAGGAGAGAAAACTGCAGCATAACAGACAATAAAGGGCAGGAGAGACGGATCAGGGGCATTACAATGGAACAGACAAGCTAGGAGGGAGGGAATAGGGGTCTGCACATGGAAACAGAGGGCTGTGGGCAAGGGGGCAGGGCAGGAGCAGCAAGATGACCAGGGCGGTCAGGCAGGATAGGCACTATAAGCAAGACACATCATGGAGAGCAACAGTGAGACTATGATGGCATACACACAGACCATGGAGGGAAGGTGGGAGGGGGTCAGGGGCAGCTAGCTAAAAAGTTGTAAAAAGGGGCATGGCCTCTGATCACCTCTCTGCAGCACAGCTCTCTGGCGCATACTGGAGGTACCTGGTGGGCTAGTTGGTCCCCAGGGACCCTCAGGATTGAGGAGGAATAAATTCTCCAACTTAAAACGCGCTACAAGGCGTGTTTGTAGACATGTCACCTCAGGTCACGCCCCCTTCCTTCACCATTGTGCAAACGCGCCCCGTGGCAAGTTGTAAGTTGGGGAATTAATTCTCTTTCAATACTGAGGGTCCCTGAGGGCCAACTAGACCAACAGGTATCTCCAGTATGCGCCAGGGAGCTGCGTTGCAGACAGGTGTTCAGAGGCCACGCCCCTTTTTACACCTCTTTGCAACGCAGCTCTGTGGCGCTTACTGGAGGTACCTAGTGGGTTAGTTCGACCCCAGGAACCCTCAGGATTCAAGGGGACTTAATCTCCCAACTTAAAACGGCCACAGGGCGCGTTTACACAGTGGTGAAGGGAGGGGAGGGGGCCTGAGGTGACGTGTGCAAACACGCCCTGGGGCGCATTTTAAGTTGGGAAAATAATTCCCCTTCAATCCAGAGGGCCCCTGGGGGCCAACTAGCCCACCAGGTGCTTCCAGTAAGCGCCACTGCGCTGCGTTGCAGAGAGGTGGTCCGAGGCCGTGCCCCTTTTTACACCTCACTGCAACGCAGCTCTGTGGCGGTAAGTGGACTTACCTGGTGGGTTAGTTGGCCCCCAGGGACCCTCAGGATTCCATGGGCGTGTTTGCACACATATCACCTCAGGTCCCCCCTCCCTTCATCAGTGTGCAAACACACCCCGTGGCGCGTTTTAAGAGGTAGTTTTAATCCCCCTGCCCTATTATATACTAGGGGCTGACAGAGGAGGTCATGCTGATCACAGGGGGACCCCAATGCATAGTGTTCCCTAGTGAATGTAGGTGTTTTCACTGTATTTTAACTGTCTTTTAGCATAGCACTGGCTCTAGGACTGGTTAGTCAGACTCAGTTACCACCAGTATCCGTCTGAAAAAGTTGAGGGTACAGGATGATTTTGCAACAAGGCTTCTTTCTGCTCCTCTGTTTGTTCTTTCTGCACGTCTTCCTTCTTCCTGCACTTTTCTTCGTCTTTGAGGACTTCTGTTGCTTCTTTCTGCAAGTCTTTGTTTTCTTTCGGTGCGTTTTTTCTTCTTTTTTCACATGTCCTAACTCTGTAGGCATAGTTAGAAACTAGCATTTAAAACACCTTAGAAATTAACTGAAAAAACCATAGGTTTCAGGCACGCTAAAGTTATAAATTAGCATTTAAAAAAAACATTGAAATTCACTGAAAAAACGATAGGTTTCAGGGGTGATATAGTTAGCTGGACATTTCGCTCATACAAAACCATTTAAATTCCCCCGTTATAGTTAGTTCAGCTAACTATAACTCGCGCGCCCGCAATGCACTGCTGATGAGGTCACATATTACATCACTCATGACATGGTCAGTGACCTCATTCATAACATCACTGATGACATCTCAAATGACATTACTGATGACATCACCCTTGTGATAGTGGCACTTCTCCTATCACCCTAATTTAACCTTTGATACACACATACAAAAATAGAAACTAAAATTTTCAAAACAATGGACATACCAAAACCAGTTACAACAACCAATTCAGTAATTCTAAGATCTACATACACATACACTCATTCACCAACAGTCCTATATAGTCACTCATATATGTACTCATTCATCATATGTACTCATACACCTATACATCCTGTTACACAACGCCACTCATCCATAAAGTTACTCACACACATAGTCACTCATACTAATAAAGAATCAAACATCCATTTACTTGCATATACAGTTATACACACACCACCACACTTACTTCTACAGAAACTTACACATACTTACTCTATTTAACAATCACTTATAAAAACACATACTTATTCATACAGGAACTCTTCCAATCTCTCACTCACATATACTCACTTATATACACCAATACTCACATATACTAGTTTAAAATATATGTAGTTACTAATAAAGACACTATTGAGACAGTCATTCACTCACTAACACACCCATACACACACTCATCCACCCATACAGTCCTGCACACATACTGTCTTCAACACATACAAATAGTGACTCACTCATGCATGTATGCACTAAGTAATACTCCCCATTGAACCATACAGACACTCAGACAGATACTCGAAAAACCAAGTAATAACCCATATAGACACACATGTAGCTACTCACTAACCCATGTATTCACTAAGATACACTTAATCAGTTATACAATCAATTTTTCATTAAAAAAAATCATCCATTTAGACACTTAAATACCCATTTATTCTTCCATCGACCTTGAGATATACATATATAAAACTTATTTAATTTTCAGAAAAACACACATTCACTAGATGTCATCAGTGATGTCATTTGAGATATCAGTGATGTCATGTGTGATGTTACTGACCATGTCATGAGTGATGTAATATGTGACGTCATCAGCAGTGCATTGCGGGCGCGCAAGTTATAGTTAGCTGAACTAACTATAACAGGGGAATTTCAATGGTTTTGTATGAGCGAAATGTCCAGCTAATTATAATGCCCCTGAAACCTATGGATTTTTCAGTGAATTTCTAAGGTTTTTTAAAATGCTAATTCCTAACTATAACGTGCCTGAAACCATAGGTTTTACAGACGTTCTAGTTAGTTATTAGCATTTAAAAAAACCTTTGAAATTCACAAAAAAAAACATAGGTTTCAGGGACGTTATATTTCGTTGGACATTTGACTCCTATAAAACCAGAGAAATTCACCTGTTATAGTTGATTGAGCGAACTATAACTTGCGCGCTCGCAATGCACTGCTGATGATGCCACATATTACATCACTCATGACATGGTTAGTGACATCACTGATGACATCTCAAATGACATCACTGATCAATCAATCAATCAAGTAATTTGTAAAGCGCACTACGTACCCATGAGGGTTTCAAGGCGCTGGGTGGGGTGGGGGGGCTGCTGCTGCTATTGGTCGAAGAGCCAGGTCTTGAGTAGTCTCCTGAAGGTCAGCAGGTCTTCGGTTTGTCGTAGGTGGAGGGGGAGGGTGTTCCAGGTCCTGGCGGCGCGATGGGAGAAGGATCTGCCTCTGGAAGTTGTTCTACAGATGCGCGGAACCGTGGCCAGGGCGTGGTCAGCAGAGCGGAGTTTCCTGTTGAGTACGTAGAAGGAGAGCCGATTGTTGAGATAGGCTGATCCGGTCTTGTGGAGTGCCTTGTGTGCGTGGATCAGGAGCTTGAAGGAGATTCTCCTGTCAACGGGGAGCCAGTGCAGGTTCCTCAGGTGGGGGGTGATGTGGTCACGGCGTGGGACGTCACGGATCAGGCATGCAGAGGCGTTCTGGATTCTCTGCAGTCTGTTGATGAGCTTGGACGAGGCTCCGGCGTAGAGGGCATTTCCGTATTTGAGTCTGCTGCTGACTAGGGCCTGGGTGACTGTTTTCCTTGTGTTTGTCAGGATCCATCTGTAGATCTTGCGGAGCATGCGGAGGCTGTTGAAGCAGGTGGAGGAGACTGCGTTGACTTGTTTGGTCATGGTGAGTTTCGATGACATCATCCAGTGAATGTGTTTCTCTAAAATGTAAATATTTTTCATATATATCTATGCCAAGGTGTATTGAAGAATGAAAGCATTTACAAGTGCCTGAAGGGATTATTTAGTAGGTGCGTGACTGACTGTATAAGTGAGTGATTGAACGTGTCTTACTGAATGCATGGGTTAGTGACTACACTATGGGAAAGTCTGTATTAGTCTCTCAATTGGTGTGTAAGCAACTGCATGGGTTGCTGAATAGCTACATGAGTATTTATATGGGTAATTGATTTGTTGCCAGAGTATCTGTATGCGTCCCCGACTGTCTGTATGGGTGGGTGGGGGGATTATGGCTCTGTGCATAGATGTCTGAGTGGGTGAGTCACTGGTTGTATGGATTCAAAAGCGCATCTGGGAAGGGCTGTATGTATGAGTTACTGTGTGAATGGGTGTGTTGGTGAGTAAATGAATGTCTCAGTGGTATATGTGTGACTAACTACATATGCATCTGAAAGAAACACGTTCGTTAGATTCCTCACCTTAGAATATCCCCAGGCGTCAGACTGGATCCGGAAGATTTTTGTAGCAATACCCCTTGCGCGTCGCTAGGCGTCGTCTGCGGCTCCGCGTCCGTCATTGGCGTCGTGCCCCGGAATGACGTCGTCGGAGTACTTAGACGCCGCCCTCGCGCGCTGACGTCAGTTCTTTTTTCCGCGCCAGTAAGCGCCGATCCGGGAGATCTACCCCTTTAGTCATTTTTTGACTAACTTTTTTGACTCTTTTTGGTCACTTTCTCGACTCTGGTGCCGGTAGGATGCCTGGTTTCAAGGCCTGCGACGACTGTCACCGACTGATGTCGGTGACCGATCATCACCGCCTGTGCCTGTACTGCTTGGGCCTCGACCACGACGCGGAGTCGTGCTCCGATTGTATGGCCCTGACCTCGAAAGCTAGGCGGGAGCGGTCCCGCAAGCTTCTCGAGCTTCGCCAATTCGCTCAGCGCCCCTCTCGATCCCGGTCCAAGGATCGGTCGCAGAGCCACACTCGACATCGTCGCTCGTCTGGCTCGAAGTCTTCGGGTAAGTCGAAGCACTCCAAGAAGTCCAAGAGGCGACACCGCTCTTCGGACTCCCCTCACCGGTCGCGCGACTCGGCCGACGGTCAGGGTGGTTCCACCCCCGCGGCTCCGCCGCAGGCGCCGTGCAAGTCCCCATACCCGCCGGTCCCTGGGACTGACGCGACGCCGGCGGAGGTCAGTGCCTTCCTCTCGGCCATGAGGAGCCTGGCCCCGCCGTCGACGCCCGCTGGCGCGCCTTCGGGCCCCGCGGACTCGACTGGGCGACCTTGCGCTCCGGCGCCGTTGGAGGCTCTGGCCCTGACGCCGCAGGTCCCTGAGGGGCCCGAGCCTGGGCCCCCGTCGACGCCAGTCGACCTCGTCACGCCTCCTCCGCCGGCGTCGACACCGGTGCCACCTCCAACACCGACTCCGGTCGACGTCGATCCCCGGTTCAGCCCCTGTCCGGACCCGACGCCGATGCGGCGTCGCCCGACGCCGCATCCGACAAAGCTAGAGACACATTATGTCTATCGACCGGCTCCGATCATTCCTCCTGTTTACCAGGAATCGGATGACTGGGGCGACTGGGAGTGGTCCGTGGACCCTTTGGCCCTTCAGGGCTAACTTGCCCAGGACTGGGCAGATGAACTGGGGGAGGCCAGTGGTTTGGATACCTCACCGGACACTGGATTCATCTCTCCTCCGACTGTGGCTTCGGAGGAGGGTGCAGCTTTTTCTGTGGTGCTGCGCAAGGCGGCCGCGGCCCTTGGGCTTGAGCTGCCTGCCGTGGCTGTGAGGACGAACATCCTCACTGAGGTGCTTCAGTCTGCCGCATGCTCCACTGAGCCTCTGCTGCAATTCAATGAGGCCCTCTCTGACGTTCTGCAGGGCACCTGGTCCAAGCCCTCCACAGTCCTTCCTGTGGATAGGAACGTTGCCAGGCGCCACCGCCCTGCTCCGGGCAACCCCAGTTTTCTGTCCCAACACCCCACCCCGAAAGTCTGGTTATCCAGGCCTCTACCTCCCAATCCTCCTTCCCGTCCGCTCCTCCGGACCGGGATTCCAAGAGACTGGAACAGTTCGGTAAAAAGCTGTTCTCCTCGCTCAGTTTGGGCCTGCGGTCTTTGAACACCGCCTGTCTCTTGGACCGTTATTCCCACTCTCTGTGGGATACGGTGGAGGACGTGCTGCCCCTGTGCCTGGAGGAGGCCCAGGCACGGCTTTCCTCAGCTCTGGCCGATGGGAGAGATGCAGCGCGCCATGCCATCCGATGTGGACTTGACACTACGGACTCGCTGGGTAGGGCGATTTCTACCACGGTGGCGCTTCGACGTCTCGCCTGGCTGCGGTCCACGTCCTTTTCAGGGGATGTCCAGAGCACTCTCATGGACATGACTTTTGATGGCGCTCGCCTTTTTGGTGAGAAAGCGGACAGTGCGCTGGCTCGCTGCAAGGACTCTCGGGCTACGGCCAAGTCCTTGGGCCTCTCGGCCCCGCGGCCAGAAACATCCGCTTTTAGCTCCTTTCGTGGCCAAGGAAGGGGCACCTCCTCACGTCTGCCTAGCCACCGGCCGCAGAACCAGCCTGCACGCAGTCGCGGACGTGGTTTCCGCCGAGGCGGTAATGGAGGACAACGCGGTCAGTCCACATCCACCCCGGCAGCATCCGCCTCTAAGCCTTCCTAGTCCGAGCTTTCAGGCCCATTCCTCGCCAGTGGGGGGCCGGGTTTGCCATCACCTGCTCCACTGGCGTACCATTACTTCGGACCGGTGGGTGCTGCAAATCGTCCGAAGGGGCTACTCCCTCCCCTTCGAGACGACCCCTCCAGCCATGCCACCGCAGCACCACCGTATCTCGGAGGATCATTTGAATCTTCTGCGAGAGGAAGTTTCGGCCCTCTTGGCCAAAGAGGCCGTCGAGCGCGTTCCGAGCCCAGAAGTAGGTCGTGGTTGTTATTCCCACTACTTTCTGGTTCCCTAGAAGGGCAAAGGGGGCTTACGCCCTATCTTGGACCTCCGGAACGTCAATGCCTTCCTCCGGAAGGAACGGTTCAAAATGTTGACTTTGGCTCAGGTTCTAGCTGCCCTAGACCCTGGAGACTGGATGGTAGCGTTGGACTTGCAGGACACATATTTCCACATCCCCGTCCTGCCGGCCCACCGGCGTTACCTGCGGTTCACGGTGGGTCAGGAGCACTTTCAGTTCACCGTGCTCCCCTTCGGCCTTACCAGTGCCCCTCGGGTGTTCACGAAAGTGATGGCGGTGGTCGCAGCTCATCTGCGCAGATCAGGGGTTCCAGTCTTCCCCTATCTCGACGACTGGTTGTTGAAGGCGGGCTCGCCCCAGGCAGTCGTCTCCCACCTCCAGACTACGGCGGATCTCCTGCATTTTCTGGGGTTTTCCATCAACGTGCCGAAGTCACACCTGAGCCCCTCTCAGAAGCTCCTCTTCATCGGAGCGGTTCTCGATTCGGCGCTGTTGCGGGCTCATCCGCCGGAACAGCGGGTCCGGGATATACATGCCCTGATTCCCATCTTTCGACCTCTATCCTGGGTTTCGGTCAGGCTAGTGTTGCGGCTTCTGGGGCTGATGGCCTCCTGCATCCTACTGGTGCATCACGCCAGGCGGCGCATGCGGGCTCTGCAGTGGGACCTGAAGTCTCAGTGGGCCCAGCATCACGGCAACCCTCTGACCATGTCTTGATCTCGGAGGGCACTGCACAGCAGTTGCAGTGGTGGCTTACGGACCGCGATTGGGACACGGGCAAGAGCCTCTCCCTACCCCTACCGGAGCATGTCGTAGTGACAGATGCGTCCCTCCTGGGATGGGGTGGCCATATGGTAGAGGCGGAGATCAGAGGCCTCTGGTCTCTGGCGGAGTCTCGCCTCCACATCAACTTGTTGGAGCTGAGAGCGATCCGACTTGCACTGAAAGCCTTCCTTCCCTCTGTCCGGGGAAGTGTCGTGCAGGTGTTCACGGACAACACCACCGCCATGTGGTATTGCAACAAACAGGGCGGGGTGGGGTCGTGGACCCTTTGTCAGGAGGCTCTGCGCCTCTGGACATGGCTGGAACACCAGGGCATCACCCTGGTGGTTCAACATCTGGCGGGCTCTCTGAACGCCATAGCAGACGAACTCAGCCGCCGGTGCATGATGGATCACGAATGGCGTCTGAACTCCGAGGTGGCGCAAGGTCTCTTTCAGCAGTGGGGAGAGCCTTGGTTAGATCTATTCGCCACCGACGAGAACGCGCAATGTCAGCAGTTCTGCGCGTTGGAATTTCCAAGGCGGCACTCACTCGGTGACACTTTTCGTCGTGAGTGGAGTTGCGGTCTGTTGTACGCCTTTCTGCCTATACCACTTCTGCCCAGAGTGCTGAAGAAGATCAGGCGCGACCGGGCCCAAGTCATCTTGGTGGCTCCGGATTGGGCACGAAGGTACTGGTATCCCGAGTTACTCAGTATGTTGACCGATCCTCCGATACGTCTGCCCCTTCCGGAGGATCTTCTGTCGCAGCAGCAGGGGACGGTCCTCCACCTGAACCTGTCCAGTCTCCACCTCCATGCGTGGAGATTGAGCGGCGGCAGTTGATGCCATTTGACTTGCCTCCTGAAGTCTGTGATATCATTCTGGCAGCCAGGCGTCCCTCCACAAAGACGGTATACGCCTGCCGGTGGAACAAATTTGTGGCATGGTGCACAGCAAAGGCTGTGGATCCCCTTTCCGCCCCTCTTTCTGAGGTTCTCCTCTTTCTTCTTTCTTTGGCCCAGCAGGGCTCTGCCTTGGGCACCTTGAAAGGTCATCTTGCTGCCATCTCTGCCTTCTTACGGCTTCCTGATCAGCCCTCTCTTTTCAAGTCCCTTGTGGTGTTACGCTTTCTTAAAGGCATTACTCACACGTTCCCTCCTGTCCCTTTCGTAATGCCTCAGTGGGACTTGAATCTTGTTCTAACATTTCACATGTGCGCTCCGTTTGAGCCTCTTCACAATTGTCCTCTTCGTCTTCTGACTCTTAAGACTGCTTTCCTGGTAGCCATCACCTCAGCTAGACGGGTGAGTGAGCTCCAGGCTCTATCGTCCAAGCCTCCTTTCCTATCTGTTCATCCGGACAAGGTTGTCCTTCGGCCTCGTCCTTCCTTTCTACCGAGTGGTGACCCCCTTTCATCTTGGGCAATCTGTCACCTTGCCACCTTTTTTCCGCCTCCGCATTCTTCCAAAGAGGAAGAGCGGCTCCACCGTCTGGACCCATAACGTGCGCTCTCCTTTTATTTGGACTGCACGAAACAGTTCCGGGTGGACGACCAGCTTTTCGTTGGCTACGTGGGTGCTAAGAAGGGGAAAGCTGTGCACAAACGGACCATCTCCTGGTGGGTCGTTTTGTGTATAAAAACCTGTTATTCCTTGGCAAAAAAGGACCCTCCTGTTGGGCTGCGGGCCCATTCTACTCGGGCCACAGCGGCTACTACTGCTTTGGGACAGGGAGTCCCTTTGCAGGACATCTGTCAGGCGGCGACGTGGGCTTCGCTGCACACTTTTGCCAGGCACTATTGCCTAGACAGCCAAGTCCGGAGGGATGGCTTCTTTGGCCGTTCTGTCCTCCAGGACTTTCTGGTGTGATCTTGGTTCGCAGACCCACCCCCGGGGTTGGTATTGCTTGGGTATCTATTCTAAGGTGAGGAATCTAACTAACGTGTCTCTTTCAGATGAAAAAGTTACTTACCTTCGGCAACGATGTATCTGTAAGAAACATTAGTTAGTTAGATTCCTCACCGACCCACCCATCCTCCCCGTTCTGCGAACTGACATCTAGGGTTAAGGCTATTCTTTTCAGGGCCCTAGATTTTTTGGCACCTGTGTCGGTCTCTTGCATGGCTCTGCGTTCCTGGCAGGGAAAGCTATGTACAAGAACTGTCGTCAGCGCGCGAGGGCGGCGTCTAAGTACTCCGACGTCATTCCGGCCCACGACGCCAACGACGGACGCGGAGCCGCAGACGACGCCTAGCGACGTGAAGGGGTATTGCTACAAAAATCTTCCGGATCCAGTCTGACGCCTGGGGATATTCTAAGGTGAGGAATCTAACTAAGTAATGTTTCTTACAGATACATCGTTATCGAAGGTAAGTAACTTGTTCTTTAAGGCACTATATGTGAGTGTTGGAGTATATAAATAACTAATACATGAGAGTAAGTTATTTGAAGAGTTTGTGGATAAATGAGTGTATGCTTGTATAAGTAATTGTATAAGACAGTAAATATGTGTTAGTATCTCTATAAATAAGTGATATGGTGTGTCTATTAATAACGGACTTGGTGTGTATAACTGTATACATGTGTAATTGGATATGTGATTGATTCCTTGCATTACTGACTAGGTGTGTGAGTAACTATGGATGAACGGTAGAGTGTGACTGCGTGCATAGATGTATGAGTGCATATTATACTACTGTATTGATGAGTATCAGCATGTATAAGTGAATGGATGTGTGTGTAGACCTAGGAAACAGTGAGTGGTATGTAGTATATGGCATTGTTGTGTGCAAAGTTTCAAAAATTGTAGTCTGCATTTTAGAATGGGTGTATCAAAGTTTACATTAGGGCATAAGTATGTGCATCAGGTGATCACGTGGATGATGTAATTAGTGATGTCATCAGTGATGTCACTGACCATGGCATGAGTGATGTAATATGTGACATTAGCAGCAGTGCATTGCGGGATCGCAAGTTATAGTTAGCTCAACTAACTATAACAGGCGAATTTCTCTGGTTTTATGAGTCAAATGTCCAACTAACTATAACGTCCTTGAAACCCATGTTTTTTTTGTGAATTTCAAAGGTTTTTTAAATGCTAATTCCCAACTCTAACGTCTGTAAAACCTATGGTTTTTTCAGTAAATTTTGAAGGTTTTTTAAATGTTCATTTCATATTTCATGTTTATAAAACCTATATTTTTTCAATTTTTTTTGTAATATTTTGGAACTCTATTATACTTCTTTTTTTAACTTTAAAAATTAAGTAATGTTTTATATCTTCCCCCAAAAATATGTATATCTTTTTTTTCGTTTTTTGAGAAAACTGCACTCCCATACCGGTAGTGTACCAAGCACCATCACCACGCGAATCCTATCCGCCATATTGCTAAACTCGTAAAGGATGTGCATTTCGTATCTGACGGTTTCGTGGCACCGTGTCCCACGTAACATCATATACGTATGAGTTTGTGCCAGTTGCTACATAGGTATCCGACGGGTACGCAGTACCAAGCCACGCGTTCCGTCATGTACATATGGGGTCGCGCCCGCTGCGCTTTGTGTATACGACGAGTGCATGCTGCCAGGCCCTGTGTTACATCATAGACGTATGGTGTCGCGCCGGGTGCTCCATTCCCTCATTTTTTTCTTGTCTCCAAACTATAGGTAAATAACTTTAAACTGTATATGAGAGCAATCGATAATCTAAAATATTTTACAAATTTACATATTTCTAACTGTAATAAACTTATATTATGATAAATCTATTTTCTCAAAATCTTGTCGGGTGAAACCTCCTTGCGCCCTCGATGCGCGATTGCCATGTGGTCTTAAAAAAAAAAAGCATTTGATTAGTTCATAACATTTCCCATTGTAAGGACCCCACCCGTTTTAGTCATTCTCTCTACAGCGTTTGATGAGACACACCCCTTCTGCTTAGAGAGCTTTTTTGAAAAGTTTTTTTGCCGTGTACACATATCTTCTACTACACACAACATGCAACGAACATCTTGATCAATATTCATGGTCTGTACAGTAGCCTTCCACGTGTGATTGCCATGCATCTCCAGAGTTACATCAAAAATCAAATGTGTGTTACACGATGCCCCTGGTTGGGTGTGTGCACATTATTGTGCTGCCTTTCGGCCTGGGTATTGCTGGTCCGAAGGGGTATCATCAGCCACAGGCAGAGTGCACATCCTAGATCACACGTGACAAACAGTAAACAGTAATGTGTACATTTGTATTGCAGTATTCTCTGTTGTCGAGCTTTACCAGTATAGTAGTGTGTCATATGTGAGACTTTCAGATTCATGTTTGGCAGGCATTGCTTGACCATAATGAACGTTATCACTATTTATGACATAACCTCACTGCTGATCCTCCCTCCATCCGAGTACATTCACATGTGTGCGCTTCGCGATAGCAACACTTTCAATAATACTGCACACCATTGACGTGAGTGTCTGCGCATATCCACAACCTTGACAACGACCTGTGATGTTGGCCATTCAATGTTTTCGAACAGCATCTCATTAGCGATAGTTGCCGCCCTCCCGGTACATGCTACATTAATGTAAATTGCGCATTCTGTGACGTCAAAACTGCAACAGAAACACACATAAGTACACTTTCTGGCCAGGCAGGAACTGAACAACGCCCAGTTCCCCGGAACTATTATTCACACCCCTACGCTCGCCTGGAGTACGCAAGCCCAGCCCACTATGTGTACGTATAAATAGGATAACGACGCCAGATGTCCCAGTTCTCCTACACTGCCTCAGGTGATATGGCCGCATCCACCTCGCATATCACACTGCGCAATAAAAAAAGGGATCCATAAGGCGTACACCATTGTCGCAATCAACACTGCACCAGAATTGTGAACACTGCTGCCTGTCGTGTTTGGACACACAATGTCAGCAGGTGAGCAGTGGGGCCTGGGTGCACAGGAGATGCAATTGAGCGCGATGCTGCGGGAGGGGTGGCGTTCATTAGCCTTGGTGCTCAGGTACAAACACGCGATATTTCCCTGCTTAATAATGTGTTCTCTGACCTCATTCCCTCACATATCTGTCTCGTTTTAAGAACCTGCTTGACCGTACTGTAGGCCTGAGCCAGCGGGCAGCGCTGCCCTACAGACACGTGGCGTTGGCTTTTGGGGCATTGTAGTGAGCTGATTACTAAGTGTACATGCACACAGGCTTGCGCCACTGCATTACACGCGCACATTATGCTTTTACCATGTGCTCTGTTCCTTTGTATGTGAACTTTGGCATAACATATTATTTAACCTTGTGTGTTCTTGTGCACTCCAACTCCTCTATGAACCACGATTACCACTAACAGTTCGAAGATCATACATCAAAAAGGAAGGATGCACTCAACTGGTGTTCTCTATTAACGTTGAAAGAAACCTTGATTTACCTCAAGTCGTTTACAACATTATATTTTTTCTCCCTTTTCAGACAATGGGTTAGTGGAGCCAAAATGGGCGGAGCTGGTGCTCACCCCATGATGATGTACTGGGCATTCTGACGCTTTCCACCGTGGTATCAAGACACCATCCCTGACCGTAGACCTGTTGGGCCACCCTGATAGCGGCACCCCGGAGTTGGAGCTCGCACCGGCACGTCCTTGGACACACCGGTTGTGGCAGGTGAGCAGTCAAGCCTCGGCGCACAGGAGCTGCAATTGAGCACAGTGCGGAGAAAGAGGCTAGGGTGCAGCAGCCTGGGTACACAGGTGCAGGCAAGCGATGTTGCCATAGATAATAATGTAATCTCAGGCCTCATTCATATCTGTGTTTCATTTTAAGGACTTGCTGGACCGCACTCTTTCTCGCGGACAACAGCGTCCCAGACACACGGTTTGACAGGAGGTGAACAGTGAGGGCTGGGTGCAGTAGGCCGGTGCTTTGTCTCCTCCTCCCTCTGTTCTATTCACTCTCCCTCCCCTTTTCCCTTCCACCCACTCGCTCTCTGTCCCATTCTCACTTTCCTCCGTTCATTCTCACTACCCTTCTTTTTCTCTTAGACATGGCACACATACTTATGTTTCTATTTTGACTTGCAGGTTTTGTACGCTGCTTCCGGAGGATTCCCACCCACTAATTTCATGTTTTACTGTTGTTCGAATAAAGTTACATTTCCATTTATTTGTGTTGTGTTAATAAAAGTAATTTTTTTTACCAATAGATGACTGTATGGGTCTTCTTTTTCAGACAACTCTTGTCTGTAGTTTATTGTGAAAATCGGCAGTTGATAGTAGGTTATAAGGGAAATTTTGTTTAATTTTCCGCTGCACCAACCAAATATAAACCAACAGACTATTACATAAATGAAGCCTGGGTAATTGTACAACGGCAAGAGTTCTATGAGTGTATCACTTTATAACACCATGAGTGCTGCCCGTGTGATTTCAGAACCAATAAGGCCCTGCCACCAAGGCTTCAAGGACTGGCGAGGCCCACCCTGCATATTTAAATAAAGCCCCGGAGGTTGCTGACCCCCGCTCTTGAGTTGGCCTCGAAGCCCCCCGAACAATTCGTGAACAATATCCGGGGAGGTGTCGATCCCCTAGTCTGCGATACATCTCTATGCCCTCCCGCGCCTAATTTACATGTGAAATTAAAATCCCCAGTGCTGCAGAGACCCCGCAATATAATAATAGGATTGGCCCCGGAACATTACCCGTGGGCTCATTTAAATGAACGGGTGAGACCCCGCTTCTTTTTTTTCTTTTTTTTTTTTTCTTTTTTTTCTCCATTTTGACCATCCGGTTCCGCTTTATTGAAATGATGCAAGGTTTTCCTCCTCTCGCTTCAACTAGGCAAACAAGAATTTACTATCACGGGGAGCAAGCAATGCTCCCGCCCTGTAATAGCAAACATAAATGTCCCGCCCTTGCACACCCCGGAACATTGTATGACCTGCGTCTGGGAGGTGGCGCTCCATAGGACCATGATGCTTTGTTTAATGCATAACTACAGAATTAGAATAAACACATACTAACACTACTTGCACACGTGTGGTACAGCAACCAGAGTGTAATGAAGAGGCAATGGAAGCCCAAAATCAAAAAATATAAATCCTACCAGAGGTAGGATCACATAGTTCGATCAGCCGACGACCCTGGGATGAGTAGAAACAGATTCACCAAGAAAACGGGTCTTCAGCACACAACCCTGAGATGAGTAGAAACAGATTCACCAAGAAAACGGGTCTTCAGCACAACGCAAGAAAGCGCAAAATCTTGGTGAGTGCTGCCTTCTTTTCACCTTCTCCCACTCGTCGCCAAATTTATGTAGTGAACAGGAAGACAGCAGTGGATTCGATAAGTAGATTTATTGCAGGAAAAGAAGACCGCTTATACAGCCACCAACAGGACCAGACCCAAGGCATACGTCTTCTCTACCACCGTGTACAAACTCCCCAAGATTCCCCTCATGACAGCCCTACATTCTAACATTACAAACTTACATTATAGTATCATTACTTACTCCAGTATTGGAACTTTCATAGATTCCCATAGCTTGTATCACTCCCCGCCGTCGGAATGGGAGTCTCGGTAAATAGAAAATAACATAGCAGTATATACAAAAGAGAAAGAAAGGCCTAGGCCACATCTCATTTTGTAGCATATGCACCTCTTTTTGTAAAGGAGACCAAACTTAAGCAACAACCAATCAGATCAGCCTCACCCCATAGAACCTCACTGAGAGAGCCTCAGATTTTCTACCGCACGTTGTGCTAAAGGAGTCTCCACAGAGCTCTGCTCAGATTTCTCTTCAACTTCTGGATTTTATCATCTTTTCACTGCTATTTCTCTTCAGGATGTCAGACAAGGAGAAAAAGGCTTTATTTAAAGCTTGTGCCACTTGTTCAAAGAAAAGGCTTTATGTGGAGGGCTAGCATAAAGATAGTATTTATTGCTTGTACCCTGACCACAAGGCCACGGACTGTAAAATCTGCCGAACCTTCTCATCAAAGACCCTTAGAGACCGCGAGGGACGTTTACTAACCTGGCTACAAAAGCTAAAGTCACGAAAAGAGGCTGTGACAGCGATGAGACCTCCTCTGCAACATCTTCCCAAATCCCAAAAGAGGGTTAGGTCTTCTCCTTCAACTTCATCTGACCCCCCTGCTAAGGCCTTGCAAAAGACCTCTGATAGGCGCAGTCCCTTAAAGTCTCCTCACCGAGGTGCAAAGGAGAGGGAAGGACTGGTTTCTGAGGTACTTTCTACTCAAAAGGCGAGCCAGGGGCCTTCAATTTCCCCTCCACCATCTGGGAAACAAAGCTGTTCAAAAAACCAGCTTCAGTACCTCCAGAAGGGAAAACTGAGAAGAAAAACCATCCTTCGACGATGACAACTTCAGTTACGTCGACGACGACATCTAAGATTCACCTGACATTAGTTCCAGCTCCGTCGACGGGGGCGCCAGGTGATGCCAGTTTCAATGTCGACGACGATGATGACTACATCAACGAGGATGACGTCGACGAGGATGTCGACGTCGTCATCTACAGTGGTACTGACAACGAGCTCGTCGACGATTCCGTCGATGATCATTTCATCGTCGTCGACGGTCCAAATTTCATCGACGATCCCTCCGACTACGACCTGGTCGACGATGTCGTCGACGATTCAAAAAGTGGAAATTTCAATTAAAAGAAAGATTACAGCAGAGACGACATTTCTTCGGAGGGTGACACCATTACCTCCGGCACTCTTTTTAGAAGAGGAGGAGGTTTAAGATGAGGAGGATGGTCCTTATGGGTATGCATATAGTCCATCCCAATTAAGAGTAAAATACCAGGACTCCGACTCGGAAGACTATGTTATGGACCAGCAACAATACATGCCACAAACAAGACCACAGGAACAGTTGCCGCAGGGCATGATAGCCATGCCGTCTTCGCTCATTACTGATCTACAGCTCATGTTGTTGGATTATAAGAGGAGGTTTCCATCACATCCCTCTGACCAACAATCGGTGCAGGTGCCATCACTGCCACCGCCGACTATGGTAGTTCCTCAACTTCCTCATCCTCCGGACCAGGAACCATCAGAACGTCACCAGAATGTCGTCACGGGGCATGACGATTCATCAGACGATGACCAGAGCATAGGACAAGCCCCAGATCCAGATAGGGAATGGGACGACTACGTCATTTCGGATCCCGCTTCACCGTCGCTGGATCCTGTGTATTCACCTTCAGCGGACATAGGAGGTTTCCATAGCCTCATGGAAAGGGCTTCCAAACGGTTTGATCTTCCCATACCTTCTGAACAATCGGAATGTTTTCTTTATGATTTTAAAGAACCCTTTAAAAAATGTGTCTGTTCTATCACGATTGTGGAACATGTATGGAGTGAGGGGATTAAGGTGATGCAGTCTCCAGCTACCGTCATCCCTGTTCTTCCGCGGCTGGAGAAGAAATATAAGGCTCCTGCTGATGGTCCCGCTTGTCTGGTTGGCCAACCGAAGCCGGATTCTGTCATATCTCAAGCGGCCCAAAGAAAGTCAAGGAATCCGTTGGCGCCCCTTACCACACCACCGGATAAGGAGGGTAGGCGACTAGACAATGTGGGGAAAAGATTCTCTTCTATGTCCAGCCTTCTTGTCAGGGCAGCAAACGCCTTAGCAATTCTGGGACGATATGATCGCCAAATGTGGTGCGATTTATCTCCATACATTGGCCAGCTACCAGATGAATCTACGGCTGACGCAAAGAAGATTCTGGAAGAAGGGGAGCGTTCTTCTTCAGAGATCATAGATTGCGCTATGGACATTGCTACCACTGCTTTTCGCACTTTGGCTGGTGCTGCAGTCCGGCAAGGTAGGCTTCGGGCCACCTGGTTTCACCCGGAGTTTCAAAATAAAATCTTTGACCTACCGTTTGATGGAGAAATGCTTTTTGGTAAGCATGTGGACGATGCACTGCAGGAAATAAAAAAGACACAGATACGGCAAGGTCCCTTGGGACCTTGCATTACCGCAAAGTACCTTTCCGTGGTGCAAGAGGGAGAGGTTTTTCTTCGTACAAAGGTGGTTATCAACAGCAGCGCTATTCCTCCTATTCACAGCAAGTGCAATCTTACAGACCCCAGTATTCTCAGCGTCAGGGCCAATCGTTGTCTTTCTCTTGCCAGCCTTCAAGGGGACGACAGGGGCGTCAGGGAAGAGATTTTTCTAAACGTCAATAGTGGCGTTCAGGCTGTCTACTGTTCCTTCACCCCCTGTAACACCAGTGGGGGGCAGGATATCACAATGCCTCCACAACTGGGAGATCATCACATCGGATTGGTGGATCCTCAATATCATCTGGTTTGGCCACACGCTGGAGTTTTAACAACTTCCACCATCCAGAGCCCCTCGCGCCACCAAAACCAAACATCTACACCTTCTACATCTAGAAGCTCACCAACTGCTTCTCAAAGGAGCAATAGAACCGGTGCCTCTGTCCCAATGAGGCGAAGGATTCTATTCCCGGTTCTTTCTCGTTCGCAAGACAGTAGAAAAGTGGCGTCCAATTTTAGACCTGAGGGAGCTCAACACCTATCTCATAAAATTATCTTTTTGGATGGTATCCCTACAGGACATTTTGAAGCTTCTCAACCCCGGCGATTACATGGTCACTCTGGATCTCGAGGACGCATACTTCCATGTTCCGATCCACCCAGCCCACAGGAGGTTTCTATGCTTTACAGTAGCCAAGAGCCACTTTCAATTCAAGGTCTTGTCTTTCGGACTCAGATCCGTGCCGTGGATATTCACGAAGGTGTTGGCACCAGTTGCAGCGTTTCTCAGAAAAACAATCACTACAAGTTTCCCTTACCTGGACGACTGGTTGGTGAAGGCACCATCGTCTCAGGCAACTATGAAGGCAGTCGAAAGTTGCATTCAACTTTTCCAACATCTGGGACTTCAGCTGAACAAAGACAAATCAGTCCTCTATCCTTCCAGGTCGCCCAAGTTTCTGGGGGCCATTTTGGACACAACTTCTTGCAAGGCTTTTCCATCAGAGGAAAGACAGGACAGATTAGTTTCCTCCGCCCGTCGTTTACAAACAAGACGGTCTCTTGTCTGTTCGCCTATACAAATCTCTTCTAGGATCGATCTCATCTTGCATTCCATTAATTCCACTTTGCAGACTTCGTATGCGTCCGCTCCAAGAGCAACTGGACATGCAGTGGCGCCAAGCAGAGGGATCGTTCGACGACAAGATAACCGTCACTCCTCTTATGAAAGAGGCGGTCAGCTGGTGGATGATCAAGGACAATACCTCGAAGGGTCTCACTTTCACAGTTGCTCCAGCTCCTTTGATACTTACAACAGACGCCTCTCTAGAAGGCTGGGGAGCGGTCTTGCAAGACCTTCAAGTGAGCAGCCACTGGACGCCCAAACAGCGCATTCTCCACATCAACCTTCTGGAGCTCAAGGCAATTCGGCTGGCGTTACCGGCTTTCCTTCCAAGAATACGGAATTCAGCCGTCCTAGTTCATACAGACAACACGACGGCTATGCACTATGTGAACAAACAGGGTGGAACGCGTTCTCAGCTGCTCTCCAAAGAGGCCCAAGTGAATTGGGAGTGGGCGATTCATCACCAAATCGCTCTTTCGGCAGAACATCTTCCGGGTACCCTCAACATGACAGCAGATACGTTGAGTCGTCTGAAGTCGGTCTGTCACGAATGGGAGTTGGATCAAAGCACTCGCGAGAAGGTTTTCAATCGTTGGGGTACTCCGTCCATAGACCTGTTCGCCACTCCAGAGAACAAAAAATGCCACTTTTACGCAAGCGGGGAAAGCCATCAAGGGTCGTTGGGGAATGTGCTTTCTTTTGCCTGGTCAGGCGCATTTGCCTACGCCTTTCCGCCAATTCCCCTAATTCCAAGATTGCTCAGGAAGATCAAACAGAACCATGCACAATGATTCTAGTAGCACCAGCGCGGCCCTGCCAGTTTTGGTTCACAGAGCTCCTCCTGCTCTCTCAGGAACATCCAATTCATCTGCGGCCAATTCCCTCTCTATTGACTATGTCCCAGGGCCAAGTGGTGCATCCAGATCAGAGCTCACTTCAGTTGACAGCGTGGCTCCTGAACACCGAGAATTTCAGAACTTCGATATTCCTCAGGAATGTAAGGAAGTGCTAGCTCAGGCCCGTGCACCGAGTACGAATAAAACTTATCGTTCCAAATGGAAACTTTTCTGCGTGTGGTGCCGCCGAGAGAACATCCATCCTTTTCCTTCTGCTCCTCATCAAATCTTACCTTACATTTTGTCTCTGGCCAAGTCGGGTCTTGCTCATTCTTCTATCAATGTGCACCTGGCTGCGATCTCAATATTCAGACGGACGGCTTCTGGTCCTTCTGACATGGAAGGTGGCCCTCCTTCTCGCTTTAACATCTACCAGGAGGATTGGGGAACTTCAAGCTCTCACTATAAAGGATCAATTTTTACAGTTTAAGAAGGACACTCTTATTCTGAGAACAAATCCGAAATTCATTCCCAAAGTGCCTTCGGATTTTCATTTGAATGAGCTGGTCATTCTAAAGTCTTTTTTCCCTCTACCTACGATTCCAGCGGAAAGGTCTCTTCATTCCTTGGATGTCCAAAGACGTTTAAAATTCTATTTCCAACGCACCAAGGGTTTCAGAAAATCTGCACAGCTCTTTGTTGCTTTTAGTGCACCTCGCAAAGGTCTTCCCCTTTCAAAGCAAGGAGTTGCACGTTGGATTGCCAGTGCGATCAATTACTGCCATCAGGCGGCTGGTAAGCCCCTAGAAGGGCGGGTCCGGGCGCACTCTACAAGATCGGTTTCGTCTGCTGCTCTTTTCGTTGGAGTGCCGATCAAGGACATTTGCAGGGCAGCAACATGGAGCAGTGCCCATACATTCACAAACCATTACTGCTTGGACTCTTCCACGCGGAGCGAAACAGCAGTGGGACAAGCAGTCCTCAGGAACCTCTTCCGGTGAGCTTTCCCTTCTAACCCTCCTTCCTGTTATTGCTATTGCACATTTTGTATCATATGATGTTTCCTGACGAATGTTTTGCATATCTGTTTATTGCTTATGTGACTATACATACAGGGTTAGGCCAATATTTATTTCACAAAATGTGCATTGTTGCTAACTGCTAATGACTCTGATACAAGCTATGGGAATCTATGAAAGTTCCAATACTGGAGTAAGAAAACAAGTTACTTACCTGGAACTTTGGTTCTCCAGTATTGGTAACCAAAGTTACAGGTAAGTAACTTGTTTTCATACTAACATTGTACCACGACTTACATTGAAATAGTACACAGACCACATCATTTTACAGCAATGACCTCACGGTTTAATCCCAGAGTCTTCAGACTAGTAGGGGTGAGTAGTACGCTTTCCACTCCCTGTATAGTATAAACGCACACTAACACTACTTACAGTTATACAACAGCGGCCAGTATGCTACAGCGCCCACAGCCCATCACTTTACAACAATCAGCTCGGTTTGATCCCCGAGTCTTCACACCGGTAGGCGTAGTACTTCGCTTCCCACTTCCGGTGTAGTATAAATGCATAGTAGAGCGCAGTAGTTTGCTTCCCACTCCCTGTATGGTATAGACGCCTACTAACATTACTTCCACAGGTATCCTACAAACACCAGTGCACATCACTTTACAACACCTCCCGGTTTAGGCTCTATGTTTCATACCCGACTGTAGCAGCATCTCATCTCAGCACCATGTCACTCTGAGCAACACTGCACTTTCAGACCGGTAGGTGTGACTACTTTGCTTCGCACTCTCCCACAGAGGTTACAGTGCTCCTATCCTCCGGTTTCCTACTCTTTTCCCCCCTTACTCGCTTCAATGGGATCACAAAATGGCGGCCAACACTTCCTAGTTGCAACCGCTCGCAGCGCTCAAAACCAATAAGCAGCAAGCTCGTGCTCGTAACGCCTCAGCCAATCAGATGGCAGAATTCCCAAATATCGATATCTGTAAATTTCGAAATTTCTCCAAAACTACTGAATGGATTTACACCAAATAAACAAAAGCGTGCTTTCTAGACCAAGACCCTTCTCCCTGCCAAATTTGGGGCAATTCCATTCACCCGTTCGACCTGTAGCCGTGTCTAAATTTTCCTATGGAAATTAACATGGAGAAAACACGTTTTGGGACCCTCCTTTTTTCTTGCCCCCCCCTTGACGAATCACCTCCAAACCTCCCACATAGGAGCTGATATGAACAAAGAATTGGTTTGGAAAATTTCATAAAGATTCATCAAACAACGCCAAAGTTATAAGCAAAACAAAAAATGCTCTTCCTATGGAAATTTGGTCCTAACTATAACTACCTACTGGCGACCGTCAGTAGGTAATATATATATTATATATATCTATATTATATAGATATATAGATATATCTATATATATATTACCATCCTGACACCATCCAACAAACAGGCCCCGACCCCGTGAGTAATTGGCAATGAAGGTTTTATTCCAACTCCGACCCAGTGTCAGGACTCACGGGAGGTTTCCTCCTTTTAACGCAACGCTGGCTACCATCTCCCCCCCAACTAAATTATCAATGGTCAGTTCATCCCTCAAGCTGGAGTGCTTGTTGGCACCGATGGAACTCCAAGATGGCTGCCAACATGCAGTTACTGTAACAGCACACTGCTGTTAGCAGTCTAGTCTTTTAGGCTTCAGAACACCTGGTGAAGTGTGCTTCAACATTCCACTGCGCACTTCACTGAAGAAATAATTGGAAGAGCACCTGTTTTTCCCAGCGTTACGGAAGTCAGTTAGGGTAGTTGCGATAAAATCGGGGTTAGCTTTGTCGGAACTACATTCCCTCACTAATCAGGTTAGTGTTAAACTATTTAGCTAAAATAAAGCATTCTGTGAGAAAAGGTTATTGTGTCAGAGGTTTATTTCTATTTAAAAAGGAAACAAAGTCAGAATATATTTTCCTTTCAGTAATTGCTTTCCTTATTCAGCTGTTCCAGAATCTGTCAGACCAAGACGTGACCCTTCAACACACTGTGTCTTCTTTGACTGAAACTTGTTCACTCTTCAGAGAATTAATTAAAAGGTGAAAGTCAGGGACACACCCTGTCTTCTTTGACTGAAACTTGTTCACTCTTCAGAGAATTAATTAAAAGGTGAAAGTCAGGGTCAAAGCCTGGCTGTTCACTCTTGAGAGAATTAATTAAAAGGTGAAAGTCAGGGTCAAAAGCCGGGCATATTTCTTTCTCTTGCCAGTGTTAGGTTTGAAGATAAATAAGTGAAGGCCCAGTTAAGAACTCCAGTTATGTTCTATGGCCAGAATAAATTAACTCTTCAGCAAACATTTAAAACCGGGGCAGCATAAATTGTGCTTCCAGCAAACATTAAAACTGAAGGCCTGAATGAAAGGAACGCTTCCTTTTAGCTTTTAACCTAAGTTCTGAAGTATTGTTTAAAAACTAATTAAAGACAGAAAACCAGTCATCCTACTAAAGAAACCCCAGTTCAAGGCCCACTCCAGTCTCTTAACATTGAGTTAATAGAAAGAAAGAGAAACCAAAATAAGGCGTAAATTAGGAATACAGAAATAAATACTTACCTTATCTTTCTTACATTAAGGAATAGCAGGATCAAGTGCAGATTGTACCTGAGAACGAAAAGAAAAGAGATTTGAGTGAAGACCTCTCATACAACCAAGCAAACAATACATGAAAAGTAGAAGAGAAGTAAGCTTCAGTAAACTTTCTGGTAAGATAAGTTATATATACACCATAGAAAAATCAGTAAGTTAAAAGGCACAGTAAATAAAGGTTTTTACATGTTAATGTTGCAGTCATGTAAGAAGAAGAAGACGACGTACCTGAACAGGCAGAATATTGGAGCAGTCTCTTCTCTGTCCCAACCCCTTTACCCCCCTTAGAACTTACCTGCAATGGAATACTAAAAGACCTAGCAGGATTGGTTTTGAGAAGGGTATTGGGATCTAGCGTCATTCTGCTCCTGTGTGGTTCAGACAGCAATAAGTATTTAGACCCTGACACCCGGACGCGTTTCGGCGGGACAACCGCCTTGTTCACTGCATCAAGTGCTCTGCCATTATTACATTAAGAAATATATACTCTCTTCACTCTCCTTTGGTTGTCACAGCAACCCACCATATTGATAGACATAGAAGGGTGATGTTTTACTGATTCGTTATGACAACAGTAAAACAGACCCAGCTGAAAAAAGATACAGTATGAAATAAAATAATTTATTCATGGAAAACACGAAGGCAATAGGCATCCTTTTCCCAACGTTTCTGTTTCTGCAAGCCTTGATCACGGGAGGAAAAACATTTCCACGCAAGGCAAGCAGGTCCGGTTCTAACAATAATAGTCCCACAATAAATTGCCTCGCAAAATGAACTCAGACCTTGAAGGGCGGCCAGTGTTGCTGGTACGAGGCTTCCAGTGTTAAATACCACAAGGAGCTGCTTGCCCTGCGTGGAAATGTTTTTCAGTTTGTGGCAAGTTGGGAGCTTAAGGAATAATTCCCTGAGGCTGCGAGCTGATGCTGTGTTCAGAGTTAATGGAAACTTTAAAACGAACTGTGCATTTTGGCTGACTGTAATTAGCGCTGGGGGTTTGACAAACAAAGAAGAATACGCATATCAAAGCGCTTCGTTTAAAATTGACAAATAACTTTCCCCCTGCGTGCTCTGCAAAAGAATACGGCCTGCAGTGATTTAAAGGAACCACGTGGATCATTCAAATGTCAGAGACTCCTCCCGTGATCAAGGCTTGCAGAAGCAGAAACGTTGGGAAAAGGATGCCTATTGCCTTCGTGTTTTCCATGAATAAATGAAATGCAGCTTTCAGCCAGAGTCGGTGTGTCTCTTTGTTTAAGGAGCATTTTGTGGTATTTAACACTGGAAGCCTCGTACCAGCAACACTGGCCGCCCTTCAAGGTCTGAGTTCATTTTGCGAGGCAATTTATTGTGGGATATATATATATATATATATATATATATATATCTATATACATATATATATATATATATATATATATATCCCGCTCTGATGCACCGAAATGTGCGAGGCATTTTCCTTCTATGAACACTAAAGGAGGGTATATATATATATACAGAGAGAGAGACCCCGACCTAAGGTTAAAGCTCAGTTATAGTTGGAAAATGTATTTTTCCTATACAAACCGAGTTTAAACTACACAAACGTTAAAAATTCTAAAGTTATAGTGATAACTTTTGTTTACAATTTATCCACCACCTTTAAATTATAATTATAAGTAGCGTCCTTCATTGCACACTCTTTTCAGCTTGCTAACCAGTCAACACTAACCATAACTCACCACTCTGCCATGCACTGTGTTCTCACAAATAGTGTCACTCCACTTTACAACACTATACTGTACAAGACTCTCCACCACTATACTGCACAACGCTTCCCAGACCAGCCTGCTGACTCTAAATTTCTAAGTCTTTCTCTTCACAAGATTATGGTAGCCATCCAACAGAGTGCAGTGGGTAAATCTCTGGGCCCTGATGGAGTCCCCATCGATTTTAATAAAATGTAATTTGGATATAAGGGGCACCACTGTTAACCAATGTTTTTAATAGCTTGACTTGTTCTACCATACCAAGATTCTGGGTGAACTCCACTATTGTCCCTATTTAAAAAAAAGTTGATTGCTCTAAGCTCCATTGTTATCGCCCAATTTCTTTGATTGATATACCGACAAAGATTCTTGATCAAGTTCTTTATAATAGGATTCAGGATTGGGAACTCAAAAAGAAAATCCTGGACCTTTACCAATTCGGTTTTCGGGCTGGTATTGGCACTGTGGAGCAGTGTTTAAATCTGAAACTGGTGATTGGCAAGTGCACAGTGGCCAAACAGTCCCTTTTGTCTTTAGGAGTTATGGACTTGTCCATGTCCTTTGATTGCATTAATCGTAAAAATCTGTGGCAACTCTACGATATGGGACTTGACGGGCCCTCATTCATATATTGGCCGCGCTTCATTCTAATACTACGTTAAGGGTACGGTATGGACAAAAAGGTGAAGTGTCAGACATTATCCAGATCGAGCCTGGGGTGCACCAAGGGTGCGTATTTGCCCCACTATTATGCATCCTTTATATTAATGATTTAAGCACTCAACTGGCAGCCAGCATCCTGGTTACTCCAAAGATGAACGCTACCAGCAGCTTATGTACGCGGAAGACACGATTTTAATAGCCCGCGCACTAAAGGCCTTGCGAACGTTAGTCCATGCCTTTGTAAATTTTATGTCTAAGCTTGATTTATCAACTAAGTTTTTGAAGTCATTTATAATGCCGTGTGGCCCCAAAAGACCTCAGACTTTTCAAATCACAATTGGCTCAAACACATTATCAAGCACGAAAACCTTATTTAGGTGTTACTTTTAGTGCGACAGGCTCATGGGTGATGCACATTTTGCAAAGCAGAGCAAAACTGGTTAGATCAGTGGGCTCACTCCTCAGTCTTCCGCGTCACTCAAGTAGATGGTCTCTGGTTCCGGTGCTACAAATTTCTGACAATGCACCCTGACCGCCTCTTGCGTGGCAGGCCTCTTCCGTTCTGCCGATTGTACTGCAATACAGAGGGAGGAAAATAGTTTTTGCAGGAGAGTCCTGGCTGTTCCTGCATCCTCTCCACACTTTATTTGTCATAGTGACTTGGGTCTGACCTAACCAAGTGATTTTATCCGAACTAGCCCCCCACTATTGTGGCTTTCTATTTGGCGCACTGAGGAAGCTTCTTTAACAAGGGCCATAATCACAGACTGTTTGGCATGTGATCAGGACTTGTCAGTCCCGTGGTTGTCATATTTGAAAGATTCACTTGATGAGGTTGGGCTCTCCCATGCATTTTATGACACAGCTTCATGCATATCTGCTTTCAAAAAACAGGTGTATGCATCGTTGCTAGCCCAATTGCACGATAAGAGGGTCACGGCCGAGTCCCAGAAAACAACCATTGAAAATTACTTGATGTTAAATGTGGGGGTTAACACAGATAGCTACTTGTGGAAACCAAGAAGGACTTGCGAGCGTTCTCTAATATTTCGGTTTCGAGAGGACACAGTAAAGTACTTACTCAATTTCCCTATAGGGCACCAGTCACATTTAGATGCAATTGTATACCTGTGCATCAATTGTGCCAATCAATCAGTGCTCCATTTTCTTTTCTTTTGTAAATACTATGAATTGTATAACAAAAGATTTTTGGTCCCATTTTTGAGATCAAGGAATTTAAGACATTGTATTCTAGCCTACCTCTTCCTCCAACGACTCTCAGCTGAGGAAACTTGTACTGTTGTAAGCTGATTCTTATGTGCTGCTGTACGTTCACAAGGCACAATGCAATTTATTTATATTATGTGCTGTTGTAAGCTGATTCTCATGCACTGCTGTACGACCATGAGGCACTATTCACTTTATTTAAACTATGTTTACAGGGTTTAATCTGGATTTTATTGTGTGATACATTATTTTAATGCTTATCAATGTGTAAGTATTTTATTATCACATATTTTATATATTTTTATGTCTGTATTCTTACATGATTGTACTATCAGCCGAATTAAGTTGTTTAAAGTAAGTACTGCATGACACTACAACCTCTAGATTGTTCATTGTATTTTAATGTTTTTTTAAATGTTTAATAAAAATGTGTTTCAATTCGTAGAGTCCAATGTCGCAAGTGGCGAGATATGTGGAGTGTCATACAGTACAGTGGAGGAGAGTGTTCTAAATTCTATTGTCATAGACTGGAGTATTATAGATAGGAATTGAGTGGAGTAGAATAGAGTGTAGTAGCATATCATACAGTGTATTACAGTTTTATATGGTGTGTTGGCAAGGTGTCTCATGTAGTCGAATCAAGAATCATAGACTGAATCAACGAGTTGAATGGTGTGGCAAGCATTAGTGTAGTGTGTCGTACACATTCATACAGAGGAGTAGTGTGTTTTAGAGTGGAGTAGGGGGAAGTAGAGTGTCTTAGAGTGGACTATCATCAAGTGGAGTGCCGTGTCATATAGTGGAATGACGTATTGTAGAGAGAATTTGAGTGGCATCTCGGCAAGTGTCATTCAGTGTAGTACAGTGGAGTAGAGTAGATGGGCATAGAGTGGATTAGAATGCCATAAAGTGTAGTACAGGGTTGTTGCATACAGTGGAGTAGAGTGTCTGACAGTGGAGCGGCATACAGTGAAGTATATTACCGTGGCGTAGCATGGTATAAAATGTAGTAGAGTGACATATAGTGGAGTGGAGTACACTGGAGTGGGGTAGTGTAGAGTAGAGTTAAGTGTCAGATTGGCGTATCGTAGAATATACTGGCGTGGAGTGCCGTAGAGTGGAGCGGTATAGCATACAGTTGAGTAAAGTATTATAAATTGGAGTACCATGTTTTACAGTAGAGTGTAGTGGGGTGTTGTACATTATTGGAAAGTCATGTAGACTAGAGTAGAGTGGCATACAGTGTGTTGATTTTTGTACAGTGGAGTGGTGTACAGTAAGGTGTTGTAGAGTGGTACAGTGGATTGGCATACAGTGTTATAGAGTACAATGGCAATGAGGGGCCTCAAGTGGAGTGGTGCACAGTGGAGTGGAGTAAAGTGGGTGCAGTGGCATACAAAGAGTTCTGTACAGTGTTGTATAGTGGACTAGAGTAGAGTGTTGTACAGTGACGTAAAGTACAGTACAGTGTTGCACAGTCAAGTGAAGGGGTATAGACAGGAGTAACGTGTTGGAGAGTGACATACATTGTAGTAGTGTTGTAGAATGGCGCTGCATAGAGTACAGTAGTGTGTGAAACAGTGGGGCTTTGTAGAGTGGGTTCTCTAGTAGCGTAGAGTGAGGTAAAGTCTTGTATAGTGAAGTAGAGTTGAGTGGAGTGGTGTAACTTAGTGTGGAATAAAGTACAATCGAGTGTATTGATGGGGTAGCGTAGGCAGTAAACTGCTATAAATTGGAGTGCGTCTCGTACAGTAGAGTGGAGTACTGTATCGTATAGAAATGTGTTTTATAGTAGAATAGAGTGTTATACATTGGAGTTTATAGGCATAGAATAGAGTATAGGGTTGGACAGTGGAGTGTAATGAGGTAGAGTGGAGTAGAATGTCTTAGAGTTCCATCAAGTTGGAGTTGTATGTTTTGGAGGAGAGTGTCATACAATGGAGCAGGGTACACTGTAGTGGCATATTGTGGATTACCACAAAGTGGAGTAGCATTCAGTGGAATAGTGGATTGTAGTGGCATAGACTGGAGTGGTGTACAGTGGAGTGGCATAGAGTGGAGTAGGGTACAATGGATTAGCGTTGAGTGGTGTGGCATACATTGAAGTGGTGTACGTAGAGTCGAGGAAATTTAAGTGGCATCTCATACAGTTGAGTGGAGTGCTATGTTGTACAGTGTTGGAAACTTGTAGAGTGGAGTAGTGTGTTGTACAATAGAGTATACAGACATAGAGTTGAGTGCAAATTTGGACAGGAGGGTAAGACGATAGAGTGGAATAGAGTGTGGTAGAGACGAGTTATATAGAGTGGAAGAGAGTACACTGGGATTGGGTAGACTGAAGTGGCGTTGAATGTAATAGCGTATAGTGTAGTAGTGTACAGTGGTGTGGCGTATAGTGTAGGTGTGTCCAGTGAAGTGGCATACAGTGAAGTGGTTTAGACTGGAGTTGCGTATTGTGGGGTGGGGTAGAGTGTAATAGCATACAGTGGAGTGGGGTACAGTAGAGTGGGATAGAGTAAAATACCATACAGTAGAGGGGCAGAGATTGAAGTTGCACACAGTTTAATAGCATAGAATGAAGTGGTGTACAATGGAATACCGTAGAGTGGAGTACAGCGGAGTGGAATAGCATATAGTAGAGGAGTGTAGACTGGAAAGGCGTATAGTGGAGTGTTGGTGACTGGAGTAGTGTACAGTGGAGTGGGGTAGAGTGAAATAGCATATAGGGGAGTGGCGTCCAATGGACTAGCATAGAATGGAGTGGTGTGGAGTTGTGTACACTGGAGCAGCGTAGAGAGGAGTAGCGTATAGTGGAGTGGCATACAGTGGAATAGCCTAGAGTGGAGTGGTGCACAGTAGAGTGGTGTAGACTGGAATAGTATATAGTTGAGTAGCAAACAGTGCAGGGGTGTAGACTGGAAAGGGGTAGTGTCTAATAGCATATAGTGGGGTGGCATCTGATAGAATAGCATAGAATGGAGTGGGGTAGAATGGAGTGGGATGGAGTGGAATGCCATACACTGGAGTGGAGTAGCATACAGGAGGGTGGCATACAGTGGAATAGCATACAGTAGAGTGGCATACAGTGGAAAAGCATATACTGGATTAACATTTGGCAGAGTGGCATACAGTGGAGCAGCGTACACTGAAGAAGCGTAGAGTGGAGTTGCATACAGGGGAGTGGTGTGCATTGTAATAGTGTAGAGTGGAGTGGCATAGAGCTGAGTGTTGTGCAGTGGAGTGGCATAGAGTGTAATAATGTATAGTAGAGTATTGTGCAATGGGTGGCGTATAATGGAATGGTGTAGCCGGGAGTGGCATACAGTGGAGTAGGGTAGAGTGTAATTGCATACAATTGAGTGGCATACGTAGGAGTGGGATCCAATCAATATAGCATAGAGTGAAGTGCCAGTCACTGGAGTGGCGTAGAGTGGAATAGCATGAAGTGAAGTGGAGTGTCGTAGACTGGAGAGCTGTGCAGTGGTGTTTCGTACATTGGAGAGGCATAGAGTGGCGTAGAATAGTATATAGTGGAGTGGCTACAGCAGCGTGGTATACAAATGTATGTGAAATGTAGCTGCAATGTAGATTATGGTGTGCAGAGTAATTCAAAACAGCAAATTGCGCTGCCTTTCGTATGCCAGATTCACCAATCAACGCAGGGCCATTCATGGTGGCCTTGCATTCCTTTGTAAATCTGACTTAAGTATTGAATTGCCCATGCGAAACCATGAGTGATGCAAGGGTACCGAAATCCAATAATACAGCTAGGCCATAATTATAACTTGGGCCATGGTATACAGTGATTACTTTGCAGTATACTGTGGTCCATAGCGATGACAAGCCAGTATATTATTGGATCATGACTATTTTTGGATAATGAAAAGGCAGTCATATTGTTTTTACTACACTTTGGCTGTGTTCAGTGTTAGGGTCTTTATATAGGTAAGTAGTAGGTCCCTACCTATTACCACTTTAATAAAGTGGTAATAAGTAGGGAATTTTTTTATTTTCTATATATTTTTAAATAGGTTTACAGACATGTACCACAGTGATTTCACAAACTTTCGAGAAATTCTTTGACAGTACAGTGGTGACCGATATCCCTAAGTTTTTTTTAATGCCTTACAACTTGAAAAATACTTACCCTACTAAACTGCAGAACCTCGAAAGCACCATCTCTGCACCATAATATAGAATTCTGCCAAATTTCATGTAAAACCATTCACCCGTTTTCGCGCAACATCAACTAAAATAGTCTATGGAAAATGCATTGGTGGAGAAAGTGTTTTGAGACCCCCTTTTATCTTTAGACCCCCTTAACCGGTCACCACAAATATTTACAGCATCTCAAAATGGAGAAAATGCTGTAGGTCTGGAAGGTTTAGTGGTGAATCGTCAAACCTGTGAAAAGTTATTAGAGAGCTAATATCCAAGGATTTCCTATCTTTGGAAATACTGACTATAACTTCAGAGTGGCATTCAGATTTCTTTCTTTTTATATATTGTGTTTGTTGTGTATTTTGTTTATTGGTTTACATAATCTTGTGACCATAAATGTGTCTTTTAGTTCATGTATTAATTCTGAAACTTTACATATGCAGTCTATCTTATTTGGGCTTCCTTGCTACTTTTAGTAGGATTGAGCTACATAGGATGCCCAAAGTGAATGAAACCCAATCATTGTTATAAAAATGAAGATTTTATTTTTCTTTCCTAAAGGCCAATTATCATGCCCTGTAAATTATGGGTGGTGAGATGCACACCTGTGTACTCCATATGTATTCTGTACTCCATTTTAACCATACTGTATTGCTTCCACACTCTATAGGCGTGCAAGCTTGACCCGCCCAATTGCGCTGCAATATCAGACGAACACGAAGGAACCACAGCTGATCACATTCAAGCTGCACAGCCACGTCCATCATGAATGAATCCAATCAATCAAATATATTTTTAACTTTTCATTGTTCTTCATTTTACTCCATTACTTTTCGCCATTTTTTCCTTTAGTTTTCTTCAATTCATTTTACTCATTCACTATTTTATTCACGGTTTTTCATGAAAACACAGGAGAATTATATGTTTCCACATGCCACGATTTTATTTAAAATCACCCAATGCATTTCGGGATATTTCCTTCCTCAGGGGTATCTAGGATACAAAAATTAATAAACCACCATTAACTCGGTTATAGTGCTTCTTATACAACAGACGTTAAAACATCCATTTGACTCTAAGTTAATTAGACCATGAAACGCTACAGCATCAAGCCTCAGCTGTTCTTCTTATTAAAAGCACTCGTTATTTTCCATCAGAAACCCTATTCAACGCCCCTAACATCCAAACCATCCTAAATTTTAAGTCCCTGACTCCAGTAATTCAAAAATACTTCTGGCCCCGAAATTACTCATACAAACATGCTTTTATCACTGTTGCAATGAAGCCTTACAGCGCGCATACCGTGACATGTGCTGTTGCCTTTTTAAAGGAGAAAGCATTCCTCAGTTTCAACTTTTAAATGCAACACTAAATCATCAAGTTTTTCCGTGGTGTGCCCCCCGCACATCCCTCCATTATCAAAGTTAACTGCTTCTACTATAACATGCCTGCTCTGGCGTTAATCATCCTCGCCTCTCCCTGAAGATCTTATCCTTAGCCTTGGTGCACAACCTAAAATAAGTAATAGATTTTCAGTATCACAGGCTCACTCTCAAACTTGCTTCTTAACTGAAGATCTCAACTTCCCAGCAAGCTTTATAAATTATATTGCACAGACTCCTACTGACATGGATGCACATTGCTGAACCAAGGCATACGAAACATTAAAAAATCATTGAATGGAATAACAATAAGCCACTGGGTTTATACATTTTGGCAATGATTATGCAAAACAACCAGTTAACTTTGATAATGGAGGGATGTGCAGGGGCACATCACGGAAATCTGTACAATGTGACACCGTCGACTATGGAATTTCCTTTCCTTGTGATTTCTGCACTGTCAATGAGGATTACTGAAGTAACCAAGACATTCCTACAGCCATCCATGCAAGAGTATAGCAAGTTTTCACCCTTGCTTCTGTCACATCTGCTAGAAGGTTATGTAGAATAGGTTGAAGATGATGAGGACGATGATGGCCTTTATGGTGTGGCTCACAGCCCATCTGAGCTTCACGTAAACTGTCAAGATGATGATGAGGAGGATGAGGACTATCATGATGAGAAACAATACTACCAACAGGGGTATAGGGCTTCTCATCACAGTTACCAATATAGCTTCCAACCAGAGCCACGCCTCAGGGACATGGCCCATCTGCTGCCATCATTAATACAAGCTCTACAGGCCATGTTGGCCAATTACTGACTGAGGTTTCCTGTGCAAGAGAATCAACCAGACAGACCGGTACCTCAAGTAGATCCTACAGGTACGCCAGCCCCTCAAACGCCTAGCACACCTGTGAATATTCCAGACCCCCGACCAGCCGACCCTGGAGCACAAGACACTTCCTCCTCAGAAGAGGATGGAGAGGAACATGAGCTGCCGGATCCAGTCTCTGCTCCTGAACCTTGGGATGACTAAGTTATTCCAACTTCCTCCACTCCTTCGCACCTTCCATCTGACTCCTCCGGAAGATATCGGAGTATTTCCTAACCTAATGCAGAGGGCAGACAACAGGTTTCATCTGCCTATTGCAGTAAAACAGACTGAATGCTTCCTATATGACTTCAAGGGAGGCATGAGGAAATTGGTACGCTCCATACCAAGTATAGATCATATATGGCAGGAAGGCATCAAGATAATGAAAACACTAGCGTCCATTCCACCGATGCTGCCCCGTGTTGAGAAGAAGTATAGGGCTCCGGATGACTCTCCATCTTGCCTCATTGGGTATTCCAAGCCGGATTCGGTCATTTCTCAAGACGATCTAAAAACCCTGCTACCCCGATTACTACTCCTCCGGATAAGGAAGGGCGTAGGATGGACATCTTAGGAAAACATTTTTCTTCTATGGCAGCTGAGACAATTAGGGCAGCAAATACTCAAGCCATTATTGGCTGCTATGTCCACCAAATGTGGGCTGATATGACAGGGTTAATAGACCTTATCTCTGAAGATAAGAGACAAGAAGCACGTAAGATACAGCTGGAAGGTGAGCATGCAGCTTCAGAAACCGTTGACTGTGCCCTTGACGTGGCCAATACTGGCTTTAGACGACTGGCGGGAGCTGCTGCGCTCTGACGTCAAGGATGGCTGAAATCAACCACCTTTAGACCTGATGTGCAGACGAAGGTTTTGGATATTGCTTTTGATGGGGAGTACCTCTTTGGAAAGCACATAGATGAGGCGCTGATGGCGATTAAAAATGACAGACACCGCAAAGTCGTTGGGTACACTACAATACAGAAGGATGCCTTTGACCCTCACGTCATACCGCAATGCACGTTTACAGAGATAGGTTCACATCTCTCTCGCTGAGGGGTAAGGGTTAAGTATCCAGAGGGGCTCGCCCGCCTGAACCAATCAATGGCTTTCCCTATTAGCGTGCTCTGCACGTAAACGTGGGCAGGATGACTCAGGCATTTAAACATCCAGGGACCAGGAACTCAGCTTCACCAATATTCTGAGAGTGAGAAACGAGTTGGTAACACCAGCAGGCAGCTAACCTTGACGCAGTGAGTATGAAATGAGAACTGCTTGCTAATACGGTCGCCTTCCAGGTACCTCATCTTACATAATTTTCTCTTTCTGCTCTACCACACATAGAGTGTGACTATAGGCACCGCCTCCCACCGTGACCTATGCTACGGAAAATATTCGAGCATTAAATAGGTTCTAGTCCTTTACGCACAACTGTTTTTTTTTAAAAATGGATTATTAATGGAATATGGGAATACACTCTTGCCCCCCTTCCTAACCAGAATATTTAAGCCTGTACTGATGTTCCTACCTAAAACTTCTTGGCATGCTGGCACAATTTGATTTGCAATTCAAAATCAGTGTTAACGGGCCGACCTTCAGCCCAATTTTTAAAAGTTTGTACTGGATCACCTACCAATCCGTATGTCTAACTTGAAGAACTATTACATAAGGCTTCAGGCCGGTACGGGAGATCCGCTATGCACTTTTGCATGCTTGACATTGTGTCCACTGCACCCACGGCCGCAATTGTCAAAAAAAGAATGAGACACGACTGAGTGTACATGCATGAATGACTGTTCTGATGGATACATCTGCCAGTGGATTCCTCACCTTGTGAATATCCCCTGCGCCAGCAACATTCGGAAATTTTCCGTAGCTTTCTACGCCATAGCATGGCTCCGCACGCGGCTCCGCTGACGTCACTGGAGCCATAAGAGAGCCTCGTCTGCGTGATGACGTTGGTTCCCTTTTTTCCGCGCCGTCAATGCCAACGGTTTTCTGGGACTCTCCGTAGCTTGTCTAGTTACTTTGTATTTCTGGATTGTGTTTCTGGTCTTCTCTTGCTTCTTTCCCGAAGATGTCATCGAGGAAGTCAGGGTTCAAGCCTTGTAGAGAGTGCAGAGGACATATGTCCATCACGGATCCTCACGATGATTGTGTCTGGTGCCTGTCGTCGGATCACGACGTCGAGGGGTGCTCTTGCTGCCGTAAGATGAACCCAAAGGCTTTAAAGGAGAGCGAGGCCAAGCTGTTCATGGCGAAGATAAGGAAGGAGAAGAGAGGTTGAAGGCGATCCAGGTCCAGGTCGGGTTCGAAGTCGACGTCTGGTCATGCTTCAAAATCAAAGAAGCAGAAGAAGAAGAAGAGGCACGGCTCTCGACGCCGTTCTGATAAGGAGACTGCTCCGAAATAGACTTCTCCAGTTCCTCGACATCGTAAGGACTATGTTTCTCCTCCTTCGGTTTCAAATCCGTCTTCACCTGTTCGTCCGGCTTCGCCTGCAGCTTCTCCGGAGCGTTCTTCTGCTCCGGCTCCATCTCCGACGCCGATGCATTCTCCAGCTCCGATGGAAGAGGCTCCGGTACCTGATGAGTCGTCAACTCCATTGGCTCCACCGTCCGCGCCGATTGGCCTGAGTCAGGTAATGTCTCAGCCTGAGCCTTTATTGGCCCCTTACCCACCTTTCCCTGGCCTGGGTCAACACCCATCGAATTACTTGAATGCCATGTATGGTGTCTTTACAAGAGCAAAGTACCCCTCTGGAGCACCTTCGGGTCCCATGGGTCCAATGGCCTTTAATTTGGGGGTTCCTCAGGCCTATGCTCAGGCTCCCTTTATGCCATTCCTTCCAGCGGCGCCGTCCTGGCAATTCCCGGCGCTGAGGACGTCGACGCCGTTCCCTTCATCTCCGGTTCCGTCAGCTCGACCTCGTTCGGCTCAGGCTGTGCCTGCAGATTCGTGTTCGACGCCGGCTCCGTCAGAGTCGTGTGTGGCGCCGCCGATGCCGGTTCCGAGGATGAGATCCAGGCGGGAGGCGCAGAGGATTTTGGAAGAGCAGAGGTATCGGGCAGAAGAAATGGAGGAAGGTGAACTTCAAGAGTCAGATGACTTATTTGAAGACTTAAGGGAGACAAGTGGCCTTGATATGTCCCCAGAATGGGAGCTTTCTCCTCCTTCAGATGCTCCCTCTAAGGATGTGGTTCCTTACCACACAGTTATAAGGAAGGCAGCGGAACTCTTAGACTTGCAGCTCCCAACGGCTGAATTTAGGTCCAATTTCTTGACGAAGGTTCTTCATTCTCCCTCCACTATAGTAGAAACTTTGCTTTCTTTCAATTATGCCATCACTGAGCCAGTTATGGAGGTTTGGCGTAAGCCCTTTTCGGCTCTAGCAGTGTCAAAATGTGTTGCTAGGAGGTACAGGGCAGCTCCAGGAGATCCGGACTTCTTAACATCCCATCCTTCTCCTGAGAGCCTGGTGGTTCAAGCTGCCTGTTCGAAGACGTCTTCTGGAGCATTTCCTCAAGTTCCTGGTGATAGTCAAAAAAGCTTGACCAGTCAGCCAAGAAGGTGTTCTCCTCGGCAAGTATGGCCTTGAAGTCCACAAATGCCACCTGTCTTTTGGGCCGTTACATCCCCGCCCTAAAGGACTCTGCAAAACAGCTGGCTCCTAAATTGTCTGAGGAGGACAGACAGAATTTTAATGAGGTCTTGTCGCACACTCAAGCAGCTGCACGTCAAGTTATTCAGAGTGGTTTGGACACTTCGGACCGTGTTGCCAGGATCATGGGGTCCTCGGTTGCTACAAGAAGAAGTGCTTGGCTTAAGTCATCGGAGTTCTCTCCAGATGTGCAGGCAACACTTCTAGACCTACCCTTTGATGGTTCTGGACTGTTTGGAAAGAAAGCGGATGCAGCCTTGGAAAGGTTCAAGGACAGCAAAGCCACAGCTAAGTCTCTGGGTCTGCAGGCGCAGTCTAGAGGTTCCTCTTACAGAAGGTACAGAGGTTTTGGGAGGTCGTCCTTTCGGACCTACAGGCAGCCTCAGCAGCAAAATACCCTGTATAAGACCTACAGGGGCAAGAACAGAGGTAGTCAACGAGGTAGTCATACCTCCTCCTCCTCTACCTCCCTCCCTCTTGCCACAGCAAAGCAGCCCTAGATCCACCATTCTGGATCATGTTGGTCCTGTGAGGGGTTGGCTTACCCATTTTCTGCAGGATTGGGAATCGGTCACTACAGACCTTTGGGTTCTAAATCTTGTGAAAAATGGGTATGCTCTTCCCTTTCGGGAATTCCCTCCAAATTACCCTCCTTGCCAAAGTGCTTGCTCGGAGGACCACCTTCTTCTCCTGCAGGAGGAAGTCCTAACATTACTGAAAAAAGGTGCGATAGAGGTGGTTCCAGAGCGGGAAAGGGGTCAGGGATGCTACTCCCGGTATTTCCGGATACCCAAGAAGGATGGCAGGATACGTCCAATCCTGGATCTCAGGATCTTGAACCTTTTTCTGAAGCAGATGCTCACCCTTGCTCAGGTTCTTCAAGTGCTGCAACAGAGGACTGGATGATGTTTATCGACTTGCAAGATGTGTATTTTCATATTCCGATCCTGGAGTCGCACAGGAAGTATCTCCATTTTACGGTAGGGTCGCAACATTATCAGTTTGCGTTTTTTTCCCGTTTGGTCTTACTACTGCACCTCGAGTCTTCACCAAGGTAATGGCAGTGGTGGCAGCCCATCTCAGAAGGTTGGGGATTCCAGTTTTCCCCTATCTGGATGACTGGCTGATCAAAGCGGAGTCGCCAGAGAAGGTGCTTCATCATCTGCACGTTACAGGTTGTGCAAATTGGGTTTCTCGATAAACATGCCCAAATCTCACCTGGTGCCCTCTCAGCGCAACCGGTTCATAGGGGCGGTACTGGACACTACTGTCTAGCATTCCCACCTCCACAAAGGATTCTCAACATACAGGAAATGATTCCCTTGTTTTACAATGGAGCGGTCGTTCCAGTCCTGAAGGTCCTTCGTCTGCTCGGTCTGTTTGCTTCCTTCATTCTGTAGGTCAACCATGCACGCTGGCGCATGAGGGCGCTCCAGTGGTGCCTCCGCAGGCAGCGGTATCAGCACAACGGAGATCTCGGGGAGTCTGTGAGGATCTCCAGAGAAGCTGCAGCAGATCTGTCTTGGTGGAGCGTGGAGGGCAATCTGTCTCAATGAAAGCCCTTCCATCTACCTCCATTGGTGGCCACAGTGATAACGGATGCATCCACTTTAGGGTGGAGTGCGCATCTAGGGGATCTGGAGATCAAGGGTCTTTGGTCTCCAGAGGTATGGTTGCTTCACATCAACCTTTTGGAGTTGCGGGCGATACGTTTGGCACTCAAGGCCTTCCTCCCTTCCCTCAGACTGTTCAAGTCCTGACGGACAACACTACCACGATGTGGTATGTCAACAAGCAGGGAGGAGTGGGGTCGCATTGTCTCTGCAGAGAGGCTCTGCGTCTCTGGTCCTGGGTTCAGGATCATCAGATTTGTCTGATGGCAAATCATCTGGCCGGAGTTCTGAACGTGTGTGCAGACCGTCTCAGTCGGCAGTTCTCTGCCAACCACGAGTGGAGGCTCCATCCGGAGATGGTTCGTCACTGTTCGGGCTACTCTCTACTATATATGATTAGAGCAAATATGTAAGGGAATAAGCACACTGCCGTTTATTCACTTTCCTCTATCATGCTCTAATTGCAGCGCTCCGGAAGGTATGCACTGTGCATTCTATCATATTAAGGCGCGAATATGTAGGGGAATAAGCACACTGCCATTTATTCACTTCCCTCTATCATGCTCTAATTGCAACGCTCCGGAAGATATGCACTGTGCATTTTATCATATTAAGGCTCAAACATTCCACCACATTTTAAATGACACAAGAATGTCTGGGTTTGGTGGGCTTTGTCCTAATGAGCAAACGAACATGTATTGACAAGGTGCCTTTCTTTCATTGTAATATGGAAATGACTCGGTACGATCACGTACATACACATCAATGTCATCTGTTTTTCATTTACTGTAGCACTTTAGACAATGCTTAGGCTGTTTTACAATTCGCTATTTGAAAACGTTCTTGCAGGTGCTAATATTTCTATACTGTGAATATTACAATACAGTTGGATCCGCTATATTTTGTTTTGTTTGCACCAGAATCACGGGGACATTATAATATGAATCATCTTACCACTTTGCCGTATACCATAACGTGATTGCAATTTGTAACTACAACATGGCCGCCAAACATTATGAACAATGTCCTATCTCGGTGCCGATGACGTGATGTCCGATGCATAAAGGTGCTCGTTTGTTTTTGTTGCACTGTATTCACGTGAACAAGGCTGCGGATGCAGTTGAAACGCGTTGTGGAATAAAACCTGGTTGCATTTATACTTGGAAGTGTTGTCTTGAAGTCTGAGAGCGCAGGTAATTTTGAAATTTCAAAATATATATATATATATTTTTTTTTTCACTGAAAAAAACATAGGTTTCATGGGCGTTATAGTTAGTTGGACATTTCACTCGTACAAAACCATTGAAATTCCCCCATTATAATTAGTTCAGCTAACTATAACTCGTGCCCCCACAATGCACTGCTGATGACGTCACATATTACATCACTCATGACATGGTCAGTGACATCACTGATGACTTTTCAAATGAAATCACTGATGACATCACTCATGACATCATCCAGTGACTGTGTGTTTCTGTAAAGTTTAAATATAATTAATATATATAGGGAAAGGCCCATTGAAGAATGAGTGGGTGTATAAGTGTCTGAATGGATGATTTAGTAGGTGCATGACTGACTCTATAAGTGAGTGATTAAACGTATCTTACTGAATTCATGTGTTAATGACTAAACTGTGTGAATGTCTGTATCCATCTGTCTGTTGGTGTGTAAGTGGCTGCATGAATTTGTGAATAACTACGCGAGTGTCTGTATGAGTTATTGATTGGTTGTCTAAGTATCTGTATGGGTGCCTGAGTGTTTGTGTGGGTGGGGTGTGTTTGACTCTGTGCATAGTATATATGTCTGTTAGAGTATATAAATGGCTATAAGTGAGAGTGTGTGATTGTGAGAGTGTCTATATTGATGAGTGTGTGCTTGTATCAGTGATAGTATAGGAGCGTAAGAATGTGCTAGTATTTGTATGAGTAAGTGAGCTAGTGTTTGTGTATAACTGTATAGGTGAGTAAATGGGAGTGTGATTAATTATTTGCATGACTGACTAGGTATGTGAGTATATCTATGGATGAGTGGTGGTGTGTGTGTGTGTCTACATAGGTATATGAGTGCATATGATAGTCCTGTACTGAGTGACCATAAGTATGAGTGACTGTACGGGTGAGTGAGTGGATGTGTTTGTAGACCTAAGAATAAGTTAGTGGGTATGTAGTTATTGGTGTTGGAGTGTCTGTGGTTTTGAAAATGGCAGTCTGTAATTTAGAGTGGGTGTATCTAAAGTTATATTAGGGTGTGAGAAGATGCATGAAATTATCATATGGATGATGTCATTTGAGATGTCATCAGTGATGTCACTGACCATGTCATGAGTGATGTAATATGTAATGTAATATGTGATGTCATCAGCAGTGCATTGCGGGGGCGCGAGTTATAGTTAGCTGAACTAACTATAACGGGGGAATTTCCCTGGTTTTGTACGAGTGAAATGTCCAACTAACTATAACACCCCTGAAACCTATGGTTTTTTCAGTGAATTTCAAAGGTTTTTGAAATGAAAATTTCTAACTATAGCGTCCCTGAAACCTATGGTTTTTTCTGTGAATTTCAAAGGTTTTTTAATGAAAATTTCTAACTATAACATCCCTGAAACCTATGGTTTTTTCAGTGAATTTAAAAGGTTTTTTTTAAATGAAAATTTCTAACTATGCCTACAAAGGTAGGGCGTGAAGAAAGAGGAAGAAAAGTGCAGAAAGAAGCAAGACAAATGCAGAAAGAGGCAACCGAAGTCCAGAAAGACGAAGAAAAGTGCAGGAAGAAGAAGAGATGTGCAGAAAGTCCTCTTGTGCCCCCAACGCTTTACTTAGGAGTACTGGTGTTAACTGACTCTGACTAACCAGGCCTAGAGCCAGTGCTATGCTAAAATACACTTAGAATACAGTGAAAACACTTACATACACTAGGGAACACTATGCGTTGGGGTACCCCTGTGATTAGCATGACCTCCTCTGTAAGCCCCTAGTATATAATAGGGCAGGGGGAGTAAAACTACCTCTAAAAAACGCGTTATGGGCGCGTTTGCACAGTGGTGAAGGGAGGGGGGGCCTGAGGTGACGTGTGCAAACACGCCTTGTGGCCGTTTTAAGTTGTGGGATTAAGTCCTCTGGAAACCTGACGGTCACTGGGGTCCAACTAGCCTACCAGGTACTTCCAGTAAGCGCTACAGAGCTGCATTGCAGAGAGGTGTAAAAAGGGGCGAGGCCTGGCCCACCTCTCTGCAACGCAGTGCAGTGGCGCTTACTGGTGGTACCTGGTGGGGTTGTTGGCCCCCAGGCACCCTCAGGATGGAAGAGGAATAAATTCCCCAACTTAAAACACGCCCCGTGGTGCATTTTAAGCTGGGGGAGTAAGTCCTGTTGAATCCTGAGGGTCCCTGGGGTCCAACTTGCCCACCAGGTACCTTCAGTAAGCGCCACAGAGCTGCGTTGCAGAGAGGTGTAAAAAGGGGCATGACCTGGACCACCTTTCGGCAATGCTGCTCCCTGGCACATACTGGAGGTACCTGGTGGGCTAGTTGGCCCCCAGGGACCCTCAGTATTCAAGGGGAATTAATTCCCCAACTTACAACGCGCCAGGGGTGAAGGGAGGTGGCGGGGCCTGAGGTGACGTGTGCAAACACGCCCTGTGGCGCGTTTTAAGTTGGGGAATTAATTCCTCTTCAATCCTGAGGTTCCCTGGGGGCCAACTAGCCCACCAGGTACCTCCAGTAAGCCCCACTGCGCTGCGTTGCAGAGAGGTGGCCCAGGCCACGTCCCTTTTTTACACCACTCTGCAACACAGCTCTTTGGCTCTTACTGGAGGTACGTGGTGGGCTAGTTGGACCCCAGGGACCCTCAGGCCCCACCCACTCCCTTCACCATTGTGCAAACTCGCCCCGTGGTGCGTTTTAAGTTGGGGGATTAAGTCCCCTTGAATACTGAGGGTCCCTGGGGTCCAACTAGCCCGCCAGGTACCTCCAGTAAGCGCTGCAGAGCTGCGTTGCAGAGAGGTGTAAAAAGGGGCGTGGCCTGGACCATCTCTCTGCAACGCAGCCCTGTGGCGCTTAGTGGAGGTACCTGGTGGGCTAGTTGGCCCCCAGGGACCCCCAGTATTGAAGGAGAATTAATTCCCCAACTTAAAACGCACCACAGGAGACGTTTGCAGAGTATTGCTGGGAGGGGGCGGGGCCTCCGGCACGATCGTGAGTTGTTTTTTTGCTGCTTTTTTTGGAAGCGGGGCTGTGTGCCCCCTCTTTTTTTTACTGTTTTTGACCCCTGGGGACACCATACCCCAGGGCCTAACCCCCATAAAAAAAAAATTATATATATATTAACAGGAAGGGGGCAGTGTGGTCCCCCTCCCGTGGCAAATTCCGGGCCCCGGGGACCCCATCACCTGGGGCTCAGCCCAATTTTTTTTTTATTTTGGATGGGGTCTGAGTGGCCTCCTCCTCTGGCCATTTATGGCCCCGTGGACCACATCCCCCGGGGCCGGCCTTTTTTTAAATTATTTGGGAGGGGGCAGTGTGTTCCCTCTCCCGGGCCACTCCTTGCCCCGGGGATCCCATCCCTTGGGGCCTGGCCTCTTGTTGGGGAGCGTGGGGGGAGCCCCAATGCCCCCACGGTCCCAGCCGGCTCCCCGCCTCCTGCGGGAGCCGGCATTGTTTTCCACATGGGGAGCTGCTAAGATGCAGCTCCCCGTGTGGAAAAGCAATCTGGTTTGAATTTTGAAAGATCTCTCTCTTCCAAAATCCAAACCACAGTTTGCTATGACAGGGCAGGAGCCGCGAGTCTCCCTCCCTTCCATAGCAAACTGCAGTGTCCTGGGTGTGGGCACCACGGGATACTGCAGGAGCCGGCCCTGGGGGGTGGCGGTCCCCTGGGCCATCACAGGCTCCAGGAGGGGGGCCGTGCTGCCCCCACCCCAACATCTGAACATCCCTGGGGAGGTGGTGGTCCCTGGGGCTCGGGGGTCTGTTAAGGACCCCCCAATTTAAATATTAGTACCCCTGGGGCGTGTGGGGGGGCTCGAGTACCCCCACACAGGTGTATTTTTTTTTAAAAAGAAGCCCCGGGAGTTGGGGGTCCCCAGGGCTGCGGGGGGGCAGTGTGCCCCCCTGCAATTATAATTGATGAAAGCCCCAGGGGGTGGCGGTCCCCGGGGCAATTTGGGGGGATTGGGGCCCCCCACACCTTTTTTTACTGCCCCCGGGACTTGGCCCACCCGGGGTCTTCAATTAATTAATTTTTTCTCGGCTGTATTCATGCACCCAGCGCGAATTCGGCCTATTTTAAAAAAATAAAATAATTATTGCTTTTTTGGGCCCTGGAGGTCCATGTGGGACCCCCTAAGCAGGCCTAGGAGGTCAGGGTGTTTCTACCCTGTCCCCTTTTCTTGTTTTGCACGTTTGCTTTACTGTTTTCTTGTGCCTCAGTTCTACCAAGGCACAAGATGGCTGCCAACACTTCCTGGTTTGAAGTGTTGACAGCCAATTAGAATGCAGCTTGTGATTGGCAGGGTGCGCGGATCCACCGCGGCCATAGATATCAAAACTTTTATTTTTTGATTTTCTCAGCAACTACTGAACGTATTTACACAATTTTTTTAAAAAAAGACGCGTTCTGAACCAAGGACTACCTTCTTGCCAAATTTGGTGTAATTCCGTTCATCAGTTCGTTCTGTAGCCGTGTCTAAAGTTTCCTATGGGAAATAACATAGAGAAAACACGTTTTGGGACTCCCCTTTTTTCTCGTCCCCCGCTGTCCAAATCAACCCGAAACTTTCAAGACAGGAGCTGACCGGAGCGCCCCACTAGTTTTGAAAATTTTGCGATGATTCGTCAACCGGCGCCAAAGTTAATGGGAAATCAAAAAACGCTTTTCCTATGGATAATAGGTCCTAACTATAACTACCTACTGGCGACCACCAGTAGGATATATATATAGATAGATAGATAGCTAGATAGATAGATATCCATAACCTACTGGCGGTTGCCAGTGGGTAGTTATAGTTAGGACCTATTTTCCATAGGAAATCCGCAACATTCTATTCCCAATAAGTCTGGCGCCGATTGACGAATCTTCGTGAAATTTCCCAAACTTTTGGCCAGCTCCGGTCCGCTCCTATCCTGAAAGTTTCGTGGTGATTCGTCAATGGGGGTCCCAAAACACGTTTTCCCCATGCAATTTCCCATAGGACCTGTTGACGCAACTACAGCCCGAACTGCAGAGCGGAATTACACCAAATTTGGCAAAGAGGTAGTCCTCAGTTCAGACTCGTGCCTTTTGCATAAATGGTGTAAATCTGTTCAGTAGTTCCTGAGAAAATTAGACGAAAAAAAGATAGATATATCGATGGCCTTGGATAATCCGCGCACCCGAAGCGCACCCTCCCCGAACCGAGCGCGCACCCTCCCGATCACGCGCTGAATGCTAATTTGCTGTTGAGTGTCTGTCTACATTCGAAACCAGGAACTATTGGCAGCCATTTTGTGCCTCGGTAGAAGCGAGGTTGAAGAAGTAAGGGGAATAAGTGTTTAAAACATATAAAGGGGGCAGGGTAGAAATACTCTGACCCTCTAGTGTTGCTTAGGGGGTCCCAGAAGGACCTCTGGTGCCCCCTTTTAAAAAAAAATAATAATAATCGGCGCAATGCGCGCAGAGTGCGCGGATCCGGCCGGAAAAAAAAACAACCCGAAGCGCGGGCTTCCGCGCTTCGTTAATAATTAGCCAATTAATAATGGGCCAAATCCCGGGGACAAAATGGTTATTAATTAATAGGGGGAGGGGGCTGTGTGGCCCCCCTCCTGGAGCCCTTGAGGGCCCTGGGGTCTGCCATCCCCCAGGTACAGTGTCCTGGGGTGCCCACCCCCAGGACACTGTTGTTTGCTATGAGAGGGCGGGAGTCTCCTGCCCTCCCATAGCAAACTTCGTTAGGATTTTGTAAGAGAGAGCAGGGGAACCTGCTCTCTTTCAAAATCCAAACGATATTGCTTTTCCACACGGGGAGCTGCTTGTCAGCAGCTCCCCATGTGGAAAAGCAATGCCGGCTCCCGAAGGACGCGGGAAGCCGGCTGGGACCGTGGGGGCGTTGGGGCTGCCCCCACGGTCTACAACGTTTTTTTATAAGCCCCGGGGGATGGGGTCCCCGGGAATAATAAAAATTAGTGATAGGGGCTATTTTTTTTTTTTACGGAAAAATAGGAGTCGCGCATCCTAACGCGTTGGGTGCTCGGTTCCTCTCGCATTGGGTGCGCGGTTCCTAACACGTTGGGTGCGCGGATCCCAGGAAAAAAAACGGACATTTTTGGGAGATAAACATCTAGCTTAAGTGTTTTGTTCTTGAGTGGCTCTAAAAAGAGCCGTTGTGTTCATTGAGAGTTTTTGGTACTTATAAGTAAGTACCTATACAGAGTCTAAAGTTGTTGAGGAAGACCGTTTCCTTCATCAGTAAAGTGTACTCCAGCTCTCCTATACATCTCTTGCATATGAAGACGCAGATTGTGATTGTAAATAGACCCCATTCTATAGTCTCGGAGAAAAGCAGAAACAGATTTATTCACATGTTTCCTAGCTTTCTCAATCTGTGGACAAAAATGAATGGACGAGTTCCACTTCTGCCTTTGGCATATGTTAGAGTACACAAAGGCAGTTTTGGGAAAAAGTGAAAACAATTATTTATTTTTATTTTGAAGGTTTTATATAGCGCTGGCTAGACCCAGAGGTATCAGAGCGCTTTACAAGATAAGGATAGTATAAGGCACATAGGGTATAAAAGCATATGAAAGGTAGTGCAACAAAAATTTACAAAGTACAGACAACATGAGCATTATACAACACCAGATAAATAAACAGGGGCAGGAGCAATACATTTAAGTAATTAGGTAAATGGTGAAACAGGAGAATATGGTATATAATTATTGAACAAATATAGTGTGATAGATGAGAAATCAGGAGTAGGACAGAGGTTAGGAACCCCAATAATAATTGAGGAGGTGGGTTTTGAGGTCTTTTTTGAAACTAAAATAGGAGGGATTACAACGCAGGTTGTTTGGGAGGGCATTCCAGATAATAGGGACATTGCCAGAGAAGGAGCGAGATTGTGTAGCTTTCTTTTTATGCAGAGGTGGGATAAGGAGTAGGGTGTTGGTGCTTCTCAGAGGTCGAGTAGAGCCCGCAGTGTGGAGTTTCTTTGAGAGGTAATGCGGAGTGTTTTGGTGGAGGACTTTGAGTAATGCAGGCGGTTTTGTAGGCAGATCTGCCTTTGATAGGGAGCCATTTAAGAGATTTGAGAGCCAGGGATATATGATCGAAGCGTTTGCAGTCCGTGATGAGCCTGGCAGAAAGGTTGAGCACAGCTTTGATTGTAGCTAGGTGTACTTTGGGGATTCCATTAAGGATGGCATTACCATAATCAATACGTGACTGAACTACGAGTTTGAAATCATCGATGGGTATGAATGGTTTAATTTTCTTGAGGTGACGGAGAGTGAAGAGGGTTCCTTTGGCAGAGTTTTTGATGTGAACATTAAGGGTTAGGGTGTTGTCGATAGTGATGCCAAGAGATTTGACGGAGTTGGACAGGGTGAGTGAGCAATTGAGTGCATTGAGGTCAAGGATCCATGATTGAACGGGTAGAGGGTTATTTTTGGGGGAGAAGAGAATAATTTCGGTTTTGTTAGGGTTGAGTTTGAGATGATTGGAATGGAACCAGGTTTGGATCTTGGTAAGGGTGTTGTTCAGGTGTAAGATGTCGGCATGAGTTTTAATTTTGTAATAGATTTGGGTGTCATCGGCGTAGAGGTGGTAATTAATGCCTGCTTGGTTAAGAATGATGGTGAGTGGTTCCATAAAGAGGTTAAAGAGAGAGGGAGAGAGAATAGATCCTTGGGGGACTCCAAGGGAGACAGGAGTGGGGGTAGAGAGACAGTTTAGAATTTTGATTTGCTGAGTACGGTTTTGTAGATAGGAGATGAACCATTTGTAGGCGGTGCCATTAAGGCCGAAACGGGTCCTAAGCACATTAAGTAGGGCAGAATGGTTGACTGTACCGAATGCTGCGGAGAGATCAAGAAGATAAGAAGGCATCGCTCGCCATTGTCAAGTGATTGATGGATGTCATCTATGACATTGAGCATTGCCGTTTCGGTGCTGCAGCCTTTTCTGATGCCAGATTGAAAGGGGTCGAGAAGGTTGAAATTTTCTATGTGTTTGTAGTAGGACACATGTTTCAAGTACCTTTGTGAGAAGGGGGAGGTTAGTGATGGGGCGGAGATTATTTAGGTCATTGGGGTCAGCATTGGGGTTTTTAATTATGGGCGAGATTTGACCAAGCTGAAGGGAGGAGGGGACACAGCCCGTGGAGAGAGAGGTGTTGATGATTTTGGTCCAGAATGGGGTGATGATGTGCTTAAGGGCAGGGACAAGGTTGGAGGGTATAGGGTCTTTTGTGTGGGAGGACAGTTTTAGATTGCCAATTATATTGAGGACTTCAAGCTCAGTGACGGGGAGAAAGTTGAGCAAGGAGGCATTGTTCTTAAGTTGAGATTTAGGGGAGTAGGTTACTGGAGATGTGGAAGGTGAGAGGTCTGTGGAGTGGTGGGGGGGTATGGCAATGGGCGGGTGAGGAGTCTCACTGGGGAGCGGTAGGAGAGAGGGCAGAGGAGAGAGTGTGTCGTCTGGAAGGGGGGATGTGGAGTAGGCGTTAGAGGTGAGGACAGGATTGGATTGGGAGTTGGAGGATAGTTGTGTGGGAAGGAAGGATTGGTCAATTTTGGCAATTTTTTCCGAGAAGAAGTGGGCAATTTCTTCACATCTATCTGATGAGGCTGTCATATTTGGAGGTGCGGGGGAAGTTTGGTTTTGGATGATTTTGAAGAGTTCCCTGGGTCTGTTTTTGGCACAGTCAAGTTGAGTGCGGAAGAAGGATGCCTTTTACTTGAGGATGTGTTTTTTGTAAGTGAATCTGGCATGTCTGAGAAGTGCAAGATGGGAGGGTGAGGGATGGTGTCTCCAGGTTCTTTCCGACAGTCTGAGTGCCCTTCTCTTATTATTTATCTCTGTATTAAACCAAGAGTTAGAGGGGGTGTTTCTTTGGTTTTTGAGTTTAGGCAGGGCTAGTTGGTCAAGAATATCTGTAACAGTATTGTTAAAAAGTTCAGTGAGCTCATTCGCATTTTGGGAGGGGGGGATGAGAAGAAGTTGAGCTTGGAGTTTCGATTGTAGAACTCCTGGGGGGATGCCTTTTAGGTTTCTGGTCAATTTCTTAGGTCTGGTAGTTTTTGGGGCAGGGAGGTTTGCTGAGGTAGCAATGGTGAAGAGTATAAGGTGATGGTCGGACCAGTCAGTGGGGATGATATTGGTAACGGAAGTCAGATCATCGTTGGACAGAATGATGTCAAGTATGGAACCTTTAGTGTGAGTCGGAGATTGGCAGAGTTGTTTGAGTTCGTTGATTTCAAGAAGTGTAGTGAGGAGGGAGATGGTGGGATCATTGGTATCATTCCAATGGAGGTTAAGATCCCCAAGAAAGAGATTTTTTGCGTTGGATAATACAGATTGCGCTAGTAGATCAGATAAATCCTCAATGAAGGGCTGTGGTGGTCCCGGGGGGCGATAGATGTTGTGTATACGAATTGGGCGGGAGTTTTGAGTTAACAGTTCTGCTTCCAGGTATTCGCATGAGGAGTAGCCTGGGTTAGTGATAAGGGAAATCTGAAGTTCCTTTTTGAAGATAATGGCTAGCCCTCCCCCAATTCTGTTAGGTCTATCTTTTCTAAGAATAGAGTATCCCGGGGGGGGGGAGAGAAGGTCAAGTTTGCTCGTTGAGTGGTCATTTAGCCTGGTTTCAGTGAGGAATGCAATACAATGGATTCACTCAGGATGGTTTCCGAGATTTCCGTGGCATGTAGGACCGCGGAGCGACAGTTAACTAGCATGCATTTCAGTGGTGTGGGGTTGGGTATGGAGGGTGGGCATGAGTGAATCTGCGAAAGTTGAGGTGGTGGTCTGGGGTAAGCGGGGTAGGAGGGGGTTCTATTTGTCCCTATGATAACAGGGATGGGGGCATAAGGGAGTGGAGGGTTGGTGGTTGGCAGATTAGTAAGGTAGGAGTTCCATAGGTCGGCGAGGTCGGACGAGGAGAGATGGTTCGAGGTGCGGAGAGGTCTATGCTTACGGCATCGGAGAGGGAGTGATCTCCAAAGGTTGTGTTTGTTATTGGGGATGTTTGAGGGAGGGAGGATGGTGGTTTTATGGTGAGGGAGGGTTCTGGTGCTGTAGACAAAGAAGTCTTTTCTGAGTTGGGCAAATTCCGTAGTTAAATTGGATAGGTCACATTCAATGTTGTGTAGGATCTGGGCAATTGAGGAGAGGGGAGGTATCGGGAGTGCGTGGTCTGAGTTATTTGCAGAGGGTGGACTAATGTGAGATGGGGGAGATGTGGTAGATGGTGTGGGGTGAGCGGTTACGGGGCTGGGAGGAGTGAGGGGTTCGGAAGTTAAAGTAGGTAGGACGAGTACAATGTTGTATAGGCTAGGGGTAGTCCGGATACAGGGAAGTGATGAAGGGGCGTGGGAGGTGGAAGGAGCATGGGCTGGGGATAGGGAGTGGTCGTGATTAGTTGCGGATGGAGGCCTACTGTGTGAGGTGGGAGATAGGGTAGTAGGTATGGAGTGATGGCTGGCGTATCTGTTAAGTGAGAGTGGAGGGGTAAGGTTAAACAGGGGGCAGAAATCTGCGGGTGATGTGGTCAGAGAGCATAAAAGGGCATGAAGCGAGTGAGAGACGGATATATTGGTGTGATGGGGATGTGTGATTATTGAGGGTTGGGGTGAGGGGGTGTGAGGGAGATGGGTGTTTATTGGGGGTTGAGGTGCGGGGTTGGGGGGTTGGGTAGGAAGAGCCTGAGGGGGCGGGTAGAGGGGAGGAGCAGAGAGTGTATGGGATTGGCAGGGGTAGGGGGTGAGGAGTGATAGGTGATTGCGGGGAAAAGACGGTGGAGTAAGTGAGTGGTTGGGTCATGGGGAGGGAGGTTTGGGGGACAGGGGGAGGGCGGGTCATGGGAAGGGAATGATGAGTAGGTGGCAGGAGTTTGGGGCTACCGTTATTCAAGGAGGGGTCCGAGGAGTAAGGGTTGAGGGGGTTAGGGGGAGAGAGAGAGAGAGATAAGTGGGGGATGAGAAGTAGGTAATTGGGGATGGGGGTAGTCGTTATCAATAGGGGGGTCAAGGGAGGGAGATGGTGAGGTCAATTTGTGGAGGTTGAGAGAGGAGGTAGAGTTGGGGGGAGGAAGAGGTTTGAGGGGTTCTGTTCATTTGGGGAGGAGGAGTGTTAGGCGCTGAATGGTTAAGGAGGAGAGACATAGTGCTAAAGTGGTGTTCAAAGATAGAGAGGTGGGAAGGCGAGGATTGTATAAGGATATTACCTGTTTTGAAGATGGAGATATCAATATCACCCTGAAAGGCTGGGGACGGTGGATATTTTAAATCCATATGGTATGTTGATTGATTTAGAGATAGGGAGGTGTTGGAGGAAGATGCTCTTCCATTTGGGAGGGCGTTTGGAGTAGAAGATGTAGTTGGTAATAATGGGGGAGGTGAGGCTGAGGTAGTTATCGACAATGAGTGTTTCAGGGTTGCGGATGAGGAGTTTGTTTGAAATTTTTCCTTGCGTGTTTGGAGAGATTTGGGGGGTAGAGAATGGTCCAGGAGTTGGGGCCGTGTTTAGAGAGGGTATGGTCCTGAGGGTGATGGTCAGTGCTGTGAAGTGGCATTTTGGGTGGATGTGAGAGGGAGACAGAGAAAAGAGAAGGAAGTTAAAGGAGATTGGGGTAGGGGGGGAGAGGGGGGGCGCTGGGAGAGTGTGGGGTCAAAAAATCGGGGGCAAGATAAGGAGGTAGTGTTAAACAAGAGAGGGGTAAAATCAGGAGCAGATTTGATAGCAAAACAGAATTACTTCAATTGATGTTCAGTAGGGTAGAAAAAGGTAAAACAAGCACGGTAGATATGATGAATCAAGCAAGGAGGCAAATAGGCGAGGAAATACAGTCAGGCGCAAATAAGATAGTAAAAGCAGATTCCAGTGCAAATATGGATCACATTAAATAGTTAAACAGACACGATAAAATATGGGAGTAGGATAACCAAGGGCGGAATTAAAAATCAATAGCAGATTGGGTAGCAAAACAGATTACATCGTAAAGTTGGAGCAAATTAAATAGGTAAACAAACACAAACCTCAAAAAGCAAAAGATAAAATCCAAAAACAATAGTCTGTGGGGGAGCAATTGTATTATATTAATATTATAATATTATATCATATTTACCAATATGAAGCAAGTTGCTTGGTTTGATAGGCTTGAATTCCAGGGTTTACTCAGGATTTACACCAATGGCGATCCCAAACCTCCTGGGCCCAACCATTCAATAAGCATAGAAAAACAAGATGAGGAGGAAAACAATGGCTGATGTCCAGTCGGCCCCTCTGCTCACCTTTTGTGGGCCATACATGGCGTCAACCTGAAATCGCCTGACCGGCGCCATTTTGAAGATAGGCGACATCAACCATATCAAATAATCACAGCTGTGTGGAGGCAAGCACTATTTTGTGAAAGCACATAATGTCTGTCCAATCAAAACATGTACTCCTGGCTTCCAGCATGTGTTCTGGTGGTTCGCACATAATTGTCTGGCGACAGCTGTGCTGTCACGCCAGACCATAAAAATATGGGCACCAGGAAGTGGCTTATGGTTGGTCTACTGTGTTGACTGATATTAAGGAGCCTTAGACATTGTAGCTACCCCCTGCTGTCAACAGCCAGGCGGGTTTGCCAGTAGTATTGGCCGTAGGAAGATGTAACCCAAGCAACCAGGCTAAATCGATATGTGGGTCATCGTGATTACAGGATTTACCAGCGGATGCGTGGGGTCAAGCAGGACTCCAGGCCAGTCACTATACTCGTTCAGCAGACCAAAGCCGTCCCGAGGAAGAGATCATGCATTACTCCCCAGTATGCTCCCCAGCAGACAGGTAGTGAGGTAGGAATTAAAGACACAAAATGGCAGCCAGCAGCACTAGTAGGCAGACCTCTAGTCAGAATCTCAACGTCAGGCCAGCAAGCACCCTGCCTCACTGGTTGCAATTCCCTGCTAGCGGCCCGCCCTTCCAACTGTGGACTCTTCATGCAGTTCGCCCGTCCCACTGCCTGTTTGGCTCTAGTACTGCTCGCCCTGAAGTCCCGACCAAGAGCTCCGTGTCTGGCATGGCATGACAGTCCTGCGCCACGATCAATGGTCTCCCCCAACTCCACCTTACTTCCTGTGGGAACTGGGGGCGTGTTGATTCTCTGTCAGGGGACAACGCTGTATGCTCTATGTTGCTGCCTATTGGTGCCGCAAATCGCTGCAGGAGAGGCTAATTGCCCCAAGTCCCTTTAGGCTGGGGCCTCCTTCCACTGCAACTGCTCCCAGGCTTCACCAGTTTCAGAGCTGTCAATCTGTCCCCCCCCCCCGTCTTTCAACAGGTCACCTGCATTGTGTGATCTGTCCCTGGGCACATAAGATGGGGGACATCGGCTCTCTTCCCGCACCCGAGGCAGCGCGCTGTACCCTGCTTCAGTGGGCCCGCCGGCACCACAGGGGAGAGATTGGCAGTGGCGCAGGTGTGTTCTGCGGTCTGGGGTTATTCTTACTGCGCTCTCCGGGTGGTTCTGAGGAACGCGGGCGAGCTGCGAGTTGTGCCTGAGCAGCGGGCCTCCTCAGCACGATCTCTGGTGGGTCTTTTTCACTTCCCTCGCACGCTATTCTGCAAAGGTGTCCTTCATAAGCATTTCCAGACCTACCACAGTCAAAGTGCCTAGGTCATTGCCACCACAGTGCACTATTATGAGGTCCGGGTGTTGGATATGCATACAGGTTTTTACCAATGGCATCAATTGGTGCCACTTTAACCCTCTCTGTCCAATCCATTTAATGTCTACATTTGGGAAACCTAGGTCTTTGTGAATGCCTTTGTTTTCTGCATACCTTTGGCTCCAGAAAATATAGCTGTGTCCCACAATCCACACTCTAAGCATCTTGAAGGGAAGTCTGGATGCACTCAGATGGTCTCTGTAAATGAAATGGCAGTTTGAAAAGTAAGATTTTTCTAAAATGGGGGTAAGATGCAGTTTTGAAAAAAGACAAGAAATCATTGGTTGTTTGACAGCCTTCTACAATGAAAGGTAGGGTGCATGTTTCTGTTTTTTAAACACATTATTCTTATTGGTTAACAAAAAGTGCATGAAAGGAACATTATATATGATAAGCTGATATGTTGAAAAGTCAAGCACACTTGCTGTTTTGATTAGCAACATTGTGTGCTGAACTTGTGACCTGTGTGCTAAGTTCAGTGTTCCATGACCTGTTGCTATGGTAGAAGGCAGATTGGGGGTAGGGTTCAAATGTATGTTATTTGGAAAGGGTTGAAATGTTTAACCAATAGAAATGTGTTTACTTTTGAATTTATGTGGGAAGGAATGTGATTTGATGTTTACATGTATATGTATGGAAAATGAGAGGGAAACTTTGCCATTCTTTGCTTTTGCTGACCGGTGCACAGTGCAGAGATTCTGTATAAGAAAATCTGGTGAGTGACTGATATATTTCTTAATCTACAAAACAGCTTGAAAGGTAAGTTATTTAATTGTGAGGGGATGTATGTAGACTATTTTGATTTTAATCAGACTAATGTATTTCTCCTGCTAAAGTGCAGGGAGTACTTTTTTTTGTCTACAGTCTTATTGTGTGTGTGCATGTAGAAACCATTCTGTGATAAGCATTTGTGTTTTCCATGTGTTTGTAGACAGATAACTGTGCTGTTTTTATATTTTGGTACAATTAGAAATCAGTCATTGTTTATGAATTTGCAAAATGAGTCATATTTCTACACTAAAATGTAGTACTCGTAGATTAAGAAATGTCATGTATTTGCTGACAGGTGACTGTTGTTAAACCTGTCAAGTTTTAGTAGCATTAGAAGCCAGTCTTTGCTTATGCATTGATAAAATGAGTCAGGCTTTGACATTAAAGTGCAGTACTTACATATGTAGATTGTGTGCAGTGCCTTTACCCCTTTCACACTTGTGAATGAGTTTTGTTAAACTCCTAGAGATAGTGTTGCTTGTCTAGAATCACACTGTGAGTTAGTGTGCATTTGGGAGCCACTTTGAGAGAAGCATTTGGTAACATCATGTATTTGCTGACAGATAACTGTTTTAAAACCTGTCTTGTTGTCAAGTTTTAGTAGCATTAGAAGCCAGTCTTTGCTTATGCTTTGATTAAATGAGTCTGGCATTGACAGTAAAGTGTAGTACTGAAATATGTAGATTGTGTACAGTACCCTTACCCCTTCCACAGTAGTGAATGAGTGTTGGAAAACTCCTAGGGATAGTGTTGCTCATCTAGAATCACACTGTGAGTCTGTGTGCATTTGGGAACCACTGTGAGAGAAGCATTTGGGTACTTCATATGTTTTAATATGCATAACTACTTAAAACCTTTCCTGTTCTCAAGTTTTGTTAGAATTAGAAGGCAGTCATTGCTTATGTAATCACCCAGGAAGTGTCCTTGCAATACTGTAAACATTCAGTTAATATTCAAGTTGTAACTAAGTGAGGCAGGCCTTAGCACATGCATTGATTCAAATGCTTATCCACTATGCATGCAGTCCTCTAACCATCTACACAGTTCTCTTTCACACCTTTAATTCCACAGTCAGTATTCATACACTTCAAGCAAACACCCTGTCAGTCCCCATGTACTCCTCTAGTGACCCATTCAGTAGCATATGCTAAACCATTCACTTTGCCAAAACCCAAACACTTATAAATTCACTCAGGCACTCTCTTTGTAGTGCTCTTATCATTTAGTCAGTATCCAAGTACTCATGCAGCGAGCCAGGCCTTACAACATGGACTGCTTGAAACCCCTATGCAGTATGCATACAAGCCTGTGGTCACCTACACACTTGTCTTTCACTTCTTTAATTAACTAGTCAGTATCTATATACTTCAATAAACATCTTGTCACTCAGCTTGCACTCATCCAGTGACTGATCCAGTACCATGTACTAATCTTTTTACTGCTGCAAAAGTGAAAAACTTAAAAGTTTTACCCAGGCACTCTCCTAGCAGTAGTCTAATGATTCAGTCAGTTTCCAGGTACTCATGCAGTGAACCATGCATTACCACATAGAGGGCTACAAATGTCTATGCAGTATGCATGCAGTCTTCTAACACACTATACACTTGTCTTTAATAGCTTTAATTCCCCAGTGAGTATCCATGTACTTTCAGCAAACATCCTGTCACTCCCCTTACAATGTTCCAGTGACTTAATCAGCACCATGTAGTAAAGCATTCACTGCGCCAAAACTGAAACACTTGTACATTCATCCAGGTACGCTTCTTGCAATAGTCTAATCATTCAGTCAGTACCTAAGTACTAATGGAGTGAGGCAGGCCTTAGCACATGGATTGATTCAAATGTGTTTCCAGTATGCATGGAGGCCTGTAACTACCAACACAATTGCCTTTCAGACGTTCAATTTCTCTGTCAGTATCTATAAACTCCAATAAACACTCTGTGACTTTAATTGCACACCTCCACTGACTCATTTGGCAGTAAGTACTAACCTATTCACTGCAGTAGAATGCAAAATCTTAAAAAGATTCACCGAGTCACCCTTTTTTGTAGTACTCTAATGATTCAGTCAGTAGTCAGGTAGTTTTGCAGTGAGCCAAGTGTTACTCTATGGACTGTTTCAAACGTCTATTCATTATGGATGTAGGTCTCTAGCCACCTACATACTTGTCTTTCACACCTTCAATATCCCAGACAGTATTCATACAGTGCCCACAAATACCCTGTCACTCCCCTTATACTTCTCCAGTGACCCATTCAGAACTATGTACTAATCCATTCACTGCACCAAAAGGCAACCACTTATGCATTCACCTAGGTAGTCTCCTTGCAGTTCTGTAATCATTCAGTCAGTACCCAAGTACTCATGAAGTGAGCCAGCCCTTAGCACATGAATTGCTTCAAACGTCTATCCAGTATGCATGCAGTCTTCTAACCACCTACACACTTGTCTTTCACACCTTCAATTCCCCAGTCAGTTTCCATACACTTCCAGCAAACACCCTTTGACTCCCCTTGCACTCCTCTAGTGACCCATTCAGCACCATGTACTAATCCATTCACTGCGCCAAAAGTCAACGATTTATAAATTCACCCAGGGTCTCTCCTTGCAGTACTCTAATCATTCAGTCAGTACCCAAGTACTGATGTAGTGAGCCAGGCCTTAGCACATGAATTGCTTCAAATGCCTATCCACTATGCATGCAGTCCTTTAACCACCTACACACTTGTGTTTTACATCTTCAATTCCCTAGTCAGTATTTATACACTTCTAGCAAATACTCTGTCACTCCCCTTGGAGTCCTCTAGTGACCCATTCAGCACCATGGAGTAATCCATTCATTGTGCCAAAACCTGAACACTTCTAAACTCACCAAGGCACTCTTCTTCCAGTACTCTAATCATTTAATCATTATCCAATTAGTATTGGAGTGAGACAGGCCTTAATATATGGATGGATTGAAACATGTGTCCAGTATACATGTAGGTCTGTAATCACCTACACACTTGTCTTTCACACCATCAATATCCTTGTCAGTATTCATACACTTCTAGGAAACACCCTGTCACACACCCAGTTTGTTTCCTAATAGTATTGTAATCATTCAGTCAGTTAGCATGTACTCTTTTAGTGAGGTAGGCTTTAGGGCATGAACTGCTTCAAAGTAGTATGCACTATGCATGTAGTGTTTTAACCATCGTCATACTTGTGCTTCATGGCTATAGTTTCTTAGTCAGTTTTTATATAAAATGTGTTTTTACAGTAATAGAATAGTATGAATTTGAAAGTTATTAATTTATATTTTTATTTGTGATTCTTTTTTACAGATACTGTTTTTCGATGTTAAAATAGAGAAATCATGCCTGAAAGAAAAAGAAAAGAACAGAGACAGGAGAATTACTTGAAGAAAACTCAACCACGAGTATTGAATGTACAAGATAATGTGGCTAAAAAGAAAAAATCTCCTGGTAAGATTACAAAGCAATTTATTAAAAATGTTTGTAGGAAGAAACAGAATGTACATAACGCTGATTCCACTGAGAATGTTTCAACGACAAAAAAATTCAAAATAAGAGGAAAAGTAAAATATTTTACAAGGGAGTAGTACATAATTTGCTGAAAGATGTGAAGAAATATAAAAAGAGAGCTCTATTTTATAAAAAGAAGCATATTGAAAACATTGTTGAAAAGGCTTTAGAAGTAAAAATGAAACTATTCATTTTAGTATTAAACAGAATTCGATCACTAGATAAACCAATCAATTTAATGAAGGACAAAAGTAGGAGGAAAAGAGTAATTTATAGAAAAAAAAAATAGTGATGTTTTTTTGGGAGAATGGAAACAGTTCCAGTTCCGAGCCTTTCTTTAATGAAGAGAGTTATTTACAGAGCAAAAAATTACTGTTTGCAGTTGACACCAGTGGTAGAAGTTACGAAGTTAGAGATGGTTGTCCAATTGAGAAAGAGAAAATGGTTGAAAGAAATGCAGAAGAAGTGATAGCTGATGAAGTTCTAGGGAGACGTCCTAAACACCCTGTGTATACATGGGATTGCAGTAGTATTTGTAGTGTACGACAGGAATCTATTGATAAATTATGTCGTTTTTTCAAGCATATACTAAAAAAGTGTTAAACAAAAGATTAAGGTGTTGCAAGGACTAGACCCTTGCAGAGTGAGAAAAAATACTGGTTTGCAAGGTCATTCTCTGGCTTGTCTTTCTAGGAAAGTTTGTGAAAGTGTTTTTCACCATTTCAGGATGCTGGCAGTACATCATACTCAAATGCAGAAGTTAGTGAGAAGATTGTATTATGCGAAAAGTCCAGCACTAAAGTTAAATGAGTTGAACAGTGCTCTTTTACATGGCTCAGTATCAGATGTGAAGAAGGTTTGTGAGGATATTGAGCTTTGTTACTTTGGTCCTCAGCAACAGAGTGGAGAAACTGTGACATTAGTAGAAGAAAATGTTGAAGACAATGTAGAACCTGTGATTACAAAAAAATTTGAGGATGAAATCACAAAGTTTAAGGTAATTTCAGGTGAAAGACCAAATGTTTCTTGTATTAGTTGTCGGCGAAGTCACTATAAAAATCAGACTAGGGGTGTCAATCTGTATTTAAAAAGTGAAATAGAAGATAATGATAAGTGGATGGAATTTGCAATTTATTTGCTGGTAGAGGATTGTTTTGATTTGGGATGTGAGCAGCGTATTTGCAAATATTGTTATAACAAATTAGATGAGAATAAAATGCCTGCTAGAGCTGTTCATAATAATCTAGAGTTGGTTGCTATTCCTCCAGAGCTGATAGATTTAAATACGTATGAGTCTATTCTCATTCAATGTGTTCACCCGTTTCAGGCTATTGTTCGTATGGAGCCTAAAACAGGTAAATTACCACCATCAGAGTTGCAAAGAGGATTGAAAGGAAGCGTTGTGTATTCACTATTAGACTTAAGGAAAAATATTGAAACTATTGGTGTAGACCATGCAGAAAATGAGCCACTAGTCATTCTAGTTAATGGTGTTCCTACTAAGAATAAGAAAATCTGGCAAGAGTTAGTGGATGTTAGAAAAGTGCAAAAGACATCATTGTATCTGTTAAAAAATAATGAGTACTATAGAAATGTGTTTGTAGGAGAAGAAGAAATAGATTCAGCAGAAGATACTGAAACATTAAGTGGACAAATTGAAAACGTGGAAATGTCCAGATGTGAAGAAATCTATGAACATTACAGTGTACATCCACTTCATTCTAAAGAGGTGATGGGGAATACGATTGAGTTGTTCCAAATGAAAAAAGCAACAAGAAGTCCTATGAGTGAATGGGAAGAGAGTTTGGAAGCTTGTTGTTTCCCGCAGTTATTTCCAACAGGAAAAGCTGGACGATATGATGAACGTCCTGTGCAGATTCCTGCATCTGAATATCGGATAACAAGATTATATGCAGAAGATCCAAGATTTCGACAGTGTATCCCTTATATGTTTCATCTTCTGTTTGAAAGTGACTTGTCTGGACTTTCATATGCAGTAAATCACATTTTAAAAACTGGAATGCATCTGCAAAATGTAACTGCAAAGGATTTTATGGATAAAGTGCATCAGAGAGATGATCATTTAGAATCTCAGTTGATTAATCTGATGGCATGTCAGCGAGGGACTAATGAATTTTTGGTACCGTCGTCATGGAGAACTGAAATGTATGCTACGTAACTTGGGAACTCCTACATGGTTTGTTACACTAAGCTGTGCTGAGTATGCTTGGGATGATTTACTTGAATTTCTTCGAGAGGCAAATTCCAAGATAAAAAATAATTAATACAAGACACGTGGAGAATTGTGCTCATTGGATCCTGTTAATGTATACAGATATTTCAATTATAGATTTGAAGCTATGATGTCTTTCATCTGCAATAAAAAGAATCCTCCTCTAGGAGAAGTTGTGGATTTCTTTTGGAGAAAGGAGTATCAAGCAAGAGGTGCTCCTCATATACATATGTTGTTATGGATCAAGGACGCCCCCAAATTTGGAACAGATTCAGATGAAACTGTTTTGTCTTTCATTGAAGATTATGCCACATGTGCTGTACCCAATAGCAAAGAACATAAAAACTTAAAACAACAAGTCTTACGATTCCAAAGCCATCGATGTGGAAAATACTGTCGACGAAAGTACAAGTCAAAGGATAAGTTCTATACCAAATGTCGTTTCGAATTTCCACGTCCTGTATTATCCAAAGGAAGAGTGAACAGTTTTATGTCAGCTATGCGACATACCATCACAAGAAAGTCTCCCAAAAATACTTGCAACTTAAAAAGAAGTGAAGAATCAAAATACATAAATGACTACAATCCAGTTATTTTATCCATGTGGAATGCTAACATGGATATTCAGTATGTTGCGGACAATTCCATTGCTGTTGCACGATATGTAACGTCCTATATTACAAAATCAGAAAAGACGGAATTGAAAAAAATGTGGGAAGAGATTTCTCACGAGAAGACTCTAAGTAAGAAATTATACAGTTTCAGTTTGAAGATGTTATCGCATCGTGAAAGTGGAGCATATGAATGTTCAGATCGGTTATCATCTGCAAGTCTATATTCCAAAAGTAGAAGAATCATTTGGGTGAGTCTAGGTCTTGCAGGAATGCAAAATTGGATACTGAAATCTGTTCAAGAAATTGAATATTTAGCAGAAAAAGAACCAGAAAGTACAGATATTTTGAAAACGAATATGTTGGACACATATTACCCGAAGAGAAGTCATCATCTTGAGAACATGTTTCTCTATGAAGTGCTGCAAAACTACTCTTTTAAACGGAATACTACAGAGAACATCAATGATGGAAAATATGCAGTTATTGGTTCTGAAGGATGTCTGGTGAAACAAAGGAAAGGAAATTTAATTAATCACAGGAAACTGAGTTGCGACACTGCTGATAAAAGGGAATTTTACTATTTAGCCCTTTTGAAAATGTTCAAACCATGGCGTTCAGAACTGGAATTACTTGGAGATTTTCAGAGCTATGAAGATTAATTTAATACTTGTAAAGATAGCATACAATGCAGTGCTTTTGCAAACTATGTGAAAATGTTGAATGATGAAATTGATAAAGAAGCTACAATTGCAGCTGAGATTGCTAGAGACAGTTCTCAAGACAGTCAAAGTTCTGCTGCACTGAGTCAAGATCCACTAGCACAACCAATTGTTGAAAATGAAGCAGCAACTGCCATGGATGAGGTGGAAACAGCAATATATCAAGCTCAAGAAGATGTCATACAGTTAGCAAACTTGGAAGAGCTAAATGTTGAACAGAAACAAATCTATCAACAAGTGAAATCGCAGATTGACCATGGATTACTTCATGAAAAGAAAGGGTGCTCATGTACATCATTTCACCCTATCTGAATGTATGTGAGTGGTCAAGCTGGAACAGGAAAATGTTTCTTAATTAAAGTAATTACAAGTTATCTGCAGAAAACAACTGAGTCGCATTTGTCTTGTGTTGTCACTGCTCCAACTGGGTTGGCAGCACATAACATTAAATGAATTACTTTACATCGTTTACTAATGCTACCAGTAGAGCATGAGAATAAATTGGAATACCACAAGCTATCTGGAGAAGCTTGTTGTGAAGTTTCAAGAGTCTTGAAGATAATGAAACTTCTCATTATTGATCAGGTGAGCATGGCCTCCAACTTGATGCTTGTCTTTGTGCATTTGAGAATGCAACAAATTCTTAAAACAGAGTATGACGTGTTATTTGGAGGAAAACACGTCATAGTTTTTGGAGATCTATTGCAACTCACTCCGGTAAAAGGACAACCGGTATTTAAAACACTTGCACATGAAGATACCAGAAAGTCTCTTGGTAGTGTTGGTAATGTGAACATTTGGACTAATTTTGAATACAAAGAACTGACAACAAATATGCGACAGGCAAATGATGTTGAATATGGAAGTATTCTTCAAGATATAAGAATTGGAATTCTTACAAAACATGGCAAACAAGCTTTGGAAAGTCAATTACTTTGCAATGTCTTTCCAAAAGAAAATGTAGTTCCTGCAAAAGTGTACATGAAAATTGCTGAAAATAAATCTGTGATCTATTTAATGCCAACACTGCAAGAGTGTTCCATATTCAACGAAGAACTATTGAAACTGGAAAATGAAGAAATTATAAAAATGGAAGCCATGGATAAAATAGAGCATGAAGGAATCACTATTATTTTGACGGGAAAGTTGAAAACAAAACTGGATTCTTTAGAAAAAAAAATATCTAAAATAGCTGGTTTAGAAAAGACACTGTATGCGTGTGTAAACTGTCGGGTAATTTTAAGGCGAAATTTGGATGTAGAAAAAGGGTTAGTTAATGGCGCAATGGGTAAAGTGGTAAAGTTTGTGAATTATCAGAAAAAAGAAGGAATTGAATTTTAAAAAATTAAATTTGATCAGATTGAAGAAGTTAAAGAAATTGGTCGTTGTGCAGTTCATTTTTTGCTTGTTAAAGATTTATATGTCCGTAGGAAACAATTTCCATTTTCTCTGGCATATGCATATTGCATTGGTGAACATTGGATCTACTGTATTTAAAGAGGGTATGGCATATGTTACTTTGTCGTGAGTCAGAACATTATCTGGTTTGTTTTTGATTGATTTTGATGAGACAAAGGTTACTGCAAATGCAAACTGTGTAAAAGAGTATAATATGTTAAGAAGGGTGTATGCTCCCAATTTAGGTCAATATCCTGTATTTGAAAAGCGAAAGGTTGGTCGAAAAAGAAGGTTTGAGAGTATCTGTTCTGAAGGTGTTGAGAAGGGAATAGAACAAGATAATGTTGTGATTGTAAGTAAAAAGAAATTGGACCCTTTTGAAGAGGTTGTTGGTTATCAGTTTGAAAATAGTTCAGGTGTCAACTGCTATGCTAATGTAGTGGTCAATGTTGTTTTTTATCTTTAAGGTTTGCAAGAACAAATTATGCAGAATCGGCAACAAAGATTTTGTTCTCTGTTGCATTCTGTTTTTGAAAAATTGACAACAGATACAAGTAAAATACAATCTGTTTCAAATGTTCGTAATCTTTTGGATGTGTGTTCTGGTTCTACACAATTTACACAAAATATCCAACAAGATGCTCAGGAATTTATAATGTATATGCTTACCATTCTTGAAAATGAAGGTGTAGAAATAGAAAATATTTTTGGCCTTTCTTACAAGTGGGAACATCATTGTGAAAATTGCATGTATATATGTTCCACTAATGTAGACACTAAAAGATTTCTGTATTTAACATTACCAGACTGTAAATCAGTTTCTTTCAATAAATTAGTTAAAGGTGCAAATCAAAACATGCAGTGTAGTCAATGTAAATCAGAAATGTTATCCACATTATTTTTAAGAAAATATGGACAATACATAATTTTAATGATGCAACGTTGTACAGCTGATGGAAGAGAATTGGATACTTTAATAAAGCAATTTGTAGCAACACAAGTATCAATATCAGGAAGGACTTTTGTAGCAATTGCAATAATTTTCCATGATGGTCCTTCCACCACATCTGGACATTACACTGCCTATCTAAAATGTGACAAAGGTTGGACACTTTGTAATGATTCCCAGTTGGTTTTCAAACAACGTTTGCCAAGGGAATTACTAAATTCCTACCTAATATTTTTAAAGTCAAAGTTTTAGGAAGATAATTCACTCTCTGAGAAATGTATTATTATAATTTAATAGGACTATCATTGGACAATTTACATGAAAAGGAGTGCAAAAATACCATTTGGCCTCAAGGAAAGGTATATGTTTGAATTATGGACTTTTTTGTGCTCATTGACTCAGTGAATATTTTTAAGCGACAACATTTACAGTTTTTGTAAGTTAAACTTATAAAATTTTGTTAGCCATAAGCATTTTATATATGTGTGATTTGTATCTTGTGGTATTTTACTGAGAATAGCATGTTGGTTTTTTTTAAACAACCTTTTTGATTGTTTTTTTTTTTGCCCGCTGTTAAGTGATGAGTACGATTGAAATCACTATTTCTAGTGAAATTCAATATATTCTGAGAACAGCAAAAAAGGCAAAACAAATTACTTTGTTGAAATTATGCTGTTTTGTAAAAAATGTAATATTACATGTTATAACTATTTTTTCTTTTCTTTACAGATCCTAATTCTAAAATAAGCAGTTTACATCAATTTTTATTGTAAAAAAATCTGAAAGAAATGTATATCATATTTATTTTTTATTACTATGAAGGTAAGTTTAAATAAATATAAATATGCAGAATGGGCAGATATGCAAGAACCTACAAAGATTGCATTTGTTTTTTAAAAACACTCTGTTTATACCGATGTAGTTCTGAAATCTCTCTGTTACCGGATATTATGTGACCTGAAAAAAAACAGATTTGAGTGGTTCATCATATTTCCCATTGTACCTATTGAAGGACCACAATCATTTAAATCATTCTTCTTTGAGCATCTTTGCAGACAAAACTCAGTGCTTACCTTCTATTATTCAAAATCAATTTTAAAACAGAAATATGTCACTTTTTGAAACATAGTTATTACGCAAGACATTCTTTCATATTTACAAATAGAGGAAAATGCGCTCTATGTACTTTTTCTACACCATGTTAATACAACCTCATCATACACACCACTTTGCGTTGAAAGGTTGTTCTATAAGTGTTGTTGTACATGATTGCAGTGAATACTCATAGAACACATCTCTAGATTTATCAGAAATCATAAATCTCGATATTTGTGTGAATGCTGCACCATTCTCTAATTGGTGTACGATTGCACAACATGGAGAAAAAAAAAATTCTCCTCATTTTTAAATCTTCAATGCATGCTAAAATGTTCAGCATACATTGAAAGAGAAAAGTGCGTTTATTGATTGTATTTGTGGATGAAGGTGTGTCTTTCTGCACAAAAACAAACCGCACATGAGACAGATATTCTTCCACTATGGTGCAAGGGTGCCTGTGTCACCACATGGCTGTAATTTAACTACTTCCGTGCTCAGGATGGCTCCCAGCCTTCATGAGTCACGGTAGTCGTGTGCTCATGATGGTCGGGAGCTGTCCGACTGTTGCCGCTCCGCCCACGCGCAGCTAATTCCCCACCTGTGCGGGTGAATTAATCAGTGGGTGGAGTTCGGACGGCTCCAAGGCGTCATGAGCACACGGCCACCGTGATTCATGACGGCCGGGAGCCGTCCTGAGTACTTGGGTGCCACGCCCAGCCCCCCCTTGTACTGCGGCATAATTTGCCGCACGTGGAAGGGGTTATGCAGCTGTGCAGAGAGAAGCATAGATGTGCAACATATTTATGTACATATGTTGCATCCCTGTGCTTCGGAAGTACTACAGCACACTGCAGTTAAAGAGATTACTGTGTAAGGCTGCAGCACTTCCTCATAGTTCTGCACTATTACATTCACCATACACTATTAATGCATTCATTCAGTTAATTACGTTCTACACATACATTCATCTAAACTTTCACACACCAACAAACAAGTATATAGCTCTTTTTTTAAACCAGGAAAATTAGTTCTTAGAAGAACTTTTTTTCTTCTTTTTTCTTTTATATTTTTTGTTGTTTTTTGGAACAATTTTTACATTTTTTTGGATTTTCTTTTTAAAAAAAAAAAAAAAAGGAAAAAATAGAACTGGTGGAACAAAACAATGAACTTCAGGGAGAAAAACTAGCAATGGTGACTTTCTTGCTTGCGGCAGATCAGATCGGTAGACTGCTCCCCGTAGCATAAAGTTGCTAAAAAAGAATTAAAAAGATATATAATTAAAGGAATTGACAAACTGAAATTGACAAATTTAGAAATCCAATGAAAATCATTAAACATCATAGCTTTAGTGATAAATTATAGATAGAAATTAGCATTTAAAGACATTTCCCTCGTACAAAACGCTAGAAATTCCCCCGTTATAGTTAGTTCAGTTAACTATAACTCGCGCGCCCCCGCAATGCACTGCTGATGACGTCACATATTACATCACTCATGACATGGTCAGTGACATCACTGATGACATCACTGATGACATCTCAAATGACATCACTGATGACATCATCCATGTAATAAATTAGTGCATCTTTTCATACCCTAATATAACCTTTCATACACCAACTCAAAATTTCAGATGGCCATTCACAAAACCATAGATACTCCAATACCAATAACTACATACCCACTCATTGACTTTTAGGTCTACACACACCTCCACTCACTCACCTGTAGAGTCACTCATACTTACAGTCACTCAGTACAGGACTATCATATGCATTTATACACCTATATAGAGACTCCGACACTGCCAATCATCCATAGACATACTCACACACCTAGTCAATCATGCAAATAAATATTCACACCAATTTACTCACCTATACAGTTATACACACAAAAGTTCACTTACTCATAAAAATACTACCACATTCTTATGCTCTTATATAATTACTGATACAAGCACACACTCATCCATACAGCCACTCTCACAATCACACACTCTCACATATACCCAGTTATATACTCTTACACACATATACCCTGCCTTTCTCATATGTGGTTACTCACGCATCTACCACTGAGATATACATTCAATCACTAACACACCCATACAAACACTCACCCAACCATACAGTTCATCACAGATGCACTCTTAAAACCATGCACCCATAGAATCACCCACTCACACATCTATGCACAGAGTCACACACACCCTACCCACACAAACACTCAGGCACCCATACAGACACTCAGACAACCAATCAATAACCCATATAGACACTCATATAGCTATTCACAAAACCACGCAGCCACTTATAGAGCAACAGACAGACGGATACAGACATTCACACAGTTTAGTTACTAGTCTGCAGTAAGATACATTTCATGACTCATAGACTCACACACCTAGAAAATCATCCATTCACACACTTACACACCCACTCATACTTCAATACGTCTTTCCCTATATATATTAAACATATTAAAACTTTAAGAAACACACATTCACTGAATGATGACATCAGTGATGTCATCAGTGATGTCATTTGAGATGTCATCAGTGATGTCACTGACCATGTCATCAGTGATGTAATATGTGACGTAATCAGCAGTGCATTGCGGGGGCACGCGAGTTAACGGGGGAATTTCTAGGGTTTTGTATGAGGGAAATGTCCAGCTAACTATAATGCCCCTGAAACCTATGTTTTTTTCAGTGAATTTCTAAGGTTTTTTAAATGCCAATTCCTAACTATAACGTGCATGAAACCTATGTTTTTTTCAGTGAATCCATCCATCCATCCATCCATCCATCCATCCATCCATCCATCCCGTTGGCGCCGATTGACGAATCTTCGCAAAAGTTTCCAAACTTTTGGCCAGCTCTGATCCGCTCCTATCCTGAAAATTTCACAGTGATTCGTCAAGCGGGGGCCCAGAAAAAAGAGGGTTCCCAAAACCTGTTCTCCCCATGCATTTTCCCATAGGACCTGTTGACGCAGCTACAGCCCGAACTGCTGAACGGAAGTACACCAAATTCGGCAAAGAGGTAGTCCTCAGTTCAGACTCGTGCCTTTTGCTTAAATGGTGTAAATCCGTTCAGTAGTTCCTGAGAAAATTTGAGTTAAAAAGATAGATATAGCAGGGCGGAGCCTAACCACACATCTCATCGTCAGATCTGATTGGCTGTCAGTACTTCATCCAAGAAGTGTTGGTGGCCATCTTGGGGCCAATATACATGATAGCACCTCATTAAAAAGCATTGCAGTTAATAGAAGGTTTTAAGACTTTAGTTACAATATAAATCATTTGTTGATGGTACCATACTCCTTTTAGGAATTGTGGTGTGTTCTAAGGTGATTTTACCATGTGAAAAAGCCTTCTGCTGTGATATAATGAATCATGTTTGAGAGAAAACTATTTTCTCATGCTTTTCCCACAGAGGTTTTGAAGGTGATCTATAAGCTAAACTGAGAGCATATTTTCTGTAAATTCACATTATCATTCTCAGTCATGTGAGAATGAAGTCTGACATTCTCAGTAAAACATGTACATCCAACAAGGGCAGAGACTGTCAGTTCATTCCTTTGTGTTCTACTGCAGCTTCCCAGAGTGTTCTAAAGAACAACTAGAGCGCTAACAGTCCTACTTATGACAAACGTATTGCACACCTGAAGCCATCTTGATTGGAATAAAGTGGTAACTCTTAAAACATTTAATTTAAAAAGGAACAAAATAAGGGGGTCCTTTTGACATAGAAAGTATGATTAGTGCTGCAGAAAGAAAAAATAGGGCACATTTTGAGTGACTTCTCAAATCCTTTTCTATTTCATTAAAAAATTCATTCTGACATGCAGACTGAAACATGCACTTTCAATACCAGCAGCAGACTTCCCTGGTGAGCAGTAGCTTTACTACGGTGATCTAATGAGGAACTAGAGTGCTAACATTCTGATTTTATGGCAAATGTGTGACACATCTGAATGCCTTCTTGATGGAATCAAAGTAAAAAACAAAGTATTTCCTACTGAGGAAACTGTAGTAAATTAGGAAATTAGGAAACTTCATAACAAATAAGTCTCCCAAAATGGCCACCTGAGACAAAAGAGCCCAAATGTAGCACAAATATCACCCATATGTAGCCCACATGTAGCCCAATGACAGAAGTGTGCAAAACACTTATTTTTTGTGTGTTTGCAGTTTTATATAGTGCAGACTTGTCAGGTATTGGAGTGCTTTACATGAGCATTGGTTACATCACACAAGATCAAATTCATTTTGGTTGTAAACATGGGGAGATTAAGTGATTTGATCAGAATCACAGAATGTTGAGCTGAAGCAGAGACTCCAACCTGGTTCCCCAGTTGCAAAGCCTGCAGCTCTGTAAGTAACACCACATCCTCTCCCCTAAGTGCAACATTTAATCAAGTGGTCAACTGGATAAAAAAACATAAAGATTACAAATAATTTAAAAGTTCTTTGTCGCTATTTAAAAACTCAGAAAATATGTCCTCATTTTAGTTTTTTAGAGCACTAACCATATTTTTGATGCAAATAAGACCCTCTCATATATGTAATTTCTAAACGAAATGCTCTAGGGATTACAGTTTTGATTACATCAAGATGACGTCAGGCGTTCCACTCTTTTGTAATAAATATAGAATGTTAGCAATCTAGTTGTTCATTGGGATACTGTTGAGAGGCAGAGGCCAGGGGCACGGACTCTGAAAATTGAAGGCAGGTAGGAGAGTGCAGAGGCAACAATTTGACCACACTGGGCAGGCAGGAAGGGCAGTGGCAGCACAACAGACTATGGAGGGCAGTGGAAAGGGGGGCAGGGGCAACAAACCAACAATACAGGACTGGCAAGAGAGGCTGTGGCAATATAATAGACCATTGTGGGCAGAAGGAAGAGGCAGTGGTAGTACAACCATACATGCCAACAGACCCGTTTCAGCCAGGAAACGTCCAATGTTTTTAAGCTCAAATGGGCTTTATTTGATCTGTCTCCTGTCTACAATCTCCTCGTTTTCAATGTAACTCAAAGGGGAAACTCAATACCCTATTTTGTTTTCAAAATCTCCCTCTTACCAAGTTCAAAATGTTCACACAGGAGGGACATGGAGAGGTGCACCAAACTGACCTTACAGGGCAGGCATCAGGGTTTACAGCAGCACAATACACCACAGAGGGCATGCGGGACGGGAGTGCAGCACAACAATCCATAGAAAGCAATAGGGAGGGGACAGGACCATGCACATGGACAACAGAGGGGAAAGAGGCAATGGTAGCGAGCTGACCATAATGGACAGACAGGAGAGAACGCTGCAGAATAACAGACCATAAAGGGCAGGAGGGACGGATCAGGGGCATTACAATGGAACAGACAAGCCAGGAGGGAGGAAATAGGGGTCTGCACACGGAAACAGAGGGCTGGGGGCAAGGGGGCAGGGCAGGAGCAGCAAGATGACCATGGAGGTCAGGCAGGATGGGCACTAGAAACAAGACACACCATGGAGAGCAACAGTAAGACTATGATAGCATACACACAGACCATGGAGGGAAGGTGGGAGGGGGTCAGGGGCAGCTACCTGACCACACAGGGAAGGTGGGAGGGGCCATGGCTGCACAGAAGACCATGCATGGCAAGTGGGAGGGTTAGTGGCAGCACAATGGCTATGATGGGCAAGAAGGAGGGTGCAGGCGCATGCACAAAGGACCATGGAGGATCGAAGGAAGGGTCAGGACCTGGGCACAGACAAGAGAGTTCAGGGGAAGGGGCCTCACAACAGACCGCGTGGGGCAGGCAGGAGGAGCAGTTGCAGCACAACAGACCAGGGAGGGCAGAAGGGTGTGGCAGTAAAATGGACCATGGAGGACAGGAGGAAGGGGATAGGGGCATGGCATGTGGACAGGCAGGGTGGAGGTGGCAGGGACAGGTTACAGTCATCTGACAATGCTTGGCAGGTGGGAGGGGAGTGGCAGCTCAACAGAACACTCAGAGTAGATAGGAGTGGCAGGTCCATGGAACATGGTGGGCAAAAAGGATGGAGCAGGGGCATGCACAAAGACATCGGAGAGCAGGGGGAAGGAGAATAGGTTCAGCAAGCTAAGCAGGAGGTCAATGATGGGCCATAGAATTGGGCAATGGAGGGCAGGAGGAGTGGACTGGTACATCATGCTAAATGGAGGGCAGTGGCAGCACATCAGACCATGCATGGCAGGAGGGAGGAGGTTAGTCCAGGGATTCAGACAACAGAGGATAGGGAGGAGGTGGATGGGGCAGCAAGCTAACTGTTCAGAGAAGGTGGGTATTAGGAACTTTGTTTTTAAAATGTGTGTGCGAACAGCTTAAAATATGAACAAGTATGCAGCATAATCTTACTTTTATTCAGGAAGAAGAGGACGTTTGTGACTCCGGGCTCACTTGGCAGAAACACCTCCTGACCCTCCACCCCCCATCGCAAAATGTAATGCCCGTGAAAAGGGTAGGTGGACGCAGTGTTATATAGAAAATAGTCCAGAGAGCATGATTGAAAATTAAAACTAGATATAGTATATGGTATAAACTATGCACCAAAAAGTGTGATATAAGATGAACCAGGGCGTGAAATATAATATGCAATACATTGTGCGCAATGACAGATTCATTGGAGAGCGCGAGATAGCACAGGCACTAGCGCGTGCTATGCGATATGCGCCTTGGAGTGTAATATGCACAGGGCAGTGTTGTGTAACCTGACTAGTCTCTAAAGTTGTAATATAAAATATGTGCTGGGCAGTGTAACGTTGCATATGCACTGTGACAAAGATATGAATCCCAGATTGTAATATGTATGGCATAGCGCTGTGCGTTATAACATAGGCATCGAGGAAGGCACGTTAGAAAGGGCAATATAACCCGTGCGAAGGCAAGTGTGGCATGACATATTCACGGAGTGGTGTTACAGTGCACATGGGCTAGAGTGTCATAGCATACGCACTAGCTGGTGGAATACAACACAGAGGTGTGTGGCATTTGGCGGGCACTGGTGGGTGTAACACAGCATTGGGCTCAGCCAGGAGCACGCTGTGACTCAAGTGAGGTTCGTCTCCTTTCCAGAGAGTAAAATAAAAAGTATTACACATCCGGCGGTGAATGTGTGTTTTATTAACCGTGAGGGGGGTTTCTTGCATAGTTTGGTCGAATTTTTGTCGAATCCCCTTTGAAAGGCTTGGTGTGCGTGTGTATTAAATGTGCCCGTCAATAGCTACCCATGTTTGTATAAATAAACAACAAGGGTATCTACTTGGAGAGTACCCACCGGCGGGACGCCGGGATTAGGCACGGTAGGGCGTCAGACACGTCAAAGCTTCACTAGCGGTGTAAATACATTCCACGTGGATTAATTGTATGCATAGTCGCCTTTTAATGAATATCACGCAAATCGTCATGGTGATAGGTACATATGGTTGTCCAGCATATCCTAGGTGTTTCTATAAATATATATTTTTTTAAAATAATAAAAAACAAAGGCCGGCCCCGGGGGATGGGGTCCCTGGGGCCATAAGTGGCCTGAGGAGGGGAGCAACACAGCCCCCCTCCTTAAGATTTTTTTTTTAAAAAGGCCATGACCCGGGGGTTGGGGTCCCCGGGGCCGGCCCCCTTCCAAATTAATTTTTTTCAACAAAAAAAATTAGGGTGCAGGCCCTGGGGGATGGTGTCCCCAGGGCCAATAAATTAGAAGGGGGGGGCCACACAGCCCTCCTTTTTAAAAAAATAAAATAAATAAAAGACCGGCATAGCGCCGGAGGCCACGCCCCCTCCTTGCAGCACTCTGTCCAGTTGTAAATTGGGGAATTAATTCCCCTTCAATACTGAGGGTCCCTGATGGCCAACTAGCCCAACAGGTATCTTCAGTATGCGCCAGGGAGCTGCGTTGCAGACAGGTGTTCTGAGGCCACGTCCCTTTTTACACCTCTATGCAATGCAGCTCTGTGGCACTTCTGGAGGTACCTAGTGCGCTAGTTTGACCCTAGGGACCCTTAGGATTCAAGGGGACTTAATCCCTCAACTTGGAACGACCACAGGGCGCGTTTACACAGTGGTGAAGGGAGGGGACGGGGCCTGAGGTGACGTGTGCAAACACGCCCTGTGGCGGGTTTTAAGTTTGGGAAATAATTCCCTTTCAATCCTGAGGGACCCTGGGGGCCAACTAGGCCACCAGGTGCTTCCAGTAAGCGCCACTGCTCTGCGTTGCAGAGAGGTGGTGCAGGCCGTGCCCCTTTATACACCTCTATGCAATGCAGCTCTGTGGCACTTACTGGAGGTACCTAGTGGGCTAGTTTGACCCTAGGGACCCCAGGATTCAAGGGGACTTAATCTCCCAACTTAAAACGTCCACAGGGCGTGTTTACACAGTGGGGAAGGGAGGGGACGGGGCCTGAGGTGACGTGTGCAAACACGCCCTGTGGCGCGTTTTAAGAGGTAGTTTTAATCCCCTGCCCTATTATATACTAGGGGCATACAGAAGAGGTCATGCTAATCACAGGGGGACCCCAACGCATAGTGTTCCCTAGTGTATGTAGGTGTTTTCACTGTATTATGAGTGTCTTTTAACATAGCACTGGCTCTAGGACTGGTTAGTCAGACTCAGTTACCACCAGTATCCATCTGAAAAAGTTGAGGGTACAGGATGATTTTGCAACAAGGCTTCTTTCGTCTCTTCTGTTTGTTCTTTCTGCACGTTATCCTTCTTCCTGAACTTTTCTTCGTCTTTGAGGACTTCTGTTGGTTCTTTCTGCATTTCTTTTTTTCTTTCTGTGCGTTTTTTCTTCTTTCTTCACATGTCTTATCTCTGTAGGCATAGTTAGAAATTAGCATTTAAAAAACCTTTGAAATTCACTGAAAAAACTATAGGTTTCAGGCACGTTATAGTTAGGAATTAGCATCTAAAAAACCTTAAAAATGCACTGAAAAAAACATAGGTTTCAGGGGCGTTATAGTTAGCTGGACTTTCCACTCATACAAAACCATTGAAATTCCCCCGTTATAGTTAGTTCAGCTAACTATAACTCGCGCCCCCGCAATGCACTGCTGATGACGTCACATATTACATCACTCATGACATGGTCAGTGACATCACTCATGATAGATAAATAAATAAATAAATAAATACCATGTTAAATACTGTATTATGCAAGCAACCTGAATGTTATCTAAAATAGATACTGTTCTGCTTTAATATTAATTCACATAGTAGATAAATATGTGTAAAAGGACTAATAAAAGGATCAATAAATAATCAATAAATACACCTAAAATCCCCTAAAATATCTCATATTATATATGCATATCTTAAAACATCTAATATCAATGGGTTTGCATTTATTCAAAGGGTCTTATAAACATGTGAAAAGATCCTCTGTTAAATTTAGACCTGATGGATGTTTAGTGTTGAGTTCCAAAATGTATCGTATATATATATATATATATATATATATATATATATATATATATATATATATATAGGCAGGCAACACAATTCTCCACGCCTCTAGCCACCATCCGCATCACTTAATACGCAGCATCCCGTATGGCGAGATGCTGCGTATTAGACGTATATGTAGCTCAGATGCGGACTGTAACAATGCACAAGAGGCTAGTAAACTTTGTTTTTTAGCAAGGGGCTATTCACTCAATGTGATAGATGGCGCGATCAGGAAAACTAGAAGTTTACCCAGGTGTGAATTATTGGTTCCCAAAGTCAAGCAAAATTTAACAAGTGAGATCACTTCTAAAATCCAATCTAGGATTATTCTAACCTATAGCAGGCAACATCAGGAGCTCAGGAACATTTTCTATCGCAATTGGAACTTAGTGCAGGGAGATCCTATTATTGACGACTTAGTCGCGAACAAACCAACATTAACTTTCAGAAAATCACCTTCCATGAGCAACAGGTTAGTTAGCAATAGCCCGGAGTTGGCCATTCCAATAACTTGGATGGCACAAATCAAGGGCTTCAAAAAGTGTTTTACTTGTAAGGCTTGTAAATTTGGGAATAATAAAACTCATTACACTAGTCCCTTTAAATCTGAACCCGTCCTGATTAAGAAAAGATTGACATGCAAGACAGAATTTGCTGTATATGTGCTGGAGTGTCCATGTGGGCTGAGATATGTGGGTAGCACCAGGTTACCGGCCCACAAGAGGATAGTCCAGCACATTAGGGCAATTACAGGTAAGGATCAGGCATATCCTGTCACTAGGCATTTTGAGCTATCAAATGATAGTAACCCCAATTTTCTCCACTATTATGTGATAGACACGGTCCCACCAATGAAACGTGGTGGTAATCGTGAAGGTAAATTACGCCTCTTGGAGACGCGTTACATTTTGGAGCTCAACACAAAAAATCCGGCTGGATTGAATGCTAGCGAAGACTTTTTTACCTGTTTATAGCCCTTTTAACCCTCATTAGTGTGGGCTCACACTATGACTGATAGGAGATACGGGACAGCTTTTTTTATATACAATAACAATGGATGGGACAAGTTAAATCTGAGGAAATATAGCAACAACTAATAACAATCAGGAATGATTATTAAGAATATAAATCCCACATACCATTGTAAGTCTTTTTTATAGAGAAGCTATCTGGCATACCCTCGAATTATATTGTGATATATCTCTTTATACACATTTTAAAATGATTTTGCACTGTTTTGCACATAACTTTTTTGAAGTGGGTATATTTTAAGGTATTATGTTGAGGAGAGCGGCTAAAAACAATGGCCCACTTGGGCATTATTGAATATTTTGAAATGAGAACTAGTGAATACTATATCGTTTATGAAATTGTTGGCAATGATATGACTTAAAACTTACTGAAAACATAATAATAATAATACTGGATTTTATACAGCGCGAACAGCTACCTCGCGAGGAGGTGTCCCGGCGCTAGTAGATCACTGATAACCTTAGGCATAAAAATAGGAGAGCTAGCGTGGCTGGGAGAAGAGCCAGGTCTTTAGCAATTTCCTAAAGCAGGGTTCGGAGGGGGCCTGTTGGATAACTTGTGGCAGGGAGTTCCACAAAGCGGAGACGTTGGCTGAAAAGGTCCGACCGCCTAGCCGGGCCTTTTTTGCCCGCGGGATGACCAGTTGGACACGGTCATTGGATCGTAGTGCACGGCTTTGAAAGTATCTAGGAAGGCGGTTTTTCAGGTATTGTGGGCAGGAGCCATACAGAGATCTGAACGCAAGCGTCAAAGCTTTGAATTTTATCCTGTTGGCTACTGGTAGCCAATGCAGGGTTCGAAGATGCGGAGAGACTGACTGCTTGAAAGGAATTCGCAGTAACAGTCTTGCAGCCGCATTTTGAACTACCTGAAGCCTGTGAGTCAAGTATTTTGGGAGGCCCAGGTATAAACCATTGGCATAGTCCAGCCGTGAGGTGACAGTCGCATGGACAACCGTTTTTCTACAACTCTCCGGTAAGAGCCTTAGGATTTTTCGGAGGTTTCTCAGCTTGCTAAGACAGCACCCGGCCACTTGTTGGACATGGGATGAAAAGGACATGTTATCATCCCATCTCACTCCAAGATTTTTTGCCGAGTGACTTGGTGAAGAGGGCGGGCCCATCTCCGTGGGCCACCAGAGTTCAGGGGCGGGGGGGGGACCCTTGCTGAAGAAGATGACTTCAGTTTTATTGGCATTCAGTTTTAATTTATTGGTGTTCATCCAGTGTGCTATATCCTGGAGACAGCCTTTGAAATTTGAAAAAGAATCATGCGTCATCTCCGAGTATGGAAATACCAACTGGGTGTCGTCGGCATATGAAATTGCCTTGACACCCCAGTTGGCAATTAACGTGAAAAGAGGAGCCAGGTAGATGTTGAACAGAAGGGGGCTGAGGGCCGATCCCTGCGGGACTCCACATCCAAGAATTTTGGGTGTGGAAGAGAACGTCCCAAGCGCTACCTTCTGCGTTCTAAGTGATAGGTAGGAGTTTATCCACCCTAGTGCTCTGTCCTGAATGCCTATCACTGCGAGCCGGCTGAGTAGGCTGGCGTGGTCCACCGTGTCGAAGGCGGCCGACAGATCCAGGAGTACCAGCATTGCTGAGTCTCCTGCATCCATCGACCACCTCACTGACTCGGCTACCTCTATGAGCGCTGTTTCTGTGCTGAAACCGGGACGGAAACCCGATTGAGTTTCATGTAGGATGTTATTGGTTTCCACAAATTTACTCAATTGTCGCTGTATAATTTTTTCCAGCATTTTTCCCGGGGCAGCAAGTAGGGATATTGGGCGGAGATTCGTAAGGTCGTCTGGGTCCCCATTGGGTTTCTTCTTTAGGGGTAGAAGAGTAGCATGCTTCCAGACGTCCGGGAAAATGCCCGAAGCAATGGAAGAATTCCAAATACATTGAAGTATCGGGGCTACCGAGTCTGCAATGGCACTCCATAGTTTAGCTGGGCAAGGGTCGTCAGGGGAGCCGGATTTGCATCGGCTAAGTTCTTGCCTTACCTCATTCAGTGGAATATGCATGAACTGGGTAAAATTCTCTTCTAGCTCGCCTTTATTCGTTATGTCCTGCTTCACTGTTTTTATTATTGGACCAAAAGAGTCGTAGACTTTTTTAATTTTATGATCAAAATACTCAGAAATTTGCTCACATAGCGTAGCTGTGGGTACAACCTCTCTTTCAATGCATTTTGGCTTAAAAAACGACTGTACCACTTTAAAAACTTGTTTGCTGGACTGATCTGCCTGAGAAATTGAGTCCGCATAAAAGCACTTTTTGCTTTTCCTAATAGCTTTCCGAAAATGTTTAGAAGCTTCCTTATACCTAGCTTTTTCTTCCGGACCGTAGTTTACTCTCCAGAGTCTCTCCAGTTTTTTACAGACCGCTTTCTCATTCCTAAGTTCCTGCGAGAACCAGGGAGCTGAGGGAGAGTCTCTTTTAGATAGGGCCCGGGAGGCTGGAGCAATGGAGGAAACCATCTTTCCAATCCATTCATTGAGAAGTGTAGCATCCGTATTGGTATTATTTGTCAGGGAAGGGATGGTTTGCGCAAGGACCGGGCACATAGTATCAGGGGTCAGTTTTTTCCATTGCCTCTTCAGGAAGTACCGTTTACTCGAGACAGGGGTATCATTCGCAATATTCAGTGTGAATGGGACGAGTGCGTGATCTGACCATGTCAGAGGCAGAGGTGTCTCAGACTGCACATTCTTGATGTTAGAAAAAATGAGATCAATAGTGTGGCCCCCTGTGTGAGTAGGGCCCTCATTGATCAGTCTGAGACTGGCCGTATTTAACGTGGATCTGAGCAGCTCTGCCATGGCACAGTCGGGTTTATCCATGTGGATATTGAAGTCGCCTACCACAATAAAAAGGGGGTGGAGGAGCGAACTCTGGACAATCGTGTCCAGTAGAGTAGTAAGGTAGGGGTCTGTACCAACCGGGGGGCGATAGAACACTAGTCCTGCTAGTGACAACTGAGGGCTCACTTGAAAGCAAAAGTGGAGGCCATCAATACCTTGAATAGCAGTGGGGGCAGAGGATGTCAAAATTAACTGCTCTTTAAAAATAATGGCTACACCACCGCCTCTTTTTGTCCCAGGGCGGTTGGCGAGGCATATTTTAAATCCCAAAGGGACTGCAAGTGCAATGGAGGTCAAGTTGTCCTCCTTGATCCAAGTTTCAGTTAAAAACAATATATCCCATTCCTGCTCTTCAAGTAAAAGCCAGACATCGTCTGCGTGTTTGGCTAAGGATCTGCAGTTAAGAAGGCCCGCCCTGAGGTTTGTTTGAAATAGGGATTTGGGCTTAGGGGATATCACAGGGGCATCGCTGCCAATAGCTATCCCACAGTTGTTACAGATCTGAGGGAGTTCGAGGGTCACAGGGTCAATACAATGGGGGCAGCACTTGGATGGGGGATCGAGCGCCTTTAGGTCTTCACCTGACCACGCTATCCTTCCACCTTGTTCTTCGCTACCGGCAGCATGTCTGGCCCCGGCCGCGATCTGGTCGCGGACGGGCGCAGAGGGGCTTGCCTTAGGCGCGCCTTCGGCGCGCAAACGGCGCGCCCGCTGCGCACGTCCGCTGCGCGTTCTGGAAATGCACATTTAAATAGTGGGCCGTTTAGGGCGGGAAGGGGGCGTGGCCAAAAGTGGGCGTGGCCAGCGGCGAATGGAGCCGGTCGAGGGTGTCACGTGACAGCGCTAGGTCCGCTGCACGTCACCTTAAAGTGCCAGAGTGCGAGTTAATTAAACACAGAGTACAAGGTTTAAAAGCACACAGTACAGGGTTTAAAAAACACAGTATAAGACACCAATTTTAAAATATCAAATGTAGCAACTCCCGGCTTTTCGCCTCAGGAGACAGGATCTAGATGAATTCAGGAAATTCTATTTAGAAATCCAATATTTACAATATTTCACCAATGTCGTAACATGCCTATATTTTTTATCATGCATAGGAGTTATAAGATCGACAACACAAAAAATCTTTTTTATGGATATTAAGCTTTTATATATTTATATATTTTTGTATGTATTTATATATATTATATATTTATGCATTTATAGGTTTTTGTGATGTTTTGACACAAGAGGCAATGTACTTACGACGGTTATTTTCAGTATTTCTTTTCTGTCTATGCTGATGTCGCAACATTCTGATGCCATTTCCTGTAAACCACCTTAAAAACCGCTTCTTCCGTTAGCAATGTGTCATGTGATCAAGACCCGAGTGGGGGTCGAAACGCGTTATGGCGGACTGGCTGGGCAACTGAATAAAGCACTTTGATTGGCACAATTTCTCTGGGTCCGCTCTTCGTCACTGTGTCTGAGCAAGGCAGCGGCAGCGGCGATCTGCATCCATAATATATATATATATATATATATATATATATATATATATATATATTTCAACAATGGCCCGAAAGCTTCGACGTCGCACTCCCAGCAGAAGTAACCTTTTAGGCAATTACATACGGAAGACCTGCCTTTGCATGTTAGGGAAAAATTGCTTTATTGCCAACGCGTTTCGAGGCAGGCAGCCTCTTCTTCTTGGGCAGCTGTGAAAATGTGGCACAGAGTTCCTCTTTGCATGCACGTCATTTGTACTGCCCCCAGTGGGCCGCACTGCATTGTGCTCCTTTTGTAATGCTTGCAGGGACTTGTAGTCCAGAAGACTCAATTAATCACCCTCAGTGGGTTCTGCGCCAACATTTAAAATCCTTTAGCTTTACATATGTTCAGAAACCCTCCAGTGGGCCCCACAATGCTAGACAGGTTTAATTAGTTTCCACTTCGCTGTGCTGATCGCAAATTCGACATAGTTCTGTTTTGCGCAGCCTCTCACCTTCCAGAGATGGTGCGACCTCGCACGGCAGGGCAGCCGTGATTATTAAATATTTCAACAATGGCCCGAAAGCTTCGACGTCGCACTCCCAGCAGAAGTAACCTTTTAGGCAATTACATACGGAAGACCTGCCTTTGCATGTTAGGGAAAAATTGCTTTATTGCCAACGCGTTTCGAGGCAGGCAGCCTCTTCTTCTTGGGCAGCTGTGAAAATGTGGCACAGAGTTCCTCTTTGCATGCACGTCATTTGTACTGCCCCCAGTGGGCCGCACTGCATTGTGCTCCTTTTGTAATGCTTGCAGGGACTTGTAGTCCAGAAGACTCAATTAATCACCCTCAGTGGGTTCTGCGCCAACATTTAAAATCCTTTAGCTTTACATATGTTCAGAAACCCTCCAGTGGGCCCCACAATGCTAGACAGGTTTAATTAGTTTCCACTTCGCTGTGCTGATCGCAAATTCGACATAGTTCTGTTTTGCGCAGCCTCTCACCTTCCAGAGATGGTGCGACCTCGCACGGCAGGGCAGCCGTGATAATTAAATATTTCAACAATGGCCCGAAAGCTTCGACGTCGCACTCCCAGCAGAAGTAACCTTTTAGGCAATTACATACGGAAGACCTGCCTTTGCATGTTAGGGAAAAATTGCTTTATTGCCAACGCGTTTCGAGGCAGGCAGCCTCTTCTTCTTGGGCAGCTGTGAAAATGTGGCACAGAGTTCCTCTTTGCATGCACGTCATTTGTACTGCCCCCAGTGGGCCGCACTGCATTGTGCTCCTTTTGTAAGGACAGCGAAGTGGAAATCAATTTAACCTTTCTAGCATTGTGGGGCCCACTGGAGGGTTTCTAAATATATGAAAAGCCTAAAGAATTTAAATGTTGGCGCAGAACCCACTGAGGGTGATTAATTGAATCCTCCGGACTACAAGTCCCTGCAAGCACTACTAAAGGAACACAATGCAATGCGGCCCACTGGGGGCAGGACCAATAGAATGCATTTAATGAGGAACTTTGTACCACATTTTCAGAGCTGCCCATGAAGAAGAGGCTGCCTGCCTCGAAACGCGTTGGCAATAAATAATTCTTCCCTAACATGCAAAGAAAGGTTTTCCGTTTGTAATTGCCTGTGAGGTTACTTCTGCTGGGAGTGCGACGTCGAAATGCTTTCGGGCCATTGTTGAGACAATTAATAATCACGGCTGCCCTGCCGTGCGAGGTCGCACCATCTCTGGAAGGTGAGAGGCTGCGCAAAACAGAACTATGCCGATTTTGCGAGCAGCACAGCGAAGTGGAAATCAATTTAACCTTTCTAGCATTGTGGGGCCCACTGGAGGGTTTCTAAATATATGAAAAGCCTAAAGAATTTAAATGTTGGCGCAGAACCCACTGAGGGTGATTAATTGAATCCTCCAGACTACAAGTCCCTGCAAGCACTACTAAAGGAACACAATGCAATGCGGCCCACTGGGGGCAGGACCAATAGAATGCATTTAATGAGGAACTTTGTACCACATTTTCAGAGCTGCCCATGAAGAAGAGGCTGCCTGCCTCGAAACGCGTTGGCAATAAATAATTCTTCCCTAACATGCAAAGAAAGGTTTTCCGTTTGTAATTGCCTGTGAGGTTACTTCTGCTGGGAGTGCGACGTCGAAATGCTTTCGGGCCATTGTTGAGACAATTAATAATCACGGCTGCCCTGCCGTGCGAGGTCGCACCATCTCTGGAAGGTGAGAGGCTGCGCAAAACAGAACTATGCCGATTTTGCGAGCAGCACAGCGAAGTGGAAATCAATTTAACCTTTCTAGCATTGTGGGGCCCACTGGAGGGTTTCTAAATATATGAAAAGCCTAAAGAATTTAAATGTTGGCGCAGAACCCACTGAGGGTGATTAATTGAATCCTCCGGACTACAAGTCCCTGCAAGCACTACTAAAGGAACACAGTGCAATGCGGCCCACTGGGGGCAGGACCAATAGAATGCATTTAATGAGGAACTTTGTACCACATTTTCAGAGCTGCCCATGAAGAAGAGGCTGCCTGCCTCGAAACGCGTTGGCAATAAATAATTCTTCCCTAACATGCAAAGAAAGGTTTTCCGTTTGTAATTGCCTGTGAGGTTACTTCTGCTGGGAGTGCGACGTCGAAATGCTTTCGGGCCATTGTTGAGACAATATATATATATATATATATATATATATATATATATATATATATATATATATATATATATATATATATATATATATATACTTTGTTTCTGTTAACAGGCTGAGTCTTTGTATAACTTTAAAGGTTAAGCACAGTCTTAATTATTTTACTATTTTATTCTGCTAGAACGTTCCAGTACATACATAATTTACCATACTGTCAACATTACTTTTTACTTCTTGTTGAAGGACCTTTTTTGTGTAGAAATTGCTATTATCAGAGCAATGTTGTCGATATAAGGCGGACCTGGGTAACATCTGATCATCAGTTATCAATCAAGATTTCCTCATTTAGGCCCTACCTCCTCACTATGTGAGCCATAGTCCACAACTAAAAACCAGCGAATATGGAAACATTTACTTTGTAATGTCTGCTCTTTTCCTAAACATTCTACGGAAATTTGGGACTTAGTTTCCTCCCTACAGCCTGAGCTGGGGTTTCTAACGGAAACCTAGCTCAAACCCCATTCAACACCTTCTATCACTTTGGCAACATCAGAGGGCTACAAGTTTCTCAGAATGGATAGATTAGTCAAGACGGGGGGAGGACTTGCTATTATTCATAAAGATAGTATCAACGTTTGTGTTCTGGATGAATACTGCGACCCAAAGATGGAAGCTCTCATTTTCTGAATTGATTTATCAGCCCAAGTCAGTTGGAAGGGGGCTTGATTTATCGCCTTCCTGGTCGCATAGCAGATTTTTAAAATATACTTACTGAACTCATAGCCCCTCATGTACTTGCGAGTACTAATTTTTTGTTACTAGGCGATTTTAACATTCATAGTGAATGTTCTGATAATATGGAACCATTAGCCTTTCTGAATAATCTTGCACTTTTAGGCCTAAATAAATTGAATGGAGGTCCTACTCATATGGCTGGCCATACATTGGACATTGTTCTGTCCAATTCACCTGATATACAGTGTGAACAACCAGTCCAACTTACATGGACTGACCATTCTCTAATTTAATTTGTTATTAAGAGTCATAAGGTTGAACATAGAGGTCGACGTCATGACACTAAGATGACTCGTAGACCATGGCAAAACGTTTCTTCAGAGAATTTCCAAGCCTCCCTAAAAGTACCTTGGAATAAACCTTCAGATAATCTAGACGAAGCGCTCACTAAATATAATTTTGCATTAACAGAAACTATTGACCATCTTGCGCCATTGAAACGCATCTCTACTTATCCAAAACATCAGCAAGCCATCTGGTTCACCCCCCAACTACTTACTCATAAAAAAACTATGCAGAAAACATGAGAGGAAATGGCGTACCACTCATGAGGAGAGGGATAAAATTCAGTTTCTAACCTCCTTATCAAGCTATCATAGTAGTATTAAGCTTGCACGAAAGAATTACATCTCCACCCAACTTACATTGGCTGGTAATGCGCCGAAGGTTTTATATAATATCCTTCAGTCGTTTACGAAACCTAAAGCATGTGAGAATGTAGAAGCACCTTCACAAATACTTTGTGATAACATAGCATCTTTTTTCTCTCAAAAAATGTAATCAATTTATGATAATATTGTATCCGCAGGGAGTTTACATCAAATGCAAACGGCGACAATAGATGCAGCAGACTCGACTTCCTCTACGCTGCTTGAGAACTTCTCCCCGCTCACCACTACAGACGTAGAAACTTTAATGCACCAAGTGAAGACCGGCTCCCCGTGTGACCTGAGCCCTGCAAGAATAGCTAACACCCTTACTAATCAACTTGCCCCACTAATTGGACATCTTTTGAACCTTTCACGAAAAGAAGGCTATGTTTCACCAGAATGGAAAGTAGCTCAGATAATGCCTATTCGTAAGAACATGAAGGTCCCTCTGACTGATCGGACCAATCTTCGTCCTATTCCACTCCTGCCATTTCTGAGTAAAGTATGTCATGAGCATCTCTCCAGTTATGTCGAATTGTCAGGTAACCTAGACTCCTCTCAGTCAGGTTTTAGGCCTAAATATAGCACCGAATCAGCCTTGCTAGCGGTCACTGGCAACATCAAAATGACCCTGGACAAAGGTCATTCTATGATTCTGGTGCTATTAGACCTATCTGCCACATTCAACACTGTTTCCCATCAAATACTACTCAGAAGGCTGAAGGAAATGGGACTAAGAGATTCCGCCTTTCGTTGGATGGCTAGTTTTCTCTCTGGTCGGACCCAGATGGTTAATTTAGGCCCGTATCGTTCGGCACCCATAGAATTTACCTAGGGAGTTCCACAGGGCTCCTGTCTGAGCCCCTCTCTATTTAATATCTATGTGGCTCCATTGGCTAATGTTCTAAGGAAGCATGGGTTTATTCCGATATCTTGTGCTGACGATACGCAGCTACTCTTTCCCTTCAGTGTGCTAACTCCGACTATTCAAGAGACCTTCTCTTTGGGCATGAATGCCACTTCACAATGGATGAGGAACTACTTTCTTCAGTGTAACATTGGGAAGACCGAGCTCCTACTTTTTGGTGAAGCCCCCTTATTATGGTCTCCCAATTGGTGGCCCTCTAATCTTGGAAGCCTCCTTTTCCCAAAACTTCTGTTAAGAACCTGGGAGTCCGGTTAGATCATGCTCTCACTTTCATGTGAGAAGAACATGTTGGCAAGACAGTTGGTACATGCTTTCACGTTTTGGGCCTTCTTCGGCGAGTCTTCCCTTTACTTCCAGATTCTGTAAAAAAGACACTGACTCAGGCTCTTATACTGAGTCGCTTAGATTATTGTAATGGTCTGATGCTGTCTGCCAATGAAGCGTCAATCAATAAATTACAGGTGGTTCAGAATACTGCGGCGCGACTGGTTTAAAATATGCCACCCAGATCTGCTTCCCGCCCTCTTCCCCTTAAACTTCACTGGCTTCCAATACGCCAACGGATCAAATTTAAGATTTGCTGTACTATTCACAAAGCATTATTTAATCTTGGTCCCAGCTATCTGGCAGAAAAATTCAGTCCCTATCTTCCCCCGAGATCTTTGCGCTCTAGTACCAAACACCTACTGATAGTCCCTAGAATTAGGAGAGCGAGATTAGGAGGGAAATCTTTATCATACCTTGGACCGAAATATTGGAATGAATTCCCCCTTTCTTTTAAGAGAGTGCTCAAATCACTTAGCTTTTAGGAAATCACTTAAAACTATTTTGTTCTGCTTTTAATAAAATAAATAAAATCAATCTTACAGCCTTCGTTATACAGCTGATATGCCTCCACAAAAGCGCGGAGATACTCCTTGTAGTCGATTCTGGCGCTATATAAACCCCTAAATAAATAAATACATCTTAAACAGTATAGTATGTCACTGTTATATTTCAATTGCTTTGGGGGTTATGAGTTACATGTCACCCTCCTTCCTCTAACGACAGTACATTTAAGGGTACTGCTTGCTATTCTGATCAGGCATATGAATCTATGAAAGATATAACTACAGGTATCCAGTATTGGTATCTTTCATAGATTCACATGCAACCCACCCTCCTCCCCGTGGAGGCAGTTATCTTTAGTCTTTGGGATTCTTACTTCCAACCTGTGCTTAGAAAATCTGAAGAGAACTTGCTACAGCTGGGAGTGTTCTAGCTGATTGGCTGGATTCCATTTAGTTCTTTTTTTAAAAGGACATAGATAGGCTACTGTTTAGATAGCTTTGGGCCATTATAGCCTATGAAGTTTTGAAGGCACTGCTTGAATATTTTATTGTGAGACTCCCATCTTGAGGGGGAATGATTCAGGCATGTGAATCTATGAAAAATAACCCAAGACTGGATAACAGACGTTTGTTTCTCCTGCAACACTTTTCCCCATTTTTCCTCCCACAAATTTGCTATATTTTGGCCACTTTCTCTTTCCCTCCAAGGGAATCCACAAACGCCGAGTACCTTTAAAGTCCTCAAGATGTTGGAAGAAAAGGACACAAATTTGGAGTGGATATCTTATGTGAACAAACAGTTACAGGGGCCGAAGCGCGAAATACCCCAAATAGCCAAGCATGGGGGTGGGGGGAGGCCTAGCAGCGAGGGGATACACTTTTCCCTTCATATGTAGCTTCTAAGAGTAGCACAAAACCCAAGGAATAAACTAGACTACATATGTAAAATTTCAGATGTACTACATGAACAACTAAAAGACCCATTTATGGTCAAATGCTAATGGAAATCTATAAAACAGAACATAATGAATAGAATACATCTTAATCTACATACGTTTCATTGCATGATAATTGGCCATCGGGAAAAAAATTATCTTCACTTTTATAACAATGATTGGCTTTCATTCACTTTGGCCATCCTATGTAGCACAATCCTACTAAAAGTAGCAAGGAAACCCAAAAAATAAGCTAGACTGCATATGTAAAGTTTCAGAATTACGACATGAACTAAAAGACACATTTATGGCCACAAGATTATGTAAACCAATAAATAAATACAATATATAAAAAGAAAGCAATCACAATACAATTTGAATGACACTCTGAAGTTACAGTTAGTATTCCCAAAGATTGGAAATCCTTGGATATTAGCTCTCTAATGACTTTCCACCGGTTTGACGAATCACCACAAAACCTTCCAGACCTACAGCATTGTCTCCATTTTGAGATGCTGTAAATATTTGTGGTGAATCAATAAGGGGGTTCTAAAGATAAAAGGGGATCTCAAAACGCTTTCTCCACCAATGCATTTTCCATAGACTATTGTATTTGATGTTGTGCGAAAACTGGTGAAAGGCTTTACGTGAAAATCAACAAAGGGTTTGTGGTGCTAAAATCCCCATCTTACCATCTTTCAGGGACAGGCAGACTGTTGTCAGAAAAACAAAATCTTCTACACAGTTGTGGCATTTACTGAGAAATATCCTATTTTTCCTATTTTTTGCGCTTTCAACCTCCTTCCAGTTAGTGGCAGTTATGGGTGTGAAAGCAATAATGGATCCCGGAAATCCATACATTTCGGAAAAGTAGACACATTTCTGAATTCAACAAGGGGTCATTTATGTAGATCCTTCAAGTCTTGTCTATAGAAACTAACAAGTGTGGCTCTCACTAGGTTCTGTTACCCAGAATCCCTTGGAAATATCAAACTTTGTCCAAAAAAAACAAATTTTCCTGACATATCTGTGATGGAAAGTTCTGGAATCTGAAGGGAGCCACACACTTCCACCTACCCAGCAGTCCCCAAAGTCAACCTATAAAAATAGTACCTCACTTGTGTGGGTAGGCCTAGTGCCCGCTACAGGAAACGGCCCAAAAGCAACGTGGACACATCACATCCAGTGAAAACTGACCCTTTTTTCGCAATCTGCCTAGCTGTGAATTTTGGACCCTAGCTCTGTCGGCACCTAAGGAAACCTAGCAAACCTATGCATTTTTTAAAACTACACATCCAGCGAAATTCAGAATGGGTTGATTTGTGTGGCTGTCACAACTTCAGTTACACAGAATCCCTTGTAAAGCCTCAAACTTTGTGGGGGAAAAAATAATAAATCCTCACATTTCTGTGATGGAAAGTTATGGAATCTGCACGACTCCACAAACTTCCACCCACTCAGCATTCCTCCAAGTCTCCTGATAAATACTGTACCTCACTTGTGTGGTTAGGCTTAGTGCCCGTGACAGGAAACTGCCCAAAATGCGATGTGGACACACCACATTTATCCACAGAAAACTGACCCTTTTTTTGCAATGCGCCTAGCTGTTGATTTTGGGCTCTAGCTGAGCCGGCACCTAGGAAACCTAGCAAAATGGTACAATTTTGAAAACTAGACACCCAGGGGAATCCAGAATGTGGTGACATCTATGGCTCTCGCCAGGTTCTGTTACCCAGAATCCCTTGCAAACCTCAAATTTGTAAAACAAAACACATTTTCATCAAATGTCTGTGATGGAGAGTTCTGGAATCTGCGTGGAGCCAAACACTCCCACCCACCCATCATTTCCCCAAATCTCCCCCAAAAAATGGTACCCAACTTGTGTGGGTCGGCCTAGTGGCCGTGACAGGAAACGGCCCAAAACGTACTGTGGAGACTTCAAAATGATCAATTACAAAAAGACCTTGTTTTGCGAGGGAGTCACCTGCGTTTTTGATCATACTTATAAAAAAAAAACCAGCATAATCCCTGGCCCCTGGTTAGCTCCTCCTCTCCCCCGGGGTAGCAGATTAGGGGCTATTGCCCCCATCTGCCTCCTAGGGCAGGCAGAAAGACTGTGGCTAATTGTTTGGGGGGTTGGGGGCTTTGGCATGCCCATTCTGGGCAGACCCCACCCCTATGTATAAAAATAAGTAATCCCTGGTGCTTAGTGGGCTTTCTGCCCCCTCCCGGGGGTGGGGCAGATCAGGGGCTATTGCCCCCATTTGCCTCCCGGGAAGGCAGAAAGACTGGCATTTTTGGGTAGGGCGTGGGAACATTGGCATGCCCATTATTGACAGCCTCTATGTATAATAAAAAGTACATCCCTGATGCCTAGTGGGCTGGGCTTTCTGCCCTCAGTAAGGGCAGATAAGGGGCTATTGCCCCCAACTGCCTCCCAAGGGGTTGCAGAAAGACTATGGCAATTTTGGTTTTTCAGGTGAGGGTTTTGGCATGCCCGTTCTGGGCAGCCCCCAACCCTATGTATTAAAAATAAATAATCCCTGGTTCCTAGTGGGCTTTCTGCCCCCCCAGGGCTATTGCCCCCATTTGCCTACTGGCGAGGCAGAAAGACTTTGGCATTTTATTTGGGGGGCATGGGGGTATTGGCATACCCATTATGGGCAGCCATTCCCAATCCTGAACTTTGAAAAAACAAAACCTAGTGGCTAGTTGGCTTTTTGCCTCCTGGGGGTAGATAATCTGCTATTGCCCCCATCTGCCTCCTGGGAGGAGGGGGGGGATGAAAGAGTGTGGCAATTCTTTTTGGGGTGGGGGCATTGGTATGCCCTTTCTGGAAACAAAATAATCCCTGCTGCCTAGTGAGCTTTCTGCACCCCCGGGTGGGCAGATATGGGTCAATTGCCTCTGGGGGGGTCAGAAAGACTATGGCTATTTTTTGGGCAGCCCCCACTCTGGTGCCTAGTTTGGGGGGGGGCAGATCAGGCTATTGCCCCATCTGCCTCCTGGGGGGGCAGAAAGACTTTGGCATTTTGGGTGTGTAGGGGCATTGGCATGCCCATGCTGGGCAGCACCCACCATAATAAACCAAAATAATCCATGATGTCTAGGGTGCTTCGTGCCCCCCCACGGGGGCATATTGGGGGCTTCTGCCCCCAAAGGGCGCAGATAGACTGAATATCCCTATTTTGAAATGAGGGGAGCAAAGGCCCTTGCCCAAGGGGCCCCTCCCTGGTGTCTAGTGGGTTGATCCCTGCTTGGGGATCGCCCTCCTGCTGCGATCCCCAAGCAGGAATCCTCTAGGATTCTCACTTTCCAATGATACCTTTCCTGTGTGTTTCGGTGCTCGGGGGACTGAATTTTTCAGTTTAATTGTCACTGTAATGACGTCAGCACGCCATGTGCACGATCGTCATTACACTGAAAAGAAAAAGAAAGCCTCTGGAGGTTGGGGAAGCTCTTCTGAGGCAAAAAAAAAGGAAATCCCTCTGCTGTTTCCAGCAGTGGGATTTTGTGCTATTGTGTACATGACGGAATGGTTCCGTCATGACCACAAGAGCACTGGTGCTCATGACTGAACCATTCTGTCATGAGCACCGAAGGGGTTATTGAAAGGCAATCTTTGTTGTTATAAAAATGAATATTAATATATTTTTTCCTTGCGGCCAATTATCATGTCCTCCAAAGAGTAGTTGTGTGGCTCACTGCTAGGTCAGTTTTTCATTTTGCAGCACAGGGGTGCATAAGAGGGATTTTTTGGGGGGGGCTTGTTGGGCCAGTTTTTTTTGTGAGCCAGAGAGCATGCAAAGAAAACGTATGTAGATTATATGTATTCTATTTGTTTATCGGTTTCCATTCGCACATGAGCATAAGTGGGTCTTTCAGTTGTTCATGTAGTAAATCTGAAACTACATATGCAGTATAGTTTATTTTTTGGGCTTTCTTGATACTTTTAGTAGTATAGAGCTACCAGAAATCACTAAATTGGAAAAAACGTATAACTTAAAAAATATTCTACTTACCTGTGGTACGCAAAAGAATCATCTGTGCACACCAATATCTAATGGTGCCAAATTTCAGCAAATTCTGACTGGCTACTTTCACACTACGCGATATACAAAAGTCTGTGTAAAATGCATTGGATAACTGAAAGAAACAGTTAGTTATAGATTTCTTACCATAGAATTGCCCCTATTCGTCAGACTGGATCATGAGAATTTTTTCTTAGCAGTACCGCTGCACGTCAGTAGGTGGCGTTGGTCGTGGTCGTTGGGATGGCGTTGCAGTACCGACTTAGACGCCGCCCCTACACGCTGACGTCAGTTCTTTCTTTTTCAGCGCCAGCCTAGCACAGATACGGAGAGAGCTACCACTTTAGTCACTTTTTGACTAAAGCTTTTTTCGACTTCTTTTCGAGTCTTCAACTCCTCATGTGCGAGGGATGTCTCATCGTCGGACCAGCTTCAAACCCTGCGAGGCCTATCACAGTCTGATGTCTGTGACGGACCCCCACCTTGTGAGCCTTTGGTGTCTGGAGTGTGACCACGACCTGAAGTCGTGCTCTGACTGCCGGGACATGAATCCAAAGTCTTGGGAAGCGGTCCCGAAAGCTATTGTAAGCCTGGCAGTCGCCTCCGTGTTGCTCCCGGTCTCGCTCGAGGGGAAAGTCTCGAGACCGTTCACGGAACTCTCGTCCAAGTCTTCAAAGTCCGCGGGTATGTCGAAGCACAAAAAGATGGTGAAGAAGCACCGGCACTCTTCTCCTTCTCCCCGTCGGTCGGCGGACACGACGCGGGATCCGGAGCGTCATCGCTCTAAGGCTCCATTGTCGTTGCCTCCTTCAGAGATGACTCCGCGCCTCCATTCGTTTCTGGGAGCCGGGGCATCCCCTGCCCAACTTTGTGCATTTTATGAAGCCCTCCACAGTATCTTTGGCAGCCTGATTCTGCCGGCGTGCCTTCGGGCCTGCATAGCCGGCTGGGGGTCTAGGGCCTTTGATACTGGCCCGCCACCATCGAGAGCATACAGCACCCTTTCCCCGAGAGCTTGGTGTTCCAAGCCTCTTCTTCCGAGGGCGCATTCCCTTCTGCTCTCCCAGACAGGGAATCCAAGAAGCTGGATAATCTTGAGAAGAGCATGTTCTCTTCCTCCAGCTTGGCACTGCGGTCCGTGAATACCGCGTGCCTCTTGGGCCCATACTCCCATACTATTTGGGATATGGTCAAGCAAGTGCTGCCTCAGTGCCTGGAGGAGGCCCGGTCCATTCTCTCCCTGGCAGTGGCAGATGGGAGAGACACAGCTAAATTCACCCCAGTCTGCTTTTGCCCCTTTCGTGGCTACGGAAGGGGCGCTGCACGGCATCCAGCCCAGTCACCGGTCCATGCAAGCTGCCCAGCCTCTCTGGGAGCCAGCGGGCGGGCCAGTCCACCCTTTCCCCTCCTGCAGCAGCCTCCAATCCCTCCTAGTCTGACCCTTCAAGGCCATCAACTGCCAGTGGGTGGCAAGATTTCGCATCACCTCCCCCACTGGCAATCCATCATGTTGCGCAGGCCACAGCGCAATGTGCCACCGTCTTTCAGTCGCATGTCGGAGGATCATTTGGCACTTCTCCCCCAGGAAGTTTCAGCTCTCTTGGCCAAGGGAGCCAACGAAAGGGTTTATGCACCAGAAGTAGGTCATGGTTGCTAGTCCCGCTACTTTCTGGTGCCCAAGAAGGACAAAGGCCTTCGTCCTATCTTTGACCTCGGGGGCCCTCAACCGAAGTTCACGTTGGCTCAGGTCAGGTCCTGTCTGCCCTCGACCCTAGAGACTGCATGGTGGCATTGGACATGCAAGGATGGCTATTTCCATATTCCCGTTCTGCCTACCCACAGATGCTACCTGCAGTTCACGGTAGGCCACAAGCATTTTCAGTTCACCGTGCTCCCCTTCGGCCTTTCCAGTGCCCTTCAGGTGTTCATGAAAATGATGGCGGTGTTTGCAGCTCATCTGAGCAGATCAGGGGTTCCAGTCTTCCCCTATCTCAACGACTGGCTGTTGAAGGCGGGTTCGCCCCAGGCAGTCGTCTCCCACCTCCAGACTACGAGGGACCTTCCGCACTCTGGGGTTCACTATAAACGTGCCGAAGTCACACCTGACTCCCTCTAAGATGCTCCCTTTCATCGGAGCTGTTCTGGACACAGTGCAGTTTCAGGCTTATCCTCCTGAGGAGCGAGTCCGGGATATTCGGGCTTTGATACCAATGTTTCAGCTGCTATCCTGGATTTCTGTGAGAATGGCCCTGAGGCTGCTGGGCCTCTTGGCCTCCGGCATCCTGCTGGTGGATCATGCCAAGTGGCATATGCAGTCTCTGCAGTGGGACCTGAAGTTCCAATGAACACAGCATCCGGGGAATCTTTCCGACTACGTCCAGATCTCGGAGGGAACTGCACAACAACTGCAGTGATGGTTAATGGACCAGAATTGGGACAGAGGTAGATCCCTCTCCCTTCCCCAACCAGACCTCACGGTGGTGACCGATACATCACTCCTGGGATGGGGCGGTCATCTGGGAGAGGTGGAGATCAGAGGAGTCTGGTCTCCGGTGGAAGCCGAGCTCCACATCAACCTGTTGGAGCTTTGGGCGATCTGCCTGGCACTGAAGGCATTCCTTCCCTCCCTCAAGGGGAAGGTAGTGCAGGTGTTCACAGAGAACACCACCGCCATGTTGTACTGCCACAGAAAAGGCGGATGGGCTCGTGGACCCTATGTCAATTGGCTCTTTGCCTTTGGACACAGCTGGAACATCAGGGCATGACCCTGGTGGTTCAACACCTGGTAGGTTCCCTGAACGCCAGTGTGGACAAACTCAGCTGTTGAGCCTGGTAGATCACAAAAGGCGTCTTTACTCAGAGGTGGTGCAAGGTCTCTTTTAGCAGTGGGGAGAGCCTTGGTTAGATTTGTTTGCCACTGAAGAGAACGTGCAATGTCAGCAGTTTTGCACGTTGGAGTTTTCGAAGCGGCCCTCGCTCAGCAATGCCTTTCGTCGCGAGTGGAGTAGCGGCCTTCTGTACGCCTTCCCGCCTGTACCACTTCTGCCCCGAGTGCTGAAGAAGATCAAGCGTGACCGGGCTAAAGTCATTCTTGTGGCTCCAGACTGGACATGAAGAGTCTGGTATCCCGAGCTCCTGAGCATGGCTATCGATCCTCCGCTCAGTCTGCCCCTTCGGGAGGATCATCTGTTAAAGCAGCAGGGGGCCGGTCCCCCCACCCGAACCTGTCCAGCCTTTGACCTTCCGCCCGAAGTCTGTAACGTCATCTTGGCAGCCAGGCGTCCCTCCAGGTATACGCCTGTCGATGGAATACGTTTGTGGCATGGTTCACAGCAACGGCTGTGGATCCTCTTTCTACCCCTCTTTCTGACGTTATTTTGTTTGTCCTTTCTTTGGCCTAGCAGGGCTCTGCTGTGGGCACTCTAAAAGGCTAACTTGTTGCTATTTCTGCTTTCCTTCGGCTACCAGATCAGCCCTCTTTATTCAAGTCCCCTATTGTAAACAGATTCTTGAAGGGCATTATACATCTTTTTCCTCCATCTCCTTTTATAATGCCCCAGTGGGACTTGAATCTCATTTTAACTTATCTTAAGTGTGCTCCCTTCGAGCCTCTTCACAACTGTCCTCTCAGGCTCCTTACCCTGAAAACTGTTTTTTTGTTGCCATCACCTCTGCTCACATGGTGAGTGAGCTCCAGGCTCTATCCTCTAAGCCCTCTTTCCTTCTCTGTGCATCTGGACAAAGTGGTGCTTAGGACCAGACCCTTGTTACTTCCTAAAGTGGTTACAGCATTTCACATAGGGCAAACTATCACATAGCCCACCTTTTTCCCACCTTCGCACCCTTCCAAGGAAGAGGAGAAACTCCAGCGTCTGGACCGTAAACGTGCGCTGTCCTTCTACCTTGACCGCACCAAAGGTTTCCGGGTGGATGATCAACTCTTCGTTGGCTATGTGGGTGCCAAGAAGGGTCGGACTGTCCAAAAGCATACCATCTCCTGATGGGTTGTCTTTTGTATTACAATGTGTTACGCTTTAGCGAAAAAGGAACCTCAAATAGGGCTGCGTGCTCATTCCACTAGGGCTGCGACAGCAACTACTGCATTGGCAGGTGGAGTCCCACTCCTTGACATCTGCCAGGCGACAACGTGGTCATCTGTGTACATGTTCACCAGGCATTACTGCCTGGACAGCCAAGTCCAGAGGGACGGCTATTTTGGCCAATCTGTCCTCCAGGACTTTCTGGTGTGAATTTGGTTCGCAGACCCTCCTCCGGGGTTAGTATTGCTGGGATATCTATTCTAAGGTAAGGAATCTATATCTGTCTCTTTCAGATGAACAAGTTACTTACCTTCAGTAATGATGTATCTGTAAGAGACATAGGTTAGTTATAGATTAATTACCGTCCCACCCATCTTCCCCGCACAACAAACTGACTTCTAGGGATAGAGACTCCCTTACAGGGCCCTAGTTGTGGTGCACCAGTGGTCAGTTTCTTTGATGGCTCTGCGCTTCTGGCTTGGAAAGTCGTGTCAGAACTGACGTCAGTGCGCAGGGGCACCTCGATGTCTACCGGCGACCACGACTTTGATGACGGACATGGAGTCGACCGATGCCACCTACGGATGCGCCAGGGTACTGCTAAGAAAAAAATAGCCAGATCCAGTCTGATGCCTGGGGGTAATTCTAAGGTATGATCTATAACTAAACTATGTCTCTTACAGATACATCGTTAATGAAGGTAAGTAACTTGTTCTTCAAGCCTGTTTTGGGACCCTCAATCTTTCTTTGCACCCCCTTCCCCCACACACCTTGAAACTTTCAGTCCTCCAACAATGAAACTGGTATAACAGGTCTGTAAATGTTCGTGGACATTTGCTAAATGGGTGCAAAGTTATTAAGGGACCAACATTTTTAAAAACGGTATCTTTGGTGATCCTCACTATAATTAAACAACAGGGACGGACCCAACACGGGAATCTAGGGCACTGCAAAACAGTGCCAAGGGAATGGGAAGGAAAAAAACATTTTTAAAAAGACCCTTACCCACCAACCTATTCGGTGGCATGCTTCACCATTAGGTTCACACCTGGGCGGCAGAGTGCAACCTAGGTGTGCTACAACGCCTGATTACAGCGGAGTGGGTAGTTTTTGTGAAGGGAGTGAGAACAAAGTGTGAGATAAAAATGCCTCTAGGATCCTCTGTCGAGATAGAACTACTTTAATTTTGAGGTCCCTGGGCAAGGTTAAAAATGAGAAAGGGTGGATACTTAAAAGGACTATAATGGCCTTTAGTATCCAAATAGCGGTCTACATGTTTTAGCCTATTCATCAAAATCAAAAGGTTTTCTTCAAGATCAGCAGTGCAGTGGGGCCAAATTAGAGGGCCTCTTGAAGTATCAGCACACACACTAAGATGTACTGTGGGTGCAGAGGTGTTGCCATACTTGCGGTTCACACTGGCATGTATAGGGTCTGAAAAAACAAAACAGAGCATGAAAAACATTCAAATATAGATCAAACCGTTCGTTACTCTGTCCAATACGACCCACATCCCATAACCAAGTGCAGAGGTTGGCCGAAAGGCCCATCAAGTAGATTCCCAATGGTCGCTTCAGAAACAAACTTGTGTGTGTACACTAGGTGCAAAGAGAATATACACACAGTGAATCACGTGCACAAGTGAGGCGAAAAGAGAGTGGCCTCCACCTCCTTCGAATACAGGATTGAAGAAGGTCTTGTGATATATACCAGTAGGATATTTACACTAGGTGCAGGTTTTAAATAAAGCAAGTGTGTAACATGCACAATCAGCCTCAAAATGAAGGCAAAAGAACAGCAAACCTCCACACCCACCAATGGCGGGGTGGGGGCTCTGTCGGTCCACACAGAACAGAGCTGTTGTCCTGTAGAACCAAGAAAAACATTCAGCCAAAACCAGAGTCTAGGAAAAACTAACAGATTTTACTTATCCGTGGCTACTTAGTATTTCTATCGATCCCTGCTGGGGGGAACCCTTGTAGTCACACACTATACCAAAAGAATGAGGTCCGGAGTTAGAACAGGGTTAGCATGATAGCAATAGTACGGAGAAGGACATGAAAAAAAGCAACGGGAAAGAGTCCTCCATCCAGGCCATAGCATTGGTAGCTTACTTCATCAAGGCGGTCCGTCCGCTTTTTAACCTATTCTGGTCCAGCTCGGGAACCCGGTGGTGCTGAGGCATCGTGGAGTGGAGATTTAAAAAGAGCACCAAACCCGGGAAATGCGAGCAGAAGCCTAGCGTGCATCGCGTCTGAGGTCATACAGCATGATGACGTCAAGACGTAAACGTGACGGAAATACAAGACCGTAACACTATTTGGGAATGCGGTCTAGGTATCAAAAAACAGTAAATCTAGTTCAGAGTCACACAACTACGGACCTCATTCTTTTGATGTAGTGTGTTAATACAGGGGTCCTCCCCCAGCAGGGATCGATAGAAATGCTAAATAGCCACGGACAAGTAAGATCTGTAAATTTTTCCTGGATTCTGTTTTTGGCTGAATGGTTTTCTTGGTTCTACAGGATAAAATCTCTGTTCTGTTTGGATCGACGGAGCCCCCCCTGCCATTGGTGGGTGTGGAGGTTTGCTGTCCTTTTGCCTTAATTTTGAGGCTGATTGTGCATGTTATGCACTTGGTTTGTTTAAAACCTGCACCTAGTGTATATATCCTACTGGTATATACCACAGGGCCTTCCTCAATCCCGTATTCGGAGGAGGTGGAGATCTCTCTCTTTTTGACTCACTTTTGCATGTGATTCACTGTGTGTATATTCTTGTTGCACCTAGTGTACGCACACAAGTTTGTTTCTGAAGCGACCGTTGGGAATCTACTTGATGGGCATTTCGGCCAACCTCTGTACTTGGTTATGGGATGTAGGTCGTATTGAACAGAGTGATGAACGGTTTGATCTATATTTTAATGTTTTTCATGCTCTGCCTTTTTTTCAGACCCTATACATGCCAGTATGAACAGTAAGTACGGCAACACCCATACCCCCACTGCACCCCTTAGTGCGTGTGGTGATACTTCACAAGGCCCTCTAATTTGGCCCAACTGCACTGTTGGTCCTGAAGAAAGCCTTTTGATTTTGATGAATAGGCTGAGACATGTAGACCGCTATTTGGATACTAAAGATCATTATAGTCCTTATAAGTATCCACCATTTCTCATTTTTAACCTTTGCCAGGGACCTCAAAATTAAAGTAGTTCTATCTCGACGGAGGATCCTAGAGGCATTTTTATCTCACACTTGGTTCTCACTCCCTTCACAAAAACCACCCGCTAAGCTGTAATCAGGCATCGTAGCACACCTGGGATGCACTCGGCCGCCCAGGTTGGAACCCAATGATGAAGCATGCCACCAACTAGGTTGGTGGGTGAGGGTTCTTTTTTAAAAACCTAATGTTTTTTCCTTCCCATTCCCTTGGCATTGTTTTGCAGTGCCCTAGATTCCTGTGTTGGGTCCGTCACTGTTGTTGTTTGATTATAAATTTGGGGATAAGAACGTACCCCACTATTCCTCGCTCTCTCTTTGGTTTTCCCGATCCTAACTATAACACAGAGTGGCTACCGCCACTCTGTTATACTGATAGATAGGTAGATAGGTAGATAGGTAGATAGATAGATAGATAGATAGATAGATAGATAGATAGATAGATAGATAGATAGATAGATAGATGGATATGCATTTTTTTATATATGTGTTGTTATGTCAGTCTGGTGCCACATAAATTGTATTTAATTTTGTTATTAGAGGATGTACCTTGTAATGGAGCTGTGTGAAGGTGGTGAACTGAAGGAAATTCTTCATCGAAAAAAACATTTATCAGAATCTGAGACTAAGCACATTATTCGCAGTCTTGCTTCGGCAATTGCATACCTGCACAAAAAGGGTAAGTGGAACCTTTTGGTACGTTGGTGTACTGTTAGTAAAAATGTCAGTGTGATATTATGAATGCAGCATGAATAATTAATCATATGGTGAACTTCTGAAAAATGCATTTTCAGTTGGATTACTGCGAGTATACTTATTTGCTTTCACAACACTGTTTGAATTCATGTATTTGTTTATAGCATAACTGTAACTTGAGATGTGGAGTGCAGTACATGGAGGTGCATGGTTAGATAGTCTGAGATGTATGAGCTAAATAGATGTTGGAGGATCTTCCCTGCTAGCCATTGATGATGAGATATGTACTCCTTGAAAAGCTGTCTTCAGCTTTTTTCACAACTTAATCAATAACAAGCTCGTTTTCTGTGTGTGTAGGGTTTCTTTATAGATTTTGGACGCATAGTCAAAGGCCTTCCTCCATGTTTCTTTTAGTTTTTTTGCATTTTTTAACTTCCAGGAATTCTCTGTCGTTACCCATTAGTGGCACATAGGATATGATTTACAAATGAGATCTGCTTATGGAGGTTCTGGAAGTCACATTTGATGCAGGTGTGACCCTTCTTGCATGCTAAAGTGACCTGTGCTTTCATATGCATTTACCCTAGGATGGATACGAAGTCAGTTTTGTGCAGGTCTCGACTCTCCACCGTTGTGACTGAGGAATCCAATTTCAGGTCATGGACCTTAAATGACCCATTAGGCAAAATGTTCTGATTTTCATTCTGCCCTCTAAGTAATGGGTAGAAAAGTAAATCATGTATGCCAGCGCTCATTACCTGCACAAAGTCTTCTGGTGTGCACAATGCAAGCAGCAGACATTTGTATTTACTATGTGTCTTCCCCTGCTCACAAGTCCTGACTAGATTATTGTTCATATTCAGGCACATTACATGTTGTATAAACCGATGTGGATGCTTCCGTGCCTCTCTGTCACCCGCACACACACACTCTCATGCTAAATAGTTAGATGCCAGTCAGTGAGCAGTGTAGGTTTCCAACCTGCTGTTTGTTTTCTGCTAGTGAAACTGTATGGGGAGCCATTCATGACAAAATTACAATTCTGTAAATGACACTTCCTGAAATGCATAGCACTTAGCAAAAAAAAAAAAAATCCATACAACAAAATAAATATAACATATTTCAAAACCAATATGATATATGGCAGAATCAATATACCATGTAGCAAAACAAATAAGATATACAGCAGCGTGAATACTTCACTTACACATATGCTAAAGTAAATAAAACATATATTAAAACCTATGTGAATCCTACTGAAAAGGATATGGCCCTCACTTAAGACTACACCAAGCACTGAAACTAATATGATTTGCATTAAAAAGAATACGACATTCGCTGAATAGATTGATGTGTTAATAGAAATATGGCACATGATGAAATTAATATGATGCACTGTAAAGAATATAAATTTCAATTAAATGAATATGACCCATGTTAAAATAAATATGATGTATTTTGAACCGAAAATAATAAGAGTTGAAACCATTACACATACTGCAATGTATATGACTGGTGCCGAAATAAACATGGTTTGTATTGAAATAATATTACTTGCATTGAAATGAATAACACACTTTAAAATGACTATAGCACACATGAACAATAATACAAGATATATGGAAATAAAAATAAGCCATGTTGAAACAAATATGACGTATGCTCAAATGAATATGAGATTAACTGAGATGAGTATAACAAGTATGTAAATGATTATGACCTACATTAAGATTTATGTGGCATGCATTAAAATCAATACAATGAGGGGAAAATTACGGACATTGAAATTAATTTGGCATGTATTGAAATAAATGGGTTATGCACTGAATTTATATGAAAAACTTTAAAATAACTGGCCATTGCTAAAATCAATATGATCTATGCTTAAACGAATGTTATGCATTTGAATGAATTTGACTTATGTTGAAATGAATATGACCTACATTGAATTGATTGTGATATGTATTGAAATGAGTATGACCCCTCTTCAAAGGAATATGACCTAAATCAAAATAAATATGACTTATGCTGATATGAATGACGTGGTGAAATAAACACCTCATGCATCGAAAGTAAAATAGCCTCTGTTAAAAAGAATTTAACAGCCCTTAAAATCAATAAGATGTACACTAAAATCAATATGACATTTACTGCAATGCATATGGTGTCATTGAAAAGAATGACACATTTTGAAGAGTCTCTAACATACTTTACAATGAATATTACAAGGGTTGAAATGCAAATGAAATTAATATGACAGTGGTTGAAATGTATACGGGACAAGTTGAAATAAATATTGCACCAGTTGAAATTAATATAATCTGTCAAAACTAATACGATGTGCTTTAAAATGAATAAGACCATCCTTGAAGATAATGTGAAACCCTGTGAGATAAATGTTATGCGATGTTGAAATAAATATGACCTGTTTTTAAATGAATATGGCATGTGCTGAAATGATAGTGATTAGCTTAGAAATGAATATGACATGTTGAAATGTATATTACATGCGCTAATATGGATATGACACCACCTGAAATTAATATAACAAGCACTGAAAAGAGACTACATCCTTTTAAAATGTGGTACGTGTACATGTATCATGAGGAGGTTGTGGTACAAAGATATGCAGTGTGCGGCAATTGAGGCAAAAAGGCAGAGACAAAGTATTGCCCTCATATCTTATAAGAGACTTCTAGCTGCAGACTCCTTACCTTTGAATTTCCCAGGCGTCAGGCTGGATCCGGAAACTTCTGCTGAGAAATACCCCTTGCGCACGTCGTCGGGTGGCTTCATTCGGCTCTGCGTGTCGTTGATGACGTCGGTTATGACGTCGCAGTGCTTACATAGGCGCCACCCAGGCGCGCGGACGTCAGTTATTTTCTTTCCGCGCCAGTCAAGCGCTGATCCGGGAAGAGCCACCCCTCTGCTGCTTTTTGGCAGGTTTTTTCTCGACTTTTGACGAAATATTTGAAGACTTTGTGTGCGAGGGATGTCTGGTAGGAACAGGTTTTAAACCGTGCGGGACTTATTCCCATAGGATGCCGGTTACCGTTCCCTACCGCGTTTGTCTGTGTTGTCTTGAACGCGAACACGATTCAAAATAGTGTTCAGACTGCCGGGCGATGGCTCCGAAGATCTTGAGGGAGCGGGCACTGAAGTTGCTCGTGGCCCGGCAGTGGACACCTTCGAGCGAGACTCCGAGGAGGTCACGATCCCGTTCGAAGAAGAGGAGGTTGCGGGATCGCTCTCGGAGCCCCAAGTTCTCTTCCTTCCTTTCGAGGTCATCTGAACACTCGGGGAAGAGGCACAAGAAGAAGTCCAAGCAAACCTTGACTTCATCTCAACTTGCATCCGTGGTCGAGAGAGGTAAGGAGCACCAACGCTCTAGGCACGGTTCTGCAGAGCCGGAGCCAGAGTTGACTTTGCGCCTCCCTCCATTTCGGGAGCCAGAGCGACTTCCGTTGGTGAGCCCTCGGGCCCGTGGGGTCGGATGGGGCCCCATCGGATTAGACGTCCTCTGCTTCGGCCAAGGCACCGGTGGGTCCTCAGGGATCCGCGAGTCGTACCGTCGCGACCTCTCCCGACGTCGAACCTGAAGTCGGTGCCGCTGGCATCGCCGGCGGATGTCGGCGGTGCAAGCCCCATCCTCATCCCCTACGACACGGAGCCGGAACGGCGTTGTACGACTCCGATTCCTACCTCAACAGAACCCATGGCCTGAGCACTTTGTGGATGTACTAGGCTCAGGAGAGGATTGGGAGGAGTCTGGAGACCGGTGAAGTTGACTCTGAGGCTGTTGGGCCTCATGGCCTCCTGTAGCCTGTTGATAAGACACACAAGATGGCGTATGCGAGCTCTGCAGTGGGATTTGAAGTTCCAGTGGGCACAGCATCAGGGAAATCTCACCGACTTGGTTCAGATCTTGGAAGGAACTGCGAAGGATCTGCAGTGGTGGTTAACGAACCGAGATTGGGTCAAATGTAGACCTCTATCCCTTCCCCAACCCGATTTCACAATTGTGACAGATGCTTCACTTCTGAGATGGGGAGGCCACTTGGGAGAGATTGAGATATGAGGTCACTGGTCTCTGGCGGAGACGGGCCCCAAATAAACGTATTGGAACTCCTAGCGATTCGCTTGGCATTGAAAGCATTTCTTCACTCTTTCAAGGGGAAGTTGGTGCAGGTGTTCATGGACAACACCATGTGGTACTGCAACAAGCAAGGTGGGGTGGGGTCAAGGACCCTTTGTCTAGAGGCCCTGCATCTCTGGATGTGACTGGAACATCAGCGCATAACCCTGGTGGTTCAGCACCTGGCAGGTTCTCTGAATGCCAGAGCAGACGATCTCATAGGTCGATGCCTAGCAGATCACAAATGGCGTATCCAGTCAGAGGTGGCGCAAGGTCTCTTTCAGCAGTGGGGAGAACCTTGGTTAGATTTGTTTGCCTCCGAAAAGAATGTGCAATGTCAGCAGTACTGCGCGCTGGAGTTTCCAAGCGGCTATCGCTCGGTGACGCATTTCGTCACGAGTGGAGCTCAGCCTGTTGTACGCCTTTCCGCCCAAACCACTCCTACCCAGGGTTCTTAAGAAGATCAGGAGTGACCGGGCCCAAGTCATCCTTGTGGCGCCGGACTGGGCAAGGAGAGTCTGGTATCCAGAGCTTCTGAGCATGAGTGTCAATCCTCCGATCAGGCCGCCCCTTCGGGAGGATCTTCTGTCGCAGCCGCAGGGGAGGGTTCTCCACCCGAACCGGTCAACTCTGCGCCTCGATGCATGGAGATTGAGTGGCGACAGTTGATGGCTTTTGACCTTCCTCCGGAAGTCTGTAATATTATTCTGGCGGCCCTCCACTAAGTCGGTATACGCCTGCCATTGGCAGAAATTTGTATTATACTGTACAGAAAGGTCTATTGACCCTCTTTCTGCTTCTCTTTTACTGTACTTTTATTCATTCTGACCCTTGCCCAGCAGGACTCTGCTTTGGGAACTCTTAAGGGTTATCTTTCTGCTCTGTCTGCTTTTTTGAGGCTGCCAGACCAACCTTCTCTCTTTAAATCTCCTATTGTAAATAGATTTCTAAAAGGGCTGGTTCACTTGTTTCCACCCACGCCCTTTATTATGCCACAATTGGACGTTAATTTGGTCCTAACGTATTTGATGTGCGCTCCTTCTAAAACTTTGCATAATTGTCCCCTCCGGCTTTTGACCGTCAAAATAGCCTTCTTAGTGGTGATTACATGGGCCCAGAGGGTGAGTGAGTTGCAGGCGTTATCCAGCTTGCCTACTTATTTTATGTCCTTTCAGGACAAGGTGGTGCTTCGCACCAGGGCATATTTTTACCAAAAGTCGGGACCCCATTGCATCTGGGTCAGTCCATCACTTTGCCCACCTTCTTTGCTCTCCCGCATCCTTCTAAGAAAGCGGAGCATTTCCACCGACTGGACCCAAAAAGAACGTTGTTGTATACCTTGACCGCACAAGAGCGTTCTGGGTGGATGGTCAACTCTTTGTGGGGTATGTGGGAGCAAAGAAGGGGAAGGCTGGGTTGTTCTCTGCATCAAAATCTGTTACGCCTCGGCAAAGATGCAGCCCCCTGAGGGATTAAGAGCCCATTCCACCAGGGGAAAAGCTGCGATTACGGCTTTGGCTCGGGGTGTCCCAGTCCAAGACATCTGTCAGGCAGCGACGTGGGCATCATTGCACACGTTCGCTAAACATTATTGCCTTGATTGTCAAGTGCGCAGGGACGGGCATTTTGCCCACTTGGTCCAGCAAGACATTTTAGTCTGGTCAATGAGTCTGCAACCCACCACCGGGATTGTATGGCTTGGGAATCTGATTGAAAGGTAGGGAATCTGCAGCTAGAAGTCTCTATCAGATGAACAAGTTACTTACCTTCGGTAACACATTAGCTGGTAGAGACTCTATCTAGCTGCAGATTCCTTACAGCCCCACCCATGCCTCCTCGCTTTGCGGACTGATGTAGTAGATCTAGGGTTACTCCCCTTTCACCCTTTCAGGGTCCTAGTTTTTGCACACGTTTTTGTCAGTCACTTCGTGGCTCTGTGCTTCTGGCGTGGAATAACTAAAAGTAATGACATCTGCGCGTCTGGGTGGCGCCTATGTAGGCACCGGGATGTGATAACCTGCGCTACCGACGTCGTAGACACGCGGAGCCGAATGGAGCCACCAGACGTGGCGCGCAAGGAGTATTGTTCAGCAAAAGTTTCCAGATCCAGCCTGATGCCTTGGAAATTCAAAGGTAAGGAATCAAAAGTAAGGAATCTGCAGCTAGATAGTCTCTACCAGATAATGCGTTACCGAAGGTAATTAACTTGTTCTTCAACTTCTGTGGAACAGTATTACCATATGGTTTTGTGTGGTGATATCACTCAGTTCATTTACAAGTAATATTGAGTTCGATTTAAAAGTCTCATAAGTTGCTGATGAAGTTGCCTGAGAGGTGGAAATAACACTGAAATGTTTCACTTGCTCAGGGCTGGCAGTTTATAATGGCATCTGACAAAATGTGCCCACAAATAATATTTCAAAGCCAAACGTATACAACTCACCATGCACACAGCTATGAATAAAAAAATAAAAAAAACACCACAGAACATGGTGACTGGGTGAGACCATCAAAAAACTCAGACTTCACACAATGTAGCCTAGATGTGAAATATTGTCTTGTTAAGAAATTCCGGTATGTATGACTTGGCTTCTATATGTACAACGCTCTAATACCCTGTTAGGTCATGTTCACGCTACATGAAACGTCCCAAATTAAATAGATAAATAAGTAAATTTGTGAACCTTAAAGGGATAAAACTTCCCCAACAACTCAGGAAACAAAACCAGTAATTACAAAACCTGTGCCTATGGTAGAACCAATCTACTTCCCACCCTAGCCTCCACAATCACATTTTAAGACCGCAACATACTAACACCACATGTCCTCCAATAGAATGAAGGAAAGAAACATATATAACTGTACAATCTATCTAGCACATGCATCAAAAATGCCATTTGCGATTCCTTATTAGCGAAAAATAAGGATTCGCTAATAAGGAATCGCAAAAGCCTATGCATGTAGAAATCGCTTACAAAATAGCGATTTCTAAATATTTCTTAATTGCGAGTCGCAAATTGCGAGTCGCAATTAAGGAATACCTCCCCATTCATTTCTATGGGCCTAGAGGCCCATAGGAATGAATGGGAGGAAGTTCTCAATTTGCGATTCTCAATTAGAGAATCGCAAATTGAGAATGCAATTTCAAGGGTGCAAGGGTGTCAAAACGACACCCTGTTGCACCCCTGAAATCGATCTGTGTACAAATGTTGCGCACACACATGTCCAAAGGACATGTGTGTGTGTAACCTACCACTTTGAAAAATACACTTTCGTGCATTTTTCAAAGTTTTTGCAAATTACCATGAAGTTCAACTTCATGGTAATTTGCGCCCCATATCAGCGAAATCGCTAATTATTTTACTTTAATGCATGGCATTTAAGGAATCTCAATTTGCGATTCCTTAAATGCAATCGCAATTTGAGAACTCGCAATTAATTGCGAATTCTCAAATTGCGAGTGCCTTGACCCTTCATGCATCGCAAATGCTCTTTTTGCGGGCGCAAACGGCCGATTTTTGCGAATCGCACCGTTTGCGCTCGCAAAAATGGTTGATGCATGTGCCCCTATATCCTTAACTAGCTCACTTCTAACTGCCACACTAACCCCAACTATCCAACAACCCAACTCGTGGATTAGGATTACGTTCAAGACTTCTTGTCCGGGTTCAGACCAACCCCAGAAATCTCTGCAGTTCCTCAAATCAGAAGGTCCTGTGGACATTCCTCCAAAGTCTTCTTCATGCTACTAGAAGTTGGTATCCTTTGCAAATCAGTGCAGGAGACCTGTCACATCTCTTATCTCAAACAAAGATGCTGACCTTAATTGAATAGATGATGAAGTACTGCTTGGCCAACAGCTGCATCCTCATGCTGTGTAGACAGTAATGTCTCGTAAAAGTGTGGCCATTCTTCCATGTCGCAGCACGACATATCTTGTCCAATGTTACTCCAGCAAACAAAGCTGCTGATGTAGAAACTGTTCTGGTGGAGTGTGCTTTAGTCCTAGTTGTCAGAGGCTTGTAAGCCTTTTCGTGACAGAACTGGATCGCGGAAGAGACCCACCTGGCGACTGTGGCCTTAGTTACTGTTGTTCCTTGTTTTCCTTGTCCGTACGTGCCCACTAGCTGATCTGTTTTCCTTATTCCTTTGTCTTTAGTAGGTGGAACTTTAAACATCTCTAAATATCCAATGTATGCAAAGCCGGTTCTGATGGACAGGATGGGTTTGGAAAGAAACCAATACCGGAAACCGTAGTTACAGGTAAGTAACTTATTTTCTTCAATTTCAGTAATCAAGATAATGGCCTCCAGTGCTCTGTCATGTTCCCCCCCCCCCCCCATGTGGCAAATTTAAGGTTGCATTAAAAGAACAGGTCTGATCTTCTGAAGATCTAATCTTGATGGCTCTCATCTCTTTGATGAGATGGCAGTCTCAGTGTTTAAATGATTTGAGGACAGAAGAGCTACAGTCAGGTCCTTGGGTCTATCCATAGCTCCGTCAACCCCAGTCTGTCTTTTGCCACTCCCGTGGTTATAGTGGGGGCTATCAACCTCTTTTCTTTCCTTTTCTTTCCTTCCCATCCAGACACCAGGGCCACCAGGCTTCCCAACTTTTTTTTCACCACGGATACGATTTCTACAGAGAATGTGGGACCACCAGCCAGTGGTCAGGTCAGTCCTCCACTCCCACTGAGGCTTCAGCCTCCAATCAATCAATCAATCAGGTGTTTGTAAAGCACTTCAACACACTTGTGAGGGTATCAGGTGCTGGGGGGGGGGTTGCTGATGCATCTGGACGCTGGGGGTCAGGCGAACAGATCCAATCAACACAGGCAACCAGTCAGAGGCAGTATCTGCCATCACCTGCCCCACTTTCAGTCCATAACATCGAACAAGTGGGTTTTGCAAATGGTCTAGAGGGGCTACTTTATCCCTGGTCTGGAACGCCCCCAGGCATGTCACCCACTTAAGACTGGTTGACGGAGGATAATCTTTCCTTTCTCCATCAGAAAGTGTTGCTCTATTTGGCCAAATGGGCCATAGAAGAGGGTGCCATCATCAGAAGTAGTTTGTGTTTGCTTTTCCCGCTACTTTCTGGTGCCCAGAAAGGATGGAGGCATCCGTCCTATTCTAGACCTGCATCTTCTCAACCTCTTCCTGAAAAAAGTAGATGCTCACCTTAGCTCAGGTCCTATCTGTCTTGGACCCTGGAGACTGGATGGTAGCGTTTGACTTGCAAGACACATCCCCATCCTGCGGTTCGCGGTGGGCCAAAAGCACTTTCAGTTTGTTGTGCCCTGCTCATTTGACCTAACCAGCGCCTCTCGGGTGTGCACTAAAATAATGGTGGTGGGTGCAGTGCATTTGCGGAGGTCAGGGGTTCCTGTCTTCCCCTACCTCGACGATTAGCTTTCGAAGACAGACTCGGCCCAAGCCGTCTCCCACTTCCAGACCACTGCAGACTTCCTGCATTTCGTGCGGTTCGCTATCCACATGTCGAAGTCACACCTGACTTCCTCTCAGATGCTCCCTTTCACTTGGGCTGTTCTGGACACAGTGTAGTGTCGTGCCTATCCTCTCAAATGGGGAGTTCAGGATACTCAGGCTATAATAAAGATGTTTCAGCCTCTATTCTGGATTTCGGATAGACTGACTCTGAGGCTTTTGTGCTTTCCCATGGCACATGCCCTTTGGCATATGAGGACTCTGCAGTGGGACCTTCTCTGACCTAGTCTAGATCTCAAAGGGAACTGCAAACGGCCTGCAGTGGTGGCTGACTAACCGCGTTTGGGTCAGCAACACACCCCTCTCCCTTCCTCAACCAGATCTTACAGTGGTTATGCGTCACTTCTGGTATGGGGCGAGCACCTGGGAGAGGTGGAGAGCAAAGGCTTCTGGTCTCTGGCGCAATTCAGACTCCACATCAACCTTTTGGAGCTCCATGTGATCCGGCTGGCACTGAAAGCCTTTCTACCCTCGATTAAGGGAAGGCTCATGCAGTCATTCATGGACAGCACCACAACCATGTGGTACTGCAACAAGTAGGGCAAGGTAGGCCCGTGGACCCTTGTCCTGTGTCTCTGGACTTGGCTGGATGTCCGGACATACCCTGCTGGTTCAACACCTGATGGTTTCTCTGAACACCATGGCCAACAAACTCAGCTGAAAGTGCCTAGCGCATCAAGAATGGCGTTTCCATCCGGAGGTGGTGCAAGGTCTCTTTTATCAGTGAGTAGAACCTTGGTTAGTTCTGTTCTTCACCACTGAGAACATGCTATGTTAGCAGTTCTGCGCCCTTGAGTTTCCAAGGAGGCTCTCACTCGGAGATGCTTTTCGTCTTGAGTGGGGCTCAGGCCCCCTGTATGCCTTTCCGCCCATACTACTCCTACCCAGAGTTCTCAAAAAGATCAGAAACGACCTGGGCCAAGTCATCCTTGTGGCTCCTGGCTGGGTTTAGAGGGTTTGGTATCCCAAGCTAGGAGTAGAATCATATAAAGATTTAGAGAGTTGCTTAAGAAGGAAGGCATTATGGTAGAGTTGAAAATCTGGAAAATAACTCCATCAGTGATTTAGGACGCTTTAGCTTAAATAAAGACGTTTTTTTTTCTTGTTCCATAATATTGATAAGATGGAATTAATTTTTTTGAAAAAGTATGCAGGAAGATTGAGAGGTATAGCCGAAATCATGTAAAAAAATGATGGGAGAAAGCATCATTTTAATGGTATCAAGTCTGTCCCACCAGGACAAGTATAAAGGGTGCCATTTGGAAGTAGAAGTAGATAAAGTAGAGAAGAGATTGGTCAATTTTAGGGAAAGTGTTTGTTTATTAAAGGGAGCAAACCAAAGACCTAAATATTTTTGGGGGATTCCATGAGAAATTAGTAGAAATAAAATCCTGTTTAAAACAAAAAATATTCGAAGGTAGAATTTCGCATTTATCATGGTTTAATTTGCAACCGGAAAGTAAAGAGAAAGCATTGACATCCGCAGTGAAGGCTGGAATGGAGTGTTCTGGTTTGGATGAAAATGTCATCTGCATAGACACTCATTTTAACATGAAGTTTATCATGTTGGAAACCATGTATGTTAGAATTCTGTTTAATTTTAGCTAGAAACGGTTCTGGTGCCAGAATGAAAAAGAGAGGGGAAAGGGGACAGCCTTGGCGCACTCCTCTCTGTAACATAAAGGAATTAGAAAAAAAAAACATTAGCAAAAATGAAGGCTTTGGGTGAGGTGTATAATGAAGATATAAAAGACCAATCCATACGGTCAAAAGGTTTCTCTGCATCTAAAGAGATAGCTGCAGGTGAGTGGGGATAATTATTAGATGTATGTAATATATTAAAGAATGTCCGCGAGTTATCCGAGATATTCCATCCTTTAATAAAAGCAAGATTGTTCTTTACAAAGGATGGATTGTAAGAAAGGTTCTAATTGAAGAGCAAGAATTTTAGCAAATATTTTATCATCAGAATTGATTATTGATATTGGTCTGTAATTTTTACAGAAATGAGGATCTTTCTAGTCTTTAGTGATTAAGCAAATGAGAGCATCTTGAAAGGTGCCGGAGGATGCATTAGAAGAGATGAAATGTAAAAACAATGAGAGGAGATAAGGGAGAAGGGCTTTGAAAAATGGGAGTAGAATTCCACAGGGAATCCATCTGGGCCGGGTGCTTTCCCCATATTAAGAGGTTTTAGAGCCTGAGAAATATCTTTTATGGTGATATCTTGTTCTAGTGAAGAAAAATCAATATCTGTGGGAAATTGCTTTTGTAAGGAAGCAAGATAATTTTGTATGTCTATAGAATCTGGAGAAAATTCAGGAGTATAAAGGAGAGGTATAGTATTTTTTGAATTCCTCTAAAATCTCAAGATGTTTAGTTACTGGGACAGAGGCAGAATTTAGTACATAATCAATGTTGGAGTGATCCTTTTTAATTTTGAGATATGAAGCAAGGAGCTTGTTCGCTTTGTTTTGACCGCCATAGTAACAAACACTACCTCGAAGAAGGTAGGCAGAGGCATTTTCTGTGGATAATTTATTATATTTAAATTTTTCTTTGATTAGATTATTAAGGTCAGCTGCAGAATTAGTTGATGTATAAAGGGATTCTAATATTTTAATAGATTTAAGAATTTCATTTGCTTTATGGGAATTTTGACGTTTCTTTTTAGCAACATAAGAAATAATAAAATCTCTGGCGGAAGCTTTAAAGGAGTCGTAAACGATAGAAAAGGATGAAACGGAGGATAAATTATGTTTAAAAAAAATCAGTAATCAAGTTTTCAAAAGAGGAAGTGAAAGATTGGTCAGCTAATAAGGAAGTATTAAAGGGCCACCATTTATTAGAATTAGTGACTGGGAGTAGTTCTAGGTCTAATATTACAGGAGCGTGAGCCGAGATCCAAATGGATCCAATGTCTGTAAGATTTATTGTGTTAGTGCCTTTGAGACAAATAAATAATCGATGCGTGATTGTGAAAGGTGAGTGGGGAGAAAAAAGTGTATTCACAAATGGGTGGCAGAGTCTCCAGGAATCAATGAGGGATCTGTGAGAGATGACGTTGGTGAAGTGTTGGTGCATTGGTGAGGGAAGAAAAGGTGTTTTAGATGTACTATCAATGTAAGGGTCGACAATTAAATTACAATCTCCACCGAAAATAATGTATGGTGTATCACTGGACATCGAAAGAGAAGAAATGTGTGGCCAGAAAGTATTGTCAGGTTTAGTAGGTGCATATATATTAAATAAAGTAAAAGGTACATCATTGATTTTAAGGTGAACAATTAGCCATCGACCATCATCATCTGATTCTTGAGAAAGAAGAGAAACTTTAAGCTTTTTATGAATAAGTATTAAGTATTACGGTACCATTTCTTTTACTAGTGCCTGGAGAAGAAAAAACATGTCCTACCCATTGTTTTTTAAGTTTAAGAACATCTGAAACTAATAAATGGGATTCTTGTAAGAACACAATATAAGCTGGGTAAAACGGTCGGAGAATCTGGAGGTGATTGAAGAACGCTTAATAAGGTGTTTATTTAATAAAATATACTGATATCAAACTGAGCACCCACTATAGATGAAGTTTTGAAAATCTACTATAAGAACAGAATTAAAGGAACAGTACAGATTCTCATTATGAATCTGGGCAAATCCCCATCCAACTGGATCTAAATATTGTACACCGCGAAGAATGGCATTCTTAACTTTAATCAGACCATCCACGACCTATCTGAATTTCTTCTGATCTCTGGATATGTTACAATTTAAAATAAACTACTTACTCGCCAAATTTGAAAACTCTATAGCCTGCATTTAATTTGCTGTCACTTTGAGCCCTGAAGAAGTTCCGCTAAGAAATTATATCTTGAAGGGAACGAAACGCGTTGGCTGTGGTTTTTGTATCTATCTACTTGAAATAAAAATTAAACAAAGAAAAGCATAAAACAACTCTTGGACTATGCATCTATGTTCAGTGCACCTCCATTTAATGTAAATTATATGACATAAGATTAGATAAGTAGGAAAGTACTCTGTCTTTTAATATGTGTACCCAAACCTTTAACATTCCAAGAGATAACACGCAACGTCATAAATCAACCATATGAAGTAGAACTTTAAAAATATTACAGCAAAAACGTAATTGTAATAAACGATTTGTAATGATTAGAGAGAATAGTATAGTAACAAGCTCTTTAATAGGAATATTAAAGACGAAAAGGAAATGATGTTGAAATAGAGATAAGAAAAGAGGAAAGGGGAACAAAGAAGAAAGAAAAGGAAGAATAGAAGAAGTAAATATAGAACACAGATGGAAAAAGAACATCAAAGCATTCCAGAGACTCAAACATGGGTGGAGGGTGTTGAGGCAACAGGACGAGAAGACGAAACCAGCATAACACCTCTGGGGGAGAGCACGAGGAAGTAAATGGTCTAAACAATATTAAACAATGAAGGATAAGAACAGGAGGGAGACGACACCTTAAAGGGAAGACATTTGAAAAAAAAAGGAATTCATTCATTTTGTCATGGACAAGGCAGACATGAGATACATACTGGACTACAAATTTGAAATAGAAAAAATAATAGAGTTCTCAGGAGGAAAAAGGAAAATCCATAGATTCTTCTCTGCAGTTCTCAACAAAACATTGGAGTAAAGCTGGATCTTCATATGTGGTAGTTTTGTTTTTATAAGTTACTTTGAAGAGGCAAGGGTGTATCAACCGAATCTGGCATTTAAATCTTGTAGTGCTGGTCGCATTGCAAGAAAGCTTTTCCTTTTATCTGCAGTGGTCTTGGCGTAATCTTGTGAGACAAATAGCTGTGAACCTTGCCAGAAAATACGAAGTTTGATTTTAACTGCCTGCAAAACTTTTAACAAGTCAGTATATTCTAAGAAGTAGAGTATTACATCTCTTGGTTTGAGCTGAGATGAAGAAGTAGAGGGAGGGCGACACAATCTGTGAGTTCCTTGCATGTTCAATGGAGGATATTCTGGAATATCAAGCAATTGTGGGAGAAAAGACTGAAAGAAGGCTAAAGTGTTGGATCCTTCCAACCCTCCAGATTAACCATAAATACGTAGATTGTTACGTCTACTACGATTTTCAAGATTTTCAACTTGTTTCTGAAGTTGTAAGATTTCTGCCTTCATAGGAGGAATTTGCCCTGAAGAGATTTGCAGTGACTCTATTTGACCTTCCACAGAAGTAATTTTACTTTGAAGTGAAAACCAATTATCCTCCAAGCCTTGCAGACGATAATTTGTTTCCTCCATGTACGGCTTAAGAGCATGTATTTTAGAGACAGTAGGTGTAGGAGGGTCCTTTTTGACTATTTTGATGGAGGATAGTAATGACAAAGCATTTGCTTTAGGCATAATTTTAACGTTGACTTGAGAGGAAGAAGATCCAGAAGTGGGCACAAGGGACGGCATGTTGGACGAAGTTTCGGTAAGGTGAAGGTTACTGGTTTGCGTAGAGTCCTCCATGCCATCTTGTAAGACAGAAAAGTGGTTAGAAGTAGACAGTATGGTAGAATTTGAGCGAGAAATAGACAAGTTGGATGAAACGCTGCCTCATCCACCTCTGGATCTCCCCATAGACATTATAGAAAAATGCAGACAAGGAACTGCAGGGTAGAATGTTGAAAATTCACAATGAAAAGCGCAGATATATCAAAACAACCAGAGTAGAAATAGCAGCACTATTTAAAAGTTAGCAGCCAGATTGTGGGATATTTTCCAGCATTTGAGATACAGTTGTTGTTGACCACAAGGTGAAAAGAGTGAAGCAGAGTTGAGACTGTTATTAAATAAACAGATGGGAGGGAAAATCCTCTTCCAGGATGTCAAATATAAAACATTTCCATACAGAGCGGCATTTTTCTGAGGAGAAACCGCAGCATGAGACAAGCGCTGAGAAGTCCACAAGATGGTGATCGCGGTCCATTTACGGAGCGCGCCGCATGTCAAAGCGGATTTCAGAAGGAATGTGGGCTTACCACTGCAAAATAAGAGGTGTCTTCCAATGCAGTACACGTCCCATTCAGAGCGGCATTTTTATGAAGAGAAACCGCTGTGCGAGGCAAAGGCTGGGAAGAACACAAGATGGCTGTCGCGGTCCATTCGTGGAGCGCGCCGCATGTCAAAGCGAATTTCAGAAAGAATGCGGGCTTACCACGGTAAAATAAAGGCGTCTTCCGATGCGGTACACTTTCCGCTAGAAATTATTCAATTATGACCTGCCGCGGGGCCGCTACTTCGGTCGAACTTTACTGGCTCCCTCGATACCAGCCCGGAGCGGTATCGGCTGGCCGCCATCTTTGTCAGCGCTCAAGCCACGCCCCCACAGCAGTCTGACTTAAAGAGAAGTACAGAGGCAAATGAGAAAATGTAGAAACCACTACTGCCTAGATGGAGAATATTGTGGACCTTTCATGCGTAAGGCCATTATTCAAATACCTGAACATTAATCTCTTTTTTCCAGAATGTTGTTCTCAGGTGAAACATTAATGTAATTAGACTTATTTGCCCAGATTCAAGACACATTTTAAAGCCTTTTTTACCTGTGGCAATTCTTACAACTATGAAGCACTGACTGCATGTTTTACTAACTGCCCCATAGGGCTCATTCATTTATTGAGGCAAGCGCTGTGGCTGACAAAAGTAAATGTTACAATATTTAACACCTAATTATATCACTCAACAAGCGTTTGTTTTTTTCTTATTATATTAAAACATATAATAGAATGTTACCTCGATACAGACGCTATATCTTACAGACATACACAGACAAACACGTTCACCCACAGACAACCACTCTCGCCCATATTCAGATAATATTTAAAAAGTTTAAATTTTGCTCACCCTCATCTTATTTCCTGCACAGGTCCCGTTTGGACAGCTGCTCATTTCTGATCCCAGCGCTGGAGGAGACTGAAACCTCGCACCTGCGCAGCATGTCGCAAGTACCAGGCTTCACTCTACTTGTTCGCCCCAACCTTTCCCAACTCTGTGTCGAGCTGGGAAATGGTGGAGTGACAAGCTGATTGACGTCCAGTCAGGACACTGCAGGGCTTAAGCCTGCTGCACACATGGCTAATTTTATCTGTGACGCCTAAGTACGTCACATATAGGGGAAGCACTGAGGCATGACGGGGCCCGAAGGCCAGGGATGGAATATTCAGCCCTAAACATCTCTGAAGGCTGGTCAGCATTTTTCTTTTGTTATACCAAGAATGAATAGTATATTATTCACTCTTGACATATCAAAAACAAATACAAGTGGGTTTGAAAACAAATGGGGATCAGCCCTTCAGCCACTTCACAGGAACCGCCACTGAAAGCTAGTCCTTTGCACTAGAGGTTCCTTTTTGCCGAAAGTTGTCATGCTTTTTAATGTAGGCCAGTCCATCACCCTGCCTACTTTTTACGCTCCACTACATCATACCACTAGGCTAGAGGAGTGACTTCACCGACTGGACCCAAAAAGAGCTTAGCCATTCTACCTTGACTGCACAGGAAGGTTCTGGGTTGACGACCAACTATTCCTGGGGTGTGTCAGAGCAAATAAGGGTAAGGCTATGCAGAAGTGGACCATCTCATGATGTATCCTGCTTTGAATTACGATCTGCTATGCATTGGCCATGAAGCAACCCCCTAAGGGCTTACGTGCTCATTCCACCAGAACCAAGGCTGCAACCACTGTGTTAGCATGTGGAGTCCCTGTCCTGGACATTTTCCAGGCAGCAACATGGCCCCTTCTGCACATGTTCACAAAACACTACTGGCTGGACAGTCAGGTCCGTTGGGACCGGCACTTTGACAGTGCGGTTCTAAAGAACTTTCTAGTGTGAATTAGTATCACAGACCCACCTCCGGGGAGATATTGCTTGGGTATCAATTCTAATATAAAGAATCTGCGGCAGGAAGTCTCTATCAGATGAACAAGTTACTTGCCTTATCTGCTAGAAACTCTATCTAGTCGCAGATTCCTTACTAACCCACCCATCTGTTTACGAAAAATTTCAGGATCCAGTCTGGCGCCTGGAGATAAATCTAAGTTAAGGAATCTGCAGCTAGATAGATTCTTTACGAGATCAGGTTTTACTGAAGGTAACTTGTTTGTTATCTCTACCCTTCTAATATAGGGCTGATTTAGAGTTTGTCAGGCCGTGTTACTCTGTCACAAACATGACGGATATCCCGATGGCCGTATTAGGAGGCCATTATATCCTATGGCATTTGTAGTACGGCGGACGGGATATCCGTGACGTTTGTGCCAGAGTAACCTGTCCGCCAAACACTAAATCAGGCCCCAAGTGAAATATTGCAACCCCTTCCATGAATTTGGGATTGTAACTAGAGGTCAGTTATAAATCCATTAGTTTCTGGTGCTTTTAGCCGGTGGATTGTTTCCAAAAATTGCCGTAACTTGTGTGGTTAAAGGGACCATTACATTTTCATCTTACTGCTGAATAAATTGATTACCCTCTGGAGGTTGAAGTTGCTCAATCTGGTGTTTTCTCCTATTTGTGACTGTAAACATGACATACCTGATAATGAGGATCACTCCTCGCGTACACCGGACCATGCCGGTGCACTCTGAAGTCAGCACACTCAAGAATTAAGTTCAAGACCGTGACACTGCCGGCTTTTTACTACCATCCCCCTGTGAAGCACACTGCTATACGTACCCTCCTAAGGATTAGTGCACTTTCTAAAGCTCTGAATTAATCCGAATGCCCACACCAACTACCGACGTCTAACTTCACGTTCCGTAAACTCAGATGCGCCCCAAGCTTAAATTTTGATAATCACAGGCGCTCTGATCCGTTCGAGAGGCCTTCCCGCGATAGACCATATCTAAATGCTAGATGTTTGGATATTCAAGCCGACACACACTTTCTTCCATAAATTCACGTTGCTCTTACTACTATGTCCTGATGATGATCACAAGTATATGAGATCGAAACGCCGTCGACCTCTTAAAAAAATACCTCATTTCTGTACTCAATTGATTTAAGATTTTCTACTGTCACTTTCTCAATGCAATGTATTTTTAAATGTTCTCTATCACTCCCATCACTTCACGCACTTTCACAATTATGTGTGAGCACTGGATATATCACTTACGTATATGATACTCTATTTATGACGATAATAAATGAGTTGTCATTGAAAACCTTATATTCTAACATATATTAAGTTCTACAGTCCTATGGGACTGTCTACATTGTGTCCAGTCTTTGACTGACACTTCAATTGAATTATTAGTAGCCTAGGCTACCGGAGGACCTTTCTTGGCCCCTACCAGACCTCTTTCTCTTACGTCTTTCGATTTGTATAGCGTCGGATATGTATTTATTAACTCTTATCCACGCTGTAGGTTTCGTATACAATATCTTAATCCATTGTAAGAAGATTTGGGCAAAGCCCATTTTTTGCAATATGGTGTTGAGATATGTCCATTCGATCGAATCGAATGCTTTTGCTGCATCCAAAAGGACTGCAGCTGCCTGAAGGTCCAGGGCCAGATAGTGCGATAATGCAAACAGCGTTCGGGGGTTGTGGAAGGTGGACCGACCAGGTATGAATCCAGATTGATCTGGAAGAACGATATTAGTCATTAGTGGTTGCAGGCGTTTCGCAAGTAAGATTTTAGTGTTGGTATTTATTAAGGATAATGGCCTGTACGATTCACACTTCTCGGGGTATTTCTTGGGTTTCAGTAGGGCAATGAGCATGGCTTCTCTCAGTGTGGGGGGTAGAATCAGATTGCTATGGGCATCCCCATACATTTCTACAAGGTGAGTTGCAAGTAGTTCGATATAGACTTATATAAAATTCGCTAGTAAAGCCGTCCGGGCCCGGTGCCTTACCATTAGGAAGCAACCTGACCACTTCAGTAACTTCTTCTACCGTTACTGGTTGTGAGAGATACTCCCTCTGTGCGTCCGACAGCCAGGCTATCGCCACATCCTCCAGATATGACGTAATCTCAGGCTGTGTGGCAGTAGCTCATGGCGCATAAAGATGGCCATAGGTGTCCATAAATGCCCGTAATATGCCCTTTGTATTGTAGTGAAGTGTGCTGTTATCATCTTTTATTGAAGGGAACATATGCATCTTATTTCCTGTACAGATTTTATTTGCCAATACTCGGCCTGGTCTGCCCCCTCGCCATATGTGCGTGCAGTGTGACGTTTTGATTTCTATTTGAGTTCATCATCCGCAAATTCTTGGTATTCTGACATAACCTTTCTAATATCACTTACTATGGCCATGTTATGCGTGTGTTCATATTCCCATTCTAGGGCGCCTAGCTTAATCTCCCGTTGGGCGAGTTGGGCTCAGATATCTTTTAGAATGCCATCTGTAGATGCTTGATTAAATGTAAAGTAGTCCGTAATGGCTTGTCCAATGGTGTCAGTGTATGAGTGCAGTAGTGTTTGGCATTGAATCGCCATACATATGGTGGAGGTGTGTAATGGGGAGGTTCGATCGTCAACAGCACTGGTTTGTGGTCATAGAGGGTTTTGGGCAAGTGTCGGATATGTCGTGTCCAAGATGCGACATACTCTGACCCTAACCAGTAATCGATACGGGACCACCTGTTGTGGATCGTGGAGCTATGCGTGGCCTCCATGTGATGAGGATATCGCAGCCTCCAGATATCTACCAACTTAGATTCGGCCATAATGTCCCGCACCATATTCACCGCTCGTTTATTTGGTTCCCTGGAGGAGCCCGATCGGTCCAAGTGTTCATTTAATGATAGGTTGAGATCGCGGCACCATAGTAAGGCCATTTCAGGTAAGTCATCCAATTTGCGCCATATTGATTTTAAAAAAAACTGGATCATCCAATTTGGCCCATAGGTATTAATTAGGCCTATGCGCTGCCCTCTAATGTGTCCAGTAACAATAATATATTGGCCCAAGTCGTCCGTCAAGGTGTGATCTATGTGAAATTGCGTCCCTTTTTTCACTAATATTATCACGCCTTTAGAGTAAGATGAGTATGAGGTGGTCAGAACTGTTTCCACCCACTTTCTCCCTATAGTACGCTTATGGGAAGGGGCCAAATGAGATTCCTGCAGGACGGCTATATCTACGTGAAGCCTGTCTAGGTAGGCAAAATGCTGGCGTATCTTTTTCGGGTTATTAAGCCCCCTGGCATTCCGTGATAGTAAATTAATGTGCGATGGTTGTAGTCTATCTATAGTCGTTAGTATGAACTATACTTGAGACGCAATTTTGTTTACTGCTCATGCCGTGAGCACCTGTCATAGCTATCAATAGTATGGTGATAGATGGGTGGTTATTAGAGACTTGAATGGTTGTAGTGTATTGCAAATGAGGTAGCCTGTAAAAACATTCCCATCCCTCTCACCCCCCGCCCACTTTGGCATCCCAATCACGCCAAAGACATGCCCATTGTAACAACTTCAACATAACTATAACTGCGTTGGGGAGCTCCCTCTTGGGGGGATCCGCCAAGTGCACGCATCAACATCCACCAAGGTGGGTGTGGTTGGGTATTGCATAATCGTTTCAGGTGCATAGTGTGTCATAAGTATTGTGCCCAGTTTATTAGAGACATCGTTTTCCTTGCCTCCCACAGTCATGATAGGTAGTGTCCATCTAAAAACCTACATACATCCCATATCACGGCGTTCTATTTTGCCAGCTGGATTGTAGGGGAACTTGGAGGACATTACATAATATAAAGGCCCAGCTAGACCGCCCTCCGTGAAAGAAAGAGGTCTCATTTCTGTATTGTCTACATATACCTTACAGCTATATGCCTGGATAATAGTCTAATAGTAGTGTGCGGTTAAAAGTCTGTGGGCCAATGACAAATTGTACAGCTGAGTATATCTGTAAGTCTAAGTACATTGCCACTCTTTGTGGATGTGCGTCTTATGTCTTACCACCAGTGAAGGCCAGCTCAGGCCTAGATCCGGCCGATGTCCAGATTGATGTGTGTTTCTGCTGGCAGATAGTGATTTCGAGATGTCAACCACTTTCACAGGATCCAGAGGCATAGTACGTGACCATCGGGATGGTTTTATAAGCGTGCCCCAGTTAGGAATACCTGACATGGTATCTAGGGTTTGCACAGCGTGAACTGTTGAAATTGTTTATCACCCGTGTCGGCTGCATCCATAACGGCGCATCTGGTGGACATATTTCGGTGAAAGTTTCATAGTTATGTGTGCCTTAATCGGAGTCTGGGTCTGCCTCTCTGTGACTTTGCGCCTTTCGTTTGGTGACTGACTTATTTATGAATTCCTATGCAGCTTTTGGTGTTTGAAGGATTGTCGCTCGTCCATCGTAGGTCACCCGCAGTCTGGCTGGGTACAGCAGTGCATATTCGATGCCCAGTTCCCTTAATTTCTTCTTTGCAGGGTTAAAGTCTCTGTGTGCTGTCTGAACCGCCATTGTGAAGTCCGGGTAAAATGACAGGTTATTGCCTTGATAGGTAATTAGTTGTTTCTCCCTAGCCATCCACAAGATCGCGTTGCAGTCCCTGTAGTTGAGGACCCAGGCAATTATGGGTCGTGGCGGGGCGCCCGGCGGAGGCTTGGGTGCCAATGATTGACGAGTTCGCTCGATGATTAGCACCGTGGAGAAACTGTTGGTTCCAAATATATCACGCAGCATGTCTTCCACGTATGTTTCCATCTGTCTCGTGTTTGTGCTTTCGAGAATTCCTGCAATGCGAACATTGTTACGGCGTGATCTCCCCTCCAAATCTTCGGCCTTGTTTTTTATGACCTCTAGGACCTTCTCCATTTCTGTGCACTTACGCGTTGTAGTGTGAGATTCGGTCCTCTGCTGCGTCGAGACGTTCACCTTGTTTATCCAATTTAGCGGATATATTGTCTACTCTTTGGGTTAGTGAGTCTAATTTGCGGTTAATAGCCTGGAGGCTTTGCTGTATAGCCTGGAGGGCAGTTTCCATGGCTTGTTTGTCGTTTGCTCTGTGTCTAATTCAGTGTCCGAGTGCGCGGTTGCGCCTTTAGGAATGCGCTTAGTGTCAAAAGAAAGTTTCTGTTGCTGTTTATCTGGCTTTCCCATTATATCAGTAAGTTTGGAAGAGTAATTGGTGTCAAAGATCTGTTTACACGTTCACCACGCAGCCGGATATACGATGTGGTGGCCAGTAGCTTTGTCGTGACGTTCTAGCAAAGAGGCAGAGTAATCAACCGCAGCGATCGTCTCCAGCTGTTACGTGATCCCTACTGCATCAATGACGCGATGTTAGGCCACAGAGAGGTGGTGTGGTTGTACAGGCCTCAGGGATTGACAGAAATGGCACGTATGGCACACATATCAAGGGTATGTTGCAGTGTGATGGTGATCTTGTGGTGGGTCGGGTCTTACTGGTAGCTCCACAGTGCCCCTCGAGTTGTCCCGTCGAGTCAGTTATCCGCCATCCGCTAAAGCCGCCGATATCTTCCACGATGCAACACTGGGAGCCGCACAGGCAGTATCTAGGTGTGGAAGGTGGTGATTCAGCCAGCTTGCGGTGCGGTCCACGGATATTAGCTATCTTGTGACAGGCATGAGTCCCCACAGCACACGCTCCAGCAGCAACTGGCCTTGCTATGTCAAGGTGTGTTGGCGGGGCAGTCGGCAAGTGTGCAAACACAGCGTGCGATGAGCCTCAGTGCAGAAGACCCGCGGTTTGGCGCCAATGATGCCGTTCCATGCTTCAGGTATGCGGGTGGCAGGGTGCGCTGCGTCAGTATGGTATGCCGCGGGGCGCTCCGCAGGGGATTCTGCGCACTTGCCTGATTAGTAGCAGAGTCGTGCTGCATGCCAGGTCGTCCGCACCCAAAGATCACAGTAGTGGTGCACTGAAGGCTCATCTGCAGCCCAAATTGCCATTTTGTGAGACTCAGAGTCGCGCCATCAATTGTGTAGGACCGGTGGGTCGCTGGAGATGCAGGGCTCCCAATTAGCGGCAGCAGCGGGTGTCACTGCATCGCAATCGCAGAGCAGTCCGTCTCCGGCCGCACCCCGATCAGTCACGCAGCGTGGGGACTCTCACTCTCCCCGTTGGTAAACAGCGTACACCGCCGCCATCTTAGGGCCACTGGGCAGATTATCCGCGTCTCACCTTCATGATTGGTTTTCTCACCTTAAAGACCCTAGTTGTCGAATGCAACCTCACCCAGCTGCTGTGTAGGCATTCCGACGTACTGGGCAGTGGTTTTTATATAGTCCTGTCGCCCATAATAGTAGTTTATAGTCGGATATTGTCCCCGACCGGCAGGGCAGCCTCAGGAAGCAGCCTTTACGCAGCACGGTTTCATCGAAAGATTCTTTTGTTTTCTTTTTTTTTCCAAACACCATTCATTATATCATAAACATTGGATTACATGGACCAAAAGTTGAGTAGGCCATCTGGTCTAGTGATCAAATCAAAAATGTTAATACCTATCAATCAAGTGCAAAAGTGACAGTTTCTGGTGCCTAAAACATTTACATTTCACTAACTCAATGACTAAATAAATTATTTTGCTGAAACAGCAGTAAATCACGACCAAGGCAATTAAATTCTTTCACCTGAAAAATTATGTTTTTAAAAATCATTTCCAGCGGAGGTGAAGTGTCGCTCTCATTTTAGAGTGTGGTATGGCCTTGGCTGAGAAAAAGACCCAACCCCTGTAATTTGAGAGATTTTTAAGAGGGGTGCAGACTTGCGAGGGTAATCAGATTTCTAAAAAGAAAGAGTGACATTTTATATAAAATGATTGTCGTTCAAGCTAGTCTGAGAGGACCACAAAGACATGTTGGAAAGAGACATGTTATCATTCTCGGAGGATCATATTCAAAGGTTGATATCCATCCCCTCTCCTTTTTCTTCAATGACATTAAGTTCAGCTACAATAAAATAAATCGAAAGTGAGAAACCTGTAAGACTAAAATCAAAAGTACATGCGGACAGAACTCCATGGATAATTCCTACTGGAACATGCAAATGCATGCGCAAATATTTTTTAAGGGCAGGCAGTGGTGCCAGGGACCACTGCATGCCCTTAACACATTAAACGAAAACATTTTTTTTTTTAAAATGCATCCCTTTAAGGAAAACAGGCTGCATTTAAAAAAAAAAAAAAAAAAAAAGCTGCTTTATTTAAAAGCAGTCCCAGACATGGTGGTCTGCTGATCCCAGCAGGCCACCATCCCTGGGAGGGCCAGCTATTCCCAATGGGGTCGCAAAATGCAAGTGTCTAATTATTGTTAATGAGCTTCGCATTTTGAGACCCCATTGGGAATCACAATCAGTGTCTCTGAAACTAGAGTACATAATAAATTGCAACCCGCAATTTGCGACTTGCAATCGATCGCTAATTGCGAGTCTCAATTTACTATGGTCGTACATCTGGCACAGAAACTTTGGAATTTTTGAGAAAAATACGTCTGTTCGCCTACTTTTCGAACCATCTGTACCAACCAGCAGAGGAACCATAGGGTCTGAGGAATAATATTTTTGTCCACCATAAGTTTCAACCTTTGAACAAACAGTACTTTCAGCGATTAGCCAACTAGAAAGGAAGAACGATTTTTGGAGAAATAATCTTTCAAATAACCAACAGAAAGCACTTGTACAATTAACAAGCATTTGCAATGCAATAGGTCTCGCATTGGCAAGATTTTCAGCTATTGGCGTAAATGACAATGTCTTTTACCTACCTTAGTTTTTTTTTTTTTGTTAGCCGATATTCGCTTGTGAAATGTGTGTAAATACAAATCTATTTACATATTTATAGATATGTATACATATATGGGGATATTGCTATGCCTTTAACTCAAAACTGTAATGTGAAGCACTTGCAGCATTCCCTGGCTGTATTATTTGCTGCAGAGTGTGTGATCCAGGTGCCTTTTATGGTATTTTACATCAGTTGTGTGCAAAGTTTCAAATGTTCAGCATGAACATTTTGTGCCTAGAGAGAACCGCTAGTGGATTTGCTTGCCAGACAGCTCTCTTGGTAACGTGTCCCTGCCAGCCAGGAGCTTTAAGATCCGACTTCCCAAAAAAGAGGCAAAAAAACGGTGAGCGATGCAAACCACCGATGAAGGAGGAAAGGTGACACACTGCTTCCCTCTTTTTTGGGTCAATCAGGGTGAGTAAAATGATCCTTGGCACTTACCAAGCATGGAGAGAAGCGCCCGCCGAATATTGTTCCATTTATAGCCACCTCATTTGGTATGACAACAATTAAAGTGCTTGGATTCGCAACCACCCCATGTCATTTTAACATTACCTTCCTCGTCCTCTTTGTAGAGGCAGGCCTGTGTTTGAAAGTGAATCTGTAGTGCGCTATGCACTAATGAGACAGCACACCAGTGGAATGAGATTTTATTAAACAAAAGCCGGTACATTAAAATATACTAAAGGGATTTTTTTATTGTAAATGATTACCTCATCGGCTTTCCAATTAAATAATCAGTGTAAGGAATAGGTGATGCTAATCTGTACTGGCAGCGTAAAAACATGAAACGGACATATTTTCACCAGAATGCATCCTAAAATCTCTGTGCCCAACGGCAAGGCTGAGTTTTAACTTCAAATGAAAAGTGCACCTCTGGATTGGATGTGGTGATTGGGCGAAGGAAAATAATATCAGTGCAAAGAAAATATCCGACCACGGACGTCATGCTGGAACTAGTAACTACATTTTCCACAATGTTTCTCAGATGAGGTTCCAGGCTCAGATGTGCCCGCAAAAAGTGCGGAGTAAAGAGGTAGTGTGTTAACAACTTAACCACGGCATTACCATGGGTCCCTCTGTGTCGGTTTTAATTAGAGGGGGCAGTGGCTGCTGTGTGCTCAGGGGATGTGGTAGAAACACACACTCCCAAGGATCGTATGCTCCTGTTAATCACAAGCGTTCAAGATTGTCCCTCTGTGCCGATTGTTCAATTTTAATTTGGGGAGTTACACTGGCTATGCACATAGGTGTGGCACATCAGTATGCTGACTAGCAGGGTAAACATGTTGCTCTTGAGTAACTGGGAGGGACTGGAATTAGTTGCGTCCTGTACAGAAAAAGTGTGCGAAATAGTGCGGAATGGCTAAATTACGTAACGTAGTGAGAGAGATGAGATCGTAACAATTTTGTAACTTTGTTGGTAGATCCCATGCGTCTCCACCTAGGTCATCCTAATCTGTCCTGACTGCAGGATGAGTTGATACGAGGGAGCATTTTTTAAACCTGAGAGGAACACTTCCAGATTGCTAAAGTGATATCGGGTGAGAGGTATGGAGGATCGTTCATGGAAAAAGGTACAAAAGTTCCCTTTATTCAGTATTGACGGTAATGGGTTAAATAATGTCGTTACGTGAAAGGTAATAGACATAGACGTTCCGGATATTGTGTAGTTCATGGTATAAAAAGATGAAAATGTAGCTGGTATATGTCTTTACAAGAATTATTGGGCAGTTTTGCCCCCCATACACAGTAGTAGGAGCAGTAAATAAAAAACATCTGCCGCCCGCAAACCGGAGTGGCACGATAACATTGCAAATGGGGTGTGACGACACCGAAGGTGGGTGGCGGTGGGGGGGGACGACACAGCAGTAAATAAAAAAACATCTGCCACCCGCACACCGGAGTGCCGCGATTACATTGCAAATGGGGGGGGCAACACCGAAGGTGGGTGGTGGTGGGGACGACGACACAGTCATGCGTGGAGCAGTGAGCACTGACACAAGCATTAATTAACAAAGAGTTCTCCGAATAACACTTATGCTGTGTAAGCGTAACGAGACTGTAGTTAGACGGTGCTGCTTCCGGAACAAACGGAAGTTACGTATGGGATCAACAGCCAATAATAACCCAATAACAAAAGAAATGCCTGAGTGAACTAATGCCAAGCGCCAGGACAAATTACCCAGCAATAGGCGGAGATTACTTGATGTCTCAGAGAGACAGCGTATGCACGCTGCCTAGGCGAGACCTAAAAAATGACAAAACAATTGTTATTACACAAGCTGACAAGGATTGGGCCTTGTTGGTCTGGTCAAAAGAAAGTTACATAAAAGAAGGACACAGTCAACTCTTAGAGGAATATTATCGAAAAATCCCAATGGATCCCATGAAAAGCATACTAGAGGAAATCTTTAAACTATTGCAGGAAGCTTTTGACAACGGCTGTATAGGCCCTAAAGAGCTGGAGTTCCTTAAAGTTAGCCCTTGAATACCAGTTATGTATTTTTTACCAAAAATGTATAAAGATGAGATCAACCCCCAGGAGACCAATCGTCTCAGTATGTGACTCCATACTCAAGCCCATTTCAAAATATGTAGATCTGTTTTTGAAACCTTTTGTCAACGATGTTTCATCATATCTACGAGACACAACAGACTTCATCAATAAAATTGAAGGGACAGAATTTGATTCCTCCACACAATGGCTAACAACATTGGATGTGGTCTCACTGGGTACAAAAATTCCCCTAGATGTTGGACTAGAGGCCGTAGAATATTACCTAGAAAGAAGATCAAGACCACAGAGAGTCCCCACAAAATGTATCCTACAATTGGCCAATTTAGCTCAAAAGAGGAACTATTTCAAATTTGAAGATTAATTTTTCTCTCAAATCAAGGGGACTGCCATGTGTTGTTCTTTTGCTCCTGAAATGGCAATACTGTTTGACACTCTTTGAAGACCAGTATGTGTACAACAACAATCCGTTCAGAAATAATGTAAATAAAGAAGAGACTTTTAAATCATTTTTTCCACTGGTTAGGTAACAAAACAACAGATTTAAAATTCACCATGACCAAAAGCACCAGCAGAATCACATTCTTGGATGTGGAAGTAGTAGTTGATGAAAAACAGCTGTTAACCACCCTTTACAGAAAACCAAATGAGAAAACAAAATGCTCTGTACTTCACAAGTTTTCACCCACACAATTGGGAAGAAAACCTCCCATATTGTCAGTTTTTAAGAATGCAGCACAATTGTACATAGAAAACAGAGTATTTTAAACATTCATCAATTCTTTATGAAAAACTGAAGGGGAAAGGATATCCCCGGAAGCTTTTGAAACATTCTTTAAAACCATCATGGTGCACACCAAGGGAGTCGCTTTGAGAAAAAAAGAATCGAAAGAAGTCTGAGATAATTGTCTGTTCCCACATTTTGCCCAAAAACAAATCAATTTAAAAAAAGAATTCTTAAAAATTGGCATTTCATTTAAAAAGTAGATACTCCGTTCTAACGGACACTTTTTGTGCTAAAGAAGGATTAACATTTTTGCAATCATCTTGTTTGTGCATTTACTCCCTCCCTCAATGTCGAGCAAACTAAGACCGCAATGGCAACTACCACCCATTGAAGGCCATCATAAATGCGGCTCATGTGTTACTTGTAACCAAACTGGAGAGGGATCAGAATTCCAACTTGACAATACCAAATGGAAACATGCTGCGTTCTCCAGCAGCTCCACAAAGAATGTAATCTATGGCATTGTTTGCCCATGTAAAAAAACTATACATAGGAAAGACCAATGAAAAAGTTCAGCAAAGGATTATCCAACATAAATCCAGAATTCAAAGGAAGGTTACTTGCAGCACCTCTGGTGAATCATTTTGAAGAAATGGGCCATACAATGACTTCAAGTAGACGGCACTGATGGTATTGAGCCTAATCCTAGAAGGGGAGACCTAGAGAGGACACTTACTCAAAAAGAAGCCTACCTCATACTGCGCTTCAACATAACAACCAAAGGGCTCAATGAAATGTTGGAGCTACAAAGGCGCAAGCCCAAAAGTAGTCTCTCTAATGGACTTTAAATCAGTCACTAGCATCCCCAAAGCAAAACATCAAAAAACACCCCATCTGAAGATCTTATTATTCTCAAAAAATCTCTGTAAAAAGATATTCGGTTTAATAAACTACACACCTTCTGAAGATCTTATTGTTCTAAAATATTTCTCTGTAAAAAGATAGTCGGTGTAATAAACTACATGAACAAGCATGCATCACTCTAAAAATTTAGTTTTATTACTAAAGGTTCACAGGAAGTGAGCACCTCGACTTGAAAAACGACAATGAAGTAAAACGAACACCGCAGGTCTCCACTCATGCAATTTGCAATGTATAAGGTGCCTAAGACAGAAATCGGTAATTCACTGTTCAGGCCTTAAGCAAGTGAACGAGTAACAAGAATGGCAGTTTACATATAAAGAGAACTTCGTGAGGCTAGCAAACCCGAAGTCGAGCTGCTGACCAGACGTGCACACCGGTGATAAATCCATTCAGAAGCAAAGAAGTAAGTGGGGCAGTAAGTTCTAACCCAAATACACTTTTGAGGGCAATGATAAAGGGAAACTGTGAAGCTAAATGACAACTAAAAAGACAGCAAACTTTTGTTTTGTTTCCCTTAGAAAAGACAACTGCAACATTATTAAGGATGATTTCTAAATAAAAAAAAAAACAGAATGTTCCGAGGCAGAGTATGCTCAGAATTAAGTTGAAGGAAAGGGGTAAGCCGTAAACGCGTGCAAGTAGCAAAATGAAATTGCGTATATATTGGAAGGCACTCTATTGAAATTCTTCTTTATTACTGTTTTTTATAAAGCATGTAATCTCATTACATCAACAAGAAAGGAGCCTGAACACGTGGCTTCCTCATAAACAATTCATTTGAGAATCGAAAGAAGTAACACCTCTGGGTTATCTGCATAACAGTCCACATTGTCAACAAGTTTATACAATGTAAATGCAACATTTCCTCGGGTCCCTAACAGAGTAAATAGTTCCAAAAACTCCAGTAATGAGCTCATGTTGTTTTTTTTACTCATAGCGTTATGATTTTTTTTATGACCCGAAAATTACCCTTGCTACCCAAAAACCCATGCCCACCCTTAACCCTAAAATTACCCTTGCCACCCAAAACCCATCGCCACCCTAAACCTTAAAAATACCCTTGCCACCCAAAAACCCAAATCTACCCTAAACCCTAAAATTTCCCTTGCCACCCAAAAACACATACCAACCCTAATCCCTAAAATGACCCTTTCCACACAAAATCTCATTGCCACCCAAATCCTAAAATTTCCCTTGCTACCCAAAAGCCCAAACCCACCCTAAACCCTACAATTTCCCATGCCACCCAAAATTCCATACCCACCCTAATCCCTAAAATGACCCTTTCCACGCATTAGCTCAAACCCCCCTAAAAATGCCCTGGCCTCCCAAAAACCCATATCCAATGTAAAAGTACCCTTACCACTCAAAAACGCAAACCCATCCTAAACCTTGAAAATACCATTGCCACCCAAAAAACAGTACCAAACTTGAACACTAAAATTACTTTGTCACCCAAAATCCCATACCTTAAATATACCCTTGCCACCCAAAAAATACCCTTGCCACCCAAAAACCCATACCCTAAACTCTAAAATGACCCTTTACCACCCAAAAAACAAACCCAACCTCAACTTCTCCCTGCGTCCTAAAAACCCATACCCACCATAAACCCTAAACGTAGCCTTGCCACTCAACCCCAACCTCACCCTAAATCCTAAAAATAGCTGTGCCACCCAAAAACCCATATCTACCCTAAACCCTAAAATTTCCCTTGCCACCCAAAAACACATACCAACCCTAATCCCTAAAATGACCCTTTCCACACAAAATCTCATTGCCACTCAAATCCTAAAATTTCCCTTGCTACCCAAAAGCCCAAACCCACCCTAAACCCTACAATTTCCCATGCCACCCAAAATTCCATACCCACCCTAATCCCTAAAATGACCCTTTCCACGCATTAGCCCAAACCCCCCTAAAAATGCCCAGGCCTCCCAAAAACCCATATCCAATGTAAAAGTACCCTTACCACTCAAAAACCCAAACCCAGCCTAAACCTTGAAAATACCATTGCCACCCAAAAAACAGTACCAACCTTGAACCCTAAAATTACTTTGTCACCCAAAATCCCATACCTTAAATATACCCTTGCCACCCAAAAAATACCCTTGCCACCCAAAAACCCATACTCACCCTAAACTCTAAAATGACCCTTTACCACCCAAAAAACAAACCCAACCTCAACTTCTCCCTGCGTCCTAAAAACCCATACCCACCATAAACCCTAAACGTAGCCTTGCCACTCAACCCCAAACCCACCTAAATCCTAGAAATAGCTGTGCCACCCAAAAACCCATCCCACTCTAAACTCTAAAAATACCCATGCCACCCAAAAACCATACCCACCCTAAACCCGAAAATTACCGTTGTCACCTAAAAACCAATACCACCCTAAAAATACCCTTGCCACCCAAAAACCCAAACCCACTTTATCCCTAAATATACTCTTGCCACCCCACCCAAAAAAAAACCCTTGCCACACTAACCCTATATCCACCCAAAGCCATAAAAATACCCTTGCCACCCAAGAAACCATACCACCATTAATCCTAAAAATATCCTTACCACCCAGAAATCCACACCCAACTTAAAAATGCCCTTGCGTGATATATATATCTATCTATATATTTATATATTCACTGAAAAAAAACATATGGTTTCAGGGACGTTATAGTTAGTTGGACATTTCACTCGTACAAAACCGGAGAAATTAATTTGGCCGTTATAGTTAGTTGAGCTAACTATAACTAGCACCCCTGCAATGCACTGCTGATGAGGGGGACAGAACTTACCTTCATTTCAGATCACGCCGCCACTGCCAAGAGTCACGGAGGGCCAGGGAGTGCCAGGGAGTGTCAGCGTGTGCCGTCTGCAGCGTCGCCGCCCCGGGACTTCAATTCCCGGCTGCCCCAGTGGCGGCGCGTCCTTTCCACGCAGCGCCAGCACCAGGAGGCGCATATAACTAACGCTGAGGCCGGCGGAGCGAGGGGGACAGAACTTACCTTCATTTCAGATCACGCCGCCACTGCCAAGAGTCACGGAGGGCCAGTGAGTGCCAGGGAGTGTCAGCGTGTGCCGTCTGCAGCGTCGCCGCCCCGGGACTTCAATTCCCGGCTGCCCCAGCGGCGGCGCGTCCTTTCCACGCAGCGCCAGCGCCAGGAGGCGCATATAACTAACGCTGAGGCCCGCTTCGCGGGACGAGCGCGCGACGCGCCGGGCGAAGCCCGGGCCAAGGGGGGGCCCATTTTAGCCCGTTCGAGACCGGTCAAGGCCGGGACGGGCCTGGTTTCTTTCACGTACCACCTAAAGTATAGGTTAGTTCGTGGATTCTTCATTTAAAAAAAAATTTCAAGCACTAACTGTCGACGTTCGGTCAAGCACCATCTGCATATATCATGTCTGCTTCTCCACTAACCTGTAATGTCAAAGACATAAGAAAGCCAACAGGAGGAGCGTTAATGGGCACCCTGGATACTTTTTTAGTCAGAGTGTCCTCTGCCCTTGCCAAGGATATTGAGCTCACAGAAAAAAGACTATCACTTGACATCGCCTTTGAGAAAAGATCTTCCATGGGCAGGATAGCTGAAGCTCGATCTCCGGACTTACATCGGAGTTATACTCAAGATTCTATGGTATTATTGTCTTCCGTAGAGTAGGGGGGGCGGGTGCAGGGGCCACTAGGGCGCCCAGAATTAGTAAGACCCATGACCAGTGAGCCTCCAGGCACTGCCAGTATATCGGATAAGAGCATAGATACAGTTACCCCTGCTGTGACAGGAGGCATACGTCATGATAAAATTAAAACCCGGTCTACTACTAGTTCCAAGGCGGTGCCGTCCAAAGGTGAACAGGTTCTGTCCTTAAAATGGAGCCGTATTAATAACAAAGTTCAGACCCCCGGAAAGAACAAAAAACCTAGCAAAGTTCATCCCGCCAACAAGCCTGTAATTCAATCTAGTAGTACTTGTATTGCCAGTGAAGACACATCCAACGCCCCCTCTGATGAACTGAACAATATAAAAGAAATGGGCCCATCTTTCTGGATAAAAATGGAACATCTGATCAAGAAGTCCTGGGCCCCATTTAGTGAACGGCTGGACTCAATTGACTCTAGACTAATATGCCTAGAACTATTGTTAATCTCATCTCGGGGTAGGGAAGGGAAACAAGTCATTGGGTCAGTAAATAATCATGTTGGGAGAGAGGGAGAGGGTCTATCATAACTCATGGTGTAGAGATACCATCCTCTGTCCCAAGTAAAATAGCTACAAGTGGAAACTTGGTAGTACCCCAGGTAAATCCACCAGAACCAGTTACTAATAACCCACCAAGTGTAGCGCACTCAGGTGGCAGGGGTTTGTTGCCGCAAAGAGAACCTGGTATGGCTGTAACACATAAAGTAGCATTGCATACAAACATTAGGGATTATAGCGAAGCTTCTTTACCAACCATCCAGCTTCCCCCGGAGTCTGCACCTTATGTAGTGGTTTTGGCGGGGGTGCCCTCATTAGGTCAGTGCAAGAGGGAATCACACCAGGAGCTGAAGAATAAATGTATCCACTGGCTCAATAAGAATCGCCCTCTTCCAATACATGTTTCTGCTGAAATTCTCCACGCTAGAAGAGTGGGCTGGGTGGGGAATAAACCAAAGACAGTAGGGGGGGATTGCATAATTGTTCATTTTAGGGACAGGAGGACGGTGGAGTATATTTGTGACTGGTTCCAAACCGATCTGGTATCAACAATTCATCCTCTCCCCCTATCCTATTTCTACGCCGTAGCGCTTTCAGACAGGGGTAGTATTCAGCACTATGGTGGACAAAAGGAGCGGAGGTTTGGGGAAAATTTAGCGTTGTCTAATAGGTTTGATTTGCTTTCTGGCCTGGAAGACTGCGACTGACTTCAAGGGGTTAATTCTGGTCAGGGGGATGCTAATACAGCCCCCAGTGAGGCAGAGGTGGCCGCGGTACAAAGGGTAACTGCTATAGACAGCTCAGTGGTCAACATTGTTCCCCAAACTTCTACCTGTAAAATTTTGAGTTGGAATATTGCGGGGTTGAGAAGTAAATGTAAGGATAAGATCTGGCTGGAAGAGATAAAGTCTTATGGCATTTCAGGAAACATGGGACACATACCATAATTTTTATATAGATGGGTATACACATTTTTTTATCCCTGCTAAACAGGCACACTATGGTAGAGCACAGGGAGGGTTAGTAATGTTTTTTTTCCCTAAATTTGAATGGCTCATTAAAACAGATTGATGCGAGCTGCCATAATTGTTTGGCAGTGGAGCTATCTCGCCCACATTCTGGGAAATTATTACTAGTTAACTTTTATAATTCTCCCAATAGTGAGTGTATAAATCAATTCTTATTACGCCTAGAGGACTTTTTAATCGCTTATCAAGCAAAAAATCCATGGGCTGAGGTTATTGTTATGGGCGACTTTAACATTCACCCATGCGGACATAATTGTATCTTTGATAATTCAGATGGTCCCCCATATTCTGCCCCTGTACACTTTGAACACACGGAGCAGGGGGAGACCCTCGAGAAACTTTTGGCTACCACAAATCTCTATGAATCAGGATGTGTTAAGGGAGGCCCGAGGGTAGCTACCTTTAAGGGTACGGTCATTGGTACAATCATAGACTATATTTTTATGACTGCTGCAGTTCTAGGCAGTGTTGTCTCTTATAAGGTGGGGTTTTCCACTTTTAGTGATCATAACCCTGTAATTTTAGAAATGGCCCGGGGGGCACAATTAACATTCACAGTATCCGAGAATATGGCTATCAGTCGAGAGGTGACATCAACGGATCAAGGCAGGAGATTGAAATGGTCGAAAGTAATCCCAGAAATTTTTGTGGGGGAGGTTTTGTCCAATATAGAGAAGGAAGTTAATATCTGTTTGGACACTGACGCGTCAAATATACTGATTTATTGAGGCTTTTGAAACCATCTGTAAACAAATCAGTAGCAAGCTGAAGAAGCGAATGCACCCCGAATCTACTATCAGAGGGAAAAGATGGTTTGATAAAGATTGTACTAGGGCACATTCTGCCCTCCTTAAAGCATTAAAACTGTGCCCCAGAAATAGGGAGCTAATTAGGGGTTTAAGGAAATCCTATAAACAGGCCATTCATACAAGGAAAAACCAGATCAAAGATGAGGCATGGGACAAACTTTTGTCCCTGGAGGTCCTGAGGGACAGTGGAAAATTTTGGCAAACTATTAATGACCCTTTTTTTTCTAGTGAAGATAATTCACGTCTTGATTGTAATATCGAAGATGAGCAGTGGACTGCTCATTTTGAAAAAATCTATGGCAGTCAGGGAACTGAGAGCCCACAAGAATATATTTTTAACCCGGAATTACCGTCAGTAGTGGTCTTCCAGGAGAGTGAAGTATTTAAAGCAATTACGGAGACCATGATAAATAAGGCTCAAGGCCCAGATGGGGTCCCGGCAGACCTCTATAAAAGTTATTCCAGATTCTGGGCAAGGGTACTGGCTAATATTTTTAATGCCTAAGGCTCTAATACACTGCCCGTCTCCTGGTCAAAATCCATTATTATTCCGGTTTTTAAAAAAGGGCAAAGAGATGACCCAGCCTATTACAGGCCTATCTCCTTGATAGACTCTGCTGTGAAAATATTAGGCAGAGTTTTATTAGCAAGATTGACAGAACATTTTGAGGGAAGGGGGATCCTCTCTAATGCTCAATATGGATTTAGAGCAAAAAGGAGCACACTAAATCAATGTCTCAACCTACAGCTCCTTATTAGTAAGTATACTGTTGCCAAAAAGGGCTCCCTCTACCTGGGATTCATGGACCTATCAATAGCATTTGATCTAGTAAATAGGACCAAGCTGTGGCAAATTTTAATTGATATGGGGATCGATTGTGTTTTAGTCAAATTTCTTGCCGACCTCCACTGTGGCATGATCGCATCTATACGAGTCACCCAAGATGGGAGATGCACAAGGCATTTTAAATCAGAAAGAGGGGTTAGGCAGGGATGCATTTTGGCACCCCTGCTTTTTACATCATACATTAATGCATTAGAACCTTCCCTGAAGGCAGCCTCGCTAGATGTTCCGAGAGCAGGAGATACATCCATTCCAGTTCTCCTTTATGCCGACGATGCAGTTTTACTGGCCCGCACAGGAATCGGGCTAAACAAATTGTTAATGGAGTTTGACAAATTTATGGAATCCCTTGATTTAAAAATAAACGCTAAAAAATCCCATGTAATGATAGTAGGGGAACAAAGAAAAAAGAAAAATACAATGACAGTTTTTTGTGGTAAAGATGAGGTTAGTAGGGTCCCTGTTTTTATATATCTAGGTCTCTTATTTGATGAAAAGGGGTCATGGGGTCCGCAAATGAAACTTAAAAGAAATATATTTGCAAGAGCCACATCAGCCCTTATGGGTTTCTCAAAACGTCTAGGAGCCAGACCCATGGAAGCTATCTTAAAGGTCTACAAGGCAAAATGTCTTGCAATAGCTACCTATGGTTCTGAGATCTGGGGGTACGTATCAGAAAACCATCAGATTCAAGTGGTGGAAAACGCATTTTTAAGAACCTTATTATCTGTGCCACAGTCAACCCCTACTTTGTCGATACATGAGGAGATGGGGCTGGATTATGTTTTAGACAAAGTGAAAATGGCCCCGTTATTATGCTGGCTCAAGACTTGGCTCAATGAAGAGATATCTTTGAACCACATGATTCTAAAAGACTGTCTGGCTCTAGATATGGCCAGTAAGATCCCGTGGTTTACATATATTGAATCAACCTTTAAGAAACTCGGCCGGCCGGAGATTTTCTCGGCCCCAGATACTATTAAGAAAGCTGACCTGGATTTGATAAAATCCGCCATGGCAAACTTTCAACTTGCAGAAAGGGAAGAATTAGAGTTGAGAAAACCTCTAGTTAGATCACACTTTGGGTTAGTGAGTGTACCGGGTCTGGAACCCTACCTGAAGCTAGTAACACGCCCCTTTCATCGTTTTCTGTTAATCAGATTTCGATTTAACTTAATCCAGCTTTCTTTGGGAGATTTTCCCAAATGGGGTGTTCCGGATAAGGCTGAGCCCTGCAAGTGCGACAATTTATCACCACAAGATACTTTACACTTTGTCATGTTTTGCAGGTATTACTCAGACATTAGGAAAAGGTATTTAGTACCGTTGCTTAAGGAAATAGGGTTTGCTCAGGTTAGACCAGCACTTGTACACTTACAATTACTGAGTAATGTCCGGACTATTTTCCATGTCGCTAATTTCTTAGTTGCTGCTGCTCGTATTAATAATACGAAGAAAAAAAAAGTTGGCTCAGGGCATGTTGTACTCTGATCTGGTATGATGCTGTGGTTTTTATTTTGATTTTATTAGATGGTTATGACCTTTTATCTGATTTTAAGTATAATATTTATTAATGATATTAACTGTATGGAATTTTATTGTATACCCCAGTATGAATGTGAGGGGAACGTGTCTTAGGTCCCTGTCTTTTGCCTTATATAATGTTAATTAATAGAATTTATGGTGCTTTATCTGTTTTCACCTTTAATTTGTCGACTAATGTTTTTATTGTAATTGTTTATTTTTGTGATATTAATTTATCGAAATAAAGTATATGACTGACTGACTGACACTGCTGATGATGTCACATATTATATCATTCATGACATGGTCAGTGACATCACTGATGATATCTCAAATTACATCACTGATGACATCATCCAGTGACTGTTTCTGTAAAGTTTAAATATGTTCTATAATAAATTATCTACTGGCAGTCGCCAGTAGATAGTTATAGTTAGGACCGTGTTTCCATAGGAAATCCGCAACATTCTATTTTGAATAACTTTGGCGCCGATTGACGAATCGTCGCGAAATTCTCAAAATAGGCGGGGCGCTCCGCTACGCTCCTTCCCTGAAAGTCTCGGGGGGATTCGTCAAGCGGGGGCTGAGAAAAAGGGGGGGTCCCAAAACGCGTTTTCCCCATGCATTTTTCCATAGGACCTTTAGTTCGAGCTACAGCCCGAACGGCTGAACAGAATTACTTGAAATTTGGCAGAGAGGTAGCCCTCAGGTCAGGGATGTGCCTTTTGAAGGTCTCGTGTAAATCTGTTCAGTATTTCCTGAGAAAATAGCATTTAAATCAATATATATATCTATAGGCGCGCTCCGAGCGCGTACCGTAAGCTTACCGTACGCGCACGCCGCCGTGCGCGAGCTCGATTCTGATTGGTTGTTAGATCTTAGTAAACATTCGAATCGGTCGAAACCAGGAAGTGTCGGCCGCCATTTTGTCTCTCGCAGTCTGAGGGGGTGAAAAACAAAGGTGGATAACTTGTAAAGCGGGCAGGCTGGACAGTTCCTGACCCCCTAGCCTTGGTCAGGGGGTCCCATAAGGACCCCCAAGGGCAAAAATGTATTTTAAATTTTTTATGAAAAATCGCGGAGTGCGCGTAGCGTACGCACACGTTAGAAACTGAAAAATTCCGCGAACTACGTAACGTGGGCGCGGTACGCGCACGGTGAAAAACCTTAAAATAAATAAATACATAACTTAGCATTTAAAAAACCGTACAAATTCACTGAAAAAAACATAGGTTTCACACACTTTATAGTTAGGAATTAGCATTTAAAAAACCTTGCAAATTCACTTAAAAAACCATAGGTTTCACACATGTTATAGTTAGCTGGGCATTTCACTCGTGAAAAACCAATGAAATTCCCCCGTTATAGTTAGTGCAGGCAACTATAACTCACGCGACCGCAATCCTCTGCTGATGACGTCAGATATTACATCACTGATGACATGTGTTTTTCTGAAAAAAAAATATTTGTAATATATGTATAGCTAAAAATTAATGGAAGAAGACATGGGTAAATAAGTGTCTAAATACAGTGATGTAATATCTGACGTCATCAGCAGACGATTGCAGTCGCGTGAGTATAGTTGCCTGCACTAACTATAACGGGGGAATTTCATTGGTTTTTCACGAGTGAAATGCCCAGCTAACTATAACATGTGTGAAACCTATGGTTTTTTAAGTGAATATATATATAAATATATATTCCAAGGTGTATGGAATTATGAGTGGGTGTGAGTGTCTGAATAGATGATTTAGTAGGTGTGTGACTGACTGTAAAAGTGAGTGATTAAACATGTCTTACTGAATGCATGGGTTAGTGAGTAAACTGTGTAAATGTCTATCAGTCTGTCTGTTGGTGTGTAAGAGGCTGCATGGGTTGGTGAGTAGCTACATGAGTGTCTATATGAGTTATTGATTGGTTGTCTGATTATCTGTATGTGTGCCTGAGTGTGTGGGTGGATGGGGGTGTGACTCTGTGCATAGATGTGTAAGTAAGTGATTCACTGGGTGTATGGGTTAAAGAGTGCATCTGTGAAGGGCTGTATGGATGGGTGAGTGTGTGTATGGGTGTGTCGGTAAGTGAATGGATGTCTCAGTGGTACATGTGAGTAACTACATATGTGAAAGGCAGTATATGTGAGTGTTGGAGTATATAAATGACTATATGTGAGAGTGAGTGATCGTGGGAGTGGCTGTATGGATGAGTGTGTGCTTGTGTCAGTAATTGTATAAGAGAGTATGTGTTAGTATCTGTATGAATAAGTGAAGTGGTGTGTGTATAAATGTATAGGTGAGTAAATGGGAGTGTGATTGATTCCTTGCATGACTGACTAGGTGTGTGAGTAACTCTATGGGTGGGTGGTGGTGTGTGAGTGTCTGTATAGGTGTGAGTGCATATGATAGTGCTGTATTGATGATTCACTGCATGTATCACTAACTGTATGGATGAATCATTGGAAGTGTGTGTAGACGTAGGAATCAGTGAGTGGGTATGTAGTAACTGGTATTGGCGTGTCTATGGTTTCGAAAATGGTAGTCTGCATTTTAGAGTGGGTGTATTAAAGGTTATATTGGGGTGTGAGGAGGTGCTTCAGATTTTCAAGTAGATGACGTCATCAGTGATGTCATCAGTGATGTCACTGACCATGTCATGAATGATGTAATATGTGACGTCATCAGCAGTGCATTGCGGGGGCGCGAGTTATAGTTAGCTCAACTAACTATAATGGCCGAATTTCTCTGGTTTTATATGAGTGAAATGTTCAACTAACTATAACTATTTTCAGTTAATTTCAAAGGTTTTTTAAATGATAATTTCTAACTATAACATCCCTAAAACCTATGGTTTTTTTCAGTGAATTTCTAAGGTTTTTAAATTATATTTTTAAGTATGTCTACAAAAAATCGTTTTTAGATTTTAAGATCTTATAAAAATATTATGTTTTCTCTTTTTTAAATTACAAATATATATATTTTTTTTAATAAATTTGCGCACCCATCGTGTTCCTATCACGATGGGTGCGCGAATCTAAGTATTTTGCCGCCATATTGGTTAAGGATGTGCGTTCGTCAGCGACGGGTGCGCGGTTCCGGCCACGCGTAACTTCACGTACGTGGCTCCAACGGTCACGCTGGGTGCGCGAATCCACCACAAATCTTTTTAAACTATATATATATATATATATATATATATGTATGTATGTGTATATATTATATATATAATATTATATTATATTACCTACTGGCGGTCGCCAGTAGGTAGTTATAGTTAGGACCTATTATCCATAGGAAATCCCCAACAGTCTATTTGGAATAACTTTGGAGCTGGTTGATGAATCCTCGCGAAATTTTCAAAACTCTTGGCCTGCTCCGGTCCGCTCCTATCCTGAAAAGTCTCGGGGTGATTCGTCAAGCGGGGGCCGAGAAAAAAGGGGGACCCAAAACGTGTTTTCCCCATGCAATTTTCCATAGGGACCTTTAGTCACAGCTACAGTCCGAACTGCTGAACGGAATTACACCAAATTTGGCAAAAAGGTAGCCCTTGGTTCAGAGTCGTGCCTTTTGGTTAAATGGTGTAAATCCATTCAGTAGTTCCTGAGAAAATCAAAAGTAAAATCACATATATATCTGGGCGGAGCCTAACCACACATCTCATCGTGAGATCTGATTGGCTGTCAGCTCTTCATCCAAGAAGTGTTGGCAGCCATCTTGGGACCAATATACATGATAGCACCTCATTAAAAAGCTTTGCAGTTAATAGAAGGTTTTAAGACTTTAGTTACATTATAAATCATTTGTTGATGGCACCATACTCATTTTGGGAATTGTGGTGTGTTCTAAGGTGATTTTACCATGTGAAAAACCCTTCTCCTGGGATATCATGAATCATGTTTGAGAGAAAACTATTTTCTCATGCTTTTCCCACAGAGGTTTGGAAGGTGATCTATAAACTAAACTGAGAGCATATTTTCTGTAAATTCACATTATCTTTCTCAGTCATGTGAGAATGAAGTCTGACATTCTCAGTAAAACACTTTCAGATTTGCAAGCAGCAGCTCGTCAGGTCATCCAGTCGGGTCAGGACACCGGGACTCAGTTGCCAGAGTCATGGGTTCCTCGGTTGCTACTAGAAGGCATGCCTGGTTTAGATCTTCAGGTTTCTCACCAGATGTACAGGCTACTTTGCTGGATCTACCCTTCGATGGGTCTAGATTATTTGGTACCAAAGCGGATCAAGGACAGTAGGGCTACTGCAAGATCCTTGGGCCTGCAGACCCAACCCAGGGGTTATGGGTACAAAAGGTATCAAGGCTTTGGGAAGGCGGCTTCCTTTCGAAGCCATCAGAAGCCTCCGCAGCAGCAGAAGAATCCTCGGTACAGGTTGTACAGAGGAAAAGGTAGAGGCCGTCTGCATGGAGCTTCATGACAGCAGTCTTCTTCCTCCTCATCCTCCTGTCCTGTCCCCACCACCGGTACCATGGGAAAGCAGCTCTAGATCCCCCATCTTGGAGCATGCTGGTCCTGTCGGGGGTCGGTTGTCCCATTTTCTACAAGATTGGAAATCGGTTTCGTCGGACCGTTGGGTTTTAAATCTTGCGGAGAATGGGCACGCCCTACCTTTGCCACAAGAGTTTCCACCTCCTTACCCTCCTTGCCAGGGCTGGTGTTCAGAGGACCACATGCTGCTTCTGCAGCCTTCTGCAGCAGGAGGTTCTTGACTTGCTTCAGAAAGGTGCAATAGAGGTGGTCCCAGAGCAGGAAAGGGGTCAGCATTGTTAATCGCGGTATTTCAGGATTCCCAAAAAGGACGGCCTTTTAAGGCCGATCCTGGACCTCAGGGTTTTGAATTTTTACCTCTGAAAGGAAAAGTTCAAGATGCTGACCTTAGCTCAGGTTCTTCTGGCACTGGCAACAGGAAGACTGGATGGTGTCAATAGACTTACAGGATGCGTATTTCCACATCCCTATTCGGAAGTCGCATCGGAAGTAGCTCAGGTTTACGGTGAGGTCGCAACATTACCAGTTTGGGGTCCTCCCATTCGGTCTTACTTGCGCACCTCAGGTCTTCACAAAGGTGGTGGTGGCAGCTCATCTCTGAAGGTCTGGGATTCCTGTTTTCCCCTATCTGGATGACTGGCTCCTCAAAGCAAAGTCACCAGAGATGGTGTTGCGTCACTTGCATGCAACAACGCGATTATTGTTCAACTTGGGTTTCTCGATAAATGTGCCCAAATCTCACCTGGTGCACACTCAGCGCAGCCTGTTCATAGGGGCATTACTGGACACTACTGTACGTCGAGCTTTTCCGCCAACGCAGAGGATTCTCGACATTCATGATTCCTTTATTTCACGATGGAGCGGTTGTTCCAGTCCTGAAGGTCCTACGCCTGCTCGGTCTGTTTGCTTCCTGCATCCTGTCGGTCAACCATGCACGCTGGCACATGAGGTCGCTCCAGTGGTGCATCCACAGGCAGTGATATCAACACAATGGAGATCTCGGGGAGAAGATCAGAATCTCCAGAGACACTGCAGGGGAGCTATCTTGGAAAGCCGTTTTAAACTCCTCCACCAGTGGCCACAATCATCACAGATGCCTCCAACCTAGGGTGGAGTGCTCATCTGGGGGATCTGAAGATCAAAGGTCTTTGGTCTCCAGAGAAAATGTTGCTTCACATCAACCTTTTGGAATTGCGGGCAATACGTTTGGCTCTAGACCTTCCTTCCCTCCCTTTGCGGTCAGTCGATTCAAGACCATGATGTGGTACATAAACAGGGAGGGATAAGGTTGTATCATCTCTGCAGAGATGCTCTGCGACTCTGGTCCTGGGCTCAGGGCCATCACATTTGTGTGATGACAAATCATCTTGAAGGAGTGCTAAATGTGCCTGCGGACAGTCTCAGTCAGCATTATTCAGCCGATCACGAGAGGCGGCTTCATCCGGAGGTGGTCAGGCACATCATCAGGATATAGGGGTTTCCTCAGGTGGAACTTTTTGCCACTCACGAGAACGCCCACTGCCCGTCGTTCTGCAGCCTTCAGTATCCGATACAGGGAGCATTGATGGACGCGTTTCAATGGGATTAGAGCTCGCAACTCCTTTACACGTTTTCTCCCATACCCTTGATTCCTTTGATTCTGAGGAAGATTCGCCAAGACAGGGCCCAAGTCATATTGGTTGCTCCGGATTGGTCAAGAAGGGTGTGGTACACAGATCTACTTCACCTCTCATCGCACCCTCCGCTCCATCTCCCTATCAGGGCAGACCTCTTCTCGCAGTCGCAGGGGCAGGTTCTATACCCCCACCTCCATGCCTGGATATTGAACAGTCAATCTGAGTTCTTTCTCTCTCCCACCGTATGTGGTGGATGGTATTTTATCATCCACCAAATCTATTTATTCCTCTAGGTGGTCCAGATTTGTGAAATGGTGTGGAGAGAAGTCCATTGATCCTTTGAAAGCGCACTTATCTGACGTTTTAGGATTTTCACTTTCCTTGGCCCAGCAGGGTTGTGCTGTGGCTACAGTCAAGGGTTATTTGTAGGCCTTGTCGGCTTACCTCTGTTTGCTGGAACAGCCATCTTTATTTTAGTCTCCCATTGTTATGATGTTCATTAAGGGCCTCACCAATAAGTTTCCTCCCACTTGCTTCATTATGCCTCAGTGGGATTTGAATTTGGTACTTATTTTTTTGATGGGTTCTCCTTTTGAGCCTCTTCATAGTTGCCCATTGAGGCTTCTTTCTTTTAAGACTGTCTTTCTGATCCCCATTACCTCAGCCAGGAGGGTAAGTGAGCTTCTGACTCTTAGTTCTAGACCTTTTGTTTTTGACCATTCATGCAGAAAAGATGGTTCTCGGGATTAGGGCTGCTTTCCTGCCTAAGGTAGTCACTCCTTTCCATTTAGGACAGTCTATTACTTTACCTACCTTCTGTCCCACACCTCACCCTTCTAAGGAGGAGGAGAGACTTAATCGCCTGGATCCTAAAAGGTCTGTCAGCTTATACCTGGACAGGACCAAGGACCTAAGGGTGGATGATTAGCTCTTTGTGGGCTATGTCAGACGAATGAAAGGCAAAGCTGTCCACAAACGAACACTCTCCGGGTGGATCATCTTGTGTATCAAGATCTGCTACGCCCTGGCCAAGAAGGAGCCTCCTGAAGGTATTCAAGCGCATTCCACCAGAGCTAAGTCGTCTTCTTCTGCTTTGGCTAGTGGTGTTCCTGTTGTAGACATCTGTAAGGTGGCAACTTGGGCTTTCCTCCACACCTTTGCGAAGCATTACTGCTTGGATTTGGAGGTAAGGCCATTTAGTTTGTTCTGTACTGCAAGATTTTTTGGTATAGGCAGGTGGACACCCTCCTCCGGGAGCTGAACAGCTGTGGGATTCAATTCAAAAGGTGAGGAACCCACAGGCAGATGTATCCACAAGTTAGTTACCTTCGGTAATGCTTTTTCTGGTGGATACGGTATCTGCCTGTGGATTCCTCACCTTTTGAATTGCCCCTGCACCAGCATTCCACAGAAATTCTTTTCTTAGCTCTCCCACGTTGACGAGGACGTCATAATAGCACGGCTCCCCTCGTGACTCCGTATGACGTCACCGGAGCCATAAGAAGACCTCGTCGGCGTGTAATGTGCGGACCGACAGTATAACACAAGTATACCCAGTATACATAATATGAATACACATACATACAGTATATACATAAATAGAAAGGAAAAGCCACTAAGCAAAGCATTTCCTAGCAACAAACTGCATGAAATCTACATATAGAAAATGACAATGTCAGACAGTCAGAACTTTTCCGGTATATGCAGGAGAACAACGGGGAGGCGGGTGGGTCAGTGAGGAATCCACAGGCAGATACTGTATCCACCAGAAAAAGTGTTACCGAAGATAAGTAACTTGTTCTTTTGTCCCAACCCACGCACCATACTACTGACTGTTGGTTCTTTTTTAATGTGAACCAACATCAGTTGTTGCGGTTTGAAACCTGACCGACTTTGTGATTACTGTTTCTATAATAATACAGTGTTGTGGAAGAACCTTGTCCTTCAGCCTAATATTGATATGAGAGGCGTTTATTTTTGCCAAAATGTGTAAATTAGTTGCTGTGTTACTACAAAACAAAGTCCCTTTGACATTTTTGGCAGAAACTTAGAACGTGCAGACAGCCAGAACTGCTTCAGAAATTCATAGGTTTTTACAGACTCACATTGCTGATATTGTTCATGCGATTTTTAATTCCTCGACAACAACTGGTATTATTCACCTTTTTAAAAAGCATTGGCTCTGATCTGGTGACTGGATTTAAAGTGCTGTTCAGAATGAGTCCATTATTTTTCCACTCTATATTCTTTAGTTTTTTCGAGGATTTCCAACCATTCTCCTAGTCATCAGCTGTGGTATTGTCATTTTTCTGCTGATTCGATGAGGAAATGAACAACCTGGAATACACATATTCAGCTGAACAGAAATGCAGATAACCCCTAGCATGCTGTCTGTGATATGCTTGGCTTTCTGAACCTAGTAAAAATGGGGTGCATTCTTTTCACAAAATGGATGCTTTGCAAGTAAGACCTGTGTTCTGGTGTGTGAACTGTCCTGCTGAAATCTTGGATCTACATCTGGAGCAGCCCCCAGTGGATTTCCTGAACATGTAAATGCTTCTGCAACCGTTACAGTTACTATAGAGACAATGCCGAGCAATACATTTGTCCTTGCTGCAAGATACTAGTTAGGATGGATCAGAGTCAGCAGCGTCACTTTTTGACACAATTCTAGAGGATTGGCTTTAATCATTATTTGAGCTTCTGAAAGAAATATTCTCCCCATCACTGAGTGCTTTTAAACTGCAACCACTTGCTGGTCCATCTACTGTGCGAGCTAACAACAACGAGCACGAATTGACTGTTTTCCTCCGCAAACACATGTATGCTTCGTGTGAACCTGATGTAGCTGAAATATGCTCAGACAAGGACTACGTTTTTAACAAACTATTTATTCTTTTTATAGCTGCATTATTTTTAATTCAGCATATTCAATGTCATGCCTGATCTGTTTGATCACCAACATCCATGTCTCTTAAGTAAACCATTATGAAATAATATGCTTTTAACTATATTGTCCTTAATCCTATTCCCCCCTCCCTCGCTCTTACGGCCACCGCGGGAAAGGCAGGGACCGCCATGGGTGGCAGAGTGGCTAGATACGCCACTGGCTGCTGCATTCTGTTCTGACTACTGATAACTACAACTTTTTTCTGTAAACCGGTATGCATTGTGTTGATTCTTTCTAAGAAACTCTAGATACAAGTTACTGTAGATACAAGTTATTTTGAGGATATTAGGTTGCTAGAGGACATTTTAACTATGGTAGAAAAGTTCATTTATAATTCTTGTTTTTCACAACGTGCATTTGTGCTGTTTAAATAATATTTTGTGTGGTGATTTTAGATGTGCTAAGCAATAGGATGAGACGGTAGAAATGCACACTTTTTTACCAAAAGTGTATTTTTCTTGGTTCAGTTCTTGTGTGTGATATTGTAAAGAACAAAATTGGGCCTCTAGATTACCACTGCGTCCTTGGATCACTGTTTAGGGACTTTTAGTAACCTAAAAACAAGGACACCTGTTCAACTATGTATTGAGTGGAGTTGTGTGGGGCTACAACAACCTGTTTTTTCACATTCAGTCGCTGGTGCATCGAACAAAGTTCACATGCCACACCTTTGTGTGTAAAAGCAAACCTTCTAGAGCTAAGCCACAGTCTTGGTTTACACAACGGTCAGTGCTAATATTACCCTTTGTTAGAAATTGGGTTTCTGGTTGGCTAGGGCATGCACCTAAGCCAGGCATAATCCACCATTCTAGTCAGGGCAAGGGAGTTACACACCGAAGATAACCCCTGCTCACCCCCTTGGTAGCTTGGCAGAGCAGTCAAGCTTATCCCAGAGGCAAGGTGTACAGCGTTTGTGCAACACACTCACACAACAGCGACACACTAGGCACACCGCAAAAAGGACTCCACACAAACTTATATAAAAAAAATCCTTTTGTATCATCCATATAAACACATTAGATCACAATCACATATATTACTTTGCCACTAGGCATTCGTCATGACTTCACAGGGATTACTTAAATCACTTGGCCAATCGGGCCACTGTCATAGACATCACAGGGATTACATAAATCACTCGGCCAATCGGACGATTGTCACAACCATCACAATTAGGGTGACCAGTAACTACTGGTAGGGTTATACCGAGCATAACACATTATGCATAACTTCATCAGAAGTGCCCTATAGCAACTACCTGAAGAGTGCACACATTAGTAATCCTTACTGACAATGTAACTATATCCACCTCGGGGCATAACAGGCAGGTTAGATCATACATCCATCTTTACCGCAACTAGATATACCATAACCCATCCAACTAGATATACCATAACCCACCCAGGGGTCATCAAGGCAGTGCCAACCTAGGCACACCGCCACAAACAGCATAAAGGGCGGCACCTGCGTTGCTATGAGAGTACTGGGTGTCTTTCCGTAGGCTTCTGGGCCACGTGCTCGCCTACTCCTGGGAATGCGGCAAGGGTCCTCCGGGGATGTTTCACCCCGCGCTTCCCAAGACACAACAATGCCCCTGGTATGTGCACCACAGATAGGGGAGGCTCCCGCTCTGCCCACGTTGGCCGGGGACCTCCCTTAACCCAAGGACTGGCCCACGTGAGCGCACAGTCCCAAGGCTACTCACCACTCCTTGGGAGCTGAGCGGGTTAGGGTGCAGCAGTCCGCTGTATCCAATGACGAATGGCCCGGTGCTCCTAGTGGGAGGCAGCCACTGGCGGTGCTCTGATCCGGCACTTCAGGACCGGGCAGACACAGGGCGCCATCTCCGTCGTCCTCTCCTCCTCTGGCTGTTCGGGAACGCAGTCTTGTTTGGCCCAGCCCACAACCAGGCTCAACAACGCTGCCCGTCCTCTCTGCCTGGCTTTCAGCTGCTGCGGGACCTTCCTGCTGGGTGGCAGCGAGAACCGGCTCCTCTTCCAGCTTCGGACAGATTGCTGGGCAACCCCTGATGCTCCTGTGGCACTCGCTCAGCTGGCGAGCGGCCACGCTTTTAGAATCAACAGGTTCTTCAGGCTAGAACCCACAGCGCTCCACACGTCCTTTAAAGTGAATTCCGACAAAACCACAGTCCTCACACCGCCCGGTCCACATCAACAGTAGGGAGCCGAAGCGCTCCACACTCACTTCATGGCGAAATGAGCTCTCGCCTCAGGCTCCAATAACTAGAGCGATGCACTTCCAAAGGCGTGACTTGACAAGCCCTGAAGCTAAGCAACGCTTCACCACGGGTTGACTAATAGAGGCAGGGGCATAACAATGTTCCTGGGGAACACTTGAAGCACGATCAGGGAATAAGGTGCAGGCAGGCAGGCCAGCACATCAAGGACCTTCAGCAAAGTTGTAGTCCTTCCGGTAGCCCAGCAGGCCCCAGATCAGCACTCTATGCAAGTCCAAGTGGTGGTTCCTCCTGCCAGCACAACACTCCTTGGTCCCATGCAGTGCCTTCAGGTGTAGGTGCTACTCTTCCCACCACTCCAAATACAGACCAGGCCAATTCAGCCTAGCACTGAGTCGCCCAGGAAAGGCAGGACACACATCAACCCCTCCAGGGACTGGTTGGAATCCATGCGTATCCCCGCTACCCTGTCAGTCAGAAACCAGACGGTCAATACACATCCAGGCAGGGTACAAAGACACATAAGCACACAGAAATGGCCACTTCTAAAAGAGAAATTTCTAAAATAGTAATAATAAATCTGCTTTCACCAATAAACAGGATTTATCACTTCTATTCCAAACATGGTCACGCTATCCATCTCAGATCAGAAATTACCACTGAAGCACATATCAGTGATTCCCCAATGCATCCTTATGAGAGAGCAGCCTCACAGCAGTGAGAAACCAAATAGGTGGTTTGTCACTACCAGGACATGCTACACGGTTAAGGCACATGTCCTACCTTTTACCTACATCGCACCCTGCCCATAGGGCTAGCTCTGGCCTACCTTAGGAGTGACTGATATGTAGTAAAAGGGGAGTTGCAGATGTGGCAAACACTTTATATGCCACGCCATGGCGGCAGTAAACTACGCACGCAGACACTGCAGTGGCAGAGGCCTGCGACAGGTTTGAAAGGCTACAGGGGTGGGTGGCGCAAGCAGCGCTGCAAGCCCACCAGTAGCATTTAATTTACAGACCCTAGGTATATGGGGGTAACACTGTACAAGGGACTTACCGGTAAGTTAAATATGCCAAACAGATGTAGACCAATCTTACCAAGTTTACCAGAGAAAGCTCATGCATTTTAGCACTTATCAGCAGTGATGAAGTGCCCAGAGTCATAAAACCACCAACAGCTCGGAAAAAATACAGGAGGAAGGCAAAAAGTTCTGGGATGTCCCTGCAAAAAGGGCAAAGTCCAACACTCTTCATTTCCTTTCTTTTCTCTTTTGAAACCTTTGTGAAAGGTATTACTAGTAAAGTTTTGCTGATGATGTGACTTTTGGTTTAAGTGGATGTTTTTTCAAAAATGGGAAAATATGTAACATTTTAGCATTTAAATAAGCTGGAATGACTGCTCATTCTATACTTAAGCACTCTTTTATACTGAAACGTCTTGCACATTGGTGCATTTTTATATATATTTTGTAAGTGATCTTGGGTCCAGCACATTGATGGGACAATTCATTGTTCATGACTCTGATGAGGATTCCCCTAGAAGAGAATTAGACAATCTAAATTTTCCTACTAAAACATCTTTTCCTGGGACATAGTTCCTAATTGATCATTGTACCTAACAAATTATGAAGAGTAGTAGATTTGATCCCCTTCCTTTATTGTATTTATTGTGAAATGTATCAAGTCTGCACGAAGCTTGATAGCAGAGAAGTCCTGTGTCTTCCTGAATTTTTACAGAAAGCTGTTCTGCCATTCCTTTTCTCTTTTCTGCCATTTTAGGCAGATTTGAGAAATAAGTTTAAAGTCTTAGGTAATGGTTTAGGAGTACAATCCTAAATGATGCACTGCTATCCAACAAATACGAATCTAAGTTAGGGTACCTATAGCTGACGTTTGATTATTCAGTTATGCTTCTAAAGAAAGTATAGTAAACTCTGTTAATATTGCAACTGTGATTACCTTCAAGAATATTTTTACAAAATCAGGCATCCATATTCCCTAAGCCTTCTCCCAAGCTTTAAACATGTTGGACTAACAGCGATGCACATTGCACATGGTCATGTCCTTAACACCCTTCACCACCACTTACAGAGATTTGTAAAACTCATGAGGTCAATTACAGTAAAGAAAGACCAAGGATGGTCTTAGAATGGCCTGTCTTTGTCACACTGTAAGGCAAAGTTCACATCTCCATTTGAATGATGACTTCTGAAGCATCAGGCATGTCTGCGGCATGACAGAGTTCTCCATGTTACATGAGCATCTTCTGCTAAAATAGGTGGTTGAGAGATTAATAAGATTGAGGCACAGTAACATTTGGGTTACTGGTTGCTGGGGGTGAATCCCTTCTCAAGCAGCAACCACAATTCTTCTCAGGGTGAAGCCACAAACCTGTGCCAAATTGATCTGTGCTCACCCTCTGGTAGCTTGGCACAGAGCAGCCTGGCTTAGCTCAGAGGCAATGTGTAAAGTATTTGTGCAACACTTCAAACATTAACATAGTAAAAACACATCATAACAAGCATTGGCATAGCCAATAAGTCTCGCTTTTGGGACCTTATAAGTATTTAGTTATGTAGCACAATATCCTTGGTGCAACAACATCAACTGTTGCATGGCTAAACACTTATAAGGTCCCAAAGGCGAGACCTATTGGCTATACCAATGCTTTTTTATTTTGAGAGGGAGACTACCGGCACTTCTCAAGAGAAAATGCAATACGTTTAATTGGAGGGTACCAGCACTTCTCAGAAACAGGCAGGTACTCTATACCAGAGTACCTGCACTTCTGTTTTTCCATTTCAAGCACTGATCAAATCTCTGCAGAATGATGGTTGTAGGCTACTGATGAACAGTACAACAACGAATTGCAACAATAATTTACCTAAAATACCCCTTACATGAAAACTACAAACACAACCCTTTTAACAATGCACTTTGCTGGGTACCCAAAATGACCAGATACAAATCGGACCCCAGCCTCTCCAGGGAAATCAGGCCCTATATCAATAAAGCTAATGCGCGATCCAGAAAGCGCTGAAGGTCTGGCAAGGGGCAGGGGAAGCACTATATAAATACTAATACTATACATTAAAAGGTCGAAACCTTGGGTTCTAAGATCAAGAATGACGGCCTTTAAACGTGTATTGCTGAATAAGACTACTTACTAGAAAGTCCGGAAGCCGTTCATTCATGGAAGGGACACATTTAAGCCCGGCTTGTCACCGGATCCCAGAAAAGGCACAACTCTATGGTTAGTTGGGGGTGCCATTTGCTAACGCGTCTCTTTTGTTTGCCACTTCGATTTCACAGCCTGGCTATTTGCTCAAAATGTCCTGCGGGGCTCGCCCTCTGCTTGCACGTGGGTGCAGAGGGCACAAAGTGTGGGGGTGTGGTATGTGCTGCCTGCGATTTTTGTTGTGCGTGGGTAAAGTGCCTGAGCGTGCAAGGGCTGTCTTCCTTTCCACAGCCAAAGGAACCGCCATTTTCCCCTTCGCCTTTTCACTCAGAATCCTCTCAGGGCGTGAGTGAGGCCTGGTCGTACATAAAGCGGCCACGGCCTGTCACGGGGCAGACAGGGGAAGGCCAGGGCAGATGGGCGGGAAGAGGTGGACAAAGAAGGAGTCCGGATGGGATATGGAGGCCCGGAGGCGGTGAATGAAACGTGTACACTCACCCCTGTGTTACTTACGGTTGAACCGATTTATATACCGAAACTAGTCGGCATTTATATCTGTTAAACATTGTCGAGGCCCCATACCGTTGACACGTGCATGTAGGGATGCTTCCCGCTATCACTGTAAACACAGACGGAGACATCACCAGCAGACGCGGCTCAAATGTTGTAAAAGTCCACATACATTTCAAACACGAGGAACTTGTGACTCCAACTGAACCAGCTGCTACGAAATTGTTTTGTTTTCATTCTGGACCGCCTCATCTATTTTTTATTAGTTATGGAAGGTGTGCGTGACTGCGCTGTTTGTAAAGCTTTAATCAAACAACTCCCATGAGTGTACGATAAAAAAAAAGGGTACATGTTTTTATTTTACATAATACCCAAAAGTGTTATAATAAATCAGTCTAATGGAAAGGGATTGCGGTGTTTTAAAAAAATCTTTTTGAGTATAATTTGTTGTCGAAAACATTAGTCGCCTCGGTTAAGCTTTAGGCACGTGAATGTGTGTTCAAGCGGTGTTCCTCATTCAGAGCAAATACCACGGTTACTTTAACAATGTCCACAGTGTTAAATGAAATCGCCAACCTCGAAAGACTGTTCCCATCACTGTATCAAATATGTTATCTCTTGTAAGATGTCACTCATGAAGAGATGTGATTTTCCGGCTAAATTGCTGGTTGTGGCATCTGAGGCCATATCATGAAGCTGCGCGCAGGCGCAGAATGGAGTGGTGTGCCTCTATTTGAGCATATATATATATAAAACAAGCATAGGCCGCGCGGCCGTGAAAATGACACGGCCGCGCGGCCAAGAAAGAGAAAGTGATCGCGGTCGCAAGCTACTTTTTGGGCACGTGAATGCGTGTTCAAGCGGTGTTGCTCATTCAGAGCAAATGCCACGGTTACTTTAACAAGATCCACAGTGTTAAATGAAATCACCAACCTCGAAAGACTGTTCCCATCACTGTACCAAATATGTTCTCTTGTAAGATGTCACTCATGAAGAGATGTGATCTTCCGGCTAAATTGCTGGTTGTGGCATCTGCGCCTCTATTTGAGCATATATATAAAACAAGCATTATCTGCACGGCCGTGAAAATAACACGGCCGCGTGGCCCGCGAAAGAGTAAGTGATCACGGTTGCGATCAAGCGCGGTGGAGGAGACACATGGTGGCTGCGCGCGTGCACGCTCACGTGCAGGCAAGCTTTAGGCCACAGGCAGCACTTTGAAAACCCATACACAAAATGTCTCGGCCAGACCAGCGCATTCGCTGGATCAGGCAAGACCTAAAAAGGATCCTGTTTAGAAAACTAGAGCAACACATAATAAATAAAACAAGACCAAAACGAAACAAATCTAATCAGTAGATCTGAAGTTATGAATTTGTTTAGATTTTAGGGTAAAAGAGTGCGGTTTGCAGCTATCCAGTCGCACTGTACCGGTTTAAAGTCACAAGTTCAGGCTGACTGCGATAGAGTGTAGGTCAGCTACAGTCACCAGGTTAGGCCCCCTGAAGTTTACCTTCTTAAAAACCGTTGCTAGAGTGCCTTTCACAGTGGTGGGGGCTGCAAGGAGCTAGGAGAGCGCCATGGAAGGCTGCCAGCGTTTCGTGAAGAGCATGCCAGACGTCGTGGGTAGGTGTTGCTGGAGCTTTACATTGGCATTCCCTGCGACGGTCAATGCTGTAGCGCGAAGAGTAGGGCTTCATGCTGGATCGCAGTGCGAGCAGCGAGGTCTTGGTGTGAACTGACCTGTTTGCTGTCGTGAAGATCCCAAAAGATTGAGTTCAGCTCCCTGAGCCTCCAGGGGTCCTTGACCTGAGAGGCACCACTTGGGGGTCAGGAACTCACTTCAGGTGGGTCCAGGGGTGGTGCATGATATTGGGGACTCTTTTATGTCCCTGAGGCTCAGATGAGAAGGCTAATAGACTAGCCCTTCGATACACTCTGGTAGCCCTGGGTTCAAGATGAGGTTGCAGGTCCAGTTCTTCCTACTCAGGAAAAAGGTCAGCATAGCAGGACAGCAGTTCCTTCAGAGCAACAGTCCAGCAGAGTGGCAGTCGTTTCAGCAGAACAGCAGTCCTCCTTCCTGGCAGAGTATACACAGGTCCAGAAGTGTACTGAAGTGGTGGTGTCTGAGGTCCAGTATTTATATACAGTTGTGCCTTTGAAGTGGGGAGACACTTTTAAAGGCATGTCTTTGAAGTGCACAGGTGCCCTCCCTTCCTGACCTTGGCTTCAGACTAACTGCAGGGGTTATGCAGCCCTTTGTATGGACACAGGACACAACCTATTTAAGCTCCTGCCTCCCTTCCAGCTAGTGATGGCCCATTCAGTCACACCTAAGTTGCCCATTGTGTGTGGCTGTGGCTTTTGAGGAGGAAAACACAAAGCCCAACATCCAATTGCAACCAGTCATGTGACCCAGAGACAGGCTGCAGGCACCAAATGGCTAAGGCAAAAAAATGGCATTTTCAAAATTGTAACTTAAAATCCAACTTCTCCATAAATTAAGATTTTTCTTTACAATTCCAGAGATGCCAAACATGAACTGGTGACCTGTTCCCATTTGGAAATGACATTACATTTTTATAATTTATTTGATTTTATAAATAAAATCATAAAAGACAGATCATTAAAAACAACATACAAAATTTCAGTGCCACAATCATTCATGTTTTAGAACCCCCATCAGAAAACGTACAAGGAAAAAGCAAATAGAAGGGGAGTTTAACACCTGTAAGAACAATAAGGCTGGCCTAACTTCAGTAAGATTCAGAGGTAGTAAAATTGGGCGTATGAACTTGTCGCAAGTTACTGTATTTTGGACCAAGCACTTGCTTATAAAATGTAATAAGGTAACTCCAAGGTTACCCTATTGTAGAGGTAGGCCTTGCAGTAGTGAAAAACGTCTTTAGGAGTTTCTAACTCCTTGGACATGTAAAACATAAAAGTACATGTCAAATGTTTTCAGTACACAGCATCCTGCCCTATGTGCTGTCCAGGGCCTACCCTAGGTGTGACATGTCTATTAAAAAGGAAGGTTTGGGCTTTGCAAGGGCTTTAATTTGCCAGGTTGAAAAACTGCACACACATATGCTGCAGTGGCAGGCCTGAGACATGTTTAAAGTGCTACTTAAGTTGGTAGCACAATCAGCACTGCAGCCCCATGTGTACCATTTAATTTACAGGCCTGGGGTACAGGTTGTGCCACTTTTTTACTCACAGGTAAATTAAATAAGTGAATTGGGTATAAGCCTATTCTACCATGTTTTAAGGAGGGAGCACAAGTACTTTAGCACTGGTTAGCAGTGGTAAAGTGCAAAGAGTTCTAAGACCAACAAAACGATTTCTGTAAAAATAGGAGGAGAAAGTCTGGGGATGACTCTGCAGAAAGGGCCAGGGCCAACAGGTATCCTGTCATACAAGTAGCAGTGTGGAAGTGGCCTGCAAATGCCCCTTCACTGAGTCACTGTTTGTGTAAACACTCCTTCCTTTTTTGAGTACTTTAGAAATATCAGGCAGGTCAAGAATATTTACATCTTGGCAGAATGTTATATTGCATCTGCCAGTATTAACATAGCAGCAGTTAATGAGAGGCCGGTAGCAGACTCCGGTGGTCTCTACTTCACGCTGTTCAGTGCTCTATTGAAATGATCACTAATTTGGAGTGATGTTATAGATTGCTGCATGAGTACATGCTGCCAATGTAAGCAAAACAGAATTCGCCAGAGGTAGACAGACAATCTTAGTGGCATCAGGGCAGAGATAGTCACGCAAGTTAGGCTCTCTGGTGTGTCAGAATGATAACTACTAAAACATCAGGCATTTATATTTCATGCACAGCAGTGTCTTGGCACAGTTCCATATACAATTTCAAAACAAAGAGCTTCAACATCCAGGCTAGCTGTAGGTTAACTATTTATGTGAATTATTACAAAAATGGACTAAATTAGTCCAGTGGTTCAGAATGTATTTTAAATGGAACTATTTTTTTTTTACAGTTGACATCAAATGTAAAAGTAATTGCTCTTACTGGGCCCAGGTTACTTGAACTCTTGGTCTCAATTGTCCCAAACACAGACCGCAGCTTTGTATTGAATCAAGGAGTGGTGGTCCTTCTGGATGAGCTCAGCAGGACCAGAGCATTTAGCCTACAGTACCCTCCTCAATTGTCATTGGCCATGCTGGGCTTTGGAGGGGGGACTGCCATGAAGGGGGTGCTTTTTGCTGTGGCTCATCCTGGTGCTCTTCTCATTCGTCTATGCAGGGCCTTTTGCCCTGGAGGCACTCATATTTAGCCCACTAGTGTTGTTGCTGGGGCCCACACTAAGACTGGGAGAGGAAGGTTTCGGCCACTCTGGGGGTGCCTGTTTGGGACCGCCAGCACATGGATTCCTCTAGGGGCTGATGCAGACAGGTTGGTTGCAACTAGGGGCAATGACATGCATCCAGCCTTGACCTCACAGTAAGATTTACAAGTTTACCTAGTCGTAGGGGGCTTTCCGCTAAGCAGACGTCTATCCAACAATGGAACATTCGTCCTTTATCCTGCAAGTAATCTGGGAATTGAGGTCCTCACTGGAGAAGAACATTGGTGAACGAAGTGTGGACATTTCCTTGTTCTGCAAGATCTGCAGAACACCATAGACTAGAGCAGCACTACACACTGTTTTAACCATGACAGAGGGATCACCCTAATAAATAGTACTCACTCTCCCTCCAGTCATATTTTAACACACCACTTTAGACTTCACTGCCACTTACACCCACCTACCCAAACAGCTTCTCATCAAAAGATCTCCGATAAAGAGACCCTTCGGGGGACCCGTAGGGCATTGAAGCGGCAGCCCGACTAGGAGCAAAGCCCAAATGATGAAGCATGACATCCTTTGGGGTGTGTGAGGACATTATGATGAGGACACACTGTCCCCCACAGATAGAGTAGCACACAAAAAAAGTTTCTTCCTCTTTCATCCTCTACAAGGAACAGTGACTCCCTTTGTGTACTAGTACACAACTAATACCCTGGAGTGTCTAGGCGCTAATCCTCTATAAACTGCAGCACATACAAGATTCCAGGAGCAGATGTATGGTGTAGTGGTTAAATAGCCAAGTTGTTAAACTTTTGCTGAAGTCAAGCAGGTTTGATTTTTTTCCTTAGTGCTAAAGGTAGTGTGTTCCACAATCCTGCTGTGCTTATGACAAAACTCTTACAACCCCATCTAACTCTTTCAACTCTGGGAACTATAATGTGTCCACTAGAAGAGGAACTACGCATGTGGCAGGACACACACTAGATGGGATATTCTCAAACAATCCCCCAATAAATTATACAAAGGTGTTACCTTTGACTTGGACTGATCGTGCTGCTGTGCTATTTGATCTAACATCCCCTAAACCTCACCGTAACATATTAGGAGGACCAAAAAGGGAGATTGAAACAAGAGCCTGGAAGGAAATAAATAGTTCGGAGCTAGCTGCTTCTCTCTGGGCGACGGTTTGCCATCTTCCCGTAGACGTAGAGGATGCCACAACTTCCTATACAGATTGGATAGATGTTACATGCAAAAAACTAGCCCCAGTGAAATTATGGACCCCCAAACGCTCTTAGCCTTAAGCTCCCTGTTACTCTGAAGAACTGAGGAAGCAAAAACTCGTATGTAAGGGATTAGAGCAAAAATGGAGGAGAGGCTACAATGAGGTGGACAAAGAATCCTACAAACAGAGCATCACTTTTTATAAACAACTACTACTCAATACCAAAAAGACCTTCTTCATGGAGCAAATTACCAATGCAAAATCCTCCACGAAGGAACTCTTTACAACTGTAGTCAAATAGACCGCCGCATCTACTCCAAAATTCCAAAGCATCCCAGAGCTCTGCGAGGAAATAGCCACTTTCTTCCAACAGAAGGTGGAAGCTATCTTCTCCTTGTTTAGTCTTTCCTCAACCACACAGACCATGGAGCCAGCCATGCCGGTGAGAAACTTAATCCAGCCTCAACCAATCCTAGATAAATTCTCATCTTTGACAACACAGGACTCTACTAACCTCCTTGCCTCTATTAAATCTGGATCCCCATACAACCCATGCCCAGCTTCTGTGATCAAACTTGTGCCGGAGCTTATCAGCCAGGCATTGACGACTCCTTTTCAATACAATGTTTGAATTGGGGCATTCCTTAATAAATGGAAAACGGCATCCATTCTCCCATTACTCAAAAACACAACCTCTATCATAAGGACCCCAACAACTACCGGCCAATTTCTCGTCTACCTTTGCCAGCAACAATGATCGAACAAGCTATGAATATCCAACTCAGCACCCATCTCCGAGTAAGGAACTCGTTAGATTCCACTCAATACGGGTTCATGGCAGCGCATAGCACAGAATCAGCCTTGATAAAATCCACGGAGGAAGTAAGGGAAGCTCTGGGGTAACTTATCATGCTGTACCTCTCCGCGGCCTTCGATATTGTCCATTGCGATATTCTGATGGACCATTTATCAGACTGTGGGGTAGTAGGCAAGGCCTGGAACCTCCTAAAATCCTTCCTTACAGAGAGGATTCCAACCGTGGACCTTGATAAAGCTTGCTCACAACCGTTTTCCCTGCCATGTGGAGTACCACAGGGGTCCTCCCTTAGACCCACTCTGTTTAATGTCTATGTGACACCCTTGGCCACGCTAATTAGATCCTTTGGATTCCAGCTGACGTCTTATGCAGACGACACGCAAATAGTGATGTCACTACGTCCTGGACAAGAGGCAGAGAAAGGGAAAAAGTTCCGTGACTGCATGAAAGCAGTCAGGCTGTGGATGACAATGAATTGCTTGAAGTTGAACTCAAGCAAAATGGAGGTCCTCATATTTGGCAGCAATGCCAATTTTTGGACACCAGATTGGTGGCCAGAAGAACGAGGGACGCTCCCGGAGCCAACTAGGAAAGCAAAAAATCTAGGAGTCTTAATTGACAATAAACTGACATTCCAAGACCAGGTGAATGCGGTTACCTCCACAAGTTTCCATCTTCTTAGGATAATACAGAAAATTATGTCCTCCTTGCCGGCAGACAGCCACATGGTAGTGATAACATCTATATTTTTATTACGTGCGGACTAGTGCAATAGTTTATACCCGAATATCCAAAAGAAACACCTAACCGACTTCAAGTTGTGCAGAACGCAGCAGCAAGACTTTTGACTGGAACACCTAAATTTGTCTCAATAAAAAAAGGAACATATCAGCTGCATTGGCTCCCTGCCAAACAGCGGATTCAATTTAAATCCTTATGCACAGTTTTCAAGGCCCTCCATGAAAGAGGTCCGGAACATCTAAAACAATGGTACGCTCCAATGATCGACATCAGCAAGACTAGTGGTAGTCCCCACTTTCAAAAAAGCAAACTGGGGGGAAGAAGTTTCACTACTTGCGCCGCTAGGGCCTGGAATGAGCTTCCTTTCCACCTCAGGAACACCACAGAGCTGTTAACATTTAGGAAGAGACTTAAAACCTGGCTTTTTACCTCCTAGGATAACTCGCACCCTGACAACCGAAAGGCAGCACTCAGCGCCAGGACACCGTCGGGTAACCGTCGCGCCAAAGAATTATAAGTAACATAACATAAGAAATATAAATAACCATATCCTTGGAACATAAGGTTGGAAGCAATGTGACAAATTGACTGGGTATAGGCTATGTAGGGACTTAAAAGCTAATCACAGGGCCTTGAACCTAATATGCTTTACCACAGGAAGCTAGTGTAACTGAACCGAAGCTTGAGAAGCAGAGTTGTGTGGGAATACGCAGAAGCAAATGAGCTGCTGTATTGTGGAGGGTCTGTAGTTTGTTTAAGCAGCGTTTTTGAGTGCTAGTATATAACACATTGCAGTACTCCAGTCTCGAGTTGATAAGTGCCGTGACCACTGTTTTCATCAAAGTCAATGGGAAATATGGAACGACCTTCCCAAAGATTTTTAAAATGAACTAACAGTAGGATGTGATATGATTAATCTGTCCCCCAAGTGATGGTTTGGAATCAAAGATCACCCCCAAGTTTGTCACTTTATCTTCCTCATGCCCAGGTCTGCCGCTTCAAGTGGTGTATGTTCGTATTATAGTGTGCAGCTTCTCAGCCCACCCTCCAGTGGAGCCCACGCTCAACCTGGGGTCAAGGCTGGATGGGGCTGCCTGGTGCTTTAACACCTAGTTGCTATCTGACCCTAAATTCAAGTGGGTTGACAATTACTTTATCATTAACAAGGGGTTGCTTGACTTACTGAGTATATTGTGGGAGGCACTCAAAGCCACTCTGAGGGGAGAGATTATTAGCTATCGAGCAGGCCTTGAGAGAAAGGCCAAACAGGAAGTTTTGGACCTGGAAGTCTGCATTCTAGACTTAGAATTGTGGTATTTGACATCTAAAGAGCCAACCCTTCTTAGGGATTCACTGCACACCCAATCTGTCCTAAAACAAACCCTACTGAATTAACTGCACATCTTGTGGCTGACCACACAGAATTGCATACATCAGTGGGGAGATATGGCTAGCAAAACTTTGCATTGGTGAAGTTCAAATATTAAGTCACACGACCCCATTGTTTATGTACAAGATGAGCTGGTTAGCCAAGTAAGTGGTGAGCTCTCCATTAGGAACCACTTTGCGCACAATTGCACAGAACTGTATGAACAGCCTGCACTGACTGAGTTCATGGTAGATCTCCCTACCTGCAGACTGACCTCAGACCACAGAGGCTAGAATTCTTCTGAATGATAATGGCACTGTGGATGAGTTAGTTTGGAGAAGCCCTGATTCAACTGCTATCGTGTAAAACTCTGGGACCAAATGGATACCTGGTAGAGGGTTAGAGAAAGGGGATCAAAGCGGAGGTCTCTGGTGGGCAGATGGAAGTTCAGGCAGTGGTTAAAGTAGGCAGGTCTGCAATTGTGCAGGTCCTTGCATGCATGGGTCAGGAGCTTAAACTGGCATTTTTTCTGTACAGGGAGCCAGTGGAGTTGCTTGAGGTAGAGGGTCATATGAGTTAATCTAGGAAGATCCAGGACGAGTCTGGCTAAAGCGTTCTGTCTGGTCTGTAGTCGTCATCGAAGGTGAGAAGCAAACTGTGCATGGAGAGCGTTGCCATAGTCTAGTCGGATGGAGAAGAGGGCCTGGGTGACGATACATCTTGAGCTTTGGGGTAGCCATGTGAATATCTTATGATGCAATCAGAAGTATGAGGAAGAGACTCAGTTGACCCAAGTCATTATGGTTTGCTTGTTATCATGATGCCTAGGTTCCTAAAGTGTTCACTGGGGGTAGTACTGAGTTCTGAGGGCCACCAGGATGTGTCCCATTGGGGATCTTTTTATTTCACAGATCAGTACCTCTCTCTGGTCCATGTTGAGCTTCAAGCAGTTGTCCTTCATCCAATTGATATCTGTCATGCATTTGTGCAAATTGGTCTTGTGGTGTATTTGGTGAGGATGAGTTGTGTGTCGTCGGCATAGGATGATGATGTTGAGTCCATATGCTTTGACGATGCTGGCCAGAGGTGTCATATTAGTGTTGAAGAAGGTGGGGCTGAGTGAGGATGCTAGGGACAGCCCAGGATGATTTCCATGCATTAGAAGATGAAGGGAGGAAGAAAGCCTTTTTGCGTTCCTCCGGTGAGGAAAGAGGCAATCCCTCTGAGAGCGGCTCCTTGGATGCCTATGTTGTGCAGCCTTGTGATGAGTGTGTGGTGGGAGACTATATCGAAGGCTGCCAAGAGGTCTAGGGGGATCAGAGTCTTTCCTTGGTTGAGTAGGGCTCGGATGTCATCTGTAGCTGCTATGAGGGCTGTCTTGGTGCTGTGGTTGCTGCAGAATCCAGATTGGGAGAAGTCGAGTAGAAGGTTCCATTCCAGATGTGAGGAGAGTTGTTGGTTGATGGCTTTTTCTAATACTTTGGCCGGAAAAGGGGGAAGGGAGATAGGTCGGTAGTTGTTGAGTTTGCTGGGGTCTGACGATGGTTTCTTTTGTAGGGCGTTAATACTACAGGTTTCCAGTCCTGGAGGAAGGTGGCTGTGGCAAATGAGGTGTTGAACGAGGTAGTGAGGAAGCGGCTCGTTCTGGCTTTGCCTAGGTTGATGATGTAGTGAGGGCAATGGGTTGGTTGGGGTCCCTGACTGAAGAGAGTTTATGATGGAGGTGGTGTCCTGTGAGGCGAGCTGGCTCCATTCGGTTAGTCAGAAGTCTGTGGTGGTAGAGGGATATTGCATTGCTTGAGGAAGTCGGTGGCCTTGGGCTGGGGTTTGAAGATTCTGTTGATGATCTTGTTATGGAAGAAGTTTGCAAGGTTGTCGCAGAGTTCCTGCAATGGGGTAATTTTGTTTATTGCAGCTGAGGGGTTGGAGAATTCTTAGATGATGTTGAAGAGTTATTGGAGATTGATTCGATGTGTGAGTCTAAGGCCTTTTTCTTTAATTCTCTCAACTGTCTGTGGTAGAGGTTGTGGGCTGTCTTGAAGGCAGTCTTCTCGGTTGTCTCCTTGCTGGTGTGCCATTTCCTTTCCAATTGTTTACAATATCATTAGGTGGTTCTGGGATCTTCAGTGTACCAGTTAGCGTGCTCGGTGGACCTGCTGTGGGTGTTGTTGGGCCAACTGGGGATGGAGGTCCTTGAGCTGGTGATGTTGAAGCAGACAATGAAGTGGTCGGTCCAGGTGAGTTCCATGGTGTGACTGTACCTGGTCCGGTCGCTGGAGGTGAAGATGGGGTCTAGCGTGTGGCCTGCTGTGTGCGTGGGGTTGTGGCCGATTTGGTGAGTCCAATGTTCAGGCTGTCGAGGAGGTTGGTAATGATGATGTCATTGTGGTCGTCAAGATGGAAGTTGAGGTCACCGAGAAAATTTTTGTTGTTGGAGTCTATGGTGATGGGGGCGATGAAATAGGCTATGAAGTTGCAGAAGGCATGACGTGGTCCTGGAGGATTGTAGGCTAGGGTACCCCTGATGGAGGTTTTGCTGTCTGCTTGGAGTCGGAAGTTGAAGACTTCCATGGCCCATGTGATTTCATCATTTGTGGTGGTGCATTGGATAGATTGCTTGTTTATGATGGTGATCCCTGTGCCAGGCTTGTTGAATTGCGGTGGCGATATCAGGCACAGAAGTGGGGTTGAGCCAGATCTCAGTAAGGAAGAGGACGGCAGGTGTGAGGGTGGAGATGAGGTCCCAAATCTTGGTAGTGTAATTGCATAGTGAGTGTCTGTTGAGAAGGGCGCATGCAAGTTGGAGTTTCTGCTCAGGTAGTGTCTGCTGTGTTTTCAGGGTAGAGCTGGTTGGTCGGCTGGTATGTGTGCTGTGGCAGGTGAATTGGCAGAGGGTGCAGGTGAAAGTTCATACCATGGACGTGGGTTAACATGGTGGCAGTATTTGTTGCATCATCCAAGGTCAAGGTGTAGAGCTTTGCAATGATTTATATGCGGGGGTGGGAGGGCCAGGGGGTCGTAGTGCTGGGCATGGTCCAGAAGCAGACGGTATTGCCTTATCCACATCTTCAGCACGCCAGCTGCGCGGTCCTGCTGCAGCCTGCATTACGTCGGTCCCGGTGTGGACGGGGCTTCCGTTGGCAGGAAGAATGGTGAGCGGGAAAACCTGGGCAGCAGCGGTGTCCCTTGGTCAAACAGTGGCAACTGGATCAAGCTGGAACAAGCATGAACTGGAGACAATAGGCAAGGGGTAGGCTAAGTGCCCAGGTGCTTACCTGATTTTGAATATTTTAAACTAGCCTGTCTGCCTTTGGCCCATATTCTGCATGTCATTATCTTTTGCACTACTGATGAAAGTGTCAATTCATCCCAACAATGGCTTCATTTATTTATTTTATTTTTAAGCTTATAAAGCGCACAGCTACCCCCAACGGGGGTGTCCCGGCGCTAACACAGGCGGCAGATGCGAGTACTCATAGAGGGCTAAGAGTTGAAAAACAGCCAGGTCTTCTAGTCGCGCCGGAAAATAGATTAATATTCAGCCATCCACAAGGACCGAGGCAGGCTGTTTCAGGCTTTGGCTGTTATCACTGCGAAAGCTCTGCCACCCATTCTGGAGCGGCAAAAACGGGGAATCGCCAGAAGGCGGAGATGGTTTGATCTGAGTGAACGGTTAGACTGAGCGTGCTTGGGTCGAGCTCTGAGGTAGACCGGACCCTGACCCTGCATTGCTCTAAAAGCCAAAACCAGTGACTTAAACTGAATGCGCCTGGTTACTGGAAGCCAGTGTAGCTTCTTCAGGTGGGGAGAGATCGAGTGGCGATATGTGATGTTATTGATCAGCCTGGCCGTCGCGTTCTGAACAATCTGTAAGCATTTGGGCAGCTAGGCAGGAGCCCCAGCGTACAGACTATTTGCATAGTCCAGATGTGAGGTGATCAGGGCGTGAACAATGGTCCGGCGAGATTCCCGAGGGAGAAAAGGGAGAATTTTGCTAATCATGTGCAATTTACCGAAACACACTGAGGAAAGCTAGTTGATTTAAGATTTATAGGAAAGCTCGTTGTTAAACTGGAATCCAAGGTTCCTGCCTGAATACCCAGTTTTCGGCGGGGGAGTTCAACTCCGATGGCCACCATAATAGAGGTGGAGGAGGGTTTTTTTGATTAAAGAACAGCACCTCGGTCTTATCAGAGTTGAGCCTAATCGTGTTTAATCCCATCCAGGTGGAGATATTGCACAAGCAGCGTCTAAAATTAGAGAACGCTGCTTCAGAGTGATCCTTCAATGAGAACACCAATTGAGTGTCGTCAGCGTTGGAAATCACTCTGACACCACAAGATTCTACCACTGAGGCCAGAGTAGAGAGATATATATTAAAAAATAGCGGGCTCAGTGCGGAGCCCTGAGGGACTCCACAGTTCAGTGGTTTCTCCTCAGAAACATTTGGCTGAAGGGAGACCTATTGAGTGCGGCATTTTAAAAAGGATCTAATCCAGGATAGAGGGGTACCCTGACTCCCGAGACTGTATAGTCTCTCAAGCAAAATAGCATGAGAGACAGTATCGAATGCCGCGGACAGCTCGAGGAGCACCAACATTGCTGCCTCGCCTGCGTCCACACATTCATGAATGGTTTCAGAAACCTCCAGCAGCTCAGTCTCTGTGCTATCTCCGGATCTAAACCCGGACTGTGAGTCGTGTAAAAGAGGGCGCGTCTCAAAATAACTCGATAATTGCTCTTGAACTACTTTTTCCAGGACTTTGGCTGGTTTAGGTAGAAGGAAAATGGGGCGGTAGTCTTTAAAAACAAAAGGATCAGCATCCGTTTTTTTTAGAATAGGTATTACTGTTTCCAGGTCGCAGGGAAAGCCCCAGTTTGCAGGGAGGTGTTCCAAATTAAATTCAAAGAAGAAATAATGAGGGGGCCAAAGAGCTAAAAAATAATGCCGGGCAGAGGTCCATTGGGGAGCCTGATTTACAGGCGAGCAATTTTTGGAGTGCTAAATCAGTGGAGATCAGATGGAAAGTGATGAATGGGTGTCTATTGGTTACCATTGAGTTTCGAACCGGGCAATCCAGGGTAGGGCCAAACGTAGAGTAAATGTCTAAAATGTTGTCATGAAAGAAGTCCGATAGTCCATTACAGGGTTCCTAAGTAGGGGGAATCATGCTAGATAATACGGATGGTTTAGTAAAGTCTTTCACTACTTTAAAAAGGGTTTTCGAAGAATTACCGGCAGAGTTCACTTTCTTGAAAAATACTCTCTTTACTGAGCGCTTAAATTTGTGAAAGTTCTTAATCGCAGCTCTGTAAATTGATTTAGCCTCTGTATCTTAGGATAGTCTCCAATTCCATTCGGGTTTCTTGCACCGACTTTTTTCAGCGTGCAGAGCAGGAGTAAACCCGGGAACAGATGGTTTTAGTCTAGAGGAGACAATAGGTTACACGGGGGCAACCGTATCAACGGCAGAGGAGAGCCAATCATTAAAATTGGATACATCTAGTTGCAAATCCCCCCTCCCTCCCAACTGCAGAGGAGTGCGAGAATGGGCAGGAGCCAAAGTGTTACAAGACCATTTCCTACTGTGATCCTGGATCACAGAGGAATTAGTTAATTGAGAGTGAGTAGCCATACTAAACGGGATTAAGAAATAGTCAGACCATGTAGGAGGTATAGGCGGTGCTGTTGGACTTGGCCCTTCTGGCAAGTTCACCCCTAAAACTTTTTGCATTATCCTAGCCTTTTTTTCCTGTGTTTTACTAGTGGGTTTAGGCCTCTAGGCGCTTTTATACTGTGTCCCAGTGGAAAGTGTGTGCGCTCTGTGTATGTTTAGTGAGACTGACCTGCCCTCCCATAGGAATGCATGGAGGATCTGAGTGACCGTGTTAAGTCCTGATGTGAGAGGAGTGCAGGGTCGAGTTTGTTATGTGCAAACTCGTGAGAGTGAATGCTGCGCAATGATGTGTGCGGCGTTACGGTGTCTCGTGTGGAAGTGCCACTTCTAGAAGCTGGCCTGTCTGTATAATAAATGTGCAGTGACTGTCTGGCTTGCGATTGGCTGGTGTGTCTGGCTCCAGGAGGCAGGATGGGTCTGTCCCGGTGGTGAATGGAGAGAGCTGCATGTTGATGGCAGGGAGGAGTACACCTGGGACCTGAATAGGGCTGGGCTTTCCCCTCACAATGCTGGCTCCACCCCCTGTGGTGCGTCTAATGTCCCTGGCCTGTCCTGTGAATAGGGAGAGGGGCTGAGCAAAACAAAGTGCTCAGGAACCAGTTGCATCTGGTTCGCCCCTTCCCTGCACCTTTAGAGACAAAGGATTCTGTGTATAAAAGAGGGGCTGTGACCCCATGAAAATGTTCTTGTTCTGGACTTGACTCTAACAGGGGCGTGCTGCTGCTGGGGCTCAGGGGAAGGCTTGCCTCCCTGGGCCCTGCCCTGCCCCTGGATGCCTGGAGGACTGTTTGGGACCCTTTTTGCCTTTCTTGGGATCCTCCAGGACCTTGGAGGAGTTTTTGCTGCATCTAGCGCCTTGGGAGCGCTGGGTGCCTTACTTTTGATGGCCCTTGCGCCCTGTGAGCGCCTTGTTTTATATTTACAGGAACGCCTTGTTGGCCCTGAGGAGCGCTCCTGTTTTGGACATGCAGCGCTAGGCTGCGATCGCCACCAAGGGAATCCCCACGTAGGGATTCTCCCATTCTGCCGATGTATTGCAGGTGCCGACCCCGCTGTACATTTTCAAATTGCGAGGGAACCTCTTTCTGCACTAATGCATAAATCACAGCGGGAGCCCACCCCGCTGTTCGCCGCCTTTGGTGATCTTCTATGGATGCCCACCCCACTGTTGATGTAGTTATACGGGTGCCCATCCGACATTGACCAAGAGAAAAATCACCGCTGCGGCCGGGAGGAAGTCAGGCAACGTGGTGCCTGGCAGCGGGCGGGACTTCCGGTTTGTCAAGGGAAGTCCCGCGCAGGCCCCCGCTGGAGAGAAGAGGCCGCCTAGAGCATCGTGGGGCTCCCGTGAGCGAGGGAAGCCCCACGCCCATGCAGGCCGTGAGGAGGCAGAGTACACAGAGAATCCAGGCGGGAGCCCACCCCGCGCTGGACTGTGCAGGGAGAGGAGCACGGAGAGAAGACTCGCCGAGAGCCCTGCACGCCTTGAGATATGAGTCCCGGGTCCCAGGAGGGGGCCCGGGTGAAGCGATGAGGAGAGGCTTTCCTGATCATGGTGCCTGCCTGCACGGGGCTCCCGTGAGTGAGGGAGAGCCCCGCGGGCACCAGCAGCCAAGAGGTGACCAGCAGAAGTGCTGCAGGTCCCGTGCTGTGAGAAGTCCGGAGTCCTCGAAGCAGCCCGGTAAGTGAGGGCTGAGTCTTATGGTGGTTTGGGGGGTGGTGTCGGGGCACATTGTCGGTGCCCGCCCCCTGAGCACGTGCCAGTGCTTTGGTCTCTTGAGCGGCCCCGCTTGCTAGAGGGCCGCTCCAACGTGGCTTGTTTTAGGGTCCCCATGAAGGGCCCAGGGGTGCCCAGGCCAGTTCCTATATTCGCAGTTGCCCCGCTGGACAGTGGGCAACTGCAACGCTTGGGGCCAGTATTATATGACTAAGTGAGCCATGGAGGGCCACAGTTCTTTGCGAGGCGTATTTGTTTTCAAGAGCCAGTGCGCTCCAACGAGAGGAGCATCTTCTGTTTGCAGAGCCGGTGTGGCTCTTACTTGAGGGCAGCAACCATTTTTGGGCACAGTTGAGTTTTAGAGTCCCAGTGGAGAACTCTGGGCACAGAGTGCCCCTACCTATAGTTTTGCACAGCTGCGCAGCACTTAGTGCCAGCTGCAACGTTTCGGTCCGCGCTGAAGTGCGCACCTTGACCTTCGCTGCCTTTGCAGCGCGCCCTGACTGTTGGGACACAGGGCATTTGAGCCCCTCCTTTGAGATGGCTGGTTGGCCAGGGGGGCTGTTGGGATTGTAGGGTGCCAGGTCCTAATGTGATTTGGGTGTTATGGCAATTTATATACTAATGCGTTGGGTGTTAGGAAATGTACTGTGTGTAGTATGTTTTGCGCACCCTGTGTTTTAAACCTCTAGATAGGATTTCTGCACGACAGAAATGCCAGGTTAAAGAAGTGAGCAGACGCTAGTACGCTAACCCGCTTGTTCCGCCCCCCGAGGCAGCTGGAAGTAAAGAAGCCGGCAGTCCTCTGTACTCTCCACTACAAACAGGCAAGCCTGTGGTGGACCGGAGTAAGAGGAAAAAGGCAAGGAGCAACTGAGGTAGGAGCCTTGCATACATGGTAACCAATAGTGCAATGTGCCAGCAGTTGATTTAGAACAGTTTTAAAAGCAGTTAAAAACACAGATAACCATTTCAAGATAAAAACAGAACTAGCGCGAGTGCGTTACATCTGCGCATGTCCGCTGCTTGACGGAAATGCCAGGTAGTAGTGAGCGGGTGCTAGTGCGCTAACCCGCTTGTTCCTTGCACCTAAGGCACCACAAGTCGTCTTCAAGTTCACTGAGATCAACATTTCAAGGTCTGACTGTGAATGTACAAAATAAACATGTAGTCAGAGGTGATGTATTTTCTTCATGCTGGTTCATATTGATTTAGTCTTGGACCAAGGGGAATGTCACCTAGTGTAGGATAGGTCAGTGGTCAACCCCATGAATTGACCACTGAGAGTGAGAGGCCCTAGGTTATCATTAGAGGTCCTGCCCGACTGTTTCATCATCCATTTCTATGCTGAGAGCTGATACTGAGAGGAGAGGAGCTGAACCAGCTAATGTCTGTTTTCCTTCTGAGGGAACTCTCTCTTCTGACTGACGTTTGATCATCTCAGCTTCTCTGCTGTGAATATGTATGCAGTGTTTTGAATCCCAGGAAACTCTAGAGGTAAGTTAGCTACTCAATGCTCTTAATGTATGGCTCATGGAAGTAGTTTTAAGGGTGTTAGGCTACTAGGAACATTCCAACCAAGGTAGAAATTTTCATATTTTTCTTGCCATTCTCTGAAATATATTTGTATGCATTTACATTAACATAGGGCTGGCCTTGCGCATAACGTCAATGGTAAACATCTCTGTAATTTCATCAATCATTCTAAGCTGCTTTAAGGGAGAAGTGTCAGCTCTGGCCATACATCAGAGACTTGCAGCAGTTCCAGTTCAAGATTGGGAAGGGAACTATCGAGAATAATATGTGAAGTGTGCACCTCTGTGAGCCATGCTACCTTGGGTACATGAGCCATTACACCACATTCAAAACCTAAAAGCAACATTGAGCGTTAAGAAATAGAGAGGGACAGAGAAAAGACTAACTGGATCTCCAGTAACTCAGGAGCCCAACCAGGTTGCTTATAATTTGAGAGACCGTGATAGGATTAAAAAGCCAGAACCAGATCAGTTTTTTGATTGCCGTCCTCACCATTCTTTTCAATACTCTGACTGTAAACGAGCAGAGAGGGAAGTTCAAACCAAGTACCAAAGAAAAGAAGAATATAGGCAAAACCGACCGAGGGACTGAAATCAGCGTAAAGAGGTGAGAGAGAGGTTCAGACTCTAAAAACTCAATTTAAAAAGAAGATGTCCCTGGGTAATCGCAAGGGATACACCGAAGCCACTTTAATCTCCATGGGTGGAGTGGAAGTTGAACCTTTGTCCCACTGGCCTGCCAGTATGGTGAAATACAGGCAGTGGCCAAGAATCGGTGGAGTAGAAGTCAAAGCTCTGAGGGGTACAGATGGCCGCATCACCAGGGTCATGGCCAGGCTAGTTTCCCCAGGGCATATCATACCTGATGAAGAAATTAAATGAAATAAAAATGTATATAAAACGTGCACTACTACCCTAAGGTGTCTAGGCACGCATAGCTTGCTAACAGGGCAATGACAGGTTAGGGGGCTGGCCAGAGTTTAGAGACTCCTACAGGTTGAAAAGCCAGGTTTTTAGTTTTTTTCTAAAGAAGAGGAGGTCCGTTTATTTTTCAGGAATAATGGAAGGCTGTTCCAGAGAAAGGAAGTGCTGCCTATAAAACTTCCCCTCCCCCATGTTTCTGTTTTTACTCTAGGAACAATGATATGGCATGCTGATTCTGAGCAAGGGATCTTGGCAGAAAATTCCAACAGAACCAAAGCTTAAAAACTTGTGGGCTTTCCCCATGAAATGCCCTGAAAGCAATGCACAGGGGCTTAAACGGTATACGCTTCTCAATAGGTAACCAGTAGAGAAGCGGAAGGGCAGCTGATACTGATTCTCTTTTGGAAAGACTAAGTAAAAGGCGAGCGGCAGAGTTTTGTGGGACCTGAAGCTAATTGAGACTTTTTTCTTATTTTTACGAACAGAGCATTTCCATAGTCAATGTTTGAGAGTATCAGAGCGGAAATTCCAGTTTTCTGCAGGTCTTTCGGTATGAAGGGAAAGATCTTTCTTAAAAGTTTCATATTAAAAAAGGAGGCAGACGTGATTGCATTTACGTGCCCATTGAAGGTCAGTTGATTGTCAAATATAACTCCAAGATTTTTCACCTACGTAACAAGAAGTGCACCAAATAATTAACTCTGATTATGTTACCACATCTCATCCCATAGCTACGGTAGACTTTGAGTGGGGACGGGTTCCTGGCCCCAAAGAGGTAGGTGTATCCCCTGCCTTCCCAGTAGGGAGTCAGCTTGGCAACAACCTTGAAACATCTGCTTGGGCAGAAGTTGAGAGAACTCCTCATGCCACAACATTTGGTCTCTGTGTATGTGTCTCCACCAGAACAGAGAAGGCCTTAAGAGAAAGTGAACAGACCTTGGAGCCTGGAAAAATGGCCCAAGAGGAAGGGCATGAAGTCTGGCAAGGCCACATGCTAAAGTTCACAGACTCAGGAGGAGCCTAAACCTAAGGGGGAAGGCCTGGTGTCTGAGGAGGAGGCAGCTTCCTTGAGAGACTAGTCTGACCTGGCTGAACTCCAAGAAGCAGGTGGGCCCTCCAGAGCCCACTTGAGCAGGGGGCAAAAGACTTGTCTCTTTCTTGAGGGACTGAGATAGCGGTCTGTCAAACAGGGGGAAGATGGCGTCACTGGAACTCTTAAGGTGTACCGGGAGGAAGGAATCCTGTACTGCAAGGGGCCCCAAACCAGGGGAGGGACCCCAAACCAGGGCCTGTCAGAAGAGTGTTGGTTCCCCAATAGTACGGAGAGTTTCTCCTAAATGTGTCCCATGACATCGCCTTGGCTGGACATCTAGGGCAAATCAACATCTGGGAAAGGCTGGTCAATCACTTCTACTGGCCTCAGATGTCAGAAAAGGTGATAAAGTTTTGTCATTGCTGTGTCACCTGTCGAGCCAGTGGCTCCCCTTATACCACTGCCTGTGGTGGGGTCTTCATTTGAGAGGGTGGAAATTGACATTGTTGGCCTCTGCCAATAGGTTCATCTTGGTGGTGGTCAAAAATGCCACCAGATACCCTGAACCTATTTTCCATTAGGACAATTACTGCTCCTGCAGTGGCTAAATCCATACTTGATAGTTTCACCAGGGTAGGATTCCCTAAGAATAGGGGCATGAATTTCTTATCTGCTTATCTGAAAGGCATGTGGGATGAGCGTGGAGTGACTTATAATTTCATTACCCCTACTATCCCAAAGGAAATGGTCTTTTTGAGAGATTCAATATGACCATGAAGAGCATTTTGATGGGTTCACCTGAGAAACTCCGAAGGAGATTGGATGTTCTCCTACCATGCCTGCTGTTTGCATATAGGGATGTTCCTCAGAAAAGAGTAGGTTCCATTTGGACTACTCTTTGGACACCTTGTAAGTGGTCACTTGAGTTTGGTGAGAAAAGGTTAGGAGAGACCGGTCAAAGAGCCCAAAAAAGATATCTTGAAACATGTGCTAGGCTTTTGCTCTAGAATGGCGGAGTACATGAAGATTCAAACAGAAACTTGGATGCCAGCCAGAAGCTTGTCAAACACTGGTATGACCAGAAATCCTCTGTGGTTGAATACCAACCCAGACAACTGGTATGGGTTGTATAATCTGTGGCCCCCAGGGCCCTCCATGAATAATGCACGGGACCTTAACCCCATTTTAGAAAAGAAGGGGGAAGTCACCCGCAAACACCTTCCCAGGTTGATACAGGTGAATAGACGCCAGCTCCATCATGACAGAGCAGATATCACAATGCTGATGGTGATAGATGGGGGGAGAAGAGATTTATCTGAACAACCGCAAACAGACTGTTATACCTGCTCAGTCAGTTGCTAGCCTTTTTTCATTGACCCCAGGCCTAACAACATGGTATACCCTTGATGTGAACACAGGTGACAGCTTGCCTGTTAAAAGTAAAATTTACAGTTTGTCAGACCAAGTCAAACCAAGCATTAGTGCTGAAGTTGCCAAAATGCTAGAGTGGGGGGGGGGTAGTGAACCCTTTAGTAGTCCATGTTCTAGCCCAGTAGTTCTGGTGCCCAAGTCTCACTCCAAGGGAGGTAAACTATGTGGGAAGTTGGACTTCTTTGCAGTTGTGACTCCACTTTTTGACTCTGACAGTGCACTTGAAGCCTGCTAACCAGGCTCCAGTGGCAGAGTTTTTTTCCTAAAACAAAGCACATGTTCAATTATAATTCAACTGGCAAGGATTTTAGTACCTTTGTAAGTCCCTGGGAAATGCTACTTATGGTACCCAGGGCATGGGTACTAAAGAGGTTCCCTATGGGCTGCAGCATGTATTAGGCCCCCAAAGGGAGCCACACAAAAACTACATGTAGAGTGCCATTGCAGGATGTGTGAAAGGACGCAAGCCTTTCTAAGAACACGACATTGCACACTCGCTGTGTGCAATTCCCGGGTACTCTACATGTCTTATATGTAAGTCACTCCTGCAGCAGTCCTTTAAGCCCTAAGGCAGGGTGCATTATTTTAAATGTGAGGACATATCTGCATGCACAGATATGCCCATGTGATGTCTAGTTCAATTACTAGATGTTGCAAGTGATCAGGGAATCCATCTAAGAATATGTGCTGGGCACTCGTCATTACGAGTTAGCCAGCCACATGATGGCTTCACTAAAACTGATGGTGTTTGGTATCAACCACCTCGTCTTACTAAATCCTTTCTGATTCCAGTATTGGATTTATTATGACATGTACACAGAGGGCAAAATAGAGGTGTCCCCTGAAAACCTCCCAGTCTTTAGTGGTATCTACCAGTCTGCCACCATAGACAAGATACTGACCCCCTGTCCTGGAGAGCACTCGCTCTCAGAGGTTAGTAACAATGCCTCTTATAGCTGGTGTTCACACCTCCTCCAGCAGGATAGCTAGTGATTTAGCATATCAAGGCCAGAGGCTTTAAAGCCTCTGCTGCCTCTGATATGCAAACCCGGCTTCCTCCATACCTGAGGAATGCCACCCCCTATCCTGGGGCCCATTTGGCAGCAGAGCAGGTGGAGAAATTAGCTAGTCAGTAGACATGTCACTGTCAGGCTAGGCACACCCCTAAGATGGACCACCTTCAGTGGACATTCAAAGGGTTTCACCATCTTGTTTTTAGTGAAACTAGGAACTCGAAGTCAGGTGTATTCCCACTCTCCCCAGGAAGTGGTCATATAGTGGGTGTAGCCACCCCAGTGGTAGGTAGCCCATTGGCTACAACCTTCCTCTCCCCTTAACGCCCGTAAATTCAGTATTTAGGTGCCCCCCTGACACCAGGAACTCGCATTATTCTACGTGGGAACAGAAGAAGGACAAATAAGATTCAACAATGCAAGAACTGTGGACCAGCACCAAAATTAGTGTCAATCCCTTCCTGACTGCTGCTTTCCCCATAATTAAAAGAAAGGACTCGTCCTGCCGCTGAATAGCCTTCCCAAACCCTGGGAGGTCATTATAGTGCTTTGCCAACCAGGCATCTCCCCTGGTGTGGAGGGGCCATCCCCCTCCACCTTCAGGCACCCACTCTACTTACCCTGTACCTCGACTTGCAGACCATTGGGTTCACTGAGGGAGCATCTCATCAGGAAGATATATTTGCTGCTCCAGAAGGTCAGATCCATTTCCCTGCCAGGTTTGGAGACTCCAGCCCCTCCTGGAGTCACCCAGCACCAATACCCTGTGTACCAGAGCATTTGCCGCAACCGAGGCTTGTTGTGTGCCCAGTCCGGACACAACCGATGCAGAAGCCAATCTGCCGACAAGGGACTTCAGTATCACCGAGGCCCATACCGAGAGTGTCCCTGCTGTCCTGTTTTCTGTCTCTCTCTAGGTCACCAAAGCCAAGTGAGAGCCTCTAACCACAGCAACCCTCCGGCTAAAATACCGCCGCACCTGAGCACCCCACCCTGTGTTCACAGAAACAAATTGTGTTCCTGTGCTCCAGAGACCCTCAAAAGCCAAAGCCCCCTTTGGGTTCACCTTGACTCTTCTCCAAGTCCCCACTTGCAGCCTTGCTTTTGCAGGTAACTTTGCCATTGACTTTACCGCGTAGCTCTCGTGGCTACCAACGGAAGCTGCACCTGGATTCAGCAGAGCAGGTAAACCTGAATTGCCAAGAAACCATCCACTGGAGGGAACATTATAAAGCACATAAACGCCTCATTGGGGGTAGTAAGCATTATACAAGTACAATTACAAATCAAAATTACCTAACCATTCCCGCCTGAATATTTAGCTTTATGGCCCTATGATTTCAATGCATGCATGCATCGTTTCCTTTCCAACATCCCTGGGCTAGAGGCTAATCGCCTGATCACCAGTATAACAGCCATAGAATACCTGTGGTTGTTACTGCCTATAGAGTGGGTAAGCTGTGCGAACGTTGATTATCACATTACAGTCTTCCGGTTGTGATGGAGCATTTGTCCCAGATGTATGACGGAACGGCGAATGCCTTTACCACGCACGCCTTTACAACACTGTTTCTACTATGAACTTACAAGTATGACACACGTTTTTACCACCCAAGTCACTACCACACATATACATAAGGTTTCATTAAAAGTGCCACCACCACGCACACCATTGGCATGCATATCATTACAATGCGTCATTATAATCAATGTAGAAACATAGTTTTAGTTACAAAATTTTAAAAAGTTGTTTTTATTTATAAAAAATATAGAAAAGAAGTTAGCAACTTAAATGTTTTCCTTAACATATTTTACAAATAAACATTAAAAATAAAGCATGCAACATTACACCTATTAGTTCAATAAATGTGTTTCCAAATATACCGTTTGCAACTTAGTCCTTCTTTTATTTTAGCTCCTTATTTTCGGTTTCTCCCAAAGTAAAATGGCTCTCTTTGTACAGCAGGACGTTGAATAAATGTTTTCTTTACCAAAACAAAATAATAAAACATTCATGCACAATGAAACTCAATTTAAAATGTGCATTCCAAAACATATCTTTGTTTGAATTTTCATCTACCACAACACCACACGTATAAATTTGTCCGCCCACCATTTTGCAGTCACTGGTAAACTCACTCCTTTTGTGACCAGACAGCTAACCGAGATTGCTACTGAAGCTACAGTTTTCAGTGATAGACTGCCATCTACCCGTCCAAGTAAGTAGAACCATAACAAAAACTACCTGTATTTCTACCAGCTCATTATTTTACATATACATTAATTTGTTTTTCCTAAACGTACAGATAGCTACCACAATATCTTCTAATTTTCTAAAGTTTGTTCGACACACACTTACTGGGTTCATGTAAATTCAATGAATTTATATAAAACAGTCTTGTAGGGTTTTTAAATGTTATTTTTTTAGCATAACATATTTTTTATGTTATTAAATAAATACAAATAAATGGAGAAAAAAAATGATATTATTTTCCACAAATGAATTGCTAAAAGTTAACTTGAATAATAAATTTAGTATGGTAATATCGCTGGGGGTATACAGGTGCTGATCATTTACTGGGAGCAAAAATGAATATTATGACTTTACCAGGTACTTCCCTCAGGGCAGGTGCTGTATGCTAATAGAAGATTAAAATGTGTATTCTAGCTCAGCCAGATTGTTACCTTAGGGCAGAGGGTGGACAATCACTGGGGAGCCAAATTACTATTCTAACTCAAGCAAGCACTTCCCTTGGTGCAGAGGCTGAATGGTGACTAGTTGACAAAATGATTATTCTAACTCTACCAGGAACTTTCCTCAGGGGAGGTGCTGGACAGTTCTTGGGGGGCAAAATTACTATTCCAACTCCACCAAGTTCTTACCTCAGGGCAGGTGCTGGACAGTGGCTGTGGTGCAATATTACTATTCTTACTTCACCAAGTACTCTTCTCTGGGCAGGTGGTGGATAGTGGCTGGGATCTAAAGTTCGTATTCTAACTCCATCAGGTACTTCCCTCCGGGCAGGTGCTGGACAGTAACTGTGGTGCAAAATTACTATTCTAATACCCTGGAAGCTTCCCTGAGGGCAGGTGCTGGTCAGTCACTGGGTGGCAAAATTACTATTCTAACTTCCCCAGGTACTTCCCTCAAGGTAGGTGCTGAACAGTTACCAGGGGGGGGCAAAATTACTATTCTAACTCCACCAGGTGTTTACCTCAGGGATGGTGCTGGATAGTAACTAGGGGGCAAAATTACTACTCTCACTCCACCAAGTACTTCCCTCATGGTAGGTGCTGCACAGTGACTGGTTGGGCAAAATCACTATTCTAACTTCACCAGGTACTTACCTCAGGGAAGGTGCGGGACGGTAATTGGGGGGGGAGGCACATTGCTAGTAGTCTAACTCTGCCAAATACTTAACAGGTGCTGGACAGTGGCTGGGGTTGACAAATCCTAAAATAAAAACAATAACCTGTATCTTTTCTTATGAAAACAGATACATCTACCTACAAAAACAGAAAAAAGACATCAAACCGCAGAACACATTCTACCAAAAATAAATCAGTTTCCACGTAAGTATTGTAGAAAAAAAAAAGGAAAGAACAAGAAATTCACCACAAGTTTTAAAGCCAAATAATAAATCATAAATTGCAATAGTCTTTTTTTAACAGATAACATAACTGATAAAAGAACCATCTTCCAAAAAAAAAACTTAATGTTAGAAATACCTATTACCATAGCTTCCTTCAAAAACAAACAACACACCAATCTCCAGGTAAAAAAACTAGACATTAAATTTCTTCTAACATAAGAATTGTTTTCAGGTAAAAAAAATTGACAAACAGTAACATTTTCCATTTCAAAAGGGCATCTAAACTTTTTTTTATTTCTCCAAAGAATGCAAAAATTAACAATACATTTTTCATTCTTTATCCAGGCAAAGTAACAAAAGACAAAAATGCATCATACAGTAAACACATATACTTATACTTTTTTGTATTTCTCTTTTTAACAGAATCAACATCAAAGGCATCAGCCAATCAAGCAAAATATGTAACATCCAGGAGAGGCAACAGACTCTTAAAGTATGGTGGCTACTTTTATTGTAAGGAGAGGTTAACTGAACCCAGGAGTCATTGGAGGTGTGTGCAGTATTTTTCATCTCGTTGTACAGACAGAGTAGTTACTCTGGAAGACACTGTAGTTAGGACAACTGAGCACAACCACTCTGCCTCTGCAATGGAGATTGAAGTACGTGAAAACGTACAAAAGATTTGAGAACTTGCATCCAACTTCAGTGAGACCTATGGCTCAATTTTGAGGCAGGTATCCGAAACCATTCCCATCCATGTAGCTGGCAGTCTGTGCACGATTCCCAATCTTAAGAGAATGGTGCAAAGACAAAAACAGGCAAGTAATCCCCAATGGGTAAACCCACAAACATATTCTGACATTAACATCCCCCTGAATTAACTGTTATGTTCTCTGATGAACCTTTCCTATTGCATGAAAACAAAAACCCTCAGAAAAGAATAATATTATTTGGCACAAATCATAATCTTGTAACCCTTAAATGGTGAAATTTAGATGATGGATGGCACTTTTAATTCAACACCGCGTACATTCACCCAAATGTGCACTATTCATGCTAAGATAAATAACACAACTGTCCCATTAGTATAAAGTTTACTCCCTGACAAGCAATCCTCAATGTACACTGAATTATTAACAGTGGTAAAATCCAAAACAATGAATAAAAGTCCTAGAAAAGAATTGACTTTGAATTATCATTGATTAATACAATTGACAAAATTTACCTTAACACCCAAATTCAAGGATGTTTATTTCACTTTTCATATGCATATTGGCGAAAAATCATCCTTAGTTCAGCATCAATACAGTCAACTTCAATATGAATTAGGAAGACTAAGTGCCTTATGCTGTGTAGGCCTTCACTCAACGACATTCTGCAGAGTTACTGAAAAACTAAGTCAAATTCCGTGGAGATCTGCGAGCGGGTGGGGTATAAATGTATTATTAATCCAAGATAACAGACTTGTGCACTACAGTGGTAATGGGAGCCTTAAAGTCTTTTTAATGATTAAATACTTAAATACTATTCCAGGAGATGGCAATAGAAACTGTAAGAAATCCTGCACCTACATTGAATCTAAGTCCATTTAACATGAAGAAGCTGGTAAAGCTTGCTCTGTTTGGGGATTGATTTGATGATGTCATGGATATTGGGGGCCCCAAGGCACAAGCGATAAGCCATCAGTTTGTTACAACTACAGCACAGTGACCTCGATTTGCCCTAGCACCCTTTAAACATGCCATGTCACTGAAATAAGCATTGTCTCTCGTGCTGGGATGGTAACTGGAGGAAGAGCAACACGGCAGAAATCATCACTATTACAGCTGGGGATATGGGACCAGTCTGCAGGTTACACTGCATGTGTATTGCCACTTGAAGGAGACCCCTCAGGAGCAAGCATCAGAAACAGCCTGTGGATATTCACTCTGGCTAGAAGCTCCGGTCACAACATGCTTATCTATGTTGGAAGATAAGTGAGGAAAGTTGATGTTACTAATAAAATAAGAAAAAAAGGTTACACTCCTTCTCAGGGAAGGTTTCAAATCCTTCTAAACCGTACTAGAGTAACTGACTGATAGAACCACAGCACTATTCTACTGCACAGAATCATTAATGAGAGATAGCAGGAACGTGTAGATTTCAGGTTTAAGCCCAGGCAAAGTCCCTGAGGAGTGTAATGTAACCTTTTCCGATTGTTTAGCCCCAAGAAGCCTTCGTACCCTAAAAGCCAAAAGTCAATCCTTGTCATGAGCTGCAATAATCTCAGAGACAAATTGACCAATTAAGCGTGGATGTCATTTTGCTGTACAGCACCGCGGCAGACTCTGCTTTTCAATCTTTAAGACAGATCAGTCAGATAGCCTCTGAGTGATTAGATCTGCATACAGTCTGAGGGTTGCAGGTATTAACCCACAGGTAAGGTAAATTGACCTTTCACTGACCAGATCAGTGTGCGACTTGCATGGTTGTATTTTTTCAATCCCATTTGAACAAGTTCACCCTTACATCCTTTAGAGGTCAATCATTGGAGCATCACTGCTTTGGACAATAGTAACACCAATTATTCAAATTGCTATGAAATAGCAAAACTTCATTGGTGAACACTACGTAATAACAAGTCATAACCATTATTAGCATTCTGATGGTGCAAAAATTAGTTTTCTATGTTAAATGGTCCTGAAAGTGCCTATGAACAATTTGTTCTGTGGTGTGCACCATATAAATAATGTTTTTTACACGTAGTCCCACTTCTGTAAACCTACCTGTTGAAAATACTGACAAATACTAGTGTCGCTGCCCCTAAAGCCACAATTTAACCATGGCGATTGCTGACAGACTAGATTTTTCTTGGTGCGCTAGATACTTTGAATTCCATACTCAAAGACTGAGTTAGCAGTAATTGTGGCTCTCAGAAAAAGAAGTCATCCTTTTAAATTAATGGACTATGAAAACAGCATGTGTGCAATAATTGCAGATTAATTTATATGAGCCCTGCGCTAACACCTTACATCGAATATGATCTTCACTCACTCCGACTATACAGGTGATTTACTATATATGTGGTGTGTGTATTTTGTTTCTCCTGCAAAAAATAAAGTCCATATTTACAGTCTTGTTGTTTGTGACATTGCAGACACACTAATTTCATGATGAGAGGGCGGACATAGGGTAAACTCTGCCACACGGCCCAGTCAGTGTTTTTGCCGAACTCTGCGAACAGTGGGCAAAGCTCAGCAAAAGGTGCGGGCGGAGCAGAGTTTGCCACCCACGCCTAATGCTTTGTACCTCCTGACAGTGTAGATGAGGTCCATACATTAATTTCTGAATCTGAGTATTTTACTGAAAATTAGGAGAAATTGACCCCCTACTAAATTATTTTGAAGATATGTATTGGCCATCTAAGGAGGTTTGGGTCACAGGAGGAAGCCAAGTTTTCTCATTGTATGGTGGAACTGTTACACAACCTGCTTAGATAGAGGTGCAAAGACTAACAGTGCCATTGAAAAATTGCACAATTCCTTCAAGAAATCAATTGGCAGACATCACCCGAACCTATATAATTTTTTGAAATTTTGAAGAAGGAACAAAGGGCGTCGTTAGGATGTCTGTCGGACCGATACCGAAAGGCCGTTGTTGAAGGTCAGACCAACATTCAGCAGAGCTGTCCGACTGCCGCATTATGAAGACCACATCATAAAAACCAACCGGTTGGACCGCATCTTTTGGAGGGACAGACTGACGCCTCCGACGGGCTCAAGGAGCCCGTCGGGTTGTTAGTCAGATTGTTTTCCCTACAGTAGGGGCAGGGCCTGTGCAGGCAGCGCCGTAGGGATTACAACAGCCTTTCCATGGCGTTCGGACTGCCATGGAAAGACTGTCGGAAAGGGACTTTAACAGGACCCCTCTCCCCCCCAGCACCCAACGGTCGCATCATAATTTGCCGGTGGGACCGCCGACTACTTGTCAGTCACAATTTCGCTGCGTTGGCGGTTGGACACTCATCCAATCCTAATTGGCCCAAAGTTTCCTAGAAATGGGACTTGTACAGTCACTGTCTGGTAGCCTGAACCCATATGTTTCCAAAATAAGTAAAGAAATGTCAGAGAAGCTATTGGTTCAAATTTGACAATTTTGTTGATGGTTGCTTCAGACAACCTGTACTGTATTGCATATATATACCTCAATCGAAACAAGCGAGGCAGGCCACTGGATTAACGGGAGGAAGTATTTGTGTTGGAAGACATTGAAGTGGCCAGAGTTTGCTGGGGTAGTGACCCTAAGCACATTCCGTGACTAGAAAGCATGAAAAAGCAATAGTAATTGACACAACTAAAATACGATATGGAACAAAGTTTTGAAGGCTTTTTAAGTATCCAGACTATTTGTGATCTTGTGCCCTACATGGAATTAACTTCTTCGAGGCACTGTATGGATCTTCATGTGTTTGAATGTTTAGGAGGCTGGAGAATCTAAGTGAACAGTATAACGCAACAAACTTGCACTGTGGTATTGCATGATGGACATTGTAGTCCTTAAAAAAGCATAAGAAAAGCGAAAGAAGGAAGAAATGATTTTTCAGTGAAGAAATGTGTTACTGTGAACTGCAAAAGAAAGCAGAAGGTTATCAACCAGTGATATTAAGAACAAGCTCCTGTATATTTGGGTATTTTCACTGAATTTATACATTTTAAATGTCACCACAGTACACAAAAACAAACTGGTGTCAGTCATCTCACTCATAGTCTCTCTTCACTGTTTATAAGGTCACCCTTTACAAAGAGAAGTAACTCACCTGTTGTATATTGCCATATGATTAAGAACCAAGAGTGTTTGAAACACGTCATGGCATTGAATTGCGTGCTAATAAATGCTTGCAAAACGATTGGATGCAGGGCTTGCTTCATGTCATTAGATTAATGCATGTTTTCGTTTGGAATACAGTTATACAATTGATAAAGGTATTGAAGAAATAAAGAACCGCCTCAAAAAACAGGAAGAAGTAATTAAAAACAGAAAAGCTTACAAATTTGGGCACGATAAGAGAGATTACAAACTGGGCCAAGTTTTTGCTTTCGCACACAAATTTGAATATTTGAGGAAGCAAAAAACAGGTAGACAGGAGCAAAACACTTCCTACAACCGAAGGTGATATCAATGCGTACACATCCGATGTCAGCACTGTATTGAGTGACTTCGATTCCAATTATAGTGGAGACAACGCCGCGAGCCACAGGAATGACTTGGGTCATTTATCCTACGCAGAAGAAATAGATTTTTTAGCGGAGCAGCGGAAACAATCGCTACGATCACGGAATGCCAACGCAATGCAAAACAAAAAAGAAATCACCGAAGGCGAGAAAGGCGCAAATGCCTCAAAAGGCAGAGGAAGGGGGCAGTAGAAAAAGAGATGGCAACAACGCTAGCCTCCGTGGAGCAAACTATTGTGAATATGACAGACCTTAATCTCAGCCTAGCAGAAAAACAACTGCTTCCTCTCAGATTTAGCTACTGTCCTGAGAGCAATTTTAACTACAGTGAAACCCGAATTTACGTATCTAAATGTATTAGGAAACTCAAATTGATCAGATATTACATCATTAAAAAAAAACCCGGAAAAAAATCATGAAAAAAATCAAGACAAAAATCACGAATCGAAGAGAGTTCCTATTAGTAACAAAGTGGATCTCACGGCAGGGGATGTACATCTAATGAAAACCCTCCACCATTTGAGCAATGATCAAGATTACGAAAGCAACATGAACGCCAGCACTCAAGGTGTAGCTGGCAATGAGGAAATTAACATATCATCCCCAGGACATAGTCCATTGCACATGTCATGCCGCGTGACGCAGTGGACATATTTCATGACAGAACACAATCTGCGTTAAGGGTATTGAGTGTATAGGAAGTAGTGGCGCCCTGCAAGTGTGCGTATAGAGTATTTTAGTTAGAGCTGTAAATATGGTGCTAGACAGGAAGGGGTAAACCTTGAAAAACCCCTTAATGTGTGTAGAGCGAACCCAACAGCAAAGAAATACAATGCAATCCTGTGCACACATATACAAAAATCCAGTAGATACTGTCGTAGAGAAAACAGGATCAATCAAAATCTTCAATAATAATGACTTTTCTTTATCTGATCTTTGAAAGTACATCCCGTTATGTGGATTTTTACTTGCAGGAGTTTGTAACTGGCCTATCTACTTACCTACTCGATAGTAAAGACTTTTTATTCAAACTGAGTACGCAAGTTTGGTCACAAGACTATAGGTTTCTAACGTTGGACATTGCTGCAATGAAAGCGGTTCAAACAAAAGAGCTGTTGAATCTTATTCACATAATAAGATGATACTCTCCATGATTAGATGATGCCTGTACAATAATGTGGTCTTGTTTGATGGAATTCTTTTTCAACAACTACAGGGAGTGGACATGGGGTCATGCTTCTCCCCCAGCTATGCGTGTCTTCACGTAGGCTGGTGGGAGGAGCATGTCCTACGGAATGAATATAACAACATTTGGTGTAAGCATATTGTGCGATGGTGGCACCACATTGATGATATTTTTGTAATATGGCATGGTACACAAGAGGAGGCAGAAGAGTTTGTGAGTAGAATAAATGTTAATACCATGAATTAATAATTCACTGCCAACATTGATGACACAAGTGCCAATTTTCTATATATTAAGGTTTACATCAACCAAAACGAGATTGAGACCTGTTTATATCGCAAGCCCACCGCTGGTAACCACATATTACACGCCAATAGTTTTCATCCAGCACATACAATCACTAGCCTCCCTTATGGTGAATATTTGCGTATCCACAGAGCATGTAGTACTGAATCTGATCTCATATTCCATCAAAATGCAGCAACACAGAGGTTCTTAGAGAGGGGATATAATCCCAGAAAACTGAAGGCAGCAAGAAATAAAGCCAACAGGAAAGATAGACAAATACTGTTGAGCGATGTAAATCACACACCTAGCGTAACTCATGAACAAGAGACTGAAAACAACAAGCAAGACAGGGCCTCTGGTAGGCTTATTACTACTTACAGCAAACAGGCACAGGATATCAAATCAATTATAAACAAACAGGGCCTACAATTTTGACAGACGCAACCTTGAAGCAAGTACTTCCTGCCAAGCCCACTTTTACTTTCCATAGAGCTTACTCTATGTACAACGACTTAGTTAAAACTAGTCCCGAATTAGAATATAAGAGCAGTTGGTTATCCCCAAAAAGAGGATTCTACAGGTGCAGCTCTTGCCGCGCCTGTAAATTTGGCATTAATACAACTACCTACACCACTGCTTTTTCTACTGAGAGTATCGAAATTAAGGGCCATTTCAGCTGCCGAACCGAATACGCGGTCTACAAGTTACAATGTACATGTGAACTAGGGTATATCGGCTGCACCAAGTTGCAAGTGCACGCTCGTATATTACAACACTTACGAGCTATAGTCCATTCTGACCCCACGTACCCCATAGCCAGACATTTTAAATTGGAGCATGCCAACAATCTGAATTGTCTCCAATACTGTCTTCTAGATTCAGTTCCTATCAACAAAAGGGGAGGTAATCGTTATATCATTGAACTAGATACCAAATACCCCCAAGGTCTGAATACAGGGGAAGATATGCACAGTTTCTTATAGAGCTACCTCAGGGATTTCCATAGGAGGGTCTTTACAGCATATGTCTAGTTGGTCTCCTCAGATGTAAGTCATTTCATGACATAAACTTTTTTTATGGGAAGTCTCAAAATTAGAGTTACGGTCATGCCACTCAAATTCCTTTGTAGCCCTTTTTGCTGCGTCTACCTGTTTTTGGTCTATTTTTTTACATCGGTTTTCTATATCCTTTTTTACTTAAGTCTACACATTAAGTTTAATAACATTTTTAAGGGGGCTCCCCATCATTCGTACCAACGTGTGCAGGTCCTGATTACAGCTACATTAGACAGCAGCAGGTCCTATCTATCTGCCGCTCAAAAAAGTAAAAAAGCAAAAAAATGAATTCTTAATTTTATTATTTACTCCAATCCACCTTAACAATGTATGCACTTTAGCACATATAGGTGCCGATTCGGATCCTGGAGAAACCGGGTACGAACCGTCGGTCGGATTGTTTTCTCCGTCCGACTCGTACCCGGGAAAAAAACATTACAAACATGCAAGTACGATTCGCACGGAAACACCATTTCCGCACGAACCGTAAAAAACACCGACCGACGAAAATATCCATACAAATGTGATCCGGGAAAGCGCCGACGTGACGTCGGGACGCATTCAGGCTGCGTTTCACGAACCAGGAAGTACGATTCGAACCGACAGCAGTCCGGACGGCAATATTTTTACGGCACCCAAAAAGTGCCAGAAAAGCTAAGTACGCCGTGATGCCAGCGGAATAGGGGGCCCGGTACGCGCCGTACCCCCCCCCCGCCCCCGCATGTACGCCCCGAACACCCCCCCCAGCCCCCGTATGTACGTGCCGAACCCCCAGCCCCCCGTGTATTTACGGACCGTACCCCCACCCGTGTATGTACAGAGCAGACCCCCAGCCCCCCTGTGTATGTACGGACCTTACCCCCACCCGTGTATGTACGGAGCAGACCCCCAGCCCCCCTGTGTATGTACGGACCGTACCCCCACCCGTGTATGTACGGAGCAGACCCCCAGCGCTACACGCTGGGGGTCCGCTCCGTACATACACGGGTGGGGGTATGGTCCGTACATACACGGGTGGGGGTACGGTCCGCACATACATGGGGGGGGGTACGGTCCGCACATACATGGGGGAGCTGGGGGTACGGTCCGTACATACACGGAGGGGCTGGGGGTACGGTCCGTACATACACAGGTGTGGGTATGGTCCGTACATACACCGGGGGGCTGGGGGTACGGTCCGTACATACACGGGGGGCTGGGTGTACGGTCCGTACATACACGGGGGCTGGGGGTTCGGCGCGTACATACGGGGCTGGGGGGGTGTTTGGGGCGTACATCTGGGGTCTGGGGGGGTGTTCGTGGCGTACATACGGGGGCAGGGGGGGGTACGGCGCATATGCAGGCACATGTCTCCATGGTTGCTATGGGAGTTCGGTCCGTACGGTGTTTTTTCCATGCAGTTGTAACATCGGACGCCCGGTACGGATCGTACTTGCGCGCTCGGACTTGAGTTTTCACATTTGTACGTAAAATCGTCCGGGGACGTGTCGGACACGTTTTCCGACCCGAGGATGTGTGGGGGAATTTTCCCAATACGATTCGTATGGACTTTTTCCCATACGAATCGTACTTGCCAGTTTGTACGGTACTTGTACGATTCGTACGGAAAAAAATCCGGATACGATTCGTACGGGGAAATTTTTTCCAGGATCGGAATCGGCCCCATTATCTTATTAGGCGTAGCACTTCAGGAGTTTTTTAGACTATTACTGGTCTGATTCTTTGCACTAGCAGTAGTTTTGCACAAGCAGTATTTGCACATTTATCATACTTTAGAAACCATATTTATTTATTTATTCTATTCATATGGTTTAATATAGATCGATTCTACGCTAGACTTCAGGTATTTGTACCATTATAGTCAATGCTTCCTATTACAAATGTTTTTTTATGTATAATATCAATGCACTGTCGATTCTTTTTCAGCAGTATTTGCAAATTTCCCATATACAACCCAAACCCAGATTTTATAAGAAAACATTATTTATATATGTTTTTTACTTATAAGGTTATTTATGGTGTATACCTATTTGTGTGTTTATCTCAGTATAGAGTACAAATCGGAGCAGTGAAAAAAGAAAAAACACAAAGTTAACATTGTACATGTTCCAAATTGGTATTAGTGTCTTTTCTTCGTTTCTTTCTAACCTGTAAAGCATTATAAATAATGAAATTATATTTATTCCTGATTCCGATGTACTTAATGTTTGATTACATGCCACAGTATGTTGTTAAAATCATTAAATTCAAGTTGCACAAGCGTGAACTACTGAAATGAGTATTTTGTCCATCTCCATTGTAGTGCTGCCAATTAAGTCAGGTGACCGGTGGTGTTTTACCCAATAAATTCACGACACGAGCATAACACGATTAAGTGAGCAAGGGCCATGAGCTGTGCACTTATCTGTTTAAATCAATAAATCATATATTTTGGCACCAGCAAAAGAAGTTGTCCGGTCCTGTCTTTGTGCACGACTGCACATTTGGAGTGTAACTGGATATATATATTACTAACCTTCACTAACATTTCCCTAAAGTACTTGCCTGTTTTAACAACTGTATACAATTCAATTGCCATTTGTGAGTTTATTTTTTTACTAAAGTAAAGGAATTTTGTGGTTCCTACCTTTAATTTTATTCTTTCTTCAACTCTTGGTGACTTTTTCAAACCACCTGTCACCAAGAGTCAGCAGTACTCCAGTATTCCATATAGGCAAATCAGCATCTACAGAAAAGGTCCTGAAAACACTTGGGGTCTATTAGAATGTCATGGCATGGCGGTGGCGATCCGCCCGACATTCTCTCGCATCCGCATGCCTTTCCCCTCTCCGCCATATTACTATGGCGGACAGACTCTGGTGGACGGAAAGACTGTCCGCCGGTTTTCCGCACAGTCAATGAGTCGAACGGGCGGAAAAGGTTTTAATATGGTGGCGGTGTCTGTCAGACACCGCCATCCATATTACGATACATGCTGGGATTTCCCTTTCTGTGGTGGCAAAAGGCATGCGGTCCTTGCCATTAGGGGCCCGTAGCGGGCCCCCAGGAATTTTGGGGGGTGCACATGGGGGGTAACTATGGTACCACCCTGCATTTGCATGCACAACATGGCAGGCCCCGCCCGGTGCCTGCCATGTTGTGCATGCAAATGCGCAACATGCTTTTTTGGCATTGCGGCAGCCCGCCCTTCAATTTAAATTTAAAACCTTCGCCTGCACCCGAATTATTAGAAATGTATGCAATTTTAGTACTAGTAATACAATCACAAAAAGCAAAAACTCAAAAGCCATTTTTTTTTTTAAATCGCCAGAAAAAAATCTATTCTCTAAAAACAGATGGTATAAAAAAAGCCAGTAGTAATCCATACATGTGGATATAAGCAAGCAAAAATGTCAACAACCAGATGTAAATATCTGTTTATTAAAACATAACCATCAAAATGAAAACTATTTAGAAATAAAAAATTCCAAAAAACAACCCTGTAGTAGTCAATGAAAAACATCCATTTTCCTCCAGCAGCCACATGGTCTTTGTCTCGAGAATTCTCCAAATAATTTAAAGGACAAGTAGCCAAAAAAAAGTTGCTTTTGTTTGAAATCGGTTTAAAAAAGTCTTAAGCATTTTTCTTTCAACTTTTTAAGAACTACTTAGAGAAAAACAAACAACCTTCCTGACGGGGGCATGTGAACACAACCTGCATGAGAATGGAAAAGTGGTAAAAACAAATAAAACGTATACTATCTACCATCTAACTACCTCCCCCCTCTAACTTACAATAACTGTAGCCACCTATAGATTTAATAATGTTCTTACCAGACCCAACTCTTATTTGCTTCTATTGTTGACTGCAGCACTCCACCGACTGTAGTAACAGGCATACAACTGCGAGCATCAAACCTAAAAGTAAATAGGAGAAAAGGACAATATTCGTCATTGAAGTTCATGGAAAACCATGAGAAAATGCTTCTTAATTAATAAAAATATATTATAAATTTTTATATTTTTGTAAAATATGTTAAATGGTTTACTATTTAATTGCATGTTTTTGTCTATTTTTACACTATTAATATATATTTTGAATATTATCCCTTGTGTGATTTTGTTTTCTCTTTTACCATATAATTATTAAAAATGTATGTTTATGTATAATTCTTTTTTCATTTACTTATTCTATTTTTTTAAATAATTCCATTAAGTTTTAAATTTACTACCACCCTTTTAAATTTTTTAAATTACCTTTACTTACTAATATTCATGTACTAAAATTAATACCTGAATATTAATATACTGCCCCTTCCAATACCCCGTCCCTAAATATTAGTGTTACAATTGTAACAAATATATATATATAAAAATGCAATATTAATATTAATTTACAGACATTAAAATACTTACATATTAGTATTCAAGTATTCAGTATTAATACCCGAGTATTACTACAATTCCTCACCCAATACTCCTATATCCCTTGCGTCCTGTCCCCAAATAGTAGTGTTACAATTGTTAAAAGTATATACAAATGTAATATTAATATTAATTTACAACCATTACAATAATTGCATATTATTAAAGAATTAAAAACTACTGCCTGAGAATTAAAACACTTCCCCCATACCACTATATTCCTTGCATCCCATGCCTTAAAGTTTCTATTTCAGTTGCTATTTTTTTTAAACCATTAATATTAATCTGAATTACCATAAATTACATTATACCTGAGTATTAATACACTTCCCCATCCAATTCCCCTATAGCTCTTGCATCCGTCCCTAAACGTTATTGTTACTTTAAAAAAAAAAACATTTAAAATAATTATAACAATAATATATACCAGATATCTATAACATATACTTACCCATATACTTACATATTAATGCGTTGTAAAGACAGTTGTGGTAATGACAATCGGGGTAAATAAATGTGTGATAATGACACTCGTGGTAAATACATGCGTGGTAGGTGTCTATATCTAAAATACGTTGTAAAGACCTGCATGGTAATGGCACACATGGTAAAGAATTAAGCATGGTTAAGACTTCGTTGTAAAGGTACTTCACGGTTTGGACTGTGTTGTAAATGCTGTTGCCCATTTGTCCCTAATTTAAGGAATATGGACTTTATTTCCTCTGGTACCATACCCCACTAGAACTAAATGATTTGCAGCAACCGGAATATATGCCATGTATATTGAATGGAACAAATACTCGGAAAGAGACGCTACACACAAAATCTGATAAATAGATGAGGAAAGCATGTAAGCAGTCTTTAGGTTTATTGACAATGGCATGCACCACTCTCCAAAAGAGTGTATTGATTAAATAACATCATGTCCTCAAAGGAAACTTAAACTCTTTTACAGCATTGCCAAGTTCATTTAAGAGCTACAATACATTTACATTGGGCTTTACAAACTCTTTGGTCAGGTTATGTGCCCTGGCAACCTTTAAGTGAGCTTCACAATTGTTAATACAAAAAATTGGCGTAAAGGGAATCCACCTGCACTTGGTTATGTTTTGAGGAAATGGTGGTGAACCCCATTTTCTGTTAGTAAAAACGCACCTTATACATACTTATTTCCCTGTCAATTAGGAATTTCCACTTTCATGATTGTCAGAAATATAAATCATTGGGCTGTTGCAAGAAAATGCACACCTCACATATGTTTCATTTGTGGTAATTTCCTTATTTGTTTACATGTTCCTTAATGAAGATACCCTGTGTTTTTAGTGTTTCCAGCTGCAGAAGTCCTCTAGGCCGCTCACTTCTGTGTTAATCATTCTTTTTGCATTGAATGTGTAACCCATTGATGCCTGGATTGAACTGTCTTATCTGTAACTCTCATTCTGTCCATCCCTATTCACCACACACACTCTGAAATAATGGTTCCTATGTATGGTTAGCTAACATCAGCTGCTGCGGGTTGGAACCTACCCAACCTTGTGATTAGTGTTTCTAAAACAATACAGCGTTGTGGAAGAACAGTGTATTTTTGTTTTTTAAATATGTCTTTATTGCATTTTTATGTTTTGACATTCTTCAAAAACTAGCATTTACTGCTGCAGCATGGGAAAACAGCATAGCTGGCATCTTTATTCAGGTACACATTTTAAATTAAATTACACCAAGTAACCCAGTGATCAATCGTGCCTGACGATATCAAGGTGTGACAGTTTATGTATCCTTCAGAGGCCCCGTTAACAATGGGGATCTTTATGCGCATCTAGACATCAAATACATCTCAACATTAACATAACTTGTTCTGAGGTAGTGAGGTCACTGTTGAAGGAGGAACGTTATTTAGCAACATTTATAGATGAAAGAAGACAAGAGGGAAGGGGGAAAATGTAAGGGACACAAAGGAGTCCCACGGGACCGGGCACCCTTTTCTCAACAAAGGTTCAGTCCATGTTTTTAGGGTCGCCCAGTTTGTCCATCAACTTAAGCACATTGATATCCCACAACCTGGCAGCACCAGCACTGTCTTGCCGGTGAACATCTCAGTACATGGCATCAGCCTCCACCACTGCTCGCTTGTGTACTGCTTTAATCCAGACTGTCTCCAGAGGTTGGGGTTGCTGCCTTCCAGGACATTGCTATCCGACGCTTAAATAAAATCATAGCTAAGTCCACAAACTTCATAAAGTGTCTAGTTTTTTTTGTCCCCTTGGATACAGCAGGGGGTTGGGGCCAACTGGTATCAACCACATCTCATATAACCTCCATCACCCATACCCACACCTGTGCCAGTACTGGGCTCACCCATGCTTTATTTATTTATTTATTTATTATTATTTTTTATTTATAAAATGAAACATTCATCCCATAGGGATATCACGGCGCTAGTGTAGCGGGAGGGTGGTGAATGAGGCTGGTCTATTGAGATCGGTGGCATCAGTCCTAGGGGAATAAGTGGGAGGTTGTGGACACACTGCTAGAGGGCTGTGTGGGCTGCAGTGCTTCTCTATTGCGGGACAGGTCTTCCTTGAAGAGTTTGGCGTCACCGCCTATATCACTGCCAGAAGCCGTCGACCTTGCCCCAGTAGCACCAAAAACATTGCACCAATCGGTGAGGGCCTCGTTGTGCCATGCCGGTTTGGAAATGGCAGAATATTTGCAGGCCGGACAGGAGCTTCACACCAGACTTTGCATTGCAAGACCTCATCATTTGTATCTTCAACAACAACGCAGGACCACGCACTACAGCCTTGCTGTACCTTGGAACCAATGCATCACTTCTGCTGCACAACTCATCTTTGACGCGGAACCTGGCAACTCTCAGCAAGCCAGGATCGAAGGTACTTTGTTCAGTAGGTCTAACTCTGTCCCTGTAGCTGGCTCGTGCTCCATCACTGTCGACCTGAACTTGTGACTTTGTCCTGGTCCGGCAGATATCCACAAATTGCGCTTTATGGCGAGATTTTTATTAAAATCTTTTCAAATTGGATATCTTCAGTTTGGATTGGATTTTTGACACATTGGTATTGTTTTATTTATAAAAAAATATTCTATTTTTCTATACTGCATGGGACACTTTTGTGGTGTTATATCACTGTGTTACTGTTTGAAGTGTTCCACAAATACTTTGCACATGGTCTCTGAGTTAAGCCTGACTGCTCTGTGCCAAGCTAGCCAATAGTTGAGCACAGTTTAATTTAGGGTTTGCTTTTGACTTCACCCTGAGATGGTTGTGGTTGCTGCTTAAGAAGTGTCCCACCCCCTCAAGCTGTAACCCAGTTTCTTTCAACAGAGTCGTAGGATTAGAAGTAAGTAACTTTTCAATAGTCCCTATGTATTACACTATCCGTATTGAAACAGCTGCCCAAAGTACCACTACTGAGCATGTACGATCAGTAGATCTCTACGTAGCTTCCCCACTGTTAATGCATTCAAGAATCTCTGGGTTGGTGCATATGGCACCTCTGATTCTTGTCATTTAGCTTTTTAACATACTTGCCCATATTGCATCCTTCAACTCCATCCTCTCCAGTTATTCTGTTCTTTCCCAGTGCCTTTAATGGGGACAACCCCATGGAAACGGGTATGGCTAACTTTCTCATCAATACTTATTTCTCTCAGTGAAGCCAACTTCTAATAAAGATATCCAACAATCTGCAAGAAAATGCCTTAAAATTCGGTTTCATTGACATATTCTGAAAACCATAGGGTCACCCATTATAGTGTATTTTGCAGGTATGGGTATATCTAGACTGGCTTTGGATGTACAAACATTTTTTTCTGGCAATTTATCTGGGCCATGTAATTATATGTGGAACGCTCCTCACAAAGAGAACTAATAGTATTGAATGTGTAAGTTGTTATTGTTTCCTCAAAGAATATGATTCAAATTAGCCATTGTTGTTTTTTCTTACAGATATAGTTCACAGAGATCTAAAACTGGAAAATATTTTAGTGAAAACCAGAGATAATGAAAATGATAATGAAATGAAGCTAAATATAAAGGTAAACCCGAAAATGAAATTACAGTAAGATTGTACACTCAAATGTGACTGCTCTAGGCATTCAGGATTATATATCATATTAATATTACAGTGATTAGCTGATATATCTGGCAAGCTGCATCAACATCTTCTAGCACGATATCCGCCCTTCTGGTGAAAATGTTAAAAATATGAAGTCTTTGCTCTGAAAAAGTAAACAGTTTCTGTCAGAAAATAGACAGGTTTATTGTATTTGTAGGTCTGAGAAATATTAACCACCCAAATTTCTGGATACCAAGTGTATTTCAGGTATTCAATTGGTACATGTAGAAACTGCTAAATGAAACACTCTGCCTACTACCTTTGCCAAACGTTGGATGAATTTTAGATATGTGGGCTTATTTCTTTAATATATTTAAATACCAAAATATATTACTCTTCTATATTGAGTGTGCCGCTGTATGCCAAACTGTTATTCCCTTATTGAAAAAACAATGCAACATAAAGTATAAAATAATACCACTCCAGGATGGCCTCACTTATAAAACACAATAAAGCACAGCTGTGCTTATGAAATAAATCAGGCTCCCTCCCTAAATCTGTCAGTTGAGATTACCTTCACAAATCCTGCCCCAACTTAAAAGCCATAACTCTCATCCATTTATGTAAACAAACACATTTGTGAAACATCAAAGATTGGAGGTATAGGAGGTAGAAGAGACTTGGCCTCCAAAACGTCATACTGTAAAACACAGAGTCACTCTTTTCTTCCCCTTTAGGAGTTCTAGGAGGCAGAGAAATGTCCTTAAATAACCCTCGCCCACCAGGGTTTGCCCTCTGTGGCATGCTTCATCATTAGGTTATTCCCATTCCGCTGCGGATGGGGCATGCTGTAACCTACGGGTACGTGGGATAGGGACTCCTGTAATCACACTTCCATCAAGGCTGCTTCCTCACTCAGGGAACACGCGTACGGCTCTGAGGGTCCCCCCGTTTTGGACTAATGAAGCCTCATCAAGGCTAATAACATATTTTCAAGAAACATCACCGATTAGGTGCTTTATGTATTGGTATAGATTGTTTATTTTCATATGAGCATGCAGTGAACTTCGTGCTAACAGGAGTGGCATCAGGGAGTACATTTTCTTGGTCCTGAAGAATAGCCTTGGGGTAGGGCTAGACACTAGAAACATGTCAACCATTGAAACTCAGAGACATTATCCAATCGAGTTTCCGTTTTTCCCCCTTTTTTTAGCATACCGGATAGAGGTGTAAATAAAGAATATTTTTCCTACTAGCCAGGTATTTTTCATCTTTCTAAAAAAAAAAAAAACTCCTACTTTTTTAATCTGGACTAGTCTAATGCTTTCAGTGCTCCCACATACCTGTAGGTCGCAGCACACCCCGTTCCGCAACAGAACAGGAATTACCCAGTGATGAAGCATGCTACCAAGTGTACACACACATATATACATATAAGTGATAATGTATAGGAGCATTTTGTGCAATTCACGTAACAAACATGAGATTGGAGGTTGCTCTGATATTGGGGGGGGGGAGGGTAGGAAGTTCCAGGCTTTGGAAGACATGGCACAGATGTAAGTAGATTTATGACAGAAGACTAGCGCTTTTAACAGGCAAAGTTTTCTGATGGAAGCTAATCCAGTGCCAAGATGTGAGGAAATATGTTGTCTTCTGTCTTGACCCAGAATGGATTGCATATCTTCATACTGAAAGTTTCGAAGATGGGACATGGTACTCCAGGATACCAATATGTGAGTTACAGTAATCTAGCCTTGCCAAAGTCAGACTGAGGTACCATTTTCCAATGATAGGCTGTGATAAGATGCAGAATGTTATACAGTGTGCATAGCACCAGACAACAGGTACTCTATTCTTTGAAAGATAATTTATCAAACATGATATACAGGTTGAATGCAGAACTAGATGAAGCCGGTTGGATCCCATGTTCTGGGGTGAAAAACATGCGTATTTGTCTGCAAAGATGACAAACTCATTTTTATCAGACTTAAGAGGGAGTATTACTATTCATTTGGACAGGTGAGGAACTTTGTAAATTCTCAATGCTCTCCATCAAAAAGATACATTAGAAATTTTAAAACAAACTGCCTTTCACAAATAAAAGCACAATAAAAAATCCTGAAACTGACTCTCAATGCACTTGGCTCTTAATTTACACATTTTTGTGAATGTGAGGTAGAAAAGTTGATGTGACTGACCACCTACTTGCATGTAGGCTATGACCCACAGTTTTTGTAAATTATATAGAAAATAATGATAGGCCAAACGTAGGGGAAACAGTCAAAATATCGCACAGAAAGGAAAAAAACCCAAATGTACAGGTTAGTTGTCCGGGAACACTCCAGCTTCTGATTAGGCATCCTCACCAGATCACCAGACCCCCACAATAAATGAATAGATGCAGTTTTGCATAAATCGCAGTGGGGCTCATTACAGACACATTGAAGTGCTAATGTGGTAAATTTGCACCCAGAATTACTGATGCCGGAGGAATCTGTAATTCTGGGATGGTACTTTACAAGGCAATTACAAATTAGACTCCAAGAAGTGGCAACCTGGGAAATGAGTATTACTGTGCTGATTTCTGTGGATTACTTCCCATTGTTTACCACACAGAGATTTTAGCTGCTTTTTGTCGCTGACATGTCTTGGGAAGGGAAAACATTGGTAAGGAGTTGCCAGTAACTGTGATTTAACTGCCAGTTCCAGATTACGTGGCCACTCATTATAAGAGCCAGTGTGTCTGCTTGACATGCAATAGATTAAGATGAGTTGCAGCAGTTGAGACACATATCAGGTGAGCCCTCTTTTCTGCATCTATTGTATTGATGTGGTATAGGAACTGATCTATGAATGACCTTTGCACCTAATGACTACATTTTAAGGCATCACAAATTATTCTCCAATAAAGAATCTTTCATAGATTCATATGTTTCAGTCTTCCCCGTTGTCATGGTGGGAGTCCCACAGTAATAACAGGCAGTGCCAAACATAAGCATTAAGAAGCATAGAGAAGCAAAATGACATTGGTAACCAACTCACATTGTTTTATAAGTAGCAAATTTCAGCCAGTCAGAACCCAGACGCTGAAGCACTCTTCCCCTGCAGGGCCACCATACGTCAGATTTCAAGCACAAGTTTGCAAACATTTATGTAAGAGGTATTCAGTGAGCCCCAGTGGGGAGGTGGGAGGGTCACTTGTGAACCTATGGAAGATATCAATACTGGAGAACCACAGTGTACAGGTGAGTAACTTGTTTCTTCTCCAGAATTGAATCTTTCATAGATCCACATGCTTGAATCAGATCAGTATGCAGTACTAAGCTCAAGAGAGGCAAACCACTCTGATGTAGAAAATGACCATACCGTAAATGTCAACTAGCAACACCAAGCTAATATTTCCTTTCCAAATATAAAACTTTAAATATAAAGCATGAGTTGCTATGTAAGAAACAACAATCTTCACCTTACTGAAAAATGCGACATAAGACCTCTTGCCCAACCGCGGCATCTGCTTTCTAAGAAGAATACAAACCATAATTCATGGTGAAGGTATGGACATTAGACCACTTTTCTGCTCAGCAAATCTCCAGTAAAGAAACCCCAGCAAATAGAGCTGTTGATGTGGCCACTACTATCCAGTATTGGATCTTTCATAGATTCACATGCTCAAATCACTCCCCGTCGTTTAAGTGGGAGTCCCACGGTACCAAAAATAATGCAATATGTATTACTATCATAGGCCATAATTGCATTGAAAAGCCAGTTCAGTAGCCTATCTATGTCCTACTATTAAAAAGAACCAAACTTGAACTATAGCTGATCAGGCGAAGGCACTCTCCAAAACACTCCCAATGGAGCCTGAGTCCCTCAGGTTTTTTACTGCACGTCATATGCTGGGAATCTTCCTGAGCTCTGCTCAGCCATCTATAAACTGGTATAGTAAAACTTCATTTTTATTTCTACTATGCCTGAAATGCCAACAAAAGGGTTCTGTTGACCCTATGGAACTAGTGTGAGGACACGTTTTTATTGATTTCCCACAAAGATTGAATTCTTCACTTTCAAATTAAGGAAGACTGCTTTCATGGATTACAAAATAGAAGAGGATAATAACATTTCTTCAACCTTTACAAAGGTCACATAACGGAGCCAAGCATACAATATGCTACCAAGGCATCCTTACAAATGCTCACCCAGAGTCCACTAAGTTCAAACAGGAGAAAAGTAAATTCTCCTTATAAACTTGGAGTTCACTCTTCAATATCCTCTTAAGGTACGTCAGTGGAGTGGCAAAGCCCAGGGCTGATAGCATTGCCTTAACCACCTTCTCATAGTCAGTAATTCCATCATAAACGAGGATGGTCTGTCAGTGATTCCGAAGGCGTTGACAACGGCCCACTGACAAAGGCTTTATCTATTTCCATTTCCTTCTACAATCGCCCTGTTGGCACTATGCCATCGGAGTCCACATTCTCGATGAGAGTAACCAGTCAACGTTGTCCACGCTGTTGTCCCGGGCAGTGTTCAACTCAGGGTTGTTGGTGGCTGGTCAACGGCGCCCGTAGACGTTGTCCATGCTGTCGTCGAATCGTCAATGGTGGCCTCGTCCAAGGCATAAGCATGATAAGGATTGCATTTAATCAAGAGTTTGGCACATATTGGACCATTTGAGGCAGTCTATGAGCCCTCAGTATTCCACTATAAACATATTATAAACAGAAAGAGGTACACAAATACTATTATGAACGAACACTTCTCTCCTCTAGTCTTCGCAAGGAGCTCTTGTGTAAGCATTCATCTGGTTCAAAGTCTACAAAGTTTGCTTCACCTTTTTATGCCACTTCAACCAACACAGCATGGTGATGATCCTCAGCCCCATACATTCATGCCTCCATCTGGGATGGTGCAGGCTTCAACAGATTACCCTTCATAAGAAGAGGACAAACCATGTCTACAAATAGACATATCCTTCAAGGACATCCTATATAGAAAATGCTAGTGGTGTCTGTCATCTCCTACTTTCAGAAGGTCTCACATCCTTCCCCAGCAGACCAGCCTGGTTATAAATGCAGATGTCTATCTACACATCTGGGCTGCCATCTTCAAAACTTCCACATTCTATAAAAATGGTCTGCATTGCAGAAAATATATACATCCACAGTTTGAAATTTAACACAAATTGCCTCGCCCGTAATTGTTTTTTCCCGAAAATAGTGCAATTCAATCTACAGCCATTATTTCAACAAACAAAAAGTTACTCCATCATGTTTGCTTTCCCAAAAATTTCAAAGCGATGGGGCCAGCTATCAAACCGCAAGACATCTCTCAGACACCCACATATGCCCAACGTAAGCAATACTTCACCAGACACTACTTACCAGGTTCAGAGCAGCAGCCAGAAGTGGAAACTGGATCCATCCGTGCTATACAGAATATTTTAACTTTCTGTAAAGACACCACAGGGTCTCTTTCAATACATGGCTTCTATAAATGTCAGTTTTATGCCACCTCATCCCACTCCCAAAGTCGAAGTGTAACACTTGTTTCATTGTATGAGCCAGCATTTACACTTCTGCTTCTTTCCCCTTCTCGCTCATACCTACATTCCCACAAAAGGGAAAACCAGAACGCGGCCACCTCATCCTCAATTCTCACATGTGGCTGTAAACCTGTTTTCCTAAGAGAAATGTAAAAAAGTAAAATAAAAAGGGTTTTGTGTTGTGAAAGACTGTACTTGCTGACTCTGCTAGCTGAAGCGAGAGCTCAGAGTAAATTAACCTTACCTCTGAGAGATTAGAAGTATACTATGAGAATGAGTTGAAATGGTTTTCCAAGATGGGAGAGAACCATATTAGGATGCTATTGTGGAGGAGGAGGTTGTACATCAGGAAAGAATAAAATAACTCCAGTTGGAGTGCTTTTTTACTGCTGCGGAACAGAGGGAGAAGAGAGTGAAAAAGAGAGATAAAAAGAGAGAAGATCGTCTGCATGGAGCTATTGCTGCAAGGTGAAGGTTAGCAGACACAGGCTCTACATTTGATATAGCACGCAATGGAAAATAATGCAGAAACTGTTGCTGAGATGCTTCCAACAGGTGTATGGTACACTGTTGACACTGTAAGCAGAATTGCTGAAATTTAATATGAATGGTTTGTTTCTTACATTGCCTGCAGTGCTAAAGAACTTCTGTGACTCTGAAGTTGTAGAATTAATAATTATTCCTATAATTGGTTAGAGGGTGGTCTGGGTGGAGGATCTGACTTGGCTATGAGCAATAGTCCCAGTGTGGCTGGGAATTGATGAGATGAGTCTGTGAGCAGCAGTAGCTCCTTAAAGCAGTGTTCTCTCAATAAGCTCTAGATTACACAATTGTATCTCAGGAACCTGACTTTCTACTTTTTCCCCAACTCCAACATCACCAGCTAAAGAATTCCCTCCATACAATACATACCAAACAATGTCTTATATATGCTCACTTATTTCGGTTTATTTCAAACTATATAAATATGGCAAACTAATTTGCTATTGATTTACATATATACACACACACACACACACACACACACACACACACACACACACACACACACACACATATATATATATATATATATATATATATATAAGAGGTACTGGAAAGAATTAAGGAACTAAATAAAATATTGGAGGATCATGTGGAAAAAGGGAGGATTGAGAAATTTAAGAATGAATTAAAATTGAAATTAGAAAAATATGAAAAACGTATAAAGGATAGAAAAGCCACCAAGTTTACACGGGATAGGCTTCACTATGAAGCAGGACGCATCTACACCTTTGCCAAAAAATTCGATTCAGTAAGGAGGCAACAAATTCAAAGTGGAATGTTTAGACAGCAAGACGTTTCTCAAAGTGAATTGAGTGAAATAAGTTCGGATACTGGATCTGAACAAGAACAAGAGATTCGCAGAGATCCAAAAGATGTCCGTTTGGGGGTAACAGATGAGTTCCGATTTTTACAGTTGGAACGTCAAACGGACTTTCAACCCTCGAGAGGTCGCGGAAGAGGCCGAGGAAGAGGAGGCAAAGAAGGGGTGGAGAAGGATATGGGAGAATCACAAGAAAAGCAAACAAAACGCTCAATGCGGTCCAATGTGAAGAAGGTTACAAGGAAATGAATCCCAATAAAACCATTATTAATTTAAGCACGATTTCCCTGACTGAAGAAGAGGAGAGTGTTTTAAATTTGGGACTAACATACTGTGATGACAATGATTTTAATTATCCTCACAGTAGAATGGACCTATACCAATATGTGCGGAAATTAAAATTAGCTAAAATGTTTGCTAATAAGAAAAGTCTTGTTCCCCCGTTGAAGTTGATGAAGCAAATCAACTGATAGTAATGGATGCACCGATCCTAGAAAACCTGTTGGGCCTTTGAGAAGAGGATGAAATTAGTCACAATGAGATACCTGTCGATGGAATTGCCTCAAGTATAGACACTCCATTCAGATTGAAAAATAGCGATCACACCCCATATAGACTGAAGTCTAAGTATATACCGCAGACACCGCGTGATAATGTGGACATATTTTCAGACAATGTTACTAGAGACCTAAAAAATCTGTATAGTAAATGGGCGGAAACTAGGAATAAGAAAAGGAAAAGAAGAACTTCCCTTAAAGGGGAGATACAAAGAACAGTGGAGAGAATACAAAAGGATGGCGGTGTTATAGTTAAACCGTCGGATAAAGGCGGAAATGTTGTTTTGTGGGGACGAGATTTGTACAAAAAAGAAGCCCTTAACCAATTAAACAATGTTGAATGCTATAAGAGAATGGAAATGAAAGATTTTAATTTGGTAAAAGAACAATATCATGAGAGGTTGGATGAGTGGAAACAGGAAGAATTAATTAATTGGGATGAATTTCAATTTTTAAAACAACACAAACCTGTTTTACCTGTATTCTATATGCTTCCCAAAGTCCACAAGAGTGCCACCACACCACCAGGGAGACCTATTATTTCCTCGTGTGGGAGCCTATTCGAAAATACATCCAAATATGTAGATTACTTTTTAAACCCTATTGTCAGGACTCTAGCCTCATATATTAAGGACTCAACCGATTTTTTGAAATATATATATGATGTGAAATGGGAAGAGGATAATATGTTATTGCTGACACTAGATATAACAACCCTGTATACCAGCATACGACATGAGGATGGTCTTAGAGCTACGGAATTTTATTTAAATCAGAGACCCTTGAGGTTTGCGAGGCATAACTGCATGCTTTTGGAAATGATGCAATGGTTTCTTACTAAGAATATGTTCTTATTTGGTGAAGAGTTGTTCCAACAGAAGAGAGGAACGGCAATGGGTACCTGCTTCGCCTCCAGCTATGCCAATTTACATCTGGGCTGGTGGGAGGAGCAGGTACTCAAAGGACCAAAATTGGAACATTGGCTAGAACATGTCTTGCTATGGGTACGATTCATAGACAATGTTTTCGTGCTGTGGCAGGGCACGGAGACTGAAGTCAAGCAATTCATGAAAGATGTAAATGATAACATGCTGAATCTAGCATTCACCGGAAATTACAGCAAAACGTGTATAGACTTTTTAGATGTTAGGGTGAAGGTGAATAAGGGAAAATTAGAGACAACAATTTTCCGTAAAACAACTACAGGAAATACAATCCTACATGCAGATAGTGCCCACCCAGCCCCACTTATTAGGAGCATTCCTTTTGGGGGGGTTCTATAGAGCCCGTCGAGCATGCAGTAATGATGAAGAATATCTGATCATTGAGGGGGAGATGACTGAAAGATTTGTACAAAGAGGGTACTCATCGAATGTAATTAAGAAGGCCGCTTTAAAAGCTAGGAAAATAAATAGGAGGAACGCATTATTTGAAGCCTCTAAAACAAGCAGGAGAGTGAACGCTAAAGATGGCACGAATAATTGTAGGTTTATAACCACTTTTAATACAAGCCATGTAGAGGTTCGGAAAATCCTGAGGAAACATTGGCATTTGATTAAATGTGATACCGTACTAGGCCCAATGACGAAAAAACATCCAGATATTACATTTCGTAAATCTAAGTCACTAAAGGACAGAATAGTCAGCAGTGAATTCACAGAACAAAAGAAACAGGGACAACTAAGCTGGTTAAGCAAAGTGGGATTTTTTAAATGCTTTAAATGTAAGGCGTGTCAACACGGAGTGAATTGCACGCAATTTAAAACTAGTTTTGACAAAATCATTAAAATCAAAGGGCATCTAACCTGTAGATCTAGTTTTGTAGTGTATCAGCTACAGTGTCCCTGTAAAAAGATTTATATAGGGAGCACCACTTTACCGGTTTTTAAACGTGTCCTCCAGCATAGAAGAGCCATAGTGAACAAAGATAGAACATATCCTATTGCTAGACACTTTGAGAGATATCATCAGAGCAATCCTGAAGGGCTTAAGTACAGTTGTATAGCAGAAATCCCAAAGAAAAAAAGAGGAGGGGATAGGGAGAAGGAGCTCAGAAAATTAGAGACCTACTATATACTGGAATTTGATTGTAAAGAGCCCTATGGACTTAATGTGGATGAGGATCTGTTCACCTGTCTCTGAAATAAGAAAAATGAATAATGAATTGATGTTTTCTGTGGATAGAGGTCAGTCATTGCCAAATGAAGAAAGTGCCGTTAACACAAGTTTCGTTTTTAATTTTTGAGAGTAAAAAAGAAAGGAAAGATAAAAAAGAAAAAGATTTTATCCGCCCCTTTTTTTAAAAACATTTTTAAGTAAGGTAATAGAGGGACTTAAATAAAGGAGTAAAAAATAGTATATATATATATATTTTTTCAAACTCTTTCTAGAGGAGTAAGGCGAACATGTATATTAGTATAAGTACTTAGAAATAAGAACTTAGTTTTGTAGTACTGAAGAATAGTTTCCTGTATTGTATAGGTTTATTTGAAGCACTAGCACTTTATGAATTCAAAGATTGTTTACATAAGCACTTGCACTTTGTAATAATTAATGGATGTTGGTTTACATAAGCACTTGCACTTTGTAACCAAAGAAACATAAAAGGAACGGTTACGTGATCAAAACGTAGACTGTTACAAAACTGAAACATGAATTTCGCCTTATCAAAAGTTTTATTTTTTAACTTGCCCTTGATTATTGTAAATAATGCACTTGCACTTTATAATAAGAGTAATCAAGTTTTATTTACCTACAAGGGTAAGTTTGAGAAAATAGAAGAGTAAAGGATCAAATTGTGTATTAAACGATTGTTTTTTAGCATTAGCATGAAACAATACACAATAACAAAACTACTCTAAGATGGCGCCACCTTTGAAGAAAATTGAAACAAAGGTGTAAGTAAATGCCAATTGGATTAGTCCCTTTTTGCTGTTTAAAATGTTTTTAAACCAATTGTAAACGAAAGAACAATGTCGTGAGCAAGGTAGCGTGAAGCTATCGAAACGCGTTGACAAGTGTCTCGTTGTAATAAAGGAGACCCGTTTGTAAAGAATCCTTTGGTGTGCTGCTTGATTATTCTGGAGGAGAAATAATCGGATAACTGATATATATATATATATATATATATATATATACACATACACACACACACATACACACTCACGCCCACAAACTCACAAATAAACAGAGACTGCACGTGGGCCAAGTAGTAGCAGCCCGCACACATGCTCCAATCAGCACGTCAGCTGTACACTAACAGGACATTAAAAGGCAGAACACCACGACTCACTAGAATTAAACAGACTTCAAAGGGGGTTTAAAGCAGTATTTGGGTCGGGGTGATTTGTGAACGGGGCAAGCGCTGGGAGGTACTAGGGAGCAAGCAGAGATGTGAGGGAGGAGGTGGGGAAACAGAAAGCTGCAACAAAGGGAAAAGCAGTGACGGGGAGGAGGTGATCTGTGGATGAGGTATGAGGTGGGTTGCTAGGAGACAGAGCTGGTAGTAGCACGAGCACTGTGTAGAGTGCTGAAAAAGAAAAAAAATAGCCATTAAAACTGAAGCAGTGGATGTTTACAAGTACTTGGTCCATGCTCTGGGGGATGGCTAAACACAAGAAGAAGCATGACCATGCATGCCAGAGACAGATGGTGACACTATGAGACCGACAAGCAAACGGGAAGCCTGTGGGTGGGCTGAATCCCACAGATTAAACAAGTCTCTTTAAAACAGGGCATGTGCTGTCTAGCCAAGACCTAAAAAACACCCTGGAAATTCACAAAAAAACCCGGAGGTTACAGGGACTTTATAATTGGGTTTAGATTTTACACACACAAAACCATAGAAATTCAGCAGTTATACTTATCTGTAGAAACTATAACTTGTGTGCTAAGAAGGTAACTATAACTCGAGCCCTCGCCATGCACTGCTAATTACCCCACATTTTATATCAGTCCTGACATCATTGATAATATCACTGCAACATTTACAATAAAATTAGAGATAAGAAAACTGTGCATGGGGATGCACGAGTTATAGATACATTAGGACACGAGTAATGGTTTCTTCAGATAAGTATAACTGTAACTGCTGAATTTCTTTGGTTTTGTGCATGTAAAATCTGAACCTAACTATAATGTCCCTGTATCCTTTGTTTTTTTTAGTGAATATATATATATGTTCACTTACCAAAATTTAAAGTTGCGTTGTAGTTAGGTCAAATATTCATTAACTACGTAACGTTATAAAATTAAAAAGCAGAGAAATTCACCAGTTATAGTTATCGCAAGTTACTATAAGTCCTGCTCTAAGGTAACTATAACTTGCACCCCAACCATCCACAGATTTCTCATCAATTATTTAGTTACAGATTTTGCAGTGATATCAATGATGCCATAGAAGATGTCGTGTGTGTGTGTGTGTGTGTGTGTGTGTGTGTGTGTGTGTGTGTGTGTGTATATATATATTGACACAGAAACGGCTCCGTATTGTGGACCCCTGGCACTTCTATTTTCCGGTGCGGAACCCAGCAGAGCCACGCCGTCACAAATTCATCATCTCATTTGCCCTTGGAAATAATTTGGCACGCACTCACGAGTTCTGAAATTAATATCCCAATTTTCTTTTTATTCAGCTTGCAGCATCCAAAAATGAGGGACAAACCAACGCGTTTCGCTATCAGCCAATAGCTTGATCACGGTCACTGCAACTGATTCAAAACACCCAATAAAAACAATGTGATGCATAATCATGTGATTAGCGATGTCATGCCTCCTTTTCCCATGGACTTATGGTCCTCGTAGTTAACACAACCACACTATATTTTATGCCAATTACTCATATGTTTTATGCTCTCATTGTGTCATAATTGGTTTTGCTGTCACCCCTTGATATGGACAAAATATCCCCATCAACCCGTTTTTAATACAAAGCAAAACAAGTGACCAACATTAGGAAACATTGATAATTTTGACTAGCGAGAAAACATCCTCGACTACAAATATGTATTGCTGTATGTGATAGGGTTTTGCACATCTTAAAAACGGTAGTTTATTACTCATATTTTTAGAATTATAGTTGGGTGTTCTTTGTTATCTATATTTTAAACTTTTATTCATGAGCGCATTAATCCGTATGTTGCCGATTGTGCTCCATAACGGAGTTAATCGGAGCTGCGATTTTATGTGGCCACCACTTTATGTAATTACAAGTGATAGTGTAATTGCCCTTTCACCGATATTGAGCCCAACAACAACTCTTATTAATTCGCCCTCTGGTGGGCTTACTCTCCCTATGTATTTTGGGGATTAATTTTTACACCAAATTATAATAAATTAATTGTTTGATACTTGGACCCGATTCGAAGGACACATAAATTCTTTAAGACTTGGCTCATTAGTAATGTGGCGATTGCAATGTGTATGCTACAACCATTTCGACAGACATTCTGACATCTACACCCTTTTCCCCCTCTTCATAAAGGACATCTTTGTACTGAGGACACACTAATCATTTTGAAGTCTTACAGATGAACGTATAATTCTTCACTTTGGTTCAGGCCCCATGGGGTATAGGTCCTAAAGTTCAGAATTTGTCGTGATTCACGGCGTCTAAGATTTTATTCCCGATCTCCTCCTCTATCATGTGCGGCAATTGTCTCTAAAGCATGGAAGCAAAGTACTTTCCAGTCGCCTCCGTGGTGGCTTTCCATGTGTTTAGCAACAGCGTTGCTCCTGTTCTTGTTGACCGTCGCTCTTACGTGTTCAAGGATCCTTTTTTTTAGCTCACACTTGGTGCTACCAATGTACTTTAGTGAGCACGGACATTCAATTACATAAACCACAAACTGGCTTTTACAGGTGATAAGTTCTTTTATTAGCCATTTTTTGTTGTTATCCGGGAGTGAGACTTCTGTCATGTTTCTGGCTATTTGGCAAACCTTACACGAGTGACACTTCTTGAAACCCTTGATTGTTAACCATTGTGTTCCCTTTTTTTTTTGGTATGGTTCTGGTGGTGACTGTGCACTAGTTTGTCTCGTAAGTTCTTGGCACGACGAAACGTGATATTAGGGTGTTTACCCATAATTTCACTTACCACTGGGTCTAGTTGTAGGAGCTTCCAATTCTTGCGTAGGATGTCTCCTATTTGTTTTGCTTCTTTAGAATGATCCAAAATTAGTCTTATAGGGGTCGATTGATTGGTCTCTGTGTTCCTTCCTTTGTAGTTCGGGTTTAGGATAGTGAGTCTCTTCTTATCATTGGCGCGCCTCCAGCCTCTTTGGATAATCCCTTTTTTATATCCGCGGTGTTTGAATCTCATTGCTGGGTTTTTGCTATGTTGTTCCCACTCATGTTGTTCCGAGCAAATACGGCGTAGCCTCAAAAACTCCCCATATGGAATGTTGTCCTTAACTGCTGTTTAGTGGAAGCTATTTGCATGTAGGGTGAGTTAGTAGATGTTTCCTTTCTATGTAGCGTGGTTTCTAACTTGTTGTTGGCAACATAAATCTCTGTGTCAAGAAAAACAATTCTTTCGTTGCTTAGATTGTATGTGAATTTGATTTTCGCATCCGTGGAGTTTAGAATTTCGAAATATTCCTCAAACTCTTGTGCCGTGCCATCCCACACTATCAACAAGTCGTCGATATATCTCAACCACTTCATGATTTTTTCCACAAATTTATCATTGTTTGGATGCCACGCTACCTGTTGCTCCCACCATCCCATTGTGAGACACGCATATCCTGGACTGAAGGAGAAACCCATTGCGCATCCCTTTATTTGTAGATAAATTTCTTCTCCAAATAAAAACACATTTTGGGTAAGACACATTTGGATCATTTCTCTCAACATCTGATTGTGATGTTTGAGTTTGATGTCCCTTTCTTTTAGAAAATAACTACATGCAGCCAAACCAATGTTGTTTTCAATATTAGTGTACAGTGATGTTACGTCCATCGTGATTAGCATATATGAAGGTTGCCAGGATAGTTTCTGTAGGTGTCTCAGGAGATCGGTTGTATCTTGCAAGTATGAGTTTAGGTTGAGTACAAAGGGCATCAAAAAATGGTCGATGTAACTGGCTATAGGTTCTAACAGTGATCCTTTTGCGGACACTATCGGCCGGCCCGGTGGTTTCTGGGGATTTTTATGCACTTTGGGTAGGAAATAAATTGTCGCCGTAATTGGATGTTCGGTGACTAAGAATTTCCTCTCATCCTCATCAATCAAATTCTGTTTTTGCCATTCAAGAATTTTTTTGTCTAAATTTTCCTTAAAGGTTTTTGTTGGATTCCTGTCCAATTTGTTATAGTATTCTTTGTTTTTCAATTGAGTGTGCTTCCATTACATAGTCTTCGGTGTTTTGAATGACAATATTTCCACCCTTATCAGCCATTTTTATGGTGATTGTTTTATCCTCCATTAATGCTTTTAAGGCTATTCTTTCTTCTTTTTTCAGGTTGTCCTTATACTTAGATCCCCTTAGATTGTAAACTTCCTGTACCACTGCCTCTTGAAAAATGTCAATTTTGTTGCCAGGTGGTAATTGTGGATAGAAACGTGAGGGTTGTTTTTTCCCACTGAGACCAGCTCCGAATTGTGGGCATGCTATAGTTTCACCAACCTTTTCTGGTTCTTCCATCACATCCAGATTGATCAAAGTCAGGACGGCCGGCATATCGATGGTTTTTAGAGATGATTCTTTTGGACTTAATTCAATTTTCTTCTTTTTTTGTTTTTGTTTCTCAATAAAGTTTGCCATTTCTTTAAAAGATTTTGGCGAGAACCTATAGCCAGTTACATCGACCATTTTTTGATGCCCTTTGTACTCAACCTAAACTCACGCTTGCAAGATACAACCCATCTCCTGAGACACCTGCAGGAACTATCCTGGCAACCTTCATATATGCTAATCACGATGGACGTAACATCACTGTACACTAATATTAAAAACGACATTGGTTTGGCTGCATGTAGTTATTTTCTAAAAGAAAGGGACATCAAACCCAAACATCACAATCAGATGTTGATAGATATGATCCAAATGTGTCTTACCCAAAATGTGTTTTTATTTGGAGAAGAAATTTATCTAGAAATAAAGGGATGCGCAATGGGTTTCTCCTTCAGTCCAGGATATGCGTGTCTCACAATGGGATGGTGGGAGCAACAGGTAGCGTGGCATCCAAACAATGATAAATTTGTGGAAAAAATCATGAAGTGGTTGAGATATATCGACGACTTGTTGATAGTGTGGGATGGCACGGCACAAGAGTTTGAGGAATATTTCAAAATTCTAAACTCCACGGATGCGAAAATCAAATTCACATACAATCTAAGCAACGAAAGAATTGTTTTTCTTGACACAGAGATTTATGTTGCCAACAACAAGTTAGAAACCACGCTACATAGAAAGGAAACATCTACAAACTCAACCCTACATGCAAATAGCTTCCACCAAACAGCAGTTAAGGACAACATTCCATATGGAGAGTTTTTGAGGCTACGCCGTATTTGCTCGGAACAACATGAGTGGGAACAACATAGCAAAAACTCAGCAATGAGATTCAAACACCGCGGATATAAAAAAGGGATTATCCAAAGAGGCTGGAGGCGCGCCAATGATAAGAAGAGACTCACTATCCTAAACCCGAACTACAAAGGAAGGAATACAGAGACCAATCAATCGACCCCTATAAGACTAATTTTGGATCATTCTAAAGAAGCGAAACAAATAGGAGACATCCTACGCAAGAATTGGAAGCTCCTACAACTAGACCCAGTGGTAAGTGAAATTATGGGTAAACACCCTAATATCACGTTTCGTCGTGCCAAGAACTTACGAGACAAACTAGTGCACAGTCACCACCAGGACCATACCAAAAAAAAGGGAACACAATGGTTAACAACCAAGGGTTTCAAGAAGTGTCACTTGTGTAAGGTTTGCCAAATAGCCAGAAACATGACAGAAGTCTCACTCCCGGATAACAACAAAAAATGGCTAATAAAAGAACTTATCACCTGTAAAAGCCAGTTTGTGGTTTATGTAATTGAATGTCCGTGCTCACTAAAGTACATTGGTAGCACCAAGTGTGAGCTAAAAAAAAGGATCCTTGAACACGTAAGAGCGACGGTCAACAAGGACAGGAGCAACGCTGTTGCTAAACACATGGAAAGCCACCACGGAGGCGACTGGAAATTACTTTGCTTCTATGCTTTAGAGACAATTGCCGCACATGATAGAGGAGGAGATCGGGAAAAAAATCTTAGACGCCGTGAATCATGACAAATTCTGAACTTTAGGACCTATACCCCATGGGGCCTGAACCAAAGTGAAGAATTATACGTTCATCTGTAAGACTTCAAAATGATTAGTGTGTCCTCAGTACAAAGATGTCCTTTATGAAGAGGGGAAAAGGGTGTAGATGTCAGAATGTCTGTCGAAATGGTTGTAGCATACACATCGGAAGCGCCACATTACTAATGAGCCAAGTCTTAAAGAATTTATGTGTCCTTCGAATCGGTTCCAAGTATCAAACAATTAATTTATTATAATTTGGTGTAAAAATTCATCCCCAAAATACATAGGGAGTGTAAGCCCACCAGAGGGCAAATTAATAAGAGTTGTTGTTGGGCTCAATATCGGTGAAAGGGCAATTACACTATCACTTGTAATTACATAAAGTGGTGGCCACATAAAATCGCAGCTCCGATTAACAACGTTATGGAGCACAGTCGGCAACATACGGATTAATGCGCTCATGAATAAAAGTTTAAAATATAGATAACAAAGAACACCCAACTATAATTCTAAAAATCTGAGTAATAAACTACCGTTTTTAAGATGTGCAAAACCCTATCACATACAGCAATACATATTTGTAGTCGAGGATGTTTTCTCGCTGGTCAAAATTATCAATGTTTCCTAATGTTGGTCACTTGTTTTGCTTTGTATTAAAAACGGGTTGATGGGGATATTTTGTCCATATCAAGGGGTGACAGCAAAACCAATTATGACACAACGAGAGCATAAAGCATATGAGTAATTGGCATAAAATATAGTGTGGTTGTGTTAACTACGAGGACCATAAGTCCATGGGAAAAGGAGGCATGACATCGCTAATCACATGACTATGCATCACATTGTTTTTATTGGGTGTTTTGAATCAGTTGCAGTGACCGTGATCAAGCTATCGGCTGATAGCGAAACGCGTTGGTTTGTCCCTCATTTTTGGATGCTGCAAGCTGAATAAAAAGAAAATTGGGATATTAATTTCAGAACCCGTGAGTGCGTGCCAAATTATTTCCAAGGGGAAATGAGATGATGAATATATATATATATATATATATCCTACTGGCAGTCGCCAGTGGGTAGTTATAGTTAGGAGCTATTTTCCATAGGAAATCCGCAACATTCTATTCGCAATAAGTCTGGCGCCGGTTGACGAATCTTTGCGAAATGTTCCAAACTTTTGGCCAGCTCCGGTCCGCTCCTATCCTGCAAGTTTCGTGGTGATTCATCAAGCGGGACCTAGAAAAAAGGGTGGTCCCAAAACGCGTTTTCCCCATGCAATTTCCCAAAGGACCTGTTGACGCAGCTACAGCCCGAACTGCTGAACGGAATTACACCAAATTTGGCAAAGAGGTAGTCCTCAGTTCAGACTCATGCCTTTTGCATAAATGGTGTAAATCCGTTCAGAAGTTCCTGAGAAAATTAGAGTTAAAAAGATAGATATATCTATGGCCTGGTAGGATCCGCGCACCCTATGCGCACCCTGAGCGCACCTTCTGCGAACCGAGCGCGCACCCTCCCGATCACGCGCTGAATGCTAATTGGCTGTCAAGTGTCTGTCTACATTTGAAACCAGGAACTGTTGGCAGCCATTTTGTGCCTCGGTATAAGCGAGGCTGATTAAGTAAGGGAAATAAGTGTGTGAAAGATGTAAAGGGGCAGGGTAGAAATACTCTGACCCTTTAGTGTTGCTTAGGGGGTCCCAGAAGGACCCCCCGGGCCCCCCTTTTATTTTTTTAAACCGCAAAATGCGCGCAGGGTGCGTGGATCCAGCCGGAAAAAAAAACCCGAAGCGCAGGCTTCCGCGCTTACTTAATAATTAGCCCCCGGGGGTGCCAGATCCCGGGGGCAAAAGCTGTAAAAATTAATGGGGGGCCCATGGGGGCCCCCCAGCCCATGGGCCCGCTACCCCCGGGGCTAGAAAATAGACAGGGTGGGGAGGCTGAACGGCCCCCCCAAGCCTCGGGGACCACCACCCCCCGGGGCTTTATTGTTTGAGGGAGGGGGGGCTGCGTGGCCCTCCTCCTAGAGCCCTCGAGGGCCCTGGGGACCGCCACCCCCCATGGCCGGCTCCTACATTGTCCTGGGGTGCCTACCCCCAGGACACTGTTTGCTATAAGAGGGCGGGAGTCTCCCGCCCTCCCATAGCAAACTTCGTTTGGATTTTGAAAGAGAGAGCAGGGAAACCTGCTCTCTTTCAAAATCCAAACGATAATGCTTTTCCACACGGGGAGCTGCATGTCAGCAGCTCCCCATGTGGAAAAGCAATGCCGGCTCCCGAAGGACACGGGGAGCTGGCTGGGACCGTGGGGGCATTGGGGCTCCCCCCACGGTCCCCAAAGTCATGACCATGTCATGAGTGATGTAATATGTAACGTCATCAGCAGTGCATTGCGGGGGCGGGAGTTATAGTTAGCTGAACTAACTATAACGGGGGAATTTCTAGGGTTTTGTACGAGGGAAATGTCCAGCTAACTATAACACCCCTGAAACCTATGGTTTTTTCAGTGAATATATATATATATATATATTTTATTTATATTTACTAAAAAACCAAAGTTCCAACCATGCTGCCCTTCTGCATGGACACCATCTTCTGGGGCCCTGCCTTATTCGCTGGGGGCATGCAGCTCCCCCTCCTCGGGCCAATATTGTCCCTGGGGACCTGAGGCCTAGCCAGTATTTAAAGGGGGATATGGGCACGCAGCCCCCCTCCCTGGGCCAATATTGACCCCAGGGTACCCATCCCCTGGGCTTATGCCAGTATCTAAAGGCAGAGGGTGCACACAGCTCCCTCCCGGTCCTATATTGGCCCCAGAGACACCATCCCCTGGGTCCTCTCCTGTAAATGGTGGGTGCCCTGGCCCCACCCATGGCACCCACCTCTTTGTTGGGGGCCGCATGGGCATCCCTAATACCGTTTCAGTCACTGCCTGCTCCCAGCCTCCAGCTGGAACCCGTATTGCTCCTGCACCTAGGGAGCAGCATAAAATGTGTACAGGAGCCATTTTTCATCTGTTTCCCTGCCCACTTCGCAGCAGAAAGGAAAACAGTTGAAAAGTCCGATCCCAGCAGGCATGAGCAGTTTTCCTACTCCTGCAAGCTTGGAGCGGACTTATTGTTTGCTCTCGGTTGGCAGGAGCTTTAAATTGCACCTGCTATGGAAGAGCTAACATAGGTTTCACTGTCCGCACTGGTGCAGGCAGGGAAAGCCTCTATGTCCCAACGGGTGGGCACACCGGGACATGCAGGAGCCCAGCCCTTGGGGTTGGGTTCCCCAGCAACATTATTGGCTCCAGGAGGGGGGCCAGGCCCCGGGAGTTGGATTCCCCGGGCGGTAAATGGCCTGGGGAGGGGGGCTGCATGACCCCTTCCCCCTACTTGTGTATGGCTGGGCTCCACAGGGTGGCGGTCCTTGGGGCCAAAATCTGCCCTGGAGGAGGGCTGTTTGGCCCCCTCCCTCCTTTTTCTATTTGGCCTGGCCCCAGGGGATGGGTTCCTGGGACCGAAATCGACCTGGGGGGGCACGCAAGCCCCCGTTATAATTATTAATCTGCCCACAGGACCTGGCCACCAGGAGGGCATACACCAAACAAATGCGGGACCCGGCACTTGTATTTTTATTTTGCTACGGATTCACTGATTCTCCGCAAATTTGTGGTAAATTACAAAATATATATTTTTGGCCCTCTTCGGGATCCCTGTGAGACCCCACCACCAAGCCTAAGGGGTGAGGCTATTTCTACCCTGTCCCCTTCTTCTTTTGTTCACATTTCTTCTTTGGACTCTGAAGAGTCTGAGTCCCAAGATAGCTGCCAACACTTCCTGGTTGAAGTGTTGACAGCCAATCAGATCTCAGCATGAATATCGGGTCCGCGGAGGACTCGCATCCCTAGAAATAATTATTTTTTTCTTTAATATCTCCACAACTACTGATTATATTTACACGAAATTACAAAAGGGCTCTTTCTGGGCCAGGATCTAGCTTTCTGCAAAATTTGGTATAATTCCATTCAGCAGTTCGGGCTGTAGTCGTGTTCAAAATCCCTATTGGAAATTGCTTGGGGAAAATGGTTTTTGCCCCCTTTTTCTCAGCCTCGCTTTACAGATCACTTCTAAACTTTCCAGGCAGCAGCTGAAGTGACCAGTACACTACTTCCAAAAATGTTTGGAAGATTTGTTAAACAACGCCAAATTTATTGGCAAAGGAAAAACTACTTTGTCTATGAAAACTAGGTGCCCTAACATAACTACCTACTGGCGACTACCAGTAGGTAATATGACATATATATATTTATATCCATCCATGCATCCTACTGGCAATATCCAGTAGGTAGTTATAGTTAAGCCCAAAATTTCCATAGGAAAAGCCTTTTTTTGTTTTGCCAATAACTTTTGCGCCTCTTGACGAATCTTCACTAACTTTTTAAAAGATTCCCCTTTTTGGTATGGCTGCTGTGTTGAAAGTTTTAGGGTGATCCCTTAAGCAGGGAGCCAAGAACAAAGGGGGTCCCAGAATACATTTTTTTTCAAAATGATTCTCGTCTCCTAAGCGTTATTAATTGTGCCCCTTGTGGGCCAGTTCCCGGCAACATTTGCATATTGCAGGAGTGGGGGTGTGCATGCGCCTCCCCCGGTGCTTATTAATGCCCCGGGGAAAACCACCTCCCCTGGGCTTCAATTGAAGTAAATGTTGGGGAGGCCTGTATGTCCTCCCACACTGCCCCAGGGACCACCACCTCCCCGGGGCTTATATTTTTAAAAATAGGGGGACTCTTGGACACCCCCAGACCCTGGGACCGCCACCTCCCCAGGTCTTTAAATGTAAATAATGCAAGGGGGCTACATGGACTCCCCCCCGCAGCCCCTAAGACCACCCTCTCCCCGTGGCAAAATTGAAGCAAGGAGTGGGGCTGCCCAGCGCCTCTCCTGGATCCATAGATGGCTCTGGGGACCACCATCCCTAGGGCTGACTCCTGGTATGTCCTGGGGTGCCCACTGCCGGAACACAGCTGTTTGCTATTGCTTGGCAGCAGCATTACCTCTCAATGACATCTCAAATAACATCACTGATGACATCATTCACAGTATCACTGATGCACCCACTCACACCCCCATAGAACCTTTCATTCACCCACACAACCATTCACAAACTCATTCACAGACCCATACAAGTACTTATACACCAACTCATTGATTTATAGATCCACACACACATCCATTCACTCACCCATATAGCCACTCATACACCCACTCACTAATAAAGCCACTGACATATCCACTAATACACCCATACAGCCACCCACACAGTCAGTCACTCATATAGCTACTCACAGACCTACTCACTCACACATACAGTCAATCACACAGCCACTTAATTGCCCTTACAGATACACACACCCACACCCACTCAGTTACTCATACAGATACTAATATGTACTTACTCACATGTGAAGTCAGTGACACAAGCAAACACTCACCTGTACAACCCCTCTTACATTCACTCACTCATATATCCCATAACTCACCTATACTTCTTTTCACCTATCCAGGTACTCACCCATGTACCACTGACACATCCATGTACTCAGCCATACACACACTTACTCAGCCACACAGCCCCTCACACATGCACTCATTGACCCATAAGCCACTGACTCACCCACTCACTCAATCATACGGGCAGTCACACACACCCTTACCCACCCACATAGACACTCAGACAACCATACAGGTACTTAGACAACCAATCACCCATGTAGCCACTCACATACACACACCCATACAGCCATTTAGATACTAACTGACAGCCTGATAGATATTCACATGAGTCACTCACCCATTCATTCACTGAGACACCTAACCACTCATACAGTCAGTCACACACCCACTGAATCATCCATACAGACATAAACGTTTTAAAAACACTTAGTCACTGGATGATATCATCAGTGATGTTATTTGAGATGTCTTCAGTGATATCATCAGTTATTTCACTGATCATGTCACAAGTGATGTAATATGTGAGGTCATAAGCAGTGTATTGCGGTGGCACGAGTTATAGTTAGCTCACCTAACTATCACTGATTTCACTGGTTTTTTTTTAACGAGTGAAACCTCAGCCTAACTATAATGCCCCTGTAACCTTTGTTTTTTTTCAATGAATTTCTAAGTTTTTTTTATTACTCTGAGTGCGGTAACTACAGATGAAATTAAAAGTGACTGTTCAAATGGTTATACGGAGGCCCACTGGAGAGTTAAAAACATTCCTGAATAAACTTTATCTTTGCAGACCCCACGAGAGGGGAAGAATTGACTCAAGAAAACTACGTGTCCCAGAGAGCAGTTCAAGCACATTTTGCCCACCAGGGGGCTATAAATTGTAATTGGGCATAACAAGGGCTTGTGACCGCTTCAGTGTTTATGCATGGATGGAGGGAAATTGCCTGTGAACAAGGAGCTTGTAGCTCTGAAACACGTAAGGCGCAATAAATCTTTACTTTGGAGACCACTTGCCAGTTTATGGAATCGTGCCTGCAGCAGGAGTGCGCCTTCAAGCGAAGGAGAACAGCATTGTTGAAATGTGATTCCGGCCTCTTCTGCCGGAGAAGGCTGCACCACTCATTAAAAGGAAAGAGGCAGTCAGTGTGGAACCTTTCTATAACTGAATGCGGTAACTGCAGAGGAAATTAAAAGTGACTGTCCAAATGGTTATCCGGAGGCCCACTGGAGGGTTAAAAACATTCCTGAATAAACTTTGTCTTTGCACGAGAGGGGAAGAATTGACTCAAGCAAACTACGTGTCCCAGAGAGCAGTTCAAGCACATTTTGCCCACCAGGGGGCTATAAATTGTAATTGTGCATAACGAGGGCATGTGACAGCTTCAGCGTTTCTGCAAGGATGGAGGGAAATTGTCTGTGAACAAGGAGCTTGTACCTCTGAAATGCGTAAGGCGCAATAAATCTTTACTTTGGACACCACTTGCCGATTTATGGAATCGTGCCTGCAGCAGGAGCGCGCCTTCAAGCGAAGGAGAAAAGCATTGTTGAAATAAATATATATATATATATATATATTCACTGAAAAAACCATAGGTTTCACACATGTTATAGTTAGCTGGACATTTTACTGATAAAAAACCAATGAAATTCCCCCGTTATAGTTACTGTAGGCAACTATAACTCACGCGACCGTAATCCTCTGCTGATGCTAATACTGTATTTAGACACTTATTTGCCCATGTCTTCTTCCATTAAATTTTAGCTATACATATATTACAAATATTTTTTTTTCATAAAGACACATATGTCATCAGCAGAGGATTACGGTCGCGTGAGTTATAGTTGCCTGGGACATTCCTTGACCACAATTAGTTGTAATATCTCTAGTGAGGCATGGGAAGCACATTTTGCAAAGATTTATTTAGCTCCAGTCCCATCCATTGCAATTAATGAGCATGCAATCACCTCCAGGGTTTTGATTAACCTTTCAGAAGTAGAGGAGGCTATCGATCAGAGCCTGAGCTGTAAAGCCCCCGGCCCTGATGGTTTGTCCATTGATCTAATCAAAAGTCAGCCGGACTTTTGGGCACCTTTACTGTTGAATGTTTTTAATAATTTAACAAATTCCATTTTACCTAACACATGGTCCTGCAGTATTATTGTGCCGATTTTTTAAAAAGGGGATCACTCAAATCCAAGTTGTTACAGACCGATCTCCCTGATCGATAACACGTTGAAAATGTTGGGGAGGGTCCTGTATAATAAGATTAAGTCATGGGCCGAGGTAGATCAGATTTTACATCCCTGTCAGTTGGGGTTTAGAAGTAACATCGGCACTGTTGAGCAGTGCCTCAACCTCAACTTGATCATTGGCAAATATAACATAGCCAAAAAAACACCTATATATTTAGCCTTTATGGATCTTAGTTCGGCATTTGACTTTGTCAACAGGTCACAGCTCTGGAATATCCTTTTAAATTACGTTTTTTCATACCTTATTTTAAGGAAAGACTTGTGATTGATTATAAGGCAGTTTATGGGAAGGTTATTGCTTTGGAAGATGATGAGCTAACTTTTCGGGTGGGCTCTTTCCTGAAAGCGGCTGTGCGTACTCGTAAGTCTATGTGACCCCCCGAATTCTGCTCAATTCATTCTGCTTTTTAATTACTAATTTTAAACTCTTGGTATATTAACACTCTGATGAATTGTTCCTCTTTATTATGTTTTCTTTTATGCACATTGTACTACTGGAGGATCAGTTTTTAATTTAAATCTTTTAATGTCTCCCCTGTCGCTGGTTAATTCTTACTGTATATGTTGTTGTCTGTCTGTACTTTTATGGATATGTATCTGTATCTGAATAAAAATATTGAAATGAAATGGAAATACGCCTTAATCATAGGTTAACAGTCTCTGCTCTTTAAACATGACCAAGTGATTGTATCGACATATAGTAGCATATGTAAACAGTAACTTTTAGAAAACACTCCCAATCACTGGATGATGTCATCAGTGATGTCATCATTGGTGTCATGACTGATATCACTGACCATGTCATGAGTGATGTAATATGGGAGGTCATAAGCAGTGCATTGCAGGGGCGTAAGTTATAGTCAGCTCAGCTAACTATAACTGCTGAATTTCTTTAACCTTTCTTTTTTTCAGAGGATTTCTAAGGGTTTTTTACATTTTATTTCCTAACTATACCGTCCCTATAACCTTTGTTTTTTTGTGTGTATATCCATGGTTTTTTAATCTAGTAGTTGTATTTGTAGAGTGGTGGAGAAATGGCATGAGGCCTCACTATTCCCGCTGTGTCATACTTTCTAGAGGTAACAGGAGGGCTTATTGGCCCCTAAGGCCACTCCACTTCCAAGAGGAATCCATCCCACAACCAGTAGTATGCCAGGAGGCGTGTTTGGAGAGTGATGGAGAAAGGTGGCGTGGCCTCCGAAGACCTTTCAATAATCCCGATGTGTGGGATTTACTGGAGGCAACAGGAGGGTTTGTTGGCCCCCAAGGACCCTCAGCATCCAAGGGAACTTCATCCCCCATCCAGCAGTGCACTAGGAGGCACGTTTGCAGAGTGGTGGAGAAAAGGGGTCTGACCTCTGCTAACTTGCTGGGCCGGCCTTTTTTAAAACATTTTTTTAATTTATTTTGGAAACAGGGCCATGTGCCCCTCCTCCCCCCCCCCCCCCCCCTTCACTGGGCCAGTTTTGACGCCGGGGACCCCATTCCCCAGGCCAGGCCTTTCTTGAATGGGGTGGGGGGCGTAACATATGCAAGATAAAGAAATTTAATCAGTCACTCCTCTGTGATAAAAACTGCTGTTTGTATTAAGATGTCAATGACGACTCGTTTCAGCTATTCAGCCTTTCTCAAGTGAACTGCAGTTCCCCAGTTCATTACTAGAGGGCCCGCTCGTGTCAAATGCTAAATCGTCAAAATTCATGCTCAGGTTTGCAGATCCGTAATGCCCTATCAAATGCAAAAGCATTTAGATTGTAAAGTGAAGGTGCAATTGTACAAGTCGTTAAAAGGTGTTGTGAAACTGCAGCTTCACAAGTGTCTACGACATGGGTACTCACAAACTTTCTCTCGGGGGGCCAAATTTACAGTGTGGTTTGTGGCTGAGGGCCGCACCGGTGGGGGTGGGGGCAGTGGGGGAGGGGGCGGGGCTAGAGCAAAAAAAAAAACTATGACCATGAGGTTTAACACAGGCCCCTGCAACGGACGCCTTCGTCCACTGAGCCACCAGACCCGGCATTCACACATCTCTATCTAGCTATCTCTCTCTCGCTCTGTCTCCCTTCCTCCCTCTCTCTCTCTCTCTCTCTCTCTCTCTCTCTCTCTCTCTCTCTCTCTCTCTCTCTTTCTTTCTCTCTCTATCTCTCTCTCTCTCTCTCTATCACTCTCCCTCTCTCTCTCTCTGTCTCCCTCCTTCCCTCCCTCTCTCTCTCTCTCTCTCTCTCTCTCTCCCTCTGTCTCCCTCACTCTGTTTGTCTCCCTTTCTGTCTGTCTCCCTCTCTCCCTCTGTCTCCCTCTCTCCCTCTGTCTCCCTCCCTCCCTCCCTCTCCCTCCATCTCCCTCCTTCTCCCTCCCTCTGTCTCCTTCTCCCTCCCTCTGTCTCCTTCTCCCTCCCTCTGTCTCCCTCTTGTCTCCCTCCCTCTGTCTCCCTCTTGTCTCCCTCTGTCTCCCTCCCTCTGTCTCCCTTCCTCTGTCTCCCTCTCTCCCTCCCTTCCTCTATCTCCCTCCCTCTGTCTCCCTCCCTCTGTCTCACTCACTCTGTTTGTCTCCCTCTCTCTGTCTCCCTCCCTCTCTCTGTCTCCCTCCCTCTCTCTGTCTCCCCCCCTCTCTGTCTCCCTCCCTCTCTGTCTCCCTCCCTCCCTCTCTGTCTCCCTCCCTCTCTGTCTCCCTCCCTCTCTGTCTCCTTCCCTCTCTCTCCTTCCCTCTCTCTCCCTCCCCCGCTCTCTCTCTCTCTATCACTGTCTGTCTGCCTTCCTCTCTGTCTCCGTCCCTCTCTGTCTCCCTCCCCCTCTCTCTCTCTGTCTCCCCCTCTCTCCCTCTCTCTCTGTCTCACTCTGTCTCACTCACTGTTTGTCTCCCTCTCTCTTTGTCTCCCTCGCTCTGTCTCCCTCCCTCTCCCTCCCTCTCCCTCTGTTCTCCCTCTGTCTCCCTCCCTCTGTCTCCCTCCCTCTGTCTCCCTCCCTCTGTCTCCCTCCCTCTGTCTCCCTCCCTCTGTCTCCCTCCCTCTGTCTCCCTCCCTCTGTCTCCCTCCCTCTGTCTCCCTCCCTCTGTCTCCCTCTCCCTCCCACCCTCTCCCTCCCTCCCTCTCCCTCCCTCCCTCTCCCTCCCCCTCCCTCTCTCTCTCCCTCCCTCTCTCTCTCCCTCTCTCTCTCCCTCTGTCGCACTCTGTCTTCCTCCCACTTTCACCTCACCCGCTGCTCTCACTCCCTGCTGCCCTCTGTCACCTCACCCTGCTGTCCTAGTCACCCGCTGTCACTTCACCCCGTGCTGAGACAGCTTCCCGGGAACACACACAGCCGCCGCACCCAAGTAATTCACAGGTCTTTTAAAGACTATTCACTTGTTAATAAGGCTTTGTTGTATTTCACCTCTTCTTAGCGCTCCTGCATCTCCACTCAATCAGAGTGGAGATGCAGGGGCGCTAAGAAGAGGTGAAATACAACAAAGCCTTATTAACAAGTGAATGGTCTTTAACCCCTTCGATGCTGCGCAGATTCCGCCGCTGTGCTGACGGAATCTTGCGCGGGTGTGGTCATGACGGAATGGTTCCGTCATGAGCACAGCTCAACCGTGGGTCATGACGGAACCATTCCGTCATGAGCACCGAAGGGGTTAAAGGAATCGCCCGGCCCCCATAGCTCTGTGCTGCTGCAACCGGCGATATAAAAAAACACAGGTATGATGTCTGCAAGGTCCGCGGGTCGCCAAGGAAGGCCTGCTGGGCCCACGGGCCGTACTATGAGTACCCGTGGTCTACGAGATGTCCCTCACTAGTCAAATGCAAAAGCACTGAAATTCTTACATCAAACTGCAGTTTCATTAGTCATCACTAGCTGCCCCCCAAAGGTCTAATGCAAAAGCATTGAAATGTTTTCATGAAGCTGCAGTTCCACAAGTCGTTATTAGGTTTCACTTTCTAGTCAAATGCAAGATAATTCAAATTTATACATGAGGCAGCAGTTCCACTAGTAGTTACGAGGTGTCTCTCACAAGTCAACTGCAAAAGCATTTGAATATTTTCATGACGCTGCATTTCCACTTGTTAATTGAGGTCAGAAGCAACTGCTACAAATGACGTGCACGAAGCTGATGGGGTGTGGCTTTAGTATATAAATTTGCATACATGTTTGCTATTTTAATGTTTTGTGCTTGTTTTCTATAGGATTAATTATTTGCCAAAGCTAGTTCAGAATAATTAGTCACAGATTTCACTACATTTCTTGATTTTTATTTTTTGTGATCACAGCCTACTACTACTCTACTGTTTATAGGAACGTTTATTCACTAGTAAGTATAAGTGCATTTAAATAGTGTGGTTTGGCTGTTCATTTTTCAGTGGGTGTAAGCTTTGTCTTTGAGTTGAGAGGAGTGGTTTTTACAGTGCTGGTACAAAACTCCAATATGGGAGGCAAAGCTCTACAATTAATTACTAGAGGGCTCTCTCAAGTAATTGAAATGTCAGTCACAACCTACTGCATATACACTCTAGCAACTTTGATGACTTGTGCTAATTTTCAATAGGATGAATAAATATACCAACGCTAGTTTATAGTGAGATATGAACATTGTAATTTACAATAAATGCCAGGAGAGCTATGAAAATAGTCTATGTAACTCTACTATACATAAGATCTGCTGGTAATTGGTAAGTGCAAGTGTCTAACAATTTTATTTTTGGGGAACTGTTTTGTAGGTGTATGAATACATGTGCAAGGGAGAGCATCCAATGGCTGTAGTGGGCTGGCCTGTTAATCTATACCTTCTGCTGGGGTGTGAGGCAGAATAATTTGAATTTCATGCCAACAGACCAATGGTGAAAAAGTATGGATTGAGAGCCCCTATATGTGCATGTATTTTTTTGTATGCTATTGTTTGGAAAACACGAGTCTGGCAAGACAGTGAAACCTGTCTTTCGACCATAACTAAAAATAAACACTTTCTGGACTGAGATCTAGCTTCCTGCCAAATGTGGTGTAATTCCATTGCACCATTTTCGTTTTAGAATTGTTCAAAAACGTCTATGTAAAAAGCATAGGGAAATATGCTTTTGCAACCTTCCGTTTTCCACGGCCCTTGCTTGAATGATCACTCTGAAAGTTTCCAAGAAGAATTTGAGGTAGATGAGCATTTTTGGGGGGCGGAGGGGGAAGGTTTGTGAAGATTTGTTAAACTACGCCAAAATTATTAGCAAACCAAAATATTTTCTTCTTATGGCAACGCAAAACTAACTATGACTAACCACTGGGGACAGCCAGTGGGAATATATATATATATATTAAAATACTTTGTTCGAGCAAGGCAGAGTTTCCTTCAAAGTGGTCTAAAAATTCTTGGAACTAAACTTAACTCGGCTTCATTTTGTATTTGCACTGTAGCAGCTCTATGATATTTTGTTGCTGTCTTATCACTGGGGATTTAAGCTTCATATGCTTTCCACCAGCAGCAACAATTGTTTGTCTGCAGCTCTCTCCTCTTAACCTCTGTGTTTGCAGCCGGACACTGCTGCTTGTTCCTTGACTGGCAACTGCAGTTTCAAGCTGACTGTATCTCAGACTGCCCTTTTTATACTATAACCTAGTCCCTCCTTCCAAGTATTTCTTCCTGCTAGCATGCCTTTGTGTTATGTCGGTCAGTGGAGGTGCAAGGTTGTTTTTGGCATTTTGTGGGGACCAGGTAATTATTTCTTTCTTTCTTCTTGATTACTCTAACATAGCACCCATCAACTCTCCACAGGCCTCTTTCGACTTGATGAATTCTTTATCTTCATCAAATGACACATCTTTAATCGCACAGAAAAACTGTAATATGATAGACAGCTAGCCACAGAGTCCTTATCTTAGAATCCTCCCCAGGCATCAGACTGGAACCAGACATTTTTTCTGCAGTATCTCAGTAGTGGGTGTCAAACGACTGCACAGTGAAGTCGTCTCCCAAATGTGATGTCAACGGAGCCCATAGAAGCCCTTCCCTGATGTGATGACTTCAGTTTCTTCTTTTCCGGGCTAGCAGCACGGATACGCAGTACTGTTCCTCTGGCGTTTTTTTCAGCCTACTTGATGTTCTTTCATCAATGGAGCAGGGTGCCCTTTTTCTACCGTTCTTCCGTGTCCTCGGGGTGCAAGCCTTCTAAGTACTGTGGACGACAAATGTCCGCCATGGGCCCTCACTCGGTTTGCATGTGGTGCATGGGTGAGCACTAGGTTTCCAAAGAGTGTGACTCCAGTCGCCAGCTCTGACCAAAAGTACAGAGGGAGCGTCACATAAAGCTCCTTGCGATGTGGATGTCACAGTCATCAAAGTCTTCTTGTCGCCCTCGGTCCCATATGCGCCCTATGGACCCACAGAGTGTCCGCGCTAGGAGCCTTTCCCGCAAATGCCATTCTTCTTCGACGTCCGTAGGTAAGTCTCGGCGTCAGCGGTCGAAGTTGCAGCACCTCCCGCCTTAGTCGCCTACCGCTGGTCCGCGCTTTTCTGTTGACGTGTCGGGGCACAAGTCCGTCCAGCTTCTCCCCACCTATCCTGGGGTTGGGACGTCTTTAACCAAGATGAAACAATATTCTCAATCTCTTTATTCTATTCCTGGGTTGTCACCTACCTCTGGAGTGCCTTTGGACCCACGGAAGTGCATGAGGTCGTGCCTATGACCGCAATAGCGGGTTCTCCCCTGCTTCCGGTCAGCCTCTTTTGTCTGACACCTTAGCGAAGTCGGTGCACAGCTCATCGAGGGTCCCACCTTCGGCTCCTACATCAGGTCTGCTGGCTCCAATGTTGGCGTCAGGCTCTTGACTGCCAGCTCCCATAGTAGTGCCGTTGATGCCGATCTACGTTCCTTCCGATGTTGAGGCGTCGCATTCTCGCTGTCGACCAGCTTCAGTTACGGCGCTCTGCCCTGCACTCTCTGAACACTTCTTGTGTCCTCACCGCTTCTCCCACGCCTTGTGGGACTCATTGAAATGTCTCCTGCCATCCCTTCTGGAGGAAGCCTGGAATGCTCTTATTACCTTGGTACAAGATGGTCAACAAGCTGCCACTCTTAGCATCCGCTTTGGTATGGATGCCACCGATTCTGTTGATCTGGCTATGCCTCATCCATAGCTATACATCGTCATGCATGGCTGTGTACTTCTAGATTTTTGGAGGCTGTGCAAACTACAGTCATTGACATGCCTTTTGATGGTGCCTCTCTTTCTGGTGCGCGCTCAATCTCCGCTTAATGCCACTTCAGAGAGAGTCATGGTGGTACAGAGTCTTAACTCTGTTGTTGTACTAAGGTTGTCAGGGACAGTTTGTTTCCCTTTGTTTTGACTCTTATCCGCTTTCATGGGCAGAGTACTCTGTCCCTTCCAGGGTGTACTATTCTTGATTTTTGCAGCTACTTTTCTTCTCATTTATGCTGACAGTGACAGGTTCCATTTCCAGCCATCTGGAACTATTTTGCTTTGCTGTCTTGTGGGAGTATGTTCTTATGACGTCTTTCTTCCACTTGATTTTTTCCTACCCAAATACTTGTGGCGGGTATTCTGTTATGGTGTACGGATGCACTATAGCCTTGTTCCACGTTTTCGGGGACCTTATTTATATGCCTTAGAGGCATTTTGTAAACTATCTATGCACTTAGTATCCCTTATAGGGACTTTGACTTCCTCTGCCCACTCCATATGGACGGCACTGGTTCCATAAGCAGGCACACTCCTGGCCTGGTGGGCTTTAGTTCCGATCTTCGACCCTCCCAGTTGTGGACCTTCTCTTTGTCCTGTTTTACTCCGTGGGACACATGGATTTTCTCCCACTCATATTGTGTTCCTGTTGGTTCTGGCCTGTGTTTCACGACTTCACCTCCCTAATGCCCTTGTGGTATCCGTATCTTTTTGGCATATTGCTTTGAAATACGCCTGGGCCCTGCTTTCATGTGTAGGCCCCTTTCTACTTTATCATGCTCCTGGTGCTGTTTATATTCAGCAGCCTAGTGTTCTTGTATGTGTTGTTACCCCTTTGGGGTTATATCTACCTCCTTGGGATACAGCTGCTGCCATTGCCTCCTACATAGGATTTTTAAACATATCAGCCATCGCACCGTGGGATAACTGTTGTATCTGCTGTTATTTCAGTTCTCTTTGCTTGGGACACGGTCCCCTTGATTGTTTGGTTCCTTGTCTGGTATCCTTCTTTCTCAGGAGGCTGGGTGTCCCTTTCTTTTCTGTATCTTCCTTTCTCCACTCCCACCTTTATGGTGTCCTCTTTTCTATGGGAGAGGTTTCATTTATCCTCCTTCTTTGGTGAGGGTATCCCAAAACATTTTTGGGGGCATATCCCATCTGTCCTCAAGTTTCCATAAAATGTTGGTCAGGTTTCTTACCTGTTTCTCCTGCTTCCATGAGTTGAACAATGTCTGATTGTCATAATCAACTATCTGTTGCCCTTAGTTTCTGCCAGCCCTCCGTTTCCCCTGGTGGTGGCGGTGGTCATCTTCTTCTCCTTTTCCTTCCTCCTCCGCCTCTTCCAGTTCTGCGTCCTCTTCTTCCTCCTTTCCACATGCTGTTTATACTTTACTCTCCTGCTACCACTTGCTGGCATCCTTCCTCAGTCAGTGGTGTTGGTTCTTGGACGGTTGCCCTTGTTTTTCTGTAGTGGGCATGCTTTCTGCTTCCTCCTTCTATGTGGCATTGTGTTGCGATTTCCCAGCTTGTCTTTCTGTCTCCACCTCAGTTACTGTCGTAAACTCTTCTTTTACGATGGTAGGACGTATTCTCTCTATCCTTCCTTAGTTACCTCTGTTCTTGGAGTGTTCCTCGTTCTTTCACTTCTCATCTTCCCGCTCACTGGCAGAGGGCGTGCGTTACCACTTTTGCTATACCCTGTATTACTTGTGTGTCTACGGAAATTTCTATGTTTTCTTTGATATGCACATTTACCCTTATATACATTTATATTTGGATGTCTCTGCTTGTATATGCCTATCTCTTGAATGGATTTCTTGTAGATGTCTTTTACTTCAGGTATATCTATGTGTGTATTCGCATAGATGTATATATCGTCTGGCCATCTATATGGTATACATCGCTGCATTTTACCTACACCTTCTTGGTGTCCTGGTTCAACCTTTTTGGTTGCACTTGTCTCTTTCCTTCCTTCTCTTCAAAGAGCATCTCTGTTACATTTTTTTGGAGGATGCCTCATATCTCATCAAGGTTCTCAGTGTAATAGCGGTTTCTTTTTACCATTCTTGTTTTTCTAGCGACACTCTTCAGCATTCATTGTTCTCTTTTAATGGTTCTATTCCTTGTTTCTCACTGTCTTGTTGCTTTCTACTCCTTACGGGCTTTTCATAGTCCTTCTTGAAGATCAGTCCTTGGGTGAACATCTAGCTTTACCTATCATTTTTCAAATAGTGTGGTCCCCTCTACCTTTTTGACCAATGGGTGTCTGATTCTAAGATTAGGAGGCTCTATCAGCTGGACAAGTTACTTACCTTTGGTAATGCCTTATCTGGTAGAGACAGGATCTAGCTGTAGATTCCTTTTCGACCCAGCCATCCTCCCTGCTCTGCGAACTGAGGGCCCTGTTGTCTCCTAGATCCTGTCTTTGCCTTCTACTGCGGTTCTTCCTATCTGTACTTGTTGATACAAGATTTTTTCCTTATTGGCACACTGTTTCCTGAGACTGTTTCTCTACATGACTCCATGTTGTTGGCGCGAAATTGGTTACAAAGAAACGGACGTCAGCGTGTCGGGGGAAGGTTTCTATGGACTCCGTTGATGTCGCCTTCTGGAGATGTTGCTGCGGAGTTGCTTGATGCCCTCTACTGACACGCAGAGGTACGGCCGAAAATATTTTCAGGTCCAGTCTGGCACCTCAGGGGGATTCTAAGATAAGGAATCTGCTGCTGGATCCTGTCTTTACCAGATAAGGCATTACTGAAGGTAAGTAACTTGTCCGACACTCTTAAATTTAGCTTATTATCCAGTTAAACATAAAGGAATCCGTCTAGGATGAAGTGTCCACATGAAACCTACCAAGAGCTATGTAGATGAGCAGCTCAGTCATAAGGATAGACTGAGTCAGTAAGTGACACTCACAAACACCAAGACAAGGAACATTGACCACCTCATGCCAACATTCAGATAGAGGCGCTCTTACTCAGATGAAATATCTCTGAATGCTAGCCGCAACAGAATATTCCTATACATGCAATAAAAAATAGCATGAACGTGTGCAAGCCTTAAAGAGGGTGATGGCTGCCAAAAGTGCAACGTATGTCTTAATAAAAAATATTGTGGAAACTAAAATGAATGGTTTGATGAAACATTTTGGCATCACAATATTCTCAATATACTATTGAAGAGCTGATGCCTGTTATGTGCTGGAGGACTATGGTTTTAAAAGCTAGTAAACCATTTACATGCTGTCAGTCCTGTAATTGATCCTTTAGTATACATCCAATAAGACATTTCTTTTTCAACAACCTTACACACTGTATGCACAGTATCATTTTTAGAATTGTACTTTTTTCTACAGTTTTGCAAAATAGCACTATGGTGAGGAGGCACATACAGTAATTTTATATTTTTCTTACTTTTTGTAGGTAACTGATTTTGGATTAGCTGTGCAGAAAGGTGGTGTTGGCAGTGAAAACATGTTGCAGTCTACTTGTGGGACACCTGTCTACATGGGTATGAAGAGGAATATGTATAATTTTAACTCATTTAAAAAAAAAAAAACCTTTGTACAATGGACTATAGAATTATTCAAGTGTTAGGACCTAATGTAGACTTTGACGGATAGATAGTCGCTTGGGAGGGGTGAAGGACATTACCTTTACTATCCCGACAGTACTCAGTCCATCAAATTTAGAGATGACTGTGGTTCTCTGTATCTATAAAGGAGTCGCCATCCTGGAGGTTCCTTTCAATGTACAAAAAGTTTGATGGATGAGCGTCATCGGTTTTGACAGCTGTTCACTAAACTTTTTTCCTTTTTTTGTTTTTCAAAAACAAACTCCCAAGGCGGGAGTTTGTTTCCGAAAAAGAGCTATGGCTCCCACACCCTGGGAACTTCCTTCCAGGGTGTGAGGTAAGTATTTTTTTATTTTTTTTTACTGTTCCTCATCCCCTAGTTTTATTTGGCAGTAAAAAATAGAAAAAAAAGACATTGTATTCTCCACCCTAAATAGTGCAGGCTGTCCAATGCTCTTAATCTGACAGCCCTTACTTCGTCAGAGAAGGCTCACGAACAGCAGACCCAATAAGGGCTCATTAGTTAGAAAGCTTACAGTCGGCCCGTCTCTAAGTGAGATGGGGCAACCAAGAGTTCTGCAGACGGGGTACTCTGTCGCATTTGCGAAGGTGATCAGAGAATGAAAGGTGACATTGTACTTCGCTAAGCATAAGATGCGGTTGCTTTTGAAACCGTGATCTTGCTTTCTCTCCAAGTTGTGGAACTGTTCCTGGTCATGGAGCAGTCCCACGCAAAGCCCCACTCTTGCTCATAGTCTTCAGGTAAGCTGAACTCGAAAATTCACCATAAGTGCAAGAAAGCAGAACTCTGATCCAACCTGCCACTCAAAATCATTTCAGTAGTTGCGAGGATGACACTCCAGCGTGTTCCATACCTGGTCTTCTCGTGCCCTGAATATCCCAGGGCAGTCTTTGACCCTGCAGCAAGTTTAGACCTTCAAGGAGGCCAAGATGAAAATCTTTCAGACACTACAGGCTTCCTGTGGTATTCCTTTGGTACCCATCAAACGGCAGGAGCCGTGAGGTGGACTTCCACGAGTAGGCCCTCCCCAGTGCTGACTGCCCACTAAAAAGCTGCCTTTGGCGCTTTACTAGCTCCTATCCCATCTTCTGCTCTGGCTCATAGGCCCACGCCAGTCCCTCAAGTGTTGGTACCTCTGCTGATTTCACCAGCACTGAATACCCCAACACTGGGCTTCGACCCATAACCAACATCTACTCACACCAGGCCTATGTTGCGCTATGAGTTTACCAAGGTGCAACCAGTTGTCACTTAACCAGTTCCTCAGACTCCTCCTTTACACTCAGTGTGCAGAGTGCTCGTTGCACTAATGATGACGAGGAGGTGAACAAGGTCCTCCCCTCTCATTCCACTAATGAAGGATTTTACCTAGGCCTACAGAATGCAAGTGGGCTAGAAACTTCCTCAGATACAGATCTGGACCCAGCCTCTGGTCCGCCAATGGAGAAAAGCCCCTTTGCAGTAGTGTGCAGAATGGCAGAGGAGTTAGATTTACAACTGCCTATGGTTGAAACCAAAGCCAATTTTCTGACTGAAATACTCCAACCATGGCTATTATTATCAGATCCTGTATTGCTATTTAACGAGGCACTTGCAGACACCCTCATGGTCGCATGGGCAAACACATGCTCAGCTCCTCCAGTCAATTGAACTGTGACATGACAGGCCCCTGGCTACCCTGAATTTCTTTTAATCAACAAAGACCTGGCTTGCAAGGGGGCAACATTAAATTTATACAAAGGACACGGGGTTAAGGAGTTATCAACCTCCACCCAACCGCTGATGACTTTTCAGTCTAAACCCGTCCTAGGTGCCCAAAAATATGAAAAAAGACAGACAACTCCACAAACCTATTCCCTTATTACAGAAAAGGTGAATATAAAACACATCAGAAAGTAAGTGAAAGAGTGAGAAAGCACCTCACGTGCGTTTCACCAGAGGAGCTACTGGCAGGTTCTCACCAGCATGCTCACATCTATCATCATCAGTTGCTTTCTCACTGAAAGTAAAGAATTTATGTCCAGTGAAGAGACAAGAGTAAGTGAAAGACTATAAGTGAATGTATCCAAAACAGAAACCCCGTGAACTATACAGGACAATTTGTCCCAGAATTTAAAATTGAGTTAAGTCTCACATTTAGCTTTGCCCTCTTTAGTCACGATCGTGAGCTTACTCAATGTTAAAAGCACAGCATGTTGCAAACCTTTTCAAAGTAGGCCAACATGTTTCATTGTCTCTGCGTCGTCGTGGCAATTTCGTCGGGGCGCGAGGTTGGTATTTGCCTCACTGGACAAACGACTTTTGTATGCGAAGTGGCTGACAGACAAATACACAAACAAAACAAACATTCATAATAAGACCAACCAAATAATATACTGTTGTATGAAATCTCAACCTGGAATATGCTCAATCATAAAAGGCTATATTTACCACGTGGGAGCCAAGGGCGCACGTACCAGCGTCCACCATACCAAAAGGGTGTCTATTCAACATGCATCCCTTTATTCTGAAGCGCTTTCGTTGCTCATTGTATACCTGCGGAGAAATATTTAGTGAAAACATAATCATTCAGTAGCCTCTCTTAAGGAAACAGCGCAATGTGCCCCTTCTCGATCTATAGGCTTTGTTATAGCACAACAATATCCTCTACTACGTATTTATTGTGACCCACTCAATCTGTGCTATAATCCTTCAGGACAGCTGCTGTACGACTTCTTGCCAAGTATCTGTGTGAATTATACATATCCTAATCAAAATACACATTCAAGGATAATGTTCTTATACCCGGGCAGTGCATACCTCTGTTAACATGCATAGATGATTTCAGAAAATCCGCACGCACGTTCCAAAGTAAGAAAGTATGTTCTATATTCTCAAACACACACTCGTACTACTAAGAAGATCTCGTCCTATGGCCATGATTTACTGACACAGATACGTGGGTGATTTCAAAACATCAGCAAACTTATCGTCAAGTTATGTGCACTATTTTTAAGCATAGACGTTGACGGGAAAAGAAGCTGTAATGTAGTGCCCCTTACTCACAGGTGGTACCCCCACAGAAGATAGGAGTCGTGGTGGTGGTGTTGAAGGGTATTTATTTCAAATTTACAATTGCCAGCAGGAGCGCCGGTACGGAGCTCCGATCCCCTTTGAATCGGCGCGCTAGTCCGAATCCAAGATGGCCGCCGCCGGAAGTCCGGTGACGTCGCACGTCGTGCGCGCCGCGGACTAGACCGCAACACCACATCTCCCTCCTTTATAAACACAACATGCCATGTTCCCCTTACGCACGTGCACAGTCTTACTTGTGGTCCAGGCTGAACTCTTCGAATCTTCGTGGCAGTATTATTCTCCTCCCGCAGCGTGTTCTCCTACCTCCTGTGCTCGCGGTTGGAGTGGTGCCCCCCCCCACTCGGGGATGCTGCTCCACTCGCTTCATTGAGTTCAGGACCACCCAACTCTGTCTCTATCGCTGTCTCTTGGTCTCTAAGTCCTGGTGTCTCAACTCCCCCTCCTCTTGGACTCCAGGCCTCTTGAGGAGAGCCTCCCGCTTCTTCTTCCAGTCTTCTCCTATCTCCCTTTGTCGCCGGTGTGGACCGGGTTTTGTCCATGTTGTTCAGTTCCGTTCTGTGCTCTGTCTCCTCGGCCCTGGTACATCTTGCCATACGATCTTGGGCCCATATCTTCCCGTCGCTCAGTAAGGCCGATGTGGAGTAGGGTTCCACTACTTGGAATGGGGGCGTGAATTTGCTGTCCCCCTTTCTCCCGGGTGTTGGGAGCTTCACCCTAACCCACTCCCCTTTTTCCAGTGCGACTTCCTTGGTGTTGTGCCTTGAATCATAGTAGTTAGTGTACACGGCTTGCGCCTTCTCCAAGTTCTTGCGCACCACTGCCGGTGACCAATGACTCTGCACGGTAAGCCTCTTCCATGCCACGTTGTCTCGGGTGAACGGTTCTCTTCCTCTCAGTATTCGGAACGGGCTGTAGCCTGTGGAAGAGGGAGTTATCCTGTAAGCCCATAGCAAACGCTTAAGTTCCTTCTCCCAGCTTGCCCCTTGTCCGATTGCAGCTTGCACCGACCCCATTATTACTCTATTGAATCTCTTCACTGCTCCATTCCCCGCGGGGTGGTAGACGGGTGTGCGTCTGACCGTTATCCCATTTCTGTCCATGAAGGCCTCCCATTTGGTCAACGTGAACTGCGGGCCGTTGTCGCTTAGGATTCCCTTGGGGATTCCTTCCCTGATGAATATGTCCGTGAGGAATCCTAAGATGGTGTCTGTCTCCGCGTTCTCATCCACATGGATTTCTGGCCACTTCGAGTACCTGTCCACGACTACGGTGAGGTACTTCTGGTTACCACTGGCGTCCTGTATGGGGCCTAGGACGTCTATTGAGATTTCTTCCCACGGATTTTCCGGACACTCAAAACGTCCCAGTGGTGGACGCAGCATCCTTTGTGTCTTGTCTGCATTGCTGCACTGTTCGCACGCCCTGACGTGTCGTTCCACCGCGAGGTCCAACCCTGGCCACCAGTAGTCCTCCTTCACTCTTCCCTTCGTTTTCACGATTCCCAAATGCCCTTCGTGGGCCAAGGCCACCACTCTAGGTCTCAACGCCATCGGAGGCACTACCTTGTTACCCCGGAACAGGAAACATGGGTCGTCTCCCAACGACAGTTCTTCTCTGATTTCCCAGTACTGTTTGAGTTCTTCTCCGAGTAGCCTCTTCTCCGGCCACCCTTGCGTCACATACGTTTTGACTGCCTTCACCTTCTCGTCAGCCTCATACTCTTCTTCCCACTCTTGCCTGCTGATGGCTTTCTCGTGATCCCCCATGAACACCACTGCGTACTCTGCCCACTTTTCTGTGTCTTGTGTCTCTGCAGATTCCTTCGCTGCTGCCCTGCTTAGGTAGTCTGCTACTCTGTTCCTGGTACCGGGTATGTACTCCACGTCGTACACGTAGTCGAGGAGTCGTAGCGTCATTTTGGCGATCCTCGGTGTTGCGTGCTCATGGCCGTTGGACGTGAGGACTTTTACCAGGGGTTTGTGATCTGTTCGCAAAAGGAATCTTCCTCCCCACAGGAACTGTCGGAACCTCTCCACCGCCCACACCACGGCCAGCATCTCTTTTTCAATCACGCTGAATTTGCGTTCATTGTCAGCCAACGTGCGGGATGCGAAGCTGATCGTGGCTGCCGCTCCTTGTGCGGACTGTTGAGTTAGTACTGCGCCTAGACCTTGGTCGCTCGCGTCTGTGGTCAGGATCGTTGGAGCTGTTGGGTCGAATCCTTGAATGGGCACCGCACCGCATATTTCCCCTTTCATCCTCTCGAATTCCTGCTGTTGTTCTTCCTTCCATGCAAACGCCATCTTGTCCTTCAGGATCGACCTCAGGTGGTGTGTCTTTGACGCGAAGTGGGATACGAACTTGCTGTAGAATTCAGCCATCCCTAAGAACGTCCGTACCTCCTCCTTGTTTGATGGTGTGGGTGCGTTCCTGATAGCCGCCACGTTTGACGCTTTGGGTTTTATGCCGTCCTGGCTGATTTCATGCCCCAGGTACGTGACACTCTCCATTCCGAACCTGCACTTGTCCCACTGGGCTGTGAGACCATTATGCTTGAGTACTGCCAGTACGTCCGCCAGCTTCCGGTCATGTTCTTCCCTGGAGGCTCCCATCACCAAGATGTCGTCCTGGAAGTACTGGATTCCCTCCATCTTGTTGAACAGGCGGTACATCAATTTTTGGAACACTGCTGCAGCAGAGGCCAGCCCGAACGGCATCCGTAAGAATTTGTAGCACCCAAACGGCATTATGAACGATGTGAGATGGTTGCACGATTTGTGGAGTGCGATCTGGTGGTATGCGGATGTTAAGTCTACCGTGGAGAACCACTTGGCGCCCTTGGTCTTGGCCAGCATCTCGTTGATGCGGGGCAGAGGGAACTTGTCCACTACGATGTTTTTGTTGAGCTCCCTGAGGTCCACACACAACCTCACCTTCCCGTTCGGCTTCTGTGCCACAACTAAGGGGGCCAACCATTCCGCATTGTCGATGGCTTCAATGATCCCGTTGTCCTCCAACCTCCGCAGTTCCTCTTGTACTGCCTCTCTGGTGCGGAACGGAATGTTCCGCACTTTGTGTGACACCGGTCGGGCTCCTTCCTTCAGGTTTATTCGGTGCGTAAATTTGGTTAACTTCCCTATATCATCTCTGAAGACTTCGGGAAACTCCTCCTTCCACTGCCTTGCTCCCACTCCAGGGTCTTCCTCCATCATGAGCACTTGAACACGACCTCCCGGGTTCAATTTTATCCCAAGCTTTCCTTGATCCCTCCATCCTAATACTGATGGCCCTTTTTCTGCCACGTATAGTTTCCCTTCGCACGTTCTACCCTTGAACTCGAAGGTTAGAGGGCAATACCCGACCATCGGTATGGGTTCCCCGGTGAATGTCACAGGATGGATGTCTGTGGGACGCAGTTGGTGTGTTGTAACCGGTTCGAAGTCCTCCTCCCATATCTTCCTTCTTATGATCGTGTAGGGGGAACCCGAGTCTGCGACCATTGTGACTCTCACTCCCCCGATGTTCATGTCGCATCTGGGTTTCTTGTCGACCGCCCCGTCAATCCCCAATATCTGATCCTCTATCATCAGGATCTCTTCTTCGTCCTCCTGGCTTTCCGCTTCTTCCTCCTTGCCCGTCTCCTGTGCCACGTACTTCACTTGCTGCCTCGGCGCTTTCCTTCGGCATACCCTTTCGTAATGGCCCATCAGGCCACAGTACGTGCATTTGGCCCGGAACGCTGGGCACCCTTTGTCGTTGGCGGCGTGTCTATTGCTGCCGCATCTGTAGCACGTGTTGGTGCTCCCCTGTCCCTGTACTTGCTGTTTCGCGCCCTTGGTCGTGGACTTCCTGTATGGTCGCGTGTTGTGTTGTTCCGCCGCCGCTTGGCCCTCGCGGCTCTTCCGTTCCTCTATCCTGCACACCGCTTGTTCTGGGAGATGGTCTTTCTTCGCCACCTCTGCACACCTCTTGGACAATTCGGCTTTCTTTACCATGGCCACCACTGTCTTAAGGGGTTCGTCGCCATTGGCCCACAGCTTGTCTTGGATGGACGTGTTCGCCGCATGCATTACTATTTGGTCCCTGATCAACTCTTCCTGGAAGGTCCCAAATTTGCACGTTAGGGCCAGCTTCTGTAACGCCGCCACATACTGGTCGATCGTTTCCCCTTTATGTTGCGCTCTGTGGTAGAAGTTGTACCTGTCGACGGCTGTACACACGGTCGGGCGGTAGTGGGCATCCATATCGTCGATCGCGTGCTGAAACACATCATCGTCTCCTGTGGGCCGCACTACCTTCACCAGATCGTCGTACACTCTCTGACCTGCTGGGCCCAGATGGTGTAAGAGTATCCTCTCCCTGCGCGTGCTCGAGAACTCTGCGCCGCCTTCCTCCTCTAAAGCGAACAGGTAGTTCAAGAAATACCGCTTCCAGTCCTCCCACGACATCTCCGGAACCCCCGCCTTCGTTAGGAAGGGTACTGGGTTCGGCAACACGGTCGATGTGGTACTCATCTTACTCCCAGCCTCCGTCCGCCGCGTCCTTGGGCTCGAACTTCTCGACGCACTGGTGCCGCTGGAGCTCCCTTCGCCTGGGTCGTCGTCTTGGTAGGATTTTCCGCTTCCCGCGTGTCTTCCTGTGACCCCCGCCACGATGCGTGGAGTTGCCTGGCCATGTGCACTCTCCCTGGCGCTGTCCCTTACCGCCGGGCTGCTGCCGTCCTGAACCAGGCTCGGTTGGGACCCTTCTGTCCTGAAGCGTGCCCTCTGCCGCTCTCCGTGACACTGCTGCGCTCCTGCCGGTTTGGGGTGGTGACCGTGGGTGTAGACAGCGTGCTCACCACGTGGCACTCACCCTGGAGGCAACGCTGGGCCGTTTCACCTCCTCGTCGCCATTGTAATGTAGTGCCCCTTACTCACAGGTGGTACCCCCACAGAAGATAGGAGTCGTGGTGGTGGTGTTGAAGGGTATTTATTTCAAATTTACAATTGCCAGCAGGAGCGCCGGTATGGAGCTCCGATCCCATTTGAAGCGGCGCGCTAGTCCGAATCCAAGATGGCCGCCGCCGGAAGTCCGGTGACGTCGCACGTCGTGCGCGCCGCGGACTAGACCGCAACACCACAGAAGCTATCATATTATGGCTCCAACTTGGGCAGGGGTCCCCCACCCTTACCGCATGCACACATCTGATGCGCGTCGTCTCGTTCCGGCGTAAGGGTGAATAAAATGCGTGAACTTTTAAAATGCCTTCTCTGGTAGAGATCGCATCACACGGCCCACGTGATCGTGCAGCTAACTCTTACAAGGTCCTTTCTCCACAACGGGCGCCATCTTAAGATGTACAATTAAAAATAGACCCGCTAAAAAGAGATCGTTATTGCTTCAGTGTTAGTGTCAGGAAGGAACAAAAAGTTCAACCATTAGTTGTTCCAAACCTTTATATATTATTAAAGCACAGGGCAAATACTGGCCACGTTCGCAGCAAACTTATATCCATAAGTATCCTGGAAACCCATTCAGTCAACAACTATCACTGAGACCTCCTGAAGGAATGGCAATTAGTTTATCTACTGACTTTGTTCCATTCAATGTAATCATTTATCCCCAGTTGGTCTGTTTTCTCTGAAAACATCCAGCATGCTTCTTTTATGGCTAATACCCTGTCCACACAATCATTAGTGGTTACTACTCGTTCCAACACCATCCACTTTAATGCTCTATAATCATGTTTTTGTTAGAGAAAATGTTGCACCAACCGCGTAGTGAGTTTCCCTGCTTTAATGGTGCTCAAGTGTTCCTGAATGCGGACCTTAATTTTATGGGTAGTTAATGTAATGTAGCCCTCACTGGCATGTTAGTCTGTATATCACGTTCACAGTGTTGCAATTGGAAAACTTGTTTAGATGCCATATCTTTTCATTCCCTAGTTGCACACTGTTGCCCTTCTCAGTCAATTCACATACAGAACAACTACCACAAGAGTAGTGTCCAGATGGCATAGATGTATTTTGAGGTTTTTGCATAGGCTGCGTGTGAACCAATTTATCTTTTAAATTGCATGCACGTTTGAATGCAAACCTAGGCTGTGGCATTTTAAACTCAGCAGTGGACAGCAACGGCCAATGTTTCCTCATCACTTGCCGGATTTTTGAGGCTAGGGGGTCAAAAGTCAAGACAACTGGAAGGCAATCATCAGATTGTTTCACATTCCTTTCCAGGAGGACATAGCGGGGGTGTTAAGGCGCTCTTTTACATGCTCTATTGACTACCTATTTTGGGTAAGCCCTCTGGACCAGTTGTCAGCAAGATCTTAAGATTGTTCCATGAATGCACTGACGGTGGAACAATTTCTCGATATCTTACAAATTGACCTACAGGTAAATTGTCCCGTAATGCTCTTGGTGGAATGACTGATAATGCAATAACGAATTTCTGTCCGTGGATTTCTGATGTACCACCGTACACAGTTTGTTATCCATTACTATAATATCCTGGTCCAGATAAACTTCTCATTCATTGCTTTTTGTCCATGTAAATGTCAGACAGACATCCAGTCCATTCACCCATTCCAAAAACTCGAGAAGAAGGCTCTTGGTACCAGTCCAAATGCATAACACATCGTCAACATACCTCTTCCAGAGGCAAGGGGTTTGACGAATGGTGTATATAGTGCTCTTTAAACTGCCCAACATAAATGCAGGCCAGACTGGGTGCAAAAGTTGCGCCCATCTATGTTCCGGACACCTGTAGATATAGTCTGTTTTTATAGCTAAAATAATTGCGTGTCAAGGCCAATTCAATGCATTGTAACACGAATGGCTGGGGGATGTCATAGAACCATTCTTGTCTCTCAAGGGCACGTGCTGCTGCCACCAGCATTGCCTCTTGGGGTATACTAGTATACAAAGACTCAAAGTCTATTGTAACTCGAAACTGTTGTGTAGGGTCAAATTCAAGATCATTAAGAATTTTTTAAAACATCCGTGGTATCTTGAATGTAAGAGGGTTGTTTCAGGACTGACTCCCTCAGAAAAAAGTCCGCAAACTGGGACAATGGTATGAGGACTGATGAAATACCCGAAACTATCGGGCATCCCAGGGGAGGACATTGTGCCTTGTGTATTTTCGGCAGTATATAAAACGCCGGAGTCCTGGGTTTGATGTTAATTAAAAAATCTGCCTCTTTTTTCGTAATCCACTTTTTATCCATTGCTTGAGTGACCATGGTCTTTATCATGTCTTGCAAGTCATTCACAGGATCTCTCAGGAGTGGCTGATAATTCTTATGTACTCACAACTTCATGACCTCTGCCTCATAATCAGTAGTATTCAACACGACTATAGCTCCGCCCTTATCGGCGGATTGTATAGTTATGGTGTCAGTATCTTGTAGTTTGTTTACAGCCTGCCAATCATCACGGCTCATGTTGTTGAACGCGCCCTGTCTCTCTGATTGTTCTAATTTAGAGATCTCTTCAAGGACCTTTTATTCAAACACTAGTATCTCTGGTCTTACTGATGAATTAGGTAGACCGAATTGGGAGGGGCGGCGTAGACTGGTAGAAAATACAGAAGGAGGTTCAGGCTCCTTTTTGGCAATTAATTTCTTGAGCTTGATCTTTCTCATTGTTTCATGAATCCCTGTTATACAGTCACGTCGGGGGTTGGAACATAAACCAGTCCTTTGTTAAGGACCCTCAGTTCGCTCTATATCAACTGATAATCTGATAAATTTACCACTATATTGTTTACAACAGGGTCCTGCCTTGACTGCAGGTTATCTGTGGTGAGTACGTTGGCCATTGCTGTCCTTGATCCTGCCTGGCACAGCCTCTGCCCCTCTGTCCTCCCCCTCTGTTGCCCCGCTGATTCTGCCCTAAAAAAGAATGTAGAAGGGCCCCCAAATCTTCGTTGGACTTAACTTGCGGATTGAATCTAACCCTGCCCTGGTTGGATGTCTTTGCAGATTCTTCCTCCTCACTGGAGGTGTTGTCAAAATTTCAATTTTGGGGGGTTCTTCTCATCTGCTGCCGGCCACCTCTATAATAATTTGTTTGTGGGGCCTGCTCGTTCCCCTGCTGACAGTACTTATCCACAACGTAGGGGAAAGACCATTTGTGAGAATACCTTTCAAGATTTCTTTTTAGGCCGTTTATTTTCTGATTCACCATGTAGTTTTTATTATCTGCCATGTCTTCTTGAATTCGCAACAATTGCTCCTTCGCATCAGTGATAGTTGTATCCTTTTTTAAGATTTCCTCTAGATATAAAATCTCAGCCAACAATTCGTCACTCAACCTCTTGGCTGTGTTAATAATCAAAATCAGCCAATCTCGAGTACATTTATTGGCGATATAGCTCCAGTCTAGCCTGAATTTCTTATCTTCTAGAAAGATTCTAGGTTCTATTCTCACTAAGAGACTAGCTGGGGCGGCACCCACATGAAGATATTCTGTCTTTAAAGCCCCATGGAGGGCCACCTTGTCGCTTTCTGGTGTTACTCAGTTTCTCCCATTCCTCTCTTACTGAGGTCATATTTGTCAGATGGGAATCTGGGAATAGTGATGGACCTGATAGAATAGCAGCGATTTGGTCATCAGAAAACGCTAAACAATTCCTGTCCATCCCTGACTAAAGCCGGTGTTATGAAAAAACACCACAGGTGTGTGTGTGTGTGTGTGTGTGTGTATGCGTATGTGTATATGTATATATATATATATATATATATATATATATTTATTTATTTATAGTTTGCGGGTTTTCTGTTTTGGATACATTCACTTCTAGTCATTCACTCACTCTTGTCTCTTCACTGGACATAAATTATTTACTTTCAGTGAGAAAGCAACCGATGATGATAGATGTGAGCATGCTGTTGAGAACCTGCCAGTAGCTCCTCTGGTGTAGTGCACTTGAGGTGCTTTCACATACTTTCTGATGTGTTTTATATTCACCTTTTCTGTAAAAAGGGAATATGTTTGTGGGGTTGTCTGTTTTTTTTCATATTTTTGGGCACCTAGAACGGGTTTAGACTGAAAAAGTCATCAGCGGTTAGGTGGAGGTTGACACCCCCTTAACCGCGTGTCCTTTGAATAAATTTAATGTTGCTCCCTTGCAAGCCAGGTCTTTGTTGATTAACTGATTGATGGGTGGAGGGTGAACTGGCTGTTATATTCCCTCTAGAGCTCCTTTTTGTGAAGACCCTGACTTCCTGACAAAACACCCTACTCCTGTAAGCGTCCTAGTGCAGGCATCGATTAGTAATTTCAAACAAATACCTTCTTGTTAGTCCTAACCTTGGTGTGATATTCTCTCAAACCTTTTGCCATCACCCCTCCTGTTTTGCTGAATTAATTTTTGTTGGCTTTAGGACACTGTGCACTTTGCCACTGCTAAACAGTGGTAAAGTGCTCTCTCCTTCAAACATAGTAAAATTGCCCTACATCTAATTGGCATATTTAATTTGTCAGTCCCTAGTAAATGGAACTATATGTGACCAGAGCCTGTAAATTAAATGCTACTAGTGGGCCTGCAGCACTCATTGTGTCACCCACTAAACTAGCCATTTAAAACATATCTTAGGCCTGCCACTGCAGCCTGTAGTGCACTTGTAGACTGCCATTTTAACCTGGCAAAATAAACCTTTTGCCAGGCCTAAACCTTCCCTTTTGAATTCTGTGCGACACCCCTATGGCAGGCCCTGAAGGCTCATAGGGCAGGGTTCATTGTATGTAAAAAGTAGGATATATTTAAGTTTTACATTTCCTGGCAGTGAAAAACTCCTAAAGTCCTTTTTTCACTTTTGTAAGGCCTATCTCTACCATTGACTTACACTGGCTTGCCTTATTACATTCTATAAGTGATAACTTTGGATTGGGAGCAGGTAAAGATATGCTGTTCACATTAAAAAGAATTGTAATTTATAATCCTCTTTAATGGTAAAATTGGGTTTTAAGTCGCAATTCTATAAATGCCACTTTTATAAAGTTGGCTTTTTCTTGTCCCAACCAAGAGTGTCCTGAGTCACATGACTGTGACTGGCTCTGCCGTTAGGCTTTGTGTATTGCTTCCACACAGTAACACAAAGGGGGCTTAGGTGTGGACAAGATGGGCCGTTCTGGTAGGGTGACTGGGGAGGGGCTATACCCAAAGGCCTTTGCCTCCTACATACAGAAAGAAATCTGACACCCGGCCGATCCTGCCTTTTAATTGGAGTCTTGACAGGGGATTGGGAACCAGATGTGGGGCTAGGACAGGGAGTTCCACCACATAACGGCTGGCTCCAGGTATAAATACTGCACCTCTGGAGCCACTCATCAGAACACTTCTGGGTCTGTGGAAATTATAGAAAAAGGACTGCCCTGCTGCTAGAGGACATTGCTAGTGCTTGAAGACTGCCTTGCTATCCGAGAAGGAAGACTGGACCTGCTTGCCTTGATCCCAGGATAACTAGAGTGACACCAAGGGTCATTTGGCTGACCTTCTGTGTTAGCTACAGAGACACTACTCCGTTTCAGAGACCTCCCTGCAACTGCCAGTGAACCTACTGCAACTGGACCTGCCTGAGCCCTCTTGGCCTCTGCTGGAGTGAGCCCCTGATCCCCAAGAGGTGCCTCCCCAGACCCTTGACCATTGGCTGGGATCAGAGTGTACTCCTCCTAAAGAAAAGGTGAAAATCCTGATGTTTGGGATCCTCACAGCCGTGAACCGGCCCATTCGCCCAAGGCTCTGACTCTGTGACATCCACAATGCGAAATTCTGATGAGGCCTGTTCTTCGCGTCGACAGTGACCAGGGATAAAGACCAGCAACGTGAGACCTGCACTTCGTGCTGTGGCAACAACAGCTTGCAATGACTGCCAAAGCGAAGCTACAGCAACGACTGTCCATGATACCTGATATTCTATTTGTGTTATAGGGATGATTGTCCGCTACGCCCAGCCTGCTCTTTAGCGACCACTATCTGCGATGCCGAGCCTGCTCCTCACGATCTCCTCCACTATTAACGGATCTGTTCATGCCAGAGTTTGAAGGTAACTTTTCAGCAGGACTAGTCCCTGTGTCGAACCGGCGCTTCATTCCGATCAGCCTGAACTAATGACTTTCCCCCAGTTTAGTGTGACCAGATGACCATGAGTGGCTATTTGTGCTTTTAGGTGCTATTTCCACTTATAAATTAAAAATTGAACAACTCCGGTTCTACTGATTGGATATTTGTCTTTCTAGTATTATTGTATTTGGTACAATTTACTTTAGTTTTCTAAATTGGTGTGCGATTTTTCTTGTCCATTGTTTTTACTTTGTTGGTGTTTGTGCGATTCATAAAATACTTTACATATTGCCTCTACTTTAAGACTGACTGCTTTGCGCCAAGCTACCATTGGGTTAAGCACAGGTTAATTTAGTGACTTTGGTTCACCATGACAAGGATTGTATTTGTTGCCTGATTTGGGCTTCCATCCCCATCAACCACTAACCCAATTTCTTAAACTTTCCCCTCAACCCTGCCCCAGATAGGAAATCAGAGAGTATTGATGCCTTCACAAAAAAATATGTTTTGATCAGCTAGCCTGACCCTATGCTTCTTGAACTCAGTGTGCCTTCTGAGCACACACATGCTTTGTGGGTTGTTGCCAGCGATATCTTACCAGCTGTCCCAGAAGACCTAGGAAGGCCTCTTGCCCAAATAATTCAGGACAGAAACGGACCAGCAAAATATATACTGTGCTTTCAGACCCTTTTCACATGGGCCATGCACCGAGCAGGGGGTACTGACCCTCAACCATGGTCCTACTAAAGATGTGAAAACTGGGACTAGAACAGCCCCTTTAGCTCTTGATTCTCAGTGGTAGCAGTGGGAGCAATTACAGACTTCTCAGAGAGGTAGTGTGACTCGGGCTCATCACTCAACAAGCTCACATTAGTATAATAAATAATTGCCTAAACCAGTGCTTGACTTTCAAGACTTTCAGTGCACACAAGAAGTAAATGCTGCATATATAAAACTGTACACATTAAGTGTCCTGGTGTTGGAGTTTTTCTGCTCCTCTTCCCACTTTTGACCCTGGCCTTTCCTTTATGGTACATGCCATTCTCTGACAGTACTTACTATGTTTAGGCTCTGGTGCAAACTACACGCATATTCTTGTTATTGTGTACAGTTTTTGCAGGATACCAGACTCGGGCAGTCAGGCACTCAGGGCAGGAAACGTGACCGTACACCATGCAGGGGATATTCCGGTTCCTTCCAACTGACTTGTCTGAAGCCTCTGTCTGTATTAGGAAGGTCTGACTGTAGTCAAGGACCTTAAGTAGAGATGCATTGCACATTGCTCTCTTCAGGTCCACATAAACTTGACAAATCTCAGTCCATATCACCTTCTTGGGCTGCTTCTTGTATGTTGTCAGAGCTGGCTTTGGGGCAGCTGTAGTCTCATTGGTTGTCACCAAGGGCCTGTAGTAATCCATGAGACCTAGAAAGGCTCTCACCTGTGTTTGTGTGGTGGTACCTCACACCCAATCTTGCCATCCAATGGCACCCACCTGATGCCTAAGGTAAACTAAAGTCAACAGGCTCCCCTAGTACTTGGTTGACGTGATGGCCAATTTTGCCTCCTGTGTCCTGACCAACACCTGTTCTAGGTGCTTCAGGTGGTCCTCCCAGGAGTTGCTAAACCAAGCGGTGTCATCCAGGTAGTCCACAACAAACTCCTCTAATTTAATAGAACATAGTTCACCAGTCACTGGAATGTGTGTGACAAAAGCTTTTTCCAGCTCAAAAGGCATTAGTTTAAACTGAAATAATGCCTTTGTTGTGGAAATAGTCTTCCCCTTGGCGGTAGGCAGTAAAGCAATCTGCAAGTAGCCACTGGTCAATTCAAAGTTGCTCAAGTACCTTGCAGCACTTATTCAATCCACAAGCTTATCAGCTCAGGGTATCATGTCTGCATCTATTTAGTGACTGTTTTTAGGGCCTTGTAGCCACACAAAGGCGCAAATATTTGTAGGCACCTGGACACCTACTCTGCCACCTGTCTGTGGCCTCCATTTCCTCATTGTTCCAGACTGACCCCGGGGTCGAGTGACCCTGCCGCTGCCTGGGTTTTCCCGCTGGGGTTTTCCCACTCACCAGCTTCTTGCCAACAGGAGCCCCGCCCACCCCAGGACATACTTAATGCAGGCTGCGTTGCGGTCGCATCAGTAGGCCTCTGGACATCTACCCTGCCACTTGCCTGTGGACTCCAGTTCTTGCTTGCTCCAAACTGATCCAATGACACTGCCGCTGCCCAAGTTTTCTCATCGGGGTTTTCCCTCCTAGGTTCTCCCTCCTACCGTTCATCCCGCCAACAGAAGCCCTGCCCACCCCAGGACCTGCTTAATGCAGGCTGCAGCATGCCAAAGTCACGCCTGTGTGCACCCAGCGCCATGACCCCTGGCCCTCCCACCCCCTGAAGATATACCATCGCCGAGCTCTACAACTTCGACCCTGGACACCGCAACTAACACTGCCACCGCATCTCCCACGCTCCACGGTAGGACCTTTCAGCTGCACCCACTGCCACTTCACCTGCCACAGCACACACACCAGCCCACCGACTAGCCCTACCCCAAACACACCACAGACACCACATGGACAGAAATACCAACTTGCATGCTCACTATGCTAGTATTCCATCGAATTAAGGGATCTCATCACCACCCTTGCATCCAACATCGTCTTCTTCACCAAGACCTGGCTCAACCCCACATCCGCCCCCTGCATTGCTTCAGCGATCCCCGACAGATATAAAGTCACTCACCAACAAGCCTGGAGGAGGAACAGCCGTCATCCACAAAGAGGCCATACAGTGCACCACTGACAACACCACCATCCCATGGAACATCTCAACTTCAAGTTCCACATGGACAAGACAACCATCAGAAGCACTCTCGCATACCAATCCCTAGGCCCACACTACAGCTTTTGCAACACCATCGCAAACTTAATTGTACCCCTAGCTTTAGGCTCCTAGGACTACATCTTCCTCAGCATCCTAAATGTCTACATCGACAACCCCAACGTCAACAACACCGCACACCACCTCGACAGTATGAGCAGCCTCATATTGACACAGATTGTCCACAACCCTAAACACACCACAGGATACATGCTGGACCCTATTTTCATCTCCAACAACCGTGTCAAATACAGTCATGTCACAGAACTCACATGTATCGATCACTTCATCATCCACTTCAGCACCTCCAACCCCCGCACCGCCACCCCCGAGACGACAAGCGCCCTCCACGGGAGGTGGCAAAAATTTCAGAGACCAGCAGGACGGACTCCCTCAACACCTCTAACCCTGCTATTGCCACCAGCCTTGAACAGGGAGCGTAGAATGCCTGGATCACCAATTGCACAACAGCATCGTCCATATTATGAGCAACATCAAGGGAGAATCCTCCAAAAAGGCCAGCTGGTACACCCAAGAACTCAGAACAGTGAAACGAGGCAGCAAATAGCTGGAGAGGAGATGGCTCACCAGCAAGGACACCTCCAACAGGGCAGCCTTCAAGACCTCCCTTAACATCTACCACTGCCTACAGAGGGGAACAAAGAAGACATCCTGTCTTGCCTCGCCCTCAAGATAACACAGAGTTGCACAAAATAACACTCCCACATGGTGGGTCAAACATGACGAGGCAGGAGACATAAAATACAACAAAACTGAGACAAGGGATTCACTTTACAAAAGGCAAAGACTGTCTTTTTAGAATAAGGCTTGGGGTTTATTTATGCAATGCTTTCTAACAAAGGCTATCCCAGATGCCAAATTAACAATATTCAAATGTTTGTGTGTGTGTATGTGTATGTATATATATATATATCGCACTCTTCTGTGCATTTGTAAAATCCTTTTAAAAAAGACGGACACGGACCCAAAATCGGTGCAGAAACGATCATTTATTGCTCCTCACCAGTCGCCATTACGCGTTTCGGCTCGCTTGAGCCTTGATCACATGACATGGTAGGTTCGAAACAGTGCAGTATTTAAAGTGCTAGTGCTCGTATTTGGAACTCGTCACATGTGCCTTGTAATAAAACAGGAAGACAGACTAAACACATTCTTATTCAAAATGACAATATAGTTTGATTTTCTCATCGCCATTGTATTATTTTCAATATTATATACAATTTATTCCTGAGCATTTAGATGAATAAATAGATACATTTAAACATCAAAAACATTCGAACCACAAGTTGTTTGTGTACATCGTGACCCACAGATGATGATTTTAAATCAATTTATTCTTCTAGTTGTACGTGTTTGAGCATACAATCACAGGTTAAATCCCTTGATGCTGTGTCTAGTCTTCCTGTACATCATATTTATTTGAGGCTACTTTGTGAGTAAATCCCCGAAAAAAAAGTGCAATGCGTGCAATAAAGTGCATATGTGTTAGTGCAAAATAGGCCAAATGAATGTGCAAATAGTTTTCAGATTTGATCTGTTTCTTCTTCATTGGGGTGGTGGGAATCTGTTGACATATAATTCCTTTTCGTCATTCTTATTATTAAAATGTTAGGTATCTCTGGGATAAGTGACAAATGTTGATGACGACAACCCATATTTGATTCTATTTTTTCATTTTCTCGTTTCTACATCATGTCAACCACCTCCACTTACATAAAGGATCAGTAATGTGAGACCTGCTCATTCAGCATTATCGAAGAGCCAAGGTCAAGAGAATATGTGCAAATGGTTATTCCTAGTATAAATACATTGATTACCAATACATAAATAAATAAATAGACAAATCAGTATACAGCTATATAATTAAATAATTGTTTAAATTTAAATAGATATTATACACTGATGATAAAAGGTATGACCTATAAAATTATGACGATTAGTCCATATAACTGTCAAGGATCTATTTATATAATCCATTTATAATCACCTGATTTTTATAGATGTTTTAATAAAAAACTCACTACCATTATACTGTAATTTCCTTAAAATTGTTATCTAAAAGTGGAAAGGTAAAAATGTATAAAAAAAGGTTTAAAAATCAATCACATTTGTGGCTGACATTCTATGCTGATCCTACTGTTCCCTTACGATATGCAAATTTCATATATTTATATGAGACATGTATGTAAATCATCTGTGGTGTTGAGTCCCCCCGGAGATTTTGAATCTAACTGTAGAATATAGCGCGTCTCTAGTTTTCTTAGTTTGTTTTCACGATCGCCGCCTCTCCTACTTGGGGGAACTGCATCTATCACATAGTACTTCAGGTACGAATTGTTTGATTCATGGAATTCCCTGAAGTGGCGTGCCACAGGATAGATGTTGTCTTGGTTTGTAATGGCTCTTAAATGTTGTAGCACCCATTTATGAACCGGTAATTTAGTACTGTCAATGTACTGAAGGCCACATGGGCACAACAAGACATAGACAGCAAATTCGGTTTTACATGTCATGAGCTTGGACATTTTATATGTTTTGTCACTGAAGGGTGTATGATATGTACTCTTATTTATTCCATGGGAACATGCTTTACACGTTTTGCATTTGTAAAATCCTTTGTTGGCTTTAATCCAGCTATTGTCATCAACGACCTCTGCGCTAGTTTTTACTAAAATGTCTTTCATTGAAGGAGCCTTGCTATAGGTGATGGACACCCTCTGCGGGAGTAGGGGTCCAATCATCGGATCACAGCGAATCAGGGGCCAATTTTGCTGGATGATCTTATCAAGGGACTTATGTTGCTTGCTGTATTTCATTATTAATCGAAAGTCTTCCCTGTCCGAATTGGTTTGGCCAGTTATTGGTTTTGTTTGTATGATTTTTTCCTGCAATGCCTCGTCTCTACTTAGTTGCATGGATTTGGTAATAGCTTTATTAATTACATTGATGGAATAGCCTCTCTGTTGAAATTGTTTCTTGCTCTCAAGTTGTGCTACCCTTAAATCATCACTATTGCTACAAATACGTCGCAAGCGCACCATTTCCCCATAAGGGATGCTGTTGACTAAATGTTTTGGATGAGAGCTGCTTGCGTGTAATGTAGAATTTCCTGCTGTTTTCTTTCGAAAAAGACGGGTTTCAATTGTGTTGTTATTAATGTAAACCTGAGTATCTAAAAATTCTATACTCGTCTTACTGAATGTTGCAGTAAATTGTAAGTTAACATTGTTAACATTAATTTGCTCCACAAATTTGTTTGCTTAATCAATCGTGCCATCCCAAACCACAAACAGGTCATTGATATATCGTAACCACATTTTTACCTTATTATGCATACAGTCACCATGTTTTTCCATGAGGACCTGTTCCTCCCACATGCCCATGTGTAGACAAGCATAGCTCGGTGAGAAACTGGCCCCCATGGCTACGCCTCTGGTCTGTTGGTAAAGTTGGCTGCTGAACATAAATATATTGTTGAATAGACCAAATCGAATGATTTCGATTAACATGTTACTATGTTCCTTATGTTCTATTGGTCTCTTCATTAAATAATATTCAACAGCAGTCAAACCATCTGTATGTTCAATACTTGTGTATAGTGCGGTCAGGTCTAATGCTATTAACAGGAAGTCCTCCTGCCATGCAAACTTAGATATTTTTCTTAAAAAGTCACTTGTATCTTTAACATAGGATGGCAAATCCTGAAAAAAGTCCTGCAAGTAAAAAACAATGTATTTTGTTGCATGTTCCACTAGTCCATCCCTCGCACTGATAATTGGTCTCCCCGGTGGATTTGTTGGGTTTTTATGGGCTTTAGGGATAAAGTACATGGTCTGGGTGGTTGGATTGTCATTCTTCATATATTTGAACTCATCTGTGCTGATTAGGTTTGTGCGTTTCCACCCAGAGAGTTTTTTTGTAAAAATCTTTATATGATGCTTTAAGGCTGCCAATGTTGGAGCGAACATAACAAGAGCGATCATTTAATTGTTGAAAAGCTTCTTTGTTGTAGTCAATCGGGGGCAAATTACAATGTTTCTGCTTTTATCACTATTGCGGATTACAATGATTTGGGTTTTTTGTAGTTTTGTGATCAAATTTCTGTCTTGTTGATTGCTTTTGGTCCAACCTTTTGTTTTTTGTTGCACTGTTTTGTTAAGGTTTTTCATTTGTGCTGTCACTGCCTCATGAAAGATGGCGATTGCATCTCGAATTGCAATGGGATTAAATGAAGACTTTGGTTTGAACGGACTTGATAGTTTGTCTGTTCCATTTTTGGAACATCCTGGATATGTCGGTGTGACATTGTCCAGACTATGTTCAACCATATTCTCATCGTAAAGATCTTGCATCGTTTGTAAACATGGTTCGTCAGACTGCGATAGCTCCACTATCCCGCTAGATGTTGAGGTTGTATTCGATATTCTTTACATGATGGGTTTAACTATAAAATGTTTTTTCAACTTTAATTTGCGTACCCCTTTGTAAAGATCTAATCTTGCAGAAGCATAATCAAGATCAGTTTGTGGAGCATACAATAGCCCTAATTTCAAGATGTTCTCTTCCTGTGTTGTCAAATTGATATTGGCAAGATTGACAATGGTGTTATGATTATCGTCTAGCTCTGTGGTTTGTTCTTCAATACCCTCTTCTTCGGTTTCTGTGAGGATTTTGTTCTCCTTGAGTTTGCCTTGCGCCTCTGCCGCCGTTTGAAGTTTGCACTTCTGGATTTCTTGGCGGCCTTGATCGTAGCGTTTGGCGTCGCTCTTCGCATAAAAAATTCAACTCTTCTCCTGGCGAAGGTATAGATTTCTGGAGTGCCACTGCTACATTGCGCATTTGAGTCGGATTCACTCCCCCCGGAACTAATTTCTGATTGTGAGGTTGAGGCAACTATGGGTATTTTTGTAACACCACCACCATGTTGAAATTTCGATTTTCTGATTGCATCATAACGTTTGGCAAACGTAAATATCTGCCCCAAGTCATAATCATTTTTATCTCTCTGGAACTTAAAAGTTTTTCGGGCTTTGATTTTATCTTCCTCATTCTGTAATCGGGCAGTCATGTCACTCCGAAATTTTATTTGTTTCTCTTTGTGATTGAGTTTTTCCAATTCCTATTCTATCTCCTCAATCTCTTTCAATAGTTTGGCTCTGTCTATATCTGCATATTTTATGAGGATGAGTGTTAGTCTGCGAGATGATATATATATATATATATATGTTAAATGAATGGATAATAATATGAAATACAAGCAGCAAATAGTATGAGATAAAACTCAGGCAAATAATACTGGATGTCCTGCAAGAGATCAGAACGATATATATACACTAAATACATCAAATGTTTACTTTGGATGTGCACTCTGACTCGTTCACACATCACAAAGAAAACACCTCAAATGACCACAGCCACTGGAACCACGCATCACAATGGCACTAGTCAGAAACAAATCACCTCACCTGATCGTTCACTCGACATCCTTGCCAGTTCAAGATGGAGGAGCCCATAACAGCCAGGCAATGAACTCAACAGGACTCAAATCCAGATTCTTGTGGCAGTACGTCCACTCCACAAGTGAAGTCCCAAGCAGGCTGTCGACAACCCTCAGCTTTATAGTCTCAAAAGAAACACACTAGAAGGTTCGAGAGTCTTTCCCTCTGGGCCAAGGAAACTTACTGGAACTTGGCAATTTCCATGCAAGCATTCCAGGGCTAAAGGAGTTCCCACGTTCCCTCTACATTCTCACATGTTCCAGCCTTTATCTTGACGAAGCTTATGAAAACCTTCCAGGGTACATTAAACAATCTCTCACAAAATATGCCTTGAACGTGATTAACCCAAGCAACTTGCAAACACTCTGGGGGCCTGTCTGTGCGTGCAGAAAAGCTCAAGCAAGGCAGAGTCAGAATTCAGGATGACATGAGGCCATGTCAAAGCCAATAAGAAGAACTTCATAATACTTCCCAATGTGCAACACAATGCACATGTGTGCACCACTGCCTATAGCATCACATACTTCATCTTTCAATGAACTACACAATGCACATGTACACCATTGCTCATAATACTGCACTTCTAGACCAAAAAGTACATTCCACACCTTTCCCTCTCTCTCATGCTTTCAAATGCACATCCTACACGTTCTGTTCTTGGCAAGGTTGTTCTACTGTGACAGCTCCCACTTGAAAACTGCAAGAAGAAATCTTCAGTCATATGCAGGACGTCGTACATTCAGGCTAGGGTCAAAAGACAATTAAAATAATGGCAGTCAAAGGTTATCACATGGTGTCAGACCATAAGAGTGCCTCTAGCACTACACATCTCTAGCCACAACGCATCAAAACCAGTGCCAGCAACACCAAGAAACTTTTCAACATTGTTAATGAAGTCTCCAACCCGGCTGCAAGCAAAAACATCATGCTCTCACAGGAACTGTTTGACAACTTCGCCAACGTCTTCCATGAGAAGATTGCAACCATACACAGAAACTTCCTCGATGGATACGCCACCACTGCACCCAGCATGAACCACTTACTGACCACCTGGAACCTTCTCTATACCCAGGACAACACCTTCATCATGAAATCCATCAACTTGGGAGCTCCCACAGACCCATTCCTGTGCCACATGTTCAACCTTGGAAACCAAAGGATCGGCCAGGACCTCACCACCCTGCTCAACACCTCTATCACCACTGTAATATTTCCCAACACCTGGAAACACGATGAAGTAGATCACTACTCAAAAAACCCTCCACTAACCCTAGCAAAGTTAAACATTACTGGACAATCTCCATGCTCCATTTTCAGCAAAGGTACTGGACAACAACTTATCATATGCCTGGAGCAGAACCAGCTACTCAACGCCTCCCAATTCGGCTTCTGCAGCAACCACATCACCAAAACTGCCCTAATCGCAGCCACAGACGACATCCAAACCCTTCTCGACTGAGGAGAAAAAGCAGCTGATCCTCCTTGACCTCTTGTCAGCCTTTGACACCGTATACTACCACACACTGATCGAAAGACTCTACCACACTGGCATCAAAGGGGACACGCTCAAATGGATCACCTCCTTCCTCAACAGAAGAACCCAGAGGATCCACTTTTCACCTCCAAACCCAAGGAGATCACCTGCAGTGTCCCCCAGGGCTCATCCTTCAGCCCCAGACTCTTCAATGCAAATATGACTCAGCTGGGCAACATTGTCAGATCCCACAGTCTCAACGTAATTTTCAATGCAGACAACACCCAACTCATCTTCTCACTCACCGACGGCCCTACCACCCCCAGAACCAACTTCCATAGATGCGTGACAAGCATCGCTGACTGGTGGAGCTGAACTCAGACAAGACAGAAAAATTGATTTTCGGCAGCAGCAGCAATACATGGAACACCTCCTGGTGCCCAATAAACCTAGGCCCTTCACCCACTCCCTCCGACCACGCCGGAAATTTTGTAATCATCATTGATTACAAGCTCACCACAAAATCACAGATCAAAGCTGTTTTCTCCACCTGCTTCCTCACTCTGTGCATGCTACATAAGATATTCAAGTGTCTACCCCTTTATATATGAGACATACCATGACACAGGCCCTCACAACCAACTGGACTATGGCAAGGCGTTCTATTTAATAATCACTGCACACCTCCTACAGACACTTCCAACCATACAGAATGCCGCAGCCAGACTCATCCTTGGCATTCCGCGATGAACCCACAACACTCTACCTCAGGCAACTCCACTGGCTCCCTGTACAGAAGAGATGCCAATTCAAGCAGCTGACCCATGCACACAAGGCTCTACTGAACCAAGGACTCACCTACAATAACCACCTTCTGAACGTCCACCAACCACCGAGAAGACTTTGCTTTCCCTCCCTTTTACTTGCCCATACTTCCCGCTTTTACTGAAGCAGAGGTAGAGGACGCTCCTTCTTCCACATCGCAGCAAAGACCTAGAACAGCCTCCCTACACAATTCCGGACCATCACCTAATTTACAGGACTCCAAATGGGGCTCAAAAGCTGGCTGTTCGAATAAGCCTCCGGGACCCGCAAGCACCTGTATACCCTATTGGGTGATAAGCTGTGCTTTATAAATCCTGATTGATTGATTGTGGTATGCGGAACCTCACTCAGGCACAAGCACAACTGGGCTGGCCCAAGGCCTAGAGGATCACTCAACTGCCCTATGTTCAACATTTTGTCCTGTTCTGCTTTAATGCACTCTTGGTCTTGGCCAGATATACAATACGTCTTGCTTTTGACTGGCAGACTCTCTCCTGTGTCAATGTTATTAGCACAAAACAGACAGGTGTTAACCCTGGAAAAAACAAAAAAGGGGGGGAGCGTCATAGTACCTCCCTACACTCTCTGCTGTTCTCCAGTCAGTTTATGAGCAAGCTGTACCCCTTCCACAGACCCACCATTCATTTCTCCATGCAGTAGGTCAGGAAGAGACTCATTAACTTCCACAACCTGTTTTACCGGGGCTGAGGTAAAACTTAAGCCGGTAAACATGGAAAACCCTCCTGGTTTCTTCTTTGACATCTGTGTCTACAAAGTAGTTCACTTCTGACACCTGCTGCACCATCTGTTATGACTCACTCCACTTATCCTTATTAGCGTGTGCCACTTTCTGGTCATACTATTCCTTCATCAGTTCTTGGCTATGCTAAAGGTTTTGCTTTGTGTGGCACATGTATTACACCATCAACTTCTTGAGGCCAAGCAAATAGTCCACCAGGCCCTTCTGAGATTACTCTGAATTTCCTTCCTAACTTGCAAGGTGAGTAGACCACACTTTGGATGCCCAAACAGAAGAAGAGACTGACACTCACTCCCCTTTCTGTGGAATTTACCCTCAAGCAAATAGGAGACATGGCAAAAGAAGATCTTGCGTCCTCCTGAGGTTCTCTAGCAGAGTTCCCATCAAGCTCTTTAGGGGATATTAAACCTTTCCACCGACCCATTGGTGTGTGGGTGGTGTGTGGGTGGTGTGCTGTGGAAATGTGGTCTGTTATACCAGCTTGATCCCACTTCTCTTCCATATATGAGGCAATCAAGTTGGTTTCCTGGTCAGACATCCAACCCTAGAAAATATCTCTAAAAGAGCCCTGGCTGCCACCTTTGCAGTTGTGTTCCTCAAAGGTACCACCCCTGGATATCTTGTAGAATGGTCAACCACAACCAAGATACACTTGTTGCCTGATGCCAGTGGGGAGGGTTCAAATGGACCAATATTGTCACTGTCTGCTCCCACCTACTTCAGTAGAACACCTAAAACTGACAGTGACCCTTGTTGTTATCTCCTGACTTGTCACTCAATTAGTAAGTCAGACAGGTTATACAGAAGCTCTCTCTGGTGAGTATAGCAGAGAACCTGTTCTGAGCATTCCTAATGCCCAATTGTCCTGTTAAGGACACTTTAGGGGCCAGTATAAACAGGATGCTCCTTTGAACCAGTGGAACCGCTACCCTATGGCTAGCACCTGACTCAGGATTCATAGGCTCACTGTAAAGCATCCCATCCTCTCACCCAAATTAATAATTTCCTTGCTGACTTGTTCCTAGACTTCTTTGAAGTCCTACAACTGTAGGGCATCCAGCTTATGCCTTGCAGAATTTCTGTTGGGTATGACATCCAATAACACGTGAAGCTCAGGTAGTGATCCAGAGCAGGGACAATGGATGTATCGGCCTGTGTATTTTCTGAATCTGCCCTGGTTTAATTACTAGCTTGTTCTGAATTAGGCAAATATGGAATGGTCCCAATCTCTTCCTGAAACTACCACACAGCTCGTGCTCTGGTCAACACAGCTGATGTAGTCCAACCCACATAAACTTCTGGTCCTTGTATTAAACCAGTGGAATGAAATATTGCCTAGGAGACATCCAGCACCTTGCTTCTCTTTGACCCTTACATGAACCATGACCATCTTGCCTTTTTTTTTCTCATCTACTCTCGGGCAATTGGGTACACTGTGTCCTCCTCACTGTCTACCAAACCCATGCCATTGGCAACAGGGGAAATGTCCTCCATTTTCAGATACTTCCTCTCAACCATAGTTCTGTAAACTATAGTATCCCTCAAGGCAGAAACCTTCCTCCCATTGAAACTAGCCTCCAACACAAACCGCACTCTGTTTGGGTGAATGTGCTTCAGGGCTTCTGGGCCCCTTTCCTAGGTTGAGTCCCTTCACCCACAGTGAAGGCACTCGCTATCATAGGTGCAGCTGGTTCAGGGTCTTTCACCTGAAAGTTTCTCTTGTAATGCCCCTTCTTGTGACATCTATAACAAGTAATCACTTTGGGCTTGGAAGAACCTTTTTGTCCTCCCTTCTTCTTGTGTTCCTAACTTAAAACCAAAATCCCTTTTTGTTAGTGTTGTCCTTTGAAGCTTTGGGAATGATCCTAGTATTTACTCACTGGTTTGGAAGAAGTCTGTTGAGAGGTCCTCTTTATTTTTGGCTTAGAGCCATTCTGCTCCAATACTTTTTTTACCCTGTTAGCCAGCCACGTTCAAACTAAAACTGCAGGTTTCTGTGGATTATTTTCTGTCAGATCTGATAGGCATTACTTGAGTCAATCTGTCACCATGAACTGGTGGTTAAGGGCATGAAATTCCTTGGCCTCTATACCTTCCACCCACTCCTTCCATTCACACAAACACTCCTTGAATCCATCTTTCAAATGAAATACCATTGGCATTTTTGCTTTCTTTAAACCTCAGAAGTTACTGAAATTGCTTCATCGCAAACCACCTAGTTAAAGTTTCGTTCATTTGCACATAATTCAATTGGTTTGAATGATTGTTGTACCTTTGTGCGCAAGCCACATTGACTTCTGGTCCTAGTACTAAAGTAGGGGCAATCAAATCATTGCCCAGGAGACATCCAGCCCCTTGCTTCTCTCTGATCCTTACATGAACCTTGAGCGACTTTTCATTGGCTCTATGTCAAGTCAAGTCACTCAGTGTTCTGCCTTAGACACATCATTCAAAGCCTGTGATCTACAAGTGATTTCAAAGCTTGCAAACCATTCTAAAATATCATGCCCCTCCAGATACATGTGCACAAACTCTTTTGGAAGCTTGGCAGGTCCTCCGTTAGAGTTGGAAGTGTAATATTATTTTTTTCCGAGTGTAGTTGTCTGTGCTGCCATCCTAAGTTACTCTAAAGCTATCATCTTTTTCACCGCTTCAGACACTCCCTTTTTCTCTTCTTATGGGACCATTCTTCATGCTTCTCCTTCCTTCTTTCTTCTTGACTTTGGTAAACGGATCTCAGCTTCTTCCTCTCAAACTCCCAGACCATCTCCTCTTCCTCAGCCCAAGCTTTCTGGACAGCCTACTGCAAGTTTTGGGTCTGAGATAGATGTAAACAACACCGAAAAATAGGTGGCAGTGATTACCTTAGGGAAACATTGGAAAGAGCATTTTGGCATACACATGAGGGTTGGCTAGGGAAAACCTGTGGTAAAAGAGCCAGACACCACAGCACTCCCTACCTGGCTTCCTATCATGGTACCCTCCCCAGAGTCCATCAAAGTTTTTTCCCTCACCTCCAGTTTCTCTAATTGACCCCTTCTGTAACTCACAGTGACCTTTCTGTCTGTTTCTGGAAGCAGTCCTCCCTATCCAAGTGCAGTCCCCTCAAGTAATCTAAGGACAGGGTTTCAAAGTGTATCCCCACTAGCATAGGGACCTACTAACAAACTGCAGTTCAAGCATGCAGTGGTCTGACATCCTTTGCGGGGTGTCCTACTGGAGACCAAAGAAGGGGTCCTTTTTTCTCTCCCATCAGGTAATGGGGTTGGCTCTTTCCTAGGAGATTCGTGGCTTTACACCCATAGACATGCTAAGTACACTTAAGTAGAGTTCGCTTCGTAGGAGTACGACTGATTACTGTCAGGTTTACATGCCTGCATATATTTACTGTTTTAACACCATGGTAGAACTCTACCTTGTATTCACTCTGCTGGTGCTCAAAAATCTTTTACATTGGTGTCTGTCTAATGAGTGTTGCAGCAAACACATTTTACACTAGAATGACGCTGGTTCAATAAATGCTGAATAGAAAATGGGGGTGGCATGACAGCTTAGTAAATGCCCAGGTTTTGACAAGTGGGATATGATAGGCATCTCCACAGTGGGGGACATGTGGACGGGGGCAGATTAGCCACATTTGCAGATATACAGAACAAATACCAACTAGCACAATCTGAGGCCTACCGCTACCTACATATTAGTCACGCAGTCAAAGCAGTTTTGCCCAAGGATGCCCCTCTCCCTGAGGCCTCTCCACTGGAGTACCGACTGATACTTGACCCCATGCATAAAAAGACCCTATCTCTCACATATAAAAAGCTAATTAACAATCGTCCAGACCCCTTAAGGCGTCTGTGACAACTTTGGGAGACCTAGAAGATGAGGACTGGCGTGATGCTCTAGCCTCTCCCAAGGAAGTGGATATCCCTATGAGATTGCGCCTTGTTCAAATAAAAATCCTGCATCGCATATATCTAGACGCTGGGATTTTGGTTAAGATAGGAAGTAGGGCTGATCCCCTGTGCCTCCGGCAGTGTCACCAACCGGGAACCTTCTTTCATGTTCTCTGGGACTGCTCGGTGGTGCAACAGTACTGGAACAGGGTCACACAGCAAATGGAGAGGGCGGGTAGTAAATCCCTCAGGGCCTCCCCCCAACTTTGCCTCCTAAATATCTGTGAAGCTACTGATTTAACACAAATAGAGCAAACATGGGCTTCACTTGGGTGAACCATTGCAAAGTGTAACATTGCCCAGAAGTGGTGTGGGGGGGCGGTTCCGACCCTACGCGACTGGGCAGTCGACATGGACAGGGCAATGCTCGCCAAAAAAAGATGTCTTCAAACATAGGGGATGCCCCAGGAAATGGGACTACAAATGGGGGAGGTGGAACAGATTCAGGGGTACCATTTGCTTATCCCCCACTATTGAACTACAACGTGACAGGGACAGATTGCTGGAGGTCTCTGGAGTGGATGACATTCCCCCTCCATGTACTGAATAGGATAACCACCTGCATGCTGTGAGTTGGCGAATGTTCATTTTGTTTGGGTGAATCTATTATGCACTGTACGATATACATATGGCGGAACGACTTGATCTGATGGAATGGAGGGGTTTCTACTGTGTCTCCCTGGTGTCAAATGTATTGAAAAACGATACGCATATGCTGTGGAGTGCTAAACTGTCATTATGCTGCCTTTCTTTCTTTCCTTCTTCTTTTTTTTCTTTCCCCTGCAGAGCCACCATACCTCAGATTTCCAACCGTCGTCGTGTGAGAAGGAGTCTCCCTGAGCACTGCTCAGTTTTGGTCTAATTGTGTTTGTTAATTCCTTTACTCTGACTTTTTTCCGTTAGATTTACTTTTATATGCATTGTTGATATTTTGTTTCATGTACCATGTCCCACGGTGATATGCACTGAGACACATACCTTTGTGTTTGGGTCAGTATAAGGCAATATGATATTCTAGTACTAAGGAAGCAGAGCCCTAGGGAAAGGGTTCTATCCTGGAAACGCTACATGGTATATGGACTGCTGTCTATTCTGATACAAGCATGTGAATCTATGAAAGATTCAATACTGGAGAAAAAACTATTTACTTACCTGTACACTATGGTTCGCAAGTATTGATATCTTTCATAGATTCACATGCGGCCCGCCTGCCACCCCGTTTTCTCAGATAGACCACTTTTATCTCTGGATATATCCTTGGCTCACACTATGGCTGGAAATCTGAGGTATGGTGGCTCTGCTGGGGATTGTCATCTCAGGGCTGGCAGCTGATTGGTTGGTATTTAGACCACATAATAATGATAAGCTACCAAATTCTATACTTCCCTACTGCTTTTCTATGCAGTTTTTTCTTTTACTGCTATGGTTATTCTTTTACCGTGAGACTCCCACCATGACGGATGGGGAAGATACAAGCATGTGGGGCGGTGTTTCATCCTTCTGCCTCTTGTAGGACGACCCCTAAAACCGCTCCATTATGGCAGACTGCAACTCAACCTAGAAAGGGTTTCCTGATTAATGCTAGGTCGCTCATTAAGAATAACATAGCGTTCCATGAGTTTGTGAACGATAGGCAACCTGATTGGGTATTTGTGACGGAAACTTGGGCATCCGACTCTTCTGGTCATGACTTAATATTGGCGATACCTGAGGGTTTTACGCTATATAGACAGGACAGATTAGAACGTAGAGGGGGAGGGTTGGCAATTCTTTGTAAAGTTTCATTTTTCTGTTCTATAAAAACCCTGTCTGAGCCCTCGGACTCCTTTGAGGCTCTGTATTTTTGCATTTCGTGTTCTTCCACAGTCTCTTTTACTGGCATTCTTGTTTATAGACCGCCTGGTCCTAGAGCCAGCTTTTGCTCCGAGCTATTTTGAATCCTGGAGCCCTATTTTGGCAAATCACATATTACCATTCTTGGGGACCTAAATTTCCATCTGGACGATCTGGGAGCCAAGGACACCTCTCAGTTGATGGACTCGCTGGAAGCTTGTGAGTGCATTCAGCTGGTAAAAAGTTCAACTCATCGGGCTGGTCATATATTGGATGGGGTGTTCACCAACGACTCTAGACTCTCTGTTGGTTCCCCCATGCCTTTGGCCTGGTCTGACCATTTGGCAGTACCCCTAGAATTTGCATCTTCTGCTGAAGTGCCCCGTAATTTTGCCACCAGTAATGGAGGTCTGAAAAGAAGATATAGGAATATCACTAATCAAGCCCTTGTTCCTTTTTTAAGAGGCTTTGAGACTTCGTCTTCGCGAGATGCGAATGAGGCGGCTCAACAACTTGCCAATTTTATTACCATAGCGGTTGATGCGCTAGCCCCTGCCTCTTTGCGGTATGTGGCCCGGCGGAAACCCTCAGCGCCTTGGTTCACAGAGCCTTTAAGACTCTTAAGACAAACTTGTAGAACTAAGGAGAGAAAATGGCGTAAGTCGTGGGATCCCTCTGATAGAATAGATCATAAACTGATGCTACGAGAGTATAAAGTTAGAGTGATCAAAGAGAAGCAGGAGTTTTTCTCGAACCTGACGACCTCTCTTTCCTCGTCTAAAGAGCTGTTTAAGATCGTGGATTCTCTATGCTCCCTTCAGGTACCCGATCCAGTTGTGGGCTCACAGGAGCTATGTAATAACATCTCCGAGTTCTTTTATAAGAAAATCTCGGACATTCACCTTGCCTTAGAAACTCAGAGGAATACGTTAGATGATCTCTCCCTTCTTGATATCAAGGTCTCAGAATCATGGATGAGAAATCCAAATAAGACTCTCACCCACTTTCCGCTGCTTTCCCTGGAGGGGCTTAATCTCCTGTTAGACAGGACTAAGTCTGCCTCTCCTGTGGATCCCTGTCCCCTTAAAGTTCTAAAGGACTGCAGGGATATCCTCTTGCCTCCGTTGCTGGAAGTGATGAATGGGGCAGTGGCCCAGGGTATTTTCCCCTCGGCCTGGAAAAAGGCCATAGTGAAGCCTCTTCTTAAAAAATCTTCCCTCGATCCTGGAGTGTTGAAGAATTTTAGACCTATATCCCTGTTACCTGCTCCCGCAAAGATGCCTGAAGCCCACCTAAACCTCCACCTATCCACTTTTCTTGATTCCTCTGAGTTCCTGGATAGTTCTCAGCATGGATTCAGGAAATTTCATAGCACAGAATCTGCCCTGACTATGGTGGTTAACAACATCCGTCGTAAGGTTGATCTTGGTCAGACGACTATTTTGGTCCTGCTGGATCTCACTGCAGCATTCGATACCCTGTCTCCCTCTACTTTAACATCTCGGTTAAGGGAGGCAGGGGTGGTAGGACCGGCTTTAAGTCTTCTTGACTCTTTTTTACATCTCAGAGAGCAAAGAGTCATGCTTGGAGAGTTCCTCTCCCCTGCTAAATCTTTGCAATGCGGGGTGCCCCAGGGGTCGGCTTTAAGTCCCACTCTATTCAACATCTATGTGGCCCCCCTTGCTAGATTAGTAAGATCGCAGGGGATGGAGGTAGTGTCCTACGCCGATGACACGCAAATCATGGTGTCCCTAGCCCACTCTGTTAGTGTATCTGCGTCTGGCTTCAGGTCCTGCATGCAGATGGTGGCGGAGTGGATGATTCTAAACTCCCTAAAACTTAATGCCGACAAAACAGAGGTCCTGGTCTTTGGTAAGGACCAGGACATTTGGTCTAGTGAGTGGTGGCCTATATCTTTAGGAACTTGCCCTACTCCCTCCCAATCGGCTAGGAATCTCGGCGTCATTTTTGATACCTCGCTGTCCATGAATCTTCAGGTCAACAGGACGGTGGCCACTTGTTGGGGAGTCATTAGGATTCTTAAAAGAATCCTTCATTATCTGTCCCCTCAGGCACGTAAGCAGACCGTGATTGCCCTTGTAGGCTCTAGGTTAGATTATTGCAATGCATTGTATGTGGAGTCCAATAAGTACCTTATCCAGCGCCTTCAGGTTGTGCAGAACGCGGCCGCCAGATTTGTTTTGGCACTTCCAAAGGACTCTTCCGTAACATTGGCCAGGAAGAACCTGCATTGGCTCCCTATCCATTTTAGGATTTCTTTTAAACTTCTTTGTCTTACTTATAGAGCTCTTCTGGCTGGCCCTTCAGATGCTTTGGGGTCCTTGTTGACCCGCTACAATCCCAGTAGGCGTCTTCGCTCCTCAGACTCCAATCAGTTGGTAGTCCCTCGCTCCAAGAAGGTCAGATGGGGTAGCAGAGCGTTTTCCATCGCTGCTCCGCTACTATGGAATACTCTCCCTTTGGAGATTAAGTCCCAACCCTCTCTGGCTCTTTTCAGGAAAGCTCTTAAGACTTGGTACTTTATAAAGGCCTACAAGTAAGTTCCTTCATCTTTCTACTCAGTTAGCTTTATTTGGTTAGGCGCCTTGACGCCCATTGGGCTTAGTAGCGCGGTATAAGTCTGAATTCATTCATTCATTCATTCATGTGAATCTATGAAAGATTCAATACTGGAGAACCATAGTGTACAGGTAAGTAACTGGTTTTTTACCATGCCACAGAATAAGTCAATCAGAATTTCTTTGCACTTTCAAGTTATTTTAGAACAGTGCAGAAAAACAACAAGCTGTCAGCAGAGTTATGTGTAAATGTCTAACATGATAAGCGTATGAATATCTAATCGAAATGTGCAAATCAGAGATAATATGTCAACTGGCTTTTGCCACATGATTCCAACACTTCCGTTACTTCTTTACCAAACAACTCTCTGTGGTCAGCCATCTCCAGCATGTAAACATAGCCATACCCACATATGTGCCCATGTTATTGCCACAGTTCAAAACCTGGATTCTTCTGTTTACATTGTTTAGAGCCACTTGTTCTCTTACACTCTCTCAGATATGTTCTCTCTCACTCAATCAAACTAACGCTTTCACTCATTTTATATCTCTCATCCTCGTTTTCTAACTTACAACAAACACTCTTACCAGTGGTGGCCTGCAGAGATTGGAGGTGGTGGGGCAGGAGGTGGGGCGGAAGGGAATGTTTAAAAAAACAAAAAAACACTTACCTTTGTCTCTCTTCCGTTAGACTCAGGCCGAACAGCAACCAGAAAGCACACCCAGGCTCCCCTGATCAATCACAATGTGGCAGTGTTGCGTTGTGATTGGTAATCTAATCATCCAGGCTCCCCTGACCAAACACAACGCTGCAATGCAGCCTTGTGATTGGTCTGAGTGCCGGGGTTCGGTGCTCAGCCAGGGAATGGGAGCCTGGGCATGTTCTCCACCCAGGCTGTAATGCAGCCTGCAAGGAGAACATGCAAAGTGTGCATGAATGTTTGGCAGGGCCGACAGGGCTGCCAAGCATTCATGCACACTTGGAGTGGACAAACCACTACTCTCCTGCCCTACTCTGAGAGCAAAGCAGCCCCACCTGCCCGCAAAATAGTTGGAAACAATAAAATGATAAGAACAACAAATTATTATCTTTTTATTTTTATTTTCGGCACTCTGCTTAAAAGCCTTAGCCGATGAGCCGCCACTGACTCTTACTTTTTCATACTTGCTTTTACTGTTTTACTAACTGGTTCACTCAGGCACTGAATATAATTGGGCCGCAAATTTTATTTCAGGTTTAAAATTCCACTTATACCTACATTTGTATTATCATTCAAGAGGTTTTCTCTCTGGATTTTCACCAGGTAAATCCTAGCAGAAACCATGGGTTAAATAGAGTAAAATACCTATTTGTGCATCTTGGACTGTATAAAAACTTGAAATTTGCAAGTAATGTTAAGTATTCCTTATTCAGAGGTCTGCAACTAAGAAGTGGGTGCAAATTATGGATCTGCTAATTCCCACACTGCAAAACATTGTTAGTGGGTGTGCAATTTTAGGCCCTCACTCTCCTTCACTTCCAAACTTATTTCATTCCATTTTCAAGCTTAGATATAACTCGGTCATATTTTCAACCCTTCGGCTCGGGCCTTTAACGCTGGAGCGGGCCTTTAATAGCCGGTATAGCCCACTACTGCGGGCTATAAGGCTATGTTAAAAACGAACACTCGCTCATCCGCATAAAAACAAATCAGATTCCGGTGTGAAATGGAAATGTGAAAAGTCATCTCCTTGACAGTCCAGTGTGTGCTATATGAGTGCTAGTTCACAATAATAAATAACTAAAACCCTCTCCTTCTCAAATACATAAAAAATAGACAGATCGAGGGTGGGGTGCTGTTTAAATATGTACATATTATTTGTTGCAGCACTGAAAACGGTACCATAACTTCTAACTTTCAAATGAACTAAATATAGTTTCCAGATGAAGAACTGATATTAGCTGGACATGGTTTAAAAGCACATTTGCTAAAAAAAGTGAATGTTTTTATTTGTTTGTATACTGTGAACTGGGCCTAATGGCTATAAAATCTATTTGTACAGACAAGAAAAATGTGAGTCTGAACACAAAGACAAGAATGAGAAAACATGAAGAGGAACAGCAATATTTAAAACAAAGTGCACATGGAAAATCAACTTTTGTGAGAAGGAAAGCAAAAGGTGTATGCACTATTTTCAAAATGGTCAGACTGAACAGTAGATTGTGGTGCATTTAATCAGGGTTTCTTCCCCCAGATAGACAGTGACAGGTTTTTTTTTTATTTCATTTTTTTATTAGGGTTTTGCATGCATTTCATTACATTGAACTTTCGCTTATATATGCTCCAATCATTTTATTACATCATCATCAACCTTTGTGTGATCTATAGTGAGTGGGTGCTGTAGTCCGTTAGTTGCCGAGGTTTCCTGTTATAATCAGTAAGACTTGTCGCCCCCTAGTGCGCTCTGCTCGGTCCCCGTGTATGTCAGCACGGTAATGCCTCCAGCGTCCGTCTCTATCGGGGTCAACACTGCCTCCCCAACTTAGTTTATGCAGCGTTCCCTTCTTTCCCAGATTCACTGTCAGGTCATGTATCTAGGACCACGGCGTGTGAGCCGTCAACCGGGGCAACTACCGCCTACGGGGTGGTTTGGAATGGGCCCTAGGGAGGGGGGGGACCCTCGAACTGGGAAAAAGACGGGGAGGGGAGAGGAAGGGAGTAGGAGGTGAAGAATGGAAGGGGGGTAGGGGTGCGGGACTGGTGAGTGCGAGGTTCTCTTGTCAGATTGTGGGAGGGCTGATAGCTAGTGCGAGCGATCCGTCCTGAGGTCTACTCAGGAAAGGGGGGGGGGGTCGAGCCTATCATTTGTCGCTTGTCGCGACACAGGGGGCCGGGTCCGCGCTCGCTCTCGCACCTAGGTGCGCTGCCTGCCTACGGAGTCGTCCGCGACCTCTGCCAGGTCGGGGCGGCCAGGGGAAGCCGGAGAGGCGTGAGGGGTGGGCTGTGTCGCGTCCGGGGCGTCCCTCGACTCGTATTTTTGCTTAAAAAGGATGAGGAGCTGCGCCCATTCCATAGATATCGGGTGTTTACGGGCGCCCTTCGCCTCCTCCTCCCTCAACAGTTCCTCCTCAGCTGCTCCCCATTTGAGCACTGCTCCTGCCCATGCCGGCGTGGACGGTCCTCCCGGGGCTCTCCAATGCATCGCGATGTTCCTCTTCGCGAGGAGCATGGCCAAGGACATAAACTTCCATTGCACCTTCGCGGTTTTCTTCTTCGGGGATATCCCCAGTGCACATCCCTCCCAGGTGGCGGCAGCCGGGAGTTCAGTTGTAGCTCGAACGGTTTGGTACACCTCCTCCTAAAAAAGGTGTATGGAGGGACAGGCCCAGAACATATGCTTGAAATCGGCTTCCACCAGGTGGCATCGAGGGCAGTCAAATCGCGTATCGGGGTAAAACCGGTGGAGTTTGTCTGGAGTAAGATACGCCCGGTGGAGAATGTTGAATTGGATATTTTTAAATCGCGCGTTCCTGGACACCTTTTTGGGGGACTCCAGGGCTTTACGCCACTCCGCATCGTTGAATACGCGGCCTGCATCGTCCTCCCACGTTTCCCGGAGTTTGTCCAGGGAGGCGTCCGCCAACTCCCGAATCGCTTTGTAATGCCAGGTGACTAGGTGACTGCCAGCTCCCATACGCAGCACTGTGTGCAATACCGGATGCGTCGGGGGTTCCCCATCGCGTGGGCTCCAGAAGCGGCCACTACTTTCCAGTAGTTGCCTGTGTCTCAGGAATTGTCCCTGGGGGAGGTCATACCACTCCACCAGCTGTGCGTACGTCCTCAACTGCCCCTCCTGGAACAACGCCTCCATCTCTGTGACGCCGTGGTCCGTCCACACCTGGAGGGCCCTCGCGGTATAGTACCCGTTCCGCCGTGGGAACCCCACCAGAGGGAGTAGGGGGGAATACAGCGGCCGTCCCCCTGACATGCGGTGTATCCGCAACATGCATCGGCGGGCTATGACGACCTGAAGCGGATGTGTGCGTATCGGTTTCGAGCCCGGCAAGAGCATACGCCGGATCACAGGCAGTGGTAGTCTGCCTTCTTCCGTGACCGTCTCCTCTACGTGTCGCTCCGCCGTCCACTGGGATAGCCACTGGAGTTGTGCCGCGAGAAAGTATGATTCGAAGGACGGGGCTCCCAGGCCTCCGGCCGTCGTGGGTAGATACAATGTGCGCAGCGCTACCCGGTGCCTGCCGCCCTCCCATATCAAGGCTGCTAACAGCGTGTCTAGTTCCCGGAAAAAAGCACGGGGTGGGATTATTGGAAGGATTGCGAAGTAGTAGAGCATTCGCGGCACCATAATCATCTTCGCGATTGCGACGCGTCCTATAGGTGCTAATGGCAGTGTCTTCCAGAACCCCACTGCCGAGCGCAGGCTGGTCAGCGCCTTCCGGTGGTTTCCCTCGAAGAGGTCCCTGGGGGAGTGGTATAGGCGCACCCCCAGATATCTGGGGGGCGTCCCTTCTCATGTCAGTGTCTGAGCGCCTAGCGTTATCGTCAGAGGTCCTGCGTGTGCGCCCAAAGGGAAGACGGACGTTTTTTCCCAGTTGACCCTGAGTCCCGAAGTGTCCCCGTACTCCTGCAGTGTCGTCCAAATGGATGTGAGGTCAGCCGATATATCACGGACGTAGATCAGTAGATCGTCCGCATATAATGACACACAATGGGTGACGCCCGCTATGGGGATCCCCCAAGTCTCCCCCTCCCGTTGCAACCTAATGGCCAGGGGTTCCATCGCCAGAGCAAAGAGGAGAGGAGAGAGGGGGCAACTCTGCCTGGTCCCGCTGGTCACCGAGAATGGAGCCGATACAAGTCTGCCGATTCTCACCCTGGAGGTGAGGCCCCCGTACAGCAGCCGGGTGTAGGCCAGTAGCACGGGCCCGACGCCCATATGACCCAAGACCTCGAATAGGTAAGGCCACAGCAAGGTATCGAACGCCTTCTCCAGGTCCAGGACCAAGCACGCCGCCCGGGGATATCGCTCTTTCGTCTGGTCGTGGATATGAAAGAGGCGGCGCAGATTGTGTGAGGTGTTACGTCGGGGAACAAACCCGCACTGGTCTGGATGCACCAGTGTTGGGAGGATCCGACTGTATCGCTCTGCTAAAATTTTCCCTAGGATCTTGCAGTCCGTGTTCAGGAGCGTTATTGGTCGATAGGAAGACGGGAGCGCGGGGTCTCTGTGCTGCTTCAGGAAGGTCACCACAACCGACGTCCGCATCGAGTCTGGGAGCAGTTTACGAGTCACCGCCTCCTCGTATATGGAGACCAGTCGCGGCGCCAGCAGTGTCACGAACGCGTGGTAAAACTCGATCGGGAGTCCGTCCATACCCGGCGCCTTTCCGCGGGCTAGTGCCTTAATCACCTGTTTCACATCGACGGCTTGAATCCGTTTGTCCAGGTCCCTGCCGATGTTGGGGGGGATCCCGGGCAGGGGCGACTCGCCTAGGAAGCCGGCGAGATCTCTTGAGGGCCCGACCCGTGGGGCCCGGTATAGGGTCTCGTAGTACCCGTGAAAGATGTGTAAGATATCTGCCTGTGAGGATTTTAGCTGCCCGTCTGGGGCCATGAGTTCTGTGATAGGGTGCGGCGTTGTCTCTTGTTTGGCCAACCAAGCCAGGGGAGTCCCCGCCCTATTCCCCTCTCGATGCGTCCGAGCCGCGTACGCGTGGAAATTGTATTTACGCAGGTCCCGCAGCGTAACCGCGTGGGAGCTTTTGGCCGCCGAAAGTTGTGCCACTGTGGCGTCGCCCCGGTCCACCCTCTTCGAGAGTTCCATGAGCTGGGACTCCGCCCTTTGAAAGGCCTTGTCCAGCACTCTCCTTACCCCGACTACTTGCTGGATGCAGTGGCCTCTGGCGCTCACCTTAAATGCATCCCACTCCACCGAACGTGTGGAAGCCGTATTGTCATTCCGGCGGAAGTGGCCCTGCATGTACTCCTCAAGGGTTTGACGGAACACCGGATCCGTGAGGCATTCCCGAGGCATCCTCCATGTCGGAATCGGGGGATGAGGCGGTTTCCAGCGGAGGACCGCAGTGTGCGTGTCATGGTCCGACACTATTCGGCCGAGATAGTCCGAGTCCTGTACCAAGGGCACAAGTGACGTTGAACAGAAGAACCTGTCTAAACGGACCCTCAGATTGTGTGGGATCGAATGGAAGGAGTAGAGCTTCGTAGTGGGATGGCGGGTCCTCCAGATGTCTGCCAACCCCCATCTGGCCGCCCATCTGCGGAGGTCTGTGGCTTGCTTGTGTGCAGAGGAGTGGGCCTGTGGGGGGTGTGAGCGGTCCAGGTGTGGGTCCAGAGTGCAGTTGTAATCCCCTCCCAGGAGCCATGGAACCGAAGTGTGTTGCGCTAATGTGCGTGTGAGTGTGCCCCAGAATCCCTCCTGATCTGTGTTGGGGGCATATATACTCCCTATCAGTAGTTGTTGACCCTCTAACAGTCCCGTCAGCATTGCATATCGACCCTCTCTGTCTACGATTCTGCTTTGCTCTTTAAATGGCACCCCCGGTCTGATCCACACCAGTGCGCCTCTGGCGAATGCGGAGTAGGTCGTGGCGCATATTATGCCTCGCCACTTTTTCTGTAGCCGGTCCATTTCCCCTGCCGTCAGGTGTGTCTCTTGTAAGAGTGCAACTTGGGCCTTTTGTCGCTTGATGTAGGCATAAATAGAGTATCGTTTGCGTGCGGTGTGCATGCCTCGGACATTCAGTGTCAGGAATTTTATGTCTGTGTTAGGGGAGTTGTGAGGTATGTTGTGGGAAGTCATATATATGCGTCCTCATTGTATTGTGGACCCCACGGTCGTCGCTCCCAGCCCCTCGCCCGCTGCCTATTGTCCGCCCGTGCACTGTATCGTCTGTGACGGTCACCTCGCCCGCTGAAGGAATGGTAGGGAAGAAGTATGCAGGGTAGGGGGGTGAACTGTAACAACGGTGGGAAACAGTCCCAATACTGGGGGCGCACCGCACGAGGCGGTGTGCCCAAACTGGTGATCATGGTGAGACTTTAGTTCGTAGCTGTGGGGGTGGTGGTTCTGGTGGCTGCCGGCTCTCGCTCTGGCGGCTGTCCGTATATCGTTGACGTCTGTAGATGTCCTGCCCCATATCGGGCACTTTGGCTTAGTTTGTTCCGTTCGATTAGCAGGGTTGTGCGTGTTCGTTTCCTGTCTGTTCAGTTCTGTGGGCTTCTTGTTAGATGAGAGTGTCTGCGGTCTGGGGGGTCACCACAGGGGGTGTCACCGAGCCCTCCCGTGACCTCGGTGTGGCACTCCTTTCGTTGTCGGAGCTGAAGATGTGGGGGCCCCGCTCTGAATCTGTGTCCCTGTCCTGTGGGCTCATAGTGGCCACCGCCTGGAGTGCCTTCCGGTGCTCCGCCATGATCTGTGCGAGGTCCGGAGAGCTGGTGGAGGCAGTGCCGGTCCGTGCACTAATCTGCGTGGAGGAGGCCCCTCGATGTCGACGATCCGGGCGCCCGGATGCCCTCATCAGGCGCGGGCTGGAGCTGTCCCCGGGGTGCCATGCGTGTTGTTCCGCCCATGTCGCCGCCTCTCCTGGGTCTGTGAAGAAGTGTGTCTCGCCTCCATAGATGATCTTGAGGTGGGCCGGGAAAAGGAGCGCGTACTGTATGTTTCGCAGGCGCAGGGTGCGTTTCACTGCTTGGAAGGTGGCGCGCCGCTGCTGGACCGCCCGGGAGTAGTCCGGGAACAGCATGACCTGCTTGTCCTCTATCTGCAGTTGTCCCCGTTGCCTGGCCGCTCTTAGGATAGTGTCTCGGTCCCTATAATGGAGGAGCTTGAGCAAGAACGGGCGAGGAGGCATGCCCGGTTGCGGTCTGCGTGCTGGTACTCTGTGGGCCCTCTCCACAGAGAAGAACGCTGTGAGGGCGTCTGCTGGAGGGAAGGAGGCTATCCAGTCAGTGATATATTTGATCGGGTTAGGCTCTTCGATTCCTTCCGGCAAATTCACGATGCGAATGTTACTCCGCCTGGAGCGCCCTTCTAAGTCGTCCGTCTTATCCTCTAGTGACTTTATCCGGGTTTGGAGGTCCCGGAGTGTGCTGCCATGCTGTTGCACCTGTGGCTCCAGCGTCTGGATCGTGCTTGCGCTTTGCGCGACTTTGTCCGCCAGTTTCCTGTGGTCGTCTCGGAGGAGGCCCAGGTCCGACACCAGCTCGCCAAACTTCCCCTCCATTGCCACTCTAGAGTGTTCTATGGCCGCCAGGACCTGATCTAGTTTCCTGGACGTGTGGTCTTCGGTGACGGGCTCAGTGGTATGGGGGGGCCCCCTGGGCATTGAGGCGGCCACTCTGGACAGGTGCGAGGCTGACTGCGCCCCCCCTGCCTTTTGACGACCCATGGTTGGGGGTGGACCCTCCCCGTGTTGGTAGGTACGCCCGTCCACTGGTGCTCGTACTCGGGCTGGTCCGGCAGGTCCGTTCTCGTGGTAGATTGGTCACCCAGGGAGGTGCCCGCTTCTGGGTCCTGTCCCGTCGTTCCGAGAGTGAGCGCACCGCCCTCGCCCCCTCTGGTCGTCGGCTTGCCAATGTAGGACGTCCGCGGTCCCCCGTGGCCACGGGCCCGTTCCGTGCTCTGTATGGGGGTGTGCACTCCTCTATCCCTGGTCTGTAGGGAGGTGAGGACGATTCCGCTCCCCCGTCGTAGGGAGAGTCCCCCCGCGGAGACTCACCGACTGGTCCCCCGCAGCTCGGCCGATCTCGCTGTGACCGCTGTGCGGGCTCTACCCTCTCCTCGTGTTCCTCGTCCAGACCGGTTCTCAGGCACGACGCCGCGCGCCTGATCGGGCTCCCACTAGGCCGTGTTCCTTGCTCCCTCACCGTTCCCGCCTCCGAGCGAGGCCAGCGACTGCACGCAGCCCGGGTTCCACCCTGCAGTTTCCCCGATGGCCTGGCTCTGTGCTGGTCTGTGTCAGCTGGTATCCGCCCAGGTGGCGATCAGGGCTCCCCGTCCCGGGGATAGCGGGCCGCGTCCCCCCCTCCGTCGGGCGATCCGCCTCCCAGCACCTCCGGACAGTGTACCGGGCCCCCGGCCGGGGTCCCTCGGTGTCGTCACGCTGCGGGCAGCCAAGTCGGGTCTCACCTGTGATGTGTTGCTGACCGCCAGGTCGCCAGCAGCTTCTCGGGGGTGCAGCGTGGTGTCCGCTACCGTCGCCCAGCTACTCAGCCCTGCTCAGCCGCGGGGGGGGGGGGGGGGATCAGCGTTCTCCCGCCACTCCGCCGCTGCATCCGCCACTGTTCAGGGCTGCGCTCCAGGTCCGGCTCTGCTCCACTGTTGTGTGGCGCCAATGTGTGTGGCCGCGATCACCGGCCGGGTCAGTCTCGTCGGGGGAGCCTCCGTGGTGCCTCTGTCTCATCGCCACTCTCCCGGGCTGAGCGTCCGTCCGCCATCTTGTCTGCGGATCGGCTACCGGCCGTGCGTTGTCCCCGGCATCACCACAGCCGTGATCGCGGAGAACCAGCTCCCGTCGGAGGTGCCGCTGCTGCCACTGGGCACGGTCCGATACTTTCCCGGGTAGGTGGAAGCCCGGGGCAGGTATAACTGTCGGTTGCACGGGCTGCCGGACGGGAGCCTCAAAGAGAGGAGTTCGCCATCTTGGCTGGCTCGGCCACGCCCCCGATAGACAGTGACAGTTATGCACACATTCCTTGCATTGACTTAAATTACCAATACAAAGCCCAGTCCTGCCATGTTGTGACAAATCAGCTTCTCTCACTTGAAGCAAGAGCTTTCACTTAGCTTTGCTTTTGTTTTCTTCTCACGTATTCATTTGCCATTTACAGGGTGCTTCTGTTCCTCATCAGAACGGTCCTTTGTAATGCGCGCTTGTGCAGGCTCCCTGCGCAAAGGTTAATAGGAGAATGTGCAGCTGCCCAGGCGCGCACCCTGCAGGGAACTGTGATCCTCTCCTGAATAAAATAATGCCTCTAGATTAGTATGAATACATCATTTACACTTACGGATCTGCCCAGCCTGCAGTAAGAAGTAAACAACAAAACAGCGCAGCATGTGCAATTGTGAAGGAATGTATGCGGGACGGAATGTTCCGTCCTAGCAATACACAGACGCAGTCTCTAGGAGACTGAACGGCACAGCTGGCAGAACTTAAAGCCCTAATACTGGCACTACATAATACAGATCGGGAATTCCCCACACTCATCGTATGCGATTCAAAAAAGAATTTGGTATGACTGGACACAATAAATATCTTCACTATTGGGGACAAAGTGTGTTTCGAGATCTCAAAGGTTGCACAATAAAGCATAAGATGCTTTGGGAACAAGTGGCATAGCTGAAAAGAGGCGCGCCACGGGCTCATGTTATACATACTTTGAGTCATCAGCGTGTTGGTGTTCACGTTGAAGGGAATTCATTGGCTAATGAAGCTGCCAAGGGGACAGTGCGAACTGCTGCCGTTGCTGCAATCTAGCACGAAGATAGATGGACAAATCATTGCGTCTGTCAACCCTACGCGTAGTAACAGCTCACCCTTGCCAAAAGGTTTCCACTCAAGTGCTCCTACAACTTAAATGCGCAAAACATTCTGTATGCTCAAATTGCAGGAGTGGGGCATAGAGTAATACCAAACCTGGATCACAGATTAGGATTAGTTCTAGCTGCACACGAGGGTCTGGGTTCAACACACGCAGGTATCGCTGCAACTATTTCACTACTAAAACAGCATTTCCGGTGGCCAGGTCTCACTAAACAGACCAAGGGATATGTCCTAAAGTGCGACATCTGTCGGCAGATTAAAGGTTCCACTGTAGTACGTCCACCACAAACACCATTACTGATATCAGACAGACCTCTTGCATGAGTCTATTTGGACCACTGCGGCCCCTTACAATCTGACGGGGCTTACAGGTACATACTGGTGGCAGTGGAGTCATGCTCTAGATTCCTCTCGGTTTGGCCTCAGCGCTCAGCTGACGCCCAAACTGTTATAAAGGATTTGCAAATATTCATAGGGGCATATGCAATTGGCACATTACATTCTGACCGTGGCCCTGTGTTTAGCTCATGGGCTTATAAAGAAGCCATGGGAAGTTTGGGTGTAGCATTGCGGTACTCTTCTCCATATTATCGCGAGGGAAATTCGATTGTGGAGAGGAAAAACTGGGACTTAAAGCAATCCTTAAAAGCTAGGGTATTAGGCTCGGATGGCAGTTGGGTCAATCACCTATATGGGGTCCAGAGGGCAATTAATAACATGCCAAGAAGTTCCCTGGGAGGCCGTACTCCTTACAAAGTCCTGTTTGGGATTAGAATGTGATTACCTGACCTAGACTGTGGCAGGACAGTGGCGGATGAAAAACCAGTTCACATCAATAATCGTTTGGCTGTTTCACAGGAACTCAATGAATTCCGGGCTTTACAAAGCAACGTCAAAGTAAAACGCACCGCCACTGGCGACGTGAAAGTTGTTCCGGCAAGACCTGCCGGGGCTCCCGAAGATTGGGGATCTGGTCAGAGAAAAGATTGTGGACAAAAAGGAATTTGGGCCATCTACCTATCCTGGCTGTCAAAGGAAAAAGAACTGTACTTCTTCCGCCTCTTGCCGGCAAGAAGGAAAAGAGATTCATCTTGATTGATCTGATTAAACCACACTATGTGGCTGATACTGATTAGTAGGCCGCATGGGCTTCTGGCTAGCTGTCCATCTCCTCTCGCTACCATACAGGAAGTTCAGATGGAAAGATTGATAACATTTGAAAACTCTTATGCGCAGAGTGAAAGGGTTACCCAAAACAGAAAGGAACTTGTACCTGTTGAAATTGAACAACTTTAATCTACAAATGATCACAGATCTTAATTCGACCTGACATCGACATCTATGTGAATATGTCTCAAACAGAAACATCTGGCAGTTCCACAAAACCTGCTGAGATACCAAATATAGATCAGACCACGTCTGGCTACTTCATCAATTTTGATACTTTCTCTCTGGATCCGAGTTATCGCCACCGCCTATTCCCCACAAGAAAAGAATTAATGATTTCTACCAATGGTTGAAAAATACTAGCTTTGTTTCTCCCTGGCTACAGCTCTGGATTGCAATTGGTTCCTGGTCCTTTGGATTGGTATAGTGACTGTCTTTTTCTTGCTCCTGAATGGACATTACCTCCCTGAATGCTCTGCATTACAACATGTGAACTTGGCCCTGAAACTGCACACATCTTCACATCGAAAACAGATGGACCTGTCCTTTGTGAATGCAGAATTTCTTATGATGTGTATGGTCCAACTGAACTATTGAAAATACCACACTTGTTTAAAATTTCTCTTAATGATATCCTCGCCTCTAGTACACATTGTGATGACTGGAACATTGAAACTGTGCTATCTGATTTAGAACAATCTGCTGTGTTTTCTAACGATGAATAGTGTGATGGTACATCTAATTTTGATGACACATTCTGTTACCAACACTATGGTTACCATTTTTGCATAAAGCAAGTACCCTGCGTAATTTTTTTGCTTACCATCAATGGGAACATTGCCCAGCTGAAAGGTAGTTCAACAGTATTTGCACAAAAGTTTGCTTATTTATCTGGGTTTAACATTTCAGATCCGGACTCTTATTAGTATAGGTTTGCACAAACATCTGCGAAGAAAAATATACTCACTAACACCAAGCTGATACATTCTGCTGCTTTTATTTCCCAACTGTCTTTACAGGGTTTCGACTTATGGAAGGACACTATGGACACAAAATCTGTCTGGGGAACTAAAGATTGGCAGGTTTAGGGAACTGAGTCCTTATTTAGAGCATGCCTCATGCCACACCAGATAATTTTTCTGAACAAAACTGTGCAACAGACTTCATGCCTTCGGCTCAAATTCCCTCACCTACACACCTTGAGAACTTACAAAATTATACACAACACAGGCAGGATACATAAGATGCCATGTTACAAAGTGGTTCTTACAATTCATCAGACCCCAATTGGAAGAGATGTTTGGTTTGGCCTATTGACACAAATAGGCCTGGACGGTAAATTCCGTTCCGCTCGCGGAATTTGGGTAATTTCGCGTTCTGCCCAAAATTCTGCGTTCTACGGCTTCGCAGAATTATTTGCTTGTTCTCATTCTCAAAATGCGTGTTCGCGAGATATTTCCGCCCGAGCACGCAAACAGCGTTCACGAACAGAAAAAAAGCATCTTGAACAAGCAATTCCACGTGTTAGCGGAATTTCTGCATGCTCGCGGAGATTTTTTACCATTTTGCGGAGCTTTGTGTAGCGCCACTACGCAAATTCCGCCCACCCTTAGAAACAAATAGATGTCAGTCAAGATTCAAGGGTACCACTGAAGGGTTTAATATCCATAGGCCTGACCCCAACTATGTACAATCAGAACACTCGGTGGTGACATCATACAGAGTTGGGAAGTCATGCCTAGAGTGGCTAAGAACCACAACACTGTCCCAGGGGTAAACAACACTTATCTCTGCTCCAAGACGACATGGATCTTATGGATTTTTTGCTAGGTCCCCAGAAGACACGTCGCAAGCGCTTTTTATATGCTATTTACAACGAGGTATGGAAGATCTCTCAACAGGAGGCTGCGGATAGATTACGTGAGATTGATAGGATTAACATAGAAAAGGCTTTGGCTGTGGTCGACAATGGTTTGTCCACACTATCATCTAGGATTTATTTACTGGCAACATTGTGTCCTCTGCTATTGATATAATAGAACAGGATTTGTCTGTACTACAACATGGACAATCGCAATTGTGGTCACTACTATTATTGAGCTGGACGCTACAATCACTGCGTTCTTGCCACATGCCCTGGTGTTACATCAACAGTACAGATCTGTTTTTCACATACTATCTAACGGAAAGACTGAAGGCACCGAGGGATGCAAACTATACAATGCTGCAAATTGAAAAATCGACCAGTTACTTTTCACTGTGGCTGTGTCTCCTTCCACATTATGGTTAATCCATGGCTATATTACACTGCCAGCCACGACATTCCAGTTTCAATACTGTCTACAGTATCACCAGGAAGGCAGATATGAAGCCCTGGAAGAAGGATACATACATGAGTCCTGGGAATTACCATACAGATGTAGATGCAGGAAGGAGGACACTGAGGTTTTACTCAGTGGTTCAAACAGTGAAAGTGCTTTAAGTGGGTCTCTAGATTGCAAAGAGATTTTGTTTCATGGAGCTTGTCATGCTTTGGTTGCTAAATTGTCCTGTTTGAAGAGATCCCCAGCTTCCGTGATCCAGCCGGAGTTCGAATTGCTTTCGAATGGGAGTTATTTGATGCCAAATGATCAAGGTTGTTGTCGGATGGTGCCAGGTATCGCATATCTAATCACAGTAAGTTCCAGGGTTGCTTGTTATATGCAAGTATTGTTTCCACCGACCCACACAGTTAGGGAGGCGACTCTATGGCCTTCATTGAAAGTTTCCTTTATTACTGTTTGACTCTCTGCGCAGACTGAAAGCCATGCTTTTTCAGAAGGATGTGGCCTTAATCTCAGCCCGAGAGTCTTTTGATCTCCATGTTGCAAGGTCTTCACCTGAGATTCAAGCGCTAGTCCGCACAAACTTTCCACTCCATTTTTGGGGAATGGTTAATCGTATCTTTAAAATATCTGATACAAGGGGGATCATGCACCTATTAAAGAGCATGGGTGCTGGACTATTAAGCACCTTTCAACAATCTTCGGAGTTATTCCAGCCATTATACACTACATGTTGGGAAGCGTCTTTGGAGGGCTTCCGCTGGTCCTACTACTTGTATTTGGTATACTGGTTTTAATTTTCATGCTACACAATGAACAGCCAAACTCCTCAAGAGATGGAAAAGGCACTCCTGGTGCAACATTGCCGTGACTGCTTGGTACACCATCTGGGCGCACCTCGGCTTCGGGAGCTAAGCGAGCATTGGTTCCTCTTTAGACCAGCCTGGGTAGACTGCATCTTGCCTGTTCTCTGATGCCTATTCTGCAGATGCGAATGCATGTTGGCCCTGTGTCTGACACTTCCATCGGTTGCGCCACCGGACATAGACGTTCTGCTGGACCCCTTAAAGGCCCATGTGTTAGTGTCCTCAGTGTATTCTCATGTTGATGAATGCATTCTTAGAGCCTCCACAGGATGCTTCAGCTCCTGTCGGATTGGACAACGGCTCTACAACAGGTTTACAAGTGCCAAGTGTTTCTTCAATGGCTGCTGTGGGAACGGAAGAAGATCACCTTTGATCCATTGACCTGATACAAGAGGAGTTGCAGGGACTGTCGCCTGCGGATGCAAGCATCAGCAATGTTGCGTCTCCCACACTGGACACATAAACATTGGCTCTACGTGTGATGGGAACAATTCAGCCTTTTTTCCAAAACAAGCTAAATTGGAATGCAACATCATTTTTTTTTTAAACTGCTCTCACTGAGCACCATCACTTTTGGAGTGCTCAGTCTGCCAAATCATATATTGGCTTTTTTTTGTGGACTCAGAGCTTCTTGACAACTTTTTTAACGTCATTTTTACATATACCAAGTTTTTAGATGCTTTTAGAAAATATTTGTATGGGTGTTATATGTCCCAATGTACCCCTAGCTAGGCCTAGGTAGCTATACAACCTTTACCTACATTGTCCTACCTTGCTCTGCATAACGGTTCTAACAGTGACCTCTCACCCAGTTCTTTACTGAATAAATATCAATCCGTTTCTTTGAAATAATCCTAATTTATTATGCATTAGGTTTCTTGGAAAACGTCCCTGCGCATGACGTACATAACAGCATGAACATACTCTGTTTGAATGTCTTGGTCATCTTCATCCTAAGGCGAAATAACTGCTTTGCATAATCGCAGGTATTTTTCTAGGCTCATTTGCATAATCATATTCACAACACAACGATTATGTAAAGTACCCTGAGGCCATCTTTTTGGTATAAAAGAATCATAGCAAGACTACATAGGCAGAGGAGAACATTTCCACCATAAGATGCTGAGGTCCTGCACGCAGTGGTGTTACATCCCTTGCGGGGTGTCCCACTCAAGACCAATGATGAGGTCCTTCATTCTCTCCCATCAGTTAATGGGGTTGGCTCTTTCCTAGGGGATTCTTGGCTTTATACCCATATCCATGCTAAGTACACTTAGGTAGGGTTAGCCTCGTAGAAGTACGACTGATTACTGTCTTGTTTATATGCCTGCATATATTAACTGTTTTAGCACCATTGTAGAACTTTACCTTTGATTTACTCTGTTGGTGCTCAAAATCTTTTAAATTGGTGTCTGTGTAATGATTGTCGCAGCAAACACATTTTACACTAGAATGACGCTGGTTCAATAAATGCTTATTGAAAACATCCCCATTGTTTGTTCTGTGTATTTCTCTGAGACTACGTGAGCACGAGTGATTGAGCGAAAAATACTGCAGTGTTTCCTCGATCAATGAGAGGTTCGAGAGTTGTCATGTTCAGTCTTCGCCCCTTGGTAAGGATCGTGGGCTTATAGTGGCACTGTGAGCTGGCTTGTCTGTAGGCCAACATATTGTGAGGGGGTGTCCGGAATCAGTCTAGCCACCAATCCCTTACTTTATTACAGTGCGCAGATCCTTGCAGATTTGTAGGAACTACACAACACTGATTCAAGGATAGTAAGACCATGGCAAGACCTTTGGGCCTTCAATCACAGCCAGAGATTACAGGCAGTTTCAGAGGTTCTGCAAGTTTTCGTCGTTACTCCTCCTTTGTGGAATGAAGCAATGCCGACAGCAACAGCAGCCGTCCAATCTCCTCTATAGTAGTAATAGAGACTGGGACAGAGGTGGACGATGAGGAGCTGCCCATCAGCCATCTTCCTCCTCCTCCATTTTTTCACCTGCCATCATCACAGGGAAGCAGCTGTAGTTTCACTATTTTGGACCATGCTTTGCCGGTGAGAGAACGGTTCTCCCATTTTCTGCCACAACGGAAATCAATAACATCGAATCAATGGGTTTTGAATATTGTAGAAAATAGGAACGCCCTACCCTTCCAAGAATTTCCCCCACCCTTTCCGTTTTTTTTAATCATCTTCTACTCCTTTAACAGGAGGCTCACACCCTACTACAAAAGGGTGCAGTAGAGTTGGTTCCAGAGCAGTACCATGGTCACGGATGCTATTCCCGGTAAATTCTGATTGCCAAAAAGGACAGTCGTTTATGTCCGATCCTAGACCTCAGGCTATCAAACTAGTTCCTCAAACAGGAAAAGTTCAAAATCCTGATCCTAGCACAGGTGCTTCTTGCGCTGGAGAAGGAAGACTCAATGATCTCAATCAATTTGCAGGATGCTTATTTTCACATCCCCATTCTGCAATCGCACAGGAAGTATCTCCGTTTCACAGTGAGGTCTCATTACTAACAATTTGCTGTCCGTGCGTTTGGTCTTACTTCCGCACCTCGAGTCTTTATGAAGGTAATGGCGGTGGTCGCAGCACATCTCAGAAGATGGGGAATACCATGGACGAAGTCTCTAGATTTGGTATTGCATCATTTGCAGTGGACGACTCAGTTGTTGTTCAACTTGGGCTTTTCCATTAACAAGCCCAAGTGCCCCTGGAGCCCTTTCAGGCACCCTGTTCATAGGAACAGTACTGGACACTATGGTGAATCGAGCCTGCTCTCCTCAGAGGATTCTGGACAAATAGACTACGATTCCAATGTTTCAGAATGGATCTATGGTTCCAGTCCTGAAGGACCCGTGCCTGCTGAGTCTGATAGCCTCCTGCATTCTGTTGGTCACCCATGCACACTGGCACATGTGCGCCATCCAGTGGTGCCTGTGAAGTCAATGGTTTCAGCACAACGGGGATCTCAACGAGTCGGTCAGGATCTCCAGAGACACTGCAGCGGATCTTAGATGGTGGGGTGTGTCCGGCAATCTGTCTAAAGAGAATCCGTTTCACCCTCCACCTCCGGTGGCCACAGTGATAATGGATGTCTCCACTCTAGGGTTGGGATCTCACCTGGAGGATCTGGAGATCAAAGGACTTTGGTCTCCAGAAGAATGATTGTATCATATCAATCTGTTGGAATTATGGATGATGCATCTGGCTCTCAAGGCCTTCCTTCTTTCCATTTGCAGTCAGTCACTGCAGGTCTTAACAGACAATACTACTGCAATGTGGTAGATAAGAACACAGTAGGGTCAGATTTTCTCTGCAGAGATCTACTACTCTAGTCTTGGGCTTAGGACCATTACATTTGCAACATGGCAAATCATTTGGCTGGAGTTATGAACGTGCGTGCGGACAGTCTCTGTTGGCATTTGTTAGCCAATCACGAGTGGTGCCTCCATTTGGAAGTGGTATTTCACATTTTCTGGTTATGAGGGACTCCTCAGATAGACCTTTATGCCACTCACGAGAACAAGCACTGCCGGTCATTCTGCAGCCTCCAGTATCTGATGCAGGGAGCACTGGGGGAAATGTTGCAATTGGACTGAGGCTCCTAGCTATTTTACTTGTTTCCTCCAATATCCTTTATTCCTCGGGTTGTGAGGAAGATTCTCCAAGATCAGGCCCATGTCACATTATTAGCCACCGGATTGGTCGTGAAGGGTGTAGTACACAGATATTATTCACCTCTCACTGAGCCCTTCGGTCCGTCCCCTCACACGGCAGACCTCCTCTTGCATTGGCAGGGGCAGGTTCTACACCCCTACCCCCAGAGCCTGCACCTTCTTGCCTGGAGATTGAATGGGGCAACCTGAGGTTGTGGATGTTATTTTATTGGCCAGAAGACACTCCACCAAGTCAGTTTAAGCTGGCAGATGGGCTAAGTTTGTAAAGTGGTGTGAAGAAAATTCTATTGACCCTATTCTATTAGGAAAATTCTATTGATTCTATTAAGGGCCTATTTGTGTGATATTTTACGTTTTGCACTTTCCCTGGCGCAGCAAGGTTGTGCAGTTGAAACAGTTAAGGGATATTTGTTTGCCCTTTTGACATTCTTTGTTTACTTGATCAACCTTCTCTGTTTAAGTCCTCCATAGTGTTAAGCTTTATTAATGGACTTGTCAGCAAATATCCTTCCACTCTGTTTATCATGCCTCAGTGGGATCTAAATTTGGTACTAACTCACCTTATGTGTTATCCTTTTGAACCTTTCCATAGTTGTTCTCTAGGACTACTTACTTTTAAGACAATTTTTCTTGTTGCCATAACGTCTGTTAGACGGGTTAGTGAGTTAAAGGCCCCTGAGTGGTAAGCCTCCCTTCAAGACTTTCTATGCAGATAAGTTGGTTTTGAAAACAAGGCTCCTTTCCTGACACTTTTGGTTCCAAGTACATCATACAGAGCCACGTGCAGAGCCTTGGGCCTTGTGATTTCATCGTCGACGTGGGGGAGGTGATAAACGTTTCCGTGGAATGCTGGCACATTGGGATATTCCAAGAGGTGAGGAACCAACCGGTAGATACTGTATCCACCAAAAAAAGCATTACCAAAGGTAAGTAACTTGTTTTAAGGGGTGTTAGCATTGTCAAAATGGGTGCATGTGCTTAAAAGTTTTGTTGCAGAATAACTCACCAGGGATGGTTGTCAATTGGCAGCATTTCGCCACAGTTAGCAAAAGTTCCTGTTTGGGGTGTCATTTTGAATTATATAATTTAGGCTCTCTCAGAAAACCCCTCCAAAGCAGCATACGGGTAGTCCAACCCAGAAGTATAGGCCATGTTGCTTCATCAACAAAAAGGTTTTATAGCTCATTGTCGTTGTTCAAACTGTCTAAAAAAAGAGGTTAGTAAGGATGTAAAAAAGGATATCAATGGGATATCTACTAGGATAGTTGCTCAGTCTCAAAAGTGTTTTCAAACATATATACTTTGTTATTAAAATGCATATTTAAAGTTTAAAAACTCATAGCTATCTTTCTAAATGTCCAAAAATTGTTTAAAAAATATGTAATCTTACCCTGTGCAATTAATGGTCTTGTCCCTCTGATGAACAGGCAGTTTTCAATTTCAGTTCTTTCCATTAGCTAAATGGATGCATTGTTGAGCCACTTGCTAGGTATACAAATCAATGTCACAAATGAATAGGTATATAGTTTTGACTTAAAACTATCCAATTTCAATTGGTCCAAAAACGATAGTGGACAGGTAAGAAATTTGCCATAAATTTTTAAATGTATCCCCTGAGTGTCAAAAATCAAATTTGACTCTACTGTTCATTACTGATTAATGATTATCTAATATCTCTATATTCCCGAGCTCAGCATTCATACTCATAAATCACATTACAGGATTACCTTGTCAATGTGCTTATATTTCAATATACAATGTGGAATAACCAATTTGTTCAATCTGTGGTCTTTTCCTATCTGATTACTGGGGGTCTCAAACTCTTGTTCATTCTGTTAGTGAAACCACTGGCGGTATTGTCCGTGCCATTAGTTATGTGATTCAATGTTGCAAATGAACAGGTATATAGTAATAAGTTAAAAGGATCTAATTTCAAATGGTCAAAACTATATTGGACAGATAGGAAATTTGCTAATATGAATTTTTCACCAGAATTTCTGAGATTTATTGCACTATATTTGAGTATCGAAAATAACATGCAAATCTACTGTTCAATGTTAATGTGTTCGACTAATTGTCATGATTATCAAGTAACTCCAAATACTAAACTCTAGCTTTTATACTCATATAACTCATAATAGAATTACCTTTCAAATGTGTTGCTATATTAACTAGCAGTGCTGAAGAACCAAATGGAATAGTATTTGATTCAGATCAAAAATATCTTTCTAATTTTCAATTGTTTAAATCTTCTTAAATTTTTGGAATATTCTAGTCCACATTGGATGTTGATATTACAAAAGGAAACTTCATTTGATTTAAAATAAAGACATCTGAGTTTATATCACCATTAAATGTGAATATCTATAAGTCATATATGAATCGTTTGTTGATAGAAAACAATAACTGACAACATATGTGGCATTAGAAAACAAATGTACTCTTCAGGTTTTAGTGTTACACAAAATACTCAAATTAGAGATATATTTATTTGCAAATTAAAGTAGCGTCTATAGTTCTGACTGTATTTAAACCTTTTGGTGTATTCTTAGGTTTAAAAATCCAAACTTTCTCCCTGGATCATAACTTCTGTTCTGCATCCCCCCTTCCTCTGTGGTCCTTCCTTATTTGTCCTTACCCAACAAATTTGACCTGCCTCGCAGTGCAACTTCAATACGTTTCATATATATATGTGCGACGAGAGAGTTCTGAGAGATTTTTTTTTAATTGCTCGCAGGTGTTCTCTCCATCTTTCCTTATGTTTATATATGGGGAACCCATGTTTTACAAACTACATGTGCAGATATTTTGATATACACTACATGTATAGTTATTATTAATGAATGATCTAATTAAGTATTACTTTTTACTTACTACATCATTAGCAAATTTGCAACAATTCTAATTTCCACATTTTTAACTGCCTGCCGATAAATTGGGGATTCAAGTTGGTCCAACTGAGCAAGCACTACCTTTTGCTATATGTTTAATGGTGTCTTTGGGGACTCAATGTCATCTTCAAACTAGGCGCTTGTGTATTAGTTATCATAGGGCTTTATGGGATATGTTAAGATCTTTATCTAAGGTTATGCTTTTCATTGTCAGGCAAGACTCCTGTAAATATAGTCATTATCAATACTGTGCACGTTAGTAACCCCTATAATCTGTCTCATTCTTTTTGGATTAATTTTTCAATAACTCCAGTCTGGAGATGGTTTCAGCTTTTTTTACTGATTTTATTAGTCTCTGCATTTTATGCCCTCTTTTAAAAAATATATCTACTTTGTGAGGTTCTTCTTTGTCGTGTTCAACATTTGTTCTACAATTCCTCCATGCTATTAAAACCTCTTTATAGGGACTGTTAACTTTGTTTGCGAGGGTGTGGATTGGAAGTGTAGTATTGTATTAATAGAGGTGGGTTTTCTAAACAGTCTGGTCTTCAAGGTTTTGTTTTCAAAATACTGTTCAACATCTAAGAAAATAATGTTATTGCAGTGGAATTCTAGGCTCAGTGTCAAATTAAAATCAATATTTTTATGGTAACAATATTAGTTTTTTACTTCTATTACAGGGCCCTTCCATATCATGAGGATATCATCTGTATATCTCCCTAAGATATTACCTTTTAAAGATAATATCTATGGCCGCCCTAGGCATGATTCCTCTCTCAGACCCATAAACATTTTTAAATATTATGGAGCAAACGTGGAGCCCGTGGCAGTACCCTATTTCCTTATAGACAAAAAATTTCTGAAGAACAAATTGCGTCAAATTTAACGTTTTAGAATGCCATGGTTAATTTGCTGTTTTTATATAAAAAGAATCCCATAGCCTCCAGTTCTTTCTAATGCTCTATACTTGTATGCAAGCTTGAAACATCCATTCTGAATTTACATGTAAATATTAAATGTAAATATCATGTCAAGTGTGTCAGTGATAAGTAAGGATATACACACATAGAATCTAAAATATGTTGCATAACTCATACGTCATATCAGTAATCAGTCAAAATATTAAAATTGTTTAGAAAATATTGAACGACCTAGTTTTCACAAAAGGAAGTAATTTCTGCATCATATATCATAATGTACACCCTATTTTGAAAATTGAATAGTCATTCTACAAATTCACTGTTACTAAAATTATATTTTGCTAATAGATTCATATACAATTATGGCCTGTCAGATGGATGTAATTAATCCTGTATGACCGGGTCCTTGACAGTTCAGGATCTTGAAAAAGGTGAACTAGTGATTAGCTATAAATGTAAATACAACTGTGTACTGAACCACTTTCTAGACAACACAAACAATTCAGAATGTTCTATTTTTAGTTCAAATCTCTCACTATTTTCCCCTCTTCGTTTTCCTCTTTGTGTTTCTTTTTTAAAGTTTGGCATCTTTTATGCTTTTTTACTCTTTTCATACAGTTGACTCTCAGTGGTAGTGATAGCAAGCAGTGCTACACTTTTCAGAAAGGTCGTTTGAGGGTGCTCGAGCTCAGCACTCAATAAACACACCTTAATAAAGTAAATGATTGTCCAACCGAGTGTTTGACTTTCAAGGAGAAAAATATTCCTCACCTTGGAACATCCCCAGGTACCAGCATGTATCGCAAAACTCAGAAATAGAGGCTCATGCATGCAGATTGGTGATGCATGTGAATCCACTGCGATGTTGTTCCAATCTAAAAATGAGTAATAGAGCTGCATATAAACATCAACCATGGGCACTAACATCAGTTCCTTTCCCTCCACATCTTCGGATGTGCATCTGTAGCTCCACTCCTGTGCTTGATTCCTTGAAGAGATTCTTTCCTACTAATGTTTTCTCTTACATTACTGTGCACACTGGAAGAATCTATCAGCCCCCCAGCCCCAAAACTGCAGGGGTTTAAACCATGTTGGGACTGTCACAAACAGATGTAGAGAGATCCCCACGAGGTTTGCTTCTGGTGTTTGGAATTGGCGCAAGACTTCAAGGCCTGCAACAGCTGCACCCAGATAAATCCAAAAGTCATCCAAGAACATAAAGCAAAGCTCAAAGTGGCAAAGCACTGCAAATTACCATCCAAATCCCACTCCAGGTCGAGAGTGTAGACCTGCTCCTGCAATTGTTCCTGTGGCAAAGCTTCATGATCAATGTCTTTGGGTAAGTCCAAAAAGAAACACAAAGTTCAAGTGGGACTCTGCTCCTTCCCACCACTTATTTAGGGAGGCACAAGGGCGTCACTGTGCCTCCAGATCTCCTGTTCCAAAAAAGACTCATTCCAACTTTGGTCCTGTGGCACTCTGAGTCTTTTGGTACAGCTGTGATATCTCAGCAGGTTGAAGCCTTTAGCGAGGCCATGCTGTGCATCTTTGGCACTCTTCCGGTTCCCTCTGGCAAACCATTGTGCTTCAGTGATCCACAGGGGCTCCAGTTGGATTACCACCAGCGGATCCATCCTTGGTGCACTCGTTCCCTTTGAAGCCACTTCGGGTCTGGACCGGTCCCAAAGTCTTCACTAGTCATTTGGTCATTGAAACCAAAGGAGGATCCACAAACTAGAGTGTTATTCGAAGCTGAATTTATCTCCACCTCACTGAGGCCACATCTAGATCCCAACGTGGCACAGCCAATACTTAATCCCTTTGACTCAGATACTATACCACTACCTCTAAGTTGTGCACAATTACTGCACCAACTTTTTGACCCAGAACCCGACCAGAGCCAGCCATATAAAGATGACAATAGAAGTGGTTGAGAAGAGTTTGCACCACACCATGATGTGAAAACTGGTACATAGATTTACAAGATGCCAGTGAGTTAGATATCTCATCTGAGACTGGGTTGGTTTCCCCCTGGAACAGCAACAGAGTAATAAACATCCTTTGCAACAGACATTAGGGGTGCTGCTGAAGTCATTGACCGCCATGCCTCTTCTACCTTACAAGAGGCCCTCAGTGATATGCTCTTGGGCATGTGGTTTAAGCCATGTTCTGGACTCTGGTCAATCACCAGGTCATGTGCTGCTATAGACCAGCTCCAGATGATGCTGATTTCTTTCACCCAACATCCAACTCCTGAGCTTTTATTGGCACAGGTTTCCACCAGCAGAGTAAACGCTAATGCTTTTCTGATTACTCCTTCAGTATGGAAATATTTGGCAAGAAAATGTCAGCCTTGCTTTAAGTTTGGTCAGAAATTTTGGTCAGTACCAGCTGCCTCCTTGGATGTTACAACCATGGCACATGGTGAGATTTTACCAGCAGTCTCAGAAAACATATGGGCCTCCTTGGCCTAAACAAGTCAGGATGTTCATCATACGCTCAGGCCTAGACCCCCTATTATCAAGGAATGGCTATTAGGACAAGTGTGATGCTTCAGTGCCACACATGGATGAGATCCACAGACGACTTCTCGGACGTCCAGGTGTCCCTTCAGGACATGCCCTTCATTGGTCCCTGCCTGTTAGGTCAAAAGATGTCTCTGCCCTGGAATTTCTTTAGGAGAATCAAACCATGCTCGATTTTGACACACATCTGGTAATCCCCCTGTAGGAATGTAGGATCTTTCTAGCATGGTTACCCCCACTTTTTGCCTGGTGTCAGTGTGCTTTGACTGTAGTTTGCTGGGATCCTGCTAATCAGGACCCCAGCAACTGGGCTCTCTCTCCTAAATTGGCTTTGGTAAGTACTTTGGTACCTCCACAATTGGTTACTGGTGTACCCTTATAAATCCCTAGAATACAGTACTATGGCACCCAGGGCATAGGTACACCAGGGATCTCCCATGTGTTGCAGCATATATTGTGCCACCTATGAGAGTCCACTTAAACTCTAACTAAAGGCCTACCATTGCAGCCTGTGTGAGATGGTGCTTGCACCCCTCACAACAGATATGAGTTTCCTTATATCTGAGGTCACTGTACTTAAAACCTATAAGTCACCCCTATCGTAGGCCCTTAAGTCCTGAGGGCAGTGTGCTTGTTTGCAAGTGAGAGGGTGCTCCTGTATGAGTAGAAAACCCCTAAAAATCCCGGAGTCGGTTTTCTAGACTTTGTAAGTGCAGTCAGCCACTACGAGATGTCTGACTGCACCGAACCTGGTCATGTTTGGTGTCAAATATGTTGGAATCATACCCCAACACCGATTCTGGGGATGGAAGTGTGATCCCATGTACTGGGGGCTCCTTAGGGGACCCCCCTGTAAGCCCAGTAACAGCCTTTCAGGGTCTGCCAGCAAGCTTGTGCTGCTGTCGACGACAGACGCGATTCTGCTTTCCTGCTGCTGAGCCATGCTTGCACAGCGGAAGGTAGAACAGCAGGTTTCCTGTCACAGGGAGGTATGACCACCTCCCAGACAAGAATTAGTGTATTGGGCTGGGGTGGGGCACTTTGCAGTGCCACCAGACTGCATTGAAGGGCACATTTACATACTCTGGGTTGAGCCAGTTCAGAAACCCCTGATTCCTGCTTTGACACAAAGCTGGACAAAGGACATGGGAGTATCCTCCCCTCTGTCAAGTTCCTCATCTGGGATAGATTCTCAAGTCATTCCAACCCTTTCCCTAGAGTGCTTAAGGGCTCCCCCATGGGTGGGTCCTCAGATTTGTTGTGGAACAAGACTCACCTCTGAAACCAAGACATTCTTCGACCGTCTAGACACTTGGACTTCGTTGGACTTCGACTGGACCTAAGGCTGCATCAAGTAAGACTCCTGCTGCTCCTGGTCTTGCTGTTCTTCAAGTCTTCTGCTCCTTCTGTGTCTGTGCTTCATCCAGGTTCTCCAGAACACCTGTGGGCACCAAGGACATCCAAAATAATCACCCTTGGAGTGAAGGAGTCAGTCCCCTGCATCTGCAGACACTGCAACGAAGCTGACCGGTCTGCTGCTCCTGTCGTCCTACCGACTTCCCGAGGCCCAACACCACAGATGGTGGTTCTGCAGCTCCCTAGAGGCCTGACCTGTCTTCTCTGCAATTTTGAGGACAGTATCCCTCATCGGAGCTGCTGTAACCAAACCGTTGTGCACCTTATCGACTTGCAGTTGCCATGGTTTGTTGGCTGTGCAAGCAAGAGATCGTTGGTCTACAAGAAGCTCCAGCCTCCAGCACCTCATCCCTCGAAGATCAGCGTCTTCCACTGCATCCCTTGGACTGTGGGCCTCCATCTTTGGTGAGCTGCTTGAGGTCCTCTTTTTACTCCTCTGTCTTTGGCCTGTGGGTCCTCTCGAGGGTCTTCATTTGCTTCAGTGGGCCTCCCTGCTTGCTCGGGCCTGCTGTGACTCTCCTGCACTTGGTGAGTCCCTTGGACCTTGCTGGTCCCAATGTTTGTGTCTTTTCACTTTCTACACCAGTTGTGGCTACCAAGGCTTGTTGGTGCTCCCGCCGGACACCGACCACCTGGACAACGACATCCGACGTGGGACATCTCGTGCACGTGTCTTGGTCTTCCTCTTCGCCTGATCCTCACAGCTGCAGCGACAGGGTCACCTTCTTCACTCCTGAACCTTTCGACATCAGTGGGCATTGTGGTTCCGTGCCTCCTGGTCACCTCAGAGTGGCATTGACTCTGTCCCCTCTGCTTGCAGGTTCTTCACTTCAAGAATTCACGCTTTGATTCCACTGGACTCCTTCACAGGCTTCTCCAGAGGCATCTTCTTTGAAGTCTACCATTATTGGCAGGTTCCGACGTCATTTCGCCCCTATGCACCCCGCTTCCCTGGTGAAGGTAACCTGGTTCCTGTAGCATCCACGGGTGGTGTGGCTCTACAACCTTCCGCTTCCCAAAGGGTTTCTTCGGGTTCCTATTGGAAGGCTCCTTCTTCTTTAAAACTGCAACTGTGACTTCTTCATTGACTTCCATTGGGCACATGGCTGTGTTTCCACTCTACATACAGCCTATGTGGGGTTCCTGGGTACTTAACTTGGGTGGTTCCTTGTGTCCTCAGCTCCTCTGAGTCTTCTGGTCCAGGTCCCGTTCTACTTTGCAGTGTATATTTGTGCTACTTACCTGATTATTTTGAAGTATTCTTGTGTGTATTGTTGATATCTAGGGGTATGAATTATACCAATTTGTTAGTGATTGTGTTGCATAGTAAATAGATTTATTTTTTATAAACACTGTGTAGTTCTTCTCCATCTAATATGCACTGTCGATTAAATGTGGTGAAACAAGCTGCTTTACACTCCTTCAACCTAAGCCTGAAGGCTGCTCTCCACAGATACCACTTTGAGAACTTTCTATGGTTATCAAAGTCCTCTAAAATCACCATAAGGGTTGCCTGGATTATTGCAAGGTGTATCACTGCTGAGAGTGTGCACCAAATAGTAAGACTGCCTCCTACACCCCCAACAGTTTAGCCCTTTTTGAGGGTATGCTTGGGGCTTGGCAGCATCAAGCCCCATTGTCCAAACATCAGGCCTCTCATGCACCCAACAGGCAGCAACCAGGCCATCAGGAGCAGCATACTTCCCAATCCCCCACCCCTATCGCAAAACCTTTTTAGCCCATCCTTAGCCTCATGCAACCATCTGGTAGGAGGCAGGGTCTGCCACTTCCTTCAGGGTTGGCTGAGCATCACATCTGATGAGTGGGTGCTTCAAATTTTCCAATGGGGCTATGTCCTTCCATTCCTGCCTGACTCGATTAATCTGCCACGTTCATCACAGCAGCTTTTGGAGGACCTTCTCTCTGTTTTGGGACAAGAGATGCAGGCTCTTTTGGCCAAAGGTGCTATACAGAGGGTACTGGCATCAGAGGTGGGGACTGGATGTTATTCTCACTACTTCCTAGTTCCAAACAAGGACAGATGCTTTTGTCAATTTTGGATATTCGCTTGATATTCCCAATGCCTTCCTGTGAAGTGACAAATTCAAGATGCTCACTCTGACCCAGATTCTATCTGCCCTGAATCCTGGATGATGGTGTTGGGCCTGCAGGACGCCCATTTTCACATCTCTGTCTTGCTGGACCACAGGCACCACCTGTGATGTGACGTGCTCCCTTTCGGCCTCACCAAGGAGATGTCACTGGCAGCTGCTAATCTTTGGAGGTTGGGCGCGCCAGTCTTTGCCAAACTCAATGGGCCCAATTCACAAATGTAAACGTAGACATTTGGTCTAAACTTGGACCAAAAGTCCAAGTTTGCAACTTTGGGAATTCACAGTGGGATCTCCAGCCCGAGTGCGGACAGAAATATAGTACTTGTAAATGAATTTTGTGAATTTCCTAAGTCATAAACTTAGATGTTTGGTCCAACTTGAGACTGAACGTCTAAGCTTACCTCTGTGAATCGGCCCACCTGTTGAAGGCGCTGACTCACTCCAGATCACGGCAAACCTCCTGTTAACTGTAGAGTTCTCCGTCAACCTGCAGAAGTCACACCCGACTCCTTCACAGAGGCATCCTTTCATTGTAACCATCATAAAGATGTGATTTGCTTTGAGGTTTTTTCTCTGTAGCAATGCGTTCAGAACATTCGGACTTCGTTCCCAATGTTTAGCCTCTATCATGGGACTCAGTGAAGATAGCTCTGAGGCGTATTGGCCTACTCTCCTTCTGCATTCTGATACCAACCGTGCCAGAGGACACCACATGTGAGACTTGCAGTGGTATCTGAAGTCTCAGTTGGCCCATCACCAGGGTTAGCAGTCAGATTACATCCAGGTCTTAGAGGAGATTGAAAAGATCTGCAGTGGTGGCTGCTCAACCAAAATTGGACCTGTGGCATATCTCTTTCCCTACACCACCTAGAGATGATGGTGGTTACGGACATTTCAGTCGGGAAGGCCATCTGGAAGAGGGCATGCAGGGGGCATTCCCTTCCTAGCACGCGCCTTTACATAGGCCCGACTATATGCACCAGTGTATATGTAGATGAGATGGTTAGATGCAAGAAAATTGATTTTCTTTGCACACCCATGCATACCCCAAGGACATGCCTTTTGACGGATCTAGACTTTTTAAAGAAAAGATTTATCTCTGCACATCACAGCATGATCTCAGGGTTATTCTCGCCAATCTGCCAATTCCACCAGTAGTGCAGGAAATGTAGGGGTTACCCAGAGGCCTAGCTTACTGCCGCCATCAACCTTCTCAGTCTGTGCAACAGCCAGCTCAACCTTTTCAAAGCAGAGGACATGCTGGGGGTCGAACCTGTTCACACCAGCAGGGACAGAATTTCTCTACATCCTCCTTCCCTACTGTATCGGCCCCAAGCCGCATTGATTTGCCATGGTGCACCCACAGCCAGCCGGTATAGGGTAGGATCCAACATTTACTTCCCAGCTCAACATCCATCACATCAGACAGATTGTCCATAGGTGAAATGCCCTACCTTTCATTTCTTCTCTGTATCCTCCCACACCAGTCAAATTTTGGCATATTACGCATCACTAATAATGTACAAAGTCAATTTCCTGCTTGCCAAGGTGTAGTTGTATGGATGTTGTACTCTCAGAGGGCAAAGGATGCTACTGTTGCTGTTTTCTTGTGCCAATGAATAATGGAGGCCTCAGGCCTGTACTGGACCTCTGACCATTGAACACCTTTCTGAGCACACACAGTTCAAAATGCTCGGTGTGATGCATACCCTCTATTTTCTTTGAGACTGAATGGTATCCTTGGAGTTGGAGAATGTGTTTTTTTCATATACGTGTCTTGCAGTCCCAAAGACAATATGAGTGGTACACTGTATGGTTGCCTCACTTCCAATTTTCCATGTTAACATTCGGCTTTACCTTGGCTAGCTGGGTGTTCACAAAAGTATTGGTAATGGGCGTGCTTCATCTTCTCAGTTGGTGACCCATGCATTCCTGTGCTTCGATGACTGGATGTTCAATATGAATGGATAATCGTAGACCACCTCCGGAAGACTGTTGCCCTCTTGCCCTCCTTGGTTTTTTCTATCAGAAAGGCCAAGTTCTACCTGAGCCCAATGCATGGGAGTCCCTTCATAGGGGCTATCCTGAATTCGGTGATGTTCAAAGCCTTCCCACTGCAGCATGAGTTACGCTCCCAAATTTTCAGGCTCAGTCCTGGATCTCAGTGAGACTCATTCCTTTTCCAAACAGAAACAGGTCTCCTGAATGCATTCCCACTAATACCTCTTCTGCTTCAAGGTATAAAGAAGGACAGGTGAGACCGGGCCCAAAGCATTTTGATGACTTCAGATTGGGCAAGGAGGGTGTGTGACCCAGATCTCTTGATTCTTAACGTTTGCACTCCAATCTGGCTACATTTTTGGGAGAGCCACCTATCTCAGCAACAGGGGAAGGTCCGACATCCTGATCTCCTCAATCTACACCTCTATGCGTGGTAATTGAATGGAAACAGCTGAGTTCCTTTGATATGCCACTTGTGATAGTGGATGTTATGCTTGCAGCCAGACGTCCTTCGTTGGAATCCATTCATGCTGGGTGCAGAGAGAAGGTTCTGGTATTATGTGGAATGATGATTGTTGAGCCTTACTCTCTCTGCAGGTTCACCCAAAACCTTTAGGCTTCAGTCCTCAGTCCACCTATTTTTACGGAAATTGTTTTTGTTCATCTTAGGACTCTGTGCACCTTACCACTGCTAGCCAGTGCTCACATGCCTGTGCTCTCACCCCTAACCATTATAGAATTGACTTACACCCAATTGACACATTTAATTTACTTGTAAGTCCCTAGTAAAGTGGTACCCCATGTATCCAGTGCCTGCAAAGTAAAGGCTCCTAGTGAGTCTGCAGCTCTGCTTGTGCCACCCATTTACGTAGCCCTGTTAAACATGTCCCAGGCCTGCCTTTGCAGCCTGTGTGTGCAGTATTGAATTGCCATTTTGACCTGCAAAATAAACCTTTTGCCAGGCACAAACCTTCCTTTTTAATACATATGTCACCCCTAAGATAGGCCCTGAACAGCCCAGAGGGCAGGGTGCAGTGTATTTAAAAGGTTGGAAATGTGCTTCTAAGTTCACGTGTCCTGGTAGTGAAAAACGTTTAAATTTGTTTTTCACTACTGCAAAAGGACAAATTCGGGTTTTCTTATTATATTTATTAAGTGATGACTTTCAATTGGGAGAAGGTAGACAGATTGAATTTGGTGTCTAAGGAGTAGTAATGTAAACCCCTCTTTAATGGTAAAGTTGTATTTTAAGTTATCATTTTGAAAATGGCACTTTTAGAAAGTTGGCATTTTCCTGCCCTTGCCATTTGGTACCTGCAGCCTCTCCTAGGCCACATAACAGGAAATAGCTGACAGTTTAACTTTGTTTATTCCTACCAGACAGCCACATAGTAGAGGGATTAGGTGTGCCTGTGTGGGCCGGATTAAGGGGTGAAGCTGGACAGGCTGTGTCCCGCCTTCACACAGAGGACTTGTAACCACTGCATTGTTCCTGAAGCCAGCTTAGAAACAGGGCAGGGGAGGCAGGAAACTTCAAGGACTTCAAAGGCAATTCTCCAGCAACGTCTCCTACTTCAAAGTGTGCCCCAAATATAAATATTCGATCCTCGGATACAACTTTTAAGAATACTCCTGGACCTGTGGATGCTACAAAAGGAGGACTGCTGCACTGCTTTCCTGTCAGAAGGATTGCCACTCTGCTGCCCTGCTACTCTGTTACTCTGCTTCCCTGTTTGCTGAGAAGACTGGACTTGCACCCTTCCTCCCAGGCCGAATTCACTCCAAGGCTCAGTCAGCTGACCTCCTGTTCTGAGCTGCAGGGAAATAGCCAGCTCCAGAAGCTCCCTGTGACTGCCAAGCTGACCTGCTGGCTGGACCTGCATGAGCCCTGCTGGCCTCTGCTGGAGTGAGTTCCTGACCCCAAGTGGTGCCAGTCAGGTCCTGAACCCTTGATGTAGCCGTAGGTGAGCTCCCTTGAAGTGTCTGAGCTCTTCGCAAATGGGCCAATTCATGCAGAGTTCTTACTGACTGCACCTTCTGCCATTGTGAAGTTCAGGCAAACCCAACTCTTTGCGCCACAGTGAATGCCAGTGGCGCTTGCAGCACGAGATCGGCACTTTGTGCTACAACATCGACAGCTTGCGGTAACCACCAACATGAAGTTCCAGCATCAACCGTCGGCAACACGCAAAAGGATCTTCGCACTACATCGACAACCATATGCAGTGCCTGGCCTACTCTTTGCGCTATGTCCACTGCTATCCTTGACGCTTTCCCTGTTCCTCGCGGCCCCTTCCTTCATGAATGGAACTCTTTACATGGGACTGTGAAGTCAGTTCTTACAGTGGGACTAACCATGTCCTGCTATCCGGACTGCAGTCTATCGTGGCCGGCCTTAACTAGAGACCTTCACCTGGTCTCACACGACCAGATACGTTTTCTGTTTTTTGTTGCTTTTTCACTTAAATCTTTGAAAGTGCATATCTCCAGTTCTACTGATTGGATTTTTGTATTAAACTGGTGTCGGATTTTTCTTCTGTTATGTTTCTCTTTATTACTGTTTGCTCTGCTACATAAATAAGTTATGGCTGACTGTTTTTGTGGCAAGCTACCAGAGGGTTAAGCATAGCTTAATTTGGGGTTTGCTTGTGACTTCAGCCTGATGAGGATTGTGGTTGCTGCTTGGTTAGGGCTTCACCCCCCTCAATCAGTAACCCAATTTCTTACATTGTGTTCAGTGATGAGGATTAGGACATGTTTGTGCAGTGCCATACAGTAATTTTGTGTTACACTAAAAATCCACGCGAAATAATCTGAGACCAATTCAAACCTTTTTTAATTCTCCCTAGTTTTTAGACTGGCTATTTTTTCCTTTTTCTAAATTTAAGTTCCTACCTCTTAGTTGTATACTATGGAGATGGAGATGCTCAATGTAGGCAGCCTCAGCAGGGCTGAACTGCAGAAACTCTGCTAGTAGAAGGGACTTGCCTGCAGTAAGGAGGGCCACAAAGCAGGACCTTCAGAAGGCCCTGTGTGCCTATGAGGAGGTCACTAAGATGCAATCCAGTCCTGAGCTGTCTGAGGAGGAGGATCTTAATGAGGATGATTCTTATGAGGGGGGAACTTGTTTTAGGAGTAGAAGAGGGCCTAACTGTGGGCCCTGAGCAGTAACTCCAAGAGGAGGCGGTCCATCTGCCCACTGAAAGAGAGCCCAATGTGAAGGCAGGTAGCAGTGTGTCTTCAAGGAATTTTTCCCCAGAGGAGCTGGCAGTTAGGAAGGCAGAAAGGGAATTCAGGCTACAGATGGCCACACTTAAAATGGAGGAGAAGCTGGATCTGGAAGAAAAAAGATTGGCTCATTAGAGGAGCCTGAGAGAGCTGGACATGAGGGCCAAGTAAATTGAGTCCAGCAGCAATGGTGGCAGCATACTTGCGGTGTTTGATTGAGACAGGAAAGTCTGCATCACTAAAGAGAGAGTACCTGTCAAGTTCACTACTCCTCTGGATCTGAATGATGCTCAAAAAGGGTCCACCTCTTAATAGCACCAAGTCTGCTTGCTATAATAGCTCAGATCATTGACGTGATCAATCGAGGGAAGGAAAGGGTGGGAACAGTATCATCTGAACCGATGTGTTCTTACACTGGTGCTCATAGGTGCCACTTAATAAGAAATGCTTCAGGGACAAAAAAGACAACAAGAAGGAAGCTGATTCATATAGGTACCACTGGCCCAAGTATCGTGTAGTATGAGGCACTAAAGAGTAAGGCTACCTACCCCATGAAAACCTGAGCCTTGCTTCACAGGGAATGTAAGAGATTGACTTCCTGCCTTACTACAGTTCCCTTTTAGAATAAATACAAAACAAACACAAATCCATTTTATATGGATGTTCTGATAGGAAGGGTGATATTACCACATAACACTGCCTCCTAATATATCACGTAGAAATACCATGCTTTTTTATAGATTCTTTGTAGCCTTATATTGTGACATGTATTTTCCAACAATCCGAAAGGTATGGTTAGAAGATCCTCTATTGTGAAACAAATGTTGTTGTATACGTAGTGTCTTGATAAGGCTTCAGTTTGAATTAAAATCCTAGTAATGTATCAGTCTCTGTATTCTCGGTCTATACCGGATTTACCAGAATCACATTACAAGACGGCATTCCACCATGACCTAGGGGCAAATCATAGCCCGCGCTTTGTTGGCGAAAGTACACACACAAATGAGTGACCGAGAATACTGAGACTGATTCAACATTACTAGGATTTTAATTCAAATTGAAGCCTTATCAAGACACTACGTATGCAACGGAATTTGTTTCACAATAGAGGATTTTTGAGGCTGGTTCATTAGTTCCAGGACACCTCTTCTTTTTTCATACAGGCACCATATTAAGAGCCCTTTCTCTTCCCTGTTTCTGGAAACTACAATTCACTGACTTTAGGTGATTTGCGATCAACAGGAACCAGTACCTTTTTAGGTCGAGCCTTTAGGAAGTTACAAGAAAGAAACGAAACGCGTGTCGGCTGCCTTCCTTTGCTACCACCTGGGAGGTTCTAGGAACAGGACCTCCTTATGACAAATGTACTCTTAGTTGTTCAGCACATACCTTAATTGCTTAGGGATACTATATAAATTGTGTAAATTAGAAACAATTGACTGTTATTTGTCAGTGAGACACAATATATTGTATCATTCTGCACAAAATACAGATTTTTTGTGCCAACCACACCTTTCTGATTGATATTTCCTGTGAGTTGATACTTGTGATACTTTACTCTGTCTATAGGGCCTTATGTTTAAAACTTGTAGAAATTGAGAATTCAAATTTTTAGAGTGCCGAGGTATAATTATTAATTAGCACAACATACGGGTTTTCTGCTGAACTCCCGTTGGGCAACATCCTTGGTAGTGGGGTGTTTCTTTCTGTTACCTTGAGGGGCACCATTACTGCTGAATATCGATCAAGGAGATATATATTTAATAGGATTGATATGCGACTGCTTAGACCACCACTACCTTTTTCTGTTTTTGTAAAGCTGTGATGGCAGTCTGGCCATAAACTGGTGATGAATACATCTAATCTATATTACGTTATGGTGCTGTAATGGCTGATTCTGGCTAGATCTCTTCCTGTTACTGTTCTTAGAACATTTTACACAGCACTTGTTATGCATGAAGTCGGACCCCTGCTGGTATCTGTGACAGGGGGGTAGGTAAGGCATGATCTGTCCCCATGTGTGATTCACAATGTTTGGTCGATTTCTGTATTTCGCGGGAGGAGGAGGGGCTTGGGAGGGATTTATATTATTACTCAGAAAGTTGGAGATTGCAGTGTGGGTGGGGAATGGAGGGATGAGAACAACCACAGTATGCACAGAGGAGTGAGGCAACTGCACAGTGATACCTGCATGATGGATTATTCGGTGAACAGTGTGTTAGATGGTGACACCTGTTGACGTACGTGATCTGATGACAAAAGTGAGGGGCATAACCACACTAAAGTTTCTTCCCTGGAATGTTCGGGGATTGAACGATCACAGGAAGGTGTGCAATGTGGTAGCATACCTGCCGGGGCATCTCGTAGACATCGCTATTCTGCATGAGACGCAATTAGCCCCTAATAGTGGTTTGACATTGCAGCACTGCATGAAAGGGGAGTGCTCTGAAGTACTCTTTACCTCACAGGTGAGGGGAGTCATGTTCTTGGTGAGAAAGGTCTCTGGTATCAACTGCGGGAGAGTAGACCAGGGAGGGTGAGATCTGACAGCGTGCTGTTATAAAGATAACACGGTAATGCTTTTTAGGTCTCGCTGAGACAGCGCAAGCTGTCTCTTTGAGATATTTTGTAAGTGGGTTTTCAAAAGTGCTACCCACATGATTTGGCAGGCCTAAAGCTTGAGTGCACGATGGCGTGCACGTGCACAGCTGCTGCTTGCACTCCTTCCTCCCTTCTCCCCCTCCCTTTTCGTCAGCTTTAATCAGGCTTCTCTGATGCTGGCATTCCCCCCTCCCTTCTCGCCCAGCCCTTCTTGTCACCTCGGCTTGTTTATGCACAGCTGCTGCTCCCACTCCCTCCTCCCTTCTCCCCCTCCCTTTTCGTCAGCTTTAATCAGGCTGCTCTGATGCTGGCATTCCCCCCCTCCCTTCTCGCCCAGCCCTTCTTGTCACCTCGGCTTGTTTATGTTGGGGTCCCCGTTGTGTCCTTGCATTTGCTTCAGCCTGAAAGTCTGTCTGCTGTGTCGCTTTGCTTTTTTAAGTAGACTGAGTTGTGTGCTACGTTATTCCTCATAATAAACTGTTCTATGCAGCGCCACGCCGATGCAAGGTTACATTATTGCTATCTTAGATCCACTGCGGATGCCCTCATTAGAGATGCTGGGATGCGTGTAAACCTGTTAGATGCACGGTGAACAGGTTCCTGCACATTTAAGACTTTAGACTTCGAGTTAGAGGTCTGGGGGGATGATGGGTGTTTAACTGAAATAGTTACAGTTTGAGCCACATGCTGTAAACAAGTAAAGAAGGGCACACCATGCACCGCCCACAAGACGTATGAAAAAAGACTCTTCTTCAAATATTACAAAGGGCTGTAGTGCAGGAAATAGCCGTATGTTTGTTGGCCTCCATTAAGCATGTTCAGGAAAAGAGATTTACAGGAAACGCCGTCTCTTCTTTCTGCTTTGCTGGGTGAACACAACACAGAGGTTTTTTAGTAGCACACTGCCAAAAAACATCTTTACATTTTTTTAAATAAGGATTTGCTTTTCAATTGATATTTACATATATTTCGTAAGAATTTGGCATTTTAAAGTGAATTGAATGGAGCCTCCCCCTAATAGTTTTTAAATGTTTTCATAAAGTCCTATATTTTCAATGAGTCTAATATAATACTGGGCTTTACAATAGCAAGCATCACAACCTAAATTACGTATTAGCGCTTAAATTACTAATACCGATCGGACTGAAATGCTAATTGTGCCATTCCAGAACAAACCAGTTAACTGCATCTTACACATTTCCTCTTAGGCTGGAGCTGAACTCACCAACCTAACCCACTGTGCAAATCTTTTCTTTATTTCCGTGTATGCCACATACAGGTGTGGCTTGTGGTTAATGCAATGAGGAAGTTTCGTTACATCACTAGGTGGGTAATCTGATCACGTGTTTAACATAACCCCGCTACATTTTGAATGGATGAGTGAATCAACTAACGAACACCAACAAATAAATAAATAGGTTCATGAAAGAATGACACAGGTTAAACGAATCACACAGTGTGCTTCATGCACCCAGGTCCGACCTCGGGGCGCTTTGGTGATCCTGGTTAGAGCAGCGGAGGGACCGATTTAGAATTTGGGCACATTAGTGAAATATGCTTTTTCAGGAACCCTTTTGAATGGCGTTAAAGGCCGCTTTTCAGAAAAAATTATTCAGTTGGATCGAAGTACACAATTAGAAATTGTTCAACTCTGCCTTGTACAAAGGTTTATTGATGTATTTTTGCGTGCTCTTTCATGTGCACCGTGCGCAAAATTAAAACAGTCTTAGAAATACAGGAGACATTTTATTTTGTGGCGCAGAGGCACTGTGAATTTACAGCGTCATCAGTGCTGCCGACAAACAACATATTTACAGGTTTGTTATGTCAAACATGTGCTCATAAGCATGTCTCCCTGTCTAATTTTTTGTGTGTGTGTTTATGTATTATTGTCTCTCTTCAAGTGTTTGTTTTCAGGTATCTGTGTTTGACCTCCATAGGTGTGTGTGTGTTCGTGTTTTTGTTTAGGCTGTGATATGCGACTGTAAGTGTGTTTGAGGTCTTGTGTTTATCAACCGATCTCCATACCTAGTCTGTTTCAGTTGTGGTGAGTTGATGTAATTTTGCCTCTCCTGGCACATTATTTACTTAGCCGTGCCGTATAATTCCAGTGGCCCTGGTCTTAGCCTATGTACGTTATTGTGTGAATATGGAAGTATACTTCAATGTGTCTATTGTAGTGTCTATCTGTGTATTCTGGGCTAATCACTTAATCTCCCCTTGCCTACCAAAAATAAATGTGCATGTGTGCAATGTAACTGGTGTGCACGTAAAGCACTCAAATACCTTTGGGTCAGAGTTAGTGCTATATATAATTGCAAAAAAAAGAGGCAATTTACAAGCACAAAACCATTTTCTCCCAATTTCGAAAGGGTTTTGCAATTGTGAACATACCTATTTGCGGTTCTGAGGTTTCACTTATATATACATGCCAGGAGATTTGACAATGAGCTGAACACCACCCCCCCCCCCACGTTTTCCCACCATATTAGAAAGATTACTGGTCTTACTTCTAATATTCGAAAAAATAATACTTTTAATTCCACTTCTTCTCAATAAGCATTGCAAGAATAAGAAAACTAGAAGACATTTTTTATGTTAATTCTTTTTTTAATAGGGTCGTTCAGTTCTATATAATGTCTTATTGGTTGCATATAAGGTAACAAAAATACTTAACACTTTTTTTATTATAACTTTTCAACATGCTGCACAGTAGCCATGCTGCTTTACGTCATAACTTAAATACATTGCCAAAGCCAATAGCTCTGGCTAAGCACTTACAAGGTCCCAGAGGCGAGACCTATTGGCTATGCCAATGCTTGTTGTATGTGTATACAGCCCTAATTACGATGACCCGCAGGTTTATTATGAGTTGCAAACCAGCCTTGCGCAGTGTGGAGTTTTGCCTCAAATTTATGTTGGTGATATTAATTGTGTTTTGAACCCAGTGCAAGATATTCTGGAACCCCCACGGTCGCCTTCAGTTGCAGCTCGCGCCATAAATGAGATCTCCAAAAAGAGATCTAATTTATGGCGCGATTGGTGGACATTTGATGCAAACTTTACAGATTACTCCACAGTGCATGACATTCATACATCCATAGACTATTGTCTCTTATCTAAAAGCTTGGCTACAAGTGTTCATTAATGCAAACCTTTACCACGCACCGTTTCAGACCACTCGCCTGTATTGTTGGAGCTGCACATTTGATACTCGAAGCCACACAGACTTCACCTGGAGGTTTTCGCAGAACTTCCTACTTGCCGCCGCATTTCGGGAGGAACTTGCACAGGCGATTGGCGAATCCTTCACCAACAATGTGGGCCCGGAAATGAGGTTTGAGACTCTCTAGGAAGCCTTTAATGTATACATTGGGGGGGTCACTATCTCAAAGCATACAAGGGTTCTACTATAGCTCAGAAATAGGCTGCAAAAGTGGAGAGTGAGATAGCAACTTTAGAGTGCACATGTACAGAGTCAGGTGCAAGAAGTAAACTAGGAGAGATTAAAGCTAAAATAGAGGAATATCTCGAAATGGGAGGTAGTGAACTCAAACATTTGGGAAAATACTCAATTGCCAGGGTTTATGGGGAGGGGAAGGGACTGGGTGTGATGCTTGCAGCACCTTCAAGGCCCAGAGGGGAAGATGCCACGATTTCAACTATCGAGTCGGGAGAAATGGTTTATACCTCAGAACAGACAGCCGGACACTTTAATCATTTTGCAAATACTTATATACTAAACGCATACAGCATGATAAGCAGGTTATGGCTGAGTATCTAGCGTATAGAACAATGAAATGGACAACTCTAGGATATAGAACAATGAGATGGACGATCACTGAGCATACGGAACACCTCATGGCCCCATTGCGCCCCGCAGAGATTATAGATGTGATCATGGGCATGCTTTGGGGGAAGGCGCCAGGTACAGATGGCCTAACAGTAGTTTTTTTACAAAGAATATCTGTTAAAGCTGGTGCCACACCTGGCTACACACTTTGAAGAAATGGCCAAAGGGGAGGCATCCCTCCTATAATAAGAGAAACCCTTATTGTTACTATTTTGAAGCTGGGCAAGCTACTGGCCAATATGCGTCATGCAGACCTCGTTCGTTGTTAAACACCAACACAAAAATCTTTGCAAAAGTATTGGCTAATAGATTAGCATCCCTCATGCCAGGCATAGTCGGACTGGAATATGCTAGTTTTATACTGGCTAGATCACAGCTATACGTCACAAAATTTTTTGGAGCTATTGCTAGGATTGATCCTAATGTCCGTGCCATTGTGGTATTTCTAGATGCCGAAAATTTGATTGATTCTGTCGAGTGGGAGTTCATGCGGGTGGTGTTAAAGCGAGTAGGGGAAGTATTCCTTCAGCTCATGCAGATTTTATATGCTATGCTGACTGCACGGATTAAAGGTAATGGCCTAATAACGGACACCATAGAGATCACGACAGGCACTCTGCATGGCTGCCCTTTATCGCTTCTCTTAGATACATTGGTGGCATAGCCCTTGGCTTGTGCTCTGTGAGAGTAATACAACCTCATCTTATCTATGTATGCAGATGACACGCTAATTTATGTGCAGAACCCAGAGCACAACCCAGAACCAGTGCTTCAGGAGTTTGTTCTATTTGGTGGGCATTCAGGCTTAGTTGGGATGAATCCTTAATATTCCCCCTTATGGCAAATACATCACCTGTGCAAACAGAATATCTGATAGAGAAATCTAGCCGCAGATTCCTTAACTTTTGAATTCTCCCCAGATGTCTGACTGGATCTGGACATTTTTCAGCAGTCCCTCTGTGCTCCGGGGGAAGGCGCCCTATCAATCCGTGATGTTTTAGACTCCGGTTGTGATGTCAGTGGAGTCCTATAAGTCTCCTCCAGCGCGTGGACATCAGTTTCTTTTTTTCTGCACTGCAACATGGATTCAGAGAAGCGGTTACTCAGGCTGTTTTTTCAGGTCAAATTCAACAGTTTTTCGTCGGTGGGAACAGTGTGTCTTTCTCTAATGTTGTTAGGCTTTAAGCCTTGTGGGTTCTGTACTCAAGAAATGTTGATTACAGACCCACATTCCCTTGGTATGTGATGTTTAGGAGAACACCACCACTCCAAGGATTGTGGCTCCTGCCAGTGACTGAAGCCAAAGGCGCTCTAGGAATGCTATATGAAGTTCCTGGCGGCACGTCTGCCGTGGTCCTTGGAGACCTTGGGGCCTCGGTCTTCTCATGCGGAGGTTAGTTTGCAAAGCCGTTCCCGGAGCCGTTCTCCAGGACATTATACTTCGGAAATGTCAAAGAGTAAGCGCAGGCGCTTGAAGTCACGGCACACCCCGACTTTGTTGCGTGGAGTCTCCATCTCCCATGGCTCCTCCTGCTCGCTGGTGGAGGAGGCCTTTTGCGACTCCCCCACTTGTCTCCCCATCTTTCCGGGAGTCAGGGCACCGATGGCTCAGATGAGGGAGTATTACAACTCTCTACATCTCTTCTTTGGTTCTCCACCTTCCACTGGAGCGCCCACAGGCCCTAAGGAGGTGAGTGGAGCCATGCTGGTGGTTTCAACCTTAGTCAGTTGGGCCATTTGAGAGTTAAGGTCGGCGCCAGTCGCCGTCTGCCAACTCTACTATGGCACCGGTGCACAGCCCTTAAGGGGCTCCACCTTTGGTGTCTGTTGTCGATCAGCTGACTCTGACTTTGACGTTGGCGGCGCCAATCGAAGTCTCTCCTCCTCATCCTATCATCGTCGAAGCGTTGCCTTCTCAATCTCAGTTGATGTCGGGTGCGGAGTCGGTAGAGCAAACTGGGGAGATTTGGCATTTTCACTTCCTTCTCAGGGTGAGACTTTGGAGGGTCATCTTGTAACAGGTGATGCATGGGGGCTTGGGCTTTTTCAGCTCATCTCTTAGATTACTCCATCTCAGGTGGAGGAGAGTTGGATATCTGCTCTTGGTGAGGCTCGTGGGCTGGAGTCTTCTCCAATTTAGGTGCTTCTTTCCCCTCCTAGTCTTGCTACTGAGGCAAGTTCCTCCTTTGCACATATGTTGAAGAGAGTGGCGGCAGTGTTGGAGTTGTCACTTCCTACGGTGGAGAAGTCCACTGACCCTCTAATTGATGCCTTTTACCAAGATCAGTCGGGGGAAGAGCATGTTCTTCCATACAGTGAAGCCCTGTTCGACATATTGTTAGGAACTTGGGCCAAGCCTGATTCAGGCATGTTGATGGACCGCGCTATATCTCGCAGAAATCTGCCTGCTCCAGGAGATCCAGCTTGTCTACTCGGATATCCTACCACACGTATCGTTTTAGTTCAGGCGGCTACAGCCTCTCAAGAAATGGATTCTTCACCTAAGACTCTCTTAAATAGGGACTCTGAGTCACGATGCATGTGACAAACACATCTTTGCTTCTGCTAGTCCTGCATTAAGGTCTACCAACACATGTTGTGTTCTGGGCCGTTTTTCCCACGCTCTGTTGGATACCTTGCAGAATATGTTGCCATTGCTTCCGCATAACCTCTGTTCCGATGTTGAAAACTTGATTAAAGATGGCCAATGTAGGAAAGTAGGATCGGGTTTCATGGTCACCCCCACTTTTTGCTGATGTCATTATGTTTCTAATGACTAGTCTTGTTATGTTTTATACAGGTGCCCAATATAGGCTCAGATAGCAACTCGACCTTTTGCCTATATTTCCCTTGCCATTACACTACATAACGGTTCTTGGGACTGACCTTTTAACTAGTTACGGTAATGCCTAAATGACATGGGGTTTTCTCTGAAACCTAGCCTCATCCAATATGCATGAAGATTCTTGGAATCACAGCAGGACACCATCTCCTGCATATTAACTATGTACAAGGGTCGTTCCTTCCCTCATCCTAGTCCGATATGACATAGCAAGGTATATCCCCTTGGGTATCACATTGGGTATATAAACACCATTTCTTGCTGAGGTAGTCAGAAGAGAAAAGGACTTCCATGCTGACACACGGACGTGAGACGCTGAGGTTCTTACACTCCAGCTCGCAGTGGTCTGACTTCCTTTGCAGGGTGTCCATCTGAAGACCAAGATTGGGTCCCACAGTCTGTCACTTCAGGTAATGGGGTTGACTTTATCCTAGGGGGATTCTTGGTTTCCACACCTACATACATGCTAGGTACACTTAGGTACATCTAGTTAGGGTAGCATCATAGGAGTATGCATTTACTACTGTCATGTATGTTATATAATTTCCTGTTTCATTGTTTCAGCACTATGGTAGAAATGTACCATCCTTTTACTCTGTTGGTGCTTACGATCATTTATATCTATATCTGATAGAGACGTCTAGCTGCAGATTCCTTAACCTAGAATATCCCCAGGCGTCAGACTGGTCCGGAAATTTTTGCGCAGCAGCACCTCTGCGTGCCGTGGGTCGGCGCCATACGGCTCTGCTCTGACGTCGTCCTTGGACATGACAGCGGAGCCATATATTCCCCGCCCCGGCGTGCCGACATCAGTTTTCTTCTTTTCCGCGTGACGACAAGGACCCTGAAAACCAGCAGTTCCTAGCCTTGTTTTGGGCCTTCTCTGCACCGTTGGTGTCGTATCGGAACAGTGTGCAATGTCCTCCGGGTTCACAGCCTGTGAGGCCTGTGCGCATCAGATGTCTAGCACTGACCCACACCTTATTTGCAACTGGTGCCTTGGTTTGCACCACGATTCCAAACAATGCGGCGACTGTCAACAGATGAAGCCGAAGTCCCTACGGAAACGCACGGCTGTCCGGCCCAGCTTCTTCTCGTCGTCGCTCTCCCTCTCCAGAGGGAGCTCGTTCCCGAGGCCGCTCCCGCGACTGGTGCTCTAAAAAAGGTAAGCGGAGCCACAAGCATCCACCGAGGTCCACCTCTCATAGGCGTGCCACTGGCGCCCATTCCTCTCAACCGGGTCAGCTACGGGCGCCCGGAGGTCTACTCCTCCATACCCTCCTTTTCCAGGAGTCGGAGCGACGCACGACCAAATGGAGGCCTACTCCCGGGCTCTTCAGGCCTACTTTGAGTCCCCCTCTCTCCCTGGCGTGCCTTCGGGCCTCACAAAGGTGGTGGGTACTCTGGCCGGGCCCTCGTCGGCGGATCCTTTCCCGACCAGGGTTGTGTGCACAGACTCCCGGAGCCGATGCGATGACGTTGGGCTGTGGCCAAGACAGTCCTGGTTGCTCTAGCACACTCCGCCAGTCAGTGCATAGCCCTGGGCGGCTTCCTGCTTGGATGGCAGGAGCGGCGACGCCAACGACGCCGGGCTCGATGCCAGACTCACACCGCCAGTCAACGCATAGTCCTGTGCGGCTTCCTCTCGGACGGCGGGAGCGGCGTTAGCGACCCCGGGATTGACGCCAGGCTCACACCATCAGCCAATGCATAGCCCTGTGCGACTTCCTGCGCGGACAGCGGAAGCAGTGTCGGCGACGCCGGGCTCAGAGCCGGGCACCACATCGGACCCAATGACGGGCTCGACGTGCAAACCCACACCAAGTTCTAAGCCTGATCCGGCGTCTGGGGCAACGCATCATCCGACGTTGGTCGACGTCGAGGTAGTGTCGACTGTGGAGGCCATCTATCTCCAGTCGACTCCTACACGGCGCCAGTTAACGACACCGCTGTCAATGCACCCTTCATCGCCGGTGTCCATCCGTTCATCGACACCGGTGTCCATGCCTGGGATTGACCTCCCTCCGGATTCCTCGTTTCTGTCCCCTCAGCGGGGTCGGGCGACTCCGGTATCCGCTACAGGCTGCTGCTGTTTCCCCTTATCGGGGGCAACTGGTGCAGGTCTCTAGTGTGGCATGGCCTTCGGGTCGTTTCCCAGTCCCGCTCTTTATGGCAACTGGGCGAATAAGCCTCCAACCGTTTCCTACAGCGGCTACTTGTCCCCTCCTAGGGGGACTACTGAGCTAGGGGCTGCCTATGCACGGACTATCCACCAGGCACCTGCTATCCTTGGCTTTCAGCCTCCTGTGGTACCCCTCATCCCCGATCCCTTAATGGATCTGCTCCATCTCGAGCCCATTACTGTGGAGCCCTTGCTACCCCTTAGGGGTGCTTTAATAGAAGCCCTGCGTGGCGCGTGGGCACGACCCTCTTCAGGAGCTCCAGTTGATCGGGCCATTGCCGGTAGGCACCTCCACGCCCTGGGGGATCCACTTTGCCTGTCCCTCTACCCTACTGGTCAGGGCCTGGTAAGTCAGTTGGCCTTTGGGTTGCAGGACTCCTCCACTTTGTCCTTGTGTCCTCCCACCCGGGAAGCCAGGTGGCTGGATGCATGTGGAAGACAGCTCTTTGCTTCTTCTAGCACGGCCATCGGCACTTTAAACACTACATGCGTGTTTGCACGTGCATCCTCTGCACTCTGGGACTCTGTGGCTAACCGTCTCCCTTCCCTTCCGGAGGAATTGCGCCCTGAGTTACTCCGTCTTGTCCTTCAAGGCAAGGAAATGGCTCATTTTACAATGCGCTCCTCCCTGGATACCACAGACTGTGGGCCGTGCTCTTGCACAGTCGGTGGCTTTGCGCCGTCATGCCAGGATGCGTGACAGTTGCTTCCCTGATAATATTCGGGAGAGCCTCCAAGACATGCCGTTTAATGGAATAGACCTTTTTGGGTCCCACGCTGACTCGGCGATCTCCAGGCTTCTGTCAGGGCTACCGTAATTCTGCTGTGCCACTGACTGCTTGACTTTTCTTTTTCGTTGTGGTCTTCCTTAACGGACCAGTTTTTATCAGAGGCAGGTTGGTGCCTCTGTATTGTCTGTATAGCCGTATGGCTGGGTTGTTTTTGTTTCAAGTCCTCTGACTGTCTGTTTTGCCAAGAGGACCCCCTTCTTGCCAGGGGTTGACCCTTGCCCTATGCGGGGTATTGGCTGGTGGCTGGTGTCTCCCTTTGCCTTCGTATGCTACTGTGGAGTATTCATTATGGGTATCCCTTTGGGGCTCATATACCTCCTTTTACTGCGTCCCGCAGGGTCGCATCGCTCTGTTGTCTGTAGTGCTTGGACTCCGGGTCTAGGTCTATGTGTGGTATCTGCCTCGCATAGCCTGGCATCTTGCTTTTGTCCTATGGTCTGTCTTTTGGTGCCAGCCCCTTCTGGGTTGTTCTCCCAGGTAGGTAGATGCCGTGGACTTCTCTGTTGTAGGTTGTTATGGCCTTTTGGCTTATTCCCCAACAGTTTTCTCCACATCCCCGCTGCTTTCGCGTAGGGATTTCTACATTCCACTAGCATTCTTACATGTGGCGGACTTGTGGAGACGGTTCTCCTTGAACCCCGCTCTTCCTGGCGTCTAGGACCCGTGAGTTGGTCCTAAGTACTCCCTTGTCAGACTCGTCTTTTCTTCTAAATTGTCCTGCGAAGGGGCTGTTCCCTTTCTTCCGGACTGCCGGCAGACATTTCTTATAGCCTGGCCTAGTTCCACTTTCTGTGTAACTGCGGGTACTTTTGAGCGTACCCTATTGCCTGGGTTTGGCCGGGTTTCAGCATCTTCTTGAGGCTGTTTCTGCACCATGTTCTTCCTCTTGGCTTGTGCGGTCCTTTGCCTTCTTGCTATTGGGCGCATCTCAGCTGTCTTGCTTCCTGGTGTTCCTCCTGGCCGCGTATGAGAGTCTTTCGGGCTGTGTACGGGCATCCTTTCAATGCTCTCCACATGTCTGACTGGCAAGGGTCTCCGCAGTACTCTTCCTCTGTGGTACATGTGAGGGTGCTATGCGTTCTCTCCACCATACCACTTAACCAGTCCTTTGGGTTGGCTTGTCGACTGCCGCATTCTGCGGTTCTTTCACGCCATAAGGTTCAGTTCTACTTCCTGCGAGGTGCTGAACTTTCTTTTCACGCCTATTCCTTTGCTGGGTGTGTTTTTATTCCATGTCGACCAGTGCTGGGCGGCAGTCAGTATCCTGCTGCCTTCGTATCTTTACGGGAGCAGATTTGACAGTGTTTTATTCTGTTCGAGGTATTTAACTGGGGCTAGCTCTGGCTTCGTGTCGATACCTTGGATACTGTGGATCCTTCATGCCTCTCGGTCTTTTTTCAAAGTTCGGCATTTTTTCAATCAGGCACAAGCATTCTGGCTTGGTGTTTTCCTTCTCTCATCCCCTCTACATGTGGGGGTTTTCGTGTTATTCTGGATGGGCTGTGGTGCCCTTGCCTTCCCTTGATTCCCTGCTCTCTTCAGGGCTTAGGGGTCTGGTGGTTGGCTGCATTGTCACTTCTGTCCCCACTGTGTTTCGCCCTTTGGTTGACAACACTCTTTTGTTCATGTTATTGATGTCTAGGTTCTCTCTAGACCTTTGTAGGGTTCAGTCGCAGTCCCGCCTCCTCTAGGGGTATGGCTTTGGTATCTATTCTAAGATAGCCCCATAACTGCTGGGCCTTTCCTCCCTAGTGCTGAGCCCTTTTTTGGCTATTTGTAGTAGTTCACAATTAGGCCTCTAACTTTTTGACCACATAAGGTATCCACGCCAAATTTGCCTCCTTTTCTTCCAACATCATGGGGATTCTAAAGGTACCCAGGGTTTGTGGATTTCCCTGGAGGGGTCTCAGAAATTAGCCAAAATGCAGCTAAATTTAGTTTTTTTGTGAAAAATGGGAAAAAAGTGCTGCAAATGAAAGCGTCTGGGTTATTCCCTGCAAATGGTATCAAAAAAGGGTTTGTGGGGCTGAAATCACCATTTTCCCAGATTTTAGGGAATTAAAGACTTTTGTCAGAAAACCAAAACATTTTACACAGATTTGGCATTTTTCTGGGACATAGCCTATTTTTGCTATTTTTTGTGCTTTCAACCTCCTTCCAGTTAATGGTAGAAATGGGTATGAAAGCAAAAATGGATCCTGGAAAGCTATACATTTTAGAAAAGTAGACAAAATGCTGAATTCAGCAAGGGGTCATTTGTGTAAATCAGGTTTCATTAAAGAAACTAACAGTTAAATATAGGAAAAATTGAAAATTATTTGGAAAAAACGGCCTTTTGTGTCAACGTTTTCACCTGTAACTTCTAATTACGACAGCTCTTTGAAAGCAATATACCGTTACATCCACTGGAGCTTACTGGTTGTGGGGATATATAGGACTTGTAGGTTCACCAAGAACCCGATGAACCCAGAGCCCAAAACTGAGCAGCGTCTTGCAATGATTTTTTATTATGTACTGGGTATATAGCAATTATTCTGGGAAAATGTATACATGGAAAATTCAGTATGAAAGACTCCTATGTATTTCTGAAATGGTAACAAAATGTAGAGTTTAGAAACAGTATATATTTGCACATTTCCAAAATTGGGTATACTCATTCTAGCATGAGAATTATTGTCATTTTTCAAAAAGACTTCTTTTTTACACATTGTCTTTCATTTGGAAGGCAGAAATCCATCAAACGTCAATAGGTAATAACAGTTGCTTTACAAATCTGAATTACCCTAGGTCTCCCGATAAAAATGGTACCTCACTTGTGTGGGTAGGCAGAGTGCCCACGTCCGGAAACGGCGCAAAACGCAACAGGGACACATCACAATTTCACAGTGAAAAATGACCCTTTTTTGGCAAAATGCCTAGCTGGAGTTTTCGTACCCTAGCTCTGCCGGCACCTAGAGAAACCTAGAAAACCTATACATTTTTTAAAGCTAGACACCCAGGGGAATCCAGGATGGGGTGACTTGGCTGGCTCTCAACAGGTTCTGTTACCCAGAATCCATTGCAAACCTAAAAAATTGTAAAACAAACAACACATTTTCTTTACATTTCTGTGGTGGAAAGTTCTGGAATCTGCGCGGTTCCACAAAATTCTACCCATTCCGCGTTCCCCAAAGTCTTCCGATAAAAATGGTGCCTCACTCGCGTGGGACGCCCAAGTACCTGCGACAGGCTAGAGCCCAAAACCTATTGAGGCGACATCAAAATTGCCTATCACAAAACAACCTGGCTTTGTAAGGGGGGTGACATCGGTTTTTGGCCCCGTGCTCGGCGGCCAGCTAGGCAAACCTATCAAACCCACATATTTCTGGAAACTAGACACCCCACTTTACTGCCTTTCATGTAACTTCAAAGAGACTCAATATAGTACTTTCACAGTCTCATATTTTCAGCACTGGGAAATCGCTCTGTAAAAATATATATATATTACCTACTGGCAGTCCATAGGAAATCCGCAACATTCTATTTGGAATAACGTTGGCGTCGATTGATGAATCTTTGCAAAATTTTCCAAACTTTTGGCCAGCTCCGGTCCGCTCCTATCCTGAAAATTTCACTGTGATTCGTCAAGCGGGGTTGAGAAAAAAGGGGGGTCCCAAAACCCGTTTTCCCCATGCATTTTCCCATAGGACCTGTTGACGCAGCTACGGCCCGAAGTGCTGAACGGAATTACACCAAATTTGGCAAAGAGGTAGTCCTCAGTTCAGACTCGTGCCTTTTGCTTAAATGGTGTAAATCCGTTCAGTAGTTCCGGAGAAAATCAAAAGTAAAATCACATATATATCTGGGCGGAGCCTAACCACACATCTCATCGTGAGATCATATTGGCTGTCAGCACTACATCCAAGAAGTGTTGGCAGCCATCTTGGGACCAATATACATGATAGCACCTCATTAAAAAGCATTGCAGTTAATAGAAGGTTTTAAGACTTTAGTTACATTATAAATCATTTGTTGATGGTACCATACTCATTTTAGGAATTGTGGTGTGTTCTAAGGTGATTTTACCATGTGAAAAAGCCTTCTGCTGTGATATCATGAATCATGTTTGAGAGAACTATTTTCTCATGCTTTTCCCACAGAGTTTTGGAAGGTGATCTATAAGCTAAACTGAGAGCATATTTTCTGTAAATTCACATTATCTTTCTCAGTCATGTGAGAATGAAGTCTGACATTCTCAGTAAAACATGTACATCCAACAAGGGCAGAGACTGTCAGTTGATTCATTTGTGTACTACTGCAGCTTCCCAGAGTGTTCTAAAGAACAACTAGAGCGCTAACAGTCCTACTTATGACAAACGTATGGCACACCTGAAGCCATCTTGGTTGGAATAAAGTGGTAACTCTTAAAACATTTAATTTAAAAAGGAACAAAATGAGGGGGTTCATTTTGCCATAGAAAGTATGATTAGTGCTGCAGAAAGAAAAATTAGGGCACATTTTGACTTCTCAAATCCTCTTCTATTTCATAAAAACATTCTGATATGCAGACTGAAACATGCACTTTGAATACCAGCAGCAGATTTCCCTGGTGAGCAGTAGCTTTACTACAGTGATCTAATGAGCAACTAGAGTGCTAACATTCAGAATTTATGGCAAATGTGTGACACATCTGAATGCCTTCTTGATGGAACCAAAGTAAAAAACTGAAAGTATTTCCTACTGAGGAGACTGCAGTAAATGAGGAAATTAGGAAACTTCATAACAAATAAATCTCCCAAGATGGCCACCAGAGACAAAAGAGCCCAAATGTAGCCCAAATATCACCCAGATGTAGCCCAAGTATAACCCAATGACAAAATGTCCCAGAGTGTTCTAACGAACAACTAGAGCGCTAACAGTCTTATTTATGACAAAAGTATGGCACACCTGAAGCCATCTTGATTGGAATAAAGTGGTAACACTTAAAACATTTAATTTACAAAGGAACAAAATGAGGGGGTTCATTTTCCCGTAGAAATTATGATTAGTTCTGCAGAAAGAAAAATTAGGGCACATTTTGACTTCTCAAATCCTCTTCTATTTCATAAAACAATTCTGACATGACGACTGAAACATACACTTTTAATACCAGCAGCAGACTTCCGTGGTGAGCAGTAGCTTTACTACAGTGATCTAATGAGCAACTAGAGTGGTAATATTCTGAATTTATGGCAAATGTGTGACATATCTGAATACCTTCTTGATGGAATCAAAGTAAAAAACTGAAAGCATTTCCTACTGAGGAGACTGCAGTAAATGAGGAAATTAGGAAACTTCATAACAAATAAATCTGCCAAGATGGCCACCAGAGACAAAAGAGCCTAAATGCAGCACACATATCACCCAGATGTAGCCCACATGTAGCCCAATGACAGAAGTGTGCAAAACATTTATTTTTTGTGTATTTGCAGTTTTATATAGTGCAGACTTGTCAGGTATTGGAGTGCTTTACATGAACATTGGTTACATCACACAAGATCAAATTCATTTTGGTTGTAAACATGGGGAGATTAAGTGATTTGACCAGAATCACAGAATGTTGAGCTGAAGCAGAAATTCCAACCTGGTTCCCCAGTTGCAAACTCTGCAGCTCTGAAAGTAACACCACATCCTCTCCCCTAGGTGCAACATTTAATCAAGTGGTCAACTGGATAAAAAAACATAAAGATTACAAATAATTTAAAAGTTCTTTGTCGCTATTTGAAAACTCAGAAAATATGTCCTCATTTTAGTTTTTTAGAGCACTAACCATAATTTTGATGCAAATAAGACCCTCTCATATATGTAATTTCTAAAGGAAATACTCTAGGTATTACAGTTTTGATTACATCAAGATGACGTCAGGCGTTCCACACTTTTGTAATAAATATAGAATGTTAGCAATCTAGTTGTTCACTGGGATACTGTTGAGAGGCAGAGGCCAGGGGCACGGACTCTGAAAATTGAAGGCAGGTAGGAGAGTGCAGATGCAACAATTTGACCACACTGGGCAGGCAGGAAGGGCAGTGGCAGCACAACAGACTATGGAGGGCAGTGGAAAGGGGACAGGGGCAACCAACCAACTATACAGGACTGGCAAGAAAGGCTGTGCCAATATAATAGACCATTGTGGGCAGAAGGAAGAGGCAGTGGTAGTACAACCATACATGCCAACAGACCCGTTTCAGCCAGGAAACGTCCAATGTTTTTAAGCTCAAATGGCCTTTATTTGATCTGTCTCCTGTCTACAATCTCCTCTTTTTCAATGTAACTCAAAGGGGAAAATCAATACCCCATTTGTTTTTCAAAATCTCCCTCTTACCAAGTTCAAAATGTTCGCAAGTATGGTGCATTGGATCATGGTAGGAAGGAGGAATTGGGGTAGGGACATGGACTCAGATAACAAAGGACAGGAGGGACATGGAGAGGTGCCCCAAACTGACCCTACAGGGCAGGCATCAGGGTTTGCAGCAGCACAATACACCACACACTACAGGGCAGGCATCAGGGTTTGCAGCAGCACAATACACCACACAGCGCATGCGGGACGGGAGTGCAGCACAACAATCCATAGAAAGCAATAGGGAGGGAACAGGACCATGCACATGGAACAGAGGGGAAAAAGGGAATGGTAGCTAGCTGACCATAATGGACAGACAGGAGAGAAAGCTGCAGCATAACAGACCATAAAGGGCAGGAGGGACGGATCAGGGGCATTACAATGGAACAGACAAGCCAGGAGGGAGGGAATAGGGGTCTGCACATGGAAACAGAGGGCTGGTGGCAAGGGGGCAGGGTAGGAGCAGCAAGATGACCATGGAGGTCAGGCAGGATGGGCACTAGAAACAAGACACACCATGGAGAGCAACAATGAGACTATGATGGCATACACACAGACCATGGAGGGGAGGTGGGAGGGGGTCAGGGGCAGCTAGCTGACCACACAGGGAAGGTGGGAGGGGCCATGGCAGCACAGACCATGCATGGCATGCGGGAGGGTTAGTGGCAGCACAATGGCTATGATGGGCAAGAAGGAGGGTGTAGGGGCATGCACAAAGGACCATGGAAGATAGAAGGGAGGGTCAGGACCTGGGCACAGACAAGAGAGTTCAGGGGAAGGGGCCTCACAACAGACCGCGCGGGCAGGCAGGAGGAGCAGTTGCAGCACAACAGACCAGGGAGGGCAGAAGGGTGTGGCAGTAAAATGGACCATGGAGGACAGGAGGAAGGGGATAGGGGCATGGCATGTGGACAGGCAGGGTGGAGGTGGCAGGGACAGGTTACAGTCATCTGACAATTCTAGGCAGGTGGGAGGGGAGTGGCAGCTCAACAGAACACTCAGAGTAGATAGGAGTGGCAGGTCCATGGAACATGGTGTGCAAAAAGGATGGAGCCGGGGCATGCACAAAGACATCGGCGGGCAGGGGGAAGGAGAATAGGGGCAGCAAGCTAAGCACAGAGGCTAAGCAGGAGGTCAATGATGGGCCATAGAATTGGGCAATGGAGGGCAGGAGGAGTGGACTGGTACATCATGCTAAATGGAGGGCAGTGGCAGCACATCAGACCATGCATGGCAGGAGGGAGGAGGCTAGTCCATGGATTCAGACAACAGAGGATAGGGAGGAGGTGGATGGGACAGCAAGCTAACTGTTCAGAGAAGGTGGGTATTAGGAACTTTATTGTTTTTAAAATGTGTGTCTGACCGAACTACTTAAAATATGAACAAGTTTGCAGCATAATCTCACTTTTATTCAGGAAGAAGAGGACGTTTGTGACTGTGACTCCTGGCTCACTTGGCAGAAACACCCCCTGACCCTCCACCCCCCATCGCAAAATGTAATGTCTGTGAAAAGGGTAGGTGGACGCAGTGTTATATAGAACATAGTCCTGAGAACACGATTGAAAATGAAAACTAGATATAGTATATGGTATAAACTATGCACCAAAAAGTGTGATATAAGATGAACTGGGGCGTAAAATATAATATGCAATACACTGTGTGCAATGACAGATTCATTGGAGAGCGCGAGATAGCACAGACACTAGCGCGTGCTATGCGATATGCGCCTTGGAGTGTAATATGCACAGGGCAGTGTTGTGTAACCTAACTAGTCTCTAAAGTTGTAATATAAAATATGTGCTGGGGAGTGTAATGTTGCATATACACTGTGACAAAGATATGGATCCCAGATTGTAATATGTATGGCATAGCGCTGTGCACTATAACATAGGCATCGAGGAAGGCACATTAGATGGGGCAATATAACCCGTGCGAAGGCAAGTGTGGCATGACATATTCACGGGGTGGTGTTACAGCGCACATGGGCTAGAGTGTCAGGATGTATGTCGTTACAACGCACACTTTTACAACGCATGCACTTACAACGCATTTTTTACAACGCAACATCCATTACAACGCATTCCATTACATAGCATGACACTACAACGCATTTTTAAAAACTACCTTTACAACGCATTCCATTACAACGCATACTACCTTTACAACGCATACCATTACAACGCATAATATTAAATTGCATTTAAGGTAAGTATTAGATAGTATAGGGGTAAAAATTACTTTACTAACTCCAGGGGGTGCAACAGTAGGGTAAGTGTTGGATAGTATAGGGGTAAAAATTACTATTCTGACTCCAGGGGGTTCAACAGTAGGGTAAGTGTTGGATAGTATAGGGGTAAAAATTGCTATTCTAACTCCAGGGGGTGCAACAGTAGGGAAAGTGTTGGATAGTATAGGGGTAAAAATTGCTATTCTAACTCCAGGGGGTGCAACAGTAGGGTAAGTGTTGGATAGTATAGGGGTAAAAATTACTATTCTAACTCCAGGGGGTGCAACAGTAGGGTAAGTGTTGGATAGTATAGGGGTAAAAATTACTATTCTAACTCCAGGGGGTGCAACAGTAGGGTAAGTGTTGGATAGTATAGGGGTAAAAATTACTATTCTAACTCCAGGGGGTGCAACAGTAGGGTAAGTGTTGGATAGTATAGGGGTAAAAATTACTATTCTAACTCCAGGGGGTGCAACAGTAGGGAAAGTGTTGGATAGTATAGGGGTAAAAATTACTATTCTAACTCCAGGGGGTGCAACAGTAGGGTAAGTGTTGGATAGTGTAGTGTAATATTATGCGTTGTAATGGTATGCGTTGTAAAGGTAGTATGCGTTGTAATGGAATGCGTTGTAAAGGTAGTTTTTAAAAATGCGTTGTAGTGTCATGCTATGTAATGGAATGCGTTGTAATGGAGTTTGCGTTGTAAAAAAATGCGTTGTAAGTGTAGTGCGTTGTAAAAGTTGCGTTGTAAATGTTGTTCCCCAGACTGTCATAGCATACGCACTAGCTGGTGGAATACAACACAGAGGTGTGAGGCACTCGGCGGGCAATGGTGGGTGTAACACAGCATTGGGCTCAGCCAGGAGCACGCTGTGACTCTCAAGTGAGGTTCGTCTCCTTTCCAGAGAGTAAACTAAAAAGTATTACACATCCTGCGGTGGATGTGTGTTTTATTAACCGCGAGAGGGGTTTCTTGCATAGTTTGGTCGAATTTTTGTCGAATCCCCTTTGAATGGCTTGGTGTGCGTGTATATTAAATGTGCCCGTCAATAGCTACCCATGTTTGTATAAATAAACAACAAGTGTGTTTACTTGGAGAGTACCCACCGGCGGGGGCGCCGGGATTAGGCACGGTAGGGCGTCAGACACGTCAGAGCTTCACTAGCGCTGTAAATACATTCCATGTGGATTCATTCTATGCATAGTCGCCTTTTAATGAATATCACACAAATCGTCATGGTGATAGGTACATACGGTTTGTCCAGCATGTCCTAGGTGTTTCTATAAATATATATGTTTTTTAAATAATAAAAAACAAAGGCCGGCCCTGGGGGATGGGGTCCCCGGGGCCATAAGTGGCCTGAGGAGGGGGGCAACGCAGCCCCCTCCTAAAGAATAAAAAAAAAAAAAAGGCCATTACCCGGGTGTTGGGGTCCCCGGGGCCGATTAAGGCCTTGGGAGGGCCAAATTTATTTTTTTCAACAACAAAAAATTAGGGTGCAGGCCCTGGGGGATGGGGTCCCCAGGGCCAGTAAATTAGAAGAAGAAGGGGGGCCACACAGCCCTTCTTCTTAAAAAAATAAAATAAATAAAAGACCAGCATCGCTCCGGAGGACACGCCCCCTACTCTGCAAACGCGCCCCATGGCCAGTTGTAAGTTGGGGAATTAATTCCCCTTCAATACTGGGGGTCCCTGAGGGCCAACTAGCCCAACAGGTATCTCCAGTATGCGCCAGGGAGCTGCGTTGCAGACAGGTGTTCTGAGGCCACGCCCCTTTTTACACCTCTATGCAACGCAACTCTGTGGCGCTTACTGGAGGTACCTAGTGGGCTAGTTTGACCCAGGGACCCTTAGGATTCAAGGGGACTTAATCTCTCAACTTAAAATACGGCCACAGGGCGTGTTTACACAGTGGTGAAGGGAGGGGACGGGGCCTGAGGTGACGTGTGCAAACACGCCCTGTGGCGCGTTTTAAGTTGGGGAAATAATTCCCTTTCAATCCTGAGGGACCCTGGGGCCCAACTAGCCCACCAGGTGCTTCCAGTAAGCGCCACTGCGCTGCGTTGCAGAGAGGTGGCCTAGGCCGTGCCCCTTTTTACATCTCTCTGCAACGCAGCTCTGTGGTGCTTACTGGAGGTACCTAGTGGTCTAGTTGGACCCTCAGGATTCAAGGGGACTTAATCTCCCAACTTAACACGGCCACAGGGCGTGTTTACACAGTGGGGAAGTGAGGGGACGGGGCCTGAGGTGACATGTGCAAACACGCCCTGTGGCGCGTTTTAAGAGGTAGTTTTAATCCCCTGCCCTATTATATACTAGGGGCTTACAGAGGAGGTCATGCTGATCACAGGGGGACCCCAATGTATAGTGTTCCCTAGTGTATGTAGGTGTTTTCACTGTATTCTGAGTGTCTTTTAACATAGCACTGGCTCTAGGACTGGTTAGTCAGACTCAGTTAACACCAGTATCCGTCTGAAAAAGTTGATGGTACAGGATGATTTTGCAACAAGTCTTCTTTCTGCTCTTCTGTTTGTTCTTTCTGCACGTTATCCTTCTTCCTGCACTTTTCTTCGTCTTTGAGGACTTCTGTTGCTTCTTTCTGCATTTCTTTTTTTTCTTTCTGTGCGTTTTTTCTTCTTTCTTCACATGTCCTATCTCTGTAGGCATAGTTAGAAATTAGCATTTAAAAAACCTTTGAAATTCACTGAAGAAACCATAGGTTTCAGGCACGTTATAGTTGGGAATTAGCATTTAAAAAACCTTAGAAATTCACAGAAAAAAACATAGGTTTCAGGGGCATTAAAGTCCAGCTAACTATAACGCCCCTGAAACCTATGGTTTTTTCAGTGAATTTCTAAGGTTTTTTAAATGCTAATTCCTAACTATAACGTGCCTGAAACCTATGGTTTTTTCAGTGAATATATATATATTCACTGAAAAAACCATAGGTTTCAGGGGTGTTAGAGTTAGCTGGACATTTCCCTCGTACGAAACCCTAGAAATTTCCCTGTTATAGTTAGTTCAGCTAACTATAACTCGTGCCCCCGCAATGCACTGCTGATGACGTCACATATTACATCACTCATGACATGGTCAGTGACATCACTGATGATGATGACATCTCAAATGACATCACTGATGACATCACTGATGACGTCATCCATGTGATAAATTAGTGCATCTTCTCACACCCTAATATAACCTTTGATACACCGACTCAAAATTTCAGACGGCCATTTTAAAAACTATAGATACTCCAATACCAATAACTACATACCCACTCATTGACTCTTAGGTCTACATACATCTCCACTCACTCACCTGTACAGTCACTCATACTTAGAGTCACTCCATACAGGACTATCATATGCATTTATGCACCTATATAGACACACACACACCGCCAATCATCCATTGAGGTACTGACTAAGCCTGGGCGTAGTGGGGCTACGTGGAGCAGCGCATAGTGTGCCCAAATCTACGCACACTCGCGTGCTCCACGTAGCCCCACTACGCGCCTCCCGCCCACTCTCCTTTTAAAATAATATCATGCATGATAAAATAATTAAATTAAATTAACTGCAGCGCGGCGTCTCCGGGGCTCCCTCTTCCTCTTTTCCAACTTCTTGTGACAAATGCGCATGCGCGGTCGCCCGCGCATGCGCATTTCTTGCGAGAAATTGCTAAGGTTTTTTAAATGCCAATTCCTAACTATAACGCCCCTGAAACCTTTGGTTTTTTCAGTGAATTTCAAAGGTTCTTTAAATGCCAATTCCGAACTATAACGTGCATGAAACCTATGGTTTTTTCAGTCAAATTTCAAAGGTTTTTTAAATGCTAATTCCTATCTATAACTTATCTCTAAAGATATCATGAAAAGCATTCTTTTGTAAAAGTAGGGTGCACATTAGTTTTGTGGAAAAGCATCTTTGATTGGTTAAGAAAAAGCAGTTTCAACGTGGAGTACATATCATAGGATAAAATTTGCTCAGCTCAACCACACCTGCTACTTGCATTTGGAAGGCACTGTTCAAACTTAAAACAATCGTCAACTTTTAACCTGCACGTGTCGTTAAATGTTCAAGAAAATGTTACAAAAAAAAATCGTAAAGTTTTAAAAAATCGATGAACTTTTAGCCTGCACGTATTGTAGAATGTTCTAGAAAGTGTGTTGATAGAATACGTTACATTTCTGACTTCTATGTGTTGTTGAATATTAAAAAAAACGGTTCATATTTAAAATTAAAAAGAAACCAATAGAGAAGTTTTGAAACCTAAAAGAATCAAGGAACTATTCTAATTTATTCTTTACATATATTTATGTGTGCAGCAACAAAATTATTGACACAACAGCACTAGGAAAAGGAAGAAGCAGGGAGTGGGGGGACGGGGGGGAGATGGGCAGAATGGCACACATGCACAATTAAGTACAACACAAGTATAGACAAACAATGGCCAAAATGAAACACACTAACAAGGAGCACAAGTCACACAACCCGCCAACGTCACACCACTGAACGAGCATACAAGTGAAAACCACGCTGTATTCATACAGGATGTGTACAAAGGCCAGTCGTTGGTGTTGTGGGATGTCTGCGACCGTGGTCATCATGGATGAGATACCCAGCATGTGGCACATGGTCGAGTTCACTGTGTGTTATGCTGCCAAACGGCTGCTCCTCCCTCCCACGAGCCCCCACACTTTTGTACGGTGCGCTGTTGTATCTCGTGCACTCGTACGGCACACCATTGTAATGCCTATTTGCGCATGTCCTGCTACATTCCAACTGCAACATCACAGTGCCGTTTGGAGGTGGTGCATGCCACTTTACAACATCAACTGCTGTGGCTCTTGTAACAGGCCACACCAGAACACAGAGACACACTTACTGCACTTCCTGTACACGGACATGTCCGAGACACCCCGTTCCCCTTGCCGGATATCCACACCCCTGCACTGACCTGTGAACCCCAGACCAACACACGCCAGTTGTGCATGCAGGAGGATGCGTGCGTAGCTACACATCCAGGCTCACTGCCAACGCTGAGGTGACAGCACACTGTGATGTTGCAGGGCTCGTGCCTATCATGCTAAGAGGGTTTGGGGGGCATTGGCAGTCCTGGAGTTGTTGAGATAAGTCTTCTGGCCCTCATGGGTATCCCTGTATCATGCTCATTGACTCTATGGCACCTGTGGGTGTTCTGGTGTGGCTCTTGGCTGTGTTCCCTTTCATGGTGCAGGTAGTTGTCCTGCTTAACACCAGCAGAAAGCAGGTGTAAAATCCCTGGTGCTAACGTGTCTTATCGCCGGAATTTGTTTCGCATTGCAATTGGTGTGAAAGTTGTGATGTGATTTTTTTCGTGTGCACAACAATATACGAACTGAGCAGTGTATCTCATCAAGATCCAGCACCTGACGCACTATTCCCAATCAATATAAATACAATGAGATTTCTTAATAGTTTTTGTGTGTACACTGTAAGTGCAGCCAATACCTCAGTGCAATTCAATACAGGCTTTTAGTATTTAGAATAAATCGGAAAGGTGCACCGCGTGTCTTTTTGCACGGGAACGGCTACTCTCCATTTCATTATCAGCACTTTAACGGAAGTAAAGTTGAGATAAATCTAACACACTATTCAGAAGTTGGTGCAAACTGCAGATATCACCAGTATTCCAGTGATCAGTGCCCCAAAATTTAACACCATGGTGGACTCCATCAAATAACAGTAATAAGAACAAGAAAGAGTCACACAGCAGTTGAGAACAACCCAAAACGTTAATTCTTTTTTCAATCTTTATTTTTTATAATAATAAATATGTAAACGATAAACTATTTTCAAACTTTATTTTTTTATTAACATAAATATAAACAATAAACTAATAAACAAAATGTAACAACAATAATACAAAACAACAAGGCGGAACACTCCTGTGGGAACCACGGATGTCGACGACAGACCTGGAAAATCAGAAAGATTGTTAAAAAAAAACCCACATGGTATTCTCAACAAAATACCACAAGAGACAAATCACAGATATATAAAATGCATACAGCTAACAAAATGTTATAAGTTTAACTTACAAAAACTGTAAATGTTGCCGCTTTAAAATATTTACCGAATCTGAGGAAAGTTTTTTGCAGAAGGCACCACGCCCACAACCTTTTTCTTCAGTGGTGAGGAAACTTTTTACTTTTTCCAAGGGGCAAACAAAGACCAATGCCACCTTCGTCACTCGCAAGATTTGCCAAAGAGTTCTGTTACGAGGGGATCCTAACTAAAAATACTCGTGCGGCACAGCAAGTATGATGAAACACCTAAGGACCCTTCATCCAAACAATCTTGCACGAGAAGAGTGCAAACAGATGAGAAACACTCCTGTTCTGTATCTGTAAAAAAGAATCAAAAATAAATGTATATTAATAACTTTCAAATTTATACTATTTCATTACTGTACAAACACATTTTATATAAAAACTGACTAAGAAACTATAGCCCTGAACCACAAGTGTGACGATCGTTAAAACACTACATGCATAGTGTATACTACTTTGAAGCAATTCATGCCCTAAAGCCTACCTCACTAAAAGACTACATGCTAACTGACTAAATGATTACAGTACTATAAGGAGACACACTGGGTGAGTGACAGGGTGTTTGCTAGAAGAGTATGAATACTAACTAGGGAATTGAAGGTGTGAAACACAACTGTGTAGGTGATTAGAGGACTGCATCCATACTGCATAGGCATTTAAAGCAGTCCATGTGCTAAGGCCTGGCTCACTGCATGACTACTTGGGTACTGAAAGAATGATTAGAATACAGCAAGGAGAGTGCCTAGGTGAATTTATAAGTGCTAGGCTTTTCGCACAGGGAATGGATTAGTACTTGGTACTGAATGGGTCACTAGAGGAGTGCAAAGACAGTGACAAGTGCTGGACTTTATGGATACTGACTAGGAAATTGAAAGTGTGAAAGACAAGTGTCTAGGTGGTTAGAAGACTGCATGCATAGTGCATAGGGGTTTGAAGCAGTCCATGTGCTAAGGCCTGGCTCAGTGTATGAATACTTAGGAACTGACTGAATGATTAGAGTACTGCAAAGATAGTATCTTGGTGAATTTATAAGTGTTTGGGTTTTAGCACAGTGAATGGATTAGTACATGGTGCTGAATGGGTCACTAGAGGACTGCAAAGGGAGTGACAGGGTATTTCCTAGAAGTGTATGGATACTGACTAGGGAATTGAAGGTGTGAAAAACAATTGTGTAGGTGGTTAGAGGACTGCATGCATAGTGGATAAGGGTTTGAAGCAGTCCATATACTAAGGCCTGGGTCACTGGATGAGTACTTGGGTACTGACTGAATGTTTAGAGTGCTGCAAGGAGAGTGCCTGTGTGAATTTATTAGGGTTTGGTGCAGTGAATGGATTAGTACATGATGCTGAATGGGTCACTAGAGGAGTGCAAGGGGAGTGACAGGGTGTTTGCTGGAAGTGAACTGAAACTGACTGGGGAATTGAAGGTGTGAAAGACAAGTGTGTAGATGGTAAGAGGACTGCATGCATAGTAGATAGGGGTTTGAAGAAGTCCATGTGTTAAGACCTGGCTCAGTGCATGAATACTTAGGCAGTGACTGAATCATTACTGGAAGGGAGTGTCTTGGTGAATTTATAAGTGTTTGGCTTTTAGCACAGTGAATGGATTAGTACATGCTGTTGAATGGGTCTCTAGAGAACTGCAAAGGAAGTGACAGGATGTTTCCTGGAAGTGTATGGATACTGACTAGGGAATTGAAGGTGTAAAAGACAAGTGTATAGTCTGTTAGAACACTACATGCATACTGCATAGACATTTGAAGCAATCTATTTGGTACTTAGAAACTGACTAAATAATCAGACTTCTTCTAGGACAGTGCTTACGTAAAACTTTTAAATTTTCAGTTCTGCCACAGTGAACAGAATAGTACATGGTACTGCACCTTAGTGTCAAACCCTGACTCATTATATCAATGCATAAGCAAAGACTAGCTTCTAATGCTACTAAAACTTGACAACATGAGAGGTTTTAAATTAGTTATCTGTCAGCAAATACACAATGTTACCAAATGCTTCTCTCACAGTAGTTCTCAAATGCACACAGACTCACAGTGTCATTCTAGACAACAACCACTATACCTAGGAGTTTACCAAAACTCATTCACTACAGTGCAAGTGGTAAGGGAACTGCACACAATCTACATATTTCACGACTGCAATTTACTGTCAATGCCTGACTCATGCTTCTCTCACAGTGATCCCAAATACACACTAACTCACAGTGTGATTCTAGACAAGCACCACTATCCCTATGAGTTTACCAAAACTCATTCACCACAGTGCAAATGTTAAGGGAACTGCACACAATCTACATATTTCACAACTGCAATTTACTGTCACTGCCTGACTCATATAATGAAAGCATTAGCCATAACTGTCTTCTAATGCTACTAAAACTTGACAACATGACATGTTTTAAAACACTTGTCTGTCAGCAAATACACGATGTTACCAAACACTTCTCTCACAGTGGTTCCCAAATGCACACAGACTCACAGTGTGATTCTAGACAAACAACACTATCCCTAGGAGTTTACCAAAACTCATTAACTACAGTGGAAGTGGTAAAGGAACTGCACACAATCTACATATTTCACGACTACACTTTAATGTCAATGCCTGACTAATTTAATCAACGCATAAGCAAAGACGGGCTTCTAATGCTACTAAAACTTGACAACATGACAGGTTTTAAAACAGTTATCTGTCAGTAAATACATGATGTTACCAAATGCTTCTCTCACAATCCTTACCCAAATGCACACACTCACAGTATGATTTTAGACAATCAACACTATCCTAGGACTTTACCAAAACTCATTCTCTAGTCTAGAAGAGTTAATGGTGCTGAACACAATCTACATATTTAAGTACAGCACATCAGTGTCAAAGCATGACTCATTTAATCAACATATAAGCAAAGACTGGATTCTAATGCTACTAAAACTTCACAACATGACCGGTTTTAAAACAGTTATCTGTCAGCAAATACACGATGTTACCAAATGCTTCTCTCACAGTGGTTCCCAAATGCACACAGACTCACTGTGTGATTCTAGACAAACAACACTATCCCTTGCACTATACCAAAACACATTTCTTCATCTAGAAGTAGTACTACATTTTAGTATAGAAACATTACATAACTCATTTCACAAATTCATAAAGAATTACTGGTTTCGAATTCTACCAAAATATAAAAACAGCACAGTTATCTGTCTACAAACACATGAAAAACACAAATGCGTATCACAGAATGGTTTCTAGATGCACACACATTGTAGAGAAAAAAGTACTCCCTACACTTTAGCAGGAAAAATACATTAGTCTGATTAAAATCAAAATAGTCTACATACATCCCCTCACAATTAAATAACTCATCTTTCAAGTTCTTTTGTAGATCAAGGAGTATATCGATCACTCACCATATTTTCTTTTACAGAATCTCTGCACTGTGCACCTCTCAGCAAAAGCAAAGAATGGAAAAGTTTCCCTTTCATTTTCCACACATATACATGTAAACATCAAATCACAATCCTTCGCACATAAACTCAAAAGCAAACACACATTTCTATTGGTTAAACATTTCAACCCTTTCCAACTGAAATACATTTTAACCCTTCCACCAATCTGCCTTCTGCCTGTTACCATAGAAACAGGTCATGGAACACTGCACTGAGCTCACAGGTCACAAGTTCAGCACACAATGTTCCTTCACAAGACAGGAAGTGTGCTTGACTTTCCAACATATCAGCTTATCATATATAATGTTCCTTACAATCTGTTTTTGTTAACCAATAACAATCATACCTTAAACAAAAAGAAATATACACCCTACCTTTCAGTGTAGAAAGTTGTCATACAACCAATGATTTCTTGTCGTTTTTCAAAAAACGTTGCCGTGGATCCGCGCACCCACCGCGAGAGAATCCGTGCATCCAACGCGATAGGATGCGCGCACCGTGCGCACATTTCCCTGTTTTTTTTTATTTTTAAAAAGGGGCCCCAGGGGGTCCTTCTGGGACCCCCTAAGCACCTCTAGAGGGTCATAGTATTTCCACTCTGCCCCCTTTATATGTTTTACACACTTATTCCCCTTGCTTCTTCAGCCTCGCTTCTACCGAGGCAGAAAATGACCGCCAACAGTTCCTGGTTTTGAATGTAGAGAGACACTCGACAGCCAATTAGCATTCAGCGCGCGATCGGGAGGGTGCGCGCTCGGTTCGGGGAGTGTGCGCGCTCGGTGCGGGTAGGGTCCGCGGATCCTCCCTGGCCATAGATATCACTAACTTTTTTACCCTAATTTTCTCAGAAACTACTGAACAGATTCACACCATATATGCAAAAGGCACGAGTCCGAACTGAGGACTACCTCTTTGCCAAATTTGGTGTCATTCCGTTCAGCGGTTCGGGCTGTAGCTGCGACAACAGATCCTATGGGAAATTGCATAAGGAAAACGCGTTTTGGGACCCTGCTTTTTTCTCGGCAACGGATCACTGCAAAACTTTCAGGGTAGGAGCGGAGCTGGCCAAAAGTTTGGAAAATTTTGTGAGGATTCGTCAACCGGCTCCAGACTTATTGGGAATAGAATGTTGCGGATTTCCTATGGAAAATAGGTCCTAACTATAACTACCTACTGACGACCGCCAGTAGGTAACATAGATATATATATATATCTCAAACAATTAATTCCCAATGTCAGCGTGCTCAGTACCTGGTGCAGGCAGCAACGGGTAGAATCCTTACCCGATATTTAAATTCACAAACCCAAAGGATGCCGCACTCCAGAGACCGGTTTCAGAGTTTCTTTATTTTCACCACCACTTCCACCAGTCGTGGTTAAAATAAAGCAACTCTGAAACCAATCTCTGGAGTGCGGCATCCTTTGTGTTTCTGAATATATATATATATATATATATATATATATATATATATATATATATATATATATATATATATATATATCTCGCTCCACTCCTTCTTTTTGTCCAAAGGAGATATTGTTGCGGGGTCCACACCCATAAAGTCCGCACCTGCCTACGAGTGCTTCGCTTTTCTGTGGAACTGGGAGCGGTTATGTTATGCGGAGGCACCACCGTTACTGCTGTGAGCAAGAGGAACTCCGTGGACAAATGGGAATGAGGACTTGATTGCCGATACACAGACTATCGAGACTTCCACCAACCGGTGAGTTCCAATTCTAAACGTTTTACATAAACGAGCAGTAAAATTCTGAGCGGTAAGGCAAGGAAGCGTAAAGAACACATTAATCTGGATGAACATACTGGACCATAGCACGAAAAAGCCATGTTTTGTGAATAATCACGTAGCGAATCAGCAAAGGACATGTTTAAAACACAAGGTGGAGCTGGAGCTGGGGCTGGGGCACGTACAAATGCTCAAGACTTAAAACAACCAAGGAATAAATTGACTGAAACTATGTTCAAAGTGGAACGATTATACGAGCGTGAAACACGCAAATGGTGGGAAGCCACCAGTTTGCAAAGCTATATCGATGAAAAAAGAGTCCCAAGGGGGTTACGAGTCTATACGGTACCCTCATACGAGAACCCAGACCCACAACTACTAACGGATTGGGCAGAACACACAGCTCAATATTGTCAGGGAACCTTGGGTATACTTGTCAAGTATGCATGGAGCGATCGGGACAAGGCGCTCAATGAGATCAAGGAAATCGAAGATGAAATGGTCAAAGATGAAGAAAACAAGAAAAGAATAGAGGAATTCATGGGCCAAATGAAAGCAAGATTACAAAAATACGAACAGAAAATCAAATACCGTAAACAAGAAAAATGTATACGGGATGAAAATGATTATTTACAGGGCAGGGTGTTAACATTTGCCCGCAAGTTTGATGGCCCAAGAAAAGAACTGAGCACCAGATCCAAACAACTGTCATCAAGAATAGAAACCTCTGAATCGGACATTACGGAGAATGAATCGAGTGATGAACAGGGAGTGAGACCAGTGGAAGTAAGAAAGATCCAGAATCCTTTTCACGACGAGTTCCAGATAATCCGCCAATCTTGGCTACGAGGGTGCAAAAACAAGCCACCAGAAGGGGATGCAGAAAGACAAGAAGGGCCGGTGGCGGCAGGAAGAGGAAGAGGCAAAGCATCCGCTTGGATACATCGCAAGAGACAAACCAAGAGACAATAGAGTCATCTAACTTAACGGTAGTCAATCTGACGGACAGACCTCTTTCTCAGTCTGAAAACAAAGTACTCAGTTTAGGACTAACATTCTGTCCTAGTAACCATTTGGAGTACACACAAACGAGAATAGATCTTTTTAATTTCGTACGAAAATTGAAATTACATAAATATTTCAAATTGAGATCGTGTATGAAAGAACAGAAAGGGGCTACAGCTAGATTGACAGTCACGGATGTATTAACTGGAAAAGACCTACCAGCAATAGAACTTCTGGAAAACCTCAGGTTGGGAATCGAGGATATTCCAACACAATTTGAAGACATGGCACAAAGAGCAACAAATATAGGTGTTGATCAGGAACGAGAAGAAAGCCCGTTCAAACGAAAATCACTCTTCAACCCTGAAATGCCACCAGATGCCATAGACGTGTTTTCTGAAACCATGATCAATGATCTTTTGAAATTCAGATTTAAAAACATTATTAAATCATCTCCCAGTAATCTGTCCACATCTGAACAATTGGCACTACAAAATTTGATGCAGGATCCATCAATCATCATAAAACCCTCGGACAAGGGGGGGAATGTGGTGTTGCAAACCAGAGACCAGTATTGCAATGAAGCCATACGCCAATTATCTAATCCCCAATGTTATCAAAAAATAACAGGAGATGTGTACCAAAATAGCATTAAGGATTATGATAAACTCATCAGCAAATGGTATAAGAGACTGATGTTGGGACCAGAGGAACATTTGTTTTTACGAAGTTCCAATCCGGTGATTCCCACCTTTTACCACATTCCGAAGCTACATAAAGACAGTCGACATCCGCCTGGCAGGCCAATTGTTTCATCCCTTAAAGGATTGACAGAAAATTTATCAACTTTCATTGATCATTTCCTATTTCCTTTTGTTGCCCAGTTAGACTCTCATGTGAACGACACTAAATACTTTCTGAACAAGATCATGCTTGTGAAATGGGATTCCACTTACCAACTCATGGTACTAGACATTACAAGTCTATATACCTGTATCTGCCATGAAGATGGGGTGAAAGCGGTCAGATTTTACCTGGAAAAACGTCAACTGAGATACTCCGATCATAGCCAAATGTTAATAGAATTCATGGAGTTATGTTTGAGGAACAACATCTTTCTATTTGAAGATCCACATTATAAACAACTGTCTGGTACGGCGATGGGCACCTGCTTTGCCCCCAGCTATGCGAACTTGTTCGTTGGCTGGTGGGAGGAGCGGGTGCCCAGAACCTACCATAGTGATGGCGAGTATGGTAAGGTTGTTGAGTGGTATCGGTATATCGATGATCTTTTTATCGTGTGGCAGGGTACGACGGAGTCGGCTCAAAGATATATTGATCTTCTAAATCAGAATGACATAAACTTACACTTTACAGGTACGGTTAGTCCGGTGGCAGAGGACTATCTAGACCTTAAGGTGTTTGTTGAAGATGGTAAAATCCAGTCAGCCCTGTATCGAAAATCCACTGCTGGAAACTCAGTACTATTTGCCACTAGCAGCCATTCCCCCAAGCTCGTCAACAGCATACCGTATGGCGAGCTACTTAGGATAAAAAGGAATAGCACTAAAGAAGTAGATTTCGAGAGATCAGCCTCAGAAAGCATAGCTAGATTTAGTGCTAGGGGGTACAACCGTATGGCACTACAAAACACACTGCAAAAGGTTAGAGGAATTCCAAGAGAGAATTTGCTAAAAGAGAAGGATAAAGCGGTGACTGATAAAGGCAAATTTCGGATGATTACCCCCTATTCGGCAGAAGCTAATCATTTAAAAAACATGCTTAAAAATAACTGGCATATATTAAAAACTGACAGCACTATATGTGAAGACATTCCTCCATTTCCACTAGTGACATTTAGAAAAGCAAGGTCACTCCGTGATATGCTGGTGAGAAGCCATTTAGATAAACAACCACAGAAAGGGGGTACTTTGAGAGACATGATGGGCTTCTATCCATGCAGCAGATGCAAAGCCTGCGCTAATAGTAAAAGAGTCTTAACGTACACTGTCCCTGACATAGGACTGACAAAGAGGATCACTAAATTCATAACAAGCAGCACTCCATATGCTGTTTACTGTCTGGTATGCCCATGTGGGCTACGATACATAGGTAGCACCATTCATCAACTGAAGATTAGAATTCTAGAACACCTGAGGGCTATTGATAAGAATGACCAGATGTATCCTGTGGCACGTCACTTTGCTGAAAAACATCAAAGCAATCGTAACTTGCTACAGTTTTATGGATTAGATTGTGTTACGATTAATGTCCGTGGGGGGGACAGAGTAAGGAAATTACGTAGACTCGAGTCACGCTTCATCATAGATTTACTCACTAAGTCTCCACGTGGTTTAAATAGTGGAGAGGAATTGTCTGTACACATAGGTTCATGATCTGATTATCTTGGTGTCACATCAAAGAAGTATCCACTGGGTATTTAGCTGGAAATTTATTGACATTTTGTATTGAAGCCCAGCCCAATCAACTCCGAAAACTGTGTGAAAATTGTCAAAAGGGTGCAAATTGTGAAAATCTTGAAAAATTGTGTAAACAACATCGCAGTAAAAAACTGTAGGTGATTACATTATTGGATGAGAAGGAATTATGTTGCATTTTTTGAAATATGAAATATGTCTGAGATATGAATTGTAATAATGCGACAAGTGATAAGAAATTTGAAAAGTATGAGCAAAATGACAGCTTGTATGAAACACATGTATAGAAAGGATATGAGTCGATCCACGGCATAATGAATGATATTGTGTACTCGTAAAACTGTTATATACAGTGAAGGTGCAATAGAGTGTTTATATAGACCATGCACATTTGAGTAACAACATTGTATAATCATCTGTATATATATTGCAAGATGCGATAGACCGGTATACGTATCCATTACAAAATGGCGCTGGTGTTAGAGTGATCATGTTAGTCCTTTCTTCATGTTGTTGATTAAGGAAAGGTTGAAAAACATGGCGTTTCTGATGTGCTAGTGACATCGAGAAAGGCATCTCGCCGAAACGCGTCTGTTGCTGGTCATTTGGCTATCCGATTACAATTGTGTTGAAAACGCTCCGCGAGTGCGACATTTTCCTTTGGACAAAAAGAAGGAGTGGAGCGAGATATTGTTGCGGGGTCCACACCCGTAAAGTCCGCACCTGCCTACGAGTGCTTCGCTTTTCTGTGGAACTGGGAGCGGATATATATATATTACTTACTGGCAGTCGCCAGTAGGTAGTTATAGTTAGGACCCTCTTTCCATAGGAAAACTGCAACATTCTATTTGGAATAACTTTGGTGCCGGTCGACGAATCCTCGCGAAATTTTCAAAATAGGTGGGGCGCTACGCTCCGCTCCTACCCTGAAAGTCTCGGGGGGATTTGTCAAACGGGGGCTGAGAAAAAAGGGGGGTCCCAAAACGCGTTTTTCCCATGCATTTTTCCATAGGACCTTTAGACACAGCTACAGGCCGAACGGCTGAACAGAGTTACTTGAAATTTGGCAGACAGGTAGTCTACAGGTCAAGGAAGTGCCTTTTGTAGGTTTGGTGTAAATCTGTACAGTAGATCCTGAGAAAATTGCATTTAAATCAATATATATATATCTGTGGCAGCGCTCCGTGCGCTTACCGTAAGCGTACCGTACGCGTACGGTGCCGTGCGCGAGCGCGATTCTTATTGGCTGTTAGATCTTAGTAAACATTCGAATCGGTCGAAACCAGGAAGCTGCGTCCGCCATTTTCTCTCTCGCACTCTGAGGGGTGGACGAATAACAATGGAAAAAACATGTAAAGGGGCTGTTTAGACAGCTCCTAACCACCTATCCTTGATGAAGGTGTCCCCAAAGAACCACCAAGGCCAAAAAATCAATTTTAAATTTTTTTGAAAAATCGCCGATTACGCTTATCGTACGCGTACGGTAAAATTAAATAAAAAAAAATAAATATCCACACTCTCCCCACCCCGTGTGCAAATGGTTCCGCGAAGGTCACCATTTGTGCATGGCATATAATTTAACATGTATGGTAATCTAAAAGATTTCCTTTCACAACGAAGCGCATAATATGTCCTCCATGTGCGCACGGTGCGCGAAGCGCATAGTGCGTACATGGCCCATCCAGCGTAACGTGGGCACGCGGTGCACTACGCGCACCGCGTGCCCACCGTGCGTGCACGGCACTAACTGCGTAAAGTGGGCGCGCACGCCACGAATGGCGTAAAGTAACTTAGCATTTAAAAAAACTTACAAATTCACTGAAAAAACCATAGGTTTCACACACGTTATAGTTAGGAATTAGCATTTAAAAAACCTTGCAAATTCACTGAAAAAACCATAGGTTTCACACATGTTATAGTTAGCTGGACATTTTACTGATAAAAAAACCAATGAAATTCCCCCGTTCTAGTTAGTGCAGGCAACTATAACTCACGCGACCGCAATCCTCTGCTGATGACATATGTGTCTTTATGAAAAAAAAATATTTGTAATATATGTATAGCTAAAATTTAATGGAAGAAGACATGGGCAAATAATTGTCTAAATACAGTATTAGCATCAGCAGAGGATTGCGGTCGCGTGAGTTATAGTTGCCTGCACTAACTATAACGGGGGAATTTCATTGTTTTTTTTTTTTTTTTTTTTTTTTTTTTTTTTGAAACCGTTTATTGCAGTTCGTAAAAGTTACAGGAATGGGCCTACAACCATCCGGCCGGCCGCTAGAATGACAAAAACATATTGCACACATACAGTAAAAGTCTCTCGGCAGTGCAGAGCAGTGAAACAGGAGTAATCAATGGTGCAGGCCACACAGCTCCAAGCCCACAGTACGGTTCCCTTTTCTTGAAACAAAACAACACCAAAAAGCCACACCCGCAAGGCAACCCGCGATCTAAAATAACAGCACGTGCTCCATAAGTGGGGGATCCAAACCAGTAGCAGAACTCTGGAGGGGGGAATGGGAATAGATCAGGGACTGGGGGACCGCGCGCCCGCGGCTGAGGGAGGGGGGCCGTCTAGGGAGATGGAGCAGGCGAGGCAGCCGGTAGCAGTGGTGGCTCACAAATACCCCCGCGGTAGGCGTTCCAGGGGCCCCAGAGTTTCACCCACGCCCCAGGCTTACCTCTCGCCACATACACCACCTTTTCACGAAACATACACCAATCCATATGCTCTTTCCAGGCCGACACCGCAGGGGGCCTCTGGGATCCCCACAATTGAGCAATGTCGCGCTTGGCTATCATGTATCCCAGAGTCACCCACCGCGTCTGCGGGACCGAATAGTCATTCGGTTCCCATACATTCAGCAAGCATCTCCTCGCTTCAGGCAGCAGCACAACACACGTCACCACACGCAGGACCTCATGCACACCACGCCAGAATCGCTCCACCTTCGGGCACTCCCACAGTATATGCATGAAAGTCGCCAACGCACCACAGCCACGCTTACACATTCCGTCACCAGCAAAACCCATACGCAGAAGCCTTGGCCCCGTCACGTAAACCCGGTGAAGGATCTTGAGCTGGACGAAACGAAGGCGAGCCGGGATGGCCACCACTTTCGGAGAGGCCACCGCGGAAATCCAATCCTCATCGTCCAGCTCCAGCCCGTCGGCAACCCAAGCCTCGCGGAGATTGGTCAGCAGGCACGATCTATCTGTTAGAAAAGGTAGACGGACCGGGAGGGTCGGCCGGGGTCAGGAGGAGAGGTCTCCGGGGAGAGCCGTCTCCAGCGATCGTACAGACAAGTAGCTTCCCCCCCACAGACAGATATCACACACGGATAAGGTTCAGTGTTCTTTATAAGCACTTATTTAAGGTACGGTTAAATGGTACAAGGAGGTCTGGACTCAGGGGTCCCCTCGATTAGAGTCTCGCAAGGTAGGGAAGGGGGTAGCGGGACAGTCTATTTACCAATCAGGTAGTTCGGATGAGATGATGCTTAGCTCACAATCCTCGAGCTTGGTGGTTAGGTGGTATGGGCCGCGGCAGCGCCAGCAGGTCCCGGTGTGGATGGTCGATACAACGGGCCGCGGCAGCGCCAGCAGGTCCCCGGAAGATATACGGTCCGCGGCAGCGCCAGCAGGTCCCGGTGAGGATGGTCGTTACAACGGGCCGCGGCAGCGCCAGCAGGTCCCAGGAAGATGAATGTTGCAGAAGGCCGCGGCAGCGCCAGCAGGCAGGACGATGGTTCACAAGAGCGGGCTACGGCAGCGCCAGTAGACCGTCAGGGTTGAGTTCACTCGGTGTCTCTCGACTCCAGGATACAACTGCCTTCCTGCTCCGGAGCTGCCTCAGTTATAGGGCTGGTGCCCTTTGATGTCCGGACCCTCGCACTGGGAGGTCGGAGGGTCCGGGATGAAGGTGTCCAGACACCCAGCAGGGGGTGGAGCCAGTGCCTGGGGGAGCTGGGGGCGATCGGCACCTGGCGGGGGAGAGCCCTTGACACTTTGGTCTCCCATTGACCTGCCAAGTGGTCCGCTCACCTCCTGGGTGGATGGTGGTGCCGGGATGTCGGGGCCGGCCAGGCCCGGGGTTAGGGTCGAGGGGAGGCCATGCGGCCGCGTGGTGCAGGGCCCAAGATGGCGGCTCGACCCGGCCGGGAGAGCCGGTGGGGTTGGACCCCGGGATGAGTAGGGGTCCGAGGGCAGAGGGTCCGTCGGGAGTACAGGTGCTTGTCGCGGGGAAATGCCAGGTGGGTCGGAGTTCGGGCCCTGTCGAGCGGGGAGGGAGCGAGCCGTCTGTGAGGCCTGTCCAACATGCGTCCCCCCCAGCTGAAGGCGGGGAGAGTCACCCATCTCCTTGGGGACTCTCTTCGTCGAGGCGGAAAAAGCGGGACAGGCCATCCGCGTTGGCGTGGTCTTGGCCTGGTCGGTGCTCCACAGTGAAGTCCATTCCCTGCAGGGAAATGGACCAGCGCAAGAGTTTTGGGTTCTCCCCCCGCATCTGCATCAGCCATTGCAGGGGTCGATGGTCGGTTTGTACCCGGAAGTGGGTACCGAAGAGATAGGGTCGGAGCTTTTTGAGGGCCCACACTACTGCAAATGCCTCCCTCTCGATGGTGCTCCAACGCTGTTCTCGGGCCAGGAGACGTCGACTGATGAAGGCCACCGGCTGGTCATGACCTTCGGGGTTCAACTGAGAGAGGACGGCTCCGATGCCGTGGTCGGAGGCGTCGGTCTGCACCACAAATTCCCGACTGTAATCGGGGGCCTGGAGCACCGGGGCGGTGCACAGGGCGGCCTTCAGCTCCTCGAAGGCAGCTTGACAATCAGGAGTCCAGTTGACCCGCTTCGGCTGGTTCTTGGATGTGAGACCCGTGAGGGGCCCCACGATGCTGCCGTAGTCCTTCACGAACCGCCGGTAGTAGCCGGTGAGCCCCAAGAAGGCTCGGACCTCGGTCTGGGTGACGGGGGGCTGCCAGGACTGGATGGCAGCAATCTTAAGTTGTAGTGGGGCCACCAGCCCGCTCCCCACTTGGTGCCCAAGGTAGGTCACAGACCCTTGGCCAATCTGGCACTTGCCGGCCTTAATGGTGAGGCCGGCCCGCTGGAGGGCTTGTAGGACCTCTTGGAGGTGACGGAGGTGGTCGGACCAGTGGTGGCTGTATACAGCGATATCGTCCAGGTAGGCAGCGCTGAATTCTTCAAGCCCCGCCAAGACCTGGTTCACAAGGCGTTGGAACGTGGCGGGGGCATTCTTCATGCCAAAGGGCATGACCTTAAATTGATAGTGGCCATCGGGGGTAGAGAAGGCTGACCGTTCCTGAGCCCTGGGTGTGAGGCCGATCTGCCAGTAGCCTGCCGTTAGGTCGAAGATACTAAGGTAGCGGGCGGCCCCCAGCCGGTCGATCAGCTCGTCTGCTCGGGGGATGGGATGAGCGTCGGTCCGGGTGACAGCGTTCAAGCCCCGGTAGTCGACGCAGAATCTCAGTTCAGGGGCGGAGCCGGGGGCAGCGGCCTTGGGAACTAATACGACCGGACTGGCCCAGGGACTGTCCGAGGGCTCGATGACCCCGATCGTGAGCATCTTGGCCACTTCCTCCTGTATGCAGGCCCGTACCCGATCTGGTACGCGGTAGGCCCGGTGCCGGACAGGGGGACTGTCCCCGGTGTCTACGTCGTGCAAACACCAGGGGGTGACCCCGGGGGTGAGGGAGAACAGGGCAGCGAACTGCAGCAGGAGGTCCCGGCAGTCCTGGCGTTGCTCCGAAGTGAGGGCGTCAGAGAGCCGGACCCCGTCCACGGAGCCGTCCTTCTCCTGAGTCTTCAGGAGATCCGGGAGGGGCTCGGAGTCTTCTTCGGTGCCACTGTCCGTAGCCATCAAGAGGCTTAGTTCGGAGCGCACAAAGTGCGGTTTGAGCCGGTTGGTGTGGAGGACCCGAAGGGGGTTCCGGGAGGACCCCATGTCGATGAGGTAAGTGACGGGGCTTTTGCGCTCGACCACTTTGAAGGGCCCCGTCCACTTATCTTGCAGGGCACATGGTTCGGTAGGGGACATCACCCATACTTGCTGCCCAGGTTCGAATTCAACGGAGGAGGCATTGTGATCATACCACCTCTTCATGTCCTCCTGGCTGGCCTCGAGGTTCGCCTTGGCCATCTCCCTGAAGCGCCGGGTCTGGTTTCGTAAGGCCAGGATGTATTTGAAGACGTCTGGAGGGGTCGTTAGGGGGGCCATCTCCCAACCTTCCTTGACTAGGCTGAGGGGCCCTCGCACAGGGTGTCCGTATAGGAGTTCAAAGGGGCTAAAACCGAGGGACTTCTGGGGAACTTCCCGGTAGGCGAAGAGAAGGCACGGGAGCAGTACATCCCACTGGCGACGGAGAGGCTCTTCCAATCCCCCAATCATCCCTTTGAGAGTGCGGTTAAAACGCTCCACCAGTCCGTTCCCTTGGGGGTGATAGGGGGTCGTGAATCTGTAGGTGACCCCGCATTGTTGCCAGAGGGACTTCATATATTTTGATATGAAATTCGTACCTCGGTCGCTGACGACTTCTCGGGGGAAGCCTACTCGGGAGAAGATCCCCATCAGGGCCCGGCCAACCACTGGAGCGGTCACTGTCCGTAGGGGCACCGCCTCGGGGTAGCGGGTGGCATGGTCCACTAGTACCAAGATGAACCTGTGTCCTTGTGCCGTGCGGGGGTCCAGAGGTCCCACAATGTCTATCCCCACCCTCTCGAACGGGGTGGTGACCGCCGGGAAGGGTTGTAGAGGGGCCTTCAGCTTCCGGCCACTCTTCCCGCTGGCTTGGCATGTGGGGCACGATCGGCAGTGGTTCAGGACGTCATTCCTCATTTTCGGCCAGAAAAAGTGGGTCACCAGGCGACTGTACGTTTTATCTTGGCCCAGGTGTCCAGCCAGGGGGACATCGTGGGCTAGGTTGAGCAGAAAGTCTCGGAAGCGGAGCGGTACCACCAGAACTCGACCGGCCCCTAGCTCGGCAATTCTTTGCTCGCTGTAGAGCAGGTCGTTATCCCAGTAGACCCAGTGGGTTCCGGTGGTGTCCCCGGCGTTTTGGGTGCTGGCTTGCTGGCGGAGTCCCTCGAGGGAGGGACAGGTCTTTTGTTCCTGGCGGAACTGTTCTTGGGTGGGCCCCCCTTCTTGCCGCCACTGAGCCAGATCCGGAAGGTCCTGGGGTTGCGCGTCTTCTTCGGTAGTCGGGTCCGGGAGGTCGGACTCGCCGTTATCCTCTACGGGGGCAACCGGGGGCGGAGGTGCTGGCCATTCGGTTTCCTCTGATCGGGGGGCGGCACGGGCGGCCATGGATCGGGTGGTTACGCAGGCCCAGTCTGGGAGGCCCAGCATCCCCAAGTGCTCTCTTCTCTCGACGGTGGCCCACGGGGAACTCTCGAGGTCATTCCCCAGGAGGCAGTCCACGGGGGCATCGTCCCGGACCGTCACCTTCAGTAGGCCGGAGACCCCTCCCCATTCAAACGGGACGCAGGCCATCTTACACATGCTTTCAGAGTTGTCTGCCGAGCGGACGGGGCAGAGAATGTTCGGCAGGATCTGCTCGGGCTTCACCAGGTGACGGCGGACGGCCGTCACGCTGGCGCCGGTGTCACGCAAGGCCTCGGCTCTCTGTCCATTAATGGTCACCCACTGACCGTATTTTCTGGTGTTGGCGGGTAGGGGAGCCCGCGGAACCATGTCTCTTCCCCCTAAGCATGCCAGGACCATGGCGGCCGGTTCCCACCCTTGCTGGTCCGGCTCATACTCCTCGGGTCCCCCCGATGACTGCTCTTCCCCCAGGGCAGCGGCAGCTACCTGGCGGGGCTTGGGTGTTTGGTTTAGCGGGCAGTTCGGATCGTTGGCGTAGTGGCCTAGTCGCTGGCACCGGTGGCACGTGACGTTGGCTCGGTACCCAGGTCGCAACGGGGGGTTGCCCCGGCCGGCCGGAGGCGGGGTGCTGGCCACGGGTGTTGCTGGTAAGGCGTCTCTCCCTCGCCCCTGGCCCCCTCCTCCTCCCCGAGGACGGTGCTGGCCTTGGTTGCTTCTGTTCTGGTCGTGTGGCCCCTTCCGGCCCACTCGGGTGCTTTCCCACCGGTCAGCTTCGGCGGCGAGCTGCCGGGGGTCAGTCAGCTTACTGTCGAGTAGGTGCTGCCTGAGCTCGACGAAACAGTTGTTTGACAGGTGCTCCCATACCATAAGGTTGAAGAGTTGTTCGTAGGTGGTGACCTGACTTCCCTTGATCCAACCCTCGAAGGCCCGGCTGAAATAGTTCACGTATTCCACCCAAGTTGTACCTGGGATCCGGGTGCAATCTCTGAACCTCTGGCGGTACATCTCGGGCGTGAGGCCGTAGCGGGTGAGGAGGGCAGCCTTCATGTGGTCGTAGGACGACATTTGGTGATCGGGGAGCTGCAGCAGGGCATCGCGACCCTCGTTGATAAATCTCCCCCAAAGTCCGGCCCCCCAATCACTCCGGTCGATCCGGTAGGAGGTCATTGCGATCTCATAGGCTTTAAACCACTGTTGTATGTCGTCTTCTCGTACATACTCGCGGACCACATCCTTGGGGATGTGAACTTTTTTCTCAATTGGCCCCGGGGTGTGTGGTCGCTCAGGCACCCCCAGTTCCTTATTCTGTTTGCGCAGTTCTATTTCCGCCAGTTGGCGCTCGTACTCGAGCGTTATTTTTTTCTCTTCCAGCTCTCTCTGTCTCTGCTTTTCTTCTCGTTCCTCTCGAAGCCGCATATGCTCGAGGTTGAGTTTCTGTTCAGCTAACTTGAGCTCCCCATCCATCTTGAGTCGTGCCATCTCTAATTCGTGTAGTCTGACTCTGTCTCTTTCTCGTATCTCCTCCTGTGAGAGGCCCGTTCCCCGCTCCTCGGGAGCCGTGGCGTTCCCCTCTGGTGTGATGCTGTTTTGGTCTGGTGTGACGCTGCTTTGGTCGGAGGGTCCTGCGACCCCAGTTTCTGTCCACGACTCAAGAGCGCGCTTCAGATCATCCTTGGTGCTCAGGCCGGTGGTAGCAATGCCAAGTTCTATGCAAAATTGTCTCAGTTCGCGGTGGTTGTATTCCTCTAATTTTTCCATTTGGAACTTCTCGGTGGAGCTGCTATCTTTGGTCGACATCGTGCTTTGTCGTGGGGTGAGCTGCTCTCTGTACGATTACGCGTTGATTCGGATCGCGCCGCTGGCCACCAATGTTAGAAAAGGTAGACGGACCGGGAGGGTCGGCCGGGGTCAGGAGGAGAGGTCTCCGGGGAGAGCCGTCTCCAGCGATCGTACAGACAAGTAGCTTCCCCCCCACAGACAGATATCACACACGGATAAGGTTCAGTGTTCTTTATAAGCACTTATTTAAGGTACGGTTAAATGGTACAAGGAGGTCTGGACTCAGGGGTCCCCTCGATTAGAGTCTCGCAAGGTAGGGAAGGGGGTAGCGGGACAGTCTATTTACCAATCAGGTAGTTCGGATGAGATGATGCTGAGCTCACAATCCTCGAGCTTGGTGGTTAGGTGGTATGGGCCGCGGCAGCGCCAGCAGGTCCCGGTGTGGATGGTCGATACAACGGGCCGCGGCAGCGCCAGCAGGTCCCCGGAAGATATACGGTCCGCGGCAGCGCCAGCAGGTCCCGGTGAGGATGGTCGTTACAACGGGCCGCGGCAGCGCCAGCAGGTCCCAGGAAGATGAATGTTGCAGAAGGCCGCGGCAGCGCCAGCAGGTCCCGGTGAGGATGGTCGTTACAACGGGCCGCGGCAGCGCCAGCAGGTCCCAGGAAGATGAATGTTGCAGAAGGCCGCGGCAGCGCCAGCAGGCAGGACGATGGTTCACAAGAGCGGGCTACGGCAGCGCCAGTAGACCGTCAGGGTTGAGTTCACTCGGTGTCTCTCGACTCCAGGATACAACTGCCTTCCTGCTCCGGAGCTGCCTCAGTTATAGGGCTGGTGCCCTTTGATGTCCGGACCCTCGCACTGGGAGGTCGGAGGGTCCGGGATGAAGGTGTCCAGACACCCAGCAGGGGGTGGAGCCAGTGCCTGGGGGAGCTGGGGGCGATCGGCACCTGGCGGGGGAGAGCCCTTGACACTTTGGTCTCCCATTGACCTGCCAAGTGGTCCGCTCACCTCCTGGGTGGATGGTGGTGCCGGGATGTCGGGGCCGGCCAGGCCCGGGGTTAGGGTCGAGGGGAGGCCATGCGGCCGCGTGGTGCAGGGCCCAAGATGGCGGCTCGACCCGGCCGGGAGAGCCGGTGGGGTTGGACCCCGGGATGAGTAGGGGTCCGAGGGCAGAGGGTCCGTCGGGAGACGGAGTACAGGTGCTTGTCGCGGGGAAATGCCAGGTGGGTCGGAGTTCGGGCCCTGTCGAGCGGGGAGGGAGCGAGCCGTCTGTGAGGCCTGTCCAACACTATCGTTGATCAGTTTTTTGTATATGAGGGAGATCGTGCTGTCCGGGACATGGCCATCTAAGACTCTGTCCTCCAGGGGGGAAGACTCCGGAATGGATGCGACATCCGGGAAGACGGAGCCCAGCGCGTGCCGGACCTGTAGGTACCGAAAGTACTCACTGCCCTGCAGCTGGAACTCCGCCTGCAGCGTCTCAAAAGTTTTGAATCCCCCCCTCGTCCAGAGATCTCCCACCGTGCTGATTCCGATCGTGTCCCACTTCTCGAAGCCCTTCGACGTCCACAGGGAGCCCAACCTCTCAGACGCATACAGCGGTGACGCCCGGGTCAAACGGTCCTTCCACCCCATAGCTGCATTAGCCGCGTGCCAGACACGCACCATGACACGCGTCGGTCCCGTCAAACGGGAGTCGGGCGCGCCCGCGTAGAGCGCGCGATTGTAATCGCCACCGGGCAGGAGCATCTTATCCATCTCAAATGCCGGGTTCAAGGCGGGCCCGTAAAGGCCATGATTAATTGCAGCTAGTTGGGAGGCCCAGTAATACCGTTTAATGTCAGGGAGGGCGACCCCCCCATCGTACCACGGGAGCGTCAATTTAGCCAGAGCAATGCGCGGCCTCCCGTCCCAGAACAGGCGCCGCTGGAGGCCCTCCACCTCACGGAAATAGCGTGTCGGGACCAAGTCCATAGTATTCTGGAGGGCGTAGAGGAAGCGTGGCAGGGACATCATTTTAAACAAGGCCGCTCGGCCGAGCGGCGAGAGCGGCAGACGCCGCCAGCGCACCACGTCCTCCCTCAAACGCCGGAGGGGGGGTAACAAATTCCGCTCATAGCGGGCCTCCGGGTCAAGAGTGATATAGATACCCAGGTACCGAAAACCTTGGGAGGCAATCTGGATCGGACAGTCCCGTGGTAAGGCCGGAGCCTCCCCGGAAAGCACATATACACAGGATTTCGCCCAGTTGATGACCAGGCCTGAGTTGCGACCGAATGAACGCAAAACATCAACCAGGACGATCAGTGATTTACGCGGGGAGGCGAGATACAGAAGGATATCGTCAGCATAGAGGGACACACGGTCCTCATGCTCGGGGGTCCAGCGGAGACCACGGATAGAAGGGTGCCACCGCAGCCACTCCGCCAGGGGCTCCAGGGCCAGAGCAAACAGGAGAGGCGACAGGGGGCAGCCCTGTCGCGTACCCCTCCCCAGCGCGAATGGGGCCGAGACTCGCCCATTCACTACCACCTGCGCCAATGGGCCCGAATATAGCAATTTGACCCAGCTAATGAAACCCGGGCCAAACCCGAATTTTGCCAGCATCGCCCAGATGTATGGCCATTCAAGCGTATCAAACGCCATGGTGGCGTCCAAGGACGCCAAGATGGCCGGCTCCCGCACAAATGGGACACGCGCGAGCACCCCGTGCAAGCGCCGCAGATTGAGCGCCGTGTTGCGGTGCGGTATAAAGCCAGATTGGTCTTGGTGGACCAAATCGCCTACCACGCCAACCAACCTGTTGGCCAACACCTTGGCGAGGATTTTGGGCTCCGCGTTCAAAAGCGAAATCGGCCTATAGGATGTGACCCGTTCACGGGGCCTCCCCTCCTTGTGGATCACCACAATTGTGGCTAGACGCTGGTCCGGCGGGAGGGAACCCCGCGAGTGGGCCGCCAGGAACATCGCGCGCAGGTGGGGCGCCAACACATCCGGGCGTAGCTTGTAGAGCTCGATGGGAATACCATTGGGGCCCATGGCCTTGCCGGATGCAACCGAGCGAATAGCCAAGGCAATTTCGTCCGAGGTGGGAGGGGCGTCCAGCGAATCCCTGTCTTCCACCGTTAGGGAGGGCAGTGCGATGTCCCGAAGCAGGGCATGGGAGTCTGCCTCCGAGCAGGGGGAAACCGGGGAGTAGACTTCGCGGAAATAATCCGCGAAGCAGGAGACAATGGCTTCCGGCTCAGTGACACACGCACCATCAACACTCTCAATCAAAGGCACCACACGGCTCGCTCTCTCCCTCTTATCCAACCACGCAATCAATTTGCCAGCCTTATCACCCACATCATACAATCGCCCCTGCTGCTCTCTACTGAGGCCCCTGGCCGCCTCCGTGACGAGGGCCCGATAGGCCGCCTGCTTTAGGTGTAGAACATGCAACTTGTCGTCTGTTACCCCGCTTCCCAGGGCACCCTCCAGTTCTGCAATCTCGGCCTCTACCCGGGTCACCTCCTCCCGCTCGCGCCGCCGGGCATGGGAGATAAAGGAGAGGGCCTCCCCTCTAAGGACTACCTTGAAAGCCTCCCACAGGGAGATGGCCGAAGAGACCGACCCCACATTCTCATCGAAATATCGCTGTAGGGATTTGATCAAATCGGCACGAATGGTGGGGTCGCGCAAATACCATGCATTGATTGGGGCCACCCTGCCATCCCCCCTCGGGAAGACATCGAGGTGCAACAACAATGGGGAGTGGTCTGAGATACCCCGCGCCAGATGGCGCACCTCCCCCACCCTCCCTGCGTGGGCCGCCGGGACAAGGATGTAATCAAGCCGCGAGAGGCTACCATGGGCACCCGAGTGGAAGGTGTACTGTCGCAATGCAGGATGCTTTAATCGCCAGCAATCCACCAGGCCAAGCGTGTCCAGAAGGCCGGGCAGCCACGCCTGTGCCCGGGGGAGGTCCCTAGGGGGATGGCGATCCATAGACCCAGAGGCTACCGCATTAAAATCCCCTCCAACCACCAGCAGGCCACTCGGAAGGTCCAGAAAGAGGCGCCCCAGGTCCGCAAATGTGGTGGCTTGTAACCCAGGCGGGACGTACACTGATATAAAGATGAACACTCTACCCTCCATTCTTCCCACCAGAACCGTGTAGCGTCCCCTCTCATCATGGCGCACCTCATCAATCTCCAACGGGAGCGAGTTCTTGATCATAATACCCACCCCCCGCGAGCCCGAGGTGAAGCCAGAATGGGCCGCCAAACGATATCCCCGCCGGTTCATTGCATGAAAGGAGTTACCTATAAGGTGCGTCTCCTGCAGGAAGACAACATCTGGTGAAATACGTTTTAAGTACTGCAGGACCACACCACGCTTAATCCTATCCCCCAGGCCGTTAACATTCCATGACAACACAGCCAAATCCCTACCCCCATCATACGTCGAAACAATCGGTCGTCCCCCATCGAGCATCCTAAAAACAACAACATAGTAGCGGGTTTGCCCTGCGGTGCTAACAAACAACACACCGCCCCCACCCCCCGGTCCCAACAAAACTCCCCCCTCCCTGCACCCCTGCATGAGCCCAGACAGCCCCCCCAAAGTGCAGTGTGCCTGTCGCCCCATAGCTAAAATACTAACTAGTCCCCCAGAGGAGGAGGGAAGCCCCCAACAGACCCCGCACGACCTCCATAGGAGGGAAAAATACGCAATCAATAAATGGTGAAGGAACAACGTCCAGAGCAAGGCCTATGCAGTCACCCCTCAATTCTGCTCCGGCGGGCCCTCCTCGCCAGCCACGCCCCCCCCGCCCCCCCGGCCCCGATCTCCAGGCAGAGTGTCCAGCCAGTCCCCAGCCGCCTCGGGCCGGTCGAAGAAGTGCGTGCGACCATCCACCTCTACCCTCAGCTTAGCTGGAAAGAGCATTGAGTACTTGAGGTTCAGGTCCCTCAGGCGACGTTTAACACCAAGAAAGCTCTGCCGCTGCTTCTGGACCGCCGGGGTAAAGTCTGGGTAGAAATGTACCTCCATGTTGTCAAGCTTGACCGGTCCCTGTTGTCTGGAGGTCTGGAGGATAGCATCTCTGTCCCGGAAATTAAAAATCCGGGCAATGAGAGGCCGCGGCGGGGCACCAGTCTTAGGTCTGCCCCCGGGGACCCGGTGAGCACGCTCCACCGCAAAAAGCTTACTCAGCCCCCGGGGCTGGAGATGGGTCAGGATCAACTCTTCCACGAAGAGATCCGCCGCCTCTGCCTCTCGTCCCTCCGGCACCCCCACAATACGGACATTATTCCTCCGGGCCCGACCCTCGGAGTCCTCCAGTCGCCGGTCCATCAGGGCGCTCGCCTGGCCAAGCCGGCGCACCTCCTTCTGGAGGGCCACCACGTCTGTCGTGAGGCTCGTCGTGGTGTGGGCCAGGGAGTCGACTCGGTCGTTTGTTTTGGACAAGTCTGCCCTCACAAGGCTCACATCCACCAGGACCGAGTCTATTTTTTGCGCTAAGGTGTCGAAACGCTGGTCCACCGAGGCCTTCATCTCTGCGATGGCGCCCATGACGTCCCGGAGGGTCAGATCCACCGGATGAGCGGATGCCTCCGTCGGGCCCACCGGGGATGCACGCGATGTCTCCGGAGAACCCTTCTGGAGCGTGTAGCGGTCCATACTGTTGGCCTGGTGCGCCGTGCCACGGCGGGTCGTCTTCACCTTCGCCCGGTCGCCATCTTGTTTGGTGGACATGCTGGCTCTTCCACCGTCGTACCAAGCACCCCAAACGGGCCGCTATACCCAGTCACGGGTGCCAGGGGGGGGGCAGGGGCGACCACCGAACCGCGGGTCAACCCACCGCCGGCGGGTCAGCCGGGCTCCTGGACAAAGCCACACCACCACACCCCGCTCCGCCGTCCGACCCCGCTTGAGAGCTAGGAGGGCGCAAAAGCGAAAGTGAAAGTGCGGGGTACGCCAGTCGCCCAGCCCCGTTCGCCGCTGTTATTCACTTTGTCCCCGGATCGCCCCACTACTCCAATCCGGGGGGCCGGCGAGGAGAAGGCCACAACCTTCGATCGACGCTCCCACCGGCGTCCGGGGTCCGATTCGAGCCCAAAAAACGGGTGGCGCCTCAGCTCCGGTTCCCCAACACAGTCCCCTCAACAAGGACAGGATATCGCCAGGATTAATTCAGGAGGTCGCGGAGGTCCTCGGGAGCCTCGCACCTACGCGGCCATCTTGGTTGCGCGCTAGGCTCCTCCTCCCCTTCATTGGTTTTTTATCAGTAAAATGTCCAGCTAACTATAACATGTGTGAAACCTATGGTTTTTTCAGTGAATATATATATAATCATGCTTCGCCGCTCTTACTATGGAATCCCATAATGGTTCAACTAAAATATTTTGACAGGTTCACCAGCAAGTGTTTTCATTTGAGGTGAAAATAAGGTCTATGATATGTTCTTTTCCATGAGTGGACATTGTCACTAGTTGCTCTAGAGATTTAAGGCAGTTAGAGTGCCCTAAATCTGATCTCTCGCTGCAGCATTTCTTGTCCAATTTTATATTTATATCCCTCAATACACAGAAAATTAACTGATTTAACAGAGTTGAAAGCAATCAAATCGGCTAACGCAAAGCTGAAATAGGTATTCAAAAAAGGTTATACTGAGCTGAAACCTGCAGGCTCTTGTAAACCAGAATGTTTCTGCTGACGGGATTTTAATTTTTTTCCAGTTGCGTAACTGGAAGAAATGCCCTATATATAACTGCTATGTCCCAACCCATGCCAGTTGGTTTATCTTTCCTGATTATGTTGTAACCATTCTAGATTACTTTAAATAGGTCTGGAACCCATGGATTTGACAGCTGTTACTCCTTCAAATACAGAGGGCCTGATTCACAAAGGTAAGTTTACACTTTTGTGTAAGTTTACAATTGTTTGATATTCATAAATTTATTTTACTGGTAGCATGTTTACGACTGCGGTGTCTCCGCACATGCTATCTTTTTATAAGCGAAGATTCCGCCGTCATAAAGATAGTACTAGTAAAATATCTTTATGAATAGCATACAATTGTAAAATTACCCAAAAGTGTAAGTTTACCTTTGTAAATCAGGCCCAGAATATGTAAGTTTTCAGTGTCAAGAAGAGCAATTTGTTCTGTGTGTTTGTGTGCAGTAGTTTAAGAGCATGCCTTTAAGTGTCCTTTCAGGATTATTGTCCTTAGGATACTCATGCATTTGATTGTTTTTGTTTCCTTACATATAGTCTTACTAGTTTACCTTTATATTCCTTCGTTTTAGCACTTTGTTACGCAAATACCAAATTTAAGAGGTAAAACAGCAACATGTTCAGCCAACTATAAGAGGTAAAGCAGCAGCATGTTTGGCGTCTAGCGCTTCTGAGATGCTGAAGGGCGAAGACGGGCTTGCCTGTGACGTGGATGCGCTGCTGCTACTTTTTAGTTCGAGCCTAGACAGTGCTTGCGTTGTCACTTTGCGACCTATTGTATATGGTTTGTGGAGTCAAACTCTGCCTATTGCTTGCCGTTGTTTTTATTTCTCTATTCAAGTGTACTTTAGAAATCCCTGTTTGCTACTGGCAAATCCTTACTCTTTTACCTCCTTTGTGTTTCTGCTTTCCTACCAAGGAGCACCATCCAAGTACTGTCTCCTTACACTTTTAGTGTTTGTGTTCCTCTGGGGACTACGCTGTTTTTTCTTGCCTGCTCTTGTTATACCATCTTAAAGAGTGAGTGCGGTGGACGCACTTGCACTCACGGCTTAGAGGTTTCAGTGTTCATCTGCGAAAACACTCGAGGGTTTGCTTGTGCGCCTTGCACTGCAACTCAACTGTTATTTTTGAATTATTTTTTTTCTTCTTTGACGAGCCTCGGTCACCATTGCAAGGCTTATGCATGCTTTGGTCTAGTCCTGTTGATGCCTCCACCCTCTGTTTACGTTGACTGCGCGGTATCTCAGAACGAGGCTTGACCCGTATGCCTGTCTCCAGCTGACCCTTACCCTTGCTTCCCTCCATGGCACGCTCACGTCCGCAGTGCAGCAGAAATTGGCGTTTGAATCTTCGGTGGTGCAAAAACTTCAATACTGGGTTAGCTACTGGAGTGCCCTGTTATCATATGCTTCGGGCAAAGGCAGGGCTGGGGGCCGGAGCAAACCATTAGAAAAGGACTGCATCTTTTTTTATTTTATTTTTTTACAACTAATTTTATTGAAATTTATGCCTGACAATGGACCAGAGGATCACATGCAAGTACTGTAAATCGCAGGATACATGGCACAGCGTTATTACCGTTGGGAATACCAAGGAGTAATAGAAACAATAAAACAAAGAAACAATAATGAAATATAAGCATATGCGCACCCCATCCACCTCCCACAGTTTGACACACATATACATTAAGGAACACAAGGGTTTGCATGAGTGCTCAGTCCATATTGTTGAATTTCAGCATCCAGTTGCTTGTCTGCGATGTGCACAGGCTCTAGGGTCAAGCCCCGATAGTCAGCTCATCACTGCCAAATTTTGGGATATTTTTGTGGGCACCCCCTCGCCTGAAACACAGCAATTTTAAGGCCCATGCAAAAGTCTATGCCTTTCTTACAGACACCCATCAAAGGTGGATTTGCAATTTTCCACTGACGGGCAATATCCCGTTTCGCAAGGGTAAGGCCAAGGAATATCGGGTGTCGTTTGTATTGGTTACCACCAATCATCTCTGTGCTATGTAACAGGAGTAATTTCCCAGTCTGAGGGATGCCCCAAGCGAGTACCTCGGCCAGGCAGCACACCACTCCCTTCCAAAACTGGGTTAGAGCTCTACATTCCCAGACTATATGTAGGAAGGTGCCATCTTCGGATCCTCATGTCAGGCATTTGGGAGAATCCATAAGACCCATTCCCCATAGCCAGTGTCTAGTAAAGTAGGAACAATTGAGATATTTGAACTGAATTAAGCGCGGGCACTACAATATCACCGCCCGGCGAATGACCCCAGAGCCTCCACCTAATCGTCTTCATCTAGGTCACCTATGTCTCTCTGCCATGCCTCCCCGAGGGTCTCCAAAGTAGTGGTACTGTTCTTGACCAGGGATTGGTGAATCTTTGATATTTTATGATCGCCCAAGTCACCCATAAGGAGTTTCCCTTCTAGTGGACTAAAGTAAGGAAGAGCTGAGAGAGTACATGTGTAAGGGGTCAGCACGTGGCGCTGCTGTAGATATTTATAGAATTAGTTTCGGGGCATGGAAAATTCAGATTGGAATTCCTGAAAAGATTTAGGAACAAGGCCCGCACCATATCCCCCAATGCGAATATACCTATTCAGTCCTAACCAGGAAAGCCCTGTAATACCGCCTCCTGGGGTAAGGAGCTTCTTCCACCACAGCAGAGTCTCCCGCGTAAGGTGCCCCCACCACCTCAATCACCAGAGGGACTGCCTCCACACCAGGACCACCACCCTCTTAGTCTTGGGAAGGGAACCCACGTCTGCCCTGCTATAAAGGTATTTGATCATAGATGGATCGCCTGTCGCCCATCTCTTCCCCGCGTATGCCGGGTCGCCTCCGAGGCAATACCACTATTTGTTAATTACCTGTAAATGCGTGGCCCCATGGTAAGATTCAACATTTACGGCTGCGATGCCCCTGCAATTAGCGGATCTGAAGCAGGTGCATAAGGCTACCCAAGAAGCACCTCCCCCATAAGAATTGGTCCAGTACTGTGTTGATCTGTCGAAACCAGGTTAGAGGAACAGGAAAGGGGTGGTTCTGCAATTGGTACAAAAGACAGGGCAGAGAAATCATTTTAAAAATGGCAGAGCGGCCACAGAGGTATTGGGGTAAATGAGACCAATTTCTAACCTCCATCTTTACTCGCTCCATCAGGATGCCCGAGTTACGATCCCATGAGACTGTCGGACTGCACGCCAGAAGCACCCCCAGGTATTGGAAGTCTTCGGCTGCTATGGACAATCCTGCAGCCCATGTGATATCACCTGGCAATTCCCTCAACAGCAAGAGTACCGATTTGCTGGCATTCATGCATAACCCTGACGTCTACCCAAACACCTGCATTATCCTAAGGATCCCCGGGCCGGGGAACGCTGGATCTGTGATGAAAAAGAGGACGTTTTCCGCTTATAGTGGTATGGGGTTCGGCACCTCCCAGTACCATTCAAACCCATTGACCTGGGCATCCATTCTCACCCAGGCTGCCAGTTGCCCATGGCGATGGCAAATAAAAGGGTAGACTTGGGTCAACCCTGCCTGTGGCCACAACGGATGGGGAATGGGGCAGAGGCCGTGACGGCCACACAAACCAAGGCCGGCAAGTCAGTATAAAGTATTTGGACATAGAAGTGGCATCTAGGACCAATATTGAGTCTCTGGAGAAGAACAAACCGATTCAGCTGATGGAGTCGAACGCCATATCGATGTCCGCGAGCAGTAAGACTGCAGGGTGCTTGAGTCGGTCCACCAAAATTATCACGTTGTGTTCACAACATATATTATAACGAGTGGTGCGGTGAGGCATAAAGCCTGCCTGGTCCAGATGGACTAGGCCTGAGATATAGGGCATGAGCCTGTTGACCAGAGTTTTGGCCAGCAGCTCTGCCTCGACATTCAAAAGGGAGAAGGGGCAATATAAGGAGGGGGCCTCCGGGTGGCAACCCGGTTTGGGGAAGATGACTATCTCTGCATGACACCAGTCCGCGGGCATATGTGTCTCCCTAAGAGCAGTTTGAATCGCTCCCAGCAAAGACATATACACAGTAAGAAATTTGCCATGGAACCTGTTCAGGCCTGGTACCTGCCCAGAGTGCGACCCTGCCAGAGCAGCAGTCAATTCCTCGACCGTTAAGGGCTCATCGAGCAATGTCCTGGCCACCGCTAAGAGGGCCCTAGGGGGCAAAGCGTCCAGAACTGCATAGCTGTTAGGACCTTTCTATCCACATATAAGATCTGATAATAGCTAGCAAAACTGGTGTCCACCGCACCTGTATCGTGAGCAATATTCCCTGTTTGTCTCTGATGGCTGGTATCCGCACCAGAGCTGTACCCCCAGCAGCATGGGGTGGCGGGATGCAGAGTGCCAAGAAGACGGTGGGAGTGCTGTGGTTTGCAATGAAGATCTCTGGTTTGAAGAAAAGGCTGCAGGCTCTGGTAGGAAGGCTTCTTGAAGGTGAGCACTGGCAGGAGAGGTGAGTTGTGTTCATGGGGGATGCCTGGACACCATCGGTTGGGCCACCGAAGGCCATGGGGTGTCGGGTGCAGGGATGTCTTTAGGCGTCGGTCTGAAGCTCGAGGTAGGTCAGGGCTCACCAGATCCCAGGTCAGGGTCGCTGGGAAGACCTCCCCCTGGTGTTAAGCCACTCAAACTCGGGCCATGGGCATCAGGTGCAGAGTGGTGCAGATCCGCAAAGCCGTCTGGTTCCGAGTTCTGTGTTGCAGTGTTTGTTGAGCAAATATGGTGCTCACGGGAGACAGAGACTTTCAGATGAATGCAGGGCAGGTCCTCCGGGTTCTGGAAGGCTGCTGGTGCTGGACAAGCCGGGGTTTCGCTGTGAGCCGGTCAGATTGTAGACAGGCAGATAGGGCTAGGGCCAAAGCAGTTGGTGTCCTCTTCTTCCTGGGTCAGCACAGCTCTTCGGTCCTTCTTTCTCCCTTGAATCTCAGGAGGCAAGGATCCGGGTCACTCTTAAATACTAAATTTAGGGGCGTTTACTAGGGTGTGCAGGTCAGGACCAATAGGTCCCATCCTTGGGGTGAGTACACCCCCTATTATGCCATCCTCCAGTGGGAGTGGGGTGGGAGCCTCTCTATAATTAGCTGGATTCTCTCATCTTCAAAATCAAGGGGACTGAGATATGTGTTCACCTCGCCTCCCCCACCTGAGGGGTGGGGTTGGGACACCTCTCCTCCTCACTTGGTTTTCCCGCCGAATTTCCTGCCCAAATTGGGGGCCAGCACCAGTGGGAGCCAGTTGTTGGGGGGGTGCAAAAGGCAGGGACAGCTTATAAAGGCACGAGGCCTTTGAAGCCCTCCTTTGTGGACCCAGCCATTCTGGGGGAGGAGGCATAACACCTCTGCCCAGGATTGGCTTTGTTTTTGGACCCGGAGAGCGGAGGCCAGGGTTCCAGAAACTTGTCAGGTGGTGGCAAATGGCGGGCAGCCATTCAGGAACCATACCACCGCTGGCTGTTTTTCAGGGGGCATCTCTAACATGCCCTCTGAGTGCATTTTACATTAAACCCCACACTGGCATCAGTGTCGGTTTAATGTGCTGAGAAGTTTGCTACCAAACTTCCCAGGTTTCAGTAAAGCTGTTATGGACTGTGGAGTTTGTATTGACCTACTTCCAGACCATATACTTTTTATGACATTAGTGCACTTACAATTTCTAAGAATAGACTTAGACTCTGTAGGGGTACAGTGCTCATGCAACTGTGTCCGCACCTGTGGTCTAGAGCACCCTGTTAGAGGTGTGGCTTACCTAGGTCATAGGCAGTGGATTGCAGGCATGGCAGGATGTGTGCCATGTTGACTCTTCACTGCACCAAAACACGCAGCCTGTAATGGCACTGTGTGGGTGTTAAGGTGCAGGGCCTCTAACAGTGGCACAATAGGTGCTGCAGCTCTTAGAGACCACCCCTGGTCACAGTGCCCAGGGTACCCATGCTACTTCTTACAAGGGGCTTACCGGTGGCCTGGTGGCTAATTGTGGGTACTAAGGGACAGCTTTGGGAAAGAACACAGGCTCTGGGAACCTGAATGGCAGGGACCCAGGGCAAAGTGCATCAAATGTCAGGCAAAAAGTGTGGGGGGTAACCATGCAAACATGTGCACTTTCTTACACAACCCCCTCCCCCCAACAAAAGAGGATGAGACTTACCTTTCCCAAGAGAGTCTTCATTGTCTGAGTGGAAAAATCTGGAAAGGCCGTCTGCATTGGCAAGGGCAGTCCCAGGTCTATGTTCCACTGTAAAGTCCATTCCGTGTAGGGTGATGGACCACCTCCAACGTTTTGGGTTTTCACCTTTTATTTGCATTGGCCATCTCAGAGGTCTGTGGTTAGTTTGAACTAAGAAGTGAGTACCAAACAGGTATGGTCTCAACTTCTTCAGTGATCAAATCACAGCAAAGGCCTCCCTCTCAATGGCACTCCAACGCTGGTCCCTGGGGAGTAGCCTTCTGCTTATGAAAGCAACAAGTTTGTCTTGTCCATCATCATTGGTCTGGGATAGGACCACTCCTATTCTAGCTCAGAGGCATCAGTCTGCACAGTGATATGCTTGGAGTAATCTGGAGCCTTGAGAATAGTTGGTGAGCACATTGCCTCATTTAGGGTGTCAGAAGCCTTTTTGAAAGCTAAAGGTCTAGTTCACTTTCTTGGGCATCTTGTTGGAGGTGAGTTCTGTGAGGGGTGTCACAATGGATCCATACCCCTTCAAAAACCTCCTGTAATACCCAGTCAAGCCAAGGAATTCCTTGACCTGGGTTTCGGTGGTTGGATTTTCCCAATCCAGAGTGGTCTGAGTTTTGGCCTGTAGTGGTTGACCTTGACCTAAACCTACAAGGTGGCCCAAGTATACAAGAGTTCACAGCCCTATCTGGCATTTGGATGCCTTGATAGTTAGGCCATCCGTTTGCAAGGCCTGTAAAACCTCCCCCAGGTGATCCTGCCAAGAAGAACTAAACACAGCAATATCATCAAGATAAGGTGCACTAAAGCCTTCCAACCCAGCAATGACTTGATTCACCAACCTTTGGAAGGTGGCAGGGGCATTCTTTAGATCAAAGGGCATCACCGTAAACTGAAAGTGCCCATCAGGTATGGTGAATGCTGTATTTTCATTTGCTCCAGGGGCCATGCCAATCTGTCAGTACCAGGCAGTTAACTCAAAGGTACTGAGAAATGTGTCTGCCTCTAACTCATCAGCTCTGGGGATGGGGTATGCATCTGTTTTGGGGACAGTATTAAGGCCTCTGTAGTCAACACAGGGACTAGGACCACTGGGCTGGCCCTGGGACTCCAAGAAGGCTCAATGACCCCAATTCCAGCATCTTGCCTCAGCCTTGATGCTACCTTTAACTTGGTCAGACAGGCGATAGATTTTGGTTTTGATAGGCAAGCTGTCTCCAGTGTCCACATCATGGGCACAACAGTGTGTCTGACCAGGGGTTCAGGAGACCTACCTGCAATCTGCTTGCTGTTGGGCATCCACTGACCCATCCTGGAGCTGTAAGAGAGGAGTTAGGAAGAGGTTCACTCTCTTTCTGATCCTTGTCAGTAACCATCAACATGGTTACATCAGCCCTGTCACAGAAGAGTTTCAGGCGGTTCACATGTATCACCCTTTTGGGGGACCTGCTACTGCCCTGGTCTACCAAGTAGGTGACCTCACTCTTCTTTTTAAGGATCGGGTAAAGGCCACTCCATTTGTCCTAGAGGGCTCTTTGGGCCACAGGCTCCAAAACCCACATCTTCTGCCCTGGTTGGAGCTTCATTAGAGCAGCCTTCTGGTCCTACCAGAGCTTCTGGAGCTCTTGGCTTGGCCTCAAGATTTTTGATTGATTTCTGCATGTACTCTGCCATCCTGGAACGAAGGCCTAGTACATAGTCCACCACATTCTGTTTTCGTAAATCATGGGGTTTCATCACCCTTTCCTCACGCTTGAGTGGTCCCTCTACAGGGTGGCTAAACAGAAGTTCAAAGGGGGATAACCCTACCCCCTTCTGAGACACCTCTCTATAGGCAAAAAACAGGCATGGCAATAGGACATCCCATCTTCTTTTGTGTTTTTCAACAAGGCCATTGGTTTGTGGGTGAGAAGGTGTTGTGAACTTATAGACCACTCCACACTCATCCAACATGTGTGTCAAGTATGCAGACATGAAGTTTGAATCTCAGTCTGATACTACCTCCCTAGGAAACCCTACCCTTGTGAAAACACCAATGAGGGCCTTGTCTACTGCAAGGGCCATAGTAGACCTAACGGGAATAGCTTCAGGATACCTGGTAGTGTGATCCATTACTACCAGTGGATCCACTATATCCACACCTACCCTTTAAAAGGGAACCCCAACCACTGGTTGTGAAATTAAGGGGGCCTTTGGGTGTCCACCTCTTTTGCCACTGGCATGACATGTGACACAGGAGCTTAAAAACTCCTTCAAGTTTTTGGGGCATCTGTGGCCAATAAAAGTGACATACCAGTCTTTCCCTAGTTTTTGTCTGGCCCAGATGCCCAGCTAGGAGGATGTCATGGGCCAAGGTGAGCAGGAACTCTCAATACAATTGGGGCACTGCCACTCTCCTAGTGGCACCAGGTTTGGGGTCGCAGGCCTCAGTGTACAGGAGTCCCTCCTCCCAATAGACTCTGTGGGATCCACTGACATTTCACTGCTCCTGTGCAGCAGCTTGCTGCCTTAGTCTTTCAAGAGTGGGGCAGACCTGTTGCCTAAGGCACAGCTGTTCCCTAGAGGGTGCTCCTGGGCCCAAGAGCTTTATCTGGTAAGGTTCAAGTTCCATGGGTTCAGTTCCTTCTGGGGCTGATAAGTCCCCTCTCTGAGGAGAGGGGTCCTAATCTTTTGGCTGAATGGAAGCTGTTTCACCAGTCTTCCTATCTTTTCTTTTGAGAGGTTGGGCCATCATTTTACGCTCCAACTCTCCTTTTTCACCCTGTGCTCGGCATTGTGCTCTTGTTTTCACACACACAATCTCAGGGATGTTCAGCATTGCTGCATGGGTCCTTCTTTCTACCTCAGCCGATGCTGAGGTCTCCAGATCATTTCGAAGCAGACAAGGGACTGGTAGATTTGGATAGACCACTACCTGTTCAGGCCGGTAACCCCTCCCCAATCGAATGTTACTATAGCCAGGGGATGGACTACAGTGTCATTATCAGCATTGGTTACTGGAAAAGATTTACCAGCTAGGAAATGTCCTGGGAAAACCTGTGATTCTCTCGCCATAGTTGCACTGGCTCCTGTGTCCCTCAGGGCTTCTACACTTGACCCATTGATCTTGGGGTGATGCAGGTGCTCATTGAAATTTGTGGGCCATACAGCTAGTGTTGCCATATCTACCCCATGCGTGGAAACTAGTATAGCTAATGTGTGCACTCCGATTTGCTCAGGGCACACCATTGATCCCATCTGGAGATTTGCCTATCCAGGGTTAGCTGGAAGGGGACTAAGGGCTTGCTTGTTGGGACAGGCAGGATCTCCAGTTCGGTGTTCTTTCTTGTTACAGTGGAAACACTAGGCCTTAGCCGGATCAAACCTTTTCCCCTTATAAACACTAGTGGACTGGGAGAAGTTCTTGGGTCCACCCCCCTGAACAGGGTTTTGGGGGCCTTTAGAAGACTCTTGGCTCTTATCTTTGGGCTCTGTTCACCCTCTTTCCCCTGGGGAGGCTTTGTAACACCTTTCTTTTGGTCACCCCCAGTGGTTGTCTTTGACACCCTTGTCTTGACCCTGTGGTCTGCCTTCTTACCCAGTTCTTGGGGAGAAATTGGACCTAGGTCTACCAGATACTGATGCAACTTTTCATTGATGCAGTTACTTAAAATGTGTTACTTTATAAACAAATTATAAAGTCCCTCATAATCCTACCCTTTATTCTCAGTCAACCAGCCACCTAGTGTCTTTACTGAGTAGGCTGCAAATTCCACCCAGGACTGATTCTGGGATTTCTGAGCCCCCCTGAATTTAATTCTCTACTCCTTATTCATAAGTCCAAATCCCTCAATCAGGGTACCCTTCATGAGTTCATAAGACTGTGCTTCTTTCCCAGTAAGGGTCAGGAATCTTTCCCCACAGTTACCAGTGATCAGTTCCCAAAGGAGTGCCCCCCAGTGAGTTGGCCACAAAAGCCCTTGTAAAGGCTGTGAACCATTTGGTAATATCATCACCCTCCTTAAATTTAGGGACAATCTCTTTGGGCATTTTTGGATTATAAGATCCTTCCTTCTCTTGGGTATTTAAATTGCTGCCACCGTTGATGGGTCCTAGGGCCATCTCTTCTAGAGCTAGGAGCCTAGTCTCTAGCTCTAATCTTTTGGCCATCCTTACTAAAAGGTGGTCCTCCTCAGCGAGGTTGTCACCACTGTCTGGTATAGAGTTAACCCTTCCTCTGTTGGACCTAGACCCTGTGCTCCTTGGGTTCGAGGGGTAGGGCACAAAGTTCTCATCCTCTCTAGGTAGTTGAGGTCATTGGTTTTAGACCTCATTATCCTCACTACTTTCCCCATCTACCTAGAGATCTTCTCCTCCAGTAGTGGGGTGGTCACTTGCATGCCCTGCCAGAAACTCTAGGAGTTGTGCTCTGGTAGGGTTGGGCTTAGTTCTTTTTTTTTTTTTTTTTAGCTTTACAGAGAAGCCTTAACTATCTACCCTCTAGGCTGGAGTAAGGGGTGAGGTTGCGCTCCTCAGCTATCTTCTCTGGGTTGCTTATTATTTTACCAAAGTTGGGCTCACTTTAAAAGACCTAAAACAAATTCTAAGTACTCCCCCACCCCCCCCCACCCGAACTACAGTGAGTTTTAAAATGACTAAAAAGTACTACAGGGATGAATTCAAGGCCCTTACAAGACTTTTGGAGATTTGAAAAACAGTCAATTCAAAAATGAGTTGTAATAAAGTAACATTTTGGATTCTTGTTGTGTGATTAGGTGTTGATTCAGTTAGTCCGACAAATGCAAAGTCCTAGATCCCACCGCTGCCACTAATGTAGGAAGCTGGCTCTGTTCATATGATACCAAAGTAAGGTATAGTGTGCGCAGAGTCCAGGGAATCCCCAGAGGTATAGCAGAGGCTAAATTAGATAATCACCAACAGTTTTCTGTGTGGTAGTGTGGTTGAGAACTTAGGCTGAACAGGAGGGTGTGTTAAGCATTTATTGAATTCACTCAATCAAGACTGTTGGCACACAGAGACAGAATCCAGACCAATTAGGTAAGTATAAAAAAGGTATACTTATTTTTTATTTCTAGAACCAAGCAGGACTTGGCACAGGTAAGTAGAATATGCTTTCAAATGCAAGACTTTACAAGGAAATACAGTTATAAATGGAATTGGCTTTGTTACAGGTTTGTGCTTGCTTTTAAAACAGCTTAGAATATATACAAATTACTTTTAATTACTTTTAGATTACTTTTCAGTTACTTTGAGTATTTGAAGTGATATGCCGAGATATCACACACTGGAGTCTACAACTCACAGGCAAGTACGGCAATTTTGGGTTTAAAGCAAAGTTACTTTGTTTTCAATACAAAAGTTCAGCTTGACAACATTTTTGGAACGAAAATCAGAACATTGGTTCCTATGGGGAAAAAGAAGGTTATCAGTTTGCAGCTTTCTGATGTTAGAACCAAGGTTCAGTTAGAAACTCAAATCGCACCACCTGCGGCACTAGGTCGGCCGGTTGCATAGTGCAGGGGGCCAATGTTGGCCAATGGGTTTGGGAGGGGCCTTCGGTCAGGGGCTGCTTACGAGTAGGCCACTCTGGTGTAGGAGCAAAGCTCCTGGATTTAGGTTCAGCACTGCAGGGGCCAACAAACACCACAGGAAATGCATCACCAGTGGCACAGGGGAAGCTGGATGCAGAGTGCCAAGAAAACGTCAGGAGCCCTGGGGTTTGGAATAGAGATCTCCTGTTTGAAGAAAAGGCTGCAGGCTCAGGCAGGAAGGCTTCCTGAAGGTGACCACTGGCAGGAGAGGTAAGTTGGATTGTTGCGGGATGCCATGACACCGTTGGTTCGGCCACCCAAGGCCGTGGGGTGTCGGTTGCAGGGGTGTCTTTAGGGGTTTGTCTGAATCTCGAGGTAGGTCAGCGATCACCAGATCCCAGGTCAGGATCGCTGGGGAGACCTCCCCCTGGTGTTAAGCCACTCAAACTCGGGCCATGGGCATCAGGTGCAGAGTGGTGCAGATCCGCAAAGCCGTCTGGTTCCGAGTTCTGTGTTGCAGTGTTTGTTGAGCAAATATGGTGCTCACGGGAGACAGAGACTTTCAGGTGAATGCAGGCCTTCTCTTGGTGTTGGGCCACTTAAACTCGGCCAAGTCACACAAAGGAGCTGTAGGGGCAGAGAACAGGTCATCCCCCACTCAGAAGTCTGTATACAATAAAGGACCTGTTCCCACAGTGAGCATTCAATTCATATAGCCATTATGGTTGTCATGTGATTTTAGACAAACTAGGAGCAAGTGTTGCAATATCATCAATGCTACTTCAAGGTATGGCTCACTAATTCAAAGAAGAGAAAGAGTATTCAAAACGAGATAGATAAAAGTTGTCTTTTTATCCAACAGTAATAATATCTAAAACCACCCTCGTGTAGAAAAAGTGTAGGAAAGGAGTGATGGCGCCTCACGGTAGCAACACCATAGAGGATAAAGCAGGAAGGTACTCGCCTGCTACCTCAAGATCTCATCATCAGCTGCCACCACTCCGTAGAAAGGAAATGTGTGTGGGAAGGTGTGGACAAGGAAATGGGTAGTGACCCAACACGTAAAGGTTGCTAAAGTGTATAACAAAAGAGAGAAAAGTAGTGCAGAGAACCGTGCACCGTAATAGCCCCACAGTGTTTGTACACAGATTTGAGTTGGTTCACACTGGCTTTCTACTTTTTATTCTGTGCTGTGTGACCACTCATATATAAAATGCCGACATGTTTCATTGCCAATCGGAAAAAACTCACGGCAACTTCTTCAGGGCGTGGGGTATTGTCATTTCACCCTTTAGCCTTGCTTGATCAGTTAAAAACAGTTCTGTTGGACAAAAGACAAACAAACAAAACAACACATATCCAAAATATTTGGCTTCTGGTTCAAAGGCACCAATTACTGTGTATACCATTCCCAACCCGATGTCCCCCGAAAAATATTTACCGGGATGTCGCCCATCGGGGGCATACCTTTACCCTCGGGCTCATGTATGTGTCACAGCGGTCGCTTGTTCAGGGTGCATCCCCTCGACTCCTATCATGAGTCTGTAAGCATCCAGTGCAGGACACGGAGAAAGACATAATTCGAACAGATAGAGTTAACAGTTTTCTAGAGGAAACAGATGCTAATTTCCCTCCCTTCCCCGTGTGATGAATAGCTATTGCTCTATCTCTGAATCCATCCCTGTGTTGCTGTGTTGTAACTCTGCATGTATAGCTACTGCTTGGCCGGGGTTGCTGGCGGTTCATCTTGTGTTAAAAAGGTTCTCGTTTGAGGGTTCTATCCGCTATGTGGCGTGTTGTCCCTCCCATGTCTCGCTAATGGTGCGTCTTTTAGTACCTGCCGTATGGCTCATATTCAATGAGTCTACTTGTGTTATGATGATTCCACGCTCCTAATTGAGATTTCAAGACCCTTGGTTTCCCGTAACAGGTCTGTGCGTGCCCCCTTAAAAAGAGAAATTCCCCGACCTAGTCACGTTTACTATTGCGGGTGTCCCTTCGCCACTGGTCTAAGCCGCTTTTTACGCTGCTCCCTCAGTTTTTAAAAGAGAAGGGGGAGTAGTCGGACTCACCGGTATTCTGTCCGTGTCTGGCGTTCACTCAGCACTGCAGCAACGCAGCCGTTGTCAGCCGTGATTAAAAAGCGTAGCCTGCCCAGTCACGTGGCTCCGCTGTCGGTCCCGCCCATATCAGGGCCGACAGAACGTGCCATCTTGGAATGGTAATATGTGCCCCTACAGGTAATCAATACCTCATTGTAAGAGCGGTTGAGCACCCGTTTTTTGATATAAATGTGACTCGTAGATGAACAATTAGGGCATAACTTCACCTCTGGTTCTGTTTATACCTGTCACCTTGTTGCATGGTTACACTATTGTATCGAGTGTAATCTAGCTCAAAACTGTATTTTACAATGCTGCAATGAGCAGTGTCAGTTATGCCTGATGCCCCTAGGTTTCCCATAATGTTATCCTGGTATCTCATCCAATCTACCGCCCCCACATTTTTCTTGCTATTCCTGCCTTCATACACCAATCATAATGGCTGGAATTGTACTGACCATTAGGGAAAGAATGACCATGAATAAATGATACATGATTACATGTATACCTTATTCCACTCAATGGAGTCATTCAATCCAGTCTGATCCACACCCTCCTGATAAATCCAACGGGCTTCTTTGCTGCTTAGTCTGGATTCCATGTTAAACTGATCTCCCATCACTCTTTCTAGTACTATCCAACGTACATCTTTGGGATCATGTTTATGATGCTGGAAGTGTTGGACTAGTTTCGTACTCAGTTTACCTGCACGCAACGTGCTCAGATGTTCTTGAATCCTGACTTTGACCTTCCTTGTGGTAAGGCCAATGTAGTGTAGCTCACAAGGACAGGTCAATCTGTAAACAACGTTGGTTGTGTTACAATTGCTGAATTTGTTCAGATACCATAAACGATTATTTGCAAGAGTGACACTTTTGGTGGTGATTGTAAGCTTACATACAGAACAGCCCCCACACGGATAATGTCCTTGCGGAATATTGTTTTCCCGTGGGTCAGATTTGGGTCTGGTGTGTACCAGTTGATCGCGAAGATTTGCAGATCGTTTAAATGCAAAGCGAGGAGGAGGCATTTGCATACTCGTAGTGCTTAACAGATGCCAGTGTCTGCGGATGATCTGCCTGATTTTGGTGGATAAGGGGCCGAAAGTGGTCACCACAGGGATGCATTCGCCCTTTTGTTTAGACGTTCTTTCCAGGAGAGCCGCACGTGGCGTGTTATATGCTCGTTTTTTCGCCTGCCTGATTACTTTCCTAGGATACGCCCGGTTCTCCAGTTTGGTAGCCAATACGCTAGACTGTTCGGAGTATTGGCGAAGGTCGGAGCAATTCCGGCGATATCTTAAAAATTGGCCCACAGGTAAGTTATCTCGAAGTGCTCTTGGGTGGTATGACCTGTAGTGAAGCAGGGAATTTTTATCAGTTATTTTGTGATGCACTTTGGTAACGAGCTTGTCGTGCTCGGCCTGTATATCCAGATCAAGGTACACTGCTGATGTTCTATTCACCGCCCAAGTGAATTTTAAGCAGGCATCAAGACCGTTCAACCAGTTGAGAAACTCGGTGAGACTCTCCTCCGAGCCCTTCCATATACACAGGACATCATCGATATATCTCTTCCAGAGAACAATATTCTTCTGGAAGAGATTCGTGTCTGGATGAATGTGGTACGCCTCGAACTGGCCTACATAGATGCAGGCCAGACTAGGAGCAAAAGTAGCCCCCATCGAGGTACCCGACACCTGGAGGTATACCTGTTCTTTGCACGAGAAGAAGTTTTTGGTCAATGCGATCTCAATGCACTGGAGTACAAAGGTCTGTGGAGTATCATAGAACCATTCAGAGTCCCTCAGGGAGCGAGCTGCTGCCACCAGCGTAGCTTCCTGAGGGATACTCGTATATAATGATTCTATGTCTATGGTGACAAGGAATTGATTCATGGGATCGTATGTTATATCCTCCAGGATTCTCAGGACATCGGTGGTGTCTTGGACGTACGAGGGTTGGGAAATGACACACTCCCTCAGGAAAAAATCCGCAAATTGTGACAGTGGTTCTAAAAGGGATTGGATGCCCGATACTATTGGACGTCCAGGAGGGGGTCTTTGGGGCTTGTGAATTTTGGGTACAATATAAAAAGCTGGCATCTTAGGTTTTAAATTGATCAGGAACTCTGCTTCTTTATATGTCACCCATTTCTTTTCTTTGGCCTCTGTCACCAATTTGATGATAGTGGCCTGAAGATCATTAGTGGGGTCCCGCGCCAAAGGTTGATAATTGCAGCGGTTCCCCAGAAGCCTAGCCACCTCGACGTCGTAGTCCTGTGTGTCCATTACTACCACCGCCCCGCCTTTATCGGCTGGCTTGATGGTGATAGTTTGATTATTTTGTAGACTTTTTAAGGCTTGCCAATCTCGGATGCTCATATTACTATGAGCCACTGTGTGAACATTCTGTTCTACCTGGCTGATGTCTTGAAGTACCTTCTGCTCAAACACCACTATTTCCGGGCCTACTGAGCTCGTAGGGGGACAGAAATGTGAGGGACACCGTAAGTTAGTTGAAAAGAGGGATGCCTGTTCCTGCTCCTTTCCTTGGAAAAACTTTTTGAGCTTGATCTTTCTCATCAGGCCGTACAGATCTGCCCGAAGTTGGAACCCGTCGTGACGGGGAGTGGGTACGAACCCTAGGCCTTTATTCAGTACTTCCAATTCCATATCTGTGAGTTGGTATGTTGAGAGGTTGACCACTATGTTGTTCTCAGTCGCAGTTATAGAGGGGTTCTGCCCCTGCTGCGTGTGATCCTCGGGGAGAAGGGCTGCCAGTTGGAGTTGGGATTCTGGCGGGCCCGGCCCCTTCCCCGGCCTCTGTAATTGGACCCTCTTTGATTTCCAGGGTTGTGGGTTTGCTGTCCTAAAAAAACCCTGAACAGGGCTCCCAGGTCCTCATTAAACTTAAACTCGGGCCATGCGTATCGTGTGCAAAGTGGTGCAGATCCACAAAGCCGCCTGGTTCCGGGTTGGAGTCTTTGTTGTGCAAATCTGGCGCTCACGGGAGACAGTCTTTCAGATGAATGCAGGGCAGGTCCTCCAGGTTCTGGATGGCTGCTGGTTACTGGACAAGTAAGGGTTTCGCTGTGGGTAGGTCGGAGTGGGTTCAGACCAGTAGGTCTGGGGCCAAAGCCGTTGCTGTCCTCTTCTTCCTGTGTCAGACAGCTCTTTGGTCCTTCTTTCTTCCTTGAATCTGAGGAGGCAAGGTTCAGGGCCGCCTCGAAATACTAAATTTAGGGGCTTTTACAGGGGTGTGCAGGCCTGGACAAGTAGGTCCCTTCCTTGGGGCGAGTACACACCCTATTAGGCCACCCTGCAGTGGGAGGGAGGCATTAGCCTGTCTCTAATTGGCTGTGTCCCCTCATCTTCAAGATGCTTCACCTCGCCTACCCCACCTGAGGGGTGGGGTTGGCACATCTCTTCTCCTCACTTGGTTGTCTCATCGATTCTCCCACACAAAGTGGAAACCAGAAGTGGTGGGATCCAGTTGCTGGGGCAGCAAAAGGCAGGGACAGCTCACAAAGGCGCCAGGCCTTTGAAGCCTTCCCTTCGTGGACTCAGCCCATTCTGGGGGAAGAGGCATGACACCTCTGCCCAAGATTGGCTTTGTTTCTGGACCCAGAGAGCGGAGGCCCTCTACCCAGGGGTCCAGAAACCTGTCTGGTGGTGGCAAATGGCAGGCAGCCATTCAGGAACCACACTAGGGATCGTCGTTTTTCAGGGGCCATCTCTAAGATGCCCTCTGAGTGCATTTTACATTAAATCCCACACTGTCATTTGTCTGGGTATAATGTGCTAAGAGGTTTGCTACCAAACTTCACAGGTTTCGGTAAAGCCATGACGGAGCTGTGGAGTTTGTAATGACCAACTCCCAGACCATATACGCTTTTTGGCTTTACTGCACTTACAGTGTTTAAGAATGGACTTAGAAACTGTAGGGGTACAGTGATAATGCAACTGTACCCGCACCTGGGGTCTAGGGCACCCTGCTAGAGGGTTGGTTTACATAGGCAATAGGCTGTGAATTGCAAGCATGGCACACAGGAATTTGTCTTAATGAAAGTGATGGAATGCACACTGTTTTGTCATACATTCTTTTAGGTAATGCTCCTTTGGCAAACTTATTGCGTGCCAACTTGTTTGTGCTTTTGCCCAACAGCACATTGGTGAAGAATTTAAAATAAGTGGAGCGTAAATACGTTCCACACATGTCACACAGCAAAGAAAATACAGAGAACCCTCTAAATTCTCAAATGTTCCACTTTTTATTCCTTTATTTGTTAGTATTCTATTCCATTAATTAATCACAATCTTTTTAATTTTTCCGGTTAAGACAACGTGAAACCCATATGTAGGAGAGTAGGATCTGCTTCACATGGGTACCCCCACTTTTTGCTGGTGTTTCACTGTTTTTCGACCTTAGTCTGGCTGTGGCCCTGCTAATCAGGGCCACAGCCTAGCTGCTTCCTCTCTAAAATGGTTTGCCTGTACATTAGGTACATATCTAATTGGATTCTGGAGTGCCTTATAAGCCCCTAGTATAGGTATACTATGTACCTAGGGCATTGGTACCTCAGAGGCCTACCAGGGGCTGCAGCATATATTATGCCACCCCTGGGAAGCACTCCAAAATGGCACCACAGGTCTGCTACAGCAGCCTGGGTAAGGGTGTGCTTGCACCCCTTACAGTGGTATAGGCTACCTATATCCACACATATACAGACACATATAAACTTACAAGCCACTCCTATGGCAGGCCTTGACAGACAATCCTGAAGGAAGAGTGCTTGGTTTTGTGTGAGAGGGTGCCCAAGCATGAGCTGAGCACCTCTGCAGCTTTCGAAAATACTTCCTTATGGCTGTTCTGTGATACAGCCATACCATATACTCTTAAGTGCATTATAACCTTGCGGAAAATGCTAACTTTGGGATGGCTGCATCAAAACATGTAGTGTTTGGTGTCAAACGCTTTGGAATACCACCCCCCACCCCGCCAGTTCTAGCGGCGGGGGTAGCATTCCACCCTTCTAGAGGGAGAGACATGTTCACACTGGCTAAACCCGGTAGGACTTTCCTGAGCCCTGGCATCACAAAATGGATGCCTCTGCCACAGACACGGGTCTGGCCTCCTGCTGCTGACCGAATCTCTGGCTGGGGAGGCCTGGACAATAGGTTTCCTGTCGAAGGGAGGTGTGACCACCTCCCCAGACAGGCTGATGTGTATTGGGGCTGGGCGGGAGCACTCTCTGGTGCTTTGAAGTCCTGCACTGGGGGAACGTTTGCTGTCGCTGTGTATAGCCCAGATCAAACCTGTTGCAGGGGCTACCTGTCCCTGCTCTGGCACGAAACTGGACAAAGGAAATGGGTGTAACCACCCCTCTTTCCTGGCCCACCCATAGATGGGGCCTTAGAGTTAGTCCATCCCCTAAACTTACTATAAGTATAGGAATCTAGTCCCTAGGACTTTAGATTACCCTGGACGAAACTCTGCAACATATATCCTGGACCTTTGACTGTCTATCACGACTAGAAGACGGAAGAAATCTCCCTTGGGGTCAAGGAGTGACTCCCCTGCTTGGCAGGCACCAAAGAAGCAACTGACCGGTCTGCAATTCTGAAGCTCCTGCCGGACGCCGAAGTCTCTACATCCCCAGAGGTGGCTTTCCAGACTTCCCCGAGGCTACCCTGAATCCACAGCAAAGCTGAGGCCTGTGGCTATCGTGGGTGACGTGGAACCGTGACCCCTGGACACCGTGAACTTTTGCAGCAACACTATCTTCCTGGTCCTCCTCGAAGTTGTGCTTTGGGCTCCGAGTAGCCCCAGCCTTGAGCACCTCCTGCACCGAAGATTGTTGGCCTCCACTCCACGAATGACCCGTGGGCCAGATTCAAGTGCGACCACTCGAGGCTCCTTGGCTAGCAGGTCCCCACGAAGGCAACTCCTTTTCTGATTGGACTTTCCTGGTTGCTCCAGACGTGCCCTGACTTACCCTTGCTGGGTGAGTCCCACAGACGTTGCTGGTCTGCACTGCAGTCCTTTCTCTGAATTCCAGAAACTTGCCGTTGCCAAGGCTTGTTGGGTCCATCCTGGTCGCCGACACCGCAGCACTCAACAGACTTTGTGGAACAGCTCGAATCCGGCTCGTAGACTTCATTAACGCCTCCTGGACCACGTGGCTGAAGAGTCAAGACACCCATCAACTCACCTGAAACACCCGACATCTGTGGGCATTGGTCCATCCTGCCCTAGATCACTGGCAAGTGACCCAGACTCTGTCCCCTCTGCTTTCAGGTTCCTTCCATCCTAGATCCGGCCTTGGATCTCCACAGACACTTCTCCTCTTCACGGCAGCAGCAGTTCTTTGCAGACTCCCATTGAAATCGACAACGCGACCCGACACCAAAAGACACCTATGCACCCTGCTTCCCTGGGTGAGGTAACTCGAGTACTCCGGTGCTCTCGTGGGTGCTAGCACTAGAACTTAAGTCCAAAAGGGTTTGGTCCTGACTCAATTAGAAGTGTCCCTAATCTTTAAATTTCCAACCGCGACATTGCCCATAGAAGATAACGGGAACCCGCGGTTGTGTTTACTCATGGCATACAGTCCCCGTGGGTCCCCTGTGTCACTACCTTGGGTGGTTCCTTGGGGTCCCAGCGATTCTATAGGCCTAGTGTCGATCTCAATCGCGGTTCTTATACCACTTTTTTGGTATATGGTTTGGTACGCCCCTAGGGCCCAAACGTGTATTTGTGCTATTATTGATGATTGCTATCTTGTAACTTAAGTACTTAGAACTCCAGTCTCATAAAGAGACTAGAGGGGTGTGTGTTAACCTAAATACATATATTTTAAATATATACCTGGTGTGGTTGTCCTTTCATTTGATCATTCAAGAGATTATAGACTGGTGAAACAAGCTGCTTTACATTCCTTCAAGACTTAGCCTGAAGGCTGCTCTCCATAGCTACCACTAGGATAGCTTTCAAATAATAAAGGTTGTCTTTAACCATTCACCATAAGGGGTTGTGTGGACTGATACAAGGTGCCCACTAGAACTAGTGGACAGCATATATCAGGCCACCTTCTCACATTGGTGTGCAGCGTGTGGGATTCCAGCTTGCTATTGTTTTACCAGATAATCTCAATTGAATTGATCAACTGAAAACCACTAAAGGTACCTAAGGTACATATAATATCAAGTTTAGCTACAGTAAGTTCTTCTGAACTTAGAGCTGTGTGTTAAGGGATAGCACACCCTTTCTACAACTCAAGAGAGTTTAGTAGGTCTCACTAGTGTAGGTAGTGCAATACACCACACCAAATTAGTAATGTCTAACCAGCAGGGAACCAGTGGGTCCCTACCAGGAACCAGTGAGCTCTTTCCCTATAAATATGAGGATCTCGCCTTTGCTCAGCTTAGGGCCTTATGTTCCATTAGGAAGCTGAAGACGGGCAAAAGTCCATCCACCCAGCATCTCATAAATATACTGAAACTGGATGATATCACAGGGCCTAGTGGGCCTGATGATGGAGACAGTGTGGGTGGGGCAGCACCTGAGGGTGGGTCTAGGGGTGGAAACTCCCCTGACCCTAACTCTAATGCTGACCAGACTCTGGTGAACACAGACCATGAGGATGAGGAGGATGACAATAATGCCACTTCCTTTATCCCTCCTGGTAGGCCTGACAACAGGGCTAGAAGGGATAGATCTGTCAAGGGCATCTATCCAGTCTAACTCCTCTATAGGACCTGCGCCACGAAGAAGACAGCCTTCAAGGAACGATTGGACAACAACACCCTCAACAGCAAAGAACTCTTCACCATCGTCAAAGAGCTCTCCAACCCCGACGCCGGAAACAATGACATCACTCCCTCGCAGGACCTCTGCGACTTTCTCGCCGCCTTCTTCCACGACAAGATCGCCGACATACACAACAGCTTCGGCCCTCCAACCACGAAACCCACCACCGAACCGATGCCCCCACCGCCACCCTCCGCACCTGGACCCCGGTCAGCACCGAAGACACAACACGCATGATGAACACCATCCACTCCAGATCCCCCACGGACCCCTGTCCACACCACATCTTCAGCTCGGCCGACGACATCATCGCACCCCAACTCCGCGACATCATCAACGCCTCCTTCAAAACCGCCACCTTCCCGGATTGCTGGAAACACGCCGAGATCAGCACCCTGCTGAAGAAACCTACAGCAGACCCCACCGACCTCAAGAACTTCCGCCCCCTCTCGCTCCTCCCGTTTCCCGTCAAAGTCATCGAGAAGACCGTCAACAGACAGCTAGCCGCCTTCCTTGAGACCAACGGCTCCCTCGAACACTCGCAGTCCGGTTTCTGAGCCAACCGCAGCACGGAGACCGCCCTCATCGCAGCCACAGACGACATCAGATCCCTACTGGACAACGGGTAAACAGCGGCCCTCATCCTCCTGGACCTCTCCGCAGCATTTGACACTGTCTGCCACCGCACCCTGGTACAACGCCTGAACAACACCGGAATCCAGGAGAAGGCCCTAGAGTGGATCGCCTCATTCCTCGCCGGAAGAAGCCAGAGAGTCCGCCTCCCCCCATTCCGGCCCCACCCTCTTCAACGTCTACATGAGCCCCCTCGCAGCCATCGCACGCCAACACAACCTCAAGATCATCACCTACGCCAACGACACCCAGCTGATCCTCTCCCTCACCAACGACCCGGACACCGCCAGAGCCAGCCTACACGAAGGGATGAAAGACGTCGCCGAATGGATGAAGAACAGCAGCCTGAAACTGAACTCAGACAAGACGGAGGTTCTCATCCTGGGGTCATCTCCCTCCGCCTGGGACGACTCCTGGTGGCCCCCTGCCCTGGGCGCCACCCCCAAGCCAACGGACCACGCACGCAACCTGGGCTTCATCCTGGACTCCTCCCTCTCAATGTCCAGACAAGTCAACGCCGTCTCGTCCTCGTGCTTCAACACCCTGCGCATGCTGCGAAAGATCTTCCGTTGGATCCCCACCGAGACTAGGAAGACGGTCAACCAGGCCCTCGTCACCAGCCGGCTGGACTATGGGAACGCCCTGTACGCCGGCACCACCACCAAACTCCAGAAGAAACTCCAACGGATCCTGAACGCCTCAGCTCGACTCATCCTGGACATCCCCCGTCACAGCCACATCTCCGGACATCTGAGAGACCTTCACTGGCTCCCTGTCAGCAAAAGGATCACGTTCAGACTCCTCACCCACGCACACAAGGCCCTCCACGACCTGGGCCCCAAGCTCCTCAACAACCGCCTGACCTTCCACCAGCCCACCCGCCAGCTCCGCTCCGCCAGCCTCGCTCTTGCTGCCGTCCCACGCATCCACAGAGCCACCGCCGGAGGAAGATCCTTCTCCTACCTAGCGGCCAAGACATGGAACTCCCTCCCCATCCACCTCCGCACAACCCAGGACCATCTCGCCTTTAGGAAGCAACTCAAGACCTGGCTGTTTGAGCAGTAACGTTCCCCCCCCCCCCCCCCCCCCCCCCCCAGCGCCTTGAGACCCTCCGGATGAGTAGTGCGCTATACAAATGCCGCTGATTGATTGATTGATTGTTTCTTCTCACAGAGGGAGGGAAACCTCCCAGGAGAGGAGAGAGAGACTGCTGAAGTATGAGCAAGACAAATTCAACCTCAGAAAGCAGCAGATGGCCTTAGACAGGGAAGCCCTGGAGCTCTACATAGCTAGTAAAAAGGAGGGACTAGAGTCCCTTGGTGGCAGCAATTTCCCTAGAGATAGGGAGAGGTCTTATGACCATAGAAACCTAAGTAAGATTGTCCCGCCCTACCAGAGTGGGGATGACATCCACAAATGGATAACTGCCTTGGAGAGGGCCTGTAAAGTACAAAAGGTCCCTCAAGGTCAGTGGCCAGCAATCTTATGGCTCTCCTTTGCAGACAAAGGTAGAGACAAGCTCCTCACTGTAAGAGAAGAAGATGCTGATGACTACAAAGTCTTGAAAAGTGCTCTAACAGATGGGTTTGGCCTAACCACTGAACAATGCAGGTTAAAGTTCAGAGACACCCAAAAAGCACAAATTCAGGACTGGGTTGACTTTGTTGACGGTGCTGCTAAGGCTCTGGAAGGTTGATTATTGGGCAATAAAGTGTGTGACTTCAAAGGATTGCACAATCTGATAATGAGGGAGCAGATTCTTAATAACTGTCAAAGTCAGCTGTTGCACCAGTACCTGGTAGACTCTGATCTGACCTCTCCCAAGAATTGGGAAAGAAGGCCGACAAATGGGTCAGAACCAGGATGAGGCAGAAGGTACAGAACCAAGGTGGTGACCCTAAGAAGCAAGATCCCAAAAACTATGATAAGGGTGGGGACAAGGGTAAAGACCAGAAGACTTCACAAGGGCCCCAGCAATCCTGTTCGGGTGGGGATTCACAAGCTAACAAAGGGAAAGGACAAAAGAAACCTTGGTGCAAAATCTGTAAACAGAAAACTCACTGGACTAGTGACTGCACCAAGGCCAAAGAAAATACTCCAGCCCCCACCAATGTCCCTAAGGCGGCACCTGCTCCCCCTAGTGCAGTTACAGTTGATGGTGGGAATACACAGAATAAGGGTGTGGTAGGGTTGCCCCTGGGTTCTGAGATGGACTCTGGTCTAGTCAGAGTACCAACTCAGGCTGTGCTTGTCAGTGATGGAGGCATGGATATGTCCCCCTTTGTGAGTCCAAGTAACTTGGGCAAATACAGACAGCAGCTTTTACTTAATAGAGTAGAAGCTTGGGCATTCAGGGCCACATTAGCAAGTGTCACAATGGTGACAAAAGATCTTGTGGGTCCTGGGCAGATTATACTTGGTGAAATGTACTAAGTGACCAATGCTAGCAATGTCAGAACAGACCATTCTGACGGATACATCTGCCAGTGGATTCCTCACCTTGTGAATATCCCTGCGCCAGCAACATTCGGAAACTTTTGTAGCAGTCCACGCCGATGAGGTCGAAGACGACGTCACAGAGGAACGGCACCGCTCGCGACTCCGCTGACGTCACCGGCTCCATAAGAAGACCTCGTCGGCGTGATGACGTCAGTTCCCTTTTTTCCGCGCCGTCTAAGCCAACGGATTTCGGGAATCGCTGTTGTTAGCGTTGTTGATACTTTGTGTATTCTGGTTATTTTTCCTGTTCTCTTTCGAGGATGTCGACAAAAAAGTCTGGATTTAAGCCTTGCCGGGAGTGTGGCAAGCACATGTCCATCACAGGTCCTCATGAGGACTGTGTATGGTGTTTATCGTCGGACCACGACGTGGATGGCTGTACCAGCCTCCGCAAGATGAGCACGAAGGCTCTTAAAGAACGGGAGGCAAAACTCTTCATTGCAAAAATGAAGAAGGAGAAGAGAGGGAGAAGAAGATCGAGAACGAGGTCGAGGTCTAGATCGAAGTAGAGGTCGGCGTCGAAGTCGACTTCGGGACATACTTCTCAAGCCAAGAAACATAAGAAAAAGAGAAGGCACTCGTCTCGACACCATTCTGATAAGAGGTCGGCGCCGAAGCCGAAGTCACCTACTCGGTGTCGGAAGGACTCTGTTTCTCCTTCTCCTGTGCCGGATTCGCCTGCTGGTCCTTAATCTCCAGTGGTCTCCTTGTCTCCGGCTTCACCGGTTCCAGCTCGGACTCCGACGCCGGTTCCATCTCCGGCGCCGGTTCCGTCTCCGGCCCCGGAAGATCTTCAAGCCCCGGGTGAGCCTGCGACGCCGCTGATTCCACCGTCGGCGCCGGTTGGCCCGAGTCCGGTGAGGCCTGACCAGTACCCTGCCTTCCCTGGACCAGGTCAGGACCCCTCGCATTACTTAAATGCAATGTATGGGGTGCGTGCTCGAGCCATGTACACCTCTGGTGCACCTGCGGGTCCGATGGGTCCAATGGCATTTAACTTGGGGGTGCCGCAAGTATATCCACAGGCCCCTTTCATACCGTTCTTTCCAACGACGCCGTCTTGGAATCCTCCGGCTCCGAGGACGTCGACGCCGCTTCCACCCTCGCCGGCTCCCGCTCGACCTCGTTCGACGCCGATGGCTCCGGCAGATCCACGCTCGGCGCCATCGGATTCGAATACGGCGCCGCCGACGCCGATGATTCGGATTCGTTCCAGAAGGGAGTCTCAGAGGATTATTGAAGAGCAGAGGTACCTTCAGGAGGAAGCGGAAGAGGGGGAATTGGTGGAGTCGGATGAAGTATTCGAAGAGCTTAAAGAAGCTGGTGGGTTGGATCTGTCTCCTGAGTGGGAAATTACTCCACCGTCAGATGAACCCTCTAAGGATGTTGCTCCCTACCATTCGGTTATCAGGAAGGCTGCGGAGCTGCTTGATCTCCAGTTACCAGCTACGGAGTTTAAGTCGAACATTTTAACTGAGGTACTGCATTCTCCCACGGCGGTATCAGAGCCTTTGCTTCCCTTTAATGAGGCCATTGTGGAACCTGTGTTAGAGGTGTGGCGCAAGCCCTTTTCTGCTCCTGCGGTCTCAAAGACGATCGCTAGGAGATATAGAGCAGCCCCAGGGGACCCTGAATCTTTGACGTCCCATCCTTCACCTGAGAGCCTGGTAATTCAGGCAGCTTGTTCGGGAAAGTCTTAGGGGGCTTTTCCTCAGGTTCATGGGGAAAGAGAGGCTAAAAGGCTAGACCAGTCGGCCAAGAAAGTATTTTCATCAGCCAGCATGGCCTTGAAATCAACAAACGCCACTTGTCTTTTGGGACGCTATGTACACGCACTTATGGATTCGGCTAAGAAGCTGGCGCCAAAACTGCCTGAGGATGATAGGACTGGGTTCAATGACATCTTGGCTGATGCTCAGGCGGCTGCACGCCAGGTGATCCAGAGTGGATTGGACACGGCGGATTCGGTGGCGAGAGTCATGGGGTCTTCTGTTGCCACCAGAAGGAGTGCCTGGTTAAGATCTTCAGAGTTCTCACAGGATGTGCAATCGACTCTATTGGACCTGCCTTCTGATGGATCTGGCCTGTTTGGCAAGAAGGCAGATGCTGCTCTGGAGCGATTCAAAGACAGCAAGGCGACAGCTAAATCTCTGGGCCTGCAGTCTCAGTCGAGGGGGTCTTTTAAAAGATATAGAGGGTTCGGAAGGACATCTTTTCGAACCTATAGGCAGACCCAGCAGCAGCAAGGTTCCTCGTCTAGAGGTTACAGAGGAAGAATCAGGGGTCGCTCACGTGGCCGTCAGCTCTCCTCCTCCTCTTCCTCCTCCTCAGCCCCTCCCACCACCACAAAGCAGCCCTAGATCCGCCATTCCGGATCATGCTGGTCCTGTGGGGGGCCGGCTTACCCATTTTCTGCAAGACTGGGAGTCTGTACCTACAGATCTCTGGGTTCTAGATCTTGTAGAAAATGGGTATGCCCTTCCCTTTCGGGAGTTCCCTCCGAATTACCCTCCTTGTCAAGGTGCTTGCTCGGAGGACCACCGTCTTCTCCTACAGGAGGAAGTCCTGAAGCTGTTTCAAAAAGGTGCGATAGAGGTGGTTCCAGAGCAGGAGAGGCGTCGGGGATGCTATTCCCGGTATTTCCTGATTCCCAAAAAGGACGGCAAATTGCGTCCAATACTGGACCTCAGAATCTTGAACTTTTACCTGAAACAGGAGAAGTTCAAGATGCTCACCCTTGCGCAGGTTCTTCAAGCGCTGAATCAGGAGGACTGGATGGTGTCGCTCGACTTGCAGGATGCGTACTTTCACATCCCCATCCTGAAGTCGCACAGGAAGTATCTCCGGTTTACGGTAGGGTCGCAACATTATCAGTTTGCGGTCCTTCCGTTTGGTCTTACTTCGGCACCTCGAGTCTTCACGAAGGTGATGGCAGTGGTGGCAGCCCATCTCTGAAGGTCGGGGGTCTCGGTTTTCCCTTATTTGGACGACTAGCTGATCAAGGCGGAGTCGCCAGAGAAGGTGCTACGTCATCTGCAGGATACAACTCAGCTGTTGTACAAATTGGGTTTTTCGATAAATGTGCCCAAATCTCACCTGGTGCCCTCTCAGCGCAACCTGTTCATAGGTGCGGTACTGGACACTATACAGGAAATGATTCCTTAATTTTACAACGGAGCGGTCGTTCCAGTTCTGAAGGTCCTTCGCCTGCTCGGTCTGTTCGCCTCCTGCATCCTGTTGGTCAACCATGCACGCTGGCACATGAGGGCGCTCCAGTGGTGCCTCCGCAAGCAGTGGTATCAGCACAAAGGAGATCTCAGGGAGTCTGTGAGGATCTCCAGAGAAGCTGCAGCGGATCTATCTTGGTGGAGCGTGGAGGGCAATCTGTCCCAAGGAAAGTCCTTCCATCTACCTCCATCGGTGGCCACGGTGATAACGGATGCATCCACTTTAGGGTGGGGTGCTCATCTGGGGGATCTGGAGATCAAGGGTCTTTGGTCTCCAGAGGAAAGGTTGCTTCACATCAACCTTCTGGAGTTACGGGCGATACGTTTGGCGCTCAAGGCCTTCCTCCCTTCCCTTCGCGGTCAGTCTGTTCAAGTCCTGACGGACAACACTACCGCGATGTGGTATAAAAACAAACAGGGAGGAGTGGGGTCTCTTTGTCTCTGCAGAGAGGCCCTGCGTCTATGGTCCTGGGCTCAGGACCATCAGATTTGTCTGATGGCAAATCATCTGGCCGGGGTTCTGAACGTACGTGCGGACAGTCTCATTCGGCAGTTCTCCGCCGACCACGAGTGGAGGCTTCATCCGGAGGTGGTTCGTCACGTCTTCCGGATGTGGGGAACTCCTCGGGTGGACCTGTTCGCCACTCACGAGAATGCTCACTGCCCGTCATTCTGCAGTCTCCAGTATCCGATGCAGGGAGCGTTGGGGGATGCGTTTAAGTTGAGTTGGGGCTCACAACTCCTTTACGCGTTTCCTCCCATACCCTTGATTCCTTGGGTTCTGAGGAAGATTCGCCAAGACCGGGCCCAAGATATTTTGGTACCCCCGGATTGCCCAAGAAGGGTGTGGTGTACAGATCTTCTCCACCTCTCCTCGTGCCCTCCGCTCCATCTCCCTCTGAGGGCAGACCTCCTCTCGCAATCAGAGGGGCAGGTTCTACACCCCCACCTCCAGAACTTACACCTTCATGCCTGGAGATTGAACGGGGCAACCTGAATTCTTTCTCTCTCCCCCCAGATGTGGTGGGTGTTATTTTATCGGCCAGGTGACACTCCACCAAATCTATATATTCATATAGGTGGTCTAAATTTGTGCTTTGGTGCGGAGAGAGGTCCATTGATCCCTTGAAGGCTCGTCTATCTAACATTCTACAGTTTGCCCTTTCTCTGGCTCAGCAAGGCTTTGCTGTGGCTACTGTGAAAGGATATTTATCGGCTTTGTCGGCTTTCCTTTGTTTGCCGGATCAGCTGTCATTATTCAAATCACCTATTGTTCTTCGTTTTATAAAGGGCCTTACAAACAAGTTTCCTCCAACTCCTTTTATTATGCCTCAATGGGACTTAAACCTTGTATTAACTTATCTTATGGGTTCTCCCTTCGAGCCCTTACACAAATGTCCCTTGAGGCTGTTTTCCTTTAAGACAGTATTCCTCATTGCAATCACCTCGGCAAGGAGGGTAAGTGAGCTTCAAGCTCTAAGTTCAAAACCCCCATTCTTGACTGTTCATGCTGAACGAATGGTACTCAGGACCAGGGCTGCGTTTTTGCCTAAGGTGGTAACTCCCTTCCATCTGGGGCAGTCCATTATCCTTCCTTCCTTCTATCCTCCCCTCACCCTTCCAAGGAGGAGGAGCGGCTTCACCGCTTGGACCCTAAGAGGGCGGTGAGCTTCTACCTGGACAGGACTAAAGACTTCAGGGTTGATGACCAGCTCTTCGTGGGCTTTGCTGGCTGCAGGAAAGGTCGAGCGGTGCACAAGCGCACCCTTTCCAGGTGGATTGTCTTGTGCATCAAGATTTGCTACTCCCTGGTTGGTAAGGAACCTCCGGAGGGTTTGAGAGCTCATTCCACTAGAGCAAAGTCTTCCACGTCTGCTTTGTCTAGGGGTGTTCCTGTGGAGGACATTTGTAGGGCGGCAACTTGGGCCTCCCTCAACACCTTCGCAAAACATTATTGCTTAGACACCGAGGTGAGGAGGGACGGACATTTTGCGCGATCCGTCCTTCAGAACTTTCTGGTGTAGAAGGGTGGACACCCTCCTCCGGGAGTGGGGACTGCTGTGGAATCTATTCACAAGGTGAGGAATCCACTGGCAGATGTATCCATCAGAAGAACAAGTTACTTACCTTCGGTAACGCTTTTTCTGGTGGATACAGTATCTGCCTGTGGATTCCTCACTGACCCACCCGCCTCCCCGTTGTCCATCCTTCTATACCTAAGGTTCTGTTAATAATGTTTTAGTCTACTATTCTGATGATGGTATTTCAAAATGTGTATGTTACTGTCAAAGGCATTGTGTCTTTCTTTGGCCTTTCTATTCATTCTCCACACTAGGTGTGTTGATCTGCATATTTACTGTGTATACTGTGTATTTATTGCTGTCAGTCCGTCCGTGTGCCTCGACGGCATGGAAAAAAGGGGCGGAACTGACGTCATCACGCCGACGAGGTTTTCTTATGGAGCCGGTGACGTCAGCGGAGTCGCGAGCGGTGCCGTTCCTCTGTGACGTCGTCTTCGACCTCATCGGCGTGGACTGCTACAAAAGTTTCTGAATGTTGCTGGCGCAGGGATATTCACAAGGTGAGGAATCCACAGGCAGATACTGCATCCACCAGAAAAAGCGTTACCGAAGGTAAGTAACTTGTTCTTCTCTGGCAGTTGTTAACTTCTCCTGGGGAGGGGTAACTGGCCTTAAGAAGGTTGTGGTAAGTGCAGACCTACCAGTACAGTGCTTGCTTGGCAATGATCTAGAAACTTCAGCTTGGGCTGAAGTGGAGCTCAGGACACATGCAGAAATGTTAGGGATCCCTGCACATGTCTTTGCTGTGACCAGGTTACAGGCAAAAATGTCAAAAGCTGGACAGGCCCTGGATTCTGGAATAATTGACCAGGTGCCTCACAAGAGGAGGAGCAGTGGGGTTAAGGCAGAGCCTTCCCACCTGTCTCAGGATACTGATCAGTCTACTCAGGGAGATGATCTTGAGCCTGCAGAAGGAACTGCCCCAGAGGAGCTTGAACCTGACCAGGTTGAGTTCTTGGGGACAGGGGTCCCTTCCAGGTCTGATCTGAGCCAGGAGCAGAAAACCTGCCCCTCTCTTAAAACCCTCAGACAGCAAGCTGCTGATGAGGCTGCTGGGAATGCTAGTGGCACCCATAAAGTTTATTGGGATGATGGACTCCTTTACTCAGAGAGTAGAGACCCCAAGCCTGGTGCATCCAGGAGGTTGGTTATACCTCTGAAGTTTAGGGGTTTCCTATTGACACTAGCCCATGATATTCCCCTAGCAGGACACCTAGGCCATAACAAGACTTGGGACAGAATTGTTCCTCACTTTCACTGGCCTCACATGTCTGAAGACACAAAGGAGTTTTGTCGCTCCTGTGTAACCTGCCAAGCCAGTGGCAAAGCAGGTGGCACTACAAAAGTCCCCTTGATACCACTACCTGTGGTGGGGGTGCCCTTTGAAAGGGTAGGGATTGACATTGTTGGTCCCATGGATCCCCAAACAGCATCTGGGCACAGATTTATACTGGTGGTAGTGGATCATGCCACCAGGTATCCAGAAGCAATTCCCTTAAGGACCACTACAGCACCTGTAGTGGCTAGAGCTCTCTTGAGTGTGTTCTCAAGAGTAGTCTTTCCTAAGGAGGTAGTATCTGACAGGGGTGCAAACTTAATGTCTAGTTGCTTGACTGCTATGTGGAAGGAGTGTGGAGTGAACTAGAAGTTCACCACACCCTATCACCCACAATGCAATGGATTGGTTGAGAGATTTAACAAAACCTTAAAGGGCATGATTAAAGGACTCCCATAGAAGCTTAGGCGAAAATGGGACCTGCTCTTGCCCTGCATTTTATTTGCATGCAGGGAGGTGCCTCAGAAGGGGGTTGGCTACAGCCCATTTGAACTTCTGTTTGGTCACCCTGTCAGGGGTCCATTGTGTTTGGTTTAGGAAGGATGGGAGTTACCTCTCAAGGCCCCAAAGCAAGACATAGTGAACTATGTACTTGGTCTCCGCTCCAGAATGGCTGAGTACATGAAAAAGGCAAACATAAACCTTGAGGCTAGCCAGGAACTGCAAAAAGCCTGGCATGACCAAAAGGCTGTACTGACTGTTTATCAGCCAGGACAGAAAGTGTGGGTGTTTGAGCCTGTGGCCCCAGCAGCTCTCCAGGACAAGTGGAGTGGACCCCACACTATTGTTGAACAGAAGGGAGAGGTTACTTATTTAGTAGAACTAGGAACTCCCAGGAGTCCCCACAGGGTTCTTCATGTCAACAGGCTAAACCCATATGTGGACAGGGCTGACATGGGCTTGCTCATGGCTACTGATGAGGGACAGGAGGAAGAGAGTGACCCACTCCCTGACCTCCTCTCACAGAACCCTGATGATGGGTCAGTTGATGGTGTAGCCTTGGCAGGCAGCCTCACTGCCCAGCAGCAAACTGATTGCAGACAGGTTCTCAATCGGTTCAGACACATGTTCTCACTGACTCCAAGTCAGAGTACCTGGTGCACTCATTAAGTGGAAACTGGAGGCAGTCTGCCTATTAAAAATAAGATTTATAGGCAACCTGACCATGTCAGGTACTGTATCAGGACAGAAGTCCAGAAAATGTTGGATTTAGGTGTGATTGAACCCTCAGATAGCCCTTGGGCTAGTCCAGTGGTCCTTGTGCCAAAACCTCACACCAGTGGTGGAAAAAGAGAGATGAGGTTTTGTGTGGACTACAGGGGTCTCAATGCAGTCACTAGGACTGATGCCCATCCAATACCAAGGGCAGATGAGCTTATAGATACTTTGGCCTCAGCCAAGTACCTTAGCACATTTGACTTGATAGCTGGCTACTGGCAGATCAGACTAGCTGATGATGCAAAGCCAAAGACAGCATTTTCTACCCCTAGTCGGCACTATCAATTTGTGGTAATTCCCTTTGGTTTGAAGAATGCACCTGACACTTTCCAAAGTGAATACAGTTCTCACAGGTCTGGAAGCCTTTAGTGCAGCATATCTAGATGATATTGCTGTCTTTAGCTCCACCTGGGAGGATCACCTGGTCCACCTAAGGAATGTTTTGGAGGCCCTGCAAAAAGCAGGCCTAACTATCAAGGCTACTAAGTGCCAGATAGGGCAGAGTCAGGTTGTGTACCTGGGCCACCTTGTAGGTGGAGGTCAGGTTCAACCATTGCAGAGCATAGCTACCACTCGGATAGCTTTCAATAAAGGTTGTCTTTAACCATTCACCATAAGGGGTTGTTTGGACTGATACAAGGTTCCCACTAGAACTAGTGGACCACATATATCAGGCCACCTTCTCACCATATTTTTCAAATGCTGGCGACATGGCACCCCAGGCCTTATTCGCCAGCACGTAGGTTTCGCAGCCCCATGCAGCCTTAATTAAAAATACCCGATGCATTTCGGGCTCAGAAACAGCCCTTCCTCAGGGGTAGCTGTAAAGTTGAAAACAGAACATCATTGTGACTTATATTTTGCAACTGTTGTCTAATCAATATATTTATATCCCATTGTGCTTGTTACAATAGAAATTGTACAGAGCACAATGAGATATAAATGTATTGATTAGAGAACAGATGCAAATTATATAGTCACATCATCTGTGTGCCTTTCGCTTTCTCGCTCTAAGGGCGCCGGGTATGCCTAGACGTGAGTCCCGGGTCCACTGTGCCACTGGATTCAAGCTAGCCTGGCTGAAGAGGGGTGAAGAGGGGTGAAGAGGGGTGATGCCTCAAAACCGGTCCCGGCCTGGTATATGCTGTCCACTAGTTATAGTGGACACCTTGCACCAGTCCAAACAACCCCTTATTGATGATAGGTTTCTCTTTTTTTTGCTGTGTTGTGTTATTTTTATTCTGAGATGCAGGTGGAAAGCGCCGGGACACTCTTTTCGAGTAGCCGTGCGCTATAAAAGAACGCTGTAACATAACATAACATAACAACCTTTATTGAAAGCTATCCTAGTGGTAGCTATGGAGAACAGCCTTCAGGTTGAGTCTTGAATAAATGTAAAGCAGCTTGTTTTACCAGTGTATAATCTCTTGAATGGCTAAATGAAAGGAAACCACACCAGGTATATATATAAAATATATGTATTTATTACTAAACACACCTCTCTAGTCTCTTTATGAGGCTAGAGGCAAAAGCACATAAGTTACACTTCAAATAAACAGTAAAGTAGCACAAAATGCACGTTGGGCCCTAGGGGCGAGCCAAACCATATACTAAAATAGTGGTATAAGAACCACAACGTAACTAGACACAAGGCCTAGAGAGCCTGTAGAATCGCTGGGACCCCAATGAACCACCCAAGATAGTGACACAGCGGGCCCACGGGGGCAGTGTGCAGTGTGAGAACACAGCCGCGAGCTCCTGTTAGCTTCTATGGGGAAAGTCACGGTTAGATTTTTAAAGATAAAGGACACTTGGAGATGGACTAGGACCAAACCCTCTTGGACTTACAGTTCTAGGGTCAACACCCACGGGAGCACCGGAGTACTCGAGTTACCTCACCCAGGGAGGCCGGGTGCATAGGTGTCAAATGGTGTCAAATGGTGTCGGGTCACGTCATTGTTTTCATTGTAAGCTGGCAAAGAAGTGCTGCTGCCGGGAAGATGCGAAGTGTTCGAAGAGATCCAAGCCTGGGTTGAAGATGTGAGGAACATGAAAGCAGAGGGGACCGAGTCTGGGTCACTTGCCAGCGACCAGGGGCACGATAGACGAATGCCCACCGATGTCGGGTGTTTCCGGTGAAGAAGGTGAAGTTTGAATCTTCAGCCACGAGGACCAGGATGCGTCGAGGACAACCAGGATCTGGATTCGAGCTGTCCCATGAAGGACGTCGAGTGCTGAAGCATCGGTGCCCAAATTGGACACAACAAGCCTTGGCAACAGCAACCCATGCAGAAAGGATAAAGATGCTTCTGTGCGGTCCAGCAAGGTCAGAGGGACTCCACCAGCAAGGAGGAGTGAGGGCACGTCTGGAGCAACCAGGGAAGCCCAAAGAAAGTCAAAGTTACCTTCACAGGGACCCACCAGTCGACGGACCAGGGATCGCAAAGGGACCTCGAGAGGAATCACAAAATGGCGGCCCACAGGTGACTTGGACTGACTAGGTCAATAATCTTCAGTGGATTCTCTGCTCGGGGTCTGGGCTACAAGAACCCCAATGCACAGCCTCAGGAGATGTCGAGAAGCTGATGCACTTGCAAATGTGCACGGTGTCCAGGGGTTCCGGTTCCACGGTACCCACGAGGGCTACAGGTCTCAGCTTTGCTGGGGACTCGGTTCGGCCTCTGGGAAGCCTGGAATTCCACCTCTGGTGTTGCAAAGTCTTGGGCATCCAGCGGGAGCTTCGGAGATGCAGAACTGACAGATGCATCTTTGGTGCCTGCCAAGCAGGGGAGTAACTCCTTTACTCCAAGGGAGATTCTTCAGTCATCTGGTGTTGAACAGATCGTCAAAGGTCCAGGATTCAGTTGCAGAGTTTCGTCCAGGAATATCTAGAGTCCTGATGCCAGGGGTTCCTATCTTATACCCAAGGAAAGGGTTGGACTAACTCAGGGTACCCACCTATAGGAGGGTTTGGAAAGAGGGGTGGCTACACCCATTTCCTTTGTCCAGTTTGGCACCGGAACAGGTTTGATCTGGACTATGCACAGGGACACCAAATGTGCCCCTAGTGCAGGACTTCAAAGCACTCTGAGTGCACCCACCCAGCCCCAATACACTGAAGGCTGTCTGGGAGGTGGTGACACCTCCCTGTGACAGGAAACCTATTGTCCAGGTCTCCTCTGCCGGAGTTTCGGTCAGCAGCAGGAGGCCAGACTCGTGTCTGTGGCTGCAGCATCCATTTTGTGATGCCAGGGCTCTTTTAAGTTGGTACCGGGAATACCGGTGCTGTCATGTCTGTCCCTCTAGAAGGGTGGGATCATACTCCCACACCAGTTACTGGTGTGGGGGTATGATTCCAAGGTGTTTGACACAAAACACGACATGTTTCCGTGCCGCCAGTCCAAAGTTAGCATTTACCGTTTGTTATAATGCACTTAAGAGTATATGGACAGGCTGCATCACAGACAACCACGGGGAAGAGATTCCGAAGGCTGCAGAGGGGCTCTGCTCATGCATGGGCACCCTCTCACACAAAACCAAGCACCCTGCCTTCAGGATTGATGAGGCCTGCCATAGGGGTGACTGATAGGTTTCTATGTGCAAGTCCAGGTGAGATGTATTAACCAGGCTGCAGTAGCAGACCTGTGGTGTCATTTTGGAGGACTTCCCAGGGATGGCATAATACATGCTTCAGCCCCTGGTAGGCCTCTGGGATACCTATGCCCTAGGTACATAGTATACCATATACTAGGGACTTATAAGGGCTCCCCAGAATCCAATCTGTGGCATACCGAAGGTACTAGGAATCAATTTAGAGAGGAAGCAGCTAGACTGGGGTCCTGAATAACAGGGCCCCAGCCAGACTAAAGTCGAAAAACAGTGTTACAGCAGCAAAAAGTGGGGGTAACCATAAGAAGCAGATCCTACTCTCCTACAGAGAGGACATGGATTGGCAGTTCGGTCTGGACTGTTTCCATGAGGTACAGGGTGAAGACTGATTTGCATATGGCTGGGTCTAAACTGGGGTGGCATGGTGAGCAAAAGAAAGATGGATTTAACCTAGATCTATTGACTGGGGCAGAATGTTTGATTTGCTCTGCATTCTGTTCATCTTATGTGTGTCTTTTGCTTTCTTGCTCTAAGTGCGCTGGGCTTCACAACCACGCAACTCTACAACAGTCATCTGGGCCTCAATCCTGGACAATTCCATCAGTCTCCATCTTCGCTCTGCCGCACAAAAAATAATGTTGACGCAGCGTATAGTAGACTTCATTTCTTCCCAAAGAATGAGTTTGGAAGAAACGGATTGTGCATTAAGGGAAAAATATTCGGTCACTGAGCGGTGCACGCATGTTCTGTACGTCGGGTTTTTCAAGTGCCACGGAGGTAATAACCACCGAAACTGGGGTCGGCGAAGGCCAACTGAGAGCCGTAGTGACACTGGAGAGTGATCCCACAGTCCCAATTACATGATTGCTACATCAGAGATCCTATGTGTATGACCCACTGGTACAAATAATTAATCGAGTTGGGAAAACGTCCCATGCGCTGCGGAGTAGAAGTTAAAGCCCATTTCGGTGGGATTAAAGGCCCACCAGGGGTACACCCACCCCAATGCCTCTATTACTGTGCGCAAGCGGGTCGCCCGTGTGTCACCCATCCGACCCTCTTCTCGCTATCTGTCCCTCTCCAGAGACATAAAACCGTTCCAGTCACCTCCAATAACAGCCAGTCCCCTGGGCAAGGAGCCCCAGCCACCAACAATACAATCTACAAATGTTGGGCTAAGTTGTGGGTGGACATAGACACTTCCTTTCACAATGAGTACCCCATACACCGTCTCAGACACAAAGACGTATCTCCCCTGCCCATCTGACCAGGTCTTGTGATCCTGGAAGGGAACCCTGTGGTGTATGATGATGGCCACTCCCCGTGAACCCCTTACAAAGCCCAAGTGGAAGGTCTGTGTAAATCCATACAGAGCCAAGCATGGGATCTTTGACCCAAGGAGGTGTATCTTCTGTAAATGGAGACTATCGGCCTGTGAACGCTTAGCGTGACACAGTACAGCGCCTCACTTGACTTTATCTAGGACATCCTGGACATTCCAAGTTACAACTTGTAGCCTCCTGCAGGAGTGGCTATGTTTGAGTCCGCCATCAGAGCATGGACTTTTGTCTTGCGCGCTGGTTGTATGTAGGGCAGTCCTTCTCATAAGGAAGCACTAGATCTGCGCATATAATAACTAACCAACTACATACCCATTTCCCTCTGCCCACCCCCCAATACCTCAGTAACATTGAAGTATCTGTCGCAGAAGGAACCCAGCCGCAGTCCCAGCGGGGACTGATAGCCAGGCCCGTCCAATGGATCCCCATAAACCCATTCAACCAGTAGTCTCTCTGTAGGGCCTTGTGAACTGGCAACCCAGAAGTACAGCCACTATCTGTATGCCTTCATCCCATATATATCCACGCATTAGCTGTGCGTTCCCTCTCCTCGGCGGCCTGGGCCATGGGTGATCAACAGATCTGGAGACCAGCTCCTTTGCCTTGAGTGTCACGAAGAGCGAGACCTGTGGCAGAGCTTATCTTTAGGCCTAGGCTGCTGTGGGTGCCTATCAGTGGAGGATGAGTCCGGGTTGAGACGCGGCCGGGTATGAGGCTTGACGGGGACTGCCTCATCCGCCCATGCGAAGACCTCCTCAGGGGTTTCAAAGATCATGGTACGCGAGTTATATCCTATACGCAGTCGTGCAGGGAACAGGAGCATTTACTGAATTTTCAAGTCACGTAGGCAGTTTTTCACTGCTGTAAAGGATTGGAGCTGTTGCTGGACCATCTTTGTGTAATGAGGGAATATCCTGATACACGTGAGTCAAAGAGCAGCGTTTCCTGAATTCTTGCTTGTTTAAGAATAGCTTCCCTGTCATTAAACTTAAGGATTTTGGCAATGACTGGCTGTGGCCTGGCACCGGAAGGGGCTTTCTTTATAAGAGCTCTGTGGGCCCGCTCAATAATGAAACAGGAGGAGAGGACATTGATGGCATCCACTAAGCGATCCAGCGGGCAAGGAATTTGCCCATGTCCTCTCCCTCACATCCCTCTGGAAAGCCCACGAAGCAGAGATTGTAACGCCGAGCCCGGCCTTCCGCGTCCTCCACTCGAGCCGCCAAGCTTTTGGCAAACGCCATGAAAGTATCGACTTTTTGCTGCAACCTATAAGCAACATTTTCGGCCAGTGGAGACGTGAGTCTTGGCCTCCGTTTTGCGCTCCACTGCTTGCCGTAGGGCTTGGTGCCGGAACATAACATTGGAGCCAAAAGCCCCTATCTTTGTGTCCAATGTATCCCTAGACTAATTGATTGCAGCTGGCAGTACTGTGTTGTCTCGGGTAGCACCTTGGGCCCCTCCATTATCAACCTCCACCGCCTGGCCCCAGTGACTCAATCCATCGTGTTCTGGTTGGACACCGGTTTCGGCAGTTTATCCTTGGCCATGGTGCAGGGTCTGTGCTGGAGGAATCTCAACAACAGCATATAGAAGCAATATGACGTTCCAGTGGCCCTCCCCATCTATGTTGCATATTTTCTGTGTGTTATAGGCTGCCAATAGGTGTGGGGTCCCCAGTCCAGCATGTGGCGGAAAAAGCCACAGAACGGCGACAGGACAAGTAATGACCAGCTGCAAATGGTGGTGAGCACTAGAGGGGGGCATCCCAACCACATGCCACACCGGGGCCTAGCCCAGCCGCCTCTGCAAACTGGAGTGCGCTGCACCCCTCCCCTAGTGGGATGCTCACCTGGCTCTGTTTGTGGCAGGATCCGGGGCGCTGGTGTCTGGAAACCTCTGTAGGCCGCCCAATGCCACGCCAATCTAGGCGACCCACGGGACAGGGTAGGGCACTCCGGTTGCCACTGCGGGAGTAGCTTGGTCCCTGCCGTCACCCACGCGCCTCCTTAGTGCATCCACCGCCTACTTCCTGGCTGAGCAACAGGCAGCAGTCCCAGCACGCCGTACGGCCACCGCTATCTCCAGGCCTGGCCCAGGCGACCCATAGGCCGCAGCAGGGCCACACTCAACAGGTCCGCTCTGGGCTGCCTGGCAGTCACAGCCGGCCACCCCATGCTGCACAGGGCCACTCCCCCTGTATCCTGGTCACTTGGCAAGCCCCAGAACGGTGCTGGTGATGGCCACAGCGAAGCCCGCAATCCACTGTGACCTGGCTTTGCCGCCGACCCCAGACCCGCACAGCCACCGACAACAGGTCTACATAGCCGCCCACAAGGCCCAGCACATCGAGGCTCATCCCGCGGTCCCTCGTCCTTCTCCTCGACCACTTGTTGGTGTTGTAGTGTAGTTCCTATTTCCCTAATTGGCTCTGCACATTGGAATAATATACCCCATAGGCTTGGCATAGGACTGAGGTCAGTATGCCCCTATCGAGTATATTAAACTTAATTACTTTGTGCCAGCTAGCTCAGAGGCCACTAGAAACTCCTTGTAAACAAGAAGGGAGCAGTTTCTGGCAACCGCATAAACATGACAACTTTGTTTCCCTTTAGAATCGGAACGCTCTGAGAATTGTGGAACCAACAGATAACAGTTTCACTCAGCTAATCGTGCATGCTTAGTTTCTTCAGAGTTACACAAAGAATAGACAGTCTTGTTTCTCGTGTAAGAGATATGAGCTGTTACAATCGTAAGACAGTATGCGAGATATATTATGTACAGCGTAAGCAGTAGAAAGAAATACTGCATATATTCATATACATAAATAACACAAGCTAAAAATGCGAGTACTCATAAGATGCTTCTCAAACTAGTTCTACCCCAGTGTACCTAACCTAAGTAGAGTACAAGGTAAGAAGTAGGTGATGTATTCTATAGGCGGTCTAATCGATAGATTGCTATAGTATGATATATTATGGTATGCCAAGACTCCCTCTAGGTTCTAGTCAGCTCCATACCTTGAGAATGAGAGAGGTGGGAATCTCTTTCCGGGTCTCGAACTCTAACACCCCGCGAAGGGAGTCAGAACACTGGAAGCTGGATTCTCTGCGAGCAGGGATGACCGCATTTCTTGTCAGTGCATCAGGCCGGGAACGGGCTCCTCTAAAGTTGAGGTCTCCTCTAACTTGCTTGGGCAAGGGAAGGTATATTTATACCTGTTAGGTGCCTTGGAATGTTAGCATTGACGTAAAATCGGCCAGAGGAAGACGTCAGGAATGAACTCTTAAGGAACTGCGGTTCATGCATAATAAATGAGTTCTTGGAGAAATCAATAATCCTGGGCTAGGGAAACTCCCAAGAGCTTAAGGGTCTGGTTTCTAAGAACTCGTTGTGACGTTAGGGTGGACGAATGTAGGTGACCATGCCTGGCTAATGCCTAAATAAGGTGTGGGATCTTATGCCTATATAAGGGCAATGCGAATTGTGCCTATATAAGGACATGTTTCAGGAAAACCTATATACGGACACCTAAAGCGGAATACAACACCCACTCCACTTTCGAATGAACGATAGTACTAAATGCTAAACATTAAATTCTAAACATTAAACTGAGTACCACATGTTGGTAAAAACATCTGTAAAAGCATACTAAAAGAAGTTTTAAAAAGCTTTTGCTAAACATGTAATGCATAGGAACTGTACATTTTAAACAGTTTTTCATTCTAAACATATATCAGAAATAAATGCAATCCTCAATGAAAATAAATATATACATATGACGAAATGGTTGACAATTATTAAAAAACCAAAGCCTTTTCATAACATGGTACTAAATGAAATTGTGGTAAATAAGGTGACAAATTGTCCCTAGAAGTATTCAAAGAAGTCCGTTCTATATGAATAGTTTCATTGTAAGCAGACTGAAGTGCCATTTAATTTCAAATTTAGAAAAATGTTAATTTCAGGAAGAGTTCCAAGTTTTGTTCTGTTTTGAAAATATGGAGGCCTAATTCATAGCTTTACCGGTACACTGTGACCCGATTCAAAGTCAGTGTATGGGTCTGGCGTAAACATGAAATCATCTATTCCAGTGGACAAAAGATCGTCTACCGATGTCGGTGACAGTTGGAATACCTCGTTTAGAAGGTTATCCGCACAGAGATGTGAAGCATCCCCTTCAGCATTGGATGCCGCAGCAATGTTTGCGTCCGTTGTTACCTGGGTGCCTGTTGATCCATCTCTTACCTCAGCAGCAGCAGGAAGCGTCTGTGAGATCTCAATGAATGCCGTCCTCAGGATTGGTAGCCTCTGGGGACAACACAGAGCATGGGCCGTTATCGGGTCCAGCAGAGTATCAATATCCGTTGGCATGACTGATGGGAGTGTTAGACAGATGTCTATCACACATTCTTCACCGCAAAGCAGGCAGCATAGACTAGGTAAGATGCAACTTGCCAGATTGGTCTAAATGACAGAAACCATGTTGTATTAAGTGCCCGTAGACGAGGTATGCCCAAAAGTTGCACTATGCGCTCACGCACTTCTGTTCTAGCAGAGCTTTCGCCAAATTGATGGGAGTGATGCCGGTGGATAGGCTTGCTATAGCATAGTAGTAGGAATAGAATCCGGATTCCTGCAACGAGTGCTAAAATTAATGGCAGACCACCAAATACCGAATGCACAAAGTTTGGAATGATTCCGAGGACTGCCTGAAAAGGTGTTAACAGTTCTGAACATATGGTCTTAAATACATGTACAATGCCGCTCATATCAGACATGTTTAAGATAAGTCCCATAATTTCTACGAAATGTATAGGGCAGTTTGTACATATGAGAGCCTGTATCTCAGCTGAAGTCCTTGCAATTTGTAGATCATAGGTTTCTTTGGTCGAGGTCAAAGGCACGGTCTGTTGCAAAAGCATGGCTTTCATTCTGCTTAAAGTATCAAAACATATAAAAGAAACATTCAATGAAGGCCATAGAGGCGACTCCCTGACTGTGTCTGTTTGGGGGAACAATACTTGAATGCAACAAGTAACCCTGGAGCTAACCGTTCCCAGATATGGGATCCCTGGCAACATGCCACAGCAACTTTGATCATTCAACATGAGGTAACTCCCGTTAGACAGTTGGCCAAACATTGGATTAATCATAGCAGCTGGTGTACCCTGCAGGTGGCAGGACAGATTTGCCACTGAACCATTACAAGTCCTGTGTAAAGAAATGTCCTGACATATGAGTAAGCCGCTAAGTGTAATTTCACAGTGTGTACCGCTTAGAAACACTTCACGACCCCCCACTCCAACATCTGTATTCGTAAGGTAAATCCCAGGATGTCTTAATGTATTCTTTACCCAACCTTTCATATTTGCCTGCTTGCATTTGGTTGAGGCAATAGTGAAAATGAAAAGTAGTGACAGGCAGAGTTATTTTGCCATGGATAAGCCATTCTGTAGCTGTTTTTTCTGCAAAAGAATATGGTAAATTTTCCAGTTTTCAATGCTCAGCACTGTATACTTTGCTCCCCTTTGTGCCAGTTCGATCTGTTTATCTGTGAGATTGTATTCAGAAAACAGAGCCGACGTGTTGATAAAACGCCAAGGCACATAGCCTGCACGCAAGGATAACAGCGTCCAGCCTAATAACATAATAGAACGTAACTGAGATTGGCCTTGTTGTAACATGGCTAAATCTTGTTCCAGTATGTCAATAGCAGAGGATACAATGTTGCCCAGTGAATATATTCTAGATGACAAAGTTGTTATCCCATTGTCGACCACAGTGAGAAATTTCTCTAAGTTAATACGATCAAGTTCACGTATTCCTTCTGCGGCCTCTGCCTTTGAAACCTTCCATATTTAATTATAAGCAGTTTAAATGCCGGCATATATTAAACGTTTTTGATGCGCTTTTCTTGGTCCTAGCAAGAAATCCCTAAGGTGTGCACCTTCTTTAAGTCGAGATAAGTGTTGTTTCACATCCTCAAGTGTAGATTTATGTAACCAGTCGAGGCACAATTTTCCTACACTGTCTGTTGTTACTACCCCCGGGTGCTGTCGTTGAACATAACGTGGGTCTGACCTATGGATAGTAAAACCCTGTGTTCTTATCAGGAATCCTTCTTGACAGATGTATGTGTCTGTGGGCCAGAGCAACCATTTTTCCCAATCAGGGTCTGATCTGTTGCGTTGTAGTATTGTATCTACTGTGACCACCCCCTGTGTAGTACTATTACTTGCAGGTGTTGGTACAGAAGGTGTGTTCATGTCTTTGATCTTGGCTAATCCAAGGCAAGACGTTTGTTGCACAGTGTCATTCAAAACATTATTTGCTGAGGGATGATACAGGCTCTAAACAAAGCTTCTATCCCCTGCACATGCCATTCTTTAGAACCCCAGACAGATTTTGTGTCTATTGTGTCTTTCCAAAAGTCAAACCTGGTGTCTAGACAGTTGGGCAATAAAGGCTGCAGAATAAATCTGTTTTGTATTAGTTAACATATTTTTCTGTCCTGTTTTGTTTACATATCTATAGAAAAAGGTTTCCGGATCAGATGTATTGTACCCTGAAAAATATGGAAACTTATTTGCAAACGTTTTTGAACTATCCCTTGGTGGTGTAGGACAATGTTCCCATTGGTTAAACATAAACACATTTCTAGGTGTTACAGATTTATGCAAGAAATGATGACCATAGTGGTTGTAACAAAAAAGCTGTTCGTAGTCTGATGAACCCTCTAAGTTTTCATTGTTAGAGAATGCAGCAGACCTTTCTAGATTAGACATCATGTTTTTAACAGTCTCAAAGTCCCAATCATCAGAATAGTTACTGGAGGTAATAAAGTCACTTAATGAAATTTTCAATAAATGTGGAATCTTCAAAAGTTCCGTCGGCCCGAATATGTCGAAATCGGTTTTGTCCAAAACTATTCCATCCTGTATAGGAATGGCTGTGATGTTCACTGCTGTGATGTTCACTGCTGACAAGTCTCTTGTTTCACAATGGGATGATTCGTGTGGTTTTAAAAGTAAGTTCACATTTTCACTTTCAGTGTCCAAACAAATATATCTGCCATTTATAAGCACGCGAAGAGTCATTACTAAAGCTAGCCAAAGCAGAAAGAATAATATTCCAGAAATTATCCATAGTTCAATCCATGGTGAAAGCAGATAAGTCTTTTTCAGAAAATGAAAAAAGTCTTGTGCTTGTTGTTTGAAAGTTTTAAGGCTGGCGTCGTTTCAGGCTCACTTGGGTCCTCAGAAAAGGTATCAAAGTTGATGAAATAGCCAAAAGCAGTTTGGTCAATTGTTGGAGTTGCATCAGGGTTCGTTCAAATCGCTGGAACCAGTTGATCACGTGTTACGTTGGTGTAGACAGGTGTATCTGGACGAACTGTTACTTGAGTTTCAAGAGGGATGAGTTCCATAGCATTGTTGCTTAGTCCTTCATTTCTTACTGTTGAATTCTCGATGTTGATGAGTCTTTCAGTCTGAACCTCTTGGATAGTAGTGAGAGGAGGGCGTCTGCTACTAGGTCGGAGTCAACGAGGCCTACTATTTAGTATCGGCCACATAGTGTGGTTTGATGAGGTTGATTGGCACAAATCTTTTTTCCAGCAAGGGGCGGCAGAAGTACTGTTCTTGTTTCGTGGACGGCTAGGACAGGTACTGGTTGTCTGTAATGAGGTCCAAATTCCTTCTTGTCCACAATCTTCTCTCTGACTAGATCCCCAACTTTTGGGATCCAGACAGGCCTTGCTTGGACTGCCCGTTTTCCCCAGTGGTGGTTGGCTTCAGGAACACGTTGCTTTGTTTCGATTATAGTTCATTTAGATCCTGTAAAACTACCAAATGATCTTTGATATCAAAGGGTTTATTTTCCACCACTGTGCCTTTCTATTTGAGATCAGGAACCCACATTCTTGTCCCAAATACGACCTCATATGGAGTGACCCTCCCCCCCCCCCCCCCCGAGGACTTCTTGGCAAATTATTAAATGAGCGTGGGACCCCATAAAGATGTAGGACCCACCCATCACCCAAACCTAATACTCTAGCTGGTATAGATTGATTTATGTCCCGGTTTTTCCTTTCCACAGCAAAATTTCCCTCAGGATGAAATGGAGAGGAGTACCGCAATGCTACACCCAATATGACCATGGCTTCTTTGTAAGCCCGAGAGCTAAACGCAGGGCCCTGGTCAGAGTGTAGTGTGCCAATTACGTATGTGCCGATAAAGACTCGCAAATCTTTTATAACAGTTTGAGCGTCAGCTGAGCGCTGAGGCCACATCCATAGGAACCTTGAGCACGAATCCACTGCGACCATTATATATTTATAGTTACCGTCCCTTTGCAAGGGACCGCAGTGGTCCAGGTAAACACAAGCTAATGGTTTGGATGAAATCAACAGGGGTGTCTGTGCAGGTCGTTTCACTGTGGAGACTTTCATCTGTTGGCATATTTCACTGTTTCCTGATGCCAGGCCACCAATATCTTTGTTTTAGTAAAGATACTGTTGCAGAAACACCTGCATGGGCAGAGGCTATCCCTTCATGTGCTGCTAGGATCAGTCCTAATCTACGTTCGTTGTTTGGAATTACCCTATCCCACACGCCAGTGATTCGAGCAAAAGGAACGTTGTTCGCATCAATTACATAAGAGTACTTGAGTGGAAATTTATTTGGTAAAGCTGCACCACTGTCTTTGTTTGAAGCATTGACAGCCAACAATATCTCACTGTCTATTCTCGTTTTTGAATGAGTGATCGCAGCTACAGAAGCCGTTTGTACAGCCCCCTTTGCGGCTTCATCAGCCAATGTATTCTCTGCAACGTGAACGCCATCACGTTGATGACTCAGCAGGTGTATCAAGTGAGCTTTTGGTAGTTCGTTTCTCAACTGAACTACTTGTTCCCACAGCGTTTTATGCTTTATCGTGCCACCTTTTGCATCTTTGAATCCGTTTTGAAGCCAATTCTGTAAATATTCATTATATGACTGAACACAGTAAAAGGAATCGCACACTATAAGTTTGGGGAATTCGCGATTGTACTTTGAAGTGCCAGTTTGAATGCTTGTGGTTCAGCTCACTAAGCTGTACAATCTCCTAGAGATTGAGTTTTAGTGACCAATGGTCGAAATTTACCATCACGCATGCGACCTTTAATGATTGCGCACGCTACACTGTAAGCTTGCTTACTCCCTGTAGCGGGTTGTGCTGATCCGTCAGTATAAATTATGAATTCGTACTGATCGAGAGGCAGAATTTCAGTGGGCAGAGGACATTCATGTTCATATTGCAGGAACACGTGTTTTTAAATCAGGATCCAAAACATAGTCAACATCTGTTGCAGCAAGAGAATTAACCCATTGTATCGATCTAGGATGTAAAGCTTTCGTATTTGGGATGCTCGCTTTTGTAACCGCCTCTAAAGGCTGGTACTGGAGTCACGACAATAATATGATTCCCCTGAGTTAGTGCTCTTTCTTTTGCTACAGCGGTTTGAACTGCTGTCTATTTTTTCTGTGTAAGTGAAGCGCATTTCTGCTTTTGTATACAAATGTGATTTGTATGCTATTGGTACTTTTTCACCTTCATTAAATGTTAAATAGGTGAATCCGCATTGACCCAAAATTATTCGGATCACGAAATTGCGTTTATTTACGTGTGTTTGTAAATGATTTGTTGCTAACATGTTAGCTTGGAGTGAACGCAGGATGTCTGTGTGTTACTGTGTCAAATGCTTTATTGAAAAATCAGGTTTGATTAATTCGTAGAGAGGTTTAACCCTTTCTGCGTATTTAGAATGTAAGTTCTTCCAACATTTAGGAAACCCAAGATGGATTGTAAATTTTTCAGCGTTTTTGGAGGTTGAAGCAGCGCACACTTTTCTAAAAAGTTAGCTGCCAGGCTCTTGCCTTCACTTGAAAGCTCATATCCTAGGAAAAGGACATTGAGATGGGCAATTCTGGATTTTTTAAAGTTGAATTTATAGCCCTCAGAGGCGAAGCCCAGTATAATGGTACTCACCCTGTTCAAGTGCTTATCTAGGTCATCGTCTGTCAGATTGATGTCTTCGACATATGACAATGCCTTGTCATCATAAATTTGTAGTAACTCTGTTACCCTTGCTGAGAATAACCCTGGGCTGTTCTTAAACCCTTGTGGGAGTTGACAAAATTGACGCTGGATCCCCATTATTGAGAAAGCTGTTAAGTACCTGCTTTCAGGTGCTATGTTTTGAGAAAAGAAACCATTTGAAATGTCTAATGTGGTTTTATATTTTTTACGCACAATGTTATTTATTAATGCTGTACTATGTGCATTTTGCAATGCAAATGTTTTAGAACAAGTGTTCAAGTGTCTGTAGTCCAAAACTAGACGATATGTATTGTCTGGTTTGGATACAGGAAACAAAGGATTGTTCATTGAGGAGGTGCATGTTTTAATCACCCCTTGGTATTCAAGTTGATCTAAGATCTCCTTGACCTGTTTTTTAGCTTCTTGCTTTATTGGGTACTGCCTTTGTGCAGTAGGTTGATTTTTTTAGTTGCATTTTGTGGTGATGTGAGTCCTCATCCCATCCTACATGATTTTTGTATAATGCTGGGGCCTGGGCAACTACCCATTTCCTGGCATAACTATATTTTAAGTGAATTGAAATATGGTTGGAGAAGGCTGGCATAATGATGTCGTCGCCATGTGGGCACTCCTTGACAAATTTTGGTGGCCAGTCCTGTTCTGCTAGAAGTAAATCATAACCCCTTGAAAGTTTCTCCCAAAAGAGTGCTTTCACTTTTCTTGGTATGTCTCCCTCCATCCGGAGTGTTATTTCATATAACTTTTGTGGAGTACTAACCCTGGTGTCTACAGCCTCTACTGTGATGTTCTCATTCAAGTCCACTATCTCCAGAAGTTTCTTCAGGTTCTGGCGAGCTTGTGAAGGGGAAGATAACACGGGAAAGCGTATTGGAGGTTTTAGAGTCTTTATTGCTTTGTGCACACGTTTTCTTATGGGGGTGGGTCGGTAATAAGGTAGGGGTGTCTCTGTGGCCCGCTCTCATGGTTCCTTCCTTCCCGCCGTGATCCTTCCTCTCCTGGGTTCTCTTCCAATTCGGGCCGGCTTGGTCGTCTGAGGGTAGCTTATCACCCAGGATCTCGGAAAACACAAAAAAAGAACCTGTGGTGAGCACTCGGTCTTTCCTTTGAAAGTGATAGGGAAGGGGGTGAGGGAACACTCTGTGTACAGGGGGTCAAGTAGCGTGTGACTGTGTGCTCAGGGAGGGTTGTGATCGGGTCCTTCACCAGCACAGCAACTTTAAGTGCCCAGACGTCCCTTTATTTCCCCCGGTTTACAGACGTCCCCCCCTTTCTCCCCACCCAGCCCGTGAAGCGCTCGCGTACCTGCGAGAGCCACGCTCCTCCGGGACCGTGGCTGGGCGGCTCACGGAGTCGTTGGCCTCCTGGCTCTCATGCCTTGTAGACTGCGTCCTCTCGTGGGCTCGTCCTCCGACCTTCTCTCCTCCGGCCGACGTTCAGCACCACGTCCTCGTTCTCCGCTCAGCTCTCTGAGACTCCCTCCTCTTTATCTGCTCCTCTGTCCCGACTCTCTTGCTCGCTCTTCGTTCCGACGTCCTCCTCTCCTTCCCGGGTGTCCATACACCCCGGCGGTAGCGCACTTCCTGATATTTCAACCCCTCCTTCTTCTTCGTCAGTGCTGTGGGCTGGGCTGTACGCGAACCCTTTCCAGTTAAAGGAACGGTGTCCCGTTTCTTCCTGCACGAAGGGGGACTGCGCTCCTGAGGGGATCCACTCAGTCTGCTGATGGGAAATAAAAGGGGACAGCGTGTCGATCACCTTAGATGACCCGCCGGTTGTGTTCTCGATCGGCTTCGCCCTGCTACAGAGCTATTGTTACTTCTGCTGCACTGTCCAGCATTGTCTGAGCCCATTCTCCGTTCTTGAGCTGTGTTCTCAGTATCCTCGGCATGTCTGATCCTCAGACCTGCTACCTTCTTTGTTGAGAATTGAGGTTTTGATTTGTTTTTCTGAATGTGCTGTTTGTCTTTAGACTTCACGCATTCTTCTTTGTGACCTGACTGTCCTCTTCTTTCTGATGTCTGTGACGATATCTGAAAGGTACGAGAGGAACATGTATCAGTATCCTGATACCTGTCAGGTTTTCTCACATTATCCCTATTCCTGAGGTTATACCTCCTTTCAGAGGGCTCCTTTTGAGGAGACCTACCTCGGGATTGAGAACGTTTCTTTTTTGAATTTTGTTTATTAGTTTCCCACTTCTTTTTAGAAGATGTAGGATTTTGTTTAATAGTGTCCTTCTCAGAACCTTCAGACAGTTGTGGCTTCAAAGGTTTTCCACCCAAACTGTCTCTGCCTAATTCAGCAAAAGCTTTTTCTATTATTCTGGGTAGTTCTTGTTGATGTTCTGTTACATCAAATTCCCTTAAGCGTTGGCAGATCGCCACTGATGCTGCCTCTCCTTTCATATTAGATATTATTGTTGAGACCTGGTTGAAATTTTTTTAGTAATTTCATACCTAAATTCAGAGCAGGCTCTGCCCCGTATTCATTTTGAATTTGTTTCAGGACATCTGGTATTACTGCAATTGACGGAACACCATGTGTTTTAGCATAGATGGCAGCAAAGACTGTGCCCCAAGTGGTGCAGTCTTCCAGTTGTGGTGTGATCCCCATTGGTAAACAGATTGTTGGGATTCTGTGTTTCTCATAAGGGCTAGTATTAGGAAATACTGCTTCGATTTGAGTAATTTTTTTAGCTATCCAGAATGGAATTTGTTCATGTTTTGTGGGCATTTTTCCCATGACTGCGTGTAAAGTCTGTGGAGTAATTTTTTGTGTATTCCCCTGTTGAGGGGTTTGATTTGGAATGGTTATAGGTGGTTGGACTGTGAAAGTCTGCATTACATATTGAACTATTTGTCTGTAAATTTTTATTATCTGTTCAATGTCAGGATGTGGCGTGTAGCTGGCTAGAATCGGCCATGTTGCTCCTGGTCTACCTAGTGAACCGAGCCTGGTAATGTTTTTGTGATGTTTTAGGGCGCCTTTAAACCAGAGATTATGCTCCTGGTATGTGAGTGGAATTTCAATATCCTCGAAAGGAATATATTCCTCAGGTGGTACATCTTCTTTAAAGAAGTGAAACACTTTTGTTATTGGATTTGATTCTGGGAATACAATCCATGAATAGAATACCTCTGTCTGAAAGGATTTGTGTGCCTCTATCACAAAAATTGCTCTACCACCCCTTGGTGTTAAGCCGTGTTTTATAAGTTTTAGAGTGATGGCTCTCCATAGGTTTGGAGGGATGTGTATAATACCCTCATCCGTTTCATTTAAACCTGTGAAAGTAAAAGCTGTTACGACTGGGTCAGCCACAGCTACACCGTTCTCGGTGTTAGTATCCCCCTTAAGGGACATTGTTTGAAAAATGCAGATCAAGTTTCAAGGAAACAAAGATAATGTGCACAATATTTTGGAACACTGTATCCTTCAACGTTGAATAAACAAAACACCTAATATATAGAATTTTTGTCCTATTCTTGCTTTGGTGGATACTTAACCCTACCCACTCCAGACGTCTTTTGGAGTATGTGAGTAGGGGTCTCTGAGAAAAGCACGACTGAGTTACTCAGCATCTAGCGTTAAATTAGTGCCTTACTAATCGTTGGGCGCCATGTAGTGTAGTTCCTATTTCCCTAATAGGCTCTGCGCATTGGAATAATATACCCTATAGGTTTGGCAGAGGACTGAGGTCAGTATGCCCCTATCGAGTATATTAACCCCTTCAGCGCGGCGCAGATTTCCGCGCCACGCTGAAGATTCCGTGCGCGGGCGGGGCCATGACGGAACGGTTCCGTCAAAAGCACAGCCCAACCGACGTGCATGACGGAACCGTTCCGTCAAGCGCGTCGAAGGGGTTAAACTTAATTACTTTGTGCCAGCTAGCTCAGAGGCCACTAGAAACTCCTTGTAAACAAGAAGGAAGTAGTTTCTGGCAACCTCTGAATCGCGGAAACAACAGATAACAGTTTCTCTCAGCTAATCGTGCATGCTTAGTTTCTTCAGAGTTACACAGAAAGAAAGGACGGGCGTTTCAATAAAACGATTTATTTAACAGTCTTGTTTCTCGTGTAAGAGATATGAGCTGTTACAATTGTAAGACAGTATGCAAGATATATTGTGTACAGAGTAAGCAGTAGAAAGAAATAATACTGCGCTAGCATTATGTTTTAGCTATGACACATATATTCATATACATAAATAACACAAGCTAAAAATGCGAGTACTCATAAGATGCTTCTCAAACTAGTTCTACCCCAGTGTACCTAACCTAAGTGTAGTACAAGGTAGGAAGTAGGTGATGTAGTCTATAGGCGGTCTTATCAATAGATTGCTAAAGTATGATATAGTATGGTATGCCAAGAGTCCCTCTAGGTTCTAGTCCGCTCCATACCTTGAGAATGAGAGAGGTTGGAATCTCTTTCCGGGTCTCGAACTCTAACACCCCGCGAAGGGAGTCAGAACACTGGAAGCTGGATTCTCTGCAAGCAGGGATGACAGCGTCTCTTGACAGTGCGTCAGGCCGGGACACGTTGTCCTCTAAAGTTGAGGTCGCCTCTAACTTGCTTGGGCAAGGGAAGGTATATTTATACCTGGTAGGTGCCTTGGAATGTTAGTATTGACGTAAAGTCAGGCAGAGGAAGACGTTAGGAATGAACCCTTAAAGAATAGCGGTTCATGCATAATAAATGAGTTCTTGGAGAAATCAATAATCCAGGGCTAGGGAAACTCCCAAGAGCTTAAGGGTCTGGTTTCTAAGAACTCGTTGTGACGTTGGGGTGGACGGATGTAGGTGACCTTGCCTGTATTTGGATAGCATGGCTAATTCCTAAATAAGGACTGGTATCTTATGCCTATATATTGGCAATGCGAATTGTGCCTATATAAGGACATGTTTCAGGAAAACCTATATACGGACACCTAAAGCGGAATACAACAGTGTCCGGGGGATATCCGTATCCCCGATCCACAGAGGGGCAACGGGTGCAAAATTGGGAGTGGATGCAGGCAGAATTCAGAAGGATTGTGTATGAGGCTGTCAGAGCTCGCCTACCAAGTGTCTGCCATGTTGGGCCACTAAGCCACCAAAGGACCGCATCTTGAGTGCGACTGAAGCAACGAGCAGAGAGTGACGGCAAAGATAAGTCTGTGCAAGGGAGAGTACTAGACGCCTTCGTATCAGGGACACCTAATTCGGGCCCCCTCACCACTTCTACAAAACTGTTTTAAAGGGATTCAGTAATGTAAGTTTCTCAGTACTAAAACTCCCAGAATGTCACTATAATATAGTTGCTTTGTCTTAGATTAAAATCACAGAAGAACGTATCAATGAATGCATTTCTTGCGAACATTAAGAAAATAATTGAACCGTATGAAAGTGTGTTGAAAGCAAAAGTGCCGTTAACAAGCAGTATCTCGCAGAAAGCGAAATCAGTGGTAGGTATTCCTCTGCAATTTAAAATAATGCACGTGCCAGAAGAGGGGAAAAAATTGTTCTTGTACATTTATGGGATACTTGCACATATGTTTACAGCAAACCATCTGTCTCAAAATGTTTTAACATTACTGGTGCACGCCAAACAAGCCCTTTATTCATGGTTCAATGTTTATTATCTTACATAAGGATACACTTTAGTGTGCTGTCCATTGTTTGTAAAATGATTCAGTGCTCCGAGTTTTTCGTTCCTTACTTTTCAGTTTAACTACCTTTCGGGAAGGGTGGAGGTGGGAGGGGAGTGCTGGGCGACTATTGGAAAATGTGTCCCTGCTGACCGTGCAGAAACTCTTAGCAAAGCTTAAAATATTTCTGAAATGGGTACCCTCTGTTTCACCTAACATCCAAACGGATGCAAAATGTGAATGACACAACAGACCAATGGATAAGGAGAGGTGGCTGAAAGCTCCTTTCAGTAAGTTTATTTATACATATAATGCTATTAAAATTAAAAGGTATTTGCTTATGCCAGACCTAAAAAGCCTTCCCTTAAGATGTCGACTGCTGAGGATGACAAATTAAAAAAGATTCAAGGTGGCGATAGGAGTAACCAAACATTTTGCCACTTCCTAAGCCCCGTTTCGAGCCAACTTTAATTTGATATCAAAGTACTTGTGAATTCCTAAAGTGCAATATGCGGCAGAAATAAAACAAATGTACCGCCTAAAATATAAAAAGAGCATTTAAAATCTAACTTTCCTATCATAAACCGAGGACCATTACAATTGCAAGTCCTTCAAGTAGATTTAATGTTTTATTATTTTAATAACAAACTCCCAAAAATGACAAATGGTGCCTACTGTAACAAACAAACCTCATTCAGTTCAGAATCCGTCCTCTTGATCCTCTGCAGGCCAATTTTTCTCATGTATTGTTTGTTTTGTTTTTGGCCCAACAAGCCCTTGCCGTGGGTTGCATGTCGATCGTTTTTGGTTTATTTGTATGTTTCCCGGACCAGCCTTTTCAAATCACCTGATGTAATGTACTTTCATGTTCCCTCTTAATCCTTCTGCCATGACATAGTGAGGCCTCAATTAGGTTCTCACATTTACTCATGTGCCCCCTTTGCGATCACTTCTGTGTAATGCATGAGTTAACTACAGGCACTGTCGGTGCAACGTCCCTACACCTCTTCCGTTCAGACAAACTTTTGTGGAGGACTCGAACCTCCTTCCTGCTAAAAGGAAAGTCCCCTTTTCTGGTTGAATTATCTGCTTTCTTTGCTCCGCTTTACCCCTCTAAAGAGAAGGAAAGATTTCATTGGCTTGACCGCAAAAGATTCCTCAGCTAATACATTGACCATACAGGGGTTTTCACTGGGACCCTGAAAGGCAGAGCGGTGCAGAGAAAGACTTTGTTGTGGTGGATAGTCTTGGTGTAAACATATGTTACGCCCTGGTCCGAAAAGGGCCCCATAGAGGCATGCGTGCCAACTCAACCAGGGCGCAAGACGCAACAAGAGGAGTGTCTGCCTTCTATGTCTGCCATGCTGTGACCTGGGTGCGGAAGTATACTTTCACAAAGCACGACTGCCTATACAGCCATATCTGCAGAGAAAGCCATTTGTTCACTTGGTCCTGCAAGACTTCCTGCTTTGAGTTCACTCCTCATGTTTGAAAGGTACTGTTATGGTATCCAGTGTTTTTTAAACAATTTTATTGATCATTTTTGTCAAAGCACAAGGTTGTAAATCCTATATAATTTGCACAGTAATCATCATATTCTAACCATGTATCTGTAAATGATTATGGGGACTGTAAATAATACACTTTTTGAAAGGAGCTTATAAATATATCCTCATAGGTCCATCTTAGTCAACTTTTTCACATTGACGTTTGTGTCTTGTTCAATTTATGAAGAGGTTGACATCTCATATTAGTGAGTGGCAGAATACATCAAACATCACCTGTGGGGGTTTGTGTCCTTTTCATATGCATCTTGAATGTAAACCAAACTTTTTCTAATGTATTCATTTTATCATGTACAAGTGCAGATAACATTTCCATAGGTTAAATATCCTGATGGATACATCTGCCTGTGGATTCCTCACCTTTTGAATTACCCCATGCGCATCATTCCACGGAAACTTTTCTCCATAGCTCTCCCCCATCGACATGGATGTGCAATGGAACAGCTCCGCACGTGACTCATCAGAGCCATAAGAAAACCCTTTTCAGGGTTCTCCACTCCTGGACGTTTTTGTTGCAAGTACATCGTGTAATGATAGCAGCGATCTTGGCTACCCAGAGGTAGTCTGGTTTTAAGCCATGCAGGGAATGTGGGGGTCAGATTTCAATTACTAACTCCGATGAAGATTGTTTGTGGAGCCTCTCCCCGGACCATGACGTCTAGGAGTGTTCGTTAAGGGAGAGGGAAGCCAAGCTGTTCCTGGCTAAGGGAAATAAACAGAAAAGAGGTCAAAGAAGGTCGAGGTCCTGGTCCAAGTCACAGACTCTGCATACCTTCAAGTCGCCGAGGAAACATAAAAAGAAGTGGCGCCATGGATCCCAACGTCGTTCGTCAAAGGATGGAACAACAAAGTCGACGTCACCGCAAGGACAAAGTCTCTACTTCTCCTTCTCCTCAGGTGACTCCAGCCCAGTCTCCGGCTCCGAGAGCTTCACCTGCGCCGAGAGAAAAGACGCCTGTGCCGCCGGCCACTCAATCCCCAGCTCCAGGGTCTCAGGCGCTGCAACCGGAGCCAATTAGGTTGCCTTCTTGAGCGCTCTCAGAGGCCGCAGAACCGGATCCAGGATATCCTGCCTTCCCAAATCCAGGTATGGATCCTTTGCATTTCCTCAATACGATGTTTGGCTTGTTTGCCAGAGCGGCTAACCCTGCTGGTGCGCCGGTTGGCCCCATGGGTCCGCTGGCATACTCCCTGGGAGGCTTGCCACCTCACTTCCCTCATGCACCTCTCATGCCTTTTATGCCAATGGGTCTGGGGAGTTCACCTCTCCTGATGCCGAGGTTCTCGACTTCGGTGCAGTCCCTGAAGGGAAGAGTGCCGTCGGACGGATCCTCTCCGACGCCATATGGCTCCGGTCCAGCGCCGGCATGACCTCGTCCGGCGTCTTCTACTATCGCAATGAAACTTCCATCGATGTCGGTCCTAAAAATGAGGTCCAGAAGGGAAGCACAAAGGCTGATGGAAGAGGAGGAGTATCAAGAACAGCAGGAGGAGGCTGAAGATGGTGAGATTGTCAACCCTGTACAAGAGTTTGAGGGCCAGCAGGAGAATGGTGGCCTGGATACATCTTCTGAATTGAAGCTCTCCTCACCAAAAGGCCTTCTTACACAAGAAGTGTCTTCATATCATTCTGTAATTAGGAAGGATTTGCTATTGCCTACTGCAGAACTCGAATCTAACATCTTTACGGAGGTGCTTCATTTGCCTTCTTCTGTCTCGGAACCCTTGCTTCCTTTTAATGAGATTTTGACTGAGCCGATCTTGGAGGTGTGGCATAACCCAATGACTGCTCCTGCGGTATCCAGGTCTGTGGTGCGGAGGTATAAGGTGTCTGCAGGAGACCCTGCTTTCTTATCTACCCACCCGTCACCAGAGAGTTTGGTAGTCCAGGCGTCGTGCTCCTCTAACCAGTCTGTAGGCTCATTCCCATCTAGGCCTGCTAGAGAATCCAAATGAATGGAACAATCTGCAAAGAAAGTATTCTCTTCTGCTAGTATGGCTCTAAAGGCGACAAATTTGACATGCCTGTTGGGTCGCTGTATCCATGCTCTGATGAACTCGGCGAGGGAGGTGCTCCCGAAGCTTCTGGAAGATGATCAGGGCCATTTCTCCGAGGTACTTTCTGATACTCAAACTGCGGCCAGCCAGGTCATTCAATCGGGTCTGGACACTGCAGACTCTGTTGCCAGGGAAATTGGTTCCTCTGTTGCAACCAGGAGGCACGCTTGGCTACGGGGGTCTGGGTTTTCACCGATGTATAGGCTACCCTATTGGCCTTGCCTTTTGACGGTTCTCATCTTTTTGGTGCCAAAGCTGACTCAGTGTTGCAATGCTTTAAAGATAGCAGAGCCACAGCAAGATCGTTGGGTCTCCAGTCCCAGTCCAGGGGTTTTGGATACCGCAGATTTCGCGGTTTTGGCAGGACTTTATCCTTTCGAGCCAAGCAGCAGCAGCTGCAACAGGCCAACCCCTTGTACAGGTCATGCTCCTCCTCTCCTGCCAACTGGTATGGCAGGGAAGCAGCTCTAGTTCCTCCATCCTAGAGCATGTTGGTCCCTTGGGAGGACGGGTGTCCTGTTTTCCATAGAATTGTAGGTCTGTTACTTCAAATCTCTGGGTTTTGAACCTTGTGGAGAATGGGTATGCCCTACCCTCGTGGGAGTTCCCTCCTCCTTTCCCCCACCCTCATCAAGCTGGTGCTCTAAAGAACACCTGTTGCTACTGCAGCAGGAGATTCTATCTTTACTACAAAATCGTGCGAAAGATGTTGTTCCGTAGCAGAAAAGGGGTCAGGGATGCTACTCCCGGTACTTCTTGATTGCCAAAAAGGATAGTCGTTTGAGGCCGATCCTAGACCTCAGGGTCTTGAATTTTTACCTCAAGCAGGAGAAGTTCAAGATGTTGACTCTGGCTCAGGTTCTTCCGCATTGAAGCAGGAAGACTGGATGGTGTCAATCGAATTGCAGGATGCATATTTTCACATTCCCATCCTGAAGTCGCATTGGAAGTATCTCCTTTTTACGGTGGGGTCTCAACACCACCAGTTTGCGGTCCTTCCATTCGGTCTTACTTCCCTACCTCGGGTCTTCACAAAGGGGTTGGCAGTGGTAGCAGCACATCTCAGAAGGTCGGGGATTCCTGTTTTTCCCTATCTGGAGAACTGGCTGCTCAAAGCAATGTCACCAGCTATGGTGTTGCATCATTTGCAAGTAGCGCGTCTGTTGTTCGACGTGGTTTTTTCGATAAACGTACCCAAATCTCACCTTGTGCCCTCTCAGCGCAACCTGTTCATATGGGCAGTGCTGAACACTACTGTGAGTCGTGCCTTCCCGCAGCTGCAGAGGATTCAAGACATCCAGGCTATGATTCCAGTTTTTCAGAATGCAGCAGTTGATCTAGTTGTGATGGTTTTACGCCTCCTCGGTCTGTTTGCCTCCTGCATACTGTTGGTCAACCATGCACGCTATCTGGTACCTGAGAGCCCTCCAGTGGTGCCTCCGCAGGCTGTGGTTTCAACACCACAGAGATCTCAAGAAGGTGGTCGGAATCTCCAGCGACACGGCAGCTGCGCTGTTATGGTGGAGTGTTTCGGACAACCTGTCTCAAGGGAAGCTGTTTCAACCTCCTTCTATGGTGGCCACAGTGATAATGGATGCCTCCACTCTAGGGTGTGGAGCTTATCTGGGGGATTGGGAGGTCAAAGAACTTTTGTCTCCAGAGGAAAGATTGTTTCACATCAATCTTCTGGAATTGCAGGGCGATATTTTTTTGGTTCTCAAGGCCTTTCTTCCCTCCCTTTGTGGTCAGTCAATTAAGGTCCTGACAGACAACACTACCGCAATGTGGTACATCAACAAACAGGGAGGAGTAGGGTTGTATCGTCTCTGCAGAGAAGCTCTGTGACTCTGGTCCTTGGCTCAGGACCATCAGACTTGCGTGATTGCGAATCATCTGGCCGGAGTGTTGAATGTGCGTACGGGCAGTCTCAGTCGGCAGTATTCGGCAGATCACGAGTGGTGTCTCCATCCATAGGTGGTCCGTCACATCTTCATGATGTGGGGGTTCCCTCGGTTGGACCTTTTTGCCACTCATGAGAACGTACACAGCCCATTGTTCTGCAGTCTACAGTATCCGATGCAGGGATCGTTGCGGGACATGTTTCACTTAGATTTGGGCTCACAGCTTCTTTACACGTTTCCTCCCATGACCTTGATTCCTCGGGTTCGGAGGATGATTCGCCAAGACCAGGTCCAAGTCATATTGATCGCCCCGGATTGGCCTCTCCTCGCACCCTCTGCTCCGTCTCCCTCTCAGAGCAGACCTCCTTTTGCAGTCGCTGGGGCAGGTTCTACACCCCTAGCTCCAGGGCCTGCACCTTCATGCCTGGAGTTTGGCGGAGCAACCTGAACTCTTTCTCCCGCCGGATGTGGTAGATGTTATTTTATCAGCCAGAAGACACTCCACCAAATCTTTCTATTCTGATAGATGGGCCAAGTTTGTTCAATGGTGTGGAGAGAGATCGATTGATCCTTTGCAAGTCCATTAGTCTTATATTCTGAGTTTCACTCTTCCCCTGGCTCAACAGGACTAAAGGCTACTTGTCTGCCTTGTCAGCTTTCCTCTGTTCACCAGATCAACCCTCTTTATTTGAATCTCCCATAGTTATGAGATTCATTAAGGGTCTCACCAATAGGTTTACTCCTACTCCCTTTATCATGCCTCAGTGGGATTTGAATTTGGTTCTCACTTTCTTGATGGAGTCTCCCTTTGAACCTTTACATAGTTGTCCTTTAAGGTTCTTGACGTTTGGGACAATATTTCTGATTGCAATCACTTCCGCTAGGAGGGTGAGTGAGCTACAGGCTCTTATCTCCAAGCCTCCATTTACCTCATTTCATGCGGATAAGATGGTTCTTAGGACCAGAGCTGCTTTCCTGCCTAAAGTGGTCACTCTTATCCACCTAGGGCAATCCATCACTTTACCCACTTTCTATCCTCCCACTCACCCTTCTAAGGAGCAGGAGAGACTTCACTTCTTGGACCCTAGGAGGGCAGTCAGCTTCTACCTGGACCGAACTAAGGACTTCAGGTTGGATGACCAACTTTTCATCGGATATGTAGACAAAATGAAGGGCAAGGCTGTCCACAAAAGAACGCTGTTGAGGTGGATCATTCTCTGTATCAAGATCTGCCACGCCTTGGCCAAGAATGAACCTTCTGAAGGTATTCGAGCTCATTCCACCAGAGGTTAGTCTTCATCTTTGGCTTTAGCTAGAGGTGTCCCTGTTGTAAACATCTGCAAGGTGGCAACTTGGGCTTCCCACAACACTTTTTGAAGCACTATTGCTTAGACTCGGAGGTGAGGAGGGACGGCCATGTTGCGCGTTCTGTGCTGCAGGATATTTTGATGTAGGTAGGCGGGCACTCTCCGCCAGGAGTGGGACTGCTTGGGAATTCAATTCAAAAGGTGAGGAATCCACAGGCAGATTTATCCATCAGAAGAACAAGTTACTTACCTTTTGTAATGCTTTTTCTGGTGGATACAGTATCTGCCTGTGGATTCCTCACTGACACACCCGCCTTCCTGTTGTCTGCCTGTTTATACCGAAAAATGATAGGCATGAAATGTATGTATTTTATTGTTGGAATAATTGGAATAATGTGATGCTTGTCTCTAGGAAATGTCTACATTTTAGAATTTCCAGCATTAATTGGTTTTGTATACTATGTATACTTGTAAAAATGTTGTCGGGTCACTTGTTTGACTCGAAGGCATTGAATAAATGGGTGGAACTGACGTCAGCACACCAAAGAGGTCTTCTTATGGCTCCGATGACGTCACGTGGAGCAGCGTGCGGAGCCATTCCATTGTGACTTCCTCGTCGACGTGAGAAAGCTAAGGAGAAAAGTTTCCATGGAATGCTGCGCATGGGCTAATTCAAAAGGTGAAGAATCCACAGGCAGGACCGTATCCACCAGAAAAAGCGTTACCGAAGGAAAGTAACTTGTTCTTCCATACATTTGCCCACCTTATGCTAATTAGAGTAGTTTGAAGCTTCCACATTTGGTCTTGCAGGCAGCAGTAATTGAGAGATTGGCTTACTCATTGGCTTAATTAGAAAATATATTCCATTTTCTCCTGGGTCTCCCAGAAGCAGTGGGTGAAGTGTTTGGGTTTTCACTGTAATCGGTCTGATATGGGACAATATTTCCTGCCAGTTAGTTTTAATATGTATACATGACCACCATGCATGAGTTATTGTCTCTCACTGTCCACACGTCTTCCAGCATGTATAGGATGTGGCACACCTAAAATGCAATCTGGCCGGCGGCAAGTACCATCGGGTCATCATTTTTGTGCATGTGCCTTATGTTGCACACAGATGGGTACTTGCCTGCTCTAATTCAAATTTTGACCCAGGTGTCCTCATATTTATGTTTTTATTATTATTTTTTTTTCAAAAAACCTTTATTCAGCATGATTACACAGTACACAGCCCCATGCCTACAACCATCGAATGGCCGGCGGCTTGGTAGGAGGTGGATTTTAGGGTTGAACACAGCTGCCTGCCTACAACCCTCTAGGGGCCGGCTGCGGCATACGAGACATTGATAGTAGGACGTAAACTCGAAGAACAGGTCATATCTGCCGTGGAAGACTGCGCAGTCAGTAATCATGTCACAGTAGTATGTACCGGAAGTGTAAAGGCGCCCTTCAGTACTGTGCAATGTCACCTCCACCTCCCTCCCCAACACATAGCGCAACATAGCAGTACCATGAGATCCAACCATGCAGGAGAACAAGAGAGGCAGAGGTGGACCAGGGTCTCGCCGCTCAGTGACATTGCAACAAGTTCCACCTCCTCAGTTGGGGCGCAGCCTTCGATTGTATTGCATGAAAAGCCAAGGATTATAGGGTGGAAAAAAGGAGTTATGGCTGCGGGTGTGACAGCAGATACGTCTGAAGGGGACCCCAAATGTCAATCGGCCTTGATGCGGAAGGGAGGAGCTCTGCATATAGAAGTACATTGTCCTGACAGTGAACCATGTCTTTGATCCAATCCTTAAACTTAGGAGCTCTACCCCTCCCCCATCTACAGGCTACGAGTCTCTTAGCCATGAGAAGGGCGATTGTGACAAATCTACGAACAGGCCTCTTAATAGTTTTGGTGTAGCCCAATAGCGCCTGCGTCGGAGAGGGTACAAGAGGGACGTCAATCATTTCGGAAATGCCGGAATATACATGCTGCCAGTAAGTGGCTAATTCACGGCATCCCCAAGCCATATGAAGGAAGTCAGCCGCGGGAGCATGGCAGCGCCAACAGAGATCCTCCCCCCGAAGGCCCACCCTGTGCATGTGCGCCGGAGTACAATATAGCCGATGTAGGAATTTATAGTGAATCACCCTAAACCTACTGCTGGAGGAGATCTGTTCGGTTTGCAGGCAGCAATAGCTCCAGAGCTCGTCATCTATGGGCTGACCCAGTTCCTCCTCCCATTTGGCCTGTGCTCTACAAGGCTGGGAATCTGGTGAAGTGCGTAATGAGTGGTACAGGGTGGAGACTGCGTGTGAAGGAGTGACAGCCTTAAGTAGCTGATGGAGGGGCTCTAAAATGGGTGGTTCGCTAGGGAAGTCCCCCGTCAGCGCTCGGATACCACTACGAAGCCTGATATAAAGGAATGTGTCCATGGAGGTTGGGGCAATGTCCGCGGATAAATGTGTGAGGGAGCGGAAGAGGCCATCATGGTAAAGATCCCCCCATGTCTTGATATGGAATTTGGCCATAAAGTTTTTGAACAATTGTTCTTGTAAGAGGGGCAGCAGGGGGTGATAGGCCAGGGGAAGCAGTGGGGAATAGAGCAGTGTCGTGTGGGTGAGTTTCGCTATGTATTGCCACGCTAGAATGGAACTGGAAATAGTGGTGTGGTATGTCGTTCGTGTCTCTGGCGCGCTGAATATCGCTCCAGTCAGTGGGATAGGGTCCGCCAGCCAATGCTCCACAGCTGTCTGTGGCAGGAAGGGAGTGGGGTGGATTCAGTGATGAACGAAGTGGGCTTGTGCGCTATAATAGTACAGCTCAAAGTTCGGCAGGTCCAATATCCCCTGCACGAAAGGGCGAGTTAATGTCTCCCAACTGAGACGTGGCCTCTTTCCTCCCCAGACCAGTCGAATAAGCTCAGAGCGCAGGAGTTTAAAAAAAGACCGGCCTGGGTAATACGGGATATTTAGGAAGAGGTAGAGGAGCTTAGGAAGAACCACCATCTTGATGAGGGAGGCTCGGCCTGCAAGGGAGAGAGGCAGTGTAACCCACCTGGCCACGCAGGTCTGGATATGATCAAATGTGCGACCATAGTTCAGTCGCATCAACTCCTCCCGATCACGAGAGAGAAGTATGCCCAGGTATCTGACTTCATCTTCCTCCCAGCGTAAGGGGTATTCCAGCCGGAACGGCTGAGCAGCCGCGGTGAGGGGAAAGACGGTGGACTTACCCCAGTTAATATGAACGCCAGACATGCCCGCGAAGCGAATAAACTCCCGAAGGATGGGATGTAGGTTAGTGGCGGGATCCCGGATGTATAGGGTGATGTCATCCGCATATAGGGAGATTAGCACCTCTCTCTGGAGACAACGCAGCGCCTTGTCTCGGTGATGTTGTCGGAGCCGAGCAGCCAGCGGCTCCATCGCCACCGCGAACAGTAACGGGGATAGGGGGCATCCCTGACGGGTGCCCCGCGAGACCGCGAAAGCCTCCGATATCCGCCCATTGATCCCCACCCTAGCAATCGGCCGGTCATATAGGATATCGATCCAGCGTGTGAAACCCAGTGGGAATCCCATATTACGCAGGATACAGTGCAGATAGTCCCATTCCAGGGAGTCAAAGGCTTTGGTGGCGTCCAAAAAAACCGCCACCAGTGGCAAATCAGGGTCTACATTGTGTATAATGGAGAAAAGCGTCCGGAGATTATTAGAAGTGGCTCTGCCAGGAACGAACCCAGCCTGATCGGACAGCACCAGACCGCCCAGTAACAGCTGTAAACGGTTGGCTATGCCTTGGCCAGAATTTTTGCGTCACAGTTAATTAAAGAGAGGGGGCGGTAAGAGTCGCAGGAACAAGGTGGTTTGCCCAGGGAAGTGATCAGCGCTTCCTGCATTGATGGGGGGAGCGCACCAGACTCATGCGCCTCCATAAAAAGTTCTCGGAGTACCGGAGCTAAGATGTCTATGTAGGCCTTGTAGAAATCCATGGGCAAACCGTCCAGACCGGGGGCCTTTCCAGGTGCCATCTGATTGATTGTATCTCTGATCTCGTCTAGGCCTATGGGTTCCGCCAAGAACTCACGCTGACGATCCGAGAGCCAGCCTAGGGTGAGTTCTCTTAGGTAGTCGTCCATGTCTAGCGCGCCAGCTCTGGTGGAGGAGTAAAGTGTAGAATAGTGTGTCGTGAATGCCGCTAGGAGCGACTGTGTGTCGCATATGGGAACCCCCTCTTCCCCCTGAAGCTCCAACACAAAGTTGGAGCCACGCAGTGGACGGACCGCGCTTGCAAGGGATCTACCGGGACGCTCACCCTCTCCGTATGCCCGGGCCTTAAAGTATTTGCCCCGGAAGCGTGCCTCTCTGTCAGCAGTAGTAGTGTATTCCGACAGCGCCGCACGGTACCTCGCCTGCGCATCTGTGTTGACGGCAAAGTCTGGGCCAGTTTCCAGGGTATGTAGTGTGGATTCCAAATTATGCAGTGTAGCGCGTAGGGCCTTCAACACCCCGGAGCTCTTAGAGATGCAGACACCGCGAATCGTGACCTTCAGTGCTTCCCATAGGGTGGCCACGCGGTCTACCGATCCCTTGTTACGGAAAGGAAGTCTTCTAGTTCCTGACCTAATTCGGACCTGAACAGTTCATCGAGTAAGATATGGGGCTGGAGTCGCCACGTCGGGGGTCTACCCATTATGTCTGGTAAGCGGAACTTGGCGAGCACTGGAGAGTGGTCGGAAAATGTGCGGCCTACGTGTTGCACAGTGACCAGGGAGGGGGCCAGTGCCCTATTTACCATAATGTAATCTAGTCTGGCCCATGTGGCATAAGCAGTATTCCAGTGCCAAAGTCATCGAGAAGACCGTCAACAAGCAGATGGCCGCCTTCCTCGAGACAAACGGATCCCTCGACCCCTCACAGTCCGGCTTCCGAGCCAATCACAGCACCGAGACCACCCTCATCGCCGCCACCGATGACATCCGAGCCCTGATGGACAATGGAGAAACAGCGGCCCTCATCCTCCTAGACCTCTCTGCGGCATTCGACACGGTCTGCCACCGCACCCTAGTACGGCGCCTCAGCAACATCGGAATCCAGGACAAGGCGCTGGACTGGATCATCTCCTTCCTCGACGGAAGAACACAGAGAGTCCGCCTACCACCGTACAAGTCAGAGGCCTCCGAAGTCACCTGCGGCGTCCCTCAAGGATCATCTCTGAGCCCCACCCTCTTCAACATCTACATGAGCCCCCTCGCGGCCATCGTACGCAAACACAACCTCAGCATAATCTCCTACGCCGACGACACCCAACTGATCCTCTCCCTGACCAACGACCCCGCCGCCGCCAGATCCAACCTGCACAAAGGGATGAAAGAGGTAGCCGAGTGGATGACGACCAGCCGCCTGAAACTGAACTCGGACAAGACGGAGGTCCTCATCCTGGGCTCCTCACCCTCCGCCTGGGACGACTCCTGGTGGCCTCCCGCCCTGGGCACCGCACCCAAACCGACAGACCATGCACGCAACCTGGGCTTCCTCCTGGACTCCTCCCTCTCCATGACCAGGCAAGTCAACAACGTCTCCTCGGCGTGCTTCAACATCCTACGCATGCTACGGAAGATCTTCTGGTGGATCCCCACCGAGACCAGGAAGACCGTCACCCAGGCCCTCGTCACCAGCCGACTGGACTACGGCAACGCCCTCTACGCCGGTACCACCGCCAAGCTCCAGAAGAGACTCCAGCGGATCCAGAACGCCTCAGCCAGACTCATCCTCGACATCCCACGAACCAGCCACATCTCCGGACATCTGAGAGACCTTCACTGGCTCCCCGTCAACAAAAGAATCACCTTCCGCCTCCTCACCCACGCACACAAAGCCCTACACGACCAAGGCCCGAGCTACCTCAACAGCCGAGTCAACTTCCACGCTCCCAAACGCCACCTCCGATCAGCCAACCACGCCCTCGCCGCCGTCCCCCGCATCCGAAGAGCGACTACAGGAGGAAGGTCCTTCTCCTACCTGGACGCCAAGACCTGGAACTCCCTCCCTACCGACCTGCGCCTGACCCAAGACCACCTCTCCTTCAGGAAGAAGCTGAAGACCTGGCTGTTCGAGCAGTAGCGGCACCCCCCCCTCTCCCCCCCCCAGCGCCTTGAGACCCTACGGGTATGTAGCGCGCTTTACAAGTGTCACTGATTGATTGATTGAGTGCGTGCCCTCCATGGAGGTCGGGTGTAAGTGGCGCCAGGTATCCACGACATCCTGAGTGTCGCAGATGTCTCTCAGGTATTTGTGTGTGTTATCATAGTGGCAAGCAGAGGGGTTGGATCTATCCATGGCAGGGTCTAAAACAGCGTTGAAGTCACCTCCCCAGATGAGGTGCGTGGAGCCCACTTCACGAATCTTGTTCCAAAGAGCAATGAAGCTGCGTGGGTCATCGCAATTAGGACCATAAGAGCAGGCCAGGGTGATAGTCTCAATGCCTATCCTGCCCCACGCCATACAATATCGGCCCTCTGTGTCCTTGGCTGTACCCAGGGGAACATAAGGAACCCCGCGTTTTAAGAGAATAGCAGTGCCCCTTGCATAGGAGGAGTATGACGCGAAAATCGAGTGCGCAGCCCATCTAGCAGCAAATGATCCTCTGCGGAGAGGGTCCATATGTGTCTCCTGTAGGAAGACCACCTGAACATGAAGTCTATCCAAAGCACCTAGGATTCGCCGCCTCTTCCTCGGGTCTCCTAATCCCCGAACATTCCAAGAAAGAGCGGTGAGCAGCCCTCCCCCACCTGACTCAGCGTGTGTGGCGTGCGCTAGGTCCTAAAACACGGGAACCCCAGGTTAATACATCCACCCGGCGGCTGTCCCAGACATGGAGCCATCTATTAAGGGCGGCACACTGTGCTACATCAACAAATATGCGTGTAATGTTCATGCTGAAAAACAACAACAAACGTAAGACAAACCCCTGGGAACCCACCCACCCACCCACCCACTCCGACATCCCAATCATGCAGGGCATCTTCGTCACCACGCACAAACCGAAAATGAATCGTCATACACTCAGTGGGGAGCACCCAGATGGGGGACACCAGGGGCCAGACCCGCCATCCCACTCCCCCGATATCTCACCCGCTATCCCCTGGAGCCAAGATCCAGTGGAGAAACACGGGAGGGGGAGGTTGGTGCCAGGGCGCAATAAAGTTAAATCATCGTCAAGGAACCATCAATAAGACTGATAGGTGGGAGCTCCACCATAACGGCAAGAGCACAGAGCTACGTGTGGAGCAGCAATTTAATTTCACAGAAGAAAAGCAAAAAGACAGAGGCAAAAACCAGTGCACAGCATAAAGAGTATCAGCAATGGAGCTTAACGGCAGTTGGAGATCCCCCAGTCAGTCAAGGGCAGAAGTGTGTGATCGGGATCTCGCACTCCCCGAGGGGGAGTGGGCCAATTCAGTAGATCTTTTGTGGTCTTTCAGAAACAGTTCAACTTGGGCAGGGTCCTGAAATATGTGGGGCATACCACGATGGACAACCCGTAGCTTGGCTGGGTATAACATGGAGTATTGAAGTCCATGGTGGAGCAGTCGTTTCTTGACCTGTCCAAACTTGCGACGCGCCTCTTGCACAGATTGTGTAAAGTCTGGAAAGAAGGAGAGCGTGGTATTTTCGAAGAGGACTGGTTGTTTTTCCCTGGCAAGTCGTAGAAGGGTGTCCCGATCCCTATAATTCAAAAAACGGATGACTATAGGCCTTGGGGGCGCTCCGGGTATGGGGCGAGGGCCCAAAGTGCGGTGAGCTCGTTCCACCACCAGCTGAGGAGAGAAGGCGGCCGCGCCGAAAAGGTCGGAGATAAGTTTCTCGATAAAAAGTTCCATCTTGCCCACAGCGGTAGTCTCTGCCAGACCAATGAGGCGTACGTTGTTGCGGCGCGACCTCGCCTCTAAATCCTCATTTTTTTCAGCGATTACCTTCAGCAATCGCTCCATCTGCGAGACCTTGGACGTGGTGGCCGTTGTGCCATCTTCCAACTCGGAGACCCGCTGTTCCGCTTCCTTAAACCGCTCCTCGTGCTGGTCCAGTCTGTGTACCACGGAGTCCAGGCGGCGCGACATACCATCGATCTTGGCGTCAATGGAGGTGAGGCTGGTCTGCATGTTCAAAAGGAGTGCTTTCCAATCCACCTCGTCTGTGCCGTCTCCCGACGGAGGGGCGTGGGATTTTTTGGTCGGAGCCTCAAAGGGGAGCCGGGACTGTTTGGCGTGTTTGGCATCAGTTTTCTCCATTGTGGCGGTCGGCCTCTTAACCTCGGAGTTTGATCCCCAACCCGGAGCAGCCCCGCCAGTACAGGTAGGGCCTGTATGTGTACAGCAGGGAGAGACCCGGGGTGCACTCCGGTCACCGCCGACTGCAACCCACCCACGAAGCTGGTAAATCGGAGGGCCCTCAGACAGCCACCATGCGCCAGGGGCAGTAGATCGTGCCAGGAGAGGGGTGGTCCCAATCAGGCGCCCTCTGCTCTTACAGTATCGCAGAGGGCCAAAAACAAGTAGCGGAGTCCTCGTGTCGCTCCCTGTGGGGGGGGGGGCACCAACAGCAAAGATAATGCACCCCCCGCCGCACCCAGGGCTGTCCAAAGCTAAGTGGGGTACTCCTCGCCAGCCCCGCGGGTCACTCCCAGGCCCACGATGGCAGCACCACAGTCCGCGCCCTCAGCCAAGCCTCGGCTCGCTCTCGCCTTACTGGTGTGTTGTGGAGGTCGGCGATGGGCAGGGGGGAGTCACTGCAGGAGCCTGTGTCACCGATATCCGTCCTCAGCCTCGGCCGCGTTCTGCGGCCTAGCGCGCCCGCCAGAACCCCGCTGCAGCGTGTGCACAGCAGCCGCCCTCCTCGCATCGGTCGATCAGCCTCAGCGGCCGCCGGGGAGTTCAACGAGCGTTGCTGGCGAACCACCTGCCAGAATGGTCTCAATTTCGGTAAACCGGTCCGGCGTCCGCTGCCCGTCAAGTAGAGCTGGTCAGGGTCGTGTTCCGTGGACGTAGGATGGACTGATGGAGATTCAAAGCGCCCGGCTGGCGAGAGCCTCACGGACGTGCGGCCATGTCGGTCTGGTGCCCTCTAGCGCCCCCTCTTCCTCATATTTATCTTGATCCCCAGGTCCCTCTCTCAATGTCTTGCATACCTGTGTTTGTGTGTTGTATTTAAAGTTTGTATCTGATCGTCTAACCGTACAATGACCCTCTGTGGAAATTTAGCTTGCAAACTGAACATTATCTGCGCCATCTTGCCCCTCCCCAGCGCCACGCACAGCGAATGCACGGCCGCCATTTTAGGCACCCCACTCTCTCCCCACTCATTGTCGATCGCCAGCGCGTTCCCCTGACGCTGCAAGCATCCCCCGCGCGCCGGCCACCCCCCCCGCTCTCTCATACAGGCCATAAACCCTCTCCTTCTGCGCGACCCTGCTACGGAACCACATCCGACCGACATCCAATACATGGTCATGCCTCTCCTTTGATAACCCCCTTCCTCTGCGCCCCATTGTCCGAACTGGTCCCAGGCCATCACCTAGCCCTGCGGATGCAGTTTATTGCCCCTACTGTAAGGGAAACACCCCGCATCAAAGGGATTACAGTAGATCAAAGCCCCTACCCCCTGAGACCCGGCCGGTTGCACACACCCCCGGGAATTAGCGGAATTCCCTGCTGCGCGATAGCCATCTCCCACTGCGGGTAGGGTGGGAACCTCTACTGTAACTATGTGTGGGATCGGATCTGAGCCGGGGCTTCAGGGGATGTTCTTTCAGGCATCAAGAGAATCTCAAGAATGTACTATATGTAATAAAGCAATAAACCGGTGTATAAGAGACCAGGTCTCAGAGATGCGGTTAGAGCACCTCGTGACGATACCTTGCTGTCTGATCTGATGTGTTCTGCTCCGACGGAATAAAACTTTGTTTCCTGCCTTCCAGTCTCCGGCGCCTGCCTCTTTCATTGGTAAATTATCGAGTGGTATAAGAGGCGATTACCGCCGGGCAAATACTTGAAAGGTTATCGACTGAAACTGCCGCTACCATTTAACAATTGGCGTCCCAAACGTGGGGCCCATCAGCAACACGTGGATCCAGTGGGAGAGGTCCCGACGACAGAGTGAACGACTGCAACGATCGGGAGAGCTCCTGCCCAATAGACCCTCGTCTGGCAGCCGATCATCCGAACTTCACTGGTTCCGAGCAGACCTCTCTCGAGTGATCTACGGTCCTGACTGGGAACCATCAGGAGTGCCGCGGCAAATACGGAGAGTAGAGGACGATCGGGCGCTGGAGGCGGAAGACGAGAAACTGTCCACGCGGTCCGGGTAAGGTCGTGATACACGACAAATTGAGAAATAATTGATTGATTGTTTGACGCTTTGGAAATACTAGTATTGCTCATTGATTGTTCTTTTTGAGATATTCGCTGTCTACAAACGGAGAGGAGTAGAAATACTCTCTCTCTCTCTCCCTTTGCAGATAGTGAAGGGTAGGTAACGCAGACTTTTGTCCCCGTTGAAACCCGTCGTGCCTATCTTTATCTCCCCATTGATTGATTGTCCGAACATTGATTGTTTTGAAGAATAGTGCTTTTTGAGATATTCTCTGTTTGCAAATAACGTAGAATAGGAATATTCTGTCTAGTCTTTGCAAATAGTGAAGGGTAGGTAACGCAGACTTTTGTCCCCGTTGAAACCCGTCGTGCCTATCTTTATCTCCCCATTGATTGATTGATTGATTGTCCGAACACTAGTTGTTCGATATTGGTTCTTTGGAGGTATTCTCTGCTTACAAATAACGAAGAATAGAGATATTCTGTCTAGTCTTTGCAAGCAGTGAAAAGATAGGTAGTGCTGACTTTTGTCCCCGTTGAAACCCGTCATGCCTATCTTCTCCCCACTGATTGGTAGTTGGTTCTGCCCGGACCGCTTATTAGAGGTGAACCACCCGGCTCCACTGGAAGGCACCCCTAATAAGGACATGTTCACTAAATATGGACTAGTCGCCGTAGCTTATAGCAAGCTGTGGCATAAATATACCAAGAAGGACCCCGAAAGTCAGTGGCCACTGATGGGATCCTTCGACGACCATAAGATAGAAGCGCTAGAAATAGCTCTGCGTAGCAATAAGACGACGCCTACTATGCTTGACAGTATCGGCATGTGGCGCAAAGAAGCGACGCAACGGAAAAAGAGGGAAGAAGTAAAAGCAGAAAAGGAATTACGAAAGGCAGCTCACCTTGCCGCTAGAAAGTTAGAAGAAGACATAAAGGAGAGAAGGGAAACTAAACTAAGACAGGAGCCCGAAACCTCAGGCCAGTACGCTGTTAGGACCCCTTCTTTGCTCTACCCTGAGTTGTCCTCCAAGCAGCGAACGAATGACGAGTTACTGTTAGGTCCCCCGATCATTTACATGCCCCCTCCGTATGCACCCTCCCAATCAATAGTGCAACACCCACAACCCCCGAACACGAGCGAAAGCAGTACAGGGGCTTCGGCCCTCACGGCCTCCGCGCCGGCTGAGCCTCTTGTGCCGAACCCAACGTCGACTACAACGCTAGACGACCATGAGATAGGAAAGAAAGAGTCCACCAGAATGAATCGATTAACTAAGGATGAACGAACAGGAATCGACAAGATAGTAAAGGCACTGGTAGGATCCTTTTTGACCTTACAAAAACTAAAATAACGCTAGGAGTTAGCCCTTTGTGGGACATATGAAACCAAGGGAAGGAGTCAAGCTCACGGTCGAGACGACCGCGAGGTAGCCCGACTCCATTACTCTCGCTACCTAAACATGTCTGCCCTACTGCCCACCCCGCCCAATAAGCATGACAAAATCCCGCACAAACGGAAGCCTGCTGACACCCACCATCGACGTCACCAAACTAGGGCTAGGTCGCGCACAATTGGGCTATGTTATTTTTCCGATTGCACAGTAACCTCCTTGTGCTCGTCATCAGACTGCAAATATGTACAAACACTCCAACGAAGTAATATAGTTATAACATTTTAATAACTTATAGGATATAACAAACACACCAACAGGGTAAACAGGTTAAAACACGTTTTAAAACAACTATTTACATGACAGTCTGCTGCAACCTCCATCCCAAAGCCTTAAACGTCCACGTGACACCGTCCTCGCCTCTCCTTCCTCGAAATTGCAACATTGGCCTGTTTTGGGCGGTCCCTCTTAGTTGACTTTGGGCTATAAAAGCCATGCAAAAATCCCTTGACATCAGTGGCGGGCGATTGTGCGAATAGGCCGGAGGCTATACGAAGCGCCGAAGTTCTGGCAACACCAAGGCGGAGCCCGCCACGCTGTGCGGGCCTTTCCGCTTTCTCTTCTTCTTTCTTTAATGAGGGCTGGTGCCCTGGCGGGGGGAGGCGACGCGGACGGGCCTCCCCCACCTCCCCAGGTGGAGGCTCGCCGGGCACCCCAACCGTCTTTGACTCACCGGCCAGCTAAGCTGCACCCAACCGTCTTTAATTCGCCGACCAGCTAAGCTGCACCCAACCGTCTTTAATTCGCTGGCCAGCTAAGCTGCACCCAGCCATCTTTTTCATCGGCCTGCTGAATTTCACCCTGGCACGCTGTGCGGATCTTCCCAGTCACTTCTTCCTTCAATAACGGAGGGTGCCCTGGCGGGGGGAGGCGACGCGGACGGGCCTCCCCCACCTCCCCAGGTGGAGGCTCGCCAGCAGATGAGGGCACCCCAACCGCATCTTTCACACGTCAGCCAGCTGAGTTGCGCCCTGCCTCTTCATTCGCCGTTCGGCTGAGCCGGCACCCCTGCACGCGGCCGCCAGGCAACCACCCAAGCACCGGGTTCACCAGGACTGCCGCTAGCACCCGACGTGAGGAGTGGGCCCCCGCAGCAAGGTAATCGGGGACCCACCCCGGTGGTGATACCATCCAAACTGCTGTCGTCACTGCTACTGGAATCACCCCGGTGGCAGTACCATCCGAACTGCCGCTGTTACTGCTGCTGGCTCCTCTCCGGTGACTGTACCGAAGAGCTGCTGCTACTGCTGCCCTTGAACTCCGGCGGTTGACCCCTCCGGTTCCAGGCCTGGCCCACCGTGAGACTATTCTGGACTCGAAAGCTTGTTTGCTAGGGCATGGGCCCCACCCTTGACAGAACGCTCCCCTCAGCCTTGCAGAATTGGTTGAAGTCATTTGACATTCGACTCCTGCGGACTTCCGGTAAGGACAAAACCACCACCATTGCTCTTTTTGCCCCCGGGCGGCAGCCACCTTGCCTCCGCTTGGTGCAGTGAGACAGTAAAGCGTCGGCGGAAGAACCCGCCTGCTGCCCCGCCCTAAGAACAAACCATGGTATTGCTACAAGGTTGCAGTGACGCCATGCTGACGCAAAGTTGACGCTAACGAAAGTTCTCGAACTACCGAAAGGAATTCTGGTTCAACAGCTAATTCATGGAAAGACTTAGGCTGTGCACTGGCCCGACCCCGCCCCAAGATGGCGCTGATGTAGGAGTGGCCTACAACTCCTTGTGGCGTTCCAGCCACGTGACATTTGTGTTAAAAAGTGATATATAAATCTATGTATGCGATGCTTTCACACATGATGGTGGGGGAGAGGGGGGGGAACCGATTTTTATGTTAATCTAGTGTTGCTCATGTTGCTCGACGCCTCTCGCACCGTGGCCGGCCTATAGCGGCTGTAGGCCCGTATTTCTACACTGACATTGTTTTAAATAAAGGGCTTCTTAAAAAGGAATTACGGAATCAGAGTCATGACTAATCATCTGGGTTGTTGAAGGTTTCTCTTTTAAATAAAAGATTGTCACTCCTAAGCGAAAGCATACAGATAATACGGACTCAATTTGCCTAAAATATTTTTGTTTAACGGAATTTGTACCCATCACGCCTGCCCCCCTTTTTCCAAGAATTGTCAAATCAATAATGAACTATAACTTAAGGTATATGTCGCACGCAAGGTATGGTATCCTGCACCATAATACACGACCAATTGAGAAATACATGCACGACCAGGGAACCCGAATTTAGGAGATGAATGAACTAGAGCATCTTTGCCTCGAACTAAAGAATAATAGGTCCGTGGTATTACCCACCCCTGCGGCTAGCCTGGTACATGGTAGGTAGAACCTTTCGTGTCTGCGCGCGCTGGGGTATTTTGAATACTGCACCTCCCCTCCCCTCTTATTTTCCCCTCTATAGGTCACGACGAAGTTCCGACTGAAGAGTGGAGTGGACATGGACCGCACCAAGTTCAATATCAGGGAAAACATAGACAAACGTTGTGAGATAGTGCGTAAAATTACAGACCACCATTGGGAACATAAAAAACTGTATGATATGATTGTGCGTGTGTACTACGATTATACGATATGAATGTGTATGCATTTCATGTTCGGGTCACTTGAAGAGAGCGTCATTGTATGATTGAAGTGCTCGTCCACCGATCAAAGGGAGGAGAATAAAGGGTCAGACAACCCATAAGATAAACTACAAAATACTAAAGGTACGCAGCATGCATAGGAATAGAGGACAGGAAAGGAGAGGTCCCCGTGCTCGACGCAGCCCTGAGTCTCCGTCTTGATGCATGTACTGTCACACCCTATCCGGCATTTGTGTGTACGTGATCACCGAATTTATGTCTTTTCCCCGCTTGTGTTTTCTTACATGGAACAGACCCATGCTACTCCATGTTGTGTGTGCACCAAGTGGCCTATTATCTTACCCATCTCTCTCTCTCTCGTTTTGTGTCGTATGTATGCCAAAATAGCCTACTTGATGCACACGTCTCTCTCTCTCTCTCTCTCTCTCTCTCTCTCTCTCTCTCTCTCTCTCTCTCTCTCTCTCTCACTCTCTCTCCCCCTCCCTCGCAAAAGGCTCTTTCTTGCCCTCTTTTCTTCTTGAATAAATTAACGACATACACCTCTTTGGTAAGTGTATAATTGGCCTGAACACAGTGGTGTTCGAACAAATTGACAGAAACAAAAACGACCATACTTTACCACGTTACTACCTCTCCTTTTTACAAACGTTAAGCCTAATCGGCTGAGAAGGAAAGGACAGGTAAGACGACTGATGTCTCCCAATCTGACCCTCAACACGGGGACTATATGTCAGTGGTTTTTGTTCTTAAAGGACACCATCTCCACCGCCCAGAATTACCCCTGACCAATTAGCCCAAAATAGAATGTCTAAAGCACCCTGTTCTCCCAAAGATAACTCCAGCCCTATACTAGCCGTCTCAGAGTATCCCGAACGAAACAGCTGATGGCCCTGTTTTAAACTGATAAAGGGTCACCTACTGTATGAAAAGGATACTCGTGAACGCATGACCGTAGCACCTCGCACTTACGGGTATTACCAAACCTTGTATTATAGGGCGCAGAAACTGACACCTAGAAGGCCAGATGATGGACAGGGACATCCACAGAACCCTGCGCCACAGCAGTAATTAATAGATTAGTAACACGCACCTTAACATCAGAGTTAATAGACACCAATCATATAGTAACAGATAAGAGCATTTCCGCAACTACTCAGTGGTTGGGAGAGAGAATGAAGTATGTAAATGTCTTCCCTGCCAAAATCCCTAAGACTTTCGTTTCTTATAACCTATTCAAGGATAACCTGCAGCCATCGGAAGAGAGGGGTCGGACGTGACGCACAGTCTGGCTGCGGATCATAAAGCATCTATGACATCGACCAAGGGGGAAGCGACGAAGCAAAAAGGGTGTGAGACGAGACACCATTATCAGAACGATAAGCGCGAAGGGCTACATCGAGGCCCCTGCTCACTGACCAGCGTGCCTGAAGTCTCAACCCGTCGGGCCCGATTGATGGGCCCAGTGCTGAAAGATTCTGCTCTCCTTGGTCCGCATTTTTGATCCGATCCCACGCCACCCCATTCTCTCTTCCTCTTTCATTTGGACTATGACTTTGACCTACTACCGAGGAACAAAAGGCCGGCACCCTGTCTCAAAGTACCTGTGGTGAACTGTGTTAAGGAACAGGACTGCGATCAAAGAACAGGGAGTGGTCACACCCTGCCACGTGAGAAATCGGATTTGAGCTGGACCTTAGCTCCACCGCCGGTGCTCAACAGTGCCAACGAAAGAAGAACAACAATGAGAGCTTACCAGTGATAGCTCTTTATAAAACAAGGACACTGGAAAGAAGAACCCATGTCAAAGTTGAAAATCCTCTCCCAACCACCTTATCATATTAACTATCTTCTTCATGATGTTGCATCCATCACTTCCGACTGTACACTGAGAAGTTAAGAAAATGTAACTTTGTATAGTAACATTCATACAACACCAGCCATGTACACGACTATACTGCAACTTTGAATGTACTTCCTCCTCGCCTACTTTATCAAACTGTATGAGACAATGTACAAATGTGTCAGATTACTCCTGCCTACCCTAAAGACTCTGTATCTTTAAATGTATGACGAACATTGACGATACAGTAACTGAAAGGCTAACAAAGGTGAATATTGGCCGGACAAGCTGGCGAGATATGTTAAAAGGGAGGACTGTGGAAATTTAGCTTGCAAACTGAACATTATCTGCGCCATCTTGCCCCTCCCCAGCGCCACGCACAGCGAATGCACGGCCGCCATTTTAGGCACCCCACTCTCTCCCCACTCATTGTCGATCGCCAGCGCGTTCCCCTGACGCTGCAAGCATCCCCCGCGCGCCGGCCACCCCCCCCCGCTCTCTCATACAGGCCATAAACCCTCTCCTTCTGCGCGACCCTGCTACGGAACCACATCCGACCGACATCCCATACATGGTCATGCCTCTCCTTTGATAACCCCCTTCCTCTGCGCCCCATTGTCCGAACTGGTCCCAGGCCATCACCTAGCCCTGCGGATGCAGTTTATTGCCCCTACTGTAAGGGAAACACCCCGCATCAAAGGGATTACAGTAGATCAAAGCCCCTACCCCCTGAGACCCGGCCGGTTGCACACACCCCCGGGAATTAGCGGAATTCCCTGCTGCGCGATAGCCATCTCCCACTGCGGGTAGGGTGGGAACCTCTACTGTAACTATGTGTGGGATCGGATCTGAGCCGGGGCTTCAGGGGATGTTCTTTCAGGCATCAAGAGAATCTCAAGAATGTACTATATGTAATAAAGCAATAAACCGGTGTATAAGAGACCAGGTCTCAGAGATGCGGTTAGAGCACCTCGTGACGATACCTTGCTGTCTGATCTGATGTGTTCTGCTCCGACGGAATAAAACTTTGTTTCCTGCCTTCCAGTCTCCGGCGCCTGCCTCTTTCATTGGTAAATTATCGAGTGGTATAAGAGGCGATTACCGCCGGGCAAATACTTGAAAGGTTATCGACTGAAACTGCCTCTACCATTTAACACCTCCATTTCTGCCTATTAGAGAGCATGAATTCCAACAGGGTTTTTTCCCTCTCTGCCAACTCTTAAGTTCCCGGCTACCAACCAAATGCAAGAGTTGAGTGAAATGATATCAATCCATGCGAGTCTGGTTCAGATTGTCCCAAAGTTATCCCCTTACATGGAGTCCACCATTTATATAAAGCTCACCTAAAGTTGGTGAGTGGTTATGATTCTACTTTTTTAAATTATGTCTTAAGAATCCCAGGTTGAAAGTTGTGATTGTGAGCGATGGTTGACTTCAGGAATGGAAACAATGCCGGTCCATTTTTTGGTGCTATTTGTTGCCGATAAAAGTATTAAGATTGACTCTAGCAGTTAAGTATGAAGTTTGGGCCTAGCTCTAACACAAAGAGTCATCAAATACCACAGAGGAACTGTAGAGAAGTATTGCTCTACCTGTACCTGCAATTTACCTTCTAGCCCATAATTCCTGTCTAAGGTTGGGCGGATCTGCGCAGCCTGTATGTATGCTTTCATATTTGAGAATTTCAGCCTCCCCTACCCCGTAAATTGATAAAGCATGGCTTTTGTAATTCTTGGTGCCTTGTGTCTCAAGACAAAGTGCAAGACTCTTTTATGTATTTGGGCCACTATTACCTAAGAAGATTTAAGTGGTGTTGTCCGAGCTTTGTAGAATAGCCAAGGTAGGAGCTTCATTTTTATGCTTTTCGTTCTCCCCATCCATGTATTTCAATTTCCCCTATGGATAGAGGTCTTTGTAGGGAGTCTGTTACAGTGGAAGCATTACGCTCATACAAGTCAGCAGTCCTTTGTGGCAAATTCACTCCAGGATACTTAATCGGGCCTTCAGACCAACCAAACCAAATTTTAAGAATGGGGGCCTGGCATTCACCCCTTGTATCAGAACCACTCGTTCTCAAGAGAAAAAGTTATTTTAAATCCTGAAACACCTGTGAATAAATGAATTTCTTCAATCAATGCTGGGAGGAAACTGTTGATCGGTGATGAAGCAGAAGATACCATCAACCAATAATGCTAACTTGGTCACTTACACCAATGGTGATGCCTTTTGTATTTGAGTTACTTAGTATCTTTCTAACTAGAGGTTCCATTGAAAGGGCAAACATTAAGGGTGACAAAGGGCAGCCATGTCTCGTTCCCTCATGATTGAGATGTTATTGGAATATTTCCCATTTATCTTTACTTTAGTGGAAGACCGTTCGTAATTAGTCAGAATGTGGTATCTAGAGGTGAGGAATATGTGGTTGTAAGAATCCATCAAAAGAGAGAAAGAGAGAGAGAAAAAGAGAGAGAGAGAGAGAGAGAGAGAGAGAGAGAGAGAGACTGAGAGACTGAGTTTAACACTTGCCTTTGGAATGTCAGTTTCATTGGGCTCTCACAGGCTGTTTTGTTTTGCGTGAATATCACTTTCAGCCTGTGAGAAGTTCTCTGCCTGATTGAGATTCTCTCCTGTTGTGAATTTATTCTTGTATGAAATTGTGTGTCTGTGATTATGAATATCTGAGACTTTATTAATGTGTGAGGCTCTGCATGTGAGACAACTCATATGAATAACTTTGCATGCATGAGAGTGCATAAGACTGAGTGTAAGCTTCTGCATGTGGGGTTTCTGCATATGGAATTGTTAAACCTGTATACACGTGAGAAAATCTCGTCATATATAAGAACCTCTGCAAGATTGTCTGCGGGTGACTGCCTGTGTGAATTCCCTGAACTTGGAATAGCATTGCCCGTGAAACGGTCTGCTTGTGAGAGACTCTCTGCGTTGTGTGGAACTGTGTTTGAAACTGTGTTTTTGTGTTTAAGGCTGTACGAGACTACATCAGCAAGACGGATTTTGTAAGAATCTCTGCTTGTTTGAGACTCTCAGATTGTGTGCGAAAGTACGTGTGAAAGTGAGCTTCTACATTTTTATGAAACTGCCGATGTGGCTCTTTGCCTTTGTATGACATTATGTCTGCAGCAGTGGCTTCCAAGATGGCCTCAGTTTTAAGTAGCTTGCACACAATGAACAGTTTTTTCACTACTATTGTTGGGCTTTACAAAAATGCCTACAAATGGCTGGTGATGGAGGATGCCTTTCAGTTTGCATGACTGGTGTCTTATGCTTATACTGAGACCCATGGCTAGTGGTTGATTCACCCTGCCCCCTATAAATTCTGCTTTAGCCTGCACTGCCTGGTGATCACATTACAGTATTCCAGCATTGTAGGCTATTGTGGGGCAAGATGTGGATGACCACATGCTTTCTTAGGAGCATTGTTACTGTAGTGTTCACTGCTTTTCTACTAGATTGTGGTGCTATTGAAGTACTAATTATCCCAATTACCTCACCTTAAATGAACACCCAATTCCTAGTTTATGAAGAAGTTCTATCACAGTAATGTTCTCATCTTAGTGTCAGCTCACTATGTGTATGCACAATAAGCACCAATCCAAGTGTTCACTCACGATTCTCGGGAACAGGACATTCCCAAGAGTCCCCCTCCCGGCAGCACTAATTCTAAATGTGAAAAGTATAGGGTGACAGAATGGCCAAACTGGAGGAAGGGGAATTAGGAAGGGGCTGCTTGAAAGCAGGCTGCAGAGTACAGACTGATATTAATCATAAGTGCACATCACGTAGCAATAATTTATTCTCACAGATATCCTGCTTTATCATATGCTGCCAAAGGTATGAGACTATTCTAATAGATGAATCGGGTATGTTAAAGCCATCATAGTCTTTCAACTAAGCCAGATGGTGCTGGGTTAGTTTAATTATGACTTCACACCTGCCTATAAAGCTCACAGTACCATAGATGTCTGTTCCTTTGTTTCAGAAACGTTCACAACACATGTGGCATCTTATAGGTTAGTGCATGTGTAAACCAACCTTGTTGGATGTCATGATGATGGAATGGCAATGAGGTCATAGTCTAAGAGGAGATGTTAAGGCAGTTGGTCATGGGCAGCTGTTGTGGATGGATGGGACCTTTTACTTGAAGAATAAACTATCAGTTTCTTTCAGCACTGGACTCCAGAATTTAATTTAACCCGCCTTGTTACACTGGTGACGAGGACAGTCTGTGGAAAATTATGCAAACACTTTAAGGAAGTTAGCTTCTTCCTGTAAAGTTTATGGCGCTGGTTGAAGAAGGAATACTAGATCAATTTATGCTTGTCTGCAACATTGAGGGAGTAAGAGATGATTTGTGGCAGTAAGACAAACCTTCTTTAGATGAGGTACTTGCAATTGCCAAGCAAATTGAACCTTCTCTCAAGTGTGTGGAGGTCATTAAAAAGGATGAGGTGAAGGGTGAGACTGTTCACTTGGTGGCACATGCTTCGAAAGAAAAAGACAAGAGAAAAGAGGTGAACTAGAAAGCTGGGAAAAAACCTTCTTTTCATGTTAAATGCTATAGATGTGGGAAAATTGGACATCTGGCCAATGATGCAACTTGTCCAGCGAGTAAAGCAGTTTGTAATAACTGTAAAACAAAGTGGATATTTTGCCAAGTCTGTAAGGCAAAAAGCGTAAGGAAAAAGGTCAAAGAAATCAGTGAAATATGTGTTGATGACAGTGATGTGGAAAATGAATTTGATTGTAGTCAAATTGTGTTTCAAGTGACAAGAGGCAGTACTAATAGCCTGTTGGATGAAGTAATTGTGGAAGGTGAAAGAACCAAAGTGTTATTTGATTCAGGTGCGAAAATCACCATAGTGTCTAAGGAGTTATATTGGAACAAGCTGAAAGTGAAAGTGTTGAAACCAGACATTAGACTATGTGCGAATGGTGGTGAACCGATAAAACTCTTTGGGTATTTCTGGGGTTTGCTAGACAGCAAAGAGAGGTATACTAATGCAAAAGTTTGTGTCACAAAGAGGAGACCGCATTATGAGCTGGTTTCACCAGAGAGACTTGGGAATAATGCTGGATCCTAACAGTGATCCTCCTATAGTGCCGAATGAGGATTTTCTAGTAAAGGAGGGGTATGTACATGATAACTCTGGTGGACATTTATACAAGGTCTGGAAGGAAGGTTTCATTGGGTCTTTAGAGAGGAACTTGGGTGTCTCAGAGACTATGTTCATCACATAAGGTTGATTGATGGGGCCAAACCGTTTTCTGGAAAGGTACGTACTGTCCCAGTAGCTGTGAGAGATGAGATGAAAGCTGAATTGGGAAAACAGCAGCTGGATGGGGTCATTGAAGAGGTAGAAGGTACCCAGTGGTCGACTCCGGTGGTAGGTGCTTGTAAGGCGAATGGGAGCATGCGCCTATGTGTGGACTTGAGAGATTTAAACAGACGCATAATAGTGGACAAATACCCTCTGCTAAACATCTAGGACATGCTAATGTTGTTACAAGGGGCCAGGGTGTTTTCTAGTATAGATCTTAATTCTGCGTACCATGAAATAAGACTTGATGAGGCATGCACAGATCTCACAGCCTTCATCACGCCTTTTGGAACATTTAGATTTGTCAGGTTACCTTTTGGGTTGGTGTCGGCAGCCTCAGTTTTTCAGAAGGCCTTGGAGGAAGGTATTGAAAGTCCTTGAGGGTGTGTGGATATATCAAGATGACATCTTGGTTTTAGGAAAGGACAATGAGGAACATGATGTGAAGGTGGAACAAGTTTTAAAAAGGTTTGATGAATATAATCTTACCATTATACTGGGAAAATGTAAATTTCAGAAGACCTCCATTGATTACTTTGGCCGTACCATCACTGGGGAAGGGATACAGCCTGAAAAGGATCTGGTTGACACCATACAGAACTTGAAATCCCCATGCAATAGGGATGAATTGACAAAATGTCTCAGAATGGCTGAGTATTACAACAAGTTTATTAAAGGTTTTGCTGAAACTTGTGTGAACATGGGAGCCCTACTCAGGAAAGAGGTTGAGTTTGTCTAGACTGAGGCATGTGGAACAGAATTCAAGCAGGTGAAAGATAAATTGGGTAAAGCTCCCAAGTTACGGAATTTTGATCCTAAGTCAGTGCTAATCACTGATGCCAGTTTGAAGGGTTTGGGCGATGTTCTACAACAAGAGGTTGGTGGTTCTGAGAAACTGATTTTGTTTCTTTCTCGCAGTCTCCGTGGTGCGGAACTACGATACTCAGTCATTGAGAGAGAGAGGAAAACTTGAAGAATCTATTGTGGGTCGCAAGTTTGAAGTCGCGCAGATCACAAACCATTGTGGGAAATATTTAAAAGAAAAGGCATTGATGCGGTGTACAGTAAGATTACGAAATGGGCGGTGGCCTTACAGGAATATGATTTTGAGATCAAGTACTTACCAGGAGTCAGGAATAAAGTAGCTGACACACTCTTGAAGTTCGTGGTTGATCAGTTGTGAAGAAGACAAGGGAGGCAGTTTGTGAAATAGAAAATAATGGTCTCATGGAGAGCGTATGGCATGATGTCTGTCTTCTGGACAAAGAGATGCAAGATGTACAAGTTTGGTTGAGGGAAGGTTGGCATTCAAGAATGAAGGGTGCCTCTGAAAAATGTTGGCATGTAAGGCATGAATTATCAGTGACTAAAGGAATGTTGTTCAGGGGGACGAGATTGGTCTCACCAGTCACACTGAGAGAAGACCTCATTAGGTTAGCACATGCTGGTCACCAAGAGATGTCCACAACCAAAGTAAGGCTCAGATTGACCTATTGGTGGCCAGGCATGGATATCCAGGTGGAAAGGATGATTAGGGAGTGTGTTCAGTGTGCCATGAGTGAGAAAATTGCAACACCCAAAGTACAACCCATGGTGATTACAGAGCGTACGACCAAACCATGGCAAAAGCTGGCTCTGGATATATTGAGCCCGATACATGTGGGTGGCAGTGTGATGGTGCTTATTGACATGTATTCGAGGTGGCCGGAGATAAGTCTCCACTGGAATTGAAACTAAGCAAGTTGTAGGTTTATTTAAAGAGTTATTTTGGAGAGAAGGCAAACCCAAGGTATTGTTAACAGACAATGGGGTGCAATTGGTGTCAAAAGAAATGGAGCAATTAAAAAAAATGTGGGGTGAGACACAAGAAATGCTCTTTATATTACCCAGAAATAAATGGCGTAGTGGATAGGTTTAACTGTGTGTTAAAGGAGACGGTTGCCATGGCGAAAGCAGTTTCTCCTTTTGGATTTTTAGAGGGAAGATATCCTAATACCATGGTGGCTCCACCATGGGTAAATGACGTGGTGTCGGGATCAGGAGAATGGGAAGGTGATAGTAGTAGGAAACTCAGAGAAATGAGGAAGATAGAAGCTCACAAAAAGAATTGTGATGCTAGAAAGTATGTGAAGATAACGGAAGTCAAGGTGGGAGATGTGTTCTCAATTTAAAAAAAGAAAGAAAAAAAAACCTGTGGGAGGGAAGGGTCAGCTGGGTTTCACAAGCCCATGAGGGTTGTGAAAGTCTTGTAGAATGTGGTTAAGACAGAAGACTGACGCATGTAGAATTAATAGGGTTGTGGTTCTCAAAGAGCGTTGTCAAGAAAACTGCACAAAGGATACCCACCTCGGACATCAGTGCAGGAAGCATGCCAGCTTCGGACTTCATGTGAGGAAATCTACCAGAGAAGGGAAAGTACCTGTTTATTTCAAGGACTATTATGTGGAATGAACTCACTGCAGAGTGTTCATTGTTAACCTTCTTCCTTTGAGGTGTGCCTAGCACTTGAATATAGTTTTGTTTTTTGTTTGTGTTTAAGGAAGGGAGGTGTGTGGCACCTTATAGGTTGGTGCATGTGTAAACCAACTTTGTTGGATGTCATGGTGATGGAATGGCAATTAGGTCATAGTCTAATAGGAGATGTTAAGGCAGTTGGTCAAGGGCAGCTATTATGGATGGATGAGCCCTTTTTCTTGAAGAATAAACTACCAGTTTCTCTCAACACCGGACTCCTGGATGTAATTTAACTCACGTTGTTACAACGCAGAATCAGAGACAACCATCGTTTTGGTTAATTACTTGATGTTTTTTCAATAAAATTATGCTTTGTTTTGGGATTTGTCTCCCTCAAGTTATAGGACATTTAGCCTTTGTGTGTCCTGTAGAAACCAGGTATGAAGCCACACCTCCAGTGTTCGAGTAAGTTTCACGATCTTCCACCGTGCTACTTACCTGCCTTCATTGAACTTTAGTGGAGATTAAAGCTAAGCTCTTAGTATTTACCTTTTGGAAAATTGAAATTAAATCTCCTTCTAGGACTTGTTCCAGGAGACACTGTCCGAGGCTGCATAAAAAGCATAACTGGGATCACTTTCACCACATGAGATAGGAAGAATGAGGGACAAGGATATATTGTCTTCATGCTTCACTGAAGCAGTGCTGGCTCTTCAGCCTATTCCTCCAGTGATTGTTCCTCCAGATGCTAATGTTCAGCAGTGGAATAATTAGATGACGTCTAGATTGGTTGCCTTTAATCACCCACACTGTTGCGTGCCTAAGAGAGCTTCCTATGTGTCACCTGAGACTTTGATATCAGCTGATTTCATTTTGGAGTCACTGGCTTCAGCTCCACAGTCTTCAAGACCTGATGTGTTCCAACTTGGCGTTGGCTGCGGTTTTGATTCTTGCTCTTTCTCTTTCGCTAATGGCTCTGGTGACGTTAATGTCCATGTCAGTTCCCAGGGGAGCTATCCTCCATCTAGGGACAGATATAATATACTCTCAGATCTACTAACCTGAAGACAGAATCTTATAGGAACAAACCTGAGTTTCCTCACATTGACAAATCAAGGCAATTAGAGGATTTATTTGTGTGGAAGTTAATTTGCAGGAGCTGCTTAATAAATATCCACATCCGCTGCGTCTGATACGAAACAACAACTGATCCTCCGCATTCTAATAAAACCTCTACCAGCAACATTCTAACACTTAAAGTGACATACATAAGTACATGACTAATACACCACACTGCTGAGCACATTGAGGGAGATATTTTGCTCTAAAAGGAGTACAGACTCATCGGTGCCTAGGGACTTGCAGAACACCGGTAACCTAAACATGTTGCCTGAATCTGATTTTCATACGTCTGATACTCCCGCTTCAGCTGATCGGGAAGAGTACGCAGCTGTCATTAACAGGTGGCAGACACTCTTAATATTAATTATATTATTAATCAGTGAAAAGCCAAAGGCTTCTCTTTTTACACAGATTGTAACGGAACATCGAGTTTTCTATTCCATTTTGCTGTAGAATGAAGTTCTTAGTTATCACTTTAATCAATCAATCAGCATTTGTAGAGCGTGACGCTGTCACACCCGGAAGTATCTAGGCACTGGGGCCCTTCCTGTCAACTCCCCCTGCGACATTTCTTTGGGAAATGGAGGGAAGAAGCAAGCAGAAAAAGGCAAAACAGAAGGCAGAAAAACGAGTGAGCAGAAAGGCAAAACAGAGGGCAGAAAAAGGAGCAGAAAAGAGAAAACGGTGGGAAGAAAAAGGATCAGAAAAGTCAAAACACAACAGGAAAGGGCAAAACACAGGGCAGAAAAAGGAGCAGAAAATGGCAAAAAGAGGGCAGAAAAGGCAAAACGGCAGAAAAATGAGCAGAAAAAAGAAAAACGGAGGGCAAAAAAATTAGTAGGAAAGGCAAAACAGACACAAGCTGAGGAGGCGCAAACAGAGGGCAGCAGGTGGACAGGCAGCAGAGGGTAGTGGACTGCGGGCAAGCTGGACAGGAGAACTGTTGCATGAGTAGCTGGCACTAGGACCTGCTTTAATAGTAGAAGAAAAGAGCAAGCATACAATAAAATACAGAAGATAAAAGATAGTTAAACAACCTACAAACAAATAACACCACCATGAAGGGTCCCCAATCTATGGACTGCCTGGTCTCGATTCAACTTCAGCAACCTCATCTCAGACTTCATGTCCCCCCTCACTGTCAACAGGAAGACATTCCTTCTTCTCTGTGACTTCAACTTCCACCTAGAAGACCCCCTTGGACCACTACTCCACAACCTCCTTGAGGGCCAAAACAAACAAAGGACTTTTCCAGCTCATCACGGATCCTACTCACAATGCAGGAACCATTTTTACACTTTAGACACAATCTTCTTATATGGCAACTGCATCTGCTACCTCTCTGCCTCTCCACTCACATGCACTGACCACTACCTGATCCATTTCAATATTTTCACGACACAAGCCAACCCCCTTCAGAAACTCTGCGATGACCTTGCAGATTACTTTAACAACTAAATTATAAAGTGCTACAATAACTTTGAAAAGCAATCAAACCCAGAGGACCATCAGCAAACTGCACAGCTTATTATTATTATTATTAATAGGGTTTTGTAGAGCGCTTAGTAACCCGTAAGTATCCCAGCGCTAAGACCAGGACAGTCGAGAGGATGAAGTGTGAGGGAGAGAAGAGAAAAAAAAAAACGGGGATCAGGGGAATAGGTGTGTTTTCAGAAGTTTTCTGAACCGGAGGTAGTCTGGTTCCATCCTAAGATTACAGGGGAGGGCGTTCCACAATCGGGCTGCGTTCACAGAAAAACGCCGTCCTCCAGTGCGTGCCTTCTTCACTCTGAGAATAGTGATAAGGTGTTCATGGTCAGAGCGAAGGGATCTTGTGGCTTTGTAGGGCCTGATGAATTTTTTGAGAATGGGGGGGCCTTTGTCCTGCAGGAGTTTATGGGACAGACAGAGAGCCTTAAATTTGACTCGCTCTCTCACTGGGAGCCAGTGAAGGTGCTTTAGAGCAGGTTTGGCCGAGGATCTAGCCGGAGTGTTAGTGAGAAGCCGGGCTGCGGCGTTCTGTATCCTTTGCAGTTTGTTGAAGGTTGCTTCGGGGGCACCCAGATAGATGGCCACCCGAAAGCACCATCAACTGATCCACGCCACCAAGAAAACAGCATTCAAGGACCGCCTGGACAACGACGCACACAACAGCAAGGAACTCTTCAACATCGTGAAAGAGCTCTCCAACCCCAACGCCGGAAACAACGACATCACCCCATCGCAAGACCTCTGCAACTCCCTCGCCTCGTACTTCCACAACAAGATCGCTGACATACACAACAGCTTCAGCACACAAACAACGCCCCCCACGACCGCACCAACGCCCCCCACCACCACCCTCAGCGCCTGGACACCGATCAACACCGAAGACACCATCCGCACGATGAACTCCATCCACTCCGGATCCCCAACCGACCCCTGCCCTCACCACGTCTTCAACAAGGCCGACGCTGTCATCGCACCCCACCTGCGGGACATCATCAACACCTCCTTCGACACCGCCACCTTCCCGGAGAGCTGGAAGCACGCCGATCTCAGCGCTCTACTAAAGAAACCAACAGCGGACCCCACCGAACTCAAGAACTACCGCCCCATCTCGCTCCTCCCGTTTCCAGCCAAAGTCATCGAGAAGACAGTCAACAAGCAGCTGGCCGCCTTCCTCGAGACGAACGGATCCCTCGACCCCTCACAGTCTGGCTTCCGGGCCAACCACAGCACCGAAACCGCCCTCATCGCTGCCACCGATGACATCCGAGCCCTGCTGGACAACGGAGAAACAGCGGCCCTCATCCTCCTAGACCTCTCCGCGGCATTCGACACTGTCTGCCACCGCACCCTAGTGCAGCGCCTCAACAACGTCGGAATCCAGGAGAAGGCACTGGATTGGATCATCTCCTTCCTCGTTGGAAGGACACAGAGTTCGCCTACCCCCGTTCAGATCTGCAGCAACAGAAGTCATCTGCGGCGTTCCCCAAGGCTCCTCGCTCAGCCCCACCCTCTTCAATGTCTACATGAGCCCCCTTGCGGCCATCGCACGCCAACACAACCTCAACATCATCTCCTACGCCGACGACACACAGCTGATCCTCTCCCTCACCAACGACCCCGCCACCGCCAGAGCCAACCTACACCAAGGGATGAAAGACGTAGCCGAATGGATGACGACCAGCCGCTTGAAACTGAACTCAGACAAGACGGAAGTCCTCATCCTGGGCTCCTCGCCCTCCGCCTGGGACGACTCCTGGTGGCCCCCCGCCCTGGGCACCGCACCCAAACCGACAAACCACGCACACAACCTGGGCTTCATCCTGGACTCCTCCCTCTCCATGACCAGACAAGTCAACGCCGTCTCCTCGTCTTGTTTCAACATCCTGCGCATGCTACGTAAGATCTTCCGGTGGATCCCCACCGAGACCAGGAAGACGGTCACCCAGGCCCTCGTCACCAGCCGTCTGGACTACGGCAACGCCCTCTACGCCGGAACCACCGCCAAGCTCCAGAAGAGACTCCAGCGGATCCAGAACGCCTCAGCGAGACTCATCCTCGACATCCCCAGACACAGCCACATCTCCAGACACCTGAGAGACCTGCACTGGCTCCCGGTCAACAAGAGAATTACCTTCCGGCTCCTCACCCATGCACACAAAGCCCTACACAACCAAGGCCCGAGTTACCTCAACAGCCGCCTCAACTTCTACGCTCCCAAACGCCATCTCCGATCGACCAGTCACGCCCTCGCCGCCGTCCCCCGCATCCGAAGAGCGACAACAGGAGGAAGGTCCTTCTCCCACCTGGCCGCCAAGACCTGGAACTCCCTCCCTCCCGACCTACGCCTGACCCAAGACCACCTCTCCTTCAGGAAGAAGCTCAAGACCTGGCTGTTCGAGCAGTAGCGGACCCCCCCCCAAGCGCCTTGAGACCCTCCGGGTGAGTAGTGCACGTTATAAATGCCTTTGATTGATTGATTGATTGATGGCGTTGCTATAGTCCAGCCTCGAAAGGATGAGGCCTTGGATGAGCAATTTCTGGGAGACGAGAGGGAGCAGGGGCAGAATTTTCCTGATAGATTTAAGGAGCCCGAAGCAAGTCCCAGCGATTTTTTTTGGCTTGGGTCTTGAAGGACAGGTCTTTTTCTAGCCAGATTCCCAGGCTCTTGATCTCGGTCTTGGGGACCGGGGGTTCACCCAGACAAGAGTTCCAGATGTTAGGGGGAAGAGAGAGCCCCTTTTGACCCAGGAGTAGGATATCTGTCTTGGATCCGTTGAGTTTCAGCGACGAACTATTCATCCATCCCTGAATTTCGGAAAGGCAGCTATGAAGGTTAGATGGTTTGTGGTTGGGATGAGATAGAGACACCACTAACTGAGTGTCATCGGCGTAGCTGATGATTTTCACTCCGAACGGGATAACCACCTCCTCCAATGGGGACATGTAGACATTAAATAATGTCGGGCTTAATGAGGATCCCTGGGGCACTCCACATTGGAGGGGGGTAGCAGGGGAGCGGGTGTCGTTCTCCCAGACCTGGAAGGAGCGGTGGTCTAGAAATGATGCAAACCAGGCCAAGGCAGTGCCCTCCACACCGATGTCTCTGAGTCGCTGGATTAGGACTCGGTGGTTAACAGTGTTGAAGGCCGCACTGAGGTCCAGGAGGATCCATGCCACTGATCCTCCTGCGTCCAAAATGCCTCTGGTCTCCTCCACTGCCGCAAGCAGGGCGATGTCCGTGCCCTGACCTGGGCGGAATCCGGTTTGCGAGCTTCTGAGCAGGTTGTTAGACTCCAGAAACTGCGAGAGCTTTTTATTGACTAACTTTTCAGTAATTTTACTGATTCCGGGGAGGAGGGAGATTGGCCTGTAATTGGCCAGGTCCAGGGGGTCAAGTGAAGGTTTTTTTTAAGCGCGCCTTGACAACGGCCGCTTCCCAGCTGGGGGGGACTTTTCCCTGGAGCAATGATGAATTGATGAGGTCAGTTAGAGGAGGGGCGATCGTGGGAGCCACTTTTTTTAGAATGCGTAGGGGGTTGCTAGGGGAGCCGCTTTTGATTGTGGCTAGCGTAGTTAAAACCTCTTCGATAGTTACCGGGCCGAGAGAGTTTAGGTGGGTGGTGATTGGGTCCGATTTAGTGCAGCCCTCATCATTGAGACTGGGGTCGACTGAAGGTAGGGAGGCTAGAAGTTTATGAATTTTCTCTTCAAACAACTAAATTATAAAGTGCTACAATAACTTTGAAAAGCAATCAAACCCAGAGGACCATCAGCAAACTGCACAGCTACCTCTCGGACAGACACCTAACCAGCTTGAGAACTCTCACTTAGCAAGACAACCACCACCTAAATTATGAATACAGTCCACTCCGGGGACTCCACAGACCCGTGTCTACACCTTATCTATAACCTAGGGGGACAAGTGATTAGCCAATTCCTCACCCACATCAACAATGTCTTCATCAAGTCCACAACTTTCCCAGAGGGAGTGAAAGCATGCTACAGCCACAACCCTCCTAGAAAAAAAAACATTGACTGACCCCAATAAACTAAGCAACTTCCGAACCATCTCTCTACTACTGTACCCAGTAAAAGTGACGGAGAAAGCAATCAACCAGCTACTCACCAACCATCTGGATCACCACAATCTTCTCGACCAGGCCTAATCTGGGTTCCGCAGCAATCACAGCACAGCGACAGCACTTATTGCCACCAATGATGAGATTTGCATCCTTCTAGATCAAGGAGAAACCGCTGCCCTTCTACTACTTGACCTCTTGGCAGCATTCGACACCGTATCACTCTCCAACCTCATCAAAAGATTACATGAAACAGGCATCCAAGGCCCAGCCCTTGAATGGATATTCTCCTTCCTCACAAGATGGACACAGCGAGTCTGACTCACCCCCTACACATCTGAACCCAAAGGCCTGATCTACAGAGTCCCACCAGGTTCATCCCTAAGCCCCACCCTGTTCAACATTTACATGACAACACTCTCAGATGTCATCAGATCCCTCGGCATCTCCTATGCCATTGACACCCAACACATCCTCTCCATGTCTGACAAATCCCCCACAACCATTTCCACCTTCAATGAATGCATCATCCACATATCACAATGGATGTGAACTAACTGCCTGAAACTCAAAACCAGATAGGACAGAAGTGCTGCTTCCACATGCTATGCATCCTTTTTTTGAGACAGCTTGTTCTTCCATCAGCAGTGGTTTCTTTCTAAAGGCACTTTCCAGCTGCTGGTAGTCTTACACTAGGCGGAGCAGAAGGTGTGGAAAGGAATCTCCCCTTCCTCTGGGTCAAGACTTCAGACATCAGTAGAATTTTGTTCTGACTAATACATGCAGTGCCCACATTCCATTGTCTCCTCCTGAACTAACCCAGGACCTCCAAGCCATCATTCAACAGCAAACTGCCAAATACATATACTTGAAGAATGAAAACTTCGCTTAATGAAAGTCTTTGGATTTCCCAACGGAGTTAAGCTAGCCTGGCCGATGAGGGGTGATACAGTGAAACCGGCCCCAGGATGCTTGTTTCTGGTCCAGGGAGGACCTGGCCTGGCAGTTCGGGCAGGACTGTTCTCATGGGGAGCAGGGTCAAGACTGATTTTTGTATATGGCTAGGTTTAAACTGGAATGGCATGGGGGGGCAAAAAGAACAATGGATGTAGGCCCCGATCTCTGAACTGGGATGAATTTTTACATTGTTTAGCATTCTGTCCATCAATTTTTCTTTTTGCATTTGTCACACGAGTGGGACGGGTATGCCCAGAAGTGGGTCCTGTGCTCTCCTTTCCACTGGGGTCAAGCTAGCCTGCTGATTAGGGGTGATACTCTGAAACCGGTCCCAGGCTGCTTGTTTCTGGTCCAGGGATGACCTGGCTTGGCAGTTTCGTGCTTGACTGCTCCCATAGGGAGCAGGGTTAAGGCTGATTTGCGTACGGCTGGGTTTAAACTAGAATGGCATGGGTGCAAAAAAAACATGGATTTCCACCCAGATCTCTGTACTGGGGAGAATGTTTGACATTGTTCAGCATTATGTCCATCTATTGTTCCTTTTGCACTTTTAGAACGTTGGCATTTTATTTCCTTAGCCATTTGGTACCTTTGCCTGTCTCTAGTCACATGATTGGGTGTAGTTGGGCTTTGTGTATTCCACTTAGACAGCCATACACAATGGGAGCTTTGGTGTGACTGGATAGGCCATCACTAGCAGGATGGAAGGGAGGAGCTGGGCCTAGCCTCACCTACACCTGAATAGGCTGTGTCCTGACTCCACTCATAGGGCCTAACGACCCTGCATTGTCGCTTCAGTCAGCTTGGCGCCAAGGCAGGGGAGGCAGGGCATCTGTGCACTCAAAGGCATGCTGCTAGAAACTTCTCTCCACTTCAAAGGCACAACTGTGTATAAAAGAAGGACCTCAGACACCACTACTCTAGTGCTCTTCTGGACCTGTGGATACTCCGCCAGGAAGAAGGACTACTGTGTTGTTGAAAGGACTGTCACTGCTGGGTTGCTACTCTGAAGGACCTTCTGCCTTGCTGTGCTGACCTTCTGCCCTCTTGAAAAGGAATGGACCTGCAACTCTCTTTTGAACCCATGACCTTAGAGTGACTCAAAGGTCTTGTCTGTTGGTCTCCTGATCTGAGCCTCAGGGGCGTAAAATGTTCCCACCCACAGCTCCTGGTCCCTTTTTCAGCATGTTCCTAACCTCAAAGAGGCGCCTCTCAGGTCCTGGGCCGTTGGTGTGGCTCCAAAGCTCTTAAATTCAAACTTTTGGGCACGAAAAATCATTGTGAACCGCCGCAAGTGTTTCTCTTAGGACAGCATGCATCGATCGCCCTCATGGACCGCTAACGCGAAGCTCCAGTCCTCCCGTCCACCACACCCGGCCTGCTTCTCATGCCACACTTACCACCACCAGCAACGCTCTCCTTGCTCCAAGTGACTTTCTTCACGAACAGGACTCTTGGCACAAAACTTGAGAAGGCATACCTTCAGTCTGACTAATCTGGGACTGTATCTGACCCGCGCTCCTTAGCAGTCGGCTTGAAATTCTGAATTTGACCCAGTCCTGCGTGACCAGATATCCCTGGTTGGCGCTTTATGCTATTAGGGTATATTTTACAGTTTATTCTTTAAAAATTAATTTTTGTCTTGTTTTGTTTATTACATTTTGCTCTCTTTTTCTAACTTAGTATGTGATCTTTGTGTCTGATGTTTTCACTGTTTCACTGTTAAGTTTTGTACAAATATTTTAAACATTGTTTGTAAGTTAAGTCTTACTGCTGTGTGCCAAACTACCTGAGTGTTGAGAACAGGTTAATTTACTGCAATATTAGAACTTTCATTGATTCACATGCTTGAATCAGTCCCCGGTACATCAAAATAGCAATGCAAAGCAGAAAGCAGGCATGGGCCCATTTCTGTTTTCTTTTTTTTTTTTTTTTTGTTTATTAGATTTTTTCCGTACTCATTACATCAAAATAATTTGCACACAGCATTAATCAATACAAGGGTGGAACATTGATAGAGAAGAAAACCAAGGAAAAAAAAAAGCAAAACATTGACCCAAGAGTTTACATTCCCAAAGCAATCTCGCTGTATTCAGGGTGCCTCCTTCCATCTCCTAACAGGTTCCCATATACGCTTGCCAAGGGCTCTACCCTTTTTCCCCTTTCTATCGTATATCCCTTTTTCCAAATTGTATGCTGACAATAATCTGGCCAGCCATTGATGGAATGTTGGAGCTGTCTTATCCAACCATGCTGATGCAATACAGATTCTATAAACAGACATAGCCACAAACAAAAAAAGAGGTGAGCCAGATTGCTCTTCTGCCCCTCCTACTCCCAGAAGGATCCATACTGGTGTAAGGACAACATTAATTCCTAAATTTACGTCTAGAAAAGATTCAATAGCCTTGATCAAAAGTTTGAGCTGGGGACACAGTGCAAATATATGAACAATATCAGCCTCACTACTATCACACCGGGGGCACGTAATTCTCGTTGTACCCCCCCATTTAACAATCCTATCGGGAGTATGGTAAAGTGAATAAATCGTCTTATAATGCTGAGACTGTAGGGCTGCCGAGCAGAGTATAGTCCGCCCTAATTCAAGAGAGTCCTGGAAGCACTCCTGATCGATCTGGAGTTTATCGCCCCATTTCCATCCATATTTTTCCAAATCGTCACTCTTTAATAAAGACAACTCAGCATAAATTTTCTTTATGGAACAATCTGCTCCAGTCTTAATCATGTCGAAAACCCTATTTTTACTAAACCCAGCAGTCCCACCCTTCTTATTCATCAGGTAACTCCGAACTTGCAAAAACTTAAAGAAATTATTCCTAGGAATACCATACTACCCTTGGAGTTCCGAAAACTCTAAGAAACCTTGATCTCCCATAAAATCCCCAAATTTACGGATCCCCCGCCGTCCCCAATCGCTCATAATCCCGTCCCCAAATATCTCTACTTGAAGAGATTTGTTCCCCTCAATCCTAGTGTAGGCATTAAATCTGCCCATCCCAAGTTTTTTACTCAGCGCTGCCTAGATTTTAAATCCTGCTGACAGTGTCTTAAATTTGGTTCGTTTGTAGTACCCAGGGTCAGTATATTTCAAAAAACTATTGCCGGCATCTTCCCCTATAAGCATTGCATAAATATCAGTTGAATCTGATTTGATCTGGATATCTGAATTGTCTCCTCCCATAAGCCCCCTCATATATTGTATGGCTGATGCCCAGTAATATAACTTAAAGTCCGGTGCTGCCTATCTTCCCCTATCCCTAGGGAGAGATAGGAATCGTAGTGCCCTCCTAGTTTTCCCTTGTGCCCAAATAAATTTATTAATCAGGTGTTCAATTGCAAGAAACCATTTACCTTCAAATATCAGAGGGATTGTCCTAAACAAATAGAGAAATTTGGGCAGGATAAGCATTTAAATCACGTTAGATCGACCCACCAGAGAAAGATGGAGATTGTGAATCCTGTCAAGATCTTTCTTGCATTTTACCATTATAGGCTCGATATTTTGCTCCACGATCTTTCCTACATCTGCCGAAATGTTAATACCTAAATAGACCGCCGAATCCACTACCCGCCCATCGTTGCAGGTCGCCTGTATATTCTTTATAATCTGTGTCTTAGATCTATTTAGCGCGTATCCAGAAATCCGTCCAAATACCTCAGCCTCCAATTCTACTTCCAGCATTGCTCTAGTAGGGGAGGGAGACACTATCGCCACATCGTCTGCATAGACCAAAGTTTTACAGAGCTGACCTTGGATATGGATCGGGGCAATTTGATCATTTAGTTCAAGCCTGCGGATCAGCGGATCAATATAAACCGCAAATAGCAAAGGCGAGCATGGACACCCCTGTCGGGTGCCTCTGTTAATCTGGAGAGGCAGTGTATGCAATCCATTAATTCTAAGCTGAGCTGTGGGTGACCGGTAAAGTGCCTGTATCGATTTAATGAAGCCTACCCCAATACCACACCATGCTAATGCAGCCCAAAGGTAGTCCCAGGAGACCCGATCAAATGCCTTCTCTGCGTCTAAAAGCATAACCGCCATGGGGTCTCCTGAGACTTCCGTTGTGTCAAGTAAAGTAATTATTTTTGGAACATGATGCGCCGTCCCTCTCCCTGGTATAAACCCATGCTGTGTAGGACTGACCAACTGCGCTATTATCTTGGAGAGTCTAAGAGCCATTACCTTAGAGAAGAGTTTGGCGTCCGCATTCATAAGGGTGATAGGCCTATATGAGCCTGGTTCCAGAGAAGGCTTGCCCTTTTTTAAAATCACAACCATATCTGCCCCTGCCCATGATTCTGGGACAGAGAATCCAGACTGAGCCTGCAAGATAGTATCGACCAAATCGGGGATTAGTGTTTTTTGTAACATTCTATAGAACTCAATAGGAATTAAATCAGGCCCCGCAGCCTTGCCAGAGGGGAGACTATTAAGAGCCACTAATATTTCCTCGACTTTAAAAGGTACATCAAGTGCCTCCCTGTCCTGATCAGAAAGGTGCGGAGGAGATAAATCCGTCAGATACCGCTAAATGTCTGAGGGAACTCCTAGCTGATCTTTACTATATAATTTAACATAGAACTGTCTAAAAACCTCTTTAATTTCCTCGGGATCTGTGACTTTGCCTCCTTTACCGTCAGAAATCTCATTGATCCGTCCTGCCATTGTTCTCTGTCTAGTACGGATTGCAAGTATACGACCAACCCGCTCACTCAGCTCATAACATTGTTCTTTTTTGGACAGAAAAGTCGCAGCTACCTTTATAGCGAGCCCCTCATTAAGGTCTGCCTTAATACATGCTATATTAAGAAGTACCGAGGCCGGAGAGGCACCAGCTCGGACCAGAAGGGCCAGCTCGTGTTCCGCCTCTGCAAGAGCTCTCACCAAGTTGTTAACTCTGGCCTGCTCTAGTTTTTGCTTATGTAGACTATAACTTAACGTCTCTCCCCGTACCCCGGCTTTAAAAGCATCCCAAATCATCCCTGCGGAGGTGCTACCTCTATTTATTTCCCAAAAGGTTTTTATCCAATTATTCATATGTTTGACATAATCCTCATCTTTAAGTAACCTCCTCTCAAATGTCCAAGTCCGCGTGCACCTTTCACCTCCTTGTAATTTTACTGTTAAAACCAATGGATTATGATCCGAGACCAGTCGAGGGAACTTTTCTATCTTACTGTCAGAAAGTAAAGAGTTTGAAATAAAGAAATAATCCAACCTGACACAAACCATATGGGGAGCGGAATAATAGGTTATACCATCATCCGATGGATTCAAACGCCCCCATGCGTCAATTAGAGAATTATGGTGTGCCATATTAAGGATTGCTCTGGATACCTTTTTCTTCCGCCCACGATATTGCTGTCCCTCCTCGATACCTAGTCCACCAATCCCATTTATATTAAAATCCCCCGCCAAAATAACAGGTTCCGGCCATAGAGCCAATTCCGAGTCTAAGTATTGAATGACACCCGGGTCATCTTCGGTAGAGCCATAGACTGATCCGATGGTAACTATTTGGTTATTAATTAAACACTCTATCAAGACCGATCTCCCCCATTGATCCTCCTTCTTCCTGATGACCTTGACATCCCTTCTTTTGGACAAGATAGCCACCCCTCTAGTTCTAACCCCCTGTCTTGAAAAAGCCAACAGAGAGAACCCGAGCTGTTCCATTAAGTAACCCTTTGCGGCTTCTACATGTGTCTCCTGGAGACATACAAAATCCAGGCGCATTAATCTTAGGGCAGCCGCAACACGTTGTCTTTTCAACTGATCATTCAACCCACACACGTTAATTGAAGCAATCCTTATGCTCATTAAAATACAACATATTTGTGGCCCTTCCGTGAAAACAAACCATGATTACATACTCCATTTACATTCCTCATCGCCTGCTCAGATTGTGACTTAACCTCCCTTTTCCGAACAAAACTTCTCAAACCTGATGCTGTGCAACGCAATACAAATCCCCATTATCGTGCCCGACCCCCCACAAACCCCTCCCCCCACCCTAAGGTTCCCCCCCCGGTACCCTCCCGGTTTACAGGCAAATGGGTCAATCCTGACCCATGTGTGGCAGCTATGAATGCAGCAGCCGCCCCCCCCCTCACTCATCGACCCCCTATATTCCATATACCTTAACCACATAGCCTAGGAATCTCTTGCACCTCCCAAGGACCGGGGAGAGGAGTAAGCCTTTACCCTCCCTTCTGCTCTTTCATTTCTGCCAAATATTGCTGAGCCTTAATCTCTGATGTAAAAAACTTAACCTGGCCCTTAAAGATAACCTTAAGCCTCGCAGGGTACATCAGGTAGGCCTCGTGCCCAAGGCTCTGAAGAGGACCAATGAGCTGCCTCATCTTCCATCTTCTTTCCACCGTAACATGGCAGAAATCAGGCCGGGCAAAGAAAGTGACTCTATCAAACGATCGTCTAGCGTCAGGTTTAGCCTTCTCCATGATCTCTTGCCTAAGGAGGAAGTTTCCAACATAAACCAAAATTGCCCGGGGTCTTGCTGCCTGCGATGAACTAAGGGATTTTTTTTGATAGACTGGGAAGCGATGTGCTCTTTGAACCTCAGCCTCCCAGTCCCAAGTCTCCATCTCAGGAAATGCGCCCTTAAACAATTTAATTACAAACGCCCTTGTATCCTGCCCCTCAACCCCTTCAGCCACACCCAAAAGTCTTATATTGTTACGCCTCTGGCGATTCTCGAAATCCTCAAGTTTCCATTGTAAATCCTCAGAGAGTTTCTCCTGTGCCTCCTTAAACGAATGCCACCTGCTCACATCGTCTTCCAACTGACTTGTTCTCTCCTCTACATGAGCAACCCTGTCCGCCATCTCCTCGTATAGCTTATTCATTTTTCGCAAAGAGCTCTGGCTTTTTTTTGCCGACTGTTTGGCTCTCTGACTCTCGAGTCTCGCCTCGCCCTGCATCTGCTTCAGAGTGGTATAAAGAAGATCCAGTGACATAGCCTGTGGCTGATTACCAATGTCATCCTGATCTATCTGGGAATTAGACGCCGGGCCCTCCTGATATAGATGGGACGTTGCTGAATAGTCCCAACAAAGCTTCCTGCTCTCCCCTACTTCAGGAGGACTCGGCGTGTGTTTTAGTTTGGATTTTGTCTTTTTCTTATATGAAATCCTATGGGTAGTAGGTGCCTTCTGGACCGATGAACTCACTGCAGAGTCTAGATCAGAGCTACTATTCAAACTTCCTTCGCTAGACAAAAAAGAGCCTGAATCGTCGTTTAAGGAAAAGAAGCATTCACCATCTGGGGTTCCAGGGATTCCTCGCCTAGATAGTAATAGCTGAGACTGATTGTGAGCCTGACGTTGAACCTGAGCCTGAGCAGTTGCCCCTTTAAGACTTGACTTCTCGTGGATCATCGAAGGATCTGTCAAATCTACTGGCTTATTCTGTACAAAGTCCCCTCTTTTACAGGCCATACTACAGTCATGGATCTTTCCCCGCCCGTTTGCTCACCAGACTTACTCAGCAGTATCTCATCAGTCACTGAACTCGAGTTCGACTTTTTCCCCTGGCTCGGAGAGAGTACCTGCAACATTGTATCCGGTTGCTTAGCACCAACAACCTCAGCGTGTAGCGGAGCTGATGACGCCTCGTCTCTTTCCTCGAGAGTGCCCCCGACTTGTATCTCGTCAGTTTCCCGTGCCTTCGCCTTGAACGATTCGTGTACGGAAGGCTGCCTGGGATCCTTAGTTGATTTAATCTTGCCCCCATCGGTTCCCGTCTTCGCTGTTAGGACTGATTTACGGGCACTGGCGTCTTTCCCGCCTCCCGCTATTGCTGCAGCGGCTCCAACGCTTCCAGCACCACTTCGCGGGTCATCTGGTTTCCTCTGAGCTCACCGTACCTGCGCTCCGCGTTGCAGAGAATCTTTGCCAAAATCAGCGTCCGGTTGATCCTTATGAGTTACATCCTCTTTGGGTTGCTTAGGTTCCCTCGGCGCCATGATCCGGATAACTTTAGGCTTACCGGACAATAACGGCCACTGCACAAGTAAGTCCAATTTAATTATATCTATCACTGTGGTAGCCTGCAGCAACCAACGTGTTGAGCAGACTCTCCGGATAGAGGCCACGATCGAGTAGGGGGCCCTAAACATCACGCTTCCCCTCTGGTCACATACTCGGAGCGTCTCAGAGGAGGGAGAGAGAACTGCGACTTAGCGCTGCACTCAGCCAGCGGCCATCTTGCCCCTCCCCATTTCTGTTTTGTAACGTATCTACATTGCTTGTAAAACAGACCAAACGTCAATCCTGTACCAATCAGGACCTCTCACCCTCTAGAACACTCCTGAGAGAACCTTACACCCTCAGATTATTTACCGCACTTACTGCTAGGAAGTCTCCTCTGAGCTCTACTACGCTTCTTCTTCTACTTCAGTGATTTTGATAGAGTTCTTTGCTTCAATCAACAATTTCTACTACAGTACCATTTTCTTCAGTGCTGATTTGCTGGTTTCTCGCACAGTCATGTCAGATAAGGAAAAAAATAGTCTTTTTAGAGCCTGTGCCACTAAGAAAAGACTTTGTACAGACGACCCTCACAGTGACTGCATTTATTGCCTGTATCCAAACCATAAGGCAAAGGAGTGTAAGGTATGTCATACCTTTTCTAACAAACCTTTGAGGGATCGTGAGGGGCGCTTTCTTATATGGCTTCAAAAACTTAAGGCTAGAAAGGAAGTGATTTTGAGTGAGGACAGTGATGAGGCGTCCCCTTCATCATCTAGAAGGTCGCATAAGAGGGGGAAATCACCTCTCACTCATTCTTCTACCGAGCATCTAAAGAAAGCCCTCAAAAAGACCTCTTATGGGTCTCATGGACACAGTCCCTCAAAATCTCCTCACAAACCTGAAAAGGAGAGATAGGGACTCCCTTCGGGGGACACACAATCAAAAAAGGCTAGTTATTAGCCTTCTACTACACCCACTCAAGGCAGGCACTCTTTCAAGAAGCCTTTCTCTGTGCCTCCTGAAGAAAAAACGTAGCCGAAAAGTCCATCGTCGACAAGACCGCCAATGAAGAAGCCCTCACCGTTGTCGACGAGTATGGAGGTCTGCCAGTCTTCGACTTCTTAGCAGAAGGCAAGTGCCGCACCGTCATCGACGCCAGTGCAGATGGCTCCGCCTTCAAGAAAGACTTCAGGTTTGTCGCTGTTGATTAGGCCGAAGGTAGCGACGACTACATCGACAACACTTACGGTGACTATGAAGATGTCAACGATGGCACTGTTGAAGGCGGTGGCAATGACTGTAACGACATCTACGGCAAAACACCGTCCATTAGGTTTTCTGAATTGCCTCTGATATCCACTCCACAGACGGTGGTGTTATCGGCGGAACCATCGACTGGATCGTTGACAAGGGAAAAAGCACCAGAAACAAGAGAGAAACCTAAAAAAAAGGCAGATTCCACCACAAGTTACCTCACCTAGCAAGGGTACACCTCTGTTGCCATCTCATCTGTTGGAAGAGCAAGATTCTGAGGAAGAGGATGAGGATGAGGGTCCTTTTGGTTACGCGAGTAGCCCATCACAATTGCACTTTAAGTGTCATGAAGTTGATTTTGATGAGGAATATGCAGAGCATCAGTATTATATTCCTCAGCAGGAATACCGTCTTGACTATCAAGAGAAGGTTGCCTGTATGCCATTGTCGTTGCTAATGGACCTGCAATTCATGTTGGCTGACTATAAAAAGAGCTTTACGCCAGCGTCTGCGCCTCCCGAACAGTCTACATTGGCTCCACGGTCACGATCTATCCCTTCTACCCCCAAGAGGGTTCAAGATTTACAGTCGGAGCCTCTTCAGAAATCACCACCATCAGTCCTGCAACAAGATCCAGGGACTACAGATGATGAGAGCATATTTTTCCCGTGAGAGGGATTGACTCTGGACTTTTTCTTGTTGACCAAAAAACGACATGTAATTGTTTTCATGTTCGGAAGAACGATATGCTGTAACCTACAAGATCTGCATTTAATCTTAATGTCTACAATGATAGGTATAAAATTGAAGCCTTGAGAAAGCCCAGGTCATATTGACCAAAGGGCGAAACATGTGTCGGCTGTTTGGCTACCTCACCTTCAGAACACCAATAATAAAGGCATATATGAAGATTATGTCACGTACTTAATAAAGACTTCTCTTAAGACACACATCGGATAGCTGTCTTCTTCGACTAATACTGAATCAAAGAAAAATTAATTTTATTTCTGCTCAAAATATCCATGCTATGTAAAGAGGAGCAAATGCTCAATACCTAAAAAAAACTGTTTTAAATACAAGGCTGAAGTGGTCCAGCGCCTCTAGCAAAAGTTCCTCTTAAGAAAACCTTATTGAATAAGGGCAATAATATCCAGTCCTAGGATCCGTGGACCTCTGCTCAATCCTTCCAACTACAGATGATGACCAGGAAGATTGGGAACTCAGGGATCCACATTGAGAATGGGAAGACTACCTCATTCCCACGCCATCTTCTCCTGTGCCCATTGACTCGCCACCAGAGGATATTTGTGGTTTGCACTACGTACTTGAAAGGGCGGCCTAGAGGTTTGATCTACCAATGCCAACATCTCAAACTACCTGTTTTTTATATGATCGGTGGGAGCTATCCCTATTGTGAGTCATGTATGGGAGCAAGGACTTAATGTCATGAAAACACCTGAGACAGTGATGCCAGTGTTATCCAGATTGGAGAAAAAATACAAGGCTCCGGAGGATGCTCCTGCCTGCCTAGTGGGTTATACCAAACCAGACTCGGTAATTTTTCAGGCAGCGCAGAGAAAGTCTAAGAACCCTTCTGCGCACATCACCACACCTCCAGATAAAAAAGGCAGACGCTTGGATAACGCTGGTATGCGTTTTTCTTCAGTGTCAGTTCTAGTAGTCAGTGGTAGCGGCTCCTGGAGGGAGTGCTGTGGGGCGGGGCGGGGGAGGGGCAGGGTGGCGGGTAGTAAACTCCTGCATGCGGCCGAACTGAGGTAAGTACATAAATAAATAAAAACGAATTACATTGCGCACGCTGCATCACAGTTTGGCGTTGCAGCGTGCTCAATGTAATTGGTTTTATTTATTTATTTATGTACTTACCTCGGTTCGGCCGTATGCCGGAGTTTACAACCCACAACCCTGCCCCTCCCGTTCCCCACTCCGCCCCACCCCGCTGCAGCACTCCCTCTACGAGCCACTACTGGTAGTCAGAGCAGCCAATGATTAACATATTTGGTGTGACCTAGCTCAGTATGTGGCTCAACTTCCTGAGGACAATAAATCGGGGATGAGGAAAATTCTCCAAGAATGAGAGAGCATCTGCGGAGGTGATAGTTTGTGTGATGGATATCACCACTGCAGCATTCAGGTCGGCCGGAGGTGCAGCAGTGTTTCGCTGTCAAGGATGGGTCAGGGACACTTTGTTTAGGCCTGAAATTCAAAACAAGATTCTTGACCTTCCAGTCGATGGAGAAGCGTTACTTAGAAAACACATTGATGATACGCTGCAGGATATAAAGAAAGACACTGACACTGTGAAGGCGTTGGGGATGCTTCAATACCGAAAAGTACCCTTTAGGGGACCGAGAGGAAGGGGCCTTTCTTCCTATAGAGGTGGATATCAGCAGTACAGGTATCCCTCCTACAATACCTCTTCCCCAGCCTTATCGACCGCAGTGTGTTCAACGACAACCACAGTCAGGGGCCTATTCAAAATGTACCCCCCAGAGGAAGAGCAGGGTGTCAGGGAAAAGATACATCACAACGCCAATGACGAATTTCAGGCTCCCGCTACCTCTTTTCCAATTCATCCACAGATTTCCTTGTAGGGGCAAATTTCTTTACACCTTCATCAATGGCAAAAAATACCTACAGGCTGATTGGTCTTCAATCTGATGATATTTGGCCATAACTTAGAGTTCCTTCATATCCCACCTTGTACTCCACCAGGTCGACAAGAAGTAAAACACCTACATCTCCTGCGTTTGGAAATTCTTGCAATGCTCCAAAAAGGAGCAATAGAACCGGTTCCACAGTCCCAGAGAGGGAAAGGGTTCTATTCCAGTTTCTTTTTTGTATGGAACAATTTCAGACAATGTCGTCCGATCCTGGATTTAAGGACTCTCAACACCTACCTCAAAGAACAGTCCTTTCGCATTGTCACTCTTCAGGACATCTTATTACTCCCATCCATCCCTCCCACTGGTAGTACCTTTGATTTGCCATAACCAGAAGCCATTACCAATTCAGGGTGTTGCCTTTTGGCTTGAAATTGTCTCCAAGAATATTCACCAAATGCCTGGCTCCAGTAACAGCCTTTCTAAGGAAACAACGGCATCAAGTGTTTCCTTACCTGGACGACTGACTAATCAAGGCACCCTCACACTCAGCAGTCCAGTCATCCCCAAAGGCATGTACAAGACTTTTCGCCGAGCTAGGCCTAACCCTGAGCGAAGGGAAATCAACCTTATGCCCTTCCACAAGCATCACCTTCTTAGGAGCAATATTGGACACCACAATAAACCAAGCATTTTCCTCTCTCGGGACACAACCGAGCCTAATATCACTGGCTCAGTCATTCACAAGAAGAAAGTCACTTTCAGTTCGCCATTACAAATCCCTTCTGGGAACAATGTCATCTTGCATCCCTCTTATTCCTTTCTGCCGATTGTAAATGCGTCCATTGCAGGAAGAGCTGGATTTGCAAAGCCATCAGGGAGTAGGTTCTTTCGAAGATGTCATTACAGTCACGCAAGGTATGGTCAACGCCATCTCTTGGTGGACCATGTATCAGAATATTTCCATCGGTCTTTCCTTTCTCACCACGCCAGCTCCATACGTGATCACCACAGATGCCTCCCTGGAAGGATGGGGAGCTTTCCAGCATGACCTCCAGGTCAGTGGCCGTTTGCAGCATCTTCACATCAATTTTCTGGAGCTCAGGGCAGTGGGGTTGGCATTGCAGGCATTCCTTCAAAAAATAAGGAACACAGCGGTGTTGGTTAGAATGGACCACACAACGGCAATGCATTATCTGAACAAGAAAGGCGGCACCAGATCCTACCTTCTCTCTCAGGAGGCTCAGTACATCTGGAAGTGGGCGATGCAGAACGGAATCTCTGTAAAGGTGGAGCATCTTCTGGGCAATCAGAACACGTCAGCAGATACATTAAGCAGGCTCAAATTGACCTGCCACAAGTGGGAGATCCATCAAGAGAGACTCAACTGTATTTTTATCAGATGGAGCAGACCAACGGTGGACCTCTTTGCGAAGTTGCAGAACAAGAAAGGCCAATACTTCGCAAGTTGGCACCTCCAGCCGGGATCCTGGGGAATGCGTTTTTGATGGCATGGTCATGCATCTTTGCCTTCGCTTTTCACCTATTCGCCTCCTGCCATAACTACTCATGAAGATCAAGGCAGAACCCTGCAGGATGATCCTAATAGCCCCATCATGGCCACGCCATCATTGGTTCACAGAATGTCTCCTTCTATCGGAGAGACAACCTATTCTTCTGTGTCCCATTCCATCTCTTCCAACGATGTTCCAGGGATAAGTGCTACATCCAGATCCCAAATCACTTCGATTAGCGGCATGGCTCCTGAACACCGTGAATTTCATCATCTAGAAATCCCATCTGAATGTAGAGATGTTCTTTCCAATGCCTGGGCTCAAAGCACTAATAGAACGTACAAAATGAAATGGAAAAGATTCTGTGTATGGTGTCAGGATTCAAATGTCAATCCTCTGCTATCCTCACCCCATGAGATCCTTCCGTACATCCTGCTGTTAGCGAAATCCGGATTATCACACGCCTCAATTAAAGCTGTTATATCCCGATTTAGGAGGACAGCTTCAGGACCATCATTATGGTCAGCAAGGATCATTAAGCAAGTCATGAGAGATCTATTCCACACCTTTTCACCTGTCAAGCCTCTGCCACCTCTCTGGCATCTTAATATAGTATTTTCACAAGTCATGAAACATCCTTTTGAACCTATACATTAGGCAGGCCTTAAGTTCCTGTTATGGTAAGTTTCCCTTCTTCTGGCATTGACATCTGCCAGAAGAGTTGGGGAAATTCAGGCTCTGAGAATACAGGAACCGTTCCTGCAGTTTAGGGATGACCGAGTAGCTCTTCGTACTAACCCCAAGTTCATCCCTAAAGTTCCATCAGACTTTCATTTGAAAGAGCCTCTTATCCTTAAAACCTTCTTTCCACAACTAACAACTGCTGTGGAAAGAGCTCTTCATTCGCTAAATATTCACCGTTGTCTCAAATTGTATCTACAAAGAACCAAAACATTTCACAAATCAACCCAGCTCTTTGTATCCTTCAGTGCGCCCCAGAAGGGCTATCTTCTATTCAAAAGTGGGTTTGCACTTTGGATCTCGAGTGCAATCCAATTTTGCCATCAATTGGCATGAAAACCTCTGCAGGCACAAGTGCATGCTCACTCTACAAGGGCAATCTCTACGTCAACTGCTCTTTTTTATCAGACTACCTATCCAGGACATTTGCAGAGCTGCGACCTGGAAGAGTACCCACACCTTCACCAGACATTACTGCTTGGATGCTGCAGTTCACAGTGATGTAGTAGTAGGGCAGGCAGTGCTGAGGAACCTTTTCCAGTGACGGTGAGCTTTCTCCTTTACCCCTCCTTCCTTTATGCTGTGAGACTGCGCACATTGTTATTTATATATATATATATGTATATATATGTGTGGGCGTGTGTGTCTCTGTATATATATATAAACACATACACACACACACACACGCACACACACACACACACACACACACACACACATGGTCTTTATATTCTACCCTCATAATGTATTATTTATATTATGTTTAAATTATGCAAATGTTTATGTATGCAATCATTATCGGTTTTAGAGTGTGGTGGTTTAAGTTATATCAGCTCCTTTAAAGGTTGACAATATGGATTTGACACACTTAGAGAGGTACAAGAAAAAATGTTCTGCTGTCTGCTAGCTACTCTGATTCACGCATGTAAATCTATGAAAGTTCTAATACCGGAGTAAGAAAATAAGTTACTTACCTGTAACTGTAGTTCTCCAGTATTGGAATCTTGCGAAGATTTACATGCGACCTATCCTCCTCCCTTGAGAGGCTCACCTTCGGATTTTCTACAGGTGGATCTGCTGCATGCATGTTGTGAAAATATGAGTGTCCGAGGTTCTCTCAGGAGCGTTCTAGAGGGTGAGAGGTCCTGATTAGGCCTGGGCGGTAAATTCCGTTCCGCTCGCGGAATTTGCGGAATTTCGGTAATTTCGCGTTCCGCGGAGAATGCGAAATTGCCCAAAATTCTACTTTCCGCGACTTCGCAAAATTTTTTCTTGTTCGCGTTCTCAAAATGCGTGTTCGCGAGATATTTCTTCCCGAGCACGCAAACAGCAACTGTGAACAGGAAAAAAGCATCGCGAACATGCAATTCCGCGTGTTCGCGGAATTTCTGCATGTTCGCGGAGATTTTTTACCGTTTCGCGGAGATTTGCGTAACACGATTACGCAAATTCCGCCCACCCCTAGTCCTGATTAGTTCAGTATTGACTTTTGGTCTCTTTTACAAAACAATGTAGATAAGTTACAAAACAGAAATCGGCCTAGGCCTCCAATACTGAATATTTACCACAAAAAGCTGCTCCTAGTGTGATGACCCAAATATAGTTACAAGAACGTCGTGAGTGTGGGCATCTCACAAAAAGTAACGGACTGGTCTCACACACGACCTGGTGTCATGCTTCATCATCGGCCAGTCCACGCCCTCTAAAACCTTTGTTTGATAGAGGGCGGGCATACACCTGACGACAGGGAGGACCGGGAGCAGCCGCATAGGACTCAGGAGGAATACATTTCCTGTCATAAGCGGACAAACAGGATTTTTCTCCTCCCCCTCGCCCCATGGGGCAAGTAATCCTCACAACTAGGGCTTTACCGTTGGAAGCCATTTAGGAAGTGGAGAGTGGCCTTGGCCACACCCGCGCAGTGGTAGTATCTTGCCACCAGTTGGTAAGAACGGAGCCCCCTGTTTATTTAGGTCCTGATGAATGCCTTGGACCCAACTGGGCGGACACGGCAGAAACATGTTGACCACCCACGAGACGGTTAGGGGACACTAATCACCCCATTCACCGTCCTATGCTTTTAATATCATATCGTTATCAGTCACATTAAAATAGCACTTTTGATAACCATAATGATTTTTAAATTCACTCACAATATCACAGGCCCCCACTTAGTTATTTAGAAATGCATCCATGTCATCAGGTGTATGCCCGCCCTCTATCAAACGAAGGTTTTAGAGGGCGAGGACTGGCTGATGATGAAGCATGACACCAGGTGGTGTGTGAGACCAGTCCGTTACTTTTTGTGAGATGCCCACACTCACGACGTTCTTGTAACTATATTTGGGTCATCACACTAGGAGCAGCTTTTTATGGTAAATACTCCCATCTCTACGACAGGGAATGATTCAAGCATATGAATCTATGAAAGATTCCAATACTGGAGAACTACAGTTACAGGTAAGTAATTTATTTTCTCTGGGTTTGCTTGTGCCTTTCCCTGACTAGGATTGTGGATGCTGCTTGACCAGGGCTCCTACCCCAGTCAACCATTAATCCATTTTCTAACATGCTCTAAGATGTCTATTTCATTTGTAACCCAGTTTGTGTTAAGTCTGGCCAATCTAGATTATCTTCAAGCGGAAGTGAGCCTACATATTTATTGCAGATTTTTGCGAAAAAATTATGTGATTTGGCAATTGTTATTGGAAGCTCTGCAGTAAAAAGGCAAAACAGTGTGTGAGCTAGGAGGCACTACTGCTTTAATCCATTATTTTTAGTTTCCCCCTTAAGGATCATTCAGTCCGAGACCACCTTTTGGCATTCAGACATTTGATAATGGAAGGTAATCCTGAAGGAATCTAGTAAGCCCTCCATTTAGATTTAGGTTTTAACTATTCTAAACAACTGACGGCCACTCAAAATGCACAAAGCAACATGGTCCCTGTATTGCATATGGGTCTCACTGTGTTCCGTAATTGTACCAAAATATGGTTACCAGTAGCGTGACCCTTCTGAAAGCCAGCTTGCTCAGCAGGTGTAAGATGATTGTCCGAAGGCCAAATATTCTGTTATTTTTGAACTAATCTTTTAAATATCTTGGTAATCATGTTTGTCAGTGATAGCAATCTTACACTTGCTAGATAGCCTTTGTTCCCCTATTTAAGAAATAATTTAATCCATCTCAATAGGTATACTGACCAATGGAATGAATTATTTTCAAAAATACAGTCAGGCTTGAATTAATTGATTACCTTCAAACTTAGCTTCTAAAATGGAAGTCCAAAATCTTCAGTGGGAGAAGAGGGCAGGCTGTAGCTGAAGAGGGCTCCCGAGGCCTGGTAGTCGTCAGACAAGGTACTGGTGAAGGTGTTGACTTAAGGCAGGAAAGCTCAGAGTGGAAGAAATGTTAATTTTGGGCCGAAGGAAAGTCCCTCCCCAGCTGGATACTTTTGGCTTCTTCACCAGGTGAAGATTTTTTCGTTCGGACTTAGTCACTTTTTTGGAGCTCACATTCCTCCAGCATGGCAAGGTCGCAGGCTTTAGCCAAAGAGGACTCCATGAGGCAGGATCGCTTCTTCAGGATATCCCGCCTGAATCGGATTTGCTGCTGCAAAAAAAGCTCCAAGCCAGGGAAGCCTGAATCTTCAGCCCAGTGGGCTACACACACACCTTCATCTGATGTCGGCTTGGCAGGTTTGCTCCAGTCCTCCAGTAGTCTTTGGAAGCAAAAAGATTCTAAGTACCAGGTTTCTCAGGATGGTAGGAAGAGTCACCTTGACACAATGGAGGATTCCTGTACCTCAGAAGCAGCACTTTGGGGGTGGGGTCAAGATTAATTCCAGCAGAAGCCACCAGCAGGGTTCAGAGGAGGTCCAGTTAGAATTGGGCAGTTGGGCAGTGGCAGCAAATGCATTTTGTAGCTTGTTATATGTCTGTAGCGTGAACAGGAGATTAGCCTTAGGAACCTTATGATCCTTTGAGTTCAGTGCTTTGTCCTGGGTACAAGAGGGGGTGCAGGTCCAGTCTTCTAGGCTCTTCTCAGATCTCAGAGAGCAGGTTTAATCCTCTACTGATCTTTCACAGGTCCAATATTGCTCTGAGGAGGTAACTTATAGTGCCACATTTATACCTGGTAACAGCCAGTGAGTGACTCCTGGCCTCTCCCTAACCAATATAGTAAATGTTGCGAAGGGTAATTCTACCCACATTTGTACCACTTCCTCTGTGCCCAATAGCAAACAATTCATTTAATTGTCCATCTGGCACTCCTTTGAACCATTTAATTGTGTGATTTCTTTCTTTTTTCGGTGTGCTGCTCCCTCCTAGTGTTTTGTCTAGGAACACTCTCTATTTAAACAATGAGTTCGGGAGAAAGTGATGCCTCTCACTTCCAAGTTGGAGGTGCGCACTATTATACTTGGACCTATTGAGGTCTTGTTTACATTTGATCTGTTCAATAAAGAATTCCATCCAATTCAATCCAACTTTGCATTCATATCTTTTATTTTATTTCTGTTTTTCATGTTGTGATATTTTCACATCTCTTTAGTAAAGAAACATATTCGTTCTGCATATTCACACAACCCAATGCATTTCGGGTCAACAAAAAAGACCCTTCTTCAGGGGTCTGAAACGGAAAAAATAAAGAAAATATAATGAGCTATTCAGTGATATACTCTTATTATTTACATATTAAACTCTGTCCAATGTATTGATGAATTAATATATTCAATGAACCTTAATGCAATCTGTCCCCCAAGTCTCATATATTTTAATTTTCATTATTCTTTGATGTTTAAACTGGTGGGGTTTGAAAGTTGACTCCTATCTGTATCATGACGAAAAGAAAGGTTGCTGCGCTACCCTATAACTTGTAAACGTGAATGTGAAAGAATGGTCTAAATCAAGTTAAACGTGTTGTGCTCGTGTTTGTTCCATTTTAGTAACGGCTTGCTATTATATACTTTTGGTGACTAAATATTCAATCTATAAAACGAAGAATGTGAAATAGCGTGACAATACTTAATAAAACCTTTAGGTTACTTACTTCCGTGTGTGGCAAAACTCCCGCCTCTCCCTCTGTCAATCCGGGTTCTGTTTACGATTGAACGTATGCCTCCGGTATTTATGTGTGACTTAATTGGTTGAGAGCGCGCTGACGAGTTGTGCTAACAACCAATAGCGTGCAGTAATTCACGGAACCTATCGGTTACCAACTTCCGTGTTTACAATAATCCCGCTTCTATCTCTACCAATCAGGGTTCTGTTAGTAATATGACGTGTGTCTACCTTATATTATGTGTTACTTAATTGGTTAGAAGCGCGCTAACAAGTCGCACCTATAACCAATAGTTAAAGCGATATATACCGCGCTTGTGATGCTTCTACAGAAGAACCTAATAGGAAATCTACAATGTTATGAAAAAAATCTAATGTGTTTTTAAATTAATTCCGTGATTACCAATGAATCAAAACAAAAAAAAAAAAAAGAAGAAAAAATTTAAGATTAAGTGCACTAAACGATACAAATTAGTGATACCATCAGCAAATGTCCTGTTAATTCAATCATGTTAAAATTGTACTGTCCATGCAGGAAATCAAACAATTATTCCTCAATGGTTTATAAAAAACAGGATAGTTCAATTCTGTCATTAATTCATGCCGGTTGCATGCTGCCCATTTTCCTAATCCAGAAGTATTCTGCTCTCAGTCTCTGTTTGTGGATGTCCATCGATGAATTTGGTTTGATCACTTCTAGTATGGTAAATTGTAGTTGCGCAATATTATGACCAGCTTCTATCCAGTGCATAGCCAGTGTGGACTTTCGATTTTTATTTCTAATATTGCTTTTATGTTCTGTGATCCTGATTTTTATCTTATGTTCTGTCTGGCCCACGTATAATTTACCACAGGGACATTTTATTCCATAAATTACTCCTTTCGTGTCACAAGTGCTGGAGTGCAGGAGTGGAATCATTTGCCCAGTCATGGGATGTCTGAACTGTTGACCCGTTATCACATTATTGCAATGTGTGCAATTTTCACATCTTTTCATGCCTTTGTGAATCATCTTTTCACTTTGATTCGATTGTTTCTTTATTAATTCTTTCAAGTTTTTTGATCTCTTGTATGCGAATGTAATTTGGTTAGCTACCAGTGGTTGCAAATCTGGTTCTTCTGTGATAAGAGGCCAATGCTTTCTCATGATAGTCGTGATCTGTTTGGATTGAGCTGAGTATTTTAATACGCATACCGTGAGTTTTTTATCCGATTTTTCTTTTTTGTTGAGTAGAAGTTCTCTGTCCATGGACAAAACTTTATTCTTTGAATGCTGTAATATACTTTCAGGATATCCTCGTTTTAAATAATTCTTGATCTGATTATCGATGGAGGAGGATAAGTCATTCGGGTCTGATGTGATTCTCTTGAATCGAATGAATTGAGATAATGGTAAGTGTGTCTTCAATGAGTAGTGATGAAAACTGTCATAGTGCAGACTGCTGTTCCTGTCTGCGTCCTTTGTGTAGACATTGGTTATTATTTTGCCATCTTTAATTGTTATTTTCACATCCAGGAATACTAACTCATTAGTGTCTATTTGATAAGTGAACTTAATCCTATCATGTATCTGATTCAGTGCATGAATGTTTTCAATTAGTTGATCTTTCGCTCCTTTCCAAATTAAGAAAATATCATCTATGTATCGTTTGAAGATCATGATGCCTTTCTTCCAATGTGGGTTATTCAGTATGTGGTCATGCTCAAACTTTGCCATGAAGGTGTTGGCGTAGGAAGGTGCCCCCGCAAAACCCATGGAAGTTCCACTGCATTGTTCATAGAAATCATTCTCCCATTCTAAATAACTGTGGAATAACGCAAAATGTAATAATTCCATCAAAAAATTTTTTTCTGTTCCTGTGATTTCATTCTCTAGTAATCTCCATTCCATTGCTTCCAAACCCTCGTGGTGGGGGATAGAAGTATAAAGTGCTGTAACATCAATAGAACATAACCATATTTGCTCATTTTTAGGAATTATCACTTTGTTTAGAAGGTTTAAAAAAGCAGTGGTGTCTTTAATGTAGGTACTCCAATTTTGAACCAGTGGTTGTATGAACCAATCAAGATATTGACCTAGTGGTTCTGAGATTGATCCACAAGCTGACACGATGGGTCTAAACGGTGGTATGGTGGCATGCTTATGGATTTTCGGGAGCATGTAGAATTGAGGTCTCCTTGGATACTTGATGTTTAAAAAGTGAAAAGTCTTCTCAGTTATCCATTTCAACTCTAAAGCTTATTCTAAAATAGATTTCAATGTTTCTGCGAAAACGTCAGTGGGATCTTGTTCAATTTTGCGATATGTGTTAGTATCCTGTAGATGTGTGCGTACACTTTCAGTATAAAATTCAGTGTTCATCACTACTATGGCTCCTCCTTTATCTGCTTTCTGTATGGTGATGTTGGTCATTTCTTTTAAAGATCTCAATGTGTTCCAATCCTTTTTCGAGAAATTACTTTTATTACCACCTAAATAGTTGATTTTCTTCATTTCAGTAGTAATCACTCTTTCAAACGCATCAATGGTCTTGTGTGACGTAGGAGCGCAGAATGTACTCTTTACTTTGAATTCTTTCATTTTGCATTCAGATTTTTCAGACAGTTGTAAATTTGAAAAGAAATTTTTTAACCGCAAAGTACGTAAGAATTTAAAGATTGTAATTTCTGGCATTTTGTAGTACTGGCATTTCTTGTTCTGCAATATATCAGAGGTACAATTAACATCAGCTCAAACTAAACTTTTGAATAAAGGTTTTACTTTTGTGCCAAATTACAGATCAAATGCTCAAGAAACAGAAATTACAATCTTTAAATTCTTACGTACTTTGCGGTTAAAAAATTTATTTTCAAATTTACAACTGTCTGAAAAATCTGAATGCAAAATGAAAGAATTCAAAGTAAAGAGTACATTCTGCGCTCCTACGTCACACAAGACCATTGATGCGTTTGAAAGAGTGATTACTACTGAAATGAAGAAAATCAACTATTTAGGTGGTAATAAAAGTAATTTCTCGAAAAAGGATTGGAACACATTGAGATCTTTAAAAGAAATGACCAACACCACCATACAGAAAGCAGATAAAGGAGGAGCCATAGTAGTGATGAACACTGAATTTTATACTGAAAGTGTACGCACACATCTACAGGATACTAACACATATCGCAAAATTGAACAAGATCCCACTGACGTTTTCGCAGAAACATTGAAATCTATTTTAGAAAAAGCTTTAGAGTTGAAATGGATAACTGAGAAGACTTTTCACTTTTTAAACATCAAGTATCCAAGGAGACCTCAATTCTACATGCTCCCGAAAATCCATAAGCATGCCACCATACCACCGTTTAGACCCATCGTGTCAGCTTGTGGATCAATCTCAGAACCACTAGGTCAATATCTTTATTGGTTCATACAACCACTGGTTCAAAATTGGAGTACCTACATTAAAGACACCACTGCTTTTTTAAACCTTCTAAACAAAGTGATAATTCCTAAAAATGAGCAAATATGGTTATGTTCTATTGATGTTACAGCACTTTATACTTCTATCCCCCACCACGAGGGTTTGGAAGCAATGGAATGGAGATTACTGGAAAATGAAATCACAGGAACAGAAAAAAAATTTTGATGGAATTATTACATTTTGCGTTATTCCACAGTTATTTAGAATGGGAGAATGATTTCTATGAACAATGCAGTGGAACTTCCATGGGTTTTGCGGGGGCACCTTCCTACGCCAACACCTTCATGGCAAAGTTTGAGCATGACCACATACTGAATAACCCACATTGGAAGAAAGGCATCATGATCTTCAAACGATACATAGATGATATTTTCTTAATTTGGAAAGGAGCGAAAGATCAACTAATTGAAAACATTCATGCACTGAATCAGATACATGATAGGATTAAGTTCACTTATCAAATAGACACTAATGAGTTAGTATTCCTGGATGTGAAAATAACAATTAAAGATGGCAAAATAATAACCAATGTCTACACAAAGGACACAGACAGGAACAGCAGTCTGCACTATGACAGTTTTCATCACTACTCATTGAAGACACACTTACCATTATCTCAATTCATTCGATTCAAGAGAATCACATCAGACCCGAATGACTTATCCTCCTCCATCGATAATCAGATCAAGAAATATTTAAAACGAGGATATCCTGAAAGTATATTACAGCATTCAAAGAATAAAGTTTTGTCCATGGACAGAGAACTTCTACTCAACAAAAAAGAAAAATCGGATAAAAAACTCACGGTATGCGTATTAAAATACTCAGCTCAATCCAAACAGATCACGACTATCATGAGAAAGCATTGGCCTCTTATCACAGAAGAACCAGATTTGCAACCACTGGTAGCTAACCAAATTACATTCGCATACAAGAGATCAAAAAACTTGAAAGAATTAATAAAGAAACAATCGAATCAAAGTGAAAAGATGATTCACAAAGGCATGTGTGGTAAATATTTAAATTACCTGTACTATTTTTATGCGGTAAAATTCAATACGAATAACTCAGTAAAAATAAGAGGCAGAATCCGTGGTATTCGAGGGTATAATAGGGTATTTATTCCTTACAAAGGAATGATGATGGTGATGGTTCGAACCAGGCAATCGAGTTCCGTCACCACGAAGGTTCAGGAAGGGATCAGCAATAGATTATTGACAAGTAATAGTATATTTAAGAAATACATTACATTAAGACAGATGCAGGAGGCGTAACAGCTTGATAATACAGATAAGAATATACATACGTAATGAAAAGGCGTAATAATAGGCGTGTACTAAAAACGTCATTATGATGATGACACAAATGGGTGGATCCATAAGAGAATCCTGCAAAGTCAGCAGAAAATACATGGCAGAGATGCGCGCGCAGCCGCATGACGTGTGATTGACGTGTAACTAGAGGGTGAAGGGAACTTGACATTTAGCCCTACATGTGGAGACAGAAGTCTGGGGTGTCAGGACAACCTAGTCCTAAATCATATCTAATATCTTGTGTTTAAGGAACTATATTATCTGGAAGGAAAGGTCTTCTTGGACAGATCCTATTCTATACTGACTGTTAGTGCGTGTACAAGGTCTAAGTGTCTACATGAGATGCGAGGGGGCATGGGCCTACCATGGTAACGAGAGTCATGAATTACTTGCACGGAGACAGTAAGGCCGGGCCCTTTGCTCTGCAGCTAGAGGGATGTTTACCTAAGCTATTTAGACAGGAATGCATTTCTTGAGGAGCGGAACAGATAACTTGAAGGCTGAATACAGTTTTTGGCAGGCAACAGGCCGGGCTTAGGCACCGTTAGCCGCGCAGGAAGTAAGACAAAGTTCATGGATACGGATGCAGGTCCAGGCTGGAGCATTCAGAGGCAGAAGCAAGAAAAGCTCGATGGCAGAATTCAGGGCCTACCTTGCCAGAGCTGGAAAACGTGAAAAGTATACCATATAAAGACGGTGGCAAGGCATACTTAGGAACGGAATATCTGGCCCATTCATGGCAGATATGAAAGAGTACATATTAACATTGGACACAATTGTATTTGCGTCTTCATAGCTTGAAGTGGAGGGAACATACATGTACTTGTAGCATGTACATGGAGCCGTTGGGGTCTAGATAGGGGACACAATTGACCATAAAAATTCATATTTCCTCATTCCCTCCTTGTCCCCTACGGACCCTCATGAAATATCGATCTTCAGAAATCCATCAATCTGTTCATGTAACATCATTTGCTCTTCTTTCTTCTTCCGGGATCTTGACTGAAAACTTGAACGTGGAATACACGATGTGGCACACAGGCCGCAAATCGCTGGTCCACATTGCAGACATAGGCAGCAACTGAATACTATGAGAAGGCCAATACCTAGGAGGGATAGGACTTTCCATCCCCAGGCTGACAACACGCTCCAGAACCAACCGGACCATGTCCAGGTGCCTGCATTCTGATGTATCTGGTTTGCAATCTTGTGAAGACGAGTTATGGCTTTATATACGGATGGCGCGTTTTCTGGGATGAAAACACAGCAACTTGATCCGATGACCCTACAAGCTCCGCCCCTATCTGCTAGGATGACGTCAAGGACAAGACGATTTTGGAGAACAACAATCCACATCGCAGACTGCTCCTCTGTTAAGTTGCCTAGGGCAAAGGTAGTTTCATTCACTACTGCTTCAAGGGTTCTGGTTAATCTACGTATCAGTTTACTATTTGAGACAACACCTATGTAAGGAAAGAGACCTTTATTGAAGTCTGTATATTGTTCCCATGCCGTTTCGGTGTAGTCAACAATCGGGATATCTCTCTGGGGTCTATGGTGTACTAGATTGCTATTTCTATGATAATCAGGAGGGGCTAGGAAAACAAGTGGCAAAAGGAATGCAATGTAACAGGTACCATCCCAGTCTGGAGGTAGACACATATATGCGGTATGACCACATATGAAGTAGGAATGACGGGAAGCTCTAAATGTAGACTTGCCTTTATCACTGAATTCGATCACAGTAGTACATTTACTATGACCCAGGTGTACTGAACCATTCTTTCTTACACAGAATTCACCTTTGACTGGTAATACGGACATAGCAGGCAAGACTAGTGTAGCGTCATATTCGACATTTAGAATCATGAGGTTAAGTGTAAAATTACCTAATCCATATACTTCATTTTCTAGATCAGTTCCTGTTCTTTTGGGAAGTCCCTCCTTGTTAGGATAACAGGCTTTAAGCAAAACTAAGTTCAGGTTTCCCCATACCCAGTTGCTCTGGTATACTACAGTGTTTGAATCTAAAGAGTTAATCAAACTAAACCATGCTCCACAGGAATCATTGTGTGTAAACGGATATGGAAAGAGAGGCAGAACTCCTTTGTATTTCTGATAGGGAGGGAGTCGGCCACATATCCAACAATTTGTAGCATTGCTGGTCTGATGGGAATGATGTAACATACTAATGAATGTGTTGTTGCGCAGCGCAAATCTATAGGACAACTCATGTGGAAGTAGTTCACTAAAAGAATGTTCGGCTGTAACATTGTAAGCACGCTTGAAAATAGGATAGTACATATGAAACAGTATACTTGCAGTAATAATAATAAGACTTAGAAAAAACATAATCAACAATGTCACTATACAGTGACTACGAAGTGATTTACAGTATGCATGTTTCTTGAGCTGTTTCTGTCTATTTCTCTCTCTATTTCGGTCTAGAGGATACATGTCAGAGACAAATTCAACCGATTCACCTTGGAGAGGACTTAAACAATCAAATTGTCTGACTTGCTAGACCTTAGTTTCAGTTTATAATTCTCACGCTCAGTCTTTTCAACCAGGGGGAGTTTTGAGTCAGTCTGTGAGGGAATGCAGGGCTGAACGTTTAAATCCGATGGTAGTCCATGAAATTTCTTGATATGGCTCGAGTGCAGCCACCCTTTGCGGCCCTCTATCTTCACGGCTGTCCTCGTGGTTAGTAAAACGAGTTTCGGTTGTTGCCAGCGAGGCTCCAACGGACTCCTCCTGTCGAAGTTTCTTACAAGCACTAGGTCTCCAGGAACCACGTCATGGGGCTTCACCTCAGTGTTATCGGGAAAGGCTGCAGCTACCTGTGAACGGCAAGATTGTAGTGCAGACATCAAGGAAGCAAGATAATCTGTCAGCATATTACAATCAACATCAGTTATTTTACGAGGTATAGGCGTCCCCCACATATTTGGTGGCCTACCGAAGACCACCTCGTACGGGGATAGCCCTGTGCGAGAATGTGCTACCATTCTCATGTAAAATAGTGCAACCGGTAAGGCTACTATCCAGTCGACACCTTTCTCTCTACAGATTTTTGCAAGTCGTATTTTCAGGGTCTGATTATGACGTTCCACGAGACCTGCTGCCTCGGGATGTCGGACACAGTGGAATTTCCATTGATAGCCTAACAAGAGTGAAATGTGTTTCATTAGCTCGGATGAGAACGGCTGGCCATTATCTGAGTACACGATACGGGGCAAACCATACCGTGGGAAGAATTCACGAACTAATTGTTTGGCAGTAGTCGGGGCAGTGTAATCTGAAACGGGATACGCCTCTGTCCAACGGGAAAGAGCGCATACAACTACGAGGACATATTTGAATCCTCGACATCGTTCCATCTGGATATAATCCATCTGGAGGACTTCAAAAGGGTGATCGGGAGGTTGAAATCCACCCTGCTCTACAGGTACGCCTTTACCTGGGTTGAACTGACAACAAATCATACAAGTTCGGACTTTGTTTGGCTGCAGCTCGTAAGTTTTTGTTGAACCAAATGTGTTGAATACTGTCTAACATAGCTTTTTCTCCTAGATGTGCTGGACTATGTATTGTGTTAATGATAACTTGAACCATTGAGTCGGGGAGAAACCATATAGATTTTCCCTTCGTCATCCATCCCTGATCGGTTTGGATCCCTCCTAATTCAGTCCATTTCTTTATTTCCTCTGGTGTAGCATGTGTCTGTATGTCAATTACATCAAGAGCGGGATCCTTAACTGTCATGCAGTGTGTCGGCGTCGGAACTATTGTCTTTGTGCAGTCAGTGGCATGAGTCTGATTCTGTGCTGTTTGCTTAGCTGTTCGGTCTGCTAGGTCGTTACCCTGGGAAATAATATCGGTGACTTTTGTATGGGCTTTGCACTTCATGATAGATATTGAAGTAGGTAGATGTATTGCATCTAATAGAGCTTGAATGAGGGGACCGTGTTGAATGTTGGCACCGTGAGAAGTCAAATAACCTCTCTCTCGCCAAAGGACTCCGAAGTCGTGTACGACTCCGAAAGCATAACGTGAATCTGTGTATATGTTAACTTTTCTATTCTTGGCTTGAATACAGGCTTGTGTCAGAGCAATAAGCTCTGCTGCTTGAGCTGATAATGTGTCGATACAATTTGTTTCAATGACTTCGGTGTCTGTCGTGACTGCATAGGCGGCCACTAACTTTCCTGTACTTGTTCTCATACATGAACCATCTACATAAAGCGTCAGGTCCGGATCTGGTAATGGGACACCTGTCAAATCTTGTCTGGGTTTCGTCGTAATAGTAATGACTTCAATACAATCATGTGCCAGTGGGTCTGTTCCACTTAATGGCAAAAGTGTGGCAGGATTTAATGTACTACAACGTCTGATTTCTATGTGTGGCTGAAACAATGTCAATTCGTAACCTGTCAGTCGTGCTATAGTCAAGTGTTGTGTCTGTGTCCGGTTCAAGAGAACCTCTACTGCGTGTGGTACTTGTACTGTCAATTGATGCCCTAATACTATGGAATCGCTTTGCCTAATCGCTAGAGCTGTCGCTGCAACTGATTTCAGACACGCAGGAAGAGCCTGAGCTACGGGATCTAATGTGCTAGAAAAGTAAGCACATGGCTTGTGTGATCCTGCTAGTTCCTGCGTGAGTACTGACAAAGCAGTACCTTCACGTTCTGTAACAAAGAGTGTAAAAAGCTTACTGTAACATGGTGTCGCTAAAACAGGTGCTTGGCATAAAGCTTTCTTTAAGTCTTCAAAAGCTTGTGTATGTTCTGGAGTCCAAGGGAGGACAGTCGATGTCGCTGCCTCCTGGGTTGTCAACTGAATGAGTGGTTTAGCTAAAAATGCATATTGGGGAATCCACTGCCTACAGTACGAAGTGAGGCCTATGAAGGCCCGTACCTCCTTTTGTGTCTTGGGTGGTGGCATGTTTACAATTAACTGGATACGATCAGGTGTGAGCTGTCTCCCCCATTTGGACAGCAAGTGCCCTAGGTACACAACTTGCTGGGCACAAAATTGCAGCTTTGAAGGGGACACCTTGTGCCCCTTGTCGGCTAAGAAATGTAAAACCGTCAGTGATGCTTTTTCACATTCGGGTTCGCTTCGGGCGGTGATCAGCAGATCATCGACATACTGAAGCAGTGCAGTGTTAACAGGCATGTGGATACTGTCAAGTTGTCTTTTCAGTGCTTGGCTGTAGATGCTAGGACTTTCTGTAAATCCTTGAGGTGCGCGTGCAAATTTAAAACTTCGTCCATTTAAACTGAATCCGAACAAATATTGGCTTTCCGGATCGATTGGGACGCTGAAGAAGGCGTTCTTGAGGTCAATTACAGTAAAGAACGTTGCCTCTGAATCAATAGCTGTCAGTAATGAAGAAATATCTGGGACCACGGGATATTGTGGTACAATGCATTTATTCAATTCTCGCAGATCAATAACTAATCGATATACTGGGGGTGCTTTTGGGTCGGTTCGTTTAAGAATCGGAATAATCGGAGAATTACATACATTGGAGTCGGTTTCTACAACCACTCCTTGTGCAATGAGCTCGTCAATGATTTGCAGTAAAGCCACTACAGCATCTGGCGGTAATTTGTATTGTCGCATTCGTGGTAGTACCACTCCTGTTTTGAGTGTAACTCGATATGGTGTAATGTGCATACAACCTACATCAGTAGGGCCTTGCGCCCATAAATGTGCAGGTAGATTCTGTAACCGGTGATCCATGTCTCTAGACACGTAGTGACCTTTAAAGTCACGCAAAAATAGTCGTACTCCATCCGGAGAACAGCATATTATAGCTCCTAGAGCTTTCAATGTTTTTATACCTAACAAGTTTTCTGGGCATGATTTCGTAAGCAATAGATCTGTAGTTCGTGTCAATGGACCGACTGTGAATGCAAGTGGTTGCGATACTTCGTTAATAGTGGGCTTTCCTGAAAAACCAAGGGATATATTTTGTGAGCCTGAGAGGGGTGCCCCTGGGACTTCATCGTGACTTATAGTTGTTCTGCTTGCCCCTGTGTCGAGTAGGAACTTTCTGTCTTTCCCTAATACTTGACTCTGTACATAAGGACCCTCTTGATCTACAGGGACCTCAATAAGGGGTAAGCCAACTTCCCTCTCTAGGCTATTTCATGTGTAGCGCTGATACTCTGGATAGTCATTTTGTGCATACTGGTACATCTGCTGTGTCGTGTTCTGTGTTGCAGCAATAGGCTGTGGCTGTTGTTGCGGTACGGTCTGTTGTGCAGCTTGCATAGGCTGTATATTCTGAGGTACTTGTTGTTGGATCTGATCCTGTCTAGGCGGACGTGGTCTCTCCTTGGTTTTACCCGTGGAGATATTATGTTTCAGAACTGCACAATCGTTTATATAATGACCTGGCTGTTTACAATAGTTGCATGTCCCTTTAACGGGAACCGCTGAATTACTGGCCGTACCTTTTTTATGACCGTCAACTGGAACTGACTGAGCGACAAGCATTTTCATTTTCGTGTCTTTCATACGTCTTTGTTCGTGTTCTTGTTCTTCTCTAATTCTATTCTGGTGATACTGTAACATTTGCAACATTTGTGAAGGAGTGTTAGCTTGCCAAGTGCTCTCAACTTTCAATACTCTGTTTTTAACTTGCGGCATGGAATTCTCGACTAGTTTAGTTACAAAAAGGTGTGGATATGACTCACTATTTGCTTTCAAGCCGCTATTAATACCAAAGCATTTTTCAAATCGGGAATAAAAATCACTAGTGTCTTCATCGGGTTTCTGTTTACAAGCTGAGATTGCTCCCCAATCTTCCTTTTTCGTAGTTAACAAACGTGGCAATACTTGCACTAATAGACCTGGCAATGCTTTTGTTTTGTCCCCAAGCCCTACGCCTGCAGATCGGTTATTTTCTTCATTTTCTAATGCGGTCCAATCAATCTTTTGGTCTCCCACCTCCCATTCTTTTTCCTTGAGTTTCTCATAAATACCGGCAGGCAATAATACTTTCAATATTTTCATAATGTCAGGATAGGTATAATCACCCATGAGTAACATGTCCTTTAGTTCACGGTGGAAACCTGCTGGATCTTTGTCATGGCTGGGCACTAATTTTTTCATTTCCAATAGTTCTATTTTGGTTATGGGCGTGTACACAAACACGCGTCTAAACGTATTGTCATCATTCCTGACTGGGTGTACTTCGCGTAAGGGATTCTGTCTGTCTATGTGATACGTTTTTCTTTCCACGGTGGGAACTGAAACATGTTCTGGGCATACGAAGACAATGTACTGATGTCGATATTCTAGAATTTCTTTAATTAAATCAGTACCTGAACCTCTCCATTTATTCGTGAGTAATTCTATCAGTATATCAGGTAGGGGACCAGGATCGGAGTGTTGGCTTCTATACAATATAAGGAGGTGTTGTATCATGTATATACCAGCTAAACGCTGTTCGTCTGGGGTAAGATTCAGAAACGTGTGTGCTAGCGCATCATCACTATATTTTTCAGAACTGTCAGCCCATTGTACGGCTGACCTGGCTAATTCTTGTTCATCCATAGAATCGAGCATATGATACCCCCTTCGGTCTCGGAGTAATTTATCAGCAGTCTGGAATAGGTGTTCAGGGGACCTTGCATTTAACATAGGGGCTTGAAAATGTCTGCTACATTCTGGACGTATCGGACGCATTGGATCATTGAAGTGTCTGGTATTGTTACAAGATCTTCCCCTACCTACATAAGCTACCGTTTCTAATTGTCCCGTGGGCATTTCTGATTCTTCCTCCTCCTCTCCCTCTGATTCAGTTTTGTCTGCCTCTAATCTGTTTTCATGTATTCGTTCTATTTCTTTTCTGATCTTTCGGCACATAGCTACTATACACTTCTGTTTATCATGTTTCCCTTCTGATATATTCTGACCCCATCTGGTAAGCACTTGCATTTCATCCTGATCTACCTCAGGCCTATCTCTGTTTCTGATCAAACAGTTTATGAGGAAACTTAACAGCAGTTTCTGTATATCTACTTTCTGGTATTCCATGGCTTTGTCAATACTGTCAGGGCCTTGCCCTGATTGGACAAAGTGATATATATTGTCCAGATGAGCAACCATTCCTGGTAGTGTCATTAAATATGTGGACGCTCGTCGTATACGTAGTGATGACAGCAACATTCTGTCATTTTTACCGGGCACTGGATCATATCTACAATCCACAAGATGTTCCTTAAACATACCGGATCTTACTGTTTGAGGTGTATGTTGATATGCTAAATCTCTAAAGGACAATTTATTTCCTTGCGGTGGCGTGGAAAAAATCGCTGTCGCACCTCCTGTTGCTCCTTCTGAGGTGCTCGGCGCGAAAGGATTCGTTGAATGTGAGGTAGAGGCGGTAGATGTAGGAAGAGTGGTAGAAACAGATGAAACTGTTGAAATGTGAGGAGGAGTTTGTTGTTGCGGAGTTGGGGGTGGATGATCTTGGGGTTGAGTGTCGTTAACGGGTGGTGTGCGTGGCTGCACACCATTAGCATATTCGGGGGCTGCATCGTCTAAATAGGAAGAAAGGAAAATGTCTTTTGCGGTCTTGGGATGTACTTTAATCGGGAGTAACGGAGGTGGCAGATCTTCTGGTACCTCCAAAGTGGCCTTAGGCAAACCCTCGGCCAGAAGAGGATACATACCATTCATAAGAGTGTTTCGTTGTCTGTCTACTTGTTCTGATTTTACTCGGGTACCTTCATCAATTAATATGTTTTCTCGGGCTTTTTCTGAATCTTCCCTACTTTTCTCTTCCTTTCTGAGCGCTTTCTCTGTGCGCCTATGCGATTCTTTACGCCATAATTCAATGGCATCCTTCTGTGACTGTCTGGCTTTCTTTTTCCATAACGCTTCTTCTATTCTCATGATGCAATCTGCATCCATGTTCCAGCAGCGGGCCATCTCTGACTCTCTGCCAAATCCTTGGTGTAGTCCACCCATAGATCAAGATATAATACGGCATCTAGGCCATGTTTATGGTACATAAAGTACCCTGGAGTGTCCCTAGGTGGGATAGGAACAGCTTCCTCGAGTATCCCTTTTCTAGTTTTTATCTGTCTTAATTTTGAAAATAACGGCATCTTGAACCTTGTTACTTAATTCTTACTCGGCTTTTGAACACAATAATTACAATAAACACAATAATGAAGATCAAACAATCACTCATACCACGACATTTAAAACATATCAAAACATTTTAGAACGAACAATAATAATTAGAATAAAACTAGTTAACTGCATAATACTAAATATACTGTATGTACTGCTAAACAGCACAGATACACTGCTAAAACAGTGCAGACCAGGTCTGTGTACCCAGACCCGTCTTGACCGGCACAAACTAATGTGTACGTCTAGATGCGTCCTCAGCAACGGTACTCACCGGGAAGCACGGAACGGAAGGCCTCGGAAGTCTGGACTGGACTAGACCAAACTGGACTGGACTCGACTCGTGACTTAGATACTTCGGAACTTCGGAATCTGGTGGGCCTCTGTATACCTCGGATCTTGCTCTCTCAGCTAGGCTCTGGTCGGGATTCTCCGCACTCCTCACCGCCTCGTCTGGGTGTTGATCGCAGCCTCAGTCGCCCCCGCTGGCCTGAGGGAGATACAGGAAATCCTGCGGGTACGCGTAATTGTCCGTCCGGCTGTGGCAGGAGACCGGGTCTGCAACGCACCTCCGGCGCGTGGGGTGTGAGAGGTGTCCCTGTTCGGGCGCCAATTTTGTGGTAAATATTTAAATTACCTGTACTATTTTTATGCGGTAAAATTCAATACGAATAACTCAGTAAAAATAAGAGGCAGAATCCGTGGTATTCGAGGGTATAATAGGGTATTTATTCCTTACAAAGGAATGATGATGGTGATGGTTCGAACCAGGCAATCGAGTTCCGTCACCACGAAGGTTCAGGAAGGGATCAGCAATAGATTATTGACAAGTAATAGTATATATAAGAAATACATTACATTAAGACAGATGCAGGAGGCGTAACAGCTTGATAATACAGATAAGAATATACATACGTAATGAAAAGGCGTAATAATAGGCGTGTACTAAAAACGTCATTATGATGATGACACAAATGGGTGGATCCATAAGAGAATCCTGCAAAGTCAGCAGAAAATACATGGCAGAGATGCGCGCGCAGCCGCATGACGTGTGATTGACGTGTAACTAGAGGGTGAAGGGAACTTGACATTTAGCCCTACATGTGGAGACAGAAGTCTGGGGTGTCAGGACAACCTAGTCCTAAATCATATCTAATATCTTGTGTTTAAGGAACTATATTATCTGGAAGGAAAGGTCTTCTCGGACAGATCCTATTCTATACTGACTGTTAGTGCGTGTACAAGCGTCTAAGTGTCTACATGAGATGCGAGGGGGCATGGGCCTACCATGGTAACGAGAGTCATGAATTACTTGCACGGAGACAGTAAGGCCGGGCCCTTTGCTCTGCAGCTAGAGGGATGTTTACCTAAGCTATTTAGACAGGAATGCATTTCTTGAGGAGCGGAACAGATAACTTGAAGGCTGAATACAGTTTTTGGCAGGCAACAGGCCGGGCTTAGGCACCGTTAGCCGCGCAGGAAGTAAGACAAAGTTCATGGATACGGATGCAGGTCCAGGCTGGAGCATTCAGAGGCAGAAGCAAGAAAAGCTCGATGGCAGAATTCAGGGCCTACCTTGCCAGAGCTGGAAAACGTGAAAAGTATACCATATAAAGACGGTGGCAAGGCATACTTAGGAACGGAATATCTGGCCCATTCATGGCAGATATGAAAGAGTACATATTAACATTGGACACAATTGTATTTGCGTCTTCTTAGCTTGAAGTGGAGGGAACATACATGTACTTGTAGCATGTACATGGAGCCGTTGGGGTCTAGATAGGGGACACAATTGACCATAAAAATTCATATTTCCTCACATGAAAAGATGTGAAAATTGCACACATTGCAATAATGTGATAACGGGTCAACAGTTCAGACATCCCATGACTGGGCAAATGATTCCACTCCTGCACTCCAGCACTTGTGACACGAAAGGAGTAATTTATGGAATAAAATGTCCCTGTGGTAAATTATACGTGGGCCAGACAGAACGTAAGATAAAAATCAGGATCACAGAACATAAAAGCAATATTAGAAATAAAAATCGAAAGTCCACACTGGCTATGCACTGGATAGAAGCTGGTCATAATATTGCGCAACTACAATTTACCATACTAGAAGTGATCAAACCAAATTCATCGATGGACATCCACAAACAGAGACTGAGAGCAGAATACTTCCGGATTAGGAAAATGGGCAGCTTGCAACCGGCAGGAATTAATGACAGAATTGAACTATCCTGTTTTTTATAAACCATTGAGGAATAATTGTTTGATTTCCTGCATGGACAGTACAATTTTAACATGATTGAATTAACAGGACATTTGCTGATGGTATCACTAATTTGTATCGTTTAGTGCACTTAATCTTAAATTATTATTATTATTTTTTTTTTTTTTTGATTCATTGGTAATCACGGAATTAATTTAAAAACACATTAGATTTTTTTCATAACATTGTAGATTTCCTATTAGGTTCTTCTGTAGAAGCATCACAAGCGCGGTATATATCGCTTTAACTATTGGTTATAGGTGCGACTTGTTAGCGCGCTTCTAACCAATTAAGTAACACATAATATAAGGTAGACACACGTCATATTACTAACAGAACCCTGATTGGTAGAGATAGAAGCGGGATTATTGTAAACACGGAAGTTGGTAACCGATAGGTTCCGTGAATTACTGCACGCTATTGGTTGTTAGCGCGACTTGTCAGCGCGCTCTCAACCAATTAAGTCAACCATAAATACCGGAGGCATACGTTCAATCGTAAACAGAACCCGGATTGACAGAGGGAGAGGCGGGAGTTTTGCCACACACGGAAGTAAGTAACCTAAAGGATTTATTAAGTATTGTCACGCTATTTCACATTCTTCGTTTTATAGATTGAATATTTAGTCACCAAAAGTATATAATAGCAAGCCGTTACTAAAATGGAACAAACACGAGCACAACACGTTTAACTTGATTTAGACCATTCTTTCACATTCACGTTTACAAGTTATAGGGTAGCGCAGCAACCTTTCTTTTCGTCATGATACAGATAGGAGTCAACTTTCAAACCCCACCAGTTTAAACATCAAAGAATAATGAAAATTAAAATATATGAGACTTGGGGGACAGATTGCATTAAGGTTCATTGAATATATTAATTCATCAATACATTGGACAGAGTTTAATATGTAAATAATAAGAGCATATCACTGAATAGCTCATTATATTTTCTTTATTTTTTCCGTTTCTGACCCCTGAAGAAGGGTCTTTTTTGTTGACCCGAAATGCATTGGGTTGTGTGCATATGCAGAACGAATATGTTTCTTTACTAAAGAGATGTGAAAATATCACAACATGAAAAACAGAAATGAAATAAAAGATATGAATGCAAAGTTGGATTGAATTGGATGGAATTCTTTATTGAACAGATCAAATGTAAACAAGCCCTCAATAGGTCCAAGTATAATTGTGCGCACCTCCAACTTGGAAGTGAGAGGCAATAGCAAACAATCCCACAGTGTCCTCTTTGCCTAAATCCAAGATGGTAAAACCCTTCTCCCCTTGAGCAGAGTTTATGTCCCCTCCCCAGAGATGTGCCAGGGAATTGAGCAACCCCTCCTCTGTGGTCACTTCAAACCAGCACTGGGGGAAGCTCCACTCCCACTGTGATTGGAGCCTGTCTGGCTGTGGAAAATACTTACGGGCCCTGTCTAGGTGTCAGATAACATTTGCCTGTGACAGAGTAGGCCTTCTTTGAAGTTATTCAAGTTCCTGGGCACAGCCCAAATGTTTATCCTGCTGGAGGAACATAAACACTTCCCTATACCCAAGCCTTTGTCTCCACTCTGGGAGAAGTTTTGACACCTCTTCTAGAGGGCAATTCAGCTTCTGGCTGACAGTTGGAGCTCATGCAAATGGCCTCCAGAGGCATTAAGCAGAGAAAAGGTAACTTTCCAAAAGTATTTTTTTCCTTAATAATTATTACAAATTAGATTTTACCATTAATTTGGATTTCGATAACTTTTAAAGCGACTCATCAAGTTATATTTCTAGCTGTTTACTAACTGAAATTAGCATTATTACGTGTAATAATGGAAGCAAGTGTTTTGTCACTTACTTTAGTGAAAATATGTTTCGAGCTTTTCACTGTAAAGACCTATTTAACATTACATTTCCACATGTCCTACTTCCAAACACTATGCACCCTGCCTCATTGACTGTAAGGCCTACTTAGGAGTGACTTATTCATATTTAAAACATTTTGATATGTTAAAGGGGGATATTTTGACTGGTGGAATTGAAATTGCAGTTTAAAAGCTGCTTTGGTCAGGCTATAGTGGTAGACGTGAAGCCATGTTTTGCAATGTCACTGCACTGGTTAGCAGAGGTAAAGTGCACAGTTCTATAGCCCACAAACACAGTTAAGGCAAACATCTGGGGGTGCACCATGCAAATGATGGTAATTTCTTAAAGATTTGAAAAGTCCTGTAGATTGGGATAGATTGAATAGTTTACTGCACAAATGGCTGTATCTTTGTGTGTAGCTCAGATATGAGAAGTATGAAGTGTTAGAGAAAATGGCAGTTTTACTATACTCTGCAGAAATTAACATATTTTATGTAGATTTCTCAGATGAGTGCCATGGTTGCCCTAATGATAAGGAAGCTTGGGTATCGTATTTTTGTTAACTTGTCCCACATGTAACACATAATGTTGATTGTTCACTTATTTGGCAATATGTGGTGAATTGTGGTAAATCTTTCATCATACATAGCGGGCTATACCAGCCATTAAAGGCCCACTCCAGCATTAAAGGCCCAAGCCAAAGGCGGGCCCCTTAACAGGGAGCAGGCCTTTAATGGCCGGTAGAGCCCACTACAGAGGGCTCTAAGGCTATTAGAACATTCCACTTCTAGGGGTCAGAATGTTATAATGTGTAAAACAGAGGCCTCATTGAGCTTGAGAAGATTGAAATCCCTTCGGCTCTGTGAGGCCCTTTGTTCACAGCAACAGCTGTGAACAAATAATGGAATGTTGGCGCTCCGGGCTTCTACAGGCCAGAAGAAGCCCGGAGCACACCATTGTTTTCAGCGGAGCTCCCAACGTTCCAATTTTCTAATAATTTTTAAAGTATCATTTGATAGCACTTCTGCTGCTGGCTATTTTATGCACATGAAAATATATTATGCCATATCTGTAATCAGTATGTTCTTCATGTTTGTTGTTTAAGCCTTTAATAGTGTCTTTTTGGATATAAAATATTGTTGTTTCTGCTTCTTTGGCAGCCCCCGAAGTTATAAATGCCCACGATTATAGTCAACAGTGTGACATTTGGAGCATAGGTGTCATCATGTACATATTGTAAGTAGTCTACTTGGTTTTCATTTAAATTATATGTATATATGTTTGCTGGGGAAAAAGTAAAGAATTGGCGCACCAAGCATTTGGACTGTTGTTGATTTACGTTTTAGGGTTCGGCAGTTTACACTGTTTTCTGTCTCACTTTGTTTTGTGCGCAATCATATTTGAGCCTGTAGTGACTTTTCTTTGCACTCAGATTTCTCCATCATATTTATTTTTTCTTTCTTTAATTTATGAGGTAATCATCAACATAATCACTCTGTAAATCGTTTTTGAATTTTTGTTTTCTGTATACATTTTGTAAACAAATTAGTGGAGTATTGTAGTATTGTTGCATTTTTACATCACTAATATTGAAGTTGTTTATGCCAGTTTGGTTCTGTTTGATAATCTCAGGATAAATGACTAGAAGTTTTGTTGTGAACAGTCCCTCTAAGATTGATTCCACATTAATAGCGTAACCTTCCTCTTTTTCAACATTGCATTACTTTGACTTTAATAGTGATCTGGTGGAGGCTGGCTTAGTATATGGTGCTCACTTATGTAAGTGTAGCACCCTGCACTAGGCCAGACAACCCTTATGGTGATTTTAGTGGTCTTAGACCACCTTAGAAAGCTCTCTAAGTGGTAGCTGTGGAGAGCAGCCTTCAGGCTTAGTCCAGACGGAGTGTAAAGCAGCTTGTTTTACCAGATTTTAATCTTATTAGTATAGGTTAAGTGAAAAGAAAACACAGTGTATTTATAAAAATAGGTATTTATGATAAGGCACTCACTAACACACAATGATATCTCCTACCCGGAGAAATAACACAGTGCACGTAATACTTTGCAATAAAAATAGGTAAGTAGCACGAATACACAGTGGTCGCCCGGGGGGAGATCAAACTATATACTAAAAGAGAGGGATGCGAATCAAGACTTGAGTCAAGACTGTACCCAGGAGACGTAGAAGTGTTGGGGACCCAATGAACCACCTGAGGTAAGTACCCAGGAACCCCACGGAGGCCGTGTGCAGTCTGGGAACACGGCTACGTACTCCATTCAAGTCAATGGGTAAGTTGCAGTTGCAATTTTAAAGAGGAAGGATCTTCCCAGTGGACATTGAAGAAACCTGTGGAAGACAGAAGGTTGGAGAGCCACCCCACCCGTGGATACCCTAGGAACCAGGATACCTACACTAGGGAAGCCAGGTGCACAGGTGTGAAGTGGTGTCAGAAACTGCTGTCTAACTTAATGGAGGACTTCACGAAGATGCCGCTGTTTCAGAAGGTGAAAGTGTCTGGTGGAACCCAAAGGGGGATTCAAGTTGAGAAGTACCTGCAAGCAGAGGGGACAGAGTCTATGCCACCCAGGAGTGACCAGGAGGCACGGGAGACTAATGTCCACCGATGTTGAGTGATTCAGGAGAGTTGTCAATGACCTTGGGGCTGCAGCTGTGTGGACCAGGCGATGCTGTGGAACACCAGGAGCCGTTCATGAGTTGTCCGACGTCGGATGACAAGAGCTGAAGGGGTGGTGTCAGTCGGGGGCACCAACAAGCCGTGGCAACCGCAAACAACGTGCAAGCGAAAAAGGTGCAGAGTTAGGACCAGCAAGGTCCAAGTGACTCACCACAAGCAGGGGAGTCGGAGTAGGCCCCAAGCAATCAGGGGAGCCCACTGGAGTCAAGGGAGGCCCTGGACTGGGCCCGAAGATCTCTGGAGACGAGAGATGCCCCGCCTTAGCAACAGCCAGCTGACGAGGTGCACAGGGACTCTGTTCCGCGTGTGTTGACGAGGGATCCTGGCCTCAGACTCCGTCTGATGACAGTGCAGGCCTCGAGGAAGTTGCAGAACTGCCACCTGTGTTATTGAACTTGTCGTAGTCCATGGGAGCATAGGATCAGCAAATCGGTCGGCTACGTTGCGGCACCTGCGGATGCAGAGGACCGACTCCTTCACTCCAAGGGAGATTCCTTCTGGTGTCTTTGGATGTCCAGAGGCCCTGGATGGAACCTGTATGGAGCATGGATACTGATGGTGCAGCGGGCTTGCAGAATTAAGAGATCTGGAGTAGACAGTGTCTTCCCGGTTACAGTCTTGGTTCCCAAAGCAAAGTCCAATGCAGGCAGTCTGATGCGGTCAATCCAATGTGGTCAGTAGGACTCGGTCAGAATGTCCAGACGGTTGATGAGGACGCGGAGTTAGATCGGAATCAAATGCCACGACGAATCTAGGGACCCACCCTCAGGAAAGCTCTCAAGTACCCTAAGGAAAGGGTTGGTATGATTCAGGGGTCCCGCCCAGAGGAGTGGCTGGCTAGTGGGGAGGATACTCCTATGTCCTTTGTCCAGTTTCAGGCCAGAGCAGGAGCCAACGGCTCCCTAAACTGGCTTGAGCTGGAATATGCGAGGAGGGCAGAATCGTGTCTCAGGTTGGCAGCAGCTCTAGCTTGCTGACTGATTCTGGAAGACTGGTTACCAGGAGCACAGAGGACCTCTAGAAGAAGCTTTACAGTGCATGGAATCATACCTCTCACACCGTTTACAGTGTGAGGGTATGATTCCAACATGTTTACAGCCAGTTTAGAGATTGTCATCACGTAATGACGCATGGCCACTCTATATGTCGTAACGGCGAGATGCACTTACAACCTGGGAGAATGGACTCCGAAGATTGTAGGAGTACCTTGCTCATGGAGGGGCACCCTCACACTTCGAACCAAGCACCCTGCCTTCAGGATTGAGAGGCCTACCTTAGGGATGACTTATAGGTTTTAAGTGTAGTGACCTCAGATATAGGGAAACCTATATCTGTCGTAAGTGGTGCTAGCATCAGCTTACACAGGCTGCAATGGAAGGCCTGGAGTCACAATTTGAACGGTCTCTCATAGATGGCATAATACATGCTTCAGCCCATGGGAGACCTCTGATGTACTTAGGCCCTGGGTACCATATACTTGGGACTTATAAGGGTACACCAGTAGCCAATTTGAGGGGTACCCAAGTCTTTACCATAGCCAATTTAGGAGAGAAAGCACAGAGACTGGGTCCTGATTAGCAGGATCCCAGTCAGACTAGTCATAAACAGGAAAACACCAGGCAAAAAGTGGGGGTAACCATAAAAGCAGATCCTACTTTCCTACATGGACCGTTTTGCTACATTCAATAAACTTTGACTTCAGGAGCACTCCCTTTGAAACACCAGGCAAAAAGTGGGGGTAACCATAAAAGCAGATCCTACTTTCCTACATGGACCGTTTTGCTACATTCAATAAACTTTGACTTCAGGAGCACTCCCTTTGAAACCGAGGGAGCATGTACTTGAACACAAGTAGAACCATTCTACAAAATGAGGGAGTGTATCAAAGCAGCGCCCTACCGATCTTTCCTTGCTTTGCACATGCGCCTGCTATTAGCACCTTTCACCTGTACACACACGTGTTTTTCCCCTTGATTTAAAGAATGCTGAATTTTATTAATTAAAAAGAAAAGTACGAAACTGATTGTTAAACGATTGTGGAGGGAGGTGATAAACTTAAAAAGTCAAACTAATGCAATTTCTATCTAAATAAACATACCTGGCTGACACGAACAGGATGAAAATATCATTCAAATGTACTATGCAAGAGTACAGTGTAGTTACTCAATTGTCCCGCTTCGTATCCTCACCTCAGGACGCTGTTTGTTGCCTGTAGCTTGCCGCCCCAGGAGGGGCCCATATTGCCGCCATCGAGGAGAGAGGGGAAAGGAAAGGAAGCCTAACGGGACTCAGTCCCCCACCAGCCCCTGCGGCGCAACACCTGTGCTTCCCCGCCCATCTACTGCAGAGAAGGTTTAAAACAGCTCGCGGAACCCGCTGCCGCGGGTCCCGCTTTGTATCCTCACCTCAGGACGCTGTTTGTTGCCTGTAGCTTGCCGCCCCAGGAGGGGCCCATATTGCCGCCATCGAGGAGAGAGGGGAAAGGAAAGGAAGCCTAACGGGACTCAGTCCCCCACCAGCCCCTGCGGCGCAACACCTGTGCTTCCCCGCCCATCTACTGCAGAGAAGGTTTAAAACAGCTCGCGGAACCCGCTGCCGCGGGTCCCGCTTCGTATCCTCACCTCAGGACGCTGTTTGTTGCCTTTAGCTTGCCGCCCCAGGAGGGGCCCATATTGCCGCCATCGAGGAGAGAGGGGAAAGGAAAGGAAGCCTAACGGGACTCAGTCCCCCACCAGCCCCTGCGGCGCAACACCTGTGCTTCCCCGCCCATCTACTGCAGAGAAGGTTTAAAACAGCTCGCGGAACCCGCTGCCGCGGGTCCCGCTTCGTATCCTCACCTCAGGACGCTGTTTGTTGCCTGTAGCTTGCCGCCCCAGGAGGGGCCCATATTGCCGCCATCGAGGAGAGAGGGGAAAGGAAAGGAAGCCTAACGGGACTCAGTCCCCCACCAGCCCCTGCGGCGCAACACCTGTGCTTCCCCGCCCACTCATCTTATTAAAGTCTCACCGATAACCGCTACGCGGTACGCGTGCGGGACGCGCCGGACGAAGCCCGGACAAAGGGCGGACAGTCGGTGAGAATCCGGGACAGGAGGGGGAAGGAGGGGGCCGCATACTGGTCTATTGCATGTTAATAATTCGCTTATTTTGCTGTTGGTCCCGACCAGACAGTATCGTTATCAGGATCGGTTAATAAGGTGTTTGGCAGTACTATGTGATTAATTAATTGGGATAGGCAGCTACACACAGAGAAAGTCAATAGTTTGTCGCTTTCTGCCGTGTCAGTTTGCTGTGAGGATTTGGTACCGGCCAGGCCCAGCCATAATGTCTAAAGCTAAACCTGCAGTTGTGTCCATTACTTTGGATAATTATTTGGTCAAGATGGTTGACAAAATCAACCATGAACGTAGGAAGTCTTTAGGACGGTCAGGGTCACAATGCACGAGTCCCCCCCCGCTTAACCGATTGGTCCCCCAGTCTAGTATCAATCAAGATGTCAGTACATCTTCAGATCCTATGGATTGTTCAATTCTGGGTGTTCCAACGGACATCACAAGCGTGGTTAGTGATACCCCCGGCCCTTCTAATGACCCGGAATCTGGCCAAGCTGTTTCACCTACTCCTTGCTTGACGGCCCCTAGGCCACAAAGATTATTACGCACATGTAGGAATAACAGCAAAATTATCCAGCCTAAACGAGGGGGGAACCGCCCCACTAAGAGAGCTGACCCCTTACTATCCAATATCCAACGAGATCAATTAGCGTCATTGGATGGTACTAAGATCACTCTAGATAATGAGCAACTTGATCTTCTGATTAAGGCCATAGATGTCAAGTTTGATTTATTGGTTAAACCCCTTTTGACTAAACTCGCTACAATTACTGATGAAGTAGCCAGACTGGGAGGTTTATTGGACTCATTTATTAAGGCTGGTACAGGAGCTAAAACTAATGTTAATGAACAAGGACCTGCTGAGGTAACCCCAATTACTTCTAACTCAATGCCATCAACGGCCGGTAGCAGAAACTCTAATTTTTGTTCTGGGAATGTCTGTGAAGTACCATCTGCTGCCCCCAATACTCCCCCCCCCCCCCCCCCCCCCCCAGCGGCTGGGTCTCATTAAATCACCCTTTGATTTAGCACCAGGGAAGCAGATGGGCCCCAATGTAAATACTAACAGTCTTAGTAGCCCTCAACCGGATTTGCCACCGACATGTGCACCTTTCGTGGCAGTCCTGACAAATGTTCCCCCTGTTAGAGAGTCCGGTAGTAATTATGGCTTTGGTGAATCCCACTCGTCATTAAAGAATAAGACTGTGGACTGGCTTCACCGACAGTGTGGCTTCCCTGTAGCCCTATCAAGGGATATCTTAAGCACTAGAAGAACCAATTGGGTTGGCAAATCCCGTAAGACTTGTGAGGGAGACTGTATTGTCATTAATTTTCGAAACCCACAACTTACCTCCACTGTGTTGATTAAAGCCGCATCTCTCCCTACAAGTGACCAAGGTATCTCTTTACGCCCCCTTGGGTACTTTTATAGAGACCTTGTTACCCAATCTGATGCTGAGTGTCACCGGTGGAGGCCTAGAGACCCGAACTTGTGTGCTGGCCCCACTATCCCTACGTTCAACAGATTCCAGCCCCTGAGTGGGCTTGATTGTAACGATTGACTGGTATCCCCTTTAGCTGATATAGGGATCGAGGACGCTTCCCTGGGAAAGGGGAGGCGTAGTATGGTCCCCGGGGTACCTGATCTTGTCGAGCCTATCCATATTACTGGTACTTGTGGTAGCCATATTGATTCCCCAGTGGATTGTGAGTCCGAAAGACAGGTCTCCGAAGATAGGGATTGGACAGTACTAAATAAGCTCACCCCTCCAGCTAACTGTGGCCCGTGCTCAATTGCCTGCTGGAATGTTGCGGGACTCTCACATAAGGACGCTTGTTTAGGTTGGTTTGATTTTATCAATCTTTTTAACATAATATGTTTTCAGGAAACCTGGAGTCTGGACCCCATTAATTATAATGGTTTTGTTTCTTACCAACTGCCGGCTGTGGCTTCCAACTCGGGAAGAGCTAAGGGTGGGCTTTTGACACTGATCTCAGTGGAAGTACCACTTACTGTAAAGAAACATGTTCCGATTGGGGCCCATTCCCAGATTCTATGGCTTTGTCAGGAGCCGGATAGAAATATCCTTTTAATTAATTTTTATAATAATGTATTTGATAATACTAGGCAACAGGTAGTGTTCGCTTTAGAGTCAGCTCTGGCAAACATTGTCTCGGGAAATGATATTGTCTTTGATTTTATTTGGCATGGGGATTTTAATACTTCTGCTTGCCCATTTTCTGCAAATAGCGTCTGTGGTTTTGTAAATTGTTGGGGGGAGGGCGTCCCTCATTTTCCCCATAATCCCTATGGTGATTCATTAAACAAAATTCTGATGACCTATGACATGGAGATGTTGGGAAATATGAAAGGCGCCTTTGGCGAAACCCTCCCTACTTTTACGGGCCGAAACGCTAATACTGTTATTGATTTTATTTGTATTTCTTCTAGCCTTAACCCATGGTGTACAGTCCCCCTGGTAGTTGATAATCTAATCAGTGATCACAACTGCCTGACTATGGAGGCTGTCCTCTGGAAGGCAAAATATGGCCCTAAACCAAATATAGTAGTTAATATCGAACCACATCGACCCAACGGAACCAGAATCAGGTGGAAGGGGGATAAGGCGGATATCCTGTCCAACTCCATTATTACTAATTGCGTAAACGAAATTGTTGCTATTTTAGAGAGCAGAGAATTAACGGATGTAATCATGCACAAGTTTATTAACATTAATCTTAGTATAGAAGCTAAACTTACCAAGCCTCTTAAGGGTAAGTCATGCCGGCAAAGGGGGTGGTTCGACCATGCTAGCACCATCGCCCTCAAGGGCCTTAAAGAGGCTCTGGCAGTCAAACAAAGGGACAAAATCCTGATTAGGGAGCTTAGAGCCACCTACCAGGCTGCAGTTACTAATAGAAAGGCTGAACTACGACAAGAGGCATGGGACAAGCTAGATCAGGCTGCTGAAACTTCAGATTCCTCCCTATTTTGGGCAACAGTCAATTGTCCCTTCTTAAAGAACGAGGAGATGCCTGTACTGACGGCAAACGTCAGCGCGGAAAGTTGGGTCTCTCACTTTTCCTTGATCTTTGATTCAGCTATACCTTTGGATGCAGGGGGAGGTGACTGGCCAATCATTCCCTTAGATATATCCTCTTCTGAGGTTCAGGATTGCATCTCTGCTAGTAAAGGAGGGAAGGCCCAGGGACCTGATGGGGTGCCCATAGATGTCTATAAAAAAGAACCTGAGATATGGGGCCCGTTATTAACCAAAGTATTTAATGCAGCTGTTTGTTATGGTGTCCCGCATACCTGGGAGGAATCTATTATTATTCCTATTTATAAGAAGGGGGAGAGAAGGGATGCTAAGAATTACCGTCCAATCTCCCTTCTAGATTACTCCGTGAAAATTATGAGCAGGGTGCTTCTTGTCAGATTAGAAGAATGGGCCGAATCGAATAACATTTTGGGAAATTCCCAATACGGTTTTAGGAAGGGACGAGGGACAATAGAACAGTGCCTCAACCTAGAACTACTCATAGGGAAATATACGAAGGCCAAGAAAGGCTCCCTTTTTCTCTGCTTTGCAGATTTAAGCAGTGCCTTCGATATGGTAAACCATAAGATCCTATGGGAGAAATTACTTGAAATGGGGGCACCGGAGGGCATTGTTTATTTTCTGGCCAGGTTATATGCTAACCTTAGCTCAAGTGTTCGATACGGCCCTGGAGGGGAGTGCACCCCAAAGTTTCTCATTAGGCGCGGTATCAGACAGGGGTGTGTGCTCGCCCCCCTACTTTTCACACTTTTTATTAATGAGGTTGACTCTGTTTTAAAGACTGTTGTGGCAGACGCACCAAAAATCCTCGATTTTCATGTCCCAGTTTTACTCTATGCGGACGATGCCGTTCTTCTTTCTAGGACCCCTATCGGCCTACAACGCCTAATGGACAGGTTTTCTCTGTTCATTAAGGAAAGGAAGCTGATGATTAATAAATTAAAAACCTTCGTTATGGAATGTGGTAAGGGCCGTAAAAAACCGCATTCTTATTTTATCGAAGGGCATAAGGTCCAAACGGTTGACACTTTTAACTACCTTGGTATAACCTTTTCCAAGACAGGTAGCTGGACCAGTGAAATCACCCATGTTAGGGCTAGAATGGCGAAATGTGCCCACGGGGTGTTTACGTTCGCTTCAAAAATTGGGGATAAGCGGCTTAGAGATATGTTGAAAATCTACCAGATGAGGTGTCTTTCAATTGCTCTTTATGGAGCGGGTGTTTGGGGGCACGTTTTGACCGGGAGTCTACAAGCGGAGGAAAATCTCTTCCTAAAAAGATTATTATGTTTACCCATTTCAGTTTCTACGGATTTGGTGCACAGGGAGTTCGGAATCCAACACCTATCAGATTCTGTCGCCCTTAGACCACTTCTGTTGTGGCGTGCAATTTGGGTAAAGGAAGAGACCTCCTTAAATAGAGATATTATTAAGGATTGTTTCACGATTGATAACCATCTAAAGATTCCATGGGTTAATTTTGTCACGAGTAGTTTTTTGGAGATTTATGGTCTTAACTTATTTGAGGATAGTTATGCCGCCTCTAGTTTGACCAAAAGCGAGATGAAATCTGTTTTTATGACCCAAAAGTCTGAGCGACGTGAGAGGGCCAGTAGTAACCTAACTACTTGTATGCTCTACGGAAGTTGTTGCGATTCAATAGGTTACCAACCGTATTTGAGCTTCGTAACCAGACCCTCCCATCGGTTCGTTCTGACCAGACTACGTTTTGGGATTGTTCACCATTTAGTGGCATTCCCAAGTATCAAAAAGCACCCGATTGGCCCTTGCCCATGTGATAACACTACCGCACAAAGCACCATGCACCTTTTATTGTTCTGCCCACTCTATGGCAATTTTCGTATAGCCTTTTTAAAACCTGTTTTTAAGAAATATGGAGTTAGGACAGTTAAAGACACCATGAAATTGTTATTTAACCCCCCACCTGATGTCTGCTTTTTTACTGCTACATTTCTTCTCCAAGCCATTAAGGCAAGGCCTAGTATTATTTTTTAATTGTTATTCAACTGTATTTTTATTGCTTGTTTGACCCTGTAGCATAAAGGATGTTTTTTAGGGTCTATCATTCTTGTTTGTATTTCAATGATGTTTTTACAATGTAATGTATGTGCTTTTATGGACTTTGTGTTAAGCTCCGAATAAAGCCTTATGAACTGAACTGACACAGCAGTGAAAAATACAGGTGTGGGGAACAAACGTTACTGAAAAAAATGAAAATGGTTGAACTCAAAATATATCTGTGCGTAATGTGTGCCAGTGGTTGCTGGTGTTGGCGTCCAGGACGTAATTTTCATCATTAGACTTTGAACCAGATCAAAAGACAGAAAAAGGTTATGGGGTGAGAGAAGGAGGAAAAGAAAGATAGGGAAGCAGTGACAAGGGAAAATGAGGGATGAAAAAGAACCGGTAAGGTCGAGATAAAGAAACAGCAAATGCTGGTTGGTGAAAGAAAGAGACACAGTATCAAATTAAGATTAAAAAACCTTAGTTTTTGGCAACTCCAGTACTCAGCAGCACTGGTAGTTGGCTCATTAGAAACCCTATGTGCTGCAACACTTATTTCATTACAATTTAAACCTTGATATAAATGAGTGTGATGTGTGGGCTGGGACCAGATCACCCTCAGAGGCCAGCTGGTAATGTAGTGAGGACAGATATATGCTCTTTGTTTACCTTTGTCAACTGCTATTAAAGATCAGAACCTAGCCAACCTTTGTGGCCAATTGTTACTGTTGCACTTAGACATTTTTCTGAAGGTCAGAAATCATCAGTGGGACAAAGCTGAAAACTGTGGTTGAGCAGTGCTCCAGAAAGGTGTATATAAAGTCAACAGTCCTGCTGTAGCCTTGAATGTTGCAGTCAAAAGTGCGCAATGGGGCATAGCAGGAAAAAGTAGTCAACAAGGATGCTCACAATCAGATTGTTTTCTTGTCCGTCTCAGTTGCCTTCTACTGGTGGCTTTCCTTTCTTTTGTTGTGTTTGCTCCCTGCCCCTTTCCCCAGAGTCCTTTTTGGTTTCACCATCTTTTGAGTCAACCGTTTTTTTCATAAATCCCACATCTTCTCATTGGATGGATTGCTTGTCTATTTACACTCCCTGCTGCTGATTTGAAGGCTTTGGTTTCTATTCCTGTTTCCCCACGTAGGGAAGAATTTTCGGTTCACTGTCTTGAGAATTGACTAGTTTTCGGGACAAACAAACTTTTCTGATGACGTTAAAGAATTGCATTTTTTAATGTTAATTAAGCACCCACCATTATTTTTTATCTGCTTACACGGGCATGAAATTGTAACGGCAGAATAATGTATTTATTTTAGTAGGCAGAAGTCATGTGCATGTGGTAGAGCTTGTGTGCCATATTACCGGAATGCTTGTTCTTCATTCACAGAGTTTCCTTCATTGGACCCCTTTTGTGGCGGAGGATCCAGGACTTTGCATGGTGCAAAAACATTTGAGTTTTGCTCCTCTTCAGTAGCATTGGCTTCAGTCTCCCTGTGAAAGCGGCTACAGCAACAAAAAAAGCTTTTTAGGGCTTGCCTGTCAGACAACGCAAGCTGTCTGTTTATAAAAAGATCTTTTGTCAGCTAACAGTGGATTTAGAGCATGCTCGTTGCTTACCATGGGTTGGCTGTATTGTCACTCTCATTTGCTTACTTTTTATTCTTTAGCTTGGATTTCCTTACTCTTATTTTGTGTGCCCCTCCCCTGTAGCATGGATTAATGCTTGCTTACTAAGACCATATAGCGGGGTGCTAGAGCCAATCCATTGCTTACCATTGGTTGGCTTTCTTGTCATTCCCATTTGCCTGCTTATTATTTGTGGTCCAAGTTGTCAATCTTGTGTTTGTCCCTTCCATGGAGCAACGCCTCTTTTCCATCTTGTTTTGATTGGCTGGCTTCTGTGCTTCTTCTGCTTGCATTTTAAGGGCTACCTTTTTCTTTTGAGTTATGTAGGTCATGGGACTAGTCGTGTTATTAGCTGTTTTCCTTTTGTACTTCCTCTGCTCTCTGTGGTGCTCTCTGTTGCCCGTGTGCTTCTCCTCACCCCCTTCATGTTGCGTTTACTTGTATACCACTCCATTGCTTTTTCACCCATGTACATCTCTTCACCTGCTCCTGCTTTGCTTTCTTTCACCCATTTGTTCCTGGCAGCTCCCGATTTTTACTCTGTGTCCTTTGCTTCCCCCACCTGCACCCCTGTGTTGCTTCTGCTCTCCACATGTTGCAATCCAGCTTGCGAACTATAAGTAAAACAAAATCTGCCGCATCAAAGGCTTTAAAAACAATTCTTTAGCCATGCTGCACCGCATCAAAGATGCAGTGCTGCTAAGAACCTTTGGCAACACAATTAGGTTCCAAAGGTGAGACCTATTGGCTTTGCCAATGCTTGTTAATATTTTCCAGTTCTCTGACGCAGCATCAGAAAAGATCCCACATATCCCCCAGCACTTCTACTGCCAGATTCTGCAAATCAATCTATCCTCAGGTAGGGATGGAGGCTAGTTTCAGTCTTCTGGATCAAAGAAAAAAAAGTAGTTTTTAATATAGTGTATGTAATGGTTGCTTTGTTGTACAGGTTGGCCTTTGCTGCCTTGTTTTCACCACAGTTTCTTTTCCAGCCTTCCACATACTCACATGTGTGCTGTAGAAGTGACTTTATGTTACTACCTGCCGAGTGCAAGATGAAAGACACAAAACAGAGTAGAGTGAGGCAACTGGGTAGAGAACTGTTGTAATCTGCACTTGTGTATGCTGTGAGTTACTAGTGGACTTCACTCTACTATTTTGCATGCCTAGAGGTGCTTGATTTTGCCAATAGTGGTTTTTATAGTCTCTTGACTCTGTAGTGTTTCAGTGTCCACCCATTGTTGGACTGCCAAATGGCTCAGCTCCCGGGGCTGCTAACATCACATTCCTGCCAGACCTCGGACATGTTATGTAAAGAGTTTCAGCCATAGGCTAGTCTAGGGGGCCTGAGGTGTTGGAATGTATGGGTGAAAAGGACATGTTACCAATGGACAGTGCATGTAAAGTGAAGTATTCACAACAACTAGTGAACAACACTCTGAGCCATGTATTGGTTTCACAGAATATGTACACTAATTCCATTGTGTCAGTAGGAGTGAGGTTCTCTTCTATATATAGAAACCTCCCTTCCCCTACATATGCTTCTCAAATATTCAAAGTATTGACCTGTAAACTATCATTACATATTTTCTAGCAGTGTTCCAGACTGTTACACCATCTGATCTTGGGCCGCCCCCAGTGCTCAATTGGATGCAGGATTCCATTTTAGCTCAGAAAATGTCTGCATATTTATTTGAAGTTCTTTTACCCCACCTTGTTGTCACAGGTCCCATTAATTCTGAAAAACGTTTACTTCTGCAGTTGTGGATTGCACAGGTGTGCTGGGGTCCCTGGGAGAAGTCTTTGGCCAGTGTCATAATAATGTTACCAGGGGCACTAATGCAGACAATGAAAATTAGCAGTACTAACCATGCCCCAGTCTTTCAGTTGTCTCTTCTGGTGTCACTGTTTGATCTGGCTTTTACGCCAGCAGCACCTTCTAAGGTGTATAGTTTTGGATATCGGATTATATCCAAATTATCTCTTTATAGGTGTAGGCCTCTGTAGGAAAGTAGGATCTGCTTTCATGGTCACCCCCACTTTTTGCTGGTGTCATTCTGTTTTTCTGACTAGTCTGACTGAGATCCTGCTAATCAGGACCCCAGTCACTGTGCTCTCTCCATAATTTGGACTATGGTAAGTACTTTGGTACCTTCCTAATTGGCTACTGGTATACCATTCTAAGTCCCTAGTATATGGTACCAAGGTACCCAGGGCATAGGTACACCAGTGGTCTCCCGTGGGTGCAGCATGTATTATTCCATCCATAAAAGACCACTCAAACTGTGACTACAGACCTGCCATTGAAGCCTGTGTGAGCTGGTGCTTGCACCCCTGATGACAGATATAAGTTTCCGTATATCTGAGGTCACTGCACTTAAAACCTATAAGTCACCCCTAAGGTATGCCTTTCAATCCTGAAGGCAGGGTGCTTGGTTCTAAGTGTGAGGGTGTCCTGCATGAGCAGGACACCCCCTCCAAACCCAGAGTCGATTCTCCCGGCTTTGTAAGTGCGGTCAGCCATTTTATACATATAGTGGACATCAATTCAAATACAAGATGTCCAACTATATATTGGCTGCACCGAAACAGGTCATGTTTGGTATCAAACATGTTCGAATCCTACCCCAAGAACGATTACGGTGTTGGATATAGGATCCTATGTACTGAAGGGCTCCCCTAGGGAGCCCCCCGGTATTCCCGGTACCAGCCTTTCAGGGTCTAACAGCAAGCTAGTGCTGCTACCGACCACAGGCACGATTATGCCCTCCTGCTGCTGAGCCAGGCTCAAGCAGGGGAAGGGTGGACAATAGGTTTTCTGTCGCAGGGAGGTGTGACCACCTCCCAGACACGAATTAGTGTATTGGGCTGGGGTGGGGGCGCTTGCCATTGCCACCAGACTGCTTTGAAGGGCACATTTGTTGCCCTTCTTGCATACTCCAGTTGGAACCAGTTCAGGAAGCCGTTGGCTCCCGCTCTGGCATGAATCTGGACAAAAAACATGGGAGTATTCTCCCCTCTGTCCAGCCCCTCCCCTGGGAGGGATCCCTAAATTGTCCCAATCCTTTCCTTAGGGTACTTAAGGGCTTATCTGTGGGTGGCTGTTAAGATTCGTTGTTGGACAAGATTCTGATCCGAAACCACTTCATCTTCAACCATCTGGACACGTTGGACTTCGTTGGACTTCACTTTGGAACCGAGACTGCATCTGGAAGACTCCTGCTGCTCCTGGTCTCATCGCAAGTCTTTTGCATTGTCTGTGCCTGTGCTCCTTCCATGTTCTTCTCTAGGCCTGTGGGCATCAAAGACACCCGAAGGAATCTCCCTTGGAGTAAAGGAGTCACTCCCCTGCCTCTGCAGGCACCTCAATGAAGCTGACCAGTCTGCTGCTGCTGAAGTCCCATGGACTCCGAAAGGCTCAGCAACACAGGTGGTGGTTCTGCAACTCCATCAAGGCCTGCCCTGTCTTCACAGCAAGTTTGAAGTCTGTATCTCTCGTCAGAACCGCTGGAGCGGTACCCCTGTGCACTGTGTCGACTTGCCGTTGCCAAGGCTTGTTGAGTCTCTTCTGCAGAAATCTGTGGGCTCCAAGAAGCTCCAGCTTCTAGCATCTCCTGCTACCAAGATCTCCGTTCTCACTGTACCCTCTGCACCCTGTCTTAACAGCAAGTTTGAAGTCAGTATCCCTCGTCGGAACCGCTGGAGCGCTATCCCTGTGCACCGCGTTGACTTGCAATTGCCAAGACTTGTTGAGTCTCTTCTCCAGAGAACTTCAGGCTCCAAGAAGGTCGAGCTTCCAGCATCTCCTGCTACCAAGATCTCCGTCCTCACCGTATCCTCTGCACCGTGGGCCTGCATTCTTGGTGAGCTACTCAAGGGCATTTTGCGACTACTGTGCCTTCAGCCTGTGGATCCTTTTAAGGGTCTTCTTTGGCTCCAGTGGACTCCCTGCTTGCTTGGGGCCTGATCTGACTCTCCTGCACTTGGTGAGTCTCTTGGACCTTGCTGGTCCCGATACTGCACCTTCTTCATTTTCCTTGTCTGTTGCTGCTGCCAAGGCTTGTTGGTGCTCCCGTCGGACACGTCCCTCTGGCTCTTGACTTCCGACGTGGGACAGCTCGTGAACGGCTCCTGGGCTTCCACAGTGTCACCTGGTCCTCACAGCTGCAGCGGCAAGGTCACTGTCAACTCTCGTGCATCTTGGTTCATCGGTGGTCATTGGTGTTCCGTGCCTCCTGTTCCCTTCCGAGTGGCATAGACTCTGTCCCATTTGCTTGCAGGTACTCCTCTTCAAGAATCCACCCTTGGATTCCACTGGACACTTTCACCTTCTTCATCAGCGGCATCTTCCATGAAGTCTTCCATTGTGGTCTACAGCGGTTTCCGACATCACCTGACACCTATGCACCCGCCTCCCTGGTGTAGGTATCCTGGTTCTTGGGGTATCCACAGATAGGGTGACTCTCCAACCTTCCATCTTCCACAGGGTTTCTTCAGGGTCCTCTTGAAGGGTCCCTATTCTTCAAAACTGCAACCACAACTTCTCCGTTAACTTGTATTGAGTACACGGTTGTGTTTCTACTCTGCACACGGCCTCCGTGGGGTTCTTGGGTACCCACCTTGAGTGGTTCCTTGGGTCTCCAGCTCTTCTAAGTCTTCTTGGTCAAGTCTTGTCTTCGGTTGTGGTTCGCATTCCACTTCATTAGTATATGGTTTGATCTCCCCCTGGAGACCACTGTGTATTTGTGCTACTTACCTGTTCTATGGTTGAAGTATTGTGTATATTGTGATCATATCTCTGGGTAGGAGATAGCCCATTGTGTTAGTGAGTGTTCATAATAAATACATATTTTTATAACTACACTGTGTAGTGCTTTTTCACTTAACCTACACTATATGATTAGTACAGGTAAAACAAGCTGTTTTACACTCATTCTGGACTAAGCTTTAACGTCTGCTCTCCACAGCCACCACTTTGAGACTTTTCTGTGGTTGTCTAAGACCACTGAAATCACCATAAGGGTTGTCTGGATTAATGCAAGGTGCTTCACTTAAATAAGTGTCTACCATATACTAAGCCAGCCTCCTGCAGCCTCTAAGTCTCAGCATGCGTCACTTCTGCGATGGGGCGGCACCATGGGAGAGATGGAGATCAGGGGTCACGGGTCTCCAGCAGAGACGGGGCTCCACATAAACTTGTTGGAGCTCAGAGCGATTCGCTTGGCATTTAAAGCATTGGTGCAGGTGTTCATGGACAACACCACTGCTATGTGGTACTGCAACAAGCAAGGTGGTGTGGGCAAGAGGCCTTGCGTCTGTGGACATGGCTGGAACTGCAGGGCATAACAGTGGTCGTTCAACACCTGGTAGGTTCTCTAAACGCAAGGGCGGACAATCTCAGCCGTCAATGCCTGCCGTATCTCGACTGGCGTGACCAGTCGGAGGTGTCTCAAGGTCTCTTTCAACAGTGGGGAGAACCTTGGTTAGATTTGTTCGCTTCCGAAGAGAACGCGCAATGTCAGCAGTACTGCAGACTGGAGTTTCTAAGGGGGCTATTGCTCGACGAAACGTTCCATCGCGAGTGGAGCTTAGGCCTGTTGTACGCATTTCCGCCCATACCACTCCTGCCCAGGGTTCTGAAGAAGATCAGGAGCGATTGGGCCCAAGTCATTCTTGTGGCTCCGGACTGGGCAAGGAGAGTCTGGTATCCAGAGCTTCTGAGAATCAGCATTGATCCTCCGAACAGGCTGTCCATTCTGGAGGATCTTCTGTCACAGCAGCAGGGGAGGGTTCTCCACCCGAACCTGTTAACTCTGTGCCTCCATGTGTGGAGATTGAGCTGTGGCAGTTGATGGCTTTTGACCTTCCTCCCGAAGTCTGTAATGTTATTCTGGCGGCCAGGCGGCCCTCGACTAAGTCGGTATCCGCGTGGCGTTGGCAGAAATTTGTATTATACTGTACAGAAAGGTCCATTACCCCTCTTTCTGCTTCTCTTTCTACTGTATTTTTATTCATTTTAACTCTTGCACTGCAGGGCTCTGCTTTGGGAACTCTCAAGTGTTATCTCTCTGCTCTGTCTGCTTTTTTGTGGCTGCCAGACCAGCCTTCTATCTTTAAATCGCCTATTGTAAATAGATTTCTTAAAGGGCTGGCTCATTTGTCTCTGCCCACACCCTTTATTATGCCACAATGAGACCTTAATTTGGTCCTCAGTTACCTAATGTGCGCTTTTTTTGAGCCTTTGCACAATTGACCCCTCCGGCTGTTGACCATCAAAATAGCCTTCTTAGTGGCGATTACATCGGCCCTGAGGGTGAGTGAATTGCAGGCGTTATCCAGCTCGCCTCCTTATCATATGTCCTTTCCGGACAAAGTGGTGCTTCGCACCACGGCATTATTTTTATCAAAGGTTGTGACCCCATTTCATCTGGGCAAATCTATTACTTTGCCCACTTTCTTTCCCTCCCCTCATCCCTCTAAGGAGGAGGAGCGTCTCCACCATCTGGACCCAAAAAGAGTGTTGTCATCGTACCTTGACCGCACAAAAGAGTTCTGAGTGGATGACCAACTCTTTGTGGGGTATGTGGGAGCAAAGAAGGGAAAGGTAGTGCAGAAAAGAATCATCTCTCACTGGGTTGTTCTCTGCATTAAAATCTGTTACGCCTTGGCGAAGAAGCAGCCCCCTGAGGGATTAAGAGTCCACTCTACCAGGTGAAAGTCTGCGACTACGGCCTTGGCTCGGGGTGTCCCAGTCCAAGACATCTGTCAGGCAGCAACGTGGGCACCTTTGCAAAACATTATTGCCTTGATGGTCAAGTGCGCAGGGATGGGCACTTTGCCCGTTCAGTCCTGCAAGACTTCTTAGTCTAGATCATGAGTCCGCAACCCACCGCCGGGATGGTATGTCTTGGTTATCTGATTCAAAAGTTAAGGAATCTGCAGCTAGAAGTCTCTATCAGATGAACAAGTTACTTACCTTCGGTAACGCATTATCTGGTAGAGACTCTATCTAGTTGCAGATTCCTTACAGCCCCAGCCATGCCTCCCCGTGTTGCGGACTAATGTAGAAGGTCTAGGGTTACCCCACTTTCAGGGTCCAAGTTTTGTACACATTTACATCAGTCACTTCGTGGCTCTGCACTTCTGGCGTGGAAAAAGCGAAAAGTTCTGATGTCCGCGCGCCTGGGTGGCGCCTATATAGGCACTGGGACGTCATAACCGACGCTACAGACGCTATTGACATCACACGGAGCCGAATGGAGCCACTCAACGTCTCGCGCAAGGGGTATTGCTCAGCAAAAGTTTTCGGATCCAGCCTGACACCAGAGAAATTCAAAGGTAAGGAATCTGCAGCTAGATAGTCTTTACCAGGTAATGCGTTACCAAAGGTAAGTAACTTGTTCTACAAGAGCTGGACTTTTAACAAGTGAAAGTGCAGCCTCGTATGAGAAATTTTGCATTTGACTTCTGAGGGACACCAAGTAACGACAAGTGCAACTGCAGCCTCATATAAGAATTTCAATGCTTTTGCATTTGCCTTTTGACAACACCTATTGACGACTAGTGGAACTGTAGCTTGATGTGAGAATATCAAAGCATTTGACTTGTGAGGGGCACCTGGTAACGAGTTGTAGAACTACACCTTCGCAAAAGAATGTAAATGCTTTTACATTTGACTTTACAGGGCATTGAGGAACTGAAGCTCTAGGCAGGAATCTTGAAGATTTAGCATTTGACTTGAGAGAGACATCTAGTAAGTGTGTGTGTGTGTACGTGTTTGTGTGTGTATGCGTGCGTGTGTGTGTGTGTGTGTGTGTGTGTGTGTGTGTGTGTGTGTACGTACTTACATATACCTATTCACGGAAAAAGCCAATGGTTACAGGGTTGTTATAGTTAGGAAATAGAATTATAAAAACGTCAGAAATTCACTGAAAAAACCAAAGGTCACTGAGATGTTATAGTTGGGCTCAGATTTCACTTGTTCAAAACCATTGAAATTCAGCAGTTCTAGATACCTGAGATAACTATAACTTACACCCCGCAATACACTGCTTATGACCTCACATATTACATCACTCATGACATGGTCAGTGACATCACTGATGATATCTCAAATGACATCATCTACAGAACCACTCACACCCCCATACAACCTCTCATGTGCCCACTCACTCACCCATAGAACCACTCACACACCCACTCACTCATACAGCCACTCCGACAGCCATAAACTCACCTATACATCTACTCACACACACTTATTCACCTATGCAGCCACTCACCCACCGACTCACATATCCATACAGACTATTAACACAGCTACTCACTCCTCCATACAAGCACTCACACACCCACTTACATACCCATTGCCACATCCATACAAGCCCTCCCAAATATGCTCAATCACCCATACAGTCATTCACACTGACACTCACTCTCAATACAGCTATTCATATATCAACTCACTTAACCAAACACTCACTCAGACAGCCACTCACTCACCCATACAGCCACTCACACACCCAGTCACTCACTCATACAGCCATTCAGACACCCACTCACTCACCTATACCGTCACTCACTCACCCATACAGCCACTGACATACCCACTCACTCACCAACATAGTCACTCACACACCCACCCACCCACCCACCCACACAGCTACCCAGTCTGTAGGAGTCTGCATTGCTTTCAGACACATGTAAATAGTAAACATGCAGCTCCCTGTGTCTGAAAGCTCCCTGTGTCTGTTTCCCGGACAGCGAGCAGGGAAACAGACAAATGTTCCACTTCCAGCAATCAATCAGTCGAGGAATTTGTAGAGCACACTGCTCACCCGTGAGGGTCTCAAGGCGCTGGGGGGAGGGTGCTGCTACTGCTCGAACAGCCAGGTCTTGAGTAGCCCCAGGGAGGTAGTGGTCCCTGAGGCTGGGTATCTTGCTTTACACTCAAAAAAAAATTTAATCACTCCCAAGATGAGGCACCCATGAAGCAAGAAGAAACTCTTGAAAAAGAAACTCAGCGCTCACAAAATGAGGAAAATGAACCTTCAAAAGGTTTTATTAATACAACACTCTCTAGAGACTTTCCCAGATGTCAAATGAAATGGGCAAAACAACATGCAAATATGTGTGTGTGTGTGTGTGTGTGTGTATATATATGTACATTTATATACACACACAACAGGAATATGTTACACAGCAGTCCAGCCGTGGAGGACAGTACCACCCTCGGAATTAACATGGGGCCACAGGGGTATTGTAGTGCTAGAGGCACTCTTGTGGTCTGACACCCTGTGATGACCTTTGACTACCATTATTTTAACTGACTTTGGTGTGTTATTTTACCCAAGCCTGAATGTACGACGTCCTGCTTATGCCTTGTTTCTCTTAAAGGTTTCTTTCTTGTAATCTTGTAGTCTTTCAGTGGGAGCTGTCACGGAGTAGAATAACCTTGCCAAGAACAGAACGTGTGGGATGTGTATTTGAAAGCATGAGAGAGAGTGAGGTGTGAAATGTGCTTTTTGGTCTCAAAGTGCAGTGTTATGAGCAGTGGTGCACAAATGTGCACTGTGTTGTACAATTATTAATTTCTTACTATTGGCTTTGACATGGCCTCATGTCATCCTGAATTCTGACTCTGCCTTGTTTATGGTGTTTTCTGTGCGCACAGCCAGGCTTGCAAGTTGTTTGGGTTAATCATGTTCAAGGATTGTTTTTGTGAGAGATTATTTAATGTACCCTGGAAGGCTTTCGTGAGCTTTAAGATAAAGGCTGGAATATGCGAGAATGTAGAGGTAACGTGGGAACTCCTTTCTGCCCTGGAGTGCTTGCTTGGAAGCTGGCCAGTCCTAGTAAGTTTCCTAGTGCGAGGAGGAAGACTCTCAAATCTTCTAGTGTGTGTCTTGAGATTATAAAGCTGAGGGTTGTTGACTTAGAAACCAACATTTTGGAATCCGAATGGGGACGGACACGTCTACTTGGGTACAGCAGACCCTTGGTTTCTGAGGCTCTTATCCCCAGCTGTTTAATCCCCTGGTCAGGAGTGGGCTAAGATGCAGTGTTTTCACCAGGTGAAGTGTTGAGGTTTGATTATTGCCATTGTGATGTGTAGCCAGTGACTTTGATCATTTGAGGTATTTTCTTTGTGATTCAGTGTATATATCTTTCTGATCTCTTGCAAGATGTCCATTGTATTTACTTGAGTCTTATCTCATATTGTTTGCTGCTTGTTTATTCAGTAGTATTATTCATGCATTTAACTGTTGCATTTATCAAGTGTTATTATTGCATGCATATAAATATATATCTCTATGTGTATTTGAACGTGATTCATTTTGGCACCTGGGAAAACCTTTCTGTTAGAGAGCATTGTATAAATAAAAACCCCATGCCTTATTCTAACAAGAGAGTCTTTGCATTTTGTAAAATATAACCTTTTTCTAGGTGTTGTTGTGTTTTATGTCTCCTGCTTCGCCGTGTTGGAGCCACCGTTTGGGAGATTATGTATTATCTGAAAGGCGAAGCAAAACAGGTATGAATTATGCTAACCCCAATGTGGCACAACATTATTGGAATTAAACTGAGCGCTTCTCAATTCTGAGGCCCACTGGAGGGCTTCAAATATGGAATTAAGTAGACCGGCTTTGCAGCAGAACCCACAGAACGGGAAGCCTGTTCCCAAACACTACGAGTTCCAGAATGCTATATTAATTCTACTCACCTGCGAGATGCAGCAAGGAAATGATGTCATCAGTATTGAAAAATGTCTTCGCTATCGTAATGGAAAGTTTCAATTCTATTAAGGACTTGGAGGCATGGATTATGCTGTACTTTCTTCACTTTATTTTTTGAGCAGCCATTTTGTAACCATTCAAAAACCACATTTCCCAGAACACTAGGGAAATTGGGAAAAACAAAGAACAGACAACAAGTCCATAATCGTCCTCAGCCAATCAGGAGCTAGGATGCAGCATATAGCCCTTCCTTAGTGTCCGGTTCTCCCTCTTTCATCGCACAAGTCACACCACTTGTCTCTGCTTACGAGTCCTGTTTGCTCAATTCCCCGCCTGGAATTAAAGAAGGTGGATCAGTACCGCAGAACGACAATTATAGAATGCAAAATTGAGATTTTTAATATTTAACGCAGAGAGGAGTATGCTCTAAAGTGCAACTACTAACAGTCAAGAGGAAACCTTGGTATATGACTCTAATAACCATTTCACAACATACCCATGTCATCATTACAGGAACACCTTACTTACTCTCTACGGGTGGACCATCTGGAGCCTCTCCGCGAGTGGGATAATTCTCGCCTCCGAGTCCTTAATTACGTTATGATAGCTAGGAAATTTTTAATTCTATGTCAGGACCGGAGGCTTCGGATTATGCTAGTTTAAAGCTTACCACCAAATGAGCCATGTCAATAATAGGCTTGAAGTAGAACCTCTTGAATGTTGAGTCCGACGACCAGTCGGCTGCATTCATTATGTCCTCCAAACGCGCTCCTACTGAGAAGGCTTTGGAGTCCATTGCTCCTCTAGTCGATTGTGCACCAAAACTTCGCAGGTCCATACCTGCCTCCTGCATGACCCATTGCACCCAACAAGCAATCGTGGGTGATTAAACCGCCTTATGAGTTTTATGAGGTTTCCTGTGAGCAATAAAAAATGTCCTTTCCCCCGGAGGCCTAAGCTCCGAGGTCATCTCCTCATAAGCTTTCAAGCATTGCACAACACACAATTTTGGAAAATCCGGGAATGCAGGATCCTCTATTACCCTGGTATGACTCTTGGTTCTTCGGCAGATCGTGAATGAAATACCCATCGGGGAAAGATTTCTGCCCGTAATATCCAGGGCCCTAACATCTGAAACTCGTCTACATGAGATGAGACAGAGAAGCATTGCCAGTTTAGCTGACAATTCCTTACGAGACAAAAAAATCATTCGGTTGCCATGATAAAAACAGGTTAAGAACCTTGTTAACGTCCCACAGTGCCAAATATTGCAGCACTTGAGGTAGAGACATTCTGATCCCTCTCAAGAGACAACATACAAATAGATGTTCCCCCGCCGGGACTCCTTCCACCGGAACATGCCCCGCTGAAATAGTGGACCGAAAATATTTGATAGAGCGATAGGCCAGTCCCTGCTTGGCCAAGTCCGCCAAAATATTTAAGATCCGCACTACATCTGCGCCCACGGGATCACTACCCCGTCGCACACACCAACGGCACCATTGTCTCCAGGCTGACCGGTATTTCTTGACCATGCTATCGGACCATGCTCTTGACAAGAGGTCGCCAGCAAACGACGAAAGGCCTGGGATCGACAATCTACCCCTGTAATCCTCCACACCATCAGGTACAGGGAGTCTTCTAGAAGCATCTGATGAGGCGTTCGATTCTGGTCGAGAAGCAAATCTGAAAAGTGGGGGAAGGATTGAAGAATCCCATGAAAGTTCCAGTAGAACTCGAAACCAGACTTGCGATCTCCAAATCGGAGTGATGAAAGCCACCTCCGCGCGCTGATCTGAGCCGAAGCCCTCGTGGTCATTGCAAATGGCGGGAACGCATAGGCTCGTTCCTGCACCCAGTCTTGCAGGAAAGCATCCGTGGCCATCGGAAGAGGATCCGGCCTCCAACTGAAGAACCGGGCGATCTGATGATCCAGTCTGGAGGCAAAGAGATCCGCGGAAAAAGGTCCCCAAAGGTCTTGCAGCATTGCAAACACATCTGAAGGCAACTTCCAAAGACTGAAGTCCCGAATATGACGAGCGTGCCAGTCTGCTACCTGATTCTACCATCCTGGGAGATACTGTCACCGAAATGTGGTGGTCGAGGCAGAACTGCCAGAAATCTGTTGCCAGGTCCGAAAGAACCTTCGATCGAGTGCTGCCTAGGTGATTTATGGACTTGACCGCCAAGATGTCAGTCTTGACAAGGACGCAAGATTGAATACTGTCCCTGGTCCAGCACCGGACCGTGAAGGAGCCCACCAGTAGCTCCAAACAGTTGATATGTAGCACCTGTTCCTGCGGTGACCAAGAACCTCCTGTGGAGAAATCCCCACACCGGGTGCCCCAACCTGACCTGCTGGCTCCTGACTCTATAACCAGGTTTGGAGTTGAGCCAAATATCGCTCTGCCGTTCCACGCTTCCTTGTGCGTGAGCCACCTTAGAATCTCCTCCTGAGCCTCTTCGGTCTGAGCTACCGGGTGAGAATATGGAAGACCTTTCCCCAAATGAATCGCCTTCAGCCTCTGCAGGGCCCGCTAATGATGCGGTCCCAGAAAAATGGCCTGGATGGAGGCCGACAACAGCCCCACTAGCCGGGCAATCTGTTTTCAGTACCCAAGCATTGCTCGTGACCATCTCCCAAACATGCACATACTTGGCCAAACGGCCGCCCACTTGCAAGAGGGAAGACGTAGCTACACTCACCTGAAGTTGAGGCATTGTCGCCTCCGCGAAATTCACGCCCTCTGGAGCGTCTGCCATGGGAAGAGTAGAAATTGTTGTAACGGGTCTGGTCCTGGAATTGCCTGTTCCTGGAGCCTTGCCCTCTGGAGTTTTGGGAGAACTGGCTGGTCGAGCAGCCCCTACCTCGACCGGCCCCACGGAAAACCCGAGAGAAAAAGACCTGCTTGATTGATGATTTGTCCTTGTCCAGGGACATGAAGGTATTCACGAACTTTCCGAGGTTCTTTATAAAAGGCTTGCCAAATAGACCACCCTTGGCCACTGCTCCTGCCTAGGATCCGCCAAGTTCCCAACTTCGGGTCCACCTTGATCAAGAAAGAGCGCCTTCGGTCAGTAGAGAGCGCGCAGTTGGCTTTACCCAGAAACTCTACCACTCGCTGAGACCAACCGGACAGGGCCTCTGGGGATATAAGGGCCCCTGAGACGTTGGCGTCCTCCGCCATATCCAGGATCATCGTTATCGGGCCTAGAGCGTCCAAGAGTTTATCCTGACACGCTTTTCTGATGGATACATCTGCCAGTGGATTCCTCACCTTGTGAATATCCCCTGCGCCAGCAACATTCAGAAATTTTTGTAGCTCTCCACGCCGACGAGGACAACGTCACAATAGCATGGCTCAGCTCACGGCTACGCTGACGTCACTGAAGCCATAAGAGGGCCTCGACGGCGTGATGACGTAGGTTCCCTTTTTTCCGCCCCGTCGACGCGAACGGTTTTGGGACTCTCCGTAGCTTTTCTAGTTACATTGTGTGTCTACTGTGTTTCTGGTCTCATCTTGCTTCTTTCCTAAAGATGTCGATTAGGAAGTCAGTGTTCAAGCCCTGTAGAGAGTCGGATCACGATGTCAAGGGGTGCTCTTGCTGCTGCAAGATGAACCCAAAGGCCTTTAAGGAGAGAGAAGCCAAGCTATTCATAGTGAAGATGAGGAAGGAGAAGAGAGGTTGAAGGCGGTCGAGGTCCAGGTCGAGGTCCAGGTCGGGTTCGACGTCGGGTCATGCTTCAAAGTCAAAGAAACATATAAAGAAGAAGAGGCACGGTTCTCGACGCCGTTTAGATAAGGAGACGGCTCCAAGATCGACTTAACCAGTTCCTCGACGTCGTAAGGACTATGTTTCTCCTTCTCCCTCTGTGTCGAAACCGGCTTCACCTGTTTGCCCGGCTTCGCCTGCAGCTACTCCGGAGCGGTCTCCGGCTCCATCCCCAACGTCGATGCATTCTCCGGTTCCAGTGGAAGAGGCTCCGCTACCTGATGAGTCGTCGACTCCATTGGCTCCACCGTCGGCGCCGATTGGCCAGAGTCTGGTAATGCCTCAGTCTGAACCTTACCCCCCTTTTCCTGGCCCGGGTCAAAACCCATCGCATTGCTTGAAAGCCACGTATGGTGTCTTTTCAAGAGCAATGTACCCCTCTGGAGCACCTTCGGGTCCCATGGGTCCAATGGCCTTTAATTTGGGGGTTCCTCAGGCCTATGCTCAGGCTCCCTTTATGCCATTCTTTCCAGCGTTGCCGTCTTGGCATTTCCCGGCTCCGAGGACGTCAACGCTGCTCCTTTCTTCTCCGGCTCCGCCAACTCGACCTCGTTCGGCTCAGGCTGTGCCTCCGGATCCGTGTTCGACGCCGGCTCTGGCTCCGTCGGAGTCGTGTGTGGCGCCGCCGATGCCGGTTCCGAGGATAAGATCCAGGCGAGAGGCACAGAGGATTTTGGAAGACCAGATGTATCAGACAGAAGAAATGGAAGAGGGTGAACTCCTAAAGTCAGATGACTTGTTTGAAGAATTAAAGGAGGCAAGTGGCCTTCATATGTTCCCTGAATGGGAGCTTTTTCCTCCTTCAGATGCTCCCTCTAAGGATGTGGCTCCTTACCACACAGTCATAAGGAAAGCAGCGGAGCTCTTAAACTTGCAGCTCCCAACCGCTGAATTTAACTCCAACATCCTGACAGAGGTTCTTCATTCTCCCTCCACTGTAGTAGAACATTTGCTTCCTTTTAATGATGCCATCACTGAGCCAGTTATGGAGGTTTGGCGTAAGCCCTTTTCAGCTACGGCAGTGTCTAAATCTGTTGCTAGAAGGTACAGGGCGGCTCCAGGGGATCTGGACTTTCCTGCATCCCATCCTTCTCCTGAACGTCTGGTGGTTCAAGCTGCCTGTTCAAATAAGTCATCTGGGCATTTCCTCAAGTCCGTAGACAGGGAGTCGAAAAAGCTTGACCAGTCGGCAAGAAAGTGTTCTCCTCTGCGAGTATGGCCTTGAAGTCCACAAATGCCACCTGTCTTTTGGGCTGTTACATCCACGCCCTGATGGATTCTGCAAAACAGCTGGCTCCTAAATTGTCTGAGGAGGACAGGCAGAATTTTAATGAGGTCTTGTCGGACACTCAGGCAGCTGCACGATATTCAGAGTGGTTTGGACACTGCGGACTTTGTTGCCAGGATCATGGGCTTCTCGGTTGCCACAAGAAGTAGTGCTTGGCTTAAGTCGTCGGAGTTCTCTCCAGATGTGCAGGCAACACTTCTGGACCTACCCTTTGATTGTTCTGGACTGTTCGGAAAAAAGCAGATGCAGCGTTGGAAAGGTTCAAGGACAGCAAAGCCACAGCTAAGTCTGTGGGCCTGCAGGCGCAGCCTAGAGGTTCCTCTTACAGGAGGTACAGAGGTTTTGGGAGGTCGTCCTTTCGGACCTATAGGCAGCCTCAGCAGCAGCAAAATACCCTGTATAAGAACTACAGGGGCAGGAACAGAGGTCGTCCACGAGGTCGTCAGCCCTCCTCCTCCTCCTCCTCCTCTTCCTCCCTCCCTCTTACCACAGCAAAGCAGCCCTAGATCCACCATTCTGGATCATGTCGGTCCTGTGGGGGGTCGGCTTACCCATTTTCTGCAAGATTGGGTATCGGTCACAACAGACCTTTGGGTTCTAAATCTTGTGGAAAATGGGTATGCTCTTCCCTTTCGGGAATTCCCTCCAAATTACCCTCCTTGCCAAGGTGCTTGCTCGGAGGACCACCTTCTTCTCCTGCAGGAGGAAGTCCTAACATTACTGAAAAAAGGTGCGATAGAGGTGGTTCCAGAGCGGGTAAGGGGTCAGGGATGCTACTCCCGGTATTTCCTGATACCCAAGAAGGATGGCAGGCTACGTCCAATCCTGGATCTCAGGATCTTGAACCTTTTTCTGAAGCAGGAGAAGTTCAGGATGCTCACCCTTGCGCAGGTTCTTCAAGCGCTGCAACAGGAGGACTGGATGGTGCCCATCGACTTGCAGGATGCGTATTTTCATATTCCGATCCTGGAGTCGCACAGGAAGTATCTCCATTTTACGGTAGGGTCGCAACATTATCAGTTTGCGGTTCTCCCGTTTGGTCTTACTACTGCACCTCGAGTCTTCACCACGGTGATGGCAGTAGTGGCAGCCCATCTCAGAAGGTCGGGGATTCCAGTTTTCCCCTATCTGGACGACTGGCTGATCAAAGCAGAGTCGCCAGAGAAGGTGCTTCATCATCTGCAGATTACAACTCGGCTGTTGTACAAATTGGGTTTCTCGATAAAAGTGCCCAAATCTCGCCTGGTGCCTTCTCAGCGCAACCTGTTCATAGGGGCGGTACTGGACACTACTGTGTCGAGCATTCCCACCTCCACAAAGGATTCTCGACATACAAGAAATGATTCCCTTGTTTTATAATGGAGCCATCGCTCCAGTCCTGAAGGTCCTTCGTCTGCTTGGTCTGTTTGCTTCCTGCATTCTGTTGGTCAGCCATGCACGCTGGCACATGAGGGCGCTCCAGTGGTGCCTCTGCAGGCAGTGGTATCAGCACAACGGAGATCTCCGGGAGTCTGTGAGGATCTCCAGAGAAGCTGCAGCGGATCTGTCTTGGTGGAGTGTGGAGGGCAATCTGTCTCAAGGAAAGCCCTTCCATCTACCTCCATCAGTGGCCACAGTGATAACGGATGCATCAGTTTTAGGGTGGGGTGCGCATCTGGGGGATCTGGAGATCAAAGGTCTTTGGTCTCCAGAGGAAAAGATGCTTCACATCAACCTTTTGGAGTTGCGGGTGATAAGTTTGGCACTCAAGGCCTTCCTCCCTTCCCTTCGCGGTCAGTCGATTCAAGTCCTGACGGACAACACTACCTCAATATGGTATGTCAACAAGCAGGGAGGAGTGGGGTCGCATTGCCTCTGCAGAGAGGCTCTGCGTCTCTGGTCCTGGGTTCAGGATCATCAGATTTCTCTGACAGCAAATCATCTGGTCGGAGTTCTTCACGTGCGTGCAGACAGTCTCAGTCGGCAGTTCTCTGCCGACCACGAGTGGATGCTCCATCCGGAGGTGGTTCATCACGTCTTTCGGACGTGGGGAACTCCTCGGGTGGACCTATTTGCCACTCACGATAACGCTCACTGCCCGTCATTCTGCAGTCTCCAGTAACCGATGCAGGGAGCATTGGGGGACGCGTTTCAGTTGAGATGGGACTCATCTCTTTTACGCGTTTCCTCCCATACCCTTGATTCCTCGGGTTCTGAGGAAGATTTGCCAAGACTGGGCCCAAGTCATATTGATCGCCCCGGATTGGCCAAGAAGGGTGTGGTATACAGATCTTCTCCACCTCTCCTCATGCCCTCTGCTCCGTCTCCCTCTCAGGGCAGACCTCCTCTCGCAGTCGCAGGGGAAGGTTCTACACCCCCACCTCCAGAGCTTACACCTTCATGCCTGGAGATTGAACAGTGCAACCTGAATTCTTTTTCTCTCCCGCCTGACGTGGTGGACGTGATTTTGTCTACCAGGCATCACTCCACCAAATCTATCTATTCCTATAGGTGGTCCAAATTTGTCCATTGGTGTGGGGAGAAGTCTATTGACCCTTTGAGGGCTCGTTTATCCAACATCCTTCAGTTTGCTCTTTTTGTAGCTCAGCAAGGTTTTGCTGTAGCTACTGTGAAGGGTTATTTATCAGCTTTGCCGGCTTTCCTTAGCTTGCCAGATCAGCCGCCCTTGTTTAAATCACTTATTGTGTTACGGTTCATTAAGGGCCTTACCAACAAATTTCCGCCCACTCCATTTATTGTGCCTCAATGGGACTTAAATCTTGTCTTAACTTACTTGATGGGTTCTCCCTGTGAACCCTTGCACAAGTGTCCCTTAAGGCTATTGTCTTTTAAAACAGTTTTTCTCATTGCCATTACCTTGGCGAGGAGGGTAAGTGAGCTTCAAGCTCTAAGTTCGAAACCCCCATTCTTGACCATTCATGCTGAAAGAATGGTACTCAGGACCAGGGCTGCTTTTCTGCCTAAGGTGGTAACTCCTTTCCATCTGAGGCAGTCCATTACCCTTCCTACCTTCTATCCTCCCCCTCACCCTTCCAGTGATGAGGAGCAGCTTCACCGCTTGGACCCTAAGAGGGCGGTGAGTTTTTACCTCGATAGAACTAAAGACTTTCGAGTGGATGACCAGCTCTTCGTGGGCTTCATTGGCTGCAGGAAAGGCAGAGCGGTGCACAAGCGCACCTTTCCAGATGGATTATCTTGTGCATCAAGATCTATTACTCTTTGGCTGGTAAGGAACCTCCAGAGAGTATAAGGGCTCATTCTACCAGGGCAAAGTCTTCTACATCTGCCATATCTAGATGTGTTCCTGTGGAGGACATTTGTAGAGCGGCTACTTGGGCCTCCCTTCACACTTTCGCGAAGCATTACTGTTTAGATTCCGAGGTGAGGAGGGACGGACACTTTGCACGTTTCGTCCTTCAGGACTTTTTGGTATAGAAGGGTGGATACCCTCCTCCGGGAGTGGGGACTGCTGTGGGACTCTATTCACAAGGTGAGGAGTCCACTGGCAGATGTATCCATCAGAAGAAAAAGTTACTTACCTTCGGTAGCGCTTTTTCTGGTTGATACAGTATCTGCCTGTGGATTCCTCACTGACCCACCCGCCTCCCCGTTGTCCACCCTTGTATACCTACAATAGTGATAATGTGATAAAATCTATCTGTTACTGTCAAAGGAAGTGTGTTATTTCTTTTGCTTTCCTGCATTGACTTCAAACTGTGTGTGTTGGTTTGAATATTATGTACTGTGTATACTGTATATACATATATATATATATATATATATTGTTGTCGGTCCTTCGGTGTGCCTCGAAGGCACGGAAAAAAAGGGTGGAACTGACGTCATCACGCCGACGAGGCCCTCTTATGACTCCAGTGACGTCAGCGGAGCCGCGAGCGGAGCCATGCTATTGTGACGTCGTCCTCGTCGGCGTGGAGAGCTACAAAATATTCCGAATGTTGCTGCCGCAGGGGATATTCACACGGTGAGAAATCCACAGGCCGATACTGTATCCACCAGAAAAAGCGTTACCGAAGGTAAGTAACTTGTTCATCAGGATCTATCAATCTCTTTCTTGGGATCCTTGATAAATTTAACCAGGAACGTGGCCATCCTAGAGTCTATTTCTGGGGTCTGGGCCACTTTGCTATCGAGGGAAGGACGAGGGCACTCCGTCCGGAGTCTGCTGCAGGTCTCCTTGCCCATGAGGGTGCAAACCCTACTGGCTACGTAGTTGGCCACCTTATCGCAGGGTGTCCACTCTGAGGACCGCGGGTGTAAAATTAGTTCCGGGTCCAGCATGTCTGACGCGTCCACCGACCCCTGGAGGTTAGTAGGCACAGCTCGGGTCGTGGGGCGCCAAGGCCGGGAGGGGCCGGCCTCCTCATCAGTGTCTGCCTAGGCATCATCCCCCACCCCCTGAGTCGGGGTCGCTGGCCGAGGTGTACTGGGGACAGGGAGGGGGTCTGAAGTAGTGGGCAATGACTGGTTCTGGGCCAAGACGGGCAGACGGGCGAAGGCATCCTGGTCCACACCATCGGTTTTGGGGCGCTTAGGAGGGGTAGGATGGGAATTCCCCTACTCTGGCTGTGCATTGTTTGGGTTTATACCCTGAATGGGGCCCCACTTAGCGCATTCCCGCGCAATCTACCTCCTCTACTGCCCTATAGATGGACGCATCCACCGCGTCATAAAACTCGTCATCCCAAAGGACCAAAGGAGCTGGGCTACGGGGTCTTCATCCCACTGCATGTCTGCCTGATCTTCCATGGTGGCGGCCCACTAAGGCTAACTAGAACCCTTACAGGGCGTTCACACAGAATGCTTCTACTGCGCAAGAAGCATTGAAAGGGTTTCAATGCTTTTGCATTTGACTCGTGAGGGACATCTATTAACGACTAGTGGAACTGCCGCTTGATGTGATAATAATTTCAATGCTTTTGCATGTGACTCGTGAGAGACATCTAGTAACGACTAGTTGAACTGCATCTCTTTGTAGAATTATTTTGATATTGGACACTATAATATTCACTGCCCACTGCTAATCTCGTCCCATAATGCTTTGCAGGGCCTTTGGTTGGGATTGTATTTTTGCCCATAACCGTGCTTGGGGTGGTCCTAGGAGGAAGGGACCACCACTGAATCGTTCACCAGCATGATATGCTCTTTGTGTTCAAGGCATCTGCTTGGTCCTTCCCCTAGGTTAGGGGGGACCCCAAAATCATCACCTCTCTCATTGCCTAACATTTTCATTCACATTTCCCTTTTGTGAATTGGTTATATGCTTTTTAGCATGCAAAATTGCTTAATTAAAGCATCTGTGGGTATTGTTGATATTGCTGCTACGCTACGTAGCACAGTTTTTGCACTGTGCTACATGCATTTTGCGTAGTGCGTAGTAGTGCAAACTACGCATGCTCCGTGAGCAAAGCGTAGTTCTACGCCCAGGGTTAGTTTATAGGGGTAATGGATGGGAAGTAATTTGTGTTTAATTAATTAATAGATAGTTAATGTTAATTATTTGAAATTTATTTTGGGTAATTGTTTATTTTTTGTGTATTTTTACTTTTAAAGGGGTAAAGGGTGGGTATTAAATAAATGTTAATTACTTTGCAATTAGTTGTTAATAGTTTTTAATTTAAAAATAAGTTTTAATTGTTTTTTTTATTATTTTATAGTTTAATTTAGGTGTGTGTTGTGGACATTAAAGTGTTAAAGTGTGTGTTTAATCGTTTTAAAAAAATATTTTTTGAATTGATTATTAATTATGTTAATTATGGAGATACATTTAATTTAAAATGTTGAAGTGTGTTATTGGTGTGGTGATATAGGGTAGGAAATAAAATATATACATTTATGTATTAATTTTTTTGTTTGTAAATATGTTCTAGTTTAAAATAAACTTTTAAAATGTATTTAATTTTTTATAATATTTGTAGGTATTTGTTATATGTAATTAATATTATAATTTATTTTCTCTTTATATATTTAATATATTGTTTTCCATTTTTAAAATATTATTTATTTATTTGTATAATTTTTCTTAATTTTTACTATATATATTTATATATATATATATATATATATATATATATTTTTTTTTTTTAAATGTTCGAGTGTGAATAGTAATTTTTGCCTCTCCGCTATCCAACACTTTCCCTACTGTTGCACTAATTGTAGTGGGAATAGTAATTTTTACCACCCGCTATCCAACATTTTCCCTACTGTTGCACTCACTGGAGTGGGAATAGCAAATATGCCCCCGCTGCTATCCAACAGTTTTCCTACTGTTGAACTCACAGGAGTTGGAACAGTAATTTTTACCCCTCCACTATCCAACACTTTTACCTACTGTTGCACTCACTGGAGTGGGAATAGTAATTTTTACCCCTCGCTATCCAACACTTTCCCTACTGTTGCAGTCACCGCAGTGGAATACAAAAATGTACCCCTCAGCTATTCAATACTTTCTCTACTGTTGCACTGGCTGTATTGTGAAATTATAGTTTAATATGTTTTAATAGTTTGTTTTAATTTTTTATAGATTTGTGTTTCTTTATATTTTAAATCATTGATATGTTTTAATTTTTTATATAATTTTAAACTGTTAACATAAATTAAATATAATAGTTTATTTGTTTTTAAGTAAATATATAAATAAATAATTCTGTTTATCTTTTTTAGTACGTTTATTTGTTATATTTTAATAAAATGTATATCAATTTTATTTTGTTAAAATTAAATTTAATATATAAATATATATATTATTTTATTTTATATTCATATAAAGGTCGATATTATATACATTTATATTTTTACATCGATATTTTTGTACTTATCTTTCTAAGTATAGGAGTCGATATTTTTGTTATCTATATTTTTTACTCGATATTTTTTACATCGATGTTGTCAGTGAACCCCCACTGGAGGGCGGTAAATATGGATGTAAATAGACTGGCTCTGCAGCAGAACCCGCCAAAGGGGAAGAATGTTCCCAAACACTACGAGTTCCAGAATGCTTTAATAATTCTACTCACCTGCGAGATGTAGCGAGGAAATTATGTAATCAGTAATTTAAAAGGTGTGTTTGGGAAATGGCATATTTTCATCAATAGCCTACGATTAAGGAGCAGGCTTGCTCCGAAACGCATTAGACATTAAGAAAGATCGGAACTGGGAAATGCCGGTTTCCTGGTAATAAAGATTTGGCAAAATCAGCTTTTGTAGAGTGCGTCTTTGCTTGTGGACACAACACTAGTATGTTACATGGCAGTCCAGCTGTGGAGGACAGCACCACCCTCGGAATTAACATGGGACCGCAGGGGTATGAATTATGCTAACCCCAATGTGGCACAACAGTATTGGAATTAAACCAAGTGCTTCTCAATTCTGAGGCCCACTGGAGGGCTGTAAATATGGGCTTAAATAGACTGGCTTTGCAGCAGAACCCACCGAAGGGGAAGATTGTTCCCAAACAGTACGAGTTCCAAAATGCTTTAATAATTCTACTCACCTGCGAGATGCAGCGAGGAAATGTCATCAGTAATTTAATGGTGTGTTTGGTAAACTCTGAGCATTTTCAGCAATAGCCTTTAATTAAGGAGCAGGTTTGCTCTGAAACATGTTAGGCATTAAGAAAGATCGGAACTGTGAAATGCCGGTTTCTGGGTAATAAAGATTTGGCAGAATCAGCTGTTTTGGGTGCATCCTTGCTTGTGGAAACAATGGGAATATACATATGTGTGCTCAAGCAAGTAATAATAAAACACTCATATGTAAACCAACTGTCAAATGCAAGGGGTAAAACATGCAAATAATAATAGTAAAACACATGCAAGTCATAATGGATGTCCAATGCAAGGAACAACTGCTGTCAAATGTGAGGAATAAGCACTGTCAAATGAAAGAATCAAATATAAAGAGCATGTATACACAGCATGAAAACATATGAAATATATACACAGAGCAATGAAACTTATGGCATATATACACAAAATAAGTAATAGAAATACATCAATGAAAGAGTGTCTTTTAACATTCTGGCCAGCACGACTGGAGGAGCCCATGACAGTCAGTCAGAAGTCTTGATCGGGGACACAGAAGATTTCCCTGTGACAGTGCATCCACTTCACAGGCAAGCTCGTGCCCAAGAGCCAAGATTCTCAGTCTTTAATACCTTTACTAACACGGAGAGAGACTTCTAGAAATATCCCCCTCCCTTCATCTGTTACAAAACCAAGGCTGACCATACCCGTCTATGTCTAGTCCACTCACCAGAGCTGGCCAGGCTCCAGTGCTTGGCTGAGACCGAGAAGTACATTCCTCTCTCATGCTTTTAAACGCACATTTCACATGTTCTTTTCCAGCAAGGGTGTTTTCCTCTGTGCTCCAGTGACAGCCAGTGCAGGTAAGAGCAGTGGGGTGGGAGGGAGTCGACAGACGATGATGAGGGGAAATACAATTAAAAAAGAAAACCACTCACCTTGCGCTTGCCGCTTCGCCAAGTTGGCGATGCAGCAAGCACAAGGCTAGTGTTTTTCTTTTTTGTTTCACAACAGGTTTTATTAGGTTTTCCACCATGATGTGACCCGGTATATATACATACAGACCATCACATAATGACATGGCATTATTATAAACATTTGCATATAGAAAGAGAAATACAAGTCAACAAAACAACAAAGTGCTTTTTATCCCAACTGTGCGCCCCACATCCAACCCGCCCAAGCCTTGACGTTCACCACGTATGTGAATTAAAAGGCAGTTCATTAGTTCAGTTCATCTTATCAGAATTCATTGCCTAGTTGTTTATTCACTGAGGGTGGAGGCTCAAGGATCAGGCCTCGATAATTGGCCCAGCGTTTCCAGATTTTAGGGTGTTTCTGAGGATATTCCCGTGCATTGAAAATTGTTATCTCTAAGCCCATACAAAAGTCCATACACCGCTTCCATACACTCAGTAGGTAGGGGATTCAGCTATCCTAAGGCTAGCTATATCCCGCCTAGCCAGGGTAAGACCAAGAAACAGTAGGTGTTGTTTATATCTGTTACCCCCAATCTTGTTGGTGGTATGCAAAAGGATTACATTTGGGGACATGGGAAGGTCCCAGGCCAAGTCCTCAGTCAAGCATGTTCTAACCCTCCTCTAGAACCTGGCAAGAGCGCTGCAGGCCCATACTGTGTGGAGAAAGGTATCTTCGCCGTTGCCACATCGTAGGCAAATGGGGGAGGCCACAAGTCCCATTCTCCAAAGCCTGAGCCAGGTATAGTATGCGCAATGAAGCTATTTGAATTGGATAAGAGTCAGGTGAGATGAAATCGCAGCTCCACGTGGGGACTCTAATGCCTCGGTCCAATCATCATCATCATCATCAGTCTGGCCGAGATAGCTCTACCAAGCAGCTCGGAGAGCATCTAAGGTGGTAGTGCTATTGGTGATTAGGGATTGATATATCTTAATTATTTTATGATCGCCAAGATCTTTCATGAGTAGTTTACCCTCTAACGGGTTAAACTCCGGAAGAGCCATGAGGTCCTTGATATAGAGGATCAGGGCATGGCGAAATTGTAAATACTTGTAGGATTGACTACGGGGCATGGAGAATGTATCCTGCAGGTCTTGGAAAGGTTTAGGAGTTAGGCCATGCATGACTACCCCTAATGAGGAAATGCGGATATTGTCCCATCCCTGAAACCTGGAGAGATTTGTCATTTGGGGAAGGAGTCCATTCTGCCACAATAGTGTCTCTCGCATGAGGTGGCCCCACCACCCCATCCAACGCAGCGATTATCTCTGCACCTGAATCACCACCCTTGCCGTGGGTGACAAAACCCAAAACTCCAATCGGCTATAAAGATAGGAATGAAGTGAGGTATCTCCCATCATCCACTGCTCAACTGTGTAAGCTGGGTCATCCCTGGTGCAGTACCATCACTCATTAAACACCTACAGTTGTGAGGCCATGTGGTAGGACTGGATGTCTGCTGTCACTATGCCTCCGCAATAGGTGGACTGGAAGCAGGTGCTCTGTGCTACTTTGACAGCACCGCCTCCCCATAGAAACTGACCCAAGAGTGCATTAATCTGTCAGAACCAAGCAATGGGAATTGGGTATGGATGGTTTTGTAGTTGATAGAGAAGGCGAGAATCGAGATCGGCCATAAAGTGACAGGGGCAGATGCGACCATGATCTCACCTCAGTCTTTTTTTAATTTTTTTATTTTATTTATTGCTTTTATTTAACAGTTCCCAGCAGTGCACGTTTTTCTGTAGTATTTAAATGTACAGAGGTGAGAATATATAAAGTAACAGAGAAATGAAAACATCACAGGGTTATCTGCCATTTAGGTGAATAACAGAGACAATTACCACATATCAGATAGCACAACCCTGACACCTGGGCTATATCGCGGATATAACATCAACTGAGTTAGCATTGTACATCAAAACAGTCCACATTGACATGCCCTCACACAAGACATAATTCAGCTTAATGAGACAGAGCATCATTTGACCCATCCTCCTCTCTTACCAAAAGATATTGTTTATACAAGCCCCAAAAATCTTTTTTAGGCGGCTCTGTGTGGGCATTAGCTTACTGTATATTTCAGAATATGTATTATCAACAAATCATGTATTTTTCCCATTCAGACTTTAAGGGAGGAGGGCAGCGTGCCCATCGCAATGCAATCTGACGCTTTGCCAAAAGTAAGCCCAAACCAATACGTTTCCTAAAATCCTTTGGCAGAGATGTTGTGTATCCTAATGGGGCCAATAGGGGATCCGGGGCAAGTGAAGTTCCCACCACCCCACCCAGCTCTTGAAATATTTGATTCCAGAAGGCAGCAATCTGGGGACTGGACCATGCCAGGTGAAGAAAATTTGCATCACCTACACCACAGCGCTCACAGCAGTCCGTGTCTCTCAACCCATATCTACGAAGCCGTGCCGGCGTATAGTATGTCCTGTTAAGAAACTTGAAATGGATTAATCTATGCCTGCCGTTTAATGACACTGATTGAGTGACCTCACAACAGTACCTCCATTTACTATCATCAATGGGAGCACCCAGGTCAAGCTGCCACTGCGCTCTAGGTGGAGAGTAATTTGTAAGATTGTATTCCTGCGACATGGTATATATATGTGATATCAGCTTATATGGAAATTTGGCACGAAGAAGGTAGGTGAAAGAAGGGAGAGCAGGAGGTTCCAAATAATAGTCTACGAGCAGTGCCCTCATGGTGTGACGTGCCCTAAAATACTGAAATTGTGTGAGAGTTTTGGCCCTTTGCCCCTTGGCCGCATCCTCGTCCCAAGTATGGACTCTACCCTCGGAGAAAAAAAATCTCCCATATTATGGATCTGAAGGCCCCTGAGCGATTGAATCACTGTGACCTACTCACTCAGCGGGAACCATTGACACCAGCCCTGTGGGAGCAGAGGTATAACAGAGTACCCGCTTGTCTTTTAAAAGCTCGTGCCACACATGAACACTCAAATTGATAGAGGGTATTGGGAGGCTGGGTGAGTTGTCTAGGGAGCGGGTATGGGTCGGACGCCATCCTATCTGTTATGAGGTGCGGGAGAGTGTGAGGGCCAGGGCACCAGGAACAAGCATGTGACCTCTCAGCAGCTCTATGGTATAGCTCGAGATCCGGGGCTCCCAGTCCGCCCATAGAATATGGGAGTGTAAGCGAGTCCATCTTAACCCTAGGGGATTTTCCCGCCCACACTAGTCTGACCATCAAGACCTTCAACCTTTTAAAGATGTATTTCAAAATTACCATGAGGATATTGTTGAAGAGAAATAATAATCTCACCAATACAATCATCTTTAACAATGAAATGCGACCGACGAGGGAGAGTGGCAGCCTGATCCATTTCTCAATGTCACCCTCTAGCTTGGTCATTGTGGGGCCGTAGTTATCACGCAGTGCTAGCTCAGTCGTATGCACCTGTATGCCCAAGTACCTTACCGAGTCGGTGGTCCACTGCAGTGGAAATTCCAGATCAAAAGGGGCTGTAGGGGGTGTGAGTGGGAAAATAAGAGATTTACTCCAATTTATTTTTAAACCTGAGAGACCACCAAATGTTATCACTTAACAAATTAGAGGGGGAAGGTAAATAGCAGGGTCACGCGCATATAGTAACATATCATCAGCATAGGCTGACATAATCAGGTTGTAGTTTGAAAAACGGATTCCCCGTGGTACTCTCTCGGAGGCATATAATGGCACATGTCACAATGGCATATAATAACGGGGAAAAGGGGCAACCCTGTCTAGTTCCCTGAGATTTTGAAACAGAGGTCTGACATGATTCCCAATTCTAACCCTGGCTGTTGGCTGGTTGTATAGTACTGAAACCAATCTAAGGGATATCTCTCCCAAACCCACGCAGCACAACCATCATGAAGGCCCACTTGACTGAGTCGAAAGCCTTTTCTGCACCTAGAAAGACAGCAGCGGCCTTGACTTCGGGTCTGACATGTTTTATAACCCCAAATACTGTACATAGGTTTTGGGTCAATGTGCGTCCAGGCACAAAACCTGCTTGCTCTGGAGCAACACTGTTAGGAAGAAGAGGAGCAATTCTATTGGCTAGGATTTTAGCAAAGATATTTGTGTCCGCATTTAGGAGTGAGAGCGGTCTGTAGGACGAGAACGTCTGGGGGGACTTGCCTGGCTTTAGCAATGTAACTATGAGTGCGTCTCTCATGGATTTTGGCATTATACCAGTGTCACCTATCTCCTTGATTAATCAACTGAGGCAGGGCCCCAACAAATCGATGTAGGCCTTATAGAAGGGGACAGTGAGACCGTATATGCCCGGAGCGCTGCTGTCGCATATTGAATTCAGGGCAGTGTAAATCTCTGTAGAGTCCAGCGGGTGCATCAGGTATTCCCTATGAGAGTTGGACAGCAATGGCAACTGCACATGCTCCAGGTAATCCAGAACAGCCAGTTCATTAACGATAACGTGTGAGCTATACAGATCCCTGTAAAACTGACTGAATTTATTTGATATATCAGGAGGGTCAACGAGAATAGTACCATCATCCTCTATCAGCTCTGAAACCCCCTTTGCGTCCCTCTGGCGACGAGCCAGCAACGTCAGTACAGCCCACAGCCTGTCCCCCTCACCATAGGATTTGGCAACTGCATACTTCCCCTATGCTTAAGTTCGCTATCAGCCTCCTCGCAGAATTCTTCCAGTGTTTTCTTAATAGCTGTTGCAATCTGAGAATCGCCACACCCAAGGGGGTCCGATTCCAAATTCCCCAGTATTTTTTTCCAAGATTGAAAGACTACACCTGATGGAACGGAGAACGCCTGCATGCTTACTGATAGCAACTTCCCTGATGTACATCTTGAATGTCTCCCAGACTGTGGCAAAGTGTTCAACCGATTCTGTATTAATGTCAAAAAAATCTGTGGTTGCCGTGACCATCTCGGCCTTAAACACAGAGTCTGGTAATGAGTACGGGGTAAACGGGGCGACAGTTTGCGGCGAGATTTCAATCTCTAGAGTGATTGGGGAGTGATCTGAAAGAGTGAGAGGCAACACTGAGCAGTCATGAACACGGGGGAGAAGCATGCCATCCAGCAGTAAGTAGTCTATTCTAGTATGTAAATCGTGAGGAGCCGAGTAATGGGTGAACCCGCCCACCTCTGGGTGCCTCGCCCTCCATATATCCATCAAGCCCAACTGTGTTGCAATGTAAGAAATGGTTTTACCAGCCACCGCTGGGCGATGGGCCGGGCTACCGGACCTATCTAATAGGGGGTTCAGAACACAATTCAGGTCACAGCCCCACATTTGAGTTAATGTAGGACCATTTGAAATCTGAGCTAGTAAAGACTTATAAAATAGAGGATCATCCTAGTTCGGCCCATATATATTTACAACTTGGATAGCCAATCCCCTTTCGTGGCACCCGGAGACAACGAACCTGCCGTTAGGATCCATATTCAACTTTGCCAGAGGGATCCCTGATCTGGGGTTAATCCACCCCTGGCATGAGAGGTAAACCCCGCCATGGGGAATGCACTTGGAGTCTCTTGTTATTAAGCATACAGTTATTGGGGGTTAAGTGTGTCTCTTGCAGTAAGGCTACGTCAACCTCATGCCCATGGGGGCAGCCATACAAGACACTATTGGGGATTGCAAACTCAATATTCATGTCATACAGAAATCTGAAATAACGAAAAGAGAAATAGAGGCAAAGCCAGAAACAGTAAGGCCATGTCATAAAGCTAGTCATTTTCATCTAAAGTTCCGCTTGAGCCTGCAGCCCCCTCCCCAGAGCTCGGAACATTCTTGGTGTGATCCGCCACCCTTCATTCTTTAAGGGCCTTTTGGAGAGACTTAGGGTCTGTAAATATCTTCGCAGAGCCGTTAACTACCACTCTTTTTCTCGCTGGATATAGCATAGCGTATTTATGTGCTCTTCTCTCAGTTTGCTCTTCATTGGAACAAACTGCCTTCTGTTCCGCCCAGAGCTCCAACCTCTGCCAGTTACCCCCATGCGGCAAGGCCGTACACATAAGTAACGGGATTTCCGGCGCATAAGGATGTCTAATTTTAGCTCTCCGCAGGTATCTGTTCCAACACCTTTGTGCTGTGTCCAGCTCAGTGGTGAGGGTTGTGGTTCTGACAGGGAGCCGCAAGTTGATGTGAGATAGCAGTCTTAAGGACTCAAATTCCTCTCTCCGCGCTTCTTCTCCCCTGACACTGCTCGCATCCCATTGCGTGAGCCATTGAAACTGTGCCGCCAAATAATAGGTCTCATTGTCAGGTACCGCTAGCCCACCCTCCATTGTTGCTCGCATAAGGATAGCAAGTGCCACTCTGCGTCTGCCAGTACCCCATAGAAACCCTGTGACCATTGATCGGAGCTGGACAAAGTACTTTGGGGTCTATTACGATGTCTGCCCGCCACCGTAACGGTACACGGGGCCGACCGCCAGAGGTGCGGCGGTCCTGCTATGGCAGTTAGGATGCAACCGCCACCCTGCCAGTTGCATCCCGCATATTTTACATTGCGGCAGGCGGTGCTGTAAGCAGCACCTGCCGCAATGCAAAATATGCATGTTGTGCCATTGGCACGCACAACGTGACGGGCACCACGCGGTGCCTACCACCTTGTGTATGCCAATGAATGGTACCCCCCCAAGTGCAGCCCCACCCCCCCAGGGGCCCACAACGGGCCCCCAATCCCCGCATGCCTTTCCATGGCGGAGTCTCTGCCATGGAAAGGCAGGCATCATAATATGGATGCACCGCCGCCATATTGAGGGTCTCTACCGCCCGGCTGGCAATCCGACCGGCTGAAAAGTGGCGGACAGACTTTCTGTCCGCTGCGGTACCCCCACCATACTAATATGGCGGGAGTAAATCGGGTATGGAGGGCGGGCGGATCCGCCGTCCTAATAGACCCCTAAGTCGGGATCCAGACCGGTAAGGTCCCGAAGTAGTATAGTAATCTCGGGAGAGTGACCATTTTGAGCAGGGCTACGCGGCCAGCCACAGAGAGCGGCAATGAGCCCCAGAAGTCGAAGTTACTTTTTGCTCCTCTGATAGCTTTCCCTGTTACCCACTGGGATGTCTTCCTGAGTGTTGTATATATGTGCCCCCAGGTATGGCAGGCACCTGTCTTCCCAAGACACCCCCTCTGTCTCTTTAGGGCCTATTCTGCCCCCTCTTGCAGGAAACAGGCAAGACTTTGCCCAGTTAACTTTTAACCCCACACAGAGACACAGAGAGTCCGCCTCCCCCCCGTTCAGATCAGAAGCCACCGAAGTCATCTGCGGCGTTCCTCAAGGCTCCTCGCTCAGCCCAACCCTCTTCAACTTCTACATGAGCCCCCTCGGAGACATCGCACGCCAACACAACCTCAACATCATCTCCTACGCCGACGACACCCAGCTGATCCTCTCCCTCACCAACGACCCCGCCACCGCCAGAACCAACCTACACGAAGGGATGACAGACGTAGCCAAGTGGATGATGAGCAGCAGCCTGAAACTGAACTCGGACAAGACGGAAGTCCTTATCCTGGGATCTTCACCCTCCGCCTGGGACGACTCCTGGTGGCCCCCCGCCCTGGGCAGCGCACCCAAACCAACAGACCACGCACGCAACCTAGGCTTCATCCTGGACTCCTCCCTCTCCATGACCAGACAAGTCAACGCCGTCTCCTCGTCGTGCTTCAACATCCTGCGCATGCTACGTAAGATCTTCCGGTGGATCCCCACCGAGACCAGGAAGACGGTCACCCAGGCCCTCGTCACCAGCCGTCTGGACTACGGCAACTCCCTCTACGCCGGAACCACCGCCAAACTCCAGAAGAGACTCCAGCAGATCCAGAACGCCTCAGAACGACTCATCCTGGAATCCCCCGTCGCAGCCACATCTCCGGACACCTGAGAGATCTGCACTGGCTCCCGGTCAACAAGAGAATCACCTTCCGTCTCCTCACCCACGCACACAAAGCCCTGCACAACCAAGGACCAGCATACCTCAACAGCCGCCTCAACTTCTACGCTCCCACACACCATCTTCGATCGACCAGCCACGCCCTCGCCGCCGTCCCCCCGGATCCGAAGAGCCACCACAGGAGGAAGGTCCTTCTCCTACCTGGCCGCCAAGACTTGGAACTCCCTCCTGACCCACCTCCGCCTGACCCATGACCGCCTCGCCTTCAGGAAGCAGCTCAAGACCTGGCTGTTCGAGCAGTAGCGGACCCCCCCCCCTCCCCTAGCGCCTTGAGACCCTCCGGGTGAGTAGTGCGCTATATAAAAGTTGTGATTGATTGATTGATTGAACCCTGCAACTCTGCTGAGGTCCTGTAGTAATTTTTTCGCTCCCACAAGGGCCTCTCCAGAATCAACCAGAAAGAGCAAAAGGTCATCAGCGTACAGTGCGATGTGATGAATCTGCCCATGCACAGTGAGTCCCTGATAAGACGGCCCTGATCTGGCCCGTGCTGCCAGCAGCTCCATCACTAGGGCAAACAGCGGGGGGCAAAGGGGGCACCCCTGACGCGTTCCCCTTCCCACTCTGCAGGCGTCCGAAATTAGCCCACCAGTTTTAACTCTGGCAGTGGAGTCGGAATACAGGAGAGCCGTCCAACCCCCAAAATCATCACCCAGCCCCATTTTCCGCATCACATGGAACAAATAAGGCCATTCCAGGCTGTCAAACGCTTTTTCTATATCAACGGCGAAGATCGTCGCCACATCTACACTATAAGAGTCAGCCTCTAGGACTCGCAGGAGGTGCCGAATGTCCAGCGCTGTGTTTCTGGTGGAGATAAACACGGATTGATCCTTATGTATCAGGGCAGTCATATGGGGGAGCAAGCGAGTGCCCAAACCCTACTTAGTATTTTATAGTCTAAATTAAGCATAGACAACGGGCGATATGTAGTTTTATCCTATGGCGGCTTCCCCAGTTTGAGTAATGGTATGATGATCGCCTCTCTATTAGTCGCAGGTAGGTGACCAACCCGTTTTGCATCATTTTATAACTGTACCAGCCTGGGAACCAATAAAACAATGTATGCTAGGTAGAATTCAATTGGCAGGCTATCCGTGCCCGGAGTTTTATTTCGAGCCATGTTCTTAATGGCCCCTCTCACTTCTCCAAGCTCGATCTCCAGCCTTAGTGCATCTGCACTGTCTTCATCTAGGGCTGGTAGTTCCACATCACGTGTGAGGTCATGCAAATCCTCCTCTGCTGGAGTCAACTTACTCCGGTAGAGGTCAGTGTAATAGGCTAGGAACAAGTCATTGAAGCCCTGCTGGTCATACCTCGCCACCCCATCCTGGTCCCCAAGTTCCAAGATCACTGTACCTCTCCTGTCGGGGTTAACCAACCAATCCAGAAGGGCTCTCGACTTGTCCCTTTCCGAATGAGCACGGGGGATGTATTTTTCATAGTTGAAACAACATAGGCGCTCTACTTGCACTGCCCCCAGCCTCCCTCGCCGCCAAAAGCTCCTTCTGCTTGGCCGGGTTCTAAGGCCTATCTTTTTCCAGGTCTCTCAGTCGTTAATCATCTCTATGTCCTTAAGGAGCACTTTTCGTACGCCCATCATCTCTTATATACAGCGCCCTCTAATGACTGATTTACATGCATCCCATTCCACTAAGGAGGATGTTGCAGTGTTAGTATTATCTTGGAAGTAGTTAGTAATAGCGGTTCCTTTCGCTGCATCAAATACTTGATCTTTTAAAGCCTCAGGTCCCAAGCACCAGGTAGGGAACTTGGGTCGAGCGCGGGATCATTGTAAACTTACTAGTTCAGGATTGTGGTCAGATAGCACCCTAATGAGGTATTCACTGCTGCAAATCTCCTCATGGGCATCAGGGGAGCACAATATGGCATCCAATCTGACATGCAGTTCATACAGGGCTGAGAAAAAGGAATAATCCCGGGTCGCAGGGTGCTGTGCCCTCCAGGAGTCTATCAAGCCCCATTTCTGTTGCCAACCACAATGCGCCTCTGCCAGTTTATGTGCAGGTTCCTCAGGCAATGGGGGATGAGCACGATCAAGGTTGACATCTGATGTGCAGGTAAATTCGCCCCCTAGTATTACTGAACCCGTGAGGACAGTCACCAGTTTCCTAGAAAGATGTGAGAAAAAGGCTGGTTGAATTAGGCGCATATATACTACCTAGTACTAAGTCCCTGCCATCCAGTCTCCCCGATACTACCACATACCTGCCTTTTGGGTCGATTATCTGTTTTGTGCACTGAAAGGGTACACCCGCCCTTACCCATATGAGGACCCCCCCTTGCATACGCCGAGTAAGTGGTGTAGTATGCTTGACCCCTCCAGCGACACTGCAATGCCGAGCCTTCTTTCGCTATTATGTGAGTGAAGCAATGCAATCTGAATACCTCCGCGAAACACACCTGGGTGTATTTTATGATGTCATACAATTGAGTGCCTCCTCCCTCACGTTCCACGATATACATTTTAAAGATAGTGGGGATCCCATTGTCTTAGGAATTTCCTGCATGCATTAAAAAACCCTCCTGTGACACGACTGGCCCTGCTCAACATTTCCCAACCTAAAGAAAAAACCCAACTCCCCCTCCCCAGGACAGGTACTGTAAAACTAGTTCCCATCCTAACACTGCTGAAGCATACAAACATCCAATGGCAGATATGGGGGTGAACAACCTACAGTCTTGGCCCCAGATTCCCCACTCCGCTGCCTCCCCAGTAAATAACCCAGACAGTAACCCCTGAGCCAGTTAGTTCCGGCCCTTAGGACAGTGTGGCATACGGCCGGGTCTTTGAGGGTCCTTCTAGGTGCAGGTACATGTCTTACCTTTGAAATCTTCAGCACCTACCACTTCAGTATGTTTATCACCTGAGTTCATCTCCAGTCTGGGGTGTAACCTTAGGCAAGTCCATTCCCGAGCCGTCATTGTCGTTGTGATCTGGTGATGTTTCTGATCTTCCGGTGTGCAGTCCACTCCTGCTCGAAGAAGGACTGGGACTTTTTGGGCTATGTCTCGCTACGGCCTGCAATGCTTTGCAGCGTTCCAGGCTAAAATCTCTGGGCGATGGGGTGTTGGATCCAGTTTTGTGACCGCGAGGGCTCTGATGTGGAGAGTTTGGAGCGGAAGTGCGAGGGGTCGTCAGTCCACGCGCCTCGAGCCACTCCCAAGCCTCTTGTGATGTGTGGAAAAAACGAGTTCCCTCTGGGTCTGCCACTGGAAGTCGTACGGGGAACAACATTGCGTAGGGCAAGTGCAGCTGGTGTAGCTTCTTTTTGACAGCCAAGAAGGACGTTCTGTTCCGTTGGACCTCCCTTGTAAAGTCCGGAAAAAACATTATGATACTATTGTCAATTTGCAAACATTGTTTTTGGCGAGCTCTCTGCAAGATGTGATCCCTGTCCCGAAAATGTAGCAGACGTGCCACTATTGGTCTTGGTGGGGCCCCTGGTTTTGCTGGAACCCTGTGCGCTCGTTCCAGAGCAAAGAAGGCTGACAACCCTTCCGGAGCCACCTCCGTTCTGATCCCATCTTCCAAGAAGCGCACCATATTTGCCCCTTTTGTTTTTTCTGGCACTCCAATGGCGTGGATATTATTGCTGCGGGACCTGCCCTCGCTGTCTTTGGCCTGAGGAGCTCCCAGCCGTCAAATGCCCGGAATGTACACCTACTCTCTTCAGGAGCGCTGCATATGCTGCAACGTATGCCCACTAATACCTTTCCAGGAGTAATGTGCTTCTCCACCACTCATGGCTCCGGTTCTGCCCTTTATGGGTGTGGGACTGTCGCTCTCACCTCCACTGGACTTTGCTGGCACTGCAGAGCTAGATGAGAAACTACTAGTACACCTAGTCAGCAATGGGTGGTGCGCTGCAACATCTCAGCTCCTCAATAACTAGGAGACCAGCACCAGTTGATGGTCTCTGCAGCCTCTGTGTGTACCTCCCCAGACTTCAGATGGGTTTGTGCTGCAGGTTTGGGGAGGAGAGCATCGGTGGCATGAGCGCCACTCACCCAGCAGCACCCAGAGTCTCCCCCGGAACAGAGTGTGTCTCTACTGGAGCCGTCCTCTGCCAGACAATCCCAGCGTGCCTTCGTTAGGCCTTCTGCTGTGTAGGCGCCCGCCCTGTCTGCGCGCCAGAGCCTAGCCCGCACGTGGCGCCAAAGTTCAAGGGATTCCACTGTGGGAACGCAGGTCCTCTGCAGCAGTTTTTAAATTAGTCAGATATTCGCTAGTGTGTACTGTGTCTCAGGGTCTGCACGGGTGCAGGGCGCTCCTCAGTCGAGGCCCCTTACTGCCCCTTCCATGACTCTGCAGGGCTCCCTAACTCATGGGCACCACCGCTTCCCCAGGCCACCTCGCCAGGGCAGCTACAGTATAGCAAGCGGTGAGTGACTTCAGGTTCTAACAGCGCTGCATGCCCTCAGAGCTGCTCTACCGCTTTCCAGTGCCCAATGTTCTCATAGTGGCAAAGTGGACATCGCCGGCAGTTACCGTCCGCCATCTGGTGATCTGCTCCACCAGTGCTGAGTCCTCTCTGGTTCCCCGTGTTTTATTTTAATGAGATCCCGGGGTGGGCTAGGTCCCGGGGGCATTTCTTAAAAAATAATAGCGGGGGCTCGCTGGGGCTGCGGGGGCCTGCTGGGGTCCCCGCAGTCTCGGGGCTTCACTCATGTTGGGAGGGGGGTTGCACGGCCACCTCCTGGAGCCCTCCATCTGCTTATAACTTTGGCGTCGTTTGACAAATCTTTACGAAATTTTCCAAAAGTTTCTCTTTTTTAATCAGCTCCTATCTTGAAAGTTTGGGGGTGATTGGTCAAGGGGGGCTGAGAAAAAAGGGGAGTCCCAAAATGTGTTTTCACAATGCATTTTCCATAGGAAACTTTAGAGAAGGCTACAGGTCAAACTGATGAACGGAATTATGCCAAATTTGCAAAGGGAGAAAGGTTGTGGTTCAGAAAGCGCGCTTTTGTTGAAATAGTGTACATTGGTTCAGTAGTTTTTGAGAAATATCAAATTTTACAGATATCTATATTTGAGAATTCTGACATCTGATTGGCTGAGGGGTTACGAGCACGAGCTTGCGGCTCATTGGCTGTGAACGGTTGAAACTAGGAAGTGTTGGCAGGCATTTTGTGACTTAGTCCGTCAGCTCGTATCTCTCCGTGTAGAAGCCATTGGGTCTGTAGTTTTACCACTGCGAGGCAATACTGGCATCTGTGTCTGTGTGAGATACCCCTTTCACGCTACCTCTACCCACATCACCAGGTCGCGGCTATGCCTTTTGAAGCCAGTCCGTCTGCTTGGAGCTCTGTGAGTCAGTCCGTCGACTTGACCCCTTACACTACCCAAACACCACTGCACTACCCTAAACACTAAAACTACTCCCAGCACAACCTCCTACATTACTGCACTATCCTAAAACACTACTTCCAGCACGACCTCCTACACTACTACCCAAAAACCTCTGCACTGCCATAAACTCTAAAGCACTACCCCAGCACGATCTCCTACACTACACAAACACCACTGCACTACCCTAAACCGAAAAAACACTATCCCCAGCATGACCCTGTACACTACCCAAACACCACTGCACCATCCCAAACCCTAAAACAGTAACCACAGGACGATCCCCTACACTACAGAAACACCACTGCATTGCTGTAAACCCTAAATCTACCCCCCAGGTCAACCCCCTACACTACCCGAACACCACTGCACTACCCTAAACCATAAAACTCTAGCAGTCCGTCAGCTCACAGCTCTCTGTGTGCGAGCCGAGCCCACGGGCCGCAGGTGTCCCTCTGCGAGGCTGCTCTATGTCCCGCAGGTCTCCCTGTGGTAGCCGGATCGCAGCTGTCACTCTGCGAACCGATATTGGGAAAATAAGGCGGCTCTAAAAAGAGCCATTGTGTTTATTAGTTGGAGCTACATATAAGTGCGGATGCACAGCTTCAGGTTATTCAGAAAAACTCGATTTCCCTGATCTGTGAAGTGTACTCCATCACTAATACCCAGTTAGTACCTATGCAGTCTAGGAATCCTCCTGTCAGTCCCATGCACTTCTCCAATCACTGATCCAGCACTATCTACTTATCCTATCACTCCGCCAATACCTAAGCAATTATAAATTCACCATGCACTCTGTTTGCCTCACTGTAATCATTCTAGTTACTAGTCATGTACTGATGGAATGGACTAGTTACTTACACAAGTATCCGCTATTATTATTTTTAGTAGCTTTCAGTAAGGATATAGTTAGAAATTAGCATTTAAAAAACGTTTGAAATTCACTGAAAAAACCATAGGTTTCAGGGACGTTGTAGTTACAAATTAGCATTTAAAAAACCTTCGAAATTCACTGAAAAAACCATAGGTTTCAGGGACGTTATAGTTACAAATTAGCATTTAAAAAACCTTTGAAATTCACTGAAAAAAACATAGGTTTCAGGGACGTTATAGTTAGTTGGACATTTCACTCATACATAACCATAGAAATTCCGCCGTTATAGTTAGTTGAGCTAACTATAACTCGCGCCCCCACAATGCACTGCTGATGACATCACATATTACATCATTCATGACATGGTCAGTGACATCACTGATGACATCTCAAATGACCTCACTAATGACATCATTCACTTGAAAATCTGATGCACCTCCTCACACCCTAATATAACCTTTGATATACCCCCTGTAAAATACAGACAACCATTTTCAAAACCATCGACACACCGATACCAGTTATTACAAACGCATTCACTGATTCCCAAGTCTACACGCACATCCACTCATTCACCTATACAACCATTCATACATGTAGTCACTGATCAATACAACAATCATACATTCACTCATACACCTATACAGACACTCACACACCACCATTTATCCTAGTCAGTCATGCACTGATCCTAGTCAGTCATGCAAAGAATCAATCACAGTTCCATTTACTCACCTACACAGTTACACACACACCACCTCATTTATTCATACAGATACTAACGCATACTTACTCTCTTATATAATCACTAATACAAGTATACGCTCATCCATACAGCCACTGTCACAATCACTGATTCACATATAGTCATTTATATACTCCAACTCTCGCATACACTGCCTTTTACTTTTGTACTTACTTGGACATCTACCACTGAGACATCCATTCACTCACCAACACATCCATACACACACTCACTCATCCATACAACTGTTTCCACATGCACTCTTAAAGTCATACACCCAGTCAATCAACCACTCACATATCTATGCACTTAGTCACGCACCCCCCATCCAACCACACACGCACACTCAGTCTCCCATACAATTACTCGGGCAACTAAGCAATAACCGATATAGACACCCGTGGAGCTACTGACCATCTAATGCAGCAGGTTATTCAACAACAGACAGACTGAAGCAGACATTCACACAGTTTAGTCACTAACCCATGTATTCAGTAAGACGCATTTAATCACTCACTTAAACAGTGAGTCACAGACCTACTAAATCCTCCATCCAAACACTTATGCATCCACTCATTCTTCAATACAGCTTGGTATAGTTTCCATAGGAAAAGCATTTTTTGATTTGCTAACAACTTTGGCGTCGTTTGACGAATCTTCGCGAAATTCTCCCAAAAAAAGTCTATCCAGGTCAGCTCCTATCCTGAGAGTTTGGGGGTGATTTGTCAAGCAGGGGCTGAGAAAAAAGGGGGGTCCCAAAACGCGTTTTCCCCATGTTAATTTCCATAGGAGATTTTGCAACGAGCTACAGCCCGAACTGCTGAACGGAATTACCCCAAATTTGGCAGAAAGGTAGAGCTTGGTTCAGAAAGCGGCCTCTTTTTTAAATGGTGTAAATCCGTTCAGTAGTTTAGTAGAAATTCTAAAAATAAGAGTCAAAAATCAATTTCCCATAGGAAACTTTGTGCAAGGCAACAGCCGAAACTACTGAGTTACAGTTAGCTTGGTATATATATAATACATATTTACATTTTGAAGAAAAACACATTCACTGGATTATGTCACCAGTGATGTCATTTGAGATGTCATCAGTGATGTCACTGACCATGTCATGAATGATGTAAATAATATGTGACGTCAACAGCAGTGCATTGCGGGGGCGCGAGTTATAGTTAGCTCAACTATAACGGCGGAATGTCTATGGTTTTGTATGAGTGAATTGTCCAACTAAATATAACGTCCCTGAAACCTATGTTTTTTTTCAGTGAATATGTATGTATATATATATCTATCTATCCACATAATGGTCCAGCACACACAAAAGAGTAATGTATATAACCATTTTACCGGTAATCTGGTATAAGAATAACTCACAAGTTTATGCTTCAAACATGTTGGGCAAGAATAAAAAGCACCATATAATCACTGCATTGTATTGTATTGTATTAGGCACTTGTAAAGCGCACTGTCGCTCAAAGGGTATCCTGGCGCTGCTGAACATGTGCTCAGGTCAGCCGTGGATGGACAGAACGGCCCTGAGCAGGCTGATTGAGGCGAGCCGATAATGAGAAAATTCATTCTCTTTGAAAGAGCCAGGTTTTGACTCTCTTCCTAAATTGCATCAGATCCTCTGACTGGCTGATATTGGTGGGGAGTGTATTCCAAAGCTTTGCTGCCGCAATGCTAAAAGCTCTCCCACCTGATGCTATCTTTCTGAATTTTGGCACCTTAACCAGATTGGCTGAAGAGGAGCTTAAACTCCGGGTGGGGACATACCATGCAAATTTGTACTGCATGGGTTTGGGTCCAACACCATGCAGAGCTTTGAACACTAGGCAATGAGATTTAAACGTTATCCTTTCTGACACTGGGAGCCAGTGTAGCTCTGCCAGCACTTGTGATGCGGATGACTATCTTGGTCTTGCTAAAGCAAGTTTGGCCGCCATCGTCTGGACCTTCTGCAGTCTCTCAATTAAGTACTTTGGAGACTCTAGCAGCAGTGTGTTACTGTAGTCAAGTCTACTCAAGATAACGCTTCTAACTACCAGTGCCCTAGCCTGTGAGGGTAGCATTGGTAGAATCGTTCGGAGCACCCTGATAAGAGCAAAACAGCAACCAGCAGTTTTGTTGATCTGGGTTTCAAGGCTCAGTTTATCATCAAACATAACTCCTAAATTATGCACCATCTCTGAAGATCTTAGAGGAGTATCTGTTGGTATAGGCCAGAAATCATCCGGTAGTAGACGAGGAACTTTACCTGCTGCACAGCACAAGATCTCTGTCTTTTCTGCATCAAATTGAAGAGAGTTTTCTCTCAGCCAGCTGAGGCATCCTTCATGCAGGTGTGGAAATCTTCCAGTGAGGTGAAATGGTCTCCCTTCAATGACAAGATGAGCTGCGTGTCATCAGCATAATTAATAAGGCTAACGTTATGAGCTTTAATGTCGGCCAGAAATGGTCTCAAATATATGTTAAATAGTATTGGGCTGATAGCAGATCCCTGAGGAACACCGTATGGGTTGTTGGTGCACTCAGATTGGAACGGTGAGAGAGCCACTGCCTGTCGCCTCTTGGAAAGGTATGATTGGAACCATTTCCATGCTGTACCCACTATCCCTACGTCCTTGAGCCTGTCCAGAAGTATCTCATGGTTAACCGTGTCAAAAGCGGCGGAGAGGTCAAGCAGAATCAGGATTGCTGACTGCCCCCTGTCCGTCCGCATTCGAAGGTCATCCAACGCAGTTACCAGAGCAGTCTACGTACCATGCCCTGGACGGAAGCCAAATTGCACGTCCTCCAATATATCGTTACTGGGAGAGTGCTTTACTGACCACCCGCTCTATGATCTTTATTGGGTAAGGCAGCAGGGAGATAGGTCTATAATTCTTGAGGCGTCTGGATCCAGTGTTGCTTTTTTTCAGCAAAGGTGTCACTACTGCTTGTTACGGACCCGCAGGATAGTCATTGAATACAGATTTGTCTGGTAGTTGGAACTAGCTCTGAACTCAGCTCTTTCCATATTCTATGTGGCAATGGATCCAGCGGTGAGCCTGAGGAGATACCTAGTGCTATTCTGGCAAAATCCTCCACCGAAGGGGGTTCGAAGTGATCTAATAAATTAGGGTTTTTCCCCATACCTTCTCTTTCCTTTTCCTGAGGTGCTTTTAGTGCCTCTACCTCGTCGCTTCCCTCGGTGCATGGACTACTTGGCCCCAGACCCTTGAGAATAGAGGTGATCTTTTCCTCGAAAAAAGTTGCAAGGTTGTTGGAAAGATCCTGTGAAGGCTGTATTTTATTTTTGGTGCACTCTGGATTGGCAATGTCCCCCACTATTTTAAAGTTGCTTTTGGCACTATTTGAGGAACTTAAAATCAGGTCTGCAAAGTACTCTGCTTTTGTTCTGCCAATTTCTGTTTTATAGTGAGCTATTGCCTCTTTCCAGGCGGTTTTGTCTTCCTCTGAATATCCCTTTCTTCATTTTCTCTCTGCTGACTTACAACTCATCTTTAGAGTTCTAAGTATTTTGTTGTACCACGGTCCGAAAGGTCTACCCTTTTTCAGCAGTCCCTAACTTGGCATTTCTTAGAGCCAGTAGTACTGGGATTGTTCTTTTTCGGGTTATGTACTTGGAATTGTATCAGGTAGTGGTCAGACCACTCCACCAAAAAGGTCTCTGTCCTTCCCACAGCTTGTTCTTCGGCAAAAATTAGGTCCAATGTGTGACCTCCCTTATGCGTGGGTTCAGTGATTTGTTGTGTTAAGTTCAGGTTCTTACAAGAGTTGATAAGACTATTATAGTTTGAGTCCATTCAACACCAAATATTATAATTCAAAGTATTCTTTTTTTTTCATCTTTGAAATAAATGTCGTAGCCAACGTGTTTCGTCCTTTCTCGGACTTCTTCAGGGCTACAGAAAGTATATTCAAAAATATTTACATATTATATACAATAATGCACAATTTAAAAGCACATAACCTATACATATTTACAAAACTTGCTCTGACATGTCAAGGAGTCAATATAATGACACCAACAGGTAAAGCTTATTACATAAGTAACTTTATGACAAAAGTCCCATGTAGTTATCCCGAGTCGAGAACATTTTTTGGTTATCTCCATTTAGTATACTTTCTAACTGTATTTGCACTTCATAAAGGACATCCGTACTCTCGGTCTAAATGTACTCATATTGATGACGTTTTACGCAGTGTTGGGAGATTTGATAAATTAGACTTTTGGTCACCCATTTATTCACATGTTGTTCCTAATCTTTTGACTAGTACTATACGCTAATGTTTTTTAGCGTTACTATATAAAACTTGTATCGTATGGTTGGACAAGGTGGGGGCATACATAATTCATCCAATGAATTCAATCAGCAATGTAATTTTTTTGCAAGCTAGAACTGTTGCGCTATTTTAATGACAATTACAAACTAGCCAACGAAACATACCTGCAAGTTGTATAATAAACACATATTCCTAGTAGTCCTTTTGATCAATGAAGATGTCTTGAACAATTGGTTCTTTCTGTCTAATAGTAGAGAATACATTTTAATCAGAGGGTGTGATAATTTTCAGAATTGTGTGACATTGCCTCTTTAAGAAACTGTCCAAATGGTGGATGGAACATACCTCCAAAGAGTGTTGTACCCGTTAACCTTTCGCATAGTGTGGATGTTTTAAAAGATTGAAATCTTCTGTATGGTAGCAGAAAATCTGTATATAACACAGAAAGATGGTAAAACATTACCAAAACAAAGTGATGGGCAGCAAGCGGTTTCACGACTGTCTACAAGGAGCGTTTATACTCAGCGATGTCTGTTTTAAAATACACCGCGCTCGGTAAAGACTGGAACTATACAGAGTTATAAAAATTCTCATTGGTGAAAACCGTAAAGATGATTTTAAGTGCACTCATTTCTACAATACTGCCCATTATTGGCGACTAATTACTGCCAAACCACCATCCGGCCCTCGTTTTTATAGTCGAAAACGTGCCTACAGTACACGAGAGTCTGAGGTTCACCCGAGTAAGAGTATGACCGCAATTCACTAATGCTGTGGCAGCGCCATATTGGAAAGAAGCGCATTGTGTAACTGGTGGCACCCACTTAGATTTTACACCCCTGTCCTTAGTAGACAAGTCTATAACCATTTATAATAAATATCTTATAGGAATTACAAATATTAAAGTGAACGGTCTCGAGAGCCCAACCACATCCATTAACAACAAATTTGTTTTCTATTTTGACTCGCATGTTGTTACTCACTGGGTCCATGTGCCCCGAATGACTACATCGTCCTCGCATTGTCGTACAGTGACAAACATTCTACAATGGCCTAGAGAATGTTTAAATACTCAAAACCATCAAGTTAAATTCCTGACGCCTGGCTCTGATTATTACGTACCACCCAGCAGAAACCAAAAATCTGACCGCCATCTTGTAATGTGTTAAAAGACATGGATATATGCTGGGCAAGTATTTTTTATACTAGTAGACGGCACTTAATACCTCATATATGCCGAAAAGGGATGTTAGTACGAACTATCTTTGGTTTTTACTTGTATTTAAAAGCAGCTCCGCATTCGATGTTGCAAAGATCATCGCTCTGTGCAATTGAGATATTTACAACAGCGCCATCTTGAAACCTACACAACCCAAATGGCTTGGTCCCCATCTTACAGCTTGTTGGTACACAGAGCTATGCATCGTGTAAATACTACGATTATTGATTAAGGATAGATGACGGCTCGATACATGCCTAAAATGTATTTTCAATATTAAAGGGATTGCAGCTCTATGGTATTGGGACACTTGCATCTGCGCCATTTTGGAACATGTAGTTTTGTTTATAGTCGGCCAGAAAGATGGCTATATTTGAAATGTATGCTTAATACAAATCTGCTTATGTTAATTTAAGAAGTGGATAAATTAATTTGTATCATCAAGGACAAATATATTTACCGGAATTGGATTATTGAAGATTGGTATAATTATCTTGTTTTCTAGACATGGAATTACCTAGAAACTGTACCATCCCCAAAGGGTGAGAACTACACTGACTGGTCAATATATAAAGCATCTGAATTACTAAAAGTTACTTTACAGTTATGAATATGATAGTTCACTTTTCATACAAATTCTCAATATCCTTAAATTAATCTTATATCAATATATCTGAAAGAGACACGTTAGTGATAAATTTCTTACCTTATAATATTCCCCAGGCGTCAGTCTGGATCCAGAAAGTTTTCTGGTAAGCAGTACCCCTTCGTGCCAGTAGGTGGCGCCGTGCGGCTCCACGCCAGTCACTGGCGTCGTGCGCGCCGAGATGATGTCATGGAGGCTACGTAGGCGCCACCCATGCGCGCTGACGTCAGTTCTTTCTTTTTCCGCGTCAAAAGCGCAGATCCGGATTGAGCACGTACCTCGGTCAATTTTTGACCACTTTTTTAAGACTTTTTGTCTCCTTCTCTTGTCTCTTGGTGCACGTAGGGATGCCCGGCTTTGTCTTGTGGGTCGTGCCACCGTAATATGTCGGTGGCGGACCCCCATGATGTCTGCCTGTACTGCCTGGAGAACGACCACGACTCCAGGGATTGTCGGGACTGCCGTGCCATGGCCCGAAGGCCTTACGGGAGCGGTGCCACAAGTTGCTGGAGGTCCAGCAATTCTCTCACCGCCACTCCAGATCTAGGGGCCGTTCGCGGGACCGATCTCGGGACCGGAGCCGTCGCTCCTCGGACTCTAGCGTGTTCGCTCTCCGACGTCCCCCCATCACTCCCCGGAGGCGGATGAGGGGGACAGGGGCTCTGCCCCTACGGCTCCTCTGGAGCCTGGGAGTCCCGCGGCCTACCTGCTATTACCGGGTCCGTCGGCGACTCCCGAACAGAGGCAAGAGTTTCTTGCTGCCTTGGACTGCCTGTTTAGGCCTCGGGCTCCCGTCTGTGTGCCTGCGGGCCCCGCAGCTCCGTGTCCAGATCCTGTTGACCCGGCGGCACCGCCTCCGGCGCCAGCCCTAGAGCCACTGGATCCAGCACCCGCGGCTCCAGCCCTGGCGCCACAAGGTGCAACACTGCTGGCTCCGGCGCTGCCCTTGGCTCCGGCCCCAGCGCCACCCTTGGCTCTGGCCCCAGCGCCGCCCATGGCTCCACGACAGACGCCACACTGGGTGCTGTTTATCCCGCCACTGCCCAGGTTCTCGGACCATTTCGTTCCGACCTGGGATCCTCATTGGGATCTGGTTCCGGGTCGGCCCCGGCCGGCGCTGCTTCCGGCGCCGGTGGCTCCGCGGCCGGCGCCTTCTACCCCGGTACCAGATGAGGACTGGGACGGCTCCGAGGACCCCCTTGCGCGGCAGTGTGACTCCGAGCAGGATTAGGTGGATGACTTTCAAGATGCGGGTGAACTTGATGTGTCTTCTGACCCGGGGTTTGCCTCGCCTCTGCCTACTATGGAGGAGGGCGCTTCCTACACTATGGTGCTGCGTCGAGCCGCGGAGACTCTCCACCTCGACCTCCCTACGGTGGGCCTTAAGACCAACCTCCTTACAGAGGTGCTCCAGACGGCGTTTACGTCGTTGGAGCCGCTGCTCCCTTTCAATCAGGACCTTACCGAAGTCTTCTTGGGTACTTGGTTGCGGCCGGCCTTGGGGGTGCCGGTGGATAGGAACGTCGCTAAGCATCATCGCCCGATGCCTGGTGATCCCGCCTTCTTGACCACTCACCCCACCCCTGAGAGCCTGGTCATTCAGGCCTCGACATCGCAGAGTGCCTTTCCCTCGGCTCCGCCAGATAAGGACTCTAAGAGGCTGGACCAATATGGCAAGAGGTTGTTCTCCTCAGCCAGTTTGGGGTTGAGGTCTGTTAATACCGCCTACTTATTGGGCCGTTACTCCCACGCAGTGTGGGATTCGGTGGCTGAGGTTCTGCCTGTGCTCTGAGGAGGTCCAGGCTGTCCTTTCCCAAGCAATTGCAGAGGTCAAGGATGCAGCCAAGTTTGCCATCAGGTGTGGTTTGGACACCGCTGATTCGTTGGGCAGGGCGATTTCCACGACGGTGGCCTTGCGGCGCCATGTCTGGTTGTGATGCTCTGGGTTGTCACCCGATGTCCAGAGATCGCTCATGGACATGCCCTTCGATGGCTCCCGCCTTTTTGGTGATCAGGCTGACAATGCCCTGGAAAGCTTTAAAGACTCTCGTGCCACGGCCAAGTCTTTGGGTCTTTCCTCGATAAACCCTGCCACAACGGGGTTTCGTTCCTTTCGTGGCCAGGGCAGGGGTACCCAGGCGTGCTCTTCCCCCAAGCCTGTGCAGAACCAGCCTCAGCGAGGCCACGGACGTGGGTTCCGCAGGGGCAGGTCTGATAACCTGTGTGGGGGTCAGTCCACTTCTACCCCCGCTGCTTCCGCCTCGAAACCTTCCTAATCCGGGCTTCAGGGGGCACCCCACGCCAGTGGGTGGCAGGGTTCACCTCCACCTCTGGAGCGAGATCACGTCTGACAAAGTGGGTGCTGCAGATAATCTGTCCTCCCCTCCAGCCATGCCACCTCGGTACCACTGCATGTTGGGGGATCATTTGGCTCTTCTCCGTCAGGAAGTCTCGGTCCTCCTGGCCAAGGGGGCCATCGAGCGCGTTCCTGGGCCAGAAGTAGGACGTGGTTGTTATTCCCACTACTTTCTGGTCCTCAAGAAGGACAAGGGGGGCTTGCGCCCCATCTTGAAGGAGAAATTCAAGATGCTCACTCTGGCTCAGGTCCTGACTGCCCTGGATCCTGGATGGTGGCGTTGGACTTGCAGTACGCTTATTATCATATCCCTGTCCTGCCAGCCCTGCGGTTCATGGTGGGCCAGGAGCATTTTCAGTTTGCCGTGCTGCCCTTCGGCCTTACCAGTGCCCCTCGGGTGTTCACGAAAGTGATGGCGGTGGTTGCAGCTCATCTGCGCAGGTCCAGGGTGTCACTTTCCCTACCTCAACGACTGGCTGTTGAAGGCGGGTTCGCCCCAGGCAGTTGTCTCCCATCTCCAGACTACGGCCAACTTCCTGAATCTGCTGGGGTTCTCAATCAATGTGCCGAAGGCGCACCTGAGTCCCTCTCAGAAGCTCCCTTTCATCGGAGCGGTTCTGGATTCGACGCTGTTTCAGGTTTATCCTCCCGAACAGCGAGTCCTGGATATTCAGGCTATGGTTCCGCTCTTTCAGCCTCTATCCCGGTTTTCAGTCAGGATGACCCTCTGGCTTCTGGGCCTGATGGCCTCCTGCATCCTGCTGGTGCCGCATGTCAGATGGCATAAGCGGGCTCCGCAGTGGGACCTGAAGTTCCAGTGGGCACAGCATCAGGGCAACCTGTCCGATCATGTCCAGATCTCGGAGGGCACTGCACGGCAGTTGCAGTGGTGGCTCACAAATCGCGATTGGGTCAATGGCAGATCCCTCTCCCTTCCCCAACCGGAGCACACAGTAGTGACGGATGCGTCCCTCCTGGGTTGGGGAAGCCACATGGGAGAGGCGGAGATCAGAGGCCTCTGGTCTCCGGCGGAGTCCCGGCTCCATATCAACCTTCTGGAGCTGCGGGCGATCCGGCTTGCACTAAAGGCATTCCTTCCCTCTGGTCGGGGAAGTGTAGTGCAGGTGTTCACGGACAACACCACCACCATGTGGTATTGCAACAAACAGGGCAGGGTGGCGTCCTGGACCCTATGTCAGGAGGCTCTGCGCTTCTGGACGTGGCTGGGACATCAAGGCATCACATTGGTGGTTCAACACCTGGCAGGTTCCCTGAACGCCAGGGCGGACAAACTCAGCCGCTGGTACATGGTGGATCACGAGTGGCGTCTGAACTTGGACGTGGTGCGAGGTCTCTTTCTGCGATGGGGAGAGCCTTGGTTAGATCTATTCGCCACCGAAGAGAACGCGCAATGTCATCAGTTCTGCGCATTGGAATTTCCAGGGCGGCACTCGCTCGGATACACTTTTCACCTTGAGTGGAACTGCGGTCTGTTGTTCGCCTTTCCGCCTATACCACTTCTGCCCAGAGTGCTGAAGATCAGGCGGGACCGGGCCCAAGTTATTCTTGTGGCTCCGGACTGGGCTCGAAGAGTGTGGTATCCCGAGCTACTCAGTATGAGCAACGATCCCCCGATCCTCCCGAAGAGGCTGACGGATCTTCTGTCGCAGCAGCAGGGGACGGTCTTCCACCTGAACCTGTCCAGCCTCCACCTCTATGCTTGGAGATTGAGCGGCGACAATTGACACCTTTCGATCTTCCTCCCGAAGTCTGTGATGTCATCCTGGCTGCCAGGCGTTCCTCCACTAAAACGGTGTACGCCGGTAGGTGGAACAGATTTGTGGCATGGTGCACAGCTAAGACTGTGGATCCCCTTTCTGCCCCTCTTTCTGAGGTTCTTCTGTTCCTTCTCTCTTCGGCCCAGCAGGGCTCTGCTCTGGGCACTGTTAAAGGTTATCTTTCGGCCATCGCTGCCTTTCTACGGCTTCCAGATCAGCCTTCTCTTTTTAAGTCCCCGGTTGTTACCCGTTTTCTTAAGGGCATTACGCATACGTTCCCACCTGTGCCCTTCATAATGCCTCAGTGGGACTTGAATCTTGTATTGACTTTCCTGATGTGCGTTCCCTTTGAGCCCCTTCATAAATGTCCCTTACGTCTTCTTACTCTCAAGACGGCTTTCCTGGTAGCTATCACCTCTGCTAGGAGAGTGAGTGAGCTCCAGGCTCTTTCTTCCAAACCTCCTTTCCTTTCTGTTCATCTGGACAAGGTGAATCCGAGGACACGTGCTTCTTTCTTGCCAAAGCTTATCATGCCCTTCCACATCGGGCAGACCATCACTTTGCCCACCTTTTTTCCGCATCCTTCAAGGGAAGAGGAGCGGCTCCACCGTCTGGACCCAAAACGTGCGCTCGCATTCTATCTTCAGCGTACACAGCGATTCCGGGTGGATGATCAGCTCTTTGTTGGCTACGTGGGTTCCAAAAGAGGTCAAGCGGTGCACAAACTGACCATCTCCCGGTGGGTCGTTCTGTGCATCGGACTGTTACTCCTTGGCCAAGAAGGAGCCTCCTGTGGGACTGCGTGCCCATTCGACCAGGGCAACTGCAGCCACTACTGCCTTGGGACACGGTGTCCCCTTGCAGGATATTTGTCAGGCAGCTACGTGGGCCTCGCTGCACACGTTTACCAAGCACTACTGCCTTGACAGTCCGGTCCGGAGAGACGGCTTCTTTGGCCGTTCTGTGCTCCGTGATTTTCTGGTGTAATTTTGTTTGCAGACCCACCACCGGGGTTGGTATTGCTGGGGTATCTATTCTAAGGTAAGGAATCTATCCCTAACGTGTCTTTCAGTTGCACAAGTTACTACTTGTGTAACAATATATCTTTAAGAGACATTAGTTAGTGATAGATTCCTTACCGCCCCACCCATCCTCCCTGTTCTGCGAACTGATTACTAGGGTTAAGGTCATCCCCTTTTAGGGCCCTAGTTTTATGCACCAAAGGTCAGTTTCCCGCATGGCTCTGCGTTTCGGCACGGACAGTTGTGTACAGAACTAACGTCAGCGCGCATGGGTGGCGCCTAAGTAGCCTCCGTGAAGTCATCTCGGCGAGCACGACGCCAGTGACGGGCGCGGAGCCCCACGGCGCCACCAACTGGCGTGCAGGGGCACTGCTAAGCAGAAAACCTTTCGGATCCAGACTGAGGCCTGGGGAATATTGTAAGGTAAGGAATCTCTCACTAACTAATGTCTCTTAGAGATATATTGTTACACAAGTAGTAACTTGTGCCTCAGCCATATGTTCAATCTCACTAATCAAAAAGTCACAGTATTGGTAATTTAAATAGTCAAATGATAATTGTAAACATAAAGATTTGCATTTCTTACCGGCAATCAATATCATTACTTAGATCTAATATCGATATATTGTCCAGAGCATCATTTCTGATTGTTTATAAAATTGGCATGTTTACAATACAGACGATTTTGACACTTTGAACACTTTCATTAAAACACATTCATAGAGTATTTAGCAGCATGATATAAGTAACATTAATGCATAATTTAAATAATTGGTGCCGATATACATGGACTCTTAAATCCACTCATTTGCTTGGACTCTTAAATGCATGAGAGGAAGAAGTCGTATGGAGGCATTAAATATGAACTCACATTCATATGTTACAGAAGCAAAATATAGCATTATAGAAAATGATGGAATTCATTGTTAGTATTGAGATCCAACAGTACTGATCTAAAATGACAGATCTATTTTGCTTCTGCCTGTCTTTAGCATGGAACCAAATTCTTGTTTCACCTGGATGTTCCGCATATACATGAGTCACTACTGGGTACTTTGGGTCTCTATTTTTTTTACCACTCTCACATGTTCTTGAATTTGCAACTTTAAGCTGCGTTTGCTGCTTCCAATGTATACTTTACCGCAGGCACAACCTATTACATACACCGTGAAGGTGGTGTTACAATTCATGAAGGAGTCTATAGAATATTCTCTGGACTTATTGGATTTACAGTTTGTCAATCTGTTTAATCCTAAATCACATACATTACAAGACCCACACGTATAAAAACCTTGTGGTTTCTCAGGTAACCAGGTTTTTACCTTGCTACGTACATTTTTAATTTAGCTAGGACATAATGTATTTTTCAATGTCCTACCTCTGCGGTACACTACTCTAGTGTGTTTTGGAGAGTGTACCCTCAGGTATATAGTTGGAATGCAACAGATGCCAATATTTCTCGAGATATTATACACGAGTACTGTATGTATTAAATTCTGTAATGAATATAACCTCGGATGGTTTCACCTATGTTTCTTTTTTTAAATTTGGGGTTCAAGATATCCTTTCTTTTTAGCTTTCTTACTCTTTTCCCTGCTTTGTTTAGGTACGACATTTCATAACCTCTCTCTGTGAAGTTTTGCTTGATCTCATTAATATTTCTATTGAAAGCAGAGTCCTGGCTGCAATCGTCCCTTGCCCTAACCATCTTACCATGTGAAATGGCTTCAATGGTTGATTTAGGGTGTGCGATTGTTGCGTGTAATACGCTCTTGCAGGCGGTTTCTTTCTTATAGATATCACTCTGTATCTTATTGTCCCTGATATACAGTCATAAATCAAGAAATTAAATTTCTTACCTGGAATGTTTGATTGTCGAATGTCAGACTCCAATTCGGAGATACTTTTTATTGCACCCATTCCATTTATATATCATCCGTTCTTCATTGGCACAGTAGTTCATATCATTTTACATTCCTTCACGGGGGTGCGAGGTTACGCGTGCTGCCAGTGGGGTGCTTCATCCCATTTTGCTATCAAAATGCCAACCCCTGCTAGGGCCCTGTGCACTCTGGAAGAAACCTATCCCTCCATTATTCCCAGTATGGAAACGCTAGGGTTTGGGGATCTGGGCGTGTGTATTATGTCTGCTACTAAATTATGAATGTGTTGCCAGTATATCTGGATTTCTGGCCAGACCCATATCACATGATAAAATTAAGGCCTATGGTCCCATGAGCGTGCACACTCAGACTTTTTTCCATCCCCATCTTCCATATCCTACTTGGGCTATAGTACACCCTGTGAAGGTAATTAAATTGAGTCACCCTGAGGTTGAACGGAATAGCCAACATTCTTGGTGTATTCATATCCTCCCCCCAATCCTCGTCATCCAGTTCTCCCAGGTCATGCTCCCATGTAGCCTTCATCTTACCCATTTGATCTGTCCGGTAGTAAAGATCTATATAACCTGGAGATAATTTTCGGTTCCAAGGGTTTGGCTACAAATTTTGCCTCTAGGGGATTAAAGTCAGGAACCTCTAAGTTTATCCGTGTGCGCTGTAAGCACATGGTGTATGGAGGTATTTAAAGAATTGGAAATTCTATAAGCTGAAGTCAACTGTGAGTTGTTTACATTATTTGATGAGCTTCCTACCCACACATCTCCTAAATTAGAGATCCCAATAGGATCTCAGTGCTTAAAGCCAGAAAATCTGGATAGATGTGGCAATAGTGATCCGTGCAACGAGTTTTTCTGCTTTTCAGCCATTTACTATGTTTTAATGCCTCGCATTCACACATTAGAATTAGTTGGGTTATTTGCGGGAGAGAGCGGAAGGTGGATTTTAAATACAATAGATTTAGGAGACCGTGGCATTGTAGGGAGTCAAGGGTACTGGGCGATCAGGATGCTATTCCGGGAAGCTCTAATCCCCACAAATACTAACTTCTCCCTCCATTAATCATCACACCTCTTGTGGGTTATTAGCCTACAGATGGGTAATTTGAGGGTGACTATGAAGTAGACAGGCCTTGACACTCTTCTTACAAGCCCAAAATACCTCAAATAGATACAGGCACCGCTGGAGATGCCCTTCCCCCTCCCTTTATCATACATGATCACCCCTTGCTCTGCTGAGTGGACTCCAGCAGACAAGGCTGCTAGGTATGTGGTGAGCCACCTTAGAGAACCCCTTAAGAAAGAGGTACACACCTTCCTCAGAGTAGAATGCTCTCGTACCTCACTCAAGTGAAAAGCATTATAGGCCCCAAAAATTTTACTCCAAGAAGGTCACCATATATGTCAAGTACTATGAGAAAGGTGCAGACCAATCTTGGCATTCATGTCGAGGTAATCTGTGCAATTTAGCCATCTCATTGACCAATATTTTGGATTTTGCAAGAGGCCAAAGTATATGGGCTCCTAATTTCACCCAAAATCTTATCCAGCTGGGCATATCAAGCCCTCATTTTCTTTTTTTTTCTTAAATTCTCTTTTTATTTATTTATCCCAGAAAATACAGTTAATAGCACAAAAAAATCATCCAACAGAATGTAGCTATAGCAGTAAAACAGTAAAACGTGGTGGTCCAAAAATACATTACATTTGAAATAGTAAAACACAATTGTAATGCAAATTTCATAATCTATCCAAAATTCATTAAATCGTAGTAAATGCAGCGAGAAATATCATTGTTAATTAATATACATATATAGGCTCAAAAAGGGTATATATTATACAGAAAAAACTTCATATTCTGACAGGCCCCACCTATGTAATCAGCTGCAGGAAGACCAGCACTATAATATTGCACAATTTTGGTGCCGGTGTAGCCCCTAGGTGCCATTAGAAGCTAGCTGCCTGGTAGGGGCTAGTTGTTGTGAGGGACCCAGAGGCAAACCAATCCCTATTGTCCATCTCCCCAGTAATCCAAGTGGACATGGGGGGCCCAGATCTTACTGCTTCGCTTCTTGGAAAGCCTCCCCTTGCAGTTATATAACGCTCTTTCTTGGTTATAGATGTGCAATAACTGGGTAAACAAAGCATAATACGCGGGGGGGTCTGAGTCTTTCCATTGTGTGGCTATCAACGGGCTTGCTACTGCAACCGAAATAAAGATGAAATATATCTGGGCCTGTTCCAATTCCTATTTATCATTGTACCCTAGGAGCATCATTAAGTGGGGGGATATCAATTCCCCCGTACTTCTTGCAGGAAAGCTTCAATTCCCCTCCTTAAAAGTTGCAATTTTTCACAATCGTAGAACATATGTATTACATCTCCCGTGCCTTTTCCACACCTCGGACAGTTGTTGTCTTCCCTTTTCCCCCATCCAAATAGCTTAGCCGGAGTAAAATAAAGATTGTTTCGTAATGTTGAGCCTTCTGGTTAGCCGATAGGAAAATCCTCCTTGCAAGTACAATTGACATATATAGGTCTGTATCATTCTCCCCTACCTTCCTAGCCCAATTAGATTCTACTTTCTCCAGGTTATCTGGGGAAAATACTGAGAGAATTTTATAAATATGCTTTATCCGACAATCATTACGGGTAATAACTTCTAAAAGAGGAATTTTATCTACGGAGGGCATTTCACCCCTAAGTTGCTTAAAAATGTACATACTTGAAATAAGATCTATTGTCTATTCCATAGACCTCCTGTAGCTCAACAAATTAAGCCAGTTGTTTTGTTAAAAAGGTGTCACCTATTCTACATATGTCGGCTTGCTCCCATTGCCTTCCAATTATCAAAAAATAAGGCAGGAAAAATGGGCGATCGCCACAAGGACGTATATTTATGGTAGTACAGAAATACTAATGCAGGGTTTTAGGTTTTACGGAATGCGATGGCGCCCACAATAATTACGTAAATGTTCGAAACTGAAAAGTAAGAAAGACGGTGCAAAAAGGACGAGGGGAAAACAAACCCTAAACCCCTCCAGTAGACCGAAGTCTAGAACAGGAAACAACAAAGAATGTCCATGCACACGTTATGAGTAGGTACTGTGTCAATACAGAAAATAATGACAAGAACAGTAGTGTAGACCAAATTACAGTAATCCAAAAACGATTCTTTTTCTTTGTTTAATGTGATTCCGTTGCCCAGCCAACACGTGTTTCGTCCGGGTGTAAGACCCACGACTTCTTCAGGGCATAAGGCGCAACGTGAGTATTAAGTGAATCTCTCCGCCGGTTATAATTCCGTCCCGGCTGACCGGGAAAAGAAACCAATAAAGGTTACTAATAGGACTAGTAACACAAGGGTGAGTAGCCCGAGTGAGTCAGGACCTGCAAGACGAGTGCGTCAGGAAGTGTCAGTGGAGTCAAGCTCCACTGACACTTCCTGACGCACTCGTCTTGCAGGTCCTGACTCACTCGGGCTACTCACCCTTGTGTTACTAGTCCTATTAGTAACCTTTATTGGTTTCTTTTCCCGGTCAGCCGGGACGGAATTATAACCGGCGGAGAGATTCACTTAATACTCACGTTGCGCCTTATGCCCTGAAGAAGTCGTGGGTCTTACACCCGGACGAAACACGTGTTGGCTGGGCAACGGAATCACATTAAACAAAGAAAAAGAATCGTTTTTGGATTACTGTAATTTGGTCTACACTACTGTTCTTGTCATTATTTTCTGTATTGACACAGTACCTACTCATAACGTGTGCATGGACATTCTTTGTATATTTATGGTACCTTGGTAGCTTCAACGGTTTACCAACCTTGCGCCATACATTCCAGGATGTTCTGAGGCACTTAAAGTGTGTTTTTTTAATAGTAACGGGCTTCCACAGCCGACGCGGCGCTCTCTCCAATCGAAAGAGGAGCAGAGGCCGCCTTTCTCCACCGCTACCACCCGCCGTCTTAGGACCCATTACAATCGTCGTGATCGGGGGTGGCCGTGGAGGTCGGCAGTCGGGGGATTGGCTACTTCAAGGAATCTTCTGCAGGTGGGTAGCAGCTCTCCTTGTCTAAACGTGATTTCTCAGCAGAGCGTACACAGAGTAGGTCTAAGCGAGACTAAAGCCGGTAAGGTTGTGGCGGTTTCAGACATAGTTTATCCTTTAGAAATACAGCGGATACATAGATAATCTGCCAACTGGTCAGGGAGCTAGGCACGGCCATCTCAAGTGGTTGCCATCAAGCAAGCAAAGGAAGGAAAGATGGCAATTCATCATTTTCTTGGGTAATGCTAACTGTGCCATTTCTACTGAAAGGTGTGCATCCCTCCTTATAAAGGTGGATCCTAGGCTAAGAAGCCTCACCTCCTCAGAGACACATTAATAAAGGAGCTTGGGAAATGTATTGACACCTTTATTTCTTCATTTAAGGTTCAGGTCAAAAAGATATTTAACACTAATGTTTTTCTTCGCAATTGGCAGAGGGAGAGGGCCATCCGCCTCGCTACTCAAAACCCGCAAAGAGGTCACTACATTAAAAGAGGCAATTGGCAAGACACAATTTTTTTCAGAATCTACTTCCACTCCAGAGGATACAGAATATCACAGAGAAGAGGAGCTACCATTAAAACCCACAAAGAGGTCCCTACATTAAGGGTCAAGTGCCAAGACCAAAATCGTTTCAGTATCTACTTCTACCCCATAGGATAGAAGAAAATTACAGAGAAGAAGAGAAGCTATCATAGGCAACAATGCAGGTTTACCCTCCAAATTGTCTTTCTCTTTCCTTGTAGGAGCAGGAGGTCATTTGGCACAGTTCGTACGCAAATGACACACAATATCAACAGATGCATGGATCTTCCACAGACCGTCAATGGTTTCCATATAGAAATTTATGGCTCCCCAAACAGGAAGGCCATCCCAGAGGTGTTGTGATAGAGAAGGAGATGGCAGCTTTTGAGGAGAAAGTGGCCATATCTGATCGAGACTTCTAGCCGCAGATTCCTTACCTCAGAATTATCCCCAGGAGTCAGACTGGATCTGGAAACTTTTTTGTGAGTAGTACTCATGTGCAGCGGTAGATGGCATCGATCGGCTCGGTGTGGGGTCGTTGGCGTGGTGCTTATATAGGGGCCCCCCGAGCGCGCTGACATCAGTTCTTTTCTTTTGGCGCTAGTCAGCACAGATCTGGAGAGAGCTACCCTTTTAAGTCAATTTTTGACTGAGCTTTTTTGCTTTTTGTTCAATGTTTTTTGAGAGTTCCTCCTGGTGTGGCAGTATGTCCTCTAGGAAGGCCGGCTTTAAGCCCTGCGGTGCCTGTCACCAACTGATGCCGTTGACGGACCCTTATCTTGTTTGCCTTTGGTGCCTTGAGCGTGACTATGATGTAAAGACCTGCTTCGACTGCCATGCCATGAATCATAAAGGCCTTGAGGGAGTGGTCCCTCATGTTCCTGGCAAGGCGATGTCCTACGCCGCAGTGGTCGCGTTTCTGGTCAGGAGGGAGTTCCCAGGATCAGTTGTAGAGCCCAAATTCTTTATCGCACTTGAAGTTGTCAGGCCACTCGGGTAACTTACGTTATGTTATCAGATTTGTAGTCCCACTGTAAGAAGAAATGCAAGAAGTCGAAGAGGTCTTCGACTTCACCTCGTCCGTCGGCCAACATGACGAGGGAGGGTTAAATATTAGAGGCCTGGCTCTGCTGTTGATCCATTACCTGGATCGGCTCCATAGAGATGGTGCTGACTCCAGAAGTAGGTTGTGGTTGCTATTAATGCTACTTTCTGGTGCCCAAAAAGGACAGAGGCCTATGCCCTATTCTAGATCTGTCCTCTCTCAATTTCCTCCTCAAGAAGGAGAAGTTCAAAATGCTCACTCTCTCTCAGGTGGTGTCTGACCTGGACCTGGGAGACTGGATGGTAGCATTGGATTTGCAGAATGCATATTGCCACATCCATGTCCTGCCTGTCCACATGTTAACTGCGGGTCACAGTGAGCCATGAGCACTTTCAGTTTGCTGTGCTCCCTTTTGGACTTGAAGATCAGGGGTTCTAATCTTCCCCCATCTCAACGACTGGTTGTTGAAGGCAGGCTTACCCGTGGCTGCCGTCTCCCACCACCAGACTGCGGTGGACCTCTTGCATTTGCTGGGGTTCGCTACCAACGTGCCAAAGTCACACCTGACTCCCTCTCAGACTCTCCCTTTTGTCTGAGCTGTTCTGGACACAGTGCAGTTTCGGGCCTATTCCCTTGCATGGCGGGTCGAGGATATTTAAGCTATGATACAGATGTTTCGGCCTCTATCCCGGATTTCATTGAGACTGACTCCGAGGCTGATGGGCCTCATGGCCTATTGCATCCTGCTGGTGACACATGCCCGCTGGCATACGCAGGCTATGCAATGGGACCTAAAGTTCCAGTAGGTGCAGCATCATGGTATTCTCTCTTATATGGTCCAGATTTCAGAGGGAACTGCAAAAGATCTACACTGTTGGTTAACAAACTGTGATTGGGTCAGCGGCAGACCCCTCTACCTTCCCCAACCAGATCTGACAGTGCTGACAGATCAGTCACATGGGTATCTCCTGCCCATATATAACACTTTACTTTCTTAAATGAATATCCTGCCTGATATTCCCAAAAGGAAAGAAATTACACCCACTCTAGTTGTGGTATGTTTCATCATCGGATCTCATCCTGGTCCCTAAATGGGACCAGGATGAGATCCGATGATGGGCTTGACCGTATTCCTTGGAGCACTTTAAATATAGCCGTGACCAGGCACCTAAAGTATATAAAAATACCTCAAACCAACCTCGGTTTCCCTTTATTAACAGTTGCTTGGGTATACGTTAAAAATATCATTCGGGGATAAGGATATCATGGTCTTATGACCCTAATTAATCATTGACATTTCTCAGCCCCTATGCTCAGGCCCTTTGGGTCCAGGCTTTAGTCAGGACATCAATCATATACTGCCCCTGAAACACAATCACTCTATTTGAGAAAAGTATGAAGTGCTAACTTGCATGCAAGGTGAGTGTTTACTCACCTATTCAGAAGGTTATAGGATCTTGATACCTAGGATAAATAGAGGAATCATTTGTCACATAAGAGGATAACAATCAGGAAAGTAAAGCAACATTTGTTGCCAACTTCACAAAATATTCGCGATGGTTTGAGTGGTCATCACTCAAATTTTCTCACACTATGCCACAAAGCTATGGTGAAATCAGTAATCCATGTGATAAAGCAAAGTGTGCTGCAAACCATGCGAATCACTCTTTGTGAATATTAATGGTGTTTATGAATATTAATGGCGTCGCACATATTTTGTCTTCTATTTCATGCCTGAAAACAACTTACATACCATGCATCACTAATGAAAGTAGCACCTTCATTTTATTGAGAGTCACTCACGCACATTCATTCAGGACACTGAACTTACTCTACTTGGGAATGTTACCTCACCATACAGAGAGAGGGGGGTGACATGTCCCTGTAGTCACACATTGATGTATTGCAGTCGGCAAAGGTATAGCCATATCAAAGTGTCACAGAATTGTGAGGGGTGCAATAAGTGTAAAGTCCTAATTAGCACTCAGTATCTATGAAAACACACCCAGCACCAAGAGTGGATTCCCATAAGGCCAGCCTGTATTCACTTTGTCAATGTTAACATGCCGCTTGTTACTTATTTAGTATGCCCACACTCTCCCCGCTCGCCATGTCACAGAGGGCTGTTCTTAAAAGCCCTCTGTGTTCATTGTACTCTGTCGCGTCGACTGGCCGTTGACATAGCGACGTTAGACAAATGGAAAAAGGGTCATGGGAAATTAAGTCCCATCCCCGTGTGAGTCATTGTAGTGCGAATCTCTGCATCTGCAAACTTTATTATTGGAAGTATTGTATTAAAACAACTTGGGAACCGAAGGCCCATCCTGGAGCGGGTGATGGTTTACGAATCTCTGCATCCTTTGGTGTTCTTGTAAGAGGTAATATATTAACACAACATAATTAGTACCTGTGCTAATTGATATTGTTAAAATATAGTTGGAATGGGCTTGTGGAAATGTAGTCCCATCCTAATATGGGTCATAGTTGAATGAATTTCTACACCACCAGAAGTTAATCCTAAAAGCAATCTGAATTAAACAACATGATCAGTACACCGGAGTAGTGTTTTTTAATAAAATAAGATTTCATTGTCCCCTGTATATCGAAAGACCTTGCAAGGCTCTTCTATCTGTATTTAAGACATTGTACCAGAGAGTAAATGACTTATATTCCTGACTTGTTATTAGAGGGATTGTGCTTATAATGTGAAACGAACCTTTGCATTGCAATAGGTCTCACATTTGCGAGAGTTTAATCTACTGGCATTGTAAATAACAACGGCTTTTTTTTTTTTTTTTTTTAAATCCGCACAAAAAATAAAAGGCAATGTCATTTACAATGGCAATAGCTCAAACTCGTGTAAATGCAAGACCTATTGCATTGCAAATGCTTGTTTATCACTGCAAGCATGTCGAGTGACACAATTAAAATAAAAACATATGTAAAGTTACAGGTAAGCAACAGTAGGTACCACACTATAAAGTATTATTTAATATTGAGTTGCTCTTTAATCAGGAATATTAATACGTTGTAGAGAAATAGAATACCATTCTTGTGGTAAACTGCAAAAGAGAAATTAGATGTGTTAAAACATACAAGTTGTGTATTTTAGTTATTATATTGATATCATTCTGCTTAAAGTAGTTCACTGCCAGCATGTCGTAATTGTGAACCACTGACTGAGGCTAACTGAAGTATAGCCAGAGCCACTGGAATTATGCGGCAGCATGGGGCTGATTTATGCAGCAGGGTTGACTAAATTAAGTGGTAAGAAAAGGCAAATTATGCAGCATGTGGTACATTCTGTGATAGTATTCATTATTTTCTCATTTGTACACTTAAGTGTCCAGGCATATTTGCGTACCATTAGTGTTGGTTTAGCTCCCAAATATAGTAATAAGCAACGGAAAGGTAACCAGTGAACCTATGCAAAGAGCCTTCCACTGTGCAGCAACATGTGTTGCTGCATTTTTAGTAACTTTTGGACCGTTTAAGCTAGAAATATTTTTTGGTTAAAATCTGCAAATATACAGTAGATGATCAGTAGGTAATTAGGCTTTAATTCTCCTTGACCTTTCCGCGGCATTTGACACCGTGAACCACAACATTTTGTTGAACTGCATTGCTGCGGCAGGTCTTGGAGGGCCGGCACTTGATTGGTTTGGGTCCTTTTTAGAAAATCGTAAACAGTCGGTGTGGCTGTCGCCCTTTAAATCCAATCTTGTTGCAATGAGTTGCGGGGTTCCGCATGGCTCCTCCTTGTCGCCGATTCTTTTTAACATCTATATACGTCCTCTTATTTTGAGTCTTCGGCAGAGGGGGGTAAAAAATCTTTAATTATGCTGACGATATGCAGCTGATTTTTACCTTGGAGAACTCCAGCGAATGCAGAGATTTCATCGGGGATTCGATGATTTTTATAAAGACTTGGAAGGATTAGAATTAATTAAAACTGAATTCGGAAAAAACTGAAATAATCACTCCATGCAATAAAATTTTCCATTGGGCACCCTGTTATTGGCCATCTGAGTTAGGTGTGGCCCCTACTCCTAAATCATCGGTTAAGAGCCTGGGTCTTTATATAGACTCCGACCTGTCCATGAGCACTCAAATTAATGCTGTTACCTCTGCTTGCTTTATTCAGCTTCGAAAATTGCGTTAGATTAGACGTTTTTTCAGCAGAGAGCTCTTGTCCTTTCCAAGTTAATTTATGGAAATTACCTTTATCTTGGCATCCCTTTATACCTTAGATATCGGCTCCAGATGATTCAAAATCAGGCAGCTAGAATCATCTGTCTTAAAGATAGGAGATGTCATAGTTCCTTAAAGATCTTCATTGGCTCCCAGTTGAGCAGCGTGTGCTGTTCAAAACTGGTTGAATACTTTTCAAAGCTATCCTAGAAATTGGTCCTAGGCTCATCACTTCTTGTATTCAAAAACATCGGCCTGAGCGCAATTTGATATCTAGGTATCTTAATCTTTTGGAGGTGCCCAGAATTAAACGGAAAAGAATGGGTGGGACCCGGCTTTATCTGGGCCCGCAGTTTTGGAATTCATTGCCTAACTACATCAGACAGGAGACAGACTATATGCGGTTCAGGAAGGCTTTGAAAACCTGGTTGTTCTCTTCAGTCTTTAATTAGGTTTTCTTTTTCTTTGTTTCTTCTTTTTTTCTGCTTAGACTCACTAGTGCCAAGAGACCTGTTGGTGTATGTGCGCTCATATAAGTTCCCAAATAACATAACATAACATGATAGATTATGTGGCTAATGCGGCAAATTCCTTATTATACGAAAAATGCAGCGCCCGCACAAACATATAATTCTAGTGGCCCTAAGTATAGCTGGCATACAGCAGTGCAGGACAAACACCAGTGCTATGCACACCGCCACTGAGTCTTGTTATTAAAGTGCATGCAGCTGTGGGGGAATGTTGAGGGATGGAGACAGGGAGGATTACCTTTCTCGGTACCTGTGATACTGCTGCCGCTCTGAATAATTTAAACTGTTTACTTACTTTAAATGGTGAAATGTTACTACGGCAGCAATGTCTGCAATTTGTTCTGCTCTTAATCGAGTCACTGTTAAGGATATGCTGCATGCCCATGCCAAATCCTAGGCAAATCAGTACACTACTTTCACTGAGCCAGGTTTGTGGAAAGAACCTTGTTTACAAGCCTTCAATAACACTATAGTAGCATTCACTCTTTTGAATGTGCAACTCAAATAAAACGACTCATTAGCATTATCACTTGCTGATCACAAATATTTTTGGAGTGAAACATTTGGCGACTCTCTTAAAAATTAACCAAATGACTCCAGTCTTTGGAAAAATAACCACAGACTGTCAATCTGTCTGTAGACCACAAAGCATGTCTGCATATTCGACCAAGGTTCTCAAAGCAGACCCAAGCCACAGGCAAAATATGTGAGTTGGCACTGGATCACCAGAAGCGCAGAGGCCTATGGGAAAATCAGAATAAGGGCCCAGGTGTGCGACTACAAGGCATGTAATTCTGAGAAACATGTTATATGCCAAACACGTGGCTGACTCTTCTCCTGTTAGACTGGCATTTCCAAGGCAACAGTCAGCCACCTGTCGGATTTATCGACATGCTGGTCGTCTTCTAAATTTCACTAAACTACCTTAACGAAGTCCTAACCAAGGTTCAGAATAATGGGAACTTTTAAGTTAGTGCCACCTTTCTAAAGCGGCTCGTACATCTGAAGCATTTGGGTGGTTCCAACTTATTCTTCACAAAAGACTGTTGTCAATAAAACGCCGCAATACCAGCTCATTTGAGAAACCGATTAGGTTTAAAGGTGTATTTTTTTCTTCAGGAAGTGTCTCTACTCCCTTTACACTCCAGGACCGTGCATCCGCCCCTACTGTACAGGAAAGTGTTACCTTTGTTTCCACTGGGCTGTTACTCATGTAGTGACAGTGATACCTGGCCCTCAGCCATCACACACAAACATGAACCGGCGCTGCAGGTTTAACGTCCAACGTTCTAACAACCGCCAGCGCGTCTCAGGTTGTTCCCCACTGATTCAAGGCGCCTGTGCGTGCACCAGAATGAACACACTATGTAGAAGATTCCAAAGTAAAAAATAAATAAACTTCAATGTACAGTACATAATGTAAGCATCGATATACGTGTGCTGTATTACACTTGCCGTTCTTCATATAGGGCTTATTTACTGAAGTGTAAATTAGTGACTCATAGCGCATCAAGTCTACTTGTTTTCTTTGCCTGCTGCACCACCAAGTTTACATTCACATCACTTAAAGCATCGTGTAAAAACAAAGAAAACACTGCAGTTTGACCCACCCATTAACTAAAATATTAGAGAATGGAAACGTTTACGTGCATGGGGTGGCGAAGGGAAATGATGATGCTTCCACCACCTCCGCCTCCCTGCACAGTCTGGCAGCCTCCAGTCCCTCCGTATCCCGGTCTGAGCAGGGGAGACACACGGGGGAACTGCGGTCGGGTAAAACAGTTATGTTCACTGTGTGCACGGAAGCATAGGGTCATGCTTTTAAACTTTACAGAGTGAAAGAGCAGGCCGGAAGCCTGTGGTGTGGCTCACAGTATGGCCTCAAACAGAGTAGTCTGACGAGTGGGTGGGGGGGCGCAAAAACATATCAAACCTCTAAAAGCAAGTAGCGACCAGAGGAGCCTGACAGGGGCTGGGGGGGAGGGCAAAAACATATCAAACCTCCATAAGCAAGTATAAATAAATACAACAAGTGATATACCAGAGCATAAACGCCACGGTCTGTTAATGTAAAAGCTCTGTAAAAACTTAAGAACTACCATATGGGAGAACTCAGCGCTGCAGTTTGTTAAAGTGAATGCGAGATGCCAAACTAGAAACTCACATATTAACATTAAACGCCGCAGCTTAAAGCGAAAATGACACGAAAATGTAATAAGTACCATATTTAAGAACGTTGCGCCGCTGTTTGTAAAAGCGAAAGGGCCATAAAGATTGAAAATGTTATACAACATACAATAAACGCTGCGCACTGGTAAAGTAAAAAACACCATATTTACATACCGGAAAATGCAGCGTAGCTGACATTTCCCGTAAAGTGTGTGGATAAAATAGCACTGAAGCAACATATACATCCAACCATGTTACGCCGCGATGTGCAAAATAAAGCGTGATGTGCGCCAATGAAAAGCATGAGCGGAGCTTCGACCCCACTTCCGAAAGCGATCCGACGACAATAGATCTCGCAGAGTGTGCAGCGCATGCACTGCGACGCTAGGCGAGACCTAAAAAGACACCAGGAGTAGACAGATTATTTGGCCTAGCTGTAGGAATTGTCGAACTCTGTCCATACTCGTGTTGCTCTTTTTGTCAAAAGGGTATGGCTGGATTCATGAGTATAAGGAATTTAGTCGATTCCATGGGATTTCATTGTTGAGGCCAATCTTTGGGTTTTTAATTGGTAGACTCAATATTGTTCCTTCTCCAGTAGCGCTCTTGTCATGTCTTTGCTATGTGTCAATTTTACAATTATAGTCTAGTAAATCTCAAACTCACTGTGTTCATTCTCAATGTAGTGTGCTATCAGTTTAGTGTAAGCTTTTTTACAATGAATTGTGCTGCGGTGTTCCCCGATTCTGACCTTAATTTTCTTGGTTGTCATCCTTCCTAAACAAACACAACAAAATGATGGTCAGAGAGCTGAAAAGTTTCAACCACTCACCCCCAGTCACAGATCTGGATTTAATCCATCGTTTTTTTTCTCACTATGCCAACAGTTGGAAAAGTTTCAGAACTCCGTCCATCATCTTGTTGTGTGTGCTATGTTCGCCCTAAGTGGCCAAGGGTATGCCCAGACGTGGGTCCCTTGCTCGCTGTGCCACTGGATTCAAACTAGCCTGGCTGATGAGGGGTAAAACCCCGAAACTGGTCCCAGGATGCGTGTTTCCGGGAGGAACAGGATCCAGACTTATTTGCATATGGCTGGGTCCAAACTGGGGTGGCATTGTGAGCAAAAGAACGATGGATTAAACCCAGATCTATGACTGGGGGTGAGTGGTTGAAAAGTTTCAGCGCTCTGTCCATCATCTTGTTGTGTGTGCTACGTCATCCCTACTTAACATAATTTGCACAGACATTCAATTAAGTAAATTACATTTTCGGAATTACAGTTTGTATGTGGATGCTGTTCCCAAGGTGTAGATAAACCCAGTTCCAAACTTCTGGAACGTGTGGTATGGGGACATGTTACACATTGGCCACAAGGATAGTGGCCTACCATACTGGGAAGATTATAGAGAGTGTTTTGCTTAGGGCAGCTCTGCAAGTGCCACGCATTCAGGGTTAAACTAACGCATATGAGAATATTTTGCGCATTACCAAAAGGTCCGAATTGAGTCACGCATTTAAGGTGATTTAAGCTGACCACCTTAACTCATGTTCATGGTGTTAACCTCTCCATGCCCCCTGGAAAGTGCATTTTCTGTCTTCTCATTCAGGCACTAGATTGTTCGACCATTCCTCTTTAGTATGCCTCGTGTGCTGCTGCTCACGCTGAGTTGTGTGTTGTTCGTTCCTCTCACTAAATAGGACCTCGCTTCAGAATCCGTACTCTGCAGAAGGTGGGGTGAGCCTTCTCTGATCTCGCTGAAAAACATATTGGACAGCTGAGCTAAGATGTCACAGTCTTACTCTTGACAGTAAGATTCTGAGTCAGACTGAGACACAGCTGCCCTTTAGCATGTGGGTGTTTGCCACCTTGGACAGATGCAGACTTACTCTTAGCTGGACAGAACTACAGCAGGCTTCTTCCGGCTAAGCATACCAACTGCAAACACCTGCCCCCTCCCTCTCAGCCTGTAGACAGACACGATAGCTTTGAAAGGGGTGATAAATCAGCAGAGGTATCGGCTGGCACATTCAATTTATCTGAAGAGTAAGCTGGGCCTGTTCAGTACTAAAAGAACCTCATGTAGAATGACAAACTAAGGGGACATCTCTTGAGCCACTTCAATTATAATAGCTGCCAAGTGATTGTGTTGTGTTAGACAACATTCACCTAGTCCTGCACGGGTTTTTAGCAAGCATCACTTTGCCCTTTAGATTCATAAAACTCAAATTCCATATTTGAAAGACAAACTACAAGCCCCATAGTGCAGTGACTGTGGATTAACAAGTGAGAACTTGCAAGACGAGTCACACATAATAAATGGTCATTGCTAATTCAAAATACATTCTGATTTATTCACGACATAAAAATGAGTAATAGGAATTGCTGCTGAATACAATGGATTCCACATTACTTTCCAGTTTTAAAAAAACAGTGTCAATGACACAAAGGCAATGTAATAACTAGAGCCTTTGGCAAAAGATATAGCATGTATTTGTAATCACTGCGTGATGGTGCAGGTGTCCTTCTCATCCATTAGGAGAGTTCTGCAAAGTCCGCAGTAGAATAATACCTGCTGCTGCTGAGGCACGTCCTCTCCTATGGGGAAAATACTTTCACTGGTGGATGAAATTTTGCTTGTTGAGTCACTGACTACATTTGCAATACGTCATTCAAAGTTTCACACCTGAGTCTAGGAAATGTCACACATTAGCACACTACATATAAAGAAATGTCACTCATAAGCAGACTGGAAACTTGACAGCCATGTTAGGGCGTTTTTTTTGCTTATAGGTCAGGTGTGGGCCAATATATCTGACGCTCCTATTCTTCTTAAATGAAAAAAATTGTTTTTTCGTAGGATAATTGGTTTGGAGTCAAAATGCGTCAGTGTTTATCTATGATTTTCTTAACTTGAGTCGTTGTATGTACTGATGCAGATAAGGGATTTGCTGTCTTCTAATAAAACGTCTCTTGGATTGTTCCGTGCTAATTTTTTAGCTTTCTCAATGATTTTTCTGGGGTATTCTCACTCCAGTAGCTTCTCTGTAAGGACCCCCGCTTCCTTCTTGAACTCATTTCACTCTGAGCAATTTCTCCTTATCCGCAGGAATTGACCTACTGGAAGATTCTCCCTCAGCTCCGAGGATGTGCACTGTTGAAGTGTAACAAACTATTTTGATATGTTGGTTTGGTATATAACTTTGTAAACAATTTCCCATCACTGGCTTGAATCGTTACATCTAAAAATTAGACTGTCAGGTTGTTTATCCTCGTGAATCTGAGGAAAGGTTTCCGATTATTCAGCCATTCTAATAAATCTGAAGTTTTCTGTTCATTCCCGTACCAGATAATGAGGATGTCATCCATGTAAAGACGCCACAGACATAGCTTTTCCATGAGAGAGTTATTAGACCGAAGGCTACTTTGGGAGCAAATGTGCTCCTGATCGATGTCCCATGTTCCAGATAGATCTTTACTACAAAAGCCAAGTAATTCCCGGTCAGTGGCAATTTAGCCAGTTTTATGATCCATATAATTGCAGCGGCTCTTTCTTGGTTGTATACCAAGTTTATTACTCTGAGGGTTTCCTCATGGTGGATGCTTGTATATGGTGTCTCCACGTCCAATCATAGCATCCTCTTTTTTCTTAGATGAGTCAATCAATCAAACAGTACTTGTAAAGTGCGGCTTATCACCTGCAAGGCTATCGAGGCGTTGTGCTGTTAGTCAAAGAGACAGGTCTTGAGGCCTTTCCTGAAGTCTGTCACCTACGGCGACGTGCGGAGGTGGTGTGGAAGGGTGTTGCAGGACTTGGCTGTGAGGTGGGAGAAGGAGCGTCCTTCGGAGCGGCAGTGGCGGTTGCGCGGAACCTGTGCAAGGTGGGTTGAGTAGAGGTTCCTGAGTGGTAGGTGGAAATCCAGGTGGTGGTTCAGGTAGGCAGGTCCTTGGTCATGGAGTGCTTCGTAGGCATGGGTCAGTAGCTTGAATTGGCATCTTTTCTGGATATGGGGTCTCTTAGGCAGTTTGAGGATGAGTCTGGATGTTGTATTCTGGATTGGCAGGAGTCTTCTCATGGGTTTGGTGGTTGTGCCTGCATAGAGTGTGTTGCCGTAGTCCAGCCATCTGCTGATGAGGGCTTGTGTCACCATTTTCCTGGTGTTGGTGAGTAGCCACTTGAAAATTCTGTGGAGGATGCGGAAGCAGGCTGAGGAGGGGGCAGCATTGACCTGACATTTCATGGAGAGTTCGCTGTCCGGATGATGAGTTTACGGGCATGGTCTTTCAGCGCAGGAGTGCACCCGAGTTCTGATGGCCACCAGGAGTCTTTCCAAAGGGAGGTGTGTCTGGCGAAGATTGTGAGAAGGTAGCCTGATCTATGCTGTCCACTAGTTCTAGTGGGCACCTTGTATCAGTCCAAACAACTCCTTATAGTGAATTGGTTAAAGACAACCTTTATTGAAAGCTATCCTAGTAGTAGCTATGGAGAGCAGCCTTCAGGCTAAGTCTTGAAGCAATGTAAAGCAGCTTGTTTTACCAGTCTATAATCTCTTGAATGATCAAATGAAAGGACAACCACACCAGGTATATATTCAAAATATATGTATTTAGGTTAAAACACACCCCTCTAGTCTCTTTATGAGACTGGAGTTTGAAGTACTTAATTTACAAGTTAGCAATCAACAGTAATAGCACAAATACACGTTTGGGCCCTAGGGGCGTACCAAACCATATACCAAAAAAGTGGTATAAGAACCATGACTGGAATAGACACAAGGCCTAGAGCCTGTAGAATCACTGGGACCCCAAGGAACCACCCAAGGTAGTGACACAGGGGACCCACGAGGGCTGTATGCAGTGTGTAAACACAACCGCGGGTAGCTTCTATGGGCAATGTTGCAGTTGGAAATTTAAAGATTAGGGACACTTCTAATCGAGTCTGGACCAAACCCTTTTGGACTTAAGAAGTTCTAGGGCTAGCACCCACAGGAGCACCGGAGTACTCGAGTTACCTCACCCAGGGAAGCCGGGTGCATAGGTGTCTTTTGGTGTCTGGTCGCGTTGTCGATTACAATGGAAGCTGGCAAAGAACTGCTGCTGACGTGAAGAGGAAAAGTGTCCGAAGAGATCCAAGCCTGGATCTAGGATGGAAGGAACCTGAAAGCAGAGGGGACAGAGTCTAGGTCACTAGCCAGTGACCGAGGGCAGGATGGACCAATGCCCACAGTTGTCGGGTGCTTCAGGTGAGTTGATGGGTGTCTTGACTCTTCAACCACGAGGTCCAGGAGGCGTCGACGAAGTCTACGAGCCGAGTTCAAGCTGTCCCACGAAGTCTGTCGAGTGCTGCGGGGTCGGCGACCAGAATGGACCCAACAAGCCTTGGCAAGTCACTGGAATTCAGAGAAAGGACTGCGGTGCAGACCAGCAAGGGCTGTGGGACTCACCCAGTGAGGGTAAGTCAGGGCACGTCTTGAGCAACCAGTAAAGTCCAATTAGAAGAGGAGTTGCCTTCGTGGGGACCTGCTAGACAACGGGCTAGTGATCGTGAAGGAGCCTCGAGCGGTCGCACTTGAAACTGGCCCACGGGTCACTCGTGGAGTGGAGGCCAGCGATCTTCAGTGCAGGAGGTGCTCAAGGTTGGGGCTACTTGGAGCCCAACGCACAACTTCGAGGAGGACCAGGAAGATAGTGTTGCTGCAAAAGTTCACGGTGTCCAGGGGGTCACAGTTCCACGTCGCCCACGCATGCACAGGGACACCAAGTGTGCCCCCAGTGCAGGACTTCAAAGCACCAGAGAGTGCTCCCGCCCAGCCCGATACACATCTGCCTGTCTGGGGAGGTGGTTACACCTCCCTGGGACAGGAAACCTATTGTCCAGACCTCCCCTGCTGGAGTTTCGGTCAGCAGCAGGAGGCCAGACCCGTGTCTGTGACAGAGACATCCATTTTGTGATGCCAGGGCTCAAGAAAGTCCTACCGGGTTAGACCAGTGTGAACATGTCTCTCCCTCTAGAAGGGTGGAATGCTACCCCCGCCAGAACTAGTGGGGGGGGGGAGGTAGCATTGCAAAGCGTTTCACACCAAACACGACATGTTTCCGTACAGCCATCCCAAAGTTAGCATTTACCGCAAGGTTATAATGCACTTAAGAGTATATGGTCAGGCTGCACCACAAACAGCATCAGAGGAGGTACTCCGAACGCTGCAGAGGGGCTCTGCTCATGCAGGGGCACCCTCTCACATAAAAACCAAGCACTCTGCCTTCAGGATTGTTAAGGCCTGCAGTAGGAGTGACTTATAGGTTTTATATGTGTGAGCAATGATAGTAATATAGGTAGCCTATACCACTGTAAGGGGTGCAAGCACACCCTTACCCAGGCTGCAGTAGCAGACCTGTGGTGCCATTTTGGAGTGCTTCCCAGGGGTGGCATTATGCATGCTTCAGCCCCTGGTAGGCCTCTGAGGTACCTATGCCCTAGATACATAGTATATCATATAGTAGGGGCTCATAAGGTCCTCCAGAATCCAATTAGATATGTACCTAATGTACATGCAAACCATTTTAGAGAGGAAGCGGCTAGGCTGTGGTCCTGATTAGCAGGGCCACAGCCAGACTAAGGTCGAAAAATAGTGACACACCAGCAAAAAGTGGGGGTACCCATGTGAAGCAGATCCTACTCTCCTACAAAGATCACAACTTCAATTTTGTCAGTCTTTAGCTTCAGGCAGTTGTTCTTCATTCAGGTCGAGACGTTCTTCAGAGTTACGGAAATTGGTCTTTGTCGTGGTGTGGTCCGCTGAGAGCAAGAGGACGAGTTGGGTGTCGATGACATAGGACATGATGTTGATGTTTTGGATTTTAACAATGTCTCCAAGTGGTCATGTAGATGTTGAAGAGTGTTGGACTGAGGGATGAGCCTTGATGGACACCGCACGGTGTGTGCTTGGGTTGTGAGGTGAAAGGGGAGATTCATTATTTTGGTGCGCCCCCTGAGAAAAGATGCCATCCATCTAAGCACGTCATCTCCAATTCCGATCAGGGGCTGTTGATCAATTAGTGGATGATGGGAGAAGGTGTTAAAAGCTGCAGAGAGATAGAGTAGGATCAGGGTGGCTTATTCTCCTCTGTCAAGTAGGGTGCAGTGCTGGTGTGGTGATCAGAATAGTCTCTGTACTGTGCTTGACTCTGAATTCTGATTGGGAGGGGTACAGCAGGTTGTTTCTCTCCAGATGTTTGGTGAGTTGGAGGTTGATGGCCTTCTCCAGGACTTTGGCATAAAATGGGAGCAGCAGGATGGGGCGGTAGTTCTGTAGCTCGCTGGGGTCTGCAGAAGTTTTCTTGAGGAGGGGTCTGACCTGTGCATGTTTCCAGGCATCAGGAAAGGTGGCTATGGTAATGGAGGCGTTTAGGATGGTGGTGAGCTGGTGGCTGGTCTTGTGTCTTCCGAGGTTGAAAAGTCGGTTGGGGCATGGGTCGAAGAGTGCTCCTGAGTGAATGGAGTTCCATAGAGTAGTTGTGTTCAGGGTACTGTGTTCCGATGCGGTGAGCTGGTGGTCGTCGGCAGTGATCATCGGAGATGGGATGCTGAAAAGTTTGATGGATTTGGGATCAAAGTTGCTGTATATGGTGGCTATCTTGTTGTAGAAGTGGTCAGTGAGGGCGTCGCAGAGTTCCTGAGAGGTGGGGATCGAGTTTTAAGTGGCTGATGGGCAGGTGAAGTCTCTGAAGATGGTAAATAGTTCCTTAGACTTGTTGGCGCTGGCCTTGATGCAGTGTGCCAGGGCCTCCTTTTGGCAGCTTTGAGCTGGCGATGGTAGTTGTTGAGAGCAGACTTGTTTCTGCTGGTGCGCCATCTTTTTTCCACTTGTTAGTATCTACGTTTCAACGTGCTCATTTTGGGGTGTACCAACTGGCTCATTTGGTGGAATTCTGCATTTTAGCTGGCTTGGTGGGAGTGACTTGGTTGGTGCTGCTCCTGATCCAGGCGTTGAAGTTCTCTACTGCCTGGTTCAAGTTGATGGTTACGTTGGGCCCGGTGATGTTGAGGGCGTCGGTCCATTGTTGCTGGGTGGCCTTGGTCCAGCTGCGAAAGAGGCGCTGTGGCGGTTGGATGTGGTGTAGGAGGTCCGGCGATGGTGAAGTGTACAATGGAGTGGTAGGACGAGGTGAGCTCTCTGTTTTGGCTGTATCGAATTCTTTTGCTGGATGTGAAGATAGGGTCCAGTGTGTGTCCTGCTCTGTGCGTGGGGTCAGTGACCTGTTGTTTGAGACTGATGTTGTCCATTCGTTTCAAGAAGACGGTGGAGTTGTTGTCAGTGGGGTTGTCCAGGTGGAAGTTGCAGTCTCCCAGGAAGACATACTGTTCGGAATTGATGGCGAGCGGGGTGATGAATTCAGTGATGGTGTCACTGAATTTGGTTCATGGTCCTGGAGATCGTTAGACGAGGGTGCCTTTGATTATGGTTTGTCGGCGATGCAGAGTTGGAAGTTCATGCGTTCCAAGATTGGCATGGTTTCGTCTTCGGTGGTGGTGCCGATGATCGATTCTTTGTGTACCATGGTAAAGCCACCTCCCTGCCTGTTGGCGCAGTCATTGTGCTTCATCTTGTAGCCGATGGGTGTTAAGGTGGCTGTGTCTGGGGCCAATGCAAGGGTGAGCCAGGTCTCTGTGATGAAGGTTACGTCGGGGCCAAAGGTTGGAGATGGTGTTTCAGACTTTGGTCACGTGTTTGCTGAGCGATCTGGCATTAATCAAGAGCAGCTTAGTTGTTCCAGGACGGTCTTGGCCGGCGGGGATGGTGAGGTGCTGGTAGTTGTGATGGCAGTCGGTCCTGGGGTGAAGGAGATCCGGCAGTGGATGCAGGTGAATGGTCCTACTGTGGAGCGGAGCGATGCGAGTCAGCAATTGATGTTGCGTCTGGGTTGAAGGGCACAGAGGGTGGTGCTGGGCGCGGTCCAGGTGCGAACAGGCGCAGACAGGCTTGCCTTTGGCACGCCTGCAGGGCGCGGCCATGCAGTGGCCTCCATAAGTAGTCCTCGGAGGAGGGGGGGGGCTGTCAGGGAGGCCTGATGGCGGGCGGGAAAGAAACGGCGAGAAAATGGTGGGCCAGCAGGTACAAAATAAGCAACTGGGCCAACAACAACAGCAGTTACAAAATAACAACCAAACATATTACAGAAAAGCAAAATACAATAAGCAGATGCCAAATAGAAGTAAGCCAAGCCTGGTGGACCGCGGGACTGAACCAGCGTCCTTGAGGACTGCGAGCTTGGCAGCAGCCTCGATGTGCAGGGCAGCGGCAGTGGGAGGAGTGTGGCCGAGACCAGGGATCATATTCAAGTTCCTTCAAGATGTTGAGGAGATGCTTAGTATATTTGATGTATGACCATGTTTACTCCACTAGAGGTCATAAAAACCAATCGACGAACTGTGATAAATATTCCAAAACCTATCCAATACCTGAAACTATGGGGCAGCCAGGTGGTGGTAGTCATTCTTTGTGTACTGAGTCGCTCCAATCGATTCGATCATGAAACTGGCTTAGTTGGCCCAGGAATATCAGGGCTTGGTGTACCACGACAAGCAGGACCAGGACGAGAAGGAAAAGAAGGGACAGGACAAGGAAGGCCAAGATGACAGGAGCCATGATGGCCAAGTCATGTGGCTAAGAACAGGATGACCTGAGCAAGGCGCATCAGGACAAAGTGGACAAGTTACTCCAGGATCACAATGAGCAGGAGGACCAATGCCAAGAGGTACTTGAACACAATGGAGGACTACCCAGAGAACTACTCAGGTGAGGAGCAGGTGGACTAGGACCATTAAGACTAGGAACCAGATGGGGGAGGATTAGGTGGTTTAGCAGGATCAGAATAAGCAGCATTCGGAACAGGCCCAGAAGGATCGGAGTCGTCTGAAGCAAGGGGGCCAGGACCTGAAGTTACAAGTGGAGGAGGGGGCCTAGAATTGGGGTATTTGGCTGAGTCTTGCAAGAATTAGGGGAACCAGGACAACCAGAGCCACGAGGACCACTGAAACTAGACCAGGACCAAAATGACCAGGCCCAGTCCAAGAGGACCTAATAAGAAGGACCAGGACCTGTAGACCCAGTTCCAGGTGGACCACAAGGATGAGGGAAAGGAGAATCGGGATGACCCAAACCAGGAAGACTAGGAGAACCAGCCCTAGGGGCCCCAGGACAAGAGGGCTTCATGGATAGGGACCCAGCAGACCAGAAGGATCAGATTGAGGATCAGAAATACCAGCATCAGGAGGCCCAGAAAGGATTAGTGCAAGGATGAGCCAGGAGCAGGGCCAAGAAGACCAGAGTCAGGAAGGACTACAACCAGGAGCACCATATTTTGGAAACCAGCACCAGGGTGACCAGAACTTGTTAGACCAGGGCCTGGATGAGATTCAAGAGGGCAAAAAGAGCCAATAAAAGGAGGACCTAAACAGGATTAGGAGGAGGAAGACCAATTCCTAAAGGCAGAGAAGGACTTGGAAGAGAAGGAAGATGACTGGAGCAGGAGGAAACCTATCTGAGTCTAGGTCATCCCTTTTGTAAACGGTTCTTATTCATGCTTCTTATGCTACGAACCCCTAGAAACCTCCCCCTCTTCAGCCCACATATGGAACTGGTAAGTATTTGCTGAAAAAAATCAGATCATGCAAAGTGAATAAAAAACTGAGACTGCTACACTCCGGCCTCTGACTGATAGAAGACACTGTCTGATGCTGGCACAGTAGTCTAATGGTGGATCTGAGGGCATACGGACTGAAACTTGGCTAACGAGCTTTAAGGGGGATGGGTGACAATTAGTGTGATCTGTGAAGGATAGCAGAAAGGGTTTGAGAAACTCAGATTGTTGAAGTCATGAAAAATGATTAATGGCTAACAAAGGGGTCAAAGGGCTATGGAAATCATCAAAGGCGAGCTCAGAATCAAAAGAAGGTTATGATGAGCAGAAGAGAGGGTAATGGAGGCTCCAAATAAATAATCTCAAATGGCCCAAAGAGGGATTATGTGTAACCCCTGATCTATGCTCTGACATTCTATGTACGTATGTTTGTGGTGGGAATGTAGCAAGTGTGTAGTAGTAAGACTGCTTGTGTGATGACAGTCTAAGTGCGTGGACTGGGGGGATGCATTTTTCATAACATGATGGAGAGCACATACCACTTCACTACACTGTGGGAATATATTGACTGAATACCTGTGGATGGAGGGTGGAGACCCAGAACTGAAGTGAAGGAGAATGGAAAAAAGAATGCCCAAAGAAATTCTGTGCAGTCTTTTTAGCAAAGGGCTGCTGATTAGTTCTTCCTGAGTGACGGCATTGGGTAGATGGTAGGAGTAAGCGTTAGGTCATAGGTTTCTCTTTTCAAAGGTGTCAATGTTTCTAAGCAGGCTTACCCTTTTGTCTGTGCCTTATGACGGATCAATCAGGTTGATGACTGCCAGGTGGTGAGATCTCATGCTTCATTTTGTCCCTATTTTGGATGCTTCTGCTTGAGAACCATCTCATAGCGCAATGGCTGTGTCTGAGCATCAGACAGAAAATTATATGTGAAAGAGAATCATCCCAAATCAGTTCCGAAACCTCAATAGTGAATTCTATGTCAGGACCGGAGGCAAGGATTATGCTATTCTTTCTCCACTTTATTGAATAGCAGCCATTCAAAGAAACTGGTAAAAACTACTATTCCCATGAAAGATAGGGAATAATAAGGTTTTAACAATAGAGAGTTCAAGTACAGAGTGTCCATTTAGATCCACCAATCACAGAGTTCCCTGGGTGTCATAGTCCTCGGTCAATCTCTATTCCTCCTCTTTCTTCGCTGCTGCAGCCAGATAAGTGACTGTTTTTGCTTCTCTCACAGTTGACTGCTGTTTGTGTCATTATTAGTGTTTTCGGTTGCTACTTTGCCGCCTTCGGGCCGCTACTCGCACTGATAGCGCATTTTCATTGCCTGTTTGCATTTGCTGAGGTGTTTTCTTCAAATACATTGTGCCTCACAAACGTTCGGGATTTGGTGCGCGTGCATATTTTCATTGCAGGCTCACGCCCGTCCCAGTTTTCAATTGTAGTCATTCTGTGCTGACTTTGCTGTGCGCTGTGTTTTTTCCCTTTTAGGTTTCCTCCTGCGAGTCAGCCGCTTCTTGGCTGACTCTCTCTCGATTGTGGAAGCCTTCGTGCACCCTAGCGGTTGCGTTGTGGTGCGGGCTTGCGATGCTCACCTCCCCCCGTGTGCGTTCCCTGCGGCGACGTGCTTCTTGACATTCCACGCATACTGTGCATTTTTTGTCAGTCGAGAAGCACCGCCGCGAGAGCCCTGCCTGCCGGTGATACCCTCTGGGTCTGTTTCGCTGCCGTTAGGCAATCTTTCCTGGCGCACGCCCTGCTCTTGAACGCCCATGCTGAAGTTGGTCAGTACCTGCCAATAAGCAGTGATTTGAGCTGTTATAACCGCCTGGGGGTCTGTATAGGCATTTGTTTACACTCTGGACCAGAGTCTTGTAATGAAGGTGTCCTCCCTGCTGGGACCTTCTTCCGGCAGGCTGCCCTTCTTAATACTCTGCACCAGGGCTGTTGGTCCCAGGGTTTCTGTCCGAACTAACGCAAGCTCTGCCCGCATAAAGCGCAGGTTGACACCCAGCCCCCCATATCCTGAGGTACACCCTCCCTATTCTTACCCACTTACCTGTGTAGCACTCTCTTTCCTGCCCTAATGGAGTTCTTCCAGTAGGATGCCTAACAGGATGACAAGCGGGAGGCGGATCCCCTTACTGCTCTCCAATGGGACGAGGACTTCTATGATGCGGTAGATGCGTCCGTTCATAAGTCGGTGGAACAGGCTATGGTGCCCCTAGAAGACCACCTGTCCCGCCGGATTGAGCAGGCATGCTATAAGCTCGCTAAGGCCTCTCAGGCCTTCCTAACCAACTCACCACCACCCAGTAGATCCCCCGCTGACCCCCAGCCACCTCATCCTAAACGTCCTAGGGACACTGGGGTGGACATGGATGCTTTTGATCCCCTTAAGCAGGCTTTCCTGGCAAGTAATCCCCCACTAGCGACACCCACTGCTCCAGGGGACGACAGTACAGGAGATCATGATGATGTCACTGGCCCTTCCCGTCCCTGGCGCCCCTCCAGCCTGGCACCTAGTTCTGACACCCAAAACATCTGTGCCGACATGTTGGATCCGGATGACATTCTTCATCCTAGATCCTCGGATTGGGCCCCTTCAGACAAGGTCGCCCAAAACGTCGCCAGCAGAATCCGCTGGCCGTTAGAGGCTACAGCCCACAACTGTCTCAGGGCGGAATGCCCCCGGCCCTCCTTGGAGGGGAAAGTAGCTGCCACCCCTGAGATTGACCCCCGGATGCGGACTTTTCTTCAGAAATTCGTCAAGGACCCGAAGAAGGGTATTGACAGGTCTTGGCTTGCTTGCCAACACAAGCTCCTTGATATCCTAGGACCAATAACCAAAATCCTAGACGTGGCAGAAGAAACCAAGCTGTCAGGGTTCCTGATCTCCCCCGAACACCTCATCTCCTGGGCCCAGCACGTGGTGGTGTTTTAAGTAATGCCAACTGCGCTCTTTCCACCGAGCGGCGCAGGTCTTTGCTGATTAAGGTGGACCCCAAACTTGGTGATCTAGCCAATTCTGAAGCGGGTGCTGTGGCACAAGGTGGCCTTTTTGGCGAGCCATTTATTAAAGAATTAGGAAGGTTCGTTAACACCTTCACGTCTTTAGACAAGGTGCAAGCCTCCATCAGAAAGGTCTTTCACCCCTGGGTTTTCCGAGGGGCCATGCGAGGCAGGGGCCGCTCGTCCATCCATCCTAATCCGCACAGAGGGCAAGGCTCCAACCATGGACAATATCAAGATTAGGCCAGATTCGGAAATTTCTCTCCGACAAGAGGACGCTGGGGCAAGAACAGAGGTGGCAGAGGCGGTGACTGGCGGTGACTCCTCCAACTCTTCCGGTGAGTGTTTCCCTTTCTTCCCTTCTAAAGGTGGGGGACCGTCTGGCGCATTTTTTCCAGGCCTGGACTTCTGTCACATGGGACGCCTGGGTCCTACAGACTGTTCAAGGGCTCCACATGGTTTCACGGGGAACCTTCGCAACCAGTCCCTCCGCGCCCACTCTCCTTTTCGTCCGCAGACGCACCGCTGGTTGACTACGAGGTTCATTCTCTGTTGGACAAAGGGGCGATTGTGGAGTCTCTCCTACACCCCAGAGGTTTCCTCAGCAACCTCTTCGTGGTGGACAAGACGGGCGGGGGCCAACGGCCCGTCATCAACTTGTGCAAATTCAATGAGTGGCTGGTTTACCGCCACTTCAAGATGGGAGGAATCCATCTCCTTCGCGACCTTCTCAGACCCAACGTCTGGATGGCGCACATGGGACGCCTGGGTCCTACAGACCGTCCAAGGGCTCCACATGGTTTCACAGGGAACCTTCGCAACCAGTCCCTCCGCGCCCACTCTCCTTTTCATCCGCAGACGCAGTGCTGGTTGACCAGGAGGTCCATTCTCTGTTAGACAAAGGGGCGATTGTGGAGTCTCTCCTCCACCCCAGAGGTTTCCTCAGCAACCTCTTCGTGGTGGACAAGACGGACGGGGGCCAACTGCCCGTCATCAACATGCGCAAATTCAATGAGTGGCTGGTTTACCGCCACTTCAAGATGGGAGGAATCCATCTCCTTCGCGACCTTCTCAGACCCAACGTCTGGATGGCGCGCCTCGACCTCAAGGACGCCTATCTGACGATACCCATTTACCCTCCTCACAGGAGATTCCTGCAGTTTCTCCAGCAGGGGAAAGTGTTCAATTCACCACTCTACCATTTGGCCTTTCCTCCGCCCCTTGGTGTTTTACCAAGGTTCTCAAGCGAGTCATAGAACGACTGAGGACGTCCGATATGAGACTTATTGTTTATCTGGACGCCATCCTTCTGATGGTCCAGTGCCACAATTCCTTAGCACATCAGCTCCAGACGACGGTCAACCTTCTTCAAAGCCTGGGCTTTGTGATCAACGAGGCGAAATCCACACTCGTGCCAGCCCAGAATGTAGTTTTTCACAGTTTCTCGATAATTACATAAACGCTACTCTGTCTCCCAGCTCGCAAATTGGCGAAAATTCGTCACGAGATCAGGAGAGCTCTCGAACAGTCCCAACTCTCTCTGACAGCTAGCCCGTATAGTGGGTCTCCTCTCTGCCTCAATCCAGACTATCTTCCCGGGGCTGCTCCATTACAGAGCCCTACAGCGCCTCAAGGTGCACAGTTTACACAGAGGCCTCTTGTACTAACAGAAAGTGAGCCTCTCTGCGGACGCCAGGAAGGAACTTCACTGGTGGCTCACTAACATGGAAGCCTGGAATGGACGTGCAATCTTCGGTTCCGTGCCAGATACCGTTATTGAATCCGATGCCAGCAGGTCTGGCTGGGGCGCGAGGTGTGGTGACTACAATACAGGAGGTGTGTGGTCACCTCAGGAACAACAGTTGCACATCAACTGTCTAGAGCTCTTAGCGGGATCGTTTGCGATCCAGTTTTGGACCAAGGACTCGATCCGGTCCTGCGTCCTCCTCAAGATGGACAAAGTATCGGCAGTCCGATACATCAACCATCTAGGGGGCACGCGATCGAGAGCACTCTCGGATATGGCGGCAAATTTCTGGCAGTACTGCCTAGATGACACGTCTCCATTACGGCGGAGTACCTTCCGGGTCAGGACAACCAGTTAGTGGACTTCCACTCTCGTCATTTCCACGACGCGAGTCTCTGGAAGCTGCATCCGGGCGTCTTTGCGGACTTGCAGATTGTCTGGGGCCCGTTTTCGGTGGATCTCTTTGCCTCTCGTCTAGACCACCAGCTTCCCTGGTTCTTCAGCTGGAGACCGGATCCCTTGGCAGCCTGGACGGATGTGTTCCTTCAGGATTGGCGGGGCAAAACGGGCTATGTCTTTCCCCCGTTCGCCATGATAACCAGGGTCTCGGCCCAAGTGCATCACCAGAGAGAGGACGTGGTTCTAATCTCTCCGATTTGGAGATCTCAAGCTTGGTTTCCAGTTCTTCTGAAACTTTCTTGGGATTCTCCAATCGCACTCCCCTGGTTTCCAACCCTCCTTCTCAGTCTGGACAAGGTTCCTCACCAGTTGATCGCCCAAGGCTCCTTAACTTTGATGGCGTGGAGGATTACAGGGGACGATGGGCGGTCCCAGGCCAATTTTGGAGTGGCTGAAAAATTCATGTCCAAGGCCTGGGCAAATAGTACAGTCAAACGATATCGATCTACCTGGAGATGGTGGTGTCGTTGGTGTATGCGACAGTGTCTCAATCCTGTGGCGACCGATGTGACTTCTATCCTGAATGTTTTGGCCTCTTTGGTGTAGGACAGTTTGGTTTATAGAACCATCAATACCTTCCGTTCCGCCATTTCAGCGGGTCATAACATTGTGGATAGTTCTCCCGTGGGTGAGCACCGTTTGGTTTGCCGTCTTCTTTGGGGCATCCGCCTCTCCTTACCTCCCGAGTCTTGTTATTTTCAGCTCTGGGATGTCAGTCAGGTCTTGAAATTGTTCCTGTCTTGGCAGCTGAACAGATTCTTCTCTCAAAAGGAGCTGTCGGCCAAGTTGGCCATGCTTCTTTGCCTTATTTCCTGCAGAAGGGTTTCTGATATTAAAGCCCTTGATGTTACCAGCAGGATATTCTCCCCCTCCGGGGTTACTTTCAATATTCGCCATTGGACGAAGTGTGGAACGGTGTCTATTTCTTACCTGGCTTTTCCGGATTCTCCAAAGCAATGTGTGGTCTCGTGCCTCAAAGCTTACGAGGAAATGTTGGAGGAGTTCCGCCCGCCAGGGGAACAACAGTTGCTTATTGCGCTCAAGAAACCCCATGAGGCGGTCTCCTCCCCCACCATTGCCCGTTGGGTGAGGTGGGTAATGCAAGAGGCTGGAATTGACCTTAGAGCCTTCGGCGCTCACTCTACTAGGGGGGCTATGGCCTAAAAAGCTTTTACCCTGGGAGCTCGTCTTGAATACATTCTGAATGCAGCAGATTGGTCTTCAGACTCTACCTTCAAACGGTTTTACTTCAAACCGGTGATTGATATGGCTCACTTAGTGGTGAGTAAGCTTTTAACAAGCATAATCCTAGCCTTGGGTCCTGACATAGAATGAAACATTTCCCAGCTATCGTAACGGAAAGTTTCAATTCTATTAAGGACTTGGAGGCGAGGATTATCCCACCCAGGGTACAACGTCTTGTAACTTCCCTCCCTCGTAATAGAGTAAGTAAACTGTTTAACTGTCTTAGGTTTGACTTGATTGCACATACTGTCAAATGCAGTTTCGTGTTTTTTCCCCTACAGGGAATGCTGTCACCTAATGGTGTTGTTTGCTTCCAGCAGGAGACTCTAACAAACAGGATTCCTGAAGCATTTGACCTGGCTGACCACGAGCGACGAAAGAGGGGAAATAGAGGTTGACAGAGGACTATGACACCCAGGGAACTCTGCGATTGGTGGATCTACATTGACACTCTGTACTTGAACTGTCTATTGTTAAAACCTTGTTATTCCCTATGTTTCATGGGAATAGTAGTTTTTACCTGTTTCTATGAATGGCTGCTTTTCAATAAAGTGGAGAAAGAATAGCATAATCCTCGCCTCCGAGTCCTTAATAGAATTGAAAATTTACGTTACAATAGCTGGGAAATTTTTCATTCACATCATCTGTCTGGAAAATGAATAGTAAAGTGGAACTGTGAAGTGCTCGATCCGTAGGTCATAAGAATGAAGATAACAAACAGTCTGTTTATTCAGTGTCTTATTTCTTTCAGTATGTGCAATAAAGACATTGAATATAAATCTATGCGAGTTTATTTTCTTCTTTGTCTTTGATGCCTATATGTCTTTCTTTGATTTACTGGGAAAATTAATTCATATTCCAATGACATTCAGTTCAACTAATTATAATCCCATTCGTTTGCTTATGGATCCTCAGTGGAATACTTCCACTGATGGCCTAACCGAGGAGAAGCCGTTGAATGAAGGACTTTAGACAGTCTTCCTTATTCAGAGTAAAACCTGTCTGTAAGGGACAGGAAAGAAAATAATGACCTCATCACCCTAGTAGAAAACTCCTATTGTGTGGCACCATTCCCTTTTCTATTTAAAAAAAAAAAAAGCTCCCACTTCTGGAGTCTGTATTTGAAAAACGATGTATTTTTAAGTTTGTTGGCTGGCCGTCATATCTGACTGTACTGTCGTCCTTCAGTTACAAAACTGCCATGACAGCAGTTCCTTTCAATTTTTTTTTAAACAAACTTTATTAGGTTTTATGAAGCAAGGTATTGGCATCTCCCAAATTTCATTGCTAGTCCCCCTCTCCTCATTGTAGTATACAATCGTACAAACAGAGGATCGCAGCTCAACCTTTAGGCACGTTTCCGCAATTTCCTTGAGAAATAAGAATCATGTAACTAAGGGAGCAATGTCCAGTACTCAATAGGGCCCAGCATACGAAACTTAACTATTCCTACTAAATCGATCCATACCCTAAATACCCCTCCCCCCTCCCTCCTCCCTCCAGGCATGTCACATCCCCCATTACTCTACACTCATCGAAAACCACTAGTGATGCTTGATCTCCAAAAGGTAAATAATAGAACCTTGTGCAGGCTGCCGCTTTGGGTTCATGTATCTTGCATATCGCTAATGGGGGCGCCTGGCTACTTCTACGTGCCACAGAGGGCCTACTCTGTCACCAACTCTCCCGGGTCAGTGTCATCGTCACTTTCATCATCTGGTTCTTTTATTAGTCCCACCGGGTGTTCCCACGCTCTAGCTGCCTCAAGTGCTCTATCGCTCCCCGTCCTCTTTGCCACTTGTAGCCGAACCATTCCATCACAGTCAGCCCATTTGATAAACACTCTCTTCCAGCGATCTAAGCTCGGTGGCCCACTTGCCTTCCAGTGCTTCGTTATTTCTCTATTGGCAACCACCAATCCCATATCTATAAACTGCTAGTGATTTTAGTTTCAGCTGTGTGGGGAAACCAATGCGGTATACAAGTCCCCAATGCCATTTCTAGTTCCCTATCCGTCACTACCTTCAATAGTGTAAGCATTTCATTCCAGTACGTAGTCAGAAGCGGGCACTTCCAAAGCATGTGAGGGAAGTCTACCCCTACATCTCGGACATTCATCTGCGTTAGTGTTGAAATATGTTTTGATTTTTGCCGGTGTGAGGTAAGCATGATGTAAAATATAGAAATGGAGCAATTGAAAGCAGGCATTCCTGGTGCTCTTCCACGCACGCTCCACTATCTCAGCCCAAGCCCTTTCCGGAATCTCTCTCCCTACGTCTACCTCCCATTTGTACTTAAGTATGTCCAAAGGAGATAGCTTCTCGAAGGTCATGCGCTTGTATAGACACGTGACTGCCTTAAACCTCCCTGCTGCAGTCACTATGTATTGGCACCCTAAAGAAACCTTAGGTTCCACTTGGCCCTCTCTCCAATGCGCACGAATAGCCGCCGTGAGTGCTGTATGAAGTAGGAAGTCCCCTCCTCTCAATTCAAACGCTCCTGCAATGTACAAAAGGGCAACATGGTCCCGTCCTCATACAGGTCCCCAAGAGTATCCAACCCCCTCTCAGCCCAATCCTGCATCTCACGCCATGAGCTCCCCTAGGGAAGCGCCTCGCACTTCTGGGGCATACGGCACTTTCTAATCTGCCCTCTTGAGACACCGCCTCCAACATTGTCTTGCTGTCTTAAGATCCACAGGCAGGGCACCCATGTGAACAGGAAGATCTAACACTATTCGAAATACCTGCTGCTTCTTCAGGACTCCTCCTCTCTCCTCCCCCATCCCTCGAAGTGTCTACGCCACTTGCTGTGTCAACCACTGCAGCTGCGTGGCTAAATAATAGGTTTCAAAGTCCGCCACCGCCCAGCCACCCTCCGACCGTGGACACATCAGTACTTTCAGGGAGACCCTCCGTCTCCCATTTCCCCATTAAAACCCCGTGATCATGGAAGTGAGTTGCTTAAATATCCGCACTGGTATCCAAACCAGCAGGGTTCCGAAGAAATACAGGGAAGCGCCACCATTTTAAGTAAAGCTACCCTCCCGGCCACTGACGGTGGCAACGTTCCCCAAAAAGCAGAACTGCCCGCCAGGCCTCTCACTGCTCTAACGATGTTGCCCTCTAGGATATCTGAACTGGAATGATATATGTGGACCCCCAGATAGGGGAGGCATCTATATCCCCAACGGACTCCCTCTGTATTTTGCGACTCGCATCTATTATCATTAGCAGGATTTAGCCCAATAAACCCTGAGGCCAGACATCTCCCCTAGTTCGTGCAGTACCGCCTTTGCTCCCAACAATTCTCTCTCTGTGTCACCCAGAAACATAAGCCGATCGTCCGCATACAAGGCTATATGATGTATTTGACCTCGTACCCTCAGCCCCTCAAAGTATCTCCCAGTCCTAGCTCTCACCGCCAATGGCTCCATGACCAACGCGAACAAAAGAGGAGAAAGCGGGCATCCCAGCCTCGTGCCCCTGGTCAGAGTGCAAGCGTCTGATATCACCCCACCCATCCGAACCCACGCTGTACAGGATTTATAAAGTAAAGCCGTCCATGCTATAAAATCTGCCCCCAACCCATGACATGAAAGCGATAGGGCCATTCCAAACTGTCAAAAACCTTCTCTTTGTCAACTGCGAATATCGCGGCGCTGGCCTTGAGGTAAGAGTCCGCTTCGAGTATACTCAACAATCTCAGAACGTTGAAGGCCGTATTCCGAGTGGGTATAAAGCCAGACTGGTTGCGATGGATTATGGTTGACATATAGGGCAGCAGACGGGTAGCTAGAATTCGGCTTAAAATCTTATAGTCCGTGTTAAGCATGGATAGCGGACGGTATGCTGTTCGATCCCACGCCGGTTTACCAGGTTTTAGTAGCGGGAAAATAACTGCCTCTCTTGTAGACACAGTGAGATAACCCAGGTGCCGCGCCCTATTATATAAAGTCACCAACCGCGGCGCCAACTGCTCAGAGTACATAGCATAAAACTCAATCGGAAGCCCGTCCGTACCCAGCGTTTTGTTCCGCGCCATGTGTTTAATAGCCGCCCGCACCTCTCTGAGTTAAATATTCCCGCCGAGCGCCTCCGCTTGCTCTCCCTCCAGTTGCGGAAGCTGGAGCTCGCGTGTAAAGCACTCTAATTCTTTCCCAGTCCTAGTGCTGTTGCTCCTGTATAACTCCTTATAGAAGGCATAAAACAACTTGTTTTTTCCTTCTTGAGTGAAGCAGGCACCTCCCTACGGGTTTCGAACCTCCAAGATTGGCGACCCCCTGTGCGCTGGATTGGCCAGCCAGGCCAGTAAGGCTGTGGTCTTGTCCTCCTCGACATATATGCGTGCAAGATATGCCTTGTAGTCAAAGCATATTAGGCGCTCCACCTGCCCCGCCAGCACCTCCCTTGCCACTTCCAAGTCTCGCTGTCTATCAGGATTTTCAGGGCGCAGTGTCTCAACCTCCCGCAGATGGGTGTCGCCCCCTCTACCGCTGCTAACAGCCCTCTGCGCACTCCCACCATTTCAAACTTACAGCACCCCTGAAGCACCACCTTAAAGGCATCCCATTCCACTAGTGGCATGGAGGCAGATCCCCCGTTATCCTCAAAGTATTGGGTAATGGACGTACTCACCACTTCCCGAAACACTGGATCCTCCAACGCCTCTGGTTGGAGCCGCCAGGTAGGTATCTGTGTCCGGATTTGCGACCAGCACATCTGAAGATACACTGGATTATGGTCCGACAGTGTCCTGGTAAGATATTCACTGCTCTGCACCCCGACCTGCACGTCTGGAGTACACAACAATTCATCCAGTCACACGTGAAGGTCGTGCAAGCAGAGAAATAGGAATAATCTTGGTCAAGCGGATGTTGTGTCCGCCAGATATCCACCAGGTCCCATCGGGCCTGCCAAGACCGCCTGGCTTCTGCAACCTTATAAGTGGGAGCATTAGGGAGTGGGGGGTGGGAACGGTCCAAAGCCACATCCATTACACAATTAAAATCCACTCCCAATAACACTGACCCAGTGAGGTAAGGCGCCAACTGCGTGGACAGCTGTGCAGAAAAGGCGGGCTGTTCTACGTTGGGAGCGTATATACTGCTCAAAGCGATATCGCGCCCATCTAATTTTCCAAGGACCACGACAAATCTGCACTCCGGAAAAATAAGCTTTTCCCTACATTGGAAAAGCACCCCCGCTCCACCCAAACCAGCGCTCCTCTGGCAAAGGCAGAATAAGTTGTGTAGTACATCTGACCCCGCCATCGCCGCTGCAACCCTGCCCCTCCTGCTCCTGCAAGTGAGTCTCTTGTAGCAGCGCAATATGCACTCCTCTCCGCACTAAATATGCATGAAGCTTTTGGCGACGCCACATAGAATGCATGCCCCGCACATTCCAGGATAAACATTTCAAATCATTTGGAGACCCCAGTCCAGCTGTGTTAGGAAAACAACCTTCTGAGTTAGGTTAGTGACATGCCTGGCCCTAACATCCCCTAAAACTAGGAAACAACCCCAACTCCCCCACCCCAGGGCAGCTACTACAAAACTAGCACCCATCCAAACCACAAAAATAACACACTCAAAGACCCTCTGACAAATTCAGAGGTGTTGGGGGTTGCAACTGGCTTAAATAAGTCTCAAATAACATCAGCCTCGAAACAGCTTCACCAATCCGGGCCGTCCGTCAATCCACCGCTAGCTGCACCAGGTCTCAGACTTTAGACTAGGTGCGGGATTGCGGCCAGCTGCGTCAGGCTTTGTCATCCGCTGTTTGCCTGCGTCACCACACGCATCCGCTCCTCGCCAGTTAAGGATGAGTCCAAATCCTGCCCGACAGAGCCGTCAGTGGAGTCACAATTCTTTTCACCCGATACAGGGGTTTGGACCCGCGCCAGTTCCACCACTGCCCCCAGCGCCTCTGCTCGCTCTCTAGCCGTCTGTGTCAACGTGAGCTTCTTCTGGGTCCTATTGCGAGTACGCCGCCGTTGTGGCACGGATCTTTTTGGCCCCTGGTCTTGCTTCTCATCCACGACCCCATTTCTCGGCGTTTCCTTTCTATAGTTCTCCAGCCAGTCCCAAGCTTCCTGAGGCGAGTCAACATAGTGAGTAGTTCCATCCAGAATAATATGCAACTGAGCCGGGAACATCAGGGAGTACTGGAGGCCCTCCTTCCACAATGCCTTCTTGACTGCCACATAAGAAGCGCCGTCTCCTTCGCAACTCCATCGTGTAATCCAGAAACTATTTGACTTTAGCATTGTCCACAGTAAAGGTGCCATCTGCTCTCGTCTTTTGTAATAATAAATCTCTGTCCCTGAAGTGGAGCAGGCAGGCCACCACCGACCTCGGGGGCCTTCCGGGCGTCAATGGTCGAGCCGGCACTCTGTGAGCTCTCTCAAGCGTGTAAAAGGCTGCGAGTCCCTCCGGAGCTACTACAGTTCTGAACCATTGTTCCAGGATCGACACCATATCGCCCCCTTCCGATCCTTCCCGTAGTCCCACGACCCTTACGTTGTTCCTCCGGTTGCGTCCTTCTGCATCCTCGGCTCTGCATTCTAGTGTCGCTACTCTGTCCGTTAAGGCCAGCACTTGCTGCGTCACATCTTTGTGTGCTTGTGCTATGTCCACAATCTCTAGTTCAGTTTTTTTTAACCCTCTCCGAGAGTTTCTTATGTTTGTCGTGCAAGAGGCCGAGCCCCACTCCCACCGTGCTGATGTCATGGTGAAGGGTCGCCTTTGTGTCCGCTATGGCAGCCAGGATCTGCTGCAACTGCCTCTGCACTGGGTCATCCGCGGTACCACTCTCTGGTCCCTGCGGTTAATCCACTTGGTCCTGGGGCACCCCTGTCTGGCGGCCTTTAGGTTTGCCCATAATTGCCGGGGCACCACTGCAGGGTGCAGGCCGTGTCCCTCTCCGAGCCCTCTACAAATACAGTTCACCACACAAAAGGCCCGGTCCCCTCCGCACCTTCACCGCCTCTGGGACACCAGCAAGGCCCCGATCGTGCCGCCTAAGAGAGGGCCCCGCACCCCTTGAGTGCTCAACCTTGCCCCCAGAGAGCCAGGCAGCGTCCTCATAGGTCAACATATGCAGGTACACCAGGGGTTCCACTCCGGTTCGAAGTGCATGCCAGCAGCCAAGTTATATATCCTTTGGTGCCCTCTGGTCTTCGCCAAGATATTGCGCGTTCTCTCCTAGGCCTCTCCCAGCCACCAGCTCGGTCTCTTTCCCCCAGGGGGCCCAACAACAGTCAGTCGTCACCCCGGCACAGGCTCCAGGTAGGGGGCTTGGTCAATGGGGTCCCCAGGGTAGCATCCCACAGGATACAATCCCTGAGTAGAGCCAGGTCAGGAGGCCCCCCACACAGTCCCTCAGTGCACCCCACCCCTGATACCTTCAGCGAGCGCGTCCGCTCGCTCCTCTCCACTGGGCCACTCGCTCAGGTCTCAAGTCCATTCAGGAGTCCAAGTACCATCACCACGGACCCAGGGATCATCCACACTCAGTGGGGGCACCAATTACCGTGCTGATCGCGGCTCTCCTGTCCTTGTCTGCTTTCCGCACACAGCAATCCGCAGGCAGCAGGCAATCCTCCGCGTTGCAGCGGTAGTGGGGGATGGGATCCGGAGTTGCCCGCCCTCCTCACTCCTGCGGCCCCAGCCTCGCCAAGTCGACATCCGGCACCCGTGAATCGCTGTGCCTGCACAAGGTTCCCCGCTGTGCTCTTCGCGCCATGCAATCCATATCCCAATGACCCGGGGCTGCCTACTCGCTCGGCCGCTTCGTCTTCCCGTCCATTTTGAAAGACTCGGCACCCCAGAGCCGATGCATGGTCCCCACGGGAACTCGGTCGCGCCGCACTTTTCGCTGCGTCCGAGCCTTGCCGCTGCCACTCAGTCCCTTCAGAGGACTCGATGGGCCAGAATTCCACCCCGGCTGTGCAGTAAAACAGGATAATGACGAGGCTGATGCAGAGCTCCTCGCTCACGCGTCCGCCATTGTTGGTGGCCAAGCCACGCCCCCCATGACAGCAGTTTCTTTCAATGTAGAGAGTTGTCCACACGGCCAGCAGACAACTCTAAATTTGGCAGGCCTAAATTTGGCAGACAGAAGTCCCTCAGTATTATAGAGGTATTGTCCTCTACCATCCTGACAGTTATCTCCATCCTCAAAACTCTAAATAAGGTACATAGTTTTTCTTCCTTCTGTCCTGAGATTGGAATGAAGCCTCTCAATCATGATGTGTTGGTCGCTTTATAAGGGGGCCTATGCAATTGTTTCTATTTTTGATAAAAGCACCCTAAAAACTAGATGGTTTTATGCCACTGGGATACAACATTTCTAGTTCTGATTTTTGCTTTTACAAATCATTGCTTTCAGGTGTTATAACCTGATGTGTTTAATTGAACAGAACCAGAATTAAGAATTCCAGAGTGCACTGATTTGCTTCAGACAAAGAGGTCTTCTGACATGGAGCCTTTAGGCAATCCTTTATCTGGCCATGGTATATTCCTATGGCTTGGTGAGTTAGAGTTAATACATACCTCTAGAAGAGTAAACCGCTTTAAACAGTCTTGCAAAGGCTCTAATCATCTTTATCATTAGTCATATCTGCAGGTAAACGTAAAGAAGTAGAAAGGACCATTTGTCGAGCACAAGGCAGCTGCATAAAGTGCCTCCTAAGTTGCTATGTCTTGGTCCATGGTGTAATGGCATGGTATTCTGTGCCATGTCTGTCAAAAATAACTGGAAAATACTCAAACATTTCTTTAGAACAATAAGCTAATGCCTTCATCAGTTTTTGCACTAATGGCTTCATGTCACAAAACAACTGTGACCACAGTAGTGCTTATCATTATGTACAAAACCCTTTTTATTAGTGGGAAAATTATTTCAACTAGTAAAAGGACTGTTGCAGTTGCTTCTGAATTGAATATAGGAGGGTTCATGAAAGGGTTCTTCTCCCTCCCCTTTTCAATTTCAAAGGAATGTATTGATAGTTTGACTACAATTGCAGTTGCAAACAATTGATGAGCAAACAACCCCTGATTTGGGGTGGTAACTAATTTGCAAATGTGAAGAGGTCCCCTTAGGACCTCTTTCCCTTTGCATTCATGTTGGCAACCTATGGGGGGAGAAGTTTTCCCAAACTGATTTTTTTTAAAAAATTGACCAGCACTGGTTCCTTTAAGTAACACGGACTGCTTTGAAAAAAAGAGCAGTTTTCATTTTGGAATGCAGTCATAGAGATGATGGTGTGAGGTCCCTTTGTAGGCCACCCTCTCTGTGATTACAGCCAATCACAGAGAGTTTCAAATTCGCACCTGCCTAATGAATATTAATTTGGTAGGTTATTCTGCAACCCCCTGCAATTCAGTATTTTGTGAACCAAACAAACAGTATTTATGACAGTTTGTAAAATACTATTAGATTCTCAAAATGTATGTGCAGATTTTGCAACCACTTTTTATGAATGAAATAGTACAGCAGAACTCTAACTTTCATAAAAGTATGGATGCCATTGTTTTCACTCCTTGTTTGCAGTTCTACCTGGTGTAAGTACCTGTTGAAATTTGCACAAGGCATAATAAAACTAAAATGTAAGTTGTTTAGACAGCAGCCGGGTAAATAGTGCAATATTTGCATGACTAACGGCAAATGGTGCACACTGTTTGATATTTAGCCAGCCACAAGGTAAATGATGACGTTTCTTTTCAAGTTATTTTCAAAGCCACCGTCAATAAAGTAGCTCATTTCTGCTATTTACACAGCTGCTGAGTAAATATAAAAATGTATTTGCTATTTGCCAGGCTACTGGTCAAATAATTTAACATTTCTGCTATTTACCCTGCAGATACATACATGATTAACCCGTTCCCTGCTCGTGACGGAACCACTCCGTCATAAGCCACGGGCGCCGTGTGCTCATGATGGAGTGGTTCCGTCATGCTACGGCCGTTGGCGGGCTCGGCCCACGCGGCACTGATTCCCTGCCTGTGCGGGCGATCAATGCAAGTGGGCGGAGTCATGACGGAACCACGCCGTCATGAGCACAGCTCGCCCGTGACTCATGACGGCGTGGTTCCGTCATGAGCATGGCGGCGCCGCGCTGACCCCAAACCCCCCCAGCGCCGCGGCGGAATTCGTGCTGCGGCGAAGGGGTTAAGTTTATTTGCTATTTACATGGATGCTGGCCTAAATGTACATGGCTGCTGTTTTGACAACAGCTGGATAATGAGCGAAGTTTTTTTGTTTGCTTGACTGCTAGCCAAATAATACAAAACGTCTACTATTTAGCCAGTGTCCAGGTACATAATGAAGCTTCCCAGTTATTTGCATGGCAGCTGGTTTGAATAGTGCAGAATCTCTAATATTTAGACAGTGGCTAGATAATAAGTGACTTTTTTTGCCATTTGCACCCCCCCCAACCGAACAGGACAGAATCTGTACTATTTAGACAGTGGGTGGGTAAATAGTTAAGAGTACCTATTTCACTATTTTACCTAGTCAAGTTTTGCTATTTGCACGGTTGTTGTCCAAACAGTGAAGAACCTCTCCCATATAGCCAGTGTCTTGGTAGATAGTTGTGTGTTTTCTGCTATTTGCACCCAGCCTGCCAAACAGTGCAGAAATTCTACTGTTTAGCGAGCAGCCGATACAGAGTGAAGTTGTTCTGCTATTTGCACAGTCGCCAGCCAAACGGGGCAGAATCTCTACTATTTAGCCAGTGGCCAGCTAAATAGTAAACATTTTCTGTTATATACACAGCCGACGTCCAAACAGTGCAGAATCCCTAATATTTAGACAGGGGCCAGGTATATAGTGAAGTTTCTCTGCTATTTTCAAGACAACCGACCAAAGAGTAAATCATTTCTAGTATTAACCCAGCGGCCAGGCACATTTTTTTAAAATACTTTGACAATACTGGTATCTAGAAACATAAGGCTGTTTGAGTGCACGCTCTCCGCATACAGTATTTTATATTTTCTTATTTTATATATTTTGTTTATGCAGTTATTTTGTTTTTTAATCATGCAAAATAACAGCTAAGGTGAGTGTATACCACTGAAAGAAGATCTGAAATAAATTAACTTTATTGTAGTCTAAATACAAACCTGTAGTCAACCATAAGATCTTAAAATTTAAATGTCGTCATTTGAACTGTTTAACAGTGGATGTCCAGTTTTTTTATGTAGTATGTAAATAATTCAACAGTACTTAAAAACAAATGTAAAACTGTCAAATGCTTTTAATTATAGATTAAGTGGTGACCCTCCTTTTAAGGGAAGCTCAGAAGAAAAACTTTTTGAAAATATAAAAAAGGGAGAACTACATTTTGCTGATACAGTGTGGGTTGCAATCAGCAGTTCTGGTAAGTAAAGCAAAGATGCTCTCTTAAAAATGTTGTGCTTGAGGTCAACTTGCTTAATTTAAGGAGAACTAGGTTAAAACAATTGGTTAATTTTTGTTAATTGTTCCGTTTTTTAATCAATGTATTTGCCATCAACTGATCTTTTCTTTTGTTTTGCAGTCGATGGTGATAAGTATTGAAATTTTTAAAGACAAAATGCTCCTTATTTAATTTATTTTCTTCCTAGTCCCTCGCATTTACTTTAACAGTGGGCGGAGAATTCCGCTCCGCCCACAGAGTGTGCGTAGTTTTGCCTACTCTGCGTTCCATGGAGAACGCGGAGTAGGCAAAACTCCACACACTCCGGAGCGGAGTTGGCCTGCCGCCCGCCTCTACCCCCAATTAGATATACCTTAACACTAATTTAAAACAATTAAAAACCACTTACCTTTTAACCACGGCGTCCCCAGGCTCCCCTCTTCTTCGCCATTAGAAATACTGCTTAAGAAAACTGCGCTAGCACGCCCGTGCATGCGCATTTCTTTGAGCAATGCGCATGCGCAGTTTTCTTAAGCAGTATTTCTAATGGCGAAGAAGAGGAGGAGGGCAACCCCTGGACACTGCAGTTAAAAGGTAAGTGGCTTTTAATTGTTTTAAGTTAGTGTTAAGGTATATCTTAATAGGTCGGTGGAGGCGGGGGCGTAGCTTAGCTACGCGGAGTTCCTCTGAGTTTGTTGCCAACTCCGTGGCACTCCGCGTAGCCCTGCTACACACACTACGCCCAGGGTTAATTTACTTGTCCACAGAGAACCAGTATTCCATACATTTTCAAGTATAGTTAACAAGGAGCGGGAAATTAAATCATATCAATCTGTTTATTCCAACGTGGATCCAAAAACTATATGACAATGTGACTCAATTCATTATCTGACTTTTAAATCTCGATGGTGTCTGCCTGTTGCTTTAACACCATCAAAATGCTCAGAAAACGAAATGGTTTCTCCTGAACACATAGAAAACGGTGACCCAGGCACTCATCAGTAGACTGGCCTACAGAAACGCTCTCTATGATGGCACTTTGGCTTGCTTCATCAAGAGACTTTCAGTGGTCCAAAACACAGCCGTCAGGCTCGTTATCAATCTGCCTTCTCTTACCATCGTCACTGCCCACTTACGTAATCGTCATTGGCTGCCCGCATATATGTATTCCCTCTTCAAGCTTCTTACTCATATCTAGATAGCACTTTATCATATGTGCCCTCATCATTCTTAGCTGTTGCATACACTTCTGTGTTCCTTTGAGACAACTTTTCTCTGCCCACTCACTAGTCTTGCATCTGACGTCCTCGAGTAGCAGCGTATTCTTTTTGCTAACTGGCTCCAGTTGCTTGGGATACTGTTCATCTCTATTCGTTCCGCTGTGGATCACTCGTAATTTAGAAAGAACCTTAACACCTATCTGTTCTAACTATCTTAGTTTCGAAACTCCAGGCTATCATGTTTTGTTCTATGCTAGGACATACTTACAGGTGAAATGTGTAAGTACAAATGAGTGGAAAGATTTCCTTTACGAGGGCGCATGGTTTTAACCCTTTCTCTGAAGGGGAAAAAACAGCATTATGTTTTTCAAGCATGTTTTTTTTTTCTTTGCGCCCATACAAACTAAATGCTTTATTCGGCAAAATGGTACAAACCCTGCATAGTATCTCGTTGCAGCTTGAAGACAGTGAAAAATGTGGAGATATTTTCATTTTTCAAAGAAATGAACTCAATATTTTGCAATGCTCAAATGAACATACAAAGAAGGAAGTGTTGCCCTGAATGTATGGAGTCTGCTAAACCCAAAAATTTGTGGTGGTTTGGGGAATGTAGCCTTCTCAAACAATTCTCTAATAGATGTGCAGATCACGGAATCGTGGTAGAATCATTATTTATGGCTCACTGTTCATTTGATAACAGATAACAGATCTTTTGGAGCAAGTCCAGCCTCCCTTGCCCCGACGGGCCGAATCATGATGAACATGATGTTTGTCAGACTTTTAACAATTCTGTTTCAATAACAATGTAATGCTCTCCAGTTTCCCACGCGAAGGGACACATCCCTGCAATGCCTTTGACCCCAGCGTTGTTACTCTGGGTCTCTTGAGCGTGAAAGTACCAGAGGTGTCGATTTTGTATGTGTTCAGGGTGCCCACAGGCGATAAACTGGGTGCAGTGCATTTTGGAATCTTAAAAGCAGCAAAATAAATGCCAGTTTTAGGTACCTGTCTTTTGGTCTCTTGAATCACCTCTGGTCTGTATCAAAACATACTTCAAAGATATATTTGTAATATATAGCCATCAAAGGTTTATGCTCCTGGGTGTGAGACCGACCTCACCCTTATTGGCCACAATTTCTAGGTGTTTTACCGCCCTAGGCGAGAATTGAAAAATGCCGCCCCCTCCCTTTTACTACCATCACTCTCAGGCCTGATTACTCTCTCCCCCTGTCATCCAGGCTAGAAGAATGAATGCATTCAGCCCTGTCAAGAATCACGCATCAGGCGTTAGACTAACGCATTTCAATGTGGTGGTCTGCATCACCGCACTGAAATGCAGTGTCACGCCTTATAGTGCCTCAGCTGTCAAGCGCCGGGCAAAGCTGCCAAGGTTTCAGATTGCCATGTGTGACATTTTCATAATTTCAGGCTAATTATGAGTGACATTTTAACGACTATGTGTGACACATTCTCGCAAGCAAAATCAAGCAATAAAGACGAGGGAAACATAAATATCAGAAATTAAACACATATAGAGCAACGAGAAACTCTAAGAGGATCTTAAAACTGTTGCAAAGTACCAGAAATTTAAGGGCATTGACGTAGTGCCCTTGTAACCTGATCATACTGTTAAGCTGGGCAGGACGGTCCGGTGCTGGAGATATTGTTGTTTTGTCTAGCATGTGGCGCCGGCCACGGCGCTATAACTAGGCGAATTGCAAGCAGCACTAGTCAACCCGCACAGGCACCCTACCCCGACTCAGTTACACTACACTAAAGTGCGCTAACGCGTCACTGATCAAACTGAGCAGAGAAAGACTGTGCGACTGCACACTTCTCAGACTACAGAGGCACGGCAGGCAGCTCTGAATGTACCCATTTTATAGCACCCATTACAAGTAGCTAGTGTAACTAGATACTGGGCTCTGTGTGCACACTTCTTTCAGGGGCGGGAGGCCAGCAAGCGAACCTGGAGCCACAACAGAGGTGCAACTAGAGCCAAATTTCAGGGGGGGGGGGGGCTAAGAAAAAATGGGGGGGGGGCTTATTCTTCCAGCAATAGGCAGAGTGGAGATGCAGGGGCTCTAAGAAGGGGTGAATAAACAACAAAGCCTCGTTAGCAAGCAAATGGTCTTTTAAAGACCTGTGAAGTACTCGGTGCGGCTGTGTGTGTGCCCGGGAAGCTATCTCAACCCGGGCTGCCACACACAACGGGGGAGGGGGTGGGGCTGAAGCCCTTTGAGCCCAATGGGCGTTGCGCGCCTGAGTCACAGCGTGGCAAATCTGGCTCGGCACTGGGCTCTCGGCTGGACAGCACACTAGGCACACTGTTTCAGCTAGGTCCTTCGGTGGCAGGATATCGGATGTTAGCATGCGGTGCTGCCAATGCCATATCCATTGCCAGGCAGCAGGCCAGTGTGTGCCGCCAGTAGCATTGAGCCAGGTAGTTTGAGGCGGGTCGAGTCCATCACAGGAATCTCATTCGCTAGTATTGGACTGTGAGAGGGAGAGCCCAGAGAGGACGACTACTTCCCCCTTCCCACTACAAAGACCAGAATCCCTCAGAACAGGGAAGACATTTTACAGGAACGAACACCCACGAAATAAAAGCACGGGAAGAAAAGCACCTACTTTTCCTGTTTCCCCGCAGACCAGCACTATTCCTGGAGGTCTCGTGTGGCCACACCGAACGACGGAGACGAGGGGAGGAGCTGACCCCGGAAGTGAAGCGCCGGGAGAGGTAAAAGCAAGGCCCGCCCAGGAAGGGTCGTCGTTGTTGGGAGGAAGCGGAGCCCGGAGAGAGGAATCGAAAGTGGAGTCACGAATCGACCGACAGGAGAAGGAGCACGCTGACGGCGACCAGAGCGGAAGCGATGAAGACGAAGCAGACGACCGCTGGACCGAGGAATGGTGGAGTCCTCTGGAAGATGCTGAGGGGCGGCCGCAACTCCGGAGAGTTGCGGCGGGGCCGGTGAGTACCGCTGTACAAGGGAACATTGGGGAAGACGTAGATACGGGAGGTGGGAGGAGGGTGCTTAACGGAGGAAACGGGAGGGGGGAAGGCAGTTGGAGGATACAGGGAGGGGACAAAGACGAGTGTGTAGATTCCAGACCTACGGGGAGGGGTTTGGTAAACACTCCACCATCTGGGCCATAGTCAGCTGTGCCCGTAGGCGAAGTACCCTTTTTGGGAGGTCAATTTACGTTACGTATCGGATTATAAATCACTATTTTCCGTTCCACCTCCCTATACCACGTAACCCCCCCCTCACTATTCCCGTGTCACCTCACCATTCCCTATTTTGCACAACAGAACTCAGAATCACCGGGTGTTGGTGACGGCAGAGCATAACGACATTGCCACCTAAAAGAACTCACAAACGGCCACCATTGTTTTTTTCTTTCCTCTGAGCCTCTGGCCACGACACCACGACGGACGGAGCGGAGCACCTATACCGGACACTGGCCATACAGTCGAAGAGACCAAGACCACCACACCGCCTTCTCACTTAGAGTATCCCGACTGGAAGGAAGAAGCAATCTCTGATACCTTGAACACTCCGCTTGTGCCACCTGACAATAAAGCCACTCCTGTTAGACAATATATAAAGCCTCCGCGTCTGTATATCCGACCCAGTCTCCCACATGGACCCTGATACCGCGGAGGGGCAAGGTGCGTTCCATTGCTCACTCTCTCGGCTTTGCAATCCAGGCACGCAGGTTATCGGTCCCGAGACGAAGCAGTGTGTGACCTCCACGCTCATCCCGCTGCCATGCGGACCAGTTGCTTTGACCCTTAGCCCCTCTCACAGAGTAGGGGCAGCAGCACCTGCTCCAGTCCAGACACCCGGAGGCAGGAGTCTATGAGCGGCTCAGCCAATCCCTGCAAGCGGTGCAATATAATCAGCCCCGCGGCACTAGTCACCCCCACCCGGGGCTTCTCCCGGCCGTCTCATCTCCTATGCAGTACAGGGACACGCGCTGGGGGCCGCAGGCAGCGATATCATCAGTACCCCCTCCAGGTATCAGTTCTGGGACGTGACGGCCATGGCTGGGAGGGAGCCTCTACGGTCTCGCGGCCTTTGTTCCAATCGTAGTGTGGGACAGGCTCTGGCTGGCACTCTCCATTTGAGAGGCCTGAGATCTGCCCCTGAGCTGCACCAAAACGTTTGAAGAACTGCCACGGTGACCCGCCTATTGTTTCTGAACCAACTCTGACTGTGACGTCAATTAATTAACTTGTACCACTTTGCAGGCCGAGCTCTAGCAGCTGAGCCAGCGCCCCCAAGGCTGTCAGGAGGGGACCGCGCTGCCACTGCAGCTGTAACTGGTGCATTATAGCAGCCCCTCTTTAGATATAAAAGAACTTGTATTTTGCCGCCCTCCCCCATTTGCCGCCCTAGGCGGCCGCCTAGTCCTGCCTAATGGTAGAAACGGCTCAGCAAGTTGCTGAACAAGAAGAAGTCTTCCTCACACCGGAACATGTTCCTCCCAAGGCTCAACACAAATTTGTGTTCTGCATACATTCTCCACCTGACCTGATGGTACAGAGTGCCACATTGGTGGCAGATGAGGTGTGTGGGATGGGGGTGCAGGTGGGAGTTGGCAGTAGTGTGTGTGTAGGGGAAGCAAAGCATACATATTAGTAGCTGAATTGCACAAAGTGAAACCAGAAAACCTGGGATTAATTCCAGCTTTCCTCTTTATCAAATTGTGTGATCCTGGTCAATTGTATTATTTTGCCTCCTTTTTTTCCATTATCCTGTATAAGAGGACCTTGAAATACATGATTTCAGGTTGTTCGCTGTAGAAAACCTTCTCCTGTGTGTCATGTAATAAACTATGTTGTTCATGTATAATAGGAACCCAGGCCACCCAAAGAGTGCAACTGACATGTTTCTGGGTTCACTATTGGCATTGGTGTCAGGGTGAGGGGCAGAAAGAATGTTTCTAAACTGATGTTTGAAAAATATTGCTTTAAAAAAATTACTTTTTAAGGCACTGATATAATCTGATGTACTAAGGTGAAACTGTTCTGCATGTTACTATAATACACTTTTTCAACTTTGAAGAAACTTTGTCATACTTTTACACTTTTGCTGCCTGATGTCTTTAAAAATGAAGGTGTTCCTAAAGTTAAGTGGTACAGGACTCCCTAGTTACTGTCTTTCTTTAACTTCAATGAACCTTTAAATAAATGCGTGCCTGTTTATTTGACATATTTTTAATATTGGTATCTAGTAAACAGCAGCCCAGTGCTGCTGTTAAACAGGGGGCCGCATGTAGAGGACAGGAGGACAGCATGTGGCCCTTGGGCCATACTTTGAGTATCACTGCCCTTGATCTTCCGAGTAGGGATTCACACTCTAGACACCAAGAAATGTTTTTTTAAATTTCAAAAGGTTTTATTGAAATATTATGATGACAGTAAGTGTAGAAACAAGAAGGAAATACAGTGTAATATGATGCATATTCTCGTGGAAAAAAAAAAATGAAAATTTTTGCAGACGGTGCTTTGTTATTATGGGGTTACATAAAAGTAGGGTTACATATGTTACTTGATGCTTAACATAAGGAGTGCATACGTGAGGTATAAATAATGTATGAGAAAATCTGTTAAAAGGACCACATAGATGTTGGGGCTATTTTTTGCATTTAAAGAACGTAAAACAGGAGTAAACCCGTTTGCCCAGTTGAGACCGGGTGAATTATAATAGCAAAACAACAATGTCTCAACCAGTAATTACAAAGGCAATTAAAGTGAATGCATAAATCATTAGGGAAGGGAAACAGGAGACCAAGTTCAGAAAAAAAGCATTATTATTATGCAAATGGTTATGACAGCACTATATTACAACTGAATTAAAGTAGCCAAAAAACACCAATTGTGTACTGACCGTGCTCAGTGCAAGTGATAAGTGCAGTGACACAAGTGATATATACACAGCGTGAAGTGGCGCAAAATAGAGACAAACAATAATCACAATCAAATAATACAAATACAATGAATAATTTGCTTTGAGGATTTAATCCTGCAGTAGCCGTAAATTACCCTGGAATGTCGACGGCGTTTCGACCTTGTTCAATAAAGGTCATCATCAGGACAATGGCTACAGTTTTTAAGAAGTCGTGAAGGCACGTAGTTAACAAATCCCAAGAAAATTGCAAAGGTCACTGAAAGGCGATCGCAATCAATGGATGTTGTGGGCAAATGAATTGAGAATAGGCATGAACGCGGAAGATGCACAGGAACGCTCTCCAAAAATTAACCAATGCAGCGTTATGGCCGTAAGTTCAAGGCTCAGTTTGGCAGAAGGGTATCAGCTGTGCCGATTCATGACACGAAGACAACTAATGAAAAGTCGATAAATGAAGCAATTTTTTTAAATTAGCCCCCAGTAGCAAGAAAAATCAGTACACGGGCAGGACTTAATCACCAAGACGGATACACCCTTGGGCTAATTTAAAAGGCTCCATACCAGGATCTTTTTTGTCAAACAACTAAGGAGCTACTTATGCTCTACAATCTGGTTACTGTCCTGTTGATGACCCTACGAATACCTTCTGGGTCGAATCGTCACTAACTCTAGGGGGCATAAAAACATTTATTAAGGAGCTCGTCCACCAAGAGCTAACAAAAGAATTGATGGATTCTCTCCTTTTTAAAATCTGATCATTTGTAGTATTAGACCACTGCACTGTCTATTACCCACTTTACGATCGCCTCTTATGTTTTCTTTTTCACTGTTACCACTTGCACTGTGTGATCACTTTATTTCTCGAATCACCGTTGTTTTTTTAATTGTAGATTCCTTTTGTACAGTATCTGAATTTGATTTCTTTGACATTCTCTGTATAAAATAATCTTAAATTAGTTACAGTTCTCTGTTGACGTTCAGTTGTTTGTGATTCTACTAACTGGTAATCACATATTTACAGTATCCATATTGTTAAATGTAACCCAGAGGGAGATTTGCTGCTTCATGACTACTGTATACCCTATCCTTCCTAGGTATACTGGTTCCTTCTATGGTAATGATAGCATTTGATTTAAACTATAGTCTGATATTTCTGAGATGTTCTGCATTGTATCTAATAGGGCTGGAAAGGATTTAACTGTATTAGCTGTAAATGCAAGCTTGTCATTGGTATGTTGTGAAGGCGGGAATGTCCAACATGTTTGATTTAAACTAAATATCTTTTATGTTGGGGTTATCGCTAAATGGCCAAGAAGAAAAGGAGGGGAGAAAGGGCAGCTCTGATGAGTCCCTTTCCCCAGAAAAAAGGAATTGGAGATGAAGTTGTTAACTCTTATTCACATCTTTGGATATGCATATAAGTTAATTACCATTTTAATGAATTGATCCCCGAGTGTGTACTGCTGAAGGGAGGTATGCAAATAAGACCATTTGATCTTACTAAAGGCCTTTTATTCATCTAAGGATATTGCAGCTTGGGTGGGTTTATGAATGGGACTTTTTCAATCATGTGGTTAAAGATATGTGGGTTCTTGCTGGCCATTCTGCTCGTAAAAACCCAGTTTGTGAAGGGTGAATCATTTTAATGTCACCTTTTCCACTCTTACTGTTGATGCCTTTGCTCAGATCTTAGCTTCATCTTTAATCCATGTGATTAACCTGTATTGTTTTTGTTAGGTTTCCTCTGCTATCAGTTCCCAAGGCCAAATTACTGTGTTTATTCGCTTTTGTGTGGAACTTTTCTTGTTAGGTTTCACCTGTAGTCAAATCTCTTGCATTTAATATATCTTAAAAGGGGGCTCTTATCAGTTCCCATCACCGAAATAGTGTTTATTCGCTTTTGTGTGGAACTTGTATTGTTGTTGTTAACTTCCCTCGGCTGCACGCATTTACGATGCCTCTACTAAAGCTGTTCACACTGTTTAAGTTCCATTCACTGTTAAGATATCTCTTCCCATCGAAAAGGCAGACAGCTTCTAACAGTATTGAAATGCTTGCTTCTCCAATATTGGATCTTTCATAGATTCACATGCTTGAATCATTCCCCGTCGTCGAAGTGTGAGTCCCACGGTACCATAATAAAGCAGTATGTATCAACACTATAGGCTATAATGGCATTGAAATAGTCAGTTTAATAGCCTCTCTATGTCCTTTTGAAAAAAAGACCAAACCTGAATTATAACCAATCAGGCGACAGCACCCTCTCAGATTTTCTACTGCACATCGTGTGAAGGGAGTTTCCCTGATATCTGCTCAGTTTCTTCAACTATTAGTTCTTTTTGGATCATCCAAGATTATATTTGATATTTCAGTTCTCTGACCCTGGCACGAATATGTAAGAGTAGAAGAAAACAAGGCAATGGACTACAAAATATGTTTAACCTTTTCCACAAAAACTCTCACGTTCAGAGAGATGAGGCTAATATTGGGACTACATAAACTTAAATCTGTCTCTGCTGATGAGGACAGTGAGGATTCCTTCACCTCACAGAAGAGGTCAAAGGGAGAGATCGCACCAAGGGTCTCCAGAGGGCGCGCAGAACAGCCATAAAGACTTCCCATGAGTCTTGATAAGGCATTCTCACACACACACAGAGAGAGAGAGAGAGAGAGAGAGAGAGAGAGACACACACACAATTGGAAAAAAGTTCCTCAGAGGCAGACCCTACAGCTCCCTCTTCAGCCCTGACACTACATCAGGGAAATCCTCATAACCTGACAATGAGGCGTCTACCGCAAAGCTGCGGTCAAAATCGTTATCAGCCATGTCTACTATTACTGCTTCACCAGTAACGGCCGTGTCTACGATGGCCTCGTCTATGAGGGTCATCTATGACGGGCACATTTACGATGGTTGTCTATGATGGCCTCATCTATGACGGTCGTCTACTACGGCCTTGTCTACGATGGTCATCTATGACGGCCTTATCTATGACGGCCTTATCTATGACGGCCTTATCTATGACAGCCTTATCTATGACAGCCTTGTCGATGACAGCCTCGTCTAAGTCGGTTGTCTACGACGGTCGTCTACGACAGACTCGTATACGATGGCCTCATATACGATGGCCTCATATACGATGGCCTCATTTACGATAGTCTCATCTACTGATGACCTCATCTACTGGTGGCCTCATCTACTGGTGGCCTCATCTACTGGTCTCATCTACTGGTGGCCTCATCTACTGGTGGCCTCATCTACTGGTGGCCTCATCTACTGGTGGCCTCATCTACTGGTGGCCTCATCCACTGATGGCCTCATCCACTGATGGCCTCATCCACTGATGGCCTCATCCACTGATGGCCTCATCCATGAATGGCCTCATCCATGAATGGCCTCACATATGATGGCCTTTCCTACGATGACGTCATCTACTATGGTATTGTCTGTGACGGTTGTCTGCGATGGACATCTACGATGGTCATTGACGACAGCCTCATCTACAATGGTCATCTATGATGGTCATCTATGACAGCCTCATCAACCATGGCCTCAGCTACGTAAGGCCTCGCCTAAGTATGGCCTCCTCTGCGTATGGCCTCATTTATCAATGGCCTCATCTCTGAATGGCCTCATCTGCAATGGCATGGTCTATGATGGTTGTCTGTGACGGTCATCTATGACAATGGCCCCGTCTGTGATAACCTCATCTACAATGACCATGTTTACGGCGCCTTTGTCTACGACGGCATTGTCTGCGACGGCATTGTCTGCGACGGCATTGTCTGCGACGGCATTGTCTACGACGGCATTGTCTACGACGGCATTGTCTACGACGGCATTGTCTACGACGGCATCGTCTATGATGGCCTCTTCTGCAGTGGCCTCTTCTATGACTGACACCAGCAAAAAATGGGAGTAGCCATGAAAGCAGATGCTACTTTCCTTCAATTAGTGTGCCATGGCTGGGATTTAAGTCTGTGCTGTTTTACCAGCTAATCTAGGTGTGGTTAAATGAAAAACCATCACTAGCTTAGGCACATACAAAATACTTTTTGTAAGTAGTAAGATCTACTGAACTTTTTGGATTGCTAGTAAGGAGTCTAGCACTACCCTTTCTCCAATCTTTGGAAGTTTTGCTTTTTCTAGGGTAGGTAAGGTGCAACACCACACTACACCTACTTTACTATGTCTTTAGTTGGGTAGGTGAGTGGGTCCCAGCCCTCTAGGTACAGCAGTCTGAGGTTCTAGGAACTCAGGACCTTGGCTGCATCTAGGAAGCTAAAGACAGGTAGTAACCCTAACAAAGAGCAACTCAGAGATGGTCCTGCAGCATGACCTCCAAATTCCTGGAAGGCCAGAAGGGCTGGATAACTTTGGGATGGTTGGAAGCCCAGAAGAAGGGTCAGGGTCTGCTCACCTCAATTACCCCATTTTTCAGCCTGACCCGGAGTAGTGTGATGACTCTACACTGGTGAACCCCGATCACCCAAAGAATAGTACAGATAGTACAGAGAGAGTCCTTAGAGGTATCCTCCCCTCCTTTATTTCTCCTGGGAGGGTGAAGAGTCCAGGAGATGTCTAGGTCCTCCTCTATCAATTCCAATGCTTCTAGCACTTCCATAGGGACCTCCATCTCTAGCCAGAGGGAGAACTCCTTAGAAAGGCAATACCACCTGCTCATTCTTGAGAGAGCAAAGCTCAGGATCCAGAAGGAGCAGTTGGTCCTTGACAAGGAAGCCCCGGAAGATGCAGAAGGTTAGGAAGAATTTGGACTAGGGTCCCATGGTGGAAGCACTAGCGAACCTAGGGTCAGGGAGACTTCCTTTGATACTAGGAACCTGAGCAGGATAGTCCCTCCTTACCAGGAGGGAGATGATATCCATAAATGGATTACTGCCTTGGAGAGGGCCTGTAAAGTATGGAAGGTCCATCAGGGATGGTGGGAATCTAACCTGTTGCTCTCCTTTGCTAAAAAAGGTAGAGACAAACTTCTCACTATCAGGGAGGAAGAAGCTGACGACTACACAGTCTTGAAGTGTGCCCTCATATATGGGTTTGGTTTAACCTCTGAGCAACACGCGGTTACGTTTATGGACATACAAAAGGCACACACCCAAGACTGGGTTGATTTTGTAGACAGTGCTATTAAGGCTCTGGAAGGCTGGCTTCATGGAAGCAATGTACATGACTATGACGGGCTGTACAATTTATTGATGAGGAAGCAAATCCTTAATAATTTTCAAAATCAGCAACTGCACCAGTACCTAGCTGACTCTTATCTGATATCCCCCATATACTAAGCCAGCCTCCTACACCAGTGTATACTAAGCCAGCCTTCTACACCAATGTGGCTGGCTTAGTAAATGGTGCACACTTACTTAAGTGATGCACTTTCCACTGATTAAGACAAACCTTATGGCGATTTTAGTGGTCTTTAATGACCTTTGAAAGCTCTCAAAGTGGTAGCTGTGGAGAGCAGCCTTCCAGTTCATCTTGAAGGAGTATTAAGCAGCTTATTTTACCAGTTTAATCATGTAGTGTAAAAATTTACCAAAATAAGGAAGGTGCACTCAACAGGAGTCATTCAAGACAACAAATAATGTCCATTTATTTTGTTTTTATTCCAGAAGGTTATAAACAAACAGCAAACAGCCAACGCGTTTCGTCCCTTTCACCAAGGAACTTCTTCAGGGCTAAAAATCAAATGACACGAGTAATATTGGGAGGATGATTTGCACAGTATCCCAAAGACGCAAGATCTGATTACTGGAAAATATTCAGCACAGATGTATCCAAATCGGATAATAATGCAAAGGTCACTTCCATATTAAGATGGACCATAGCAGCATGAAGAGTAATGCCAAAGACCGAAAAAAATTCTTGGTGGTTATAATCCCGATTTGTAAGCAAAAACCGTATCCAACAGCATAATAACTGGCAAGCCTTATGGCGATTTTAGTGGTCTTTAATGACCTTTGAAAGCTCTCAAAGTGGTAGCTGTGGAGAGCAGCCTTCCAGTTCATCTTGAAGGAGTATTAAGCAGCTTATTTTACCAGTTTAATCATGTAGTGTAGCCAAAATGAAAAAGAACCACACAGCGTACATATAAAAATATGTCTATTTATTACACACAACACTCACTAACACATTGGTATATCTCCTACCCGGAGATATCAACACAAATACACACAACACTTCAATTTCAAATTAGTAAGTATGCACAAAATACAGTGGTCTCCAGGGGGAGACTAAACAATATACTAAAGAAGTGGAATGCGGAACTGCGACGGAAGTCGGGACTTGGACCAGAAGACTCAGAGGAGCTGGGGACACAAGGACCCACCCAAGGTAAGTACCCAGGAACTCCACGGAGGCTGTGTGCAGAGTGGAAACACAACCGTGTGTCCAATAGAAGTCAACAGGGAAATCACAGTTTTCAAGAAGAAGGACCCTTCCCAGTGGACTCTGTAGAAACCCTGTGGAAGACAGAAGGTTTGAGAGTCACCCCACCCAGGTATACCCCAGGAAGTAGGATAACTACACCAGGGAAGCCTAGTGTGAAGGTGCGAAGTGACGTCGGAAACTGCTGTAGACCATAATTGAGGACTTCAGGAAAGATGCCGCTGGAGAAGACAGTACAAGAGTCCAGTGGAATCCAAGGGTGGATTCTTGAAGTAATACGTGGGGAGAGAATGTGGCCTAACGACTAGGACGGTCGACCTTGGAGCTGGGGAACCGGGTTCGAGTCTCGGCAGGGACGCTCCACATTCTGTGATTCTGGACAAATCACTTAATCTAAAAAAAAAATGCAAAAACAACAGTTGATGGACAAAATGCAGAACAATGTCATACATTCACCCCAGTACAGAGATCTGGACCTAAATCCATCGTTTTTTTTCTCACCATGCCATTCCAGTTTGAACCCAGCCACATGCAAATTAGTCTTAAACCTGTGCCTCATGGGAACAGTCCATCCCGAACTGCCAAGCCAGGTCCTCCCTGGACTGGAAACAAGCATCCTTGGACCAGTTTCGGGGTTTCACCCCTCTTCAGCCAGGATATCTTGATTCCGGTGACATGAAGAGCACTGGACCCACGTCTAGGCATACCCGTCCCACTCGGGGTGACAAATGCAAAAACAGTTGATGGACAGAATGCAGAACAATGTCATCGATTCACCCCAGTACAGAGATCTGGGCCTAAATGCATTGTTTTTTGCTCACCATGCCATTCCAGTTTGAACCCAGCCATATGCAAATCAGCCTTACCCTGTGTCTCATGGGAACAGTCCAGCCCGAACTGCCAAACCAGGTCCTCCCTGGACTGGAAACAAGCATCCTTGGACCGGTTTCAGGGTTTCACCCCTCTTCAGCCAGGATATCTTGATTCCAGTGGCATGGAGAGCACGGGACCCACGTCTGGGCATAACCGTCCCACTCGGGGTGACAAATGCAAGAACAACAGTTCCTCCCACCCTTTTCCCCTACCTCTTCGGACCTCTTCACCTGCACCTACCCAGGCAAACTTCCCAGGCATTCTTGTCATCGTTTTGTCCTGAAGAGATCCCACTACTCCCATGGGGATTGAAATGTCGTCGACTCGCATCTCTAACTCTATACTATATTTTGTATTTTATTGTTGAGTATGAGATGTTAATTTGACTTTTTTGTATTTTCATTTCTTCACACACTAAAAAGTCACCTTTTAAAGTCACCTGCCTGTGGTAAGGAAATCGGCTGATTTCCCTTTTACCTCGTCACGGTTTGCTCACTCATCCTCTTGTTTATTACGTGCTTCTAAATTTAATTTAATAAATCACATTTATCTTCTGCAGTGACTACATGGATAATTTCAATTTCTGATTGTATTAATTGTGATATTATACGTATCCTAACTGAATGGGACCACTGTTGCTCTGAAATATACATTTAACTACAAGCACACATTTTAATCAGGAAACCTTCTTTGGGCCCTACAATCTTACATTGTGTCAAAATATTTGTGCAAAGATGCGTTCTTCACATATTTTTATTTCCATGTGAAAACCCTCACATTACCTGGCTGGTTTGTGGCACAGTTTCAGAGCCCATTAATTTATTTCTCTTCAAATAGTGTTTAAGAATAAAACTCTTTTGCATGGTGTTAATGGATTTATAGCACATATCTATTACATACATCGGATGTATGCAAGACCTACCATTGCTTGCTCAATGACATCCCACTCTTTATTAGTTGATCTTCATGTTTTAACCTTCTGGTCTATTCATTGCTTTGCAGTTCCATTCCCATTCATAGTCAATTTGATTTGTAAACCAGCTCTTGCCTGTCAAGTCTTTCTTCTCTCCAGTCAGAATTTCACACTCACACACACACATACCACAGTTGTGTTCTAAGGCTGAATTCCCACTGCTGTAGGTTCCATCCTGGATTGGTTTATCTATTAAAGGTACACATTCAAATTAATGTTGTGGGTTATCACTTTACCTTGCTCCTCTCCGAGCTTTGTGTCCTGTTTTTTGCCTAGCGCTACCCTTGAAATAATGCACTTCGATATATTTGGCGAAAATAATTTCCATTTGAGCTGACTAAGATGCGGTTTTAACATGGGCCTTTCATATTTTTGATCTCAAGACATCGCAATCTGCTGCTGAAGGTAATCTCCTGCAGAATGTTCAGTATCCAGTGACATTTAAGAACTTTCTTTCTGCTTCAAACACCACAGGTGTGACATCCACAGCAATAGGAATTCCCCCTTAACCCAGTGTCCTGTTCTTGCTCACCTGTAAAACTATTCTGTATTTTGATCATTGGAGTCAGAAGTGAAAGTCAACATTTGAATTTATTAGAATATGCATACAAAATTGTGAACAGGTGAAAAACAAGCATTTGCAATGCAATTGGTCTCACATTTGCTAGAGTTAGAGCTACAGGCGTTGTAAATTACAATGTCTTTTACCTATGTGTTTTGGTTTGAAGTGTAGTAGATGTATATGGTGTGAAGTGAAATTATGTGGGTTGTATTGGAATTGTTAGTTGTGGAATTGTATGGGTTGGAATTGTGTGTTGTGGAGTGTATTTGTGTAGTGGAATTATGTGGCATGGTAAATAGATGAGGTCAGAGCTTCACAGAATAGATAGAAAGGAAGATAGAGAGGAAATGGTAGTTTTGTGCAGGAAGTGGTGAATGAACTGGAGACAGAGGTGCAGAAAGAGTGAGTGAGAAATGGAGAAAGAATGGGAGAGCAAGCCACACACTCATAAAGAGGGAGTACCTGTGTCTGCAGACGACACCTGAAGAAGAGGAGGAGGAGGAGGACAGCATGGAATTGAAGGATGGAAACCTTGAAAAGGCATGGGAAAGAAACAGCACTCGAAGACCTGAAGTGAACCGCATGATAAAGGTGGGAACAGAATCGTCTTTGGGACCTAGTGGCTTTGCCAATGGGTTTTAGCCACGCTACATAGCATCCTTGATCCTATGCAGCATGATTAAAGAATAAAAAAAAACCACACTACTGTACTAGATGGTTTAATTTACTAGCAATAACATACCAACAATTATTTTAAAGAAGACAAGAAAAGTTATGGATCAAAAAGCGTGTGGAACACCATGACAGAGCTGTGGGGTCGAGGAGAAAATGGAACAAGAAACACCTTTGGGAATTAGTTGTAGCTATTATGAACCCCCCCAAACATATACTTTTTATTTGACAAAGTGCATGCTATATAAATCCATCAGCAAACATTGAAGGGCAGCATAAACCCAACTACACACACCTAGTTATTTTTTTAAACCAGCACAAACCATGGGTCATCGAGTGGAGTGATGATTCCTGGATACATTTCTGGAGATAAACAATGGCATTGTAGTGCTAATTTGTAATGAGCTCGGAGGTCTTCTGTCGTGTGCCGAGCAGTTGCTGTAAGTACAGTCTAGCACATATGCTTTTTGATGTCACCAAGAGGCTAATTTCCTTTTGAAATGCTACGATGATCATCATGTATGGCAAATTAGTAAGTCAAAAGTTTAACTTTAAAATTACTGAAACACATCACAACTCAAAATCTGAGAAAGAAACTTGCCTTATTTAATAGTTACAAGCATGCTCAGAGCACCAATAACTTGCAGCTAAAAAAACAATTTGTTTGGCAAGGCTCTTACCTTATCTCTCTTAAATTTTGTTTCTAAAATTTGATATAATACCTACTGAGATACAAAACTTCACGTTACAACAGAGGCTGAGCAATTTCCTGCTGTTAATCCGGCTGAACACAACTGCGACTGCATATAACACCAAGGAATAAAGAGTCCATACTGGTCTGGGTACTAGCAAAGCAGCTCACTACAAGAAACTACCCTTTGTATAGAGAATCCATACATGTTGGATCTTAAGAAAGAGACTTAGGGCATCATTAGGATGGACGTAAAAAGGGACTGCCCGCCATAAGTGTGGCAGTCCCGTGGGGGAGATTAGGATGCGCCCGCCACACTGGCGGGCGCATCCTGCATTTTTAACATTGCAGCGGGTGGTGCTTTCAGCATCACCCGCCACAATGCCAAAAATGCATGTTGTGCAAATGCATGCACAATGTGGCAGGCACCACACGGTGCCTGCCATGTTGTGCATGCGCGTGCAGGGGGGTACCTATACCCCTCAGGTTCTCTCCCACCCCCCAACATCCTGGGGGCCCGCAACGGGTCCACAATTTGAGAATCCGCATGCCTTTCCGTGGTGGCGAAAGGCTGCCTCCCGCCTGCATCCTGATATGGATGGCGGTGTCGAGCAGACACCGCCACCATATTAAACCCTATTCCGCCCAGTTGACTTGTTGACCGGGCAGAAAAGCGGCGGACGGTCTTCCCATCCGCCGCGGTACCCCCCCACCATACTAATATCGCGGGGGGAAATGGGTGGCGGGCGGGGAAAGATGTGGGGCGGATCGCCACCGCCATGCGGGCGGTGGCGATCTGCCCTACATCCTAATGGACCCCTTAGTACATGAATCTATTTGTTCCATAAAGAGTCTGTACTGGGCAGGCCTTAATGGTGAGACTCTCTACATGATGCTACAAGCAATATAAAAAGTCCATGCTGGTTGGGTTTCAACAATGCAACTCGCTACATGAAGTTACACTAATATAAAAAGTCCATATTGTTTGGGTCTTAGAGAAGCGACTCACGTACGGGGTTACCCGTTGTATAAAGAGTCTACCAGTTATTTCTTAGTCAAGCGACTTGGCACGTTAGGCTACTTTAGGATAAAGAGTCCTTCCCAATTGGGTTTTAGTGAAGCGATTTGCAAACCTTTGGAATAAATTGCACCGTCCAGAGTAAATGAAATTATTTATAGTGCGCACTCGACTCGAAGCTATTGGAGCAGCATTGCTCATATACTACTCTCCCTAGTCCCCTCCCCCACTGCCAGTGTCCACTGCACCATACCGTGCCTGGCACTGCAGCACAACTCCGGCTGATACAATGCGGCAGGGCCCCTGTTTTTTTTTAACTGCCACGGAATCTGCTGAAACATGTTCGATGCGGAGTAGATATTTCAAATTAATTTACAAATCTGCATGACTCTGTATATACGACCCAGAACCGCAATGTTTTCCCTCAGTAATGAATATGCCTGAATGATCGATAATGCACACACAATCTGGAGCACATCCACCCATATCTGTTGTTAATTACCTATTGTCTAATTTCATAGACTCCACATCTCCTCCCATCTGCTACACTGCTACCTCTTTGGGAGACTTGTACATCGTGATACTGTCTGTTATGTGGTTTGCCACCACAGCGAAGCTTGTTTTCGAGGTGCACATGGGTGCATCCCCTTATGTTTTTGACAAGCTTGGGTAAACAGTGATCGCACAGCGGGCTACGGTCAGACTCACTGACCTCTCCCTGAACCTCAGCAGGAACAGTAAAACACCGGAGGATTTTCTTCTGTCAGCCTGGCTGCTGTTATCTCGCAGCCCCAGCCTGCAGACAAAAACCCCAAACTAAACACTGTGTCTCTGAGGGAAGGATGAAAGAAGCCTTCAGAGAAGGGAAACAGTACAAGCGCTGCATGTTTTGTTTGTGCCCTGGTCACTATGTTGCTGCGTGCATGGACTGTTTGCTGCACACACTCAAATTATGTAAATAAGTTGCAGAGTCTGCACCTTGAAAAACAAAGCAATACAAGCTGCAGTGGAATATTATTACTGAGTACACATGAGAAGTGGGTGAGGTGTAAAGCGCTCCAATAACTTCGGGAAATGTCTGCTATTAAGACCCACATCAGACAGAGGAGATTTGAGTAATGCCAGATGAAAAGTGGGCTGTGTCCAGGGGAGAGCAAGTGCCACGCTCAGCTTTAAAGTTATAAAATAAAATTTCAACACTACAGCTGAAGCAGCAAAAGGAGAATGCGGTGGATGGGGGGGGGGGGGTTATAACAAAGCGGAAGGGAGAGCCAAAGTAAGCAAGCATTGACAGGCAGAAGGCAAATTTTGTAAAAAAGAGTTCTTGCAAACAGCAGATAAAGAATGGTAGCATATGTAAACTGTAATTGGCCGGTTCTCCTCACCCTTAAACGTAAATGAGGTATCAGCTGCAGGAACGAATTAGCAAGCTGGAAAGAAGACCGATGCTGCACTGAGCCTATGGTAAGCAGCAGGCAGGAATAGAGTAGTAGTATTGATTACAGCAGGTCTTGCAGACAGCGCATACATGCTGATGCTCGATCTAATGACAAAATGGTAAAAAGGGCAGTAAATCTAATGCTGTGTAACTACAACTTTGGCAGCTTTTATCTACTTGCTTTCAGCTAGCATCGGACATGGGCATATCAGTTTTTATATGAAAAAGAACCCTTTGTGAAACCCATTCTTTATCCTACCATCGCTCCGTACTTTTTTGGAAACTCGTGTATGTTTTGCACTGTTTCCAATGAGTACTCGTGCATGCAGAGCGTTGCCTTGCGGGAGCGAGCAGCGGCGCAATATGTTTGCAATTATCGCGCCTTGCTGCTCGCTCCCGCAAGGCAAACGCTCTGGATGCACGAGTACTTCAACTTTCACGGCCGCAGGGCCACGCTCATCTTTCAGTGCTTGTATTTTTAGGTCTCGCCTGTGCCAGCGCTTTAGCGCTGCTCTCGCGAGAGCTTTTGTAAAAGGGGGATTTGGAAGTGCAAACCAGTGCTTTCAGGCCACCAACTACAGTGCATGTGCGCCGGGCGCGCGCACCATTTGGCAGCCTGCTGATCACTTTCGCGGCCGCTTTGATGTTCTCAGTGAGCCACGCGGCCACTGAGAACATCAAAGCGGCCGCAAAAGTGCACACCATTTTCCACCCCCTCCCTTATCCCACTTCCTGCTTGTTAAGAGGTTTCTGTTGCGTAACCTGCCGAGAAGGCGTTTTTCGGTGCATTGGATTTGTCTCTGCGTGAGAGACTTGAAAGACCTTAGTCCGGTTTGCACCTTTGCTTGAGGGCACTAGTCCGTGGATGCAAAGGTCGTTTTTGCCCTGTTTGCTTGGTCTAAATGTTTAATAAAATTCCCTCATGCCAGTCCAACTTAAGCAATGGTCGACACTTGAGTATCTTGCTATCATTAGTATAAACCCCCTTTACCCTGACTTCTAAACGTTGCAGAAATGTAATCCTGTCCAGAGATGGGCAGTCATGTTGTGACGCTGGGGCAGCGGTAGTTTTGAATTGCATCCTTTGTGCGTGGAATCCTCTGTCAGTGCAGCAAAAACAAGACACACAGACAGTCTGTTCGCTTTAGGACAATAAGTGAAGATCAGCTGGATGGTGTTGGGCTTTGAGTGACCTGGCCCTCGTAAACTGGACGTCACTCGTTGCACTTTAAGTCCATAAGTGGTGGGATAAATACATAAATTAAAGTAGTCACTAACTGGAAAAACACAATTACATTGATAAGAGTTGTACAACGGTGTTTCTTCTTTCATCAGCACAACATTTCATATTAAAAGTTTGTTTGTGGTTTTACAACACATTTCAACACTGGCGGGGCAGCCACCACTGATCTTGTTCATGACAAGGCGCATCACAGTGGTGTTGTAGGCCTTCTGCCTAAGTCACACCAAACTCCCCTCAGGGTATTCGCACGTTGCTTTTCCTTTCTCTTTGTCTTTTCATACTCTGCTCGCATTGATTGCAAATTGCTTTGTTTTTCCAAGAAATGCTAATGTTAATCTATTGGCAGTGAGGTTTTGCATTTGCATTTCAACGGCTCTCTCTTTTTCCTCTTACTCACTGAGGAACCCTGATTACCTACAAGAAACGAACATTGGCAAAGCCAATACGCCTCGCCTTTGCGAGGGGTAATTGTGTTTGTTTTATTTTCTTTGCTCTGCAGTAGTGTACGTGTCACAGAAGTGTTGCTTGTAGAGGATGTGGAGTAACGGCTAGTGCGCCGGACTTTAAAGCTGGGGAACAGGGCTCAACTCTACATTCTGGGCACATTTCTGTAATGGAAAGCGCTCTGGTAGCTTTGTTCGTACTATATAAAAAAGCTAATAAAAATAGGAATGAATGGAGAAGTGCTTACAGGTTCGAGAAGTGGGGCAAGTGAAAAGATGCACTCTGTCTAGTGTTTAAACAAAAAAGACACGAGTCACCAGTGAGTTAAATAAAAATAAAGCATGTTTGATGTGAGGGCGATGTGGCTTCGGTGAGTGAGTGGGTTGGGGGAAAGAGGCGGCAGACATATGTTTTTGATCTGCATCTCACTAAAGACATCATTTACCAGAAATATGCTAATGGTGACTTTGGTAGCGCATTGGTTTCCTTGGCTGTTGCTGGTTTAAATGTTTGCTCAAATTAACGTGATTCGTCATGTAATCCCAATGATCCCAGATAAAAAATATTTGCAACCCTTTTCGCCTTCCTGAAGCCTGCTTGAGTGTTTAAATGTGTGACTGATAACTTCTGAGGGGGAGGGGTTCTGATGCAGCTTCTGTGATACATGTGCCTATTGTGTGACTGTCTGTGGTGTACAAGGTGCCCAGGTGGCAGTTTTTAGGCGTTAATACTGTCGGCAGCACGGTGTACGTTCACCAGAGCATTCCTTCTTCTTTTGCGTTTTTATTTAGCGCGAGCGAAGGTATAGGTCCTGAATCCACTGTTCACGTCTCTCGGAGTTGCCAGCAAAAAACAGTGACCCGCAGAATGGCAAATGCAAAAGTTAACAGCGAGAATGTGGAGTAAGGGCTTGTTCCCGGCCTTTGAAGCTGGGGATCCAGGCACGAGTCTCTCCGCAGGGGCTCTACATCCTGTGATTCGGGGTACGTTTCTGTAAAAGAACTAGTGCTCATGAATAGTGCTTTGATACCTTCCTTCATACTATATAACAAGCCTTTGCAAATCAATAGGTCTGGCATTCGTGCAAGTTTAAGCTATTAGCATTGTAAATGACAATGACTTTTATTTATGTTTTGGGTTTTAAAACATAAATAAAAGGCATTATCAATTACAACACTAATAGCTTAAACTCTCGCAAATGCGAGACCTATTGCATTGCGAATGCTTGTTTTAGGTCTCGACCCAGCGCATGCGCTGGTCTGGCGAGACTTATTGAGAGGGCTCCAAAAAGTGCTACCAGGCCAGCCTAGAGCTACAGTGCATGTGCGCGGGCGCGCGCCACGCTTTACCGCGATTACTTTCACTTTCGCGGCCGCACGGCCGCTTTGATGTTTGATCGTGATCGCAATCACTTTCACTATTGCGGCCCCACGGCCGCTTTGCATAGCCAATAGGTCTCGCTTTTGGGACCTTATAAGTATTTAGTTATGCAACTGTTACATGGCTAAACACTTAAAAGGTCCCAAAGGCGAGACCTATTGGCTATGTCAATGCTTGTCTTCCTTGAGGCTATTGAAACACTTCGACTGCTATTACGGATGGTAACCACTAGATGGCATTCCTCCCGTAACATGGTCCACCGGCTGCTCACTGCCACGGAGAGAGCTTGACTATGCTATTGTGTTCTGTTTGTCGGGCAGGGGGCCTTGTGCCTCCGCGCGTGTCTGTGTGTGAGAGAGCTTACCCCGGCCGTCTTGTAGTGATCTGTTTGTCAGAGTGTGCGCCTTGTGTATCTGAGTTAGCTGGTATCCATGATTCCGTCTTGAGAGGAAGCCGGCCCCGCGTCCTTGCTGCTTCCAAGGCTTATTTCTGTGAGCATGGAAGCCCAGTAGGCGCTCGAGGCCGCAGATGCGAGTGTGTTCATTGTGCGCAGCGGCGGCGGGTGGACTCAGTCCAGGATTACCTCTCGAGCCGTGTCCAGATGTCACACGGAGAAGAGGGATCGCTAATAAGGAGGGCATCGATGCTGCGATCAAAGGGAGGGGGCGGGGGAGAGTTCGAGGATGGGGCAGTAGCGAGTCGGGGAAGGCCGCAACAAACCATGTAAAGCAGAGGGTCTTAGATATGCAACTCACGCGAAAGCAAAGAGAAACGCATAATCTACACCCACTGAATGTATGTATTGGCTTGAATGCCTTTACAGTTCAGTCATCATGCAAGGTGGCTTCCTGTGTTGTGAGCACACGGTGTTTTTTGCAGCCGCCACACTGCAAGCTCTTATTAGCATTTTACCCGCGCTAAGCACTAAACTCTATACCTCAAGGGTCTGGTAAGATTAAATCAACAAGATTAGTTCTATTCCATAAAAGGGAGAATAGTGTTGCCCTTTCGCAGTGCTACATGTAGTCGTTCTACAGGCTACCTGTTTGACAAAAACTCTGTCCTCCTCGGTTCTAGGAGTTGTAGATATGCACGAGTTCTCAGATGCGTAATTCTTTCCTTGTACAGAAATGCAGCAGCCGTGCTTTTCCAGATGCCCACTCACATACATTCACTTTGCTTTATTTATCCACCCTTGGGATACCTTGTCCAATGTATCTTCGTGCTGAATAACAGTGAGGTGCATGTCTTGCACAGATCTGAAGTGCTTCATTATAGGAAAAGGAAATGGAGCCTAAGCTAATCTTATAGAACTCTCACCTGGGGCCCTTTAGATAATGAAGTTTAGAAAAAAAAGATTACATGATGTTGCCTACTAAGGGGAACGGGATTTTGAGGGGTTTGTACGTCTGCTGTCACATGTCAGGAGCTCACAGAGGCCCACATACTGTTCACTATCCAAATCCCACCCCAGGGCATCGTGTAGGTGTGTCTGTGCCGTCCGTCATTCTGTTTCAAGGGTTTGAAAAGTACATTCAGTCTTGTGAAAATAAAGGCTGTTATGTTGAAGATGGAGAACCCCCAAAATAGGTGTTGAAAAACGGTGGCAGCGTTTTGTTTTCACCTGACATCCTTCTTTTGTTTAGTTTTTTTGCGAGAAAGCAAACAAACAAACGGACGTACTTGTGCTCTGTACTTGCGAAGTCCACGTGATGTGCCACAGAAGTAATTAAACCCTCTGTATGTTGCGTTAAGTATATTCTCAGCGGTAGGACTCAATACAATGACTCATGTCTTCAGCCCATACCCCTGTGCCATCTGTTATTTGAGTAGAGGCCGTGCCCCCTAAATTAAATAGCCCCGTGCCATCTTTTGATGCAGACACCCCTTGTTTCTTAAAGCCTAGAAAGAGCCCAGCTCTGATTTGCACTTAGGTTGTACTTTTACTTCCTTCAGTAGTAGTTTCCTTCCTATTCCTTGCCGTAACTGGGCAGTGTGCAGTGCTCTTTTCAGTGCACTTTTTAATCTAAAAGCTACTTCTGTAATCCTTGCTGGAACTTGAGACAGAGCATTCATGGAGCTATTCACAGATTCTATGGACAAATTCAGCTCGACTTCCTTTTAATGGTTGTAAAACGGCCAAGTCTGTGAATTAACAGATTCAGGGTTGGTGGTGTGGTGTGCGTGCTTCATGGATAAGCACTACTAAAAATATTACTTTATTACTACAATTCCATGAAGGAGAGCTAGTTGTTGCCCAGCTTAGTCTGCCACTAATTAAGCCAGTGTTTGGGCTCTGATCCCATTTTGCTCCTTCTTGACCTGAGGAAGTTGTGTGATCTGTGTGCTCTTTCTATTTGCCAAACTAGTGGGCATCTAAAAATATCATCCAACGGCTTGTGTTTAAGTTCTGTAATAAACACATACACTGGGATGAGAAAAAAAGTACATATATTGAGAAATGTGTACTTCTCCAGTGTGCTCTTAACTGTATATTCGTTTCACTATGTAACCCCCGCTCATCTTTCTGTTACAACTCCTTTTTCAAGAAGAGAAGTTGACTTTCCCTTTGCTTCAACACAAACTGCTGGATCTTTACGCAGTTCTAAATAAATATACACCAGAAAGGCAACGCAGCACACCACCATAGTCTAATAATACCCTGGGTTATCCATTTCCTTGGGTATTATCCATGAATTGTAAAGTTCATAGAAAGATGTACATCATTGTCCAATCTTGATAGGGTTGTTGTGTTGAATTTTTTATTAGCCAAGTATATATCCAATGTTCAAATCGCAGCCGACGCGCGTTTCGCCCACAGGCCTTTCTCAAGGCTGCATACATATAAAGAAGAAAAGAAAACATATAGTCTACTTGACTCCATACGTAAGTATGCTAAAAAACATTGCAATCTGCACCAAACCATATGTGATGAAGGAAGAGAAATCAGATTGTACTGAAACCTGTGTTAAGGGCAAGACTGAAAGATATAGATCCAGAGAATACCACCACCAAAGACAATCCCGTACCAGGTGGAATAAAAGATCAAAATGATAAGTAAAAGGTGACCGAGTATAGCACCAGATTGAAGCATAAATTGAGGTTAAATGGTCATCATAAAAGCACGATCTGTGAATAGTATTGAAAAATGAATTGGCCGATGAGTGGAGCCCCACGGTATGATAAACAGTTTCGCTAATGGGAGGACCGCTGTCTCACCTTAGATAGTTCAAATTGTAAATTGCACCGTAGGTAATTCCTGATAGTGTTAGATCTCGAATCGTTAACACCAGTGGTATTTGTTTTAGGTAAAGGCGCCACAGAGAATATTCACATATGCAGTAGACCAGAACTCAGTAATCGACGGTGCTAAAAGGTGAGAAGAACCACCCAACTTCCCAGAATCATGGGCCTTGACCCTGTACAATGTAATAGCAATCCTTAGCACACGTTATAATTTATCAATGTCCATACATAAGGTGTGTCTCCACATAAGCTTCAAACAAATAGACAAAAGAAATACATTTTTCTTTGGTTTCTTTTTCACCACCTGGGTGTTGTGATATTAATACTGTTTTCAACATATATATTTTCAAAATATATATACCAGTTTTTATTCTCTTATGTAAACACAGCCTTGAAAAAGTCGCGGGACGTCACTCCCCAGTAGCGACGAAACACGTGTTGGCTTGTGGCTGTTTTGAATAACTGAGAAGACTTGCTAATTAATAAAAGAACAACCAAGAAGAAGAAAGAAAGATTTATTTCTTTTGTCTATTTGTTTGAAGGTTATGTGGAGACACACCTTATGTATGGACATTGATAAATTATAACGTGTGCTAAGGATTGCTATTATATTATAGTGTTAGATCTCGTTTCGTGGATTCTGCAAGTAGATAATATATATATTTGTGTATACATGTTATGACTACCAGGGTAGCCGTATAATGAAGGCACCTGAACTAATATAATATTTTGTAGGTAACTACTTTTGTCAATTACGTCCTTGTTTATTGTGTGTTGGAAATCTTACCTAATGTGAACATTTCCATCGGGTGATCATATGCCAATACGCCAAAAACCCAAGTAATACAGCTCCTAGTTCATTAATGTCCAAAAGATAATTCGTATTGGGACCAGTATCCGTCCTCTCTGTTAAAATAAAGTAAGAAAAACATCCTATTGGAGGTTGCCTAATATGTAAAGCGAACGTGTTTGTACATAGGTATGTAAAGACACACGGTCTGCATTAACGTACCTCAATCGTTTTGAATAAGACTCTAATTAGTAAACGATCTAAACTATAATGTTAAACGGATCATTCACAATCCTAATCCAGATATGTATAACTGCCATAGTCAAATACAATTGCTAGCGAGTCTCTAGCCTTAACCCATACGTCTGAGTAGCACAAACAACGAACCAAAAATGTATGGGCTAAAGAGAACGAAAACATAAATGTAGTTGTTTTCGAATAATGGAACGTGACGTTCTCACTATTTCAACATCAAACGTCTAAAAACAAACCACAACTCTGTTAACAGTATTCCCGGAACTAAAAGCTGACCTCGTATCCATGTGTGTGATCACCTCGTCCTGTCGTTTGGCATCTTCACGCTAGAAGGTTCCCGCCGGTGTGTGTGAAGCGCGAGATAAAAAGAGTAGTGACAATAGAAAGTGGACTGGGAGACCCATAATCAGTACTAGTTTTCAAGGGATGGCGGCCATCTTATAATGGTGAATATGTACCCTGCTTATGTCAAATGGTGCCACTACATTCCACATGGGACCATTATGTACCAAGGGTACCATGGTGTGCGTATTTTAATCAAACAAACGTACTGTTACCAGTATGTTGAATTTTAATAGTGAACAATATGTGGGTCCTTGTCCACATAAGGGAGAGTCTATTGGGTTCTTTCTTAACGTATATAACTATTATTAAGATGGTAGATAAGATAGTGTTAAATATATATGCGCATCTAAGTACGTGTACGTGTGTCACTGAGTTCATGGCAATCAATTGTAAGTTATATAGTTCAATATATGGTATATCAACTGTCAAGAGAATAATCCCAAATTTTTAGTGGAAGTGTCCCGCGTTCGTTGTTATGTCCACAACGTAGTAATCCATTGGCGGGCTACCCTCTTCTGTAGTAGGTATTAAACATATATAGATAGAGAAGGACAGGTGCCAGCGAGTAGTAGATGAGATAGGAGATCATGGAGCCCCTGTAGTTGTGGACTTAATATAGTCAGACAGTCAAGATTAGTAAGAGCAAGTGCTTGGCAGTTATAGCATTTAACATAGTTTTAAAAGAACTGTACGTATAAAGGTTGCATTTCATTATGTCTAAGGCAGATGTCAATAGCAATACATACATTGTTACATTACAAGAATTCAAACATCTCTTTGTCAATGTTAATTCCATGTTCCACTGCTCTAAGACAAACGATCCATTTACATTCATTCTGTCGTAATTTGGTGACTCTGTTACCGCCTCTCAAGTTTGGAAGTACTACTTCCAGGCCATGAAAACCTATTTTGATCAACTCTGTATGATTGTGCATGGTATTAAAGTGGGAGGCTAGAGGATATTGGGCATTATTGTTTCTTATTGACCTAATATGCTCCTGTATCCGCTCCTTAAGAGGTCTGATGGTACTTCCTATGTAGATTTTCCCACATATACATATGATACAATAAATTACAAACTTCGTTTTGCAGTTTATAAAGTCATTAACTGTATGAATTCTTTACGAGTTATATTTAAAAGTTCTGGTTTTGTTTAATGCGAAAGGAAAGATGTTACAAGTCCCGCATTTGAAAAAACCTTTAGGCTTTTCCGGTAACCAAGTCCTGTTAATAGTTGTTGGAACAAAGCTAGGACACAATGATTGTCTAAGCGTATTGCCCCTTGCAAATGTGATGTTTGGTTTGTGTCCCCACTACCTCCAAATTTTGTTATCATCCGTTAGTAGATGACAGTGTTTATTAAGTATTTTGAATAAGTCAGTACTGGCAGTTGAGTATGGTGTGATAAATCTAATTAATCTTTTCTTACGTGCCTGTTTCTTTGTTTTAGCATGGCCTGTGAGTAAGTGTGTTCTATTGATTTTGTTAACAGTATTGCGTGCCTTTTTAATCACTGCGTTGTTATAGCCTCTGGCCATAAATCTCCTTTCAACTGCGTTAAGTTCCTCATCTAGTATTTTCATGTCACTGCAATTTCTTTTTATTCTTCTCCTCTCCCCCAAAGGAATAGATTTGATTTGTGAGGGAGGATGTGCACTTTTGGCATGAAGCACTGCATTACATGCCGTTTCTTTTCTAAAAGGTCTGGATTGTAGTTTGTCCTTTTCGACTACAATAGTAATGTCTAGAAAATTAATATGAGAAGTACTTTGTGTTTTGGTAAAGGTTAGATTAAAAGGATTATTATTTAGGAAGAGAAAAAATTCCTCTAACATCTCTTTGGTTCCAGCCCAGAACATTAGAATGTCATCAATGTATCTTCCTAAAAATAGTACATTTTCCATTAGTGAAGCCATAGCCTTCCGTAAATCCATCAGTATGGGCAATGTCCTGGCCAAAAATAGCCAGGAGCTCTACAAGAAGGAGGGCTGGCTTACTGCTAGGAAAGGATTCTACAAATGCACAAGCTGCAGAGCGTGCCAATTTGGTATTAATACCAAAAATTATAGGACATTCTTCTCTAATATTGATAGAGAAATAAAACAACACCTAAAAGGCAAAACTGAATATTGTGTGTATGTCCTTGAATGTGACTGCCACCTCAAATATGTTGGCAGCACAAAGTTGGCAGTTCACAAGAGAATCCTCCAGCATCTGAGGGCAATAACAAACAAAGATCAGAATTACCCTGTCGTCAGACATTTTGAGACCACACATAACAGTGATCCTCGATTTCTCCATTATTTTGCCATCTAGTCCATCCCTACAACAAAGAGAGGAGGGGACAGGGCGGCAACCCTTCGTAGGCTTGAGACCAACTATATATTAGAATTTAATTGTAAATGGCCAGGTGGCCTAAATACAACGGAAGATTTACATACCCTATTATGAAAATTATCAAGCAATATAGGGTATTTCATAATAAAGAGACATGTGCACATTATGTGGCTGCGATCCTGGGGACACTGTCTTTTATAGTTAATTTTAAGAATTTCATGGGTAGTTTTATCTGTGTGTTTTTATTGATTGTTTTAAATATGTCACCCGGCCACTATCATTAAATTAACAACTTTATACTCTAGGACTGTTTACAGTTACACTCTAGTTCCTCTAAAGATGAAATACACCTCATATCTCGTACTTCTTAAGTTATTGTTCTCTTCGAACTCATGTCTAAGGCATTTCTGCAATAATGTGTATTTAATGGTTTTATTTGTATTATAGTATATCAAGTTTTTAAGTATACTCTGAAACGATATGACTATAGCACTTTAGTTGGTGAGCACTTAATATTTTATGTACATTGTGCAACATATCAATTTATGAGAAATTTAAACGTACTGAAGATACTCGTATTATTTATTATTCTAATTACACATTATAGAGATATACATATTTATATGTGAAGTATATAAGGCATTTATGCCTTTATTTTATGTGTCAAATTACCTCAACAAATGGGGATTTTTGCAATATGAGTGCAAACCTAAAAGTCTGTTTGCAAAATAATGATTGTAAATTTGCGATAATTTGTACTCATGAAATCACAGTATGTTTATGTCTATTGCTTATGGTTGCACTTGCACTTTAAAAACGGGTTACTCTGTGACGCATGATCAGGTGATCAAGGCCGCTTGGACGGCCGAAACGCGTCCTGACATAAGAGGAGATTAAATAAAAATAATGCTGCAAAAGTCGGTCTACACTGGTGATTTCCGCGCGCAAGCGGGAGAATATCGCGAGTTGCTGTGAGATATATATATATATATATATATATATATATACATCCACAAACAACAGGAAACCCATTTGAAGTGAAGCCACACGAAGGAAGATAGGCGCTCACTTGGAACGAAGATGAACTGGAGCCCTTACAGGGAGGGAGCCAGTTCGAAAGCTCCGGTCGTCAGCCACAAGGCGGTGCAGGTTCCGCCTCGGATATTTGTATTATTTAACAAGTTTGCAATCAAGAGACTGTGATTATGCACCCACATGGGAAAACCAGAAGAGCACTACATCACCCATAAGGCCACGAGGAAGGTCACGCCCACTGAGGCAGGTGATATAATTTAAGCGGTGCTCTCAGCTGCACTTCCAGTCGTTCTGCAACAAACGCCACTGAAGAAAGGCTTACCCCTGAAACGCGTCTTGCGTATATGCACTGAATCCTGTTGTCCTTTGATGGTTCCTGCTGGCAGGCTGTCTTCCAATAAATGTGAGCGCTAATCTACCTTCGTGTGGCTTCACTTCAAATGGGTTTCCTGTTGTGTGTGGATGTTAAAGCGGCCCATACCCGGTCGCGAAGAGGAGCCCACCGCTTCTTGCGGGTCTTTGGCGGCACCACGCTGGCGCTGCCACACTTGGAACGAAGATGAACTGGAGCCCTTACAGGGAGGGAGCCAGTTCGAAAGCTCCGGTCGTCAGCCACAAGGCGGGGCAGGTCCCGCCTCGGACATTTGTATTGTTTAACAAGTTTGCAATCAAGAGACTGTGACTATGCACCCACATGGGAAAACCAGAAGAGCACTACATCACCCATAAGGCCACGAGGAAGGTCACGCCCACTGAGGCAGGTGATGTAATTTAAGCGGTGCTCTCAGCTGCACTTCCAGTCGTTGTGCAACAAACGCTACTGAAGAAAGGCTTACCCCTGAAACGCGTCTGGCGTATATGCACTGAATCCTGTTGTCCTTTGATGGTTCCTGCTGGCAGGCTGTCCTCCAATAAATGTGAGCGCTAATCTACCTTCGTGTGGCTTCACTTCAAATGGGTTTCCTTTTGTTTGTGGATGTTAAAGCGGCCCATACCCGGTCGCGAAGAGGAGCCCACCGCTTCTTGCGGGTCTTTGGCGGCACCACGCTGGCGCTGCCACACTTGGAAGGAAGATGAACTGGAGCCCTTACAGGGAGGGAGCCAGTTCGAAAGCTCCGGTCGTCAGCCACCAGGCGGGGCAGGTCCCGCCTCGTACATTTGTATTATTTAACAAGTTTGCAATCAAGAGACTGTGATTATGCACCCACATGGGAAAACCAGAAGAGCACTACATCACCCATAAGGCCACGAGGAAGGTCACGCCCACTGAGGCAGGTGATGTAATTTAAGCGGTGCTCTCAGCTGCACTTCCAGTCGTTCTGCAACAAATGCCACTGAAGAAAGGCTTACCCCTGAAACGCGTCTGGCGTATATGCACTGAATCCTGTTGTCCTTTGATGGTTCCTGCTGGCAGGCTGTCCTCCAATAAATGTGAGCGCTAATCTACCTTCGTGTGGCTTCACTTCAAATGGGTTTCCTTTTGTTTGTGGATGTTAAAGCGGCCCATACCCGGTCGCGAAGAGGAGCCCACCGCTTCTTGCGGGTCTTTGGCGGCACCACGCTGGCGCTGCCACACTTGGAAGGAAGATGAACTGGAGCCCTTACAGGGAGGGAGCCAGTTCGAAAGCTCCGGTCGTCAGCCACCAGGCGGGGCAGGTCCCGCCTCGGACATTTGTATTATTTAACAAGTTTGCAATCAAGAGACTGTGATTATGCACCCACATGGGAAAACCAGAAGAGCACTACATCACCCATAAGGCCACGAGGAAGGTCACGCCCACTGAGGCAGGTGATGTAATTTAAGCGGTGCTCTCAGCTGCACTTCCAGTCGTTCTGCAACAAATGCGACTGAAGAAAGGCTTACCCCTGAAACGCGTCTGGCGTATATGCACTGAATCCTGTTGTCCTTTGATGGTTCCTGCTGGCAGGCTGTCCTCCAATAAATGTGAGCGCTAATCTACCTTCGTGTGGCTTCACTTCAAATGGGTTTCCTGTTGTTTGTGGATGTTAAAGCGGCCCATACCCGGTCGCGAAGAGGAGCCCACCGCTTCTTGCGGGTCTTTGGCGGCACCACGCTGGCGCTGCCACACTTGGAACGAAGATGAACTGGAGCCCTTACAGGGAGGGAGCCAGTTCGAAAGCTCCGGTCGTCAGCCACAAGGCGGGGCAGGTCCCGCCTCGGACATTTGTATTATTTAACAAGTTTGCAATCAAGAGACTGTGATTATGCACCCACATGGGAAAACCAGAAGAGCACTACATCACCCATAAGGCCACGAGGAAGGTCACGCCCACTGAGGCAGGTGATGTAATTTAAGCGGTGCTCTCAGCTGCACTTCCAGTCGTTCTGCAACAAACGCCACTGAAGAAAGGCTTACCCCTGAAACGCGTCTGGCGTATATGCACTGAATCCTGTTGTCCTTTGATGGTTCCTGCTGGCAGGCTCTCTTCCAATAAATGTGAGCGCTAATCTACCTTTGTGTGGCTTCACTTCAAATGGGTTTCCTGTTGTGTGTGGATGTTAAAGCGGCCCATACCCGGTCGCGAAGAGGAGCCCACCGCTTCTTGCGGGTCTTTGGCGGCACCACGCTGGCGCTGCCACACTTGGAACGAAGATGAACTGGAGCCCTTACAGGGAGGGAGCCAGTTCGAAAGCTCCGGTCGTCAGCCACAAGGCGGGGCAGGTCCCGCCTCGGACATTTGTATTATTTAACAAGTTTGCAATCAAGAGACTGTGATTATGCACCCACATGGGAAAACCAGAAGAGCACTACATCACCCATAAGGCCACGAGGAAGGTCACGCCCACTGAGGCAGGTGATGTAATTTAAGCGGTGCTCTCAGCTGCACTTCCAGTCGTTCTGCAACAAACGCAACTGAAGAAAGGCTTACCCCTGAAACGCGTCTGGCGTATATGCACTGAATCCTGTTGTCCTTTGATGGTTCCTGCTGGCAGGCTGTCCTCCAATAAATGTGAGCGCTAATCTACCTTCGTGTGGCTTCACTTCAAATGGGTTTCCTGTTGTTTGTGGATGTTAAAGCGGCCCATACCCGGTCGCGAAGAGGAGCCCACCGCTTCTTGCGGGTCTTTGGCGGCACCACGCTGGCGCTGCCACACTTGGAACGAAGATGAACTGGAGCCCTTACAGGGAGGGAGCCAGTTCGAAAGCTCCGGTCGTCAGCCACAAGGCGGGGCAGGTCCCGCCTCGGACATTTGTATTATTTAACAAGTTTGCAATCAAGAGACTGTGATTATGCACCCACATGGGAAAACCAGAAGAGCACTACATCACCCATAAGGCCACGAGGAAGGTCACGCCCACTGAGGCAGGTGATGTAATTTAAACGGTGCTCTCAGCTGCACTTCCAGTCGTTCGCCAACAAACCCCACTGAAGAAAGGCTTACCCCTGAAACGCCTCTGGCGTATATGCACTGAATCCTGTTGTCCTTTGATGGTTCCTGCTGGCAGGCTGTCTTCCAATAAATGTGAGCGCTAATCTACCTTCGTGTGGCTTCACTTCAAATGGGTTTCCTGTTGTTTGTGGATATATATATACATATATATATTCACTTAAAAAACCATAGGTTTCACACACGTTATATTTAGGAATTAGCATTTAAAAAACCTTGCAAATTCACTTAAAAAACCATAGGTTTCACACGTTATAGTTAGGTGGACATTTCACTCGTGAAAAACCAATGAAATTCCCCCGTTATAGTTAGTTCAGCTAACTATAACTCGCGCTCCCGCAATGCACTGCTGATTACGTCACATATTACATCACTCAGGACATGGTCAGTGGCATCACTCATGACATCACTGATGACATCATCCTTGTGATAGAGTGGCGGTCGCGCGAATTATAGTTATCTGAACTAACTATAACGGGGGAATTTCATTGGTTTTTTACGAGTGAAATGTCCACCTAACTATAACGTGTGAAACCTATGATTTTTTAAGTGAATTTGCAAGGTTTTTTAAATGCTAATTCCTAACTATAACGTGTGAGAAACCTATGGTTTTTTAAGTGAATTTGTACGGTTTTTGAAATGCTAAGTTATGTATGTATTATTATATATTTTTTTTAAGGTTTTTCACCGTGACCCCCTGACAAAGGCTAGGGGGTCAGGAACTCTCTACCCTGCCCCCTTTTCACGTTCGCCACCTCTCTTTTTCACTGTCGCACCCAAAACAAACAAAATGGCGGCCGACACTTCCTGATTTCGACCGATTCGAACGTTGACTGACATGTAACCACCAATCAGAATTACGCTTGCGCACGTTAGGGTGCGCGCACAGTCCGCGCCTATAGATATTTATGTACTTTTAACTGCAATTTTCTCTGGAACTACTGAACAGATTGACTCCATATATGCAAAAGGCACATGCCAGACCTGAGGACTACCTCTCTGCCAAATTTCAAGTAATTCTGTTCAGCCGTTCGGGCTGTACCTTCGACTAAAGGTCCTATGGGAAAATGCATGGGGAAAACGTGTTTTGGGACCCCCCTTTTTTCTCGGCCCCCGCTTGACGAATCACCCCGAGACTTTCAGGGTAGGAGCTGAGCGGAGCGCCCCATTAGTTTTGAAAATTTCGCGAGGATTCGTCAACCGGCGCCAAAGTAATTCAAAATAGAATTTTCAGATTTCCTATGGAAACACGGTCCTAACTATAACTATCTACTGGCGACCGCCAATAGATTTATATATATATATATATATATATATATATATATATATACACACACACACACACAAGGTTTTGATGCTTGTTAAATACGACAACAAGGTTGTAGCTTACTGGATCCTGTTGCTGATTGATAATGAATCAAGACGCCAGAAGTGTTTGCTGATCGTGAAAAGCTCATGACTGGTGTTGCATCTTATTGCTGCAGTAGGGTTTTCTGACAAGTGCGTGACCCTCTTTACCAGTCTGATGCTAGTGTTGGTATGAACATATAAACGGTATGCAGCGCGTGGACTGTTTGCAGATTCTACAATCTCCAGTCCTGTTTCCTCCTACTTTGGAAATGTTGTTTATTGTGTTATGCCATCAGCGTTGGTACATATGATGTCATATGTAAGTTATCACTGAGTATGTATGATGCTGTCTCTGGCACTGCAGTGTAAAGTGGGCGGGTAGCATCTTTAAAAGACAAACTCCATCGTCACTTTAAGGTCCCCTCGACGGTGAGCTTTGCATGGATCTTGTCACATTCCTTCTTGGTAGGGAACCCGAGTGAGCCCTCGACTGAAGCTTTCTCACTATGGGTTTTATTGTGTCACACCATGGCAAATGGTGAGAGGAGTTGGCCTAACGGCTAGGGCGGTCGACCTCGAATCTGGGCAACTGGGTTCCAGTCTTGGCAATGACTCTGAACATCCTGTGATTCTGGGCAAATCACTTAACCTGCCCGTGCCTAACAAGAACAAGCATTGGCATAGCCAAAAGGTCTTGCCCTTGGGAACTTATAAGTGTTTAGTTATCCAGCACAATATCCTTGGTGCAACAACATCAACTGTTGCATGGCTAAACACTTATAAGGTCCCAAAGGCGAGACCTATTGGCTATGCCAGTGCCTGTTTGGATTCTGCCGCTGCAAATAGAAAATTGAGAGTGTCTTTGTTATTACTTTTCGTGTCATTGTATGCTGCAAACAAAGACGTTGGTCTGCTTAAATTTATTACTGGAACACCTTAAATCTCACCGTCTTTAGTTTTTTCTCTCGATAGGGCTGATTATATTAAAATCTTTTGCTGATCCACAGTGGATGGAAGAGAATCACTTCCAGCATTGAGTAATTAAGAAAGTTGGCAAGAATTTTACCGAATTTTGATGTGTTTCCTTGATTGATAAAGGGCTTACATCTAAATTCTCTGTACGGCTCCTTGTTCGTCTATCTCATGCTATCGAAAATCACTGCACTTTTCAAGAATTGATTCTATAAATATGAAGGTCAGCATTTTTTTCAGGCAATTTAATGTGATCAGATGTTGTTTCTGTCTGCATTGTTCTCAAAGCTTTCCAAGTTGCAAGCAGTCTCTTCTTTTCTTTTATAAATTTAATAAGTTTAAAATATTGTATGTTTCTAGTGCTCTTAACATTCATTATTTAAGTCAAATCGGTGCCAAATTTATATGGTAGCCAGTGACTATGTAGATAGAGTATTGAATGTTATTAGATTTTATGTGCATATCCTTAAAAACTGGTATGGTTCCATACTCCAGACACCCCTGCTGTACTGCCTTAATAATGGCAGTAATTTTTAATCAGAACCAGTTCTCTGTAAATTGCTTAGACATTTTAGATACCTTTTATCCACACATTCAGCAAAAAATGTGTGGTCTGATCATATATAATTGAGCAGTATGAAATGGACTCTAAAATTAGGTTTGACAAATCATGATAATATATTCTGTGTGTCCTGTTTTCTCTTCTCTGACTTAGAGGTGCTGTATGCTGATATTTCAGGGTCAATGCGTTGTCTTTCATTTCGTCCTCCCCAGAAGATTAGAACTCATACACACTAAGCATTGTAATAGCCTTTCTAAATTTGGCTGCCTTTTGTATAATTGCTTTAGGGGTAGAACCATTTTGCAGAGATTTGTCAGACTTTCACTGGACTCGCCACTTATAATTTGAAGAGATTCTGCTGTCTCCATGCTCGCTAGAGTTTAGGGAATTCAGAATGAAAACTCGAAGTGAGTTTTGCTTGTGTCAGGGAGTGAAGGCAGTGACTAGTAATTCTCGAGAAAATATCTAGTAAGATGATTGGTCAAAGTTAATACGAGGCTGCTCACAAGAGTAAATTGTGGTCTCAGAGCTACAGAGAACAGTAGGTGGCAGTAAGCAGAGACTAGGAGAGAGGCAGGAGACTAGCTAGTGTATAGGATAACGAGGTTTTATCAAAGTAAGGGATGTACTGATATATGAGGAGGTCTGTTAGAAGGTTCGGATAGGCCATTTGGATTGACAGGCCATTTGGATTGACATCAGCAGAATTCTGTTCACAAAATTCATACAGCAAAGTCATAATTTGGGCGTGCTGTTATAGAGTCTGTTGTACCCAATGGAAGGAGGATCGAGACTGACATCAACACTGAGACAGTTAATTACTTCATAGGACTTGGGTGCAACAACATAGATATTTCCCCCTACCTGATCAGAACAGAGTCCATGTCAGTGGTCACACTCAAAATACGGGACTGTAATAGTAAGTGGATCTAATTTGGATAGAATTTGCAACGGAACAGAAACCCAGAGTGGAAAGAATAACCATAATATAAGATAGACAAAGATCAAGAGTATAAAAACAGACAATACGAAAGAACGGAGCCGGAAACTGAAGATGGATACTACATAAGCACTAACTCAGGGATTAAAAGAGATTGTAATGAGTCAGGGAGAAAAGTAAAGACAAGGAATTATGAACAGGATTCAGAAATCAAGAACAGGGATTCTGCTATCAAAATCAGGCTATAATGCTAGAACAGGGAATTTAAGGAACGTACCCAACATGCACTAGAAAAACTGATTCCTTGCTGCTATATGAAATTAGCGCAGTAAATCAGTATAAGGTTAACCAGGTAACAGACTCAAGTAGGAAAACCGGAATCGCTGACAAGTCAGTAAATATGTGCTCAGAGGCCCCAAAGCGGAAACAGAAATTCAGGATATCAGGGAGTAAAGGAAAGGTGGCAACAAGGTCAGACCGCGAAGCAAGGGGAGAGACCGATAAAGCATAATGCCTGCAGAGGGTAGCCACAAGAAAGCAGGACACTACAAAAAGGAGATCCCTGTAACAGCAGCTCAAATAGAAATTCTAAATGTATAATCCAATCTTAAATCCCTCCTTCTAGTTTACACCCATACAGGGTGATTGGAACACAGAACTGGTGCAAGCTAGCTGCAACACACTGCAAGTGACAGGAGTTAAAGTGCATGGAGGCCGCAGGAAGCAACAAGTGAAAAGAACCAAACTTTGAAATGGAACATGGAGAAAGAACATCAGCATGCTGGTAGTGATAATGCGGTGTTCAAAATATAATTAAACTAAAAACTCCTCTTCAGTTCTCAGCATTAGGTAAGTCATACAAGCACCATAATGCATCAGAAGTTGCAAGGAACTGCTGGGGAAAATAAAATATAACCCTCTTTAAACCTGATCATAAATAGTTCTGAGCGTTTGGGTGAGGCAAGCGACCTTGACAGCAGTTTGGCGATTGTTCCTTCATAGAAATCTGATTTCTCAAATTTCCTTCCTTCCCTTTCTGCATCCTTCTTTCAGTCTTTTTTCCTCCTTTATTTTCATTCTTTCAATACTTTCCCATTATTTCTGCATTTTCCATCCATCCGTCCTTCTGTCTTTCTTTGTCTTTTTTTCTCCTTTCTTCACTTTTCATCCATCATCCGTTCCTCGACCTTGCCATCCATCCATTTATCATTTTTTCCATGCTTTATCAATCTATCCATCTATTCATTTTACCTTTTATCTTTCCTTCCACCAATCATTTTGTCTCTCTCCTGCCATTCATCCTGCTCTCCATTCACCCCTTTCCATCCATCATCCTTCTCTCCATTCTACGCTCCATCGATTCTTCTCTGCATCCAATCATCCCTTCATTCCATCCTCCATCCATCTCTGCATTCATCTCAGTCTCCCTTCATCCTTCTCGCCATCTCTCCTACCTATTATCCATCCCCTCTTCCTTTAACTGCAAGAGGTCGTATTTATGAGCAGACCAGAGTCTACGATCAACGTTAAAGGAACCATAAGCAATCACTTTAATGTTTTGTATTGCACATTACTGTTCAGTGACACCCACCCTGTGCTCAGGCTGCTACAATGGAGTTTTAATGACGCACGTGAGTAGTAGGTAAGTAAACCCTGGAACAGAATCTGGTCTAGATTTTTTTTTTCTAAAACGATTAGGACAATTTGTAAAGGTTCATTGGAGTACAGGCTCTAAACTAGTATTTATGATGGAGCAGGGTGAAAGTCTTCAAATAGCGCAGCTTGATAAAACCATAAAAGGATCCTGACAGCATGTTTGGCATGTGATTTTATAGATAGATAGATAGATAGGTAGATAGATATGTTGAACTTTTCATTTAGCAGTGGAAGCAGTGTTTGAGGAGCTATGTGGAGCATCAATCCGGTTCTGAGGTGGAGTTGTCAGAGTATTACAGTGTGCAATCATGTTAGCCACTGCGACTCCAAAGTTGTTTGAACAGTGCCCCTTAATTGGATCTCCTGAGTCCTAACCATACCTGCTGGAGATGCAAAAATAAAAGTAAAATTAGATTGTATTGGCTTTATTAGCTGTGTTTTCCTATGACTAAGGGCAGCGATCCAATATTGCCTGACAGAATTTAATGTTGGCCCTGAATGACGAGTCTCTTAAAGCGGTGCTTGAAGTGTGTAATACAGATTCCCACACTGTACTTGTTATGGGCTCTCTCCCATGATGGTCTTAACCTTGTCAACACATCTGGAAATTGTGGCTTATTGGTTTCGTGTTGTCTTTTTGCTCCACCTTCTGTCTCGCTCACATGACTATTACAGCCTCTCAAGCCCTGCATCCCATCAAAGTGCTGGAGGATTATAGTTTGTACTGCTTATCAGTATTTGTTTGGAGTAGTATCTATGCGTATGTTTAATTGTAGGTTTGCTCCCCTTCAAGTTTTTTCTCGAGCTGTTCTATTTTTCTATAAGATTTGTTTAGCTCCGAGCAGCTGCAGAGTACAGCTTTATTTTGCCGTGGATGGAAGGTGAATCGCCTGCTCTAGTCAGAAGTGATGATAGATTGAATGGTTGTGACACAAATGTGTACACATACAGTAAAAACATAAGTTTGCGGGTGATTCGCACAACAGAATCGGGGTTTATGTTAGATGGTCGTAATACTTTACAGATTAGCAATTCTAATTGTGCAGTAGAATTAAAGATATGACTCGATGCATTTATTTGTATTTATTGTATTGCTTATATAGCGGTCACACCGCCATCTCACTAAAAGTAATGATAAGCTCCATTATGTGATTGATAAATGTATTTTTTTTATAGCGCAGTTAACATAAGAATAAAGGTTTTTTGTACTTGGAAAGAGCACCAAATGTATCAGAATATTGTCTCATGGATGGCGCTGCATCTGGCAAGATGGCGGCTGCGTGTGGTGCTGCGGCAAACCACCGTTCTATGTCTCAATGGAACTTTTGATAAAAACTCGGCTTAATCTACTCTAGATGTCCCTTTTCTACAAAACGCATTGCTGGAAACAACAGTTTGGAACAACGCAGGCGGGAATTACAGAACTTGCTCACCTGGTGATCTGGGCAGCTCTGAAGATTCTGTCGGCTGGAGCAACGGCAGATGCCAGCTCCGGCTTATTGGCATGCCCAAAGCCCCCCTTGGGACCGCGTGGAGTTTGGCGCCACAGGAAACAGAGCTAGAGCCGGGGGGACCCAGCATGGTCCCCCGGCAGCTCGGAAGACGCAGATCGGGAGGAAAGCAGGTGACTCTACTCTCGCAACAACAGGAAACAAGGAAGCAGTGCTGGGGAAGCTGAAAGGCAAAGATCAGCTTCCTGGTGAGGTGGCGGGCCCTGTCAAGCAGCGAGTGATCCCATGGATGTTTTCCGGCAGTGGGAGTGTACAAGAGAAAGGAGAAGCTCCCTATGATGCTAATGCTGAAATTTCACTGGTTCCGGCTTCGGGTGGCAACGGCCTTTCACCCCTGGACAGTGTAAGTACGGGACTGGCGCCTTATACATCTTTGTTTGGGTCAAGGCGAGCCTGTGCAGGGGGGATCAGAGGGCTCTGACGGTAATATCATGGCCGGCAAACATGAGAATAAGGAGCTGGTTATTAATGAAGGCTTACTAGCTAACCCTAAACTTTCTCAGATACAACATAAGATCGGGAGGACCCCAGAAGGAAGGAAAAATTATTTTCCCTCAATGAAGACTCTGAGCTATCTAATGTTCGCGAGAATGAGGTATCCGTGCTGGAAGATTCAGAGGTGGATTCGGACAGCTCACTATCCAACCCTGCACGCAAAAGCACCTTTCCTCTGATACACAGAGAAATAGAAATAAAGGCAGAAAGGCGCGGTAGACCAGGCAAACTGAATCATATCATAGCCAGTCCAGCCAATTAAAATGGGATTATTCCACTACACATTTTGGAGTCGAGAATGGAGGATTGGCAAAAGATGATAACGCACAAGGGGAATATAATATGCTTTCTCAACCGAAGTCTGCGATTGAGGCATCTGCCTCAATGGGCCTCAAATACTCCACTCTCAAACAGATCCTGACCGAAGCTGGACAGAAACATAAGAGGGCCCACCATGCAACGAAGATGCTACAAGGGGCCATTGGAAAAGTAAAAAAAACATGCATAGAAATCACCGAAAGAACAACGGTGCTGGAAGAGCGAGTTGTGGCATTAGAGGCTGGAGTTGAGAGCACTGTCCAAAAAGTCACAGCAAACGAATCACGGATGACGGATGTCATGTGGAAGCTTGAAATCTTTGAAAATCGCCAGAGGTGCAATCATTGACGGCTACTGGGTATACCAGAAAAAGCGGAAGGAGAAGACAGAGGATTTGTGCTGCGCCTGTTGAAGGGCGGTTTCCCCGAACTAGCACATTGGGATTGGGACACCGAGGTGCAGCATGTACATTGTTTTCCACTCATGCTTAAAAAAGGAAGGGGCAAAATGACGTGGATGATAAACCTAGAGCTACATTAATATTCTTTGGCAACTTTCTCCTGTGACAAGCAGTCTTTGATAAGGTGCAGCCTGAAGCAAGATGTTTGAGTGAGTGACATTCCTTCTTCGTCAGGCATGACTTCTGCCATACTACGGTGGAAAGAAGGTGGAGGCTACGACAACTAATTACTCCCTTCCAGAAGATCGGCTGTGAGGTGTATCTACTGAGTCCAGCTCTGCTCAAAGTCATTCATCGGGGAAATATAAGGGTTTTTTCTTCTGAGATTCAAGCACAGGATGTTTTACGAGAAATATCAGGAATCTCAAATCACAAAGATCCTGAGGACTGGTGAACTTGGACAAATATTCACACTGTTTTTTTTTTAATTTGTTTTTTTGCTGTTTACTTGGTGGACCTTGATGGGTGGTGGTGGGAAGCAGTATCATGCAGGAGGCATCACAATGGTCTTTGGACCTTTTTTGCCTAGAGGTAGGGGAGGAGGGGGAATTTGCGGGGGGGGGGAGGCGGAGAAGCTATCGGATGGAAGTTTGGTCCAATGGGTTGAATTTTATGAAATGGCATTCATAGCATTGAGGTCTTTTTTTTTTTTTTTTTTTAAATTCAACAAACCTTTATTGTCACCATGCAAATCTGACACAGCCAAGTGCCTACATCCCGTCGGGCCTGCACAGCACAGCATATCATTCTGCGTATCGAGGATTGGGGAAGCAACACAGCAAGCCGCCTACAACCCTTATGGGCCGGCCGCGTCAAGTGGGCAATCCATAAACTGGGACAATCGACACAAATCCCGACAACAAATTCCCCCCAAACTTCAAGTTCAATAGAACACAGTAGCGCCAGCATTGAGGTCTTTATGTATATTCTTATGTAAATTCTTCATTAAGAAAAATGCGAAGGGGTAAGTTAAGAATTGCATGTGTCAACATTTGTGGATTAAATAAGCCTCAAAAAAAGCATAAATTGGCCGTACGTAATGGCCGCCTGATTCCAGAGCTCCGCCGGGACCGTTGGTGTCCTCTACCATCCGCCATCAATTCGAGCTGTGGGGCTGGCCAGTGAATGCCCCCCGGCTCCCCCGGGGCCCAGTGATCCAGCGGAGCGCTTTTGCGGACCCCGAGGACCCTCGGACGGCTCAACGCGGCTGCCGCGACTGACGGCGGCGGCCGAGTGCCTCGCTCCGGAGCTGCGGGGCCGCCTCTGTGCTACCCAGAGCCCCGGCTTCGGCCTGACGCGCGGCGCGCGGAGGGGCGCCACCGAGGACGGCGCTGTTCCCCTGCGGAGCCTAGGGGCCGTTGGCCTCCAGCAGCCTGCCATCGTTGACTGAATGCCCCCACAGCCTCTGGGGGCTGGACAGAGAGAAGCGGAGTGCGGCGGCAAGGGCCCTGCTTTTCCGGCGCTGAGACAGGAGGTGCCGTGATCCCGGAGGTGGGCCGGCTGACCTCCGGATTGCTTCGGCAGGGGCGAGGACAGGAGACCAGCCGGGGCTGCTGCTGTGGTGTGACCTGTGTGGCCCGCCGGCTTGGGCCCTTGTTCACGACCGTTGGTGCGGCCTGGGCGGATCATAACTGGCGGCGGGAGGCGACTGAGGTTCCGGACCATACAGCGGACGCGCAAGGTTCGTCTGGGGCCCCCCCGCCCTGAACTTCGACCAAGGGAGTGCCGGCGGTGCCAGGGTTGCGCCCGATTACACGTGGGCGACCGGAGCTGGCGCGGCCCCCTGCGGGCGCTTCCGAGTGAGGGAGGAAGAGGGGACGCTGTCCCCAGAGGTACCGGTGGCGCCATGCGGCCTAAAGGAGGAGCCGCGACCCAGTCAAACAAACTTGACAACTACACGGTGGCCAAACCGGCGGCGCAGCCTGGAGGGACGGCGAAGGAGGCGGCAGGCCAGGCGGAACCCTCCCTGACGTCCATAATGGCCGCAATTCAAACCCTGGGCACCAACCTGGAGACGAAAATGGATAAGATCACAATAGAAGTTAACTTGCTCCGGGCTGACTTGGGGACCACCACCGACCGCTCTAAAACCAATGCAGCTGACATCGCGACCCTGCAGGAATCCGAGAAGCGGCTCGCCGGGAGGGTCAACGAACTCATCCACCAGCATAGGCTGATGGCCTCGCGGCTCGACGAGCAGGAAGGCCGGGCCCGGAGAAGTAACATCCGTGTGGTAGGTGTGGCGGAAGGACTTGAAGGGGACTGTATGGAGCTTTTTATTGAAGATTTGATCCTTCAACACCTCAAACCCAAGAGACTGTCTAAGCTGTTCACGGTCGAGCGGGCGCACAGGGCCCCGATCCCGAAACCTAAACCAGGGGCCTTCCCGCGAACAATCATTGCCAAAATACTAAACTATCGAGACCGCGATGCAATTCTCCAGGCTGCTAGACAACACGGTGATTTGAAGTACGAGGGCGCCACGGTTCGCTTCTTCCCGGACTTCACGCTCCAGGTTCAGCAGGAGAGGCGCTCCTTTCAGGGGGTGAAGGCGGCGCTCCGAAACCGCGGGATTCGGTACATGATGTTCTTTCCCGCCAAATTGAAGGTCATAGCTGGTGGCAAATCCCATTTCTTCACATCGCCTGCGGCGGTGCAGGGGTGGCTGGACTCAGAGGATACGTCGGGGGACCCACGGCGAGATGGTGCACAGTGGAGAAGCGCGGGGAACTCCTCCCCGGGGTCAGCGACGGGGCGAGTGGACAGGGGAGAGCAGAGCCAGCGGTCTTGGAGGTCAAGATCAAATAGTCCCCGTTGGGACACACCAAGAGACGACGCAGTGAGATGAGCCACGGACGCTCGACAGAGAAGCCATCGGACAGTAACGTATTAAAGTTGTTAACTGTGAGACTGGCTTGCTCCATGAGGTGCTTAGACTGTATGCCCGCGGTTGCTGAGCCGGGCTCCTTATGTAGCAGATGTATTGTGGACCTGGGGGCTGCGTTAACTGGGCACCACGGGCGGGCGGTCAGGACGGGGCTGGCCCACGAACTTCCCACGTAGAGTTCCTCAGTGGGCTCTCACCGGGGTAGGGTTGGGCGACAGGCGCTCTGCTAATTGGGGCGGTGGGTAGTTTTGAGCCCACGGAGCAGGGGGCAGGGAGGGGGGGGTCTGTTGGGCAAGGGGTGGCAGGGATGTTGGGGGTTGTTGAGTTTGGGGGGGGGAGGGGGGAGTGTGAGGGTTGTTAGGTCCCGGACTGCAGGCGTTGAGGGCCCTCACGGGGTGGGGATCGGGGAGGGGTGGGGAGTTGGGGTTTATTTATGGTCACACGAACTAGGTCATCACTGCGTCAGCCGGAACATTGGGGTGGTGGGACGAGGCACCCTGCGGAGCAAGGGCAATGGATAGCCGCTGGGAGAAGAGCCTAAAAGTCCTAAGCTGGAATGTCAACAGGTTGGGGGACAGCCTTAAGCGCACTATAGTCCTGCAATTCCTCAAACGGCACCAGCCGGACGTGGTGCTGCTGCAAGAGACTCATTTGATGGGTAATGTCTGTCAGGCCCTTAATAGGTATGGCTTCACGCTGGCGGCGCACTCTGGCTTTACATCGGGTTCCCGGGGAGTGGGGATCCTCTTGCGGCGCTCACTGCCCTTCCATATAGACCTTATCAAAACTGATCCGCAGGGCCGCTTCACGGCTGTTTCTGGACGGTGGGAGGGACGTACACTTACCCTGCTTTCTATATACATCCCGCCTGGCCTCCTGGCCCGGGCCTTCGCGGATCTGGGTGCGCTGCTCCTTTCCCTTCCCGGGGGTCAGTTGATGCTGGGTGGGGACTTTAACGCCGTGGTGTCAGGAACCCGAGATAGGCAGCCTCCCCGCGACCTCCCTCGAGGGCAGGGGTGGTTGGCGGAATTTATTGACAACTTCGGACTCACAGACGTTTGGCGACTGCTCCACCCTACAGACACCCACTTTACCTTCTTCTCGGGGTCGCATCACTCTTTCTCAAGACTAGATTATATCCTTACCCTCCTGCACCCTGATATGACAGTCCGGGAGACAGAGCTCCTGCCTAGGGGTATCTCCGACCACTCACTTGTCCGTACACACATCGTATTTGGTACTCACCGGGAGGGAGGTATAGTGCCCGTAAACGCTTGGCAATTGAAACATGAGGACACCAGGAAACATGTGTCCGACTCAATCTCCCAGTACTTTGATGACAATTTGGGCTCCGTAGACTCCCCGGTCACCTTATGGGAGGCATTTAAACCCGTGATTAGAGGGGAGGCGCTCTCTGTCATAGCGGCAAGGCATCGGGAGCGGCGCCTGCAGGTTACTACGATTGAGGCTGAATTGGAGGTTCTGGAGGGGGAGGCGACTGAGGGTGGGGATTGTGAAGCTAGGCACAAATTGCAGTTGAAGGCGGCGGAATATAGGGCTCTGGTTACCCAGGAGGCTCAGACAGTGGCTCAACACAAGCTAGGCACGATATATGACCAGGGCGATAAAGCCGGGAAATTGATAGCCTGGCTGGAGAAAAAACAACAAGCCAGTAAGGTGGTGCCTGAAATACGCACCGAGTCTGGGATTGTAGTGACAGAACCCCGGGAAATAGTTAGCCAATTCGCGAGACACTTCCAGCGGGTCTATCGGAGCGAGTCGGACCGGCCGGAGGAGGACTCCAGGGTCCTCTTAACTCATATTCGCTTGCCCTCCCTCTCGGAAGAAGATCGTGAAGCTATGGATAGCCCGATCACCGAGGCCGAACTGCAGCGTGCAATAGGGGAACTTCGCCCTGGAAAGGCTCTCGGACCCAATGGCCTCCCGATAGAGCTCTACAAACTCCGTCCGGACGTCACTAGCAAATACCTGAAACTCATGTTCGATCGAAGCAAGAAGAAGGGGGTCCTGCCCCGCGACCAGCGCATCGCGACTATAGTGGCACTCCCTAAGGAAGGGAGACCCAAAGACTCCTGTGCCTCCTACAGGCCAATCTCGCTCCTCAACGCGGAGCCCAAAATACTGGCAAAGACGCTTGCCAACAGGCTCAAGGCAGTGCTTCCTTCGTTGGTCCATCCGGACCAATCAGGCTTCATGCCCCATCGTAACACGGCCCTTAACATCAGACGGTTGCACGGCGTTCTGGGGCAGCGCCACAGACTGCAGGAAGACGCAGTGGTGGTCTCCCTAGACGCCACAATGGCCTTCGACACCTTAGAGTGGCCATACATGTTTGCAGTCCTGCATAAATTCGGATTTGGACCTCAATTTATAGCCTGGGTGCGTCTCTTATACACCGAACCCCTAGCGCAGGAACTGGTTAACAACAAATTGTCCGAGGTGTTCCCGCTTGCAAGAGGGACTAGGCAGGGCTGCCCCCTCTCTCCTCTTCTCTTTGCCCTCTCCCTTGAGCCGCTCGTGGCCTGGATAAGGCAGGACGTAGATCTCAGGGGTATAGCGTGGACGGAGGGGTGGGAGGACAGAATATCCCTCTACGCCGACGACATTCTCTTATACCTTTGCAGGCCGCGCAGGTCACTCATTGTGGCACTCGACATATTTGCGAGTTTCGGGCGTAATTCTGGCTTCCGGATCAATTGGGCCAAATCACATCTTTACGTCTTGCGGGGCGACCTCCCGAGGCTCCCTGACGCGTGCCCTATCAGGGTGGCGGACGACGGTTTCCGGTACTTGGGAATATTCATCACGACAGACAAGACCCTGTTGTACGAGCGCAACCTCAAGCCACCGTTGGTTCGGCTGCAGAGGGAGGCCAAGGCCTGGCAGCGCCTGCCACTGTCTTTGTTGGGTCGGGCAGACTTATTCAAGATGCTGGGGTTGCCACGGTTCCTTTATGCGCTACAAAACTATCCCGACTTAGTCCCCAACACCTACTTTGCGGCGATAGAGGCAGCGCTGTGGGACCTCCTATGGGCGGGGTCGCCCCGAATCTCGTTGACTAAACTCACGTTGGGGTGGTACGACGGCGATATAGCCCTCCCCGACATTCGTAAATATTACTGGGCGGCCCATCTCACAGCGATCAATCACGGGACATACGGCGACCGGAACGACCCTGCTTTCGGTATGGATAGGTGGCTGCTTCCCGGCGGGAACTATGAGAGAGCACTCTACTCCAAACGAGGTACACATAACCTCACGGGTCCTACCCTTCATTCGGTACAAGTCTGGCGCATGGCCCAGAGGAAGCTCGGATGGGCGGGAGTCCTAACGCTAGCCACGCCACTCTGGGCGTCTGAACAACTGGGCAATCTTGGACGCACAAAGGGCTTCCGCAACTGGGACTTGATCGGCATCTCCCAAATCAGAGACATCTGGGGCCCCACGGGGATCCGCACGTTCGCCCAACTGCAGGACACATATGAGCTGGCACACACTGAATACTTTAGATACCTGCAGGTGCGGCACTCCTTGCAGGCCAATATTCCACCGGAAACTAAGCCGCCGCAAGCCTCCCCGTTGGAAGATAGGTTACTGGATGGGTATCTCCCAGAACACGCCATCTCCCTCACATACAAAAAACTAATTAACAACACCCCGATCTGCTGCTGCCCCTTAGAGACAAGTGGGTCGCTGACGGGCTTGAGATAGACGACGAGGAATGGCTCTATGCGTTAGCCTCCCCTAGGGAGGTCGCGATATCTGCCCGGCTGCGCCTGATCCAACTCAAGCTGTTACACAGAATCTATTTCTCCTGTACTAGGTTACACAACATGGGTAGGGCAGACACAGTTCTTTGTAGGAGGGGATGTGGGGGTACGGGTACCTTCTTCCACGTGTTGTGGGACTGCCCCCAGATTCAACGTTATTGGAGAAGAGTGGTACAGTGTATGGAGGAGGTATGGGAGGTGGAAATTCGCCCGGAGGCCAAGAGGTGTCTCCTTAACATATGGGAGCCAACGGACCTGCCACCGAAGGGAAGGCTCTGGGTGACGCTTGGTCAAATGGTGGCTAAAAGGAACATTGCCAGACTCTGGGGAAGCCCTACTCCACCAAAACTCTCGGACTGGCACGGCGACATGGACTGGTGCATGCTGCGAGAAAAGACTGTATATATGGCAAGAGGGTGCCCCAGGAAATGGGGGGAAGTATGGTCCAAATGGAATGACTTTAGGGGTGGCATTTGCGAGCCGCCTGCCGTCGAGCAGGATGACGCAGGGGCTATATAGGACTCCCACGATTTAGTGGCTCCTGGGGCTGAACGTGGGTGCCGCGGTCGCCCATGGGTACGGAGTGTTTCTACGGTTCGAGTGGTGACTGGTTTTAGGGAGTTTGGGGGGGAGGGGGGGGATTAGTTGATCGTTAGGCGCCGGCACCATTGGGGGTTCTCCGCTTGTTTATGGCTGTACATAGAGAAAATGAGGCCTGCATTATCCTTCTCGAACTGGTGATACGAATGCACCTTCTAGCGCCGCCGTACCCCCGGGTTGACGGCAATGGGCTGTGTTAGATAAGACAAAGTGCATGTATGCAAATATGCGGCCGGCCCGAGGGGTTGTAGGCAAAAGCTGTGTATTGGTAAACATAACAATAAAGGTCTTTAAAAAAAAAAATAATAATTAAGGAAGATATTCAGTATTTGAAGGCAGACATAGTATGTTTGCAAGAGACACACATAGAAGCTGGTAGACATAAGATGGCCGAACTAGCAGGATATCAGCTGGTTTCCACCACAACCCAAGGAACACGCACAAAAGGGGTTGCTATTATGGCTCGCAGAAAAACTCTGTTTTCCACGCTCGAAGGCTGATCAACTTGGCAGATGGGCCATCACTCAATGCAATGCGGATAATTATTCTTTTACGCTGTGCTCGATCTATGGTTCAGGGCCTAGTTTATACCGTGGCCGTAAACCTAAAGTCTTTAAGTCTCTAGTCAATTTATGCATTACGCATGGACTCATTGATGTTTGGGCTTCGCAAGAACCCCAAGATGTAGGTCATACCTTTTTCTCCGTCCCATAGCAGTCATCCAATAGGCTAGATTATTTTTATGTGTCTCAGGGGCTTTCGACAAACTGCCGGATTTCTAAATTTCCACGCATAATGTCGTACCACAATCCGCTAGTCCTTGAGATCTCATTACAATCTTCAAAGCCGGTGGCACCACGGTGGACCTCTGACAAAGCACTCCTTTAAAATGAGGAATATATTGTGCATATGTGAATATGGATTCCCAGATTCATATCTGAGAATAGGGAAAGTACACAGGTGGAGGTGGTATGGGACGCTCTGAAAGCTGGGATAAGATGGGAAACATCAAGGTATGGCTGGAGGTACCAGAAGCAGGAACTCTATAGAAAGTTGGTTGAAGCAGAGATACAATTAGTAGATGTAATTACGAGTGGGAGGGATGTGGGGTGGGCACAAACACTTGTGGCATTAGCTAAGTCTGACATTTTAGAAGTATCAGCGAGCAAAGTGGCAGGGAAGTATGCCGCTTGGCGATCCAAAAGGTATGAATGCAGTGAGAGAGTGGGACACCTGCTTGCGCTGCGCACTAGACAACAGGTGACACAGGGGGGAATACTTGAAAGTGAAGATCCTCAGGACGGGTTAGTCTCAAGGCTTCTGATCTATGGTCTGCCTTTCAGCGACTCTATCAGCAGTTGTATACTGAAATAACCAGTGGTAGTGAAAAGGAAATTCATGATTATCTTGCAGGGCTTCCAGGGGAAAAGTTATCAAGGGAAGAAAGAGAGGTGCTGGAGGTACCCATCAAGGCAGAGGAAGTTGCTGGCGCCATCAGCTCTTTGGTAAATGGGAAAGCGGTAGGCACTGATTCCATCCCGGGGGAATTCTATAAAAAAATTGGCTCCCTGCCTACTGGAATTAATGGTGGATGTCTTTTTAGAGGACCAATCTGGTCAGGGGGCACCTGAATCATGGGGTTCGGCCAATATTGTGGCCTTTCCAAAAAAAGGGAAATCAGTTAAGGTGCTGGGGTCTTATCGACCGATCACGTTAATCAATAGTGACGTTAAGGTATATGCCAAGATCTTAGCTAACCGGCTAGCAGTCGTGATTAAGAAACTGGTCTCACCAACTCAACATGGGTTCGTCCCCGGCCGCACAACGATCATGTTCAAAGGGTGATTACTCTCTTTGATGCTGCAGGGACCACCGGAAACCCTATCAGGCTAATCCTGCTAGATGCGGAGAAAGGGTCTCCTGGCCTTTCCTGTGGGCAACACTTGAGAGTAGAGGGCTAGGTGAAGGTTTTATCAAAGCCATCACAATAATGTATAGCAACCCGGTGGCCAGAGTAGCAATAATGGGGGAATTGTCAGGTCCTGTTTCGATTAGTAGGTGGGAACTCATCAGGGTTGTCCGTGCTCCGCCCTATTATTTGCTTTGTACATTGATCCATTAGTTAGGAAGATTATAGACAATAATCAGATCTTGGCACTACGCAGTAATGGGGGGGCACTAAGATCCTGGCATATGCCGACGACTTATCAATTGTGACCCCTAACCCACTGGGCCCATTAGAAGAAATTGAAAAAGAAACAGATTTTTGGACATATATTGGGCTATCAACTTAATTCCAACCAAACCCTCGTTGTTCTTGGCAAGGGACTCCGAATTAATGACCCTCGGGTCGTACGGAAGGCAACATACCTCAGGGTCGAAATAATGGCGGATGTGTTAGAAATTGTAGGAACTAATCTGGGCCCATTACTTCCAAAATTTAAAGCAGATTTTAATTGAATAGATACTCTCAAGCTTACGCTGGTGGGGAGATGCAATGTTATTAAGATGCTGTTTTTGCCAAAAAATCTATACCTCTTTAGGGCAATTCCTTTGACCATCGATCACGCTTGATTCAAGTCTATGAATCAGATGCTTACTAAATTCCTCTGGGCTAGCTGTCGCCCTCGGAGGGCACTGAAATTTGTAATGCTACCTAGAGATAGAGGTGGCTGGGCGATACCTAATCTTCAGCTATACCATTGGGCTGCAATATTATATAAAATGGGCATTTTACTTGGGGGTGAAACAGGTTAGCTGCAGATGTAGGCCCCCGCCTCAATTTACGAGCTGCTACTAGGGGCAAAGGCTAGCATCTGTCTCTTGCGACATATGGATTCTATGGCAGGACCGGAGGCTCCGATTATGCTATTCCTTCTTCGCTTTAATAACACATTTTACTCCACAGCAGCCAAAAAAAATAGAAACCAACAGCATTTCTATCTTTAAACAAGAAAAACGATCTGAGGAGAGTAACCACGAGCACCAACACAGTCCGCAAACTACAGCTCCCATCAGTCTCAGTCTTATCCCAACGTAGTCCTTCCTCAGTGTTAGCCTCCAGTAGAAGGTCTGCTACATCCGTTGTCCCTCCTCTTTCTTCGCTGCTCCGCAGCACCAGATAAGTCGTTTTTCGTTTCTCCCGGGTTTGGGTGTGTTTTATGGATTTTCTTCTGTACTTTTGAGACTGTTATTGCGGTTCTCAGGTTCACTTGTCGGGGTTTCCTTTGTGAGCTTTCTTTTAGATTCCCCGGTGCCGCGGGAGCGCCTTCGCTCCTTTCGCGGACTCTCCACCTCCGCGGTACATTGTTGCCGACACCAGGGGGTCTCGCGCGTCTCGTTGGTCCCGCTTCGCGTCTCCTGGATTGGCGGAGCGCGAAGCGAGACCAGCGGTCCGTCGAGCCTTGTCCCCAACGCCGCCACACCTGAACGCCCCGGCGGGGGTCTGTATAGCGGCAGTGCCGCGGAGATTGCCTGCGGGCATATTTTATTATATCCGCACTTGGAGCTCGGGCGTGCTGGGTGGCGGTTGGGCCCCGTCACTCTGTGGGGGCTGCGCGCGTGAGGCGGGTGCGACCTCTATTGCGGTGCTTCGCACTGCTCAAATCTTTAGCAGTCTGCCAGGCTGCGCGAATATCACTGAGGGTTGCTGCCCTCCATTGTTGAACTCCAAAGGAGGCTTGCCCTGTGTTCACATTGGGAGTGATTGCCGCCAGGTTACTTGGGCGGTGGGGCTGCGAAGTGGTGCTGATTAGCCATGAGTCACTCGGAGTTTGTAGAGGAGGAGCAAGTTCAGTACTTGCCCTTGGACGACCAATTCTTTGAGGCAGTGGATGATTCCATCTATAAATGTGTGAGTGATGTGATGGGGCCTATGGAGGAGCGCCTCTCTAACCGCATTATTGCGGAGTGCGCAAAATTGTTTTTTTCCCAGGGTTCCATTTCCACCCCTTCCTTGGGGGAGGGACCGCCTTTCCCTAAAAAGAGTCGCACGGAGGGGGGCCCCGGGGAGCCGCAGGGGGTAGACAGGGACGCGTTTGATCGTCTCAAGCGTGCGTTTCTAGCAAAGGCGCCCCTGTCGCCCCCGGCGCCATCCCCGGTCCCAACTCCTGCAGCGTCCGTTGTCCCGGATTCCCCCTCCCCGGACGCGGGGGATTCGGACGAGGAGGAAGGGTCTTCGCGGTCCTGGCGTCCTACTGGCTCTGTCGCGGAGTTGCCGCAGGATGCCTCGGGCATGCTCAACCCGGATGACATCATTCATCCGCGGTCAGCGGCCTGGGCACCCGGTGACAAGGTGGCGAAGTTTGTGGCGAGTCGCCTCCGGAAGCCCTTAGAGAAAGAGGCTAGAGGTTGTCTGAGGGCAGAGTGCCCTAGGCCGTCGTTGGACGGGAAGGTGGCCCTTACACCGGAGTTAGATTCCAAGATGGCCACCTTCCTGGCCAAGTGTATGAAGGATCCCCGTAAGGGTATAGACCGCTCCTGGCGCTCCTGTCAGGATAAGCTCCTAGACGTGATAGGGCCTTTGACGAAGATTTTGGATATGGCCGAGGAGGCCAAGGCAACAGGTTCCACCATCTCCCCCAACGTTCTTTCGAATTGGGCACAGCGGCGGTAGTCTTTCTGGGCAACGCCAATTGTGCCCTCTCGACGGAGCGTCGACGTTCTTTCCTGATTAAATTGGACCCCAAGCTAGGCGACTTGGCTTCGTCCGAGACAGGAGCGGTCGCAGCAGGGGGGCTTTTTGGTGAGCCTTTTGTGAAGGAATTGGGCAAGTTTGTGGCCACCTTCACGAGTTTGGACAAGGCCCAGTCCAATATTAAGCGGGTCTTCCAGTCTCGTTTTTCCGGCGGGGCCGGTCGTGGCAGGGGCCGCGCGACCGGCCGTGGCGGACAGCAGAACCCTGGTAGGCGACAAGGCTCCGGACGAGGCCAATATAACACCTCCGCCAACTTTAATAATTTCTACCCGACCAGAGGGCAGAAATTCCGGGGGCGTGGAGGCTACAAGAACACCGCCGGAGGACCCGCAGGAGGTGGTAAGTCTAATTTCCCCTTCTCAAGTTCAAATTGGGGGGCGGCTAGCGCACTTCAGGGAGGCCTGGGGAGCCCTCACGAGCGATGCTTGGGTTCTGCGGACCATTCGGGGGTTCCACATAGAGATTTACGATTCACCCCACCAGGCAGGCCTTCCGCATCCTATAAGCTTTTCCGTGGCCGATGCCAGTCTGATAGACGAGGGAGTGTCCGCGCTGCTCCGCAAAGGGGCGATCTGTCGGTCGACTTTGCACCCCCAGGGCTTTTTAAGCAATATCTTCCTTGTGGAAAAGACGGATGGGGGGCGCAGACCGGTTATCAATCTGAAAGAGTTCAATGGCTGGCTGGTATATCGCCATTTCAAGATGGAGGGGATCCACCTCCTTCGGGATGTACTCCTTCAGGGAGACTGGGTGGCGCGCTTGGATTTAAAAGACGCGTATTTGGTGGTCCCGATCCATCCGCCTCATCGCCGTTTCCTGCAATTTCAGTGCAGGCGCCACGTGTACGAGTTTACCGTCCTTCCGTTCGGGCTGTCCTCGGCGCCCTGGTGCTTCACGAAGGTGCTCCATCCGGTGGTGGAGTTTCTGCGGAGCCAAGGGGTGCGGATGATCGTATATCTGGACGACATTCTTCTCATGGCACAATGCCCGCAGCGGTTGCTTTCTCATCTTCATCAAGCGGTGTCGCTCTTGCAAAGCTTGGGCTTCATCATCAACGCAGACAAGTCGTTCTTGCGCCCGACTCAGAGTATAGTCTTTATAGGGTTCGTCGTGGATTCGGTTCACGCGTCTTTGAGTCTTCCCCAGAGGAAGTTGTCCAAGATTCGACACCTGTTGCGACAGACGATCTCCAAGTCCCACACCTCCCTCCGTCAGATTGCCCGGGTGGTGGGTCTGCTCTCCTCATCCATCCAGGCAATCTTTCCGGGTCCCTTGCACTATAGTGCGCTGCAGCGCCTGAAGGCACAACATCTTCGGAGGGGCGTGTCGTACGACCAGAGGGTGTCTCTGTCAGAGGAGGTCAAGGACGAAATGTCCTGGTGGCTCGCCCACATGGATGCCTGGAATGGCAGAGCCATTTTCGGAGCCGCTCCCGACATAGTGATAGAGTCCGACGCCAGCAGGTCGGGGTGGGGCGCTCGCTGCGGCGACTTCTCTACTGGCGGCGCTTGGTCATTAGAAGAGAAGAAGCTCCATATCAATTGTCTGGAACTTCTGGCAGGGTCGTTCGCGATCCAGTGTTGGACCAGAGACAGGGTTCGCTCCTGCGTCCTCTTGCGGGTGGACAATATCTCCGCGGTTCGCTATATCAACCGCCTGGGGGGCCCTCGGTCGCAGGCTCTGGCAAACCTAGCGAAGGACTTTTGGGGGTTTTGTCTGGATCATCACATATCTGTGGCGGCGGAGTATCTGCCGGGCCAGGCCAATCAGGTGGCGGACTGGCATTCCCGACATGTACGGGATTCAAGCCAATGGAAGCTGAACGTTCAGGTTTTTCAGTGGTTGGCCGCCCTTTGGGGCCCGTTCTCGGTGGATCTGTTTGCGTCCCGTCTGGACCATCAGCTTCCAAGGTTTTTCAGTTGGAGGCCGGACCCTCTGGCGCAGGCCACGGATGCTTTTCTGCAAGAGTGGAGTCAGGAACGGAGTTATGCGTTTCCTCCGTTCTCCATGATTGTGAGGTTGGCGGCGCGGGTTCGCCGGCAGAAAGCGGAGATGGTCGTGGTAACGCCTTTTTGGAGGTACCAAGTGTGGTTTCCAGTTCTTCTGGAACTTTCTTGGGATTTTCCAATCCCACTCCCCCTGTTTCCTCATCTTCTTCTGAATCCGAACGGGGAGCAACACCACCTGATCTCTCAGGGTTCTCTCCTACTGATGGCATGGCGGCTTTCCGGCGACGCTGGTCGCTCCCAGGCCTTTCGGGATCGGCTGAGAACCTCTTGTCACAGGCCTGGGCCGCAAGCACCTCCAAACGCTATCGGTCCGCCTGGACGAAGTGGTTTCGTTGGTGTCTTCGACGGGGTTTGGATCCCGTGGTCGCGGGCATTGTTCCCATCCTGAATTTCTTAGCCGAAATGGCATCGGACGGCCTGGCATATCGCACCATTAACGCAATGCGCTCGGCTATCTCTGCGGCCCATTGTCTTGTAGAGGGTGTGCCGGTGGGTGAGCACCCCTTTGTTCGCCGTCTTTTGAGGGGAATTCGTTTGTCTTTGCCCCCAGAGCCTCGTTACTCTGTCTTGTGGGATGTCAATGTGGTTCTTAACTTGTTCCTGTCTTGGCAATCGAACCAGTACCTCTCCTTGAAGGAACTCTCGGCTAAGCTAGCCATGCTGCTATGTCTAGTCTCTTGTCGTAGGGTCTCGGATGTGCGTGCGCTGGACATTTCGGCGCGGGTGTTCTCTCCGGATGGAGTGACTTTTACCATTGGTCGTCAAACGAAGTCGGCTTCAAGGTCAGTTTCGTATCCGGCCTTTCTGGAGATGCCCAAACTTTGTGTCGTGAATTGTTTGAAAGCTTATGAGGATAAAACCTCTGAGTTACGCCCTCCGGGCGAAAGACAACTCCTTATTGCTTTACGAAAACCGCACAATGCAGTCTCCTCACCCACCATTGCTCGGTGGGTGCGGTGGGTCATGCAGGAGGCGGGGATAGACACAAAGCAGTTTGGTGCTCATTCGGCCAGAGGAGCGATGGCGTCAAAAGCATTCGCCTTGGGGGCGCGCTTGGAGGATTTAATGCGTGCGGCGGACTGGTCTTCAGATTCGACTTTTAAACGGTTTTATTTTAAACCAGTGGTGAATTTGGCACATTTGGTGGTAAGTAAGCTTTGAACTAGCATAATCGGAGCCTCCGGTCCTGCCATAGAATCGAAATTTGCCTAGCAGAGTAACGGTAAGTTTCAATTCTATTAAGGACACGGAGGCGAGGATTATCCCTCCCTTGGCACAATCGGTGCGAACCCTCCCGTATGGCAGTAAGTAAGATGTTTTGTTACTCTTTATGAGGTTGTCTTTACTGCTCGTTGTTTCACAATGCTGTGATAATGTGTTCCGCAGTTCAGGATCTTATGCCTTGTGCTTTGCCTTTAGGGAATGATGGTTCCAAACAAGACCAGCAGTGCGGAGGCGTTCGCGCGAAGAAAGAGGAGGGACAACGGATGTAGCAGACCTTCTACTGGAGGCTAACACTGAGGAAGGACTACGTTGGGATAAGACTGAGACTGATGGGAGCTGTAGTTTGCGGACTGTGTTGGTGCTCGTGGTTACTCTCCTCAGATCGTTTTTCTTGTTTAAAGATAGAAATGCTGTTGGTTTCTATTTTTTTTGGCTGCTGTGGAGTAAAATGTGTTATTAAAGCGAAGAAGGAATAGCATAATCCTCGCCTCCGTGTCCTTAATAGAATTGAAACTTACCGTTACTCTGCTAGGCAAATTTCGATTCTAACTATTAGAAAAGGGTGAAGTTTAAGACGTTGACTTGCGCTTTCAAAATCTGGACCTCAGTTCGGAAAAGGCTTGGTCTGGGGTTTATTAATGCTTATACCCCATTATATAGCAATGAGCCACTCCCTAGTATTTTCAATGACCGACATATGAAAAACTGGTACAAAAAGGTGTCAGGATAGTGGGTGATGTTATGGATGAGACAGGAGTGATTGCTTTTGATACGATCAAGGAGACATTTGGGGTTGAGAACACACAATTTTTTAAATATCTCCAGATAAGAGATTTTCTAGCAAGGAAGATAGGGGGCAGTAGTGATTTTGCGTGGGTGACATTGGTAGAGATATTGCTTAAAGGGTCAGGTACACTTGGAGGGATTTATAAAAAATTGAATGAGACGATGCCGGATGACCTATGTAAACACTGTGACTGCTGACATGAACGACTATTGGTGGGAGCAGGCGAAGCGGAAGATTCGCTATACATGGCCCAAACTTAATGTAATAAACATGGTTTAATCTCTATATAAGCCCGGAGAAGATTACCAAATGGGGAGGAGTTGCGGGATCAACATGCCCACGGTGCGGCTGTCCAGCTGCAGACATTGTACACATGTTTGATTCCTGCCTGACCTGGATTCAATTAAAAGGGATGTTGGCACTATTTTGGAATCTCACTTGGGTCAGAAAGTAGATCTGTCATCACAGCTGATTGTACTTGGAGTAAGTAGTCCTCTGCTCCCGGCGCCGGTCCAGGCCTTTCTGTTCATTACCATGACAGTATTCAAACTCTGTTTAGCCACTCACTGGCTTGATCCAGCTCCGTCAACAGTGGCTAGGTAGATTATTGGCAATATACAGGTTAGAGACTGCAGTATATGCTAGAAAGGGGCGTAGAGCAAGACAAATGTGGATGGAAATCTGGGACCCTCTAATAAGATGGTTGCAAGATAGCCAAGAAGGGGGGGGGCAACGGGTGGCAAGAAAGCATTAAATTAATCTATTAAGTAGCACAGGTATTGCCATTATGTGCTCCTTTGTCTACAAATATTTGAGCCTGTTTATTATGACTCTTCACTGCTGATTTAATTATTTGCAAGGATTTTGTTTGTCTTTTACATTATAGACATTGTTTCTCTTGTTTTTCTTTCTCATGCCCGTGGAAGAATTGATTTCTTTCTTTTTCTTTTTTTCCTCTTCTTGTTAAGTAAACCGGACCAGCCGGGGTGGGGTGGGGAGTGGGGTCAATTCTTCTGGTGATGGCTTTATTCATTCTCATATCTATGTTGTGTATTATATGTGGGGGCAAAAATTTCAATAAAGAATTCATTAAAAAAACATATATATTGTCTCCTATACTGTAGCATTCATTGAGTGTTTTTTTAACCTATTCTTTGTATAGCTAAGGATACTTTGAAGCTTCTGATGAAAGTGGATCCGGCCTATCGAATCACAGCTAATGAGCTACTTGACAACCCCTGGATAACGGTAGAGTATTTTAATTGCTTATATACTACGTCTTAATCTCTTAAATAATGTATAAACTAGTACTGCAGTGCATTGCTCTCCTTAAAGTACTGGCAAGCGTAGATTTTGTACTGCTTCTGTGGGGCACCCTCTGATCTTGACTCTATTTTCATTATTTTGTAAACATGTTGAAAGTTTTGGTTCTTTTTATTTATTGAATTATGGCAATTAACATGTTTGTACGAATTACATATCACTGGTGGCACACTTCCATATGCCTGGTTTCCAAAGTTGTTGAAGTATATTATCTTGTACTCATTAATTACAAAGTGTGCCCCAGGCAACAAGACGATGGTGTGAGGCTCACCCTTCCTCTTTCCTTAGGTATTAACCCTCGGGTTTGGGTTTGCAGATCTGTGTAGGTGGGGTTTTGGAGCAGTGTACCTCCTCACACCCTCATCCTGTGAGAAAAGTGTTTACATTTAACAGAAGTTAATGGACTATTTATCTATAACGAGTTCCCAGTAAAAACCTGTGCATTACATTAAAAATAAAACAAGAGTACACAGAAATGTGATGATCAAGACATTTTCAGTTTATTTTTTTATATAGCAGCTTCAAGGCGCTAGAGAATCATACAATTTACTTGAAACAAAATTCAGGTAAAAATACAGGCAGGGCGTTTGACCAGGCAAGATGGACGGGTGTAGGTGAACCACTCCAACTCCACCGCCACGGTGTGATTCTTACCTGATCACGACAAGGTATGTAGTGTCCACGGGTGTATGCACGAACCGGAGGACATTGAGGATCGCCAGGGGCTGAAAGCGGCAATTTTGACAGCTCGATTGCGGAGTTTGGCACCTGCCGGGGGTGAGCACGAGAGGTCAGACGCAGGCAAGATGGCGTCATCCGCGACAGTGTCTACACGCCAGTGTTACGGACCAGTGGCAATCAGGCGGGCAGGTCCCTCAGAGGCTGGAACAGACTGTGTAACTTCCCCGCGGATACCCGATATCGGCAGTAGCAACAAGGGGGCCTGGGAGCGCACCGTCAAAGAAAGCTGCCCTTCAACAAGATGTCGATTCCATTGGTACGAGGGTAATGGAAGTGGAGACTCAGACCCGGTAGTTGGATAGGCAAACGGCAGATACGCACAAAAGTGTCCAGGACCTTCATATCCAGCTGCAACAAGCTTTTTTGAAAAACGAGGATCTTGAAAACAGGTCCCGGAGAGACAATATTCGAATCAGGGACCTGGAGGACAAAGCCGACGGCCCGGACCTAGAAGCGTTTGTCGAAGGGCTCTTTGTGGAAATAGTGAGCCCACGTATAATAAAAATAGAAAGAGCGCATCGAGTGGGTACGCTGTCGGAGGGAGAGAGATGTCGAACCTGAGATGTCCTGGTCAAGCTGCACTCTTTCAAGGTGAAGGAAGCTATATTGCAAGCGGCCAGGAAGAAACGCAAGATCTCTTTTCAAGGATTCAGCTGTACGCTTTTTCAAGACCTTGCTCAGTCCACGCTGCAAAGACGACAACTCTTCCGACCTCTGACAACGAAGCTAAGAGCCGACAACATTAGATACCACTGGTCTTATTCATTTGGGCTTGCCTTCGAACTGAATAACAAGGCACGGCATGTCTCAGACTTGGAGAAGGACCTGGAACTCCTGGTGCTCCCAGCTACAGAAGAGCCGGAGTATCTCGCCTCCACAAAAAAGGGAGGAACCGACCAGACGACGCCATCTCAGTGGCAATCTATCTCAAAGGGGAAGCAAACCAAGACGTAACATGGTCTCAAATTTTGCTAGTGACACATCGTAGACCACAGTTTATCGCTTTCGTGACTTTCTAGGAGTTGCCGGAATGGGTGGCCCAGATAGGTCGTGAGGAAAATGACTGGAATTGTAGGGAGGGCCTACTCCCTAAGGATCCTGGAGCCGATACAAACATACAGACTCACTACTTGCATCAAGGATTAGAATCAGCCGGGGAGGTGGGCCTAGACCACAACGCCCACCACTATGTCCCTCAGTAGGCGGGATGACAGCGCTGAGGGCCTTCGGGCCAGCTGGCTGAGGTTTAATTATGGCTTGGGTTTTACAGTTGGGGGGAAGGTATTTGTTTAGGGGGAAGGTGGTGTCCACACAATAGTCATGAACAGTTCACACTTCAATTCTTCAATGGGGAGCGCCCGGTTACAGAAGTGTCAGGAGAAGCTGAGGGAGTCAAACAGGTGATGGCAGTAATTCACGACCTGATGAGGGTGAGACAAAAAGAGAGGGGGCTTACAAACCAAGATGGATAGTATAGCCTCCTGGAATGTTAAGTGGTTAAACTCCCCTAGCAGGTGCCAAAAAATGTGGAAATATTGAATAGACCACCAGCACGACATAGTGGCACTCCAAGAAACCCACTTAAAACGTTCGGAAGAACATAGGCTCAGACATAAAAACTACTCCCTAATATACAAGTTGTCCTCTGGAACAAAACAAAAAGGGGTTGCACTTCTCATTCACAACACAACCAAATTCCAGACAGAAGGTGTAAAAGCGGATGGAGAGGAGAATAATAATGGTAAAAGGGAAACTGAAGGGGAGGTTATGCACATTTGTTTCGGCCTACGTACTTAGCCCGGGCCAGCCAACGTTCGTGACCTCTATATTGAGCATATTGGGGGGGGGGGTTCGCAGAAGGCCCAATAATCCTCATGGGGGACTTCAATATTACTTGGCAAGCGACAGAGGACAGCACACACTCCCACAGGGTACCCACAGGCAAATTCCCTAAAGGTCTGAAACAGGCCTTTCGTACAATGGGCCTCAATGACGCATGGAGGGCAATATACCCAACCACTAGAGATTAGACCTTTTATTCGCATGTACACCAAACGTACTCATGACTGGACTATATTTCTCAGCCAGAGTCTTCTGGGGCCCTTTCAGGCGGCAAAGATCCACCGATCATTGCCTCGTCTCGGTCTGTCTCTCCTGGAATAATCCGCCGTCAGGCCCGTTGCGTTGGTTCTTCCCTGTCTCACTAACAAGGGACAAACTGTTGAGAGATGAGTTAAGAGAAGCAATTCGAGAAAACTTTCAACTGAACCTACCCACTGTCACCTCTTCGGCAAACAATTGGGATGCCTTTAAGGCGGTGATGAGGGGTAAATGCATCAACTGAACGCCACGCTGAATAGACAAAGGGCCAAAGAACGCAAGGCACTAGAAGCGGAGCTTGAGATTGTAGAAAAAGAGCACAACACCAGAGCAGTGCCCTCAAAGGGAAAATCAATGCTATTTATACACTAACAGGGGGGAATATACCCTCCTTAGATTACGTCAGTTATCCTACGCCCAGGGGAATAAAGTGGGATCCCACCTGGCGAGACAACTTCGTGAAAAAAGAGAGAAGGAATACGTAGGGGGGATTAAAGAAGACAAGGGGGGAGTTGTGGAAAACGCTGATAAAGGTAAAGCAGATATATTTGGGTCTTTTTACAGTGCCCTCTACCAAGCGGAGAACTCCCATCCCTCAGCCCAAGCAAATTACCTACACTCAATCTTGCTTCCAAGGGTTCCTCCGGAGTTAAGAGACCAAATGGATGCTCCTATTACTGAAGAGAATGTGAGAAAAGCAAACCCCCACGCACGGATGGTCTGACAGCTCATTTCTGTAGAACCTTTGCCCCAGAACTCCTTCCCCAGCTGACTACTCTTTTTAATTGCTTCGCCAGGCCAGGATTACAGTAATCCCGAAAGCATGGAAGGACCCTCAACTCTGTGCCTTTTATAGGCCAATTGCTCTGTTAAATCTAGACGCGAAGTTGCCTTCAGCGATCCTGGCAGCTAGGCTTGAATCTCTGATGCCCGACCTTATACACCCGGATCAATCGGCCTTTATAAAGGGAAGACAGACCCATGATAACATTTGCCGTACTCTCCATCTGATAAAGAAAGTTTCCAAACACAAAATCCCCGCGATAGTGGTAGGACTAGACGCGGAAAAAGCTTTTGACAGGGTTAACTGGTCCTTTATGTTTCAGGCATTGCAAAGATTTGGGTTTGGGGCCCCTTTTATTAACATGATCAGAGCCAACTATGCGCTCCCATGCTCATGGGTGCAAGTGAATGGATATGCTCACGGCCGTTCAGTCTATGCAGGGGACCGAGGCAGGGGTGCCCATTGTCCCGCTGCTGTTAACCCTTAGCATAGAACCGTTGGCAGCACGAATCCGAGCCACACTGGAGATTCAGGGGATGCAATTCGGTGGAGAAGAACATAAATTGTCCCTGTTTGCCGATGATGTTTTAATGGCACTCACCTCACCACGCACCTCATTAGCCACGCTACAGAAAGAACTGAAAACATTCCAAGGCATAGCAGGGTTCAAGGTAAATTTGAACAAGTCCTCCATTCTGAACATTGCGTTACCAGAAAGTGAGATGACTCTGCTGAGAGGGAAGACTCCTTTACAGTGGACCAAACACACCCTTTCTTACCTGGGAATACAGATCACTCCACACTTGGAAGGGTCATTTAAGGCTAACTGTCCTCCCCTTCTACAGCAGATACCACAGGGCCGCCATCGCTGGAAACCCCTATATATTTCATGTCTGGGCAGGATCCACGCATTAAAAATTACTGTGCTGCCTAAATATTTTATATTTATTTCAGGCCCTTGAAATTGAACTTGTGAGACATTTCCTTCCCAAACTGCGCACACTTATCACAAGATATTTATGGCAAAATGGCAGGGCGCATCTCCCGTTTCACACTCTAAGAAGGTTGAGAGATGAGGGTGGGGTGGCGCTTCCAGGCTTTGACCTCTAATATAAAGAGGCGCAGCTACGGGTGATAGCGGAGTGGTCCATGAGGGAATCGGACAAACACTGGTTGCACATGGGCAGGGCCAAAGTGGGAAGGACAATTTGAGATGTGATCTGGAAACCCAAAAAAAGACAGGCCACCAAACGCTTATATAAGCACATCCACAAGAACCTCGGTCAGGGTTTGGGATGAGGTAACTAAGAAAAAGGGATGGACGACGTTCCTCTCCCATTACACACCAATACATTTTAACCCAGAGTTTCCCCTGGCACGTAGGAGGAGCCATTTGATGCCTGGAGGGAGGGAGGGCGTCTGATGTTGCAGAATCTATTTCACAACTATGATATTCTAATGTTTGAACACAGCCAGAGAGACTTCAAACTATCACCCAGCGAACATTTCTACTACCTCCAACTTAAACATTGGGTTCTCCACCCAGCTATAAGGGAAGCAGCTACACGAGACTCCACCCCAGTGAAGACATTTGTTAGGAAGGTGGGTTCTATGAAAGGGGTGATCTCGTTCCTGTTTGGGCTGTTGTTATCCACGCTTTCCATGCCACGTCTGCGACACATGGCCTTTTGGGAGGGCAGATGAAAGATATGCTTGGATACCCTATCCCGGTTTCGATAGAGGCAGTCCTCCTGGGGCTTCGAGACCCAGTACTGGACCACCAAACAAAGGCGGACAGGGTAATTATGTGGGTAGGTTTTGGGGCTGCAAAGAAGGCGATTGCTGCGACCTGGCAGAAAAAAGAAGCTCCAGCCCTGGCACAATGGCACGCACAATTATGGAAAATACTTCACCATGGAAAGGTTAGCAGACATTTTATAGAGACGATTATAAAAAGTTTGAATAAAAATGGGGCCCTCTAGTGACATACTTTACAAGGGGAATGCCGTTAGTAGTATGTCCACCCACAATGAGGGATATGCATCTTTTCCAGTTTTAGTGGAGGGTGGGGCCCAAAGCTGACGCCACACATGCTTCTTCAGAGGCCAAGGCCGCACCATATAAGACAGGAAAATAGATCAGGCGAGGAGACGGGATTAGGACAAGTGCATAGATTGATGTGGACTTCTAAGAGGCACCACCAGAGTTTGTTATGGGTCGGAGGTAGTGGAGTTAGGGCGGGGGTTAGTTGGGATCTTGTTCTTATACGTTGAAAATGTTAAGAAGATTTACGGTGAAAGAAGGCTATAGAGTTGTGACCTAGCTTACAAAGGATGTAATCGCCACAGAAGAAGCAGCAGTGTTTTCTTTTAGATAAATGAAGGGAATGTGGGTCAGATGTATGTATCGCTGACTCTATAAGTGTGGCATCTTTTCAATAAAAGAGTTTTGACAAAAAAAACACAGGCAGTGCAGTCTCAGAGTTGAATAAGCAAAAAGTTGCAAAAAACAGCGCAGTGTTATATAATGTTAGTTGTATTGTAGAACGCGCTAATCACCATTGAGGGTATCCAGGCCTGATTTTAGTTTTCTGCAAAACTCAAAGTGTTGGGGAATTTCTGATGTGATGTGGAAGGTTGTTCCGTGCTTTGGGGGTAATGTATGAGATGGCACGGCCTCCAGCTTTTGTTCTGTGAAAGTGGACTACGTGTGCTACTGAAAGTCAGGCTGAGCATAGGTACCTGGAGGAGGAGTGGAAGTGAATGTGGCTGTTGAGGTAAGCATGAATCCTCTATAAGCAAATGAGAAAGCAGTTGATTCACACATTGCCATGTATAGCTTGGTACACACTTCCATCGAGTGCTTGGTGGACCACCTGTTGATTGGCATTTGGTACTGTAAATCCATGTAGTTCAGCCTGAGCAATTACATTTTTTCTTATCAATTGAGTCTTGATGGAAAACCTCTGTGAGCCATCACATTCTCTGGATCCCCAAGCGTGTTTTACAAGAACATCAGAGTACCCAAATCCACTTAAGTGATTCTGTGAACATGGGTAACCAAACGAAATACTTGAGTATCTGAGGGGGATATGAAAGGCCATTAAAACCCTTTAAATCTCTCTCATAAGATGTGATAGTTTGGCTTGAGATTACGGCATCTCTAATTAGCCATATTACCTGCTGCTTTTTTAGCTAAACTACAGGTGGGGTAAGGTGACAAAGATGTCTTTCCGGCCAGCAGAATTCCCATTGGTTTCAAGTAGGAATTGAAGATGACTGATGGCAGGATAGCACTTTGGGAAGTGCTGCAGGTTACACAGATAGGCTTAGACCTACACCAGCTCATATAGACAAGACAGAATCTATTTTTAAGGTTTGATGATAAAACGTTTTGGACTGTACTGTCAAAGCTTATTCTCGTAATGAGGTCACGCACAGGATGATAATAGTGGTACCAAAGACTGCATAGAGGTCAAACTGTATACAAATATGGATTTCTGTTGTCAGCTCTTGAAAGCACCATTCACTGATTGAATGCGATTTGCCTTTGCAACATTTAGATCTGAATTCAGATTAGAGGATATTTTGCTCTTGATCTTTTCGTGTAGTTCAAAAGGGAATGCCTTTTTGAATATCTCACCCTGGAATGGCATGTAGATGATAGGCCAGTATTTTCCAAGGTCGCCTATTTCTATGTTGGGTTTTGAAGAAAGGACAAAATTCCTAAGGGAAGGTGGCTGTAAGAAATCGGGTTGTTGGTTGAGTGGAGTGTGAGCCCTGGTCAAGCAGCAACCACAATCCTTGTAAGGGGGAGGCACAAGCTAACCTTAAATTAACCTGTGGTCAACCCCTTGATAGCTTGACACAGAGCAATCAGGCTTAACTTAGAGGCAATGTGTAAAGTATTTATGCAGCAATTCACACATTAATAAAGTAGCACTCAGCACAGGAAAAATCCCAAACCAATTTAGAACAATAGAGTAACATTTTATAAATATTTTAAGACCAATACTACAAAAATCCAAACAGTATAACCGGGCATATGAAGTTCTAAAGATTTCAGTGAAAATAGCACCGAAAAGCACACATCGACAACTGTGGATATCTGATCCTGCTGGAGCAGGACAAAGTCACAAGTTTAGGTTGACTGCGATGGAGCGTGGGTCGGCTACAGGGACCCAGTTAGGCCCATTGAACAAAGTACCTTAAATCCTAGTTTGCGGAGCACTGCGAGGACCTGCTTCAAAGAAGAGTCACACAGTCGAAAGGATGCGTAGGTTCTGAAATACATCAAGGCTGTGATTGCTCGGTCCTGTGCTGTCGCCGAGGAGCCTATCGACGGCTTGCGATGTGAATTTCAGCAGTTAGAATGCGGCACGTAGTTGGGGCAATCCATCTGTTCCAAGGAGCTGTGAGGCTGCGATGCGGAGTCTGGCGTCATTGTCTGGGTTGCCGTCAATGAGCAATGGCGGGCCTGTGCTCAGGATGTGTCACACAGCCACAGTTCCAAAGAAGGTGAAGGTGCCATACAGAGCCTGCCTGAAATAGCAATCTGTCCCAGGTTTAGATTGGGACCAATTGAAAATTCTACACTGTATATATTACCCTTGCACACATCTATACGAGTGGGGCAGGAGTCCATTGGCCCTTTGCGTGAGGGGTTGCCAGGGAGAGGGCACCTTCTATCATACACTATGGGAGTGCCCCGAAATAGTCCTTTTCTGGACCAAGGTTACGGAAACGATGTCTGTGGTTGTGGGCGACTCTGTTCCGATGGAGCCAAAGTGGTGTTGTTGATGATCAAGAGAGACACAGATTGGACGAGAAACGTTAAACTTAGGCTGGCATTAGCTGCGGGTGTAGCAAAAAGAAACATCGCCAGGGGATGGGGCTCCCGGACACCCCCGCAATGGAAACAGTGGAGAAGGGACCTAGATTGGTGCCAAAGAGCTGAGGAAACCATATATAAGAGCAGGGGCTATATAAAGAAATGGAAAAAGATTTGGGGGCCATGGTGAAAAAACAGGGGAGAGAGTCCGGGGAGTAATCATGTAATTATATATCCCACTGTGTGCTGATGTTCTAATTTTTGTTCACCACAACACTATTTTCTAATCTGCTTCTTGAACACTGTCTATTGTGTTATGGTACTACGAGCTATGTTAAATAAAAAGATTTTTTTTAAAAGAAGGTGAATGCTGCAGAGGCAATGCGAGTCTTTGCGATGGGCCCAATCCACGTGGCAGCTGCAATGCATCAGTTCTGCTCTGGGTTGTATTGCACAGCAGAGGAGATGCGTCAATTCTGCTGGATCCACAGAGGTTGTCAGAACACCTTAAGCGCACTCCCAAGCGTCCAGGACTTGGGTGGCACCATTTGGCAGGGTAGACTTACAGATAACAGACTCCAGGTGCAAGGTTGTTGGAAGCCTGTTGTGTCCCTGAGGATTCAGATCAGGAGGCCAGCCAACTAGATTTTCATATCACTCTGAGGTTTTGGGTTCAAGAAATGCAGGTCCAGTCCTTCTCACCCAGCCAAGAGTGCAGCTGGCATCAGGTCAGCACAACAGTACAGCAGTCTTTCAGAGCAGCTGTCCAGAATACTGGCATTCGTTTCAGCAGCTCAGTTGTTCTTTTGCCTGGCAGAGTTTCTAAAGGTCCAGAAGTGTATTCAAGAGTTGGTGTCTGAGGTCTAGTGTTTATATCCATTTGTACCTTTGAAGTGGAGAGATGCTTCTAGAGGTATGCCTTTGAAGTGCACAGGTACCCTGCCTACAAACTAACTGCAGAGGGTATGCAGTCCTATGTGTGGAGACAGGACACTAACTATTCAAGTGTAATTGGTTATGTGCTCTGCTCCTCCCTCCCATCCTGCCAACGATAGTCTATCCAGGCACACCTAAGCTCCCTATTGCGTGTGGCTTTCTAGGCGGAATGCACAAAGCCCAAATGTCAACTACACCCAGTCATGTGACCCAGAGAAAGACTGCAGGCACCAAATAGCTAAGGCAGAAAAATGCCAACTTTTCTTAAAGTGGCATTTTTAAAATGGTAATTAAGAATCTGTCTTCACTATAGAGGATTTTTTTTTATTGCAATTCCCAAAAAATCAAACATGAACCTGTTCCCATTTGGAAATAAGAGCTTAGTAAATTTAATAAGGTAAGTCCATTGTTATCCTATGGGAGAGGTAGACTTTGCAGTGGTGAAAAATGAATTAAAGATTTTTTCACTACCAGGACATGTAACACATAAATGCCAATTGGGTATAAGCCAATTTGACCATGTTTTAAGGAGAGAGCACTTTCACTTTAGCACTGGTTACCAGAGGTGAAGTGCACAGAGTCCTAAAGCGAGCAGAAACAAAGTCAGTAAGCAAACTGGCGGTTTGAAGGGAAAACATTAGGGGGAAAACCACGCCAAAGATGCTTGGTCTAACAGTGGAGATGGCTCAGTTCATAAGAAGTTCAAGAAGGAGTCTTGAGAGGTCTTTGATAAAGAAATTGATGACGTAGGCCAATTTCAGGGATGTTGCTTTTTGTGGTGCTGTTTGAATGTTGGCCAACACTTTTGTAATTTAGATGTACTGTTTGATTGTGGCAGTTGTACTTATGTGTTCAAGTGGTAGGTCAAGGGTTTTATTTGCACAATGCCTAATTGCTTTCAATAGAAGTCTCCTTCCGTTGGAAGTTTTGTTGATGATTGTTGAATAGTGACCTTACTCTGGGATCTGCAGAGGTTCTTCAGAAGAGCGTGTATTTTTTTGTAGCTTCCTTCAGCATCCTTTCTACTTACTATTGAAAGCTTGCGGTCAGTTCTTGAATGTAAAATTGTGTGGACAGCTTTGCTTTTAAAGAGCAAGGTTGGAGGGGAGCGTGCATAACAGATGTGCTCTGCTGCCTGTGGTTATGGTCTGAAAGCTGGATTTGACATCAGTGTCTGGGTCAAATAAGGCTGCTAATGAGTACTAACATATATCCTCAGGGGCTAGACTGGATGTGGGAAGTTTTTCCAAAAATGCAGATTTCTGTATTGGACCCTTGCAACATCTTCATGTGGTATCTAGGATTCAAACATGACCCCTCAGCCTGCAACTCCTCTTCCTGAATCCACTTGAAGGCTATCAGATAGTGAGAGTCAGGTTCCAGTAGCTCCAACCCTAATGCTGCCAACTCTGCACCTTCAGACCTCCATAGCAAAACTGTTCCATCAGCTTTACACAATTCATCCCCAAGAAGGACAGAAGTCCTAGATCCATCCCGGGTCTTCACCAATTTAATTTGTTCATTCTGCAGGAAAAGTTAAAAAAGCTGTTATTGATTCTGGGTTTGTTATCCCTAAACATGGGTAATTGGCTGATGTCCCTGGATCTCTAGGACACCTTCTTTCATCTGCTAATGCTTACTGATTACAGGCGCTATCTCTGGCTGGCTTTGGAGTCTCAGCACTATTTGTTTGCAGTCCTGCAGTTTGGACTGATGACTACACAGCTGATATTTACTAAGGTGCTGGTTCTGGTCGGGGCTTTGAAGCAGAGGTCAGGCGTCGTATTTCTGATTTGATACTTTACCCTCCAATTGCTCAACTTATAATATTCCCCAGGTGCCAGACTGCATGTGGGAACTTTTTACCAACAATGTCCACATGCACTGCTAGATGGTTCTGTGTGGCTCTGTGTTGGTTCCATACCTCACCTAAAAAGACAGCGGAGCTGCATGTAAGCACCACTCTGTATGCTAAGGAATGATACCCTTAGCAAAAAAAGCCAGTTTCAAGCCATGATCATGGAAAGCAGATGTTGGTCAAAGACTTGCACGAGGTCTGCATCTGGTGTTTGGGATCGGGCCACAACTTGAAAACATGGAACAAATTTACCAAAAAGCGTTCCGAGACCGAGAAGCAAAGTTGTATGTAGCCTAACACAAGAAGAAGTTGAGGCCCTCAAGTAAGCCCCACTCCAGCACCAAGTTGTGGACTCACTGTCTCTCCCTAGGCCATTCCTGCAAGAGGTCTACTTCATGTTCAAGGTACTCTGGTAAGTCCAAATGTAAATACGAAAAAGATAAGTGGGACTTGATGTGATCCCACCACTCTGTTTACAAAGAGTAGGCGGCAGGGTGTCACAATGTTTGTCTCCATCTAGGTGCCTGGTCAGAGAGCCGATTCCTTAATTGATTTGGTGTGCCCAGAGTTTTCTGGGCCATTGGCGTTGTTGCAGCAGATTTCAGCCTCCAATGAGGCCATGCTGCAGATTTTTGGTGCACTTCTGGCACGCTTTGAGTCTCCAAGAATGTGTGGCGACCTCCGATCAAGTTACTGTTGGCGGATACTCTCTCTCTCTGCTGTCTACTCTAGGCTCTATACTGACTACAGTATATACATCCACTACTGCCCTGCGACCTGCGCCACCTACCACTGGAGCAGGAGAGGATTTTGCTAATGATTCTTGTGTCTGACACCAAACTGACATCAGCTTGATCTCAACCAATATCAGGCTACGAGATTACAAAAGTGCAACCAACCGGTCGTCATATTGGTCAGCAGAGGCTCCATTTTTTTTTGTTGCTCTGTCTGTCCTAGGTACACTCCTAAGAGGGGTAGTTTTCTCCCCCCTCACTATTCAGATGATAACTTTTACATGACCTTGCAAGAGACTATTGGGTGTGATACCTCCCCTGAAACAGGGTTTAAATTGCCACCAGGACCACCAACGGAAGAAAGTGCATCATTTGCATGAGGAGTCTAACAGGCAGCTGAGGTCCTCGATTTGCAGCTGCCTTTAGTTTAGACAAAAACTAACAACCTTATGGAACTTTTCCAGGCTGGACCAGCCACATCTGAGCCCTTGATCCCCTTTAACAAGGCCATCACTGATACCTTAATGGGCACTTTGTCAAAAGCTTTGTTCTTGCCCACCGGTTAATGGTGGCCAAGTGTCCGTGGCTGGCTGCTGGCAATCCTGATTTTCCTACTCTGGAAAGCCTGGTGGGTCAGGCTCAAACCAGCAAAATAGTAATTGTAATTGTAAATTGTATTTATGTATCGCTTACTACTCCTGACGAGGCTTTGATGCACTTTGTGATGAGTAGCACGCTACTGCAGAACCCAAGGTTAGAGATATGAAATTAGTAGATTAGTAAAACATGACTTTTGTTTCCTTGTGAACTAGTTGTGATAAGTGTGTTAAGTTAGTTCTCACTTGACATCTCATGCATTAAATGAATTCTTTTGAAGGGAGTGGATTAATTGAAGTAGATTAGTAAAAGGAAGAGGTGAGTTGATATTGGGAGTGGTCAACGTGCCTGTTAGTTGGATGAACTGGATAAAGGAGGGAGTCGATCGTAGTCGGAAACTTTGGGATGAGTCAGAGAGTGCAGGTATGGGCCGAGGTTGAAGAGGATATATGTTTTCCCTTCCTCAAGTAAGTAAAAATTAACATATAAATATATAGACACATATCCACACATCAAATATATGGCAATATGTATACGTACATACATGCACACATAAACACTTAAGTAAAAAGCACAAATTCCACTATATAAACACCCATACATATATACAAGTAGTAATATTTACATTCTCAGTCATTTCCATGTGTATTGTTTGTAAATGAACACTTTTTTATCTAAATAAATTATTAAACATCTATACATGCCTTTCCTATAATCATATTTACATGCAGTGATGTATATTTTTTATGGAAAAAGAAAACCCAAACCAGTAAGCACACCGGCATCTATGTACATGCTATCTATATATTATGACATACATATATGTATTAAGTAGAAACATATAGTTACTGAAATTAAGTTTATTTTAGAATAACTTGTTGAAAAAGGAGTGGGAACAATCCTAAACCCTTTGGAACTTCATGCATGACCAATGCTCAATTGGTAGTAGCTCCCTTATTTCCATATTTATCCCATGAGGGATCTGCCTCACGTTTCATCACTGTATAAAAGGCATTTTGAACACAGAATAGGGCAGCCTCTGTGCAAAGAGTCCATTTTGATAGTGTACACGCACCCATAAATGCCACATAACAAAAATAAGACATGCACTTGCAATACAAATTGTTATGAGACATCATTTAAGTTCATCTACCTAAACACATTAAACCTTTCATTTTGGTTGGGTGCAAATGCTGAATCAGGGGCACACTTCTGTTTGCTCCAGATTGAGGATTCCAACATGGCAGCTTATTGCACAATTTATGCGTGTGTACCTGCACATTTTTTACCAGAGAAACTATGGATGCAATGTGTTTGCATAACCAGGAGAGGATAACCATATCTGATAGAGACATCTAGCTGCTGGTTCCTTACCTTTGAATTTCCCAAGCCTCATACTGAATCTGGAATATTTTTGCATGAGCAGTACCCTTAGCGCCGGTTGGTGGTGTAGGTCGGCTCTGCGCGGCATCATCAGTGTCACCTATTTAGGCGCCACCCCAGCACGCTGATGTCAGTTCTTTTCTTTCCGCGCCAGTTAGCGCTGATCTGGAGAAAGAACTATTCCTCTGTCTGTTTTTGACAGAATTGTTTCGCAGTTTTCTCCAGCTCTTTTTGTAGTAATTTTTCCTCCTGTTTGTGTCGAGGATGTCTTCGAGAAAGACAGGGGTTTAAACCGTGTATCGCCTGTCATCGTGCCATGTTGGTAACAAACCCACACATCGTGTGTTCGAGGTGTCTCGAACACGACCACGACTCCAAGTCATGTTGGGCTGCCTGACCACGGCACCGAAGGCTTTGAGAGAGCGGCCCTTGAAGCTGCTAGCGGCCCGGCAGGCAACGTCGCATCACGCAATTCTTTGGAGATCTCATAAGGACATTCGGGGAAGAAGCACAAGAAGTCAAAGCGTGCTTAGACTTCCCCTCGTCCGTCAGCTGACATGACAAGGCAGCATCGATGTTCGAGGCGGGTTTCTTCGGAATCATTGCCAGGGCCAAACCCGAGCCTCCCAGCTTTTCCAGGAGCCGGAGTGGCCCCCATTCAGATAAAAGAATTTTATGAGGCTATGTGCCTCATATTTGAGCAGCCCGACCCTTCCGGCACGCATATGGGCTGACTGGGTCATAGGGGGCCTCATCTAGTTCTGTACCAATGGCTCTGACCCCGGCTCTGATGGCCCCCCCATCGTCCCAGTCATTGATCGGACCGGTGCTGGTCGTACCACTGCGACATTCTCCGGCGCCGGCCCGACACCGATGGTACCAACACTACCAGCGCTAGCCCCATTCTGATAACTGATAACACGGAGCCGTGTCGACTGACTCGGATACCGGCGCTGACAGGACCCTGTGCCCTAGGTCAGAGATTGAGCCCCATTCTGCAGAGCAGGGCATGGGGGAACAATGGAAGGGGTCACTGGACCCTTTAGAACACCAGTTGGAGCAGCATATTGACCGGTGTGAGGAACTCTGTGTGGCCAGTGGTCTGGACACCTCTCCAGAAACTGGTATGCTTTCTCCCACGACACCGATGGTACCAACACTACAAGCGCTAGCCCCATTCTGATAACTGATAACACGGAGCCGTGTCGACTGACTCCGATACCGGCGCTGACAGGACCCTGTACCCTAGGTCAGAGATTGAGCCCCATTTTGCAGAGCAAGGCATGGGGGAACAATGGAAGGGGTCACTGGACCCTTTAGAACACCAGTTGGAGCAGGATATTGACTGGTGTGAGGAACTCTGTGTGGCCAGTGGTCTGGACACCTCTCCAGAAACTGGTATGCTTTCTCCCACTACAGTGGCTATGGAGGAGGGAGCATCATATTACATGGTGGTGAAGAGGGGAGCTGAGGCCCTCGGTGGCAGAGAAGTTTAACGGAAGTGCTACAACTGGGAGCTTCCTCTTCCAAACCCCTGCTCACTTTTAGTGCCTCACTTACAGATGTCCCACTGGTAGCCTGGTCCAAGCCCAGCTCAGGGGCGCCTGTGAATAGCACAATTGCCCGCCTCCACTGTCCTTCACCTGGGGCCCCGAACTCTCTCACCCAACACTCCACCCCTGAGAGCTTGGTGGTTCAAGCCTCTACATTCCATGGAAAAGACACACAATTGATGGACGGAACGCAGAACAAATCAAACCATTCACCCCCAGTCAAGAGATCTGGGTTAAATCCATCATTCTTTTGCTCACCATGCCACCCCAGTTCAAACGAACGGCATGGTGAGCAAAAAAACGATGGATTTAGGCCCAGATCTCTGCACTGGGGTGAATGTATGACATTGTTCGGCATTCTGTCCATCAACTGTTTTTTTGCATTTGTCACCCCGAGTGGGAAGGGTATGCCCAGACGTGGGTCCCTTGCTCTCCATGCCACTGGAATCAAGCTATCCTGGCTGAAGAGGGGTGAAACCCCGAAACCGGTCCTAGGATGCTTGTTTCCAGTCCAGGAAGGACCTGGCTTGGCAGTTCGGGCTGGACTGTTCCCATGAGGCACAGGGTCAAGACTGATTTGCATATGGCTGGGTTCAAACTGGAACGGCATGGTGAGCAAAAAAACGATGGATTTAGGTCCAGATCTCTGCACTGGCGTGAATGTGTGACATTGTTCTGCATTCTACATCCCATGGTGCATTCCCTGTTGCACCCTCGGACAGGGAATCCAAGAGGCTGGGTAGTTTGGTTAAGAAGATGTCTTCTTCCCATGCTTTGCATTGTGGTCAGTGAACGCCTCATGCTTATTGGGGCGCTACTCCCAAACTCTGTGAGACACTTTTGCACAAGTGCTGCTACAGGTCCAGAGGAAGCCCGTCCTTTTTCTCTCAAGCGGTCAAGGATTGGGAGAAATGCAGAAATGTTCACTATTAGATGTGGTTTGGAAACAACCGACTCGCTGTGCAGAGCGGTTTCATTGATGGTGGTACTTAGACGCCACGCTTGGCTGAGAACATTTGGTTTTTGAGGAGATCTTCAGGCTTCCCTCGTGGATATGTCCTTTGATGACAGCTGTCTCTTCAGAGAGAAGGCATATTCGGCACTGGAGAGCTTTAAGGACTTGCAGGCTACAGCCAAGTCCTTGGACCTCGCAGCTGCCCCGTGTAATTCCCAGTCTGCCTATTTCCCCTTTCATGGCTACAGAAGGGGCTTTCAACTGCGCCAACCATATTTCAGCCACCTCCCCACGCAAGCTTCCCAGACTGTGCGGGGGCGAGGACTAGGTTCATACTGACCGCATGGGTCGGGTAGCCAGAGGTCTGCCACAACCACCAATCCATCAGCAACCGCAACCTCTAAACCCTCCTAATCTTGCCCTACAAGACCATGGAGGTCCAGTTGATGGCAGAATGAGCCTTTATTTCTACTACTGGCAGTCCATAACTTCTAACAGGTGGGTTTTACAGATTATTCAAAGGGGCAATTCCCTTCCCTACGAGTACCCCCCGCCCCCACCTCTACCGCCATCTCATGACTGGCTGACAGAGAATCATTTGTCCTTGCTCTGCGAGGAAGGTCACAGCTCTATTGACCAAGGGAGCCATAGAGAGGGTTACAGTGTCAGAAGTAGGCAGTGGTTGCTATTCCCGCTACTTTCTGATTCCCAAAACTATTTTAGATCTGAGAACCCTCAACCTCTTCCTCAAAAAGTAAAAGTTCAAGATGCGCATATTGGCTCTGGTTTTGTGTGCCCTGGACTCTGGAAACTGGATGGTACCGTTGGACTTGCAGGAAGTTATTTACATATCCCCGTTCTACCTGCCCATCTGTGTTACCTGCAGTTTATGGTAGCATTTTAAATTCATCCTGCTCCCTTTTGGCCTTACCAGCGCCCCTCAGGTGGTCACCAAGGTGATAGCGGTGGTTACAGCTCATCTGCGGAGATCAGGGGTGCCAGTCTTCCCCTTTCTTAACGAGTGGCTGCTGAAGGCAGGCTCGCCTCAGGCTGTCTTCTCCCACCTCCAGACAATGGTAGATGTCCTGCATTCGCTCGGGTTCACATCAAATTGCCAAAGTCAAACCTGACTCCCTCTTACACAGTCCCTTTCATCTGAGCTGGTCTGGATGCAGTGCAGTTTCAGGCTTATCCTTCAGAGCAGGGAGTCTGGGATATTCAGGCTTTGATACTGATATTTCAGCTTATATCTTGAATTTCGTTAAGAATGATTCTGAGGCTGCTGAACCTTATGGCCTTCTACCTCCTGCTTGTTACACATGCCAGGTGGAGTATGTGAGCTCTGCAGTGGGACCTGAAGTTCCAGTGAGCGCAGCACCATGGGAGTCTCTCTGATATGGTTCAGATCTTAGAAGGAACTTCATGAGACCTAAAGTGGTGGCCAACGAACCGCGATTGGTCAGAGGCAGAACTCTCTCCCTTCCGAAACCAGATCTCACAGTAGTGACAGATGTGTCACTCCTGGGATGGGTGGCCATCTGGGAGAGGTGGCAATCAGAGGACTCTGGTCTCCGGTATAATCTGGCCTCCACTTAACATGCTGGAGCTCAGAGCGATCTGACTGGCATCAATGGAAAGCATGTGCCAGTGTTCACGGACACCACCACCGCCATGTGGTACTGCAACAAACAGGACGGGATTGGGTCATGGACCCTTAGTCAAGAGGCCCTGCATCTCTGAAAATGGCTGGAACAACAGGGCATATCCTTGGTGATTCATCACCTGGCAGATTCCCTGAACGCCAGAGAAGACAAACTCAGCCATCGAAACCTAGCGGATTATGAATAGAGGGTCCAGCCACAGGTGGTGCAAGATTTCTTTCAGCAGTAGGGAGAGCTTTGGTTAGATCTGTTGTCCTCCGTCGAGAACAAGTAATATTTGCATGCAAGAGCTTACAAGGTGGCTCTCGCTCGGAGACGCTTTTTGACTCGAGTGGAGTTCAGACCTCCTGTACGGCTTTCCGCCTATACCACTTCTGCCCAGATGATCAGGAACAACCGAGCCCAAGTCATCTTTGTGGCACCGGACACGGCATAGAGAGCCTGGTATCCCGATCTTCTCAGCATGCCCATCGATCCTCCAATCAAGCTGCGCCTATGGGAGGATCTTCTGTCGCAGCAGCAGAGGAGGGTCCTCCACCTAAACCCTCCACCTAAACCTGTCAACTCTACGCGTTCTTGCATGAAGATTTAGCAGTGACCGTTGACCGCTTTTGACCTTCTTTCCGAAGACTGCAATGTTATCTTGGCAGTTAGGTGTCCTTCCACCAAAACGATATAGCCTGCTGGTGGAAGAAATTTGGATTATATTGTACAGAAAGGTCTACTGACCCTCTTCTCTTTCTGACATTTTACTTTTTATTTTGACTCTTGCCCAACAGGGCTCTGCTCTGGCCACTCTGAAAGGGTATCTTTCTGCCTTGTCTGCCTTCTGCCAGCTGCCTAACCAACCCTCTTTATCTAAATCTCCCATTGTAATCGATTTCTGAAAGGCCTTGAACATATGTTCCCACCTTCCTCTTATATTATGCCTCAGTGGGAACTTAATCTAGTTCTCATATTCCTGATGTGTGCTCCTTTCAAGCCTTTACATAATTTTCCCCTTAAGCTGCTCACCATCAAAACAGCCTTTCTTGTGGCAGTAACATCTGCCCAGAGGGTGAGTGAGCTGCAGTCTTTTTCGTCCAATCCTCCATTCCTTTCTGTCTTTCCAGACCACCTGGTGCTTTGCACTGTAGAAGCCTAAATATAATCAAACACAAAAGCCATCTGATCATGCAAAGAAATAAAAGTTTATTTTACATGTCACGGAAACAGTTGGTTGTCCATCAGTGTTCAACCAAGTACTTAAAAACAGAAGTTACTCAAGATGTTTTATTGACTTAAACCACAAAGGGCGTAACTAGGCGTTTCAATAATTGCCCAAAAATATACTGAGTATATGGTCATTTCTCTTTAAAATCTGGACTAGTACATCACGTGTCTAGTAACAGTAAATCAAGATTGCAAAATAGATATACATAGAACCCAATCAGAACATTGATTAATAGTGTGTGACAAGCAATTCCACAATGGTAGTCCATGTGCCTTTATATTTCGACTGGTATTTCCATGATTGAGAAATATAGAAACCAACAAGCAGATGTATCATTTATAAAGATTGTGTTATTGCTGACCTAACATGCCATGGAAAATCATAAGTGTTGTCTATTGAGCAAGACTTGTATCATATTGCGTTTCAAGCTTGTTTACTGTTGAAAAAGAATAGTTCACAAAATGTCATGTAATTCATTTTTCAGACCTCACTTTCATTGGGAATTATAGAACTTATTAAACAAAATGGATTCCATGCATGTGCGAAGGCCGGATTCTTGTCTCTACCCAATTATCTACAAGAACCCACTTAGGTCGCCAGGATCTTTTTACTTGCCAAATAGCGTAGAGGGAAGGAGCACAATTATCAGAACGTATCTACCACAATTTGACATCATTCTCAAAAGAGGACTCAAATTCTGAGGTTTCGACCTTTTATTACCAACAAAGACATCTGGATATACAAGCACCTCAATACAAGGCACAAAAGATAAATGGGAACTAACACAAATGCTACTCTACGAAGTATCCGCATTCGACTAAAAATAAAACGGATTACAGCTTCTAAAAGCATCAGATACAAAATGGCTATCGTGAGGTCAAATTTCAAAGTCATTAATCAAAGCATTTCTGTCCCTACTCTATTCTAAAGTGGCATCCCTACACAACATTCCCTCCCAGGCGAGAAAGCGTAAAAGGTGTCAACAGTGAAACTTCCTAAGAAGTCTTCACTTAGTGAGAGCTCGATCTATGGTGCTCCTTCTAGCCTCCCGCCTAAGTCTCGTTTGCACAAACCACGGGGCACTGTCCCTAATACGAAACCCCAAAATCTTTGCACTCGCCCTTTAGCACACCCCTTCAGACAGGTCTTCTGTCTGTAAATTTCCATTCAGAGTTTTTCATCTTCCTTTGTTCATTAATTCGACCTTGGGTCCCAGGCTCCTTCCGTACTAGGAGTTGCGATTTCACATTCCAATTCACTCCCCTCCAGTCTGCTCCTCGTATCTCAACTCCTACTACAAAGACTCATTTTAACTGACGAGCTAAATGTCCTTGCACCTGCAACAAAAACATGGGAACGGAAAAATCCTTCGCATCATGAAGTATTACATTTCTCTGCAATTTAAGCTTTACTAAAAAGCTCTTTCAGCCCAATAAACATAGCTAAAATAAGGAACGACTAGGCCTTCTCTTTTACATGGACGATTAAGCCTTGCGAAATAAAACAAATTACAGTCAATATTCAACATGAGCTTCTTGTTACATGTAAGCAACCTACATTCTAACCTTTTAACATAACCTACAGTTACTTAATTCATCATTACAGAACTAAAACATTAAACGTAATGCAAATACACTTTATAAACTGATGGCCCTTATTTCTTTCAAGGCCTGATTACATTTCTACATCTCTATTTCAACAAATATATATCTATAATCATTCTAAACACTCTTGAATTATATGCGGGTGCTGACTAACAGTGAATATGGTGCACCCCTACAAATCTTAACCCCGATGACGCTCTCTAATTTCCCCCCTTTGATGACAACTGTCATCACATCATCTCAATCTCATTTCATTTTAAAGAGATCCACTTTTAAACAGAAGTGGTAGCCATCCTGCTCTGTCGGAAACCCTCCATTCTTTTAAGGTCCTGATATTGACTATCCTATATATGCGCCATTCGTTTCTCATGCGCTCTGACAGTCCTCTCAGCCCTATTTCCTCTGTACCATTTAAAAGCTCTTACAAGTCCCCACAGACAAATCACGCAAACCACCACAATGATTATTGGCTTCAGCACATATCCAAGAACCCCCTTTCCCAAGTCTGCAAACCAATTCCCTACGTGACCAAAACCTTTTCCAATCTTTTCCCACACATTCTCTTCCATTAGATCTACTATCTCTTGATGAATCGTAGTAATGTTGACTATATATTTCCTCAACTCCTTGCTATTGTCTGGAATATACGTGCAACATTCCTGAACCTTCAGCAATTTACAGACTCCGCCCTCTTTTGCCAATAATACATCTAATGCAAGACGATTTTGCAAAACCATAGTTCTTATCGATATCATCTCCCCATCCACCAACAGCAATGATTTCGCCATGTTCATTGACAACTCATCAACCACGGTCGCTAACTTTCGTATTTTCATATCATTCAAGACCACGCCCAAACTGGGTATCATTGCTCCAAAAATATCCCCAATCACTGCTCCTGCATTTGCAGATCTCCGCACTTTAGAATGATGTCCTGTTTCTAATAAATTCAAATCTTCTGCATGATATATCTTCGGGAAAATAACAGCCAAATAACAAGTACCATACCACTGTGCAGGCAATCTCACGTATGCATTCTTTCCGCATACATAATACACTGTTGGAATCACTTGTACCGGACCTTGCAAGAAATTCTTAGCTGAATCTTCCATAGTAAAGGTATGATCACACGTACTATGACCAACCCAGGTTTTGTCATTACCAGTCTGGGGACGAGCAACACACAAATTTCCCTTCTGCACGTGGTCTAAAGCTATAGGTCCATAGCTTCCCTTCGACTTATGTAGTTTTTCCTCATCGGTCCAGTCTACTGACTTCTTTCCTCCATCTTGGTTCTGGGTTAATTTTCTATACCTATCTTCAACTTGGCCAATAAATTTCTTTTCAGTGTCTGATAGCAAACACGTCAAATTATGTCTATGCGCATATGCTGTATCTAAACTTGTAGTCGGTGTGAAATAAGTCCGAAGTCTTTCTTCCGACTTATAATAATCATACTTATTCAAATGCTTAAATGCCAGAACGTCAGGAAGCACTGTGTCATAATTAGAAAAATAATACTCAAACTGTTTCCTCTCATAAAACAAGCTAAGCAATAAACTACAAGAGATCCCGTATGTTAATGGAAGGTGATGGTATCTAATACCCTCGTCTACAGAAGCAGGCAGCTGCATACACACATAGCAATCCTTCGCATCCATCGCATCAACATACTCATACAACAGCTTCGCATGAGCATTAAGTTTGAAATCGCCTCTAGACAGATCTATATGAAACATACGACTTTCTTCTAGTGTCAACGCTCTTCGGTCTCCTATGGTAACCCCCTTTTTACTGGAAGTGGTAGGTGTAGGTGTCCCCTGAACCTCCCCCTCTTGCTTGTGTGCCACTATATAAGACGCTATAACTATTGCAAATATAACAACTATCACTACCCCTAAAAGTGTACCTATCACTAATTTGGCTCTATGGTGAGAATTTCCAGCTTCAGCCATCATCGTAAAGTTCTCGAGATCCAATTCAACAGCAACAGGTAAAAGTCTTTTCCTCATCCGAGTATTGCTTATCAAATCAGTTCAATCACCACTTTGAAGCTGGAAAACCCCTAGCAGTTTTCAGTTCCTTATTTACACAGTCCAGCAAAGACTTCCCTAACCCTCTTTCGATATCCCTTAACAGAAAAGTCCCTGAATTTATTCTTCTTCCACTCGGGTCTAGGTTATCTTCTTTTCGAGCTTATATTCAACAAAGTGCACCATCAGTCCAAAATAACTGCCGGTCCCAACAGCTCTAGGACCCCCTGTAAGATTTCAAGCTTGAGGGTTTTCAATTCTTGAGGAGCAGATATAACAGCAAAGGTCGGGAAGGCCAGTGTGTCCAGGATCAGACCACGGACATTACTCAGAAGCGGTGGATCCGGAATATTGATGGTCAATATTCCCTCGATTTCCAGTCCTGGAATCTTCAGCAGCACTTCCACTTTCGGAGTCGGATAACTGCTGACCAGTGTGATCGATCTCAGCCTCCCCATGCTCAGCAAACCTGGCATCTGTCACCACGTATGTCCACTCTGGCGAGGCGTACCTTTGACACGGCACTCTTGCTCTCCTCGATCTCCTCAGAGCCTCTGGGGCTTGATCTTCGTCGCTCTGCTCTGATTCCGACACCTCAGAAACCGGGGCAAGATCTCTTCTGGGTGCCAATCTCAAGTTTACCCGTTTCTGTCTTGCGGGCCAAACTCTTCCTGCTTCTGTGGCACCACTGCTCTCCCTTCCGGTACCCTGTGCACTGTTCCCTTCTTCGGCAGAGTTTGACTCAGTACTGCCCACTGCAACTTCTCCTTCCTCCGAGTCCGATTCAGGGTTACTTTCACATCTCCCTTCGGCTCGGTCCAGTGCACAACCAGCTGCGTCAGCAACCCCTACAGCTTGACTTGCCCTCTCAGATGGCTCTGCCACCTCAGCTGGGTTTTCGTTCACGAGAGGGGCTGTATCTTCCAAGGGTGCTGGGCCTCTACGGGTATGGGAGGCATGCACCCAGTTCGGCAATCCCCCACACTTCACTGCCGTATTCGGGACCAAGATGACTTGGTACGGCCCACGCCAACGAACATCCAAGCAACTCTTCCTCACGTGTTTGCGCACCAGTACCCAATCTCCTGGGCACAAGTTGTGGCACAGGTCACTCGCGGCTGGAACAGCTACCGCCTGCACCTGCTGGGACACAGAACGGACCACATCAGCCAGGCCTTTACAGTAGACGAGAATTACATCATCAGTGATATTAATCAAAGCAGTGGCAGGGATTGCTGGCACATGCATCGCTCTCCGCATAAGGGTGACAATCCAGTTCTCCTATCAGGCACACTCCGGAGACTCATGAGAACCAAAGGCAATGCGTCTGGCCACTTCAGAGAAGTCGAAGAGCACACTTTTGCCATCCAGGCTTTTGATGTCCCATTAACTTGTTCCACAATCCCAGAAGCCTCAGGTCGGTAACTGCAGTGCAACCTTTGATTTATATTTAAGGCATTACATAGCAATTTCATGATTTCACTGTGGAAATGTGTCCCTCTGTCTGATTCAAGAGAGGTTGGGAAACCGAACCTCGGAATAAGCTCCCTCAGCAGTAACTTAGCTACAGTTACTGTGTCACATCTACGTGTTGGGTAAGCCTCCACCCATCTAGAGAAAACACATACTATGACTAATATGTACCTCAACCCATTACACTTTGGCATCTCAATGAAATCCAACTGCATTCTGTTGAAAGGCCCACCTGACCTCCCTATATGACTCAATGTCACAGCTGTTCTCTTCCCTACATTCATTTGTTGACACGTGACACACCTCTGGCACACAGCTTCGTACCATTGCATCCCTACCAAGATGTACAGCACCATGTATTAGTCTTGCCATTGGGGTCAACAGACATTCCGGTAACACAGCTCTCCCATCATTTGAAACCCACACATCTATATCTCCTTTTTCACACCCAGCTCGCACCCAACTGTCCCGTTCCTGGTCAGACACTTCATCCTGCAGCTGTTTTAGCTCTTCCCATGTATCAGCCATGGCTAACATCACGCTGAAGTCAGTTCTCTCTTGGGTTCCCTCAACATGTTTTTCCGTAAAATTACATCCCTGTTCTGCACAAAATCGAGCAACCTCATCTGCATAATTATTACCTAGTGACAGAAAATCATTTTCCTTCGTGTGAGCAGAACACTTTACAACTGCAATTTCATCTGGACATTGCAATGCTCCCAACAATTGCCTCACATAATCCCCATTTCTAATGGGTGAACCAGATGATGTCATAAACCCTCTCTGGGACCATAGCTGTCCGAAGTCATGAACAACACCAAACCCATACTGGCTATCCGTATAAATCGTTATACGGATCTTATCAGCATCCAAACAGGCACGAGTCAAGGCAATAAGCTCAGCCACCTGTGCGGAGTATACTCCTTCTAAACAAGCGGCTTCCACCACTCCAGTGATGGTACATACAGCAAACGCTGCTTTCAATTGACCAGCACTGTCTCTCAAACATGAACCGTCCACAAAGAATATTTCATCTGAATTTGGAAGTGGTTCATCGACAATATCAGGTCTAGGTTTGGTGCACAATTCAGTCACATCGAGACAGTCATGATCCTCACAATCTTCATCGTCTACATTTGGGGTAGGTAACAATGTGGCAGGATTCAAAACAGAACACCTCTTCAAAGTCACATTTTCGGCCGCAAGGATGACTTGTTCATAACGCGTCAACCTATTGTTTGTGAGGTGCTGTGTTTTAGTCCTGGTCATCAGTAGCTCAACAGAGTGTGGTACATGCACAGTAAGCGGGTGACCCATTACAATGCTCTCATATCTTTCGATACTGACACCTGTTGCCGCAACGGATCTGAGACATCCGGGCAACGCAGAGGCTACTGGGTCTAAAGTAGCTGAAAAATAGGTAACTGGTCTATGGACATTCCCATGAACTTGAGTTAACACTGCCAATGCGCAACCTTCCTTTTCGCAACAGAAGAGTGCGAACGCCTTGTTATAGTCCGGCATCCCCAAAGCTGGGGCGCAGCACAAGGCCTCTCTCAGCCTCAAAAATGACCTTAAACAGTCTTCATCCCATGGTACCGGATCACTCACATCTTTGCGCGTCAGCCGCTGTAAGGGCTTCACTTCAAAGGAAAAGTTTGGGATCCATTGGCGACAATAAACAACCATTCCCAAAAACATTCGAACTGCCCTCTGGGTAGTCGGAACAGGCATTTTCAAAATAGCCTCAATACGATCTGGTGACACCTTCCTTTTACCTTTTTCGATCCGGTGACCCAGATACTGTACTTCACTCAGACAGTACTGTAGTTTATTCGGAGACACCTTATGCCCATTCTGTGCCAGGTAGTTCAACAGCGCTACCGTATCAATCCTGCAAGCGTCTTCAGTTTTTGACGCCACAAGCAAATCATCAATGTACTGCACAAGGACAGACTTCTGTGGAAGCACCAGACCTTCAAGGTTTCTCTTCAAAATCTGATTGAAAATAGACGGGCTCTCAGTGTATCCCTGTGGGATACGACACCATGTTAACACACGATTTTCCAGCCGAAATGCAAAAAGAAATTGGCTCTCCTCATGCAGAGGAATCGAGAAAAAGGCTTGACACAGGTCGACCACTGTGAACCATTCCGCTTCACATGGGATTTGGAACAGTATCACAGATGGATTCGGTACCACGGGACAACATGGAACAACTAGCTCATTGATTTTTCGTAAATCTTGCACTATCCTTAATTTTCCGCTCGGTTTCTGTAATCCCATAATGGGTGAATTACATGGACTTCCCATGATTTTCCTCAGAATTCCCTGCTTAATCATAGATTCAATTACGGGTCTAATTCCCTCAATGGTTTCCGGTGATAGCTTATACTGGGGTGTTCTCGGGTACTCTAAGTTTGGTTTAACCTGGATTTTCACTGGGTCTACTCCTTTAACTAATCCAATCTCTTCACCGCTGAGGTCCCACACATCAACTGACACTGAGTCTCTCAGATCGAAGGGAAGTTCTTCCACCGTTAGGGCTGGATACATTTCTACACACCAACGCTGATTCGCAACCTTAAAGGTCGCATCATCGTCCCTCGTCTGCACTTCCACTCCCTTCGGGGTGCAATAGATAGTGCAGTTAAGCTTGCACAATAGATCTCTTCCTAACAAGCAGACAGGACTAGAATCACACACCACGAACTGGTGTCGGTCCCTGAAATTTCCTATCCTAATCGGTATGGGTTCCGTCAGTGGGCTAGTCAGTTTCTTATTTGCTACACCAATAACTTGGATCATTTGTCCAGAAAGGGGTAGATCCGGAACCACTGCAGACCTTACAGTCGATCGCGTAGCACCCGTATCAACTAAAAAGGTCGTAGGGTGACCATCGATCTCAGCTTCCACAAAGGGCCCTCTAGGACAGCTCTGAGGGTACACTCTTCCTCTCCCCTCAAGCAGGGTCTCGCCACTGAATCTGGATCATCTTCCCCATTCACTTCGAACAGGGGCATCTGCACATAGGTCCGAGCTCCCTGCTGCATATTCGGTATCCTGGGCGGTTGGGGAACCTGGACCTTTGGAGCACCCGTCCCCCCTTTGGCCATCCTAGGTCGCGTCACTGTAGGGACTGTGTCCGCTACAGGAACCTGAGCTATCTCCCCTTCTTGCTGTATTTGGTTCAACGGGTTCAAAGGACACTCGCGTCTCCAGTGTCCAATCTGATGACAAAGATGACAAGCTGTTGTCTTTTTCAATACCGCCACATCTATTCCTGTCCTAGGGTCTATTCCCCTTGGCCTTCCTTGTCCCTGGGCATTCTGTGCTCCTCCTTGATAGTTTCCCTGCCTCCTTCCCAACGTTCCTCCGTTAGGCTGTCCCTGGGCTGTCTGCATCTGTACCAACAGCAAATTGTCTTTCAATTTCCTGTGCTTAGATTCTATCTCATCATGACAGTATCTAGTATACCGTAGAATCTCATCCACAGGCTTGTTCTGCCAACAAATCAAATGCTGCTGTATCATGAGGCTAACCTCTGGCTTCAATCCCAATACAAATTTAGAAACAAACTGTCCCATGTCTTTGGTATCCAACGCATCTAGGCCACTGTACTGTTTAAAAGCTTGCAAAAGCCTCTCATAAAACTCATGCACTGTTTCCTTAGGCTCTTGCACTGTCCTATATATCTTCACCCAGTCAATGTCCTGAGGCGAGATTTTCGACTTCAACCATGTAATTACCTGTTTGAACTTTTTCATCACTATCGGCGATAGACCATTTGTAATCGCGTTCCTGTCGGGCTCCGAGGCCGGCCACTCAACAGCAATTTTACATGCCAACCACAGATCACCCGGAACCACTATGTCAAACAAAGTATTCAAATCAATCCACAGTACTTTCGAAATTTTGACAAAGCGATCAACTTGCTTGTACCACTCCACAGGCTTTTCCCTTAAATGGGGAAAATCATTTGTAAAAGCAGCCAAATCACCCCTACTCCAAGGTACATGTACGTATCCTCCATTCTGTACCTCCCATAAAGGGAAATTCCCTACCTCCGTTATGCCTCCACCCGGAGGTGGCGTCTCTCCTACCACACCCCTGGAGCTTTTCTTCTTTGACCACCTTTCCTCCCATTTATCAAGCATGATCCATGCCCGCATCGCTATGATTAGATCTTTGACATGTGTTCTCAATCCCATGACTCTTTTCTCCTCTAGTTCCTGATCACTGTACTGCAACCTGTGATTTCCTTGCAATGCTTTAGTCTTCGACAAATCCACCCCATATCTCTTGGCCAACTCTGACAATTTTTCATGTGCTGTCCGCGCTTTGCGAGTTACATCCTTCGCTAGAAAGAGTAATTCATCCTGTTCGTACACCAACATTCTCTCAAGAGCTAGATATCCGTATATTATCTCGTCCACTTCTGCCTTTAGTCTTATGACATCTAGCATTCTCCCTCTCAGGGCTCCCCTCAGTACTTCTCGACAACCTGCACCATCTCTCTCGTCGTACCCACATTCTCGTTCCCGTGGCCTACTCTCTTCTGACGTGCCCATAGGAACAGAACGATTTACAATCGTCCCTCGTTCCCTCTCTGCTTGCAACACGCCCTGACTATGGGTCCTCACTGGCGGTGTCCACATTCTCAAGTCTGATCTTGACTCAGCTAAAGACCTTGGTCTCCCAGGCCTCGACTCTCCTTGTCCTCCCGAGGAGTCTGCTGTGGCTGGCAGTGGCGTACTCCATTCTATAGGTTTCGGAGTCTGCTCCATTCTCCTCACTGACCCACTTCCTTCGACCACACTCCTCACCCCTACCTCTGATCGCTCTGAGCTTTCAGCCTTCTCTGGCTCAAGTTCATACATTGACTCGATAGGTCCAATAATAACCGGTATTTTCAGAGCATCCGGTAATCTCACACCTCTCAGCTATTTGCAAGCTTATTCCTCGTATTCTCAGTTCCTATCGAGATCTTTCCTTCCACCCTTACCTCTGATCGGGGTAGTACTCCCCTAATCCCATCTACCTGAGCCTCTTTCTCCTCCGAGGCATCTGGGTTATATGGAGGTGGTCTCTCAGATAACAACCTTTCCAGTAAGCTGTCATCCGTATCACTGCCCTCTTCCTCGTCTTTCGACTTTTCTTTTATGTTGTCAGTTTGTACTAATAAGGGGTACAGTCTATGTCCTTCTATTGCCTGTACTCTCCATCTTTTCTCTTGCGCATCCCATCTAGCATCCTGAAACGCCTTAATCGACTTTTTCACTCTTTCTTGGTTTCTATCCCTGTTCCTATCATGCGCTGCTCTAATCCACGCATGTAATGCTTCAAATTGTGTTGGCCTCGGCAAAGGTCTTAACGCTGCCATCACAGACTTCAACTGGTACAATACTTATAGCCTAAATTAGCCATATCTCGGGAAAGCTAATTCTCGTTCACTTTGGGTCAATTTCTGCCAATTCTCAAGCCAAATTATTGTATGCAACCCCACATTTCTTGCCATGTAGTGTGCTGGCGTATCCTCGGGAGGGGCTTCTTCTCCCTCACGAGTAACCACATGTTTATCACCTCTACACAATTCTCGAAAAACTTTAAAACATTTCATAATGGCCAAATTCTGAACGCACACAATTTTCTGTTTACTTCCTGGTAACTGTCCACCAATGACAACGTCTCTCGCACCAACCAACCTATCGCAGCGCATCACCCCTTAACGTCACTTCTCTCTCCACTCGCAGCCGTTATCCCTATTCCCGACGCACTCCGTCCTCTTACATTCGTCCCGTTCATACAATGAAATAACCGTTTGCCCCAAACAAGTTACTTCTCTGGCTGTCCGTCCACAGCCTCTGACTGTCCGTCCACAGTCTCTCGAAATTGTCGACCTCGGTTGACAACTGTCTATCCCCGTCCGGGCAGACAGATCGCCTCTGATAGGTTACAAATACTCCAATCCACATACAGCAACCCACGACCAGCGTCAGGTTGTCATACACTCACACATTCGCTCCCCCTATCTCAGTCCAGGTGATCGATGGTACCTCACGATCCCCTTCGGGTGGTCAACAAAATCTACCACAGGTGTATTCTACACCCAATCGCTTAGGCTTCTCATCGCCTAAGACTTTTCCGGGCTGCGCGCGCTCACGGCCTGATCTCACAATCACTCAACATTCACACCAACTCCGCAAGACATCACACAACAACTCAACACCGCAATCTACAACATCTCACCCTGTTCATACTCACTCCTCGAACCGATGCTTTCTGCCGCACTGCTACTCGCCATCAATGTCCGTCCGCTGTCGTCGTCTGCTGCCCACCTTCTGATGATTCAGCATCACTTAACCTTTATGGGCCTCAAGGATCACTTATCCTAATCTGAATCTTCCCTCGCTACCGGAAATAACCATCCGTTTCTGCTACCAACTGCGAAGGCCGGATTCTTGTCTCTACCCAATTATCTACAAGAACCCACTTAGGTCGCCAGGATCTTTTTACTTGCCAAATATCGTAGAGGGAAGGAACACAATTATCAGAACGTATCTACCGCAATTTGACATCATTCTCAAAAGAGGACTCAAATTCTGAGGTTTCGACCTTTTATTACCAACAAAAACATCTGGATATACAAGCACCTCAATACAAGGCACAAAAGATAAATGGGAACTAACACAAATGCTACTCTACGAAGTATCCGCATTCGACTAAAAATAAAAAGGATTACAGCTTCTAAAAGCATCAGATACAAATGGCTATCGTGAGGTCAAATTTCAAAGTCATTAATCAAAGCATTTCTGTCCCTACTCTATTCTAAAGTGGCATCCCTACACAACATTCCCTCCCAGGTGAGAAAGCGTAAAAGGTGTCAACAGTGAAACTTCCTAAGAAGTCTTCACTTAGTGAGAGCTCGATCTATGGTGCTCCTTCTAGCCTCCCGCCTAAGTCTCGTCTGCTCAACCCACGGGGCACTGTCCCTAATACGAAACCCCAACATCTTTGCACACGCCCTTTAGCACACCCCTTCAGACAGGTCTTCTTTCTGTAAATTTCCATTCGGAGTTTTTCATCTTCCTTTGTTCATTAATGCGACCTTGGGTCCCAGGCTCCTTCCGTACTAGGAGTTGCGATTTCACATTCCAATTCACTCCCCTCCAGTCTGCTCCTCGTATCTCAACTCCTACTACAAAAACTCATTTTAACTAACGAGCTAAATGTCCTTGCACCTGCAACAAAAACATGGGAACTGAAAAACCCTTCGCATCATGAAGTATTACATTTCTCTGCAATTTAAGCTTTACAAAAAAGCTATTTCAGCCTAATAAACATAGCTAAAATAAGGAACGACTAGGCCTTCTCTTTTACATGGACGATTAAGCCTTGCGAGCTAAAACACATTACAGTCAATATTCAACATGAGCTTCTTGTTACACGTAAGCAACCTACATTCTAACCTTTTAACATAACCTACAGTTACTTAATTCATTATTACAGAACTAAAACATTAAACGTAATGCAAATAAACTTTATAAACTCATGGCCCTTATTTCTTTCAAGGCCTGATTACATTTCTACATCTCTATTTCAACAAATATATATCTATAATCATTCTAAACACTCTTGAATTATATGCGGGTGCTGACTAACAGTGAATATGGTGCACCCCTACAAATCTTAACCCCGATGACGCTCTCTCACATGATAGGAGAACACAATTCCACATCCCGCTCTTTGATAACCTATAACACCTTATACAAGTTCCTTCATTGGAAGCATTGCCTCCTTGCCCACTGCCTTGTTATTCCTACTCCTTATGTAACATGTGTTTACTTCCTCTGAGCTAATGGGACACAAAGAGAAGGCTGCATTCTTGCGGCAGCTAGTGAGGAGTATATTTAGGCTGGCCGGACACACCTGTATGAGCACACACAAGGTCACCAGTGCAACCATTCCTACTATTATTATTGCGTCTAACAGCCATGCACCCCAACCTCCAACCCATGATCCCACTGCTTCCCACATATCCCCAGTATGTATTTTATGCATCCTCTTTTGTACTTTCCTGATGTTGCCTATTGCTCTGTTGATATTTCTATTATCCTGTGTGTAGGATCAGCAGGTGTGGATTACTACCTGGCATATCTCGCCCTTTTGTGCCTTGGGAAGCGCCAAGGGTCCTTTGCTTATAGCTTGCCTTTGACTAATGTCTTATCCATTTACCAGCAACTAATTCCCCTTATTCGGCGGAATGTTCATGCATATGTGTCGTCAGTCTAGCGTGTCCAGGTCCATGATAGTTCAACCATCCAAATGGAGATGTCCCACCCTTCCTTGAGGAGTATAGTCCTGACCATAGCGCAACCAACTTAGTTCAATTTTGTATTACATTCTAGCTCAATTTGTCCACTGCACCTATAACAGGTGTGAATGTGTACATTTCATCATTGTTTTGGTTTGAATTTTATATCTGGCATATGGGGCTTTTCTACCTCAGTGATCAATCACCATTGCTGTGCAGCACTATCGTTAGTGCCGTTTGGTCAGTCTTTGGCCTACACCCAATCTATTGCTATCAATTATACTTGGGATTATTGTGTCCTACGAAACCTAGTCATTCATTAGCTATCTGTTTCTTATTCACCTAAATTTTCGTTACTCTTTTCACACTACTTGCTGGTCGATGTTTATAATCAACATTAACTGTTCCTAATGCTATTCCCAAATGTGGAACTTTGTAATACTCTCTTGTAGATATCCATTCCGTATCAGACAGGTAATGGAATGTTCATGTAGGAGTATCTACTTTATAGCTGTAGATGGTAAAATGTGATGTATCCTATGGCCCGGTGAGTCATTATCTACGAGACGCTGTTGGAGCAGGTGTGCACAAATACTAGATGACATAATACAGCATATTTCACTGTTCTACTCAACATAGCCCCCTTGCCCTCCAAGTAAGTTTTGCATTTGAAGTTCAAAGTTGCAGTGACATTGAAATGTTATTTTTCGCAGTAGACGTCATCTCTTGTGAACTCCCCAGGCACCATGCGCAGCGCAGTACAGTAGCACAGATAACTGTTGGTACTCATAGTCATTTCTTGGGCAACAGACATTGTAGGCTGAAGGTGAGATGCGCTGAAATGGATGTTTCAGAAACATCTCTCATCCAGCACTGTATGGCATAGGTGATGAAGTCAGTGTCTCTTGTCCTTGACATTGCTTCAGTGGTGGGGCACCTTCTTCATTGATGCCTAGATACGATGATAAAAAAAAGTTGTTTTTTTTGTCAATGGTACCCCCTTGTGTGGCTTCAGACGTTAACCAACACCTTAGGCCCACCAGGTACTGTTTGAAGAATCCGGGCCGGCTTGCACCCCCTGTCTTTTGGTGGTGTGCAGCACGAGCAGCCTTCTCTAGTACTTACTTGCTGCTTTGGTGGAGCAGATGTTGTATCTGCATAGTGACACTAGAGCTGCTGGTGGCGCCATTGGTACTTGGTGCTCTTGTTCTTGTTCTGATGCTTTCATGGTAAGGGAGCTGTGAGTCCAGGAGGCCAGCCCCTCACATTTGACGGCTGTGACAGTTGCAGAAGCAACAGCTAGGGAGGCAGTGACGTCTGATGTGGGCGTAGGCAAGGGTCTTGACAGGAACGGTCTGCAGCACTCGAGGATGAATGCTCAGTTGTGCAATTTGGCGGGAGATGGACAACAAGGCAAATGGCAGTCCACCAGGCTCTGATAGTTCTGTTGATGTATAAATACTCCCATTTCATTCTTCAAACCATCCGTTCTTCCCTCAATGTCCTCTGATGTGGGTGGGTGATCTTAGTAATGTAATGTCTGTGTTGCACAAGCCCTCTAAGTTCCTTTGCTGTTCTGTGACACCATTCCCAGTGATGGTGTATGCTGGCCAGTGTCCACAAACTTCTTTCTTCCTTGCCTGTCTTCGGCCTGTGGTCATACTGTCATCAGTAGTGTTAGTAGATCTGGGTTGCCTCAACTGCGCCACAACACCTCCTGGAAATTTTGCGACTAGCGAGAGGCATGAGCACACAGCAAGGAGACTTGTTTGCTTTCCTGTCTGTCATGGACACTGCTATGCATTGTGTACTGCAGGTTGCCTTAGCCCTGGCATGTGCGAAATATGTCTCTATTTCATTGCAAGGGCCTCAGAAAGGTGGAAACGTATCCAAATCACTGGGTTGGAAAGTTGCTAATGAGAGCAGAAAATGCCAGTCCTTGATAAAAACAACTCATTATTATATGAGAGAAACCTGTTATGTAACTCCTACCCTTTGTACACCGCGTTGCCCCACTGCCTTTAGCAGAGAAAAAAAAAGGAAAAATAAATGATAATAACTTTTGCTATTATCATTTTATTTGTTCCTGCTGCTGCGTCTCGGCGGGGCGGATCTGCTCTCCTTTCAGAGCAAGGGGAGGAGTGGTGGGCACTACGTAAGTGCCCATGAATGTTTGACCGGCCCTCTCGGGCCGGCCAAACATTCATTCACACTTTGCATGTTCTCCACGCACGCTGCATTATGCAGGCTGCCCCTGTGAATACACTGAGCACAATGGAACAAAAGGGAGTCGGCAACTGTACCGCTCCTACCCCAGATGACAGTGGGGGAATGAACATTACATTCAGAAACACTTCAATCAGCCAGCAGGCTTTTTTGTTAATTGAAGCAGAGTGCTGGATGTAGAGGGTCAGCGGTATAGTTGTTGGGCTGGGTGGAGCTAGGTGGGCGAGAGGAAGAGGAGGAGCGAGGACAGGACGCGGGCAGATAGAGTAGGGACAGGGAAGGTGATGGTTGCAGCCCAATAAAGTGAGACATAGGCGAATCCTGGTGTCTGTCATTATTTGCTGCTGGACATCACAGCTGGCGACGAGGGTGGGATGGTATAGCCCAGTACCCCCACGATCTGGAGAAAACGTGCCCCTGTCCCTTGGTGTGGCCGGTAACGTAAAATAGAAAAAAAAAACGTACCCTGCGTCGAGCGCTGAGCCGCGCTGTATCGAGTGCCACCAGAGGACGTGAGAGCAGGAGCGGGAGCCCACCCCGACTGATGCTGGCGGTTCCTGTGGTGACCGGTGGTTATACCGGAGCGGGAAACCACGTGGCTGCATGAGCGCTGCTACGCGCTAAATGATGATCTCACGCCCGATGCATGAGCAACGGCACGTGTGAGGAAAAAGAACGTCGGGTTCTCACTCGAGCGCGCTGTGCCAGGTAATGAAGCCTGAAGTGCATGGGCTGCACTAGAAGAGTGTTGTGACCGTCGGAACACTGAAAATTAGTGCAGCAGGCTGGCTGAGAGTGGCAGACAAGACCTCGTGGGAGTGAGCAACCCTGAGCGGCGGCCATCTTGGAGTCAGGCGGTCCTGAGTGGGACATCCCCATAAGAAGTATAGGGGCAGCCATCTTTAAGTCAGGCCAGAACTTAAATAAGCACCTGAAAAGCCAAGATAAACAAGGAAAGTGACCAAGCATCAGCCAAAGGCAAGCCAAGAATAAGTGTGCCCGTGGGAGGACTGGACGAGTTAGGCACGTGTTGTCAGGATGTCGAATCATAACTCGCCGCAACGGGCTGAAACCACGCCGATCGTGACGAGCGTGTTGCACCTGCGCCCCCCAGAGTCGCTACCGTTGACGGTTGGGGAGAGTATGGGCCCTAGATGGCAAGAATGGCTGGAAGATTTTGAGGATTACATTAAAGGGTCAAAGGTGACCGAAGATGAGGACAAAGTGATTGCGCTGCGCAATCTGGTCGGCAAAGAGATTAGCAAGATCATCAAGGAACTACCTCGTGCGGACACCGGAACTTATGATAACGTGCGTGAGGCACTCAACAGAAAGTTTCTGCCGAAACAAAATGTGGACTATGAGAGGTACACCTTTCATCAAGCTCGTCAAGGGAAAGAAGAGGTGATGAGTTTGTTCATAACACGACTGCGTCGATTGTCCCGATATTGCGATTTTGATGCTTTCTCAACGGATGATGCCATCCGGTCGCAGATCATTGATGGGTGTCAGTCGGAGACACTGAGGAGGAGGCTGCTGAGGAAAAGTCACAACCTAGAGGAAATAGAAGAGATGACTCGAGTGTATGACCAGGCGGAGGAGCAAGCTAAGAGTATGGAAGCCGGGCGCCCTGAAAGACGGGAGCAAGCATGCCGGGTGCAAGACAGTCACCGACGTAGACACTCGAAGGAGCGCCGGTACCACTCTAGGCCCTCCTCGCGCCAGAGGTGCACTGAGCACAGAAGACACGGATCGAGGATAAAAGACAAGAGGCAGGAAGGGGGAAAGAAATGTTACCGATGTGGATATGACTTCCCGCACTGAGAAGTGTGTCCAGCCATGGGGCAGCAATGCCGTAAGTGTGGGCGAACTAATCATTTTGAGGCGACTTGTGGTGAATATCGCCGGGAGAGGAAGGATGACTCGATGAGGCCGACTCGTTCGGACACCAGGCGACACCACGTGAAAGCAGTACAAGATCGGCCAAAGTCGTCCTCCAGCTCATCTCATTCCAGCCGGGAATCGAGGAGATCTCGCTGGGCAAGAAGGTCACCATTTGTGGACTCTCGATCAGGGTCGTGGGAATCCGAGTACACGGTCGAGTATGCCAGTATGGTTGCCGATCCAGACCAATTGAAGACCTACCCCAGACTGGACATCAGTGTGGGCAATCATGACACGCAATTTGTCCTGGACAGTGGGGCATCACTGAATTACATCCCGGTGACGGAGTACAAAAAGATGAAGCCACCACCACCGTTGTGCCCGGCATACGTCCGAGTTTTCACCTGGATGTCCAAGAAACCACTCCCCTGTCTAGGGAAATTCCAAACCACTCTTCGGCACCAGAACAAGTCGATATCTGCTGTAGTACACGTAATTGATGGCCCGGAAGCTGATTGCCTCCTCAGCTTACCGACGGCCGAGAAACTTCGTCTGGTTGAGATCTTATACCATGTCAGTGGGGATCAGGACATACTACACAAATTCCCCAAGCTGTTCACGGGGTTGGGAAGGCTGAATAAATGTCAAGTCCGGCTCCACATCAATGAGCAGGTCCGACCTGTCGCTCAACATCCCCGACGGGTACCATACCACCTTCAGCAGGCTGTGGAAGATGAGCTGCAAGAACTGCTCGCGTCAGACATCATTGAAAGGACTAATGGCCCCACCCCATGGGTGTCCCCAGTAGTCATCGTTCCTAAGAAGGGCACTTCTGGAAAAGTGAGACTGTATGTGGATATGCGGCTTCCCAACACCGCGATTGAGCGTGAACGACATCCTGGGCCTCATTTGAGTGATATGATTGCTGCGCTAAATGGGGCCAGAGTATTCTCAAAACTGGACTTAAACAAAATCTACCACCAGCTGGAACTACATGAACGATCCAGGTACATAACGACGTTTGGGTCTTTATCGTTATAAATGATTAAGCTTTGGCATTTCTTCTGCTGCGGAGATCTTTCAGGAAGCAATACGCCACACCATATGTCACATACCTAACACGCTAAACTATAGCGATGACATTCCGGTGTATGGGTCCAACGTCCAAGAGCATGACAAGGCCATTGATAGAGTATGCCACGCTCTCCTGGACGCCAACCTGACATTGAACAAAGAGAAGTGTGAGTTTCATCGGTCCACACTCAAGTTCTTTGGGCATGTGTTTTCTGGAGCAGGGATGAAGCCTGACCCTGAGAAAGTGCTGGCTTTAAATGACACCAAGAGACATCAGTCATCCACTTCGCACTCTCACCAAGCAGGGACAATTGTTCGACTGGACCCGTCAGTGTGAGCAGGCCTTTCAGGGCATCAAACGGACCGTTGAGACAGCCGACAACTTGGCATACTTTGACCCCAAACGGAAGACGGAAATAACCGTGGACGCCAGCCCGGTGGGCCTAGGGGCGATCCTGGCTCAGTATGACCACGAGGAGGATCAGAGACATATTGTAGCGTATGCAAGTCGCAGTTTGTCTGACACCGAAAAGGCCTACTCTCAGCCAGAGAAAGAGAGTCTGGCGGTCGTCTGGGCCTGCAAACACTTCCATGTGTTCATCTACGGCAAGCACTTCACAATGGTGACAGATCACCAGGCACTCGTCACTATATTTGGAAATCCACGGTCGAAGATGCCACCTCGGATAGAGTGGTGGGGCTTGCGTTTGCAAGAATACACCTACACCATACTGCACAAGCCAGGCAAGTCAGCCAACCCGGCCGACTACATGTCTCGCCACCCGAGACCTGCGCCGGCATTCAAGGCATCAATTGCTGAGGAATACGTCCACTTTGTTGTGGGCCAGGCTCAACCGCCGGCGGTTCCCAAGGAGGCCATTTTGGAAGCGACGGCGCAAGACGTCATTCTTCAGAAAGTACTCAGTCGCCTGCAGACCAACAGGTGGAGAGCTGATGATGAAGAGGACCCGGAAGATCTAGCTAGCAACCAAGAATTGCAGGCATTCAGACACGTGAGTGAGGAGCTGTCTGCCACCTCGGAAGGGCTTCTGCTAAGGGATCACAGGATTGTTATCCCGACGCGACTACGACAAGGGATTGTCAATCTAGCTCATGAAGGTCATCGTGGGGTAGTTGCAACGAATCGGGCCCTGAGAGAGCGAGTGTGGTTCCCGTTATTAGATCAGATGGTGGAACGTACTCTCAAAGACTGTCTGCAGTGTCAGCTTGTTAGCCAAGGAAGTCCCCCAGCTCCCTTGCGAATGACTGAATTACCCAGTGGCGTGTGGCAGGAACTTGCAATGGACTTCTATGGACCCCTTCAGTCAGGGAAATATGTCCTGGCAATTATGGACGAATATTCGCGGTTCCCGATAGCCCAGTTTGTATCATCCACCAATGCGTCCAGCACTCTCGTGGTACTGGATGAAGTGTTCGCGGCGTGGGGTATTCCAAAGGTGCTCAAAACGGACAATGGCCCCCCGTTCAATGGACATGAGTTTAGTGACTTTGCGCGGCACATGAACTTCAGGCATCGGAAAATAACGCCCTTATGGCCGCAGGCAAATGGCACCATTGAAAGATTTATGGCCACTCTGAAGAAAACGTTTCAACAAGCGACCTGTGAGAGAAGGGACCTCCAGGTGGCTCTCAATGAGGTTCTCCGGGCCTATAGGACAACTCCCCATGCCACCACGGGTAAATGTCCTGCCACCCTAATGCTAGGAAGACCGATTCGAAATAGGATACCCACATGGGAAGGTGCTCTACGAGCAGTCTCACCGATTCGCATGCATCAAGAGGTTGTGTCCGCAGATCGTCGTGGGAAAGAGAGAATGAAATCGTATGCAGACGCCAGAAGGGGAGCACGATCACCTTCCTTCCATGAAGGAGACTGTGTCCTCGTCAAGCAGGAGCAACGCCGAAAAACAGACTGCAGGTTCCGAGCTGAACCATTGACAATCACTCAGACGAAGGGTACCATGGTGACCGCAGAATCAGACAGTCGAAGAGTCACCCGAAATGCGTCGTGTTTTCAGAAATGCACGCCTGGTATGAAGGAGTCGCTTCAAAGACTGAGTGGGCAACCAGAGAGTGAGGTTCGAGGGCAACATGCTGGAGCTGCCGAGAGTCTGGGCCCTGGGCCTGAAGGAGATTCCGAGGTTGTGACAGGAACGATGTCACTGAGACCGAGACATGACATTCGCAGGCCGCGACGACTGATAGAAGAACTATAAACAAGTCAGTCATTTCTTTTCGTTTGTTAAAAAGGGGGAAGATGTAGAGGGTCAGCGGTATAGTTGTTGGGCTGGGTGGAGCTAGGTGGGCGAGAGGAAGAGGAGGAGCGAGGACAGGACGCGGGCAGATAGAGTAGGGACAGGGAAGGTGATGGTTGCAGCCCAAAAAATCCTGGTGTCTGTCATTATTTGCTGCTGGACATCACACTGAATAACAGCGGTAACCAGCGTCCTTTCAGCTTGAGCATAAGGAGAGTGAGAATGAGTACAGTCTGCATCCCCTTGCGATACTCCCCCCTCAAGAGAGTTTGCGGCTGATTGCAAATGAAACGGACGGAATCCACTGACAGGTATCACACACAGATTTGTGCAGATAGGTGAAGTCTGCATATACTCACAGATTCATTCACATGAATAAGCGGGGACACTTTTCCTAAACAGCAGCGATTTTGTACTCTTACCGGTGCCTAGGACCCCAGGGAAGAGAGGAAAGTATGATGGACATACTGCGCAAAGGACCCACTCTTGACGGAGCACACAAGAAAGCCAAGGCCACAAAGACCAAGTACCCAGGGGAAGAAAAGACAAGTAACTCTGGCAGCCAAACCCACTTGCATGAGCAGAAGGCAGACAGGAAAACACGGTAGCAAGAACTAACCAGCGAGATGACATGTACTCACGACAGCACCCAACCCTCAAGCGGTGACAGGGAGCAGGAGCACTGTTGATTGTGGTCCGAACCAGGGCTAAAGGGCAGTGGGACTGGATGCCAAATTGAGGAGCCGAGATCCATTCTCCACCAAAAATGTAATATATTCAAAGACAAAATCCATCTGCTCATTCAAAGAAATAAAGGTTTATTTTACATGTCACAGGAGCAGTTGGTCGTCCATCAGTGTTCAAAACCACAAGTACTCAAGACGTTTTATTGACCTAATCCACCTAGTGCGTAAATTGGCGTTTCATTAATTGTCCAAAAATATATTGAGTACATGATCATTTCTTAGAAAATCTGGACTAGTAGTGTCTGGTAACAGTAAATCAAGACTGCAAAATAGAGATACATAGTTCACAATCAGAAAAAGATTAATAGTGCATGACAAGCCATTCCACAATGGTAGCCCACAGGCTTTGTTGGGTATTTCCATGATTAACATAAAACATAACATAAAGTGAATTTGTAAAGCGCACGTTCACCCTGCTGTATCTTGGCGCGGAATAACAGATGTTTCTCGTTAACCAACGCAATGGTACTCATTTTATCGACCTCAGATGGAAGAAAGGCTGAGTGGACCCGCCGGGATTTGAACCTCTAACCTGTAACCATGAGGTCGAACACAGGCACCTGCCGTGGAGGCATTAGTACACTGAGCAACCAGACCAATAAGCAGCTGTATCATCCATAAATAGTGTCTTATTGCTCACCTGGCATGCTATGGAAAATCACAAGTGCTGTCTGTTGAGCAAGGCTTTCATCATACTGCGTTTCAAGCTCGTTGACTGCAGATTGACTGTAGAAAAGGAATAGTTCACAAAACGTGATAGATTTCATATTTCAGGCCTCACTTTCATTGGGTATCGTAGAGCCGATTAAAACAAAATGGATTCCTTGCATGATAGGAAAACACTGCCACCGACGGGGCCTGACGCCACCTGAACACGGATCGTGCTTCATTCGCTTACAGAACTACCCCCTGCCTCTGACACGGACCTTCGCTGCAGAGACAGGATTACTTGACCACGTAATCCGATATGCACCTTTATCCTTAAGGGTACCTATCTTCATTCTCCGTCCTGACACGGATCAGAATTTTGCGGATCTCCTTACCTTGGCGAGAGTCTACGCCCTACACGGACCTGAATTTTTGCGGATACCATTACTTTACCTTGGCAAGATTACAACACCCTTTAATCGCCCTGAAGAAGCCCGTGTTTGGGCGAAACGCATTGGCTGTGCATTTATGAAAACCCAGCATTCCTGCAATAAAGACACACCAAGGCTACAAATAGCGGCGTGGACTCATTCTTTCAAAACAGAGACCTTGTAACTTACTGTCTATACATGTTGCCTCTCATACCCCCTGTATGCATGATTGCAAAACACTAGGCATCTGGGTTATATGGAGGTGGTCTCTCAGATAACAACCTTTCCAGTAAGCTGTCATCCGTATCACTGCCCTCTTCCTCGTCTTTCGACTTTTCTTTTATGTTGTCAGTTTGTACTAATAAGGGGTACAGTCTATGTCCTTCTATTGCCTGTACTCTCCATCTTTTCTCTTGCGCATCCCATCTAGCATCCTGAAATGCCTTAATCGACTTTTTCACTCTTTCTTGGTTTCTATCCCTGTTCCTATCATGCGCTGCTCTAATCCAAGCATGTAATGCTTCAAATTGTGTTGGCCTCAGCAAAGGTCTTAACGCTGCCATCACGGACTTCAACTGGTACAATACTTCTAGCCTAAATTAGCCATATCTCGGGAAAGCTAATTCTCCTTCACTTTGGGTCAATTTCTGCCAATTCTCAAGCCAAATTATTGTATGCAACCTCACATGTCTTGCCATGTAGTGTGCTGGCGTATCCTCGGGAGGGGCTTCTTCTCCCTCACGAGTAACCACATGTTTATCACCTCTACACAATTCTCGAAAAACTTTAAAACATTTCATAATGGCCAAATTCTGAACGCACACAATTTTCTGTTTACTTCCTGGTAACTGTCCACCAATGACAACGTCTCTCGCACCAACCAACCTATCGCAGCGCGTCACCCCTTAACGTCACTTCTCTCTCCACTCGCAGCCGTTCTCCCTATTCCCGACGCACTCCGTCCTCTTACATTCGTCCCGTTCATACAATGAAATAACCGTTTGCCCCAAACAAGTTACTTCTCTGGCTGTCCGTCCACAGCCTCTGACTGTCCGTCCACAGTCTCTCGAAATTGTCGACCTCGGTTGACAACGGTCTGTCCCCGTCCGCGCAGACAGATCGCCTCTGATAGGTTACAAATACTCCAATCCACATACAGCAACCCACGACCAGCGTCAGGTTGTCATACACTCACACATTCGCTCCCCCTATCTCGGTCCAGGTGATCGATGGTACCTCACGATCCCCTTCGGGTGGTCAACAAAATCTACCACAGGTGTATTCTACACCCAATCGCTTGGGCTTCTCATCGCCTAAGACTTTTCCGGGCTGCGCGCGCTCACGGCCTGATCTCACAATCACTCAACATTCACACCAACTCCGCAAGACATCACACAGCAACTCAACACCGCAATCTACAACATCTCACCCTGTTCATACTCACTCCTCGAACCGATGCTTTCTGCCGCACTGCTACTCGCCATCAATGTCCGTCCGCTGTCGTCGTCTGCTGCCCACCTTCTGATGATTCAGCATCACTTAACCTTTATTGGCCTATAGGATCACTTATCCTAATCAGAATCTTCCTTCGCTACCGGAAATAACCATCCGTTTCTGCTACCAACTGCGAAGGCCGGATTCTTGTCTCTACCCAATTATCTACAAGAACCCACTTAGGTTGCCAGGATCTTTTTACTTGCCAAATATCGTAGAGGGAAGGAACACAATTATCAGAACGTATCTACCGCAATTTGACATCATTCTCAAAAGAGGACTCAAATTCTGAGGTTTCGACCTTTTATTACCAACAAAAACATCTGGATATACAAGCACCTCAATACAAGGCACAAAAGATAAATGGGAACTAACACAAATGCTACTCTACGAAGTATCCGCATTTGACTAAAAATAAAAAGGATTACAGCTTCTAAAAGCATCAGATACAAAATGGCTATCGTGAGGTCAAATTTCAAAGTCATTAATCAAAGCATTTCTGTCCCTACTCTATTCTAAAGTGGCATCCCTACACAACATTCCCTCCCAGGTGAGAAAGCGTAAAAGGTGTCAACAGTGAAACTTCCTAAGAAGTCTTCACTTAGTGAGAGCTCGATCTATGGTGCTCCTTCTAGCCTCCCGCCTAAGTCTCGTCTGCTCAACCCACGGGGCACTGTCCCTAATACGAAACCCCAAAATCTTTGCACACGCCCTTTAGCACACCCCTTCAGACAGGTCTTCTTTCTGTAAATTTCCATTCGGAGTTTTTCATCTTCCTTTGTTCATTAATTCGACCTTGGGTCCCAGGCTCCTTCCGTACTAGGAGTTGCGATTTCACATTCCAATTCACTCCCCTCCAGTCTGCTCCTCGTATCTCAACTCCTACTACAAAGACTCATTTTAACTAACGAGCTAAATGTCCTTGCACCTGCAACAAAAACATGGGAACTGAAAAACCCTTCGCATCATGAAGTATTACATTTCTCTGCAATTTAAGCTTTACAAAAAAGCTATTTCAGCCTAATAAACATAGCTAAAATAAGGAACGACTAGGCCTTCTCTTTTACATGGACGATTAAGCCTTGCGAACTAAAACACATTACAGTCAATATTCAACATGAGCTTCTTGTTACACGTAAGCAACCTACATTCTAACCTTTTAACATAACCTACAGTTACTTAATTCATCATTACAGAACTAAAACATTAAACGTAATGCAAATACACTTTATAAACTGATGGCCCTTATTTCTTTCAAGGCCTGATTACATTTCTACATCTCTATTTCAACAAATATATATCTATAATCATTCTAAACACTCTTGAATTATATGCGGGTGCTGACTAACAGTGAATATGGTGCACCCCTACAAATCTTAACCCCGATGACGCTCTCTCACATGATAGGAGAACACAATTCCACATCCCGTTCTTTGATAACCTATAACACCTTATACAAGTTCCTTCATTGGAAGCATTGCCTCCTTGCCCACTGCCTTGTTATTCCTACTCCTTATGTAACATGTGTTTACTTCCTCTGAGCTAATGGGACACAAAGAGAAGGCTGCATTCTTGTGGCAGCTAGTGAGGAGTATATTTAGGCTGGCCGGACACACCTGTATGAGCACACACAAGGTCACCAGTGCAACCATTCCTACTATTATTATTGCGTCTAACAGCCATGCACCCCAACCTCCAACCCATGATCCCACTGCTTCCCACATATCACCAGTATGTATTTTATGCATCCTCTTTTGTACTTTCCTGATGTTGCCTATTGCTCTGTTGATATTTCTATTATCCTGTGTGTAGGATCAGCAGGTGTGGATTACTACCTGGCATATCTCGCCCTTTTGTGCCTTGGGAAGCGCCAAGGGTCCTTTGCTTATAGCTTGCCTTTGACTAATGTCTTATCCATTTACCAGCAACTAATTCCCCTTATTCGGCGGAATGTTCATGCATATGTGTCGTCAGTCTAGCGTGTCCAGGTCCATGATAGTTCAACCATCCAAATGAAGATGTCCCACCCTTCCTTGAGGAGTATAGTCCTGACCATAGCGCAACCAACTTAGTTCAATTTTGTATTACATTCTAGCTCAATTTGTCCACTGCACCTATAACAGGTGTGAATGTGTACATTTCATCATTGTTTTGGTTTGAATTTTATATCTGGCATATGGGGCTTTTCTACCTCAGTGATCAATCACCATTGCTGTGCAGCACTATCGTTAGTGCCGTTTGGTCAGTCTTTGGCCTACACCCAATCTATTGCTATCAATTATACTTGGGATTATTGTGTCCTACGAAACCTAGTCATTCATTAGCTATCTGTTTCTTATTCACCTAAATTTTCGTTACTCTTTTCACACTACTTGCTGGTCGATGTTTATAATCAACATTAACTGTTCCTAATGCTATTCCCAAATGTGGAACTTTGTAATACTCTCTTGTAGATATCCATTCCGTATCAGACAGGTAATGGAATGTTCATGTAGGAGTATCTACTTTATAGCTGTAGATGGTAAAATGTGATGTATCCTATGGCCCGGTGAGTCATTATCTACGAGACGCTGTTGGAGCAGGTGTGCACAAATACTAGATGACATAATACAGCATATTTCACTGTTCTACTCAACATAGCCCCCTTGCCCTCCAAGTAAGTTTTGCATTTGAAGTTCAAAGTTGCAGTGACATTGAAATGTTATTTTTCGCAGTAGACGTCATCTCTTGTGAACTCCCCAGGCACCATGCGCAGCGCAGTACAGTAGCACAGATAACTGTTGGTACTCATAGTCATTTCTTGGGCAACAGACATTGTAGGCTGAAGGTGAGATGCGCTGAAATGGATGTTTCAGAAACATCTCTCATCCAGCACTGTATGGCATAGGTGATGAAGTCAGTGTCTCTTGTCCTTGACATTGCTTCAGTGGTGGGGCACCTTCTTCATTGATGCCTAGATACGATGATAAAAAAAAGTTGTTTTTTTTGTCAATGGTACCCCCTTGTGTGGCTTCAGACGTTAACCAACACCTTAGGCCCACCAGGTACTGTTTGAAGAATCCGGGCCGGCTTGCACCCCCTGTCTTTTGGTGGTGTGCAGCACGAGCAGCCTTCTCTAGTACTTACTTGCTGCTTTGGTGGAGCAGATGTTGTATCTGCATAGTGACACTAGAGCTGCTGGTGGCGCCATTGGTACTTGGTGCTCTTGTTCTTGTTCTGATGCTTTCATGGTAAGGGAGCTGTGAGTCCAGGAGGCCAGCCCCTCACATTTGACGGCTGTGACAGTTGCAGAAGCAACAGCTAGGGAGGCAGTGACGTCTGATGTGGGCGTAGGCAAGGGTCTTGACAGGAACGGTCTGCAGCACTCGAGGATGAATGCTCAGTTGTGCAATTTGGCGGGAGATGGACAACAAGGCAAATGGCAGTCCACCAGGCTCTGATAGTTCTGTTGATGTATAAATACTCCCATTTCATTCTTCAAACCATCCGTTCTTCCCTCAATGTCCTCTGCTGTGGGTGGGTGATCTTAGTAATGTAATGTCTGTGTTGCACAAGCCCTCTAAGTTCCTTTGCTGTTCTGTGATACCATTCCCAGTGATGGTGTATGCTGGCCAGTGTCCACAAACTTCTTTCTTCCTTGCCTGTCTTCGGCCTGTGGTCATACTGTCATCAGTAGTGTTAGTAGATCTGGGTTGCCTCCACTGCGCCACCACACCTCCTGGAAATTTTGCGACTAGCGAGAGGCATGAGCACACAGCAAGGAGACTTGTTTGCTTTCCTGTCTGTCATGGACACTGCTATGCATTGTGTTCTGCAGGTTGCCTTAGCCCTGGCATGTGCGAAATATGTCTCTATTTCATTGCAAGGGCCTCAGAAAGGTGGAAACGTATCCAAATCACTGGGTTGGAAAGTTGCTAATGAGAGCAGAAAATGCCAGTCCTTGATAAAAACAACTCATTATTATATGAGAGAAACCTGTTATGTAACTCCTACCCTTTGTACACCGCGTTGCCCCACTGCCTTTAGCAGAGAAAAAAAAAGGAAAAATAAATGATAATAACTTTTGCTATTATCATTTTATTTGTTCCTGCTGCTGCGTCTCGGCGGGGCGGATCTGCTCTCCTTTCAGAGCAAGGGGAGGAGTGGTGGGCACCACGTAAGTGCCCATGAATGTTTGACCGGCCCTCTCGGGCCGGCCAAACATTCATTCACACTTTGCATGTTCTCCACGCACGCTGCATTATGCAGGCTGCCCCTGTGAATACACTGAGCACAATGGAACAAAAGGGAGTCGGCAACTGTACCGCTCCTACCCCAGATGACAGGGGGGGAATGAACATTACATTCAGAAACACTTCAATCAGCCAGCAGGCTTTTTTGTTAATTGAAGCAGAGTGCTGGATGTAGAGGGTCAGCGGTATAGTTGTTGGGCTGGGTGGAGCTAGGTGGGCGAGAGGAAGAGGAGGAGCGAGGACAGGACGCGGGCAGATAGAGTAGGGACAGGGAAGGTGATGGTTGCAGCACAATAAAGTGAGACATAGGCGAATCCTGGTGTCTGTCATTATTTGCTGCTGGACATCACAGCTGGCGACGAGGGTGGGATGGTATAGCCCAGTACCCCCACGATCTGGAGAAAACGTGCCCCTGTCCCTTGGTGTGGCCGGTAACGTAAAATAGAAAAAAAAAACGTACCCTGCGTCGAGCGCTGAGCCGCGCTGTATCGAGTGCCACCAGAGGACGTGAGAGCAGGAGCGGGAGCCCACCCCGACTGATGCTGGCGGTTCCTGTGGTGACCGGTGGTTATACCGGAGCGGGAAACCACGTGGCTGCATGAGCGCTGCTACGCGCTAAATGATGATCTCACGCCCGATGCGTGAGCAACGGCACGTGTGAGGAAAAAGAACGTCGGGTTCTCACCCGAGCGCGCTGTGCCAGGTAATGAAGCCTGAAGTGCATGGGCTGCACTAGAAGAGTGTTGTGACCGTGGGAACACTGAAAATTAGTGCAGCAGGCTGGCTGAGAGTGGCAGACAAGACCTCGTGGGAGTGAGCAACCCTGAGCGGCAGCCATCTTGGAGTCAGGCGGTCCTGAGTGGGACATCCCCATAAGAAGTATAGGGGCAGCCATCTTTAAGTCAGGCCAGAACTTAAATAAGCACCTGACAAGCCAAGATAAAGAAGGAAAGTGACCAAGCATCAGCCAAAGGCAAGCCAAGAATAAGTGTGCCCGTGGGAGGACTGGACGAGTTAGGCACGTGTTGTCAGGATGTCGAATCATAACTCGCCGCAACGGGCTGAAACCACGCCGATCGTGACGAGTGTGTCGCACCTGCGCCCCCCAGAGTCGCTACCGTTGACGGTTGGGGAGAGTATGGGCCCTAGATGGCAAGAATGGCTGGAAGATTTTGAGGATTACATTAAAGGGTCAAAGGTGACCGAAGATGAGGACAAAGTGATTGCGCTGCGCAATCTGGTCAGCAAAGAGATTAGCAAGATCATCAAGGAACTACCTCGTGCGGACACCGGAACTTATGATAAAGTGCGTGAGGCACTCAACAGAAAGTTTCTGCCGAAACAAAATGTGGACTATGAGAGGTACACCTTTCATCAAGCTCGTCAAGGGAAAGAAGAGGTGATGAGTTCGTTCATAACACGACTGCGTCGATTGTCCCGATATTGCGATTTTGATGCTTTCTCAACGGATGATGCCATCCGGTCGCAGATCATTGATGGGTGTCAGTCGGAGACACTGAGGAGGAGGCTGCTGAGGAAAAGTCACAACCTAGAGGAAATAGAAGAGATGACTCGAGTGTATGACCAGGCGGAGGAGCAAGCTAAGAGTATGGAAGCCGGGCGCCCTGAAAGACGGGAGCAAGCATGCCGGGTGCAAGACAGTCACCGACGTAGACACTCGAAGGAGCGCCGGTACCACTCTAGGCCCTCCTCGCGCCAGAGGTGCACTGAGCACAGAAGACACGGATCGAGGATAAAAGACAAGAGGCAGGAAGGGGGAAAGAAGTGTTACCGATGTGGATATGACTTCCCGCACTGAGAAGTGTGTCCAGCCATGGGGCAGCAATGCCGGAAGTGTGGGCGAACTAATCATTTTGAGGCGACTTGTGGTGAATATCGCCGGGAGAGGAAGGATGACGCGATGAGGCCGACTCGTTCGGACACCAGGCGACACCACGTGAAAGCAGTACAAGATCGGCCAAAGTCGTCCTCCAGCTCATCTCATTCCAGCCGGGAATCGAGGAGATCTCGCTGGGCAAGAAGGTCACCATTTGTGGACTCTCGATCAGGGTCGTGCGAATCCGAGTACACGGTCGAGTATGCCAGTATGGTTGCCAAACCAGACCAATTGAAGACCTACCCCAGACTGGACATCAGTGTGGGCAATCATGACACGCAATTTGTCCTGGACAGTGGGGCATCACTGAATTACATCCCGGTGACGGAGTACAAAAAGATGAAGCCACCACCACCGTTGTGCCCGGCATACGTCCGAGTTTTCACCTGGATGTCCAAGAAACCACTCCCCTGTCTAGGGAAATTCCAAACCACTCTTCGGCACCAGAACAAGTCGATATCTGCTGTAGTACACGTAATTGATGGCCCGGAAGCTGATTGCCTCCTCAGCTTACCGACGGCCGAGAAACTTCGTCTGGTTGAGATCTTATACCATGTCAGTGGGGATCAGGACATACTACACAAATTCCCCAAGCTGTTCACGGGGTTGGGAAGGCTGAATAAATGTCAAGTCCGGCTCCACATCAATGAGCAGGTCCGACCTGTCGCGCAACATCCCGACGGGTACCATACCACCTTCAGCAGGCTGTGGAAGATGAGCTGCAAGAACTGCTCGCGTCAGACATCATTGAAAGGACTAATGGCCCCACCCCATGGGTGTCCCCAGTAGTCATCGTTCCTAAGAAGGGCACTTCTGGAAAAGTGAGACTGTATGTGGATATGCGGCTTCCCAACACCGCGATTGAGCGTGAACGACATCCTGGGCCTCATTTGAGTGATATGATTGCTGCGCTAAATGGGGCCAGAGTATTCTCAAAACTGGATTGAAACAAAGGCTACCACCAGCTGGAACTACATGAACGATCCAGGTACATAACGACGTTTGCAACACACCTGGGTCTTTATCGTAATAAACGATTAAGCTTTGGCATTTCTTCTGCTGCGGAGATCTTTCAGGAAGCAATACGCCACACCATATGTCACATACCTAACACGCTAAACTATAGCGATGACATTCCGGTGTATGGGTCCAACGTCCAAGAGCATGACAAGGCCATTGATAGAGTATGCCACGCTCTCCTGGACGCCAACCTGACATTGAACAAAGAGAAGTATGAGTTTTATCGGTCCACACTCAAGTTCTTTGGGCATGTGTTTTCTGGAGCAGGGATGAAGCCTGACCCTGAGAAAGTGCTGGCTTTAAATGACACCAAGAGCCCTCAAGATGTGAGCGATGTCCGTTCCTTTCTGGGCATGGCCAGTTATTGTGCGAGGTACATTAAGGACTATGCTACCATCAGTCATCCACTTCGCACTCTCACCAAGCAGGGACAATTGTTCGACTGGACCCGTCAGTGTGAGCAGGCCTTTCAGGGCATCAAACGGACCGTTGAGACAGCCGACAACTTGGCATACTTTGACCCCAAACGGAAGACGGAAATAACCGTGGACGCCAGCCCGGTGGGCCTAGGGGCGATCCTGGCTCAGTATGACCACGAGGAGTATCAGAGACATATTGTAGCGTATGCAAGTCGCAGTTTGTCTGACACCGAAAAGGCCTACTCTCAGCCAGAGAAAGAGAGTCTGGCGGTCGTCTGGGCCTGCAAACACTTCCATGTGTTCATCTACGGCAAGCACTTCACAATGGTGACAGATCACCAGGCACTCGTCACTATATTTGGAAATCCACGGTCGAAGATGCCACCTCGGATAGAGCGGTGGGGCTTGCGTTTGCAAGAATACACCTACACCATACTGCACAAGCCAGGCAAGTCAGCCAACCCGGCCGACTACCTGTCTCGCCACCCGAGACCTGCGCCGGCATTCAAGGCATCAATTGCTGAGGAATACGTCCACTTTGTTGTGGGCCAGGCTCAACCGCCGGCGGTTCCCCTGGAGGCCATTTTGGAAGCGACGGCGCAAGACGTCATTCTTCAGAAAGTACTCAGTCGCCTGCAGACCAACAGGTGGAGAGCTGATGATGATGAGGACCCGGAAGATCTAGCTAGCAACCAAGAATTGCAGGCATTCAGACACGTGAGTGAGGAGCTGTCTTCCACCTCGGAAGGGCTTCTGCTAAGGGATCACAGGATTGTTATCCCGACGCGACTACGACAAGGGATTGTCAATCTAGCTCACGAAGGTCATCGTGGGGTAGTTGCAACGAAGCGGGCCCTGAGAGAGCGAGTGTGGTTCCCGTTATTAGATCAGATGGTGGAACGTACTCTCAAAGACTGTCTGCAGTGTCAGCTTGTTAGCCAAGGAAGTCCCCCAGCTCCCTTGCGAATGACTGAATTACCCAGTGGCGTGTGGCAGGAACTTGCAATGGACTTCTATGGACCCCTTCAGTCAGGGAAATATGTCCTGGCAATTATGGACGAATATTCGCGGTTCCCGATAGCCCAGTTTGTATCATCCACCAATGCGTCCAGCACTCTCGTGGTACTGGATGAAGTGTTCGCGGCGTGGGGTATTCCAAAGGTGCTCAAAACGGACAATTGCCCCACGTTCAACGGACATGAGTTTAGTGACTTTGCGCGGAACTTGAACTTCACGCATCGGAAAATAACGCCCTTATGGCCGCAGGCAAATGGCACCATTGAAAGATTTATGGCCACTCTGAAGAAAACGTTTCAACAAGCGACCTGTGAGAGAAGGGACCTCCAGGTGGCTCTCAATGAGGTTCTCCGGGCCTATAGGACAACTCCCCATGCCACCACGGGTAAATGTCCTGCCACCCTAATGCTAGGAAGACCGATTCGGAATAGGATACCCACATGGGAAGGTGCTCTACGAGCAGTCTCACCGATTCGCATGCATCAAGAGGTTGTGTCCGCAGATCGTCGTGGGAAAGAGAGAATGAAATCGTATGCAGACGCCAGAAGGGGAGCACGATCACCTTCCTTCAGTCATTTCTTTTCATTTGTTAAAAAGGGGGAAGATGTAGAGGGTCAGCGGTATAATTGTTGGGCTGGGTGGAGCTAGGTGGGCGAGAGGAAGAGGAGGAGCGAGGACAGGACGCGGGCAGATAGAGTAGGGACAGGGAAGGTGATGGTTGCAGCCCAATAAATCCTGGTGTCTGTCATTATTTGCTGCTGGACATCACACTGAATAACAGCGGTAACCAGCGTCCTTTCAGCTTGAGCATAAGGAGAGTGAGAATGAGTACAGTCTGCATCCCCTTGCGATACTCCCCCCTCAAGAGAGTTTGCGGCTGATTGCAAATGAAACGGACGGAATCCACTGACAGGTATTACACACAGATTTGTGCAGATAGGTGAAGTCTGCATATACTCACAGATTCATTCACATGAATAAGCGGGGACACTTTTCCTAAACAGCAGCGATTTTGTACTCTTACCGGTGCCTAGGACCCCAGGGAAGAGAGGAAAGTATGATGGACATACTGCGCAAAGGACCCACTCTTGACGGAGCACACAAGAAAGCCAAGGCCACAAAGACCAAGCACCCAGGGGAAGAAAAGACAAGTAACTCTGGCAGCCAAACCCACTTGCATGAGCAGAAGGCAGACAGGAAAACACGGTAGCAAGAACTAACCAGCGAGATGACATGTACTCACAACAGCACCCAACCCTCAAGCGGTGACAGGGAGCAGGAGCACTGTTGATTGTGGTCCGAACCAGGGCTAAAGGGCAGCGGGACTGGATGCCAAATTGAGGAGCCGAGATCCATTCTCCACCAAAAATGTAATATATTCAAAGACAAAATCCATCTGCTCATTCAAAGAAATAAAGGTTTATTTTACATGTCACAGGAGCAGTTGGTCGTCCATCAGTGTTCAAAACCACAAGTACTCAAGACGTTTTATTGACCTAATCCACCTAGTGCGTAAATTGGCGTTTCATTAATTGTCCAAAAATATATTGAGTACATGATCATTTCTTAGAAAATCTGGACTAGTAGTGTCTGGTAACAGTAAATCAAGACTGCAAAATAGAGATACATAGTTCACAATCAGAAAAAGATTAATAGTGCATGACAAGCCATTCCACAATGGTAGCCCACAGGCTTTGTTGGGTATTTCCATGATTAACATAAAACATAACATAACGTGTATTTGTAAAGCGCACGTTCACCCTGCGGTATCTTGGCGCGGAATAACAGATGTTTCTCGTTAACCAACGCAATGGTACTCATTTTATCGACCTCAGATGGAAGAAAGGCTGAGTGGACCCGCCGGGATTTGAACCTCTAACCTGTAACCATGAGGTCGAACACAGGCACCTGCAGTGGAGGCATTAGTACACTGAGCAACCAGACCAATAAGCAGATGTATCATCCATAAATAGTGTCTTATTGCTCACCTGGCATGCTATGGAAAATCACAAGTACTGTCTGTTGAGCAAGGCTTTCATCATACTGCGTTTCAAGCTCGTTGACTGCAGATTGACTGTAGAAAAGGAATAGTTCACAAAACGTGATAGATTTCATATTTCAGGCCTCACTTTCATTGGGTATCATAGAGCCGATTAAAACCAAATGGATTCCTTGCATGATAGGAAAACACTGCCACCGACGGGGCCTGACGCCACCTGAACACGGATCGTGCTTCATTCGCTTACAGAACTACCCATTGCCTCTGACACGGACCTTCGCTGCAGAGACAGGATTACTTGACCACGTAATCCGATATGCACCTTTATCCTTAAGGGTACCTATCTTCATTCTCCGTCCTGACACGGATCAGAATTTTGCGGATCTCCTTACCTTGGCGAGAGTCTACGTCCTACACGGACCTGAATTTTTGCGGATACCATTACTTTACCTTGGCGAGATTACAACACCCTTTAATCGCCCTGAAGAAGCCCGTGTTTGGGCGAAACGCATTGGCTGTGCATTTATGAAAACCCAGCATTCCTGCAATAAAGATACACCAAGGCTACAAATAGCGGCGTGGACTCATTCTTTCAAAACAGAGACCTTGTAACTTACTGTCTATACATGTTGCCTCTCATACCCCCTGTATGCATGATTGCAAAACACAATTCCACAGCCCTTGGGCCTCTTTTGAAAGTGGTAACAATATTCTGTGTGGTCAATCCGTCACCTTCCCCACTGTCTTCGCTCCTTCACATCCCTCAAAAGAAGAGGTCCACCGTCTGGACCCAAAAAGAGCGTTGTTGTTCTACCTTGACCGCACACTAGAGTTCTGGGTGGATGACCAACTGTTCGAGGGGTATGTTGGAGCGAAAAAGGGTCGGGTTGTGCAGAAATGAGCCATTTCATTCTAGGTTGCTCTCTGTATTAAAATCTGCTACGCACTGGCCAAGAAGCAGCTCCTTGAGGCCTTAAAGGTTCATTTCACCAGGGCTAAAGCTGTAACCAGTGCATTAGATCGTGGAGTCCCAATCCTGGACATCTGCCAGGCAGCAACGTAAGAGTTCACCAAACATTACCATCTGACTACTTAACAAATGTTGTCCTACCACTACTTCTGATTTTCTTTATATAATTGTTTTTGCTTGTAAACTCAATGCCTTAGGGAGTGACACATGACTTCTTAAGCGGATAGTCTGAGTATCCTAAATTGACTGTGAATTATACAGTCAGCATCTCTTTCATCATCATCATCGTCATCATTAATCTTTATTTCGGCAATATTTCAGCCATAAAAGATGCAAGTAAAATCGTGATTACAATAAAATAATAAAACATTAAAACAGTGCATACAATTTCAAAATCCAGTGTAAAAGCCACAGGCGCTAGCCACTATTCGCTATTAAAAAACTCCTTTTAGACCACATGGCAAGCAGAAACTTTGATAGGGCAAACACAATATATCCTGCAGTATCAGATTTAAAAATTCTTAGTGCAGCTGAACATTTCTGAAAGCCCAGGTTTTTACAGATCGGTACAATCCACAACTTCCGAGCTCTACTATAAGCAGGGCAAAATAATAAAATATGGCATTCATTCTCCTTTTCAGCTCCACAGCCTGGGCATTGGGTGACCCTAGGCGATGACCATTTGCTTGTGAGACACCCTATTGGGAGTGAACCAAACCTCCATTGTATAAACAGCTTCCTGGCCGCAACAGGGTCGATAACATTAAAAAATTCTTCAAAGGCAAATACAGATTTAATTTCTAAAAATGATTTTACCATAGTGCCATTCCGAGAGTCGTGCAGCCATGTACTGCTGCAACGTGACCTATAGCGCTCCGTTAATGATTTCCCTGAGATCTCCCTACAGGCCTTAGCTGGATTATGCCACAGGGCTGAGAGACCCATTGTCAATATTTCTTGTTTAACAAAGGTGAGCCATGAAATGTTCGCTGCCTTGCTTGAGCTCAATACTTCTTGCAATTCATTTCTATACAGCGAGAGTTCGGGCGTCATCCATAACCTCCTCCAAAACCTAAGGGGTTTAATAGATAATTCCTCCTGAATGGGGAGTAAACCCAAGTCGAGCCTTAGCGGTAGAAGGGGTGTACTTTGGGGAAGCAGCAGCAGCTGCCGCAGAAATCTATTCTCCACTTTGGAGATTTCAGGCCTGGAAGCATGCCCCCAAAGTTCCCCCCATACTATGCCGCTGCTCTCGCCCTAGCTTTGTATATTTCAAGCACAGGACTTATAGGCCTATATGTTGAGGCATTTGTCATTTTAAGAATACCCCCCACAATTTGGGACAATTTAAGTTGGGACTTGGCAGGATGAGGGCCCCATGAGAGGTTTACGCTTAGTGTGACGCCTAGGTATTGGAATGTCTGAACCCTCTCCAATCTGACCGATTCCAATATTGGTGCTGGTCGAGTGTGTGAAGGGGGATTAAATATCATAAATTTAGTCTTGTCTACGTTAATCTGTAATCCATGGGCACAACAAAAATCATTAAAACCATTCAATATACGTTGTATCCCCATAGGGGACTTGGAGAGTAGGAGAGTATCATCGGCAAACATTATTGCCGAAACTTTCCTGCCTGGCAATCTAGGTGCATCATTATTTGGCACTGCATCCAAGTGTGAGATCATTCCATTCACATACAAGCAAAACAGGGTTGGGGCCGGGACGCACCCTTGCCTGACCCCCCTATTTACCGGAAACCTAGCAGACAGTGTTCCTCCTCTCGCACACCTAACCTGTGCAAAATTCTGAGTGTGCAGCCTCACTAAATCCCCCAGCATCTCTTTCAAATAACAATGTCACAGTGAGAGAAATTAGAGTTAGACTGTTTACTGGGTATAAATGGGTTCGATGTTGGCTGTACTTTTAAGTATGGGTGGCCCTTCTTATTTTATTAGTATGTGGACCCCGATTCATTCCCCTTGGCTCCTCCGGAAAGGGAGGTCAAGAGGACTAATGGCGATCTCATCTGCTCGTCTGTCATTGAGACTGGCCAATGCTGGGTGCTTATTGGGTCATATGCCCACTGTGATGTGGCTGCCAAGATCTTCTGGGACCGCTGACCTCAGGGCCTCTCTGGCTCGGCCAACTCATGACGGACAAAACGCAGCCAATGCTGCTGGTGCATTTGACAGAGAAGAGCATTTGGCGTCTGTGTTTTTCTCTGCCAACATGCATTCCTCAAGATTTTCTGGAGATAAACAACCTTCTTTCATGAATATGCCCTTTGATAACTCACACCTTTTTAGGTGAAAAAGCGGAATCTGCCTTAGAGCATTTTAAAGAAAGTAGAGTCATTACACACTCGCTGGGTCTATTGACTGATGCCAGCCAGTTCCTGCATCCAAAAGGCAGCAATCTGACATCATTAGAGGTCACTATCAACAAGCCAAAGTCGTACCTTACTCTTTCACAGATGTTTATTTTCATTGGAGCTATCGTGGATCAAGTGCTGATCAGTTCCTTCCCTATGCCTCAACAAGTCCAGGACATTCAGGTTATGATCCTGTTGTTTCGGCCTCTGTTTCGGATCGCTGGAAGAGCAGCTCTGAGGCTTCTTAGCCACCATCATCTGCCTTGTCGTTTACACCAGTTGGCACACGTGGGCTCTAAAATGCAATCTGAAGTTCCAGTTGGACCAGCATCAAGGAAATCTATTGATGCCATCTAGATTTCAGAGGAGATGGCTTACAAACTGTAATAGTGACTGCTCAAATGCAATTGGTCTAGTTGCAGACCCTTCTCCCTTCCCCACCCAGAGCTGACAGTGGTGACAGATGCGTCAGTGGTGGATTGGGGATGTTATTTGGGGGAGGTGGAGATCCAAGCACTTTGGTCTCTGACAGATGCATTTGTGCTGTTCATCAACGGGAGGCTGGTGCAGGTTCTCATGTACAACACCACTACTGTGTGGTATTGCAACAAGCAGGGTGAAGTGATGTCCTGTGCCAGTAGGCTCTGCGCCTCCGGAGCTGGTTAGATCGTCCGGATATTTCCCTAATCACGACCTGCCTGGCAGGATCTTTGATTCCCACAGTAGACAAGCTAAGCAGGAAGCATCAGGCAGATGATGAATGGTGTATAAATCCTGAGGTAATGCACAGAATCTTCTGGCAGTGGGGAGAGCCCTGACTTGGTCTTTTCGCCACCATTGAGAGCGCACATTGTCAAAAGTTTCCTCAAAAACACTAAGAGAAAGACTCCTGTTTGAATGGAACACAAGACCTCTGTATGCCTTCCTGCCTGTGCCCTGCCTTCCCTAAGGTCTGAAAAAGATCAGAAACGAAGGGGCTCAACTCATCCTGGTGGCTCAAGACTGGGCAGGAGATTGTGGTGTCCCGAACTTCTGGGCATGAGCATCTGTCCTCCGATCAGGCCACACCTTGAGAGGATCACCTGTCGCAGCAGCAGGGTAGGGTCCTTCACCTGAACCTGCACAGTCTTCTGCTCCATGTGTGGAGATTGAGTGGTGGCCGTTGACTGCATGGGATCGCCCGAAGTGGATCTCACCTCACCTCTGATTCATTTGTTCTGGGTGCTAAGACAAATTTGTTGCCAGTTGTGGTATCCACAAGATTAACCCTTTACAAGCCAATCTGTCGAAAGTTCTTTTGTTCATTTTGTCTTTGGCCTAGCAAGGCCTTGCTATGGCCACTATTAAAAGTTATTTGTCAGCCCTTTCATTCCTTTTATGTTTTCCAGACCAACCATCCTCATTTAAATCACCTGCTGTGGTGAGATTTATAAAAGGTGTGGCACACGTTACCTCAGATGACCACTCTGTAAATGATCATCTTTATGTGGGGTTTTCTGGGCAAAAAATGGAAGGCGGTGCAGAAGAGTTCCCAGTCAAGGTGGATAGTCAGCTGCTGAATCATTGGCCAAGAAGCAACCACCAGAAGGTTTGAGAGCCCTTCTACCAGCACTAAGGTTTTTACCACTGCCCTGGCATATGGAGTGTGTGCCCTCGACTTCTTCCAGGCTGTTGCGTGGGCATTGGTGCCTATGTTCACAAAGCACTACTGCCTTGACAGCCAAATAGGACAGGAAGGAGATTTTGCTGTGGCATTTATTTGAAAGCGATGAATCTGCAATTAGAAATATTAGAAATATACATCAGCAGAACAAATTACATATCTTCTGTAAAGCTCTTTCTGGTGGATAATGTATATACCTACAGATTCCTCACCACCCCCTCCCCTCCCCGTTCAGTGGAGTGGCCTCTTTTTAACATCTAAAAAGGTCCTAGATTAGGATCCAGCACACTCTTACCAACAATTGTTCATGCTTTATGACTGAGCGCATGAAAGGGTAAAATAATAAACTGACGTTAGTACGCAAGTGTGGCGCTTGTATGCAGCTCCTCTCTGCCACTTCAGAGGCAGTGCACAACTGCAGAGTCCCACCTAGCGGCAAGTAGAAGCTTTGCTGGAAAAAAGTTGCAGATCTAGTCTGGCTCCTGAGGAGTGTGAGGAATGAGCAGTTAGAGTATTCACCAGAATCTATGTTACCAAAGAGAAGTAACTTGCGCTTCTATACTTGGATGACTAGCTAGTGAAGGCAGTGTCCACTGTGCTAGTTACGAAACATGAAACCTCTTCAGTGCACCATCACCCTCTGTACAACATGGGCTTTACGATCAATGACAAGTACATGGACTTTGAGTGCGGTGCACACTGTTCACAAACAAAAAGTTAAATCAAACGTATTCATTTACACAAAAACTCTTATTTTGCTTGTTTGTCCATTTGAATACTTCTTTTTATTCTGTCAGTATTCATTGGTGTTATAGATATAATCTGACAATAGATACCACATATAAGTCTAACACATAATAACTGAATATGAAGACATTTCGTCACATAATTAAACATTGAAAAAACATCAACAAATAACATAGTTTACAGTATCTTAATCATGTTCAAATTCATGCCCAATGCATTTCGGGACATCAGTGTCCCTTCCTCGGGCATTTCTGAAGCCCAAAAGTAAATAGACAATTTTTAACATCAAAAATGCATGTAAGCCATCAATCGCCCAAACAACCGTGTTATGCTTGGAAGTCTATTAACCCCTTCCCCGCTCATGACGGAACCGTTCCGTCATGAGCCACGGTTGCCGAGTGCTCATGACGGAACGGTTCCGTCATGACACGTCCGTTGGCGGCCGCTCCGCCTACGCGGCGCTGTTTCCCCGCCTGTGCGGGGGGACAACGCAACTGGGCGGAGTCATGACGGAACCGTTCCGTCATGAGCACAGCTCAACCGTGACTCATGACGGAGCGGCTCCGTCATGAGCACAGGCCCACCGCGCTGCCCCCCTGCCCCCCCCAGCGCTGCGGCGGAATGTCCGCAGCAGCGAAGGGGTTAAGTACCACAAGGCGACATACCAAAAAGTAATGCATGCTGCTTAGAATCAATGTGCTATGGAAGACAATCCATTCTATATGTACTTATGTTGTTGATTGGCATGCTGTATATTGAGCAGGCAGTGATGGTGTACCTTTGTCTAACACTCTTTTACTGCACTCAGTGACCCAAAACTGTGTATTGGTTACTAATGTCTATCTCCATCCTACCTTAGGAGGTCCGCTAGTTATAAAAACCATATGGGGCCAACGTTGTCACCTACCAGAGATTAGCAAAAGGTGAATCAATTACTTATTAAAAAAACACACACTGCCCTGCCAGTGCACTTAAAGTTCGTGCAAATGCTCTTACCTCTGTGGAAACTATCCAATGTTCACCAGAGGTCACTATAAACAATTGGAGGTCCCTGTAACAAAAACAAATGAAAAAATACAGTATGCTAAATGAAAGCCACAGGATAACTTTCCCTCATGTATATGCATTAACAAAAAACTAATATCTGTGCCCAAAACTATCATTAACCTAAATTCTCTAAAATCTCTCTATGGCTGGTGCCGAGTTCTGAAAAAAGGATACGTGACGTTGCCATTAAGTCTATAGTAGCCATAATTCACACCAAGCCTTAGGTTCTTAAACCTGAACTGACACAATGCTTAACAAAACAAAGATGTCGTGTGAGTTCTAATGAAAACTTACCGAGAGTGTGAAGTTCAACCGCGGGTCTCCAGAGTTCATGATTGTGAAACATGTCTGAGGCACCATGTTAAGAATCTCTGGCAGAAGGTAAACTGCGATGACGGAACGTAGATGCCAAATGCTCTCCCAATCACCGGCGTAGACGGCCTCCATGATAGCATGTTTTTCCAATGGTTGTGTAAAACAGAGATATTTTGCATAGTATGCTAACCGTGCCTATGAATCGTAACTATGAGATCAAGATGAACCTCGGCCTGAATGTTGCCAAATAGGCCTCCCAATTAATGTGAACAGACGGACTTCATATCGTCCATGTGTGAATATGTAATGAAAATAAAATGTATATAGCGCAATAGCTACTCTCAGGCCTCATAGCGCTGTTGACTGTCGCAAAATGACAGGAGAAGAGCGGGTTAGATGCAATATGAGGTAAAGTTAAACCTTGAACTGAATGATGCGAAGTCGGCCGCCGAATTAATGTAAATGGACTGACTTTGTCGTCCGTGTGTAAATGGAAATGTACGCGAAGAACCGATGTCATCCGACCAAGTGTACGATCCAATGTCAATGTTGTTAGGCTCTTAAAATGTTAACAGAACAATTATACCTCTAAGAATATGGGCTATTGAGGCGCTTGATGATGACGGATCTGAATAGAATAAGTGCAAAACAAAAAAACAGCATCTAAATTCAAAAGGTTGATTCAATAACCACCGTTGACCTTAATACTGAAAAAAGGCTCAAAATAATATAAGTAGAAGAATACGATCATGAACCCTAAATAAAATTAACTAATAATATTGCCAGTGATATCTTCCACCACAAACTAACTTACTACTGATACTAAAGATGTAATTGGTGTTGTGTTTGTTTGTACTCCAGTGGTGTTTATTCCTGTGTTACAGGTGGAACTGCTAATATCCCCCCTGAGTGGGTGGTTGTGTTGTCGGAAGATCTCATTTAGGTATCTCTGAATAGGTGGTTTAGATGATTCTATATAAAGCAACTCAATCCGATCGTTAAGCCTTCTGGGTAACAATGTGTCCAATAATTTAATCCAATAGATTTCTTGTTGCAACAATTTCTTACTGCTGTCAATTCCTGGCACTATTGTTACTTTCTCAATGATTTGAAACCTTAATTGTGAAATATAGTGGTTGACTTCTTCTGTTCTTCCCAGTGAACAGCTAGACTTGATTTGCTCTATGTTCTGATTGTGCTTTTGTGTTCCGTGGGTCTTATCTCCCCACATATGCCTTGCCGCGAGGGCATTTGATGCAATATATCACATTCCGTGCGTTACAATCAGCAGTATGTCTGAGTTGAATGTTCCTGCCTGAACTGAGGTGTGATAAGAAGTTTCCCTTAATCACAATGTTGCAGTGTATGCAATTAAAACATTTGTTGGTACCTTGGTATGTTTCATCAATTTGCTTTTTGTCCGGTGTTGCCAACAGTTTGATTTAACTTTTTGTTTGTGAACAGTGTGCACCGCACCCAAGTCTGTTTACTTGTCATAATTTGTCCGTTTTGCTTGCGTGTGTCGACAACACATGCAGCGGTGCGTCACCATTTAGCAAACCAATATCTATTAGCGGTATAAAAGTGAAGGAGGAGGAATAGGAGTGCACCTTCACCATCCTATAACAGAGAATTGAATTCTGTCACAAATAGGAGGTCACACCCATCAAAATGTCAGTCAAGTCAATTGCTAACATTACAGAGTCCAGGGCAACTACTATGGTCTACACAACAGACCAAGCCTCAGAGATATATGCCTTAATCCAGGAAGTAAAACTCACGCACACTCATGGAGGCTCAATCTCCCAACACCTTAAGCAACTGGATTATCTAACTAGATGCCAATTAAACCAGAGATTACATGCTTCAACTTTGGTTCAGTATCATAAAGTCAAATGTAGCCAAAAGCATTCCCAGAGGACTGAGACTCTCAATTAAGCCTGTTATTTCGCTTTCATCTGAACATCCCATTCATGGATAAATGGTGTTCCATCCTAAACAAATGTTCATTGGATCTAATTCTATTGCTTATAAAAGAACTATCTAAAACGATTCGAGAATTGGAGGCAGAAATAAACGCTTTAAAGAATGAACTAGAACTAAAGATGGAGAGTAACACCTGGCAAATCAACCTCGAGGGACTCATCTAAAAACTGGAGAAATACAGCAAGGAACTGCAAGAAGGAAAACTAGGAAAATATAAAAGGGATACCATTGATTATAAATTAAACAAGGTACATACATGGGCAGAGATCTATGCACGCCGAAGATTTGACCAGAAGAGAACTACAACTTCATCTGAAGAGAGTATTGTCACGGACAAAGACACTGCTTCCAACAGAGCACTGGTGAGTCCGGCGACCATTGAATTAGACTGAATCTGGAGTATCGATCCAACCGACAACATTGTTGTCTTTTTTGTCACAGGCTCCTGATCAAGGACATCCACCAGATGAAATAGCACGTGAGGCAACAGGAGCTACCACAAAACCATGCAAGGACAAGGAATAAGGAGGAAAATCCTTGTGCAGAGGCAAAAACATAACTTTATAATTAATATATCCTAAACTCAATTGACACACCAGCAGATGAATGTGTTAAGCAGGGGCATGTCCTTCATACCCACTAACTTTACCAATGAACTGGAAATGGAGGCTAAATGTTTCAGATTTATGCCAACTTTACGACTGCGCCATTTCTTCACCAACATAATAGGTGAGACACTGGAAGGAGATGTGAATAAGGAAGACATTTTTAAACCTATAAGCACCTATCAAGCACCAGTCTCAGCTAAGATGCTTGACACTTTTGAAATCATGATTAAAAAAAGGCATTAGAAAACTGAACTTCAAAACCAACAGAGGAAAGAACCTCAGCCAACATAACAAAAAAGCTATAAGATCTATAGCTAACAATTCCAACATAACACTACAGCCAGCAGATAAAGGAGGGGCACTCGTAGTGATGGACACCAACTATTATCATGCGAAAGTCAACCAACATGTGGAGGATGAGAATACATACATGACACTAGACAGGGACCCAACGACACAACTAATAGGTATCTTAAACAACATTTTACAGAAAGTGGAGGACATGGGATGGATTGACGAGCAAGCAAGATATTATTTAACCACGAGTATTCCACGCAGACCCAGGATGTATATGATACTCAAAATTCATAAAGACACCATGAACCCTCTTCAGACCCATTGTCCCGGGTTGCGGAACGTTATTTGACCCTCTTGGAAGATACCTTGATAATTTTTTTCAAAAATTCATGCAGAATTACCATTCTTATATAAAGGATAGCACTGATTTTCTGAAAAAGTTACAAAGAATGCAAATGAACATGAAAGATAACTGGTTACTTAGCATCATTGATGCTTCAATTCCACATGAAGCTGGCATGGAAGCTGCAGAATGGGCGCTATGACGAACACCAGAAATACAGGTTGAGAAGGTATTGTTACGTGAGTTGTTACACTACTGTCTGAACCACAGTTATTTCTCATGGCAAGGTAATTTCTACGCACAACTCACAGGAACATAGATGGGTTTTTCAGGGGAACCATCGTATGTTAATATGTTTATGGCCCAATTTGAAGACCAACACATCATGAGCAACCCCAACTGGTGGTCCGAAATAGCCTTGTACTGTAGATTCATAGATTACATGTTCCTAATCTGGATTGACACCAAAAATAAACTAGAGGAGATGATACAAACATTGAACAAGTGCAACTCAAGAATAAAATTTGCTCACAGAATTGAAGACAAGCAAATTATTTTCTGCATGTCATGGTCACAAAAAAAAACATGGGACAGGGATTTGATACACAAATGTATACTACACCCACCAACCGAAATAATGCGCTGACCTTTTCGAGTTTTTATCCCAGCTGCTTACAGTTCATTAGGATTAAAAGGATATGTTCACAACAAACTATATGCACTGAAAAAATTGTAGAGTATAAACAAAGGTATGACGAACATGGGTACCCTGAGGAGATCTTGCAGGACTGCATCACTAGAGTAGACCAAAAAGAATGGAAGGATTTATTCACAAAACAAGATTGTATTTGTGTTCAAATTTACTAAATCTTCACGTGCCATCCAGACCATGATTAACACCCAGTGGGAACTTTTGGAGAATGAACCAGATTTTAATGAGTTATTCAAAAACAAACTTCTACATGCTTACACAAGAGGCAGAGATTTACGTGAACTGTTGGCAACACCGGACAAAAAGCAAATTGATTAAACATACCAAGGTACCAACAAATGTTTTAGTTGCATACACTGCAACAATGTGATTAAGGGTAACATCTAATCATACCCCAGTTCAGGCAGGAACATTCAACTCAGACATACGGCTGATTGTAACACACGGAATGTGATATATTGCATCAAATGCCCTCGCGGCAAGGCATATGTGGGGAAGAAAGAACGGAAAATAAAAAAAAGACTCACTGAACACAAAAGCACAATCATCAAGTCTAGCTGTTCACTGAGAAGAAGCCAACCACTCCATTTCACAATTAAGATTTCAAATCATTGAGAAGGTAACAATAGTGCCTGGAATTGAAAACAGTAAGAAATTGTGGCAACGAGAAATTGATTGGATTAAATTATTGGACACATTGTTACCCAGAGGGCTTAATGCTCGGATTGATATGAGTTGCTTCATATAGAATCATCTTAACCACCTATTCACAGATACCGAAATTAGATCTTCCCACAACCACCCACTCAGAGGTGATATTGGCAATATCTAGGCACAGGGCAGTTCCACCTGTAGCACATAAGAATAAACACGACTTGAGTACAAACATAACCTTCCGGCAGATTCTTAACATGGTGCCTCAGACCGGTTTCTATCAGAACGCTGATGACTCGCAGTTGAGTCCGACAAACTTCACACTCTCAGTATGTTTTCATTAGAACTCACCCGGCATGTTTGTTGTGTTAAGCATTGCATCAGTTCAGGTTTAGATCCTAAGGCTTGGTGTAAATTATGGCTACTACGGACTTAAAGGCAAGGTCACGTATCCTTTTTTCTGAACTCGGCTCCAGCGATAGAGAGTTATGATGGAGTTTAGGTTAATGACAGTTTTTGGCACAGATATTAGTTGTTTTGTTAATGCACATAAATGAGGGAAAGTTATCCTGTGGCTTTCATTTAGCACACTGTATTCTTTCATTTGTTGTTGTTACAGGGACCTCCATTTCTTTATAGTGACCTCTGGTGAACATTGGATAGTTTCCACAGAGGTAAGAGCATTTGCACGAACGTTCAGTACATTGGCAGGGCAGTGTGAGTTTTTTTAACAAGTAATTGATTCACCTTTTGGTAATCTCTGGTAGGTGACAACGTCGTCCCCATATGGTTTTTACAGCTTGTGGACCTCCTAAAGTAGGATGGAGATAGACATTAGTAACCAATACACAGTTTTTGGTCACAGGGTGCAGTAAAATAGTGTTAGACAAAGGTACACAATCACTGCCTGCTCAATATACAGCATGCCTAACAACAACATCAGTACATATATAATGGATTGTCTTCCATAGCACATTGATTCTAAGCAGCATGCATTACTTTTTGGTATGTCGCCTTTTGGGACTTAATAGACTTCCAGGCGGTTGTGTTTGGGCGATTGATGGCTTACATGCATTTCTGATGTTAAAAATTGTCTATTTTCTTTTGGGTTTCAGAAATTCCCCTGAGGAAGGGACACTGATGTCCCGAAATGCATCGGGCATGAAATTGAACATGATTAAGCTACAGTAAACTATGTTATTTGTTGATGTTTTTTCAATGTTTAATCATGTGACGAAATTTGTCTTCAAATTCAGTTATAATGTGTTACACTTAAATGTGGTATCTATTGTCATATTATATCTATAATACCAATGAATACTGACTGAATAAAAATAAGTATTCAAATGGACAAACAAGCAAAATAAGAGTTTTTGTGTAAACAAATAAGTTTGATTTAACTTTTTGTTTGTGAATAATGCGCACCACACCCAAGTCTGTGTACTTGTCATAATTTGTCAGTTTTGCTTGCGTGTGTTGACAGCACATGCAGCGGTGCGGCACCATTTAGCTAACCGATATATATTTGCGTTATAAATGTAAAGGAGGAGGATTAGGAGTGCATCTTCACCATCCTATAACGGAGAATTGAATTCTTTACGATCAATGCCCAGAAGACTCATCTACTTTCCACACAAGGGTTGACCTTCATAGGACTGGTTCTGGCCTCAACCTGTATGAAGGCTTTTCCTCCTCCTCAGAGGGTTGAAGACATTTGGGATATGATTAAGATGTTTGCGGCTCAGAGACCAATCTCTGTTCTGAAAATCTTACACCTGTTAGGTATCATAGCCTCATGCATGCTGTTAGTGCCTCACACCAGATGTAAATTGGCTAATGAGGGCCCTTCATTTGCACCTGACTAAACAGTGGCTTCAGCATCATCTGTGCCCTAGTGCAGATCTATGATTCTGTCCTGTCTGATTTGCACTGGTGGACATCCATTATCAATCTGTTGGTGGCTTGTCCATTCAGCCGTCTGCAGTTGTGGGCTGCTGTAGTCACGTATGCCTTCATGTTGGTTTGGGGTACCCACCTAAGCAACATAATTGTGCAGTGTTTTTAGTCCTTGTTAGAGCAGTGTTTGCATATAACTATTTTGAAGTTGGGAGTGGTACATCTAGTTTTTTCGGCCTCCCTCCCTTTTGTCTCGGGAAGTGCCATTCAAGTTTTCTAAATCAATCAATCAGGGTTTTGTAAAGCACACTGCTCACCTGTAGGGTCTCAAGGCGCTGAGGGGGGCATTTGGGGAGGGGCGGGGTCAACAGATCCATTCAGCTGAAGAGCCAGGTCTTGTGAGTCTTTCTGATGGTGTTGAGGGAGGGGGCGTGCCTGATATCTCCCGGAAGTCCGTTCCATGTTTTGGCTGCGATGTGGGAGAAAGACCTTCCGCCTGCTCTGGCTCTGTGGATGTGCGGGGTTTTGGCCAACAATATAGGCTGTTACATCAAGAGAATAGCTGGTTTCTTGGACCCTGTTTCGGTAGGTGATACTGCTGTGGAGGCAGGCCCAACAATGGGTTATCTAACCAGTAGGGCCTCACTTTCTGGTCACCCTCAATTGTCTCTCCCTAGAGGACTACAAGTAGGAAGTTCAGTCCAAAATATCTCTTTTCCGTCTTGGAGTGCCTGTCTAGGTGGTTCTCCAGGTAAGACAATCGATGTGTGGATGTGTGGATCTTTTTGCCACTGTCTCAGTTTTGGGCCATACACTTCCCTCTGAATACTTACTTGGATATTCCTTAAGTTTCAGTTTGTCACAGTTTCTTCTTTACCAATGTCCTACCAATGCCACTTCTCTCATATGTCCTGCAGAAGGTCTGAGAAGCTTGAGCTCAATGGATTCTGATTGCTCCAGACTGGGCAAGGAGGATTTGCTAAAATCATCTGTTGGAACTCTGCATTCTTCCCCTTCTTTGTCTCCCTCAGAGAATGGATCATCTTGCCCTGCAGGATAGTCACGTCCATCACCTCAATCCTCTGATGCTGCAGATGAACACATGAAGATTGAGTGGTGCCGACTAGAGTCCCTTAGCATTCCACCACAGGTTGCAGACGTCGTTATATCTTCCGGGAAACCTGCCAGGAAATCCATTTAATGCAGATCACTGGAATGAGTTTGTTGAATTGGGCAAGTATGAAAGTAAAACCCCCTTTCAACTGCAATTTGCGACCCCATTGGGAAGGGCTGACCCTCCCAGGGATGGTGGCCTGCTGGGCTCAGCAGACCTCCATGTCTGGGACTGCTTTTCAATAAAGCAGTTTTTAAAAAACAAAATGCACCCCATTTTCCTTAAAGGAAAATGAGATGTAAAAAAATTAAAAAAATTAAACTTTTTCGTTTAATTTTTTAAGGGCAGGTAGTGGTCCCTGGGACCACTGCCTGCCCCTAAAAAATATTTCCCCCAGCATTTGCAAAGGGGAAGGGGTCCTCTGGACACCTTTCCCATTTGCGACTGCATTACCACCCTCTTGAAAGGGGCGGTAAATTGCGAGTGTTTTGCGACCGCAATTGTGGTCACAAAACATTCTTACATGACTTGCAAGTTGCTATTAGGACGGGAACGCCCCTTCCTAATAGCGAGTCGCAAAGCCTATTTAGCGAGTCGCAAAATAGGCTTTGTACTTGGCCCCTGTAGGTTTTTGCATGAATCTTTTGTTGGTGTTTTTCATGGAATCTCTACTTGAGTGGATTAACAGTTCTCTCATTTAGCTTCTGACTCTGAAAACTGTTTTGTTAGTGGCTATACTGTAAGGTTTGTGAACTTCAGGCCCCGTCGATCCGACCTCGAAGCATTGTATCTACCCAGTTAAACTTGCTCTTTGTACCTGTCCTTCATTGCTATCCATAGTGATATTTGTCTTTGACACGGCCTAGTCCATTACTCTTCCATCCTTATTCACACCTACATTTGGTAGATTCCCAGGCATGTGGTTTCTTATTCAATCGACTACCAATATCAGGACAGCGTGGATTATTAATTATTTTTGGGCTTTGCTGGAGCAAAAAAGGGCAAGGAAGTTGTAGGAAAGTAGGATCTGTTTTTATGGTTACCCCCACTTTTTGCCTGGTGCTATGCTGATCTGACCAGTGTGGTCGGCATCCTGCTGATCAGGACCCCATTCTCTATGGTTTCTTCCCTAAATTGGTACTGTAAGTACTTAGGTACATCCCAGATTGGACACTGGTGTACCCTTATAAGTCCCCAGTATATGGTACTGAGGTAGCCAGGGCATAGGTACACCAGGGGTCCCCCAATGGGCTGAAGCATGTATTATGCCACTCTTGGGGAACCACTCAAACTGTAACTACAAGCCTGCCATTGCAACCTGTGTAAGCTGGCGCTAGCACCACTTACGAAAGATATACATTTCCGTATATCTAAGGTTACTGTCCTTAAACCCTATAAGTCACCCCTAAAGCAGGCCTTTCAATCCTGAAGGCAGGGGCCTCAGTTCTAAGTGTGAGGGTACCCCTGCATGAGCAGGACACCCCTACTACCTTCAGAGTCATTTTCCCGGGTCGTCATAGAGTGGCCATGTGTCATTATGCGATGACCATCTCTAAACTGGCTGTAACGAACCCTATCATGTTTGGTATCAAACATGTTTGAATCATAACCCCCACACCGTAAACGGTGTGAGAGGTATAATTCCATGCACTGTAAAGCTCCTCCGGAAGGCCCTCAGTGCTCCCGGTGCCAGTCTTCTAGACCCGAACAGCACAACATGGATGCTGCCGACTAGAGACACGATTCTGCTCTCCTGCTGCTGAGCCAAGCTCGAGCAGGGGAAGGCAGAACAATAGGTATCCTGTCACAGGGAATTGTGACCACCTCCCAGACAGGGTTTAGTGTATTGGGGCCGGGTGGGAGCGCTTGCCAGCACCTGTCGGTCTGCTTGAAGGGCACATTTGGTGCCCTCCTTGCATAGTCCGGTTCAAACCAGCTCAGGGAGCCGTTGGCTTCCGCTCTGGCGCGAAACTGGACAAAGGACATGGGAATATCCTCCCCACTGTCTGACCCCTCCCCTGGGAGGGAATCCTAAATCGTCCCAACCCTTTCCTTAGGGTACTTAAAGGCTTATCTGAGGGTGGGTCCCCAGATTCGTCATGGGAGAACATTAATTTCGAGACACCACTTCTTTGACCGTCTGGGCACTCTGGACTTCACTCTGGGCATTAAGGCTGCAACTGCAAAGATTCCTGCTGCTCCTGATCTCATCGCCCTGCTCGTCTGATGCAACGTCCGTGCCTGTGCTCCATACAGGAGCCTTCCAAGGCCTGTGGGCATCCAAGACACCTGAAGGAATCTTCCTTGAAGTGATGGAGTTACTTCCCTGCATCTGCAGGCGCCGCAACTAAGCTAACCAGTCTGCTGATCCAGGGCTCCCCTGGACTCCGAAAGGCTCAGCAACATAGATGGTGGTTCTTCACATTCCTTGAGGCATGTCCTGCCCTCTCACCAAGTTTTAGGCCAGTATCCCTTTTAAGAGCCGCAGGAACCAAACTCCTTTGCACCGCGTCGACTTGCTGTTGCAAAGGCTTGTTGGCTTCCTTCCATCAAGATCTTCGGGCTCCAAGTAGCCCCCACCTCAAGCATCTCATGTGACCAAGATCTTTGTTCTCACCGCATCACTTGCACCGTGGGCCTGCATCTTTGGTGAGCTGCTCGAAGTCCTCTTGCGACTCCAGTGACTCAAGACTGAAGTTCCTCTTGAGGGTCTTCTTTGATTTCTGCAGGCTCTCCTGATCGCTCGGTGCCTGACCTGACTCCCCCGCTTGTGGTGAGCCACATGGACCTTGCTGGTGCCAACATTGTACCTTCTTCGCTTTCCACATTGTTTGCAGTTGCCAAAGCTTGTTGGCGTTCTCAACAGACAACGACCCATCAACTCTCAACATCCGATGTAGAACAGCTTGTGAACGGCTCCTGGTCTTCCACAGCATCACCTGGTCCTCACAGCTGCAGCTCCAAGGTCACCGTCATCTCTCCTGCAGCACTCAACATAGGTGCGCATTCGTCTTCCGTGCCTCCTGATCGCTCCTGAGTGGCATAGACTCTGTCCCCTCTGCTTTCAGGTACTTCTCATCCTGAATTCACCTTTTGGGTTCCACCGGACACTTTCACCTTCTCCAGCAGCACCATCTTCCTGAAGTCTCCCATTGAGTTCGACGGCGGTTTCCGGCGCCACTTCACACCTATGCATCCGGCTTCCATCGTGTAGATATCCTGGTTTCTGGGGTATCCACGGGTGGGGTGGCTCTCCAACCTTCTGTCTTCTGCAGGGTTTCTTTAGGGTCCACGGGGAAGGGTCCTTCTGTTTTAAAATTGCAACCGCTCACAGAAGCAGAGGCGCGGGTATCGACGGTAGCTGGATTCAGTGACTACCCTCCAAAAAAGAGGTCAATAAAATAACTGTGGTACCGCAGGAACTAGCCTCTAGAGTAAAAGATGCAGAAGGCCGCGCAAGGCGCAATAACCTGCATTTCGTGGGACGGCCAGAGGGATGTGAAGGATCCTCCATGACCCGCTTTATTGCCCAGTGGTTCACAGATCTTATGCCCAAGGAACTGTTATCCTCATGTTTTATCGTGGAGCGGGCCCACCGGGCGCTGACTAGAAAACCACCCCCGGGCGAGAAACCTAGACCGGTGATCGCGAAGTTATTGAACTATGCAGATCAAGCTGCTATCTTGCAGTTCACCAGGTCACATAAAGAGAAGTGCCAACATGATTCGAGGCCCATAATGATATTTCCCGATTATACGCGCCTGGTCCAACAGCAACGCCTGTCTTTTGTGGCAACGAAGCATAGGTTACGAGACTTCAATTTGCAATACATTCTCTTGTACCCAGCTAGGGTGCGAGTAATATTTAACTCCAAGTCATATTTCTTTGACACACCGGAAGCAGTTTTCGCATTGACAGACGAACACACTCACCTCAAGCTGCATACGCCACCGCTGCAGGAATCAGACTCCTCCCGGGGCTCACAATGGAATAGACCTCATAGGACAAAATCAAAGACGCCGTAGATCCGGTTCAGACAAGCGACCCTCCAGTCCAGAACGTACATTCTGATCGAACCAGTCATACATCAAGTGGCAAATCATATTAGCCGTGGATTGCTCTTCACCGTGACTATCCTGTTACTCACTGTCCTCTGAACGGCCGTGGATGCCCAGCCATAGGGCTGCTAGGCTCTCGACATTTTCATCTCCCCTTGTTAATGTTTCATGGGTGGGTTGGGTATTGTTGGTGGGGGGTCCAGGTTCCCCCGCGACAGATGCTCCTAGACTCCTAGTTCATGGCAGTGTCGGGAGGGGGTGGGGGATACTAAGGGAATTCAGTTTCATTGTTTTCTACGTGCAGACTCATTATCTAAATCCCAACGCTATACTTACAGTGACTTAATGGATACGGGATGATGGTACAGACTGACACAGCCCCTCTTGGGGACCTTACTGTGGTTTCTTGGAATGTTGGGGTCTGCTCAATAAAATAAAACGGGGTGTGGTCTTACGACCGGCCAAAAGATATGGGGACGACATTCTACTCCTACAAGAAACTCATCTCCTTGGTACCAAAACCCCATGCCTGGCTAGATTTGGGTACCATTATATATACCACACAGGGTTCACCGGGGGTTGCGTGTAGCGGCCATTCTGATACACTGTAGAGTCCCTTTCCAGCACACAAAACTCTGGGCAGATCCAGGGTGCCAATATGCTATTGCCACGGGCACACTTTATGGTGAGCACGTCACCATAGGTAGTATTATGCTCCCCCCCCCCCCCCCACCCCTCCGGGGACGACCTTTGTTTACAGGATCTCCAGAAATTTGGGGGGAACTGCCGGAGGGCCTAACCCTCCTAGGTGGGGACCGGAACTACATCATGGACCCAGTGGATAGACAGTGCAGCACTGACAGCCACCTGCCAGTGGGTCCTTCTAAACTGAATTTATTGGCGTCCACCTTAGGCTGGGCAGACGTCTGGCATGAACATCACCCCGTAGAACGCAGCTACACATTCATGTCTGCGTAACATGGTTCGCTTTCCCGATTAGATCACTTTTTTACACCTCGCAGATATAGCCATAGGTTTTCACAAGTCGCTCACCTCCCCAGAGGGCTATCAGATCTCTCCCGATTACTCTTAAACTCCATACTTGTTCCCGCAGACCCCCCTTTAGGTGGCGGATGTCCTCGTGGCACCTTCGAAACCTGGACTATCAGGACATGCTACATGCGGCAGAATTCGAATATTTGGACACTAATGTTGATTCTGTCCCGTCTCAAGGCATCCTCTGGGAAGCCCTAAAGGCCTCAATTCGTGATGCAGAAATTAGACCTAGAGTCACGCCAGGCATCCCTGGCAATGCAACTTAAATGGGACCCCAGCCCCCCTCTCCAACGCAACTTGTTACAAGTGCAACAAACAATATATCAATATCTAATGGGCAAAGCCAAAGATATTTGGAAGGCGTCGCAACAACGGATATATCAATGGGGAGGTAAGTCAAGTAAAATGCTTCACAGACTATGCCAGGTTGACAAATCCCCTGCTGCGGTCTCTACCATATGTGATGCCGAAGGGGTCTTGTGTTCATCTCCAGAAATGGTGGCTCTGGAATTTGCACAGCACTTCTCCTCCCAATACGTGTGTCGGGAGCAGCTCTCAGAGGCTCAAATAGTGGAATTCCTTATAGATATCCCACCTTGAAGGCTCACAGACCACATGCGAGACCAACTGGGGGCCCCTATCATTATAGATGAGCTGAGCGTGGCCTTGCATGCTCTGCGCCCAGGGCGGGCCCCCTGACCCAATGTTTTCCTTATGGAGTTCCTGAGGCCGAATATACACTTATTAGGACCCCATTTGCTGGCAGCAATACAGGATGCCCAAGAACAGAGTATATTACTCCGAGATTGGTGCCATGTGGATATAGTCTTATTCCTCAAACCAGATCGCCCTCCGGAGGACCTTTCATCATACCTCCCTATCTCCCTTGTCAACGTTGAGCCCAAACTTTTAGGGAAGACCCTGGCTGATCGCTCACAGACTTGTATGACGGATTTAATTCACCCAGACCAATCGGGCTTTATGCCTCATCGGGCTACTCGCCACAACATACGAAGAGTGCATAATGCCATAGCAATGGCCCCAGAGTTGGGACGCCCAGCAGCTATACTATTAGCTGACATAGACCCAGCTGAGAGAATCAAATGCTTTGTCTATCTATTCAAATGACTTAAAGCGGTTTATTTTGGCCCACGTTTCATAGCATATGTCAGTTTACTCTACACTAACTTAATGGCCACTGTTCGTATTGCAGGACATCGCTCAGACCCCTTCAATATTTATAGGGGCACGAGACAGGGTTGCCCCCTGTCCCCGATGTTGTTCACCTTAGCAGTGGAACCCTTGGCAGCATGGGTTCAGAGTGATCCGGTGCTCCGTGGATTTGAATGGTCTCAGTCGAGATCAGACCGCATCGCGCTGTACGCGGATGACGTCCTTTTTAGGTCTCGCCTGACTCAGCGCATGCGCTGGTCTGGCGAGACTTTTTTTGAGGGCTCCAAAATGTGCTACCATGGCCAGCCTAGAGCAACAGTGCATGTGCGCGGGCGCGCGCGCTGCGCTTGATCGCGATTACTTTAACTTTCGGGGCCACACGGCTGCTTTGATGTTTGATCGCGATCGAACAACTCGCGTCACCACTCGCGTTTTTTTTTTATTATTTCATTTTGCGGCCGCCACGCAGTCAATGCTTGTTATTTGCTTCAACACTCGCGTTTTTTTAAAATTATTTCATTTCGCGGCCGCCACGCAGTCAATGCTTGTTATTTGTTGAGACCCCAGAAAGGGGAGCTTTCTCTCAGGTTTCAGAATTCTTACATGATCGGCTGCCCTATTCCTCTGATTAACCATATTTCAATGTCCCCGGTTCGTGACTCAGACATCAAAGCTGTCACCTAGGTTACACGTGTGCCTGCATGTGTTGGCTAGTGTTGACTATCTCTAGGATTACCAGTTCAGGCCAGGGCGTGTAATGCAAACTGCTTTCAGTGGTTATTTAGATTTAAAAACCTGCACAGCCAGCCCTCAGATTTTTACAATTTCCGACAGAGTGCCCTTCCCAGCATTCCATTCTCAGGCCGGCCTCCCAGCACAGACAGCAAAGCTTTCATCTCTTCTCAGAATTTAGGGTTTCCTGAGGCGCTGCACTCCTGAACCACGCTGGTTGAAAGGGCACTGTGTGTTCAAAGATTCAGAAGAGGAGTGGGGCGCCCCTAGCCCCCTCTCTTCCCGCTCGCCGTCCTCTTATCCCGCTCGCCGTCCTCTCAGTGCAAATTATGAGTCCAATCCGTCAGTTTGTCAGCACATTAATCATCCCGAAGAGCGCCCGAGGTCTACTGGTGAAACCGGACCACTTAGCACAGTTAGAGCCTCGCGCTCCCCTGCGTGGAAACTTCCCATCATGCGGACTTTTCCAGCTGCTTCTCAGGAGCCTCGTTGCCCTATCGCTAGTGACCCCTGTTTCGCATCCAGCTAGAGTGGCCTGCATTGCGTCTCATAACATCAGATAAATACTTGTGAAATGTTGGCAAAAATATGGTAAGGCTGAAAGTGTACCAAGTGAGCAATCTCTCTCACCTCAAAGGGCCTACTTGCTTCCATTTTGTGGTTTCTGAGACATATTTTTAAAAATGTACCAACAAGATCAACAAAGTTTACACATTAGGAAATGTGCTTAAGATTTTAAGTTGTGACTTGTGGCACCATGAGGCCCAGTTCTTCCTCCTGCTTCCAAACTTGAGCAAATGTTTGTGATTCTGGGCAAGTGGCTTCCTCTGTGCTTCATGAGGTCTTGCGTGTGACAGCGCATGCGCTGCATGTTTTCTCGCTTGTGAGGGGTATTATTTACAGCAAAGGGCTTGGAACCCGCCCATTGCTTACCAATCATTGGCTTTATTGTAACTCTTCTTTGCTGCCTTCCTCTTGGCCAGCACAAGCTGGGCCTCACTTTCTTTTCTTTATGTGGAGCACAGATCAAGCACAGATTGATTCATCTTAATGAATGTCCACCTGCTGCTCGCACTCTGATTTAGGTACTGTTTCTTTCATTGCCCCGCTTTTTATATGCATCTTTTTTATATTTTTATAAAACTTATAACGTACACAAATGTGTTTTAGGACACTTCCACTGTTTCCAGTTCTTGTGCTGCTTTCTCTATTTTTTCTGTTTTCAAATGCATACTTGGACACTATTTATCTACACTTACATATTTTATCTTACTCGTACAACCAAAATAAAATAAGAAGCTTTGGCATAGCCAATAGGTCTTGCCTTTGGGACCTTGTAAGTAAAAAAAAAAACTGAAGTGTAAGACTTCCCGTTTACATTTACTGCATCCTAAATACGAAGTAAATGTAAACTAAACGTGAAGTCTTATACTTACTTACAAGGTCCCAAAAGCGAGACCTATTGACTATGCCAATGCTTGTTTTATGATTGACCTATGGTTTTCGGGGCAACACGTATCTTACAAATCCTCAGAGGGTTTGGGGAAACTACAGGTCTGCACACCAACCCTGCTAAATCTGTGCTTTTTCCATAATATTGTAACCAGTAGCGGGGCACCTAGGCGACGCAGCTGTCACACGCGACAGGAGGTTTTAAATATTTGGGCATCTTCGTATCGCCATGCCCGAATATCTCATGGGCAAATAATATCAACCCACTACTAACGAGTTTAAATAGCGAAACGACAATATGGTCCTCCCTTCCACTCTCATTATACGGGCGGTCAGCCATCTTTAGGATGGTTTCTCTACCCAGAATTCTCTACAGACTACAAAATTTCCCTTACAACATATAATATACGAATGGTGGTACAATTCCCCAACCGAACCGGCTTTTGAGCTAGAGCATGCAGCAATAGTGGGAGTTCCCATTCTTCAGCACCTATATAGCTCCAGAAACCTAGCTATACTACCCCCGGCGAGCAGAGTTGTAATTCAGTTTTGGCGGCATACGGTGAGACAAATGGGATGGTGCGGGACTGTAACCAAGGAAACTCCTTTGTGGCATGGCACATACCTCTGTCCGGCGACGGCCCTGAGGAGATTCCGTGGGTGAGACTTAGTGGGGATATCTACCCTGGAGGATGTAATGCGGGGCACTACATTGAAATCTTTTCAACAGCTACAAGTAGAATTTCAACTATATAGGACACAATTTTACAAATATCTCCAATTACGTCATGCTCCGAGCCCCCTGAATTCACGCTTTAGAGACTCTACCGGAATCTCATCCTCTTGAGGGCCGCCTACTGATGGGGGATCTAGGGTTACATAAAATCCGGCAAACATATCAAACACTGACGACACATACACGAATGACACTTGACAAGACTAGAAGAGCATGGCAAGAAGATATCCCTGACTTGATGGACGATGACTGGCTGAGGCCATTGCCAGCCCTCGGGGCGCTGTGTGTCCACACAATACCGCCTTATACAATTCAAGTACATACACCGCACATACTACACACGAGCCTGACTCTGGAAGATGGGAGTTATCCAGTCCCCTATATGCTTAAGATGTGAGAAGGAGGAAGGGAGATTTTTACATACAGTCTGGAGCTGCACTGCGTTGCACCCCTTTTTGCACAAGGTATTGACTTGCCTAAGCAATGTACTATCAGGGGAGCTCTCGTTTGACCCACGACTCTTCCTCCTGCACAGTACCGACGAGATAGGTGGGAAATAAGTACAAACATCTGCTCTTTTTGGCCCTTACCATTGCCAAACGAGACTATAGGTAAATGGAAGGCTGAGCTAGACAGATGTATGGGTGCGGAGATTGCGGTGTTGGAAGCCCTTTGTTGCCCCCAGAAACATAGGAAAATATGAACCCGCTGGGCGACATATTGTGAGCTAGACCTTCCCCCCCCCCCCTCCCATCTTTGGACCCCTGACAGCAATCATTACTCATACAAACATTTACTGACCACATCATTCAATACTATGTAACAGCCCGCCATTCTATGAATGTAACCTTTGTACAGTTACTGGGATCTAGTACAGTCTGCATTATGTTCATGTTGTGTAACCTGCACGTTTTGCAGGAGTTGCAATTGTTTTAAGACTCCAGTACTCCTGACTTATTTTATTTCTTACAGGGTCTTGTAGGGCTATAGCCCAGATTCCTTCAGGAAAACCAAATAAACTTTGTTATCAAAAACAATATTGCCACCGTGACCTACCCATTGACTTGTATTGACCCCGCGGTCATGTTCCCACTCTGCACATGGCCTCCGTGGGGTTTCTAGTTACTTACCTCGGCTGGTTCCTTGGGTCCCTGGCACCTCGTCTTCTGGGTATAGTCTGGACTCGAGTCGTGGTTTGTATACCACTATTTTAGTATATGGTTTGGTCTCCCCCTGGCGACAACTGAGTAGTTTGTGCTTCTTATCTGTTTCGAAAAGTATTGTGTGCATTGTATATATCTCCGGCTAGGAGATATGTGTATTTGTTAGTGAGTGTCTTATAATAAATACATATTTTTATAAATACACTGTGGTTCTTTTTCACTTAATATAGATCTATAAGATTATGTTCTGGTAAAACAAACTGCTTTACACTCCTTCTGGACTAAGCCTGAAGGCTGCTCTCCACAGCTACCACTTAGAGAGTTTTCTAAGGTTGTCTAAGACCACTAAAATCACCATAAGGGTTGTCTGTATTGGTGCAGGGTGCCCATTTACAAACGTGTGCATCATATACCAATCCAGCTTCTCACAGCAGTAAACCAAGCATACACTTGTGCCGTGGGTTACGCTCTGCATAAAGATCTGCTATCCCTTGGTCAAGGATGAACATCCAGCTGGTATTCATGCCCACTCCATGAGAGCTGTGGCTGGGTTGCTTCCACTGCTCTTAACAGAAAGCCACTTGATCATCATTGCATACGTTTCATAAGCATTTCTGTCTTCTTTCCCACGAGTGCAGTGAAAGACGAATTTGCCAGGGCTCTGTTGCATTATTTCCTTGGTTATTTGGTAAAATGCAATCCCACCTCCAAGGGGGTATTGCTGTGGAAGTCATTTGTAAGGTGAGGAATCTGCAGGAAGAATAATCTGTCAAAGTAAAAAGTTAATTACTAACGGTAACAATAATTTTGGTGAATACTCTATCTTCACGCTGATTCCTCACCGCCATACCTCCTTCCTCGCTGAGTTAGTGCTGATAATAAGACTCCAAATAATGCAACTGTACTGTGCTGAAATTGCCACTTTGATTTATGCCCTAACGGTTCCTCGTTGCATGCCACTAGCCTTTTCAGAAAAGATATTGTGATCTGATGCTAGCTCACCAGTTGGTGGCTTATATGTTCCGATGCTGTTCTTGGGTGGGCAAAGTCACAGTTTAAGCCACAATGCTCCAAATGGTAGTGCTGGAGCTCAATTGCTGAAGAAATGTTTCTGGGTCCAGTCTGGCACCTGGATAATAGTCACTGATAAGGTGAGGAACCTGTATAAAGTCACAGTATCCCCCAGAAATATTACTACCAAAGTTCATTATTGGTTTATTTTAAAATTCATTGATATAATGATCTAAACTTTGCTTGGTAGGGTTTGAGTATCCCGAGAGCTCGTCTTTATTGGAGTTAAAAAAAGGGGATGGCTGTGTGGTTGCTCAAGTCATTTGCTCAGCTTCAGACTCCCCAGTTCGTATACTGCTACATATACCCTTGTATTACTATTGTATGCAACTGTTTCACAGGCCTAGGCTCAAATATTTATGCCATATATCACTATATGCACCCGTGTACCACCATTTTAAGCCAAGGTAATCTTCTCTGCTTCAACATCTTCATTATGGCACTGCTAGCTCGACTGAGCTAATACCAGTCAGAAATTAACTGATACGAGAAGAAGTGAACTTGTGTTGAAATCTGAAAGTGGAACAAAGTAGATTTTGTGTTTCCGCAAGAAGCAATATGCACAGACTCTCACTTTCGAAGTAACCCTTTAAAACACTACAAGTTCAATTAAGAAATATTCTAAAACCTGTTTTTTTTTTTACTTTTAAGGGTGAAAAAAACACAACACAGAGGCAGTCTAATGTACTTGAGTTGATGAAAGAATGGATCAGTGCAAAGGAAAGTGACAGAATATGCTTGGTGGAAGATGGTCCTAACTGCCCATCATCATCCAATGCTATGAAGATCTCGGGTCAAAAACAAAGTCCAAATAACATTAATGGACCTGATTTCGGAGTGGATACTGAAACAGATAGTGGGAGCAGCAAACCTTCGACACCAACAAAACAGGTTGGATGACCAACTTTGTTTCCTAATGTTTCATTTAGCAAATATTGTGTTGGCACATACATTTAAATCATCATTTTTACATTTGTAAGCATTAATACTGTGGCTTGTTATAATATTTTTAGTGCAGCGTTTTAGGTTGAACCTACCAGACAGCATAAGATTTCTGTTATGGTATGCTATGTTATATTGATTTTTATAGCCCACTAATCACCCGAGAGGGTATCCACATACTTGGGCAGCTGTGTAGGTGTGTGGTCCCAAGGTGATTATACAAAGAGCCAGGTCGCCAGCTTCTTGCGGAACTCAAGAAGTGAGGAGGAGACTCTGATGTGTTGAGTGAGGTTGTTCCATGTCTTGGGCGCTATGTAGGAGAATGAGTGACCTCCAGTTTTGCTTTTGCAGTTGCGGGAAATGTCTGAGAGTGGGAGTGAGGCAGAACGTAGGTGTCTGGTGGGTTGGTGAAAGTGTGTGTGTCTGTTCAGGTATTCTGGTTCTGTGTTGTGTACCACTTTGTATGTGTGTGAGAAGTTTGAATAGCTTGTGAATGGGGAGCCTGTGAAGCTTCCTGAGGTACAGTGTGATCTGGGTGCTGCGCGGGAGGTCTAGTATGAGTCTTGCAGCGGTGTTCTTGATGGTCTGGAATATGTGTAGTAATTGTTTGAAGATTCCGCCGTATAGTTTTGCCATAGTCCAGCTTGCTGTTGATGAGTGCTTTCGTGACAGTCTGTCTTGGTGTCTGAGGCAACCATTTGAAGTTTTTTTCACACCATGTATAGAATATGGAAGCAGGAGGTACACACTGCATTGACTTGAGATTTCATGTTCAGCTTGCCATCAAGGATGATCCCAAGATTTCTTGCTTGGTTTGTAGGTGTGGGTATTGGTCTTAACGCCAATGGGCATCAGGTGGAGTCCCATGGGGAAGACTAGTTGCCGAAGACCAGTACTTTCGTCTTGTCAGAGTTGAGCTTCAGGCAGTTGGTTTGCATCCAGTCTGCTACCATGGTCATGCAGTTGGTGAAGTTGGTTCAGGTGTTGGCTGTCTTGTTCGTCGTGGAGAAGATGAGTTTCATGTTGTAGGAAGCTGGCTCTTTAGATTCTATAGCAAAGTGAGGTATAATGTGCACAGAGTCCAGGGAGTCCCCAGAGGTCTAGCAGAAGCTAAATTAGGTAAGTACCAACAGCTCTCTTTGTGGTAGCGTGGGCGAGCAGTTAGGCTTATCCAGGGGGTGTGTCAAGCATTTATTGTATTCACTCAGTCAAGGGCTGATACACACACTCGGAGACAGAATCCAGCCCAATTAGGTAAGTTTAAAAAAACGTATACTTAAGTTTTATTTCAGAACCATTGAAGTGTTCCTCCAGACTGTGTGTTTCCTAAACTGGTGGAAAGCACATAGCTTTGTTTAAATACCCCTCACCCACCAAAAGGACCCTTGGTGGCATGCTTCATCATCGGGGTCTTCCTGCCCCGCTGCGGGACGGGGCGTGCTACCACCTACGACTACGTGGGAGCACTGGTTATTAAAAACAATACTATGTGTGGTGTAGGAGTGTGAGTGGAAGGGTCAGAAGTGAGTGAACGGTAAATGGTGAAACATTTAACAATACCTGGCTCAGTGGAAAAAATACATTTTAATGTTCCTTTGAGCTGGTATTGTTAAAAGCGGGGAATGAGATGGAGATACTATGCTTTAATGAGCAGAGTTTCCTGTGTCGACATTTTTCAAAGCCCTCCCCTGGCTTCTCATCAGGACTTAGAAGAGATCCCTTCTACACTCAAATCAAAACAACTGTGTATTTACATATAATCCTAACAAAGTGGTGCACATAAATGCACATGCACAGTATACTGTTACCCAGTAGGAATAGGTGGCAAGTGCTGCAATTACCACTAGGATAATGGCCCTTCACTGGGGGTAGGAGGGTATTTTCTGCCTCAATTGCTAAGGTGTGTTGTGGTCTTGTGTGGACCAGCATGTCCCCCAGGCCCCTTCCCCTTTTGTGTGCAAACATTGGTTTGGGAAGGTTGAGGGTTCCGCATGCCAGGAGTCTCCAATGTTTGTTTACAATTTTTGTCACTTGATTGGAGTTGGTATTGTAAGTAGTGACACTACCCACCACTGTTCCTTCTCGAGAAGACCATGTTCACTGTTCAGTTGTTCGATAATGGTCCTCTGTAGGTCTTCTATTGTGTGTTGGGTTGTCAGGTAGTGGGTAGTAATTTTCGTAGTGCACAGGAGCAACGTACCTTGCAAAAGAAGCACTACAAAAATGGCTACCCACTACTTGACAACCCAACACACAATGGAAAACCTACATTGGAATATTATCGAACAACTGAACAGTGAACATGGTCTTCTCAAGAAGGAACAGCGGTGGGTGTCCCGCTTGGGCACACACATTACAGGTCTGAACGACGACATCCCCTGGGGACAATTTAGCTGATTTATATCCGCCCCTTGACTTTTGTCACTAGCTCTTGGAAGAGAAAACTACTGCAAATGCACTGCATAGAAACTCTTGAAAGGACTGGGCAGAACCCTTATGTTAGCCAACCTTCTATTAATCACGTGGGGCCAGCAGAAAAACACCCCTGAAATAATGTGGCCTGTACATTACCCTGTGGAATTTAATGTCCTGCCACACGTTTTTCCACTCCTATTCACTTTTGCCATCTTGAGCTCACCCTTCTGTAGATAGGTGTCATTACCATTATATGTCCTCTACATAAAAATCTTTTGAAGCAACTTTTTGTCATGCATATTATGAAACATGAAAAAAACACTTCAGAGTAACCCACATATCTGGCTGCACACTTCCTTGGTACAATGTCTACCATAAACGCGATTACATGTACCATTAAATAAATACGTGCCCAGACCTGGTTTACTTTTTTTTTTTAATATTATCATTTTTTTTCATTATCCGGCTTGTCTACATTTTATGCTCGGATAGTTTAAAGAGTTAGGAAGAGGTAGTGTCCTTCTAGTTAGCGCACTAGACTTTTTCGCTCCTAGGGCTATACTACAGGCACCCTTGAGCAACAGGAAGTGAGGAACAAAAACCCTCATGCAACAGGAAGTGAGGAACTAACACATTCAGCCGGAGGTGCCATTCTAGGTCACCATCTTGAATTTTCTGACGGTCTTGTGTTTGTACCAATTAGTGCAGTTTTTTGGCGGCAAAACTACCAATTATGCTCAGTATTTAAGGACACTGCCCACACTGGCTCAATGCTCCACGGAGCCGCGGCGAGGCAGTGTCCTGGTGAGGAGGTAACTTGATATTGTAAGTACGGAACAGCCGATTTGCATCAGTGAAACACTGCTCAATTAGGAAGGTTCTTAAAACCAACAGTTTTTCTTTTTCAATTTCTTTTAACAGTTTGTGAGTACAGGTACCCCTCCCTCCCGTTTTGAAGGCTCATGCGGCATTATCTGGGCAATATAAGGGTACGTGAACAGCCTGAACTTTGGAGACTTCTTTATCTGTCACTAAACTGTTTTTTGAAGGAGAGATATATTAAAAAGATACTCTCAGTTATACTTATCATATGGATGCGCACACCACGCGGTCCTTAGATATAGAGTGTGTGTTTTATGTTTTGTGTATCTATGTTTTTGTATTGTCCCATCTCGCCGGCATAACATGGCACTGATTACCAATTATAACGCATAAAGATAAGAGAAATATGTCACAGAAATATATCACTTTTCTTTACAGGTCAACACCATATATGGTGCAGTTTGGATGTGTTAAGTTATTTTAACTCTGTTTTTATTGTTCCAGAACCCATTCATCAATATACCTACTGTTGTATAGTATACTGTGCATGTTAAATTTATGTGCACCACTTTGTCAGGACACAGTTGTTTTAATTTGAGTTTTGAAGGGATCTCTTCTAGGTCCTGATGAGAAGCCAGGGGAGGGCTTTGAAACATGTCGGCCCAGGAGAAACTGCTCATTAAAGCATAGTATCTCCATCTCATTCCCCACTTTTAACGATACCAGCTCAAAGGAACATTAACATTTATTTTTTCCAATGAGCCAGGTATTTTTTCATTTTTCACCATTCACTCACTTCTGACACTTCCACTCACACTCCTACACCACACATAGTATTGTTTTTCATAACCAGTGCTCCCACGTAGTCGTAGGTCGTAGCACGCCCCGTTCCGCAGCGGGGCGGTAAGACCCCGATGATGAAGCATGCTACCAAGGGTCCTTTTGGTGGGTGAGGTGTATTTAAACAAAGCTGTGTGCTTTCCATCATTGTAGGAGAAACACGTAGTCTGGAGGAACACTTCTATACTTTCCCATAATGGTGGATCCCTTTGTTTTTGGACAATATAACTTGAGGAGGACTTATCCACCTCTTCTTCTCTTGTGAGCATTACCTCTTCACTCCCTTCTTGTGTTACTTTATTTCAGAACCAAGCAGGACTTGGTACAGGTAAGTGAAACATATTTTAGAAATGCAAGACCATTCAAGAAAATGCCATTGTACCTGGAATTACATTTGTTACAGATTTGTTAATGCTTAGAAATCGGTTTAAATTATACAGGAATTACTTTTGGAATAGTTTTGGGTTGCTTTGCGTACTGGGGTGGTATGCCTAGATACCACACCTTAGATTCTGTAAACACAAGGTAATTATGACTTTTTTATACTTTGCAATAGAATTACTTCTCTCTGCATACAATACAGTTTAACACTAAGTCACATTTTAGGCCTAAATCTCCTTACATGGGTTCCTATGGGAAAAAAATGGTTATCGGTTTTGAACGCGAGTACTCAACTTACAAGGGTGAGTGTTGGGGGTTAGGACCAAGGTTCCCCAAGGTCTAGGAGGGCACTCAAGTTGCACCACCGGTGGCTCTAGGCATCCTGGTGCAGAGTGCAGGAGCCCAATGTTAGGTAATGGCTGGGGGGCCTTCGCTTTGGTACTGCTGACCAGCGGGCACTCCGTGTGGGAGCACAGCTCCCGGGGTTAAGATCATCACTGCAGCGGCCAACAATCAGCACAGGAGTTGCACCACCAGCACAGGAGCGGCCGGGTGCAGAGTGCCAAGGCGACGTTGGGGACCCAATGGATACCAATAAAGATCTGTGGTTTTGAAAAGAAGCTGCAGGCTCGGGCAGGGAGACTTCCTGAAGGTGACCACTGGCTGGAGAGGTAAGCTGGGATCTTGAGGGATGTTTAGATACCGTCAGTGGGGTCACCGAAGGCCGGGGAAGGCCTTTTGGAGATGGATTCTTCTGACTGCCTATGGTCGTTGTCCGACTCTTCAGTCCGCTTCGGTCGCTGTCGTGGTCTTCTTACCTCATTGGGTCGCGGTCAGGCGGTGGGTCTTTCAGATTGAGGCTGCCGATATCATCTCAAAGCTTTTGGGAGATCGGGATAACCAGGTCCTAGGCCACGATTGCTGCGGACAGCTATTTGGGGTATAGGGCCGCTTGGGCTGTGGCGGCTGGTTGCAGAGTGGTGCAGGATCGCCGGACCATTGCGGTCCGGTTCTGGTCCAGGAGTCTTTCACTAGAGCAAATCCGGTGCAAGTCCTCCGGGCTCTGGGGGGCTGCTGGCTGCGGGAGACGCCGGTTTCTCTGCTGTAGGCAGGTCGGAGTCGGGAAAGTCCGGTAGAGCTGGGGCCAAAGCAGCTGGTTTCCTCTTCTTCCTGGGTCAGTACGGCTCTTCGGTCCTTCTTCTTCCTCAAACCAGGTTCAGGATGCCCCTAAATACTAAATTTAGGGGCGTTAAAGGGGTCTCAAGGCAGCAGCCAATGGGCTACTGACCTTAGGGTGACTACACCCTTGGTGTGCTCACCCCACGTGGGGGTGTGGGCACAATCCTTTATCCTGATTGGAGACTGCCTGCCATCTGCAATATGGTGGGCATTGAAGTATGGGCTTCACCTCGCCTCCCCCACCTGAGGGGTGGGGTTGGCAGGGTTGGGCACACTTCTGAGCTGCTCTACATTTTTCTGCCTATCTTGCCACCATAAAGGGGGTGAGACAGGAAGTGGGCCTGCTCCTGATAGTAGGAGAGGCTGGGGTTTGTGTTGCAAAGGCGGCAAGGCCTTTGAAGCTCCCCTGCCATAGATGGCTCTTCCTGACATGGGATGAACACCTCCACCCAGGAAAGGCTTTGTCTATGGGCTCAGGAAGCGAAGGCTCCATTCCCACTTGTCTTGTGGTGGCTGGCTGGTGTTTACCAGTAAGGGACCCACCAGAGGCTGGTTGTTTTTCAGGGGGCATCTCTAAGATGCCCTCTGAGTGCATTGTATAATAAATCCCACACTGGCATCAGTGTGGGTTTATTATTCTGAGAAGTTTCCTACCAAACTTCCTCTAATTCAGTGAAGCCATTATGGTGCTGTGGAGTTTGTAATGAGAAAATCCTAGACCATATACTCTTTATGGCTTTACTGCACTTACAATGTCTAAAAATGGACGTAGACACTGTAGGGGTACAGTGCTCATGCAACTGTACCCTCAACCGTGGTATTGTGCACCCAGTTAGAGGGGTGTCTTACCTATAGCATAGGCAGTTGGTTGCAGGTATGGCACACATGTATGTGCGCCTTGTTGACTCTTCACTTTTCTCTGCACCTAATCACGTGGCCTGCAATGGCAGTGTGTGAGGCACAGGACCTCTAAGGGTAGCACAATATATGCCGCAGCCCTTAGAGGCCTTCCCTGGTCACAGTGCCCTTGACACCCATGTTAGCTTTTACAAGAGGCTTACAGGTGGCCAGAGAGGTGCCAATTGGGGGCACATGGGTACAGTTTCAGGAAAGATCACACAGGCCCTAGGAAACTTATTGGCAGTGACCTAGGGCACATCAAGTCACAGTGCGTCAGAAATCTGGCAAAAAGTGGGGGGGGGGGTTACTGCAACATAAACCCACTTTGCTACGGGGATCATCGGCATAGGAGATGACGATGATGTCTTGTGATCGGATGATGTTGGTGAGTGGTATCATGTATATGTTGAAACAGGTGGGGCTGAGGGATATTCCCTGGGGAACTCTGCATATCTGTTTCTTGGTCTCTGATGTTAAGGGTGGCAGCCTGACCTTTTGTATTTTTCCTATGAGAAAGGAAGAGATCCATTTGAGAGCAGATTCTTGTTGCCAATCTTGTGGAGTTTTCTGATGAGGGTGTTATGGAAAACAATGTCGAAGACTGCAGAGAGGTCGAGCAGAATGAGGTCTGCCATTTCTCCCTGGTCCAGGATGATTCAAATGTCAAGTCAAATCTGCTTTATTCTGAATATACACAATATATCCATAAAAGCATACCACATAAAAACAATTCATCATACCTCCATAAAAATCATTTCATCTGTGGAATATAAAAATAGAGCATTCAATACACAAAACATTTAGGTATAAATTTCAGTCAAGACAAGATAATTAATATAACTTGGCATCACAGAACTATCCAAAGGTAAAAATAATCGGAGAATGCAAACTATTTCATCGTGATGGATAACTATTCATTTTCATAATTCAACAGTTCCAGATATGAAAGGGCCTTTTTTTCTCTTTATGGCCAATTGTACAAAGAGAATAACAGTATTACATGTTGTTACATTTTCCAAATTACATATACTTTAAAAGGCAGATTTATACGTAAACAATCTGTTGTCCATAAAAAAGGCCGTAAGATTGCATTTCTGATGTCCCTATAAAATTTACAAAAAAGTAAAAAGTGCAAGGTGGACTGGAGCGTTTTGCCGTCACACGGGCATTTGGGTAGGTTGGCACTCCACTTGCCCATCTTGGGGAAAGCGACCTGAAAGTGCACCGTGCTCAGCCTTAGCCTAGTTAGAAAAAATCTATGTTGTGGATTTCTTATTGCTGTTAGATATAGCTGACTGCCTGCTAAAATCGGACCTTCACAGTAAGAACTAACAAGTGATTTTTTCCTTGCTTCCAACTCTCTTACAGATTCTCTTGATTCCAATAATCTCTTTTTTAGCTCCCCTTTGGTATAATTCAGGATAGTATTGGGGTCGCGGGGATCAACTGCCACATTGCACTCGGATAAAAGGCTAAAAATGTACTTTAACCATGGCATCTTCCTATATTGATCTAGTGTAAGGTAGTCCTTTATTATATCTTTAGTAAAATGCGTCTCATCTTTGGACCATATTCTGAACCACAGTGTAAGCGCAGCCATACTAATCAAGTCGCCAATATAGGGTGCATTCAGTTCCTTATGAGCAATGAAGGTAGCTGTTGAGTTTGGTACCGATAAAACCCTCCTTAGAAATTTATTTTTGAGGGTTTGTAGTGCAGTAATGTATGTCCTACCCCATAATGCTTTCAAACAAAGATAGGGAGTACTCCCAATCGACAAAGAACTGTCTAAAGGGTGTATGCACGTGGAGCAGAAAAAATATTTCTTAAGAAGACCTCTCACTCACCAACCTGGTTGGTGACATGCTTCATCATCGAGGTCCCACCCAGATAGCCGAGTGCCATCCGGGTGTGCTGCGACACCTGACTACAGTGGAGCTGGTTTGTTTGGGGATGAACGTGAATAGTGAATTTAGATAAAAATTGGCCAAATTTATCCCAATTAAAATAATTTTATTCCAGGGTAATTTGGACAATAGTTAAAAAGTAGTGAAGATGCCAAAAAAGGTTAAATTGACCTATGGTATCTGATGATAAACAAAAAAAGGTGAGAAAAATATATAATAGGTCTACATGTTTCAACCATAGGTAGATATTGCTTAGGTTTTCGTCAGGACCATGCGACGTGACCTGGGTGGTGCACACTCGCTAAGGTGTGCCCTGCCCTAGATCCGTGATAGAAACCTAACCCGCTACTCACGGTTAGGAAAGCCTTTCACCACTTGTTGAAAGGAAAAATCTGTAGTAAAAAACAAACGAACAAAGGACAAACATATACAACACATAATAGTCACTCTATCCGTTGAGTCAGTGCTCATACTTATTGCCAAAAGGAATACGGTGTGCGTAACACAGACGTGCAGCCCTAGACAAACCTCACCAAAGATGAGGGTGACGGCTCAGACAATCAATAACAAATATAATGTAAGTGATCTGAAGTCACATACCTAAATTAGTAGTGAACACGAGCCATACACATCAATTCCATACCCACTCATACGAATAGCAAAATCGTGGGCGTCAAAGTACTCTGATAAGAGTACAAATGTACCAGTGCACCAGTGTAACCGGGGGTAAAACGGGAAATATCCCGAGAGCCCTGGTAAAAGTGAACCCACGTGTAACTCGAATATAGTGGTGGGTAAAAACATACACAGCCTCACTCAATGCGGTGGGCGTGCCGCTAAAACGAGGTGACTATCCAGAGCGTTTAGCTTGGTGACAAAGTGAAATAAACCAACGGTCGAAAACGAAAAAAGGGAGAGAGCAAGTGCGCTTACTTAGAGAGCGGAGTTTGCGCACCTCAAGGGGACGAGATCACATAATACGTGATTTCCAAATCTAGATGGAGAAAATAAGCATATACCATGGTCACATAAACTCAAAGCGATACTCAACGTGCTTGGGGAGCCCATGCGTTACCATTGTACTCACTCAGAAATACACAACTGCCCGCGTTTCTGCCTACTTGTGATCAGGCAAGTCCCCGGTGGAATGGCAGGGACCCGGTAGGAGCCTCTCCATATAGCTTAAGGATTTCTCGCACTGGCTTACTGCCTATTTTTTGACAGAATCTAAAAATTGTCTCACTCGATCTTATACATTTTTATTTACATAGGTTAATACGTGCGTTCCATGATCCATTACTTTTAAAAAGAAGCCCCAGATATGAAAAAGTAGTAGTCCGTTTGATGGGTACTCCATCGACGTAATGTCTTCTAATCATAGTTTTACTTTTCCCGCAAGACATAACTAGTGTTTTACTCTGGTTGATTTTTAGATCTTTTGCAGTCCTAAAATTAAGGGTGGGGCTACGTGAAGCAGCACGTAGTGTGCCCAAATCTACGCACACTACGCGCTTCGCGTAGCCCCACTACGTGCCACCCACCTTCCGCCCGCCCTCCTTTTAAATAATATCAGCAATGTAAAATAAATTAAAGTAAAGAGACTTACCTTAAGCGCGGCGTCTCCGTGGCTCCCTCTTCTTCGTTTCTAATTTCTTCTGACAAATGCGCATGCGCGGACGCCCGCGCATGCGCATTTCTCACAAGAAATGCGCATGCGCGGGTGTCCGCGCATGCGCATTTGCCAGAAGAAATTAGAAACGAGAAAGAGGGAGCCCCGGAGATGCCGCGCTTAAGGTAAGTCGCTTTACTTTAATTTATTTTTCATTGCTGATATTATTTAAAAGGAGGGCAGGCGGGAGGTGGGTGGCGGGTGGCAGGCAGCTACGCTTCGCCCTCGGCGTGTGCGTAGCGCTGCCCTGCTTCGCCTACTTCGGAAAGTGCGAAGCAGGCAGCGCTACGTACACTACGTGGGCGAAGCGTAGTGCTACGCCCGGGGTTAAATCAGGAAAAATTATCTATTAGGCTTTGTAGGACATTTGCAGTCCTCGAAATTAGGACGTCACCATCTGCGTAAAGCAAAACAGGGGTTATACATTTGCCTATGACTGGGGCATCTGCCCTTAAATTTTGTAATGAAGAGTCGATACCATTAATGTAAAGAGAAAATAAGAGGCGCGAGGACGCAGCCTTGTCTAATTCCATGGGTAACTTTAAATTGTGAGGTACATTCCCCGTTTGGGCCATAGCTTATCCTTGAAGTTAGGTAGGCATATATCTGGGATAAGAAGCATATTCTATCATGTGGGGCGGCCATCCCATCCAGCGTTTGCCAGAGCTGTGCGTGAGTCACTAAATCAAAAGTGATTCAAATGTCATCTGTGGTCGTAAAAGACATATTGTGGGACATATTCTTGTTGCAAAATACATATTGAGGGATTGCGAAGAACATGGAGGGGCTTGCTTGCCAATTGCTTACCACTGTTTAGCTTTGTCAGTCTCTTTTGCTTGCCTCTCATTCATTGGCTTGCCTTGTCCGTCTTGTGTCTGTCTTGACCCTGGAGCATAGCCTACTTGTGTCCTTCTACTGCTCACTTTTAGGACATTGCTCTTTTCTTTTTGCTTAGGCACTCCACAAGAGTGCATGTGTTTCAAGCTGTCTCCCTATTGTGCTTCCCTTAGTCCATCCACTCCCATTTTTGTTTTCAAGCCATGTTATAGGTGTGGTTAACTTGATCTCTAAAACAGTTCAATGTGCTCTTATTTATTCTGTTAATAAATTCAGCTCTGTTGACGTTTTTTACTTTACATTTGTACTTTTTATTTTTTATTCACAGGTGGTCGAAATCCCACCAATAAAGGGAAATTATTATTCATAGCCCGCATTCTTGCATCGGGTATGGGTTCCGCGATCTTTGTTTTCTTTTCCATTATTTTTCTCTGCGCGATAAACAGTGCTTGCCTCCTCAGGGCTGCATTGCAGCTTGAGAAAGCAGATGTTAACAGTATAGCTTTGTGGCCTGTAGGAAAGTAGAACCAGCTTTCATGTTAACCCCACTTTTTGCTGGTGTCACTCTGTTTTTCTGACGAGTATGACTGGGATACTGCTAATCAGCACCCCAGTCACTGTGCGCTCTCCCTAAATTGGACTTGGTAAGTACTTTGGTACCTTCCTAATTGGCTACTGGTGTACCCTTATAAGTCCCCCGTATGTGGTCCTAAGGTGCCCAGGGCATATGTACACCAGAGGTCTTCCATGGGCTGCAGCATGTATTATGCCACCCATGAGAGACCACTCAAACAGTGACTACAGGCCTGCCATTGCAGCCTGTGTGAGCTGGTGCTAGCACCACTCACCACAGATATAAGTTTCCTTATATCTGAGGTCCCTGCACTTAAAACCTATAAGTCACCCCTAAGGTAGGCCTTTCAGTCCTGAAGGCAGGGTGCTGAGCTCTAAGTGTGAGGGTGCCCTGCATAAGTAGGACACCCCCTACAAACCAGGAGTCAATTTTCTCGGCTTTGTAAGTGCGGTCAGCCATTTTATACGTATAGTGGACATCCAGTCAAATACAGGATGTCTGACTGTATATTTGCTGCACCGAAAAAGGTCATATTTGGTATCAAACAAGTTGGAATCCTACCCCAAAACCGATTCCAGTGTTGGATCCTACGGGAGCCCCCCTGTATTCCCGGTCCTAGCCTTTCAGGTTCTAACAGCAAGTTAGTGTTGCTGCCAACCGCAGAGACAAGTCTACCCTCCTGCTGCTGAGCCAGATTTGAGCAGAGGAAGGTAGAACAATAGGTTTCCTGTCACATCGAGGTGTGACCACCTCCCAGGCAGGACTTAGTGTATTGGGCTGGGGTGGGGGCGCTTGCCAGGCCACTAGACTGCTTTGAAGGACACATTTGGTGCCCTCATTGCATATTCCAGTTGGAACAAGTTCAGGGAGCCTTTGGCTTCCACTATGGTGCGAAACTGGACAAAGGACATGGGAGTATCCTCCCCTCTGTCCAGCCCCTCCCCTGGGAAGGATACCTGAATCGTCCCAACCCTTTTCTTAGGGTATTTAAGGGCGTACCTGTGGGTGGCTCTTCAAATTCATTCAGATCTGAATTCACTTCATCTTCAACCATTTTGGCAATTTGGACTTCACTTGATTTCACTTTGGGAACCAAGACTGCATCTGAAAGCTTCCTGCTGCTCCTTGTCTCGTCATTCTGAAGGAATCTCCCTTGGTGTGAAGTAGTCACTCCCCTGCATCTGCAGGCATCGAAACAAAGCTGACCGGTCTGCTGCATCTGAGCTCCAACGGACTCCAAAAGGTTCAGCAACACAGGTGGTGGTACTGCAACTCCCTTGAGACCTGCTCTCTCTTCACAGAAAGTTTGAAGTCAGTATCCCTCGTCGGAACCACTCGAGCAGTACCCCTGTGCCCGGCGTCGACTCTCCGTTGACAAGGCTTTTTGACTCTCTTCTCCAAAAATCTTCCGGCTCCAAGAAGCACCAGCCTCCAGCATCTCTTGCTACCAAGATCTTGATTGTCACCACATCCTCTGCACCGTAGGCCTGTCTTCTTGGTGAGCTGCTCAAGGCCTCTTGCGACTCCTGTGCCTTCAGCCTGTGGATCCTCTTGAGGGTCTTCTTTGGCTCCAGTGGGCTCACCTGCTTGCACGGGCCTGCTCTGCTGGTCCCGACACTGCACCTTCTTTGCTTTCTTCGTCTGTTGCTGCTGCCAAGGCTTTTTGGTTCTCCTGTCGGACTCCAACCCCCCCAGGGCTCTCCACTTCCGATGTGGACAGCAAATGAACAGTTCCTGTTCTTCGACATTCTCACCTGGTCCCCACAGCCACAAGGTCACCGTGAACTCTTCTGCATCTTCGTTCATCGGTGGTCATTGGTCTTCTGCGCCTCCTGGTCACTTCCAAGTGGCATAGACTCTGTCCCCTCTGCTTGCAAGTACGCCTCTTCAAGAACCCACCCTTTGATTCCACCGGACAGTTTCACCTTCTTCGCCAGCGGTATTTTCACTGAAGTTCTTCGTTGTGGTCTACAGCGGTTTCCGGCGTCACTTGACACCTATGCACCCGGCTTCTCTGGTGTAGGTATCTTGGGGTTCCTGGGGTATCCACAGGTGTGGTTACTCTCTAACCTTCCCTCTTCCACTGGGTTTCCTCAGGGTCCTCGGGGGAAGGGTCCTTCCTCTTTAATACTGCAACCGCGACGTCCCCATTGATTTGTTTTGAGCATGCAGTCGTGTTCCCACTCTGTACACGGCCTCCGTGGGGTTCCTGGGTACTTATCTCGGGTAGTTCCTTGGGTTCCCGGCATTTCAAAATCTTCTGGGTCCAGTTTGACTTCAGTCGTGGTTCGCATTCCACTTTATTGGTATATTGTTTGGTCTCCCCCTGGAGACTGCTGTGTATTTGTGCTACTTACCTGTTCTATTACTGAAGTATTGTGTGTATTGTGATTATGTCTCCGAGTAGGAGATATTACATTGTGTTAGTGAGTGGCTATAATAAATACATATTTTTATAACTACACTGTGTGGTTCTTTTTTGCTCAACCTACACTATATTAGTACTGGTGAAACCAGCTGCTTTACACTCCTTCTGGACTAAGCCTGAAGGCTGCTCTCCACAGCTACCACTTAGAGAGCTTTCTAAGGTGGTCTAAGACCACTAAAATCACCATACGAGTTGCCTGGATTAGTGCAAGGTGCTTCACTTAAATAAGTGTGCACCATATACTAAGCCAGCCTCCTACAGTCTGTTTTCTTTATGATTTCAAGGAACCTTTTATAAATAAACTGTCAGGGCCATGCCCTTTATTGATTACATTTAAGATGAGGGCTTAAAGGTTAAGCGCAATCCAGCCTCAGTGACATCAGTATTGCCACGACTCGATATAAAATAGAAGGCCCCGGTGGACGCACCAGCTTGCCTAACAGGTCACCCCAAACCAGACTCCGTCATTTTCCAGGCGGCACAAAGAGGATACAGGGACCCCTCCACACCCCTAGCAGCGCCTCCAGACAAAGGGTGTGTAGGAGGCTGGCTCAGTATATAGTGTCTACCTATGATGAGGCATTGTGCACTGAGTCCAGGCAACCCTTATTGATAGTGTTTAGGTCCCTGAAAACCAGAGCTCTCAAGGGGTAGCTGTGGAGAGCAGCTAAGGCTTATTCAGGAGGGTGTATAGCAAGTGCATTTACCACTATAGTCAGTCAGTACGCTTTTCACACAAGAAAGAACCACACCAGGAGAGTATAAAAATACTTTGTATTTATTACTACACATTAGACACTAACTTGGTATATCTCCTACCCAGAAATATATACTACACACAAGAAATACTTCAGAAATAGGTAAGTAGCATAGAAAACACATAGGACCTAACCGAGGGGACAAACCATATACTAAAATAGTGGAATTCGAGGTAAGTACCAAAACGGGACTAGTACTCAAAGATGGAGGTCCCTAGTGGGAACATGGAAACACCCAAGGTGAGTAGCCGGAGACCCCAAGGTGCCTGGGTGCAGAGTGGTTACACCGGGTCAAAAGTCAATAGGATAACACAAGGTAAGTTGTGGTTGGAATTTAACAGTTCTAGGACCCTTTCCAAAGGACCCAGAAGGAACCACTTGGATCAAGGAAGGTTGGAGAGCCACTCCATTCGTGGATACCCAAGGAACCAGGATACCTACACCACGGAGTCCAGGTGCATAGGTATGAAATGGTGTCGGAACCACCCATAGACACCAATGGAGGTTTGTGGAAGATCAGCAGTTACAGCGTCTCATTTACTATGTCGTGGGAACCAGGACGTGGAATCCAGATGAGAAGAACATGAAAGCAGAGGGGACAGAGTCCAAACCACCCAGAGGTGACCAGGAAGCAGAGGAGCACAATACCTACCTTTTTCTTTGGTTCTTGCTGTAGCACGGTGAGGTTGAAGCAGCAACTGTGGAGCCCAGGTGATGAGGCAATAGCCTTCCACGATCTGCCCCATGCCGGTCGACGAGTGCAGGAGAGTCAGTGACCGATAGGACCACCAACAAGCCTTGCAGATACAAACAACGGATTGCGGGTGAAGATGCTGTGTTCCAAATCAGCAAGGTCTGTGGGACTAACCCCGTAAGGGTAAGTCAGGGCCAGCCCTCAGCACTCAGGAGAGCCAGCAGGATTCGATGGAGCCCCCTCGAGGACTCTGTGGCTGTAGGCATAGGGAGTCACAGGGAAGCCTCAGCAGTACACAGGAGATGAAGTCCCACGATGCAGAGGTTGCAGGCACTTGAAGCTGTGCTTCCGGGAGTTTGAAGATTTATTTTGAAGAGAGCCAACAAGCCTTGGCAACGGCAAACAGGCACGGTGCACTAGGAGGAGGTTCTTGTCGGCTGGAGAGGGATTACAGTCACCCCAGTTGCAGAGAAGACTGGTCAGGCCTCTGGAGAACCAACAAAGCACCACCTGTGTCACAGAGCCGGGCGATGTCCGTGGTACAACAGGATCAGCACACTGGTCGTCATCGTAAAGGTGCCTGCGGATGCAAGGAAGTAACTCCTTCACTTCAAGGGAGATTCTAGCTGGGATGCAGGCTGAGTTCTTAGTGAATCGGGGGATGCATGGCCACGGAGTTGCAGAACTTGACGGGACACAGGGACGAAGATGCAGCAGGAATCTTCCCACCAAAGCAGTCTTGACTTTGGTCCTGCCTCAAAGAACAGCAGAGTTCTGGTGTCCACCAACAGAAGAGTCTTTGGACAGTCTTCATATGACAGCCCGTCTTTGGTGACCCGCCTTTCGGAGGGGAGGGGGGGCAGGGAGGCTACTCAGCTGGCCTAGCCAGCCTGATGCTCCAAGGGGCCAAGATTCAACAAGGCAGAATCAAGTGGCCACCTGGAGGAGCTCTGGCCACCTCTCTAGGGAGTAGCTGGGCAGGGGGGGCGGACACTCCCCTGTCCTTTGTGTAGTTTTGCGCCAGAGCTGGAGCCAAGGGCTCCTGAACTGGGCAAAACTGATTTATGCAAGGAGGGCACCAAATGTGCCCTTCAATGCAGCCTGGTGCCGCTCGGAAGGAGAGGTGGTCACACTTCTCCTCCACAGAAAATCATTTGTTCAGCTTCCCCTGCCCAAGTAAAGCTCATCAGCAGGGGGCAGAACACTGTCTAGAGTCGGCAGCAACACGAACTGGCAGTCAGACCCTGTAAGGCTACACAGGTAGGTATTGAGGGATCCTCTAGGGAACCCCCCAGTATATGGTGTCATGCAACTAACACTGGAATCGGTAGCCATTATGAAGTTGGACATCTCGACTTTGCCAGTGTCCACTACATACCTTAAAATGGCTGTCCCACACTTACAAAGCCCAGAGAATGGAGCCTGGGGTTTGTAGCCGTACCTCTGCACGTGCAGGGGTACCTACAAACTTTGAGCCATGAACCTTGCCCTTAGACTGAAGGGCCTACGTTAGGGGGATTTATATTTAAAAGTGCAGCGGCCGGGATATAAGGGAAACCTTATATCCAAAGTGAAAGGTGCAAGCACCATTTCACGCAGTCGGCAATGGTAGTTCAGAAGACAGAGTTTGCCTGGGCTCCCATGGGTGGCATAATACATGCTGCAGCGCATGGGAGACCCCTGGTGTAACAATGCCCTGGGTACCTTAATACCATATACTAAGGACTTACAATGGTACTCCTGCATGCCAATTGGAATTTAGAGAAGAAAGCACTGCCACTGGGGTCCTGGTTTAGCAGGATCCCAGTAAACTACAGTAAAAAAACACTGACACCAGGAAAAAAGTGGAGGTATCTATGGCAGAAAGATCCTACTTTCCTACATAACCCCCTCCCAAACGAAAGTCGATAGGACTCACCTTGCCCAATTGAGTCATCATTTTTTAAGTGGAAATATCTGGAAAGTCCATCTGCTTTGGCATGGTTACTCCCGGGTCTATGTTCCACTGAAAAGTCCATCTCCTGTTGGGAAATGGACCACCTCAAAAGTTTGAGGTTTTCACCCTTCATCTGTTTTAGCCATAATAGGGGCTTATGGTCTGTCTGAACAATGAAGTGAGTGCCAAACAGATATGGCCTCAACGTCTTCAAGGCCCAGACGACAGTAAAGGCCTCCCTCTCAATAGCTGCCATACATTTCTTTCTTGGGGTCAACCTTCTGCTGATAAAAGCTACTGGTTGATCCTGGCCCTCTTCACTAAGTTGTGACCAGCTGGAGACTCGTAATTATTCATAGCACACAGCAAGGCCCTGTCTGCATTGCCACTCATCATACGTTTGCCTTTAAAGTAGACCTGGGTATCAGGAGGATCAGGGGTCCTGGCGCATGGTGCAGTGTGGCTGCGGACAGGTGCAGATGGACTTGCCTTTGGCGCTCCTTAGGCACTCTATTGGCACGGACACGCTTCCTGGTCCCTCAAGAGGGCTGGCATTAAGGGGCTTGACCGGAGGTGGGGCCAAGCTGGAGAAGTGTGCTGAGGTGCTTTGGAATTTAATAAACCAGATGGGCAAAGTAAAGATAACTGAACTGGGGTCCAGCAACCCCCTTCGTGCAACACAGGCTCCCCTATCTAACAGGAATACTGGTAACAGAAAACAAATTAAAATAAAGGTGAGAACAACAGAAAACCCATAAAAAGGCAACACAGCCTTACAACGTTGGCGGGATAAAGTTAGGCGCCAGGCACCTCCTAAGATGGCCGCTAAGGGCCTACAAGGAAAACAAAATCGCCTTTTGTATAAGCAGCATTGTGAATGCTTCCTCTCGGAATGTCCGACTTGGGTGCATGGCTGAACCGGTCCGGTAAGAAGGAGTGCTATAGAGCTTTTGTGCACAGGAAGAGATGGCCTGTGGAGTGCAAGACAGCAAATGTCGATCTTGTAGAGTCAAGAAGAAGATAATCTTCTTGGTGGATGAGGACCAAGGGAGGCAGAGCAGGTGCATAGACTGGTGCAGTCATGTGTGATTAACTGAGAAATTAGAACAATTTTACAACCAATCCCAGACAAGTAACTGTATGAACCTGGCTGATCAATCTAACAACTGTCAATTGTCATAACTTTTAGCCGAGTGCATCCATCATGTGATAGGTCTTCAGTTACAGTGGTCCCCGACCACAACCACTTAATTAGAGGAGTTTGACATTTGAGCCAGCACACTTCTCAGCATTTCCCAAATCAACATAACTCTCTCTAGTCCACAAGGCTGAGGGAGTGGGCCTCTTTGAGACATTTTCGTTTGGTTTCCCTTTGAAGTGGATAGGCATTGTTCATAACTTCCTTCTTCTGGCTGTTGAGGCAGTGCTGTCCAGTGTCTTGACTTGAGACCTGACCCAAATGAAAGAGATAGACCTTGTAGTGCCGTTGATGAACAAGAAGAGCAAAATAATTAGAGCATTTTGTATAGTTTTGTTAAGTAAAATGACTGGTCTGGTCTCTGAAGAACCTGAAAGAAAAAGTACATCAAGGAGTAGACCATGTAACTAATTCTTGCAAAGTGTGAAATGGCCAATCACATCACATTCAGGCAGAATCCCCAATTGGGCCCCAAACATTGCAAATCTCAAATCTCTCCTCTTCCAAAGACACTTTGAGAACTAATACTTTCATTCTCAGGCCCCTCTTGGAAGTTCGCTCCTCATTGTAACATTTTGTATTTTTTCCTGTACATTCCTCTCTCCTGCGTGCTTTATCGTAATTTGTATCTATGTAACCTTAATTTTTAGTCTTCTGTTTTTCTTTGTAATGTTTTATTTTGTTCCACTGCTCTTTTGTAACGTAACTAGCTCTATTGTACAGCGCTCTGACACCTTCGGGTAATGTCGGCGCTTTATAAAAATGCACAAATAAATAAATCAAAGGCAAGTTTGTAAATTAGTTGAACAACACTTTCACTGTCTGCCACCACACAAATCATCATTGCTCACACTCAATCAATATATCACTCATTGGTGCAATAGTTACCCATTCCAAGTATGGTGGGACACATTTGTCTATTGTATCTTTTAAATACATTAATGATCTTTACTGAAGCAACCTAGGTAGGGAATGAAAAAACAGAAGGATAGGGATAGGAGTCATTGTCTTTATGTCCTCTAAGCAATTCTTCTGTGCAAAATGGTCCATCTCCAGTCCAGTCCATACATGTGAATGAATGGTGGTGCTGCATACGTCAGACACCAAATATATAAATATCATCATCTATCTATAGCCTTTTTTTTTTTATAAAGCAGTTTGCCGATAATGTGAAATTTCTATTTGTGGCCTACTTAGTCAGGGAAGTAGAGCTCATCCTCAAACTCAGGGAGTTTGCCCTAAAGTTGGTAAGCTAATGCACTTGAGTCTGACCAGTCGCCCTCCTCCTGTGCTCTTTCAGGAACAGTGTAATCTTGTGATATGAAGTGTTGGTTCATTTTAATCATAGTCAATCTCTCCATGTTTTGAAGAAAGAGACTAGTCCTTCTGACTGTGACAATTGCACAATTGAACACATGCTAAAAGGCACACTGGCTACCAGACAAGCCAGATACTTTATCGCCAGCCTGCTGAGTTCTGGCCATTGGCACATCTCCCCATACCAATAGACCAATGGGTTTTGATCCAGGTAGACCTCTTTTGGGTCATCCTGAAAGCCTTGGACCATTCTCTGACTAGTAATTGGTGCTGTTGCCTTTGCCTCTGCACTTGACTTAAGCTTTGCCACTTGTAACCAAGCCATTGCAGAGGATGAGTCCGATTCCTTTGTTTGGTCGAGCATTCGAGACCTCTTGTAAATACTTTAGTATATACTTATATATTAGTACATACTTATATGTGTATGTACTTTGCGGGCTCTGGTGATCAGCCCTAGGACTTGTTTGCTTCCGCTTAGGGACTTTTTTTTCTGTTCAACTGCCTCTATTTTGCTGTCTTCATAGAAAAGGACCAGTAGAGGTCAGTAAAATACCAGAATTGCTTTCTGCTGAGGGACTTTCTTTTTTAAATTTTTCTGGCAACTACCTCTATTTAACTTTCTTTAACAGAAAACGACCAGCAGAGGTCAGTAAAATACCAGATTCACTTTAGCATTCTCTAGATTCCAGGCATAGAAATTGCCTTCCACAAGCACCCGTTAACAATAATATTTTTTTCAAATCTTGTATGGTGATAACAACACTGAAGGCTCTGATTTTATATTAAAAACTGGCAATATTTCTCTCCATGTCTTCTCATACCCGGCGTGTCACACAGTTTCATGCTTACTTTCCCTGTATGTTAAAGAACAGTAGATGTTTCAGCACCCAGGCTAATGTGCTGCATAGCTAAATACATGTAAGATCCCAAAGGCAAGACCGATTGCATTACAAATGCGTGTTTTTGGTGTTGGTGTTGGCTGCTGTGAGACAACAGCACAACCATCTCAGGAGGTTGAAAGTTTCACACCAAAACTTGTGGCCTGGCCTCTAACTTCCAGATGCTCTTTTTCCAGGTCTCTCGCTTGGTCTTGTATTGTGAAACATCCCCTTCTGAAAAAGAAATGAAAGTGGGCAGTATTTTTTTGAACCATGGATCAAGTATTGTGGCACAGATGTACCCTTTGGAAGGCACGATCTCATTTCGCAGCCTTGTATTAACAGCCAAGCAAAGGATTAAGCTTTGCACCAACTCATATTCTTCTTTGTGTCACCTTTTTAAAGTGGTACTGTAGCAGATGCAACAATAGGATTGCTTGGCTCATTGTACTTCCTCCTTGCTGACTTACCATGTGAAAACCTCAAAAGGAAGTAGCATTTGTGTCAGGCATTTGACTTGCCTCCATTTGTTCATCTTCATTATCATGCTTTTCCCATAGTCAGTGATCAGTCTGTACTGCTCAAACAGATGTTGCAACATGCAGTAGGTCGAGTTCTAACATGTTGGCACCTCCTATATGAGGGCTTTAATCTGTGCTCTATTAAAACACTGAACGGTCCTCAACTGCTTCCGGGCTTTACAAAAATTAGTGCAGATTCTTCTGGAGGTGGCCATTATGTTGCTGATTAGGTCTTCTTTTGTTAGAAAGTCCTCCAGAATCAGGTTGATGCAGTGCGCCAAACATAGAACCCTGAAATATCCATGGCCTTGACTATAATACTGCCAATGTCTGTGGCAACAAATCAGATTCTGAAACCTCATGGTCGAAGCCATTCAAACACCTTACTATTAACGTCTTCCAAGATGTTTGCAGCTATATGGGATTTCTCCATGGCAAACATTGCTACTGTTACAGAAGGCCCTTAAAAGGTTCTTCAGTGATGAGATTGGCAGATAGTTGCTTCCTAACCCCCACAAAAGAGATCCAGTGTGCAGTGATACACATCAGTTGCTTGACGACTGGCCCATATTTTTGCCGTCAGGTGGATAGTCTGAACAGCACTGTGCTGCATAGCTTGGCCAAACAATTACAGCACATCACAATGGAGCACTGGAACAATAATTCTGTCAAAATAGATCCAGTTGGGAACTTTCCATTTCAGGCAGATGGCCGCCACAAATTCTAAAAATCCCACTCCTTCCACAAAATACAAAGGGAGGCGGTTCAGCGCTAAAATTTTAGCCAGCTTCCCGTTGTGCAAACGTGCCATTGGCTGGTTGCGTTCGTAGGGCCAGCTCCTGGATAAACATGCTCGTATTAGTAGCTTGGATACGTTTTCTTTTGTGATGCCACTGACACAGGCGATTTCCGGAGAGAACCAGGAGGTAGTAGGCTCAATGGGCGTCGTGGGGGAATTGCTCTATGTGGTGGTGTCTAGTGCCATGTGGAGGTTGCTGATGCAGGTGATGCTCGCACACTACAGGGGACAGGGCTGCTTTGTGTAAAGCTGTCATTCTATTCTTCCTCCTCACCTCCTTCTATCACCCTGTCGAAGCTGCTTCCCCTCTCCCATCACTACTACCAGTAGCTACCCTTTTAAGGTGCTCCTCCCAACAGATTGCATGATGTTTTTTCATATTGGACGGGTGTCCTCCACCATAGTGTGAATCTGGCTTACCTCGATGAACACTCTTGTGGCAAATGGAGCATATTGGAATGTAATACTCCTGCTTGTTAATCATAACAAAAAGTCCCAAACTGGGACTGAGAACGTTTTTAGTGTGACACTGCCATTGCCAAAAGAATTGGAGGTAGGTGGGTGTGTTGTTTTCCTCCCTGCAGTGCATACTTAGCCTGAGGTAGTGGTGGATGCAGGTCGTACAAATATGGAAGCAGGTGATGGTGGTGGTGGACCCAGTGCTACATCCCACTGAGCAGCTTGAATAGGAGGGGCCATCTCTGTCTCTGTATCCTCTGAGCTGATCTGTGTGACAACTCTCCCTGAGCGCAGCTGCACCATTGAGTGCTGCCCCTGAGCTCACTGTTGCAGGGTTTTCGAGGCCCTCCTCCACTCACGGGCTCCTGCCCGTGCCTCATCCCTGGTGGTCCAGTGGGAGGACACTCTGCTCTTCTGACTCTGCCTCTCTTGTCTCTTTCCTGTGTGCCCTCTTTTTCTCTCTCCTTTCCTTTTTCTTGCCTCTTTCCTCTGTGCCCTCTTTTTCTCTTTCCTTTCCTTCTCTTTCTTTCCCTTTTTCTTAATTTTTTCCAGTGTTTTCCCCCAGCTGCTGCTGCTGCCCCCGAGGCCCCTCCAGTGTGTCCTTCCTGATCCTGCCTCCCGCTGACCGCCCTCCCCTGATCCCTGCTTAATGGCTGCCGCCAGCGCGCCAAAGGCAAGCCAGTCTGTGTCCGTCCACAACCAGCACCAGGGGCCCTGGTCCTTTGGCTCGCCTACACTACAACTCCAGCACCCTCCACGATCTCAACCCTGGACACTATAACAACTGCCAGCTCTCGACGCTGAACAGCACCCAAGGCCCTCTCTCTTGTCTACACTGCCGCCGCACCTTCACCCACCTCTGTACCCCAGTAGCACCCTCATCCTACCGGATATCACCACTCACAAACCACTCCACTGCATTCCTACACAAGAATGCCATAAAAATCTGCGACCTCCTCAACACATACTCGCCTGACGTCACCTTCTTCACGGAGACTTGGACCAATGCCAACTCAGCACCTGCAATCGCCACCGTCGTTCTTGATGGATACAAGATCTTGGGCAAGGACCGCACCATCCGTCCAGGAGGAGGCATCGGCGTCGTTCACAAAAGCACCCTCCGCATGACCACCGCCCCGGACGGCACAACGACCCTTATGGAGCACCTCCACTTCCAGATCCAGACCAACCCCAAAACGACTCTCTGCAGAACCCTCATCTACAGGCCGCTCGGCCCCCGCGCTCCCGTTACTAACACCATCACCGACCTCATCGCACCCCACGCCCTCGCCTCCACAGACTGCATCCTACTTGGAGACCTTAACTTCCACCTTTACAACCACAACAACTCAAACACCACCTCCATCCGAGAGAACCTCGCCAACATAGGACTAAAACAACCAGTCACCGTCCCCACGCACACTGCGGGACGCATACTTGACCCAGACTTCACCAAAGGAAACCGCGTCTCCTACAGCCACACCATGGAACTCCTATGGATAGATCACCACTGCATCCACTTATCCTTCAAAAAACCCATCATACACAAGCACACCCACCACCTCCCCAGCAGAAGCTGGAACAAAGTCACTGAAGACCAGTTCACCTCCGCCCTCGTCAGCACCCCACCACTAACTATGCCAGATGCAAACACTGCAGCATGCAACCTCCGTCGCTGGATCACGAACTGCGTCAACACACTTGCCCCTTCAAGAAAGCCACCATAAGACACATCAAGAAAGCAGGCTGGTTCACCCCTGCACTGCAAGAATCCACACGCTCCTGCAGACGACCCGAAAAGACATGGAGAAACAGCAAAACCCTGGAAACACGTGCTGCTTACAAAGCAGCCACCACCACACACACAACCAGCTCATCATTTCCACAAGGAAGAAATCCCACCAAGACAGAATCCTCACCAACGCTCACAACACCAAAGAGCTGTTCTCCATCATCAAGGAATTCGCCAAACCTTGCAGTGAAACATCAGATATCCCACCCTCTCAAGACCTCTGCATCCGACTCTGTATCTTCCTCCACCATAAGATTAAGATGATCTACGACAACTTCGACAACCAGATTTCATCACCGCTCCAGCTTCCCCTCCATGCGACCCCACCCAACAGACCCTGCTCCAATGGACCCCGCTCACGACAGAAAACACCTTGAAGACCATGAAAAGCATTCACTCCAGAGCACCCTCCGACCCCTGCCCTCACCACATCTTCCACAGAGCCGCCTCTGCCATCGCACCCGAACTACGTCGGATGATCAACTGCTCCTTCGAGACTGCCACTTTCCCCGATGACTGGAAACATGCTGAAGTACACCCCCTCTTGAAGAAACCCTCGGCAGACCCAACGAACCTCAAGAACTTTAGGCCCATCTCGGTGCTTCCATTCGCAGCCAAGGTCATGGAAAAGGTCGTCAACACCCAGCTAGCAAACTTCATCAAAGCTAACAACGTCCTGGACATCTCCCAATCCAGATTCCATAGCAACCACAGCACCGAGACAGCCCTACTCGCCGCCACCGACAACATCCGCTCCCTCCTCAACCAGGGCGAAATGGCAGCCCTCATCCTCCTGGACTTCTCGGCTGCTTTTGACTCCATCTCCCACCGCACCCTAGCCACGACGTCTGCATCCTCGGCAAGGCCCTCAACTGGATATGCTCCTTCCTCACCAGCAGAACTTAGCTGGTCAGCTCCCCCCCTACCTCTCAGAAGCGACAGAGACCAACTGTGGAGTACCACAGGGCTCCTCCCTCAGCCCTACCTTCTTCAGCATCTACATGGCCCCCTTATAACCATTGTCAGGGCTCAACATTGTCTCCTACGCTGACGACACCCAGCTGATCCTCTCCCTCTCCAACGAACCCAACATCACCAAACACAACTTCCAAGAAGGGATGAAAGCCATCTCCACCTGTATGAAGAACAGCTTCCTGAAACTCTGCTCCAAAAAAACAGAGGTCCTCATCCTTGGTGACACCCCCTCTGCATGGGTTGACTCCTGGTGGCTCCCCGCCCTCGGAAATCCCCCCTCCCCGATGGACCACGCACAAAACCTCGGCATCATACTAGACTCATCGCTCTCAATGAACCACCAGATCAATGCCGTATCCTTGACCTGCTTCAACATGCTCCAAAAGACGTGCAGATGCATCCCATCCGAATCCAGAAAAACTGTCATGCGCGCACTCATCAGCAGTAGACTGGCCTACGGCAATGCTCTCTACGTCGGAATCAACAAGAAACTCCTTTGCAAACTCCAGACTGTCCAGTACGTCGCAGCCACACTGATCCTCAACATCCCCCATTGAAGTCATATCACCCTACACCTCTGCAATCTCCACTGGCTCCCAGTCGAAAGAAGAATAACCTTCAAACTCCTCACCCACGCATGCATGGCCCTTCACAACACTGGACCCACATACCTGAACAACCACCTCTCCTTCCATGCACCCAAAAGATACTTACGATCAGCCGAGCTCTCTCTGGCCACTGTCACAAATATCAACAAGACCAGAACAGGAGGAAAGTCCTTCTCCTACCACCCAGCCAAATCCTGGAACGACCTCCCCCTCCGGTAATCTCCCACATTGCCCTAGTTCAGAAAGGATCTCAAGACCTGCCTCTTCGGGTGGAAAATAGCCTTTACAACTAGGTGTTTACCTCGCTGCGACTCTACCCCGCATTTTTTGGCACGCATGTTTTCACAGCAAATATGCATTTACAACACATGCCAATACCACGCATTTAAGGTAAGTTGTGGGGGTCGGGTGTCTAAATCTACAAACAATGCGTGGTATTGGCATGAGTTGTAAATGCATATTCGTGGTAAAAACATGCACGCTAAAAAATACGTGGTACAGGCATCCAAAGTGATTACCTGCGTTGTACCGTTGTGCAACCCTTTGGATGACCCCAGCACTGAACAGAGCCGCCCCCTCTACCTCCCATTACCTTGAGACCCTCACAGGTTAGTAGTTGCGCTTTACCAACCCTGATTGATTCATTGATTGAGCCGCCCTCCATACCAATAATCACTGGCTCGTCCTCATCACTATCACCTTCCATAATTCCAAGGCTTTCAGGAACTTTCCTTTTTCCTTGTCTTTCGCAAATGGTTTCGGACTCGGCCGGGGTTCAGTTCATGTTCATATCATCAGAAAGGCACTTGGAGAAGATGGTGGAGTGACTTTTCTTTTTCCTGCTTAAGATCCTAAAGCCAATGATTCAAGAGCTACATCTTGCTCAGCAGGAAACTCTACCTACTGTTCTAATCTAATTCAGGCTCACTGCTCGTCGTCATGACTGCAGTGGCTGCCTCGCTGAGAGACATCGGCATGGGCTTAGGTTGGAGTTGTGGAGTTGATGCAGGAGTGCTACTCCCAGCTTTTTGATGCACGGATGAGGGTGCAGCAGGCACACATGGTTTTCTGAAAAAGGTGGAGGGTGGCATGCAGGTGGTGGCAATCTCCTTCTCCTCTTCCTTACTGGCCACTCTCTTGGCAGGAACACCTTTCTTTGGGGCCATCTTCAAATTATTAGTTCTGGCAGTTGGCACTTAGCTGCACAAGTGGAAGCAGAGGAGGACTCAGGTGGTGTCACTTAGTGATATATGTGAATTAATGGAATATGCAAACTGAGAAACCACATTGGAGGAAGCCAAATCATGGAAAAACAATTTTAAGGAAATACAGTATCAGATAGACACTTCTAGCTGCAGATTCCTTACCTTTGAATTTCCCCGACGTCAGGCTGGAACTGGAAACTGTTGCTCAAGCAATACCCCATTCACGCACTGGAATATGCCACGTTGTCTTGCATGCTTTTGTAACGCATGCCGTTACAATGTGTTCATTACAACGACCGCGTTGTAAAAACACATGCCATTACTACGCAAGTTGGAACAACGACTTGCTCTAGGGGGGGTGCTGGATGTTGAAATAGTATAATTTACAATTCCAACTCCAGTCTATGCAACAGTTGGGAAGGTGATGGATTTTAAATCCAGCACATTCTGACCCCTAGAGCAAGTCGTTGTTCCGACTTGCGGATTATTGGCATGCGTAGTCACAACATGGTCGTTGTAACAAACGCATTGTAATGGTATGCGGTGTTCCAGAATCATTGTAAACGATGTTTACCACGCGCCGTTGGGGGGCTCCATTCGGCTCCACGTAACATCGTTGGCGTCGTTAGCATCGGTTGTTATGTCGCGGTCACCTATATAGGCGCCACACAGACATGCGGATGTCTGTTCTTTTCTTTCCGTGCCAATTAAGCACCAATCCAGCAAGAGCTACCTCTCTGTTGCTTTTTGACAGGCCTTTTTTCGACTTCGAAATATTTTCCAACATGGTGTTCGAGGATGTCTTCGAGGAAGACAGGGTTTAATCCATGTGGTGCCTGTCACCGCATGATGTCGGTTACCGACCCCCACCTCGTCTGCCTCTGGTGTCTCGATCGCGACCACGATTCAAAGTCATGCTCGGACTGTCAGGCTATACCTCCGAAGGCCTTGCGAGAGCGGGCTATGAAGCTCCTTGCGGCTCAGCATTCGACACCATCCAGGAAAACTCTGCGGATCGAAGAAGAGTAGGTCACGGGACCGCTCCAGGAGCCCCATGTCCTCTTCGTCTGGCGTGAGGTCTTCAGGACACTGGGGGAAGAGGCACAAGCAGAAGAAAAGTCCAAGCGGACTTCATCTTTGCCTCGACTGTCGCCCGTCGACGAACGAGGTAGGGAGCACTGAAGCTCTAGGCACGGTTCTGAAGAGTCGGAGTCAGGGTCGACTTCTTGCCTCCCTCCCTTTACAGGAGCCGGAGCAACCCCCGCTCAAATAAAATAATTTTATTAGGCCACTGGCCGCGTTTTTGAGTGGGCCAACTCCTCTGTTAAGCCCTGGGGCCCCATTGGATTCAACACTATCGGCTCCACCCACTGCACCGGTAGGGCCTCAGGAATCCGATCCGGGACGACACCGGTAATGCCATCACAACCTCCCCTGGCGTTGGAGCCAAGGTCAATGGCTTCGGTGCCCACCGGCCGTGGCAGCCCCATCCTTATTCCTGACGACATGGAGTTGGAACGGCGTCGCTCGACACCGATTACGACGTCGATTGAACCCAGGGGTTCTATGTTTTCGCCTGAACACTTTGAAGATGTTTTAGGCTTGGGAGAGGAATTGGAGGGGTCTATGGACCCTTTGAAACACCAGGATGTTTCTGCACAGCAGATGGACTGGTATGGGGAACTTGTGGAGGCCAGTGGATTGGTTACTTCCCCAGATACTGGCATGCTCTCTATGCCAACTGTGGCTACTGAGGAGGGGGCATCTTATGCCATGGTGGTCAAGGGGGAAGCTGAGATCCTCAGACTAGAGTTACCCTCCATGCAGGTCAGGACAAATCTCCTGACTGAAGTGCTTCAGCCTGGGGCTTTCACCTCTGAACCCCTTTTGCCCTTCAATGAGGCACTCCCTGATGTCCTTTTAGGCAAGTACTCCAAGCCTAGCACGGGGGCTCCTGTGAATAGGACAATTGCATGTTGCCATCACCCAACTCTGGGCGACCCAAAGTTCCTCAGCCAACAACCCAACCCTGAAAGCTTGGGGTTACAAGCTTCTACATCCCAGGTTGCATTTCCTTCCTCCCCTCCGGATTGGGAAACCAAGAGGATGGATTCACTTGGGAAGAAAATGTTTTCTTCCTCCAGCCTGGCATTGTGTTCAGTGAATTCCGCATGCTTATAGGGCCGTTTTTCCCACTCCCTTTGGGAGACGGTTGCGCAAGTGTTGCCACAAGTCCAGGAGGAGGCCCTGGCTGTGCTCTCTCAGGTGGTTAAGGACTGGAGAGATGCGGCAAAACTCACCATAAGGTGTGGCCTTGCCACGACTAATTCGCTGGGCAGAGCGATTACTTCGACAGTGGACTTGAATCACCACGCCTGGCTTAAGACGACTGGCTTCTCGGGCGATGTCCAGGCAAATTTGATTGACATGCCATTTGATGGATCGTGACTTTTTGGGGAGAAGGCAGACTCTGCCCTAGCGAGGTTCAAGGACTCTCGAGGTATGGCCAGATCCTTGGGCCTCTCTTCTACGCCTCGTTTCCAGTCTAGCTTCCGCCTCTTTTGTGGCAAAGGATTGGGTTTCCAGCCACGTCAGCTCTATCCGAACCTCCGTCTTGCACAGACGTGGACGCAGTTCATAGTGACCAAGGAATGGAAGCCAGAAGACTTTGGCCACCCTGCCCTCGGCTCCAAGCACTCCTAGTCTGACTCTGCAAGACCACATCAATCCAGTTGGTGGGAGAATCCATCATCATCTCCCCCACTGAAGGTCCATAACATTGGACAAGTGGGTCTTGCAGGTCATTCAGGTGGGCTATTCTCTGCCTTTCCTTTCTTATTCTCGTCCCATTCTGCCAAATCAAGAACGGCTGGCGGAGGATCATTTAAAACTACTCCAAGTGGAAGTTACTGCTCTCTTGGCCAAGGGAGCTATAAAGAGGATCGCGGATTAAGAAGTAGGCAGATGCTGTTATTCCTGCTATTTTCTGATTCTGAAAAAGAACAAAGGATTGCAAACTATTTTATATTTTTGGACAGTCAATCTCTTCCTCAAGAAGGAGAAGTTCAAGATTCTCACTCTAGCTCAGGTCTTGCCTTCCCTAGACCAAGAAGACTGGATGGTAGCATTGCACATGTAGGGATGCGTATTTTCACATCCCCATCCTGCTGGGCCACAGGTGTTACCTGTGGTTCAAGGTAGGCTGTGAGCACCTTCAGTTTACTGTGCTCCACTTCGGCCTCACCAGTGCCCCTCGGGTGTTCACCAAGGTGATGGCGGTGTTCGCAGCTCATCTCCACAGGTATGAGGTGTCAGTGTTCCTCGGCTGGCTGTTGAAGGCATCCCCGTGCCAGGGTGTCGTCTCCCACCTTCAGACTACAGCAAACCTCCTACATTTGCTAGGGTTCTCTATAAACGTGCCAAAGTCACACCTGACTCCTTCTCAGACGCTCCCTTTCATCGGGGCTGTTCTGGACAATGTGCAGTTTCGGGTCTATCCTCCCGATCAGCGAGTCCAGGATATTCAGGTTATGATTCCGATGTTTCAGCCTCTATCCTGGATTTTGGTGAGACTGACTCTTAGGCTGTTGGGCCTCATGGCTTCCTGCATCCTGTTGGTAAAGCATGCCAGGTGGTGTATGCGGGCGAGACCTGAAGATCCAGTGGACACAGCATAAGAGAAATCTCCCTGACGTGGTCAGATCTTGCAGGAGATCTGCAATGATGGTTGACGAACCGCGATTGGGTCAACGGCAGACCCCTCTCTTTCCCAACTAGATCTCAGTCATTACAGATGTGTCACTTCTGGGATAGGGCAGCCATCATGGAGAGGTGGAGATCAGGGGACACTGGTCTCCGGCGGAGTTAGGGACACATCAATTTGTTGGAGCTTTGAACGATTCAATTGGCATTCAAGGCATTTCTTCCCTCTTTCAAGGGTAAGTTAGTGCAGGTGTTCACGGACAACACCACCGCCAGGGTGGACAAACTCAGCCGTCGATGCATAGCGGATCATGAATGGCATCTCCAATCGGGGGTGGCGCAAGGTTTTTTTCAGCACTGGGGAGATCCTTGCTTGAATCTGTTCGCCTCCAAAGCTCAGGCCTGCTGTACGCCTTCCCGCCCATACCACCCCTGCCCAGGGTTCTGAAGAAGATGAGAAATGACCGGGCCCAAGTCATTCTTGTGGCTCCGTACTGGGCGAGGAGAGCCTGGTAAACACAGCTTCTAAAAATGAGCATCGATCCTCCTATCAGGCTGTCACTTCGGGAGGATCTTCTGTCGCAGCAGCAGGGGAGGGCCTTTCAACTGAACCTATCAACTCTGTGTCTCCATACGTGGAGATTGAGCGGTGGCGGTTGATGACTTTTGACCTTCCTCCTGAAGTATGCAAACGTTATTTTGACAGCCAGGCGGCCCTTCACTAAGCCAGTATACGCCTTCGGTTGGCAGAAATGTATATTTTACTCTACAGAAACGTCTATTGACCCTCTTTCTGCTTCTCTTTCCACTGTTCTTCTATTCATTCTTGCCGTTGTCCAACAGGGCTCTGCTTTGGGTACTCTCAAGGGTTATCTTTCTGCTTTATCTGCTTTTTTGCGGCTGCCAGACCAACCCTCTCTCTTCAGGTCTTCGATTATAAATAGGTTTTGAAGAGGTTGGCTCACTTGTTTCCGGCCACGCCCTTTGTTATGCTGCTGTGGGACCTTAATTTTGTCCTCCGTTATCTTATGTATGCTCCATTGGAGCCTTTACACACTGTCCCCTCCGACTGCTTACCATCAAGACAGCCTTTCTAGGGGCGATAACATCTGCCCAGAGGGTGAGTCAGCTGCATGCACTATCTTCTACGCCTCCTACATGATGTCTTTTTTTAGACAAAGTGGTGTTCCGCACCTGTACGTCATTCTTGCCGAAGGTGGTGACACCATTCGATTTGGGTCAGCCTATCTGTTGCCCACCTTCTTTGCTCCCCCACATCCCTCTAAGGAAGAGGAGCATCTCCTCTGCCTGGACCCAAAAAGAGCGTTGTCGGTGTACCTTGACCGCACAAAAGAGTTCTGGATGGACGACCAACTCTTTGTGGGGTACGTGAGAGCTAAGAAGGGGCAGGCAAAGCAGGAAAAGAACCATCTCTTGCTGGGTCGTTCTCTGCATTAAGATCTGATTAAGAAGCAGCCCCTTGAGGGACTAAGGGTGCATTCCACCAGGGGAAAGCCTGCGATTACGGCCTTGGCTCGGTTGTCCCAGTCCTGGTCATTTGTCAGGCAGCAACGTCGGCATGTTTGCACACCTTTGTCAAGCGCTTCTGCTTGGACAGTGTGGCCCGCAGAGATGGGCATTTTGCTTGTTCGGTCTTGCAGGACTTCCTAGTGTAAAGTATTGGTCCGCAACCCATTTATCTAATTCAAAGATAAGGAATATGCAGCTAGAAGTCTCTGTCAGATGACGAAGATACTTACCTTCGGTAACGCATTATCTGGTAGAGACTCTATTAAACTGCAGATTCCTTACAAGCCCACCCATTCCTCCCCGCTTTGCAGACTGATTTTGTTAGGACTAGGGTTACTCCTCTTTTCAGGGTCCTAGTTTTGAACACATTTATGTCTGTTACTTTATGCCTCCACCCTTCTGGCATGAAGAAAATGAAAAGTACCGACGTCCACGCTCCTGGGTGGCACCTATATAGGTGATTGCGAAATCACAACCGATGCTAATAATGCCGACGACGTTTAGCGGAGCCGAATGGAGCCACCCTACAGCACGCCCAAGGGGTATCGCTTGAGAAAACATTTCCGGATCCAGCCTGACGCCTGGGAAATTAAACGCTGAGGAATCTGCAGCTAGATAGAGTCTCTACCAGATAACGCATTACCAAAGGTAAGTAACTTGTTATTTAAGGAAAAATAAATTAATTCAAATATTAAAAGAAATATTTTTAAGGAAAGATGATGTTAAAGAAACATTGTGAAATCACACACTTGGGTGAAGACACGGGGTAGTGAGGGGTTTTTGGGTTAATTGATGAGTGGTGTTTAGGGGCGATGAGGGTTTTGTTTAGGTGTGAGGCATGGGTGGAGTTTAAGGTGTTGAGTGTTTTTTAGGGTTCGTGGATGAGTGGAGTTTAGAGGTAAAGGATGCTCCGTAGGGGTATTGATGGTTTTTAGGTTTAATGGATAGGTGGAGTTTAAGATTGGTGATTGTTTTTAAGTTTCAGTGATGGATAGAGGTTTGGGGTGCTTAAGAGTTTTTAGTGTTCGGGAATGGGTGGAGTTTAGGGTGGTGTCGGGATTTAAAGGTTCAGGGATGGGTGGAGTTAATATGTCAAAAGGATTTTTAGGGTTCAGGGATAGGGGTGTTTAGGGGTGGTGAGGAGTTTTAGGGGGCCGTGAATCTGTGGTTTCAGGGGTGGTGAGGTATTTTCAGGGTTCTGGGATGACTCGGGTTTTGGGGTGATGTGGGATTATAATGGGTAAGGGAATGGTGGGGTTTAGGCATAACAAGGGTTTTTTAGGGTTCAGGAATGGGTGGAGTTTTGGGGTAGTGAGGGTTTTAGGTTAAGAGACGAGTAGAGTTTAGACATAGAAAGGACTTTAAGGGTTAATGCGTGGGTTGAGTTTCGAGGTCCGAGATAGGTGGAGTTTAGATGTGGTGAGGGTGTTTTAGGGTTCAGAAATGGGTGGAGGTGAGGGTTAGAAAAAGCTTTTAGGATTCAGGGTTCGGTGGAGCTTAGTGGTCAGGAATAGGTGTAGTTTAGGCTTGGGGAGGCAATTTTAGGGAGCAGAGATGGTTGGAGTTTAGGGGTGGTGAGGGTTCCGCGAAATAAAAGCATCCCAATTACTTATTTGACGATGTAAAAGATGTGAATCCAAAATAATTTCCCCCTGTGTAACTGATTGAAATAAATACATTTGACAAACATTTTTCTGAGGATAAGACCTGAAGCAATTTAATCAACTCCATAAAATCACATATGCAGAAGCCAATTATGGACAAAAAGACATTGTATGAATTGGCTTCTATGAAATGGTAAATGGCATTCACCCTGAGCAGTTCTGTTAAACCTTTTAGATGAAATGGTTTCTCAGTAATTATATTCCATTAAATAGTTTTTCTGTGAAATCACACACAACTGTCACCTAGTGCCATTCTTCTGCTGTCAGTACTGTGGGCGGTGTCTCTTGTGCACCTAAAAGGAAACCTGCAATAAAAACATTCAGTGAAACTTGGCATTTGCAGTTTGCATACACATACAGACAATATAATTTAATTAACAATAGTGTATCCATCCCATTCAAATAACATAATATTTCAATAACATACAGATTTAAAAGTTTACTTTTTGTGTATCCAAGACATATGAAACACCTGTGGGAGGCAGGGGTGAATGGGTAAATACAACAGATATAATCCTTAAAATATCAATGCTGGTGTGCGCCTAAGACAGGCAGGGGGTGCAGGGGAAAATTGAATAATCCTTCAAAAAAGATGCAGGTGTCCATCTGTGGCAGGCACAGGGGAAAATGTAATAATCCTTAGAAATATGAATACTCGTGTGTTCCTATGGCAGGCAGGGTGCAGGGGAAAATGTAATAATCCTTAGAAATATGAATACTGGTGTGCACCTATGGCAGGCAGAGGGTGCATTCTATAATGAAGTAAATGAATGCTGGTGTGCACCAATGGCAGGCAAGGGGTGCAGGGGATAATGGAATACTCCTTAAAACTTGAATGATGGTGTGCACCTCTGGCAGACAGATGTTGCAGGCTATAATGGAATAAATTAATGCTGGTGTGCACCTATGGCAGGCAGGGGGAGCAGGGGATAATGGAATAACACTTAAAACATGAATTCTGGTGTGCACCCATGGCAGGCAGATGGTGCAGGCTATAATGGAAAAATGAATGCTGGTATGCACCTATGGCAGGCAGGGGGTGCAGGGGAAAATGAAATCATTTTTTTTTAATGAATGCTGATGTGCATCTATGGTAGGTAAAGGGTGCGGGGGATAATGGAATAATCCTTAAAAACATGAATACTCGTGCGCACCTATGGCGGGCAGCGTTTGCAGGGGAACATTGATTAAAGCTTGAAAAATGAATGCTGCAAAAGGTTGACAAGGCATAAACTCTGTTGTCTCTACAACTGTTTAGAAACAGTTAAGCTAAGAGCAGACCCGCACATATTCCTTGCACTGGATGCTGAAAAAGTCTTTGATGTGGTACATTGGCCCTATATGATGCATGTCCTAGAACGGTTTGGACCCCGGTTTATAACTTTGGTAAGGCTGCTATACCGAGACCCAATGGCAAACGTCTGGGTGAATGGCGTGACATCGCCAGACTTCTCCATAGAAAGAGGGACAAGGCACGGTTGCCCCCTGCCCCCCTCTTATTTGCCCTGGTGCTGGAACCTCTAGCCTGTAGAATCCGGGCCCATCCTGGTATAACTGGCTTCCATAGGAAGATAGGGGAGACTGATGACATGCATATCTCGCTATACGCGGACAACATCCTACTATATCTCACGCGCCCCACGGAATCAGCACCCAAAGTATTTTGGGTATGTGAAAGATACAGGGCACATAATGGGCACACGATCAACTGGGACAAATCCTGCTTGGACGTGACCGGGTATGACTAGGGGGACCTCATGCTTCTACATTGTCTCCATTGAGTTGACAATGGTTTTCAGTATCTGGGTATATATGTAACCCAAAATAAAGAAAATAGCCTGAATCGTAATATCCGTAGAGTACTGACCGATTTCCACAGGAATGTGAAATGCTGGAGAGGGCTGCGCCTCATGCTGTTGGGGATGGCCGCCATGTACAAAATGATCACTCTGCCGAGGCTATTATACTCTCTGCAAAACACCTATCACAGTATACCCGATTAAATATTTGCAAAAATAGATACCGAATTCCGGAGTTAGTATGGGACAGTGACCACCCAAGTGTAACACTGAAAACACTTCAGAGAAATCAGTGTAATGGAGGAATAGTCCTCCCAGATGTGCGAGCCTACTACTGGGATGCCAACTTGGTGGTGGTTAACGACTGGTGTTATGCATCAGGAGACCACCCTACATATGCACTTGAGCAAACACAATTTCAAACCTTAAACAAGTTGTTGTTCCAGAGCAAAACACCAATAGAAATTCATAGGTAAGATCAGTACAATAAAAATGTCCATATCCAAGGTGTTCTCAAGTGAGAATTTTCTCCTTTTAATTTTCTCGTCTTGTTTTTGATCTTAATCAAGGATATACAGTTGATTTCACAACGATTGAGTTGATATAAATGACATCACCAAATGTAGCCAACACGTGTTTCATCTTGGGAATTTTCACCCACTGACTTCCTCAGGGCTACAACAAAAATATACAATACTCAAAGGATATCCAAACAATAAATTAAACATTTCTACAATTTATAGTCTTAAAATTATGTGATGAAAGTGAATAAATAGATACTAACCAAATAACAAAGAAAGTCACCCAGTGACAAATCTCACACCTATAACCTATAAAGTAATACAGGAGAAATGAGAAAGAAGGTGCTTGAAGATCCACACACCCAAAACGTGGTCACAGAGATAAGGCTGTATAATCCATATAAGTATCACAATGTGTGATCCACCTAAAGAGTTCTCAAGATTAGTAGGTGGCTCATCCCAAAGAGGATAAATATCAGTTTTTAGTTTTTTCTTTTCAACACAACTAACCAAACAAATAATATCCACTCACCAAGAACTATTTCTTTGACAGCAGTTTCACCACAAACCAGGTAAGGCTGTATGTGGTCCAATATAATATGGGTCTATAGAGAAAAAGAACAACAACAAGGGGAAGCAACGATGGTATTTATATGGTCAGACAATATCAGACTATAGTTCATATATATATTTATTTACCCTAAAATAAGAGACGCCCCTCAAGAAACAGAGGGGAGACATTACCCGCCACTTCATTTTCAATATCTGTAAATCAATACTAAGCCTATAAGGTTAAATATGAGATTTAATAGTCTAGTCATCGGTTGGTTTTGACTAGATGCTTTCAAAGAGAATCATTCCATGTGCAACGGCAATTGTCTTAACTAAAAAACATACGAATCATACGGTTCGAGGCATGTGGGCTGCTGAATTCATATCTGTGCATAGATCGCCGCCTAGTGTTGGGTCCGGATGTTTGCACGTTGTTGTCCTGGAAGAGTCTTCGAAGTATCCTGAGATAGGTGACTCCTCCCCTGGACCACAGTGCGCATGGGCATCCTCTCCATCCTCAGATTGTTTTTTTCCGCCATTGGGTTCGGATGTGCTTATCTTGACTCAAGTTAGGAAAATTTAGTTTTCAGGCCAAAAGGCCTTTAGTTTTCGTCGGTACTGTTCCCGATCGGTATCGACAGTTTACTTGCTAGTTTAGCGACTTTAACAACTTTTTCGGATCCATTATATCCGACCATCGACCCTACATCGACGATGGAATCGAGGACCCCATTCAAGCGGTGTCCTGTTTGCCACGCGAAATATCCACATATCGACGTCCACCCGGTAAATGCCTCTCACCGGATCACGACGAATCGAAATGTATGGCCTGTGCCCGATTCAGATCCAAGAAGACTCTCCGGAATCGACGAGCCACGAGACTTGAAGCGCAGCAAGCGGCACCGGCCCCGACCAACATCTTCAGCACCGAGGACGAAGATGTTGAAAGCGTGGAAAACATACCCTCCAGCCCCGCTTCCGAACACGGTTCCAGATCGGAAGACGTAGATGAAGAGCTTTTTCACAGGGAAGAAGCCGACGATGAGGTAGGAGACTACGATGAGGCCTTAGGGGCCGAAGAAGGTAGCTCTGGTGACGAGCAGGGCCTACCCGTCCAAACGGAGGATATCCCAGTGCGTCAGTCTACGGTTCTGGTCGAGGGATCGCCTTCGGGCCTTACCCAAGATCAATCCTGCAGTTCTTCGGCCCCGCCCTCTGGCCCGGCCTCGGACATCCAGCGAGAGCCATTATTACCCAAAAAGACTGGTTTCCCTTCCACGAAACCAAAACCAATCGTTGCACCGGTTCAACAGAAACCGAAAGTGAAACTAACACTGGTCGGCTCGAGGACCACCACACCTTCGACGCCAGCCAAAACCGTCGGCTCCGACCGCACCAAAAGGGACTTCGGTGCCGAACTCGCTGCAGCCGATGTCGGCGCCGGCCCAAAGAGAAAGGCCATCGGTACCGCCAAAGCGCCTCGTCCCCGGCACCGAAACAATTGGCACCGACCACCAAGGTTAAAATGGCCGCTGCATCGCAATCCACCTCGAAAGCAGCGACTACGGTCCAATCATCGACGCCGTCGACAGCTGCTACCTCTCCTCGACTCGATGACCCTGTGGCTCCAAAGAAGTCCACACCTACCTCTACAGAACCACTCGGCGCCAAAGAACCGTCGGCGTTCCAGGTGCGACAAGTTGCAGCGTCCTTGCAACGCATCAGAGAAAAGGCAGCCCTCCAGGCCACGTCGGGCTCCGAGCAGAAAAAGGCTCAAAAGGCACCTTCGGCACCAACCAACATCACCTTTGGTTTGCCGCCATCCACGGCGCCGAAACTATTCCAGATCAGAACACGTGTCACCCAGACAAGGTCCCCATCTACTGAACACTCTCCTACTGGGACATCACCGTCCCACTTCATCGACGCCGACACCGGCAGGCTCATGCTCCGAAAGCGGAAGATCACTTCCGAGCAGGCTTTGGACTCTTACAGGATCCCGCTAAAGCAAAAACTGCCGGCGGAATCGGAACCAGTTCTTTATGAACGCCTCCACACCTCTTACCCAGATCCACAGTCCTTCTCTCCGACGCACACCGACATGGACGCAATAGAGGACTACATGGGTGACGACACCACCTAGCCCAGGGATATGGACCCTGAAGGCCAGCAGGACCCTGATCAAGCTTGGGATGACCCTGTAGACCCAGGTGCCGCTATGGATACACAGGACACGCAGCTTTATGGCGCAAAAACGTCTCCCACAGAGGACACTGCTGCATTCAACGCCCTCATTGAACGTGCCGCAGCCAATCATGGAGTGCAACTCCACTCAGACACAATCGAGGACGATTTCTTGGTGGACACTTTCGCATCCTCAGAGAGGACTGTAAAGACTCTGCCCATGTTGAAAGGTGTCCTCAAGCCAGCAAAGGACTTTTTCAAAGAAACCACCAGGGCACGGGTAATAAACCCCAGGATCGAGAAAAAATACAAGCCAGCACCTGGGGACCCTACGTACATTAGAGGCCAGTTGCCTCTGGACTCCATCGTAGTTGCTAATGCTCGCAAACGGGCACACTCACAGACAACTGGTGATGCTCCTCCCCCGGACAAAGAGTCCAAGGTGCTAGAGACCTCCGGCAAAAGGATTGCAGCCCAGGCGGCAAACATATGGCGCATTGCCAATACACAGGCGCTCCTAGCTCGCTACGATCGCTCACACTATGACACGTTAGAGACCCTACTCCAACATCTACCTGACGAGTACAAAGAGGCAGCGGAGCTCCTCATCAGGGAGGGACAACTTCTCACAAACGCATCCATTAAGTGTGCACTGGATGCCGCCGACACAGCTGCGAGAGCAATAAACACCAGCGTCATGCTACGACGACACGCCTGGTTACGAATCTCCGGATTCAAACCTGAGGTTCAAAATAACATCCTCAATCAGCCGGTCAACCCCGACTACTTATTTGGACCAGAGGTTGACACCACCCTAGAAAAGATAAAAAAAGACACAGACACTGCAAAGTCAATGGGGGCTCTGCAAACGCAGACATTTCGTAGTGGCTCCTTTCGTCGCCCCGGAAATAGAGGAGCGGGTAGAGGACAGGGGTCACAGCAAACCTACAATAAAGGGGGCACACAAAGTACCTACGATAAAAACACCCGAGGTGGATATCGTGGCTCCAGCACAAAGGGCAGAGGACGCGGTTACGGCAATACCAGGTCCTCCCCCAAGAACAAACAGTGACGCCCTCTCCCTTCCCCCCGACCACATAACACCTGTCGGGGGGAAGACTCCAGCGGTTCCTGTCCACGTGGAATACCATCACCACGGACAGGTGGGTCAAAGATGTTATCCAACACGGTTACTGCCTCGAATTAACCTCCACTCCACCCACAATACCGCCAAAGCACCGTCCTATGTCCTCAGAGCACTTAGCATTATTACAGCAGGAAGTGCTAAGTATGCTGCAAAAAGGCGCAATAGAGGTCGTGCCCGTCCACCAGCAGGGGACAGGGGTGTACTCTCTGTACTTCTTAATACCAAAAAAGGACGGGTCACTCAGACCTATACTAGACCTGAGACCCCTCAACCACTACATTCTCTCAGAGCATTTCCACATGCTCACCCTACAGCAGGTTCTCCCGCTGCTCAGACAGGGAGACTTCCTAGCCACGCTAGACCTCAAAGATGCGTATTTCCACATACCCATACACCCGTCACACAGAAAATATCTCAGGTTCACTATTCAGGGGCAGCACTACCAATTCAAAGTTCTTCCCTTCGGCGTGACAACAGCACCCAGAGTTTTCACAAAGTGCCTAGCAACTGTGGCTGCACATCTACGGAGGCAACACATTCACGTCTACCCTTACCTGGACGACTGGCTTGTTCAGGCAAAGTCAGCCCAGCAATGTGCCAGCCACATGTCCCGCACCATTCACCTTCTTCACAGTCTGGGATTCTCACTAAATTACCCAAAATCACATCTCCAACCCGCACACGTACAACAGTACCTAGGTGCGACCATAGACACTCTGGCAGCCACAGCTCAGCCAAATTTAGTGAGGATCAACGGCATGCAAATGCTGATCTCAAAGTTCAAACCCCAACACTCCCTTCCTGCGCGAGTGTTCATGCAGTTGATAGGCATGATGGCCTCCCGCATTTTCATAGTCCCGCACGCGAGACTACATATGCGCCCGCTTCAGGAGTGCTTGGCACGTCAATGGAATCAGGCTCACGGGCAACTAAAAGACCTAGTGTTGGTGAGCGGTCGGGCATACAACTCTCTGCATTGGTGGAATCCACAAAACCTTTGCAAAGGCCGACCGTTCCAAGAGCCTGTTCCACAAATCATACTAACAGCGGACGCGTCTCTCCAGGGATGGGGAGCTCATGTACTCCATTACACAGTGCAGGGACTATGGACAATACAACAAAAGAAGATGCACATCAACCTTCTAGAACTGATGGCAATCTTCCTGGCAATGAAAGCCTTCAAGGTACACTTGTGCAACAAAGTCGTGTTGATCCGGACAGACAACATGACTGCCATGTACTACATACAGAAGCAGGGAGGAACGCACTCTCCACAGTTGTCTCATCTGGCTCAGAGCATGTGGAAGTGGGCCATTCAGAGGAACATATTCCTCATGGCGGAACACCTCCCCGGCAAGGACAACCAGATGGCGGATCTGCTCAGCAGACACAACCACCAGATGCACGAGTGGGAGCTACACCCGTCAGTACTCCAACCGTACTTCCAACAGTGGGGTCATCCAGAGATAGACCTATTCGCCACAAGCGAAAACGCAAAATGCCAAAGCTTTGCCGCCAGGTTCCCACATCCACAGTCGCAGGGCAATGCGATATGGATGAACTGGTCCGGCAGATTTGCGTACGCTTTTCCCCCAGCGCCGTTGATACCGCTGGTGGCACGCAAACTGCGACAACACTCACTGACACTCATCCTGGTTGCTCCAACATGGGCACGCCAGCCATGGTACACCACCTTTCTGGAACTTTCCGTGGTGCCGCATCAAAGGCTGCGGATCAAACCCGCGCATTTGACGCAGAACCATGGAGAAATTCAGCACCTATATCCGCAACAGCTGAACCTGGCGATCTGGCTCCTGAAGTCCTAGAGTTTGGCTACCTAAACCTGCCACCTGACTGTATGGAGATCGTTAAGGAAGCTAGGAGACCCACTACCAGAGCTTGCTATGCAGCCAAATGGAAGAGGTTTGTCATTTATTGCAATAACAATGACATTAACCCGCTAGACGCATCCATTCAAAACATAATCTGTTACCTCGTACACCTATATCGATGCAATCTGGCATACACCTCAATACGTATCCATTTGACCGCAATAGCAGCCTATCTCCAGAACAGGCAGCACCTCTCTTTATTCAGAGTGCCTGCCATCAAAGCCTTCTTGGAGGGACTTAAACGAGTAATTCCCCCAAGACACCCACCAGCACCAGTGTGGAACCTCAACTTGGTCCTCACCCGACTGATGGGTCCACCCTTCGAACCTCTCCACTCATGTGAGATTCAATTCCTCACCTGGAAAGTAGCTTCCTAGTAGCAATCACTTTGTTGAGAAGAGTTAGTGAACTCCAGGCACTAACCATTCAAGAGCCATTCATACAGGTTCACACAAACAGGGTCGTACTACGTACCAACCCCAAATTCATGCCTAAAGTAATATCGCAGTTCCACATGAATCAAACGATTGAACTGCCTGTTTTCTTTCAGAATCCACAAAATGTCGCTGAAAGAATACTCCATACACTAGACGTCAAAAGAGCCCTCATGTACTATATAGACAGAACTAAAAACTTTAGGAAGACAAAACAACTTTTCGGTGCCTTTTCCCCACAACACAAAGGCAACGCCATCTCCAAAGCAGGTATAGCCAGATGGATCGTTAAATGTATTCAAATTTGCTATCAAAAGGCTAAACGCACATTAACGATTCCCCCTCGAGCCCACTCAACACGTAAGTTAGGGGCCTCCATGGCTTTCCTGGGAAACATTCCTTTACATGATATATGTAGAACAGCCACATGGTCCACTATACATACATTTACCAAACACTATTGTGTAGATGTACACTCAAAACAGCAGGCAGCTGTAGGACAGGCTGGTCTCAAAAAACTTTTTCAGACCGCTGCAGCTGGCACTGGTAGCCGCCGCTAATGGGAGGTACTGCTATGTATTCTATGCACAGATATGAATTCAGCAGCCCACATGCCTCGAACTGAATATGCTACTTACCAGTATGCATCTGTTCTTGGCATGTAGGGCTGCTGACATTCATATCGCCCACCCTCCTCCCCGGCGCCTGTGGCAGCTGCAGCTCTCAGAATTACTGTATAGCATGGTCATCACTTTCTGTATCTACTCCATCACTGCCACAATGGCGAAAAACAATCTGAGGATGGAGAGGATGCCCATGCGCACTGTGGTCCAGGGGAGGAGTCACCTATCTCAGGATACTTCGAAGACTCTTCCAGGACAACAACGTGCAAACATCCGGACCCAACACTAGGCGGCGATCTATGCACAGATATGAATGTCAGCAGCCCTACATGCCAAGAACAGATGCATACTGGTAAGTAGCATATTCATTTTATCCAATATTCTGGCCATTGTCCTAAAATATATCTAGATAAGGGCAATAAAAAATTACATAAATTCCAAATTCAAAGTAATATTATATTCCCTCAACATAAGAGAAAGAACCACAGCCTACCAACCCGCAAACTACAGTTCAAAGAGTATTATTCATACAGTTATAAGTATATACTCCCAAATGGTAAGACGAGGTGTATAATAATCCCGAATGTCCAATTTATAAAAAATCGGGAGCATAGCTAAAGAGTAAAAATATATATAAGTAGCCACGATCTTTTACCTCAATCAGGTGAATAGTGCAATTTCAGTAAAGTATAGATAAAAAACAAGTCTAAAAGGCAAGAACAGAAACAACACATATTATTCCTATTCCAAGTTAGTCAGCCCTTATATATTCAATTAACATGTTTATGTTCCCTATATATTTAAAGAAGTCTAGTATATGATCATGAGTATCAAAAAGTGAAGGAATTCACAATATATCGCCATAGAGGTGAATCCTTCTATCAGTACGATAATAATATCCTAAGAAGAAACATTTAGCTGCGGTACATAAATATGCGCCCGTAAGTTAAATAGCGGGTAAGTTCAGGCAAGGAATTTAAGAAAATTACAGCACATCTCGCCGAAAAAAACTGGAGCATGTAATCTTACCCGAAAAGGATAGTGCTCCCGTCATCGTCTTGGGTTTCAGTGTATATAAAAGCCAGACATGCGATATTTGCCCGTATATATACCGGAAATCAGGGGACAGCTCATTCGGTTCATTATAATCGAAAGAGGACTAGCAGTTCAGTTCATATATAGAGAGTATCCGCCATCTTTAAATAGAGTTTTAATATTGCGAGGTATCGGCATTAATATTAAATTGGCCGTATTGCAACATAAGCTGCATAGTAAGTCACTATTACGGTGTATAATGGTGACAAGGGAATTATATGCAAATACCGTCGCACAGGAATATGTATTTTAGAAAATCGGCATTAAAATTAGTTAAGCCGAAAACCAACATGGATAGTATCATAACTGAATGACATTAGTTTTAGACTTATGAATATTTTGAAAAACTGCTATGGAAGTGGACACTTTAGAAAAGGAGATTGCTGACCTTAATTTGATTGAGCCTACAAAGAAAAATTATACCATCCTAGAGGAAATTCTAGTTAGATATGAAGATGATATCAAACAACGTAAAGCCCGTAAATTACGACAGGATGAAATTGACTATGCCAATGGTAGAGTCTTTACGTTTGCAAAAAAATGTGTCGATCTCATCAGAAAAGATCAACCCGGAGCAGATAATAAGACTCCGACAACAAGTTGTACTAGTATCAGCTCTTCTGGTAACTTATCCAGTAGTGGAGAGGAGGGTCCCAGTGGAGGCCCGTTGGCAGCGTTACCGGATAACTCTTTTTTTAAGGGAAGTGCAACGGATCCGAATGGGCAACAAGGGGAACGAAATGAGATCAAAACAGGACAACAGAGGAAAACAAAGAGAGGCAAAAGGGGAGGAGGGAGAAACAAAAGAAAGAGAGAGGGTCCAAACGAGATCGTGGAACAACAACCGACAATAAAAAACAATCAGATGGGAGAAGTACAGGTGGTTAATCTGTCTAGTAAAATACTATCTAATGACCTAATTTCCGTTCTTCAAAAGGGGATAAATTATTGTCCAACTTGGATGTATGATGTAACTGATGTCAAGATTGATGTATACAAATTTGTTAGACATTTGAAATTAAAAAAGTTTTTTGAGAATAATCCCAAACCGCCTGTTACCAAATCATGTGAGACGATTGTTGGGGATATGTCTATTTAAGATGTATATAATGTAACAACTCTGTTATCACTAAATGAGGATGACAATGCACCAGTTGATGCTCTTGAGGTGGCCTCTGACCTAGAATATCGCACCAATTTGAGTGTAGACAGTGGCCTTAGAAATAAATCACGGTGGACCCCACAACTTACCAGTGGTAACAATATTGGTCTTTTTCATAAAATGGTGATCATGGAAATAGACAAATGGGATACACATATGACCAAAAATAATTTTAAACTTAAATTGCGGAATTTGTCTTTTAAAGAACGTAAAGCCCTCAGTACCCTGTCGGAAGACCCTGAACTCATAGTCAGGGAAGCCAACAAGGGAGGTAACATGGTTGTAATGGATAAGTTGAAATATGACATGGAGATCATGTCACAACTGAATAATGAGATCTGTTACAGAAAATTTGACAACAATCCCATGTTTGCCATTGTGAGACGGATTAATTTTGAGCTGCTCAGATGGCGCGAAAGAGGTCTTTTGACTACTGAGGAGTTTTCCTACCTTAAGACAGATAAGCCAAGATATCCCTGTATGTACACGCTCCCTAAAATTCACAAGAGTTTGATTGACCCCCCGGGGAGACCTATAATATCTGGAATTGGGGGGCCCACTGAGAGGATTGCAGAATATGTGGATAGAGTTTTGCAGATATATGTAACTAACTTACCCTCCTATATTAGGGATAGTAAACATGTACTTAACATCTTAAATGATTTAACCTGGGATCAGGATATGCGATTTGTTACAATGGATGTGACCTCATTGTATACAAATATATTACATGAACATGGGATCCAGGCTCTGAAACATTACCTGTTTCGACGCCCTGTGGAATTGTTAGAGCATTCAGAAATGCTCATTGAAATGTCACGATTAATCCTCAAAAATAATGCTTTCCTCTTCAATAACGAGTGGTACCTACAGATCTGCGGTACTGCGATGGGTTCCAGATTTGATCCATCTTTTGCCTGTCTCTTTATGGGATGGTTTGAGGCGGAGCACATCTGGGGCCCATCTGGGGCTAAGTAGCAGGAATACATCCTATATTATGGTCGATACATAGATGATTACCTATTGGTGTGGACAGGAAGTGAAGAGACCCTTGTGGAGTTCTTCACATATATGAATAACAACATACATAATATGACATTCACCATGATATCTGATCTGGACAGAATTGTGTTTCTAGATCTGGAATTGTTCCATTGTGATGGAAAAATTCAAAGTAGGATGCATAGAAATATTACAGCGTACAATTCCTTACTGCATGCAAAAAGTGCCCACCCTAGGAGCCAGATTGATGCCATTCCGTATGGAGAAATGTTGAGAGCCCGCAGAAACTGCAGCAGAGATGAAGATTTTCTTAAAAATTTGGGAGATATCGAGACTAGGTTCCATGCAAGGGGATACTCAGGAGAAATAATCCGTAAAGCTAAAACGAGAACTATGAGATTACATCACCCTGACACTCCTAATAACATCTCAAAAACAAAGAAAAATAAGGATACAGATGTCCGATTGGTGACCATCTATCATCCATGGTCCCAGAAATTATTTACAATCCTTAAACAGAATTGGCCTTTACTCACGGCAGATAAGTCATTGGAGAAATATCTTTCCAAATCACCGTGTATTAAATATAGGAAGGGTAAAACTATTCAGAGCGTTATTAGTTCCAGCTATCCAGCTCCACCAAAAACCAGAACTACTTGGCTAAGGCAACTTAACATTGGATTCCATACATGTGGTAGTTGTAGCATGTGTAAATTTGCTAAGAAAGGAGTGAGGGAATTTGAATATAATGGCTCACGTAAATTTCAAATTCATGAACACATTGACTGCTTGACCAAATATGTGGTCTATGTGATTCAGTGCAAGTGTATGAAGATCTATGTGGATAGCACCATCCGTCCATTAAAGGAACGAATGGTGGAACATTTCCGTGCGTTGAAGAACCTAGATGAGAGATACCCAATAGGGAGTCATGCTAATAAATGCCCTAATCAGAGAACATCATTAGGATTTCAATTCCATGGTCTAGAAATTGTTCATAACAACCCAAGGGGTGGAGACAGAGAACTCAAACTAAGACAGTGTGAAGCAAGATGGATTTTAAAGCTTCGAGCAGTCGAATATGGAATCAATATAGATCATGAGCTTCACTACTTCCTATAAATGTGAACAATTATCAATGTCAATTATTGTATGATTCTGTAAGATTTTCATTGCATATATCTTGGGACTGCTTCTGTGATTTTGTGCTACCTTGCTCTTCAGGTTTGTGTTTCTTTCTCCCAGTTATATGCTTTTTCGAATTCACTATATATATTGACTTTGAAAGATTGATATTGAAATGGTATGCTTTTTACATGTCTCTATATGGCTCTACCCAGAAATGCACAAACTGATTTACATGATAGTCATTTCATTTGTTAATACTTTTTAACAACTTATATGAATTTTAAGCAATCACTCATAGAGAAATAGAATATAAGATCGCTAGTGGTATACATATATAACCTGCGTGTACTAACAGTAATATTGATGTGTTCTTATCCTATCACATGTATGTGTACCTCTAATATTTACTAAACTACCTTTCTTTCACCTGTATTCTCCTTCCCGCTATTTGCTCTCTTTTCGCCCGACCGTTTTTCGTTTAACTATACAATATATAAGTTGTGTGGCATTGCTTGCCACATACACTTATGACTAGAAGTGTGTAAACAACAAAACGAAAAAAGGATGAGTGGCTGGTTTTTAACCTTCTGGCATGCTTGATTTAGCCCTTTTAATATTGGGCCTTATTATATGATGCAATATCTTGAACTCTTCGTTAGTAATGCTCTAGTATGCCCCTATGACCATGTACTCAGGTCTGAAACTTTATTGTTTCTCATATGAAGGACAAGTAGTTGATTAAGATACCAAAACCCTTATTAAGACAAAGGTAGACCTGAGAAAATGTCACTAATCTTAATTAGCTTTTCTTATGAAAATAGCTTATTATGAACGTGCTCTTTGTTATATAAGACTATGATATTAAGTGATGTGATCAACTTCCTTGATACTGACACCAATTGAAAATGGTGTAAATTTATTAACTTCTTGGGATTAATTGCTTATCTTTATGCGACGGTATCTATACACAATGTTTTGGTTACTTGTTTATGTCGTAACAGTGACATATGATGTTAGTCCCCGTTATGATACTATCCATGTTGGTTTTCGGCTTAACTAATTTTAATGCTAATTTTCTAAAATACATATTCCTGTGCGACGGTATTTGTCACTATAATACGCCGTAATAGTGACATACTATACTGCTTATGTTGGAATACGACCTAATTAATATTAATGCCGATACCTCGAAATATTAAAACTCCATTTAAAGATGGCGGACACTCTCTATATATGAACTGAATTGCCAGTCCTCTTTCGATTATAATGAACCGAATAAGCTGTCCCCCCGATTTCCGGTATATATACGGGGAAATATCGCGTGTCTGGCTTTTATATACACTGAAACCCAAGACGATGACGGGAGCACTCTCCTTTTCAGATAAGATTACATGCTCCCGTTGTTTTCGGCGAGATGTGCTGTCATTTTCTTAAATTCCTTGCCTGACCTTACCCGCTATTTAGCTTACAGGCGGATATTTATGTACCGCAGCTAAATGTTTCTTCTTAGGATATTATTATCGTACTGATTGAAGGATTCACCTCTATGGCGATATATTGTGAATTCCTTCACTTTTTGATACTCGTGATCATATACTAGACTTCTTTAAATATATAGGGAACATAAACGTGTTAATTGAATATATAAGGGCTGACTAACTTGGAATAGGAACAATATGTGTTGTTTCTTTTCTTGCCTTTTAGACTTGTTTTTATGTATACTTTACTGAAATTGCACTATTCACCTGATTGAGGTAAAAGATCGTGGCTACTTATATATATTTTTACTCTTTAGCTATGCTCCCGATTTTTTATAAATTGGACATTCGGGATTATTATACATCTCATCTTACCTTTTGGGTGTATATACTTATAAATGTATCAATAATACTCTTTGAACTGTAGTCTGCGGGTTGGTAGGCTGTGGTTCTTTCTCTTATGTTGAGGGAATATAATATTACTTTGAATTTGGAATTTATATAATTTTTTATTGCCCTTATCTAGATATATTTTAGGACAATGGCCAGAATATTGGAGAAAACATATGATTCATATGTTTTTTAGGTAAGACAATTGCCGTTGCACATGGAATGATTATCTTTGAAAGCATCTAGTCAAAACCAACCGATGACTAGACTATTAAATATCATATTTAACCTTATAGGCTTAGTATTGATTTGCAGATATTGAAAATGAAGTGGGGGTAATGTGTCCCCTCTGTTTCTTTACGGGCGTCTCTCTTAGTTTAGGGTAAATAAATATATATATGAACTATGGTCTGATATTGTCTGACCATATAAATACCATTGTTGCTTCCCCTTGTTTTTCTTCTTTTTCTCTATAGACCCATATTATATGGGACCACATACAGCCTTACCTGGTTTGTGGTGAAACTTCTGTCAAAGAAATAGTTCTTGGTGAGTGGATATTATTTGTTTGGTTAGTTGTGTTGAAAAGAAAAAACTACAACTGATATTTGTCCTCTTTGGGATGAGCCACCTACTAATCTTGAGAACTCTTTAGGTGCATCACACATTGTGATACTTATATGGATTATACAGCCTTATCTCTGTGACCACGTTTTGGGTGTGTGGATTTTCAAGCACCTTCTTTCTCATTTCTCCTGTATTACTTTATAGGTTATAGGTGTGAGATTTGTCACTGGGTGACTTTCTTCGGTATTTGGTCTTTGGTTAGTATCCATTTATTCACTTTCATCATGTAATTTTAAGACTATAAATTGTTGAAATGTTTAATTTATTTTTTGGATATCCTTTGAGTATTGTATATTATTGTTGTAGCCCTGAGGAAGTCAGTGGGTTAAAATTCCCAAGACGAAACACATGTTGGCTACATTTGGTGATGTCATTTATATCAACTCAATCGCTGTGAAATCAACTGTATATCCTTGATTAAGATCAAAAAGAAGACGAGAAAATTAAAAGGAGAAAATTCTCACTTGAGAACACCTTGGATATGGACATTTTTATTGTACTGATTTTACCTATGAATTTCTATTGGTGTTTTACTCGGGAACAACAACTTGTTTATTGTTTACCCTCTGTGTCCTTGGCCACATAGGTTTTTTTGGGACGTGGGTGGCCGTTCCTCTTTGTTCCCTGGAGCATGTTTTGATAGAACTTGCCCCTTATTACGAAAAATTGGTTCTGCGCAAGGGGTAACCTAGCCACGCTTCAAAGTTTATTACAATTTCAAACCTGCTCCTATTTGGAGGGCAGGATCGTGGAGCCTACCATCTGCCATGCATATTACGATAGAGGCTTGAAGGCAAGCAAGGATAGGACAAAAAAGTAACCTGGGAGACTCCGCTCTGGGAGGGGGTCTCTCTTGAAGGAAATAGGTAAGCTAAAGGGCTATACCGCATGGGGTACGATAGGTATATCCATGGTTGGAGACATCCAGGTGGAGGGGACTCTGATCTCATTTGCCCAACTACAGAGGGAGTACCAATGACATAGGAGGCAATATTTTCAATACATGCAGCTCAGCCATGCTTGGAGAGCAGAAAGACTGCATGGTAGGGATCTCCCGGAATATGCCACACTCGAGGGGAGGCTGGTCCAGGGTTAACTGGAAGATAAGGCCATATCCTGGACTTATAAAATGATTAAAACCAAATGTGCCTGACATCCTACAGAACCTGCAAGCAAGGTGGATGATACAGACTGGAATGTGACCCTGATGCATTTCAGAGAAACTGCAATCAAGTCCCGGCTCCGACTGATACAATATAAGATAAGATCCTTCACCTGGTGTACTACGACAGAGCCCGTCTGCACACAATGGGTAGGGCAGCTTTCCTGCATTGTCTCCGCTGTAAAACCGAACGTGGATCATTTATGCATACCCTGTAGGAGTGTTCTAGTATAAAGGAATACTGCAGGGGCATGCTTGGAAAACTTGGTAAAATACTGGAGGACACTATACCAGCAGATCCCAAATTCAAAGTTTTTGGGTGTGCCGACAGACGTATACCTTCCCAGAGCCAAACTCCTCTTTGCCAACTTAGACTTGACAGTAGCTAAAAGGGAAGTGGCTAGGAGATGGGGGGGGGGGGGGCACCGGAGTTGCCGATACTTGCGGAATGGATAAAGGCAATGTATCTTTATATGGCAGCGGAAAAGGTCACATACAGGGTGCGAGGGTGCCCGAGGAAATTCTGTAAAATATGGGCCCCATGGATGGAATATTATGATATAGACTTAGGGGATGATGCACCTGAAACATAGTGTATACAACACCCCCTGGGACCTCCAATAACATTTGGCTCCAGAATGGAACAGAGGCTGTAGATTTAGTTTGATGATTTTATATGACTACAGAGTGTTGTACTAGCCTTTCGTGGCCAACCATGTCTTCCCTAAATTGTAATTCCTGGTGTAAACAATGTTGTATATGCTGTTTCGTATGTTCCCCCAAAAAATCAATAAAAATAAATAATTTTAAAAATGAATGCTGGTGTGCGCCTATGGCAGAGGGGGTGCAGGGAAAAATGTAATAATCCTTAAAAAATGCATGCTGGTGTGCACATATGGGCTAATAGTCCTATGGCAGGCAGGGAGCGCAGGGGAAAATCAAATAATGTAAAAAAATGAATTGCTGGTGTCTCACTTGGGTCAGGGACTAGGAGAAATCCTTTGGGAGGCAAGGAGGTTTAGGCAAAAATGGAAAACAAATTAAAAAAGCATATACACACTGTTTATACATGCTACAATCACCTTCAAGCACATTAAACTGATATCGGGGGGGAAAAAAAGAAAAAAATGAACAAAAAATAAAAAGGCATATCCTTCTTATATCAATGTCCCTAGAAAATGGCTTTGAAAGCTAGAAAAAAGGATTTAACACACTGGCTGGCTACACAAAATGGCTGCCGGTCACATGGTCAAAGAACAATACGCAAGAAGGCATGGACAACAAAGAACACATGCAGCTGGATGGCAAAAGCACACTAGCTGCCTATACAAAATGGCCGCCAGTCAAATGTTCGAAGAACAACCTGCAAGGAGACATGGACAACAGAGAACACCTGCAGGCCTATGGCAAGATCACACTGGTTAGCTACACAAAATGGCCTCCAGCCATGTGTTCAAACAGCAACAAGCAAAGAGGCAGGGACAACAAAGAACACATAGGGGCCTATAGCAAAAGCACACTGTCTGGCTACCCAAAATGTCCACCAGCCACATGTTCAAACAACAACAAGCAAGGAAGCATGGACCACAAAGAACACATGCAGGCCTATGGCAAAAGCAAACTGACTACTACACAAAATGGCCACTGGCCACATGTTCAAAGTTCAAAGAACAACAAACTAGGAGGCATGGGCAACAAAAAAAGAACATATGTAGGCCTTACATGGACACTAACCACACAAAAAGGCCACCAGCCACACGGCATGGAGAACATAGACAAGATGGTAGCCTATGGCAAACACACACGCACACCCTCACTGGCCAGCCAAACAAATGGCCAGTTGGCCAGCGGACAAGGGAGGCATGGTGAACAAAGAAGAAAACACTGCCATTAATTCAACAAAACCAAAAAATGAACATTTAGTTAACTATAAAACAAATTCCCACAGCACACATTCTCCCAGTGCATCAAAAACGCATCCCACCACAAAAATTCACTTTAGCAGTTTGCAGAAAAAATATAAAATACAAAAAAATCAAATTTTGCATATAAACCAACATATACCACAGAAACAGTTGCTTTATATACCCAATACCTTGTACTGGCTGGATGTCCCATTGGCAGACTAGGCCACGTCGTAAAATAAACGAACAGTGCAAATTTGACAAACATGGAGAAAAAGTACTTAACTGTGCAACCTTATTCCCTTATAAAAGTTAGAAAACTGAAAGCAACAAAATAGGCCCCCACTGCAACTCCAGGCCTTCCACAATCCGATTTCAAAATTGAAAACAAACGCCAAAAAGGTACAAATATTTGCTGCTGCATGAACTGTATTTAACAACACCCTTATCCAATGTTTTTTTAACTTACTTTATTGTGATGTCTCAAAAACAAAGTCCTTAAAATCGAATGGTATATGCAGTAGGAATTGCAGAAAAAGACTGATCTTTTCACCTCCAAATCCAAATAAAAAGTGACCAGGAGATGAACAAAGCACCAGGAGGAGCCTTCTGGACAAGACGAGGAAGTTGAAGTCTCTGTGACACTTCCTTCATGTTAAAAAGAAAGTAAAATAAACAAAAGTGCACTTTGAGCTAAATAAACTACCTGAACCATTTGTTCTAGTAAAATATTCTCTCGAAAGCGTTTTTTTCAAGTTTATTTAGCTGCTTCTTGAGAAGAAAATCTACTTTAGAAGCAGCCTTGAACGCTCTCGACCGCCAGCATTATCAAAATGGCTCCAGAAGACCCTGGCGACTGGATTTCTCACTGGGGCAAATCTCACTCACGCTTGCAAGCTTGCTCTTGGAGTCTCACGTTGTTCCCGTGAACACCGCTCTGCTCAAATTGGAGAATAATTCCAACACGCACTGACAGGCCACATTTAGCAGGAACTCAGTGTTACAAGAGTAACACAGAGTTACCTAATTCCACCAATTCCGCAAGTGGATTTATGATTCTACCTGGCTCATTGTTAATGGTATTGGGGGTGTGTGAAGTTATCACATATAATAAGCTTGTCCTCCTGTATCAGTTCCTGGTAACAGTCAGGCATACAAAACAAAACTTTTGACATTTTTGTGTTACATGACTTAAATAGACTTTTACTTGTGCAACCATTTATATTTGTCTATCAGATATGGCTTAATTAAGTGTAGCCATTTTTTGACGCATTGCAAAGGGCTTGACAGAAGGCCCATAATATTGGTTGCTACATGAGCTGTAGTGTGGTCACCATGCAGCGTTGTATCATTGCATGACCTATCACAACACAAACAGTATATAGGTTTGAGAACATGTCAGCATTGCATAATGATAGAACCTACACAGAGTTGAGTCTGAGTTGGTAGCACCTGGAACAATGGGGTCAGTTAGAGGCAGGCATTCATCTGATGTCATTCAGTGGTAGGCACTGTGATGAAGGACATATCACTCTGATTGTCTGCAGTGGAGACATGGGCTGGTTGAGTGAGAGGAACGTAGTTTCATGTGATCCCATAGCACTTTCTGGCGGTCACTATGTGCATATGGATACTCAGGTGGAGATCGTAAATAAAATATTGTTAAGATTGAATGTATTGAATGCCAATGGCAATTTCTTGTATATCAAGCCTGTAGTGCCAATGTATTTTCCCATAAGAACATTCAGTATTTATTTCAGGAGATCAACTAGACAAGATTGTTGATTATAGAGTTATGTCTAATTTTTTAGTGATCACAACCCGATCAATTTTGAGTAGTTGCTTATATATGCCTCCCAAAAAGCATCCATTATTATTCCTCTGTCAGAATTTTTTGTGGTGGGTAATGTAAGGTTAAGATGGGTTATTTTGGATCCAGATTCTGTATTGAAAGAGGCAGTAAAAGAGGAGTTGAAGGATAAACAGGTTATGTTGACTTTTAATTCCATCCTTTTCCATCATGATAACTGTTTCTGAGGCCCTAAAGGCCCCATTCTGTAAACGGCTTAATTCTAAATATGCAAACAGGTTTCTAAATATGCAAACAAGTTTTAAATGATGTATTAAAGCGGTTCGCTCAAAATCGGGAAGAACTTATCATATTCAGGAAGTAATATAGGAAAGCTGTTATTGTTTTCAAAAAATCATTAGGGATAGAGCCTTGGTGGATTTCATAAAGCCTAGTATCACAAATAATTCAACAGCCTTCAAGAGAACCGTAAATGGTATACAATTGCAGAAGGATCTTCATCCACCTTTGAAGCTGAATTGTGCACATAAGGCCTAGATCTCCCATTTTTCTGGTATCTAAATTGAAATTGGGAGGACTGAGGTTTCTAACTCCTAGGAAAAAATGTGGTCTTTCCCTTTACTGAAGTGGCTGAGGACCATTCAGTTAGTGCTTCTGGCAAAGCCCCTGGACCAGATGGGGTTCCTACAGCTCATTTCCAATATGGATGTGTGGGCCTTCATTAATACTAATGTATTAAATGCTGGTAGTACTGGCACAATGCCCAGATCAAGGAGTTGTTCGATCATAGTTCCTCAAGCAACCACCACAATACTCAAAATCCTCGTCATGGTGAAGTCACAAGAAACCCCAAATTAACCTGTGTTCAACCGTCTGGTAGCTTGCCACTGAGCAGTCAGGCTTAACTTAGTTGCAATGTGGAAAGTATTCATGCAGGAATTCACACAGTAATAAAGTGACACACAACAAAATACAAATTCCATTCCAATTTAGAAAAATCGAATAATTTAAGACTAAAATGACAAAACTCCATTCAATAGAACCAGGTATATGAAATTTTAAAATTTTATGTGAAAATATTGCCAAAAAGTGTAAAGCGTCAACTGTGATTATCTGGTCACGCCGGACTGGGACAAAGTCACAAGTTCAGGCTAGTCGCGATGGAGCGCAGTCCGGCTACAGAGACCAAGTTAGGCCCGCTGAACAGCAGTACCTTAAATCCTGATTGCAGAACGTTAGCTCCAATGCCGAGGATGTGGTGCACAGTCAGTGTGATGCGAGGTCCTTGTGTGGAGATGTTTTGGCTCAGTGAAGCTTCGGGGCTGGTGATGTGAGTTCCTGCATCGAAGATGCATCACATATTGGCTAGTTCCAAAGAAGTTGCAGGGCTTGAAATGCTCAGTCCTACGTAGTCATCGAGGATCTGTCAACAAGGGGCTTTCGATGCGCAGCAGCACTTCTGAGGTAGCTGCGGGCTGCGATGCAAAGTCAGGCGACACGCAGTGGTTCTAATGCAGAATTCTGTGAGGGGATGTCGCTCTGCTGCTCCGATGCAGATGTTTGGTAGGCAATGCATCACACTGTATCAGTTCTGTTGGAACCATAACTGGGCAGGCAGAGCACCTTCAAGCCCACTTCCAAGGGTCCAGGACGGGGGTGACATCACTTGGTAGAGCAGGACTCACAGCTGGCAGAGTACAGGTGTGCTGCTCAAGGGTTTTGGAGCCTGTTCTGTCCATAATGATTTGATCAGGAGGCCAGCCAACTAACCCTTGGAGTCACTCTGGTGGTCCTGGGCTCAAGATGCTGGTCCAGTCCTTGTCACTCAGGCAGTTGGGCAGCACAGCCGGGCAAAAGAGTGGCAGTACTTCTTGAAGAAAAACAGCACAGCAGTCCTGCTTCTGAGTGTTCCACAGGTCCAGCTGTGTACTGAAGAGTTGGGTCTGAGGGTCCATTATTTATACCAAGTGCCCACTTAGAAGTAAGAGAAGGTTCTGGTGGATTCCACCACCCTGAGGTGCCAGGCATCATCTTCCTTCCTGCCCTGGCACCATTGTGTCTGGGGACACAAAAGGGTAGTGGCAAACCCTTTGTGAATGTGTTCAGGCAGACCCTTTATGATGTTTAGTTGTGGTAGGTGACACGTCACCCCCTCGTTAAGTCAGAGTGGCCCATCTTGCCAACACCTATTTTCCCTTTGTCTCACTGTCTGGGAGCAGTACACAAGGACAAACTGCCAGCTACATCTAGTCATGCAACCCAGAGACAGGCTGCAGGCACTAAATAGATGGGAGAAGAAAATGTCAACTTTCTAAAAATTGCATTTTCAGACTTTGGACTAAAAATCTGACTTTACCATTAAAAGAGCTAAAAATTACAATTCTTTAAACTCCAAATGCAACCTTATCTACCTGCTTCCAGTTAAAAGTTAGCACTTATTAAATTTAATAAAGCAACCCCAATGTTATCCTATGGGAGGGATAGGCCTTGCGGTAGTGAAAAACAAATTTAAGAGGTTTTCACTACCAGGATATGTAATACTTTGAAATACATGTCCACCCTTTAAAATACACTGCACCCTGCCCTCTGGGCTGCTTAGAACCTACCCCTTGAAGTGACTTATATGTATTTAAAAGGAAGGTTTAGGCTTGAAAAAAGATTTATTTTGCCAGGTGGAAATGGTAGTTTAAAACTGCATACACATGCTGCAATGGCAGGCCAGAAACATGTTTTACAGGGCTACTTAAATGGGTGGCACATTCATTGCTGCATGCCCACCAGTACCATTTAATTTCCAAGTCCTGGATACTTGGGTTACTACTTTACTAGGGGCTTACAAGTAAATTAAGTATGCCTGTTGGGTAGAAGCCAATGCTACCATGTTAAGGCCAGAGAGCACAAGCACTTGAGCACTGGTTAGTAGTGGTAAAGTGCACAGTCCTAAGGCTAACAAGAATGAGATCAGCAAAAATAAGAGGGGTGAAGGCAAAAGGTTTGGAAGAAGGCCTTAGGCTGACAGGTCTAACATTTCCTTTTTCAAATGCTACCAACCCATTTCTTTGATTGATTTTACAGTTAAGGTGACCACCAAGGGAAAGGATTCGGATACAAACAATAAAATAAAAACTCCAATGAAACAAAGAGCAAGTTGTGTCTTTGCCTGCAAGGAAGAAGGCAGCACAAAATCATAGTTTGCCTACCAATCCTGACTTTCTAATTGATAGCTTCCCATTGAGCTACCCACTGGCAACTCTTCCTACCTACCACTTAGGGACTTCTTTCATGCTCCCACTAAGGTTTCTCAAACCCTCGTGGTGAAGACCATTCAATGAGTGAGGTGTGATATAAAAGAAATAATATGGCATCACTCTTCTACTCATCTGCATGGTATAGCTGCTATGCCTACCACCAGACCGTTGCTTCATCTCATTTGTTCTGATCTGATAGCAATGAGACTGGCTCCAACAATATGTCACAAAGTTCTTCTTGTTCTGTCTCATCATAAATCCTGTTTTCAGATCTTGAGTGGAAATGTGCATAGATAGACATGCAAGCCATACAATATTTACCTTAGAATTGTTTAGTAATTAACTATAGGATCATGTCTTCAAAACTTGTCTTAAACATACCTGGACAGATAGAATCACTATAACATACAGCTAGATCCATCTTATGATTGATTTGTTTGTTCTTCACCTTTATACCCAAGCATAAAATAATACTTTAGCATATAAATGTGAAATGTCACTGCTCCTTCTTGGGTGTCCACTGTCCACACTTCAGCAACAGACATACTCAAGGGCTCAGTGAATTGTATCACATGATTTGTAATGGTCATTCCTATAAACATAGCCAGGCGTTCACACTATTTTCTGGCCACTTAACATGCAGTTCCGGGTCTAACAGTAGGGCTCCTCCTTGCCCCTCACTCACAACCACAAGTTCCAAAAGGTTGTATTTCTCAGATTCCGATGTGTTTGTTCAGATATCTGCTGACCCACTTCTCAGTTGGCTGTAGGTAGAGGAATGAATACATGCTGCTCTGTAAAACAACACAGAAAGATGCTTGATCTTTTGGTAGCATCAGCTCCCGACCCACAGCCCCAACAACAGTTGTCAGTGTGAAGCATCGAGATTTTAAGGGGTGCAAAATGCCATCACTCTCGCAAGATCAGCTTGTTTTGATGGAACTGCAGATATACCAGGCCACAGACATGCACAATAGATATTGATCGTTCCTCAGAAGGTGTGGCCATGGCTAAAGTGAAAAAATAAGAAAACTAACTTGTGAAAATACACTTTAGCAGCTTTCCCTTCTGCCTTCAAGTAGAAAGATCATCGCCCAACCCCCCCTTTGTTTTTTACAGATGCCATAACATAAATCACGTGGGAAAGCAGTGGCTTTTACTACCATGTCCTTTTAACAATGGTTCCTGACAAACACTTTCACTGTCTGAACTACGCAGCTAGTACTAGGCTAAAATATATTTCTGAAGGATACTTCTGACCACATATTCCTCACCTTTAGATTACGGGCCAGGGCTCAAACTGGATTCTAAAGTTTTCATAATAGTGCTCCCGCACACTGATAGGTGGCACCACGTTGATCTCATTTGCCCCAGAAGGAGCCCTACTGTTAGGCACATTTTCACTCACACATGCAAAGAGAAACAAAGCTTATTTTTTTCTGTTTTTTTTACTGAACGTTCTTCCTTTGCTGGGAACTCAGAGGCTCCATGGCGGCAACAGAGCAGGAATTTGGTGCTGGACACTGGAACTTGCAAGCCATGATTCCCAGCAAGGAGCCCGACAGATCAGCAGGGCCAGGTTTGAAAGGAAGACCCACCTTAAACATATAATTATCTCCCAGCTTCTTGACCGGACTGAAAGCATAGTCTTATCAGAAGACGGGGCACAGCTGCTTTTTTTGCTCCTCATTAGTCTCAGGGATACACTGATTGGTGGCCTGACAGCCCCATTGTAGCAAATATACTGTGCTGCTTGAGACGTGCAGTTTGTCTGCTTAGTAAAAAGTATTGGGCCTGCGTTAGGGGATCCTAATTGTACTGCGCCCCTCACATGAGCTATCAGGACATCCATCTACAGAGTGTTGTGTTTTTAAACAACACTTGGTAGATGGATTTTTGCTCAGCTTCTGCCTCCTCCTGTCATCAGTAGCCTGGTGGAGAGGCCGGGGGGAGGGGGGGGACTCACCTGCACACTGCAGAGTTTAAGTAAACACGAAAGTCGCGTTTGCATGAACAATACTAAATTAAATTATTACAACTGTAGTAATTTAATTTAGCAGTGGCTCCATGCCGGGTCAGAGGAGGCAGGGCTACACCCTTTGACCCCAAGAGAGGAACCACCCTTGCCATGTCCGATATTTGCAGTTTGTGAAGTAGTCTATTGAAAACCATAGAACAAGCATTGGCATAGCCAATAGGTTTCGCCTTTGGGACCTTATAAGTGTTTCGTTATCCAGCACAATATCCTTGGTGCAACAACATCAACTGTTGCATGGCTAAACACTTATAAGGTTCCAAAGGCGACACCTATTGGCTATGCTAATGCTTGTTTTCCTTGGGGCTTAAAAAGTGAATTCCAGTTATGGATGAAACCAAAATGTGCATATATTTTTGATGTGCATCTCACTAAAAACAACATTTTATAGAAATGTGCTAATGGTGGCTAAAAAGCTGATGGGGAAGCGAATTGGTTTCCTCGACTTTTGCTGGTTTAAATGTTTGCTCAAATTAATGCGCTAGGTCATGTAATCGCAATGCTCCCAAATACGTATATTCTGCAAAACTTTTCTCCTTCCTCAAGCCTGCAGGAGAATATACATTTGTGACTGATATCTTCAGAGGGGTTCTGATGCAGCTTCCGTGAAACATGTTTGTGATGGTCTTAGGCTTAGAACGTCCCCAGCTAGCAGCTTTTAGGCAGTAGATACTTTAGGCAGCTTTGTAACATTCACCAGATCGTTTTTGAGTTTTTTGTTATATTTTTATATCGCGAAATTATATAGCGCAAACTTAGGTATTGGCCCTGAATCCACTGTTCGTGTCTCTCGGAGTCACCAGCAAGATAGAGTGACCCACAGAATGCCAATAAGAAAGCGATAGACAGGGCAGATGATGTTTCGTAATTGCTAGAGCGCTGGTCTTAGAAGCTGGGGAACCAGGTTTGAGTCTCAGCGGGAGGCTCAACATCCTGTGGTTCTGGGCAAATCGCATAATTTCTCAGTGCCTAAAAATCAATGTGTCCATCTGTAACTAGTGCTCATGTAAAGCGCTCTGATACCTTTGTTCCCGCTATATAAAAATGCACAAAAAAAAGAATGATCAGGGAAGTGCTTACAGGTTCAAGTGGTGGGGGGAGCGAAAACATGGACTTTGTAAATTCGAATTCGGATGTGAGGACGATCTTGCTGGGGTTACGATTGGGTGAGAGGGAGAAAAGAGGCGACAGAGGACGGAGCGGGTGAAAACATGAGCACTATGGAATGCTCAAACACAAATAGAAAAGGTGTGTTGCTGACCGCCAAGCAAGATATGGCTGCTTACTACCTGTCCACCGAATCCCCCACAATCTGTTCTTTTGTCTGTCCTCTGCAACTCTCTGACTACTGGCTTTATGACAAGGAGTCGCAGGGATGCCAAAATTTCCATTTGGAGAGACTGAGATGTGTCAGATGCGAGGTGTGGCCTAACATAGCTTGTGAAGATAGAGTCTTGACTGCGTAGCCCACACTATCATATGTTGCTGGGGTGAAAATGGCCCATGTACGCCCCGCAGCCCTTTGCCAATAGCGAAGTGAACTCTCAATGGAGGTGACTGCGGGACCAAAGAGACTCCTTGTCGCTGCTGTGACCCAAGACATCCTGCCCCGAGGGAGAAAACCCAACCACTGAACTGAGAAACGGACCGGGGCGGCAGTACGAGGCCGCGGCAGGGCCATCGGCAACACAGCATTACTGGTTACAAACACTCTGAGTGTCCAGGTGCATGTAACTTGATCTCTTTCTACGGTGTACTGTTTCCTATCACAGCTGCAAGAAGAAAGTGACACGGCCTTTAAAAAAATGATTAACTCGGCCGCTCGAACAGCCAGCAACTGTCACACGATTTTAGAACTCAGCTTGAGAAAGGTAGACATCATTTTCTGAGTATCCGAATTCTTGTAAAATAAACTACTGCTCAGAACCACGGTCAGACATGGTAAAAACATTGACTCTTGTCTAGTTGAACAAGCGCACACGCGCTAAAAGTAAATAAAAGAAAAGAGTCGGGAAAAGTGAAAGCGTTTCACTTGTGAGAGCGAGCAGTGCCAGGAGCGATAATTTCTACCATATGCCGCAAGTGAATCGCCACACGGGCACGCGTTGCCATTGAAGGCAATGGAACGCGTGCACGTTTTTGGCTGCAATGCCAAAGCGACGGCTAAAGGTCTTTTTGCCGATGCAGCACATGCGCGCTGCTTAGGCGAGACCTAAAAAGGTTCAGTAGCAAGCTTTCAGGATGCAAAAAGAGGATGAGGTTGGGTTTACCTATGTAGTTACACTTTTGTTATTAAATATATTTTTTGTCTCAATCTCAACTTGGGATTTGGCACATGAAATGTAGGTAATGTATCAAATTAATTTTGGTAGACACCGGAATTTAAATGAACCATACCTGATTTAATGTGTTGCAACAGATTACTACTTGAAGGCCAGATATGGTTTCTAGCTTAAACCAACAAGCTGATATATGTTGTTCATACTGTGCCAGTTAAAGTAGCTGATAACTATGATACATGAGTAGGAGCTCCCAGTTTAACTTCTGAACTGGATATTTTCAAGGATGACAAACGTAATTTATTTTCACCGAAGCAGCAGTTACAGAGAAGTTAACCATTGTTGGATGAGACTATATTTATTAACATGCTATTTGTACCTAAAAGAGAGATATTAGTTTTCATTTTCCAATACTCATAAATGAATAAAGTTAAGTGAAGTTGGGAGATTTTGTATACTCCAAAGAAAATGTGTCTTCTCAAGATGTTTATGTTGATATACGTGGAGTGAATGGGAATGTTGACATTGTCAATTTGACTGTGATTCAACCAAATATAAAAGGATTTCTCTGTAGAAAAGAATGGTGGGTATGGGGAAAGCTAAGATAAATTCTCGTTGCCGACACATAGGATTGCAGTGGCGTAAATGGTTGGTTCAATATTAAATATTATTTCAGCATTAGGAATTCTCTAGAGTTGTTTATTAGAATGGTATTAGTAAGGGTTATTTCTTGCTCTACACTACACTGAGAATAATGTAGATTAGCTGTAATACTTAAAGTTTTTAGTTAGTCTATCCTCAAGCACAACAAGTGATGAGTTGCAACCCCCTCGCCCATTCTCAGCGCCTTGAGACCCTCACGGGTGAGTAGCTGTTATTGATTGATTGAAGTCCATGAATACCTAAAGAAGATTTGTCTCGATAGACCCAATTATGTAGCAATGAGTAAGGCAATAAGAATTTAGGTATTTACTTTTTTGTTTTGTAGAGTGCTCGAATACTGTTTGGTGTTCTTAACTCCTACTGTCCATCCAAAATTAATACCTGTTCAGGGACTAAAGATCTCAAGAAGGCTAAAGATCCTTACCCATGCCGTTTGTGGTGGTTAAGATTTGCCCATGAGATGGGCACATGCTGCCCCGTGACCCAAAAAAAATGCTTACATTGTAAAAAGACCAAACACTCTTTGTTACCACTTCATCATTGTCTCAATTCTCACAGATATTGATACCATTTTCACAGGCTCCGTCAGTAGCTGCTGTTGCCGTACAGACAAACTTTGCACCCCTATTGAGGCAATAGAGAAGGAGATGCTTACTTTACTGCCGATGTACTTCTGGTCTTTGTCCACACCCAATACTTCCGGTCTTCTTGCCAAAAAGGAGGAAAAACACCTCGGACCAGGGGATCTTCCAGATTGGTCAATTAGGGTACTGTATTTCATTTTACAGAAAACTCACATAGACCTTCCCCATTTAATGAATGAGCTAATTTTCGACCAATTTTGCCCCTTCCTATTCCTGCCAAAAGAATGGAGACAGCTGTGACAGCCCAGATTCAGGACTTTTCAAAGGAGCAGAAGGGCATTTTCAGATGCTGAGCTACTCTTAACCACCACTCTGCTCATGTAATCACCTACATAATCTGTATGTTACCCTGACATCTGGCAGACCACTGACCGGGTCTGACTCTGGGCTTTAGTTCTTGGACTGTGTCCTAGTCATCTGGTGGCTAATTGCAGTCCCTCCACTCCGGTATATCAGGCAGCTAACACTATTGGTGTTACCTCATAGTTAATATTTGAATTGTCTGTGCCTTATCTCATAGGTTCAATGGGTTCATCAGCCAGTCTATCACAGACTGGGGATCATTGCACTACCCCTTTCACTATTAAGTGCTGCAGAGGTCTGCTATCCGAGATGCTGACAGAGAGTTTTGTCTCTCCCTCCCTCCCATCTACTTTTTTCCTATGCACAGTCTTTTCACAGCTTACTATTTGGTATAACTGTTGTTTTTCTGGAAGGGAAAGGAGCAGGGTTAGCATCAGAATCTGTGATCTGCACACCACTGAAATCCTGACTGCCTGCCAAGTCTAATACACCGTTAGCGAAGTTAAGCAATTACAGGGCACAGACCAGGCCAACCTGACAGCACAAGGTCTATCTCATTGTTAGGATAAATCAAATACATATGTTCATCTTTGTTATATTCAGTGAATCGGGAAGTGGGAATCTGGCCCCCTCTCCATTAGGGAGTATTTTGGGTAGACACAAGCTATAACCTTACCTGCCACTGCCTCTAATTTAAGTGTTCAAAAATCAGATAGGAGGGAGAAAGAAGGGCTTAGGTCCACTCAGCTTCCTTGTCTCAATATATCAAAAAATCAGTAGTAGAGTGGATCACTGGTCCTGGGAAACCAGGGTATTGCATGGTTAGTACTTTGTACTGTTTAAGAAACCCTCATTCACGTTTGGTTAAGGATCGAGATTAGCGGTATATCTTGATTCTCCGCTGGATTTGGTATTAACGTGATCGCATAATCATTGGGTTAATCCAATGCTTCCTCCACCCGGAGGCTTTTACCACTGGTAATCACAGTAGTGATCGTGAATAAAAAAGGTGAAGTGATTGTGGTGAAGAAAAAAGTTGTTTAAAAATCTCGTAAAGCCAGTAGATTTCTTTATTAGTACTGGATTCGGGATAGGTTTAAAAAGAGTTTTCTGGTTGTGCACGTATCCGACTTATTATGGTCAAGTGCACTTTTTAAAAAAATCGTGTCCAAAAAAGGTCGACATGTTTCAGCCCTCGTCAGCCCCTAGGGGTCAAGTGGGCTTTCTTCAGGACCTGGTGCAAAACAGAGTGGCCTTAACTACAGGCACCCTTGTGGATGTGCAGGAAAATTATTTCCTTCTTGGTTGCACATTCAATCTGGTCTCCTTTGTTACAGGCCACAACGGGTACTCTAGGGGGGTCGCTTCACGCTCTCTTTGGCGTCGGTCTGTGACCTGTGCTGACTCTGCCTCCTAGGACCCGGTGAATTTAAGTGTGACATCTACTGAAAAGGAATCCAGAGATTTCAATTTATTTGAAGTCTTTTTGGTGCTGCGTACATTTTATTTCTTGGCCTGATCACAACTATTTCAGACAGTTCAATTTTAAGTTACCTTCATTCTGTCTTATTTGGCCTAGGACCCTTTTGCTTGGATGACCCCACTAATCAACTGTATAGCTCTTGTTTAGTGAATTTTCCTTTCTTCATTGAACACTTTATGCAAATATTTGGAAAACTACCTTCAAAATACGAGGTCCATGGAGGACTCTTTGCTCTGGGAAAAGGACCAAGAGATTTGATTGATTGTCTACATATCATGTCTACATGACAAATTGAAACAAGCCATCCCTGTAGTAGTAAATCAGTCAACTATATCTTTCATTGACTTAGCCGTACAAATCGACTCACAGCAAAGGCAACAGTGGCAGGAAAGAGGAGGACTGGGGATGAAGTATACCGCTAATACAATCAGGGGAATCTGAGGCTGTGCAGAGGTTTGAGGAATCCATGGAGACTGGACAATCACTGGACAATCTTATGATGGAGGAACAAGAAAAAAAGAGAGAGGACCTCTGCTCCTATTGTGGAATATTTTGGACTTCCATAACAGTCGTCCTACTTGGCTTGGAAACCCCATTGCTTGATCTTTAACTGCAAACTCAGATCGAGCAGTTTAATAATGAAAAGGTTTGTAACTACTAAAGAGCATCACTATTTACCGGTGAATGTTTACATGCCTTAGGTCCACTGTTTGTTCTGGCTCCTATTAATTTAGGGACTTCTTGGAGTTTTAAACATTAGATGTTTCAGAAATGAGTACAGATTCAAAGTGGAGGGAGCATATTAGGCTCATTGATGGAAAGGCACTATGTTCAGGAGATACCTGGTCATTGCTATTCTTTATTGGCATGAGGAAAATTTTGTTTTTTACTTGATGCTCCTGCCTTTGCTTTGGTTTTCAAAACTATGTGGTTATACTTGCAATCAATCAGCAAATCGTTATTCGAGTAAAAATATACATAAAAGAATCACACAGATAAAATTCATGCAAATATCGTAAAAAGCATTCATATTTAAAAAATAAATGACTAAAACTCATACAAATTAATATCAGGACATACACAAATTAAATAAACAGAACACAGGGCTAGGAGTACTAATCAATGGGCAACAAGGGGGGTCTTGTCAAAAAGCATCAAATAGGTAAGAGTTATTTGACATATATAATCACTATCTAGCAGAGGAAAGTAAAGAATTCTAAGATCTTACTAGGTGACAATTAATTAATAAGAGTAGGATATCTTCGACTACTCTTATTCATATCTTAGATTATGCAGGTGTAAAACCTGTTTTCTTCTATGGATCGTATACAAAATGTAAATGGATACTCTGGAAAAAATTCACATTGTCAAGGTTACGAATAAAGTTAAAAGTATCTTTGTAACAAAAATGTTTTCTTTTAAAAACATTGGCTGCAATATTTGTTTCCTCACGTCCCTATAAAAGTTAGAAAAAAAATTATAAGCTGCAAGCCACTTACGGATTGGCGCAGACAGAAACCTTCAGATCTGCGCAAGTTAGACATGCACTCATGGCAGTAATTCCGCCAGCCACTCAACTCCCAGAGGCCTCACCACTAGAGGACAGACTTCTTACAGATCACCTAAGTAAAAAGCCATCTCCCTGACATACCGAAAAATAATCAACAATCAGCCGGACCCCACGACAATCCTTAAGGAACGATGGGAGGCAGACATAGGAGACTTGGATGAGGAGGACTTGCGGGAAGCCCTGGCGTCCCCAAGAGAAGTATCAATACCTTCTACATTAAAACTAATACAATTAAAAATCCTACATCACATCTATTACACACGATTCCTGCTACATAAGTTGGGAAGGGCAGATACTCCACTCTGCCTCAGACAATGCGGTGCTATAGGTTTCTTTTGGCACACCATTTGGGAGTGTCCGGCAATCACTCTCTTCTGGGAGGCCATCATGCGCACAATTTCACAAGTCACTAGAGTAGAGGTCCCACCGGAACCAAAAAGATGTTTCCTTAACATCTGGGAACCCATGGATCTTAATCAGGCAGCTCAAGATTGGGTGGCACTAGGAATGTCATTGGTGAAACGTAATATAGCAACGCACTGGGGCTCAGGAGTGTCCCCGACTCATCGACAGTGGTGCTGTGATATGGACGGCACAATGATAACGGAGTAGTCCGTATATGTACACAGAGGATGTCCCAAAAAATGGGCCCGAGTATGGGAAGGATGGAATACATTCCGTGGTAATATCTGGAAACCCCCTCAAGAAGAGCAGATGTTGGCGGATAGCGATTAACCAACAGAGACGGGGTTAACAGGGAATGTGTCACAACACGCAGTAGTTCTGTAGCCACTGAGTGTTCGTTGGAACCTATTAATCAATGTAAAAGGTATACCACTGCTACATATGTTTGTCATTTAATGTATGCACCAATGAATATTCCACTGATGTATCGATTGTCTATGTATATCAAATGCCAATAAAATGTTTAAAAAAAAAAAAAAATTATCAAATGCAGTGTGGGCTGGTTGGACTTGCCATCACATGGACATTTGTGTAACTTTTGGGAGCAAAAACCCATTTTGGGAAAAGCTACCCTAAAGTGCAGTGTGCCTAATCGCAGTCTTGTTAGATAGAATATGTGTTGGATATTCGATGCTAGAATAGGTTAGCCCTGGGCAATTGGTTGTATGGGGCCTGACAGGTACATTGACCTAGTCAGTTTAAGACACTCTCTAGTTTGCCGATCGGCCATCGTTTTCCTAATCAGAATCGCTTGTTAATCTTTCATGCTAAATTGTAACACTCCAACAGGATCCTCGATGTTCAAATTCCCATCCACTTCCTTTAGCAGGCTATTCACATAGGCCAGCAATTGAATTCTCACTCAATCTTCCAAGGTTAGGCAATCTGTTATCATCTCTTTGATTAATTTAGTGCCATCTTTACTCCATATATTATGCCAAAGGGTGATGGGGCTTTACTGCAAACCGTCCTCTAAATAAGGGACCGCCAGTTTATTGTGGACTATGTAAGAGGTGGTTGAGCAGGGCACTGCAAATAATCTACACAGGAAAATATTTTCCTGGGTCTGCAGCTATTTGCAGTTTGTAAGACCCCACAAAGAGGCACCATACTTTACACTAGGTATATATTTACTTTTATATAGGTTCAACAGCTCTCTAATAGGCTTGTTTCCAATTATAAATGCAAACCTAAAAAGAGCTTCTGAGGAACTAATGAATTTAAATGTTGCTGCTTTCAGGTGTGTCGCCCATTGGTCGTTATTAGAAGAATGCTCGTCGCAGTAGGTAAAACTTTCTGTTGCAGCAAATGCTTCTCCCTAAATATGATGGGTTTTCTTTTTGGGCCTCACTTTCCCTCATGTCATAGTTAATGTTTTCTTTAGATTGATTTTCATGTCCCTGTCCACCATATACGAAGTGAAACCATCGATCAAAAGCTGGAGGCCGTTGGCGGTTCTCGATATCAAGACAGCATCATCTGCAAACAGGAGGACCGGAGTTAGGAGTTGGCCAACTTTTGGTGCCCATGCTTTAATCTTCTGCAATATCTCACCCGCCCCATTAGAACATAATGAGAATAAAAGCGGGGCAAGAACACAGCCTTGGTGGATTCCTCAAGTAATTTTAAAACATGGTGTAACTTCTCCACCTTGTCCCATATTGAACCCGTGATGTTAACTGCATATAACTGTGACAGGAAAGTCATAATCTCATTGTGGGCCACCATCATCCCCAGTGACTGCCACAGCTTAGAGTGAGTAGCCAAATCAAACACACTGCTTATATCAGCAAAACATAGGTAGATGCGACACTCTTTGGCCGTGGTGTATTTACTGATGATGAGATGGAGATTGATACATTGTTCCTGGTCCGCACATCCCTTCTAAAACCCTATTGGGCATCTGTTACTATCTGGTTGTCTATCACCCAGAATTCCAACCTCTCTAGTAAGACTCTGCCCATTAATTTAGTTGAGGAGTCCAGGAGGGATATTTGGCAATAACACTTTGTGTACCCTCTGTTCCCTTTTTTGAAAATCGGAACTTTCATGCTTTCTGGTCAAGACAAAGTCACATATCCTATGGCTGCCACGTTGCACACCTGTGTCATTATGGGGGCCCATAGGTTAATACGTGATTTAAATGTATTGATTGGCTATGCAGCAACAAACTTTTTCAGGAAGGTGGTAACGCCTTCTAGTCTAATGGGTTTTATTTCTTTTATATAAACAATCTTATTGAAGTTGAAAACACAGTCATCATTACAATACAATCTCATCCTTCTGCTGCTGTGAAATACAATTCAACAACACTCATGGACTGTGTACGTTCAGTACTTTGGGAGGTTATAGTTCCGGTCGTCTCAGCATTGCCATGTCTGCTATCGGTGAGGTACAAATTTCCCCCCTATAGGCATTCCAACCACCCCATTTCTTGGGGCAGCCCCTTAGTTTGTAGACCACCTTCTCTGCTATCATGCATCTATCCATCTCCGCCACCCAATCAACTGTTAAGGGCCATCTGTTGGATCCCCAAAGCATCGCTATAGCCCGTTTTACCAGCAGGTACCCCACTGCGACCCATTGTTGCTTGACTTCCGTAAAATCTGTGGCCTCCCATATGTTTAGGATCTCCAACCTTGGTGTCAATTGGATCTGTTTACCCAATGTGTCTTGCATTTTCTTGGTTGCATTACCCCACAGAGGACGTATTTCAGGACAGTCCCACAAGGTATGGTAAAAGGTGCTTTCTTGGCGACAGCCTGTGAGGCACTGTGCATCCGCACGACTGCCTATTTTAGCCAGTAGCACCCCAGGAAGGTAGGACCTATGTAGAATCTTTAGTTGTATGAGGTGAAAGCGATGGTTTATTGCCGTCTCCCTGGGGGACATTAGTGCTGACTGCCAGTCCTTGTCATCTATTGGTCCTATGTCCACCTGCCAGCGATCACAAAGAGTCTGAAAGGAGTTGGGTAAGTTGTTACAGAGTTTGCGGTAGGTACAGGAGACAGCCTTGGTCAAGAGAGGTTCTGAGAGCAAGCGGTCCTTTAAAGGGGAGGAGTCTGGTAGGGAAGTCAAGTCTGGAATTTTTCGTGATGAGGGCGTGCCTAATCTGCAAATACTGAAAAACCTACCCGGGCGCAAGAGCATAATTGGCTTGTAGTTCCTTAAACATGAGAAGTGTGCCCCTGCAGATGAAGTCGCCTATATATGTTATTCCAGTGGTGTCCCATTTGTCGAAACCTGTGTGGTGGCAGAGCAATCCCAACTGCTGAGAGGACCACAAAGGTGTGGCTTTCGTGAATTTACCTGCCCAACCCAGGAGGTTAGTGGCCTTGTGCCAAATGGCTACGGTTTGTGACATGGGTCCCAAATAACGTCCCCTCTGGACATTGGTGTAGAGGGCGCCTAAATATCCTTCCCGCCCCGTTTGATACTTTTCCAGCTGGAAAGATGAATTTGACGGGGAGCCATAAATATAAGCGCAGATCTGAGAAGGCAATCCCCCCATCACACCATCCTTTAGTCAGCTTCTGGAGGGCGATGCGAGGTGCACCCCCGTCCCATAGTAAGGTGCGGATTTCCCCTTCAATGGAGGTGAAATAATTGTCAGTAATTGGGAACTGACAGTTCTGAAGTACATACAGGAATCTAGGTAGGGCGAGCATTTTGAACAAGGCTGCCTGTCCCAGGAGGAATAAGGGCAGCAATCTCCAGTGCTTGATGTCGTCTTGTAGTCGTTTGAGGGGGCCCAGAAGATTTTGATCATAGAATATCTTGGGGTCAGGCGTGATAAAGATACCCAAGTACCTAAAACCCTTCGTGGCCAGCTCAATTATGTAATCGCAAGGCAACCTAGGTGGGGGGCCGTGTAAGACATACAGCACAGATTTGGACCACTTGATGGTGTAACCCGCATATTTGCCAAAATTAGTAAAGACGTTTAACAGGCTGTTAATAGAGGCCCGTGGGGACGCCAGATATACCAGGATGTTGTCAGCGTATAACGATATTTTGTCTTCCTTGTCTTTGCTCCAACGCAGTCCACGTATCGACACGTCACGTTGTATCCATGTCGACAGCAGTTCAAGAGTCAGCGGAGACAGTAAGGGGGACAGGGGACATCCCTGGCTGGCCCCCCTTTGTAAGGCAAATGTTTGTGATGTGTGATTATTTACTCTGACGTGACCTAGCAGCGCAGTGTAGAGCAGCGCCACCTATTGTTGGAACCGTGGACCAAAGCCAAACCTGGCTAAAACCTCGAAGAGGTATGGCCATTCTATCGAATCAAACGCCATGGCGGCAACCAATGACATTATGACCGCGTCTTCCTGTATATATGGCTGCCTACCTAGGACATTATGAACCCGACGAATGTTTAAAGCGGTGTTGCGTCCTGGCACAAACCCAGACTGGTCTTCATGAACCAGTGAGGGGAGGACTGCGATCAGACTGGATGAGAGAAGTTTCGCCAGCACCTTGGCTTCTGAGCTTATTAAAGAGATAGGCCTATATGAGCCACAGTTGGTTGCTGGTTTCCCAGGTTTATATATGACAACTATAGAGGCCGGCCTTTCATCTAATGGAAAGATACCCTGTTGCAGACTCTCCTCATACATATGTTTAAGGTGTGGGGCCACCTTTAAGGCCATTCCTTTAAGATTGGAATCCCATTAGGCCCCATTGCTTTCCCCGATTGGATGGCAATAATAGCTTTACAGATCTCGTCCGCTGTTATATCTGTGTGTAGCACTTCTCGGTCACTGTCCAACAGTGTGGACAGGTCCATTTCCTTCAAGAGTTGACGTGAATCGTCCGAAGAAGTGGTGGTTTTGGAGGTATATACTGCCTCCAGGTGGTTTGCAAATGCTTCCGCCACCTCCCGGGGATCTGTCGCCCGTCCTCGAGTAGAATTTCAGGGATCCATCAAGCATCCTGATCTCGTCGCTCCAACCACGCCAGCATTTTACCGGCCCTATCTCCGAGCTCGTACACCCTATGGCGAGTATGGAGCAATCTCGCCTGGTTTTTTTCACGTGGTATGGCTTTGTATTCTAGCTATTTATTCCCAGCAGTTCAAGGGGCGAGAGGCAGACCTTCGGGGGGGTTAGTAGTATGGGTTGCAACACACTTGGGGTGCTCAGTAAAGTTATTAGACTCAAAGTTCCCCGACATTTTGTGTTTGATACTTACTTTCCCTGCTTCTTATTCGCTGGTAGTAATAAATGTCTACCTGCGTCCCCACCCGGTACAGTTGGGTCTGTCGATTCTGGGCGCCCTGGAAGATGTATTACACTCTCTTCCACCTGCGTCCCATAAACTAATTGGTGCAGATCTTAATTGTCACTTCGAACCCCTTTCTGGGATCCCCTCTCCCACCTGTGACGAGGATGAAAGCTATCTAATCCCAGATCCTATTATTTATCCCGCCAAACGTCTTTCCCCTCTAGCCCTCGAGATTAATAAGCTTACCATTGCACATTCTTTGAGGGCTTGCAATGGTAGACTTCGCCCGGACGTGCCGGGGTCTTTTACCTTTAATAGACCCGGGAGCTGTTCAACTATCGACTATCTTCTGGTGAACGTGGAATTTTGGGGCCATTTGGCTGCCTTTTCTGTTATTCCACGGGTCGATAGTGATCATAACCTACTGTCACTGGAATTGGTCAACAAGATCGGTGGCAGTGGAATTCATAAGCTCCAATCACCATCAAATAGTGAGAATCTGGTGTTAGCGGCAGGTGGTAGACGGATCAGGTGGGCAAGGGTAGCGTCCGATGACTTAAAGCTAGCAGCTATATATAGCAGTGTGACTTGCTCCTTGGAAGCAGTCTCCCACCTCTTGAGTCCCACTGGGGATATTCCGCAGACCCGCCTCCTCGATTTCCAGAACATCCATGAGGATCTCCTTGGCAGCTTGGCTGGCTTCTTTTATAGTCCTACTGCCTCAAAACCCAGGCCCCTTAGGCCCGAGCACTGGTTTAATGGTTCTTGTAGGCGGGCTAAGACTGCCTTGATAAAAGAAGTAAAAGAGGGCACCCAGTCTAGTATCCGGGTGGCGAGGGCCACCTACAAAAACCTGATCAAGGAGGCAAAATCCGAGTGGGAGGATCAAAGGTGGCAAAATTTATTGCAAGCCTTAGTAGACCGCGATTCGAGGGTGTTTTGGAACATTGTTCGAACGGGTACGGTAGCCAGCAGCCCTGCAATTATTCCTAATCTTAGCGAGGAGGTCTGGCTTGCCCATTTCCAACCCCTCTTTTCGGTCAGTAATTCCAGAGGTGGCCCCGATCCGGGCACCTCGAGGATTGATATTGCAATGGACCAGCAGGGCCAGGAAGAACTTGAGAGCCGATCCTTCTCTCTTTCAGAAATAGAATTGGCCCTCAACTCCCTTTCAGTAGGGAAAGCCCCGGGGCTTGACAGGATCCCCGGTGACTTGTACAGAAGTGATGTAAAAATCTGGGCCCCTTATATTTGTGTGTATTTCAATGCCATTTTGCAGGGCCTTGAAATCCCGGATACCTGGTTGGGTGCAGAAACTATACCCATCCACAAAAAATCTTCGCCGTTGGATCCAGCCAATTACCGCCCCATAAGCTTGATTGATGTTCTACAGAAGCTGTTTGCCCGAGTCCTTTTATCCAGATTGCAGTCCTGGATGGAGGATCAACAAATTCTAACCTCCCTCCAGGCGGGGTTCCGTGCTAAGGTTTCCACCATCGATCAATTATTTAGATTACTATTGATCTATTGGAAGTCAGTCAGCATGGGTGCTGGTAACCTTTATTTGATTTTTGTGGACCTTCGGTCCGCTTTTGACATGGTCCAAAGGGAAAAACTATGGGCCCTTTTGTTAGAGATGGGTGCTCCCCCCTACCTTTGCCACTTATTTAAACGCCTCCACTCTGGCACCTATGCTAGGGTGAGATATGGGAGATGTGGGGAAATTTCTGGGCCATTCCCGGTTGAAAAGGGTGTGAGGCAGGGCTGTATCCTGGCCCCCACTCTTTTCTCCCTTTTTATCAACGGGTTGATTGAGTATCTCTTGCGCACCGCTAACTTGGACTCCCCTGTATTGGCGGGGCGTAAGGTCCCGGCCCTAATGTTTGCGGATGACACGCTTTTGTTATCTAAATCTTATATGGGCATCCAGCGTACATTAGAGGCCTTTTGCTCCTTCTGTCAAATCAGGGATCTGGAACTGAATCTTTCCAAAACTAAATTTATGGTTTTCGGTTCCAACTCATTTAATTGCCCCCACCCTAAGCTGGGAGATGTTGAGCTGGATAGGGTTGCCACTTTTGAGTATCTGGGGGTGACCCTAAATGATAAAATGAATTGGGGGTCCCATTTGGCAAAGGCCAATTTGAAATTAGCTCAATCAGTGGGGGGTATCCTGAAGGTGTTTAACAATACCTCTTTTAAACCTTTGGGCCCCCCCATGGAAATTTATAAATCGCAAGCTAGAGGAGGAGCGCTCTATGGCGCTGAACTATGGGGATATTCCATTCCCGCTTCCCTCTCTTCTACTGAAAATTCCTATATTAGGAGATTGCTGAAACTACCCGTCAGCACTCCATTAACCCCCTTGAGATGGGATCTGGGTCTGGTCCCCATAGAAGAGATTGCCCTGAACCGTCCTCTCCAGTTCTGGAGGCGTCTCTGGTCAACGCCTGAGTTGGTAAGCTATAGGTATGATCTTGGTGATATATTGGCAAGGGGAAAATCGGATAAGATCCCTTGGCTTACCTATATAAAGAACCTCTGCTACTCAATTGGGATGGGGAATCTATGGTCCGCCCCGGAAGAGACCTGCCGTGCACTTTCGAAGAATTCATTACGGGAGGTCTTGAAAGCATATCGGAAGGGAATTCTATTCCACTCCTCTCTGGGTAGGCTTACTGACACCTTTCTGGATATTAAGTTTAGTCCCCAGTTTGAAGTTTTCCTGGACGTCATCCAACCACCTTTGGCAAAGAAACTCTACATCCAGTTCAGACACGGTTCGCTACCGCTGAGGGATCTCACACATAGATGGTCCAATGTTTCGGATCCCGTAAGCACGTGTCCTTTATGTACTGTTACCTGTGAAACAGAGTTGCATGTTGTCCTTTTCTGCCCTTTATATATCATTGCAAGAAAAAAGTGGATCGTCCAGTTATGCAAGTCTAGGGGTCTCAGGGACCACAAGGAGGTGTTTAGAATTTTGAAATATGATACTACCCCACTGATAGTGTTTGCAATGGCCAAATTTCTCCTCTCAATGTGGTTTACAAGGTCCAAATTTATGATTTCTGCTACCCACCTCCCCTGATTTTAGTATTACCTACATTGCCACTACAGTACTTTGAGGTGTAGTGAGTATATCTTTGGCCCTGGATACATTTTTAACAATTTGTTTCTGTGGAAAAACCACGTTCCTTTACTGTGTATTTTTATGTAATAATTTTAATGTCTTAATGGATTACACTCTACACAATGTTTATTTAATCTTGTTTTAATGTATATTTCGATTTATGTCTCTTTATGGTATTTTACCGAAATAAAAGCTTTGACTGACTGGCTATTTATTCATGAGACTATGGACTGTGGCCGCGGTGGGAGAGGCATTATGGTTTGTTTTTAGTTGGAGCAAATCGCTTTCAAGTTGTGTCAGCTGGTTATTTTGATTCTGGATATATCCGATCTTCAATGCCAGGGCATGTCCCTTAATCACTGCCTTGTAGCTTCCCATATAGACTGTGCCGAATCGATGGATCCGAAGTTGTTAGTAAAATAATGGTCGGTGTGTTCAGCAAGGTAGTCTTTAATATCTGGTATCGTAAGGAGCCATGGATTAATAATTATGGGGCCCCGGGTATACCGTCGGTGAAAAGTGAGTTCAACCCAGAGAGGGGAGTGATCGGAGAAACCTCTCTCGAGCCCACGGGGGTGTTGGAAGTGGCCTATATCTGCAAGGGAGGTAAGAAAATAGTTAATGTGGGACATGCTTCTGTGTGCATTGGAATAGTGTGTATAGTGAACTATAGTGGGGTGCACTGAACGCCAAATGTCAGTGAGGCCCATTGCTTGGGCGAAGTCTGCCATATGGGTACTACGGCGGGGATTCAATTTCTTGGGGTGCCTATCAAGCCTCTCGTCCATTGTCATGTTGAAGTCTCCTCCTAATATAGGGGTACCAGGGGGGAGATCTATCAAGATTTTACCTAGATCTTGCAGAGTAGTCTTCCCCAGCGCAGGTGGAAGATAGACCAACACTATACTCAGTGGGTTACCCTCCCAGAGCGCCTCCAACACAGCAAATCTGCCCTGTGGGTCGGCCCACATGTGGGTAGGATTTTTACATATAAGGATACCTGTACCGCTGGATCCGGATGTAAACCCCGCATGTATCAGAAGCTTGTATCCCCACTGTTTAGAGCCTTACAACTATTACCCACCAAATGTGTTTCTTGCAATAGTATCAAGTCTGGCGATTGTCTCTCAAGGTATTGCAGGACCACTCCCCGTTTAATTTTATCACCCAGGCTGTTCACATTCCACTTCGGTATTGACAATTTTATCTCCCCTGTGTCAGTCATGGCGGGTAGTTTTTCAGATCAGAGGAGGAGTGCAAGGTGACCATTGGTGGCGTGCATAGCGACCCCAATTCCTGAAAGCAGTGCAAGGTAAAAGCAAAGGTGGAGCCCCACCAGTCATGCCCTCCCCAAGTATGTAGGTAGTGTCAGCAGTCAAGCAAATTGACCCAGCGGAGCTAGAGCCATTAGGATGCTCTGTGTAATAAGAACTATCACAATAAAAACCCCAACCGCCTTCCCTCCCCCCACCCCGAAACCCCCTCCCTGTCCCCCTACCAGTGGAAATCCAACTTTCCACTCCCCAATAAGGCAGAGTGCCTGTCGCCCACCCCTCCGTGTATGAGGTACCTGGCTAACTGCCTCCACCCCTCGCCTGGTCAGTGTAATATAGTCATTTTATATTTAGAAGCAGTCAATTCTAGTCAAATCCATATGAATACTTGCGTGTTGACCGTGAACCATTGGGGCATGAGCGCACGGCATCCAATGCTGCCTTGGAAGCAGTGCCAACAATCACATAGGAGAGTGCACATGTAGTCTAATGGTGTTGTTTAGGGCACTTGAGGCCCGGTGTTTCGAGTCAGAGTTTTACGTCTGAGTCTTCCCCAGAATGGTTTTCTCTTGAGGCTGGAGGGACACGCTGACTATTGTTGTGGGTCCTGTTGTTGCGACCTTCCGACGGTCTCCCTACTCGACGCCAGCCTTCCAGCCACTCCCAGGCTTCCTACGGGGACAGGAAAAACCATACCTTACCCTCTGATTCAATCCAGAGGTTAGCCGGAAACAGCATGGAGTACTTTATGTCCTTGTAATGTAGACCCTTTTTATCCGCTGTGAAGCTGCGCCTTTGTGCTTGGACCTTGATGGTAAAATCCGGGAAAAAGGTAACAGTCGCGTTGTCGATTTTCAGCCGAGGGCCGGCTCTTGCAGTTTGTAAAATAACGTTTCTGTCACAGAAGTTAAAGACCCTTGCAATTATGGGCCTGGAAGGGGCACCGGGCTTTAGATGCCCCCCCGGGAACTCTGTGGGCCGTTCGATAGAAAAATAGCTGGAGAGATGTTTGGGCTGGAGTTTGTTGATCACCAGATCCTCCACAAAGAGGTCCATTGCAGGCCCCTCCGCCCCTTCAGGAACCCCTAAGATACAGATTTTGTTCTGCCTCGCCCTCCCTTCATAATCATCAAGGAGCTCCTCCATTCTTTTTTGCTGGTCTTGTAGCTGAGCTACCTGCTGTTGTAAAGCAGATGTGTCGGACACAAGAGCTGTTGTAGTGGTTTCCATGTCTTTAATCCTGGAGTCCATTTTCTTTAGGTCTGCCCGCAGGAGAGTCATCTCTATATTTACTGAGTCAATACGGGTCTCTAAAGATATCCACACTCCTGCTATGGCCTCCAAGACATCCTGAAGGGTGATATCTTTGGCTGCAGGGTGAGGATGCGAGGCTTTGGGGTCTTCTCTCGGTGTTGCGTCTGTGTCCTCACCTGGTTTGTTCCAGGCGAATTTTGCCAGTTGTTTTTGGGCCTGGGATTTAAGTCCTTTGTTGTTGGCCATCTTTGGTATTAGGAGACAAGAGATTGAGACAAATCGGCAGGACACACCTGTATTCGCTGTCGCCCGCCCGGAGGAGAAAGCTCTCCACCACCGGCCTGTTGGTGTTCCACGTGGTACTGGTAGCTAGGCAATGAGCCAGATCGTCTTCTGGAGTGTCTTGGTGTTGTAGGCCTCTCTCAGCCGAATAGGGGCACAGGATCGGTGATGACTTCCAGTGAGTCCAACAAGCAGCTGTATACACACCGTCCTGCGTCTTCAAGCTAACCACAGGAAGGCTGGTTTGGGTCAATCGTAGATCCCCTCTGGGCCCACGTGGAAAAGCAACGCGGAGGCCTCCTCAAGAGCGCTTCAACCTTCCAGGCCGAAGGATGGAGCGAGAAGAGCCTGCACCACTTCCCGCCAGTGCGCTGGGTCTGCCGGGCGGTCACAACTGGGTGAGTCCGTCTTGCTACTGAGAAAATATATATGCGGTCTACGGACTTTTGCTGCAAGGACCCACTGCAGTGAGCTTTCTACTGGGCACGTTGCGAGTAGTTTGTCAAGGGGGCCCCGGCCCACCATTCTTGATAGCCGCAGGAGCCGTCGCGATGCAGGGAGCCGGTTGATCCCCGGTCCTCCTCCAATGGCGTCCCACAAGGAGGAGCTTCCGAGGAGGCCAAAAGATGTAGGGGGCGAGTTGCCTATTGGTGCCTGCCGCTGTTGCACTATAGGAGTAGTGGGGGCCCGGCATCACCTTAGTTAACTATTTCCACCCAGAATCAGGGATATGTGGCTGTTTTCTGCTGGTCTCACCACTAGGCCTCATTTCACACGGCCGCCCAGCTTGGTCTCAGCCTCCCGCGGGTTGGAGAGTCTTGCTCGTCACGCCGCCGCCCGCAACAGCGCTCGCCTGCCACCTCCTCACCTCCGCCTCTCGTTGGTCCCCGAGGGGTCCAGGAGCCCTGAGCGAAGGCGATCTTGTCTCCGGGGGTGGTGCCACTGATCTCCGCAGGCACCGCCGGCAGTCTCTCAGGCTGCCATTTTGATGCTCACGGAGCTTCTCCACACGGCAGCTTCCTCTGGCTTCGGAACTGTTGAAGGCCGATCCTGGGGCAGCGCTTCTGGGCTGGATCGGTTTTATGGGAGATTCCCAAGCTTAGAGGGAAATCTTCCTAGCTGGAACCAGAGAAGGTATCGGATATTCGGCGAGGGCTGCGGAGCCGCATCAGAGAGCGACCATTCCCAGCGGTCGTTAGCCACGCCCCCCCAGTCTAATGGGTTTTAAATGTGATGGTCCTACATGGCATATTACACCAGGGGTAACATCCTGAACTTAATTTTTTGGGTTAAAAATTCCTCCACAGTGGCTTATCCATTCGGCCTGTTAGACAAGCACCTCTATCCTGGGGACTGATGAATCTTTAAAAAATGGCTGAATGATAGTTTTCCAGAAGAGTGTAACATCCCTTGATTCAGCTGCCGGTTGTAAATTAGCCTGTTGTGGCGATTCTGCTCCGGAAAAGAACTATGCTTGGGACCATAGAACATCACTAGGTAGGGACTAAGTCACCATACCACCTCAATACCCATGAGCCTGAGTCCGACTAGCTATAGTGTCTCACTTGCCCTCCTAACCAAATCCAGAGAGACAAGTGAATTGACACCGCATAACACAACACTCCCGATCCTTTCACGGATCGCAGTAACAGGACACCCCCTTTTGCTCTCACACTCGTACTCATCCACAACAAGATATAACAGAGACACGAAGGAAGGTTGCAATGTTTATTTGAATTTTCGTGCTCTAAAATGCAATATTCGTGCCACCATCAGAAAACAAATGCCTAAGAAAAATACCATCAGCGTAGACCGTAAACCATATATAGACTGTCCGATTTTAGGTTTAAACCTGTAATAACTGATAAACTCCCACCGAAAGGGAAATAGCCCTCACCAGTGTAAATATATAAACACTGAAAAAACACCTGCACAACCACAAACTAAATCTCATTCAACGAAAGGAAAAGGAGAGTTAAAGTCATTTGTTTTCTTCCTGAAGGGGCCAATACAATGTAACTTTGTTATACAAGCTAGCAGCAAGAAAGACTGGGCTAATATTATTCTGCTTGAGTTTTGTTGTTTACGGACGTCACTAAAATATTGCTTTTTCTTTCTTTTGCTTTTTTCAGTTTTGCGGTCTTTGGTCTAAAAATGCAGCGTTTATAAGCATGTTTTAGGTCTTGTTTAATTATTTTATAAACTGTATAGAATCATGAAATATCAAGATCATATTTGATATTTTGGCTGCGTTTGATTTGTTCACTGATATGTAAAATGGCTGGTTTCATAACAATCTATCCCAATATGTGCCATCACATTTCCCCACAGAGAATGGGTAAAAACCCTTGATACATCAGCCCCAGTTTCTAGCGATAGTAGGTGAATTGCCAACACCTCATGCTTTAAACATTCAATGCAAGGTATAGTGACATGTATATTTGAAAAAAGAGTGCTATCACCAAGCATCTGGTATAGTGGTGAAAACATGACACCAGACTTTTGGAAAACATGGAACACAGTGTCACTTGAAATGCTGCTGCAAAAAGGTTCTTTCCAAGTTCAACAAAGATTGAAGTGATCAACAAGAGAATGGGGTAGTAATGTATCTGAGGGTGCACATCATAGCAATCATTAACATCAGATAGGGTGTATAGTAATAGTTGTCAGAAAAACAGTGAGATCGGTCACAAATTAAATAAATGGTGCCACTCGGGATAAAAAAGCACCCTACTACCTGAGTGCTGAATTATACGGATCATGCAAAGCAATCCCCGTAATTAACAGATTTTGTACATAAGGAAATCCCGGCACTCTAGAGTCATATATTATTCTTATTGGTTATTAGCCATAGAAATGAAGAACACAGTGGTAATGATGAAAAACTGGCTACAGAACAGATTGGGTCCTCACAAGAGTATATGTCAAAAAAGCAATTTAATACATAAGTTTTACAGAAAGGAAGATCATAATCATGAACAAAAAATCAGAACTCCCTAGTACATTTAGTTCTAATTGTTGCTTCGTAGAAGGGAGACTTGTGTTTTCTAAATCTTGATCCAAAAGGATGACAGCCGACACGTGTTTCGTCACGTATAGTGACTTCCTCAGGGCTGTAGAAAAAATGTCAAGATCTTAATTCCGAACACCAACAGTGTATGGATTTACACATTAGTGATTTGGTTCAATCTGTTATTATTAGTTCTATTCTGAAAAATACACAAAATATAGAAGTTATTAGGATGAAAAAATGGGAGAAGAGAGGGAGAGAAAAAGCGTGGATTAGTTCAGAAAGTGCTAATAAGAAAACAAATGAAGAGAATGATGTGAGAAGCAAAATAGTAAGTGGAATGTTGTTGTGTACCCATCACCACATCCGATGTGAAGAAAGGTGAATCGTTAGTCCCAAGGTGGGATATGAATACTAACCTTAGAGAAAGAGTCTTTGAGCGCTTTATATATCAAACATGTAATTAAACTTCTGTTGACGCGCAATATTGATTGTAGGTAATTTCGAAAGAAGACTCCAACGTACGATATGGTTCTGTTAAGAGTATGTAATAGAGAGCGGAGGGTTGGAAATAGATAATGGTCAGAAACACACTAATAAATATGACTATAGTCAAAATATGATTTGAACAGTTGGGAGGAGAGAAAAAGTATATATACCCAAGAAATGTTTTGAACCTTATGATGGTCCAAAGAGGCAAATTTTGTCGCAAGAAATGCTCCTGGTAACTGTATCAGTTGTATATTAGCAATAACAGATCTCCACCAGTAATTTCTAGTGATAATAAGAAACAAAAAAGAGGTATTGATTAGATTTATCAAAACGAAAAAGTGAGAAATGGGATATTCTGAGGCTTAGAAGAGTCTAAAATACTGTACCTATTAGTATAAAGAAGATCGACCACGAATAAAATATCCAAAATTCTGGTTCTTATGACAAATAACGGAAGTGATTCATATCTCAGTGAAAGTTCCTGGTGTCTTACGGCTTTATTTGGAAAGGAACGAGTCTCCACCAAGTTTTCTAGTGGTAACATAAGACAACATAAGCATATGTGAATATAGAAACTTTAAAGTCTGAAAATTAAAGATGTTATGTACAATACCTAGTATTTAGGGATGCTGCACCGTATTGTAAAACCTATTGGTAAGACTGAGTGGATGGGACGGTCTTCATATAATCCTCTAAGTAGTGGTTTCTAAAAGAAGAATAAATAATGGGGGAATAAGTTCACCCAATAATGTATTATTTTTAAAAAAGACCCAGTATAAGAAGCCTCCTTACTTAATATGTTTTTGTTGGCTCCATCATATTAGGTGAAGTGAAAGAACCGGCTCTGGTAAGCCCTGCAAAATATAGCGCAAAACGAGAATGCATTGTTTAAAAACGAACATGAAAACACATCGTTAAAAAACATAACGAGCCATACGTAACATAATTAAAAAATTGTTGCGAATATCAGTTATGATATTATGTTCATAGAGCTATCACAACAATCCAATGAGCTAAATGAGTAGATTAGTTGTGAGCAATAATATTGCTGTTTGGTGGACTTATCGTGTTCACCCAATGGCATTATTTGTTAGAAGAAGAGAGAAAATACGACAAGGTATGTTGTTAGACTGCAAAAGTGAAAAAAGTTTGTTCTAAGTTATACCCAAATATCCATTTCAGTGAGGACAAGAAGTAGTTCAGTTCTGTTGCGTTTGTTTCCCATATGTAAGATAAGAAATGGGATGCTAAAACATGATTATTACAGCTCAAATTGCATTTGTTTCCCATGTGTAAATTAATTACGGGATATATTTAGAAATTATGACATTATTGTTTTGCGGAGATGGTTGTAATTTATAACGATATGTATGGTTGCAAATAATAATTATCCAAACACACCCCAAATGAGAAATATATTTCATTGCCATCCACCTAAGGGGACAATATTCCATGAGACGGTATTTAAGACGCGCTTACCTCCTAGTGTAGTGGTTGGTGGCCGAAACGTAACTCCCGTCCCTTCGTACCAGCAAAGGACGTGGGGTCAACAGATAGTAGCTTCTTATACTTAGGGGTCGGAGTTTGGCGCGAAATTGGCGTGTTGGTTCTGTAACGCGTTTGTGAAAGTAAAGTGGTCCAAGATTGGCCATCTAATGTTAAGATATACTGGATTGGTTACGGCCTAGAAGTGAAAAGATAGATGGGGGCGGCCATCTTGGATCAGTCAGAGTTGTCTCGTATTTCAAAATAGGAATACATGGTTTATAATAGTAAAACAATCCATGATTGGCCATCTTAAGTTACGTTGTACTGGATTGGTTATAACCGAGAAAATTAGAAAGGAAGAAGGAGACGGCCATCTTGGAGCAGTAAAAGTTCCTTCGTGTTTTGAATAGAAATACGTAATTAAGAGAATTAATACACATTTTCAGAAAATAAGGTGTCGAAAATATTCTCCAAGAGTAGTTTTACTGCATAGTGCTTCATTGATAGTCCTAAGCAAGTGCGATATAATTAATGCTATAATAAATTGTATTTAGGGCGAACACGAGTACATTCTTTTGGTCTTCTTTACAGCATTTAAATATTAAATGTGTGTGGTAAGGCCAAATAGTAGTAAATAGAAGTATCAGAAGAGAAGGACTGGAGAGTTAAGTGAGAAGGGAACACAGGAAGAGGTAGGTTACCTATCTAATACCATTAGGGCTCGTACATGAGCATAGAATTACATACAAGTATTTTTTGAAGGACAAAAACATAAATGACACAGTTCATTCCGTTGACAGAGTAGATATGGTACATAGTGTGTGAACTCCATATAGCTATTGTTTAGGATTACACAGTGAAGAGGGGGAAAAAAATAGGCATATGCATTTCACATTCAAAATAGTATAGATCATAATCAGTAATGTTTAGGGACACATGTTTAGCCATCTTTGAGAACATTTTTTAATTTCAGAAAGTTGGGGTGTGTAATGATAAATAATGATTCTCTCAATGGCTATTTAAGCTAAGAAAACATGCATCTCTTTATCAAAATTAATGCCCATTTCGACCGCTCGTAATTTAATAATCCAAAGAGCCTCTGTTTTTCTCAAATTAAGAGTCCTGTCACCACCCCTTGTGCCAATCGTAGTGTGAGATATTCCATGGAACCTGATTTTGTTCAGATCTGCTAAGGTATGATGGGAATTAAAATGAACCGCTAGTGGATAGCTATTCAGGTTATTACGTATTGCCCTTAGATGTTCTTGCATTCTAATCCTGAGAGGGCGAATTGTGCTGCCCACATATATTAGTCCACAACAGCAAATAATGCAATATACCACGAAGTTCGTATTGCAGTTTATAAATTGTTTTATACCGTGTCTTATTGTGGTGTTGTATTTGAAATCAGTTGTTTTATTAGCAGCGAATTGACACATATTGCAATTAGCACATCTGTAAAAACCAGCAGGTTTTGCAGGTAGCCAGGTGGTTTCTTTCTTTTTAGGTGGTAGATAACTAGGGCAAAGAAGTTCTCTAAGAGTGGTGCCTCTTCGATGAGTAATCATCGGGTTGTTGGCCACATGTTTCTCTATTGTTGTGTCTAGTTTTAGAATGTGCCAGTGTTTTCGAAGAATATTATATATTTGGTGACTATGTGTATTATAATCTGTCACCAAGGCAATTTTACGTTCCCCATCCTTATTTTTGTTTTTACGTCCTGATGACAGTAGTTTGGATCTTGGTATATTTAGTATTTTGTTTTTAGCACGATCTAAGACAGTCCTGGGGTATCCCCTTTTGGTAAATCTGTTTTCCAATTTATCAAGTTCCATCATGAACACTGAGTTGTCACTACAGTTTCTCTTTAGTCTGGTCATTTCCCCCATAGGAATAGAATTGATTTGGGACTTAGGGTGTGCACTGTTGGCGTGTAATACCGCATTACAAGCTGTTGGTTTTCTAAAAAGTCTTGAATGATTTTCTTTTCCTTCACATATAGAATTACGTCTAAAAATTCTATTTCTCGTTTGCTGATCTTATGTGTGAAGTTGAGATTGTAGGTATTATCATTAAGACGTGTTAGTAATTCTGAGAGTAGTTCTTCACCACCAGACCAAAGAATGAAGATGTCGTCTATGTACCGACCCCAATAGACTAAATGTTCTGTGAGGCGGGTTTCAGACATTTTCCACAGATGGTTTTGTTCGAAATGGCCCATATAAAGATTGGCATATGAAGGCGAAAATTTTGATCCCATTGCTACCCCAACCGTCTGTTTATACCAGGTGTCTTGGTGTAGGAAAACATTGTTTTCTAAGATGAGACGGGTTAGATCTAAGATCATTTGAGTGTGTTCGAAAAATGTGGCATCCCTATGTGAGAGACAGTCCGCTAGGGCTGAGAGGCCTTTTTCCAGAGGGATACAGGTGTATAGAGAACATACATCCATCGTTACAAATGTGAGGTCATTAGTCCATTCCATGTCTTCTAGTTTGCTCAATAGGTCTCCAGTGTCCCTAATATAGGAGGGAAGGTTGTGTACCAGTGGTTGTAGGAAGACATCTACGTATTCCGAGATGTGTTCCGTGGGGGAACCTATCCCAGATATTATTGGTCGACCCTGAGGGAAGACACTTGGTTTGTGTACCTTCGGTAGCATGTAGATACAGGGAGACCTTGGCGTTGGATTGTAGAGATATCTATATTCCACTTCAGAGATAAGACCTGATTCCCGCCAAGCTGTCAGTTTAGTGCACATTAATGATGTAATTTCTTTTAAGGGATTTCCTAGTACCTTTGTATAAGACAGTTCCCCAATTAATTGTCTTTCGATTTCTTGTATGTAATCACTATCACGCATGACGACAATATTTCCACCCTTATCTGCTTCCTTAAAGATGACATCTGGCTTTAGTGTAAGATTTTTTAAAGCCTTGTTTTCTTCCTTACTGAGATTATAAGTAATGTGTCCACGGTTGCGATTGTATCTATCTTCAAGTCTGTAAAGATCAGACGTTACCGCTTTGTGGAAGGTATCGACCACATTGTCAGCATGTAGGTTAGGTATAAATGTGGACTTCTGTTTGAGACCACTGTCCAAGGAGAAGTCAGGCAAGATGTCTAAGTCTAAGAGAACATCAGCCATGGTGGGGGGTGTGTTGGAAAGGTCGTCAAGAGATAGTAAGAGATGTATATCTTGTACTTTGATAGTTTTGTTACAAGGGATTGGAGCTGATTTTATAGAGTGCACCGGTACAGTTTGGTTTGCAAATTTTTTTTTTAATTTTAGTTTTCGAACAAATTTAAATACATCTACATGTACACTGGTAAAGTCAGGTAATTTGGTTGGACAAAAACTCAAACCCCTACTGAGTACTTTAGTATCAGTTTCAGACAATTCAAGATCAGACAAGTTGATAATTGACACATTGTCATTGTTAACAAAATTATATGTACATTCTGTCACAATAGGAGGTAGACTCAGTTCTTCAGATTCCGGGCTGCAGAGCGAGTGGTAGCTCCTTCCCTTGGATTTTCGTTTGTTGCCCCCCCTCCTGGTTTTTTTTAACTTTGAGGGCCATAGTTCGTACGATTCCCTTTGCGATAACGTGCCATTTCCTCTAAAAAAGAGGATGAGTTTGTTTTGGGTAACGTATCAGTTATAGTCGGTTCAGTTTCTTCCTCATTAGTGGTCTCGCTGTGTATGCTAGATACATCTGATCCACTGGTCGATGGTACTGTGCTGGCTGGCTTAGGAGGTTTGGTGACATTTGACTGTTTCGGTTGAATGTCATCGAACTTTTTTGCAAACGTGAAAACTCTACCATTTTTATAATCATTGTCGTCCCTTTTTAGTTTTCTCAGTTTCTTCTCTTTGATGTAAAGTTGATGTGCATTAAGCACATCTTTCAAAATTTTGTAGTTTTTGGCAGTTGCCTCCTCTAGGTTTAGGCCTTTTATTTCTGTCTCTAATTTATCTATTTCCTGTAACAGCAGCTCTCTTTTTCTGTCTGCATGTCGTATCAAAATGTCCATCATTCTATATGATGATGAAAGATTCAATTCTTCCCATTCTTTCAAAAGGTCTGCATCTAGGTCTTCAAAGGTGGGGAAAATGATAATTCGTAGTCCACGTGGGACTTGTTTGATATCCAAATATCGTTTTAGGATAATGGAGTCCCACCACCTGGACACTTCCTGTTTTCGTGCCCGTTCTAATTTTATGAATTTCAATTTGAGACCTTCCTTTTCCTCATTTTTGTTAGAATTGGGCACCTTCTGTGCTGAGCCAGTAAAGAGTTCTTGAAGTAGAGCGTTTCTTTCTGCCTCAAAAGTTTCCATCACCGAGGCAGGCAATATCAGTGAGTTTTGTAAGATAGGGATGTTGGATTATTAATGTTTTTTAATTATTAGAGCTAGTCCGACAAATATCCCAATCTGAAGAACTGAGTGCTACCCTCCACATAAATTATCATCAACAAGAGAATGGGGTAGTAATGTATCTGAGGGTGCACATCATAGCAATCATTAACATCAGATAGGGTGTATAGTAATAGTTGTCAGAAAAACAGTGAGATCGGTCACAAATTAAATAAATGGTGCCACTCGGGATAAAAAAGCACCCTACTACCTGAGTGCTGAATTATACGGATCGTGCAAAGCAATCCCCGTAATTAACAGATTTTGTACATAAGGAAATCCCGGCACTCTAGAGTCATATATTATTCTTATTGGTTATTAGCCATAGAAATGAAGAACACAGTGGTAATGATGAAAAACTGGCTACAGAACAGATTGGGTCCTCACAAGAGTATATGTCAAAAAAGCAATTTAATACATAAGTTTTACAGAAAGGAAGATCTTGACATTTTTTCTACAGCCCTGAGGAAGTCACTATACGTGACGAAACACGTGTCGGCTGTCATCCTTTTGGATCAAGATTTAGAAAACACAAGTCTCCCTTCTACGAAGCAACAATTAGAACTAAATGTACTAGGGAGTTCTGATTTTTTGTTCATGATTATGATCTTCCTTTCTGTAAAACTTAGGTATTAAATTGCTTTTTTGACATATACTCTTGTGAGGACCCAATCTGTTCTGTAGCCAGTTTTTCATCATTACCACTGTGTTCTTCATTTCTATGGCTAATAACCAATAAGAATAATATATGACTCTAGAGTGCCGGGATTTCCTTATGTACAAAGATTGAAGTGATATTGTTTGTATTGGAGTGATTCAGCTATGTATATGAAAAAAGTTGTGTGATGACCTGTCAAAATCCTGTGCCTGTGCTGAAGTGCTTCACTGTAAGACATCCTTGCCACTTATTAGATGGTATGCTGAAAGCATCTTTACAATCTTCAGAGTTAATGAAGAATGCTATTGACTTTTTAGTCAATTTTGATGCACTGTTTTGTTATGCACGGGAACTAAAACGCAAATATTTCTCATTTTGTACTTTGTGTGGCATCAAAGAGTCTTCCCAACTGTGTCACTTAGTTGATGGTTCTCTTTCCAAGTGAAGGGGCTGTGAATGCTATATTATCCATGTGGAAAACCCTTTACAGAATGTTTGTTGAGTGATGATGCCAAAGGCAAGAAATGGTCTTTGGTCGCATATTGATAGTGATGTGAAAAAAACTCTACTGCATTCTTAGATTTTTACAAGAAAACATAACTGCTGTAGTGGACATAATAAAAAACTAAAGTCTGAAAACACCCTAGTCTGCCAAGTGTTCAGCATAATTGGTGTAGATGTGAAACATCTCATTGAGAGTAGGCTGGGTGACACCTTTAGTGAATTTGGCACTGCAACATGTTCCATGTTAGAGTGCTTGCCACTTGGTAAGCAAAGCAATGTTGAAGAGCAATACAGGAACTTTTATTTTACAATGTATGAGAAATGGCTTGCAATGATGCATAGAAATGTCCCTTGGCGAACCATGGCATTTGAAGTCAATGAAACCTCACTTTGGTACTCTGTTCAAGTTCTAGATCCCTTCCGTAAAGGGAATCTTCTCCGTAGGCTCTTGAAACTATGCAGTCGTTGAGTAGGGATGCATCCCACGCAGAGCAAGAACTGAATGCTATTCCTGTATCCTACCTGGTACGACGGTTGTGCCACGGACAGGTATGAGACTAAATATATGTGCGATGGGAACTGGTACCTATAGCGATTTGGTGACACCATGCATGGAGTGTAAATTGTTTATGATGGCTTACAAGTACCTGTAACCTTTAAAATTTCAACAAAAACTGATTTAAAAAAAAGGAAAAAAAAGGGAATCTTCTCCGTAGTTTCAAATGTGCTGCTTCATTTTTGACCGCTTCAATAAATCTGAGGGCATAAGCACCAAGTTCAACGCAAATGTTGCAAATGAAAAGCCCGGTCATACTAAGTCACAGTTTAGCCTAACCCCCTCCCTTTCTACAGAAGCAGAATGACTATATAAACGAGATCTCTAGGATTAGTAGCAGACCCCGTGCCTTAGCATACACATGTGGACATTCTACAGCTCAGGTACAGCAGTGAACTCCTCTCAGATAGTCTCTCTCTGTATGTTACATTACGGTGCGTACCTATATGACAAGGCGCATATTCTCACAAACAACAGCTGCACTTGTGTTATGTATAGGTGCTAGTGCCTGACCAGAATGAAATAACAAGGGACATTGTTGTTTGACCATGTCCGCTGTGTTCCAGCTAAATCCCAGGAAAGAACAGAACGCAAAAATACCCGCAAGTTCTGTATGAAAATACAATGTGGAACAAAGATAAACATGTTTATGTAGTAATGTGCGCAAAGAAAATGTGGCCTGTATGGTGCACAGTTAGGATAACATAGGTAAAACTACATTGGGCCATGCACTAAACACATGACACCCTCCCCTTGGTCAGGAAGGTGGAATGGAAAGGGATAACAGAATTAGGAAGATAAATGAACTGAAAGTCGTTCCCAAGAATTAATTATCAAGAAAGGCTTGTATAAGACAATTTGACCCAAAAAAGCCAATTGATGCTTGTTGGAGACATCCAATATGTGATCAGCCATTGGGAAGGACTCAATAAGAGAGTCTGACTTCGGCATGAAAGGATAGGGCCACCGCCCAATTCAGAAGTTCATAAGAACGTACATGCTCCTCAGTCTCAGCTAACGCGGAGACAGTCACCGGGTAACCTGTGTTGATTTCAATGAAACATTGGTCCAGTTATCGCTGTGCCGTTGCACAGGAATCCATTGACTCCAGACTTGGATGATGTAGAAGTCGAAAACCCAAGGAACAGTCCTGATAATGGGCCCCTAAGGTACTCATCAGGAGTTCAAAATCCAGGGCAGCTGGTGTCTGCAGGGCAAAGCATATCTCCAGTGCCCATTGAAAGGGGCACCGGATGCAGTGAAACACAGGTTGCACGCAGGTGAAGTAAGCATATCAAAATGCCAAACCCCAAATCCTCAAACAATGCTTGCACAGAAGGAGCATCTATAACAGAAAAGCAGAAATAGAAAAAGAATCCCACCACTGAGCAGCAACGTTAACCCACCCAACAAGCTTGAAAGAATGGAGTGTTTAAAACCCTGAATTACTCCAAAGATAGTTTGGAAAGATGTCACGAGGCCAAAGCCTACACATTTTAAAAAGTGAGCTGGGCCCACTGTATCAGAGGCATTCCATATTTGATATATCAGTTCTCCAAAATGCAAGGGCAGATTTGTATTTAACAATGATTGTATTTCACTGGAAGTTCTAGCCACTTGCAATTCGAAGGTCTTTGTGGGCAGATGTGAGAGACACTGCTTGTTGGAACAGTAATGCTTTGAGTCTGCTTAGCTTTTTAAATTCTCCTTTCAAAGTTGGAATGGAAGGCCACAACGAGCTATCTACTATCCCATGCGGAGGGGGAAACAAGACTTTGTTGCAACAAGTGACTAACTGGGAAACTGATACTATATACGGGACCCCGGCCCGCATAATACAAGTCTTGATTATTAAGTATGAGATAGCTTTCATTTGAAAGTACTGTAACGAAGGGGAGTATTGTGGGAAACTGAGTTCCTTTTAAATAACAAGCCAAATAGGGCCCAGAAGCATTACAGGTGCTGTGAATTCTAACATGCTGACAGCCAACAGAAAGTCTGGGAGTAGAGTCCCAATCCCAGTCAAACGTATCCAGTATTGGATCTTTCATAGATTCACATGCTTGAATCATCCCCGCCGTCGAGGTATGAGTCCCACTGTAAAAATAGATATATAACTGTAGTAAAACATATTATAATAGGCTGTAACCGACTGCGCAGTCACTGTAGTAGCCCATCCTTGTCCTTTTGTAAAAAAGAACCACAGTTGAAACACAGCCAATCAGACTCTAGCACCCTCTCGAACACTTCACAGAGAAGCAAGTCCCTCAGATTTTCTACCACACCTCGTGTGACAGAGTCTCCCTCAGCTCTGTTCAGTTTTCTTTCATCTGTTGGATTTTGTGAGTACAGAATGTCTGATACTTCTGAAAAAGGATTATTCAGGCCTTGTGGGCCATGTGGGAAAAAGAGCCTACATTTTGAAGATCCCCACAAGGATTGTATTTATTGCCTTTACCCTGCTAATAGGATTTGCAGGACCTTTTCTTATCAAACCTTAAAAGACAGGGAAGGCAGATTACTAATTTGACTGGAGCGGCTAAAATCAATAACCTCTGTGGTGTCTGATGATGAAGGCAGTGGTACTTCTCAGGCGTCAGTCCATATGACTAAGAAAAGGGACAGGTCTGAAGAATCCCCTGTGGGACTCAAAAAATCTACAAAAAACTTCCATCATGAGGCTCTTCATTCCACCTCTAAAAAGGGAAGTTGCTATTCTCTACTGAGGAAAGATCTGGGGAAAAAACTGCCTCAAAAATGCCCCAAAAAGCTGCCTTCAAACACCCTAAGACAGAGTCTGTCAGGACCTCCTCGTCGTCTAAAAAGACTTCATCGACGGCGAAACCACCTCCAACCTCATCAGTGCTTACTTTGTCTACGGAACCATCAACAAAGACTGTACCATCGTCGATGATAATCACTTCGCCGTCGGCTACTATACCGTCGACAATGCCGCCGCCAACAGTCTCACCTCTGTCGACGTCTCTCCCATCGGCGGCACTCCCCTCGACGAAGACCACTTCGACGACGACGATAGCCCTACCATCGACGGCCTCAATGACGACTATGCCATCGTTGACGACAGTCATGTCAACATCGACGGTATCTGTGTCACCATTGATGAACATCTCGTCGACGCCATAACGGAGAAGGCTTTCTTCATTGCAAATAACCCCAATCTTGTCATCCAGGTTCTCATCCATGATCCCTTCGATGAGGGTTTTTTACCAGGACCCTTCTTATCTATCTCCTTTGCCTCCTAGCCAGTTTTTGGAGGAATCTGAAAATGATGGTTTGTTTCTCCTTTTCACTGTGGTAGATGCTCATTTTCAGTTCAGAGTTCTCACTTTTGGTCCGCGGTCAGCACCAAGAGTATTTACCAAATGTCTAGCTCCAGCTGCTGCTCATCTCAGGCTGCAGGGCCTGCAGCTGTTCCCTTACCTAACAACTGGTTGGTAAAAGCACCGTCTTTTCGACAAGCCTCAAGAGCAACTTCAATTTGCCTTCAAATGTTTCATTCCCTGGGGCTAACTCTCAATTTTCAAAAGTCAGTTCTGCATCCGTCTCAAAGGATTCTCTTTCTAGGAGCAGTTTTGGACACTATCCAAGACAAGGCATTCTTGTCCACAGAAAGGCAATCACAGCTAATTTCTCTAGCAACAAAGTTAAGAGGAAGACCGTTCGCTTCTGTGAGACTGATAAAATCTCTACTGGGCAATTATGTCCTCTGCAATTCTAATGGCACCTTACTCTCATCTCAGAATGAGACCTATACAAGAGGAACTAGATAATCAATGGCTTCAGGTGACCGGATCATTAGACGACCTGGTAAGGATATCTCAAATCATGTGATCCGGTCTGATTTGGTGGCAGCGCTCCAGCAATCTCTCAACAGGATAAACTTTCCTATCTCGAACACCAGAGTTCATCCTCACTACAGACGCTACTCTAGAAGGATGCGGGGCTCACCTTCAAGATCTCTGGATAATAGGAAAGTGGTCCAAATCACTATCAAAAACGCACATCAACTTCCTGGAGCTTTGAGTCATATTTCTAGCCTTACAGGCTTTCCTTCCAAGGATTGAAGGATCCTCGGTCCTGATAAGGACAGACAATACCACTTGCATGCATTACCTAAACAAGCAAAGGGAAACACACTCAAAAATCCTATAAAAGGAAGCACAAGAGATATGGGAATGGCTTCTCTCTCACCACATATCTATCAAGGTGGAACATCTTCCGGGGGTGAAGAGCAGTCTAGCGGATTCCATGAGCAGAACTTCCAATTCGTGCCACGAATGGGAGCTGGACCAGAAAGTTCTCGAGTACATTTTCCAGATGTGGGGCAAGCCCAACTTAGATCTCTTCGCTTCAGAAACGAATCGGAAATGCCAATTCTATGCCAACTGGGAACCAGAAAGAGGTTCTTGGGGGAACGCCTTTCTGATGAGGTAGACAGGGCTCTTTGCCTACGCATTTCCCCCCTTTCTGTTAATCCTTAGACTTCTAATGAAGTTGAAAACTGAGCCATGCCGAATAATTCTCATTTCCCCATCAGCACTGGTTCACAGAGCTTCTCCTACTTTCCGAATGCAGATCTTATCGCCTTCCAGTATCGCCAACACTGTTGACATTGAGCAGGGGCCAGATTCTCCATCCACATCCAGTCTGCTGCAGCTACATGCCTGGCTTCTGAACTCGCTGATTTCAAGGAGTTATATCTGCCTCAAGACTGTAGTGACATACTTGCTAAAGCAAGGTCACCATCCACGATTAAGACTTACACTCTCAAATGGAAACGTTTATGTTCGTGGTGCCTTCATAGTGATGTACATCCTCTTGAGTCTCCCCGGATAAAGTTTTACCCTATCTGCTCTTACTGACTAAATCTGGCCTTATGTTCAAATCCATTAAGTAAAATGTTGAGAAACCACGCACACCAAATATATAGTAAGTTTTCACAGGATGAGGCGTGCTATAGAGGAGAACGTCACCTAAACCAGGACGTATAAATGAATGAAGAATGCACTAATCAAATCGAGTAGTGTCCCCCTTAGCACAGCCAAATGGCAACGAAGTTGCAAAGGATAAACAAAGTTTTCCACGAAATTTCAAAAGTGTTCCAACTCAAAAGTTTATTGAAAAATGATTCTTCAATATTTCATTCCTCCTTATATTCACGGGATTGATGATTTATCAAAGTAGTTCAACCAAGGACTTAAAAAGTACTCAATGCATTTCGGGTATTAAATAACCCTTCATCAGGAGAAATCCTATGAAAATACAAAGGGAGAGATGTATCGGCCTGTTTATAAAATACGAGAGGGTAAATAATAAATTACAAACTCGTGAAACCAAAACCAGATATGAACGTGAAAATAACAGTAAAAGAACAAAAAGATCTAAAGTGACGAAGGTGAGGGATGGGATAATGAACTGAACAAAGGTATACCGAAGTGTAAAGATTACAGTGAAATACCGGAACGAGAAAATAACTTGTTTGTGACCAGCGATACCCCGAGAGGAGAAGGTGAATAAACGAGCAAAGTCGCTAGTGCGTGAATGAAGTTAAAACTGTCCCCTTAGACCACTTGAACAAAAACGTGCTGCCTCTCAGTGCGTTACATGAAACTTGATAATGTGCACTTAACGAGACATACCTGAAAGGTTTACATATTCAAAGTGATCAAGGTTTCACCGCGTACAAAAAGCAGCCAGCGTGTACTCGTGTAGCAAGACTCCGACGAGTGTGTTGGTTAGTAGAAAGTGAAGATGAACCTTCTAATATCAGGATCAAGGATAGTAGAAAGTGAAGAGGGGCCGACTGTTGTCGGGAATCAGTATGGTAGCCATATTGTAATGGTGTACTCGGAATGAAAAAATAATGGCATTAGAACTATAAGTGATGGACAGTGAAAAGTAAAGATTCAAAAGATTAGATACAGGTATGTTCGGTCAGGAAATTAAAATGATGAAAATAAATGTTCAAAGAAAAAGGAAAAAAATAGATAATCGGAGAAAGGATACCATGACGGCCATATTGGAAAAGTGAAAGTCGTGGTGTCAAACAAGATATGTTAGTGAGCTGAAACTAAATAAAGTTGGATGGAGTTGAGCAAAATTGAAAAAGGAAATGAAGGGAACGAGATGTGGAAACTACAGATAATCAAAAATAAGAAGGAAAAAAGTAGAACTTAAGGATAGGTGAAAATAAGATGTCACAAACGAATAAAGATTAACTTAGGTAAAAAATGATACAAACGATGGTGTGAAAAGCTGTAAAGCCAATAAGGTAAAAGAGGAAGAAGAAAAAGATGGAAGTTCAGAGGGATAGGGTACACAGAGCAATAGTCACAAGAAACAACTGAGTTCAACGCGGTCATTGAGTCCATGTGGTGCCAAAGCGTTCATTTTGTAGATCCATACAGTTTCTCTCTGAAGTAGGTATCTTCGATTGTCTCTACCTTCTTTGATCGGTACCATTTCGCATACCAAAAATCTCAATTGACTGATGTTGTGACTCATGGTGAGAAAGTGCATTGCTACAGTAGACTTGGTGTTCTTATTACGGATATTGCTTATATGTTCAGTTAAGCAAACTTTGATCTTTCTCTCGGTTTTGCCTATGTACACAAGGCCACATGGGCATTTAAGCATGTATATGAGATTTTTGGAGTCACATGTCGCCGTAACATGTAACTTGATTTTGAAACCTTGTGTGGGATGTTGAGTCGAATTTCCCTTGATAATATTGTTGCAATGTCCACAGTTGTGGCAAGGTATTGTACCTTTATAGGGTGAGGCTAAATCACAAGATGGATGAAAACGTAAGAGTTCCATCAAATTCCTACTCCTTTCGTATGCGAAAAGGGGACTTTCCACAAATATGTCCTTGAAGTCGGGTTCGATCTGTAGCATTGGCCAATGTTTCAAAATTGTTTTCTTAATGTTAAAGCTCTCAGTGGAAAATTTAGTGACCATAACTGATCTCGATGTCAATTTCTTGCTGTCGCTGATCTTTAACAATTGTGATCTGGGTTTAGATTGGACCCTTTCCAGAGAAGTGAGCAAAGTTTCTTTAGGATAACCTCGAGCGATGAAACGTTTCTCCATGATCAAGTTTTCTTGTGCCAATTGAAATGGTTCAGAGATGATTCTTTTGACTCTGAGGAATTGAGAATACGGTAGATGTTGCTTCAGAGAAGGCTGATGGAAGCTAGAGAAATGTAGCAAGTTGTTCCTGTCTGTACTCTTTCTGTATAGAGTGGTTTCAATCCGGTCATCCTTTATGTACAGTAGTACATCCAAATAGTTAATGGTATCACTGTGGATGTTGTAAGTGAACTTCAAACGGTCATTGATCACATTGAGAACATCGATCGCTTCCATTAGCGGTTGTTCAGAACCTTTCCAAATTAAGAAAATGTCATCAATGTAACGTAAAAATAATAACATGTGTGGTTTCCAATGTGAGTTGTTGAGAATGTGGTCAAGTTCAAACTTGTGCATGAACAATTGTGCGTAGCTGGGAGCTGCACAATTGCCCATAGACGTACCGTTCAGTTGTAGGTAATTCCTGTTGTTATGACCAAAATAACTGTGATAGAGTGTAAAATGAAGTAATTCAAGTAGAAATACTTTATGATCTTCAGAGATGGATGATTGTAACAGAAAAAATTTGATGGCTTCCATGCCAAGATCATGTGGGATAGAGGTATATAATGAAGTTACGTCAATGGTACAAAAAAGAGTATTGGTGTCCCATTTGATGTCACTTTCTTGAATTATGTTCAAGAAATGAGTGGTATCCCTTACATAGGTTGACATTTTCTGTACTAGAGGTTGAAGGTGTCGGTCAAGATATTTACCTACGGGTTTGTGTACTGAACCTCGGGTAGTGACGATCGGTCTCATGGGTGGATCGGTGAGACTTTTATGGATTTTTGGCAACATTCTTAAAGAGGGACGTGTGGGAAAATTTTGGGTGAAGAATTTTTGTTCTTTCTCTCCAATGGTGCCACAACGGACTGCTTTGTCCACGATATGTTGTAAAGTCAGTTGTATTTCAATTGTTGGATCTGCATCAAGTTCAGAGTATGTTGTGAGGTCTTGTACGTGTTCTTCCAGTTTGAGTTTGTAATGAGTGGAATCCATTATGACTAATGCTCCCCCTTTGTCGGCGTTAAGAAATGTAAGGTCTGGATTGTCGGCCAATTTCTGAAGAAGTGCTCTATCTTTTACTGTCAGATACCAGTAAGTCGTTTTGTGTGGTTTAAATATCCTCAATAAATCACGTTTAACAAGGGTTTCGAAGGTATCAAGCACTTTATGGCTAACAGGTGCCATGTAGGTGCTTTTACATTTCAAACCACCCAAAGTGTCAGCAGGTTGTGGTTGTGGATCAATCAATACATTATCAAAAAAGTGTCTAAGTCTCAATGAGCGCATGAAGCAATGAAAACTGACTTCTGTCTCCAATTGGTTGGAGGAGTAGGTAGGGACAAAAGAAGAACCTTTTTGAAGCAATTTGACCTGTGACTCGTCTAGGGGCACAGACGAGATGTTGATGACTAAGTTGTCATAATCAGTTATCGGTGACTTCTTGTGACTCTCTTGTCCAGTGATGGTGTAATTGGTCTTCCGTTTTTTGCCCCTCCTGGGTCTGCGCTGTCTGACTGGCCTGTCCCTAAAAAAGGAACCGCAGTTGAAGGTATTGAAGTGGATGTGGATGGTAATTCAGATGTTGATGGCACTCCTGTCGAAGGCTTCTCCGTTTGACTACTGAGTTTCGATCTGTTCCTGGTGTTATCAGAATCGCTAGATGCTGGTGAAGTATCAGTATCTGAAGTTTTACCAAAAGGTCTACTTTGTCGTCTGCGTGCATAGACTTCAGCCCAGTTGTAGACCTCGCCCAATTTATAGTCTATGATATCCCTACGAAACTTCCGTAGTTTTCTTTCGTTAATCTCTTGTGTGTGCTTCTTGAGTTGTTCGTTGATGTCTGCTAATGTTTGTGTGAGTTCTTCAGAAGACATTTTGGTAGATCATTCCTGTTTGAGTTGACCAATTTCCTTGTTTAGTTCCTCCAAGATATTAGACAGTTCTTCAATTATGAGAAGGATGAGGTCTAGTGAGCACTTGTTCAAAATGCCGTACCATCTTTCAATGAATTTTGGATCATTCTTGCACAATGAGGGCTTCAAAGAAATTCTTAAACCCCTTGGAATGCGTTGCGCGCGATGATATTGTATAAGGGTACTGGCATGTAGTCTTTGATTAATTTCGCGTTTAGTTAGGTAAAGAAGTTGTCTAATGTTGCTCTGTGCTGTACCGGTCCCAGAAGTGGTCGATTCAATCTCTCCTATGAGGGAATAAATTCTTTGTGCTTCATCATCGCCAAATGGGAACGTGTCAGCGCGTTTGTCGGTTAAGTTCGTGATATCTTGGTAAGCCATGATGGATTGGGTGCTGTGGTAGTGGTTTAGCGAGCAAATTGAAAAATGTTGAGAAACCACGCACACCAAATATATAGTAAGTTTTCACAGGATGAGGCGTGCTATAGAGGAGAACGTCACCTAAACCAGGACGTATGAATGAATGAAGAATGCACTAATCAAATCGAGTGGTGTCCCCCTTAGCACAGCCAAATGGCAACGAAGTTGCAAAGGATAAACAAAGTTTTCCATGAAATTTCAAAAGTGTTCCAACTCAAAAGTTTATTGAAAAATGATTCTTCAATATTTCATTCCTCGTTATATTCACGGGATTGATGATTTATCAAAGTAGTTCAACCAAGGACTTGTAAAAGTACTCAATGCATTTCGGGTATTAAATAACCCTTCATCAGGAGACATCCTATGAAAATACAAAGGGAGAGATGTATCGGCCTGTTTATAAAATACGAGAGGGTAAATAATAAATTACAAACTCGTGAAACCAAAACCAGATATGAACGTGAAAATAACGGTAAAAGAACAAAAAGATCTAAAGTGACGAAGGTGAGGGATGGGATAATGAACTGAACAAAGGTATACCGAAGTGTAAAGATTACAGTGAAATACCGGAACGAGAAAATAACTTGTTTGTGACCAGCGATACCCCGAGAGGAGAAGGTGAATACACGAGCAAAGTCGCTAGTGCGTGAATGAAGTTAAAACTGTCCCCTTAGACCACTTGAACAAAAACGTGCTGCCTCTCAGTGCGTTACATGAAACTTGATAATGTGCACTTAACGAGACGTACCTGAAAGGTTTGTTCAGTTCATTATCCCATCCCTCACCTTCGTCACTTTGCCCTCTACAATAGCACTGCAAAAAAACCAGCACGGAAAGGATGTCAGACTTGCAAGAAGAGGTGCACACAATGTCCACAACATACAGAGAAACACCCCCATCGTACTAGAGAGAGGGTATATAAGCTCAGAGAATGTAACCTCAAGTTGAGAGTACATTTTAATGTCCACATTAAGTGGCAAAATAAAAAACATTATCACAGAGGCTTTTTTATTGTGAGACAACCACTTTAGTGGAGAACGCGCTATCACCATAGCAGTTAGTTCAACATTCAACAGGACCCTCCATCCGCCCCAGTGGCAGACAGAAATTCTAATCTACAACCCCCCAGTGTGGGGAAGGATCAGCTAGAAATAGGCATATAAAGCAATAGGACAGGTGCACCATTGAAGTGAGGAAGAACAGAGATAGATGTAAAATCAAGTTGGGATTTAAGCACAGGCTTCAGAAGCAGGTGGAGAAGTCACTGGTGGCATGGAATCGGAAACTGATGGAGAACCAGGGGGTTGGGTGAGGAAAGAGAGGCTAAAAGAGGAAACAGGAAACCTCCGACATAAGAAGTGGACCAGCAAATAGAAAGGGCCCGAATTGTAGGCAGAGTTAAAAGGGAATTGTCAAATGTCTAAGATGGAATAAAGAAGAGAAAATTGGAATCTGTGCCCAGATCGGTTTACAGAAGACTTACGGAATTTGTGTTGATTGAGCAATATCTAAATCTATCTTTTGTTATCCAGAATGCTTTATCGGAGCAGGGCCCCCTCCCAGGCCTGGCCTCAGGTCAGAGCCAAGCCACTCTCCCCCATCAGTGGAGCCAATTACCCCACTAGACACCAGGGATTTACTTTTGTGGCAACACATATATTTTCTGGTGGCTATTTCTAGAATGTTTTTCTCTTTATTGGCATTTAAGGTGCTAACCCAACCCGAGGCAGCAGCCTCGAAACTATGAACCAAAAAGAGGAGGAGGGGAAGGGAGGGTGGGACCAACTTATGACATCATAATAGCTGTATTTTCAGGGTACACATCATAAATGCTATATAACACACAATGCTTCATAGTGTCATGAAACTGAAAAGAACATACTTCAAGGGAGCATGCTGTGATAGGACTGACTATGCATAACATGCCATCCTGAGGAGGAAGTAAATTATTCAGTCACTGAAGAGGGACCCCTATGCAAGGCTGAACCCTGATATTTCCGGAGTACAAATAGGAATTAGAGGATCTCAATCGGCAGGTGTTTGGGTAAAAGAAGAGTCTTGTGACTGCAGATATGTTAAGAAGGGTTCCCGGATACCTCTGAGACGGGGCGTTGGGGGCATTAGTTCACAGTAAGCGTCTAGTTGTTCTCAGCAGTACATTGCATCCTGTAACCATGATGTAACCTTGGGTGTGGATTTGGCGCTTGGCCAGGAGCATAGCAGCTAGGCGTTGATATGTAAGTGGTATATCTTTAACATAACCCTATAGGCTGACCGTCAGCGTTTGTGGTATTGAATATCCAGTTATTTGTTGGAGAGTATTATGGAGTGCGCACCAGTAGTCTGCTATTCTAGGCCATTCCCAAGCCAAGTGTATAAATGAATCCTGGGGTGTCAAACACCTCTCACAGCTTGCCTCCTCTTTCAAGCCCATAAGCTGAAAATTGTGTTGTGTGCGATATAGCTGGTGAAGAAATTTGAAGTGGACGAGTCACAGTCTATAATTGCGGGAAAGGGCAGCCGTTTGCTCGCAACAGTAGGTCCATCACTCAGTAGTCAATGGGGGGGGGGGGGTCTGTTTCCAGCACCGATTTGGTATAAGCCATAGGGTTACAAGTTGTTGCCTTGTCTTGCACGATAGCATCGGGCGAGTGAACAGTTTACGGTGTGAGGCGTTTGTCAACATGTGTTCAACGGCATGGGCTGGGTTTCAGGGAAAGTGCTGTGTTGCGCATGACAAGTGGTGATATAGTAAGACATCCAGTGCGGTGGGGCAGGGAGAGTCGTCCGTTGTGAACGGGAGAAGAAACTGTCTGTCAGGATATAGGTCAGCGTATGTAAATAAAATTCCTCCTGTGTGCTCGTCCCCTTGCGCCTTCGTCTTGCAGCACTGGGATGCATTTTGTGGGAATATATACACACTGTAGTTTGGCCCGGAGTCTCAATCCATCCCATGCCCATCTGATACATTCCACGGTATCAGTGCCTGTACGTGTGAGCTTGTATGCTTGATATAATGCAGTGGATAGTGGGTCAGGGAGGCTAAGTCAGCCTTCACTGCAACCTGTGGCTTAAATTTTGTGGATTATAATCAAAAGTGTAGATATTGAGCCTGGGTTCATAGTGCATATAGTGTCATGTCTGGTGCATTAAGACCGCTCTGGCATAGGGGCAGTGTGAGGACTTTAGGAAGTCCTGAGCTGTTTGCCGGCCATGCCAGAGAGTTCAGGTTCGAGCGCAGACAACAAAAGAACAGTGCAGTGAGAGCTAAGGAGAAGTTAAGGAGAAGTTGAGGAAAAGATACAGGAACTTGGGTAATACCACCATTTTGGCTATTGCCAAATGTCTTGTCAATGGTAAGGGAAGTCGTTTCCAAACTGAGATCCTGTCCTCTAGCCAGGTCATTGTCCTGCAGTAGTTCCCCCACCATAATTCATCCATGTAGCGGCTGAGCCGAGACAGCACACTTGTTCTGTTGCCCATGTCATCAGAAACTCAGAGACAAAGCGCAGCGTGTGATTGGTTAGAGGGAATATAACAAATTTGGCCCAATTATTGGTTATGCCCAATGGTCCACCGTATGGCATGACTTGCCAGATGATAGGGTCTACGTTTTCCAAACATACAAGGCAATATACTCTACATACATGGAGATTAAAATCTTCCTCTGTTTGAAATTGAGCCCATCGAGGAGTAGGAGATTGGCGCTGCCTAGCTGCAAGGGGCTGCATAGCCATAGCAAATAAAATTGGGGATAGGGGACAACTCTGCCAGGTACCTGTTGGGAATGGGTTTGATATATCGTTTAAACGAAGTCAAGCAGTTGGGGAAGTATATATTAGTTCAATAAGGCGCACAAATCATGGGCTAAGGCCCAGTCACAGGAGAAGAGTAAAGAGAAAAGGCCATTCTAATGAATCAAACACCGAACACCTTGGTGGCGTCGAAGAGGGCAACAAACGCAGCAAGGCTAGGCTCCACGCTGTGCATAATGGAAAACAATGTATGAAGACTGTGTGCAGTGGAGCGACCGGGCACAAAGGTGGACTGGTCAGGACGTACGATGTCAGGCAGGAGAGGGAGGAGTCGGTTGGCAATACGTTTGGCTAGTATTTTGTTGTCTATGTTTATCATAGATAGAGGGCAGTAAGAGTCACATCAGTTTGCGGGTTAATCAGGTTTAAGTATCATGAAGAGAGGCATATTCTTTGTAAAAAGAGGATGCAAGCCCCTCTAGGCCAGTAGCTTCGTCATTGAGGAGGCTGCGTATTACTATTTCTAGAATGTTTAGTGGGAGTAGGATCCCGCTGCCGCAGGTATGGGGCCTAGCTCCCACTACCCCATACATGCCAACATTTTAGGGCAGTCAAGTAGGAGATTAAGAAAAGAAGAAATAGTCTGGAGAATGTAGTTTTCCCACTTTCTTTTATTGAATCATTATTTACTAGAGTCTTTTTCTGTCACATATGTTCCTGGTCAGAATATATCTGTGGACAAGTCTGTGGTGAAGTATAAAGGTTAAAGGGCTGCTGATATTTAGACGATACCTACCTAGCAAAAGGGCTCAGTATGATATTAAACTCTACATGTTATGCGACAGTGCCCTTGGATTAAATTATTATTTTACAGTGTATACTGGAAAATAATCCTCCATCAATCCGCTGGATTGCACACCGTCTTTTGGACGGTTCGAAAAAATTGCGTGAGATTTGGCTCATTCTCTTTTTCACCAGGATCAACTTTTGTACTTGGACAATTTTTTACAAAGGATTGATGTTGTTAAAGCAATTACAGAGAGTAGAAACTGTGGCTTGTGGCACCATTCGCGGCAACTGTAAAAGATTTCCCACACAACTTATTTTGCCAAAAAAAACTTGCAAAGGGTGAATGCAGCACCTTGCAGTGCAAGGAGATGCTTGCTCTCAAATACAAGGACTGTCGTGATGTTCATATGCTCACCATCATAGATGAAGAGAGTGTATTACTTGTTACTGTTAGGGGTCATGTTGATGGAGTCTATAAGGCAACTTGTATCTTTGACAACAAGAAGTACAATGGGTTGTCTAGACAGAGGGGCATAAAGCTGCAGCCATGCATTGCTGCACGTAAGAATATTGTGGTATAACAAGATGGCGATGAACTTTGCGAATTTAGCTACTCAAAATTTTGTGGTGTATCAAGCTGCTCCTAAGAGAGCAAGTTGTGGTTCCTGGACTTTGAACTGTCTTCGATTAACCACCTTATTGGTGTTGATGCACCTGCAGTTAACTCAAAAATTGGTGTGTTGGATGACGTTGTTAGATTGTGTGACATCAATTTGCCAACTACATTCCTACAACACCTAAAAATTATTTCCAACTGTGAGATGCTGGGTTTTGTGCCCAAAGGTAGGGTACTGAAGTCATTATTATTGTCCTGAGTGTCTGTGGAAACCTGGCCTTTGTCTGCCGTCTGGGGTACTATTTTTATCAGTGACATGGGGGGGGGCGGGGGGGGGGATAACACTGGGTGATAGGAAACTTATGGCTCCCCACAGATATCAGACGTTTCCCTCACAAACATATGAGATAAATGTGTGTTTTTAGCCCAAGTTTTATGGTTTACCAGGGCTTGTGCTTAAGAAAACCTTGAGAAAACCACACAAGTCACACCATGTTGGACTACCACCCCCTGGGTGTCTGGTTTTCAGAAATGTATAGGCATGGAAGGCTTCCCGGAGTGGTGGCTGAGGTAGAACCCCAAATCTGCAGCTACCCACACAGTTAAAAAAACAAACAAAAAAACCCATTGATTTTGCTTGCTGAAATAGGATGTCTTCCAGACTAATTTTATGGGGGGTGGGGTCACAGATGCTCAGCCCAGCCACAGAAGTGGGGTACCCTTTCTATTGGAATATGAGTGGGAACACAAAATAGTAGAACATTTGTTATTACCATTTGGATTTCTCTGTAATTGAGCTTTCCAAATGTATGCCTGTGTGCAATAGAAGACATTTTGCAAAATTCCTTCTGAATCACATGATAGTACTAGTAACCACAAATTCGGAGATGCAAAATAATTCACCCTTCCCAAACTTTGGATCATCTGTACACTCAAGAAATACACAAGTTTACTTCACATCCATTTTTCATTCTTTACATGAACCATAGAATGGCTGTATAGTTGGTACACAATGAAAAATCACTGATGTGCAGCTCTGGGTATTACACATTTTTGGCAAACCTACAAACACTAAATCACTGCAACTATAAGGGTCAGTCAGATACAACTGTTTTTGTAAATCTGTCATTGCGACAATAAGTTACAAATGACAATGTTGAGGCTGTTTTGACTATTTATTGTAATCACGTCTTTATTTCAACCATAAGTTTATTTGGGTAAACCTTGAAGTATCTACACAAATATCTTTCAGCTGAATTCAGAATTGAATGTAGCTTTCCAAGATCATCCATGGGTTTTGCACCAGTTTCCACCACAAATGGCAAGTAGGTTTAAACTACAAAAATTAAGAAAAATGGACTACATCTTAAAAGAAATGAAAAACTTGAGTTATACAAATTGTTCTTTTATACAACTGTACTTGTTTAAAAACTTGGGAAGATGGAGATCCTAGCACAGCACATTTTCAGGAAAAAAACCGACAAGCTTTCTTGTACAGTGATTCACCTCTCTGCAAAAAAAGTGATATATATTTTGGCTGTTTACTCAATCCCTTTCCCAGGATTCCCAACACCCTGGATACCTGTAGAATGCCCGGGGGAAAAAGGACGAATATTTTACAAGGATACCCTATGTTGAAAAAAGGTCATGAAGGCATAAGCACAAAGTACCCAATATTGCAAAATAGGGCTTAGCATTCTTAGGGGGAATAGCAGTCAAGTAGTTAATTTACTTCAAGTGTGAATCATGCCTCAAACTGGGCACCTTAGAGCTACTGAAAAAGGAGAGTGAGAAAAACTTTGAGTGAGGGATAAAGTCCAACAAAGTTAATCTCTCAACTTATCAAAAGGAACTCAAAGGTGTTGGAGAAAGGTTTAACAAACAACACCTTAAGTGTAAGTCAACATGTCGAGAAGTGTTCGAAACGTTCTTGCCAAACATTGGCACTGATTAAACATTCAGTTCCACGGAATATGACAATCTCCCAAGATAAGGTATTTTATTACTCAAGGTGGGACAGAGGGCACGTTATATACACAAATGAAAATGAAGTACATGTTCCTTCAGTGTATTTTATACAGCACTCACATTTGTATGGTTGGTGCTAATATTTCTACAAGTGACATCAAATGTAGAAAACATTTCATTCTAGACTCTTCAAGCCCAATCCTAATTAAATAGGGGAGCATTGAGAGTAAAGACTTGTCACTTTTGAAGTCTGGCTACAAGTAGCTTTAACTGTCTAAAGACTTCATAAAATCAATTCTCCCAAAAATATTTTTAACAATTATGAACTTCATAGACCGCATGAACTTTGTGTCAAACCTCTTTAGCTATTTGCTCTCGTGTCTTTTAAAGGTTTGCCAGTGCTTGTATAGCCTGATCTTCAGGACCATGGCATTTTTTGAATAGTCCCATTTGAGTTCCCAGTATGATATAGCAAGGGGACCTCAAGTAATCATTTTCTGAAACTGCACATATGACACTATAACTCGCGCGCCCGCAATGCACTGCTGATGATGTCCCATATTACATCACTCCTGACATGGTCAGTGAAATCACTGATGACATCATCCAGTGAATGTGTGTTTCTGTAAAGTTTAAATATTTTTCATATATACCTATGCGAAGTTGTATTGAAGAATGAATGCATTTACAAGTGCCTGAAGGGATTATTTAGTAGGTGCGTGACTGACTGTATAAGTAAGTGATTGAACGTGTCTTAGTGAATGCATGGGTTAGTGACTACACTGTGTGAAAGTCTGTATTAGTCTCTCAGTTAGTGTGTAAGCAACTGCATGGGTTGCTGAATAGCTACATGAGTATCTATATGGGTTATTGATTTGTTGTCTGAGTATCTGTATGCGTCCCTGAGTGTATGGGTGGGGGGGTGTATGACTGTGCATAGTGAGTGGGTGATTCACTGGTTGTATGGATTCAAAAGCGCATCTGGAAAGGGTTGTATGGATGAGCTACTGTGTGTATGGGCGTGTTGGTGAGTGAATGAATGTCTCAGTGGTATATGTGTGACTAACTACATATTTTTAAGGCACTATATGTGAGTGTTGGAGTATATAAATGACTATTCATGAGAGTAAGTTATTTGAAGAATTCGTGTATAAATGAGTGTCTGCTTGTATCAGTAATTGTATAAGACAGTAAATGTGTTAGTATCTCTATAAATAAGTGATATGGTGTGTCTATAAATAACTGACTTGGTGTGTATAACTGTATACATGAGTAAATGGATATGTGATTGATTCCTTGCATTACTGACTAGGTGTGTGAGTAACTATGGATAAGCGGCGGAGTGTGACTGCATGTATAGATGTATGAGTGCATAATATACTACTGTATTGAGAAGTAACTAGATGTGTAAGTGACTGGATGAGTTTGTACACCTAGGAAAGAGTGAGTGGTATGTAGTATATGGCATTGATGTGTGTGTATAGTTTCAAAAATTGTAGTCTGCGTTTTAGAATGGGTGTATCAAAGCTTATATTAGGGCATCAGTATGTGCATCAGATTATCATGTGGAAGATGCCATCAGTGATGTCATCAGTGATGTCCCAGACCATGTCATGAGTGATGTAATATGTGACATCATCAGCAGTGCATTGCGGGCGCACAAGTTCTAGTTAGCTCAACTAACTATAACAGGCGGATTTCTCTGGTTTTAATTGAGTCAAATGTCCAACTAACTATAACGTCCCTGAAACCTATGGTTTTTTCAGTGAATATATATATATATATATATACATTAGAACCCTGCAAGTTCTCAATTTATATATATATATATATATATATATATATATATATATATATATATATATATATATATATATATATATATATATATATATATATATATATATATATATATATATATATATATATATATATATATATAAATTGAGAACTTGCAGGGTTCTAATGTGTGTTTGTCCGGCCCCCAGGTGTCTGCAGCTCCTCCTCTGAAGAAGGCCAAGGTGGCTGAAATGCAAAAGGAACAAAGAACATCGGAGCTTGATCAACTATTGAAATAAAATCTACTTTTACCGCGATGTGTGCGGCTCACTCTTTCCCCTTGGGAGAGGACTTTGGATGTATCATGCGGCTTTGGTCCTACCGCGAAGATCGCACCGCCAGCAAAAGCGCGCCATCAAACTGCCCGTAATCGGACCAATCGTGACTTGGGTGATGAACCACAAGGGCAGAGGCAGCCACCAGGAACTACTCTTGGGTTTGGACCCCAACACACTTGAAAATGGTGTGCCAGGGGATCGCGGGAGAATGACATAAGTGAAGTAAACAGGCATCGCCCACTGAAGGGTAAGAATTGTGGGGGTTGTACAACGCACTACAAGAACCAGCATGCTCTACACTGTAACCCATCAGGGCGTCCACCAGAGGGCAATCACTGAGACAATAAATTGAGAACTTGCAGGGTTCTAATGTGTGTTTGTCCGGCCCCCAGGTGTCTGCAGCTCCTCCTCTGAAGAAGGCCAAGGTGGCTGAAATGCATAAGGAACAAAGAACATCGGAGCTTGATCAACTATTGAAATAAAATCTACTTTTACCGCGATGTGTGCGGCTCACTCTTTCCCCTTGGGAGAGGACTTTGGATGTATCATGCGGCTTTGGTCCTACCGCGAAGATCGCACCGCCAGCAAAAGCGCGCCATCAAACTGCCCGTAATCGGACCAATCGTGACTTGGGTGATGAACCACAAGGGCAGAGGCAGCCACCAGGAACTACTCTTGGGTTTGGACCCCAACACACTTGAAAATGGTGTGCCAGGGGATCGCGGGAGAATGACATAAGTGAAGTATACAGGCATCGCCCACTGAAGGGTAAGAATTGTAGGGGTTGTACAACGCACTACAAGAACCAGCATGCTCTACACTGTAACCCATCAGGGCGTCCACCAGAGGGCAATCACTGAGACAATAAATTGAGAACTTGCAGGGTTCTAATGTGTGTTTGTCCGGCCCCCAGGTGTCTGCAGCTCCTCCTCTGAAGAAGGCCAAGGTGGCTGAAATGCATAAGGAACAAAGAACATCGGAGCTTGATCAACTATTGAAATAAAATCTACTTTTACCGCGATGTGTGCGGCTCACTCTTTCCCCTTGGGAGAGGACTTTGGATATATATATATATATATATATATATATATATATATGTATATATATATATATATATATATATATATATATATATGTATATGTATATATATATATATATTCAACACAAACAAATCTGAGATAGTTTCATATTACAAGCAAAGAAACAATATATGAGTAGTCTTATGTTTATTCTTATTTTCTTTGTAGAGATTTGCATATAAGAATCACAGTGATGCCTTCTTTTTCCTTTATGTTCAGGTTTACACACAAGTATCACAGTAAAGCCAACACGTGTTTCGCGCACACTGCGCTTCTTCAGGGCTGTCATACAAACAACATAAATTATTATTATTTTTTTTTAAACAGAAAAGATCAACAACTTACAATAAAGCATGTTCCTGATACATTAATATACAAATGAGCACTTATTTAAAATTAGAACATAATTATTAATTTTTAAACTCAAAAGCAGTATCTAATTTATAACCGATTGTTCAATCAGTCAAACGTGTACAGAAATTCGGTTTGTCATAATAGTATACATATTTTCTATGGTAAGTATACCCATACTAATGATCTATAGTGGTGTATCAATTTAAAAAAAAAACATTTTTTATCCTCCCAGTTCTTATAATGGCTTGAGCATTTCTTTACCTCAGTTAGGTAGCTAATCTCACTTCTTGCCTTGTATTTTGGAAAAAGTTCTCCCATTAGTAAAGTCTCCGTTTTCTAAGTATAGGTTCCTAAAATAATATATATTGATGTTACCTTATTGCTTTGTTTATTTACAAATAATCATTATTAATATTGAAACTTAATTCTCACCTTAATTATTCATGTATACTTGTTGCACAGCTAAAATATATCTTCATAATCAGAGTGTATTCTTTATCAGTCCTCAGTCTACTGATCCTTGATAAGATCTGTGATATGGCCAAAAAATAGATGTAATCAATGTATTTGTTGTAAATATGTTGTAGATAAAACTCAAACTTTTTGTGATCACACATATAAGAACACATACAGAATCAACTCTTTCATTAACTGCAATACGAGCCACTGTATATACACAATGACTTGTATTTGTAAAAAAATATATGTGGGTTCATCTATGAGAAAACTGAAGATTAGATGGATGGAACATCTTAGAGCCATCAAAAACTGCGATCCTAAATATCCAATGGCCATGCATTTCAAAGATAAACATAAACTGACTGAATTAAAAGCTATCCAATTCATTGGTATTGAACAAGTTAATATTGATAGAAGAGGTGGAGACTTAGAAGCAAAATTAAGATCGAGAGAAACCTATTGGATTAATAAATTACAAGCAGTACAATATGGGTTGAATATGGATCGTGGAATATATACATTATTAAGTTAACTCGGTCCTTAATAAGTAGGATATATATACAGCATGTAGGTAATATCTCAATATCTTAATTAAATCTACTTTGCGACTCTGTATGTCTCATGTAGGAATGAATAAGAGAAATATATATGTATACTTATTGATATTTAAGATGATCATAATTGGGACTCTAAGTTACTTCCCATAGATCACGACCTCCTGCTACAATACAATTAAGAAGTTGAGAATAGGTACAGTGACCTGAGCAGGCAGCTTTGATGTTGATTCTAATAAACAACAATTATTGAGTATTCTAATTTTGGGTACGTTCTTTCATTAAAATGGTCTGAGTAAATAATACATTTTGGGTTTCAATTAGATGGAGGAGGAATTAACAAATTTAATAAATTACTTACCTGATAGATTTAATACTAGTTGTTCAAGAGGTTTTTTATAATAGTTCGTATGCATATTTGTTTTTTACTTTGGCTAATTTTTGTTTTCCTAAATTTTAGATTATGACTAAGGATTTATGAATAAATTGCGTAATATTATAGAATTGTGTGGTAGGAAAACTATTATAAGATGCAACTTTTATATAGTTCTAGATAGCACAACACATAAGAACGATCAAGTTCCAATGCTAGCTATCCAGGGTTCGATTCTCGGCTGAGATACTTAGAAGATGCATGGGTGTGGATAATTATCAAGATACCATGTATTTATGCCTTAGGCCTTATTTATTGTAACCTTTTTATGTTGAACTATATATATTTCTAATTTATCACCATTATTATAATACTAGTTCTAGGGTAGAAACAGATATCTATTAAAAGACTGATCGCACTGACTTACAAGATAGCTCAGAGCAGTAAAACACGGAATCTCAATAGAGTTAACATTGGAGGTTCGTGTTCGTGATGAGAAAATAATTCAACTAAATATTTTTTCTTTTTATAAATCCCTTAATTTTGCTACATGTAGTACTCTATTTTATTATTTATTTTTTATTTAAATATAAATTCAGATTTTGTTCTAAATAACTGTTGAACATTATTAAGGAGAAGAACTCATGTTGATTTTGCAACGACGCATCTTGAGTCTGTTAACATTTAAACAAACTTTCCCGCTAAATTACGCTAATTGATTGACTAAGGGGGAGTATATAAAGTGGCAGTTGACACTAATGTTTTGTCTGCGGTACGGGCTGAGGAAAAGGTTAGACGATCGTCGAAAGGTTGAGAGGTAAGAAGAATTCTCTAGCATTGGGACTCTAATTTTGTTGAACTTAGACATAAAGTGTAGTCATTCCTCTGTCAATTTGACTTTACAATACTGACAGGTCCTGTCCTATTTCGTAAATACTTTTCACAGCTATTCTCAGAGTCAATTGTCATAGATAAAAATTTTTTTTTTACTGATATTGACAGAATGAAGCTTTTTTAGTCAGCATGAAGAGTAGAGTGTACCTGTAGTGTAGATTCAAATGTGTAATATTAGTTAGTGTTCTTTCATTTTGGGTATAATTCATTAGAAGCCTTTCTGAACATACAATTAATCTAAAAAACCAAACAGATAGCTAGTTGAAACTGGATTCGCTTTGACAAGGAGGATAGCTTAGCGCATTAGATCATGGTATCAACAAAAAATTAACTTCGCAGGTTCGATCCTGGTATAAGGTTCAACAAATAATTAATTAAAATAAACTCTTTAATATTTAAAGGAATTTTCTTCTTTAGACTAGGTGACACTGTGTAAGGTATATGTTTGGTTTTTTGGACTATTACAGATCTTATCTAGGATCAGTAGACTGAGGACTGATAAAGAATACACTCTGATTATGAAGATATATTTTAGCTGTGCAACAAGTATACATGAATAATTAAGGTGAGAATTAAGTTTCAATATTAATAATGATTATTTGTAAATAAACAAAGCAATAAGGTAACATCAATATATATTATTTTAGGAACGTATACTTAGAAAACAGAGACTTTACTAATGGGAGAACTTTTTCCAAAATACAAGGCAAGAAGTGAGATTAGCTACCTAACTGAGGTAAAGAAAGGCTCCAGCCATTAAAAGAACTGGGAGGATAAAAATGTTTTTTTTTAAATTGATACACCACTATGGATCATTAGAATGGGTATACTTACCATAGAAAATGTGTATATTATTATGACAACCTGAATTTCTGTACACGTTTGACTGATTGAACAATCGGTTATAATTTAGATACTGCTTTTGAGTTTATAAATTAATAATTATGTTCTAATTTTAAATAAGTGTTAATGTGTATATTAATGTATCAGGAACGTGCTTTATTGTAAGTTGTTCTTCTTTTCTGTTTTAAAATGTTGTTTGTATGACAGCCCTGAAGAAGCGCAGTGTGCGCGAAACACGTGTTGGCTTTACTGTGATACTTGTATGTAAATCTGAACATAAAGGAAAAAGAAGGCATCACTGTGATTCTTATATGTAAATCTCTACAAAGAAAATAAGACTAAACATCAGAAGATGAATACATAAGAAGACTCATATATTGTTTCTTTGCTTGTAATATGAAACTATCTCAGATTTGTTTGTGTTGAATATATAATTGCACTGGTGGGGACCAGTGTCTGAGATTGGTGGCGCCGGGCAATGTTACCTGTAATCAAGTTGTATTAGAATATATATATATATATATATACTTGTATTTCTATTGATAAGGATATCTTTGTGACATTCATATGAAACCCACCTTCCTCAAAATGTAATGGTTAACTGCTATCTATTCTGATTCAAGCATGTGACTCTATGAAAGATCCAATACTGGATAAGAAAACGAGTTACTTACCTGTAACTTCAGTTATCCAGTATTGATATCTTTCATAGATTCACATGCGACCCACCCTCCTCCCCGGAGAGGCTTCCCTTATTGCTGTTATATTTCTCTTGTCACTTATGCTCGGAAATCTGAGGGACTTGCCTCTCTGTGGAGTGTTCTAGAGTGTGCTAGAGCCTAATTGGCTGTGCTTCAACTTTGGTTCTTTTTTACAAAAGGACAAGGATGGGCTAATACAGTGACTGTGCAGTCTATTATAGCCTATTATAATATGTTTTACTACTGTTACATATATATTTTATTTTTAACGTGGGACTCCCACCTCGGCGGCGGGGAGGATTCAAGCATGTGAACCTATGAGAGATACCAATCCTGGATAACCAAAGTTACAGGTAAGTAACTTGTTTTCTTCCCATTCAGCACGTTCACAGCGATAGGTAAAGGGTAGGGACCACAACTCATGTATGTAGCTTCTCCCAAGGGGTTCATATCTATCTATTGGATAACGTTTCATGCAAGCTGAAAACTGAAAAGTTGAGATGGGCAATGAAATAATACCATTTATTAACCACACTGCTAAAGGCATTTTGGATATAGTAAATGGGAGTTGTTCTAACTTTTCTAAATGTAGCATGATTTAAATTGCATCTTTCATTGCCATTGTTTGTTTTTTGTGTGTTAAATTGAACAGCAGAAACAGAGCAGAACAGTTCAGATAATTCCAAGAAACTCATCAATTTTTGAGTGCTTGAAGCGTCCAGCTAAACTGCATAATAGATCTAAGCTGACTTTGACCATGATACAATGTTGAAATATCACTCTGCACAATAGCAATAACAGACAACACAATGTTATTCAAGTTATTAATATGGGAGGACCTATGTTTTAATACTGTGGTCTACTACAGCAAGCACTTTTTGCAAATTATCTTGATCAGTTTGTCTTAGATGGACAGCACTTTCCATTTGTGATAGTTTCCAAATTTCATTATGAGCAGCATATTTAAATCTTTTAAAATTATGGGACTTAGGACCCACCAAAAAATCTGATAGATTCATGTCCTCGGACAAAAGAGAAAGATGTTGTTTTACTGCAGATAACGTAGTGGTCTAACCATTGCTGACATAGCTTTCCCACTGAATAGGTGGTAATAATGTTCAGATGGGTTGACTGTGAATACCGTGGATCAGGTCTACTTGATTTGAACCCGGGTGTGGAGTTAAGAAAACGATCATGACAACCATTTGTGTCCACTGGCCACAATAACCACCCACCATGATTCGACAAATTACGAGTTAAATGTACCTTTTTGTATCATATCATTTAACTTGGCTTCACTATAGTTTGTGTTTGACTGCCAGTCATCAAAATGGGCAATTGAAGGAAAGATCGGGCATAAATGTCTTTGATTTTGGCCAATACCCAGACAAGTAGTCTGTTGGATGGTTTTGTTTAAGAAAATAATTTGTGTGAGGATGAGACCGGCTCAAAATGCCAGGATCTGTTCCTCAAAATTGATTTAAGGTCAATTTTGTCTTTCCAGTAAACCTAGCCTTTAAGGGCCAGCTGGTCGACAAACAAAGCCACTTATATCAGCTTGGTTTGAGTAAGCATATATTTTCTCGGCAGGGTTGGAACCGATTTGAAATTGTATGACTTAGGACTTGAAACCTCATAGCTCGTAAAATATGTGTACTTATTTGTCTGTGTTTTTGAACTTCCATGTGCGGGAGTTGGACAATGTTACCATTGTGTATAATTATAAAGGGGACGCTAATAGCAGAGCACTGCACGTCTAAAAGTTCAAGCTGACTGGCATACAGTCAGACAAAAATGTATTTTCCAAATGTTGAACAGTCCATATGACACAGTCTTGATCATAAGTAGATCATTATGACAAATTGTTGACACGTAGATGATACAGCAGAACAGCCGACACGTGTTTCGTCGCTTAATGCGACTTTTTCAAGGCTCTAACACAGAAGTCAATACCATTTATAACTCCACTTGGTCCACGTAGGTTGGGGTTAAATAGTAACAAGTAACTACAAACTACTCCATCTTTTCTGTTATCATGGAGGTAGAAAATTGCACGGCTAGTCACAAGTGTATATCGGTAAGCCGAGAGAACTCCGACCCATTCGCTGAGTAGGAGCCAAAGTATCGAGCCCTCGGGAAGTATGGTAATCTTCCTTCAAAATCAATAGAGTACAGCTCTCAGCCTGCACATAAATCTTAAACTTAAGAATCAAGCTAGAAGTCTTCTGATTCAAACACAGTATAACATTCTAATTCAGAAAGCATTGAATTCACAGAATCAACATCACAATCATTGGACTGTAACCCCGGTACTATTACATCACCCATGGATACTTTGTCTACATATGGTATCTGCAGGACTGAAAATATCGAAAAACTTTATACCAAACACTGAAACGTCTGAAATGTTGACAAGGGACAAGTCTCTTTTAATTAGATGTGAGGAGGAATGGGGAGCCAACACCCCGTCGCCCAGCTCTATAGCAGAACGTTCTGGGAGGTAATGGCCATTGATCAAAAGGACAAAACAGTCCCAAATCCAATCCACATGAATACAAATATCAAGGAAAATACGATCCAGGCATATATACAAGGAGGGACCAACATGGATGGCAGCCAAAATGTCTCCATCAATACATGAGTTTGTGGCAACCTATCCGTAAGACATGCCACATTAACCCAAAGCAACTTGTGCTTACTTGTGCTACCCTTGGAATCCTTGAAATCATTGTTGCCAAAAATAAAAATTATCGGAGGAGGAGCCTAGCGCGCATCCAAGATGGTCGCGTGAGCACAGGGCTCCCCGGACCCTTGCTGCTCCTCGGAATTTATCCTGAGAATATCCTGATGTGGTTTATGGAATCTGGCAGATGAAGACCGGCTGAGCACGTATCTCTTTTCAGAACTCGAATCGGACCTGGGAATCCTGATTTGTCGTTGTTCGAACTTTTGGGACCCACCCGACGGAGGTGCCCGGGGCGAGGGTGAACCGTGGAGCCGTGTCGTAATTGAACAACAGCGGCTGCAGTGCGGTGCCAGTGGCCGCTCTACCACTTTCGGTTTCCCTTTTGGACTTCAGGGGGCTGGCCTGCGAACGCACTTGATGTGGCGAGGTGTTTCCTTGGCCTCTGCACGAGGCCGTGTCTCCACCCGCCACTAGTGTGCCCATCGCCTTGGGTCCCCCCGCACCGCTATCTTGTGGTCCTTGGTGAGGCGCTGGTCTGCGGTGCCCCTACGACTCTTGATCGGCGGTCCCCTTCGGTATCCGTGACCACATGGGGGGCAAGGGGGGCCCCGAGGGGCGTAAGACTAAGGCCTCCCTCCGCGGGGGACCGGTCCAGGCCAACAACATGGACCGCTACACTCAGGGCAGAGGGTCCCCTGGAGCGACCGCCCCCCCCCCGGATGCCGCCGGCGGGGGCACGACCGTTTCTCCGGAGCTTTCCCTGCAGGACATCATGGGCGCCATTGATGGCATCAGGGAAACCATCGCCACGCAATACGAGGCCCTGGCCCGTAAAATCGACACGGTGGCAATCGATGTCACCTTAATTCGGGCAGACCTCTCCAAAACTAACGAGAGGGTTCAGGCTCTCGATGCGCGGACCTCCACCCTTGGTGCGGGTGTGTCGGACCTGCAGGCCGCGCTGGGTGACATTAAGGCGGTCAACGATCAGATGGCTCGGCGGCTGGAGGACTTCGAGGGACGGGCCCGACGCAACAACATCCGTGTCATAGGCGTACCGGAGTCCTCTGACAACCGCCCGGTTGACCTCCTGGTCGAGGAACTCATCCTCCAACAGTTGGCCCCTGCAGGCCTAAGCAAGTTCTTTGCCGTGGAGCGGGCACATCGAGTTCCGGGCGGTCGGCCGCGGCCGGGGGCCCCCCCGAGGCCTATCGTGGCCAAACTGTTCCACTATAGAGACCGAGATGCGATTCTGCAGGCCTCACGGGTCCACGGCCCGGTTCGTCATGAGAACTCATCCATTAACTTTTATCCGGACTTTACCCAACTTGTCCAGAAACAGCGGATGGGATTCCAGGGGGTGAAGCGTCGTCTCCGTGAACTGGGCCTAAAGTACTCTATGCTCTACCCTGCAAAACTCCGAGTGGAACATGAGGATCGGACTGCCTTTTTTGACTCTCCTGTGGCCGTGAGTGACTGGCTGGACTCGCTGCCGGACAGAGGTGGCCGTCCTGGGCCCTCTGCGGGCGCCGAAGGTGACGGGTCCCCTTTGGAGTGACTTTTGGTCCTTGATTCTGCCATTTTGCACTGTTCAGATGGGTTTTACTTCTTTTGTTCATTTTGTCTCGCTAGGACCTGTGTGGGGGGCGGGCGGGGACGGGTCCCTTTCCTCCTCCGGGGTCTTTTCGTAGAATGGGGTTAGGAGGGCGACAGGCACACTGCAAGTTGGGGGGGTTTTCTGGCCCGCAGGGGTGCAGGGTGGGGGGAGTTGTTTTTGGGGGGGGGTTGGGGGGAGGGAGGGGTTGTTTTGCTGTGTGTTTTTCGTTTGCAGGGCGAGGTACTGATTTTTGTCCAGATTCGGGAACTGTGCTACTGAATGGGGGGCCTTTGATCTATTGGAGGGGATGGGGGGGGGACGGGTTGAGGCTGATGTCGTGGAACGTCAATGGGTTGGGGGACCGTATCAAACGGGGTGTAGTACTGCAGTATTTACGCCGTCTGACTCCTGATGTGGTGTTTATTCAGGAGACGCATCTGGTTGGTAATGTTTGTCATGCAATGAACAGGGGGGGATACCGCCTCGTGGCCCATTCTGGTTTCACAACTGGTTCCAGGGGGGGTGGGCATTCTCCTGCGATCCTCACTTCCGTTGGATATCACTGGGGTAATCTCGGACGACAGAGGGCGCTATGTGTGTCTGACTGGAAGGTGGGAGGGGCAGCCCCTTTCCTTGGTCTCAGTTTACGTCCCCCCGGGCCTCCAGAACTCCACCTTTGCGGACTTGGGTCGAATGCTGCTTGAACTTCCGGATAGTCTTTTGCTTATGGGCGGGGACTTTAATTCGGTGGTTTCGGGTGACCTGGATCGTCACCCGCCCAGGGCCCTCCCCGCTGCCCAGGCATGGCTTGGTGGACTGCTGGAGACCTTCGGTCTGGTAGATAGTTGGAGATTAATGCATCCGACCCAATGTCAGTACACCTTTCACTCTGGGGCGCATGGGAGTCTTTCTAGGTTAGACTATTTCCTTATGCCCGCGGCACAGACTGGTCGGATACGAGAGATTAGGCACCTAGCGCGGGGTATCTCCGATCATTCCCCGCTGTGGTTGCTCTTTGACACCGAGTCGCGGTCTGCAGGGCGGATCGCTCCCATCAACCCGTGGTACCTGCGAGACCCTACGACTCGCGACAGTCTGGTTAAGGCTATGGACCAATACTTCCTTGAAAACGAGGGGTCGGTGTCGTCCGCAAGGTCCCTGTGGGAAGCCTTTAAAACCGTAATCCGCGGACACGCCCTCTCCCAGATAGTGGTGGCTAAGAAGCATAAGAGTGAGGCAGTGGTGAAGCTGGAGACTGACATCTCGGGGCTGGAGTCGGCCTTGGAGACGGGTGTCACTCCGGACGGGCTCCATGCCCTCAGCCTGAAACAGTTTGAATACAGGTCTCTTGTCACTGACGCTGCCAAAACGATGTATAGGGAGCAGCAGGGTCGATTGTATGATGCCGGGGACAAGGCGGGAAAGTTGATTGCGTGGCTGGATAAGAAGGAGAGAGTGAATCGTGTGGTCCCGGAGCTGCGTGTCTCGGATGGAGTGTGTCTGACTGAGCCTGGCGAGATTGTGGAATGTTTTGCTGACCACCTCCGGGCCGTGTACTCCCCGGTGACTGATAGGGACGAGGAAGACTCTTGCCTTCTGCTGAGGGATATTGCTTTGCCCTGCCTGTCCGTCGAAGACCGTGAGCAGCTGGACGCCCCCTTGTCTGTAGATGAAATTGCATCCGCGATTCGGTCCCTTCGTTCGGGCAAGGCGATGGGTCCCAACGGTCTGCCTATTGAATTATATAAGTTGCGCCCGGATAAACTCGCGTCCTTCCTCCGTCGTATGTTTCAGGAGTCCCTTGAGGCAGGCTCCCTTCCTGACGACCAGCGTCAGGCTACGATAGTCGTGATCCCCAAGGACGGTAAGCCACGAGACCGCTGTGCCTCCTATAGGCCTATTTCACTGCTAAACGCAGAGCCTAAAATCCTGGCCAAAGTCCTTGCCAATCGTTTGTTGAGCGTCATCTGCGATCTGATTCATCCTGATCAATGCGGCTTCATCCCTCACCGTAACACCGCTCTTAACTTGCGGCGTCTTCACGGCGCCCTCGCCAGGGCGGCGTACCTCTCCGAACCGGCCGTGCTGGTTTCTTTAGACGCCACGATGGCCTTTGACACCATCGAGTGGCCATTCCTCTGGGCTGTCTTGACCAAATTCGGCTTTGGGGAAGGATTTCTTGGCTGGGTGAAGCTTCTTTACACGGGACCCATGGCTCAGGTGGTGGTTAATGGTCGGGTCTCTCGGCCCTTCGCTCTCGGTAGGGGTACGAGGCAGGGGTGCCCGTTGTCCCCTCTGCTCTTTGCTCTTGCCCTGGAGCCGCTCGCTGCTTGGCTCCGCTGGGAGCCCTCGCTCAGAGGGATCCGGTGGGCCCCGGGCTTCGAGGATCGGGTCTCATTGTATGCAGACGATATTCTCCTGTATCTCACCTCGCCGCGGCAGTCGCTTAATGTTCTCTTTGATGTTCTGACTTCCTTTGGGAGAAATTCGGGTCTAACGATCAACTGGTCTAAATCCTGTGTCTACCCTATCTCCGGCGACCCTCCTCTCTTGCCGCCTCGGCTTCCGATCCAATTATCTCTGTCCGGCTTTAAATACCTGGGAATATACGTCTCGATGGACCCGGTGGCTCGCTATGAGCAGAATCTCCTGCTTCCACTTCGGCGTTTGAGGGAGGACACGGCTCGGTGGTGTAAGCTGCCCTTGTCCCCGCTGGGTCGGGCAGCGCTGTTTAAAATGATGTCCCTTCCCAGATTCCTCTATGCACTTCAGAACTCCTTCGATGTCATTCCTGTGTCCTACTTTCGGGAGGTGAAGAGCCTGCAGAGGAGACTGGTGTGGGACGGACGGGCTCGTATCGCTCTGGCAAAGCTTACTCTCCCCTGGTATGACGGGGGCATCGCGCTTCCCGACATTCGCAGGTATTATTGGGCCTCACAGCTATCGGCCATTAACCATGCCACGTATGCGCCTGGCTTGAATCCGGCGTATGAGATGGATAAATTCCTGCTTCCCGGCGGAAATTATAACAGGGCACTTTACTCCAGCTCGGCTGGACGGACCCTTACGGGCCCTACTAAGATTGCGGTACGGATCTGGAGGGCGGCCAATGTAGCCATGGGCTGGAGTGAGCGATTAACATGTGCTACTTCCCTGTATGCCTCCGACCGACTGGGAAGCCTCTGGACAACGAAGGGGTTTGAACGTTGGGACACGATTGGTATTAGTAGAGTGGGAGACTTATGGATTAAGGGTGCGGTTAAAACATTCGCGGCGCTCCAGAGCGAATACGAACTTACGGAAAGGGAGTTCTTTCGCTACGCCCAGGTTCGGCATGCCCTGCTCTCTGTTTTTGGGGAGGGGACCAAGATCCTGGCTTCTTCGCCCCTCGAGGACCGCATACTCGATGGTCATGTCCCCGACAGTACTATCTCTTTAATTTATAAGAAACTTATCAATAATCGGGCTGACCTCTTGGTGCGCCTCCGGGAGGCGTGGACGGGGGATGGGGTGGAACTGGACGACGAGGACTGGCAGTCCGCACTGTCGTCCCCCAAGGAAGTGGCCATTCCAGCCCGTCTCCGCCTGGTCCAGCTTAAGATTCTCCACCGGGTGTATGTGACGGGTCCCCGTTTGGTCTCGATGGGATTTTCTGAAGACGGGCTCTGTAAGCGGGGATGTGGGCTCAGTGCCACCTTTCTCCATATCCTTTGGGAGTGCCGTGAGGTGGTTGAATACTGGCGCCGGGTTCATGTGGTCATGGGACAAGTCACCGGGGTTGCGCTGTTGCCAGAGGTGCGTCGCTGTGTCCTGAATGTGTGGGAGCCCAATGATTATAACGCGGCTCAGACTCGGTGGGCGGCCCTGGGGAACATGATTGCCAAGAGAGATATAGCGCAGCTATGGGGTTCCCAGCGGCCTCCCACCGTGTCCGTATGGAAGGAGAACATGGAGTGGTGCATGTTCAGGGAGAAGACTGTGTATGTGGCTCGTGGTAAACCGGGGGCATGGGGTAGAATCTGGGGGCAATGGAACGCGTATCGTGGGGGTATCTGTACTCCCCCCCCTAGTGGACACCGATATTGCTTTGTCCCCCTGACCCTTGATGGTTCCTTGCGACCTTTGGAATAACCGAATATAGACGTTCCTCTCCCGTGACCCCCCCCCGACCTATCAGTACTCCTTCCTCTTGATAGCTATTTGAAGGTCTGAAGTAGAGTCCCCCGGAGGTAGCCTGACCCACACTTTTTGTCCTTATGCCTCGCCTTTTGTTTTTATTTGTTATTTATGTTAAACCTATGTATCCTGCTTCCCTAGTACTATCCGGAGCCGTGTACGGGACTGGGCCCCGGGAGTCGACTACTGCCTTAAGTACTGTATGATCCTTTCTGAATCTAGCGGCCGGCCCTGGTGGTTGTAGGCCCATGCTTGTAATTGATTTATTGTTCAATAAAATTTTCAAAAAAAAAAAAATTATCATTAAAGGACTGCACACAGTTAAACGAATCACACACTATGAGTGTCGGGAAATTAAGATGCGCATGTTCAAGTGTGAGAAGCAAAGCCTTCAGTTTAGCCAACTGCGCAGTACAGTCTCCCAGAGAGTGTGAGTAAGTGTAGGGTGAAAAACGCCACCTAACATAGTGCCCAATATGATGGTCCATGCTGCAGAATATTGCTGCTTTGAAGCTATAGCCGTTGATCTGAACCATCAGTGTAAATAATACACTTGTAGTCATCAAACGGAAGAACTGAAGATGGCATAGGGTAAACATGTTCATATAGCAAAAATGATCGTGTCTGTAAAGAAGGGTCAAAGACAAGGTCGACATCAATGGCTGTTAAGGACATAGAACCATTGAATTTATCAAGGGTGAAGGACTTTAGAATTAGAAATGCTAGCTTTTGTGAAAGCCTCTAAGGCGGGCACAGGAGAGACGAGACTATTGCGCTTACCTTGAGCAAGAGGCTGTTCCTTCAGGGTGGCCATCTGTACGGCGGTCAGTATTTTTTCATTGGAAGCAAAACGCATTTCCAATAGGGAATATAAATGTGATTTATAAGCAATAGGAACAGTTAGTTGCACCCTCTTTAAAGGTGACATATGTAAATCCGAGTCAACCTGGTAAAATCCAGATAACCAAGTTCATGGTATTAAGTCGTGTATGCAAATATTGTGTTTCAAGCAAGTCAGATTGTAAGGATCTGAGAATTTTAGTGTGTTTAGGCATCCAGCAGGATTCAGATAAATCTGGACGTATCAAGGCATAGAGCAGTTTAATATGCTGAGCATAATCATGAATATACGTCATGCCAAAATGTAAAAACCCAAGCAGGGACTGCAATTTTTTCAGTGTACTTGGGTGCTGCAACTGTACTCATTTTTCCAGAAAGTAAGGGGCCAGGCTCTTACCCTCATTGGTTAATTCATAACTAAGGAAAAGGACACTGAGAAAAGCAATGTGAGATTTTGTAAAATTGAACCTGTAACCAAGTTCAGCAAATCGCGTTGTAATGAGATCTATTCTTGCTAAATGAGTATTCAATTCATCATCTGTTAAATAGATGTCATTGGCGTAGGACAGAGCATCCGGGTCAATGTTGTGCAGAATTGACATAATACCTGCTGCAAAGACACCTGGGCTGTTTTTATAGCCCATAGGTAAACAAGCGTAACGCCGATGGGAGCTGAGACCAGAAAATGCTGACCATTCACGGGTCTCTGGAGGCAAATTGTGACTGAAAAAAACTGTTGGAATTTTCCAATGTAATCTTACATTTTTTACGAACAATATTATTAAATAAGGCTGTACTATGTGTATTCATAACGGCAAATGTGCGTGTATGACTATTCAAATGTCTGTAATCTAAAACAATACAATAGGAATTATAAGGTTTCAAACCTGGAAATAGAGTGTTATTAATCTGAGACGCACATGGTTCAATTACTCCCTGGTATTCTAACTGGGTAACAATGTCTTTAACGGAAGCCTTGGCATCATGTTTAATAGGATATGTGGTTGAGGCTCAGGAGTGGAACGTATAGGATTAACATGAATAGGGGAATCCTTATCCCAACCAGCATGGTTGCGATATAAAGGGGGGCCTTAAGCAAGAGCCCATTTAGAAGCATACGCATGTTTGACCTTGTCAGGGACAAGATGCGAAAAGGAAGGGAGGATAACGTCCTCACCCTGAGGACAAGTAAGAATAAAAGGAGGAGGCCAATCAACCTCCTCCAAAAGAATGTCATATGAAGAAGTCAAATTGTCCCAAAACATAGCTTTAATGGTAGGTTTAATGTCACATTCATTTTGAATATCCAAATGATAGTCTATCTGGAGGGGGCAACGCGGGTGTCCGCGGTTTCTACCGTAACAAAAGTTTCAGTTGCTGTTGCCTCCAGAAACTGGTGGAGTGTCTTTTGCACTGTTGGGACTTCTGCCACGCTGTCAAGGAGAGTCACTGCCCGACTCCTGTCCAGGAGAACGGTTCACACCATCTGGGGCATATTTCACTGTCAAGTGTGTAACTTTCTTCTTGTGAAAAGAGGCTTTATACGGAGGTGGTCGATCCTCCTTCTTTATCTTCACGTCAAACGAGCATTGTGTCTCCCGTTTAGGCTGCAAATACTCTCTTGGTCTGCAATCAGATTGCGCTCCTCTGTCGTACTGCTGATCAGACGAGTCCTGAAAGGAACGAGGAAAACTTAGATTAGGAATCTAATATCGTTCTGAAGTCTTGATTTTAGAGCAATCACGAAAATCGTATCGCTGTTCAGAGGACTCAGGGGGCGGCGAACCGCCACAAGTTCTGCTTTTTGTTACAGTTGTTTAGATTTATCCCTAGTACTCCAGCATTGAATCTTTCAAAGATTCACATGCTTAAATCTTCCCCGTCGTCCTGGTGGGAGTCTCACGGTAATACAAATATAGCAATATAAAAGAAAAATCTACCGGAAAACCAATACAAATGCATCATACTTTTGTAACCCATTACCGTTATTAAATGGTCAAAAAGTCAGCCAATGAGACGCCAGCCCTGAGATGACAATCCCCAGCAGAGCCACCATACCTCAGATTTCCAGTCACACGTCGTGTGAGAAGGAGTCTTCCTGAGCTCTGCTCAGTTTTTCTCTCTCTGGTAAACTTTTGATCTGGCTTTCATCTCTTTCTGTCTCTGGAATAGAGGTATTGTGATTTCCTTAATTTACCAAAATGTCTGCACACTCTAAAAAGAGGCTTTTCAGACCATGTAGATCTTGTGGGAAGGCCAGACTCTTCTCTGAGGATCCCCACAAGGTTTGCTTATATTGCTAACATCCTAAACATGTCCCTAAGGAGTGTAAGCTTTGAAGGACTTTCTCTGCCAAAACTTCTAAGGACAGAGAGGCACATTTGCTTCTTTGGCTTCAAAAAAAGAAATCAAAATCTGAATCTGGTTCTGAGGAGGAAGAGGCTCATTCCACCCCAAAAAGAAAATTAGAGCATTCTGTTTCTAAAACTGACTCTTAAAAACTGAAGGTCAGTAAGTCAAAGGACAAGGGACTGGAGCTGCAACCTCCTGAAAGTGTTTCTAAGAAGGCTTCTTCTTCAGTGCCTCACACTCCTCACAAGAAGTCTATGGAGAAAAAGGCTCCGTCGACGGACCCGTCGACGACAACTCAGTCGATGAGAGTGATGGTATCGTTGACAGTTACGCCAACGATGACGTTTCCATCAACGACCGCTTCCTCCATCCCATCCTTTGGAAATGCAGGAATCAGCGGAGGAATGTCCATCTCAGCTTAAGATAAAAAGACAGGACACGGATAAGGAAGAGTACCAGGACAAATCCGAATTTGTACAGGAGGAATTCTCCTTTAAATACTGTCCTTTTTCTGGTACACAAAGATATGAATCTTTTCAAGACACCTATGACTATGAGGAGGAGGAAGACAACCCTCAAATAGCCAGAGAAGAGTCGAGAAGAGTCACGGATCTAAGGCACATGATAGCGGACTACTATAGGCGCTTTCCAGAAGCTAATGTCCCTTTGTCTGACACCCCAAGCAAAACGCAAAGTGCACCCACCCCTGAGAAGGCAGCACCACAGCAGGCCTCACAGAAATCGCGCCCTCTACCAGTTATTGCCATCAGAGATGACTATATTGAGAGCGATGTAGAAGAACAACCAGAAGAATGGGAGTTGACACAGGATGAGCCTGTGGGCGATGAGTGGGATCAATATATTGCTCAGTCATCTCCTTTGCCGGCAAATCCTCCGCCCGACGATATCGGAGGATTCCACTAACTAATGGAGAAAGCCTCAAAAAGGTTTGATCTTCCTCTTCTGGTGAAATAGGTGGACTGTTTCTTATACGACTTCAAAGATCCAGCTAGAAAGTCGATCCGGACTATCCCTATAGGGAACTATATATGGGAGGAAGGCTTAAAAATCATGAGAAGTCCAGCTTCTATTTTGGTATCAGTCCAGAGAATAGAAAAGAAATATAAAGCTCCAGAATGGTCTCCGGCATGTCTGATAGGTCACCCCAGAGCGGAATCAGTGGTCATGCAAGCGGCGCAGAGGTCTTCGAGGAACCCAGCAGCTTAATGTTTTGCTCCACCAGACAAAGAGGGGAGAAAACTAGTTGGCACAGGAAAACGTTTTGCTGTGATGGCGACCGCGTCAATTAAAGCCTCAAATGCGTTGGTCATAGTTAGCAGGTATGACAGACAAATGTGGTCTGATTTAGAACCTTTATTATCTCATCTCCCTGGGGATAAGAAGGAAGAGGCCACGCAAATTCTTCAGGATGGAGCCAGGGCAGCATCTGAAATGATTGACTTAGCCATGAACATCTCTGCGGTGGCTTTTAGACAGATTGCAGGAGCTCTCGCCCTTCGCAGACATGGATGGCTTAAGGCCACCTCATTCAGGACGGAATTCCAAGCCAAGATTATTGATATGCCATTCGATGGAGAAAATCTCTTTGGTAAGCACGTGGATGATGCCCTTCAGGGGATTAAAACCGATACAGACACAGCACGTGCTTTAGGGACTCTTCAACAACAAAGGTTTCAGTCCTTTCGAGGCTGAGGATCAAGAGGCAACTATCAACAAAGGCCGTCATTTCAATCTTATAGGTACCAGCCCTACCAGCAACAAGGGTATCGACAATTTTCCAATCAACAGCAGTTTCGGTCTTCCAATACTCCTTACCAGCAGCAGACGAACAGAAGGAAGTCATCTGCCAGAGGAAAATCTCAGGACAATGGTAGGAGACAGTGACAGTCTCAGGGTGTCAACTACCCCGTCAACCATCAAACCTCATCGGATCCACTACCTCTCTGTTTTACCAGCAATGGTTGTCAATAACATCAGACAGATGGGTGTTGGACATAATACATCAGGGCCACACCCTAGAATTCATTAAAAAAAAACACCAGCCCGACCTCCCATTCTCAGAACACATCAACATCTATCCGTTCTAAAGTAAGAGATTTTGAATCTCATTATAAAAGGAGCAATAGAGGAAGTCCCTCACCAACATCGATGATGACAAAGGATTCTACTCGCATTTTTTCCTAATAAGGAAAAAAGCAAAGTGCCAAGTGGGGGCAGCTGATGAATCTAAGAGGCTTAAACAAGTACATCAGAAAGCAGCTCTTCAGAATGTTATCCCTGCAAGAAATTCTGCTGATGCTGAACAGAGGAGACTATATGACATCTTTAGATTTATTAGAAGCATACTTCCATGTTCCAATACGTCAAACACAGATGGTATCTCAGGTTCGAGGTGGCGGGGCACCACTATCAATTCAAAGTATTGCCATTGGGTCTCCGTTCCGCGCCAAGAGTTCACGAAGTGCATGGCACCAGTGGCAGAACATTTAAGACAGCAAGGTCACCAAGTCTATCCGTATCTGGACGACTGGCTGATAAAAGGTCCGACGTTTCAAGACACTCAGGACTCATTAAAACTTGCAGGAATCTCTTTGTGTCGTTGGGTCTAAAGATAAATGTGGAAAAATCCTCTGATTCCTTCCCAGACTCTACAGTTTTTAGGGGCAGTGTTGAACACAAAAGAAGCAAAGGTGTATCCATCGGAGGAACGCATCCAGAAAATTTTAAAGTGAGGATGTTCAAGTCCATGCTGGGAATGCTTTCATCCTGCATTCCGTTAGTCCCAAATTGCTGGCTTCACAAGAGGCAGCTTCAGGAACTTCTCGACCTTCAATGGGTTCAAGCTCAAGAGTCTTTCGAGGATCTGGTCCTTATTACTCCAATAATAAATAAAGCATTGTCATGGTGGTGTATAAGAAAACATTTCTTGGCAGGCCTACTCTTCGAACCTCAATCTCCCAGTTACAGAATGACAATGGACGCATCTTTGCAGGGATGTGGAGCACATTTGCAAGACCTAGAAATGCAAGGTCATTGGAATGGGCAGGAAACAAAGATGCACATCAATTTGTTAGAACTATAAGCAGTTTTCTTGGGTCTCTAGTCTTTTCTTCCCAGAATTCACGATTCCCCAGTCCTGGTCAGAACGGACAACACAACAACTATGTGTTATCTTCTAAAGCAAGGGGGAACAAGGTCAAAAACCTTGTCAGGGCGATCGCAGAAAATATGGCAGTGGCTTTTGAAGCACAATATCACTCTGCAAGTTCATCATGTCCCAAGAATTCAAAACACGTGGGCAGATCATCTAAGCAGATCAACAAGCCTATGCCATGAATGGGAACTGGATCAGCATTGGCTTCTTCAGATATTCCAACTGTGGGGCACTCCAGGGTTAGATCTGTTTGCCACTAAAAACAACAAGAAATGCAAACAGTTTGCAAGCAAATTCCCTCAAAGAGGATCATGGGGGAATGCTTTCCACCGTCGATGGATGGGAATGTTTGCTTACGCATTTCCTCCATTCCCTCTGATTCCGAAGGTGTTGAGGAAGATGACTTTGGAACCGTGTCACTTGATACTAATTGCGCCGGCATGGCCGAGACAGTTCTGGTTCACACAGCTTCTACGAATGTCTGTTTCTCCTTGAGTGCAGTTCCCACTGGTACACGATCTGATATCGATGAACGGAGGGCAAGTGGTACATCCCCAGTTAGGCTCAGTAAATTTATCAGCTTGGAACCTCATGACCACGAATTCCGATCCCTGAATATTCCTAAAGAATGTCGGGATATTTTGACTCACTCCAGAGCAATTTCCACTAATAAGACATATGCGGCAAAGTGTAAAAGGTTTTGCCAGTGGTATTTGGATCACTCTCTACACCCTTTGCTGTCAATTCCAGAACAAATTCTTCCTTATGTACTGCAATAGCAAAAGCAGCATCTTTGAAGGTGCATCTTGCGGCAATTTCAAGATATCGCCGAAAGCCAAGCCAACCTTCTCTTTGGTCTCATAGGGTAATAAAGGAGTTCATGAAGGGTCTCTTCAGAGCGTTCCCTCCAGTAAAACATCCGTCAGCACCTTGGCAACTTAACACAGTACTTGCACAGTTGATGAAGCCTCCCTTCGAACCCATTCATAAAGGTGGCTCTACTCCTGGTTCTGACATCAGCCAGAAGAGTCGGTGAGATTCAAGCTTTCTCCATATCCGAACCTTTATGCAGTTCAAGAAGGACAAAGTAGTACTGATAACAAATCCGAAATTCATTACGAAAGTTCCAACGTCATTCCATCTGAACGAACCTATCATACTACCTACATATTTTGAAAATCCAACATCTATGGCTGAAAAGTCTCTTCACACGTTGGGTTTCAGAAGATGCTTGAGATTTTATATTGACAGAACTAAATCTTTCAGAAAGTCAAATCAACTGTTAATAGTTTTTGCCACTCCCAGGAAGGGTTTGGCATTATCCAGAAATAATATTTCCAGGTGGATATCCTGAACAATCGCATGCTGTCATGCCAAAGCTGGAAGGCCTCTAGCTACAAAGGTTTGAGCGTATTCGACAAGAAAGATGGCTACCTCTGCTGCATTATTGGCGGGGGTATCGCTCCCAGACATTTGCAGAGCAGCAATGTTGTCAAATGTCCATACATTCACCAGGCACTACTGTCTGGACACGGCATGGAAAGGAGATTCAGCGGTGGGACAGGCTGTGCCACGCTGACTGTTTCTTTAAGGTATTTTCTATTTTAAAGATTGCTTTTGTTTGTGAAGTGATACATGATATGTTTGCTTTTTTCTCATGATATTTTATATGTATATATGTAGTCTTGGTTATTATAGACATTCTGAAACACACAATCCACTATGTAAGCTAGAAGATCTTGTAGGCTTTGAAAAGACTCTATCTGAACTATAAGGAAAAAGAGGTCTTAACCTTTAAACACTTTTCATGGATACGATACTGCTTTCTATTCTGATTCTAGCATGTTAATCTATGAAAGATGCAATGCTGGAGAAAAAACAAGTTACTTACCTGTACACTGTGGTCCTACAGTATTGCTATCTTTCATAGATTCACATGCGGCCTGCCCACCTCCCCGTTTGGTAAGGTAGACCACTTTTGCCTTGTGATACTATCCTTGGCTCACACTGTTGCGGGAAATCTGAGATATAGTGGCTCTGCTGGGATTGTGATCTCAAGGCAGGCGTCTCATTGGCTGACTTTTGAACCATATGATAATGGTAATGGGTTACCAAAGTATGATGCATTTGTATTGGTTTTCATGCAGCTTTTTCTTTTATACTGCTATATTTGTATTACCGTGAGACTCCCACCATGACGTCTGGGAAGATTCAAGCATGTGAATCTATGAAAGATATCAATACTGGAGAACCACAGTGTACAGGTAAGTAACTTTTTTTTGTTTTAGGAAAGTCCTGGGGCGGGCCGGCATCCTTGTCTGAAAAATGTTTGACAAGAGGTGGAATGGAGTATCTGGTCCCTAAACTATTGTGTCCTAAGGGCGTATACACTTGAGCTATGATATAAAGGTAACTCAGTTCGCGGTCTGCTACAGCCACTGCGGCGAGTCACTGGAGTATGGCCAGAGACCCTGCTTCACCTTTAACATTAGAAAGAATCATTTCGGAAACAACCAAAAAGTTAACCACAAATTTCATCACCAAATCTAAGGCAGGACCTGCCCCTTGTTCATCATGTATTTGTTTAAGGACATTCAGCAGAATGCCCATTGAGGGTGTGCCATAACATAGAGTATATACTGTGGCAAAAACAGTCCCCCAGGTGTTGCAGTTGGCCAAATTTGGGATCCAGACCATTGGGTAAACACGCAGTCAAAATTCTATGTTTTTCTTGTGGTCCTGTAAGGGGAAACACAGCATCAAGTTGATCAATTTTCTGGGCAATCCAAAAGGCAGTGTCCCCTCTAATGGTTTGGCATTTGCCCATAATTGAATGTACAATGACAGAACATATAACAAGTCCCACTGCCTGTTGTGCCAGTGCTGGTGCTCCAGCCCTAGCAGGGCAGGCTAGGAAAGAGTGGGAAACAAATTGGAACAAGCGTCTGTATAAAAGAACTACCTGGTTATACAAAGCACGTGTTTCCGCCAAAGTCAGATTATCTATATTTGGGTATGGCATCAAACCCGCAAGGGTTGGCAGGTGGTCCCATCAATACTTAAAGGGCCCATATGAACAATGCCAGGGACATGGGGAAAGGTGCCATTAAACCAAGTCTGGTGTTCCCACATGGTAAGAGGAACTTCAAGAAGTGCATAAGGACGTTAAAGCCGAGGTGCCTCAGGTGTAGTGTAAGCATGAAACATATTGTCATTAGCATCAACAACCAGAAAGGGGACCCAGGAATAAAATTCTTCAAAGCTGTATGCTGCGTCCGCCTCAATGACAAAAACCACGGGAGCTCCCGCATTAGGAACTCCATGCTGAAGTAAGTGGTGAGTAACCACTGGGAGGCAATTAACTGCAATCGCAACAGGTTGCACCATAATCAATTAGTCAAGGATGCCAGTGGAGCATAAAGAGGGCCTAAACCTTTTAATATACAAGCTTGATAAACCAACAGAACAAGGTGATCCCTAAAAACAGTGGAGGATAAATCCCAAACACCACAACCGTCTCCGCAAGAGGGTGAGAGGGTATTGTGGACAAGCCCAAGTGCTACTCAGGGTTCCTGCAAATAAGTAACTGACCAAACGTTGGCGGCGCCATGTTGCAGCGATTCTGCTCAGGAACAAAACTATGCTTGAGCCCATAGAACCTCAGTAGGTAGGGGCTGAGTCACCATAGCACCTCAGTACCCATGAGCTCGAGTCCAACTAGCTAAAGTGTCTCACTTGTCCTCCTAACTATATCCAGAAACACAAATGAATTGACACCGCAGCACACAACACTCCCGACCCTATTGGGGATGACGTTAACAGGACACCCACTTTTGCCACTCTCACACTCATACTTGTCCACAATAAGATATAACAGACACACAAATGAAGATTGCAATGTTTATTTAAACTATCGTGCTCTAAAAGGCATTATTCGTGCCCCAATCTGAAAACAAATGCTTAACAAATCTACCGTCCGCATAGTCAGTAAACCTTATGAAAAGCTCTGTCATATTATAAGACAGTTTAACCCTCCTCCCCTTCTACAGAAGCGGAATGATTATATAACAAAGATCTCTGGGATTAGTAGTGGACCCTGTACCTTAACATACACAGGTGGATATTCTGCATCTCAGGTACAGCCGTGATCTCCTCTCAGAAAATCTCTCTCTATGTATGTTACTTTACGGTACGTACCTATATGACAAGGCGCATATGCTTACAAACAACAGCTGCATTGATGTGTTATGTCTACATGCTAGTGCTTGACAGGAATGAAATTACAAGGGACCTTGTTGTTTGACCTTGTCTGCTATGTTCAGTCTAAATCCCAGGAAAGAACAGAGCGCGAAAATAGCTGCAAGTTTTATGTGAAAATACAATGTGACATAAAGATTTACATGTTTATGTAGTAAAGTGTGCAAAGCAAATGTGGCCTGTATTGTGCACAGTTAGGCTGACATAGGGAAAACTGCAATAGGCCATGCACTGAACACATGACAAGCCCTTGCTTCCTCCAGCAAATCCACCCTGCTTGTTCTTAATGCTTGCTTTTAAGAGAGTCTTAGAATTTAATTCTCCTCTCTATTTCTGGGGAGGGTCTGAAGGGCCTTTTTTAAGTTCCAGTTTGTGCTTGATCAATCCTGATTAAACGACCTTATAGTTTTATTATCGGGCCTCTTCCTAGTTGATCTCAGGTTACCAGCAAAAGCTGATATTATTTTACTGTAATTTGATTGGCAGAGAGTTTTGGTCAGTGCAGATAGAAAATTCAGTGGGATTATCCTTAACTTTTTCTAACAGGGCAGTTCCATTGACGTCTGTCCACCTAAGATTTATACCATTTATGCCCTGGGTTTCCATATGTTCATCAAGTTGTGTTACATTAGTCCACTGTGTTTTAATATTGAGTATCATCAACGAGGGGTGATGAGCGCTAAAATGACTTGGGTCAACTTTAAAGAAATCCACCCATCATAGTGCAGCCACAGAGATCAGAATATGATTAAAAATGGAACCAAAACAGCTCCCCTGAAAGGAGGTAATTACTTTTCCTTCACTATCCAGGGTGTGTTCCATGAACTCTGTGTTGTATCTAAAAACATAAAGAGGGCCGACTCCCTCAAGACTGGTTGTCGCCACCTCCAGCTCGGGCTGGGCACCTAGGTAGCGGCCATTGATTTGGTTAGGGGGCCTGAACCATGGGCAGAGAACTATAGAAGAAGCCTAAGGGAAGAGCCCTAATGAGGTAAGGAGAAGTGTTAACATCAGGGTGCCTAAGAGAAGGAAGAATTCTCCCCACCACAGATGGCCTACCGAACTTTATAATAACACAGTTTCCGTCCAAGGATTTCTCTTCTTTACCTATCCAGTTTACTCTTTGGACCATATTGATCCATCCTCCAGTGTGGACCCCCAGCGTGGAATTAGAACCTAACCACTGCGTAGCCTTGTTCATTAATTGGAAAAAACTTTCAGTAGAACCGGCCTTAAGAGGAGGAACATTTCCCAGCACAATGACATAGGTGGTGGCTTCCGGTGGCAAGTCAGGTATGATAGTGTTTGAAGGGCGGGGTCGTGTCGCATGTCTAATGGGGATATTATATGGACCATTTCAGACTAACCTTTCGCGGTGACTTGTGGCTGGTTACAACCTCCACTAATTACCCCTACCTCCATTAAAACCCCAGGGGCTGGTGTGACTTCAGAGTCGTGAGTGATCAAACACGCCTGCTCACTAGGGGCCTGGCGAGTGTGGGGTAGAGTAGGAGGATTTTTATCCTGGTCACTTAATAAGTCAGTGACTCACCCCTCTGCCCGGCCACAACAAGTCTGTGGGATAGCTGTGTTTAAGGGGCGGGGGAGGTCAACCCTTGTACTCCTGTAATAAGCACTGGCTCATTACAGTTTATCAGTGCCAATTTAAATGTGGGTAGGCGAACCCTGACCGATTCCAGTTTAGTGTCCAAAACGCCAATCAATTTATCATACAACAAGTCTATTTAGCGTTCCAGCTTGTCCTTTTTCCTGGGCATGATATTGTTTGATCTTGTGAGTTGGATGGTATTTACCCTGGGGCGTTTAGATTTACTACCCATCTTAGTTCTCTTCCTTCTTCCTGCCACTCCACAGTCCCTATTTGCACCCAACAGGACGTTAGGCTCTAGGGGCATAAACGCCTTTTGTGGCCTGGGTAACAAAGGGGGCTTGGCCATAGAAACAATTTGTGAGGTCGATGAGGGTCCCTCCATGTCCTCAACCATTAAGGGAGGTGACACATCCCCAAGGCCCTGGGTCTGAATAGGCAAAAATATCCAGAGATGGAAGATGTGTCATTCAGTCAGCTCAGTTTCTTTGTTGATGTCGGCACATTGCAGGAATGCATCCATAGTTTTATTAGTATAGGATGCAGGAGCACTGACCTGTAGATTTCTTTTCCCCATTGCTCGAGTTTTCATGTAAGGGTGAAAAAGCCAAAAAAAGGACACTACAAGTTTGTGAATTCAAATTGGCAGAAAACACCACCCCCTTATGCCCGCTTAATGTCACTAGGATGGTAGGCTCTTCGACTGAACTGCAGATCCCCCCAGTGCCTTGAGACCTTGCAGGTGAGTAGTCGCGCTATATAAGAACCCTGATTGATTGATTGAATTAAGTCCACACTGTCATACTCCAGCACACCCCATATCGACAGGTTAATGGGAACTTGACGCTCAAGGGAATGTTCGGTGGCCTTAGTTGACAAAGAGTCAACAAATAAAAGACAGCACCTGCAAGTCAGTGACCTATAAGGCTACTCACACACGGGCATTCCAAAACAGGACATGTTTATAGAGAAGGGGTAAGTTGACCCACCTACCAGTGAGCAAGTCAAAATACCGGGTCTGTGTGGGTAGATGGAGAATCCTACAGGCCTCCCCAGCCCATTGGCAATTCAGGAAAGTCAATATGCAAACGTAAAGCCAAGAGACGGAGACCAGTACAGCCTCCTCCGGGTGTGCACAGGCCTGCCCTTGGCCCGATCTTTGCCCAGGCACTGCCCATGCACGTCCACCACAGTGGGGCTCTGTAATGTGCTATATAGCGCTCCTCATTGTCGCCAGGTGCAGGTTGTGATGAGAGGGGCAGTCTTCTAGCACCATGGCAGACTGGCACACGAAGTCCTGATACACTGTCCTCCAGCTGAACTCCACACAGTCCTCAGATTAGCTGGCAACAAATAACCGTTCAATTTATATAACCATGTTGCCAGAAAAAACTGTTTACCATGTGATGGCCTTCTTTTATCATACACTTTCATATGGATCATCTCTTTTGGCCTATATCTTGAGTTACAGGCTGTGTAGAGGAATAAAGAATTGACTGAATCAGCGTTGGATATCCTATGAAGATCACTCACTCGGATAGACTGGCTGTAATTGTCCTCTTGTGGCCTTCTTAAAGCAAGCAATTCAATTAAATTTGTAGGCATTTGTAGACTGGTCTAAACCTCCATGAGGGGATAAGAAGTTGGCTCCCTACAGAAGAAATTGAGCTCCAGCTTCTTAAAGGTTGTCTTTAAACCTTCTTCATGCTCATGTCCATCAAGACTGTCATTTGCTCACTTCTCTCAAATATGTCAGTAAATTAGTCGGCATTTTCTATCATCTAATTAAATGTTAATCCACGCTACTTCTCCTCCACCTCCCGTATCTAATCTTGGGCTTTTGACTTGTTGTTATTGCCCCCCTTTTTTCTAAGTTGTAAAGCCTTTAGAGTCATTAATCATTATTTCTCATGTTCCTCCTGAATGGATGAATGCGACGTATCTAGTGTTTTGAGGTTAGTGGGCACCATAGTGTTTGGATTGGGTATTTAAGTATACTTGCAAGAATTGCCTGAAAAACTGCCAATATTGAAAAAATGTATAGTAAATTAGCTATATGTTTTTTAAAGGGTGGCTTGGTAAATCTTGCCGAGAGTCCCTTGTTTTACTTCTATTTGAGGTTATTAACTGTCTGGTGCGGTCTAGCCAAGTCAGAGCATTGTGCTTTTTGGATCCTCCAGCATGCATGAAGTGAAAGAGCTGCTCTGAAGCTCTTTGCTAACCTTTGCCCAGGGACCTCAGGACCATGGTCTTCGATATAATGCGCTTCTTCTACTCTCACTAAATGTCCTCTCTGGACAACCTCAGGGGATTGTAAGAGGAAGGGTTTATTTTATGCAGTTGCTAATCTAAGCTCACAATACGTTAATTGTAGACTGATGGATACTTGGGCATTCTGGGGCCCCAGCCATAGAAAATGTGCAGCTGCACGGAATGGAACAGGAAACTAGACACACCAATCAAGAATATCAAAGAGCCAGCCTATCTCTGAGAACTTGTGGACAATGCTAGAGGATGTTCAGCAGTTACCTGCATCTACCCATACGCTGGGGCAGAAGTAGTGGCCATTGGGTGGGTGGCTGTACTCCATGTCCCGGCGTATTGCCAATTGTTAGATTTGCCATTCCACAGAGCATCTTCAGATGCATTTACAAAATGTCTGGTCCAGATGACGGTGAACCATGATAGGAAGGGTTTTTACAGCAAGTCTTACGTAGAGGGTTAATTAAGGCGCTTCACTGCAAAAGGAGACAAACTGGCATTGTGCAGGTTAAGAAGTCATCAAGTGTGTTACCCCTGCCCTTTAAATTCCATTGTGTTACTTGGAAAAAATGTAGACCTGATGAATTTTTCTTTAAAAACAGCAGAAGACTGAACTTCATCGCAGTGAAAAACCGCATGAGAACTGGGAGTCAGCCCCTTCTGTGCCAGATGAAGTTTCAAGGCTCTATTAAGGTTGCTGTCATTATGCATACTGTTGATCGCATCAAGAGTATTGAAAATGAGGCACGGTACTTACTTAATTTTGCAGAGTGTATGAATCCTGTCTCCTGGCGATTGGAACAACATATTGCAAGTAACTGTTTCCACGAGAGAAGAACTGGCGTGCTGAGGGACATGAACAAACTCCACAGAGGAACACCATTAAAAGTAAACAGCTGCATGTTATGCTTTTTACAAATGCGTTATTGCACAACTGCAGAGTCGACATAGGCCAACGAAGGAAAGAAGTCTGCATATCAAGGAATTCTCAATAGTGGTACGGGCTATAGAGTCTTCTTACCTTGGGTTAAAGGCAAATCAGAATTAGTAAATACAACACGATCGCAGTGTTGTACATCTTGAAGCAAAGAGTCACATAGCTGATCACACTGTCCAAGTAATCCTAAGAAATGTAAAATGGCTTTCACACAACAAATCGGTTTAATAGCACATCTCCCAAGAGTGAACAACAAGAAACCAAATTGTCAGCGCATAGAAAGAAAATATTCCCCAGATATGGTTTGGCATGAAGGAACCTTTTAGCTATTCATTTTTTAGCAATGAATCCCAAATCATCGATAGACATTAATAGACGAAACAACTGAGGAAAAAGCCATTTCCAATCAACCGGCAAGTAGAATTACTTTATGCATTTCTACCTCTCCCCCATTCATCTCTCCCCCATCCAGCACACTGTGTCACCAGCTAAAGATATCAGAGTGCCAGACGATCTTCATTGCTCCATGTTAGACATTTGCCTCCATTCTTCTATATTTAAGAATTTGTTTTTCTTGGCTTTAGGACTCTGTGCACTTTACCACTGCTAACCAGTGTTAAAGTGCATGTGCCCTCTCCTTAAAACATAGTAAAATTGGCCAACATCTAATTGACACATTTAATTTACTAGTAAGTCTCTAGTAAATGGTGCTACATGTACCCAGTGCCTGTAAATTAAATGCTACTAGTAGGCCTGCAGCATTCATTGTGCCACCCACTAAAGTAGCACTTTAAAACACGTTTCAGCCCTGCCACTGCAGCCTGTAGTACAAGTTTACGCTGCCATTTTGACCTCACAAAATAAGCTTTTTGCCAGGCCTAAACCTGCCTTTTTAAAACATCTGTCACCCCAAAAGTAGGCCCTAACAGCTCCCAAGACAGGGTGCATGGATTTAAAAAGTAGGACATGTGGGTTTACAATTTACATGACCTAAGAGTAAAAAGTCCTAAAGTCGTTCTTCACTGTTACAAGGCTACCTATCACATTGACTATCATTGGAGTACCTTATTACATTTAATAAAGTGTAACTTCAGATTAGAAGCATGTAGGACAATAATTCTTGGACTCTCGTTTGAATTGTAATTTAAAATCCTCTTTAATGGTAAGTTTGGATTTTAAGTCACAATTCTAGAAATGCCACTTTTAGAAAGTTAACACAAGGAGATGATGGACGGTGCACAGAAACTTTTCAGACACTCACCCCCAGTCACACATCTGGGTCGAATTCATCATCATTCTTTAGCTCACTTCGCTACCCCAGTTCAGACCCAGCCATATGCAAATCAGTCTTAACCCTTTGCCTCATGGGAAAAATCCAGACCGAACTGCCAAGCCAGGTCTTCCCTGGACCACAAACAAGCATCCTGGGACCGGTTTCGGGGTAACACTCCTCATCAGCCAGGCTTGCTTGAATCTGGCGGTAAAGTGAGCAAGGGACCCACTTCTGGGCATACCCTGTCAACTTAGGGCGAAGAAAGCAAACACAAGGAGATGATGGACAGAGCGCTGAAACTTTTCAGAAACTAACCCCCAGACATCTCCTTGTATTTGCTTTTAGGAAGTTGGCCTTTCTGTGTCCAAAACTATAGGGCCTTTCATCCAGTAAACAAGGTCACATAACTGTAGCTGTCTCTTCTGTGATGGGTTGTGTATTTCTCCCAGACATCGGGACAAAAGGGGCTTAGTTGTGACAGTATGGGCCATCCTCGCAAGATGTCTGGGGGAGAAGTTGTACCCAGCACTGAATTACTCTGCAAAGACCTTGCCTGCAGGAGGCACAAAGGAACTTGACACTAGCCTTATGTCACCCCAGAAATATGGGAGCCAAACCCAGGGAGGCCAGGGGAGTAGGCCAGGTGTTGACCCCCCACAAATAGGCTGGACTGCAGATAAAAGGTAGCAGTCTCAGACCCCAAATTAAATCACTTCTGGACCTGTGAAAGACTCAGAAGAAGGATTGCCCTGCTCCCTGAGGAACGAAGACTGGACCTGCTCCTTTAAGCCAGGACCACCAGAGTGACTCCAGGAGATTGTTGGCAGGCGTCCTGTAAGAGCTACAGGGACCCAACAAGCTCCAGAGACCCTGGAACTTACCTGCCTGCTGCTCCTAATTCCTGCTGGAGTGAGGCCTAGCCTTCAAGTAGTGCCCGTCCCCCCCATGCCCAAGACCCTTGGTGTGGTGCTACAATGGCCTCCTACCAAAACCTTGGACTTTGAAAATTTCTCAGCAAATACTTGCTCGACTTATCTGAGACACTTTTGGTTGAGACCTGCCACAGGTGATGGTTCAGTTGGATGTTTCAGCCCCATGCAAGACTGCACAACATCCAGGGTTATATACGGAGGAATCTCCAGCCTTCTCAGACTTCAATACACGTATGCTCACAAAATGAGCAGTATCTTTGCGACTGTGGATTATCGAGATAGGACTGTCCTATCTTTTTGTGTGTAGAGACTCCACAGTCGGAAGATACTACACTTAAATACCTTTGTGAATTGCGAAAAATTGTAAACTTACACAAGCAGGGCCGGACTGGCCGTATTGGGCACCGCATGAGTGGTGGCTGGTTTTGGGCCCCTGGGGGCTGTTTTTTTTTGTTACAGGGCCATTTTTGCAGCATAATCGGCTGTGTAAGAAAATCAGCAGAAAACCGGCCCTGGCAAAGAGCTCGGCACCTGTGGGGGGGGGGGGGGCGGGCCGAGCACTTTGCCAGGGCCGGTTGTGGTTCCCAGTCCGGCCCTGTACACAAGAGTGCAAGTTTACCTTTGTGAAACAGGCTGGCTACAGTTTTTAGGTCAAGCATTCAAGACCTCTTGTATATACTTTAGTATATACTTATATGTGTATGTACTTTGTGGGCTCTGGAGATCAGCCCTAGGACTTGTCTGCTTCCGCTTATGGACTTTTTTTCTGTTCAACTGCCTCTATTTAACTGTCTTAATAGAAAACGACCAGCAGAGGTCAGTAAAATACCCAAATTGCTTTCTGCTTAGGGACTTTCTTATTTTTAATTTTCTGGCAACTGCCTCTATTTAACTTTCTTGATAGAAAATGACCAGCAGGGGTCAGTAAAATACCAGAATCACTTTAGCATTCTCTAGATTCCAGTCCATAGAAATTGTCTTCAATGAGCACCCGTAGACAATAATATTTTTTTCAAATCTTGTATTTTCAGTGATATGACCACCGAAGGCCCTGATTTTATATTAAAAACAGAGCTTTGGACTATACCATTTCCTGCTGAAAGTCAATATTTCTCTCCTTGTGTTCCCATACCTGGCGTATCACACAGTTAGGTGCTTATTTTCCCCCCATGTTAAAGAACATTAGATGTTTCAGCACCCAGGCTAATGTGCTGCATAGCTAAATACATATAAGGTCCTAAAGGCGAGACCGATTGCATTGCAAATACTTGTTTATCTGGCAGCCTGGCTAACCACCTATAATAATAGACGTCCACAATATCATTCCCATCCTGGACCCTAAAATTCATAGCAGGACGGTGGCACGTTTCTGCGAAAAAACGTAAAGTCACATGTCCAGCGCATGAACTTCTCTTATCTAACAGGCATATTTTCAAAGTGTATTTATTAAGTCGCCTGCCGGTTGGAGGAGAGTCCAGGTTGCCTAACTGGAACTTTTCATCCCCGCATTTGGAACATAAAAATGATCACCTGAATGTAACCGCCATCTGGGCACCTGGCACTTGACTATGATCCGATTCTAGTGTTGCCATTGGACACCCCTGCGGTTAAGCAGAGTCCGCCAATGCCAGCCCGATACCGCCCCAATCCCCACCCTTCGCGGGAGTTGGTTGTCCCCCGTTGGTTGACCCAGGGATATAAGTCCCCACGATTGTGGTCAGATAATATGAGAGTGAGAGTAACGAACAATCACCGGTGCCTACTGGACGGCAGCATCCTAGATATCATTTGCGGCGCACACCAGCAGGCCTCCACCAAATATCAGGACTGTGTGATATAAAGGTGGAGGGGGAAGGAGTAGGGTATTTTTTTCATTCCTAGTATTTCATTGTTTTTTTTTTTTAGTATGAATGTTGAGTATGAGCCTCAGTTAGGCTCCGGTAGGTTTTAGGACATGGAGGAGAGTCAGGGACCTTCCCCGCATAAAGTCCAAGGCTCATGGTGTGGCCGATGACGTGCGGTGGCCTATAATAGGAGGCTGGTGGAATAAAGCTGGGTCTGGGGTAGAGTGAAGAAATCGAGAGGGAATGTTCACTATAACCGGTTTGCCGAGTCTTCTTTGCGGTGGACCACCGACTCTCCACACGACACAAAAGGCACAACTGCGGAAACGTGCATAAAATGTGCCAGACTTCAATTATGCTAGTCACATACCTAGTAAGCGTGATAATTTAACATAGACGGAAAGAAACATTAGCTGCAAGTGACCGCCATCTAGCGGTAACTGCGAAGATTACAGATTTGTGGCAGAAACTGCGACCACATCTATAACTGAACAAACATTGTCAGAAAATGAGCTTGGTACAACAATATTTAAAAGGGATGGAGACACATACATCAGTGCATTATCAAACTACTGAAATAATGTATATTAAAATGAAATCCAAACACAGAGGCCACATACGTACCGTGTACCAAGAAAAGTACTAAGTATGTATGTACATGTATGTACGTAAAAGTTCTTACTGTAACCCCTTTACTTCAAAGAGAAAGCTCATACCATCACCTCACCTCCTTGGTATTCTCACCCACAAAATAAATAAATAAATAAAAACGCGCACATCAGTATGCATAGACAGCCATGTACACATATAGTTATGCACCCCACAGGCGCACACACATTGGTTGACCAATTGTTTAACTACACAAAGCAAATCACCACTCGCATATATATCTAATTCCCCACAAGAAACTCAATTAAGTTAAGTATGCTTGAAGTTTTGGGGAGGATAAGTCTAACATAAAGCCGGTAATACTGTTTCCCTGTTTACACAATGACATACTTCGCTGTCCAGTGCATGATACCATTTTCGTTAGGGAATGGGAATGTTTGTTGCAGTTTTTTTATTTTATTTGATGATTTAAAGGTAATATTCGGAAGGATTCTTGTTATAGGTGTTGCCGCAGATGTCCTACGTGTACCCCTTCCGAAGAATAGATTGGGAGTTGTGATTTATGTATTATTTTATTGGGAAACTTGTGTCACAGAAGCCAAGTGGCTCTGAGCAACACAAACCATTGATCCATGAGACACCGCCAGGATCAAAATTACCGGGAGAGTATAAAGCACCAACCGCACAGTGGGTGTTGATTCCTTTTCTCCAACCCGCCACGGAAGCAGTAAAGGAGCCGCCGAGGTTTTCAGTCGATGCGTGTCAGGGTAAATTATTTTTTAGGAAAACGGTTTCCGTATCTAAACTTTCGGTCTTAGAGTGAAGTACTAAATACCACAGGACAAATCCAGGACCTCTCACTGTCAGGGACAGCCCTAGTTGGCAGTGCAATAAATATAAAGTCAGGATATCACATGCAAGCAGTCTGGATCTTAGAGGAGAACACACCTGTTCAAGATGCAGAGGACATTCCCGTCTCAAGAGTCTCTATCCACTTTTCATGGGATTCCATGCATTCAAATGCTTGGTGGCACGATATAAACTGCATTGCTTGTCAAAAGCCCAACAATTCCCGTCAGATCAAGTCAAAATCAAGTTCATGTTATCCTATTTGTCATTAGATGCCTCATAATGGGCCACTCGTCTAATAAATTAAAGTTTTAACACAATTTAGTATATTTATGATTCGCGTTACTACTATAATCAGTATGCTGCAGACCTTTCCAACAGAACACATCGGTCTCTTGGCTCCAAAACGAAAATCCAGTGCCCTGATTTCTCATTTGAGCCAATTTCGAAATTTAAATGTAGAACTTGCTTGGGCAAAAGCAGCTAGGGAAGCCAATATTTCACATGCATTACATGAAAAAATCAAAGGTGTGTTGTCCTCTGCGGTCAGTCGTTTTATCACCATCAACATTTTAAGGGATTAGTGTAGAGCCACATGTAGTACATATTTAGTATTACTGCTCATAGAATGCTTCTGTTTTCTTTATTCCGCTCTTGTCTCTTCTCCTGATCTTCAAATAAAGGTCTTCATACTTAACCTTATTGTACCACCTGTTTATCTACAACACCACAATAATGCCACTGACATGTAGAAACGAGACGGACGTCAAAAAATGTCCCCTTGTAGTGTCACCAGGATCATAGAAAGCTCAAACTAATGAGACTTATATGCAAATCGGAAACATCAGGCTTCTTTATCCATGGAAGAAAAAGTCAATACCGGCGTTTTTGGTGACCTAATTGAAAAGGAAGAGTTATAAAATATGCGGGATATGTTTTGTAAGTGCCCAAGATGAGGACCCCAGTACCAATCCTCGTGCTCTCTTACATTCGCTACCTGTAGTTAAACAACCTTTCTCAACTTTTCTATTGAATGTTATAGTTGTTCTTTTGTCTTCAAACGGCAAAATCGCTCTCCTTGCAGTAATTGACTATGTCACAAAGCTGGAACATTTCATTGTCTTAACCGAGTGTCCTTCGGGCGTTGAGTTAGCTATTATTTCCACCCAATAAAATAGTCTGTATCCATGGCCTTAAAGAAACAGATAGGGGAGCACAGTTGCCAGGTTCTGAGACACCCTTTTGAAATAACTGGGAAATGTCAACTCTTGATCCACTAGTTACACAGTCAGATGGCCAAATTGAGGCAATCAGTCTGTTGAGTGATATGTTGGATTTTTTCTGCTAGGCCATCAGGAGAATGAGCCTTGAGACATCCAGCAGCCAAATGTACCTCCAGTATCTCTCTGCATAGTTCTTTGGGGCTATTACTGTTCTTTTGTACCCACGGAATAGATCGCGGTACTGTCCCTTCACATTCACTTCTCCCTCAGTACCTTCATCTACTACCCTGCTAGCTCACCTGTCTATCATTCGAAAGGCAGCCTAACAACTGGTGACTGCAAAAGCAGATTATGAAAGGTTTGCTGACTTACATAGATCTCCTTCAATATCTTATAAAGTGAATTATATGGTCTGCTCTTTCCTAAGTGCCTTATCCCTGGTAGTTAGTCTAAGTTCTCAGAAGGGTTTTGGGGCACGTTCTGTTTGCACAATTGGGAGGATCATTGCCTATCCATCTGGTTATCCCAGGTAAGTGAAAAGTGCACCTAAAAACAGGAAAACGACTGTTCTACGAAATTGATAAGTAGAATGGTTGTATGCATTTATATACATTTGCAGATGTATATGTATGGATTGTTGTTTGAAATCTTTATCTGTGGAGGAAATAAGGAGATGTCTGGGGTTAGGTTTACCAGAGGTCAGTCCATTAAATACATTGTATGCATTGAGGAAGAATAGTAAGGCTGCTGATGGTAATGGTTGTAGTGATATTGGTGGTTGCAATGTTGGTGGGGGTAATAATCTAATGGTGATGATCATAATTATGTTGGTAATGGTAATTGTGGTGGTGGCAATGGTGGGGAGCCAAGTGAGGGGGCAGAGTCAGAAAATAAAAAGGAGCGCCCTCAGTAGAAGAACCAACCGGCACAAGCAGGAAAAGAGCAGCTGAACTGGGCACTGTGAGTTGTACACAAGTGCCTGGCAGGAGCAGAGTGCAGCAACATTGCATGGTGATGTTTGAGGGGGAGGAGAGCACTGAGCCAGGCATTGCTATTTGTATCAATCACTAGCAGGTGCAATATGGAGTTACATCATTAGAGCTGCCAGGCAAGCTAAAAGTGTATGCAGTGTTGTGGCAGTTGAAAACCTACAACGATATCACAGGAATGGCTGAATTGAGATGAAGCCAGGATCTTACCAGATCGACTGGCTATTTTGTAGTCATGCCAATCCCAATATGTGAAATGAAAAAGTAAATATGGAGACCTTAAGTAAATAGGGACATGGCCAGGACGGTGACAGAATCAGACCGCTGGGCCTGAGCTCCGGCTGAATGCCGCAGTATCCTGCATGCCCGTGATCATCCCTGTGTGGTGCAGAGTAGGGTGACCAACTGGCATGGGTGCAAATTGAGGACAGTGAGTGTAAAAATTCAGAACAAAGGGTCAAAATTCAGGACAAGAATTCAGGGCAGAAGCTCAAAATTCAGGACAAAAGGTAAGTTTTACAGACACATCAGAAGAGGTCACGCAGTAGTATATAAGTAAATAGACAACCACTTAAGTACAAGTGAAAAGAAGTTTATATTGGGCTGTGACAATTGTGCACTTCATGGATTTTCAGTATGCGTGCAGCTTTGAACAAATGTGCAGGTCTTTTTGTGATAACAAAACCACCCCCCTTAACCCTCCCCACCTTTCCAGCCTCCCAGGGAAACACCCGATACCCGATCCTGCCAGTCCGGCCTTGCTACCACCCTCCAATGGTGACCCTCCTCTTCACATAGACTCTCTCTCATGTGTATTCAATTTCTTTTATAGTGCTACTCATCCCAAGTAAGTAGGACAGGGTGTCGGAGTGCGTTAAATCCCACACATATTATATAGAGACAATGACTCATATAAATGTGAAAGTCAATCTATACGAAATGTACTTAAGATAATGGGGTAACAAGGTGTAATCATTCTTTCATCCATCATTCAGTCTTTCACCATTCATTCTGTCCTTCCATCGGTGTGCCCATCCATATCGATATTCAACCATTTGCAAACCTATCCATCATCTATCCTTCCTTCCTTCCTTCCATCCTTCCTTCCATCCATCCATCCATCCATCCATCCATCCATCCATCCATCCATCCATCCATCCATCCATCCATCCATCCATCATTCCACTCATCCATCCCTCCATCCACCCTTTCACTCATCCATTCATCCTTTCACCTTATCCATCCGTACACTCTTCCATCCACTCTTCCACCCATCCATTCACTCATCCATCCAGCCATCCTTTCACTTACTCATTCATCCATCCAGTCACTCAACCTTCCACCCATCCAACCTTTCATTCATCCATCCATCCACCCTTTCATTCATCCATCCACCCTTTCTCTCTCATCCCTCTTTCATTTAGCCATCCACCCATCCATCCATTATTGAATCCATACATTGACCCTATCACTCAACCAACCTTTCACTCATCCATCAGACCTTTCTCTCATCCATCCATCCTTTCACTCATCCATCCATCCTTTCAATCATCCCTCCTTTCACTCATCCATCCATTCCTGTACCCGTCCTTCTACAATTCCACCCATACATCCATCTATTTAACTTTTCTCTCATTAATCCTTCCACTCACTCATCTGTCCACCCTTTCTCTCATTATCCATCCATTCACCCTTTCATTCATCCATTCACCCTTTCATTCATCCATTCACCCTTTCATTCATCCATTCACCCTTTCATTCATCCATACAGCCATCCACCCATCCCTTCATTTACACACCTTTTCACATTAATTAGAATCTGAGCCGTTGCCTGCCGAGTTGCAGACAGAAGAGGCCCATCAAGCACTTCACCCCTGCTGAAGTTTTGAAAGCAAGGGTTCGGGCGGGCGAGGGCTCACTATGCCCCTGTACATAGGCAATCCGAAAAAGTGGAAGTCATGAGTCATGCATGATGCACAGTGCCACTGTGACATGGTGTTGTTTCCAGGGCTCTAAGTAGGATGAAAAAACCGTGGGGGGGGGGTCTCTCCAAAGGGGGTATTCGATGTAATTAAGGGCATGGCTTAAAACAACTAGGCTAAAAATCTATGCTTGGCATAGTGTGCTGCCTGACTGGTAATTTGCTGCTTCTGTCATTGCATCCAGAAATATAACACAACAAGTAGTGTTACACCTACAAGCCAGTACTATTGGCTTTGTCAATGGTTGCTAGTTGCATAAAGTAAAAAAAAGCAGCAACCATGGCTTTGTTAAATATAACATTGAAAATGCACCAGTTTTAAAAGGATGAGACAGTGAAGACCCATAACCCTTTTTTTAAAAACTTGTTTTACCACCTTTTCATGAACTGTATTCTCATTTCTTCCACCTGACTGAATGTCCTGCCTTAGACCGTGGCAGGAGGAGGCCCACCACATGCTGTAAGAGCCCAGACTGGCCCATTGTCATTCTGTATGGGGCAATTTTGTAAAGACGAGTCTTACTAGGAAACTTCAAATGGATTTATTTCAGTATCCAGAAAGCCCTTGATGTAATGCATGCCGCTCTTCATACAACTGCCTCCGTGTCCCTCTCCCTTCCAGAATCCCCCCCGTCATACCGTTGCTAGGCAGGCATAGACATTCTGATAATTACCACTAAGAATCTTTAGGAATGTGAATATAACATATCTCCTTTCTAACAATAAATAAACATCAATACACATTCCTCCTGCTAAACAAAAAAACAAAAACAAATATATACAAATACGATTTTTGAATAATTTGAATAATATGCTTACTTGACATAAAAGTGATCAATCACAGATATAATCATCAAGAAATTTAGGCCTGAACATGGTACGGGAAGATTGGCGGGTACAAATTGTTTTAGATACACTTTTACTTTGTGGTGTATTCATATTAGAAGTGGAGTCAGAACTATTGCTGTGACTAGGTTTAGGAGATTGACATCTAAGCCATTCATTCTGTTCAGTAGTATTACATATGGACACTTTTCTCATGTTCCACCAATTACCATCCGCCAATTTTACACAATTACCTTTTACATGTTCAATTTCCTTGGGACATGACCATTTAGAGGTGCCTTTTTTTGATTTATCCCCAATGTAAACTCTTACCCACATTCCTGTCTTGAAAGACCGTGGAAGTTTGTAAATATGTGAATTGTGTCTATGGCTATACGAGGCCTGATATTTTCTAACACGAGCCTTATTTTCGTCATGATTGGTTCACTTTTGCGTGCTCTATTCATCCAAGCAGGCATGGCAACTGTGCAAGGTATTCTTCCTTTGAGAATACTGAAAGGAGTTTCTTTGGTAACTGGATGTGGAGTGGTCCTATAACACCATAACATGTCTTTTACTTGTTGTTTGTAATTCAAACAATTTTTTTCAGTAAGTTGTATGTTTTCAACTAGCACTCTGTTGAACCTCTCCACTAAACCATTACCCCTGGGATGATATAACGGAGTTTTGGTATGTTTAATTCCCCATTTCATTAGAAATTTCTCAAATTCAGCTGAAATGAATTGAGAACCATTGTCCGAAACAATTTCAGCAGGACAACCCTCCCTTCTAAAAATGTCTTCGCAATAATTTACTACCACACTAGACTTCACATCCTTTACAAATGTTACCTCGGGCCACTTTGAAAAATAATCAATCATCACAATGGCAAATCTGTCATTGCTGCCAAGGGTCTCAAATGGACCACAGATGTCAATGGCTAGTTTTTCCCAGGGTGATTCAGGTAAAGGTATAGGATTGATACTGGTTTCTTGGGTGGTTTGTGATTTATCACTCACAGCACAGGCTACACAATCACATACAAATCTTTCAATATGAGTGTCCATAGCTGGCCACCAAAAATCTTCTCTGATACGTCTTTTCAAGGCGGACATGCCGCAGTGACCTTCATGCATGAGATTTAATAGTCTTTCTCTAAGACTTTGTGGAACCACCAGGCGACATCCCCTTCTTACAAGATTATTCAATACAGCAAATTCAGACCATACAAGTTTGAATGGTTCGAATGATTCCGGATGTAATTTCCACCCTTGGATATCAGTAAGAGCTTCCATGAGATTTTTTAAAGTTGTGTCATTACTGGTAGCAGACATCCATTCCTCTTCAGATAAGGCATTACATATGTCATTAATGTCAGCAATCATCCATTCATCCTCATCATCCACACAAGTATTTTCAATTGGTAAGCTAGATAAACATTCGGCATTAACATTCTTTACACCAGGAACATACTTGACATCAAAAGAATACTCTTGAAGTCGATAAAGCCATTTGGCTATTCTGGGCGTAGCTTTAGCTGATCCTCTGGTGCAAAAAAGATCTACCAAGGGTTTATGTTCCGTTCTCAATGTAAATCTGATGCCCCATACATATCTGGGAAAGTATTTGTTAGACCTGTCCGCCCTAGGGTGATCTTCCCTGTTTTTTTTTTTTTCTTCGCCCTTGCCTCATTTTTTTTCCACCCTCTTTTTGGTTGGCTCTAGGTCTTCGGGCACCTTACCATTGCTGGTCAATGCTAAGGTGCAGGTGCTCTTTACCACTAAGATGGCTGCCACAGACCCCTGCTACTGCGGAGCGGTCTTTCAAGTAGCGCCCTAGTTGTCAGGAGCTGTCTAGAACCCTTAGGTATTGTGACATCACTAGCCTGGTTCCCCTGACCATCCCTAGTAGGTAGAAGCTCCTGGAACCTTCCGGAATAGAGAGAGGTCACCTGACCTGGGAGTATAAATAGAAAGGGCGGGAAACTTTCTAGTCAGTTGTGAGGGCGTCACTGACCTGGGGAGACCCTGTGCTGGAGTTTTAGGCAGAAGGGGGAGGGGGCACCTATACCACTAGGGGTGACTAGGTCTAGGCCTTGCCCTTTAAGTTGTGTGAGGAAACCTGACCAAACCCACTGACCTGGCCCAGTGTGAGGGAATCCCCAGGGGACCATCCAGAGAGGCCTGACTGACAGCAGCCTCCAACTCAACCCCCCCCCCCCTATCTGCCTTAACCAACCCCTCAACTGGGAAAAGGGCAACGAGCCAACAGGGCCACAAGGAACCACCACCTGAACGAAGGACTGCTGGGGACCTAACCGAGTATCCTACACAGAGCCCCCTCATTGACTCTGTCAGCGCTGTTACCCCCTGCAGATCCCAGCGCTATATGCTAGAGGCCCTAAACTGGATGGGCGCTGTCCTTCCCCTGAGGCGCTGAGCCCTGAAGCGCTGTGCGAGAAGCGCTAGTCATTCCCCCACTCACCGCCGCAGCCCGAGTCCTGTCAGCGCGGCAGCTGAGAGACCTTAATTAACTCCACTCACCGCCGCAGCCTGAGTCCTGTCAGCGCGGTAGCTGTGAAGTGTAAATTGGCCCCAAACTCACCGCCGCTGCCCGAAGAAGCTGCAACTGTAAAGAGGGGCTGGCCGTCCCGGTCGCGACCCCTACATCAGCTGAGGAAAATCATCTCCGCGGCGGCCGCAGCCGATCTGAGGAGACTCTCCACCATCACGTGACGGGGGTGCCGGCCGTGTCATAGGCCTCGCCCCCGCCCTCATCCAGCCTCCATCTCCCCTCGTCATCACTCCCCGCGAGCTGCTCTGCTCCAGCGGGAGTGAAGCGGGTTCGTGACTCCTTTGACAGTCCCCCTCTGGAGGCGCCAGATCATCGTGACCGACGCAAGGGCCCTGGAGGGCCGAAGAGTGCAGGTAACGTCCCCGGGAAGGGAGCGGAGATTCACGAAGCGCGGGGGCTGCCGAGAAGTGTCCAACTCAAGGGAGGCAGTCCCGCTTCCGCCCTTCCCCGGGGGAGACTGAGACTGTGCCTAAAAGCCTGGGGGGAGACACCGTGAGGCTCGACCGAGACTGGGCCTGGGGTGCCTGATGAGGCTCAGCGAGGCTTAGGACATACCTGCAATACCTAGGAGAGCGAGTGAGGCTGGGGAGAGCCAGCAAGCAAGCGCTACAGCCCCTTAAGGAATTCACCCCCCCCTTGGAGGTGGTTCAAGGAAGCCATACACCCTTGCCTGGGATATAGTCCCCAGTTGCCGAGACTCTGTTAAGGAGGGTTGAAGTGTGGGGGGGTACAGTCATTAATGAATTCCTGCTAATTTACAGTCAATGTTTTGCTCAGTCATTAATGAATTCCTGCTAATTTACAGTCAATGTTTTGCTCAGACATTAATGAATTCCTGCTAATTTACAGTCAATGTTTTGCTCAGTCATTAATGAATTCCTGCTAATTTACAGTCAATGTTTTGCTCAGTCATTAATGAATTCCTGCTGATTTACTGTCAATGTTTTGCTCAGTCATTAATGAATTCCTGCTGATTTACTGTCAATGTTTTGCTCAGTCTTTAATTAATTCATGCTAATTTACTGTCAATGTTTTGCTCAGTCTTTAGTGATTTCATGCTAATTTATTGCCGAGGTTATGCTCCTATCTAAATGAATTCATGCTAGCCTACTTCCTGCTATAAAACGCTACATAAAGAGTCTTGTTCTTAAACACAAGTGGAGTGGTGTCAGATCATTGCGTGCGTTACTCTGCCTGGGTGGATGTGTGTGCTGCACAGCTACTTTACACAGAATGCCTTTGGGTGCCTTCCTGCCACGAGCCAGGCTACCTTTGTGAATTGGCAACCCCAGTTCCAACATAATTTGGTGCTCAGCGGTGGGATGAGATCCTGTAGTTGTGCAGCACCCTTCAGTGAAGCAGAGTACGCCGCAATTGGACACCTAGTGTTTAAGCAAGCATAGCCAGGTGGCCCCTACTGTCTAACGGTGTGCCCAGAGGATTGCCCTAGTTGTTACCTACGTCCTGATATTCACTCATATTGTCTGGGTCCCCACCTGTCAGAATGGAGTTCCAGCTAGCCAACATAGAGGAATACTCGGTGGTTCAGCTGAGGAGTTTCTGTCAGGGGATGGGGGTGGCAGTTGGGAAGAGAGCCAAAGGAGAAGAGCTCCGTAAAGCCTTACAAGCATGGGTATTAGCCCACCCAGAGAGGAAAGGGGACGAGGAGCCAGAGGAGCAAGGGGCATTAGGGGAGGCGGGCACGTCAGGAGAACTAGACCTGCTGCACGTTGATGTCAGTGAAAACTTGTCGCCAGGGAGACGTTCTGGGGCAGGCAGTAGTGTGTCTAGAAGGAGTGCCTCGCCGGAGGAGTATGAGGACAGGAGGGAGGAGAGGTTACTGAGATGGGAGCTTGCAAAATTGGAAAAAGAAAAGGAAGATAAGAGGCTAGCAATGGAAGAAAGGAAGCTTGCGCATGAGCTCCAGCTCAAAGAATTGGAGTTGAGAGCATTACAGATCAGTGCGCAAGGGAATGTAAATGGTGGCAGCGTACCAGAGGTTCCACGGGAGCCTAAATTCTACCTCCCAAAAGATGTGATTGCTAGTTACGGGGTAGGGGATGACATCAACCGGTGGTTGGAGGCGTACGAAGTATCCCTGAAGGTCCATGGGGTGCCCACAAGCTACTGGGGGGGTGGCCTGTACCGATATATACCTCCCGTAGTGAGGGACACCCTCTTGTATCTAGAGAAGGTAGACCAAACCAACTATCCGGTGATGAAGGAGGCCCTGCTTAAAAAGTTTGGCCTCACCCCTGAGAGATACCGTCAGAGATTCCGTAGCAGTCACAAGTTGACCACGCAGAACTGGGTGGATTTCTATGATTATGCCCGGAAGGCTTTAGATGGATGGGTGCGTGGCAGCGAGGTGCAGGATTTTGAGGGTCTGTACAACTTATTTCTGAGAGAGCACCTCTTGGATAAGTGTTTTCCGGAGCTGCGCCAACACTTGGTGGACCGCAAGTTGACCGACCCCCGGACACTTGCGGAAGAGGCGGACACTTGGGTTAGTACCCGAGTGACCTTTAAGGGTTCCGGGGCAGATGGCCCGAAGGGTGGACAGAGCACCCCCCAGAGGAAAGAGGGGGGAGATAAAAAGAAGGAGCTCTCCCGAGGCCCACCAAACAGGCAGTTTGGGAAAGGTGTAGGGACCCCCTCTCAGTCCAGTTTCCCAAAGTCCACTCACCCTGACAAGGGTCAACCACCCAGAATAGTCAAGTGCTATGAATGTGGGGAGGTGGGACACTATAAGGGGGATGTCCAGTGTCGCAAAAGAACTCCCGCCCCCACAGGAGGTAAGCCCCCTGGGGTGGCTAGTATAGTGCTTGGGGTGGAGTTGCCCCTAGATAGGGAGGGGGAGTGGACAGGCCTGACCCTTGTCTCACTGGGGGATAGGGAAGAGGTTCCAGTGATTTCCTTACCATCGAATACTGCCAAATACCGGCAGAGGGTGCAGGTGAACGGACAGGAGGTGGAGGCTTTGAGGGACACAGGTGCCAGCATGACCACCGTAGTAAGGCGGCTGGTGTCCCCGGAGCAGTTGATCCCTGACATGTTCCATCCGGCCGTATTGGCCGATGGCAACCTGAGTCATTACCCGGTGGCTCAGGTTTCATTTGAGTGGGAAGGAGTCAAAGGCCCCTTAAAAGTTGCCGTGAGCCCTGCCCTGCCAGTGGACTGTCTGCTCGGGAACGACTTAGAGACCAATATCTGGAAGGAAGTGGAGCTACGAGCCCACACAGAAATGCTGGGGTTACCAGGATGGGCCTGTGTGGTCACAAGGTCCATAGCTGCCCGGCAGAGAGCTCACACCGAGTTGGAGCCGGAAAGAACAGCCCAACCCGAAGTTGGACCAGTAGAGGAGATGGCTACCCCCCGTGGGATGGAAGGGGAGCCGGTGGTTGTGGCTCCAGAGTCCGCGGAGGTGGATGTTATTCCTGTGGGGGACCTGCCTATCCCGGCCGGTTGGTGCGTGGAAGGAGGGCCTACCCGGGAGGAATTTCGCCGGGGCCAGAGAGAGTGCCCCACGCTTGAAGGCATGCGGCGACAGGCCACAGCTCAAGCGACTAATAAGGAATCCGGTAATTACCACGTTTACTGGGAGGATGGCCTCCTGTATAGCGAGCCGAAGGTTCCGGTGCATGGATCTTCAAGGGCCTTAGTCGTGCCCCAATGCTACCGGACCTTTTTGCTGGAGTTAGCCCATGAGATACCTCTAGCTGGACACCTGGGCCAGGACAAGACTTTCGCGCGGTTAGTCCCGCATTTTTATTGGCCCAGGATGAGAGTTGCCTCTGACACCTATTGCAAGACCTGCAAGACATGCCAGGCAAGTGGCAAGACAGGAACCAAGGTGAAGGTCCCCTTGGAACCGCTTCCGGTGGTCGGGACCCCTTTTGAGCGGGTCGGGATCGACATTGTGGGACCCTTGGACCCTCCGACCTCTTCGGGACACCGGTTCATCCTGGTGTTAGTGGACCACGCCACCCGGTACCCGGAGGCCATTCCTCTGAGGACCATCACTGCACCCGTGGTGGCGCGGGCCCTAATGGGGATCTTTACCCGAGTGGGATTCCCCAAGGTCGTGGTGTCGGATAGGGGCACAAATTTCATGTCAGCCTATATGAAGGCCATGTGGAAGGAGTGCGGGGTGACCTATCGGTTCTCCACTCCTTATCACCCCCAAACTAACGGACTCGTAGAGCGTTTTAACAAGACCTTAAAGGGGATGATCCGGAGCCTGCCAGAGGACTTGAGGCGGAAATGGGACATCCTCCTCCCTTGCTTGCTATTTTCGTACCGCGAGGTGCCGCAGAAGGGAGTCGGGTTCAGCCCCTTTGAGCTGCTCTACGGCCATCCCGTTAGGGGGCCCCTCAGCCTTGTCAAAGAGGGATGGGAGAAGACTTCGATGAAGCTTCCCCGGGATGTTGTCAGCTATATGCTGGCATTCCGCAGCCAGATGGCCAAGCTGTGGAAGGAGGCCTCAACCAATCTAGAGGCCAGTCAAGCCGTCATGAAGGAGTGGTATGACCGCAACGCTCGGACGGTGGAGTTGGATGCTGGACAGAAGGTGTGGGTCATGGAGCCTGGGGAGCTTAGCGCCCTCCAGGACCGGTGGACTGGTCCGTTCGAGATTGTGGAGCGACGAGGCCAGAACACCTATATAGTAGACTTGAAGACCCCCCGGCAGCCCCATCGGGTGTTCCACGCCAACCGCCTGAAGCCGCACCATGAGAGATCGGAGATGACCCTCCTTATGGTGACGGATGGGAGCGAGGAGGAAGAGAGCGAGCCTCTTCCTGACCTTCTGGCGGCTCAAGAGAAGGATGGTTCGGTAGAGGGAGTGGTCCTCTCCCCATCCTTGACCCCGGAACAACGGAGGGACTGCCGCCAGGTACTGGAGCAGTATGCCTCGTTGTTCTCCCTCACGCCTGGACTCACGCAACTGTGTACCCATGATGTGGACACAGGGGACAGCCCACCGGTTAAAGCCAAGTCTTATCGGCTGTCCGACAAAGTGAAGAATAGTATCCAGGGTGAGGTGACCAAGATGCTGGAGCTAGGAGTTATTGAGCCCTCCAGCAGCCCTTGGGCAAGTCCGGTAGTGTTGGTGCCGAAAGCGGCCCCACCGGGCACCACACCAGAACTTCGGTTCTGTGTGGATTATCGGGGTTTGAATTCCGTCACCAAGACGGACGCTCATCCGATCCCTCGGGCGGATGAGCTGATTGACCGGCTGGGAGCAGCCCGGTACCTTAGTACCATTGACTTGACGTCAGGGTACTGGCAGATTGCCATGGCGGACGGAGCACGGGAGAAAACGGCGTTCTCCACCCCCGAGGGCCACTTTCAATTTAAAGTGATGCCCTTTGGGCTCAAGAATGCTCCGGCCACGTTCCAGCGGTTGGTGAACCAGGTGCTATCTGGCATGGAGTCCTTCTCAGCGGCCTACCTGGACGACATAGCTGTCTTCAGTAGCGGCTGGGAGGACCATCTGCAGCATCTCCAGGAGGTGCTGCGGGCTCTGCAACGAGCTGGTCTAACCATCAAGGCCAGCAAGTGCCAGATCGGACAGGGATCTGTCGTTTACCTGGGACACCTGGTGGGCGGGGGTAAGGTGCAGCCCCTCCAGGCCAAGATTGAGGCCATATTGGCCTGGGAGCCCCCCAAGACTCAGACTGAGGTCCGAGCTTTTCTCGGCCTCACTGGATATTACCGCCGGTTTGTCAGGGGGTATGGAACCATCGTTGCCCCCCTGACTGAATTGACATCTAAGAAGCAACCACGGAAAGTCAACTGGACAGCTGCTTGCCAGGAGGCATTTGACACCTTGAAGCATGCGATGTGCACCGCCCCGGTGCTTAGGACTCCTGATTACACCAAGGAATTCATCGTGCAGACAGACGCCTCTGAGCATGGCATAGGCGCTGTGCTCTCGCAACTGAACCAGGATGGCCAAGACCAACCGGTGGCCTTTATATCTAGAAGGCTCCTTCCCAGGGAACAACGGTGGAGCACCATTGAACGTGAAGCCTTTGCGGTGGTCTGGGCGTTGAAGAAGTTGAGACCATACCTTTTTGGTTCTCACTTCCTCATACAGACCGACCACCGCCCCCTTCGCTGGCTCATGCAAATGAGAGGCGAGAACCCAAAGTTGCTAAGGTGGTCCATTTCCCTACAGGGGATGGACTTTCGGGTGGAACATCGGCCCGGAGTTGACCACGCCAACGCGGACGGTCTCTCTCGGTTTTTCCGCCTTAGCGAGGAGAGCTCCCTAGAGGTTGGGTAGGTCTCCCCACTTTCGGCTGGGGGGGACGCCTGTTAGACCTGTCCGCCCTAGGGTGATCTTCCCTGTTTTTTTTTTTTCTTCGCCCTTGCCTCATTTTTTTTCCACCCTCTTTTTGGTTGGCTCTAGGTCTTCGGGCACCTTACCATTGCTGGTCAATGCTAAGGTGCAGGTGCTCTTTACCACTAAGATGGCTGCCACAGACCCCTGCTACTGCGGAGCGGTCTTTCAAGTAGCGCCCTAGTTGTCAGGAGCTGTCTAGAACCCTTAGGTATTGTGACATCACTAGCCTGGTTCCCCTGACCATCCCTAGTAGGTAGAAGCTCCTGGAACCTTCCGGAATAGAGAGAGGTCACCTGACCTGGGAGTATAAATAGAAAGGGCGGGAAACTTTCTAGTCAGTTGTGAGGGCGTCACTGACCTGGGGAGACCCTGTGCTGGAGTTTTAGGCAGAAGGGGGAGGGGGCACCTATACCACTAGGGGTGACTAGGTCTAGGCCTTGCCCTTTAAGTTGTGTGAGGAAACCTGACCAAACCCACTGACCTGGCCCAGTGTGAGGGAATCCCCAGGGGACCATCCAGAGAGGCCTGACTGACAGCAGCCTCCAACTCAACCCCCCCCCCCCTATCTGCCTTAACCAACCCCTCAACTGGGAAAAGGGCAACGAGCCAACAGGGCCACAAGGAACCACCACCTGAACGAAGGACTGCTGGGGACCTAACCGAGTATCCTACACAGAGCCCCCTCATTGACTCTGTCAGCGCTGTTACCCCCTGCAGATCCCAGCGCTATATGCCAGAGGCCCTAAACTGGATGGGCGCTGTCCTTCCCCTGAGGCGCTGAGCCCTGAAGCGCTGTGCGAGAAGCGCTAGTCATTCCCCCACTCACCGCCGCAGCCCGAGTCCTGTCAGCGCGGCAGCTGAGAGACCTTAATTAACTCCACTCACCGCCGCAGCCTGAGTCCTGTCAGCGCGGTAGCTGTGAAGTGTAAATTGGCCCCAAACTCACCGCCGCTGCCCGAAGAAGCTGCAACTGTAAAGAGGGGCTGGCCGTCCCGGTCGCGACCCCTACATCAGCTGAGGAAAATCATCTCCGCGGCGGCCGCAGCCGATCTGAGGAGACTCTCCACCATCACGTGACGGGGGTGCCGGCCGTGTCATAGGCCTCGCCCCCGCCCTCATCCAGCCTCCATCTCCCCTCGTCATCACTCCCCGCGAGCTGCTCTGCTCCAGCGGGAGTGAAGCGGGTTCGTGACTCCTTTGACAGTCCCCCTCTGGAGGCGCCAGATCATCGTGACCGACGCAAGGGCCCTGGAGGGCCGAAGAGTGCAGGTAACGTCCCCGGGAAGGGAGCGGAGATTCACGAAGCGCGGGGGCTGCCGAGAAGTGTCCAACTCAAGGGAGGCAGTCCCGCTTCCGCCCTTCCCCGGGGGAGACTGAGACTGTGCCTAAAAGCCTGGGGGGAGACACCGTGAGGCTCGACCGAGACTGGGCCTGGGGTGCCTGATGAGGCTCAGCGAGGCTTAGGACATACCTGCAATACCTAGGAGAGCGAGTGAGGCTGGGGAGAGCCAGCAAGCAAGCGCTACAGCCCCTTAAGGAATTCACCCCCCCCTTGGAGGTGGTTCAAGGAAGCCATACACCCTTGCCTGGGATATAGTCCCCAGTTGCCGAGACTCTGTTAAGGAGGGTTGAAGTGTGGGGGGGTACAGTCATTAATGAATTCCTGCTAATTTACAGTCAATGTTTTGCTCAGTCATTAATGAATTCCTGCTAATTTACAGTCAATGTTTTGCTCAGTCATTAATGAATTCCTGCTAATTTACAGTCAATGTTTTGCTCAGTCATTAATGAATTCCTGCTAATTTACAGTCAATGTTTTGCTCAGTCATTAATGAATTCCTGCTGATTTACTGTCAATGTTTTGCTCAGTCATTAATGAATTCCTGCTGATTTACTGTCAATGTTTTGCTCAGTCTTTAATTAATTCATGCTAATTTACTGTCAATGTTTTGCTCAGTCTTTAGTGATTTCATGCTAATTTATTGCCGAGGTTATGCTCCTATCTAAATGAATTCATGCTAGCCTACTTCCTGCTATAAAACGCTACATAAAGAGTCTTGTTCTTAAACACAAGTGGAGTGGTGTCAGATCATTGCGTGCGTTACTCTGCCTGGGTGGATGTGTGTGCTGCACAGCTACTTTACACAGAATGCCTTTGGGTGCCTTCCTGCCACGAGCCAGGCTACCTTTGTGAATTGGCAACCCCAGTTCCAACAGTATTGCACACCCCACCAGCAAGCAAGGGCCTCTTTTTCCACAGTGGAATAAGTATGTTCTGCACCCTTTAAGGTGCGAGAAGCAAATGCTACCACTCTTTCCTTTCCCTCGTGTACCTAGATAAGAACAGCGCCAAGACCATGGTTACTAGCGTCAGTAGATATAATGGTCTTGTCATTTGGAATAAAAGGTTTTAAACTAACAGCCTTAGCAATAGCTTTTTTCATACCCTCGAATGTAGTTTGGCATTCATCGGACCCTGTAAATTTTTACTCCTTTCTTCATGATGTTTCTTAGATTCTGAATTTTGTCAGAAAAATGACATACAAATTTGGAGTTGTACTCCACCAGAAAGGATCTTAGTTGATCTTTGTCTGTAGGAGAGGGTGCTTTTTTTATGGAATCAATTAAACTACTCTTGGGTTTGACTCCTTCTTTAGTCAAAGTGTGACCTAAATATTCTACTTCGGGTACACAAAATTTGCACTTTTCGAGTCCTATGGTAAACCCCGCATCAGCTAGTTTACACAAAACAGATTGTAAAATGGAATCATGTTGTACAACATCACATCCCCAAATCAATACATCGTCCTGAAATAGTAAAGTGTTCTTAACTCCCGTTAAGATCTTTTGCATTACTCTTTGAAAAACGGCGGATGCCGAGGCAAGTCCAAATGGCATCCGGATAAATTGAAATGCCCCCTCTGGAGTAATGAAAGAGGTGAGATGTCTACTTTCTTTATGTAAAATAATTTGGTGATATGCACTTGATAAGTCAAGTGTGGTAAAATATGCTCCTCCTTCAATACTGGCTAACATTTCATTTATTTTGGGAAGAGGGTGACGATCAATCCATATGCATTCATTTAAGTCTCTCAGGTCAATGCACATCCTGATCTTGCCATTGGGTTTTTTGGCCAAAACCACCAGACTTAACTATTCAGATGCCTCGATGGGCTCGATTATGCCATCATTGCAAAGTCTCTGTAGTTCATCCTTCAACTTCTGTCTCAGAACCATCGGTACATTCCTTACCTTATGTACTTTGGGTATTGCATTGTCTTTTAAAATGATGCGATGTTTACATTTCTTGAGGCACCCTAACGATTCTTTGAAAAGATTTGGAAACTTGATGACCCATTTATTGTTGGCAGAGTTTACGTTCAAAACTTGGTCAGGATCTAAAATAATGCCTAAAGCTCGTTGTTCTTTCCATCCCAAAATTGATTTCCCTTTTTCCACTATGTATAGTTTGGCAATTTTGTTCATGTTTTTGAAACAAATCTCAGTAGAAACGTTACCAATTATAGGAAGTTTATTTCCACATTAACCTTCTGGCGTGACATCTGTGGATTGTAGATCCTTCAAACAAAAAACAATTTTTCCCCAAATAGATTTGTCTATTATGGAAAACGGGGAACATGAATCTGCCCACATGTGAACTTCTGAATCATTAATCCTCACTAGACACTTGGGAGGAAGATAACGGTCTTTGGATCCTTCACAATTGCACACTTGTGATGAGTCTATCATTAATAATTCTATATCATCATTATCACTTTCGCATGAGACTTCATCCTCTTCCACAAAATGTATGACTTTATCTCTTTGGAAACTAGGCATGCCTTTACATAGTCTCGAGTAATGCCCGATTTTCTTGCATCTGTAACATCTGCTTTTAATAGCTGGACAATGGCTTGCATCGGCAGTATGTTTGGGACTACCACATCTGAAGCAACATCTAGGTCTAGATCTGGTTGGATCTAATTTTCTCTCATTAGGTTTGGCTTGAAAGGGTTTATTGATCTGTTTGTTTGGGTTATTGATGTTGTGAACAGATTCATCCTTAACATTGGAAGACTTGTCGCTTAATTCTTTTACGTATCTAGAAGTATTTTCCATTGTCTTGGCTGTTGCAATAGTTTTCTCTAATGATAGATTTTTCATACCAAGCAGTTTTTCTTTGATCTTTAGATTGTATAGTCTGTTGATCATTTGATCCCTTAGTTCGTCTCTTAAATCCCTGAAATTACAATTGACTGCAAGTTTCCGTAAGTTGGATACATATTGTTCTATGGATTCATTCTGCTTCTGGGCACGAGAGAAAAATTTGTGTCTTTCCACAACTATGCTAAATTTTTCCAAAATTTTCTTCTAGAGCTTTTAGAGCTATGTCGTAGACATCAACGTCGTTAGCATCACCACTTTCAACTGTTTGCTCTACTATTGCATTAATTTCATCCATTTCTGGCAACGTTTTCAATACATTTCTGCATTCTTGACCTAAAGAATTTTTTTAAAATGGCTAACTTCCTTTTGGAAACATAAACATCACCACCTATGGCTTCTAAATAAGTCTTTTGTAGGAATGATGAAGGAGCAGGGATAGTAGTTTGGGACGTCATGTTGAGTGGAGGTAATGGTGGTAATAATAATAGTAAGCTTTAAATGGTAAATTGCTTAAAAATTCCACTAGGGGTTGTGCTTGTATCACTATTGTTCAGGTTGTTCGCAATGCTTGACTGATTATTTTATTTTGTTCATTTTTTTTTTTTAAATAGCCAAGGATAATAAATGTGGAATATTAAATCTAATTCAACACTAATAAGAATGTCAAACACATTAGCGTATGTATTTTGAAGTAGGAAACGTTGTCTGGCGATGTAATTGCTTTCTTAAGTTAAAATTGATGCACGCACGCTGTGCGTGAAACGTAAACAAACTAGATTGGTCTTGTATGTGGAAGGTGACGCGTCATAAAGGAAGCGGACGCTTGAGGAGAAGAAGACTCAAGAGTAGAGGTGGGCGGAATTTCCGTAATCGCGTTACGCAAATCTCCGCGAAACGGTAAAAAATCTCCGCGAACACGCAGAACTTCCGCAAACATGCGGAATTGCTTGTTCGCGATACTTTTTTCCTGTTCGCGATCGCTGTTTGCGTGCTCGGGGTGAAATATCTCGCGAACACGCATCTTGAGAACGCGAAGAAGCAAAACATTTTGCGAAGTTGTGGAACGCAGATTTTTGGGTAATTTCGCGTTCTCCACGGAACGCGAAATTACCCAAATTCCGCAAATTCCGCGAGCGGAACGGAATTTGCCGCCCAGGCCTACTCACGAGCGAAGCTCGCAGCTGACTCACATGCGCATATTAGTGCGGAGCTCGGGGACGTTAAGTAACGGTAAGCTTCAAAGAAAACATGTGCTGAAAGTCATTAAAATGTAACTCGGGTGTCAAATGTTTGACAGACCTCGCAGTTACTCACCGAGAGTGGCGGTTGTGTATTCAAGGGCTGTACAATGAAGCGTCGATCTCAGCAAGTTGGATGCAGTTACGATTTTTCCACGTATTTATATGATCTCCCGTCGCTTAAGAGATGATCCCATCCTCGTCGCCAATTTTGTAAAGACGAGTCTTACTAGGAAACCTCAAATGGATTTATTTCAGTATCCAGAAAGCCCTTGATGTACTGCATGCCACTCTTCATACAACTGCCTCCGTGTCCCTCTCCCTTCCAGAATCCCCCCCCCCCGTCATACCGTTGCTAGGCAGGCCTAGACCTTCTGATAATTACCACTAAGAATCTTTAGGAATGTGAATATAACAGCAATCCGCTGCAGACAGAATGACAATGGGCAGGTTGGGGCTGCTCTTGTGCTCAGAGGAGTGCGAGGTGGCCCCATCAGGGAGCTGAGGCTTCTGGCAGGGGAACAGTGATCCCCAATGCCCAAAATTACGGACAAAAGGTGTCCGTAAAAGGGATCGTCACGAACAACGGATGTGAGATCCAAATTACGGATGGTCCATGAAATTTACAGACGGTTAGTCACCCTAGTGCGGAGGCATCTCTGCCCGCTCCACCCCCCTCTACGAAAACAATTCTGTCCCAAGTGCTTGGGAAACACAATGACAAGGTTGATGTTGCATGGATAGAAATAATTGATATACCCTGACAATGCATTGGGATGGGATAGCAATATCATTGTTTTCGTGGATGAAATTCACTTTAAGAAAATTATCATTTGATGAATGAATATGATTATGGACTAGGTAGACGAAGAATGATTACCACCTTGGCATAATAACAACATTATATTTGAATTGAAATGGAGGTTGAATTATTGGAAAGAAAATAACCCCTGCTTGTAGGGGTTTTTGCTGTGCTGATGGGGACGGACCACAACAGGGAACGCTGCCGTTTAATGTTGCTATACACACTCTAGGATCAGAGAGTGAGACCCTTCACAGCACGCTAGAAACTGAGCAAGGAGGACATTCCTTTGAACTACTAGTGCGTGTTTATATATATATATATATATATATATATATATATATATATATATATATATATATATATATATATATATATATATATATATATATATATATATATATATATATATATATATATATATATATATATACACACACACAGATAGATAGATATTTATTATTTTATGTGCCACCTCTCCTCCCGTCAACTAGTGTTTGTTCCCCCCTGAGGCAATGTCCAGATTCTGTGGTGTCAAAAGGGAGGTAGACTCGCTGTGCAAATAGTCTCAACTTGTTTCGTTTTCTTACTTTTATTTTTCTTCCTCAGGAAAGCAAGCTGGATTCTAGCAGCCACCCTCACCTCACCTGCACTCTTCGCCGTCGGTGATGCGTGAACAAGGTAGCTCCTGGCAGCACTGCTGGCTGGAGAGGATGAGGCCGTCTGGATCAGAGCAGCGTGAAAGCAATCCTGGCAAGGCCACGCTCCTGATGACACGAGCATGTTAAGGGCCCCGGGGCAGCTGGCAGTCACAGAGGCCCAGAGCAGGAATGCGGCTGGCAGGAGCTGTCTTGTGGACGCCCATGGTGCCGAGGGCGTTGCTGTGGCAACCATTGGCAGCAATGGGTAGAGTTGCTGGGCAGAGTTGAGCGATGCCCCCTATGGTGATAGGCTCCGCGGTATAGCAATGAGGTGGCAGCCAGATGGCAGCGAGGGATCATCACTCCCTCGTCTCCAATGTGGTGAGTGGACTTCGGTGCGTGTTAGGCCAGGCCAACGGTGGAGCAGCATAGATAGAATGCATGCTAGGTATACTGCTCGGCAAGTGATCACGTGCTATCACCGCCCATTTATTTATCCCCTCGGACTGAGCCCAGTCACGAGGAGTGTAAAGAGATACATATTCGGGGAGAGGCCAGGTGGATCTCTACACCGCTGAGGTGCCTGTGGAGGCTTGTAGGATTGCAGGGGCCCTCAGAACCTGTGCTGAACTTGACTGATGGTGAGTGGGCCCTGAGAGTGGGGAGCGATGCAAGCGGCTGTGAGGTGCCAACCAGATAGATGCCCGCAGCGCCTGGTGGATGTGGCAGAAGGGAGTCGGGGAGTTCAGTCTGCTTGGTGGCCCTAGGAGTACCTGTGAGGCCCCCCTGGCTGTGCTTGAGTTGTTTGAATTTGCAGTTACTTGGTCCTGGAGTGTTCTGTAACAATGGTAAAGTCTCACCAGCCCGAGAATACCTCCCCAGTTAATGGGGCGGCCTCTTCCCAGGATGGGGAGCAGGCCAAGAGGAATAGCGCATTATGCAGCCATGAGGCCACCCTGGATAAACATTTGGGCCAGTTTGAACGTAATATGACACTTTACCCTGCACGAATTTACAACACGTGCCTTTACACTGCAATTATTACTACGCAAAATCTTTTACAACGCAATCCATTACAACGCATACCACTATCGCTGCTAAATCTTGACTTTAAGATATTGTGGAAGGTCCTTGCAAATAGATTCCTCCCCATAGTCAGTACGTTGGTCCATGTAGATCAGAATGGATTCATTCCTGGTCATACCACCTTCCTTAATATAAGTTGGCTACTTCGGTTGATGAAGGCTGACCTTGGGGAGATGGGCTTGGCTGTGTCAGTGTCGCTTGATATCGAAAAAGATTTCGATACTCTGGGATGGTACTGTTTGTTTGCAATGCTTGAGGAGATGCATGTAGGCCTGAGATACATTGCTGAATCCAAGTCCTCTATGCACGGCTGGGCATCAAGGGTTAAGACCGGGCAGTTGATATCTGACAGGTTTGAGATCCACTGAGGTATGAGGCAGGACTTCCCCCTGTCGCCATTGATTGTTACCTTGGCCATAGAGCCATTGGCCTGTTGGCTGGGCATACAGACAAGTCAGTGGGGGAATGAGAGGCATGGGGTTCCTCACTTGGTCTCCTTATTGAGGATGATGCTCTGGTCTATTTGCGGGATGCCAGTAATTGGCTTCCAGCAGTGATGGACCGGCTGGGTGAGTCTGAGATGATGTCAGGCCTAAAGGTGAATTGGGTTAAGTTTTTTTCTGGTCCCCCTCTGCTCGATTCCTGATCAAGACAAGAGTGGGGGGCTGCCCCACTCACAGCTCATGTGGCAATTTGACACATTCAAACATCTGGGCATACAAATTTATGATTCTGATAATGATCTTTTGGAGGGGAATGAGTATGCGGCACTAAGCTCTGTGTGTAAATCGATACCTTTTTAGACGTCAATCCCACTTACTCCACTGGGCCGAGTGGCAGTCTCAAAGATGCTTGTACTTCTTCGGCTGTTATATTATTTTGCAGGCCTCCCACTCACTCTCTCCTCTCCTTTCTTTACTGATCTCAACTCGTTTTTATTGGAGTTGATATGGAGTATGGGTATGCGGTGAGTTGCTCTCTACAAACTGTATTGACCGCTATGCGAGGGTGGCCTAGATGCACCCAATTACGAGCTTTACTATGTGGCTGCTCAGTTAGTGGCCTCTGTGCTGGCTCATAGCGGATGGGCACGCTGAGAGGGTAGACGTCCGCTGTCTTCTGGACGGGTTACATATTTACACCTGTTTGTCGACTCCTAGGCCTCACTTCCCAAGTGAGTCGCACCAGATGCCCAGTCCAGCTGGCAGAAATGCAGTCAGTGTAAGATGGCCTGCCCCCATACTCACCCCATTGTCCTGTTAGGCACATGAAAACTATGCTAGAGGTAACAAGGCATCATGACTTAACTGGCTGGAAGGAAGCTTGTGTAGCACATGTATGGGACTTTTATGTGGAAGGCACTCTTCAGTCCTTCCAGAAGCTCGTCGATGCATTCGGCATACCAGTGGTTCAATTCCTAATGTATACTTGACTCCCCTACTAGTCCTCCTCCTTCCAGCCCCCACTGTATACATACACCCACCCCCACCCCAATTGACACCCCACCACATGACATACATCTCCCCAAGTCCTACTCCTCCCCCAGCACCAACACAACTTCCACTTTGCTATCACACCGCACATGCGCTTCCTCCTCCCCTCCAGCCTTCCCAAGCCACATCCACTCCCCCTCCTACCCATTACACAACTCAACCCAACCCCCACCTCTCTCTCCATGCCCAGCAACTCCACTAAAAACTAGGCCCCAATCTCCCCCTACACTTGTACATCCAATCAGCCAGCATTCCTACACTCCCACTCCCCCCTCATGACGAACCTCACCGCCCCTCCCCCTATAGCACACAACATTACCCCTTCACACCCCTTCTCTACTCCCCCCCCCCCCCCTCCTTTTCAGGGACTCCACATTGAGAAACAGCCATTCAAGGGACCAGTTCACCTGTCACCCCAGGACCCCAGACAAGTAACCCTCAAAGCTTTCTTGACTGATCATAACCTGGCCCAAATTTGTGACGGCCCCACCCATGAAAAAGGCTCAACCCTAGATCTAGTAATCTCCAAAGTGGACTCCACCCAGCTGGATTCTATCCTCCCATGTGACTGGTCTAACCATCACATCATCACTTTCCATATCAATGAATCAGTTAAACTACTCTGTCCAACCCTAGAGATTGAAAATCTGGAAGAGAAACCTAAAAAACGTCAATCCTGTCTCACTTGCAACCGCTAGTCCTATCCTAGCGCCCCCACCTGACAGTTTACATGACGTACACGATCTGACTAATCACTACTTCCAATCTATGAACATGTTATTAGACAATATAGCTCCACTACAATTGAAAAGCGTCTCCAATAAAGTCTCAAACCCATGGTATGACGGTAGGCTAAATGACGACAGAAGAGCACTAAGAACAATTGAACGTCAATGGAGAGCAGCACCATCCTCTACTCACCTCAAATTACTCCTAAGCACGAAAAAACGCCTATTACAGAAAAATCAGACGATCAAAAACTGACTTCATTAGTAAACAATTGGACCAATCAAAAAATAGTCCCAAAAGACTTTTCAAAATAATCAAAGCTCAATCTAAGGGTGTCTCCCACTCACCTCAAGTTAATCCAGCAACACTCACCAACCGCGAGACATTTGCATCCTATTTCACAACAAAAACTGAAAACATAAAGACAGACCTACTTAACAACCAATTAGCCCTTACCAACCCTCACATGATCGCCTCAAGGACCCCCCCCCCAGGAACCCGCTTAGTTGTTCCGTAAAGCTGGACCTCAAAAACAACGCCGACTTGGCCTCCTTCAACTTCTACAGCGAAGAAACTATTCTAAAAACGCTCACTGCCTTGAATCCCTCCAACCACTTCTCGGACCCACTACCAGCATCCCACCTAAAAGACTTTGTTCCGAGGTTAGTGCCTCTATGGACTAGGATTATAAACACCTCTGTGCTGCAAGGAACCATCCCAGACATCCTCACAGCTGGTCCGCCATCTTAAAGAAACAATCGGATGACCCAGCAGACCTAAATAACTATCGCCCTATATCCAACATCCCTACCCTGGCCAAATTATTTGAAAAATGTGTTCATACGCAGCTCACCAACCATATTGACCACTTCAACCTGCTCGATAAATTCCAATCTGGCTTTCGATTAGGGCACAGTACAGAATCTGCCATGACCCACATAATAGACGACGCATTAAAAATATTGGACCAAAACAAAGCCTGATAACTAATCCTTCTGGACCTATCCTCCGCCTTCGACACTGTCAAACACAACATTCTACTAGACCTCCTGAAACATAGAATGAGTCTACCTGGAATGGTTCTCAACTGGTTCACTTCCTTCCTTCAAAACAGGACACAAATTTTCAAGACCAATCAATCTTTATCCAAACCCACTCCAGTCACTTTAGGAGTACCCCAAGGATCTTCCCTCTCCCCAACACTCTTCAATTAGTTTATGGAACCACTCACCGAGCTTCTCGACTCTTCAAATGTCCAATGCCACATGTACGCACACAACTCTACATTAAGGTCCACTCACTTGAGGACATCAAGTCCCTCAACACAACGCTCCAAAAAACGCAGTCCTGGCTGGCACATAACCACTTAAAATTAAACACTCTAAAAACAGAATTCCTCCTAATAGCTCCCCCCCAGCCAAACACTCGGCGGCCAACCGCTTATTATCGCTCTCTGCCAAATCGCTAGGAATAACTCTGGACAATAAGCTAAATATGCAGAAGCACATCAGCATAGCAACTAAAGGAGCACGTTTTCAATTGAACACCTTCCGCAGTAATCCCCAGAGTGGAATAGGGGAGTGTCGCTCTCTGTGGCCTTCCCAGATCAACGACAGACCCTCTAAGAGCGACAATCAACGCAGCTGCCAGATTAATCACAAACTCCAAAAGAAACTGTCACATCTCCCCAGACCTGCGAGCCCTTAACTGGCTGCCCTTTTATGCCAGAATCCATTTGAAAATCGCCTATTTGACACACAAGGCACTGCATCACAAAATCCCACGATACCTTGCGGAGAAATTAGTACTATCGGGTGGTAACAGAACCACCAGGAGTTCTTATAACCTGCTACTGAAACCACAACAATTTTCCAAGAAGAAAACTTATAACTGCACCTTCTCAAGAATGGCCCCTAGGATTTGGAATGCCTTGCTCCCAAGAACAAGACAGAACCCTAACACGGCATTCTTCAAAAAAGAAGTGAAATCGATTCTCTTGGCAAATTCATTTGAACTATTAGATGCAGTCTTGTAAATATTTGTTATGCTGTAATAGTTACCACTGTTGGACTAATATTTCTAATAGTATTTTGTATGTATATATCGATTTCCTCTATTTCCTATATTTGTTGTAAAGCGCTCTGGTACCCGCAAGAATTTGTAGAGCGCACTACTAACCCGCGAGGGTCTCAAGGCACTGGCGGAAAGGGGGGGGGGGGTGCCACTACTGGTCGAACAGCCAGGTCTTGAGTAGCCTCCTGAAGGTCAGCAGGTCTTGGGTCTGTCGTAGGCAGAGTGGAAGGGTGTTCCAGGTCTTGGCGGCGAGGTGGGAGAAGGATCTTCCGCCAGTGGTTGTTCTTCGGATGCGCGGGACGGTGGCGAGGGAGAGGTCGGAGGAAAGGAGCTGGCAGTTAGGGACGTAGAAGAAGAGTCGTCTGTTGAGGTAGGCTGGGCCGGTCTTGTGGAGTGCCTTGTGTGCGTGGATGAGGAGTTTGAAGGAGATTCCCCTGTCGACGGTGAGCCAGTATAGGTTTCTCAGGTGGGGGGTGATGTGGCTGTGGCGTGGCACATCGAGGATGAGGCGCGCAGAGGCGTTTTGAATGCGTTGCAGTCGTTTGATGAGCTTGGCCGGGGCTCCCGCGTAGAGGGCGTTTCCATAGTCGAGTCTGCTGATGACGAGGGCCTGGGTAACTGTTCTTCTTGTATCTGTCGGGATCCACCTGTAGATCCTGCGGAGCATGTGGAGGGTGTTGAAGCAGGAGGAAGAGACTGCGTTGACTTGCTTGGTCATGGAGAGCGTTGAGTCGAGGATGACTCCCAGGTTGCGTGCGTGGTCGGTGGGTGTCGGGGCTGCCCCCAGTGTCGTTGGCCACCAGGAGTCGCCCCAGGCTGAAGGGTTGGAGCTGAGGATGAGGACCTCCATCTTGTCCGTGGTCAGCTTTAGTCGGCTGCTCTTCATCCAGTCGGCGATGGCCTTCATTCCTTCGTGGAGGTTGGGTTTGGCGGCGAGGGGGTCCTTGGTGAGGGAGAGGATCAGTTGAGTGTCGTCGGCGTAGGAGATTATGTTGAGGTCGTGCTGTCGGGCGATGCGTGCGAGCGGGGCCATGTAGATGTAGAACAGTGTCGGGCTGAGGGATGATCCCTGGGGTACGCTGCATGTGATCTCGGAGGCTTGGGATCAGAATGGGGGGAGGCGGATCTCTGGGTTCTGCCGGAGAGGAAGGAGGTGGTCCATTCCAGGTTCTTGTCTCTGATCCCTGCGTCATGGAGGCGTGCGCATAGAGTATGGTGGCAGACCGTGTCGAAGGCGGCCGAGAGGTCCAGCAGGATGAGGGCTGCGGTCTCACCGTTGTCCAGCAGTACATCATGCGTTTGTCTCGCACTGGGGTTGGGGACGCACTGAGCCTGGTACTGCGCTGCCGCTCCACACGATGTTGTCCTATGGCGGCACACACAAGATCATAACCACTCTTTACCTTGCTCTCCTGGTCCATAGGCAGACACTGGGCATCTGGACCCGAGATTGTTAAACAGTGGGCACAGGCCCTCCAGCAGGTAAAGAAGGTCTCCTGGGATCCCTGCTATTGCAATTTAACTAAATGCACCAAACATATCTTACACCACATAGTACACATGTACGCCACCACAATCGTTGTATGCCCTCGATGCAGGGTTCTGGAGGCGTGCTTTCTTGATATGGTGTGGGAGTGTCTGGTGATTGGGTGGGCATGGAGTAGATAGCTACAGCTGGTCTGGTGGACAGTATTGTATTGGCTACCCCTGAATCTTGTCTGCTGGTTATATATAAATGGCCCATAGCAATGTGTGGAAGTCCCTGGCAGCTCCGGAAGTGAGGTGCTGGCTTTGCATATTGTTTAAATGGGACAGGGCCGAGTCTGATGTTTTGGCGGAGTCGCGTTGGCGGGGAGGCACTGGACAAGAGGTTACCTATTGGGATGTCTACATTCGGAATTTGGAGGCGATCGTTGAAATGAGACCCACATAGGCTTCTGGTTCTGTACCATTGCAGGTTTTCCTATTCTCACTTTCATATTGGGGCTCTGTACATTAAGGAGGGCGAGTTTTCAGCAGAGGTCGAGCAGAGATGTCATGCTGTGATGTAATGCTTTGGTGCAGTAGTATATAGCTAGAGTGTAAAAGTCTTCTGAACCCACTGTATAGATATTTATACTAATTAGTAACAAATCATCTGTCTGACAAATAACTAAAGCAGCCTGTAGCCAGACATAAATTAATTGAGTGAGGGCCAGGGTCACTAGAGGAACTATCCTAAAAGCTATCTTCGGGAGAGAATGGGCAGGAAAAGAGGACCAGAATATCCTTCTTCCCACTTCACTCTAAAATAAATAGTGTGTTTCCACAGTTTTTATATGGTTACCTCAGACAAATAATCAGCCTAAAGAAATCGGACATAATTTAAAAAAGCAGTCTATGGTTTTCTTTCAGTAAGTCCATGTTTATCACTTTTTTTACATCAATTGGACATTGGGGGCAAATGCAAAACGAAAATATTTTCAAGGTTTACGGGCTTATTCGGGATATTGTCCAAGCAGACATTTCAATAGGCTTCGGGTAAATTGCTTCTTCCACAACCGTTGGCAGTGCAGTTATTTATAGTCATTTATGAACCAACTTTGTTCATTGATTTCAAATACTAATATATCATAACTCCTGGTCAAATGTTTGACACCGGCTATTGCCATTGCCAGGGTCTTATTTCTACGCCCCCACTCTTTCCTAAGGTTCTGCTCTCGGGAACCTTCTCGACTTTTAAAAACTATTGTCTTTTGTTGATTTAGAACAGAAATCCTGATATTTTCTATCTTCAGTGGTGGTGATCTTACATTGGTACTACTTTCTCAATAATGGGATCTTAATTTCCTAGTCATAAATCTAAATTAGACCTGCCCATATGTAAAAATCCACTTGTATCAAAGTGGTAAAATGGTTCACGCAAGTAAATATCATTTAAACAAAAAAAAAGAATTAACAGCAGCAATGCTAGGTAGGCAGTACTATTCTGTTCCCAAAGCCATTGCACTGCTGCTTTAAAAGACGCAAAAGTTCCAGTGTTTTGCATAGCTGTGTAATTTCAGTTCTAATTTGACTCTAGTGGGGCGGGGTAGTGGAGCATTATGCCCTGTACTCCGCACTATTTTCCTACTAAAAAAACATGTGGGGCTCTATTTAGCTTATTTATTTTCTGAGTACATTAAGCAGTGATTTTAACAGGTTTTAAACGTTCTAAAACTAGTTGACCTGGAGAAAAGGAGAACATTCTGTGTCTTCTGAGTTAGTTCTGAACACAAATGTTACTATCGGCAAGGGCCACAATCTTTCCCATTTTCTCCCTGGAAACAGCGTCGGCAGCAGTCTTGTCAGTATAAGCAGTATAACCAATGAATACAACAGAGAACCAGAGCCACCCAATGTCTTCTGTCATTCACTAATCCAGTGAGGAAAAGCATTTTTGCATGCGTTCAAATTGTAAAAATGTACATGTGGGGACAGATGGGTATGAATATTAAGATCAATGAGTATGCCCTAAGTTTTTCTATTCCATCTAAAAAGGCAAGTAAGTGTCCTCTAAAGGAACAGCAGCTACCCCAGTTCGTTTGTTGCTTCGACATTAAAGATCAAAAACAAGAATTCAGGCCAGTTAAGGACCTCAAAAAAATAATCAATAAATGGGAATTCAGAAACTTCGCTCTTAACCAAATTCTATCACAACTTTCTCAGGATGATTCCACTGAAGGCCAAGATGCATGCTTTCCCATTCATATCATGAAGTCTATGTCCCTCAACAAAAGCCGCAGTATGATATTGTTTACTGCAATATACATAGTGCAACATCAGGTGCGTGAGATAAGTGCACAGAAATACATTTTATTTCCCACTCAAATCAGTCCCTAACTGGGATTGAATTGACTCTGAACACAGTTACAGGAACAGTGTATCCTTTGGGCTGGAGACTGTTATCAACGCAAGAGAAATACTGGATTCCTCAATTCACTTATCAGTCAACAGCAAGTCTAATATTCTCCATGGTGTCTTGCTTATTCACTATTCCAAACATGACAGAGACTGCACATGATACATGTTCAGGAGGGCCTGGGAGATCAGTGGTCTAAATGCTACTGGGAAGACAAACCAAATATATTGCAACATGCAGTCACTCGGGGTGGGCCCTCAAAATAATTTATTGATCGGAGTACTATTACCAAATTCTCCCTTCACAGGAAGTGGCTAAGAATACAAAAAATTATGAACACATTAAAGAGGAGTCAATTCAAAATGATACTCATTCAAATAGAGTGGCCATATAAGTAGTAGTTAAGAGACCTTCTATAAATGTTGGAAAAATTCAAAAGAGGTTGATCTATAAGCCAAATCTTCCAGCCTCGGAGGCAGATTACGACACACAACCCTAGCATCAGTGAGTTTGGCAGTCTGTCTCCTGAAATTGGAAAATATGTGTATGAACATGTGCATCTTATTGCGTGGTCAGCCACATTTATTTGACCACCTTTGTCCACCTTGATACACCAAGGCACTGCTGATCAATCTCCAGTGTAGGTACTCTGACCCCCTTAAACATGTCCTGTAAGGTCCTAGTATATTATGCAGGTAATACTCGAATGACATAGAATGGCCTGTCCCTTCACTGAACCTACAAAAGAGATTGACCTCGGAATGCATCACGCATGGGAACAACTATCACATACCAATTGTAACAGCGAAAAGGTAGTATATGTGATTAAATGCCCATGCCAACTTATGTACATTGGCATGACAGGAAGGAAAATAAAGATGCGCATCAGCGAACATAGGAGAACCATCAGAAGGGCAATCACAGCCACAAAATTGACATCCCACCATGTCGAGATGAAACAGACTGACAAGGACATATGGTGGTCCATCATTGAAAAAGTTAAGGGCGACGGAGACCTTACTAAAATGCTTCTGGAACAGGAACAACGTTGGGTATACCGTTTAAAAACCCACATTTCTGGATTAAATGATTCCATACCATGGAACCAATTAAACAGAAGTAAGTGATCTAGTCTACGAATATTGAATTGTATAACTCCTGTTGAACTACAGTGTGTTCTCCATGACATTTAGGTTCTTGGATATGTAAGAACACAATAAAGGATTTTAAAGTAGCACCCAGATCCCAGTAAGCGGGATTTGGAAGTGCAAACTAGTGCTTCTTTCTGGCCTCCAGCTACAGTGCATGTGCGCCGGGCGCGCGCACCATTTGTCAGCCTGCGTGATTACTTTCGCGGCCACTTTGATGTTCTCAGTGAGCCGCGCGGCTACTGAGAACATCAAAGCGGCCGCGAAAGTGCACACCATATGCTCTGCCCTTAAAGCATACAAAACGTGGCCAGGTAATTATGACTCCGGCGCGATGTTGTGCTTTTTAATTAATTCCATCGCGTTTCTAGCTTTTTATATTCCGTCCTTGTCTAGGCTAATTGTTAATTATGCCTTCCTGCCTTTATTACGCCTACCTGTGGCGGGTGGGCAGCCCAGACCCAAGGCTGCTCATCTACAGAGTAATCTCTTTGTGCTTGTAACTTATCACTTTTTTTCGGCAACATGGGAAAGTGTTATTATAACATAGACGAAACGTGTTTGCGCTTGCATAGGATCAGTATTTTAAACAGATGAAAAATTGTGCTAATATATGTCATGAGTATAGTACAACCTAGTCTTCAATTGCCACTGCTTTTACATGAGAAGTGTAAAAGTGACAGTGGTTCGATATTTTGTCAATTTTATCTCCACTCATACATCCCATTTAACGCCACGCAGATTAGTTCCAACTGTCATCTAAAACTATAACAATTCTTAAGCAGCGAAGGTATTTTTAGATACATTTATAGCAATCAGGCTGTACTCGTATACTGTCAGTTTAGTTGCAACAGTGCCGTACAATTATTTTAGAAACTGCTTGCTAAACACCTTTTACTCATATCATCACTACTCGGCTGAAAATGGAAACGTGCTTGCGGTGTGAAAATACAGAATAATAAACCTCACTAGTGAAATATTGCTGTTATCCTGATGCGGTGTGGAAATACTGAACAACAAACTTTGCGTTAAAAATTCGTTTTGTAAATGTTTCTGCGCTAAACCCAATGCGGTGGGAAAATGCTTTTTCGCAAAGCCATTTTATAACAATTACATTATATTTCTGTTCTCCCGACGCGGAGTGCAAATACTGAACAACACACTTCACGTGAGAAAAGAGGTTTGTAAATGTTAACGCACCATCTTGGAACCCACATTCTGGTGTCTTAATTTGAATATATTTCCCTAACTCCACTCCATCGGTACGTGTGCACAAAGCACAATTAATCACCAATTGCAGTTTATAAACATTTTTGCACGATTTTATATGCGAATGTTACACTCAGATATTGGTATTTATAAAATGTATAGTAAACGTTAATGCTTATTTTACTTTTAGTTGCAACCTACAGCTGGTTTGCCTACTTGGGCATCCTGCTGTTCCTTTTTCAAAAGTTACCGATCTGCATTTCACACATGCTGCAGATGAAAAGATTTTGATCTTTACAACGAGGAGGCTTATTCCTAGACAATTAACTTGTCTTGGTTTCCTTAAATCTTTGCTTTCTGTGATTTTTAACACTACTGCAGACTTTTAGACTCCGTTACTTTCTACAACAAGCATTGGCATAGCCAATAGGTCTCGCCTATGGGACCTTATAAGTGTTTAGCCATGCAACAGTTGATGTTGTACCAATGATATTGTGTTGCATAACTAAACACTTATAAGGTCCCAAAGGCGAGACCTATTGGCTATGCCAATGCTTGTTTACATTCTCACAACTATGAACCGGGCGGTGCGATTACTGTGATCCAACTTGTACAGTACGGAATACGGGGGACCACATGTCCCATCACGCTTAGGGAGAGAATGACGTAGGTGGTATGCGACCCCGGAAGTGGGAGGAATCTGTTGAGCCAATCCCGCGCTGGTGAAGGGCTTTATAATCAGCTTGTTCCAATCTTCTTTAGCGCAGAGCCAACGGGACCCACACCAAATAGGTTATACTGATGGGCAGGACCCTTGGAGGCGTGAGTAAACTTGGGCAAGATTGCAGTACGCAGGAACGAGTGGAACTTTCTCCTATACGGAGGCCCTATCTCGCTAATTTTAATTTGATGCTCTGTTTTGTTTCTTGCCTTTATCTTTCGTTTCATGCTCACCTATGACTAAATGCTGGCCCTTTTTACAACCATTATACAATAGTGTGTGACTACAGGGCTACCCGTTATTACGTGAGGTTCCACGTGGAGTAAAACCTATCCTACAATGGGGTAAGGATTGTAAGTTGTTCGTTATGTATGGATGGTTTCACTGTGAATGAGGAGTGTGGCATTTGCTCTGTGATTGACACGGATGCCTCACAGTGATTTACACGCACTAGTATGCAGTTACTGACAGGATGCGACAAAATGTCGCCACAACACGCTCTTTAACCATATATTGAAGTGTGGCAAAGGCAGATTGATCATCATTTCCACACCAAATGGGTATGTTGGATGTTGCGTTTGTTACCTACTACAACGATTAAGATATCGGGGGAGTATTTCTTGTGATTGAGGGATAGAATGTTAAATGTCACCTGTGAACTGAAGCACCTATTATTCTATCCACTAGATTGACAAGGAAAACATGGCCTTGGGCCTGCAGGCATAGGCGACTGTTGCAGGATTTAAACCTGCAGGCAAACATGCCAAAATAATCCTTTTTGCTTGGAAGAAACCCTACTTTTACATATTAGGTAAGTCACCCCTGTGTAGGCCTTGTAGCCTACAAGGTATGACCCTTAGTATTTAAAAGTGGAACATGTCAGAATTTAGGGTTGGCATGTCCATACAGTAACTAGCCCCCTAAGGCGATTTGCACTGTATAGGGTTGTACTTGTTTCTATGAGAAAAGAATTACAATTCTAATTTGTAACTTTGGTTCAGAATTTGTTACTTGGTTCCTTTAACCACTGTTTTAATATTAATTTAAACCCAGTGTAATGCTGAAGTTGGAGTTTTGATAAATCTACAGGAAAAGTGATGTTTACGGAGTTATACTTTTCTCCCCTGAATCTACTGTAGACTAGCTTTAGATTGTGTGCAGCTGCCCTTCCTGTCAGTACGTTCCACTTGATATAGTGTGAAGACTACTCTTAGAGCAATGGCATTGGCATGGACCTTTCGGTAGGAAGACCTTGTTGTGTGGTAGAGCAGTTGGGGGAGGGTTCAGGAACTTTTGAAAGGGATCAGGGTGAGACCTGCCCATTTTGATGCTGTACCCCATCTACAAAACTCTAAATAGAGCCCTAAGTCCCAGGAAGTAATTTGGACTCGGTTAAGGCATCCACAGTGCCCGGTTGACAAGAGGACTTTGGTGGGGCTGAAATTTGATTTTTTTTTCTGCTCTGAGATTTTCCTGCCCCAAACTAATGTATTCTGCAGAACGTCGATCAATGGGTATATTGGTACCCCTTTCAGACTTGCTTCATTGGAGGATTTTGGCTTCCAGGTGAAAGACTAGGTCAAAAGTCAACTGCTCTGACCTGGCCCTCGTGCTAGACTTAGCCAGCCTTAGGTGTATCACAGCAGGCCTCAATTTATGGCTAGACCTGTCATTCCGCACCATTAGTTATTAATTTTTTTGTTGTGCTTTTCAACTTAAAAACGTAAATTTATATTTCTGGTTCTCCCGGTGGGAATATAATCATTTTGCGTAATTTTTAGGTCAAGCCTCAATCAACCTGTTTTATCCTCTTCTATGGGCTCTGGCAAACCCACCATTTGCAATTGGCTGTTATCTGTGTAATTTATAAATGCTGGCTTGTTATTGGTACATTTGTTTAAATGTCTCTCTTTTGTGGGCTTAGCTCCCTCGCTAGTGATTTTACCCAGAGAACTTTTTGTTTGGCCATCACACTGTACAGGGTGTGATTGCCCCTCTTTCCCCCATACTGTAACGGGTGTGTAGATGCTTTGATAAGGCTATAGCATTTTCAGTGGAGTCTCTGATTCATATAAAAAAAAAAAACGCACAGCAATGATCCCCTACTACATGAATTTCTAATGAAAGCGAAAGTAGCAAATGAGCAAAACTTTGTCGAAATGACAGCAGTCAGGAAAATAAAATTATTCATGGAATTACTAAAACACTGCAAGCAAGCAACTTGCTCGATGACCTATTTTATGATAAAGCGCAACGTGAAAAACATCACCTACGTGAGTGCTTTGTGGTCTTAGATGATCATGTGACATACAGGAGGCTGGTAACGTTCACACAATACAAACAGGAAGCGCCGGATGTTGCTGGTGGGAAACAAAGCTGTTGAGACCCTCGCTGCCATTACTGCACCATTGCTCAAGACCACTGGTGAGGCGATGGGTTGGGACCCTGTAGAGTGATGGAGAAAGCCGGGCTGTCTAAACCAAGAACTTGCTGGCATAGGGAATCGGTCCCTCGCTACGTAGGGCTTCATCTCCTGTAGACACAGGACTACATCCCGCATAGTGCCTTAATGCAAATTAGCAACAAAAAGATAGCCATCCATCCTTTGCGCAGCAACACTTGTCTCTGTGTTGATCAGTGGGTGGGGCAATGTCTCCCAGTCTGCAGCTATACTTCTGGGGAGCCTCTGACCCTGGCCCAACCTCTAGCCATCGGGGCTTCTCACAGGAGGTTCCTCATTATGTATGCCTTTCTCTCTTTGGTTTTAACTTAGATAGGATGCTTCTCTTCAGCGAAAGCGACGCGTTTTCTGTGTATAGCGGCAGTGTGATACATTTAGGTTGAAGAGTTCTCAATGTATTGCATTAAAGCAGTTTTTATTTGTGTCCACAAATTTTTGGCCTTTAGACTAATTTATGTAAGACGTTGCATACGTAATGACTAACATAAATATGTCACAATGGGAATGGACATTAAGAAAATGCTGTAAGTGAAAAAAACATGCACAAAAAGACCTACTATAATCGATAGTTCAAATTTGAAGTACATTTGTTTGCAGTGTAGAGCAAAATGTCTTCATTATTTGCAGATTTTGGAGCTTTTGGAAAGTTTTTGAATTTATATTGCATAAGGTTTAAGCTGTTTATTGCAACATACATACAAAATGGTATAACCAAACGCTTTATTACCACACATCAGGATAATACACTGCATTGCTAAACACTTATAAGTTCCCAAAGGTCACTTTACTTGAAACTAAAACACATACGTAAAAGACATTGTCAATTACATCGCCGATAGCTATAACTGTCCCAAATGCGAGACCTTTTGCATTGCAAATGCTTGTTTGTATTACTTAAAAAAATTGTTTGCTGGATTTGTATTGAGTTGTGTTTAACTTCCTAATTCCTTTGGTAATTATAAATTATTTACACAAGTTAAGCTCAGATATGCCTGTTTACTACCAGGTGTTCAACCCAGAATTTAATTATTGAAACTGTGTATGCAACCTGACAGGTTTGTGGACTTATCTCTGTGGTGGACACACATCCACCCCAATTATTAATCCACTTTCTTACAATGGCAAATTATATATATCTCCAGACTGGATGAACAGTTATAAGGTATTAAAATGGCCTTGTACCAAAACCTCATTTCAAGAGAAGTAGATCCCTTTCTGCACTTTGAAATCTTTCCCAGTCCTCTCTTTTAACAATATAAGAAGTTGAATATCTTTTGGAAAGTATTAAAGTTATCTATCGTGCAATCAAACGACCTTTTTATTCATGACACCTTAACATAGTTCTTTGAAAATTGGTGGCCCTCCTTTGAACCCATGAATAAAGAAACTTTACACGACTGCTAATGAAAGACAGCTTTTCTCTTGGCTCTTTACTCAAAAGACAGTGTTCCATAAAAATAGAGGACTAGTTAGAACACGTTTTTTATTTTTCCAAATTAGGGCTCTGATCTTAAGTTAACCCAGACTGTATCCAGTTCAACCTTTTTCTGAGTTCACTAGCTTTTTACCTTTGATCTAAGAAAAATGTAGTACTGGTATCCACAAATACAAAAGATGTACTGAAAACGAAACAATTGTTTGTCAATTATGGCCTTATCAGAACCAGTATAGCCATTAGACAGTGTTTTGCTAGATAGATTTTGTCTTGTATAACTTTATGTTATCAAAAAGCCAACAATACCCTCTCCAGAAAGGCCTTTGGCTCATTCCACAAGGGACAAAGCCAATACAGCAATGATGCTAAGATATGCCCCAGGTTCTGACTTATGCAAATCAGAGACCTCAAGATCCTTTCATACTTTTACTAGATGTCATTGTCAAGATTTAAATTCGGGAGTGACATCAACGAAGGTCAAGATTCTTTTCTGCACTCGTTTTGCACAGTGCCAAAAGTGCAGAAAAACATCTTGACAAGGTCTTTTTAAATGGGATTTTCAGTCTAAAAAACCTGCTCACTTTGGTGTTAAGGTGACTGTTCTTTTTAGATTTATGACTACCAATCATTAATTTCTTTATTTCGGTTAAAATAACCATAAAAGAATACAATGCAATATTTAAAAACAATCATCATAAACAGGATATACTATTTAAAGGAAATACAATTAGTACATACGTGGATACAAGAAAGGGCACACAATATATGAAGGCTTTAGGGATTCTTCTAGGCACAATATAAATTCATCATTCCTTTGGGGTAAAGCCAAACATCCATGGGCGAGGTAATACTTATATGTAAAAAAGATGCGATAGAAAAGTTAAAAATACCAGGAGCAATAAATAAACAAATTATTTACATTTTTGCATTCAGTGAATAAAATTTTAAGGCTAATACGTGTCATGTCAGTACTTGTCCTGACAATACCATTACATTTTTAAGCCGTTTATTTTCCTGACTATCGCTACAGCAAGTAGAAAAAGGTCTCAGGCTAAATACTATAGGCTGTGTTGTGTCGCCCTTGTACACTCTTTCCCCATCTTTAATGCGCCGGAAACCTAAAAGAAGGCAAATGGGTTTAATCCACTTAATCCTTGCCTGCAAGTATGCGGGGCATATAAATAGAATATGGGCCTCGTCCTCCTTAGCACCCATGTCACACAATTGGCACAAGTCAGATTTAGTACTGCACCCAAGTCCTTTATTACACTCCCACGTTGATGTTCTAGATTTAAATTGTAAAATGCCATAACGGTACTTTAAATACAGTGATTTAGCTAGAGGGGGCTGAATTTCGTCCAAAAAGCATTCAAATTTACTTTCAGTTTTAACATTGAAGAATTTAAGGGTCAATATTCCCACTTTAGAGTTTTATAATAGACAATTATGAATATATTCCCAATATCTTGCCTTCAGCAATTTTTTAGAAGAATTGGTAAGGGAATCAGGATCTGGCCAAAAAATACATAGGCCCAGTTTTGAAAACCAGTTTTCAATATGCACTAACCATGCCAACTGGGTGGTATTCTTTATTTGCATTATTTCCTTTAGTGCATCTCTGTAGTCCACTAGCTCATCGGTGGACCACAGGCGAACACAATATAGTAATGGACGTAAATAGGCATGATCATCCGAACGAGATATATTCAAGTCCCAGAATAAAGGAGTTAAGGGGGTGCAGCCTGAAACAGCTAAAAGTTGTCTGAAAAAGCTGTTTTCTTGAACTGTAAAGGCATCTCTTGTCACATGGCCCCATAATTCTGCCCCATATAGGGTAGCTGATTGAGCTTTGTATTTAAATAGCTCAATGGCAGGTGATACTGCTCTAACAAGGCTACTCTTAAACTTCCTAATTATGGGGGCTTGGTTTTGTGTTAGTATTAACCTCGATTTTTCTATTTGTGACTTCCAATTCATTTTAGTATCGAGGGTAATACCCAAGTATTTAAAATTTTTCACGTGTTCAATCTTTTCATTGTTTACAATAAAAACTTTGTTAAGACCTCTATGAGGACTGATCGTCATGACCTTAGTTTTGGAAGCATTGATTTCAAGATTTTTGTCCAGGCAATAGGACAGGAATTTATTCAACAGATTCTGTAGTCCTTTAGGGGTCTGGGAGATTAAAATCGTGTCATCCGCACATAATAAGGCCGGAACGGCTTGACCACACAACTTGGGAGAGTCATGCTCGCAGCCCAAGAGGGTGTCTGGGATGTCATTCACGTAAAGGGAGAAGAGGGTTGGCGCCAAGACACAACCTTGCCTGACGCCTCTCTTTATATCTATTCTCTCTGTCAGTTCTCCATTAGGTCCCCACCTCACTCTTGCGTAATTGCCCTCGTGCTGCCTGATCAATTGATATAGTCGTGCCATGCGGGATCGGACATATTTTTCCTTATTCCGGCAATGTTCCAAGAAATTAGTTTAACCTCAACATTGTCCTTGCTATCAAGTTGGTTATGGTCCATATTTATGTCTTTGCCAATTATCGATGTTAATAAATTGTTGTTTCCCAGTTGATCCATCGGAATGGGGTTAAGGCCCTGTTTAACTACTTCCCTTGTATTACACCTATCCTCATTCACCTGTATGGAATTAACAGATATGTCACTAATTTCCTTTCCATAAACATCTTCCAGTCAGTCTACCTCATCTAGCCCGTATAATTCTGAAAAATAATTTTTTGTAGCTATCGGAGGGTAGGTGTTAAAACCTCCCGACATCACTTCATGGGCCGTGGTTTGCTGGCGTCTATGTGTTCGCATAGCCTTCTCGCTATAAAAATAATTAAGGTTTTTTACTCTAATAGGACCCCTATCAATAGAGTGCTGTTCGTTGCAAACTAATCTTACTACATTACTATCTCTAAAGTTAACAATAATTATGTCTCCTTGTATGTCTTTTGATCTTCTTCCTATCCAATTAGCCCTTCTAACAAACAGTATTTCTCCTTTCAAGTATCTAGGGATCGGCCTATTCTTATTCAACCAGAATGTCACTTTATTTTTTAGTTCTTGATAAGGTTCTGGTTTCCCATTCTTTAATTCTGGGACGCCAGTAAGCACAATTACATATGGTAATGACTCTGGCAGTAGGTCAATCGTTACCAATGGGGCTTTTGTGTTGATATCGTAATTGTCTGTTGTTTTTTGTGCACTTTCGAGACAAACGATCCTCCCACTCACATTTTTTCCTTCACTGGTTTTTATACCTTGTCCACTTTTACCAGGGTTTTTTTTTGTCTGTTTATTACAGATAGAATCCTTTCGATTCCCTACCTTTGTTGGTTGAACAGTAACTGCACCATTTGCAGCCCCTTTAGCAATTACAGCATCCCCATGAGGTGGCGATATGTTCTCCAGTCTCCCTCTAACTTCAACTTTTATCAGGTTTTTTAAGGAGGTAAAATTATCTAGTGTTAACTGTTCGAATCTCTCTAGCTTTTCATTTACCAGTTTTATCCTTTCAATGAGAGGGAGGATCATTGATCTAACAATATGCTCTATATGTGCCATTGACTCTCCAACACCCTCAATAGGGGCGGGCGGGATAGTTTCAATACAGCTACATATAGTGGTTTGAGTAAGTCTCACTTGATTATCATCAAGCCTTATGGGTACCCTTCCTGTATGCAGCCCTTGTTCAGGATTTGCCAAGTCTACAGTTTTTAATATTTTTGGTTTCCTCCCTTTTTGTACATTTTCTATCCTTTTTAGGTCGAGGACCGTCCGGTCTGCCGAAGGCAGAACCGGAAGTCGGAGATTTAATGTTTCTGAGAGTGGCTCCTTAGCCTGCCTCTCTTTTTGCCTCTCCTCCATTGGCTGGCTTCCTAAATGGAGGGCAGCCATTGGAGGAGAGAGCCGTCCCTCCAAATAGGCTCCGTCTTTTTCAGATTCGGGGGCGTGTTCCTTGCTGTTCTTTCCACTTTTTAGCCACGCCCTTTTTTAGGCGTGTTTTTCTCTCCTCCAGCCAATGGCAAGAGGAGAGAAAAAGAAACACGCCCCTGAATCTGAAAACGCCGCTGCGTTTCTCCGAGGCATTTCTGCTTCGCCTCGGAGAAAGGCGGTGGTGTCTCCTACCTACTTCCCCTTTGAAAGACTCATTTCCTTTGTGTCAGAACGGTGCCACCCTGCCTCCATTTTGTTCATTCGTCACGGGGATTAAGTGATTTGCCCAGAATCACAGGATGTTCAGTGTCATTACCAAGACTCGAACCCAGTTCCCCAGGTCGAGCGCCCTAGCCGTTCGGCCAACTCATGGGCGTGAGACACTCACTGCGACTTCAACACCCTCCTTGGAAAAGGGAGGCACGGCTATGCCAGTGACTGTCCCCCAGCCTTATGAAGAGAATAGTTGCCCTCCCTTCCCCATTATTGACTGGGAATGTACCATTCTAAACATCCTGCATTCGCTGTAGTGTCTGAGAAGGTTGCCTTTCATATCAGGGACGGGTTATTTACTACACTCTATGGGTACTCACTCTACAGTACTGAGTTTTCCTGTGCATTTTCTGAGCGTTCCGAGTACTTTGAGTGTACCTGTGCACTGGCGGAGTGGCCACATGCGCGTGTCCCTTTCCTTCGATGCACTGTCAGTGCCTATGTGAAGTGTCTGAGTGGTGTGATGTGTCAATGAGTCTGTCTACCGTGTTAGTGTTCTGAGCCCCTTCGGAGTGTTCCCCGCACCACCACCTGAATGTTCCTGCATGTGCACTGTCTGTTTCCATGCAATCTCAGTGCTTCAGTGTTGCTATACTCGAAGCATGAACCTGCATCACATGAGTGTGCCCGTGCACCGTCGGGGTTCCATAATCCAGACACAGTTTAATACCGAATATTGAGGATTCACAGGTGCCGCCTGATTGCTCGCGTGCGCTGTGCGAGGTCTGAGAGTTCCTGTGCACGGAGGATTATGGAGAATTGTCAGGGGTTGTGCACACGAGTGTTCCCAAACATTGGTTCCTGTGCTCTGCCGAGTGTTGCGGTGGCTGTCTGAGGGTTGCTGTTCACTGAAGTGTCATGTACGCTGTCTGAGTGACCTCTCACTCTCTGCGAGTTTTCACACCACTGACCACTGTCTGGAGATTCCTGTGCACTGAGTATCACAGCACCACCATGACTATCTGAGCGTTCACATGCACTGGTTTGAGGGTTCCTGTGTGCTGTCTGATTGCTCCGATGAACTCGCTCAGTGTTCACTGCCGGGTCTTCGTCTACAATGGCTAAGCGTTCTGTGCATCTGTGACTGTTTGAGGGTTGCTGTGCACTAAGTGGCTTATTTACAAGCCCCTTGCACCGCCGGTGCGTCACTTTTAATATGGGGAATCATTATAAATAAGCCCCTAGGAGCTCCTGTGAACTTGTCGAAGGCTTATGTGTACTGAGTTTTTTATGCACACTCTCTGCGTCTTATTGTTCATTCACTGAGTGTTCAGTGGCTGTTCCTGTCCACTGACTATATATGTGCATTGGCTGATAGCTTCTGTGCAATTAATAGTTCGGTGCGCTCTCTTAGGGTTCCTGTGCACCGTCCAAGGATTACTGTGTGCTGTTGGAGTCTTCCTGTGTGCTCTGCGAGTGTTTGTGCACAGGGTAAGGGTTCTTGTTACTGTCTCAGGCTTACTGTGCAGTTCGTTTTTCTGTGCACTCCCTGGGTGTTTCTGTGCGTTTCCCCGAGTACAAGTGTCCTTCTGCACTGTCTGAGCCCTCCTCTGCACTGACTGAGTTTTCCGGTGCAATGTCTAATGGTTCATGTGCAGTGAGTGTCTCTGAGCACTGCCTAAGGCCCCATGTGTTCCAGTGGACCATCTCACTATTCCCATGCATTGCTCCAGTGTTCCTGAGCTCCTGTCTGTCTAGGGGTGCCTCTGAACTTACATTTCCAGTTTACTGTCAGGGTGTTCCTGTGCACTGACATTTTCTGTGCACTGTTTGAGAATCTCCTCGCACTATCGCAGTGTTCCCTTGCACTGCCTGAGGGTTCGTGTGCGCTGAATGTTCTTGTGCACAGAACACTGAGTGCTTCTTTGACCTATCAGATTTTTCCCATGCACCTACTCAGTATTTCCATGCACTGCCAGAGTGCCCCTGTGCATCGGAGAAGTGTTTCCGTGATGGTTTGAGGGTTCGTGTCCACTGAGTTTTCCTGTGCTCTCTGAGTGTTCCTGGGCACTGGTTGAGTATTCCATGACTGACTAGGGTTTCTTGTGTAATGGGTTTTCCTGTGCACTGAGTATTCACGTGCACTGTGTGAGCCTTACTGTGCACTATCTGAGGATTTCTATGCATTGTTTGACTGTTGCCGTGAGGTGTCTGTGAGTTCCCGTACACCTACTAAGTACTGCTGTGCACTCTTTGTCTATTCCCTTGACAAACCAGGTTCTTGTGCATTAGGTGTCTCCATGCACAGCCCCAGGCCTCCCAATGCATAGTTTGGGTGTTCATGTGCACTGGGTGAATATATACATGATGGTCTGATGGTTCCTGTGCTCTGAGGATTCCTGTTAACTTGCTGAAGAAACCCGTGCACAGATTCAGTGTTCACATGCACAGTCTGGGGACCCTGTGCATTGAGTTTTATCTGTGCATAATTTGAGGTCTCCTGTGCACTTGCTGAGAATTGACATGCCTGCCTGAGGGTTCATGTGCTCGGACTCAATTTTCCTCTTGCTCTTCTTACTTCCACTCCTAGGCTACTTGCTGTGTGCAGTAACATAAGGTCTCTGGGACCAGAGTGATGAGGCTCAATTAAGTTGCGGTTGTTGGTGATTTTCCCTCTGCACAAAGAAGCTGGGAAACATATTTCTTGGAGTGTTGTTCACCTATAACCATGCCCAGCACATGCAAGAACCCTCTCAGGAGAAAGGTCTTCTGCACTTTGGCTTCTAGGCACTCTGTCTGGATCCTTTGGACTAGCTGGCTTCCCCACCACTTAGTCTGACCATCTATTTATAGCGCGTTCTTGGCACTATCTGTGTGACAGTGAGTCTAGAAAGGAGTGTCCTGCTGTCTGAACTATCTTGAGCTGAATGGCTCAGTGAGGGTGGGCATTTTGATATGACACAGGCTCAGAGTGTGTGACCTGATGGGCCTGCAGAAGATCTAACAAAGGGTTCTCGTCCATGTTTTATGGATCCTTCAATGGGGCACTGGGTGCAGTGGCACCAGGGCTCCTGGGTGTAAGAAGCCCACTTCACCTGAATTGTGCCTGCCTTTTACTACCCAATGACTACTGCATGCAGTATAATAATAATTTCTCTGCCCTGCCTTCCTTTAGCTTGCTCCTTTTTAGGTCTCGGAACCATCCGGTCTGCCGAAGGCAGAACCGGAAGTCCGGAGATTTAATGATTCTTAGAGTGGCTATTTAGCCCGCCTCTCTTTTTGCTTCTCCTCCATTGGCTGGCTTCCTAAACGGAGGCCAGCTATTGGAGGAGAGAGCCGTCCCTCCAAATAGGCTCCGTCTTTTTCAGATTCGGGGGCGTGTTCCCTGCTCTTCTTTCCACTTTTTAGCCACGCCCCCGAATCTGAAAACCGCCGCTGCGTTTCTCCGAGGCATTTCTGCTTCGCCTCGGAGAAAGGCAGTGGTGTGCTTGTTTGGTTACTGTGTTCAGTTATGTACAGCGCTTTGTACTACCTTCAGGCAGTTTGTAAGCGAATAAAATGATGGCGACAAAGGTCACAAGAAAATGCAATTGTGCCCAGGACCCTACGTGCATCTGATCCAAAGTGGGCCATTCAGCCACTTCTAGCTCTATATTCCACAGTGCCGAGGCAACGAAATAAAGAACAACATTAAAAAAATACATTTAAAAAAAGACTAACTGCAGATCACTTTTCTTTGCTTGGCAAACACGTTCCTGTCTGGGAAATGTGCATCCCCGGCCTTCCTGTTCTCAGTCGGGCCGTATTGATAGCCATGCCCCCTCTGCCCAGGAAGGTGAACACTCCTATATACACCACAGTCTCCTTGCTTCTCATTGGCTAGCTGCCATCCTCTTGCATAGGTACCTTGGTAGCCATGTCTTGGCATACCCAGGGCAGTTAGAGTGGCTCACTTCACACACAGTCGAACCATCAGTCATTTTTCTGGGTGTGTCCCATTACATCTTTGTTTCCACCATAGGCAGGCCTGGCAGTTCTAGATGGACCCTAACATTTGGGGCGGGGCAGAGACTGATTTGCATAAAGCTGGACAGAGGAGCTAACTCTTAATCTATAGTATTTAACATCCGCTGTGAGTGTTTGGAGCATTTCCGTCCGTCACTTTTTTGTTTTTTGTTGCTGGTGTGCATTTATATGTATGTTAATATATATATATCGATTGAACTATGTTCAGCAAGTCACGTGAATGTGTATTTCTTAAGACAGTAGTCTCCGCCAACCATTTCAAAGTGCTCAGCAAAGACACAGGTTACGTTGCGCATTCAGGCACGAGGGGGGGTTAAGGGATTTAGCCAGGATCACGAGATGTGGACGCGACCCCGAGTGACGAACTCTGGTTTCCCGCACCAAGGTCAGCAATCTAGCCGCCGGACCGCATCCGCTCCCCCGCTGCTTAAGCCCTTACCCTGCCACTGCTCTCGGCGCCAAGAACCTCCTCGTCTTCGCCTGGGGAGCTGGGGGTCGCTACTGCGCCTTTCTATCTCACTAACTCACTTTCACTGTCTCTTTCACTACCTCTCTCTATCTCACTACATCACAACACCACTCTGCTTACATCTCACTACTTCACAACATCCCTCTCCCTCACTACATCACTGTTTCACTACCTCACTCTCTCTCACTACATAACTCTCTACCTCACTACTCCACTCTATCTCACTACCTCACTATCTCACAACTTCTCTCTCTCAAAACATCACTACCTCACTCTCTAGCTCACAACCTCACAACTTCACTCTCTCTCACTCACTACCTCAATCACTCTCTATCTCACTACCTTACTCTTTCTATCTCACTAACTCACTTTCACTCTCTCTTTCACTACCTCTCTCTCTATCTCACTACATCACAACATCACTCACTACCTCACTCTCTACCTCACTCTCTATCTACCTCACTCTCTCTCACTACCTCACTCTCTATTTCAATACCTCACTCTCTCTATCTCACTACCTCACTATCTCTCTGCTAATGCAATAGGTATCACATATGCAAAAAAAAAAAGCTAATGCCAATAGAAATGACAATGCCATTTATTTAGGGATACAATAATGATAAAAAAATAATGAGCAATACCAATAGCTCTACCTATAATATTGCCGAGACCATTGCATTGTAAATGCTTCGGACGTGATCACCTAAGCAGGACACACTGCTTAATTGATGTTACGAATGTATTGTGTTACACAGAACGACCTTAAACCAGCGAGGTTTCAAAGAAATGTGCAGAGTAGGTTTAAGAGAACAGCGTATATGCATTGACCGAAAATTAATAAGATGCAGAGTTCAGAATTAGAAGCTCACAACCTCACAACTTCACTCTCTCTCACTCACTACCTCAATCACTCTCTATCTCACTACCTCACTCTTTCTATCTCACTAACTCACTTTCACTCTCTTTCACTACCTCTCTCTCTATCTCACTACATCACAACATCACTCTATGCTTATATATCACTACCTCACAACATCCCTCTCCCTCACTACCTCACTCTTTCACTACCTCACTCTCTCTATCTCACTACCTCACTCTCTCTATCTCACTACCTCACTCTCTATCTACCTCACTCTCTCTCACTACCTCACTCTCTATTTCAATACCTCACTCTCTCTATCTCACTACCTCACTCTCTCTCTGCTAATGCAATAGGTATCACATATGCAAAAAAAAAGCTAATGCCAATAGAAATGACAATGCCATTTATTTAGGGATACAAAAATGATAAAAAAATAATGAGCAATACCAATAGCTCTACCTATAATATTGCCGAGACCATTCCATTGTAAATGCTTGTTCTTTTTGAAATGCCTCCAGTTTTTGCTCGAATTTCGGGGGGTCGGTGAACCATTTTAGACGACGAAGCATCATTAATTAAGGATGTCTCCTGGACTAATATCAAATCATTATGATTTAAATAGCTTATTTCCTCATTAGTTGACGAAGTAGGTGACCTGTCTAGTACATTTAAGGGCTAAACCTGCTTTGGAGGCCCCAAAAAAGGGGCGTCCAAACCCTCTAAGTCCGGTAGATCGTTTTTTGAGAAGGAGGACTCCACAGATATGTCTTGGCACTGCAGGGTTGGGGTTTGTGAAAGTCTAGTAGCAGTAGGGAACGTTACAAGAGATGGATTTTGTAGTGGCAAGGTGTTATGATTGCCCTCTATCCTTGGGAGCTCTACATAGGAGTCCAGAAGTATAGAGCCAGAGGAATCTACCTGTGTAGCCGTAGTGTTAGGATATAATGAGGGAAGACGCATATTTGGAGGAAGTGATAGGCGTCTCTCAGGGCTCTCTATGGCTGTTACAACAACCCCTATTGTTTTCTGTAGCATCCTGTCTATCGCGGTCAGACTTGGCAAGGGAGCACTTTTATTTGACAAGGGAGTCATAGTGCACTTTTTCTGCCTGTTACTAGATCGTGTTGTAGCAGGAATATTTTTACCCATGGTTCAGATGGCAATACAGTCTCTAGATCAATATTATTAGATACCTTATGTTCGCAGTGGTTAAAATCCCGGCGGACCGGTGCAGCGGGGCCAAGGGGTCTGCCCCAGCCCAGCCTCGTCCTGCCCCGGACGGCCACAGACGGTCCCGCCCTTGTCCCGGGCTTCTTCCGGCGCGTCCGGCGCGCGTCCTCACGGGGCGAGGGACCAAGCTGACCTTTATGCGCCTCCTGGCGCATGCTCAACAGGCGACCTGGCCCAGGGGATCCTGGGTGATGTAGTTCCGAGGGCAAACAGGAAGCAGGTAGTCAGCCGGGGAAAATCACAATCCTAAGATACAGAAGGGAAAGTTATTTACTAATAATTCTCTTTCTCCATTATAGATATTTTCATTGACCTCATTAACAATTTAGAATTGATGCAAAATAATATCTGGCCATATAAAGTAACTGAAATTTTAACTTCCAGGAAAGTGCAATGTGAGACACTTGGAGTTCTAGTTATTGAAAAGGTGCAATGTCATTTTTGAAGCATCTGTCTTTTTGACCTTATTCCCCTGACAATGTTTAGTTTACATTTAATAATGGAAGCAATAATGTTTATTTATTTAAACCACTTTAATCCTGCCCTCTTCCCCATCCCCCAGTGCAGAGCCTTGTTTTTGATGTTTGGGGCAATTCACAATTAATTTTTAGAATTCTATTTTCCACAAGTGGTATCCAGCCAAACTTGCGTGCTTTTTCCTCTCTGTTGAGGATTCTAAAAGTACCCAGGTTTTATGGATTGCCCTGGAGGGAACCAAAAAGATAGGCAATTTTGTTTTTAAACAATGCGAAAAATTGCTATGCTGAGAAGTATACATATTTTACTAAATATGACATCCACGGGAGATTTGCCCTGCTGAGATCAACCACTTCCCAGCTTTTATGAACAGTTAGAGTTATAAAAACATTTTTGTTACCATAGTTTTTGAATTTTTGTAAGTTGTAGTTTATTTTTCTATTTTTGTGATTTTAGCCTACTTGCAGTTTGGAGTGAACATAGTTGGGAAACCCATGGGTGAACCCAGAGAGGTATACATATCTGAACAGTAGACATAATTCTGAAAGGTGTAATTTGGGTACAGCATTCATGATTTTCTTGAAGAAGCGAATTGTTAAAATCAAAACTAAATGCCAAGAGAAAAAACTGAGCTGCAGCTTATAATGATTTTTCATTATGGAACGATCATGCACTAATTCATATGAAAAAATGTAATTCATGAAAAATGGGTATGTAGGAAACCTACATATTTTTTAAATGTGCCTAGGATGCTGAGTTTAGGAACTTTGGATATTAGTTCAACTATGAATTTTTGGTTGCACATTCTGCCATGAGAATTAGAAGGTGTTTTGAAAAAATATGTTCCTTCTTACACACTGGCTTATATTTGGAAGTAAAGAAATGCAGAGAATTTCAATTTTAGTAACAAATGTTCCACTATTTTGTGTTCCTGCACTTCTCCAGACAAAAACAATACCTTACTTGTGTGGCTGGGTCAATTGCCAAACACAGTAAATCAACAAAAATGCAACATGAAGACATCAGGATTTCAGCTTGAAAATTGACCCCTTGTCGTTGTGTGGGTAGCTTCGCTGTTTGGGCATGGGCTTGGTCACCCCCAAAGGAAACCTGCCAAACCCTGACATTTCTGATGAATAGACACCCATGGAGTCCAGTGTGGTGTGACCTGCACATATCACGCTACATTTTCTTACCCAGGATGTCCTGCAAATGTTAAACTTTAGCTAAAATAATGTGTTTTCAACACATTCCTATGAGGAAAAGTTTGCAAATCTGTAAGAATTGACAATAGTTCCACCAAAAAGCGTTCCCACACTTCTGATAAAAACTGTGCCCCACTTGTGTAGGTGACCCTGTCATCCGCAACAACAACTCGTTACAAATCAGTATGGTATTGGTGGGGTGTTCATATATTTGAATTTTTTATATGTTCCTACAACTTGTCTTAAGTCCACCAACACATGTGTGGCAACATTTCAATTCAGAGAAGTGTGGGATTGCAAGGTGGTGAGACTTTGGTCATTGACTGCAGCAGCCTACATTTTCAGTCACATAAATATGAGGAAATAGCCCTTTTTGACCAATACTTTGCAGTTTTCCATTCACTTTGGGTAAGAAAATATGCTAGGATCCATGCAGGCAACACCACACCTGAATTTCCCTTAATCTCTCGATGTTAGAAATGGCCAGGCCTGGTATGATTACCTAGAGTCCAATAAGTGCAACATTTCACTAAGGCAAATGTGAGGAAATTGGCATTTACTCCCTCTTTGCCAGCTCATATGTCACAACTATGCCCAACAGAATACAAATTTCCTCTCGCTTACCATAGAGATAGGTATTTTCTGCAGCGCTATAGGGCTGAGTTAAAAATCACACAATTAGCCTATCTTTTGTTTTGTTGTCTAACACTTCTCCTCCTATTTTGATTCACGGCAGACTATTTCCCTAACAAATTTTGGGTTTTAAGCAAAATCACACATTTCGCCAGTGATTGTTAGCATTACAGACTCTGTGTGAGGACAGTGAGTGGCACTGCTGATAAGGGATCTCATATTTGTTATGAGTTTTATATGGATGATCTGATAGAGGCCTCTAGCCACAGATTTTTTACCTTAGAATAGTCCCCAGGCGTCAAACTAAATCCAGAAATTTTTCATGATCAGTGCCTCCTGCGAGCCGTTAGATGGTGTCATTCGGCTCAGTTTGGCATCATCTGCGTCATCTGTGACGGAAGTGATGTGCACAGTGCCTATGTAGGCTCTGCTTCCAGCTGGCTGACATCAGTTTTTTTCTTTCTGGGCCAGTCAGCGCAGATCCGGAAAACAGTTTTGTATCCTGGTGTATCAAGGATGTCAGTTATGGTATGAAGCCTTGTGGCGCGAGCCATGTACAGATGTCTTTAATGGACCCACATTTGGTGTGCCTCTGGTGCGTGAAGCGTGACCACAAAGCCAAGACCTGCGTTAATTGCCGTGCCATACACCCCAAGGCCTTGAGGTAGCTGTCCCTCAAGCTCCACGATGCTCAAGATCTTGGTCGAGATGAAGGTCTTGAGATCGGTCGTAAAGCTACTCCAAACACTTGTCGTCGCAGTCAAGGTCATCAGGGAAGTCAGGTAAGTTCCATAGGCATAAAAGCAAGAAGTTGAAGAGATCTTCAACTTCGCCACGTCTGTCCAAGTCATCTGATGAGACAAGGGAGCGTCAGTGCTCATGGCCTAGTTCCATGGTGGAGCCTGCGCCATCTCCGCTCCTCCAGGCGCAACCCCTACCCAGTTACACAAATTGTAGGAGGCCACACACCCATATTTGGGCAGTCCATCCCTGCTGGGGCGACTTTGGACCCTGCAGGCTCAGGAGGGTCTCCTACTGGTCTCCCACCGGCATTCACCCCTGGCGCCTTGAATCTATTAATTGATCCGGAGCGGCGCTGGCTGACCCACCTCGACCTTCCCTGGTGCCTGCTCCTGTGCTGATGCCTCCAGCACCATCATCCCCGACTTCGATACAGAGCCAATGGGTGTCCTCCAACACTGACTCCGGTGCCGATGGAGGACAGACTCCCCATGACGGAGCCAGTGCCTTATTCCTATAATAGGCCTGAATTGGGAGACACATGGGAGGGGCCTATGGACTGATAAGGATATCAGTTAGAAGATCTCGAGGGTCTGGTGGATGCCAGTGTACTGGATTCCCCCCAGACACTGGCCTGGTCTCTCCCCTTTTATTGTCACCAGACAATTCTCTCGAAGAACTTAGAACATACACCTCTTGCGTGATTTACTTTTTCCAAACCATACATGCATCTACACCCGTCTTCAAATGGACCCACAAGGTAATTCTTGATAGGCAAATTTTAATATAAAACAACATATATCATAATGCCGAATTTAATAAAATTAATCTACTTAAAAAAACAGTTTAAAATTTCACCATAAAAAATATATTGCTCATGATATCACAAATCTATTATAACAAGAGAGACAACACAAAAGACATATACATTTGTCATCACGCATTTGTTAATTTGAAGGAATCAAATAAATAATTCTGTTATCTGAGGTCGTTTCCACATATAACCCTTTGTTCCTCAAATTTAACATAAGTAGGCTTAGATGCGTTTCGGTGGGTAACAGGATAAAATCACCTTCTTCAGGACAACAAGAAAAATTATTATCCCTCCAAATGAAAATGCAGTATTAACCTGCATAAAGAACACACAACATATATCAGACAATATCCCAAATCATTATCTCATGTTATCAAATCTAAATAAAAAATATATATATTTAAAAAGAATTAACTCATTTTTTACCGGCACAACCACATGATTGGCCCTCTTATTCTCATATTTCACCATATAATAACATTATTGCCTACCCCTTAACATATTTCTCCTCCTACTGTGGCTATGGAAGAGGGAGCCTCATTCACAGTGGTGGTGCGGAGGACAGCTGAGGTTCTAGACCTCATGTTACTCTCAGTGGCAGTCAAGACGAACATCTTGACGGAGGGTCTTCAGCCGGGAGTTGCCCCCTCTGAACAGTTACTCCCATTTAATGAAACTTTTACTGATGTCCTACTCGGAGCCTGGGCCTAGCCCTACACTGGGCCTCCTTGCTTAGGACAATTGCCTACAACCATCGCCTCACCTAGGGGACCCCAGTTTCCTCACCCAGCACCCCAACCTGGTGAGCTTGGTGGTCCAGGCCTCCACTTCCACAGTGATCTCCAGTGCATTTCCTACTGCTTCACTGGTCAGGGAATCCAAAATCCTGGATACCTTCAAGAAGAGGATGTTCTCTTCCACCAGTCTGGCACTGCTTTCTGTAAACACCATGTGCTTCTTGGGTGAATACTCCCCCTCCATCTGGGACTCGATTGCACAAGCGCTGGCAATGTTCTCAGAGGAGGTCTGAGCAATACTCTCTAAAGCAATTGCTGATGGTAGGGATGCAGCCAGGTTCAGCATACTTGTGGGCTGAATACGACCTACTCACTGGGCCGATGATTTCGTCATTGGTGATCCTTAGGCCTTGGGGAGAGAATGTGGTTTAACGGCTATGGCGGTCGACCTCAGAGCTGGGAAACCGGGTTCGAGTCTTCGCAGGGACGCTCAGCATTCTGTGATTCTGGGCAAATCACTTAATCTTCCCGTGCCTAACAAAAATGAATGAGTCCGTCTGTAAAGTAACTGATGCTCATGTAAAGCGCTCTGATACCTCCGGGTCTAGTTTGCGCTATATAAAACGCCACAAATAAAATAAATAAATTGGGCTGAGAACCTCTGGCTTTTTGGGAGATGCCCAAGCCTTGCTCATGGACAAGCCCTTTGATGGCTCTTGGTTGTTTAAAGAGAAGGCGGATTCTGCACTTGAGCTATTTAATAACAGCATGGCCTTTCCATGGCCCCTTGCCAACATCAGGCTGTCTTCTGCCCTTTGCGTTGCCACGGAAGTGGCTTCCAACAGCGTCTTAACACGCCCATCCTCCCAGCAACCTGCACAGTCTTTTTGGGACCCAGGGACGTGGATCCCACAGACCACATGCGACAGGCAGCCAGAGGTCAAGCCTGTCCACCACCCCTTTGGCAGTCTTAGTCTCTAAACTCCTTTAGTATGCCCTCCTACCATCATTGGTATGCAGTGGGGGGCAGGATACGCCATCATCTGCACTACTGGAGGTCAATAACATCCAACCGTTGGGTTTTGCAGTTAGCTGAAAGAGGCTACTCTCTCCCACTTTGTGACCACTGCCCCACCCATGCCACCTACATGCGACAAGCTGACAAAGGACCACCTGTCCTCCTTAGTCAGGAGATGTTAGCTGTCTTGGCCAAGGGAGATATAGAGAAGGTGCCGGCAGCAGAAGTAGGTCGTGGCTATTATTCCTGCTACTTTCTGGTGCCCAAGAAGGACAGAGGACTTTGTCCTATTTTAAACCTGCACCTTCCCAATCTTTCTGAAAAAGGAGAAATTAAAAATGCTCACGCTCGCACAAATCCTGCCTGCCATGGACCCAGGTACCACTGGACTTACAGGATGCTTATTTTCTCAACCCCTCCCTGCTTGCCCACAGGTGTTACTTGCTAGGCCAAAAGCAGTGTAGTTTGCTGTGCTCCTCTTTGGTCTTGCTAGCGCCCCTCAGGTGTTCACAAAAGTGATGGTGGTGGTTGCACATCATCTGCAGAGGTCAGGTATTCGGGTCTTCCCTACCTCGACGATTGGCTGTTAAAGACACTTGCCCCTGGCAGTCGTCTCCCACGTTAAGAATACAGAGAACCTTCTGCATTTGCTGGGATTCCCTCTGAACATGCTGATGTCACACCTGATGCTTCCTTTCATTGGAGCTGTTCTGGATACAGTTCAGTTTTGGACCTATGCTGACGACCAGCAAGTCCAGGATATTCAAGCTATAATACCAATGTTTCAGCCTCTATCCTGATTTTTGGTAAGATTGACTCTAAGGCTGTTGGACTTCATGGCCTCCTGCATCCTACTTATGACACATGCCCGTTGACATATGAGCGCTCTGCAATGGGACCTGAAGTTCCAGTGGATGCAGCATCTGGGGAACCTCTCTGGCATGGGTCAGCTCTTTGAAGGAACTACAAGAGACCTACAGTAGTAGCTAACGAACCAGTATTGGGGCAGTGGCCGACCCCTATACCTTTCCCACCCAGAGCTGACTTTAGTGAGAGATGCGTCTCTTCTGGGCTGGTGCAGCCATCTGGGAGAGGTGGAGATCTGAGGACTCTGGTCTCCGGCAGAATCCTGACTCCATATCAACCTGGTGGAGCTCCCATCGGCCTTTCTTCCTTCAGTCACGAGAAGGCTGGTTCAGATGTTCACAGACACCAGCACCGCCATGTGATAGCCCTGACAGAAAAGACTAAAACCGATGCAACAGGCATTTAAATATTTTGGGAAGGTGTGAAAAGCGAAATTTCTAAGGTCTTTGTAGACCAAAAGAAAATGTGATTGTCTTTTGAGGCTAGTAGAGAGGAAACACCGGATTTTCAGTACCTGATGATAAAAAGCATATTTCCCCGGATGCGCATGACAGATATAAGTAACTATTTAAAGGTTTGATGGTGGCTGGGGCAAAGCAGTAAAGACCAGTAGAATGTCTTTAAACGTGTTTAAAGGAAAACAGGACTAAGAGAATGGTGGTTCTCTGTGGCGTAGCTACTTTTTCTGTTGCCTGTGTGAAACGGAGAACAGCAAGTATTACAGATTTGCGATGAGACTAAGTCTGAAGTTGGTGATATTGATTTGTGAAACAATTGTTTCAGGTTGAAGGGAAAAACCAATCCAGAGGTACTGCATCAGTGTCAATACTTTTTAATAGAACATAAGTTCATGGACACAATGTCCGTCTTTACTTTCATTCTCCCCAAACGTTTGGTACATTCCAAATCATGGAGCTTATTTTAAGTTTGATGGGGTATACTCATTTCTACCAGAGTTTCTGCCATATTTAGAGATCTCCACCTTCCTGAAGGATATCTCTGTGACATTAGAGGAGCCACAGCAGTAGCCGCACCTCCGAAGACACTGACAATTGTTGTGCAGGCATCATGCTTAGTGTTTTGTTGTACAAAAACAAATTCCCAAAGCTGTGTTTTTTTGGTGCAAAACAAAAAACAAATGCATCTGACATGCTAGGGGTTTTCTCCTAGCATGTGGTTGGCATTTCTGAATCTTGTTGTTTGGGACTACCAGGATTTTCCAGGCAGTCCCAGACAGCAAAAAGTAAATAAATAAATTAATAAGGCGGTATTTATGTCCATGAGATTTTCGGTCTACGGGTTCCACCCGTGGAGCCATCGGATGTACCACCAGTGGAAACTTGATGGTTTGTCTGACCCTAAATAAAGCAAACAAAGCATGAGTTTGGTGCACAGGGTACATTAAGTTGGGTGGTTGCATTTTTCGGGATAGGAGCGGGTAGGAAGGCATGGTTAGCACTCAAGTCCCTCACAGTCTGCAGTTCTCACTTCTTCGACTCTTCTTTATCCTCTTCTTTCTTCAGTGAAACAAATCTAAGCTCATGGTGTCAGGGAGCCTCCTAATTACTCAAGGGCGTTAAGGGGAGTGAAGGGTAGTAACCAGTGGTCTGCTTACCCTCAGGGTCAATACACCCCTATATGAGCATTTCCTGTGGGGAGTGGACATAACCCTGATTTCCTATTTCTAACAAAATCAAAAAGGTGGAACCCTTCTTTTGTGGGGAACATCAGGCTGCCCACCATAAGGGTGTGACAGACCTGATAGTTCACCACGCCTCCTAGCAGAGCTGATTTCGCACCTGCCCTGGTGCCGAATGGGCATCAGGGCAGGAGCTGGCATTTCCCAGGCAGCAGGGGCTTTGACGTCCCTGGCCTTAAAATGCAGACTCACTACTGGAGGAGGTGTGAGCGCCTTACTCCAGAGCAGGCATTGATTCTGACCTCAGAGCGCATGGGCTTTCACCTGCAGGGGGTCAGAAACATGTCTGTGGTGGCAGGCTGGACAATACCAGTCAGCCAGCACACTAAGAGGCTGCTATGATTTCAGGGGGCACCTCTAAGGTGTCCTCTGTGTGCATATCTTAATAAATCCAGTACTGGCATCCGTGTGGATTTATTAAGACAGGGTGTTTGATACCAAACACCATAGGTTTCAGTTGAGCGATCATGTAGCTGGAGAACTCATATTGACCAGTTTCCAGTGCATATTCTTAAGATGGCTTCCCTGTTCACTTGTATTAGCTAGCAATTGAACTAGACAGCATGGGGGCATATCTGCTCACGCAGATATGTCCTCAAATGTCATATAAGGCACCCTACGTTAGCCCTGCAAAACCTGCTGTAGGGTTGACTTACATATATTTCATGCAGGGTCTGTGGGCATGGCACACAGAGTGTTTGACATGTCATGTTTTCTCATTTGTCTGCACCGTTTTCACGCAGCCTGCATTGGCAGTCTACGTGAGTTTGGTGGGTCCCTTAGGGTGGCATAATACATGCTGCATCCCTTAGGGACTCTCTCAAGTACACATGCCCTAGGTACCAGGGGTACCATTTACTAGGGACTTACTGAGGTGCTAAAGGTCTTGCCAATTGGGGAACAATTGCACAGTTACCTTGTTTTAGGGAAAGAGCACTGGCTCTGGGGACCTGGTTAGCAGGAACCCAGTGCACTAAAGTCAAAAGTGCATCAAATACAGTGCAAAAAATTGGGGGTGACTATGTCAAAAAGGGCAGGGCCAGACTGGGAAAGCAAACTGGCCGTGGCAATTGAGTCTGACCAGCCAGGTGTGAGAGGGGGATTGGGGTAATGGTGCGTGCGTGGAAAACACTGCAGCTGCTTTTGTTACGAGGAGTCGATATTGCAGCTATGCTGCAAAACCACCCCCAGTAACAAAAACAGCCCTCCTGGAAACCAAAACCGGCCCATGGTGCCCGCTACAGCCAGTCTGGCAAGGTGAACTTTCCATACACCCTTCCCCATTAACCCCCCATACCTCCAACGAAAGAGAATGAGATTAACTTTTCCTAAGAGAGTTTACATCTTATAAGTGGAAATCCCTGGAAAGGCCATCTGCATTGGCATCGTCAGTCCCAGGTCTGTGCTCCACTGTAAAGTCCATCCCGTTTAGGTGGATAGACCACCTCAACAGTTTGCGGTTTTCACCTTTCATTTGCTTCAGCCATCTGAGAAGCCTGTGGTCAGTTTGTCCAAGGAAGTAAGTACCAGGTATGGTCTCAACTTTTTCAGGGACCAAACCACAGCAAAGGCTTCCCTCTCAATGACACTCCAATGCAGTTCTCTGGGGAGCAGCCTCCTGTTAATGAAAGCAACAGACTGGTCATGGCATCATCATTGGTCTGGGATAGGACCGCTTCTATCCAGTGTTTAGAGGCATCACTCTGCACTATGAACTGCCTAAAATAATCTGGAGCATTGAGAATGGGTGATGAACACATTGCTTCCTTCAGGGTGTCAAAAACCTTTTGACAGCTCACTGTCCAGTTTACCTCCTTTGGTTGAATCTTGGAGGTCAGCTCTATGAGGGGTGCCACAATAATACCATACCCCTTTACAAACCTCCTGCAGTACCCAGTGAAGCCAAGGAATGCCCTGACTTGAGCCTGGGTTGTTGAAGCTACCCAGTTCATAATTGTTTGGATCTTGGGCTGTGAGGGTTGAACTGGACCTCCACCTATAGTGTGTCTCTAATATGCAACAGATCCCTGGCCTGTCTGGCAGTTGTTTACCTTGATAGTAAGGCCTGCACTCTGCAGAGCCTCAAGAACCTTGCCAAGGTGGATCAGGAGATCCTGTCAAGTGGAGCTATAGACAATAATATCATCAAGATATGCTGCATTAAAAGTCTCCATCCTAGCAGGGACTTTGTTCATCAACCTGTGTGAAGGTGGCAGGTTCATTCTTTAATCTGAATGGCATTACAGTGAACTGGTAATGTCCATTTGGGGTCGAGAATGCTGACTTCTCTTTTGCTCCTGGGTTCAGACCAATCTGCCAGTACCCTGATGTCAAATCAAAAGTACAGAGAAATTAGCTGCCCTAACCTGTCAATTAACTCATCAGCTCATGGGATAGGGTGTGCATCTGTCTTGGTGACAGCATTGAGACCTCTGTAGTCCACACAAAATCTCACCTCTGGTTTACCACCCTTGTAATGAGGCTTGGGTACTAAGACGACTGGGCTAGCCCAGGAACTTTAAGAGGGCTCATTCATCCCTAACTCTAGCATCTTGTTGGCTTCAGGCCTGATCCTTTCTTTAACTTGGTCAGACTATCTGTATATTTTGTTTTTGACAGGTGGGCTGTCTCCAGTGTCCACATCATGGTTACACCAGGTTGTCTGACCAGGGTTTAGGGAAAAGAGCCCAGCATACTGCCTCAGAACTTGTCTGCAGTCAGCTTGCTGATTGGCAGATAGGGTGCCGCATTTGTCACAAGAAGTTGGAAACGAGGAAGAGGGAGCCCCGGAGACGCCGCGCTGCAGGTAAGTCTTTACATTCAATTATTTTATCATGCATTATATTATTTTAAAAGGAGGGTGGGCGGGAGGCGGGTGGCAGGCAGCTACGCTTCGCCCTGACGTGTGCGTAGCGCTGCCTGCTTCGCCTACTTCGAAAACTGCGAAGCAGGCAGCGCTACGTACACTACGTGGGCGAAGCGTAGTATAACGCCCAGGGTTAACGTATACCCCTTTTGGACTTTGAAGTAGGCATTCTTCAAAGGATTGTCTTTGTAGTGCACAAGTTCCTGTCCTGCCTGGTCTTGGCTCCAGACACACTCCAGGGGGTGGAGACAGCATTGTGAGAGGACAGGCACAGCCCTATTCAGGTGTTTGTGACAGCTCCTCACTCTATCTGAGGAAGGTCCATCAGCCTGGTGATGAGGAATCAGGATATGCAGGGCACACCTTAACTCCCTTTGTGTAACTGTCTAGAGTGAACGCACAAATAGCACCCGTCAGTCTAAACCAGATGATGATTGATTTCACAGGCAGGCAGAGGCACAGGATGGGTAAGCAAGAAAGTGCCCACTTTCTAAAAGTAAAAACCAAAGGAAATGATGGACGGAGTGTTGAACATTGCAAACACTCACCCCCAGTCAACTGATCTGGGTTTAATCCATCACCGTTCTTTAGCCCACTCTGCCACCCCAGTTCAGACATGGCCATAGGCAAATCAGTCTGACCCTGTGCCTCATGGGAACAGTCCAGCCCGAACTGCCAAGCCATGTCTTCCCTGGACCGGAAACAAGCTTCCTAGGACTGGTTTCTGGCATTTCAGCCAGGCTTGCTTGAATCCAGTGGCAAAGTGAGCAAGGGACTCACGTCTGAGCATACCCTGCCAACTTATGGCGAACAAAGCAAAAACCAAAGGAAATGATGGACGGAGTGTTGAACATTGCAAACACTCACCCCCAGTCAAGTGATCTGGGTTTAATCCATCACCGTTCTTTAGCCCACTCTGCCACCCCAGTTCAGACATGGCCATATGCAAATCAGTCTGACCCTGTGCCTCATGGGAACAGTCCAGTCCGAACTTCCAAGCCATGTCTTCCCTTCTCTGTACTGGGGTGAATGTATGACATTGTTCTGCATTCTGTCCATCAACTGTTGTTTTTGCATTTGTCACCCCGAGTGGGAAGGGTATGCCCAGACGTGGGTCCCGTGCTCTCCATGCCACTGGAATCAAGCTATCCTGGCTGAAGAGAGGTGAAACCCCGAAAACGGTCCTAGGATGCATGTTTCCATTTCAGGGAGGACCTGGCTTGGCAGTTCGGGCTGGACTGTTCCCATGAGGCACAGGGTCAAGACTGATTTGCATATGGCTGGGTTCAAACTGGAACGGCATGGTGAGCAAAAAAACGATGGATTTAGGCCCAGATCTCTGTACTGGGGTGAATGTATGACATTGTTCTGCATTCTGTCCATCAACTGTTGTTTTTGCACTTTCTAAAAGTGGCATTTTCAAACACAGTATTTGAAAAAACATCTTTACTAAAATATGTGTTTTTAAATTCTGAGCTCAGAGAGCCCAACGTCCAAATCTCTAGCTGTTCCCAACTGAAAGTTACACTTGTAAAATGTTACAGGCACTTCCAATGATAGCCTATGGTACAGGTAGTCCTTGCAATAGTGATAAATAAAATATTTCACTTTCAGGACATGCAGGACACACCAGTGAATGTATTACCTTTCACATATACTGAACCCTGCCCATGGGGCTACCTAGAGCACCTAGGGGTGCTTCACATGTAATAAAAGAGAAGGTTTTGGCCCAGCAAGTTGTTTCACTTGCCAGGTAGACATGGCAGTTTAAAACTGCACTCGCAGGCACTGCAGAGGCATGCCTGAGACGTGTTTACAAGGCTGCTCGTGGGTGGCACAACCAGAGCTACAGGCCCACTAGTAGCATTTGATTTATAGGCCCTGGGCACACCTGGTGCACTGTACTGCGAACTTACCAGTAAATCAAATATGCCAATCATGGATAACCAATCAGAATCACAATTTATACAGGGAGCACTTGCACTTTAGCGCTGATCAGCAGTGGTAAAGTGCCCAGAGTACCCAAGCCAGCAAAAACAAAGTCCAGCATGCAGTCAAATATGAAGGGGGTAGAGGCAAAAAGACAGGGTAAACCACGCAAAGGATGCCAGGTCTGACAGTCACTCAAATGCTTTTTTAAAGCGGTAATGCTTTCCTATCAAGAAAAAGGCATACACTACATACAGGTATTTGCAAATGATTCTCTGGGGTCCCCTTTAGGACTTAAGCTGCTAGATGGCCAAGGTCCAAAGTACCACCAGTAGTTCAAGTTTATCCAGCGTTGAATCTTTCATAGATTCACATGCTTGATCTTCCCCGTCGTCATGGTGGGAGTCTCACGGTATTAGAAATATAGCAGTATAAAAGAAAAAACTCTATGAAAACCAATACAAATTACACTTTGGTAACCCATCACCATCATTATATGGTCCAAAATCAGCCAATGAGATGCCAGCCCTGAGATCACAATCCCCTGCAGAGTCAACATACCTCAGATTTCTAACCACACGTCGTGTGAGAAGGAGTCTCCCTGAGCTCTGCTCAGTTTTTCTCTCTGTGGTGAACTTTTGACCTGGCTTTCATCTCAGTATTTCTCTGGAAAAGAGGTATTGTTACTTACTTCATTTGAGAAAGATGTCTGAGGGCTCCAAGAAGAGACTATTCAGACCCTACAGATCTTGTAGGAAGGCTAGACTGTTCTATGAGGATCCCCACAAAGATTGTTTATATTGCTTATATCCAAAGCATATTCCTAAGAAGTGTAAGCATTGCAGGACTTTCTCTGCCAAAACTCTCAAAGATAGAGAGGCACGTTTGCTTCTGTGGCTACAGAAGAAGAAATCAAGATCAGAACAAGGATAATCTTACTTCATTTGAGAAAGATGTTTGAGGGCTCCAAGAAGAGACTATTCAGACCCTACAGATCTTGTAGGAAGGCTAAACTGTTCTATGAGGATCCCCACAAAGATTGTTTATATTGCTTATATCCAAAGCATATTCCTAAGAAGTGTAAGCATTGCAGGACTTTCTCTGCCAAAACTCTCAAAGATAGAGAGGCACGTTTGCTTCTGTGGCTACAGAAGAAGAAATCAAGATCAGAACAAGGTTCAGAGACTGAAGAGGCTCATTCTACTCCACAAATGAAATTAGAGCCTACTGTTTCAAAATCTGACTCTAAAAAAACAGAAGGTCAGTAAATCTAGGGACAAGGTGCCTGAATTACCTGCTTCTGAAGGGGTTCCTAAAAAGTTGTCTTCTTCTTCAGTGCCTCACACTCCTCATAAGAAAACTGTGGAGAAAAAGACCCCGTCGGCGGCAACCCCATTGATGAGAGTGTCGATGTTGACGACGGTTACGCCTCCGCCTACGACAACAGCATCGTCGACGAAAGGAACTTCAACTTTGACACAAATGACAGCCTCATTGACGGCCGCCACGATGACGGCACCGTCGACGACATCTCCGATGACCTTGACGACCTCGAGGATGACCTCGTCAACAGTGACCTCGTCGACGATGGTTTTCAAGTCACCGATTACACAAAGTTCATCGATGACCATTTCTTTAAAGAGGTTTCCACCGTCGACAGGCTCGTCGGCGGAAAGAAAAAGATCCTCAGTCATCGGAATTGGCATCCTGGAGCAAAGTCTCTCCGCTTCCACAATCCCATCTGTTGGAAATGCAGGAATCAGAGGAGGAAGGTTCATTTGAACCTGCGTATAGTCCTTTGCAGCTTAAGGTAAAATGCCAAGACACGGATGAGGATGACTATCAGGACAAATCAGAATATTTGCATGAGGAGTTCCCTTTTAAAGATCGTCTTCCATCAAGATCGCAGAGGTACGAATCTTTTCAGGACACTTACGAGTATAAGGATGAGGAAGATAATCCTCCAATGCCCAGAGAAGAATCTGTCAGTGCCAATTTCATTGGTCACGGATCTGAGGCACATGATTAAAGACTATTATAGACGCTTTCCGGAAGCAAATGCACCTTTGCCTAACACTCCAAGTAAGACGCAAAGCACACCTTCCGCTGAGAAGGCAGCACCACGGCAAGCTTCACAGAAGACGCGTCCCCCGACAGTTATAGCCATCAGAGATGACTATATAGAGAGCGATGTGGAAGAGCAATCAGAAGAAGGAGAGTTGACACAGGAGAAAGAGCCTGTGGGTGATGAATGGGATCAGTATATTGCTCCGTCATCTCCTTCACCCTCACCTTCCCCAGCAAATTCTCTGCCAGAGGTTATTGGATGTTTCCATGAGTTAATGGAGCGAGCCTCATAAAGGTTTGATCTTCCTCTTCCAGTGAAACAGGCAGACTGTTTATTGTGCAATTTTAAAGATTCAGCAAGGAAGTCGATTCATACCATCCCATTGGTGAGCTATATATGGGAAGAAGGTCTAAAACAACGCATATTCTTCAAGATGGGGCTAGGGCAGCCTCTGAAATGATTGACATAGCCATGGACATCTCATGAGTGGCTTTTAGGTAGATGTCAGTGGCTGTCACACCTTGCAGACAGGGCTGGCTCAAAGACACCTCTTTCCTTCCGGAAATTCAAGCTAAAATCATTGATATGCCATTCGATGGTAAATCTTTATGGTAAACATGTGGATGATGCTCTTCAGGGAATTAAAACTGATAGACACCGCACGTGCTCTAGGGATCCTTCAACAGCAAAGGTTTCAGTCCTTTTGTTGTAGAGGAGCAACAGGCCATTACCAACAAAGGCTGTTATTCCAATCATATAGGTACCAATCCTACCAGTAACAAGGGTATCAGCAATATCCTAATCAGCAACAGTGTCGATCGACCAATACGCCCTACCATCAACAGGCCAATAGAAGGAAGACATCAGTTAGAGGAAAATCACAGGACAGCGTTAGGAGACAGTGACATTCTCAAGGCGCCAACCACCTCATCGGAAAGCAAACCTCAACAGAGCCACTACCTTTCTCAGTTTTACCAACAATGGCTGTCAATAAAATCAGACAAATGGGTGTTGGACATTATACATAATGGCCACACCCTAGAATTCATTCAAAAAACACCAGCCCGACCTTCCATCCCCAAGAAACATCAACATCTATCCTTACTAAAGAAAGAGATTTTGAAAGGTGCAATAGAGGAGGTTCCTCGAGATCGAGGGAAAGTATTCTGCTTGCATTTTTTCCTAATAAAGAAAAAACAGAGTACAAAATGGAGGCAGGTGGTGGATCTAAGAGGTTTAAACAAGTATATCAGAAAGCAACTCTTCAGAATATTATTGCTGCAAGAGATTCTTCTAATGATGAACAGCGGAGACTAAATGACATCTTTAAATCTATTAGATGCATACTTCCATGTTCCAATACACGTCAAACACTGACGGTATCAAAAATTCGAGGTGGCGGGATGCCACTACCAATTCAAGGTATTTCCATTTGGTCTCCGTTCCGCACCAAGAGTATTCACAAAGTGCATGGCGCCAGTGGCAGCATATCTGAGACAACAAGGACACCATTTCTTTCCTTATCTAGACGACTGGCTGATAAAAGGTCCGACATATCATTGCACTCAGAACACACAAAGAGCTTGAAGGGAGCTATTCGTGTCCCTAGGCTTGAAAGTAAATGTGGCCAAAATCCTCTCTGATACCGTCACAAACTCTACAGTTTTTAGGGGCAGTGTTGAACACGAGAGAAGCAAAGGCGTATCCTTTAGAAGAACGCATTTAGAAAATTGTAAAGCTGAGTTCCCAGGTCCAAAAAAGAGTCAGTTTCAGTGAGGTTGTACAAGTCCATGCTGGGAATGCTCTCATCCTCAATTCCATTAGTTCCAAATTGCTGTCTCCACATGAGGCCACTTCAGGAACTTCTCGCCCTACAATGGGTTCAGGCTCACTGATCTTTCGAAGACCTAGTCCTTGTCACTCCTCTAATAAGGAAAGCTCTGTCATGGTGGGAGATAAGAAAAGATTTCTCTACAGGCCTACGTTTCGAACCTCAAACTCCCAGTTACATTATGACAACGGATACATCCTTGCAAGGATTGGGGGCACATCTGCAGGACCTGGAAATACAAGGCCATTGGAACTGGCACGAAGTGAAGATGCACATCAATTGGTTGGAACTAATGACAGTGTTTTTAGGTCTTCAGGCGTTCCTTCCCAGAATTCACGATTTCCCAGTCCTTGTCGGAATGGACAACACGACCACTATGCTTTATCTACTAAAGCAAGGGGTAACAAGGTCGAAAACTTAATCAGCACAAGCCCAAGAAATCTGGCAGTGGCTTCTAGAGCAAAATTTCACTCTACAGGTTCAGCATGTCCCAGGAATCCACAACACGTGGGCAGATTCATTAAGTAGGTCAGCAAGCTTATGCCACGAATGGGAACTAGACCAACATCGGCTTCTCCAGATATTCCACCTAGGGGGAAATCCAGGGTTGGATCTTTTTGCCACTCGAGACCACAAGAAATGCAAAAGGTTTGTGTGCAGATTCCCGCAAAAAGGATAATGGGGTAATGCTCTTCCACTACGATGGATGGGAATATTTGCTTATGCATTTCCCCCTTTCCCTCTAATTCCAAAGTTGCTGAGGAAAATTAAATTGGAACCGTGCGACCTGATACTCATAGCGCCGGAATGGCCGAGACCGTTCTGGTTCACAGAGCTTCTACAAATGTCTGTGTCCCCTTGTGTTCAATTTACACCAGTGCATGATCTAATATCGATGAACAAGGGACAAGTGGTACATCCCAAATAAGCTCGCTAAATTTACCGGCTTGGAACCTCATGAGCACGAATTCCAATCCTTGAATATTCCTCAGGAATGTTGTGATATTCTGACTCACTCATGAACAAGTTCCACCAATAAAACATGTGCGGCAAAGTGGAAAAGGTTTTGCCAGTGGTGTTTGGATCACTCTCTACACCCTTTGCTTTCAACACTAGATCAAATTCTACCATATCTGCTGTATTTAGCCAAAGCAGGATTAGCCCATGCATCTCTAAAGGTGCATCTTGTGGCGATCTCAAGATATGGCAGATGGACAGGGCAACCTTTCCTCTGGTCTGTTCAGGGTCTTACCTCCGATAAAACGTCCGGCAGTGCCTTCGCAACTTAATACATTCCTTGCACAGATGATGAAGCCACCTTTCGAACCCATTCATGGAGCTGATTTGAAGTTTGTGTAATGGAAAGTAGCTGTTCCTCTGGCTTTGACATCAGCCAGAAGAGTCAGTGAGATCCAGGCTTTTTCTATATCTGAACCTTTTATGCAGTTCATGAAAGACAAAGTAGTGCTGAGAATGAAACCAAAATTAATTCCAAAAGTTCGGACATCATTCCACTTAAATGAACCTATCGTCCTACCTACATACCTCAAAAATCCAGCTTCTATAGCGGAAAGATCTCTTGACACGTTGGATGTCAGAAGATGCCTAAGATTTTATATTGAAAGAACAAAATCTTTTAAAAAGTCAAATCCACTGTTAATTGCTTTTGCTACTCCCACGAAGGGGTTGGCTTTATCCAGAAGTAGTATTTCCAGATGGATATCTTCTGCAATTGCATTCTGTCATGAGAAGGCTGGAAGGCCTTTAACTTCAAAGGTTAAAGCACATTCGACAAGAAAGATGGCTACTTCTGCCGCATTATTCGCGGGAGTATCGCTCCCAGACATTTGCAGAGCGGCATCGTAGTCAAATGTCCATACATTCACCAGGCACTACTGTCTGGACACAGCATGTAAAGGAGATTCAGCGGTGAGACAAGGTGTACTCCGCCGACTGTTTATTTAAGGTACTTTTTATTTTTAAAAGGGATATACTTGTTTATAAGTAATGCATGCTATGATTGTTTTTTCATGATATTTTATATGTTTATGGGATCTGTGTTATTTTAAATATCCAGAGACACACAATTTTATTGAGGAAGCTAGAAGACCTCGTAGTCTTTGAAAGTGTATTATTTGAACCATAAGGAAAAAGGGGTCTTACCCTTAAAATGCTTTTCATCGATGAGATACTGCTTTCTATTCTGATTCAAGCATGTGAATCTATGAAAGATTCAGTTCTGGAGAAAAAACAAGTTACCTACGTGTACACTGTGGTTCTCCAGTATTGATATCTTTCATAGATTCACATGCGGCCGGCCCACCTCACCGTTTTGTATGGTAGACCACTTTTACCTCTCTGTAACTATGCTTGGCTCACACTGGTGCTGGAAATCTGAGGTATGTGGGCTCTGCAGGGGATTGTGATCTCAGGGCTGGCGTCTCATTGGCTGACATTTGGACCATATTATGATGGTGATGGGTTACCAAAGTGTAATGCATTTGTATTGGTTTTCATGGAGTTTTTTCTTTTATACTGCTATTTTTCTAATACCGTGAGACTCCCACCGTGACGACGGGGAAGATTCAAGCATGTGAATCTATGAAAGATAGCAGTACTGGAGAATCACAGTGTACAGGTAAGTAACTTGTTTTTTACCTATCCTGGAGTGTCCAGGTGCAGAGGTGCTGGATGGGTTGGTAGCCTTGTGCTCCACACCGTGGGAACGGAAGGGGATCACCTAGGTACAGGTTGCAGAGAGAGACATGGGGACAAGTCCAGGTTCCCCAAATTGCGGGCTTGGTTTGTGAGGGTTCTGAGAGCAGAGGAGCTCCGAAAGTTGTCATGGACCCGGGCAGGGTTGCTTTGGTGCATAGGGTTTTGGACGGCTGGTGCCCGTGCATTAAAGACACCCAATGTTCTCCTCAAGACCTGCAAAGGGGGACAAAACAGGACAGCTGGGCCCCTCTGTGTCGGCCTCTGCAATACTGATGTCCCTCGTCAGCTGCTCGGTCTTTGCAGTGTTTGAGTCCGGATTGGATTCAAACAAGCTTTGGTTGCTGTAAGTGGTCCGGTGGCCCGGGTATTTGTGCAGGGCGGCTCCAGTTAGTCCTGGCATCTTCTCACTTCTTGGGGCAACAAATCTGACCTCTTGGAGCTTGATGACCTCTTCCTGGGCAGCTGCTTAGTTTGTGGACTCAGTGAACAGCAGAATGGTGAACCTGACATTGGTGTTGGTGCCTGCAGGCTGCAGGGAAGTGGCTCCTCCACTTCAAGGGAGATACTGATGGCTTGGCGAAGTGATGGAGGCCCGCCGAGGCTTTTGGAGGATGCACAGCTATAGGGCATGTTGGGTTGTCACAATTGTGGGGACAAGAGAATGTAGGCAGGCAGGGTTTGGCACTAAACGCCACCAGCAGTCCACATTTCCCATTTCTTCAGCTCTTGTTTGTCCTCTTCTTTCTTCAGTCAGATGAATCTAAGTTCCTGGTGTCAGGGAACCACCTAAATACTAAATTTAGGGGCGTTAAGGGGTGTGAAGTATAGTAGCCAATAGGCTACTTACCCTTTGGGTCACTACACCTCCTATATGACCACTACCTGTGGGGAGTGGGCCTAACCCTGTCCCAGAATTACAATTTCCACCAAAATTAAAATTGTAGAACTCTTGTTTCGTGGGGCACATCAGGCATCCTACCTTAGAGGTGTGACTGGCCTGATAGTGCACTACGCCTCCTATCTTATCTAGTTTCCCGCCTGTCCTGGTGCCAAATGGGCCTCAGGGCAAGGGGTGGCATCTGCCTGGCCTGGCGGAAGCGAGGGTCACATATCAAAGGTGGCAGGGGCTTTGAAGTAAGTCCCTGGCCTTGGTATGCAGATTTACTAGCCACCCTGCTGGAGGAGGTGTGAACATCTTCCCACACAGCAGGCATTGTTTCTGACCTCAGAGAGCATGGCCTCTCACCTGCAGGGGGTCAGAAATATGCCTGTGGTGGGAGGCTGGATGATACCATCAGCCAGCACAATAAGAGGCTGGTAGCTTTTCAGGGGGTATCGCTAACTTTCCCTCTGGGGGCATATCTTAATAACTCCACTACTGGCATCAGAATGGATTTATTAAGACAAGGTGTTTGATACCAAACACCAAAGGTTTCAGTGATGCCATCATGTAGCTGAGAAACTCCCAGTGACCTGTGCCTAGTACATATACTTTAGATGGCTTTCCCGTTCACTTGTACTATCTAGCCATTGAACCTGACAGCATAGGGGCATATCTGCTTATGCTGATATGTCCTCACATTTAATATAATGCACTATGCCTTAGAGCTATAAGGCCTGCTGTAGGGGTTACTTACATATATTACATGAATTGTCTGTGGCCATGGCACACAGGGTGTTTGCCAGGTTGTGATTTCACATTTGTCTGCACCCTTCCACACAGCCTGCAATGACATTCTGCATGAGTTTGGTGGGAGGTAACTTAAAGTGGAACAATACATACTGCAGCCCTTAGAGACCCTCTTTTGTACCCATGCTGTAGGTACCAGGGATACCATTTGCTAGGGACTTACAGAGGTGCTAAATGTCTTGCCAGTTGGAGAATAATTGCACAGTTACCTTCAATCTGATAGAGACATCGAGCCGCAGATTCCTTACTTTAGAATCCTCCCCAGGTGCAAGACTGAATCCGGAAACTTTTTTCCCACAGCACGTCCGCACGCCGGCAGAGGGCGTCGCAGGACTCCTCACCAATGTCATCCACCAGATGTGACATCGGCGGAGTCCATATAACTCCCTCGCCAAGGCGCTGATGTTACTTCTTTTTTTTCCACGCTTGCCATGTGGATCTGGAGGGGTTAGGTACTATTAAGGTTAATGGAGTGACCCTGTGACCCTCGGAACCTGGGTAAGAATGATATGTACTACAAATGGTCCCGTTGGGTAGAACAAATAATTCCTTTCAAACCATAAGAATTCTTTAAAAATAATTTCAATTGTAAATACATTTAAATTATGCACACACAAATGACTATTTCGTATTATCAAAAGAGATTTTTATGTAAAAAAAAAGAAAGCACATTTTTTAAATAAGCTGTCAGACAAAATACAACAGCTAACAACATAGCAACAACAACAAATCAATTGGTGACTAGTGAGACAAATAGTGAGACAGACACAAATATATGTCAAATTCATACAGAACAAAAGAAGAACATAAATCCCTCTGTCCTTTTCTGAGTTTCAGCAGTAACACGCAGTGTCTGTTGATTTTTAGTTACACTAACCCACGACATGTGAGTACACTTTGTCCGGAGCGGTTAGGAGCTGTTTTTCAGGCCCATCTCAATGTCTTGTTGAGAGAACAGTGTGCTATTTTCAGATGATGTTGTCAGGGTTTAAACCTTGCGGAACTTGTGGTAGACAGATGTCAATCACGGATCCGCACACCGTATGTTTATGGTGCTTCGGAGAACACCTAGACTCCGAGGAATGAGGTTGCTGCCAGTGTCTTCGTCCAAAGGCATTGAAAGAGCACCGTATGAAACTTCTGTTGGTGTGCTTTTCAGAGAAACTGCGGCTTCATCACTCCCCACTGAAATCCAAGGACCGGTTGAGGAGTTGCGTGGGTAAGTGGTTGACTCCGTCGACATCAAGGAAGGCCCAGAGAACCCAACGGTCAAAACGTAAGTCTGACGCTATCTCCCAACCGTGGTCGAGAAGCACTTACAAGAGTCATCCCCCTCCCTAAGTATCCTGGAGCCGGGGCGACTCTGTACCAAATGAGGGAACATTATTTTTCCCTATAAAAGGTTTTTGGGCATCTATCTCCTTCTGGCGTGCCCTCTTGCCCCAAGGAGGCAGGACGTTCCGTGGCTGGATGTTCACAGGCAGGATCGCTTCTGATGACAGTTGGGGGTCTCCGATTACGTTTTCGGATTCGAGACAGCGCCGGTGCACATGACTTTGGGCTTCACACATTCGACGTCCATATTGCTGCAAAAGTCGGTGATGTCGGTCGACGCTGACCCTGACGCTTCAGTGCCCAGTCGGCTGGTGATGTCGGCAGCACTGAAAGACCTCGATCCTATTGCTATTTCCGACATCGAAGCCCTGCAGCGGCGTTGGACGCAGTGCAGGCAGTGCCTGCCTCTTTGGGCTCTCCTTCTGGTGTTATTTAGCCCCTGTCTGTTTTTTCTACGGGAATACACAGTTTAGAAACTGAAGGGGAGAATATTGGGGGTGAATACCCTTTGCATGATGTTGTCCAGCCTCCTGTGGTTGGGAATTGGCTGACTGAACTGGGGGAGGTTAGTGCATTAATGGCCTCCCCAGATTCAGATATACTTTCCCCCCTTTGTATGGCAATGGAGGAAACTGCCTCATTGGCTGAAGTATTGAAGAGAGCAGCCGTGGTGTTGGATTGTCAATTTCCCTTAGTGGAATTATCCACGGTTCCCTTGGTGAATATTCTTCATCAAGACGAGACTGGGTGGAACCTGTGCTCCTTTTTAATGAGTCTCTGTTTGATTTTCTTTTAGGAGCTTGGGCAAAGCCCGTGTCAGGCACTCCAGTTGACTGAGCTATGGACACCGGCATCGTCCGGACCCGGAGGACCTTCATTGTCTCCTGCGACATCCCACTACAACAGGACTGGTGGTTCAAGCTGCTACAGCTTCTTCAGACCCTAATGCCCATCCTTTAGTGCCATCAGGCAAGAAATCCATATGGTTAGAAAGTTGTGGAAGGAATATATTTTCTTCTGTAAGCTCGGCTTTGAGATCTCTTAACCAATGTGTTATGGTAGATTTTCGCATGCCTTATGGGATTGCATGATGCAGAGGCTGCCTTCTCTATCAGAGGAAGCTAGGAATGAGTTATTGCAGGCGGTGGAAGATGCCCGGGAGGCAGCAAGATTCACTATCAAATGTAGTATGGACTCCACGGATTCTGTGGGTAGAGCCATGGCTCAGTCCGTTGCTCTGTGTAGGGATGCGTGGCTGTCAGTCTGGGTTTTCAGAGTCTGTGCAGGAGAGCCTTAAAGATATGCCATTTGATGGTGTCCACATATTTGGTGAACAGGCTGATTCGTCCTTAATGCGAATCAGAGCTGGCCGATCTGACAAGTCCACTTGAGTTATTTTGTAGGCTTGAGTTTGGTATTTTAACTTGATTTCTTTCTGAGGTAGTGAAGTTTGCCCTCATCTCTAAGATTAGGGACTCGATAAGTTTTTCTGTTCCTCTGTGTTCTCCTGGGGGGATTGACCCTGTCACTTGCAGCTCCGCCTGTGTTTGTCCAGCGACCCTTGCATCTTCCTCATCTATAGCTAAAGCCTGGTATCTGTTGCTACTAATGTGTACCCCTTCTACTGGACTATCCCCTATCATGCTGTAACCTGCTCTCTTTTCCCCCTGTTCTCCTGAAAGGACGTTTGGGAAGTTCTGTTTAACTTTAAAGTAGGAGCATAGTGAAGAGGTGATTTTTACTCTTGAGCCTGTTACCCTGGCTCGTGGTGGCGCAGGAGGCGGCTCAAGGTTTTTGGGAGGGGTAGCCTGTTTGCTTTTGTTATTGTTGACTATGGGCACTGTGACTGGAATTTTTCAAGTTATGTCGGTAGTAGTGGTAGTATTAAGTGTAAAGTTCCTGCTTCTCAGGCAATAGCTTATCCCTCTTTTGTGGTTAAATTCCTGTATTTGTACTTTTTGGGTGCCCTTGCCGTCCTCTTTTTTCTTTTCTTTAACCGGATTTAATGAACTATGGTCTCGTTTGGGGCTAGTTCCCTCACGTCTATCAGCCTGCTCATTTTCAGGTTCATGCGCCCGCTGCCTGAGCTCCGATCTCTTCTCTGTGCTTTTCTGCCCCCCTGCGCTGAGAACGATCCTTCTGCCACTCTGCTAACACTACCTGGACTGACTGCCGTCTTACCCCGAAGGAAACCTGAGTAGCAGCCTTCCTGTTGCTGCGAAGGACCGCAGCGCCCTTAGCCGACACAGTGTTCACGGGGTTACCAGGACTCAGCGGCAGCCCCTTTCCATTACCGCTGCCCTCGCGACGTTCTGTTGGGAGTCGGCACTCTTCTGGGGAATTCACGTTATTGTGGGACATAATATTATGAGCGTGCTTTCTTGATCATTGCATTCCTGCCTTGAGAGCTCGTGAGCTCTCGACCGGACTCCTCAGCCGGTTGCCATGTTCTTCCGATGTGCCAGATGCATGCGACGTTCTGGGGGCAGAGATTAATACCATGATGGAGCGAATTACCATAGTGGAAGCCACTGTAGACAAATTAGGGAGGGAAGTCGATACAAACAAGGAGGACTACAGACCCCTAAGGCAAACGAGAAGGACCTCAGAGGAAAAATGTAATCCCTGGGAAACCAGTCAAGGCGGAATAATCTGAGGATCCAGATTTTCCCGGATGGACAGGAAGGGGAGAACTTCAAAAGCTTTTTGATTGATCTCCTGAAGGAGTTTTTCCCATGGACAGAGCTGGGGTACTGGGAGAAGACATCCAGAGATTAGATAGGGACCCATACAGGAAAAGAAAGCCAAGAGAACACCCTAGAAAAATTCTGATAAACTTCAGAACATATGCCTTGAAGGAGAGAATTTTAAGTGAGGCTCTAAAAGCAGGAACTTAAACAAAAGGTGAATGGGCATCAGAATGAGATCAGATATCTCTAAAGTAAAGCAGTATAGGCAGTGGGAGATGGGGCAACACATGCAAGAGCTAAGGACCCTGGGGGCCTCAGTCCAAATGCGCTACCGAGCATCTTTGAGAATAATGGGGGAAACCAAATGCACAACCTAAAGTACCCCAAGGAGGTGGAGTCTCTAATAAATTGGATTAAAGCGCAACAAACAAAATGAAATTAATACCTTGAGAATAGGAATCTTGAAATGGGCAAGAGTGTTTCCCCACAGAAAGAAAGAGAGGGTTCTCCCTGGGAGGGCGAGGGATTGGGGGGGGGGGTCATAAGAGTGTCCTATAAAAATTTCACAATGGGTGTGGGAGCATATGAGGGAAAAAAGAAAAAAAAATTTGCCCAATTTGTGAGAAGCTAAGAGAGTTAAGTCTTAAGGGGGGGCACATCTGAAATGTCAGTCAATATCCTAACTTGGAATGGAAATGGCCTTCGGTCAGAATTAGAAGACAAAAGATTTTGGAGTATCTAAAATTGGCAAACAAAACGATATTATGATCTTACAAGAAACACAGCTCCTTAAAGCAGAATGGGGGCAAATAATGAAGAAACAAAGCTGGGTGGACACATACATCTGTACTGATCAGGCATGCTTGCATGAAAGGGGTCATCATTCTGTTTAAGAAAGCAGTAAAAGCAATGATAGAAGCCGTTAGTTGCGACCCTAACAGGAGATGGGTCATAGTGAAGGTTAGAATGTTTGGCGGAATATATGTTCTGGCAGGATATTGTAGTCCCAATTTAGATGCTCCTACCCCCTGCATGCTCTATATACCCACCTTTTGGGTGTTTCAACCCCTGTAAAGCTTGGCGGAGATTTTAATTTGATTATAGGCACAAGGAAGGATAGATTACCGGTGAGGAATACGCTAAATTTGTCTAAAATGAGGGAGTGGCTGAAACACTATTTTGAGGATATGGGGCTGGTAGATGTATGGAAAGGGAAGGGGGTTAAAACACACAAACTCATTTTCAGGAATAAAAAAACATTGCCATGCCTTTAGGATAGATTTCTCCCTAGTAGACAAGGCCTTATGCAGTAGTGTTGGAGAGTAGAGCATTTACCCGCATACCTGTCTGATCACTCTGCAGTTCAGTTGGAAGTATGTTTTGAGAAGGCTCGGACCATACCGAGATGAACATTGGACCAGACTCTGCTCTTGGACCCTTAGGTTAAAGAAAGGTTGAGAATAGAGACAGAACGGTTCTCAGCAAATAAAATCGGGACTTGTATACAGGTCACTTGGGAAACATATGAGGCAGTGATTTGGGGGAAGCTAATTAGCATAGCAGCCTTTAGGCATAAAAACAACAGGACAAAAATTAGCCAATTAGATAAAACTACAGCACTTAGGTGGGAGGGCAGAGGAACCCAAAACCCTTCAAGAGGCAGACAAAATAGAAAAGGAAATAAACACCAAAAAAGAAGAGCTGTCTAGCGTATTGGATTCTATAGCTAGGAGTAAATGGGAGGCAAGCAAGCTCTCACATTGAGTATGGGGAGGGTTGTGGCAAAATGTTAGCCTGGAAAATAAAAACAGAACAAAATCGAAATAAGATCTTGCATATCCAAGGAGAAAATCAGACAGAACCTAGTACAGAAGATTCAGGGATCGAGAGTGCTTTCACCAGTTTTTTCAAGAGGATACAATGACTTTAGGGGAGCAAATAGATGGTTATCTTAAAAAATCAATACTACTATCCTTAACAGAAGAGCAGAGGAGTGAATTAAATGCCAAAATAACATCAGAACAGGTAGTAAGTGTGATAAAACTATTAAAAAAGGCAAAAGCAGCAGGCCCAGATGCAATACCTAATGAAATACATAGCTCTCTAAAGGAAGAACTGGCTCCTCCCCTGACGGAGGTATTTAATGTGGTCTTCTTAAGAGGACAAGACTTGCCTAAGTCCTCAACAATAAAAACATATTTTAATAAAAAAGACTTGCCTAAGTCCTGGGAAGAAGCAATTATATGTATACTATTGAAGCCAGGGAAAGATCCAAAGAGCTAAGAATCATTTATTATCATTATTAAATAGTGATTATAAAATCTACACCCAAATATTGGCCAAAAGACTGGGAAGGGTTGCTGATCAACTAATACACCAAGATCAGAAAGGCTTTATCAGGGTTAGACAGATTCAAGAATTAAAACATGATTTGTTGGGGGCAATAGACGTGGCTATCAGGAAAGGGTCCCAGTCTGTGATTACATTCGACGCAGCAAAGGCTTTCGATAGGGTTAGCTGGCTTTTTCTACACAAAGCAATTGAAACATACAAATTGGGGAGTGCATTTTCGAGGGCAGTAAAATCTCTGCATAAAAATCCAACAGCTAGGGTTCTGGTCAATGGAAACCTCACAGAGAAGATAACCATCAGAAGGGGCACTAGGCAGGATGCCCACTCTTCCCACTTCTCTGCAACCTATATATTGAAACATTGACTAATGCCCTCAGATCTAATCATATGATAACCCCTTTTAAGTTCAAGGGATGGGAGAAGAAAGTTGCCCTCTATGCAGGCGACCTAATGGTCTTTACTGATAACCTGACAGGCTCACTCCTGATAATAACAGAGACCTTGGAGCAGCTTGGAAAAGTCTCCGGTCATCATGCAAATCAACAAAAAACTGAAATTATGGAGTGGCATTCTCAGAGCAACAATCCCTTAGTAAAGGAACAGATACGATACATGGGTATACAGATAGTGAAAGATATAGGCAAAATTGCTCACCTGAACTTTAATAAAGTACTATAAGAAACTAGAAAGTTCTTGAAAGTGTAGGAAAGCCTCCCGTTATCATTTATGGGCTGTTCTAATGTCTTGTAGGTGGTGGTTCTCCCAGAATTCACATATATCTTTAATACCATACCACTGGAATTTAGGAGAGAATGATTTAACAATCTACAGGGAGCCCTAAGCAGCTTTATATGTGCCTCAAAGGGGGTTAGAATAGCCTGGAAAAAGGTAAGAAGGAACATGGAGGGATTGCTAGCCCAGATTTCTATCAGTACTATAGAGTGTTTGATTTCAAGAACATTAGATTATTATTCAAAGAACACCAGAATTATCCCATATATCTGGAGGCTATGACCCATTTGGAAGGCAGTTTCTTTTTACATAAATTTGGACATCCAAAATTCTTTAAAAAAGTGAAGCTAAAGGTGTTATTATCAGCCTCCAGACTATGGTACCTAATAAGACGCGCGTTAAAAATTCCATACTATAGTGATTATGCCCCAATCAGGCTTTCCCCAGAAACACTGGAATGTCTGTAAGATAGGCTATCACTAACTCAGAGATGAAGGGATAACGAAATGGGGACCAGCTGATAAAAGAAAATACAATAATCAGCTATCAATATTGACTAATGGCACACTCTCTAAGTTCAAGTATTATCAACTAGTGAGCTGGACAAGCTCCCTAGGAAAGGATGGATCAGGAAATAGTGATATTGAGAGGAAAATACAAGGGGACGTGGTAATAAAGAAGGAAGTATTGAGTTGGTATTTGCTACTCATCTCAGCAGGAGAGGAGTATTTTGTTTTACCCACGGAGATTTTGGGGAAGGATATAAACACACACACATTTATATATGTGTATGTATACATTTAGATATGTTTATATATACATTTAGCTATGTTTATATATGGACTGAGAGGAGTCTGCTTAGCTTATGCACTGTTTATCTCATGTTTGAGTGATCTGAGTTCTACTCTATGTATATGGTAGTTCTCAATGGTATTTTTGAATTGGTATCGTATGGAGTCATGGGGTGTACAATCTGACCCTTTAATGAGTTTGGATGCAAAGACCCTCTTGATAGGCTTGGCCTAATATGTTTTGTAGGGTACAGCACTAGGGTGTCTATCCTAAGATTCCTTCTGGTATTTTCACAAAAGGTACCTATGCCTACATTGTTATTATGTGGCTTCAGGTTTTACCTTGGTACGGGCCTTGTGTTTGCGTGAGGTTCTCTACGTCTGTTAGAGGTAGAACATTATTGGCAAACATTATGTTGCTGTTCAGGTTCTGGCTTACGGCCAGTGTTGTTGAGCATGTTCATGTTCTCTCAGCATTATTGGTTTATTGGTTGCTGACTTTCCTGGTGTGATATCAGGTTGTTATAGGCTTTCAGACAGATATAGTATCTTCAGTGATTCTTTTCCTTCTATTGGAAAAGGTTGTTTGAGAACATTTCCCTCTATGGTGTACCATTTCTTCTCTACCTAACATTAATGTAGGTTGATCCATGAGAGGAGCGGCGTGGGCCTAATAGTTCTACCTTTTGCACAAGACTGTTATTCAGGATTATTACTCTCTTACAGGGTAATTCCCTTCATTATCTGCCTGTCTATAGTTGTGGGTAGACAACTCTTTGCCTTATTTTCTGCCCTTACGGGCTGTAGGTTAGGTTCTCACTTGGTGAATTCTGGCGTCTTGACAGTAGGCAAATTAATATTAGTCTTTTTCAGCTTTTACTAGTCCATTAGGTTAGGCTATCAAGATTTCTTTTCTTTCTCGATATCGTATTAGAGTTTATGCTGCCATGGTTTATTGGTGGTCTTTTAGGCAGCGTGCATTACTCTGATGGGTTGGATGCTGTTGTGTTTCTAAGGGTATGATTCTGCTATGGGTACATTTTGTTATGTCACTGTTGCCTGCTGGGTATTTCTCTTTCAGCTATCTTCTTTTGTTGATACATAGGCGTTTTAATATTTTACTCCTATGTCTCCATCTATATCTCTATTTTTGTATATATAGGATGTTCTAGATGTCCTTTTCCATAGTTCTTTTTTCTATGGAAGGACTGCTTCTATGTCAATAGGGGGCTAAGGTTGTCTTTGACATTTCTATTTTATGAACATTTGTTTTCTCCATAGAGGATGGATTTTCTCTGTGTTCTTTACAGAGCAGTCCTGTACATAGGTGGTTTACACGTGTCGGCCAGCAGCACAGCTGGCTTTTCAGGGTTCATAGGTTTGAACATGCTGTTCGGATTTGAATATATAACCATGTGGTTGAAGACAAAGTCTTATTGGCATGGGTGATATCTTTCCCTTGAGTTTATTTCCTTATACATTTTGTTACTGTGGTTATGTCCACAGTTATTGTGAAGAGAGATCTTAAAACGGTTTTGTCTTTCTGGCATCGGTATGTTATTACTATCGTTTAAGAGTCTTGCAACTTTACTTACCTATGGCCCCTACTTGGGGACTCTATAGGGTACTGTGTATATCTGCCCACCTGCATTATTTAAAATTTCTGGTCCTCTCCCTCTCTTTAATTTTGGGCCTGGTTGCTCTTAGTTAGAGACTTTTGATGTTTATAGTTAGCAGACCCTCCTCAGGGGATGGTATGGCTTTGGCATTTGATTCTAAAGTAAGGAATCTGCAGCTTGATGTGTCTATCAGATGAGCAGGTTACTTACCTTCAGTAATGCATTATGTGGTCGAGACAGGATCTAGCCGCAGATTTAATGACCCACCAAATCTTTTGGGTCGCAATTATTTTGGTCTTTTATAAAAGAAAAAAAAAAGACAATGAATAACCCGCTTTTTATTACATATATGGGTTTCTTTTGTCTCAAGGTTGTTGTTAGGCTATTTATACACTGTATTATGGTTCTGACTTTAATAATTATTTGACACTTTGTTTTTGGCACACTGTTCAATGCACAGCTTCTATAGGCGGCTCCACATTTCGAGTGTGGAAAATTATCATGAAAGAAACTGATGTCAGCTCGTTGGTGAGGGAGTTATATGGATTTAGTCAATGTCACATCCAGTAGACAATGTCAGCATGGAGTCACGCAACGCCCTCTGCCGGCGTGCAGACGTGCTGTGGGAAAAAAACATTCCGGATCCAGTCTCGCGCCTGGGGAGGATTCAAAAGTAAGGAACGTGCGGCTAGATCGTGTCTCTACCAGATAATGTGTTACCAAAGGTAAGTAACTTGCTCTTTAGGGAATGAGCTTTGGCACTAGGGACCTGGTTAGCAGGAACCCAGTGCACTTCAGTCACAATTGTGTCAAATACCAGACAAAAAGTGGGAGTGACCATGTCAAAAAGGGGTACTTTCCTACACTTCTCCATCCCCTGTCTGTCATGTGGCAAATGCGGGCTCTGCAATGGGTCCTAAAGCTCCAGAGGGCCAGTAGATGGGAAACTTGTCAGAAGCCATTCACATCTCGAAGGCGATTGCACACAATCTGCAATAGTGGCTACTCAACTACAATTGGACGTATACCTGTCCCTGACCCTTTCCCACTCAGAATTGAAGGTGACGGCGGATGTGTCACTGCTAGTTTATAGAGCTAAATTGGGTTCTTCAAGCTCTACATCTGGAGGTAAAGAAAAAGACGAGCAAGAAACTGACATCAGGGCACAGTGTCTGTGTTTATATGCTGCTGTGCTTCATCACTACTGGGGTGGTATGGACACAATAGGGAGCTGCCGGGTGCCACCTATGAGGAGCATTGCTGGTAAAAGCTTCCTGGGTCCAGCCTGGCACCTGGGGAGTATTCTAAGGTGAGAAATCTGCGGTTACATACAATATTCACCAGAAAGAGCATTGCAGAATCTAAGTAACTTGTTCGTATTGTCATTGTATCTCTTAGGAGTGGTAAATGATTAACTAAAAAAAGAAATGAGCATATCCATAAATATGCAAATGGTTTCAAATATGAACTACTGCATTTCCTTACCCACATGGTCTGAACTGAATGAGTGGCATTTTGCTTGAGATTTCAACCATTAGGCTCTGTATCACTAGAAATGAAGCGTTGGAGGGTTCTGTTACTGTTCTCTTCTGCTTTTGAGGCTACTGGGCACATTACACTGCCTTTGTCACTGTAGCACGTTGCTACCCCAGCCTTCTCTGCGGTACCCCTGCCACCCCTCGGCCACCTCTCCCACCATTGCTTCCGCTGCCATAAGAGTCATTATGAGGTACTGAGGGCTCGTTGGTGCCGCGACCGTAACAGACCGTGGAACTGCACCCTTTAGTCCTTATTCATTAACTCATAATACACATCGCTGATGACCGTTCTTGCCACTTTGCTGCTGTTTGGCCAGCTTGTCAGTCACGGACACCGAGTCAGGTGTGTGGTGGTGGGGGGGTTCCCTCGCCCCCATTCCCTGGCTAGATTTGGTGCGACATAGGGCCTGGGAGCCTTTTATGAGCATCAAGCGGAGCTTCAAGCAAGGCTGTGACCGGGACCCACGCACATCTAAGCTTCCTGACCAAGGGGATCAAGACTCAGAGAAGAAGGTGAGGAGGCTGAAAGGAGGCGGAGTGTGGAGGGCGTAGTGACCCTCTGGGAAGAGCATAGTCAGGATTGCTCCGCTCAGTCTCGGTTCACCCATTTTGCTTGCTGGTGGGCACACTTGTTTTCCTGTTACCTCCTGTTCACCTGCGTACACCTTTTTTTTACCCATCCGCTTTCTTTTGGTACACCTGAAGGACTTATTGGACTGTAAGTGGGTCACAAAAGGGGGCCCCACATAAATTCTCCCTCAAATGTGCCTTCTTGTGTGCTACTAGTGGTCCCCAGCAACTTTCAGTGTTCACTAGAGACCCCTGCGTCCTGACATTTTTTTTCCCCTTTCCTGGGGGCTCTCCTTTTTGGAAGCCATTGGCACCATTGACGTCAGCATTACTGTAGAAATCCGTGGACCATTAACAAGGCTAACTATTGTTTGCAAGCCCACAAACCAAAAAACGTTCACTGGTGATGCCCTCCAGGTGCTGGCGCTCAGGGCATCCATGGCGCTTAATCGCTCCTTAAGGATCATCCGCAGGGTCACCAGGGTGCGCATCAAGGCAGCTAGTTGTACCTCAAATCGCACTAGTTCACTCAAGTTACAAAAAACCATCTGGCGAAAGAAACCCCGTAGTCACCTGTCACACCAGAAATCCCATCCCACTGTGTTGTCGATGTTCTCGATGGGCACATTTGTAAAGGATAAGGACCTGGAAGTGGCTTCTGGTATAGTTAGTGAGGATGTGGTGGGTGCGTGCTCTGCTCTTTCTGTGCTGACTGTTCCACATTACCAGAACATAGGGGGAGTAACTCCATTAACTCTGGCCTCTGATGAGCGCGCTTTACTGTTAGTGGCTGAAGACATGGAGATGGAAATGGACATGGTTATGGAAGATGTCATGGTTCAAACTGAAATAAATTTTGCCTATAAGTTGTTGTCCCTATTTAAGAGGCTGTTGTCCTCGGTTGATAAAACTGGCCCTTTGAGTGCTGCAGAGCAATCAGCTAGACGTCTTTCCATTAAAACGACCCCCCAAATGGTAGACTGCAGCCTCGAAATTGGGGATTTGGAGGATTATACTATGCCGAACATCACCATACCAATGGAAAAAAAAACCCAAAGTAATAGAGGCCAACTTGAAAACGCCAGTTGCCAAGGAGTTGGCATTCAGACTGTCATCGGATAATCATGCTAGTTGCGCCCATATGCTTTGTATTGTAGCACCCCCTCTGGTCTGAGGTGTCAGAGGCGTTTCCAAATAATGGGGTACATGATATCTGGAAACTAATAAAAGCAGTGCATAACAGATTGGGGGGTGGGGCAATCTTGATATACTTTGTTTTAGAGAGGATTCTCTCATCAATTTTATCCTTGCTGGAGAAAACCACTCTCAATTCTGATCACATACTGGATGTCCTTTCACCAATTTTAATGGGGTTCCAGAAGCTCGATTCTGCCAGTCCCTGTATAAGTAACGCAGAAAAGGGTATTGAAGTACAATCTCAGGCATGCCAGACATGGATGGTGTGTCGGAGTTGGGAATACAGGTTGAGGTTTGGGAAGACAAGGTGGTCTCTCCCACTCTACTACCTAGAGTTAGTCCCTCGTTTTGTACTGCCCCCAACAAACAATTGTTAGGGAACAATTTACATATCAGTCCCGAGGGAAAACACAAATGTAACTGCATTCACGAACCCATTGCAAGCTTACCATATTATAAAAAGAAGAAACACCAGCGCCACTGAATCATTAATTGTCCCACTCCTCGTTAAATGGCCCAGGGATAATTTAGATGCTGTTCCCCCCGGGAAGGGTGCCTCTCTCAAAGAAAGTAATGGATTAAAAAGTCAGAGGGAGAAGAAGAACAGGATTCAGCGTATCCCAAGCTGTACGCCCAAGAAATAGAGGTTTCCTATGGTATCTGATGAGCCAGACACTTCGATCTCGCTCCAAATGAGGAATGAACCTAGGCCTACAGTCTCTGACGATGGACAGAACTTAGGGCGTTCGGAGATCAATCCTACCCCTCCCACTTCTGTGGTAGTTGACCCTTTGTGGGAGGGATTAGGGGAGATGCACGGGCAGGAAGATATAGGAATATCTAAATTTAATGGGGGGGGGGTGAGATATACATGGGAGAATTTTAAAGTAAATATTGACCCGGCTTTAGCACCCAGAGGAATAAGGGAAATCACGATTCCGCGAGCTTTACAGTACAAACTCATGATGCAGTGCCAGATTTAGGGCAGGCCGTGCATAATGTCCCTTCCTTCCATCCTGGCAAGGGTATTCTCCCAGTACGGATTGATCCCGGGCAAGGGTGGATTTTGGAATGGGGTCCTGTCCTTGCTACTTGCACTGGGCAAACGTCGATGCTGGGGATTGATTTAAGGTTAAGCGATAATATATGTGCAGGACATAGATCAGAGCAAGCATTTAATATTTTGATTTTTGCTTCCCTGTTTGATACACAATCAGCTCTACTTAATAGAAGCTCCCTGCTGCATTTACTATCAGAAATAGAGGACTTGCGATTAGTAATAAGTAAAGATATTGAGCAGGTTTACTTAGATTTTAGTAGTGGACCTCCAAACACTAGAGTCACATTTAGTTCAGGGATAATCGCAATGCTAGTGCTGGCTAGCGCTGATTATTTTAGGAAAAAAGAGATCGATGTGCTACTATATGAGGAGCTTTTTGTGTCTCGCTTGAATCCCATAAGAACGGCTGCCAAGAGGTAGGTAGTACGTTATCTAACATAATGGATGATATAAATCAGAAAGATATTAAAATGCTGGCGTGTAGCTCCTCGGGGGGAAAAGAGAGATTAACATATGGGCCCTGAGGTCCAAGGGACCTTCAAACATATAGGGGACGAAGCGATGATCCAGTTGAGTTGGGTAGCTGGCTCACTGAATGGCTTAAAATAAAATAAAAAACTCCCCATGCTGTGGAGGTAGCCCCCTGGGTAAAACCTTGTCCTAGAATCTAGCATGTGTTGGAAATTCTAACTCTGAGTTAAATTCCTTACTAGTGTATGATCCTAAAATAATTTGTTTTCAGGAAACCTGGAGCTCTGTGAATTTCAAGTTTGAGAACTTTTTGTCTTTGGTTGTGCAGCAAAACCTTCAACTAAAGGTTACGCAAGTGGAGGTTTAACCATTTTACTCAGCTGCACTATAAATTGAAATCCTGTGGTTTTTCTACATCCTTCTAAGCTTTTGCATGGGTTTGAAACTCAGGTTGGGTAATGGGATACGAGGTCAACTTGCATCCCTTCCTTTAGTAAATGTATATTTTGCGCCTGGGAGGGCAACCGATTCACTGGTTGACACTATTTTTTCCTTTTTGCATAAGACGAGTATCTCAGAGGAGTGCACCTTGATATTGATGGTGGGTGACTTCAATGCTAAAATTTCAAACTGCTCTTCAATGGCCTTTTCGAACCACCCAGCCATATTAGATCTGATAGGCAGGGCTTGTCTTTCTTGCATAATCTGAGAATGAATGATTTTGTTATATTAAATGGCCGATTCCCAGACGATTCTCCAGTCTCTTTTACCTTTCATGCCCCACGCGGGCAGGCACTGGCACATGTACACAATTTAAGGTACTGACAACAAATTTGAACGATCACAGCATTCTGTCAGTGGATGTCAACCTTGAGCTCAAGTTTCTGGAACCTTGGAATCGAAGGGACAATAGCATTCTAGATTACAGATCAAATGGGTGTACTTTTTGGTCTAATAAAAACCTCTCATGTCTTGGTAGGATCATTGAAAATGTGAGCCTTGGCCCTAGTCAGGAAAATCCCATCTCCTGGTTTCAGAAGATACTGGCTCTAATTAGATCGTGTGGAAGCAAAATGCAAGTTTGTGGCATTAATCTTTCAGTGGCTAAATCAAGGGAGGTAAAAAAATTAAATTGCGAGATTAATGCCCTAATAAGGTAACAATTTAAGCAGTCTTCGATGTCCAGACAAAGGGAAATTAATAGATTAAAGCAGGTAAGAAAAAGAAAGCTGGCATCAGAGCGCAGTGGGGTGGAAGATCCTAATTGGATAAAATTAGGAGAGTCTGCACAGTCCGGTGACTCACGTAAATATTGGGATTTAAAGTATTGTGATGGTAAAACTAAAGCAAGAGCCATTTTAATATCTGATGTAGACTAGACGTTATACATCTTTCAGTTATACGCATTAATCCCTTGGCTGGGTTGAATCCAGATTTTGCATTTGATTCCCCGTGGGGAGCGATTACGGCCCCCCCTCGTGTAAGGAAATAGAGGGATTTATAAAAGGGACAAGGTATTTCAGTGCGATGGGCCCTGATGACTTACCAATAGCTATAGTCAAACTAGATAGCGCAGCATGGGCACAATTTCTGTGTCTGGTATTTTCTTACTCCTACGCACATGGGACTATTCCGTTGTCCTGGAAGGGAAGTACTGTGGTCCCATTATATAGAAACGGTCCAAAGAATTCCCCTGCTAGCTTTAGGCAGATCGCATTATTGGATGCGACTGGAAAATTGTTTGCCAAGTGCATACTTCTCCACCATCAGAACTGTGCTTTTGGAAACAGCTTTTTCTGATGGATACATCTGCTAGTGGATTCCTCACCTTGTGAATATCCCCTGCGCCAGCAACATTCGGAAACTTTTGTAGCAGTCCATGCCGATGAGGTCGAAGATGACGTCACAGAGACACGGCTCCGCTCGCGACTCCGCTGACGTCACCGGCTCCATAAGAAGACCTCGTCGGCGTGATGACGTCAGTTCCCTTTTTTCTGCCCAGTCGACGCCAACGGATTTCGGGAATCTCTCTGTAGCTATACTTGTTACTTTGTTTTCTGCTGGTTTCTCTTTGTCTACTTCAGCTGAAATGTCGACGAAGAAGTCTGGATTTAAACCTTGTCGAGAATGTGGGAAACACATGTCAATAACGGATCCGCACGACGACTGCGTGTGGTGCCTGTCATCGGACCATGATGTGGAAGGATGTTTTTGCTGCCGCAAGATGAGCTCCAAGGCTCTTAAGGAGAGGGAGGCAAAGCTCTTCATTGCCAAGATGAAGAAAGAAAAAAGAGGCCGGAAGAAATCGAGGTCGAGATCGGCGTCGAAGTCGACTTCGGGGCATGCTTCTAAATCTTGGAAGCACAAGAAAAAGAGGAGGCATTCATCTCGACGTCACTCGGATAGGGATGCGGCTCCGATATCGACATCGCCCCCCCAACGCCGCAAGGACTTTGTGTCTCCCTCGCCCGTTCCGGATCCACCTATTGGCCTGTCCTCACCTGTGACTTCACCGGAACATTCTCCGGCTCCGGCTCCATCTCCGACGCCAGCTCCATCTCCGGCTCCGGCTTCGTCCCCGGTTCCGATTGAGGAGCTTCCAGCTCTGGGAGAGCCTTCGGCTCTGCTGATTCCACCGTCGGTGCCGGTTGGCCCGAGTCCGGTGATGCCTGAACAATATCCTGCGTTTCCAGGACCAGGTCAGGACCCTACGCATTATCTTAATGCTATGTATGGAGTCTTCTCCAGACCCATGTACCCCTCTGGTGCACCTTCGGGTCGTATGGCTTTTAGTTTGGGAGTTCCCAAAGCCTATCCTCAGGCTCCCTTTATGCCATTTTTTTGGGCGACGCCGTCTTGGCATCTACCGGCGCCGAGGACATCGAAGCCGATCCCTTCTTCACCGGCGCCGACTCAACATTGTTCGACGCCGGCTGGCCCATCGGATCCATGCTCGGCTCCGGCGCCGTCAGATTCGGTCACGGTGCCGCCAACTCCGGTTGTGAGGATCAGGTCTAGGAGGGAGGCCCAAAGGGTGCTGGATGAACAAAGATACCTGATGGAGGAAGTAAAGGAAGGGGAGCTCATGGAATCGGATGATGTATTTGATGAGTTGAAGGAGGCTAGTGGCCTGGACTTATCACCTGAATGAAAGATTACTTCTCCTTCTGACCTTCCTTCGAAGGATGTGGCTCCATACCATGCTGTTATAAAGAAGGCAGCTGAACTTTTAGATCTACAATTGCCTTCTGCAGAGTTCAAACCTAACATCTTAACAGAAGTTTTGCACTCTCCTTCTGCTGTTTCGGAGCCTTTACTCCCTTTTAATGATGCCATTATGGAGCGAGTAATGGAGGTGTGGCATAAGCCCTTTTGTGCTCCGGCAGTCTCTAAAGTTATTGCCAGGAGGTATAGGGCAGCTCTGGGGGACCCAGCCTTTTTGACTTCTCACCCATCTCCGGAGAGTCTCGTGGTTCAGGCTGTCTGTTCCAGAAAATCATCGGGTTCTTTTCCCCAAGTCCCGAGTGACCGGGAGGCGAAGAAATTGGATCAGTTGGCCAAGAAGGTCTTCTCTTCTGCCAGCATGGCCCTTAAGTCAACGAATGCCACCTGTCTTTTGGGCCGGTATATCCATGCACTTATGGACTCAGCAAAGCAGCTAGCCCCGAAGCTGTCAGAAGAGGATAGGATAAGTTTCAATGAGGTTCTTTCGGATACCCAAGCGGCGTCACGTCAGGTGATCCAAAGTGGCTTGGATACAGCTGACTCGGTTACAAGAGTCATGGGGTCTTCTGTTGCCACCAGGAGGAGTGCGTGGCTTAAATCTTCAGAATTCTCCCCTGATGTTCAGTCCATGCTATTGGACTTGCCTTTTGATGGCTCCGGACTCTTTGGCAAGAAAGCGGACGCTGCGCTTGAAAGATTTAAAGAGAGTAAGGCCACGGCTAAATCTTTGGGCCTTCAATCTCAGTCAAGGGGTTCATTCAAGAGGTACAGGGGCTTCGGAAGGTCAACCTTTCGTTCTTACAGACAGCCCCAGCAGCAACAGCAACAAAGCACTCTGTATAAGAGCTACAGAGGCAGACTCACGGGTCGCTCTCGAGGTCGACAGCTCTCCTCCTCTTCCTCTTCCTCTGCCCCTCCCACCACCGCAAAGCAGCCCTAGATCCACCATTCTGGATCATGTTGGTCCTGTGGGGGGCCGGATTACCAATTTTCTACAAGATTGGGAATCGGTTACTACAGACCTTTGGGTTCTAGATCTTGTAGAAAATGGGTACGCCCTTCCCTTTCGGGAATTTCCTCCAAATTACCCTCCTTGTCAAGGTTCTTGCTCAGAGGACCACTGTCTTCTACTGCAGGAGGAAGTCCTGACGTTACTAAGAAAAGGTGCTATAGAGGTGGTTCCAGAGCAGGAGAGGGGTCAAGGATGCTACTCCCGGTATTTCCTGATTCCGAAAAAGGACGGCAGATTGCGTCCGATATTGGACCTGAGGATCTTGAATCTTTATCTGAGGCAAGAGAAGTTCAAGATGCTCACCCTTGCACAGGTTCTTCAAGCGCTGAATCAGGAGGACTGGATGGTGTCGATCGATTTGCAGGATGCGTATTTCCACATCCCCAGCCTGAAGTCGCACAGGAAGTATCTCCGGTTTACGGTAGGGTCGCAACATTATCAGTTTGCGGTCCTTCCGTTTGGTCTTACTACTGCACCCCGAGTCTTCACGAAGGTGATGGCAGTGGTGGCAGCCCATCTCAGAAGGTCGGGTATTTCAGTTTTCCCCTATCTGGACGACTGGCTGATCAAAGCGGATTTGCCAGAGAAGGTGCTTCATCATCTGCAGGTTACAACTCCGCTGTTGTACAAATTGGGTTTTTCGATAAACGTGTCCAAATCTCACCTGGTGCCCTCTCAGCGCAACCTGTTCATAGGGGCAGCACTGGACATTACTGTGTGTCGGGCATTCCCACCTCCACAAAGGATTCTCGACATACAGGAAATGATTCCCTTGTTTTACAATGGAGCGGTCGTTCCAGTCCTGAAGGTCCTTCGACTGCTCGGTCTGTTTGCTTCCTGCTTTCTGTTGGTCAACCATGCACGCTGGCACATGAGGGCCCTCCAGTGGTGCCTCCGCAGGCAGTGGTATCAGCACAAAGGAGATCTCAGGGAGTCTGTGAGGATCTCGGGAGAAGCTGCAGCGGATCTGTCTTGGTGGAGCGCGAAGGGCAATCTGTCTCAAGGAAAGCCCTTTCATCTACCTCCATCGGTGGCCACAGTAATAACGGATGCATTCACTTTAGGGTGGGGTGCGCATCTGGGGGATCTGGAGATCAAGGGTCTTTGGTCTCCAGAGGAAAGTTTGCTTCACATCAACCTTCTGGAATTGTGGCCGATAAGTTTGGCACTCAAGGCCTTCCTCCCTTCCCTTCGCGGTCAGTCGGTTCAAGTCCTGACGGACAACACTACCGCGATGTGGTATGTCAACAAGCAGGGAGGAGTGGGGTCTCTTTGTCTCTGCAGAGAGGCTCTGCGTCTCTGGTCCTAGGCTCAGGATCATCGGATTTGTCTGATGGCAAATCATCTGGCCGGGGTTCTGAACGTACGTGCAGACAGTCTCAGTCGGCAGTTCTCCGCCGACCATGAGTGGAGGCTTCATCCAGAGGTGTTTCGTCACGACTTTCGGATGTGGGGAACTCCTCGGGTGGACCTGTTTGCCACTTATGAGAACGCTCACTGCCCGTCTTTCTGCAGTCTCCAGTATCCGATGCAGGGAGCGTTGGGGGGACGCGTTTCAGTTGAGTTGGGGCTCACAACTCCTTTACACGTTTTCTCCCATACCCTTTATTCCTCTGGCTCTGAGGAAGATTCGCCAGGACAGGGCCCAAATTATATTGATCGCCTCAGATTGGCCAAGAGGGGTGTGGTATACGGATCTTCTCCACCTCTCCTCGTGCCCTCCACTCCGTCTCCCTCTGAGGGCAGACCTCCTCTCGCAGTCGGAGGGGCAGGTTCTACACCCCCACCTCCAGAGCTTACACCTTCATGCCTGGAGATTGAACGGGGCAACCTGAATTCTTTTTCTCTCCCACCAGATGTGGTAGATGTAATTTTGTCTGCCAGACGTCATTCCACCAAATCTATCTATTCCTATAGGTGGTCTAAATTTGTGCGCTGGTGTGGGGGGGAAGTCAATTGATCCTTTGAGGGCTCATTTATCTGACATTCTGCAGTTTGCCTTTTCTCTTGCTCAGCAAGGTTTTGCTGTAGCCACTGTAAAGGGATACTTATCGGCTTTGTCGGCATTCCTTTGCTTGCCAGATCAGCCGTCCTTGTTCAACTCGCTTATTGTTTTACGATTTCTGAAAGGCCTTACAAACAAGTTTCCTCCGACTCCTTTTATTGTGCCTCAATGGGACTTAAATCTTGTCTTCACTTACCTGATGGGTTCTCCTTTCGAGCCCTTACACAAGTGTCCCTTGAGACTGTTGTCTTTCAAGACGGTTTTTCTCATTGCGATCACCTCGGCAAGGAGGGTAAGTGAGCTTCAAGCTCTGAGTTCAAAACCCCCGTTCTTGACCATTCATGCTGAAAGAATGGTACTCAGGACCAGGGCTGCTTTTCTGCCTAAAGTGGTAACTCCCTTCCATCTGGGGCAGTCCTACTACCTTCTATCCTCCCCCTCACCCTTCCAAGGAGGAGGAGCGGCTTCACCGTCTGGACCCTAAGAGGGCGGTGAGCTTCTACCTTGGCAGGACAAAAGACTAGACTTTCGAGTTGACGACCAGCTCTTCTTGGGCTTTGTTGGCTGCAGAAAAGGTAGAGCGGTGCACAAGCGCACCGTTTCCAGATGGATTGTCTTGTGCATCAAGATATGCTACTCTTTGGCTGCAGGAACCTCCAGAGGGTTTAAGGGCTCATTTTTCTAGAGCTAAGTCTACTACGTCTGCCTTGTCTAGAAGTGTTCCTTTGGAGGACATTTGTAGGGCGGCAACTTGGGCCTCCCTCCACACTTTCGCGAAGCATTACTGCTTAGATTCCGAGGTGAGGAGGGACGGACACTTTGCACGTTCCGTCCTTCAGGACTTTCTGGTATAGAAGGGTGGACACCCTCCTCCGGGAGTGAGACTGCTGTGGGAATCTTTTCACAAGGTGAGGAATCCACTGGCAGATGTATCCATCAGAAGAACAAGTTACTTACCTTCGGTAACGCTTTTTCTGGTGGATACAGTATCTGCCTGTGGATTCCTCACTGACCCACCCGCCTTTCTCGTTGTCCACCTTTGTATACCTGCAATTTTAATGATGGTGTTTCAAAAGTGTATTTGTTATTGTCAAAAGCATTGTGCTATTTCTTTTGCCTTCCTATTTATTCTCCACACTGTGTGTGTTGATTTGTATATTATGTACTGTGTATATATTGCTGTCAGTCCGTCTGTGTGCCTCGAAGGCACGGAAAAAAGGGCGGAACTGACGATGTCTTATGGAGCCGGTGACGTCAGCGGAGTTGCGAGCGGAGCCGTGTCTCTGTGACGTCGTCTTCGACCTAATCGGCGTGGACTGCTACAAAAGTTTCCGAATGTTTCTGGCGCAGGGGATATTCACAAGGTGAGGAATCCACAGGCAGATACTGTAACCACCAGAAAAAGCGTTACCGAAGGTAAGTAACTTGTTCGTTCCTGCAGAGCAAGCCAGGTTCCTCAAACATAGTGGTACCCTAGACAATATTACCGCTCTGCAAACTTTAATCGAAAAATGCCCAATGAGCAGAGGTATGGCCTTATATGCGGCCTTTATAGATTTCTCCATGCTTTTCACTGGGTTGACAGGGGGACACTGTGGAGAAAACTGGCCACAATGGGGATTCCCATGCACCTGCTCAGATTAATCATAGCATTGCCTTCCTCCACCTGGACTCGGGTCCTGATTTAAGGTACCCAGGGCCTGTCAAGTAAAGTAGAGACTCAAAATGGACTGAAGCAATGGTGCCTACTGGCCCCTCTTCTCTTTATAATAATGATTTGCCGAGTAGAGTAGGGCTTGGCAAAGGAGACTTCGCAAAACTAGGAACAATGAAATCGAGCTGCCTGCTATATGCGGACGATGCTATTCTGTTAGCTCTAACTCCAATTGGATTACAGAGGCGACTTACTGAGTTAGCACTTTATTCAGTTGATTAATTTTTTTTAAAAATCTCAAAAAGTAAAATTATGGTTTTTAGATATCGGGGATGCCGAGTTAGGAAGAATATGCACTGGTTCTTGGGGTAGACAAACTTGCTGTGGTGAAATTATATTCATACATAGGGAAAATGTTTACAAGTAAGTGCTGCAGTAGTGATCACATTGACCAATGCACAAGTAAGGCAATCTCTCAGGCTTCTGCAATTGGTAGACCCTAAAAACATTGCGGGAAACAACACTTTGCACATGTTCTATCAGTTTATAAAATTGAAATCCCTCCTGTGTTGAGAAATGCCTGTGAAACAGTTTATGAACAGCCGTGGGATAATTTTGAGAAAGTAAGAAGGGCGTATTTGGCGCCAAATGTGTAATCTGAACCGCACTGCCCCCATAGCGGGGATTTGGCCCGAATTCGGGCTACTTTCCACTTATGTGTTCTTTATGGCTGTGTGCTTAAGATGGAGCAGTACACTACTGAACAGTGTTTGGAACACTTTACGGGTAGCAATGTGAGAGGAAATTTTTTTCACCCTGAAGGGAATAAGTGTTCTTTTTAGGAATATACTTGTTTTATTTTGAGAATAGTGGCACAGGCACTCTTCCTAAACAAGTTTTGAAAACTCAAATAAAAAAAACTATTACAAAGTCTCTCGTAAAAGAGATACCACACTGTGTGCAGCGCATTCCAATAATGACTTCATAGTGGGGAGTAGTATTTATAAACAGCCCCAAACATATGTTATATGGATTCTCCCCCATTGGAGTGCACAGAACCATCTTGTTGCTCCGTCTGAATTTGCTTCCATTGCAAATATTAACAGGAGCTTGGGAGAGTCTTTCTAGGCAGGATAGACTTTGTATCCTATGTGGTACCTGTGTGCAGGACTTAAATCACGTCTTATTTATCTGTCCCCTACTACAACCTTCACGACGTCAATATCTAAGACCTTTGTTTCTAAAGTATAACATTACTACAGCTGAGGAGGCCAGAAACTGTCTTCTGCTCCGCCCCAAACCAGTTTGCTTCAAAATGTTTAGCTTTTTTAAACCATTTCTAAATACATTTTAGAGAAGGACTATGTTGCCCCGTTTAGTTGTAGTAGGCCGCATAGGTTCCCTTCTGAGCAAAATCTAATGAATCTGATAAGTAGTAGTTTTGGGTTGTTTTTATCAGAAGGTTGTAAATGAGAGTTTAATGGCATGATATGTTTTATATTGGCTACGTTATGGTTATTGTCACTGCAGCGTTTCAAGAAAAGCAAGACAGATCTTCACGCAGCTCACCAGCGCATTTTATTAACATGGTGAGTGTAGGAAAGTAGAATCACCTTTTATAATTGCTACCACTTTTTGCCTGGTGCTATGCTGTTTCTGACTAGTCTGACTGGGATCCTGCTAACCAGGACCCCAATCTCTGTGCTTTCCCCCCTAAATTGGTTATGGTAAGTACTTAGATACCTTCCAGATTGGATACTGGTGTACCCTTATAAGTCCCTAGTATATGGTACTGAGGTACCCAGGGCATAGATACCCCAGGGGTTTCCCATGGTCTGAAGCATTTATTATGCCACCCATGGGAGACCACTCAAACTGTAACTACAGGCCTGCTATTGCAGCCTTTGTAATCTGGTGCTAGCGCCACTTGTGAAAGATATAGGTTTCCCTATAACTAAGGCCACTGCACTTAAAACCTATAAGTCACCCCTAAAGCAGGCCTTTCAATCCTGAAGGCAGGGTGCTCGGTTCTAAGTGTGAGGGTGCCCGTGTATGAGCAGGACACCACTACAACCTTCAGAGTCTATTCTCCCAGGTTACGATACATAGTGGCCATGCGTCATTACGCAATGACTATCTCTAAACTAGCTGTAACAACCCTGTCATGTTTATGTTGGATTCATACCCCCACACCATAAACGGTGTAGAGGTATGATTCCATGCACTGTAAAGCTCCTCCAGGAGTCCCTCAGTGCTCTTGGTGCCAGTCTTCTAGACCTGGACAGCGCAATATGGCTGCTGCTGACCATAGACATGATTCTGCCCTCCTGCTGCTGAGCCAAGCTCGAGCAGGAGAAGGGAGGTGGGATCACCTCCCAGACAGAATTTAGTTTATTGGCGCCGGGTGGGAGCGCTTGCCAGCACCACTGTCTGCTTGAGGGGCACATTTGGTGCCCTCCTTGCATAGTTCAGTTCAAATCAGCTCAGGGAGCTGTTGGCTCCTGCTTTGGCACGAAACTGGATAAAGGACATGGGAGTATCCTCCCCACTGTCCACCCCCTCCCCTGGGAGGAAACCCTGAATCATCCCAACCCTTTCCTTGGAGTACTTGAAGGCTTACCTGAAGGTGGGTCCCTAGATTCGTCATCGGACAAGATGCATATCAAGACACCACTTCTTCTTTGACCGTCTGGGCACTCTGGACTTCACTGGACTTCGCGCTGGGCATCAAGAGTGCAACTAGGAAGGCTCCTGGTCACATCGCCCTGCTCGTCAGCTGCAACGTCCATGCCTATGGTCCATACAGGAACCTTCCAAGGCCTGTGGACACCCAAGACACCTAAAGGAATCTCCCTTGAAGTGAAGGAGTCACTTCCCTGCATCTGCAGGCACCGCAGCGTAGCTGCCCAATCTGCTGATCCTGGGTTCCCACGGACTCCCAAAGGCTCAGCAACACAGGTGGTGGTTTTTCACATCCCTTGAGGCCTGCCCTGTCCACTCACCAAGTTTGAGGCCAGTATACCTCGTCGCAGCGGCAGAAACTGAACCCCTGTGCACCGCATCGGCTTGCTATTGCAAAGGCTTGTTGGCTTCCTTCCACCAAGGTCTATGAGCTCCAAGTAGCCCCAACCTCAAGCATCTCCTGTGACCAAGATCTTCGTCCTCACCACATCACTTGCATCGTGGGCCTGCATCTTTGGTGAACCGCTTGAAGTCCTATTACGACTCCAGTGCCTCTAGCCTGTGGGTCCTCTTGAGGGTCTTCTTTGATTTCAGCAGGCTCCACTGATTGCTCTGAGCCTTCTCTGACTCCCCTGCTTGCGGTGAGTAACCTGGAGCTTGCTGGTCCCGACACGGCACCTTCTTCACTTTCCACATTGTTTGCAGTTACCAAGGCTTGATGGTGTTCCCTATGGACGCCGACCCCTCAACTCTCGACATCTGATGTGGGAAAGCTTGTGAGCGGCTCCTGGTCTTCCACAGCATCGCCTGGTCCGCACAGCTGTAGCTCCAAGGTCATAGTCAGCTCTCCTGCAACACCCGGCTTCGGTGGGCATTCGTCTTCCGGGCTTCCTGGTAACTCCCAAGTGACATAGACTCTGTCCCCTCCGCTTGCAGGTTCATCTCATCTTGAATCCACCTTTGGGTTCCACCAGATATTTTCATCTTCTCCAGCAGAGGCATCTTTCTGAAGTCCTCCATTGAGTTTGACGTCTGTTTCCGACGCCACTTCGCACCTATGCACCCGGCTTCCCTTGTGTAGGTATCCTGGTTCCTAGGGTATCCATGGTTGGGTGGCTCTCCAACCTTCTGTCTTCCACATGGTTTCTTCAGGGTCAGGGTCCACTGGGAAGGGTCCTTCTTTAAAATTACAACTGCGATTTTACCTATTGACTTGTAATGAGCCCTCTGTCGTGTTCCCACTCTGCACACAACCTCAGGGGGGGGGTCCTGGTTACTTACCTCAAGTTGGTTCCTTGGGTCTCTGGCACTTCTACGTCTTCTGGGTATAGTCTTGACTTGAGTTGTGGTTCGCATACCACTATTTTAGTATATGGTTTGGTCTCCCCCTGGGGACCACTGTGTATCTGTGCTACCGGTTTCTATTGCAAAGTATTGTGTGCATTGTGTATATCTCCAGCGCGGAGATATCTGTATGTGTTAGTGAGTGTCTTATAATAAATACTTATTTTTTATAAATACACTGTGTGGTTCTTTTTCACTTAATCTATATCAATACGATTATGCTCCGGTAAAACAAGCTGCTCTACATTCCTTGTGGACTAAGCTCTCCACAGCTACCACTTAGAGAGCTTTCTAAAGTTGTCTAAGACCACTAAAATCACAATAAGGATCGTCTGGATTGGTGCAGGATGCCCACTTACACAAGTGTGCACCATATACCAAGCCAGCTTCTCACAGTGAGCATTGTTATCTATTCAGTTTGACTTAGTATTTCTTAACTTTAAATACATTGCTCATATACATTATATTTCAATTCAAGACAACTTGTTGTGGAAAGTGATTCCCCAATTACTGCATCAGTGCAGAGGGGCATAAATGTACTTTTCCCAATCGCTGGTATCCGATTTACCTATTGGTCCAGCAGGGCAACCATAGACCGCAATTGTTTATGTATTTCCTCCTTGTATAACTAACCACCTGTTCTTGTCCATGACTGTGGTGGGATGACTATCTGCTTCCAAGAACTAGTGTGATGATTTCATGCTCCCATGGGTTGTTTTGTAAAGGTAATGAGAGACTGAGCCGACTCCTAATCCTTACATTATTAGGTTGCAATGTAACTCTCCAAGCAGTGATAACAAAATAAGGTATTTGTGGCACATAAAAGAGGACTTGGTATCCATAACCCCATCATATATAAATATAAATAATACAAATTAGAATGAAAGTTGAAAATAATGTTAGTGTCTTTTGAGTTGCCTAATCTGAAATCACCATATCCAATGGATTAACTTCACTGAAGCAGTTACTCTGCGCTTGAGCCAGTGCCTGGGAAGTCTTGCCACCTCCTAGAGCTTTCTGGAGCAGGAGCGACCCCTGCCCAATTGTGAGAATTTTATGAGGCTATGCATCTCATATTTAGGCGTCTCGTTCCCTCTGGTGTGCCTTTGGGCCCAGTGGGTTCAGGAGGAACCCCTGCTGGATCCACACCTGTCGGGCCCCAGAGATCCAAAGGTTATTCCAGAGCGGTGCCAGTCATGCCACGTCAACCTTCCCCGGCACCGGTCCTGAGGCCAGCGCTCCCGGTGCCATTCCCATTTATATCCCAGACGCTGACATGGAGCTGGAGGGGTGTTGACCAACACCGACTCTGGTGCTGACTGATGCCATGCTCCCTGGGCTGTCGCCTGAGCCCTATTCTTATGTGCTAGGAATTGGTGGGGTTGCTGGGTCCTTAAGAATACCAGCCATATGATTGAATTGAATTGGGCACAGTTGCTCAGCTCTGGGGGAAAGTGGTGGGACCTTCTTGCCTCAGCATTTCAAGGAGGCCAAGACAGATCTTCATGCAGCTCACCAGCGCATTTTATTAACATGGACTGGTATGAGGATACTTCACAAGACACTGGCATGCTTTCTCCACCTAATGTAGGTATAGAGGAGGATGCTTCATTCGCAGGGGTGGTGAGGAGGGTGGCTGAAGTCCTGGACCTTAGCTTGCCTTCAGTGGCAGTCAAGGCTAACGTCTTGATGGAAGTGCTTCAGGCGGGTGTATCCCCTTCAGAACTGCTTCTCCCATTTAAAGTAGCACTTACTGATGTCCTGCTTGGGACCTGGTCCAAGCCCAACATAGGATAATAGCCCACTACCACCGTCTGCTCCAACAGACCCCAAATTCCTCACAGAACGCCTTACCCTGGCCCAAGCCTTCACTTCCCATGTAAATCCTGGTACATTCCCAACTGCACCCCCAGATCGGGAATCCAAGAGGCTGGACAACTAAGACAAGAAGATGTTTTCTTCCACTAGCCTGCAATGTGGTCTGTAAACACTGTGCCCTTTGGGCTGCTATTCCCACTCTCTGTGGTATATGGTTGCGCAGGTGTTGCCAGTGGTCCGGAGGAGGCCATACTCTCCCAGACTGTTGCCTATGATCTGTCGACCATTAGATGTGGGCTGGACACCACCAAAACACTGGACAGAATTGTTTCATTGACAGTGGTCCTACAGCACCACGTCTGGTTGAGGACTGCGGGCTCTTCTGGGGATGTCCAAACATCACTCATGGATGCCCTTTGATGGCTCCCGTCTCTTTGGAGGCAAGGTGGATGCAGCGCTGGAGTACCATCATGGGCACCCAGTTGAGGGGCAAGATCCACCATCACTTCCCCCACTAGCTTACAATGACATCAGACTGATGGGGTTTGAAGATCGTACGGAGGAACTACTACCTCCCCTTCACAACTACCCCTCATTTTATACCACCTACATACGACTGGCTGACGGAGGACTACCTATCGTGCAAGGAAGGGACAGCTCTTTTGTCCACAGAGAGAGTACCAACTCCAGAAGAAGGTTCTGGTAGGTATTCCTGCTATTTTCTGGTGCACAAAAAAGGACAGAGGCCTTTGTCCTATGCTCGACCTGCGATCTCTCAATTTCTCCTCAAGAAAAAGTTCAAAATGCTCACTCTTCCTCGGGTCCTGTCTGCCCTTGACCCAGTAGATTGGATGGAAGCATTACACTTTGTGGATGCACATTTTCACATCTCCGTCCTGGCTGCACACAAACGTTTCCTGCGGTTCACGCTGAATAATCAGCCATTTCAGTTTGCCTTGCTTCACTTTGGCCTTACCAGCATGCCTGAGGTGTTTACCAAGGTGATGGCGGTAGTTGCCGCTCATCTGTGGAGATCAAGGGTGCCAGTTCTCCCCTATCTCGACGGTGGACCTTCTGCATTTGCTGGGGCTCACTATTAGCTTGCCGAAGTCACACCTGACTCCCTCTGAGGCTCCCTTTCATTGGAGCTGCTCTGGACACTGTGCAGTTTCGAGCCTATCCTCCCGAACTTGAAGTCCAGGATATTCAGGCTATGATACCAATGTATCAGCCACTATCCTGGTTTTCGGTGAGACTGGCTCTGAGGCTTCTGGGCTCTGTAGTGGAACCTAAAGTTCCAGTGGGCACAGCATCAGGGGAATCTCTCATGGTCCAGATCTCAACGAGAACGGCAAACGATCTGCAGTGGTCGTTAACGAACATCGATTGGGTCAGCGGCAGACCCTTCTCCCTTTCCCAACCAGATCTGACTGTAATTGTAATTGGCTTTATATAGTGCTTATTACCCCTGATGATGCTTCAAAGCACTTTACTGCGAGTAGCATGCTTCTTCTGAACCCAAGATTAGTGGTTAGTTCCGTGTTTATTGTTGGTTATTATGGTTAGTCATGTGCTCTCAAAAAACCTTGCATCCATTTACTCCAGTTACTTTGTGATACATTAATACCAGCTAGGTGTGATCATTACTGGGAGCTATGTGGTTTCAGGTGAATGGTTGGTGGGATAGCTAGTCTGGCGGATATTAGGTGGTGTGAGGCTACAGGGATAACAATTTAAAGAGGAGAGTTGTGATCTATTAAATGAGGTATCAGCCAATTGCAGAATTATAATAAGAAGGACTGAGGCAGACAGGCATGAGACTGAGAGAAGGCTATACTCAGAAATAGAAAGCATGCAGAGGATGGAAGGTAAGAAGAGGGTCACTGAATAAAGAATGGAAAGGAAACAAACGAGAATAAATCAATACACATTTTTCATGCATGGTTTAGGAGTATAGTGGGAAAAGGCTTCCTGAGTTACCAAGTAGTCAGAGAATGTAAGGTATAGAGTAACACTATACATAGTGCTCCATATCTAAGAAAGACAGCTTAAACATTTGATTCCAAGTGTATACACCATTTAAACATTAAGAGCCCAACTGCTGTGTGCCAAGCCTAGAACAACCCTCAAAAGCTTAGTCTTGAGTGTCCCAACCTTGGTACAGGGTCTGTACGCTACACAAGGGGAGTTGATGGCAGAAAAGAGAAGTTCTTATTTAAATGTCTCCCTTCACTGTTCTGTAAATAGAAAGTTTGTTTTCACTTACTCACTAAAAAAATAGTCATTCATCATTTGGTGATTGTGTCTCGCCAGTGTGCAAACAGATTATAGCCTGCTTTATCACCTAATCCTGTCCAAGTGTATGTTGTGTGTGTGTGTGGTTATTGTCGTATGTGCAGTATATATATTAGTGAAGCAGAGTGATGAAGGCATGTGGGCTCCATCTGGATGTCCCAGATATTTTTGTTCACTGGGTGGGGGTGCAGTTCTTTTCCCCTATAGTGAAAGTGTTTCAGCATGCAAGATGGAGGAGAGAAGGCTCCCACACAAATTCAATTAGATGCAGGGCTACTTGGTAGATGTTGGGGGTGAAGGGGCTGCAGTCTGTTGTTCACGGTGAGAAGCGACCTCTAGGTGAGACCAGCCTTTTTCTCAATTTCCTGATCACTGCCTTTGTGGCTGTTCATATCCAGATGCAAATGGTTCACACCTCGTTGTGCCTTTGTTGTGGGTGCCCCAGGTTGGCGACTGCCCTGCTGTGAGGAGCATGGCCCAAACAAAAGGTTGTGTCTATAGAACTGCATAGAGAGGTGCTTAAAAAAGAAGCCAGCTGAATCAGTTCTCTTGCCTGCTCCTCTTGTTTTGATACTTTTAAAAATCCTTGTCTCCATCACACCTCAGAACCACGAATAAACGTGCATCCCTTCCAGCCCCCACAGTCCCTAAATGTGCACAGCCCACTTACAGGCACTACATTCTGCCAGAGGAGCCTGCAGACATCAATCCTCATTTAAACAAATTAGCAACAGATTAATGAAATAGTAAATTAAATTCGTATCGAACACAGACCCCATTTCCCATACAAGCTGTTATCACTTTCACTGCGCTTTTCTCATTTTACTGTGCTGCAGAAAAGCAGCAGATGAAATTTCAGGAATGTTTAAATATGTTATATAATTGTCGAATGCAATTAAAGTGCAGGCTGGTAACATAGCAAGAAAAAGTTGTACCAGGCCTAAGTAACTGTTAAAAACCTGTGCACTTCTCTGTGCCTCACCGGACTGGAAAATAAACGTGCATTCCTCATCTCACTGGAAAATAAACGCACCATCCAAGTGTGTGTGAATAACACATGACTGTCATTGCAACTATGCCCGGCATGTGTCAAGTGTGGCGGAACTGGCACAACTATGATAGGCTCTGTGGTGGTGGAGCACTCTTGAAAACACCATGTGGTGAATTGTGGACACTTGAACTAAACTCGCTCAATTTTAAGGGACAAAAAGCAGGCCTTGCAAAGTGGCAGACAATATTGTGAAAGGGGTATTTTAGGTCTCTCAATGTTCTGTTGCAAGGCCCAGTGAAGAGACGGGGGACGAGGGAGTTCTGTGGGCGGGTGTACCCCTGTTAGATCGGTGTCTACTGAGTACCAACACCCCCCTGGTTTATAATGTACAGGCTCAACGCAGACAAGCCGTGCGTCTGTTCCTCGGAAGGGCTCGCCCATGGCTAGCATTTGTCCAGCATTAGTTAGAGCCATGGCATGCAAATCATCCATGCTGAAAGGCTGCAGAAGGGTGCGCTGGGAATGTCCATGGATCAGGACTCATAACTACAAGGTTCTATGGCGTCGGCCACCCTGGAACATGTTGTGTCCTACGAGACACGTTCTAGTGTCTTGACAGACCCAGAGTTGGTAGCCACTCCCCGATGGGAGTGGGCACACTTGCACCCCCACACGCATTCCTCACAGGCATCACAAGTGATGTGAGCCTGTTAATAAAAGGGCCCGGGTGCACGTGCTTGTGGCCAGTTGATTAACCAGAGACACCGTGTCTGCGTCAGTCAATCATTAGCATGTGGGCCTAGGGCGCACATCACCACATTTGTCGATGAGCGGGTCTGACCCCACCTGCACCGCGGCTGCTGCTCGAATGTTTCTTGGTGGGGAGATGAGTTGCCTGAACAGGTGGCAGCCCCTCACCCGCAGTAGCCCGTGACGCTGACCGGGCCTGAGGTGGGTGACCAAAGACTGTGCGTCCCAAAACAGCAGCCCCACTGCGCCGACGACCACCTGCGGGACACCCTGCATGCCCTGCAGGGGCTGTGTCCCATCAGCATCTCTGCGATGCGTAGCACTTGTGAAGTTGTCCTGTAGCAAGGCTGCTGATGCAAGTAAGAAGAAGGGGGCAGTAAACGGACCCACAGGCAAGTGTCCAACAGGCAGTGCCCGCAACTAGAACAAGATGCCGCAAGCTGCGCCTGCTGTGTACACCCCACCGTCATCCAGTAAGACTTGGCCTGCAGCAGTGAGAGACTGCATGGCGCTGGTCGTGCCTGTGCTGCCAGCCCAAGTAATGCCCCCAGATAGCGCCCGCCACACATGAAGGTGAGAGGAGGAGCACATCGGTCCGGCAGTGGCTCACAACCCTCCCGCAAGCGATAGCGCACGAGTCAGCGATCCGGCTCCCAGCATCCCGAAATGGCAGGCAGCACCACCCTCAAGACACCAAAGTAAAAGAGGAACACATGCTCACCACTGCACCTCACCTCGCGTAGAAATCTAATTCCACAGCGCTCACGGGACAGCAGGGCCTGCAGCCAGAGGACGGCTGCCGTGGCAGGGTGGGAAGACGCCGACAGCGACTCCTGATGGCAGCCCAGGGAACCGCATCAATGTGGCACAGGGGCCCGAGCTTGCTCCCGCAGCACGAGTAAGCAACGGGAGCGGGTTATAAAGCCCAACATGCCTGTCATCTCCTGGCTCGGAGAAAAGGGCATCTGATGCATGAATGGCGACTCCTCATCCAGCGGTTTGACTTGCTGTCAGCAAAGAGAGCGCCACCTCCCCGCAGGCAAGGGTTACACCGCTAAGAGCCTCAGGGCACGCCCCAGTGAATGTGCCCGCACCGGCAGCGCCCGTGTGGGTGGGAAGACTGCCTTCCCCCAAGCAGCCCCTGTCAGAGCCGCGGCCCAGCAACTCCAGTTCACCCAGCAGCAAATCAGACATACAGGCCCACAGTGAGAGCAAGGTGGCGGGAACCCCCGAAAAGACCCACAGCGCCACCTGGTGGTTGCAGTACCACACCGCACCCGGAGCTGCCCAAACAACGAACCGGGAGAGAAAGACTGCGAGCCAGGCAGCCAGGGCTGGCGCCGAATGTACCACACGCCTCAAGTGCCAGGAGGCCAATGCGGTAGACCAGAAGAAGGCTAACAGGAGCACCACAGGCCTTGTAGGAGCCATCCTTCAGTGGCTGAAAAGAAATGGGGAGAGACTGCTGGAGGGGTGCCAAGAAGCCCAGCGAGGCACTAGCCCAGAGAATCCAAAGCAGCATGACTAACAGGGTGCGCACCCATGCACAAGGCCACCGCCAGAGGGTACACCACAACACACATTCCCGGGCAGGCTGTGCAGTGCTGTCAAGATTGCCAGTAAGCCCCGGCAGAGGGAGGAGACCCTGAAGCAGACGCCAACAGTGCAAGCTAGCAAGAGTCTAACCACCCTCAAGGTAGTGTAACCACAAGCAAACCAGCCCAGCCAACTACAATCAAGAGGACATAGTTGCATGTCCCGAGGGACGAGTACCCATGACTGCAAGTGAAAACACAGGCACGCAAGGTGTCAGTGAGAGGTACCAGGTTACCAAGATTTGCCCGTACACAAACAATGTGCAGAGACACTGCAGGAGCCCCAGGAGAATGTGCGCACATCAAACAAGAACACCCACAACACAAGAGGTACTGGTGCAGAGCGCGCGCCACCAGTGGCTGCCCCACGCCACCACAAGTGAGAAGAGCGCACCACACGCCCCTGTTGGTGAACGACCACCACCGCAAGGAAGAAAAGCAGGCACACCCGGTGCCAGAAGAGGGCGCCCAAGCAAAGAAGAAGCATGTGCAGTCCGAGGTGCGTGACACAGGCACCCAGAAGCGCATCAACACGGGTAAACGTCCAGGTGGAAAAGAGACCTCCCCAAAGAAAAGAAGCACTGCTGGAAGCAGCAGGGAGATCCTCCACATCTGAAAGAAACATGTTAGTTAGATTCCTTACCTTAGAATATCCCCAGTCGTCAGGCTGGATCCAGAAAGATTTTTCATCAGCAGTACCCTTGCGCGTCGGTAGGCATTGTCTGCGGCTCCGTGTCCGTTGTCGGCGTCGTGATCGCCGGGATGATGTCGTCGGAGTACTTAGACGCCGCCCTCGTGTGCTGACGTTAGTTCTTTTCTCCGCACCAGCAAGCGCAGATCTGGAAGAGCGTACCCTTAGTCATTTTTTGACTATCTTTTTGGACATTTTGTCTATCCTTTTTGAGTCAACTTCGACTCCTGATGCCTGTAGGGATGCCCGGGTTCAAGCCGTGTGACGTCTGTCACCGACTGATGTGAGTTACCGACCCCCACCATCGGTGTCTCTACTGTCTTGGGGCCGACCACGATGACAAGTCGTGCCCCGAATGCCGGGCCTTGACGTCGAAAGCTAGGCGGAAGCGGTCCAGCAAGCTCCTCGAGATCCGGCAGTCACTCCGTGCCGCTCGAGGTCCATGTCGAGGAGGAAGTAGAGGGACCGGTCGCGGAGCTGCTGTCACCACCGCTCGTTGGGATCCAAGTCCTCGCACTCAGGTAAGTCGAGGCATGGCAAGAAGAAGTCGAAGAGGCGACATTGCTCTTCTGACTCCCCTCGCCGGTTGTGTGACTCGGCCGAGGGTTCGGGTAGCACCACCCGCGCGGCTCCGCCAGAGCCGCAGGAGTCCTATCTGTCCCCACATCCTCCGGTCCCTGAGCTTCATGTGGCTCCGGGTGAGATTCAAGACTTCCTTGTGTCCATGAGGACTCTCTTGCCGCCGTCGAGGCCTGCCGGCGCGCCTCCGGGCCCCGCAGGTCCGACTGGGGGTCCTAGCGAGCCGGCAGCTTCGGCCCCGGCGCCAACTTCAGTCCTGATGCCTCAGGCCCCCGTGGGATCCAGACCTGGTTCCCGGTCGACGCCGGTTGACCTCACGACTCCTCTGCCGGCGCCGACCCCCATGGTGTCAGCCCTGGTCCGGGTCGGGGGTCTGGCATCGGAGCGGCGCCGCTCGGCGCCGTCTCTGGCGTCAATGGTTGAGCCTTTCGCCTATGACCCGGCTCTGTCATTTCTGCCTGTTTACCAGGACACAGATGAAGGGGAGGACTGGGAGGGGTCTGAGGACCCTCTGGCACAGCAGTGCCAGTTAAGTCAGGACTGGACAGATGAGCTGGGGAAGGCCAGTGGTCTAGACACTTCGCCTGACAATGGTTTCATCTCTCCTCCCTCCGTGGCTACGGAGGAGGGTGCTGCGCAGGGCAGCCCAAGCCTTGCGCCTGGAGCTCCCTGCAGCGGCCGTGAGGACTAACCTCCTCACTAAGATGCTTCAGCCGCCAGTAAGCTCTTCGGAGCCTCTGCTGCAGTTTAATGAGGCCCTCACAGATGTTCTGATGGGCACTTGGTCCAAGTCCTCCACAGTAGTCTTTCCTGTGGATCGGAACGTGGCCCGGCGCCACCGCCCAGCTCCGGGCGACCCCTGCTTTCTGTCTGTACACCCCACCCCTGAGAGTCTGGTTATCCAGGCCTCCATGTCCCAAACCGCCTTCCCGTCCACACCTCCAGACCGGGAATCCAAAAGGATGGAACAGTTTGGCAAGAAACTGTTTTCCTCCCTCAGTCTTGGGTTGCAGTCCATTAATACTGCATGCCTTTTGGACCGTTACACCCACTCTCTGTGGGATACGGTGGCGGACGTGCTGCCCCAGTGTCCCCAGGAGGCCAGGACACGGCTCGCCCAGGCTGTTGCTGAGGGGCGTGATGCAGCACGGAACTCCATTAGATGTGGACTTGACACCACGGACTCGATGGGTAGAGCGATTGCAACGACGGTGGCGATTCGTTGTCACGCCTGGCTGAGGTCCACAAATTTTTCAGGGGATGTCCAGAGCACTCTCATGGACATGCCCTTTGATAGCCGTCGCCTTTTTGGCGACAAAGCAGATAGCGCGCTGGAGCGCTTTAAGGACTCCAGGGCTACGGCCAAGTCCTTGGGTCTGTCGGCCCAGCGCCAGCAAACTTCTGCTTTTTGCCCCTTTCGTGGCCAAGGACGGGGCGCCCCCGCACGTTCGTCCAGCCACAGGCCGCAGAACCAGTCTCAACGCGGTCTCGGACTCCGCCGTGGCGGAGTAGGGGGACAGAGAGCCGGTCATTCCACATCCGCTCCCACAGCATCTACCTCAAAGCCTTCCTAGGCCGAGCTTTCAGGCCCATTCCACGTCAGTGGGAGGCAGAGTTCACCGTCGCCTGCTCCACTGGTGTACCATCACTTCGGACAGGTGGGTGCTGCAGATCGTCCGAAGGGGCTACTCCCTCCCCTTCAAGGCGGCCCTTCCAGCCATGCCACCGCAGTACCACCCCATGTCGGGGGATCACTTGCAACTTCTGCAGGAGGAAGTTACGGCCCTCTTGGCCAAGGGGGCCATCGAGCGCATTCCTGGCCCAGAAGTAGGATGGGGTTGTTACTCCCACTACCTTCTGGTTCCCAAGAAGGGCAAAAGGGGCCTACGCCCTATCTTGGACCTCAGTAGCGTTAACGCCTTACTCCGGAAGGAGAAGTTCAAGATGCTGACTTTAGCTCAGGTTCTGGCTGCCCTAGACCCTGGAGACTGGATGGTAGCGTTGGACTTGCAGGACGCTTATTTCCACATCCCCGTCCTGCCGGCCCACCGGCGTTACCTGCGGTTCACTGTAGGCCACGAACACTTTCAGCTTACTGTGCTCCCCTTCAGCCTAACCAGTGCACCTCGGGTGTTCACGAAAGTGATGGTGGTCGCAGCTCATCTGCGCAGATTAGGGGTTCCAGCCTTCCCCTATCTCGACGACTGGTTGTTGAAGGCGGGTTCGCCCCCAACAGTCCTCTCCCACCTCCAGACTACGGCCGACCTCCTGCATTCGCTGGGGTTCTCCATCAACGTGCGGAAGTCACATCTGAGTCCTTCCCAGAAGCTCCTCTTCATCGGAGAGGTTCTGGACTCGGTGCAGTTTTGGGTCTATCCTCCCGAACAGCGGGTTCGGGATATTCAGGCTCTGATTCTGATCTTTCAACCTTTGTCCCGAGTTTCGGTCAGGATGGTCCTACGGCTGCTGGGTCTGATGGCCTCCTGCATCCTGCTGGTACATCACGCCAGGTGGCAGATGCGGGCTCTGCAGTGGGACCTGAAGTTCCACTGGGCTCAACATCAGGGCAACCTGTCTGGCCATGTCCTGATCTCAGAGGGCACTGCAAGACAGTTGCAGTGGTGGCTCACGGACCGCGATTGGGTCAGTGGCAGATCCCTCTTCCTACCCCAAGCGGAGCACGTAGTGGTGACGGATGCGTCCCTCCTGGGATGGGGGGGCCACATGGGAGAGCCGGAGATCAGAGGCCTCTGGTCTCCGGCGGAGTCCCGGCTCCATATTAACCAATTGGAGTTGCGGGCGATCCGGCTTGCACTGAAGGCATTCCTTCTCTCTGTCCGGGGAAGTTTAGTGCAGGTGTTCACAGACAACACCACCGCCATGTGGTATTGCAACAAACAGGGCGGGGTGGGGTCGTGGACCCTTTGTCAGGGGGCTCTGCGCCTCTCGACATGGCTGGAACATCAGGGCATCACCCTGGTGGTTCAACACCTGGCGGGCTCTCTGAACGCCAGGGCGGACGAACTCAGCCGCCGGTGCATGATGGATCATGAGTGGCGTCTGAAATCGGACGTGGCGCAAGGTCTCTTTCGGCAGTGGGGAGAGCCTTGGTTAGATCTATTCGCCACCGAAGAGAACAATGTCATAAGTTCTGCGCGTTGGAATTTCCAAGGCGGCACTCGCTCGGAGACTCTTTTCGCCACGAGTGGAGTTGCGGTTTGTTATACGCCTTTCCGCCTATACCACTTCTGCCCGGAGTGCTGAAGAAGATCAGCCGCGACCGGGCCCAAGTCATCCTTGTGGCTCCGGATTGGGCACGAAGATACTGGTATCCCAAGCTACTCAGTCTGTCAATCGATCCTCCGATTCGACTGCCTCTTCAGGAGGACTTTCTGTTGCAGCAGCAGGGGACGGTCCTCCACCCGAACCTGTCCAGCCTCCACCTCTATGCGTGGAGATTGAGCGGCGGCAGTTGATGCCATTTGACTTGCCTCCTGAAGTCTGTGATGTCATTCTGGCAGCCAGGCGTCCCTCCACTAAAACGGTATACGCCTGCAGGTGGAACAAATTTGTGGCATGGTGCACAGCAAAGCCTGTGGAGTCCCTTTCGGCCCCTCTTTCTGAGGTTTTCCTCTTTCTTCTCTCCCTGGCCCAGCAGGGCTCTGCTCTGGGCACCATCAAGGGATATCTTTCAGCTGTTTCAGCCTTCTTGAGGCTTCCTGACCAGCCTTCTCTTTTCAAGTCCCCTGTTGTCAATAGATTCTTGAAAGGCATTACTCACATGTTCCCTCCTGTTCCGTTTGTAATGCCTCAGTGGGACTTGAATCTGGTGTTAACTTATCTGATGTGCACTCCCTTTGAGCCACTTCATAACTGTCCTCTTCGTCTTCTGACTCTCAAGACTGCTTTCCTGGTTGCCATCACCTCTGCCAGAAGAGTGAGTGAGCTCCAGGCTCTTTCTTCTAAGCCTCCTTTCCTCTCTGACCATCCGGACAAAGTTGTTCTGAGGACTTGCCCTTCTTTTCTTCCTAAGGTGGTTACTGACTTTCACATCGGGCAGTCCATTACCTTACCCACCTTCTTTCCGCCTCCGCATCCCTCGAAAGAGGAAGAGAGGCTCCACAGTCTGGACCCAAAATGTGCGCTCTCTTTTTATCTGGATCCCACCAAACGATTTCCGGGTGGACCACCAAATCTTCGTTGGCTACGTGGGCGCTAAGAAGGGGCGGGCAGTGCACAAGCGAACCATCTCTCGGTGGGTCGTTTTGTGCATGAAGGTCTGTTATTCCTTGGCTAAGAAGGATCCTCCTGTGGGGCTGAGGGCCCGTTCCACTCAGGCCATGGCGGCTACTACTGCCTTGGGACGGGGAGTCCCTCTGCAGGACATTTGTCAGGCAGCAACGTGGGCCTCGCTGCACACGTTTGCCAAGCATTACTGCCTGGACAGCCAAGTCCGGAGAGACGGCTTCTTTGGCCGTTCCGTTCTCCAGGACTTCCTGGTGTGATCTTGGTTCGCAGACCCACCACCAGGGTTGGTATTGCCGGGGTATCTATTCTAAGGTAAGGAATCTAACTAACGTGTTTCTCTCAGATGCACAAGTTACTTACCTTCGATAACGATATATCTGTAAGAAACATTAGTTAGTTAGATTCCTTACCGCCCCACCCATCCTCCCCGTTCTTTGAACCGATATCTAGGGTTAAGGTCATCCCTTTTAGGGCCCTACTTTCATGGCACCAGTGTCGGTTTCTTGCATGGCTCTGCGTTTCTGGAGCGGAAAGCTATGTACAGAACTGACGTCAGCACGCAAGGGCGGCGTCTAAGTACTCCGACATCATCCCGGCGATCACAACGCCGATGACGGACACGGAGCCGCAGACGACGCCTCCCGACACGCAAGGGTACTGCTGACGAAAAATCTTTTCGGATCCAGCCTGACACCTAAGGTAAGGAATCTAACTAACTAATGTTTCTTACAGATATATCGTTACCAAAGGTAAGTAACTTGTGCATCTCCACTGCAGCAACAGAGCCCGGAAAGGGCCAAACGCAGCACAGTGTCCTCCCTCACACTGCTTCAAGAAGGAGTCGTGACTGACCCAAGAAAGGCGAGAGGAGAGTTGCACACCACCAGTGAAAGCCATTCCCAGAGGAGAGAACACACGGAGTACGAGCTTCAAGAAGCTGCCTCAAGGAGCACCCGAAGTGAGTGGCTGCTCGCCATGCAGCCGAGAAGAGAGACAGAAGTCTCACCCACATGGTCCAGAGACCATTGAAGTTGATAGGCCCTATTGACCTTTTTTGGAACAGGGTTCGTGGCACTGCACCCGGAGAAGAAGCACAAGAAGAGTGGCCATCCCGTCACATGGAAGAGCTGGACAAACACAGGGGCGCTAGAGAGAACAAGAGGAGAAGCCAGAAGACTCGTAGCACCCCAAGCCAAGAGCACCCCAGAGACACCCGACAGCCACCTAGGCAGACCGACGGCCCTGGATACAGGACCAAGGGAGAACCAAGAATAAGCCGCAGCAAGCGCAAACCACGTTGCTTCCATCGCTTCACAGTGCGACCGTCCAGCCCCGAGTGTCGGCAGTCGGAGTCGAATGGCATCCCTGCTCCTGACTGCAAATGCCAGAGGTGAAAGAACCGATTCTGAAGAGGCAGAATCATGTAGCTACGATGTCCTTCCAGAAACCTCCTAGCTGATCGTCGCCACCTGTCGTCCAGGCCCAATGGCAGCTATGTCATCAGTGCCATGTGCATGACACCGCACTCAGCAAGAAACGTGGAAGTGTGACCGGAGGGTCTACACCAAGAATCGGCCAAACGACTGAGGTCAGAAGGGGAAGTCATGAGTGGCCGGGCTGGACGATGAAGAGAACCTTAGCTGCCAAAGGAGCAAGTCCTGACACAGCGACAGCGAGGGAGGAGGGTGATAACCCGAGAAGGAACTGACAACCGCACAGCGGGAGTCCGAGAGTAAGCCGCACAGCCTGCGAGAATCGAGTCTCAAGCCTCACACTTCTCAGCGTGTCTATCACTCCCCTGTCATCAATGTCTCAGCAACCCAAGAAGTCCAAGTGCACGGACGCAAGTGCCTCCCCAAAGGACATGGAGGTACCTGGCCACTCCCTGCCTCAGGTGATCGACTCCAGACTACATGTCTGCAACCATCAAGGCAAGTCATCCTCCGCCATCGTCCAGATTCCCCACACAGTTGGCAAGGTCATCATGCCAGTCCTCATCAAGTGCGTCAAACGAAACCATCTCGAGTACCAATGGATTGGGGTCGTACACTAGTGTCATACTAACAACTCAGGGGCTACCTGCTAACCTGGCTTGCACCTGAACCGCGGCAGCGAGAGCATGTCCTGACCAAGACCTATACACCCTTGAGGTTTGTGCGAGAGACTGGCTAATGGCTCCCCTGAGGTTTTGCAGCTGCCCCCAGTTGGCACACACGCAGCCCCAGCGCAGCCTACAAGCAGTCCCGTGGCAGACCCGACAAAGGGCCTCCCCAGGCGGGAGAGTGGGAAGAGACATTGCCCCACCGACAGGTCACCGACACAGCAAGACAGTCTAACAAAGACTTCAGGCGATCCTACAACCATTCAGTGAACTTTCACCATGGACTCCAACCATGATCTTGACGCACCTAGTCAATGAACTATTGTTACCCACCACATACCATCCTCCATGTCAGTGAAAGGAACATACTTGGGACTAAAGGACCTGCCTACACTCGCACGTTAATAGTGCGCAGCTGACATGTCCAAGCAAGCATTCGTGTCCTGAACCACTCAGGTTAAATGATGAGTACCTGCTGAGATTGTCCTGCCACAGTCGAAGTCACCAGTCCTTGTCTGCTGCCTTCCTGATGCCGGACCAGAGAAACTGATGGACCCTGTGGTATATATTTTGTTGTTGTTTATCCCTACAGGCTGAACTAGTGAGCTCTTGTCTTTTTGGGAGGAATCTTGTGTCCTGCGAGACACGTTCTAGTGTCTCAACAGACACAGAGTTGGTAGCCACTCCCCGATGGGAGTGGACACACTTGCACCACCACATGCATCCCTCACAGGCGTCACAAGTGACGTGAGCCTGTTAATAAAAGGGCCCGGGTGCACGTGCTTGTGGCCAGTTGATTAAACAGAGACACCGTGTCTGCGTCAGTCATTCATTAGCATGTGGGCCTAGGGCCCACAACACCACAGGACTCAGAAAGCATCTGTCCGCATCATCACACGAACCCGACGCATCGTAGGCCTGCTTTCATTTCTAACTCAGCTGCCGGCTGCAGATGATCGAGGGTTGTCCATTACTAGCACTTGGGATCACAGATTACACTTTCAGGACTTATCATGGTTTCCCCCATATTCTCTCCGGCCTCACTCTCAAATTAGCCCCTCTTTGTCTCTCTTGGGACCCACTCTCTCTCTCTCTCTCGCTCTCCTGCACTTCTCTCTCCAGCATCCCTTATCCCTCAGCACTACCTTCTCTCTCCAACCCCTCTCTCTTCAGCAACCCTATGTCTTTTCGCCCCCCCCCATATCTCTCCGGCTCCTCTGTCTCTCTCCAGCCTCTTTCTCTCTCCAGCTCCTCCATCTCTACTCAGCTTATCTCTTTCCCTCTCCAGCCCCGCCGTCTCTCTTGTATCCATTCCCTGTGCTCCGATGGGCTTATTCTATTACTCACCCCTCCTCCCTTTCTCCTTCCCTCCACATTGCCCAGTCCCCCCTATTGCCGGCCCCTCTTTCCATCCCTCCTGTTGCCCCAGTCACTCTCTCCATCCCTCCTCTTTGCCTCCAGTCCCTCTTCATCGCACCGCCCCTCACCTCTTCAAATTGATTAAGTCAGCACTTAAAGACACAATTCTATGCCTTGGTAAGGTACATGTGTCTCACGTTGCTCTATCTAAGTGCAACATGTCAAAAGCTGTCTAAGGTCATTAAATCACAGATACTAATACAGTACTACAATACTCAATAAATTAATAGAAACTATCCCGATCCGGGTGGCTTACCTGATGCTCAAAAAGGTGTTCATCTGTTGAGAAAGTGGCCTTACCAGCAAGCTCTGCTTACCTCATCTCTTCGTGGGTGCTCATCTCCACTGTAGTGACAGATGCGTTACTCCTGGGATGGGGCGGGCATCTGGGAGCGGTGGAGATCAGAGATAGGCCTCTGGTCTCCGGTGAAATCCAGACTCCTTGTCAACCTGTTGGAGCTGCGGGCAATCCGGTTGGCATTGAAAGTCTTTCTTTCATCTGTCAAGGGAAGGCTAGTCCAAGTGTGCACGGACAACACCACCGCAAGGTGGTACTGCAACAAGCAGGGCAAGGTGGGGTTGTGAACTCATCAAGGGGCTCTGTGTCTATGGGCATGGCTGGAACATTAGGGCATATACCTAGTGATTCAACATCTGGCAGGCTCTTGGAACTCCAGAGCAGTTTAACTCAGCCAGTGATGCCTAGTGGATCTCAAATGGTCTCTTCATCCTAAGGAGATGCAAGGTCCCTTTCAGCAGTGGGGAGAGTATAACCGCCACCGCAGAGAACTTGCAATGTCAGCAGTTCCGCGTACTGGAGTTTCCAAGGCAGCTCTTGCTCAGAGACACTTTTCATCTCAAATGTATCTCAGGGCTCCTATATGCCTTTCTGCCCATATCACTCCTGCCCAGAGTTTTCAAAAAGATCAGATACGACTGAGCCCAAGTCAGACTGTGGCTCCGGACTAGGCACAGAGAGTCTGGTATACCGATCTGTTGAGCATGGCCACCTGTCCTCCGATGAGGCTGCCCCTTAGGGAGGATCATATATTGCAGCAGCAGGGGAAGGTTCTCCACCCGAACCTGTCAACTCTCTGCCTTCTTGCATGGAGATTCAGCGATGACAGGTGAAAGCTTTCTACCTTCCTCCCGAAGTCTGCAATGTTATTCTGCCAGCTAGGCGTCCCTCAACCAAAACAGTATACGCCTGCCGATGAGGCAAGTTTGTGGCATGGTGTGAAGGGAAACAAGTTGACCCTCTATCTGCTCTCCGTTCTCAGGTTCTTCAATTTGTTCTTTCCCTTACCCAGCAGGGCACTGCTCTGGGTACTAAGGGATCCCTCTAATACTATCTCTGCTTTTCTGCGTTTGCCTGGCCATACTTCACTCTTTTGATCCCCTATTGTGCATAGGTTCTTGAAAGGTTTGCAACATTTTTTTCCTACTTCTTTTTACATTATGCCTCTGTGAGACCTCAATCTGGTCCTGCCATTCCTGATGTGGGCTCCCTTTGAGCCCTTGCACAGCTGTCCTCTCAGACTCCTTACCATCAAGACTGCCTTGATGGTAACAGTAACATCTGCCTGGAGGGTCAGTGAGCTTGAGGCTTTTTTCATCCAAGCTTCTTTATTTGAACATCTACCAAGACAAACTGATGCTTCAAACGAGGGCTTCCTTTCTCCCAAAAGTGGTCACTCCCTTTAAAGAAGGCCAATCCATCACTCTGCCTACTTTCAAAGCACCGCTGCATCACTCCAAGGAAAAGGAGACACTTCACCATCTGGACCCAAAAACAGCATTGTCATTTTACCTTGACCGCTCACGAGAGTTCTGGGTGGACGACCAACTCTTGTTTGGGTATGTCGAAGTGAAGAAACAATGGGCCATACAGAAAAGGGCCATCTGATGAAGGATAGTACCCTATCAAAAATCTGCTATACATTGACTAAGATGCAGCCCCCTGAGGGATTGCATGCTCATTCCACCAGAACTAAAGCTGCAACCACTGCAGTAGCATGCAGAGTTCAGTCCTCGACATCTGCCAGGCAGCAATGTTGGCTTCCCAACACTGCCTGGACAGTCAGGCCCGTAGGGATGGGCATTTTGCCCGTTTGGTCCTGCAGGACTTTACTTGTATGAAATTGGTCTGCAGACCCACCTCCGGGGCGGTATTGCTTGGGTATCCATTCTAAGGTGAGGAGTCTGCGGCTGGAAATTTCTATCAGATGAACATGTTACTTACCTTTGGTAACTCCTTATCTGGTAGACACTCTATCTAGCCACAGATTCTTTACCAACTCACCCATCCTCTCGGCTCTGCGAACGGTTTTCAAGGGAAAAGGCTTTCCCCTTTCTGGGCCCTAGTATTCCACACCAGTTGTCAGTGTACTTAATAGCTCTGCGCTTCTGGCGTGGAAAGTTGCAAAAAGTAACTGACGTCAGAGTGCCGGGGTGGCACCCATATATCCGCGCGCACGTCACTTCCGGTGCGAATGACGCTTAGTGGAGTGGAATGATGCCACCTACCGGTGCACAGAGATACTACTCAAGAAAAATTCCAGGATCCAGTCTCACTGGATAATTTTAAGGTAAGGAATATGTGGCTAGATAGAGTCTCTACTAATTAAGGCATTGCCGAAGGTAAGTGACTTTTTTGTTATTATACTTAGGTAAATATTACCTGATTTGTTAAGAGTGTATGAGCAACATAAGAATTTCTTATGTGTTGGAACAAAGATTACCACTTCACAGTATTTGAATTTTCTACTTCTATTACAGATCAATAAAAAGAAAAGTCCGACCCGTTCAGTGCCAAATGGGACTGTTAAAAAGAAGGGTACTAGTCTGAAGCCATCCACTGCTGTAAGTAGTAGGATATTATTAAAATATATCACGATAGAATGTTTTGAAAATATTTATTTTGAATTCACCATCTATATGGTTTTTTACAGGCATTTACATTTTAATGTCAACTTTTTGGGTGAAACATAAGTACGCTATTGAGATGGTGATCCTTCTTTTGATCAGTTCACATAAGAAAATTAACTACAATGACAATTTATGGTTATAATAGGTTCAGAAGGTTTATAGCACAGTTGATAAAAAGTGGTTAGACCTTTCTTTTTTTTAAAGGAAAAACTTTAAATTTTATTACTTTCAATAAACAACAAAGTGCAGCTTTTTACATTACTCAAGTCAAGTCAAAAAGGCTTTATTTCGATAAAACATATCATAAAAGCTGGATATAAATACATTTTTTTCCTTTTAAAAAAGATTTACAACAATCACTAAATTTCATAAGTTTTTAGCGAAGGGGTACATACATTCTACACAAGTTAAAAGCAATTAATACAAATTAGCAATAAAAAACAATTAAACATTAGATTTAAGCCTCTTACTACGTAGATACCAGGCCCATGATAAAAATTTAGATAAACCACAGACATATAGTGGGCGTGAATCTGACGTTAAGATACGCAAGGCCTCAATATGTGACCTAGTACCTAAGAGCCGACACAGTGCTTTGAGCCACTTTTGTCTGGGTTTTACATACTCCGGGCATTGGAACAAAAAGTGCGCTAGGGTCTCAGTGCTAGTTATACAAAAAGGGCAAAAGGCAGTTGTCTGAGCCGGAAATTTCCATCGTGCTGTGAAGGCTCTTAATGGGAGAGTCCCAACTCTAAACTTGAAATAGAGAGCTCTATCAAACGGTTTCTCAATAATGTCCAGATAGAGTTCCCGAATGGGTAGGTCCTTGAACTTCAAAAAGTCCTCCGAAAGTTTTCCCAATGACTGGTCAACATATGTTCGGGACATAACCCAATTCCAATATAAAGTCTTTAGAGTTGCCTTTGGAGGAGAGGATCTATCATCCCATGCTTCACTTAATCCAAGATCGATAAGTAAAGCTTTTACATCTCTCAACCACTTTATTTTATGCCATCCCGGTGATACCATTATTTCGGACAACCCTTTAGCGTATTTGGCGAGTTCTGGGACTCGCCACAGCCGGGCCCATAAAAGCAATGGCCGGAGTTTTGCAAGATCAGCTATCGGACGACGGCCTAAATCAAGCATCAACGGTAAAGTTGGCGTGCCCTGGGGGAGCAACATCAATGATCTGCAAAATTTGTTTTCCGACTTTGAGAGTTCGTCTATATTGTGGGTACCCCATAGTTCAGCTCCATAAAGAGCAGAACTAACTCCTCTCGCTTTATAAATGTCTCAATTGCGTTCATTCAAGGTTTCTCTTATAGGATCCAAACCCTAATGATTATCCCCCTCCAGTCTCCACACACTGCAATACTTCTGAGGGTACCCCCTGGAGGCATAAACATACTCGTCGGCCTTTGCACAATAGTACATGCCTTCAGGTTGAACCTCTTCAGTCTTACACATTCTTTTACCTTCTATTGTCTTAAATGACTTCCTAAGAAATTAAAAGGATCCCAGTTCAACCTAAAATGGAGGCACGGCTGGGACCTAAGGGTCATAATTGTACAAAAGTGACTTGGCAGAGGTTGACTTCACATCTAAATTGTTACCAATAACCTTGCCAGTTCCTCATTTGCTGCCACTAGAAACGAATGTGTTTGTTTTGTTCTCCAGAGTTTTCCAAAGAAATACTTTTCTAGTGTTTGACATCCCTTTTCTGATAAAGACTTCTAGGTGCAGACTCCTCATCTTTACAATATTCCCTAAGCCTCAGACTGGATTCAGAAACTTTTCAGAAGTACCTCAGGGTGCCAGAAGGTGGTGCCTTTCTACACAGGAAATTACATGTGAGGTCTATATAGGCGCTAATCCCGCACACTGATGTCAGTTCCTTTTTTTTCCACGCCTCCAAACATAGATCGGGATCTCCCACTCTCTTTTCAGAGGCATTTACCTCAAAGTTTCTCAAAATTCTACAGTGAGCAGGGGTGGTCACCACCTAAAATGACAAGTTTTAAGCCCTGTAGGGACTTTTCCCTGGGGTTGAGCCATGACTCAAAGCCCTACGCAGACTACACATCAATGAACCTGAAGGCCATCAGGGACGCGAGGTGAAACTATGCATCCCCAAGCAAAAGAAGACTATGCCAAGTCTGGTCTGCATCAAAACTTCTCTCAGTCCCGCTCCCACAACCCTCAAAGCCGCTGCGGACATCTGTCGCCATTGCACTCCAAGTCCTCAGGTAAGCATAACAAAACAAAAGTCGAAACGGGATTCTGCTCCCTCCCACCACTTGCATTCTCCTGAATAGGTGCAGGGGCAGCACCCTTCGCAATCTTTTTTTTATTTTTTTAAAATAATTTTTATTAGGAAAAAAACAGCAGCAGTAATGACATTACATAGGCATCTCAGCTGGAAGACATGTAGCAAAATAGCCTACAAGCCATCGGGAGCACCAGAGATAACACAGAACGAAAGTATAGCCGGTATAAAGAGGGTTACAATTGTGTCTTCGGGTCTGGAAACACTACTCATATTCACCCTTCTTGTTGGTCTGGGGGGCTATGTCATCAGCGCCTGCCTCCTCCAATAGTGCGTGTCTCTCCCTTCTAAGTTCCACCGTGGGAGAAATACAGATGTCCCCCCTGTATTTATTCCAGCGTCCCCACTTTTGATCCCATTTTCGTGGTCAACCCCTACCTTTATATTCAGTTTTCTCTGCTACCATAGCGTGGTCCATGTCCTTAGCCTAGCCTCGCAAATCTGGTATAGTATCTACCCCCCACTTCTGGGCAATGTTTCTTTTCGCTATGCTCCACTCCATGGTGGCCCATGATTGTTCTGCTTGGGTGAGGTCTGTCGCCTCCCAAATATTAAGAAGGCATAATTGGGGAGATAAATGTATGGGTTTATCGCAAGCCCTTGCAATTTGTCGGGTGACGTCAATCCAGTAATGTTGTATGTGGGGGCATTCACATAGGATGTGTATGAATGTACCTTTTTGATTGCAGTGTCGAAGACATAGTGTATCTGGTCTCCTTCCTAATTTAAATAACAGTGTAGCATCAAAGTACACACAGTGGAGAATCTTAAGTTGGAAAAGTCGGAGTCGCATTGGGACTGCTACCTCTCGGGGGGGAAGCCAGCGCTTCTATCCAGTCTTCGTCTGTCAAAGCCCCCAGATCCACCTCCCAACTAGCTCGAGGAGAGGAGTCTGGGAGGGGGTGTAATTAGGGAGGGCACAGTCTATAGCATGACTAATCTGAAGATACCGGAAGTGCTCTGACGGTGCTAGCTGATATTTCAGTTGGAGATCTGCAAATGACGCCCTCTTGTCCTTGATCCACATATCCCCCACCATGGAAATACCGATAAGGTCCCACTTGTCGAACCCTGCACAAGTACTCAGTCGTCCCAGGATGTCGAGTTCCCACAAGTGGTTGGGCCTTCGTCAGGCACCCCCGCGATCCCATCCGCCGTTGGACCCCGTGCCACACTTCTACTGTACGGGCCGTGGGGCCAGTTAAACCTAATTTCTTTGGGTTAGAGTATAGTGCTCTGTTGTAGCCTCTCTTCTCCATTAGCCACAGATCAGTGCGGAAGCTGGGGTCAGTATGGGACCCAAACACCCATTTGTTGATGGCAATTAATTGCGACTCCTGGTAATAAAGTGCATGTCCGGCAACCCGAGGCCCCCATCGTACCATCCCAAAGTAAGCTTATGTATGGCTATCCGGGGCGGCCTATTATCCCATAACAAATCTCTAACTGCTGCCTCAATCTGTAAAAAGTAGGTTTCGGGGACCAGGATGGGGATGTTTTGCAGGGCGTAAAGAAAGCATGGGAGGGCAAGCATCTTGAATAATGACGCCCGACCTAAGAGTGAGGGGTAGTGTCTTCCAGTGGGTGACATCAGATTTAAACCTATGTAAAAGGCCCATCAAATTCTGTTCATAGAACACTGCTACGTCAGTTGTTATAAGAATTGCAAGGTACTGGAAACCCTGGGTCGCCATTGGTATGGTGTATCCCCGAGGACTTTGTGGTGGATCACCCCAGAGGGAATACATCTGGGATTTGGACCAGTTTATCTGATAACCAGAGTGGGCCTCAAAGATGTGGAAAATGTGGAGAACGCGGCTGAGTGAGTGCGCCGGGGAGGCGAGATAAAGTAAAATGTTGTCCGCATATGGCGAAATGCGGTCTTCATGTTCGTCCGTCCATTTAAGACCTCTGATTTCCGGGTCTCCCCTGATCCAGACTGCTAAGGGTTCGAGGACCAGGGCAAAGAGAAGCGGCAACAAAGGACAACCCTGCCTCGTATCACGACAAAGGGGGAAAGAGCCTGAGTGGTGGTTGTTCACTGAGACTTGGGCAATGGGACGGTTATATAAAAGTCTAATCCACCCAACCAACTTGAGTCCGGGTCCAATGCGAGTCAATACCGCAAACAGATAATCCCATGCCACTGTGTCGAATGCCATTTTTGCGTCAAGTGCGAGCAAGATCGCTTCTTCCTCTATTGTCGCCACACGACCCAGTGCGCCATGGACGCGCCGTAGATTACGCGCTGTATTGCGACCTGGCATAAATCCCGATTGGTCAGGGTGAATCAGGTCAGTGAGATAAGGGAGTAGACGGTTGGCCAACAGTTTAGCCAAGATTTTAGCCTCTACGGTTATCAGTGAGATGGGTCGGTACAATGCGCACTCATCCACTGGTTTACCGGACTTGCGGATGACCACAATGGTGGGCGCGCGTATATCAGCCGGGAGGAGGCCAATGTCATAGCATTCATTGTATAGATTCAGTAAGTGGGGAGCGAGCTTCACAGCCATGGGTTTCATCATTTCGATCGGAAGCCCATTAGGGCCCATCGCCTTACCAGCCCGGATGTCTTGAATAGCTTTCTGAATCTCCTCAATCGAGATATCCATCTCTAAGGTCTCTCTATCTTGTTGGGAGATACAAGTTACCTCGATAGTGGCGAGGAGATCCGCCGCCCATGGTGCTTGTGAGTCCTGGGGCATAGTGTACATTTGCTCATAGTATTTCGCGAACGTCTCCGCAATGCCCTGAGGGTCGGTGATCAGGACGTCATCGGGCACCTTCATCGCGCTCACCCATCTCGCCGACTGTTCCTTGCGTTCCAGCCATGCCAATAGTTTTCCGGTTCGCTCGCCCTGTTCGTATATTCTATGACGAGTGGCGAGAGCACGCCTGTTGGCGTCTTCTAAGAGCAAATGTCTATAGTCCTGTCTTTTAACATTGAGGGTATGTTGAGCATCAGGATGAGGGCTCTGCGAGGTGGCGCGTTCAAGATTTAAGATCTCCGTTTCCAATTCATTCACTCGCCGGTTGCGCTCTGCCCTGTGGTCCACTAACAGAGACAATGCTCTCCCCTTTATCACCGCCCCATATGCGCCCCAGAGCATGATCGCTGACTTCACGGACCCTGTATTCTCCTCAAAATAGTAGGCAGTGTCTTTCCGTAAGTTATCACTGATGTGTGGGATCTTTAGCGCCCAGGGCTGGATCATGATGGGGCCCGGTTGCACTGCCCGGTGAGCTCCAAAGATTGCTGTGACCGGGGAGTGATCCGACACTCCCCTTGCAAGACAAGCGGACTCTGTGAAGTCCTGTATGTGTTGTGCATGGGTGAACAGGTAGTCTAGTCGTGATTGGCTGCCATGCACACCGGATTGGAACGTGAAGAGAGTGTCCTGTGGGTGTGCCCATCTCCAGATATCTACCAACCCTAGGGCGGCAGTGAAATTATGTAGTTGTGAGCCGTGTGCAGAGTCACGTCTGGGCGGGGATCGATCTTTTTGGCCATTCATTGTGAGGTTAAAGTCGCCTCCCATCACCAGTGTACCCACGGGTAAGTTTAATATTAGCACTCCTATATCTGCTAGTGTCATGCTTTGAAGACCCGGTGGGGCATACACCGAGATAGCATTGAGGACACTGCCCTCCCAGATGCGTAAGCAAGCTTAATATCTACCCTGCGGGTCAATCCACGTGCTTTGTATCATGAAGGGGCAGCCTTTTCGAAGGAGAATCCCCACCCCTCATGACCCGGAGGTAAAGCCCGCGTGAACAGCCATACGGTAACCCTTCCTATCCAGGGCCTTGCAGGAGTTACCTATTAGATGGGTTTCTTGGAACAACATCATATCCAGCCCCTGACGGTGAATATATTGTAGCACAATCCCCCACTTGATTTTGTCCCCTAACCCGTTGACATTCCATGTCATGAGTTTAAGTCCCTGGCCTCTTGCCATAAGACACTAATAGCGGTGTAATGGAGTGAACGGCGTGTCTACGGTGAATGAAACCCTCAACAGCATCTTTCTGTGCTGCTCCTATCGTGTTACTGCACCCTACGGCGCTTTGAGATGAGAAATTAGTGACCTGAGTGTCTACCCCAGCCATGATGCACTGATACCAGATAAAATTTCGTACTGCTGCATTAAAACAATGAAAAACATCCCCCCCAACAAGCGACCCCGGGAGTATAATTGCGTACCAAGCTGTTCATGTGCAACCAATTACTTTGGCTTGCTGCAAAGTGCCCACCAATAACTTCCCCCCCAACAAATTAAACTCAAAAGTACCCTCAAAGGGAGGCCGCGGGATCGGGTCACGTCTTACAAGCCCATTTCGCTGTTGAATGCGGAGCCGAAAATTCTCGCCAAGGTGCTGGCTAATCGGCTGGTTGGTGTGGTGTGCGATCTGATCCACCAGGACCAGTCCGGCTTTATCCCTCATCGCAACACCGCGCTTAACTTGCGGCGTCTGCACGGGGTGCTCGCGAGGGTCCCGTTCATACGAGAGCCAGCCATTTTGGCGTCCTTGGACGCCACTATGGCGTTCGACACGCTTGAGTGGCCATATATTTGGGCGACGCTGGCTAAGTTTGGGTTTGGCCCGGGATTCATTGGCTGGGTGAAACTGTTGTATTCCGGACTGCTGACGCAGGTGGCGGTGAATGGTAGAGTATCGGCGCCGTTTGAACTGGGCAGGGGCACGCGGCAGGGTTGCCCGCTGTCGCCGCTCCTTTTTGCTCTTGCCTTGGAGCCCCTGGCGGAGTGGCTGCGGTGGCACCCTTCGATTCGTGGTCTCCGATGGACCCCCGAGTATGAGGATCGCGTATCCCTTTACGCGGACGATATTCTTTTGTACCTTGCTTCCCCGCGCAAATCACTGATTGTGTTAGTGGATGTGTTGCGTTCATTCGGCCGCAACTCCGGCTTAGTTATCAACTGGGCTAAATCCTGTGTGTATGTCCTCTCGGGGGAGGCTCCTATCCTTCCGCGGGGTTGTCCTATCCAGGTTGCTCCGCAGGGATTTAAGTACCTGGGTATCTTTATTACCCTGGATGCTGCGGCCCGATATAAACAGAACCTACTCCCCCCCCTCCAGCGCCTGAAGGAGGATGTGGCACGTTGGAGGCACTTGCCGCTCTCGCCGCTCGGCTGTGCGGCACTGTTTAAGATGATGTCGTTGCCACGTTTCTTATACGCTTTACAAAACACGATGGACGTCGTCCCGGCGCGCTACTTTCGGGAGGTGGAGGGTCTGCAGCGCCACCTGTTTTGGGATGGGAGGCCGCGTATCGCCCTCGCGAAGCTGACGCTCCCGTGGTATGACGGGGGGGTCGCCCTCCCGGACATCAAACGGTATTACTGGGCCTCCCAGCTGGCTGCGATAAACCACGGCCTTTATGGGCCCGCCCTTAACCCGGCTTTTGAAATGGACAAACTGTTACTGCCGGGTGGCGACTATAATCGTGCGCTTTACTCTACATCGCTCGACGCACGCTTGACGGGCCCTACGCGGGTCGCGGTACAGGTGTGGCACGCGGCAAACTTGGCTATGGGGTGGAAGGATCGGTTGACCCGGGCGACGCCACTGTATGCATCTGAGCGACTGGGCTGCTTGTGGACCTCGAAAGGCTTTGAGAAGTGGGACATGATAGGCATCAGCAGGGTGGGCGATCTCTGGACGAGGGGGGGATTCAAAACGTTCGATGTGCTGCAGAAGGAATTCCAGTTGCAGGACAGGGAGTACTTCCGATATGTACAGGTTCGTCACGCGCTGTGTTCTGTATTCCCGGATGTTGCCTCCATCCCGGAGTGCTCCCCTCTGGAAGATAGAGTGCTAGATGGGCATGTACCGGATGGCACTATCTCATTGATTTATAAAAAGCTCATCAACGATCGCTCGGGACTGCTGACTGGCCTTCGTGAGGCATGGGTCGCCGATGGATTGGAGCTGGATGACGAGGACTGGGTGTCTCCGGTGGCCTCCCCGAAAGAGGTGGCCATACCGGCCCGCCTTCGCTTCGTCCAGCTCAAAATACTCCACAGGGTCTATGTTTCGGGGCCGGGTCTGATGCGTATGGGATATGCCGTGGATGGGCTGTGTAAGCGTGGGTGTGGTTCGTTAGGGACCTTTATCCATATTTTGTGGGAATGCCCGGAGGTGGCGCGATTCTGGCGTGGTGTACATGCGGTGTTGCAAGCGGTCACGCATGTGGCGCTGTTTCCCGAGGCTAGGAGATGTCTGCTAAATGTGTGGGAGCCGACTGATTATACGGTGCCGCAGACGTGGTGGGTGACTCTGGGATATATGGTGGCCAAGCGTGACATAGCACAATTGTGGGGCTCCCAGAGGTCACCAACGGTTTCGGTGTGGAAGGACAACATGGATTGGTGTATGTTTCGGGAGAAGGTAGTGTATGTGGCGAGAGGTAAGCCTGGGAAATGGGTGAAGGTGTGGGGCCCCTGGAACTCCTATCGTGGCGGGATTTGTACCCCGCCGCTGACGCCTGACTTGGCAGTGGCCCAGTCTCCCTAGTCTGCTTGTCACCTTGGTTCTGGGCATTGTGTCTACTTTGTTTCTGTCCCGGCCTGTTATCCCCCCCTATTCCTGTGGATCGGTAGGGTCCTCCCCAGGGGAGCTCATAATGCTGCTTTGACTTTTGCTGCCTTGTGGATTTGTTTGTGGTTTCTTATAAAAAATGGAACCGCCATTTGGGGGGTCCGGCCGGTGTGGCCGCCAACGCTTCCCTCGACTTCTGGGACCTTTTATCACTTGCCGCTTGTGTTTAATGACTGTATTTTATGCTCTCACTGTTTGCTAGCGGCCGGCCTGAAGGTTGTAGGCCCATCTTTGTATATCTTTTGCATTCTGTAATAAAGGTTTCAAAAAAAAAAAAAAAAAAAAAAAAAGTACCCTCAAAATAAGAAACTCAACCCCCTCCCTGCCTCCCTGCTTAACGAGACTAAAACCGCCCGCCTACCCCAACATGCAGAGTGCCTGTCGCCCACCCATGAACAATTCCAGGGAACGCCGGTAGCCCCACCCCTGTTTTGCAAAACGTTAAATAGACATTTCTCCGCTCCCCGGCCCAACCCCACCCCAGAACCAGTATATCACACAGATGCTCCGTCCGAACCTCGCAAACTGTCTTGCGACGCCCACATCATCAATAACAGTGTAATAACAATGTTTATCCTGATGTCGAACTGCCCAACATACTGAACGAAAATATTAAACAGCAGCATAGGCATTACAGTCAAGTACTGGGGCAATCCCCCGAGACTAGGCAACCCCGATAATACGGGTATCAGACATCTTCCCCTGCTTCCCCCCTATTACTAGTCTTGTACAAAGTCACGTTCGGGAGGTCATGGCACCAAGACCTTGCGGCATCAGGAGGACATTGCCAATCTCATACAATCTTACCAACCACTGGATCAGCACCCTCCCGTGTGTCCCTGGGAGTCAGAGTCAGAATGCGGAGGGGATCGTCTCTGTTGGCGCCAGTCAGTGTTGTTATCCGCAGCAGAGAATGCCTTTTTGCTTTTCTTTTCGACCATGCGCCATCCATCAAGCCAGTCCCAAGCCTCTTCTGGTCGGGTGAAAAACCAGAATTTACCATTTGCTTCCACACGAAGGTTGGCGGGGAACATCATTGCGTATTTGACTTCTTGGTCACGTAGGGCCCGTTTTACCTCCAGGAAACTTTGTCGCTGTTTCTGTACTCTCACTGTGAAATCTGGGAAAAACATGATTTTGCTGTTCTCGAAGGTAAGTGGCGGGGCCGCCCTTGCCATCTGCAGAATAAAATTGCGGTCTCGAAAATTGAAAACCCTCGCCAGCAGTGGTCTAGGATGGGCTCCGGGCTTTGGGCGACCCCCGGGCACTTGGTGAGCTCTTTCGATCGTAAAGCATTTGGAAAGTCCCCTGGGTTGAAGATGTTTAAGGACCAGTTCCTCCACAAAGAGGTCTGCCGCCTGCCCCTCCGTGCGTTCCGGCACGCCAATGACCAGTTCCTTGGCGGTGGTCTCTACAGTGCCGGCCCTTTCTGTAATTTTTTTCATGTTTTCCCGAATCAGTGCCACGTCTGTGGCCACTGTGTCAATCCGCACCTCGAGGGAGGTCCTTATTGCCGTTATTGCTTCCAGTAAATCCTTATTCGACGATTCTGCTACCTCTTCCGGTGTCACCGCCTCCGTTTGGTCTTCCGTTTGCTGTTTCTGCCAGGCAAACTTCTCTAGCTTGGTCTGAGCCACCATCCGACTAGAACAACCGGACGCCATTATTTCTTGCCGCTGGGACACCACCGCCGATCAGGGCGCCGCCGCCACTCCCCACCGCCAGCGGTGAAATCCTTCACCCGGCCTGTCGGCTTTCGCAGGAGGCACCCCACATAGAGGGGTATCTACTCAGGATCGCCTCGTAATGGCCGTAGCAGGAGGGTCAACACATGTCAGTTTCCCAACTGTGGGCGGCCGGCCAAAGATCAGGGCACAATTTCAGCGGCCTCGAGAATCTCCTCTTATGTGCAATGCTTCTTACTTGTGCCGAAAGGCCCGCTGGTCCCGCGGCTCAGGGGCTCCCGGGGGGAGGAGTGACTATATTAGGCACGGCAGGCGCACCGGGACACCAGCGCCTCTTCAATGTCCAACTCTCCAAAGGCCGAGATGGTGCGTCTTGCATAGGCAAAACCTGGATTCAATATTCCAGTGCCCCACAGCCGTGACCACGAGGTCCCAAAAGCTCTGGCAGCAATCGGTTCGCTTCCCGCAACCTCACCAGGTATTTTCCACTAGTCTCCAGGCCAGGCGTTATGTTTATGGGGTGGGTTAAAGCACAGGCCTTGAGAGTGTCTCCAGTATAGGCTTGAATAAAGTTTGATTGATGAGCCCCCAGCAGCGGGACCACGGAAAAACCCTGCACTGAAGTTCACAGGCCCCCGTCAGCCTTTGATCGCTAAATCATCGTCGTTCACCTTTGTGTGCGCCGCGGCGGACCACTCCAATCACCCTTGCAGCCGGATGGTAGGTCCCAGTGTCTGTATGCCAATGTGCTGTGGATCACCTCCAGTCACGGGCCTCACTACAGGATATAACAATGGCTCAGGGGGCTCCCAGCACACACCCCCCGGTTGGCGCTGCCGCCCTTGCATGCTCTCTGTGGCCGCGTAGATGTCGCAGGGCCGCCCCGGGCACACACGCACATGGTGGCGATATTCCACACCTCTGCTCACCCCGGTGGCCGCCGCACCTTCCACCGGGCCCCAGTCACTCACCGGATTGTAGGGGGCGGCCCTCGCAGCCTTCACCGAGGCTCTGGCCATGCAGGCTCCGCTGAGGGCATCTTTCAGGTCACCGCCAGGGGTCCCGTCTGTATAGGCCTCAGCCGCAGCCTCACGTGGCGCCGGATCGGTGTGGACTCGCTCCTCCACAGGCAGGGACTCCCACGAGGCCCCGGGCTCCGGGGCACTTGCAGAGCGCTTTCACCGATTTTCCCAAAACTTAAACCGGTAATTGCCAGGCACCACAGCTACACTTCCATCGCACCAGGGCAGGAATCGGGCCGGCAAGAGCAGAGTCAATCAGGATTATTCTGGAGTGGTGCTCCGGAGTAAAACTACAGAGCGGACATTCCCGCCTGCGGTTAGCCACGCCCCCCACCCTTTGCAATCTTGCTTCCGATGTCGGCTGACTTCACAGTAATTCCACAGCTGGTTCTAACACAACCAGAGTTTCTGGGGCCTTCAGGGACACTGCGTCAAATCAAACAGTTTCGCTAAGCCATGCTCTGGATCTTTGCCAACACCTCTGGTGCCCCTTCAGGTCCTAAGGAGCCAAGAGGCCTTCCACCTGAGATACTGCCGGTGGGTTCGCCCTCGGTGCCAGCTGAACCCTTGGTGCTTACTTTGCCTCTTAGTCTAACACTGCTGCAAGCTCCACACTCCAGTCTGGGCACATTGACACTGACTCCACCACCTGAAGACATGGCCCGACTGACCTTTCAGACTCGACCTTGGTGTGACCTCCACCCAGGCACTGCTTTCCCTGCTTGATATACAGCCTAGACAACATTCTCTGCATTCCCACTTTGGGACTGGTAATTATTTTGACCTAGGTTATGAGTTCAGGTTGATATAGTTCAAGGATGTACAGGAGGCCAGTAGCCTTGATACTTCTCCGGGAACAGGTCTGTTTTCTCCACCTGTTCTAACCACAGAAGAATCTGCCTCCTTGCCATGCAACAGCTGCCCACATTGGAGGTGTAAACTAATGTCTTGATTGGAATCTGCCAACTGGGCAAATGTCTTCTGATTCTTTTCCCTATAACGATTCACTGACCCAAACCTTATTTGGGGGGTGGGCCAAACCTTGCTCTGGCCCACCAATCAGTAGACAAATTGCTGGGCTATATCGCTGTGCTATGGGCAGCCCAGATTTTGTTTTGCAGCACCCCTTGCCAGAAAGCCTAGTGGTGAAATCTTACACCAGCTATTTTAGTCCCAGGATTCGCTCTCCTGGTTCTCAGCCCCGCAATCCACAACAGTTCCACCATTCATTTTGCAGCTTGGCCAAGGCACCCCTTACCGCCATCCCATTCAGCCTTCACAGGAAACCAAGCAGTTTTACCGTATAGGCTGTGGTCAAGATCAGCATACAGTCCAGCCTACCACCCCCTGCAGCGCCACCTGTCAAACCTCTCTAGTATGACCTTGCAGAGGCACAGGCACCTAGTGGGAGGCAGAATCCACCGATTCTTACCAGGTTGGCATGCAATTATTTCGAACATGTGGGTCCTACAGATTACAAGGTATACCTCTTGCCCTTTCTCGGATGTACCTTCCACCATCCCCTCAGCGACTGACTCACTCCATTTTGCGGCAGGAAGTGCAGTCCCTTTTGGCCAAAGTGGCTGTCGAGAGCATGCTGTTGCCAGAAGTAGGGTTTTGGTTGTTATTCTCACAACTTTCAGGTGCCCAAAAAGGACAAAGATCTTCGGTCTACCGTAGACTTGCACCCTCTCACCGCTTTCTTCCGGAAGGAGAAATTCCAAATGCTCACCATGGTCCAGGTCTTGCCTGTGCTTGATCCAGGAGACTGGAAGGTAGTGTTGGACCTGCAAGACACCTATTTCCATATTGCTCTCCTTTCGGTCCACCAGTGTTACCTGCAGTTTGTGGTGGGAGAGGAGCATTTTCAGTTTGCTGCGCTCCCCTTTGGTCTCACCAGCGCCCTTCGGGTGTTCAGAAAAGTGATGGCGGTTGTGGCAGTACATTTTCAGGAGTGCCAGTCTCCCCTTACCTTGATGACTGGCTGTTGAAGGTGGCTCGACTAGGCAGTCGTCAGACCTCCATTCATCTTTGTAGTTCACTACTGGTGTGCCAAAGTCACTCCTAGCTCCTTCTCGGATGCTCTGTGTTGGACATGGCCCTTTCTGCAGTATCATCACCAAACTTTTTGCCTTCACCCTCCTGGCATTGGAATCTGTTTTTGTTGGCTTTTAGGAGTCGATGCACTTTATCATTGCTAACCAGTGCTAAAGTGCATGTGCTGTCTCCTCTAAACATGAAAGAATGGGCTTACACCCATTTGGCTCATTTAATTTATTTGTAGGTCCCTAATAAAGTGGTACTACATTCAAATTAAATGCTGATAGTGGACCTGCAGCATGCTTTGTGCCACCCACATAAGTTGCCCTTTAAACCTGTTTCAGGACTGGCAGTTTTCTGACAGAATATCGATGAAACAAATATCTTGTGGACAGAATATTGTCAAAAATATCAAGTACGTAAGTGCAATGAGATAAAGATAGATTTACTATTCTTAACTCTCCATATAAATGTAGTGATACGTGTTGCAGTGCAGTGGAAGTCCCTTTGCAAAGCTAGCTGGTCACCTTTCTGTTTCTTATTGCTATATATTAGGGTATTAAACTGGTGCTAATGAGGTGCAACAAATGCCCAGACAGACAGTGTTACCAAGTTTAAAAATGAAGAAACCATGAAGAAATACTATTGCAAAATGTGCCATATTATGCTGCATAATTTGCCTTTTCTTGCCGCATAATAACTCAACCCGCCTGAAAAATATGGCCCTCTCCTGCCACATAATTCCAGTGGCCCTGCATATATGTGGAGTTAAGTATAGTAAAATTTTCCTTACCTAAAGAAATTTACCTTCACCATTTTGTTGTCCCCGATATTCTTCAAGCGATATTTTGTCCACACACCAGCCTGTGTGTGCACTTTGAAACTGCCATTTTGTTCTGGGAAAATAAACCTTTTGCCAGGCCCAAACGTTTCCTTTTCAATACATATAAGTCACCTCTAGGGAAGGCCCTGAACAGCCCAGAGGGCAGGATGCAGTGTATTAAAAAACGTTAGACGTACGTTTAAGTTTTACATATCCTAGTAGTAAAAAACTCCTTAATTTGTATTTCAATATTGCAAGGCCTACTTCTCCCATAAGATAAAATTAGAGTTACCTCATTACATTCAATAAGCTGTAACTTCCATTTGTGAACAGGCTGACAAGTTGAGTTTGGTGTCAAAAGAATTGTAATAGAAAACCCTCTTTATTGGTAAAGTCAGATTTGTAATCACAGTTCTGAAAATGCCACTTTTAGAAAGTTGGCCTTATCCTAACCATTTGGTGCCTGCAGCCTATTCCTGTGTTACATGACTAGGGGTAGCTAGTAGTTGGGCTTTGTGTATTGCTCAAAGACAAAGGAAAGTTAGGTGTTGGCAGGAGTGCCCATTTTGAGTTAAGGAGGGGGAAGAGTTGTCCCCTACCACACTGGCACATCAGAAAATCACTGCCTGAGCACTCTCACAAAGGGATTGTCACTAGTCTATTGTGACATCAGTCAAGCTGGCCAGGATAGGGAGGAGGGGGACGCCTTTAAAAGCTTCCTCTATTTCAAAGTGGCCACCAGGTATAAATATTGGACGTCAGACCCCAACTATTCAGTATACTTCTGGACCTGTGGACTCTGCCAGGAAGAAGGACTGCTGTGCTGCTAAAAGGACTACCATGCTGGTGCACTGCTGCTTTGGAGGACTATTGCCCTGCTGTGCTGACCTGCTGCCCTCTTGCCTGGGTGAGAAGGACTGTACCTACATATGTTGAACCCAAGACCCCAGAGTGACTCCAAGGGCTAGTTAGCTGGCCTCCTGACTAAATCCTTAGTGATAGATGACTCCAACAACCTTGAACCCAGCTACCCCAGTCCGTGACCATTTGAAGTGCTCTTGAAGATGCTCTGCCAGCCCATCTGTGTATCCATCAGGACCAACAGATCTCCTCTGCTGCGCAGTGCAACCTTGAGCAGAACTGACGCATTGCTTCGGCTGCATGCACTTTCCCAACGCAGGGACTTTGCATTGCAGCCTGCACCCCATGTGAACTGCTGCTGTGTGACACATTCCTGACGTGGGCCCTCGCATTGCAAGACTATCATTGACCACAGCCTCGACAACGACGCAGGACTCCACATCGTAAGCTCTGCAGCTTCTTGGAAACCAACCAGTGCACAACGCATACTCAATGCTTACTCGTCAAAGACCTCCTCAACTACGATGCAGAACCTCACATCGTGGCCTCGCAGCTCCTTGGAACCAATGCTGCACAACACATATCCAACCAGGACCTCACATTTCCTCGGCTGAGCGATGTATCCTCGACGCGGGACTCTGCAATTCTTAGCGACTATGATTTAAAGTACTCTTGTTCAGTAGGCCTAGCTTGGTCCAAGTAACAAGCCTACGCTCCATCGTAGTTGACCTGCACTTGCGACTTTGTCCCGTTCACTGAAATCTTTAGAATTGCATAGCTCCAGTTCCACTGATTGGATTTTTGTTGTTTAGGTCCTAATTTATTATTGAAATGTACTCTATTTTTCTAAATTGGTGTGGCATTTTTCTTGTGTTGTTTTCACTTCGAAGTGCTGCATAGATACTTTACACATTGCTTCTAAGTTAAGCCTGACTGTTCTGTGCCAAGTTACCAGAGGGTTGAGCACAGGTTAATTTGGGGTTTGCTTGTGACTTCACCCTGACAAAGATTGTGGTTCCTGATTGAGAATACCCCCCTCAAACAGTAACTCCATTTCTTACACTCCCCTTCATTGGAGCCGTTCTGGACGCGGTTCAGTTTTGAGCCTTTCCCCTAGGTAAGAGAGTCCAGAACATTCAGGCTATGAACCTGATCTTTCAGCCTCAGTCCTGGATTTGAGTGAAGTCTACTCTGAGGCTGCTGGGACTGATGGCCTCCTTCATCCTGCTGTCGAGCATGCCAGGTGGCATATGTGGGCTCTGCAGTGGGATTTGAAGTCCACGTGGGCCCAACATCAAGTGAATTTCTTCGACCATGTTCAGATTGCAGAATAGAATGCAAAAGATATACAGTGGAGGTTACTCAGCTGCGTTTGAGTCAGTGACAGATCCCTCCCCCACCCATAGGTGGTAGTGGTGACCGATACATCGCTTCTGGGTTGGGAAGGCCTCCTGGGGGAGGTGGAGATTAGAGATCTTTGGCGGTGTCCCGGCTCCACATAAATCTTCTAGTGCTGAGGACCATCTGCTTGCCATTGAAAACCTTCCTTCGGTCCATCAAAGGGAGGCAGGCACAGGTGCTCATGGACAACACCATTGCCATGTGGTACTGCAACAAACCGGGCTGGGTGAGGTCCTGCACCGTGTACCAAGGTTCCTTGCTCCTCTGGAAATGGCTGGACATCAAGGAATGTTCCTGGTGGAGAACCATTAAGCAGGGTCATTGAAGGCCAGGGCGGACAAACTCGTCTCTCAACGCCTAGCGATCACAAATGGCAGCTGCACTAAGAGGTGGCACAATATCACTTCCACGAATGAGAAGAACCTTGATTCAATCTGTTCCCCACTGCAAAGAGAACATGCAATGTCAGCTGTTCGGTGCGTTGGGTGTTTCCAAGCTATATCTCTCTCAGAAATTGGTTACGCCTTAAGTGACAATCGGGACTCTGGTATGCATATCCACTGATACGACTCCTTACTTCCAGATCTCAAGAAGATCAGGACTGGCCGACCCTTAGTCCTCCTAGTGGCTCTGGATTGGACACAGAGTATGGCATCCAGTACTCCTGGACTTGAGCATCTGTCCTCCAAGCAGGGTGCTCCTCTAGGAGGACCTGCTGTGTCGGCAATAGGACAGAGTTCTGCACCTGGACCTTCGCAATCTCTGTCTTTATGCATGGAGATTGAGTAGCGACAGCTGAACACCTTTGACATTCCTCCGGAGAAGGTTGATGTTATCTTGGCAGCCTGATGTCCCTCAACGAAAACCGTATACCCCTATCGTTGGGACAAATTTGTGGTATAATGCCTGACACACCAGGTTGACCCCTTCCAGACCAAGTTATCTGACATCCTGTCATTTGCTCTGTCTCATGCCGGTTAAGGCTTTTGTTTGGGCACGGTTAAGGGTCGTCTTTCAACCTTTTCAGCCTTCTTATGGTTTCCAGCTCATGCCCCTAAGTCACCAGTTGTGATGCAGTTTTTGAAAGGGCTCCAACACATTTCCCCCTTCTCCTTTTGTTATGTCCCAAAGGGACCTTAATCTGGTCTTTACTCATCTGATGTGTACTCCTTTTGATCTGCATTACTGTTCTGCACAGCTCCTTACTATCAAGACTGTGGTCCCCTTTGCCAGCCCCTCCTAAAAGTGAGCTTCAAGCTCTTTGTGTCACTCCGGCATACACTCCTTTCTTTCTAGACAAATGGGTTTTGTGGAAACGAGCATCCTTCCTGCTAAAAGTTGTGACGCTGTTCCACGTCAGTCAAACCATTGCCCTGCCGGCATTCTCTGCTCCACTTCACCCCTCTAAGGAGATGGAGAGACTTAATTGCTTGGACCTTAAGAGAGCATTGAGCTCCTACCTAGACCATACCAAAGATCACCGGGTACACGATCAGCTCTTTGTGGGTTTTTCTGCAGTGAACAAAGGCAAGGCAGTGCAGGAGAGAACCATCTATCACTGGATAGCACTCTGCCTTAAGATCTGCTATTGACAAAGATGCAGCCTCCGGAAAGACTTTATGTTCATGCATTGTCACACAGAGTCCCTGTGCCAGCCATTTTCCAGGCTGCTACGTGAGCATAACTTCATACATTCATGAATCATTATTGCCTGAATAGTCCGTTTTCCAGAAAGAGGCATTTTGCCTGCTTGATCCTGTAGGTATTCTGGTTTGAGTCAATCCACAGACCCACCTCTGGGTAGGTATTCCTCTGGTATCTATTCGAAAGATGAGGAATCTCTATCAGAAGTGCATGTTACTTAGCTTTGGAAATGCTCTTTTAGAGACGCAGATTCCTCACTGGTCCTCCCCGTTCTGTGGTTGGACTCTATCCATTAATGCAATCCCAAGTCTAGGAATCTGCACTCTGTCTACTAGTTTGCATTATGGGCTCTGCATCTGAGACCACGGGAAGTCTCAAAAGCACCTGTCAGCGCATGGGAATGGCGCCTGTAAAGGCCTCACATGTCATTTCCAGAGCAGTGTCATTTCGGAGCTGCAGGGCACCACCTTCTGTACACAGAGGAACTATTGTAAAGTTTCTGGATCCAGTCTCATGCCTGGGAAATCTCCAAAAGGTGAGGAACCTGCAGCTAGATAGAGCTTCTACGCTAGATAGAATCTCTAACAGAATGAGCATTACCGAAGTTAAGTAACTTATTCGCCTTGTCTAACCCATTGCTTTCTCAGGTCACTGATTGACTCTTTCCCTGCTTCCACTGATGCCTGTCGGCCTACATGCATCCTCCTCTCCGTGCTTCATGAGAGCTTCCAGATCTCTCCCTTCACCTTTTCACCTCACTGTCCATGTTACTTGGGGGTTACCCAAGCTCCCCCTCATCTTTCCCACTGTGCAGTCCCTTGCAATGCTCACTGAGGGAGTTTGTGAATTACAGTTTGTATGGCTGCTGTGTGATTTATGAATTGTGGCACTAACCATAATTTGAAACAGTCAGTTGTTTTTTGGTGTTAATTTGTAACCATAACTGTACTTTAATTGTTTTTTTTATTTGACTATATATGTAATTTTTCAAGGGAAGCAAATCACATGTAAATGTTAGTTATGCTTCAGCAAACACAAAATCTCAAAAGTCTCTGAAATTCCCTGTTATGGTATGCACACCCTAGCTAATGTCCCCTGCCATGTTTTATGTGCACTTTTGACAAACGGATGCTTGCATTATGGTGGGCCATACTCACAAGGCCTAGTTATTGTGATTTTATCTTTTTTACAAAGTTACCCCCTTGTGTTCTGATTATAGTTAAATATAATATTTATATCTAGCGCACAAGAAAACATAGCATATGATAAACCATATATGTAGATATGCAGAGTATAACGGGGCAGCATGACCCTCTAGAAACTTCACTTCTCATGAGTTTTGGCCAAGCCCATACAACAATGGTAATAAATAGCACTGCACACCCACACTGACTAAAAAAAAACAAAGTTGAAAGAGGCAGTAAAGGTAGGTGTTGAATCAAGATCAGAACTAATATTTGAAAATCAAACAGCCACTGAAATTACCCAGTTATAGTTTACTAAGATAACTATAACTTGTGCCCCCACCAAGCACTGCATATGGCCTCACATATTAGATCAATTATGATATATTAAATGACATTATTCATGACATCTCAAATTACATCACTGATAACACCATATTCATATACAGCCTAGAGGTACATGTGTGGTGTGTATTCATTGCATTCAAATAGGGCAAGTCCTTAATTGTGCAGGTTCACAGTTAAATGGCACACGGTTTGCTAATCACTAAAGTTTGGTGTGCAATAAGTACTCCGTGCTAAGCAAAGTAATGTCTGACTGCATTTGATGTGGGTTGCAGAGTAGTGTTTGAAAGCAGAAGTAACCCCAGGGCCACTGGAATAATGCTGCAGGAGAGCATAAAATTATGCAGCAGGGTTGAGTAAATTATGCGGCAAGAAAAGACAAATTATGCTGTGCATCGTGCCTCATTTTGTGGTAGCATTACTTCATTATTTTATTATTTTGAAACTTATTGACTGAGTCTAGGCATTGATAGCACCTTATTAGTACCAGTTTAACACACACACACATAGCAATAAACCTCAGAAAGGTGACTAGTCAACCTTTGTAAAGGGCCTTGCACTGTGCGGCAACAGGTGTTGCTGCGTTTTTAGTAACATTTGAATATTTGAACTAGAACTATTGTTTTTTTCTTAAAATCTGCAGATTATGCTGCAGGTGATGGATTATGCATCAAATCGACGAGTATATATCTGATCAAGAGCCTGTATTAATTAGTTGAAATAAAGTTATATAGACACATTTTACTTAACAGGGACTTGTACAGGCTGTAGGTGTTTATTTTAAGAACTTCACAGAGAATTTTGATGCATTACAGATCATTTATTAAAGTATAAATGGGGGTGTTCCACTTAGAGGTGGTTTATCTCACACTGGTGACTTAAACATGGCTCTAAGGTTGTAAGCCACTGTGTCCACCTTAAGAATGTGTTTGGTGCATTTTATCAAATTATGGAGGGTTGCTGATAGGGCCTCGCAGGGGTCTTTTCAGTGGCAAATGCATACATGCCAACCTCTTAACTTAAAATCGCGGGCCATTTGAAGGCTTTACGAGGGTGAGGCTGCTTAGGTGACAGGGATACAAATTCATTTTTACAGGTTGTTCAAAATTTAAAAGGTGACCCTATTAACGTCTATGGATCAGTTTTGCTAGTTAATGTGGACGTCTTGACAGATAGGCTATGTGTCCAGCATGTGGCCAAAGGTTATGCCCATAATGATTATTAGTGATATAAAAACTGGCCATATTGTTATGTGCTCGGGTTAGGCCTATGTAGCGAAGCTGCTAATTTCTTACATTGTTTTCTTTTTCACAATAACATTTCTGCTGTGAACTTTTTAGCATATTTGCATGCACGGCAATGTTAGTTTCTCTGCAACTACTTTGTTTACACATCTAGCTTCGCATAACATTATCATGATGACTCAAACATTATATGCAAGACCTCTTTACGCACTATATACAAATGTCGTTCTATCTTCATCCACGAAGTGAAAGGGCTGTTTACATATCCATAACATAACTAATCTATACGTACATTGCAAGTCTGCTTTCTATTATAAATAATGAGCATCTCTAAAGATTAGCTGGGGAGGTACTTCAGCTGACACGGAGGGTCTCTGCATGCTGAGACTTCACCACGTGGCGGTCTGACCTCTCCGTGAGGGGGTGTCCAGTTCGTGACCAAGAAGGGCTCCTACATTCTTTCTCGCCAGGTAATGGGGTTGGATCGGTCCATAGGGGGATTCTTGGCTTCAAACCTACACACACTCTAGGTACATTTAGAGTAGGGTTTGCATAGTAGGAATAGGCCTGATTCCTGCCTTGTTTATTTGCCTGCATATATACACTGTTTTAGCACCATGGTAGAACAATATCTGCTATTTAAGCTTTTGGTGCTTGTAATCACTTTCATCTGCTTCTGTCTACTGATCATCGCAGCACATGTGTTCTATACTAGAATAATGGTGGTTCAATAAATATATTGAAAATGTCCCACTGTGTATTCTGTATCTTTCTCTGAGCACAAATAAGAATGACTGACTGAGCGAAACTTTCTGATCTGTTTCCACGATCCCTGAGGGGTCAGGGTTGTCATGTTCAGCGATTGTCAGAAACCATTCGTTCCCTAATAGAGTTAGGGGGGCTAGTGGTGGCACTGTGAGCTAGCTGGTCTCTAGGCCAACATATCATGCGAGGGCGCCCGGAATTAGTCTAGGAACCTCACCCAAAGTTTGTTGTCCAACAAATACCCATGTCCTACAGATTAATGGGAACTACACAACATGGTGCCACCAATGTTGGTTGGGTTTTTATTTTACGGTCTCTCTGAGTAGTTCAGTTGTGTTTGTGTACGTGAGAAATCAGATTAATATTTGGGGTGGGCGACTGCCAACCTCATGGAATAATCACAACTCTTGTCAGGATGAACCCTTAAATTTACTAAATTAACATGATGTGACCCCCCTGGTAGCTATGGCACAGCAGAGACAGGGTTAACTTAGGGCAATTTGTACAGTATGCAGTACCAAAACAGTGATACAGTCAAAATACCAAGTAATAACAAACAAAACCTAATTAGAAAAAAGAGGGAACTGTAATGAAGATAATAACAAAATAAAAGAATTAATAAGGGGAACCAGAGGTATGATTTTTTTTTTAAGATTTAAGTGAAAATAGTGCAAAAAGCACATTGGGTCAATGGGCCTTGTAAACTGGGACCTAGGCATGATTTGAGGCTGACCATGGTGAAGTCCTTGTTGGATACACCAAGTGGATTGTTCCTGGTGACGGTCTCGAAGTTGAAATGTTTGGAAAAGCTTCTAAGTCCTAATTCAAAAAGGGACTTAGTCATTCCAAATACTTCACTTTTAAATATTAAGCACCCTAACTTGTGCAAAGCACGCTACTCATGGGGGTGCCTCATTTAGTATTTAAAATTAGGTTTTTCTACCTGTCAAAAGGGTGATTTTGACAGGCCTTGGCAGCAGGGTTCATCCTCCGCTGTCAGTATTTAGAGGGTAGGCCTGAAACCATGTTTTCACTGCCACTGTAATAGATGGAACAATAGTGCTGCACTCCACAAGTGGCATTTAACTTTCCATGCCGTGGGTGTATTTCCACACCACATACTATGGCCTTACAGGAAAGTTAAACAGCCTGAAGCACTTCCTGAAGGTGTGCCAGGTGGCGTTTCGAGCTGGAGCTGAAGACTGCAATGTTGTCCGAGTAGGTGGCACTGAACTCCTCCATCCGCACCAGGACCTGGTTGACCAATCTCTGGAAGGTGGCAGGGGCATTCTCTAATCCGAAGAGTATGACCCTGGATTGGAAATCTTCCTCTGGTGTACTGAATGTTGTTCTCTCTTTTGCACCCACTTTCTGATAGAGACTTCTTTTTTTTAGTTCAAGAAAATAAGTTTAAGAAAAAAATTGATATAGTACAGTACAATATGAGGGGGTAAGGGAACAGAAAGGGGAAACAGAAACATAAAAAGTATCGTATAAACATATCAAGGTCGGAATAAAAAAAAGGAAAAGGTATAAAAAACATCAGTCTATCAATACAACAATACATTGCAAGTAATAACCATGTAGCAACGTAGCACAATCAAAGTATAACCCCATATTATAATGTATTAATAACTAAGATATGGAATATCATGGAGGTCGAGCAATCTCTTGTTGAGCAGAAGTTAGAGAAAAAGAGCGTTTAGCACTGCAATCAATGAACGATGTAACAGGTGACCATATCATAGAGGGCTTCATGGCTAAATGAATGGAATGAACACATGCTGTGTCCAATCTGTGATAACATAGTACATACCACCAAGCTTGAAAAGATAAATTTGTAAAGTCCTTCTAATTTTTTGTGATCCGTTGAAAGGCAACTGCAAACAATACGTCCACGATTTTGGTATTGGAGGTATGATCCTCCCATATAGGAGATAAGCTACCCAAAAATAAATGTGTGGAAGAGAAAGGGAAATTGGAATTAAAGATAGTTAATTTGACCCCAAACAGATGTCCAGAATTTATGAGGGCAAGTAAAAAGCAAGTGTTTTAAATCAGCTAGTGGAGAGATGCAGGACCAACAAGTGTCTGGTACCATGACGTGCCTTTTATGTAATATGACTGGGTGTAGCAAAAGCCTGTTATAAATAAAAAAATAGAGTTTGCGTAACATTGGACGCTCTAAAAGTTTTCCTAATCTTGGACCATATTTTGTTCCATAGAGAAGAGGGCCAATCAACTCAAAGAGCCTCCTCCCAAGACAGTTCAACTTTGATCTTTCATCTAACGAGTTGCGAGGATCGTATGAAAGTATATATGTTTGATGCTCTAGGAGATGAAAGGAGAAAGGTTAATACATTGTTAACCGCAGGAGATGTCGGGTGTAACTGAATGTGAGTATGTGCAGTAGAAAGGGCCTGTGAAATTAAGTTATATTTGGAATGAAAGGAGGGGGGTAAGTGAAAAAGATGACTAGCTTCAGAAAAAGATAACATCTTATTAAGAGAAAACAGCTGATGCGTCCAGATTAAACCTCTATTTCTCCAAGATCTCCAATAAAAGGGTTTCCAGCGAATTAAGTTGGAAGTGTTATGCCATAAAGGAGAGTTAAGAAAGGAATCTAGGTCGGTAGGAGACCGGGATGAAGAAAAACCCAAAATTTTGCAAGTATATTTGAGAATAGGAGTAGATAAAGATGGCGGTCTGCGGGTAAAGAAAAGAAATTTGTTAAAAGAGAAAGGGGAAAGAAAGCAACGTTCAAGTGTTACCCACAAAGGGCAATCCACTGAGGAGTCAGAAAGCCATCTCGAGGCTTGGCGAAGTAAGAAAGATCTGTGATAAGTGGGGAAATAGGGATAATTAACACTGCCTTCTGCTTTAGTTTTGGTTAAAAACAATAGGGACATGCGAGGTGTTTTTTTTTTATTCCACAAAAAAGATGATCGTATAGAGTTAATTTTTTTTAAAGAATTTTGATGGATTGGGGACAGGGATATTAGAAGTGGTAAATAAAACTAGTGGAGTAAGCATCATCTTGATGGTTTCTATACAACCCCACCAAGAGAGATATAGCGGGTGCCATTTAGTCGTTATTAAAAAATAAATAAAGACCCAAATATTTTATGTGGTGTGAGTTTGAAGTAAAGTTAGAAGAGCTAAAAACATTTTTAAATGTATATTTCGTTAAGGGCAGCATTTCACATTTATCACGATTAAGCCTATAACCAGAAACAGAAGTAAAAAGTTCCACTTCTTGTAAGAAGGCCGGGACAGAAGATTGAGGATCAGAAAGAAATATTAAAATGTCATCAGCATAGGCTGCTAACTTAATCTGGGTGTCTTTAGTTACAAATCCCTTTATGTCAGCATTCTGCCAAATCCTGGACAAAAAAGGCTCAGAGGCTAGATTAAAAAGGAACGGAGATAGTGGGCAACTCTGACGTACCCCTCTTTTTAACTCAAGATAGGGAGAAGTACCATTTACAAAAACAGCAGTACGTGGATTAGAATATGGAATAGAGATCAGAGAAATAATTTTGGGGCCAAAACCGAACCATTTCAATGCGTGAAAGAGAAATGACCAATTAACTTGATCAAATGCCTTCTCAGCATCAAATGCTATTGCCGCTAATGAATGGGGTAGGTGCGAGGCGTTTGATAAAATATCAAAGAACAAATAAGTATTATCAGAGAGGAGACGACCCTTAACAAAACCTGACTGTTCTGCACCTAATAGTTGGGGTAAGGAATGAATCAAGACGGATAGCAAGGGCTTTGGAAAAGATTTTATAATCAATATTTACAAGAGAAATGGGTCTCTAGTTCTTATAGTATTGCAAATCTTTCCCTTCTCTGGGTATTAGACATATTAGTGCCACTAAAAAGGAACCTGAGGATTTCCCAGACTGTGTAAAAATATTTAAAAGGTTGAGTAACTTGGGAAGGAGGATAGGAGCAAAGAGAATACAAAATTCGACTGTAAATCCATCAGGACCTGGGGCCTTGTCTTTCTTAAGTGATTCTAGAGCACAAAAGTTCTTGTTGTGATAAATTCGCCTCTAAGGGGGGTCAAATCTATTTGAGTATTTAAAGATTTATGAATGCCGGAGAGAAAGTGTGTAATGTTGGAATCTGAAGGTGTAGTTTCAGGAGAGTATAATGATTCATAGAAATGAAGAAATTCATTTAGGATCTTTGGATCTTTGGTTTGTAGTGTGTTTTGTTCATCAAAAATTGTATCAATATCAAACTTATTGTGTTTAACTTTTAAGTAATTCACCAGGAGTTTGCCAGCCTTATTCTGACCACCATAAAATTTAGCAGTTGACTTCAACAGATTAACAAGGCATTGTCAGTTGACTCCTTATTAAATTGAATTTTTTTTTTAATAAGCTGTGAGAGACAGACCTTGGATTTTTAAGAGTAATAAGAATGTTCTAGTCTCTTTATCACAGCCAAAAGATTATTACTAACCTTACGGACGTTCTTACGTTTCTTGGAGACAAAACCAATGATAAAGTCTCTGGCAGCTGCTTTGAAAGCATCCCAAATGATAGACAAATGTAGAGTATCAATTTGATTGAGAGAAAAATATTCATTGAAAAATTAAACAAAAGAGAAGTGAAAATGTTGATCCAGAAGAAGTGAGTTATTAAATCTCCATCTTCTAGGTGAATTAGACTTTGAAACTAAATCCAATTGATTAGAAATAGGGGCATGTTCTGAGATCAAAATAGATCCAATGTCAGCGCTTCTTAAAGATTGGGATATATTGTGTGAAACAAAAAGATAATCTAATCTGGAATGAGTTTGGTGGGCCGGGGAGAAAACAGTGAATTCTTTAGTGGTGGGATTACAAATTCTCCAGGTATCAATAAGTTTATATTGCTGAATGGTTTGAGTGAATCGTTAATGTTCCGTTGGGGGTTTAAAAGAAACCTATGAATTTCAATCTATGAAAGGGTCCATCACTTGGTTACAATCACCAGCGAGGTTAAAGTTATCATCAATGTACGAGGAAATTTGCTGAGATAAGGAAGACCAAAACTGAGGATCCCTATTGGTGGGTGCATAAACATTAAACACAGATAATGGAACATTTCCTACTAGTAATTTAGTAAATAACCATCTACCATCATCATCAGAATGTTGAGAAAGCAAAGTAACCTTTAACGATTTGTGACAAAGAGTGACAACCTGAGGTTCTGGACTTTTAAGAGTCCAGAGGTGTCAGGGAAACAACACCCGAAGACCCCTGAGTTCCCCCTGTCCCGGTGCACAAATAAACAGAGACACGGGCTTCTCGATGGCGGCGTCAAAGACCAAGGTTTATTTACTGCAGGGACACAGAAGTCATAGGAACCACACAGAGGCAGAATCTAGGAGACTGTTTAAATTGCATTAAGTGGGTCGTTTCTTAAATACAAGAAAAATGTCTTGGGGCAACATTACACGAATATTTCTCATGCCCAACCCGGTATCCCAAACAGACAATAAATAAATATCAAACAATGATTAGTTGTAGGTTTTCGGTATTCGATCAGGCTCTCTTGTCAGTTCTCCATTCTCTACTTGATCCTCCCCGTCATAAAAATCGTAACCTCCCCATTGTAAAAGCCCAGAAGGAAAGGAGCAGTGCCAGGTGCAAAGGATTGAAATGTAGGATAAGAGGTGTTTATGGATCATAAACGGGCAGGGCAATCGTCTTCAGCCTTTCAGTCAGAACAACGGACACGAGAACCAGTATAGCAGGACTGGCCTCAAGCAAGGGAGGCAGCTTGATTCTGCCGAGTCATGCAGCGTCAGCCTTTCTCGGGCTCGAGCTTACGTGTCCTTAACAAGGTGATCTTGCCGGGGTCATCGTCCGTTCATTGACTATGTGAGGGCAAGAAACAAGATGGATGCCGTAACTAAAATGGATGCCGTGACTTTTACGAGAGAATACCTTGTTTTCCAGTGAATTCATGCTAGTTGCGCAGCGAAAACACTGTCATGTATACAATGGATCATTTGCGGTTCATTGGTACCAAAATCGTGTCAGTACTACGATACCGAATTCACGGGTTCGGATCGCTACAGAACCTCAGACCGTCCTTTTGCCCTTACATAGGCAATAACTCACTCTATGTCAGAGTCCATTTCTATGTTCATTAGGTCACTGATATGTTGTTGTAGCATTACTCTATCCCGTGGCGTATCTCTGAAAACAGGTGGTCTTCTTACGCATGATGAAACACAAACGCTACATAAGGCAGGGCCACACTGAATAATGAGACAGCACGAGAATAAAAATACTAACGTAACACCAATGACCATTAGAACCTTCCACCCCCATGCAGATAACAGATTCCAGAACCATCTCATTAGTGACCAGTTACCTTCCTCTACGTGAATGGAGTCGGAGATTTTGTGTAACTTAGAGATGGCCTTGTATACTGTTGGCGCATTATCTGGGATAAAAACGCAGCAACTTGATTGGATCATCTTGCATACCCCACCTCGGTCTGCAAGTAACACATCAAGAACCATACGGTTCTGTAGCGTCATGAGGCGATCCGCTTGAAGCTCAGCTGTCAGATTACTAAGGGCACCAGTAGTTTCGGTAATGGTGGATTCAACTACTCGTGTTAGTTGACGCAGGTTTCTACTGTTGACCATAGGCCCCCAGAACGGGAGGTAACCTTTGAAAAAGTCTCCTGCTTCTTGGCCAGCAGTATCTTCTTTACTGAATACACCTCTCACAACTCTCGTTTTGTGATAGTCCGGTGCAGCAGTGTATGTCGGAGGTAACAGTTGAGCGATATAACATGAGCCTGAGAAGTCAGCGGGCAGCCATGTATATGCTCTGTCTTGACAAACAAAATAGGTACCCTTAGCGGCTAAGAATGCAGGGGAAGATTGTGACGGGAACACGTATGTTTCAATACAGTCACTCTTCCCCAGTCGAGCTTTCGGATTCCTCCCATTCCCTTGCAAACAGACCTGACCTTGGTGGGGTACGACCAAGATCGGAGTTGAGCTCCTACGTTTGTTCTCGCCCAGAGTAATGCCATATTCTGTAATGTTCCACCCCATGTAAACTCGCAACTCATCCTTGGGAATGTACGGAGTATTATTGACATCTCTCACCATGTCAGTGATTCCTTTTACCAAGGCTCTATTAGCAGAGTTATACCGGGTAGAACGCGGAGGTCGTGGGGGGTAGGTCTCTAGAGCATAGGCGAACATGGTCTGAAATGCCCAGAATGATCCATTATAACTGAAAGGCAGAACCAAATAAGGGATGCCCTTGTCCATGGTATGTGGTATCAGGCCACATACCCAGCAGTTTGTTGTGTTAACCACTAGTTGATGTTGGTGCAAGAGCTGAATGAAAGTGTTATTTATAAACTCAGAGCGTCGAGCTTGCTCGTGAGCAGGAAAAGGGTGGAAAGAATGAATAGTACCAATAGTCGGGGAAACAGAAATATTGGGAGGTACTGTAGATGTAACAGGTGCAAAGATCAATTGAATACCAAAAATAATTCCGCCTACTAGAGTTATAAAAACAATCAGAAGTGTCAGAGCACATTGCATTAGGAAACATTTACTGTACAATATGTCATATAATTTTTTCTTGTGCACATTTATGACTTTAACCCGTCGTAATTCAGGAAGCTCCATCTTCTACAACCGTTCGCAACGGATGGTTTGTACCTGTTAAAAACTTACCTCTGTTTATCCTGGGAGTTCCCAAGACAAACAGAAGAAATCGACCTAATGTCTGATTCCCTGTAAATTAAAACAAGGCACACGTTACGACCCTACGGTAACCCAGACGGCAAGGTAAGAGGATAGTAAAAACAAAAATTTAAAAAAAAAGCAAACTTCCTGACTGTGCGGGATGCAATGCGATCAAAACAATTTTACAGTTTTCAAGCAGACATGTAGTAATGCAATGTCATCAGTTCATCACATGAGAACGAAGATTATATCTGTACTTTCCAGGTCTTGTTTGGTCTTGAAATAGCTGGTCCACAGGTGCAGAAATGTTCGACTCCACAGGTGACAAGTGTTCACTTTGTGCAATACTCGGTTCAGGATTCAAAGGATCGGTTTCTGCTGAGGTGTCAAAGTTCTGCGTTTCAGTTCGTGGATGGTCCGTTAGGTACTCTGCATCACTGAAAGGGATGTGCCTAGGAACAGGTTCTGTCTCGGATACACCAATTCCCTGTCTAACCCAGTTGTCATAGGGGAGTGGAAGAGGGACACGCTTCGTGTGGCTGGCGTGTACCCAATTTTTCCTGCCAGCCAGGCGTACTGCAGTTCTGGTTACAAGGAGGACCTGGAACGGGCCCACGAATCTTGGCTGAAGGTTTCGGGTACGTTCAAAGTTCTGCACCACAACCTGGTCACCGGGTTTCAACGTATGGCCTGGACTCTCCGGCAGTTTAGGCAAGGATTCGAATACCTGTTGATGAATAAGGCTCAGTTTAGCGGTCAGATCATGAAGGTAATCAATCAACATTGGGTATTCTATCTGTTTGAATTCCTTTGGCCTAGGGACTCCCCAAACATTAGCAGGGCGGCCGAACACAATCTCATATGGGCTAAGCCCTACTCGAGAGTGTACAGTCGCTCTGGTGGACAGTAAAGCTAGAGGCAGTGCGTCTGGCCAAGAGAGACCAGTGGAAGCTTGAATTTTCGCAAGTTTCAGCTTCAGGGTGCCATTGTACCCTTCCACCAAACCTGCTGACTGCGGATGATTCGCACTGTGGAATTTTTGTACAATTCCTAGGCCTGCACACACACTCTTCATAACTTTCCCTACAAACTCACTTCCGTTGTCTGACCAAACAATCCGTGGCATACCATACCTAGGGAAGTATTCTTTGAGGAGGATTTTGGCAGTGGACATAGCAGTGTTATCCTTTAACGGATATGCCTCAATCCATCTTGAAAAGGCACATACTACCACTAGGACATACTTAAGATTGTTACACCTGTCCATGTGGATATAATCCAACTGAATCACTTCAAAGGGACAAGAAGGGGGAGCAAAATGACCAATTGGGGTTGGGGTTCCCTTGCCAGGATTATGCATCAGGCATACCATGCAGTTTTTCACCACTCTCTCCGCACACTTAGTAATTCCATCATTCTTCCATACTGGAGCTAACATTTTACAGATCCCTTTCGAACTGATGTGTGCCGCTCCATGTGCCATCGTGACTACTGCAAGTACATACGCATCGGGTAACATCCAACGTTGCTGCTCAGACAGATCAATCCAACATCCACTCGAATCCATTTTACCCGTTTTCTCCTTCCATTCATTCTTCTCATTTTCAGTAGCCTCATTCTGGATTGCTTTCACACTGTCAATCGTATTCTCACACATTCCTGATTCAGCAATCCATCTTGCAGACGTTGCAACGTACATTCGGCTCATCATGTTCTTGGCCGTTTCTTTACCGACCTCATCAGCAAACGCATTCCCTCGGCCAACATCATCCGTAATCTTTCGATGTGCACTGCACTTCACAATCGCAACTTCATTCGGTAGGGTCAGGGATTCTAATAGATCGCTGACTAACTGTCCATGTTGGATCTTAGTTGCATGGGACGTGAGAAAACCTCTTTCTTTCCAGAGACGTCCAAAGCTATGTGCAACGCCGAAGGCGTACTGGCTATCAGTAAACACATTCACTCTCTTTCCCTCAGCTAAAACACACGCTCTTGTCAATGCAATTAATTCTGCTGCTTGGGCAGAATTCTGACTCACTCTTGCAGTCTCAACAATCGTACTCAAAGTCGTAACTGCATACGCGGCCGTCACATCACCATTCTGGAGTTTAAAGCAGGACCCATCGACATATAACGTGCCGTCTGGGTCTGATAACGGAGTATCTTTTAAATCAATTCTACCTTTTGTCTCTTCCTCAGTTCTGAAACAACAATCATGGGGCTCTGAATCACTCGACTCCTGAGCAGTCGGCAACAGCGTTGCTGGATTCAATATGTTGCATCGCTTGATCTGAATGTGACTTGCCAAAAGTGTCAGCTCGTAGCCTGATAATCTAGCACTGGTGAGGTGCTGAGTTTTCGTTCGATTCATGAGTGTATCCACAGCATGTGGAACCATGACTACTAGCATGTTGTTCATGACTAGTCCAGCAGACTGTCGAATAGACACTGCGGCTGCTGCCGTGGCTCTCAAACAACTTGGCAATGCTCTGGCTACCGGATCTAACGTGGATGAAAAATATGCACAAGGCCGCTGTTTGTCACCAAATTGTTGTGTTAATACGCTTAATGCACAACCTTCTCTTTCATGGACATATAGGGTAAATGGCTTACTGTAGTCAGGTGTACCCAACACAGGAGCTGAACACAGCGCATCACGTAAGTCAGAGAAGCTCTGTTGACATTCATCAGACCATGGCAAAGGGCTCGGAACACCTTTTCCAGTCAGGGCTACCAATGGTTTTGCTATGAGAGAAAAATTTGGGATCCATTGCCTACAGTATGACGTAATACCCAAAAACGCACGCACTTCTCTCTGTGTGCTTGGTACAGTCATCTGCGAAATTGCTTTGATTCTCTCTGGGGTCAACCTTCTTCCCTCCTTTGACAAAAGATGACCTAAGTAGGTCACTTCTTGGCAACAATATTGCAGTTTAGAAGGTGACACCTTGTGATGTAAGTCTGACAAATGACGCAATAAAGAAATAGTAGCTGCTTTGCAAGTTTCCTTGTCGTCAGCGGCTAGTAAAAGATCGTCTACGTATTGGATCAGAGCAACACCATGAGGAAGTACAAGAGCGTCTAATTGACTCTTTAATGCTTGGCTATAAATTGAAGGGCTTTCACAATAACCTTGTGGAGCGCGTTTGAATCTGAAACTGCGTCCTCCTAAGGAGAAACCAAAAATGTCTCTACTTTCTTCGGCTATGGGAATGCTGAAAAATGCATTTTTCAAGTCGATCACCGTAAACCATGATGCCGATGCAGGAATCAACGTCAATAATGCAGTGATATCTGGTACCACTGGAAACTGTGGAATTACAATTTTGTTAACCTCTCTGAGGTCAATCACAAATCTGTAGATTGGAGGTTTGGAAGGGTCAGTACGTTTCAAAATCGGCAAGACAGGACTATTGCAGACATTTCCTCTCGTTTCCTCTATCACATCTTTCTGTATCAAGTCTTTCACAATCAGCAAGAGTGCTTGTTCACCTTCATTTGAAATCCGATACTGTGGGATTCGTGGAAATTTAACATTCGCTTTTAGACTCACCACATACGGGGGAATTTCCAAGAGGCCTACATCGTTAGGTCCAGTTGCCCAAAGAGTATCAGGGAGAGAACGCAGCTCCGGTGGGAGCTTGTCCATCGACATGTACATCGGGGAGATGACTCCTTTACCTAATGTGAGCTGTACTCCCGAAGGAGAACAGTACAACGTCGCATGCAGGCGTTTCAACAGGTCTAAACCAAGCAGATTCTCATTACAACCGGTTGTTAGGATAAGGGGTGCTTCTAGCTCGCATGGCCCAACAGAGATAGATAAAGGACTAGACACAGGATTGTGAACAGGGGCGCCTGAGAAACCTACTGAAGTGTTCGTTAAGCCGGACAAAGGTGCGCCAGGGAGTTTTGCACGCATGATTGAACTTTTTGCCGCACCAGTATCCAGCAGAAACGGTTCGACCACGCCTGAGGTAACTACTGCGACATAAGGTCCACTCTGATCAACTGGAACTGATACTACTCCCTCTCTCTGCCTGCGGCTGTCCTATTGCTCGCTTCTATGGATCTCTTCATTATGATCGTAGTAATCTTCAACATGATACTGTGGAGATCTACCTGGTTGCGTAGGTTGTATATTTCGCTGGTCGAAATAATTCGATTGGCGATCAGCCTGTGGTGTCATTGTACCACGCCCTCTACCTCTAGGAGCTTGCATAAACCCAACATTACCTCTCTGAGCTGGGATACCACTAGTTTGTGGGTGTAGTACTGGACACTCATTCTTATAATGGCCCTCCTTTTTACAATAAGCACACTGATTCCATGCTAACTGTTGTCGGGGAAAATTATAATTAAATCTTTGGGCCGTCCCTTGCTGGAATTGTAGCTGCTGCTGAAACTGGGGTCGCTGCTGTGAATCTGACTGATTCGAACGAGGCGGATATGCCTGTTGCAAAATAACTTTGGTTTTTAAATCTTTCGTTTTCTTTTCTGATTTTTCCTTCTCTTCTTTCTCTCTATTCTCGTAATACTGAGCAGTTGCAAGTATCTGTGCTGTCGTCGACACTGCCCATGCACTTTCTGAATCCTTTAACTTGTTACTAAGCTCAGGTAGTAAATTAAACACGAACTTATCGACAAACAATCTCTGGCCTCCCTCAGTACTCATATCTTGCCCACTGTGGTCTACGAAGGTCTCTTCAAATCTAGTGAAGAAGTCAGAGACGCTTTCGTCCTTCTTTTGCTTGCATGCTGATAGTTTATCCCAATTTACTCGCAACGCTGGCATCAGCGTTTTCATCAGATTAATTATTCTGCCAGGTAAGTCAGCAATCAGAGGTTCAGGTTTAGCTCCACCAACCTGCTGTGCGTCTGCCGCTACGATAGCTGGCCAATCACCTCCTAAGGCGACTGGGTGGTTCTCTTGCCGAATCTTGGCCCATATAGGCTGTGGCACTACATTACCAAATAGCATTTCAATGTCTGCCAAATTCATGATACACGCCTGGACTGTCTGCGTTAATTCTTTGTAATAACCAGCAGGATTTTTACGAGGGTCTGGTAATGCTTGTTTTACTGCTAATACTTCAGCCCGTTTCCAAGGGATGTGTATCCACACTCTCTGGAATTGTGCTGGGGCAGCTACAATATTATTAGCCCCATCAGCGACAACTGCTTCGCGCCATATGGGCGGAACTTCCCTCATCGGATACTGACCTCGTCTTTTTCTAGTTATCGGTGTACCATCAGGGTCTCTTGTCGCCCGAAAAGGGGACTCATCCCTATAAGTTAAAATCAATTCTATCGCTCTCCCTACTTCTGAACCTATCACCATTCCTGCGGCGAATTTCTGCTGAATATTTATTAAATCAGAGGGGACTGTATCTAAGTCGTCATCTTCCCATTCTTCACGCACAAGAGAACACATCACGTCAAAAACATAACGTTGAGTTGGTTCATTCCATTGCATAAATGTTTCTAACACTCTTCGTGCATCATACTTCGCAGCTTTCGACATCCACCTAAGAGCTGTCGAATCTAACGTGTCTCGTTCCTCGGGACCAGGAAGCTGGCTACGTCTCTGTATGGAGTCAGAAACGGGGGTCCCAATTAAAGACCTGTAGAGAGGAGTTAAGATATTAGTTACAGAGTCGGTTATTTTCCGACGAACGGAAAGCGGAGTCAGAATGTTTACAGGGTTCGGGAACAGAGCAGCTGGAGCAGATGAAATAGTAAGGGTGAGAGTAGTAGGTAAAGCAGTTTGCGAAACGATAGGCAAAGGCGGAATAGGCGACCCAGGAAGAGGGGGTGCCGTAGGATCATTGATCACGGGAAAGACAGGAGCTGGATTCAAAGGAAGTGGAGCACCTATTCCATGCTGACCAGCAGCTGGCTGTACAACAGGTAGTAACTGTGGTGCTGTAATACCCTGTGCATACGGTGGAGGTGAACTCAACAGGTAAGACAACAGGGGATCCTTTTCATGGTCCTCTATCGGCTTAGCAGGACAAGATGGCAAGACAGGGTAACATTTATCGATCGCCAAATTATGTTTTCTATTCGCTATTTCTATTGCTTTTTCGGTCTCGTTGACATGCAGCTGCCTAGCAGACTCCATTAAGGTCAACCCTTTCTCTTTCTGTTCTTTCTTTGTTTTCCTAATTTCTCTCTGTTTGGCTTCTTTGCGCCATACGCGAAAAGAATCAAACATTGGCGGCCGGGCTTTTTTCTTGAACAACTTCATTTCTAAATTATCTAGAATTTCCGTTTCGAAACTACCATGCGGTGGCCAACTAAGGACACCATCTTTTTTGGTATAACGGACCCATACTTCATTATACGTAATAGGACCCACACCATGTTTACAGTAGAGCTCATATGTAGGAGTCCCAATCGGAGGAACCGAACACGAATCCTCCAACCGTGAATCCCCGTTGCAACGTAATAAGGACAAGAAACAATTTTTATCCTTAGTCATGACTACAAAGACAAATTCCAACCAAAATGCGCAAAGAACTTAGGCCTACCAAAATGAACCAATACCAAATACAGAGATTATCTTAACAAGAGCAACCAATGATAATCTACAAATCCAAAACAAACGTATCCAAATAACCAGACTGAGCACAACCCACTTAATACTTAACTGAAATGTGGAAGACGTCACCAAGGAGAACCCGTCTACGTCTCGCCATACTAAGGTCTGCACCTCGGGTCCAAGACAGGGCGACAGTCAAGGCAGCGGTCCTCTGTAGCCGTCTGGGAACGGGAACCCTCGTGGAAGAGATCGTCGGGCCACTTTTACGACATGCAGGGATCGATGAAGCGGGGTACCTCCCTCCGGAATCTTCACACGAAACTTCTCGAACTTTTCAGGCTTTGGACCGGTACCGGATGACGTCGCCCCACGTTGGGCGCCAATTTGAGGTTCTGGACTTTTAAGAGTCCAGAGGTGTCAGGGAAACAACACCCGAAGACCCCTGAGTTCCCCCTGTCCCGGTGCACAAATAAACAGAGACACGGGCTTCTCGATGGCGGCGTCAAAGACCAAGGTTTATTTACTGCAGGGACACAGAAGTCATAGGAACCACACAGAGGCAGAATCTAGGAGACTGTTCAAATTGCATTAAGTGGGTCGTTTCTTAAATACAAGAAAAATGTCTTGGGGCAACATTACACGAATATTTCTCATGCCCAACCCGGTATCCCAAACAGACAATAAATAAATATCAAACAATGATTAGTTGTAGGTTTTCGGTATTCGATCAGGCTCTCTTGTCAGTTCTCCATTCTCTACTTGATCCTCCCCGTCATAAAAATCGTAACCTCCCCATTGTAAAAGCCCAGAAGGAAAGGAGCAGTGCCAGGTGCAAAGGATTGAAATGTAGGATGAGAGGTGTTTATGGATCATAAACGGGCAAGGCAATCGTCTTCGGCCTTTCAGTCAGAACAACGGACACGAGAACCAGTATAGCAGGACTGGCCTCAAGCAAGGGAGGCAGCTTGATTCTGCCGAGTCATGCAGCGTCAGCCTTTCTCGGGCTCGAGCTTACGTGTCCTTAACAAGGTGATCTTGCCGGGGTCATCGTCCGTTCATTGACTATGTGAGGGCAAGAAACAAGACGGATGCCGTAACTAAAATGGATGCCGTGACTTTTACGAGAGAATACCTTGTTTTCCAGTGAATTCATGCTAGTTGCGCAGCGAAAACACTGTCATGTATACAATGGATCATTTGCGGTTCATTGGTACCAAAATCGTGTCAGTACTACGATACCGAATTCACGGGTTCGGATCGCTACAGAACCTCAAACCCCATTGCATTTACCATCACCTGGGGAAAAAAAGACATACCCAACCCAACCCAACCAGTATTCAACTTTAAAGATTCAATAGCATTTAAATAAGATTCCTGCAAGCAAACAATATGTGCTCCTAATTTAAATAAATGTGTTAGTACACGCTGTCATTTGATAGGAGAGTTCAGACCGCTGACATTCCATGAAACGATTTTCAAAGACATAAAAATACCAATAAAAAAACAAAGAAAGTAAGACCCTCAAGGACCTTTGGATTACAAAAGATGAGATATATAACATTCCAACCAGAAGAGTACAAAGTATAATGGTAAGGAAAAATTAAGGACGATAAACATAGAAGTGAGCTAGAAAAAAGAAACCGAGAAAAATAGGAAATGAAAGACTTAGAAAAGTGTTATACAGCAACAAAAGAGAAGGAAAAGAAGAAAAAGAAGAAAGAAAATCTTGAAAATAGGAAAGAAAATAGGGAGAAATAATTGAAAAAGTAGACATTCATGTGAGGACAAAAAAGACTGACTATGAAAAAGATACAACATACCTAATTCAAGAGATATCACAAAAGAGTGGGGGGGTGAAGCCATGAGTAATAAATGACATGTCCACACCCAATGAAATGAGGACGAGAACAAACCATAGCAACTCAAATAAGGTGAGGGTATATGATAAGTGCGTATACCAAAGAACCTGTAAGGAAGAGGGGAAAACAAAATACAACAATATTCATCATTACTGAGGAATAAAACAAACATAATATAAATGCACTATCATAACAAGAGCGCGCAAACCTATGGTCCAAAAAGACCGAAAAATATTATAAATGAGAATATCAAACACTAAAGTCTAAAAACACTAAACATATAAGAGATTTCACTGTATTAAACAAGAGGACCAATTAAACATCTGAGAAGAAAAAGAAGCTCCACAAGAGTCCATAGAGTCAGATCTATTGAGGCTAATGAAACTTTGCAAATCGACAGAACCTTCATAAGTCATCGTCATGTTGTTATAAGTGACTTGGCAGAGGCAGGGGTGAAAAAAGATCAAATCTTGCACCAATAGCCCATAGAGCCGGTCACTAGAACAAACCGCAGCTAATCAGTAAGATGAGGGTATAAGGTACATACACACATCAAAAGAGAAAGGAAAACAAAAACAGGAAAAAACAATCACACAGCTGGAAAAGATGGAGCTCCGGAAAAGTCCATAGAGACAGTCTTGGAGAAATTGATTAAACTTTTCAATTTGACGGGATCATCATAGGTCGTCGTTTTGTTGTTATATGTAACCTTGAATAGGCATGGGTGAAAGAGGCCGTATCTAGCACCCATCTCACGTAAAACAGGTCTCGTGTTCAAAAATTCCTTGCGCCTATTTGCTGTGGACTTAGCATAATCTTGAGCAAAAAATAATGTAGATTCAGACCATGAGATACGTTGACTAGACCTGGCAGCTGAAAGCACCTTGAGAAGATCTGTATATTCTAGAAAATACATGATAACCCCTCTTGGTTTCCGTGAGGAGAAGGTATCTGTGCGTTGTCGGCCAAGTCAATGAGTTTGTTGGATATTAAGCAAAGTCCCTTCAGGTAGGTGCAATATTTTAGGAAGAAAGGATTTGAAAAAAGATATGGGATCCGACCCCTCTGAGCCCTCTGGCAAACCATAAATGCGAAGATTATTTCTTCTATTTCTGTTTTCCAATTTCTCGACTTGTTGCTGCAAAGATTAAACCTGGGACTGAAGCACAGTAACCTTCTCATGAGTGTGGTTAAGTGAAGAAATATTTTGTTCTACGGTAGTGAGACGATCATTCATCTGTAACCAGTTTTCCGTCAGAAATTGCAGTTTAGTAGAAGTATCTTCCATAAAGGGGCGAAGCGCCCGTATCTCTTCCAACAACATATCCAGAGACACAGGAGAAGAGGATTTTGGCGGAGAAGGCGGGTCTTTTTTCAGTCTTTTGAAAGTAACTTTGCCAGCCATAGAAGTGCCTGCGGTCAAAGCAGATGCCGTCTTGGAGACAGGGGTCACCAATTCCTCCATCTTAAAAAATTCAGAGAAGTTTCTAGAATTTTTGATGAACGTAGTGTAACACGTGGCGTAGAAGATCCCAGCTTTTTAAGTCTTCCCATATGGGAGATAATGTACAAAGGTTTGGTATGTCTGTGATCTAGATGAGATCAAGACTACCTCCAATGAATAGGTATGGCTGACTGAGCTGCAAATGGAATACAATTCGAGCGACACAATCACCAGAAAAAGGCTTGGTAATAAGGAAAGTCATTGATACAGATTATCATGTCAGCTCTCATAAACAAAAGTTTGATGCACGTACAATTCCTCTGATAATTATCTGAATTCAAGAGGAAACTTCAATTACATCTCTCTCTGCTGGTGGATTATGGAATACAACTTATAATGGATAGTAGAAGCTTTATTGATAATGACTTTGTGCTTTCACATGGTTCGAAGACAGAGCAAACACAGCGCACTTCATCAATCAGTCATCAAGACTAGGGCTCTGTGAGACTCAGTGGTGATAATTGAATGTCTAGAGCAATGCCTAAGAGACATGCATAGTAAGAAACTTCATCACCAATTTTAAGGAAATTATGGAGACTATGAGGCTATCTAGGCTCCACAACAAACAAGCTTTTGGAACCAATCATTGACAAAGCAGAGAGAGTCATAGATAAAGTACCTCATGAAGGTGAAAATCCATCAGGAGGCTCCATATGCAGTATGCTACCGAATCCCAGAATTTGAGCATTTAAATGAAGAAGAGAAAGCAAAAAAAATCGTCATGTGCCTTAACGCGTGCCATTTCCTCACCGGGATTTCCCCTCAGGAGGGGCGCTGCAGACGGAAGATTGCAGCCGCGGTCTGCGGTGATCCAGCGTCTGGTATAAAATAATACATTCTATGCGTCGCAGGTCCAGAAAAGTTTCGGGAAATGGAGCGTGCGCTTCAGCACATTTTCCGACGTCCGAAACTGCTCACAGTTTGTGGGAGAGACACCACAGAATGTTGCTGTCACAACCGGCCTCGCAGAGGGTTACAGAAACACCGCCATTCAAGTTGGACGCTAAGCCACCCCCCTCCGATAGAGAGAGACATCTAACCGCAGATTTCACACCTTGTCAATTTCCCCAGGCACCAGACTGGATCCAGAAACTTTACAGCAATGTCCTCACAGATTGGTAGGTTTGTTCATCTGGCTCCACTTAGTTCTGCCTCGGATATGCTATGTTATCCCTAAATATATGCCGCCTCCACTCTCTTCCTTTATTTCTGTTCCTTCCAATGGGGATCCAAAGGTAAATATGCTGTTTTTTGACAGATAATTATCCTCAAGAAAATATTTTTTTCCTCAGAAATACTTAGTGTCCAGCTATGGGCCCTACAACAACCAGGTTTAAACTGTTTTGGGATTGTAGCAGAGAGATGTTGGTTTCTGTCGCTTGCCTCTTGTGCCTTCAGAACCACACATGACACATATTTGTGCTCTTCCATAAGAAGTCACAGAAGCGTTCCAGATAGAAGTCAAGGATTTGGATGCACACCCACTCCAGTGACTGCTCTTATGATTAATACACATTGAGGTTGTGGAATCAGGGTAAGTCAGTTAAATTAAAATAAAATCAAGAAATATGAGCACTGCTCCTCAATGTCCCACCACTAGCACCATCCAGTGTCATGCAATGCCCCACAGAGCCGCTCCACAAAGTAAACGTCTTCTTGGCTTCTGCTTGACCGCCTACTTCAATGGACAGTCATGGCGGATGAATTATGTCTGCTGAAATAAGCTGTGGACACAATTTTCAGTACACCACTGGATCCCACTGGAGTGCCCTTGGACCCCAATGATCAAGGTGGCTGTCAGTGGAAAGCCTGCTAGGGGGTCAATCCCGAAGTAAACTGAGCCCTTTGACCTCCATCCAAGCTCAGTCCTTCCCTTAAGCATGGCTACATCAGCTCCCACACCGGCATAATGTCTGACATCCTCTGGGGCACCAAGACTAGTGCCACTGGCCCAAGCCTCAACCTCAACAATGGGGAGAGCCATGATCAGATAATTTTATCAGATTCAGTAGCTCAATCCATCACATCTGGAGCATACAATGCTCCTATTTCTGATCCAGGAAACCAGGTTTGTGACTATTGGGGTGAGGATTTTTATAATTAGGGCAACATTTTTGAGGACCTACCAGATGACAGTGAGTTATACACATCCCCTGACATTGGCCTAAATTCTCCAAACCCTATGGCTGCTGAAGAATCTGCCTCCTTTGCCACTGTTGCCACTGTCATCATGAGACCAGTGAAAGTCCATGACTTAACATTACCTATGCAAGCAGTCGAAACCAATGTGCTTACCAAGGCCCTTAACCCTGCAGCTACTACTCAAGAACGTCTGCAGACTTTTAATGAGGTTCTTATTGACTTACTTGTGGAAACCTGGGCAAAACCAGCATCTTGCTCATCTGTGAACATAGAGGTGGCAAGATGGCGCAGACCTGCTCCCTAAATTCCTGATTTTCTTTTCTTCAGCATCCCACCTAGAGAGCTTAAAGGTACAGGCATTATCCAGTAGCCTGAACACCAATCCCTTCCCTTCCACCCCACCTGATAGGGAATCTAAGAGGATGGAAAATTTTGCGAAGCACATCAAGTTTCAAGTTTATTTTATTATGATAAGGAACTCTTTATGAGGTCCACATAAAACAACATATACATACAAAACAAGAAATACATAAAATATTATTCCATCACAATTACACGAGACATCTTAATACGGGTCCAAAAAACATTTAAAAAAGTTGTACAGTTTAAAAGCAAACATTTCATTAGGTGGGTTAATCAAGGCTGTCTTAAATGAAGAAGCAGATAATATGTTGAGTTGTAAGCAAATTGGTCTTAACCATCTACGCCTGCAAGACATCAGTGCAGGACAAACAAACATGACATGATCTAAGTCCTGATCATACAATTGACAAAGATCACAGCATGCCGAATGACCATACCAGCTGGCATGTAGAACTTTCAGCGGAAGCAAATTATGTCTTAATAAGTACACAAGGCGTCTGACGCCATGGGAGATGTTCCAATACATATACGGTTGAGCTTTCCGCAGAATATAAGATTCGATAACAGGCGTACCACCTTTTTTCGCTAAACAGAAGTCTCTATCCTGACAAAACCCCAATTCCCAGGAGGCTGACTTCAGAACAGTTTTTAATTGATGAGAGGATAATAAAAATAAAGTCTCCTCATCCAATTTCAATTGCAGCACGGCAAATCTGAAGTTTTTTACAATCAGGGAGAAATCATTAAAAGATCCTAATAATTCATTTTTTATAAGATCTCTTAAGGTATTAGGTTCACCTTTAGATAAAGCTACTACCCAACGTATGATACTTGCCAGACCTTGAACCCAGCTGCTACGTAAACCCAGTTCCTGTCTTAAGGAAGCAGTCGAATTTGCTGTACCTACAGACATTAAACTGCGTAAAATTTTCCCTTCCGCAGAGTTTAAAAAACTCCACTTTTTTACATCAATTAACTCAATTCCGTATAACAGGGAGGCCGGAACTTTCGCTCTGAAAACATCTAAAAGAATAGAAAAATGCCTTCTACCTGTGGCTTTATACAGGGAAACTAAACTCTTTCCCTGAGAAATAGCCTTCCGAGAGTTATTGTCAATGTGTAATTTGTCACTTAAATTATAAGTGACAATTTTACCTAGGAAGGTGTAAGATTTCACACATTCCAGTTTTTTCCCCCCCACAACCCATGGATAATTAAGGCATTTAGGCTTCTTTCTACCAGAGAAGCAAATCACTTTGCTTTTTGCCGTGTTTATTGATAAGAAATGACTTTCCGCATATTCAGAGAGTGCTTGCAACCGATTGTTCAGGCCCTTTGGGGTGAGATCCAAAATCAGGATGTCGTCTGCATACATAAAGCATGCAATTGGAACTCCACCCAAGGACGGGGCAATACCGGCGCAAGCAGAAAGTGTGACGGGTAAATCAACTGTATATAAGGAAAATAGCAATGGAGCCAAAAGGCAACCTTGCTTCAACCCATTGGAAGTGGGAATTAATTTAGATACACCACGTTCACCTCCAAGTAGAACTCTGCACCAGGTGTCAGAGTAAAGGGCGCGAATTAACTTAATCAGGAATGGGGGCATACCTAAGTTAAATAACTTTCTCCACAGCAAAATTCTATCTACTTTATCAAAGGCGGTGGAGAAGTCAATAAAGGCGCCATATACCTGACCACCACGGACTTTCACATATTTTTCATTAATAACTTGCAATGCAGTCAGGTTGTCTAAAGTTCCATGATTTTGTCTGAAACCTGTTTGCTCCATGGGAAGGATTTTATGTTCAGATACCCATTGATTCATTAAAGTAAGCACACATTTTGCGAAAACCTTACCAATGGCATCAAGCAAAGCGATTTGCCGGTAATTTTGCGGTAGATCTCTTGCCCCTTTTTTATATAAAGGGACAATAATACTTCCTTTCCAGGAGGGGGGGACTGTTCCACTAGAAAAACAAAATTTAAACACTGGAAAGAGTATTTTACTCCAAAGTTCACTCTGGTGTTTTAATACTGAAATTGGGATTTTATCAGGACCCATCGCACCAGAGGAGCGCATATTCTTAATGGCACATTCAATTTCCTTTTCCGTTGGACAGTCAAGTATACGTGAGACATTATCAGATTCAACATTAAAAACTTGAGAATTATTGTTACTGTACAACTTCTCGATATAATGAACCCACACCTGTTCCTCAATGGCAATAGGCGTAGGACTGGCTCTGGTACCACAACCTTTGCCGATTAAGGACCAGAATGTCTTGGCTTGGCCATTATAAGAAGCTTCCCTCAGTTGAATCCAGAGGGCATCTTCCTTAGAGCGTTTTAAACGGGCCTTAAGCCTACCTCTCCTTCTTTTTAAGATAAACAACTTAGACTTAGCTTCTTGGGTAAAGAATAAAAATTGTCCCCTTACCACTTTGTTTATTTCTCTATTTATAGCCCGTAGAGGATGAGGGAATACGAGGGATTGTTTCACACCTGGTTTCTTTTTTGCACTAGCAGATACAGAATCTAAAAAATTAATAAAACTCAACAGCTCTCTCCCTTCCCAGAGGGGTAAATTCTCAACAGTAAAATACAAAAGAGGCACCACATTTTCAACAGTACAAGGGTTCCAAAAACATTTCCCTGAGCTGGAATCAAAATTCACAAAATCTATATCCAGACTCCACGGATCCACTTTCTGAAGATTAACGGAGACAGAAAGCATCAATGCATTATGGTCACTAAGAATAGACTCAATGACCTTCATATCCTTCAGTAGGTGAAAACCGGCATAATCTACCATGATAAAATCAATAATAGATTTTCCCTTATTAGATTTACGAGTATAAGCTGCCGGGGTGTCAGACGGAAGCCTCCCATTTACTATTAAGCATTCAACTTTAAGTAAACCATCTAAGATAAGTTTACCTCTTTTGTTAGTTTTAATTTTGGAGGGGAACTGGGCAGATGGTATATTCAAAGACTCTTCCAATTGAATATTTCTAAACAACTCCGACCCACAGTTAGATATATTACAATTTAAGTCCCCAAACATTAACACATGCGGAGTTGGGGAGACATCCAACGCTTTAGTTAAAAAAGTGAACAAAGTTTTTAAACCAGCATTAAAACTACAATTGGGGGGAATATAAATGTTAACCACAATCAACAATCTATTAGGGCAATCCTCAAATACATCTTTTAGGGTTATTGCTTGAAACAGTTTCCCTGGATCTAGATAGTGTGAATAGTTCCATTGCAATCTGTTAGATAACAAGCATGCTAACCCTCCCTTAGCATGGCCTCTTCTAGTGCTGGTTGCGCTGTATTCCAAAATAAAATAGTCTTTTTCCAAAGCTAATCTTCCTTCAACCCAGGTTTCTTGCAAACAGATTATATCTGCCTTTTGAGAATGCAAGAAACCCAATTTCTCCTTATAATCCTTGAATCCGGCAGTGTTCCATGAAATAAATTTCAGCTCTCTGTTAAAAATTGGAATGTTGTTTAGAACAGGGAGCAGATTTACTCGCTAGAACTCCAGGTAACCAACTCCATTTAGATTGGTCATCCTTCACTTTCTGCTTAAGGGGAGGGTTTTTGTATGAAACTAGCCTTTCATTCCTAGCCACACAAATTTTTAGGTCCTCTGATCTGAGATTAGACCAATCCGACAACAGCACACCCGTATTAGAGGGAAGTGATAGTGAAGAATTGGCGAGAATACTTTGAGTACATTTTTCCCCAAAATGTGGCATGACATCTATCCCTCTAACTTGTAATTCCTCTGCCCACTGTAGAACAAGATTTAACACAACTTTCGAATGGAATTTCACCCTTGTTGATCTTATTAGTTTCCCCACGAAGGAGTTAAGGAGAAATACAATATCTAAATCGGACGTTTGAATTAATTTCAAACTTTCGATCTCTTTAAAACAGATCAGTAGGGCAGATCTATTTAAAATTAAATCTGGTTCAAATAAGGGAGAAAAATCAAGATATAAAGTATCCACATTTATTTTTTCTTTTGGGAGAATAACTGTCATTGAAGATGGAACCTGAAAGGGTCTTGCTGAAGGATTTAGGGAAGTAGGGGACGGGATGACAGAAGAAGAGGTAACCTTAGAAATAACTTGGCAAGATCCTGCTTTAACATTACAATATGCTGAAAAAGGATTGGCGGAAGGGTGGGAAACCTTGGGGAGGAAAGGATTGGTAAAGCTTATAGGACCTAGACCAGAGGAAGGGGCGTCTTCTTTAGGCGAGACAACCCTAGCTTCTACATGAGAGGTAGGAGACTGCTCCACCTGCGGAGAATCTTCTAGACTTAATTCAGCATTCTTATCAAAAAGAAGTTTCCTCTGTCTTTTTTTAGCGAATCTTCGGATGGGTTTCCTCTTCTTCATTCTAATCTTTTTGTATTTCAGGGGACTCACTTTTCCCATCAATCCAGTATTTACTTTGGGAATCTCCTCTTCTTTGCTTGATGGCAAGGAGAATATCGGAAAGAGAGATGGAATTTCGGATTTGGGAATGAGAGGAGATGTTACTATTACCTCTATCTTGTCACTGATTGGGGCTATACAATTAGCGCCAGCCGAAACCACTTTGGAAGGATTGGGGACAGCAGGAAAAACTACAGGCTTCTTTTCCCTTTGACCTTCTGTCAAAGGAGAAGATTGAGCTGAATCCAAAACTGCCGAAGCGGAAGGAGCGCTTATTTTTGGGGGCACCAACAGAGAAGCCGATGGTATGGGAAGATCTGACACTAACTCATTTTTACTTAGCAAGAGAACTTGCAAAATTTGCGTTACAGTGTCAAAAATACATTCCGAACCTCCCACAAACTTTTCAAGTAATCTCAAAATCGAAGAAAGAATTGATTCCAAAGAGGACAAAGAATTAGAAATTAGCCACCCATTAATATTTGGAGAACCCTCAGCTAAATTGTTCAACACTGGACCTGAACAAGATGTAAAGTTTAATTGTGGAAGGGAAAAATCTAGTTTATTAGAAGGTGTGCTACTTAGAGGACCGGTACTCGAAATAGTTATTGCTTCCTCCAAAGGCACACCTTTAGGGTTCCCATATAACGATCCCACCCGCGCCCTATGAGCTGTTAAATCAATGTCAGGCAGTGTAAAATCATTCCCTACTACAGGGGATTTAACTAACGCGGCTGACAAAGGATCAGTATTCACTGAAACTTTAGGAACATCCATTAGTGCAACTTGGGAGGGGACAATTTTATCAGATTTTGAGGGCATATTACCCGAAGATTCAAGGGGAGCATTCTGTTTCAGATGTACATTGTTTGACGCCGAAGGCGAGCCCCTTAGTACTTCGGGACTAACTAGAATAGGCAAAGATTGACTAGCAACCAAGCTTAAACTAGAGGAAACATCAATGACCCCATTAACAGGCACCGAATCGCTAAACCCTGGGATTTCATTCGGGGGCTGCAGATCAGTGGGTTTATCTTTCCCTTTGTCCCATAAATTGAAAAGCTGACATTGACCTTTCAATTGCATAGAAGTTGCAATTTGGTTCCGTAGGGGGTTAGATTTGGTTTTAGACCCAAATCTCCCTACAATCACTCGCCCAGAGCGTAGTTTTTTAGCCGTCATGAGACTGTATTAGAAGGGGAGTAAGAATCAATTAATAACAATTGTAGAATAAGAAACCTAAGAATCCTAAAATACAATACAAATCTATAGAGGCAGTGTCACACAGATTTAATACCGGAGAACCAAGGGAGGGGGCCCAGCCCAGCCTTCTTCAGCCTCTGACGGCCTCAGACGGTCCCGCCCTTGTCCCGGGCTTCTCCCGGCGCCCTCCCGGCGCGCTCCCGCGCGCTCCCGCGTTGCGGTGTCACAAGGGAGGGTTATAGCCGCGCTGAGGCGGGGGAGGAGCCAGCAGGGAGAGCGGGTCAGCTGCTGGTGATGCCGAGGGTCAGGCGCTCCTGGGACTTGAAGTCCTCGCCTGACCACGCTCGCAGCCCTGCCCACACCACCGCCACAGAGGCTCTGTCGGATGAAATACCTCGCAGTCACAGCGCACTTCCAGCAGCGCTGAACAGAGAACCAGAGGCGAAGCGGGACCCGCGAAGCGGGTTCCGCGAGGAGTTGATCGAGGAGATTAAAGGAAGAGCAGCTCCAGCGTGCTCGCAGTCCAAAGCTCCCTCTTCAGTCCACACAGGCAACAGGTGAGAAAACCAACAGTGAAACTGACGCGCTGGTTTTAGCCGCGCTGAGGCGGGGGAGGAGCCAGCAGGGAGAGCGGGACAGCTGCTGGTGATGCCGAGGGTCAGGCGCTCCTGGGACTTGAAGTCCTCGCCTGACCACGCTCGCAGCCCTGCCCACACCACCGCCACAGAGGCTCTGTCGGATGAAATACCTCGCAGTCACAGCGCACTTCCAGCAGCGCTGAACAGAGAACCAGAGGCGAAGCGGGACCCGCGAAGCGGGTTCCGCGAGGAGTTGATCGAGGAGATTAAAGGAAGAGCAGCTCCAGCGTGCTCGCAGTCCAAAGCTCCCTCTTCAGTCCACACAGGCAACAGGTGAGAAAACCAACAGTGAAACTGACGCGCTGGTTTTAGCCGCGCTGAGGCGGGGGAGGAGCCAGCAGGGAGAGCGGGACAGCTGCTGGTGATGCCGAGGGTCAGGCGCTCCTGGGACTTGAAGTCCTCGCCTGACCACGCTCGCAGCCCTGCCCACACCACCGCCACAGAGGCTCTGTCGGATGAAATACCTCGCAGTCACAGCGCACTTCCAGCAGCGCTGAACAGAGAACCAGAGGCGAAGCGGGACCCGCGAAGCGGGTTCCGCGAGGAGTTGATCGAGGAGATTAAAGGAAGAGCAGCTCCAGCGTGCTCGCAGTCCAAAGCTCCCTCTTCAGTCCACACAGGCAACAGGTGAGAAAACCAACAGTGAAACTGACGCGCTGGTTTTAGCCGCGCTGAGGCGGGGGAGGAGCCAGCAGGGAGAGCGGGACAGCTGCTGGTGATGCCGAGGGTCAGGCGCTCCTGGGACTTGAAGTCCTCGCCTGACCACGCTCGCAGCCCTGCCCACACCACCGCCACAGAGGCTCTGTCGGATGAAATACCTCGCAGTCACAGCGCACTTCCAGCAGCGCTAAACAGAGAACCAGAGGCGAAGCGGGACCCGCGAAGCGGGTTCCGCGAGGAGTTGATCGAGGAGATTAAAGGAAGAGCAGCTCCAGCGTGCTCGCAGTCCAAAGCTCCCTCTTCAGTCCACACAGGCAAGCACATATTTTCCAGTGGTAGCCTTGCCTTGTAATCTGTAAAAATCTCTTGCTTTCTGAGATAGTATTTGCAACCTAGTGAGACAGAGTGGTGGAAATCTTCCCAACTGTTCCAAAGCAAGTCAGACAAACCCTGCAACGTCTGATCCTCGATGGTCAAGTTGCTGCGAAATACACAATCAGTTCTGGTCTACACACAACAGACTGTCTTTGCAGGGATTCTGGTCCAGCATGGTGCTCTGGCTAGATGCATGGATTCACTCTACAGGCTTTTCATCAGACGTGCAGCAGTCTCTCATAGACGTGCCCTTTGATGGTTTGAAACGTTTCGGAGCAAGTGCTGACTTGGCCTTGAAACATTTAGAGAGGAAAACCACTGCTTGCTCTTTAGGTCTAGTTCAGCCTGTTTGTCAGTTCTCCCAACAGCATCCCTTATGAGGTTTTGATAGGGTATATCTGTAAAAGCAACGCCAATACGAGCCTGAGCAGCAGCAGCCCTCCCAGCCCTTTTGAGGGTGAGGTCAGGGAGCTAGCTGACAGCGATCAGGCCCACAGGGACAACTGGCAACCCCAGCCTCTCCCCCCTGCAGCCACCACAAAACAAAATTATAAACTGTCCTTGGCAGCACACAGTCACCTAGTAGGAGGTTGCATCGCCTTTCACGACCCTGGGTGGCAGAGCATCACAGCAGATTAATGGGTGCTCCAGATTGTGGAACTTGAACCTGCCCTTCCTGTCCTATCCCCCAGAAATATCACTGACACCACAGCACATTCCGGAGCACCTCCTATGCGTACTCTGCAGAGAAGTTCAAGGTCTCTTGACCAAGGGAGCAATGAAGAAGGTGCCGGCACCAGAGGTCAGGACTGGTTGCTACTCCTGTTATTTTATGGTGACACAAAAGGATAGGCCTTTGCCCCATTCCAGGTCTTCGCCCTCTGAACTTCCTCCTCCAGAAGGACAAGTTCAGAATACTCACCCAGGGTCAAGTTCTGTCTGCCCTAGATACATGAAACTGGATGGTAGTGATGGACTTGCAGGACACATACTTCCACATCCCAGTCCTGCAGTCTTGCAGGCTTTATCTGCAGTTTCAGGTAGACCATGAGCACTCTGTTCTCTGTGCTCCCCTTTGGCCTTACAAGTGCACCTCAGGTGTTCACAAAGTTGTTCCTGGTGGTCACAACTCATTCTTGGAGGTTGGGAATACCGGTTTTCACATACCTTGATGACTGGCTGCTGATGCCAGCTTGCCTCAAACAGTCCTAAGCCACCTCCAGGCAACGGCCGACCAGTTGACATTGGGGTTTCTCCATTAACATGCCTAAGTCATACATAATTCCACAAAGACTTCTATCATCAAAGCCATCCTGAACACAATGAGGCCAGGACATTTGGAATATTATCCTAATGTTTCAACCTTTAGCCTTGGTCTCAGTAAGTGCAGCTATGAGGCTTCTGGGCCTCTTGGCCTCCTGCATCCTGCTTGTGGACCACAACAGGTGGCACATACGGGCTCTCCAGTGAGATCGTAAGTCTCTATGGGCTCAGCACTAAGGCAACCTCTCAGATTCCATCCAGGTATCAAAGGAGATAGCGAAAGACCTGCAGATTTGGCTGCTGGACCGGTGGCAGACTCCTCTCCCTACCCCACTCAGAGCTAACTGTTATGATGGATGCATCGCTGCTGGGTTGGGGTGGTCATCTGGGAAAGGTGGAGATCAGAGGACTCTGATCTCCCGTTGATGCTCGCCTCCACATCAACCTGTTGGAATTGCAAGCCATTTGCTTGGCACTGAAAGTGTTCCTCCCGACCTTCAAAGAGAAACGGGTGCAAGTACTCACAGACAACACAAACGTCATGTGGTATTGCAAGAAGCATGGTGGCGTGCAGTTGTGAATTCTGTGCCAGGAGGCTCTGCACCTCAAAGTGACGAAACACTCAGGGCATCCTCCTGATCCTCCAGCACCTGGCAGGATATATTAATCACAACACAAATTGGAGCTATAGGGGCAGAGAACAGGTCATCCCCCACTCAAACGTTTCTATACAACAAGTGACCTGTTCCCAAGGTGAAAAACCGTTCAAACCTCTATACCCTTGGTCATATACTTAAGACAATTTCTACAGCATGTGGTCACACCATCTATGCTACTTATGGGTATGGTTTCACCTATTTAAAAAGAAAAAGAAGAAGAGATTCATACGAGGTACAATCGTCTCAATAATCCCAAGTGTCTGTCTCTAAACACCCACTAGTGGTGAAAAAGTGTAGAAAAGGAGCGAGGGAGCCTCACGGTAGCACCACCAGGGAGGTTTAAGCAGGAAGGTACTCGCCTGCTACCTCAAGGTCTCATCATCAGCTACCCTCGTTCCGAAAACAAATTGTGTGTAAGGGAGGAGAAATGGATAACAACCTAAAGAGTGCTAAGGTGTGTGTAAAGAGAAATAAAGTGCCAAATTATGTGCACCTAAGAAACCCCACTACTTATATATAAAAGTGAACTAGAACACACTGGCTTACAATTTTATTCCATGCTGTGTGTCTACTTCTATTTAAAATGCCGACATGTTTCATTGCCTTTGGGTACACTCACGGCAATTTCTTCAGGGCGTGGGGTTTTTTCTCAACCCTGCATTTCCGCCTATCTTTTGATAAAAACTGCTGTAAGAGACAAAGGATAAAGAGACAGACAACAACACGTAGCAACATTAATTGGCATCGGGCAAAGTTGAAAAAATGTACTCTTTCCCTTGTAGCGTGTAGGCCATGTCATTTACCGGGATTTTACCCAGCGTGGGTATACCTTTACCCTGGAGCTCTTGTATGCGTTAGACTGCACTCGTTCTGGGCTCTTCAGATTGGCTCCTACTGTGAGCCTGTAACACATAACCATGAATCACAAGCCTGTTTTATGGATTTTGACATTGCGTAATTCACTATGCGTCTATCCTTCCGCTTTACGCCTCACGCTGCTGGTATCTATGGCACCCCCCTATCTCGCAGCTGTCCCCTGATCGCAATGTGTCATCACATCTCAAATTGTAGCTGTAGTGGGACGCTGCTTCTTCGCTACTGTAGCCCTCATAGTTGTATTTTAAAAAAAGGTTGGGAAGAAACCTCCTGGGTATGTTACAGACCCTCCCGTCTTACACTCTGTGACCCCAAATCCACTGCTCATAATTCTAGCTACTTGAAAATGCCCATTATTGTAGGGTTCCGAGGGGCCCTGTCCTACCGGTCTCTCATGTTGCAGAACCCACCTTAATTGCTTGCGCGTCCGGCGTTAGCTCAGCACCGCATCAACCCGGTATGCTGTTACCTACGAATAAATACACTCTGGCTCACCTCGTGTGCAAACCCGGAAGGGAAACGCCCTGCTCAAGGAGTGTCTAGTAACGCGCTCCTTTCTATGTCGTGCATCGCCGCCATCTTGGACTGGAGTCCGTAAACAGGTTGTCACTCACCCTGCTATTCGTTCATGGGGAAATGAGATTAAACAATATCTCGATCGCTCATAATAGGTGGCTCATCATATTTATACCAGCCTGCCATTGGATACACTGCAATTACATCTCTTTCTTTTCTACAGCTGTCAATACGTAAATATATGTAGTTTGGCTGTATTAATTGTCTAGTGTCACATGGCGCCCTATTGTCATAAAGGAGTACCCCAGCTCTCCGCTTACACCATATCAATATGGTACGAGTTAAGGCTGCACTTAACATTGCTTGATTCAAAACCCCACAACTTTATTGTGAACGATCAATCCCCTGAATGTGGCTCACATCAATAAGGATTAATAGCGGGCAGTGTATTCTATTTATTCCTATAATTATCGATTCCACACAACATCAGGATGTGTCGATCAAACCTATCTCACAAAGAGGTAAGAGGCTCTCATTAAGAGTTTATCTGCTGGTAGTTCTTTGCTGTTATTACTGCATGGTCGTGATTGGACCTAGATCTCAATTTCTGGCATACTGCACCACAATTATTTTATCTAGGGGAATAGGTAATTGATGGACTATACACTTACCCTATTCCACTCGATAAGGTCATTTAATCCGGTTTTGTCCACCCCCTCCTGATAAATCCAACGTGCTTCCCTGGTGCTTAATCTGGTCTCCATATTAAATTGGTCCCCCATCACCCTTTCAAGGACCACCCACTGTACATCTTTCGGCATGTGTTTTTGGGACTGATAGTGTTGCACCAGTCTGGTGCTCAATTTCCCTGCACGTAATGTACTCAGGTGTTCTTGTATCCTGATTTTGACCTTCCTACTGGTGAGGCCGATGTAGTGGAGGCCACAGGGGCATGTCAGTCTGTAAATAACATTGGATGTGTTACAATTGCTAAATTGGTTTAAAAACCAGGTAGTATTGTTTGCAAGAGTAACACTTTTGGTGGCAGATGTAAACGCACACACCGAACAGCTCCCACATGGGTAATGTCCCTGCGGGATGTTGGTCTCACGGGGGTCTTGTTTTGGTCTTGTATGGACCAGGCGATCACGGATGTTCGCTGATCGCTTAAAAGCGAAGCGGGGAGGTGGCATTTGCATGGTAGCAGTACTTAGCAGATGCCAGTGCCTGCGAATGGTCTGTCGGATTTTAGTAGAGAGTGGACCAAAAGTGGTCACTACTGGAATGCAGTCGCTACTTTTCTTCTGAGTTTTTTCTAACAAAGCAGCGCGCGGGGTGTTATAAGCTCGCTTTCTTGCTTGTTTGATGACCTTAATTGGGTATGCCCGGTCCTGCAACTTATTGGCTAACACCTGAGATTGTTCAGAATAGTGTTGTAAAGTTGAACAATTACGGCGATACCTCAGAAACTCAAGATTACGACACCGAAGTGGCCAGGCTTTTGGGCAATCGTAATAACTATCGACCCTTGGACCCTTGGTACGGGACCCCACCAAGGAACTACAAGCAACGATCACCCAACTAGTGACGGAAGCCAAGGAAAAGAAGTGGGTTACATATAGAGAAGCTGAATTCCTGATCAATTTGAAACCAAGGGTTCCGGCGTTCTATATAGTCCCCAAGATTCATAAAGCACAACGCCCACCCCCGGGCCGCCCCATAGTATCGGGCATTCAATCCCTACTGGAACCATTATCCCAGTTTTCAGACTTCTTTCTGAGAGAATGTGTCATCACTCAACCCTCATACGTCCAAGACACCACGGATGTCTTGAGAATCCTGGAAAATGTATCATATAATCCTGACAACCATTATCTTGTCACTATAGACATAGAATCTCTATATACGAGTATCCCTCAGGAGGCGACGCTGGTGGCAGCAGCACGAGCCCTGAGAGACTCTGAATGGTTTTATGATACACCACAGACCTTTGTTCTCCAGTGTGTTGAGATTGCTCTAACAAAGAATTTTTTTGCATGCAAGGAACAGTTATACCTTCAGGTGTCCGGGACATCGATGGGGGCTACCTTCGCCCCAAGCCTGGCATGTATTTACGTGGGCCAATTTGAGGCCTACCATATCAATCCAGACACCAATCCCTTCCAGAGGAACATTGTCCTCTGGAAGAGATACATAGACGATGTTCTATGTATTTGGGAAGGCTCAGAAGAGAGACTCAATGAGTTTCTCACGTGGCTCAATGGCCTTGACGGCTGTTTGAATTTCACATGGTCGGTGAGCAGTAGAACTGCAGTATATCTGGACCTTGATATACAGGCCGAAAATGGGGGCCTGACCACTACGGTCCATCAAAAACCAACGGAAAAAAACTCCCTACTGCATTATAGATCATTTCACCCTAGAGCACTTAGGGATAATTTACCCGAGGGGCAGTTTCTGAGGTATCGCCGTAATTGTTCAACTTTACAACACTATTCTGAACAATCTCAGGTGTTAGCCAATAAGTTGCAGGACCGGGCATACCCAATTAAGGTCATCAAACAAGCAAGAAAGCGAGCTTATAACACCCCGCGCGCTGCTTTGTTAGAAAAAACTCAGAAGAAAAGTAGCGACTGCATTCCAGTAGTGACCACTTTTGGTCCACTCTCTACTAAAATCCGACAGACCATTCGCAGGCACTGGCATCTGCTAAGTACTGCTACCATGCAAATGCCACCTCCCCGCTTCGCTTTTAAGCGATCAGCGAACATCCGTGATCTCCTGGTCCATACAAGACCAAAACAAGACCCCCGTGAGACCAACATCCCGCAGGGACATTACCCATGTGGGAGCTGTTCGGTGTGTGCGTTTACATCTGCCACCAAAAGTGTTACTCTTGCAAACAATACTACCTGGTTTTTAAACCAATTTAGCAATTGTAACACATCCAATGTTATTTACAGACTGACCTGCCCCTGTGGCCTCCACTACATCGGCCTCACCAGTAGGAAGGTCAAAATCAGGATACAAGAACACCTGAGTACATTACGTGCAGGGAAATTGAGCACCAGACTGGTGCAACACTATCAGTCCCAAAAACACATGCCGAAAGATGTACAGTGGGTGGTCCTTGAAAGGGTGATGGGGGACCAATTTAATATGGAGACCAGATTAAGCACCAGGGAAGCACGTTGGATTTATCAGGAGGGGGTGGACAAAACCGGATTAAATGACCTTATCGAGTGGAATAGGGTAAGTGTATAGTCCATCAATTACCTATTCCCCTAGATAAAATAATTGTGGTGCAGTATGCCAGAAATTGAGATCTAGGTCCAATCACGACCATGCAGTAATAACAGCAAAGAACTACCAGCAGATAAACTCTTAATGAGAGCCTCTTACCTCTTTGTGAGATAGGTTTGATCGACACATCCTGATGTTGTGTGGAATCGATAATTATAGGAATAAATAGAATACACTGCCCGCTATTAATCCTTATTGATGTGAGCCACATTCAGGGGATTGATCGTTCACAATAAAGTTGTGGGGTTTTGAATCAAGCAATGTTAAGTGCAGCCTTAACTCGTACCATATTGATATGGTGTAAGCGGAGAGCTGGGGTACTCCTTTATGACAATAGGGCGCCATGTGACACTAGACAATTAATACAGCCAAACTACATATATTTACGTATTGACAGCTGTAGAAAAGAAAGAGATGTAATTGCAGTGTATCCAATGGCAGGCTGGTATAAATATAATGAGCCACCTATTATGAGCGATCGAGATATTGTTTAATCTCATTTCCCCATGAACGAATAGCAGGGTGAGTGACAACCTGTTTACGGACTCCAGTCCAAGATGGCGGCGATGCACGACATAGAAAGGAGCGCGTTACTAGACACTCCTTGAGCAGGGCGTTTCCCTTCCGGGTTTGCACACGAGGTGAGCCAGAGTGTATTTATTCGTAGGTAACAGCATACCGGGTTGATGCGGTGCTGAGCTAACGCCGGACGCGCAAGCAATTAAGGTGGGTTCTGCAACATGAGAGACCGGTAGGACAGGGCCCCTCGGAACCCTACAATAATGGGCATTTTCAAGTAGCTAGAATTATGAGCAGTGGATTTGGGGTCACAGAGTGTAAGACGGGAGGGTCTGTAACATACCCAGGAGGTTTCTTCCCAACCTTTTTTTAAAATACAACTATGAGGGCTACAGTAGCGAAGAAGCAGCGTCCCACTACAGCTACAATTTGAGATGTGATGACACATTGCGATCAGGGGACAGCTGCGAGATAGGGGGGTGCCATAGATACCAGCAGCGTGAGGCGTAAAGCGGAAGGATAGACGCATAGTGAATTACGCAATGTCAAAATCCATAAAACAGGCTTGTGATTCATGGTTATGTGTTACAGGCTCACAGTAGGAGCCAATCTGAAGAGCCCAGAACGAGTGCAGTCTAACGCATACAAGAGCTCCAGGGTAAAGGTATACCCACGCTGGGTAAAATCCCGGTAAATGACATGGCCTACACGCTACAAGGGAAAGAGTACATTTTTTCAACTTTGCCCGATGCCAATTAATGTTGCTATGTGTTGTTGTCTGTCTCTTTATCCTTTGTCTCTTACAGCAGTTTTTATCAAAAGATAGGCGGAAATGCAGGGTTGAGAAAAAACCCCACGCCCTGAAGAAATTGCCGTGAGTGTACCCAAAGGCAATGAAACATGTCGGCATTTTAAATAGAAGTAGACACACAGCATGGAATAAAATTGTAAGCCAGTGTGTTCTAGTTCACTTTTATATATAAGTAGTGGGGTTTCTTAGGTGCACATAATTTGGCACTTTATTTCTCTTTACACACACCTTGGCACTCTTTAGGTTGTTATCCATTTCTCCTCCCTTACACACAATTTGTTTTCGGAACGAGGGTAGCTGATGATGAGACCTTGAGGTAGCAGGCGAGTACCTTCCTGCTTAAACCTCCCTGGTGGTGCTACCGTGAGGCTCCCTCGCTCCTTTTCTACACTTTTTCACCACTAGTGGGTGTTTAGAGACAGACACTTGGGATTATTGAGACGATTGTACCTCGTATGAATCTCTTCTTCTTTTTCTTTTTAAATAGGTGAAACCATACCCATAAGTAGCATAGATGGTGTGACCACATGCTGTAGAAATTGTCTTAAGTATATGACCAAGGGTATAGAGGTTTGAACGGTTTTTCACCTTGGGAACAGGATATATTAATCACCAGGGTAGACGAACAGACAAACGCAGCCACCGTTGCCTAGCATATCACAAAATCTTCCCATAATAGGGAGACCTTGGCTCAATCTGGTCTCCACTTCAGACAACACACAGTGTCAAAGCTTTTGTGTGTTATATTTCATAATGCAGGTCTTGCATTTTGCCAGCATTGGGGGTTGGGACTTCATCTCTTTGCCACTTTCTTTCCTGCTGAGATTACTCAAGATCTAGAGGTACCAGACCTAAATCAACCTAGTGGACCTGGACTTGGCGAGGAGAGTGTGGTACCAAGAATGTCTGGCCATGAACATATGTACTCCAATCTTACTACCCCTTCAGGTGAACCTCATGTTGCAGCAGTAGGTCCAAGTCTTGCACCCATAACTGCTCGATCTATACCCCCATATGTATAGATTGAGCACTGACAGCTGGTGGCTTTTGATATTCCTCCCGAAGTGGTTGGTTTCATGTTAGCATCCAGGAGTCTCATCAACCAAGTCGGTGTATGCAATATGCTGGGAGAAGTTTGTTCTCTGGTGCACTACCAAAAATATACTACCACTGAACGTTCAGATTTTGGCTGTTCCTCTGTTTTATTTATCATTTGACCAGCAATGCTTTCCTGTGGCAACAGTTAAAGTTTACCTGTTGGCCCTTTCAGCCTTCCTACATTTACCTGACCAGCCACCCCTCTTCAATTCACCTTTTGTGATGCAATATTTGAGGGGGCTGATCTCAATGTTCCTGCTGACTCCAGTTGTCATTCCACTGTGGGACCTTAATTTGGCACTCACCTAGGTAATGTGCTCTCCCTTTGCACCCATGCACAGTTGCTGTCTTTGTCTTTTTACCATCAAGACTGAATTCCTCATCAACATAACATCAGCCAGATGAGTGATTGAACTCCTGGCATTGCCTGTTGTCCCCCATCTATATATTTCTTCCCAGACAAATTAGCGCTTCGGACAAAAGCGGCATTCTTACCTAAGGTAGTCAGGCCCTCAACAAGCACTTAGTTTCCATGTGGATCGAACCAGAGACTACCAGCAAGACAATCAGTTTTTCATTAGTTTCTCTTGGGCTAAGAAAGGCAGAAGAGTGCTGCATAAAGGACCATCTCAATATGGATTATGCAATGCATCAACATCTGCTATGGGCTAGCCAGGAAGCAGCACCCAGCAGGCTTGCACGCTCATTTCACCAGAGCGAAGGCTGCTACCGCCATGCCGGTGTGCGGTGTGCCAGTCATTGACATTTGCTAGGCTGCTATGTGGGCATCCCGCCACCCTTTGACAAAACATTACTGCCAGGATAGCCAGGTCTGGCATGACAGGCAATTTGCCTGGTCTGTCCTGCAGGATTTCCTGGTATCATCCATTCCACAGACCCACCAACAGAAGAGGTGTACTGCTTTGATATCTATGCAGAAGGTGAGGAATCTGCTGTTAGACATCTATCAGAAGACAGATTGCTTACTTTTGGTAATGCCTTTTCTGGTAGAGACTCTAAGTGCAAATTCATCACTGACCCACCCTTCTCCTTTAATAAGTTAACAAATCTAAAAGATCTGCACACTGCACTATTTGATTCCCATAGCTCGACATCAGATGGTGCAGACAGAGATCAGAAAGAAACAGACGTTAGCTTGCGGTGGTAGTGCATATATAGGTGCCCTGACTTAAATATCTGCGGCAGAACGGAGTTGACACAGAGCCACATTATGCTACATAAAGCAAGTGAATTGCTGAAAAGTTCACAGATCCAGTTTGGCACTGGGGAAATTCACAAGGTGAGGAATCTGCAGAAATGGAGCTACCGAAGATGGGTAATTTTTTTGTTAGGGCAATATGCCAGCACTCTGATGTCAACTCAAGGTACTGAGGAACTTGGCAGCCTCATACCTGTTGATGAGCTCCGTGGCAGAGTTGAAGACAGGACTAGTCCATCCACTGAGCGACCTTGCTCTTTACATGACAGGAGCGATGAGAGGGGCTCGCTGTCCTCCTCTTCTCTACTGTCTGTCACCATGAGCATAGTTATCTCGGTTCTCTCATTGTGAAGCTTGGGTCGGGTTACATGTAGAGCCTTTAAAGAGTTCTTGGCAGTCTATAATCCCGTGAGGTGGCTGACCTCACTCTTCTCCATCTTGACTTCATAGGGCCTGGCCATGGAGGGGCTGGGGCGCCACGGCCTCCATCATCCACACTTTTTGGCCAAGTTAGTTCTCCATCAGAGTGGCCCTCTAGTCAAAGCACTGCTTAATCATTTCTTGGCTGGCCGACAAGTACTGTTCGGCCTCTTCCATGTAATGCCACATCTTGGACCTTAGGGTTAAAATACAGTCTAAGACGTCTTATGAAGGTTTCCTGTGGGCTTGCTCTCATCCCTCCTTTACAAGACTAAGAGATCCTCTAACAGGGTGACTAAACAGAGGTTTGAAGGGTCTAAAGCCCACTCCCTTCTGTGGGACTTCCCTGTAGGCAAACATCAGGCATGGGAGTAGGATGTGAGCACTTATATCTTAAAGGTTCAGGTAGGCCCATAATCATACTTCTGACGATCTTGTTGAACCTTTCAAAAAGCTCATTGATCTGGGGATGTTAGAGTGTGGAGGACTTGCTGGTAACCCCACATACATCTTCATCATCTTCAAATGTGCTGACATTAAATATATCCCCCGCTCAGACAGTACCTAACTGAGACTCGGGTAAATACTCCCATCAGTGTCCTGGCACCATCCTCAGGGGTATGGCTTCAGGGTACTTTGTGGCATGGTCCTCCTAATTCAGGATAAACTTGTTCCCGAAGAATGCCTTAGGGTCAAGAGGGCTGACAATGTCCATCCCTACCTGCTAAAAGTAGGTCCCTACTACAGATAAATTCTGTAGGGGAGTCTTGCACTTCCTTCCAGACTTACCACTGGCCTGAAAAGTCACACAGGACTAACAGAGAACCTCTACCCAGATTGTTAGGAAATGGGGTGTATTACATGGTGTGGTTGTGTGACCTAACTGTATAATATATTTACTAACCCCTTTATGTTCAGTAGGTTTTGTCTGTAAAACCCTGAGCTTAAGCCTCAGTAGCTATGAAACTGAGCAGTAAGGCTTACACAGAGTAATGCATTTCAACAGCACCAAAAATTTTTAAGAAGAAATGGACACAACACCAATTTATAAAAATAGATTGTATTTTTCTAAGAATTTAGACACTAGAATGAAAAAGATCCACCAGAGGGGTCCGGAGATATTGATTTTAAAAGCAATATTAACTCAAAGCAGTTTCACTCAACCATCAACAAGCCTTGGAAAACAAATTGGACACTTAGAATTTTGTTTTAAAGAAAACTTATGTAAGTGTACGCTTGGTTAGAAGTACCTGGGGCGACCAACTCTGACAGGGAGCAAGCCAAGGGGATCAGGAAGGTCCTTAAGAACATTTACCTTCACAGAAGAAGCAGTCCTTCAGCAGTTCCAGGTTATTTTTTCACAGTGCTGCGGATTCCTTTTTTGTTGCCATGATGCAAGAGATGAAGGATGCTCCAAGGATGCTGTGGTTGCAAAGCGGTCAATGGGGGTCTTCCTGCAGGGATTCCTTGGCCTACAAAGCTGGTAAAGAAATCATGGTTGCAGAGTCGACGTTCCATGAAGTCCTCTCCGGTCTAGCCAAAGTCCAGTCTCGTCTGTCACAGACTAATCCTTCTTCTGTCATTAGCTTCCCTTCTGAGGATCCCTTCAACTCTCCAACAGCACTCCCGGGGTCAGTGAAATCAGGTGCAACTCTGTGCTTCAGGTCATGGACCTCAGTTCTTCACAGCGGCAGTGGTAGCGGCTTGAAGACTTTGGGCTACCAATTTGCCTTAGCAGGTTTCTTCAGCTATTGTGTCTCTTTGCTGTAAACAAGAGGTCAGTCAGCTGATCCTTGGAATTCTCTTGGATCGACTGGTCTGGAGATGGCTTCTCCTTGAGCAGGACACTGCATGCCCAATCCCTCTCTTCGCTAGTTACGAGGTACAGAAGTTGCAGTCCTTGTCGGTGCAACCTCTCTTTTCTGGTCCCTTGGGGCAGCAGGGCAGTCCTTCTTCGGTCCTTTTTCCAAGACGAGATCGATCTGTGGCTGGGTGCCCAGGCTTGGAAAGTGCCCTCAGGGCAGGATGCAGCTGGTAGCCAATGAGCTACCATGTCCCCTCCCATCTGGTGACCACTCAATGTGTAGTGTGGCACCTGGCTATCCAAGGATGCACCATTAAGCCCACTCTCAAGATGACAAGACCCCTCTCTCGTTGTTCAGACCTCCCTAGCCCACCCCCAGGGTGTGGCCACCTCAGGGCTACATGCCCCCGGGGAAAAGGTTTGGCAACAGGTTTCCCCTCTCTGCTTCGTGTGCCAGCCTGTCTACCACAACAATGGGGCAGCCCTCCCTTCTGGTGTTACACATCTGCCCTGCAAAGGCGGCTTTACCTTTAAAACCGGCAATTTGGGGCTGAATATATAATGACAAATGTATTGTAGAATGCATCATTATTTTTCCAAATTTTCTTGGGGAAGGCCACCCCCACCCTTTAGCGGTCAGGCTTGCTCACTGCACTCGTTATGTGCCATACAGGGGCTGAGCTGGCACAATTTGCCAGGACTGCTTTTGGTTCCCATTCAAGAGCAGGAGCTTTTGTTATCCCTAAATAGACAACTATATGCATACATGCTAATAGACCCGATTACAACTGTCTCCAGCCTGATATTGCCTCTGCTTCAATAGACGGTGATGGGGGAAATGCATTCTCTCGTACATCTCCCACTTTCCTCTTCCAAAATGTTGGCATGTATGTGTATGCATCTGTATTAAAAAGCTTTCTCAAATTTATGTACTTAAAAATAAATACAGATATCTCTTGGGAAATGTAGAATCTGACCGAGGATTCAACTTTCGAAAAGAAACCAAACATTGATAAGTGAGATGCAGCACTAACCTTCCCATTAAAATCTTTTGATTTTTGCATATTCTCTCAATCTAAACTATTAAAATCTTTAGTAATTCGAGTATTTGTGTGGTGTGTACTTGTTTGTGTATTTTCTTGCGAATTAATGTTTTCAAATTAAAATCATACAAATTGATTGGAGTTCCCCGGCTTCCAGTAGTGATTAAGTGGGGGTCCTCAGGAGTCAAAAGGTTGGAAACTAGTGTCATCGAATATAATGCACTTGTAATAATGCGGACAGGAAAGGCGTCACATTCGTGATGGAGTAACCCATACGCCAAACTCTAAATCAGGCCCTTAGTCTTAAGTTGTCTGAATGGGACTCCGGCTGAGCCAGTGAACACATTTCTCTTAAGGATTTTAACTTTCATAACAGTGCTTTCTAGTTGCAATAACCTCAGCCATACAGGTAAGAGAGTTGTAGGTCTTATTTCCCATCCACCCTTTACTTCGTTTTATTCAAACAAATTAGAGTTGAGAACCAGGGCTGCTTTCCTGCCAAAGGTGGTGACTCCTTACCACCTGCCTCAGTCAATCACCTTTCTGACCTTGTATCTCACACCCCATCTCAGAAAGGAGAAGGAGTGATTGCATAGATTGGATCCAAGGCGGTAGACAACTAATACCTGGACCGCAATAAGGACATTCATCTGGATGACCAGCTCTTCGTAAGGTACTGTGATGCCAAGAGGGTAAAGCAGTGCAGAAAAGCACTCTGTCAAGGGGGGGTCATCCACTCCATTAAGACCTGATAGGCACTCGCCAACCATCAGGAGGAAGCTGGGCCTATTCTAAAAAGGCCAAAGACACTGCTTCTGCAAGAGGTGGTCCAATTGAGAGACCAGCAATGCAGCCATAGTGGCATCTCTACACACATTAGCCAAGCATTACTGCCTGGACATTACCGCATGTACTCCGAAGTGCGTAGGGATAAACATTCTGTAAATCCGTCTTGCAGGATTTTCTGGTTTCACCATCCATCAACCCTCCTCCTAGGTGGGTATGGTTAAGGAATCTGCTCTACAGGTGAGAAATCTGCAGGTAGAAGTATCCATCAGAAGAAATGGTTACTTACCTGTGATAACGATCTTTCTGGTAGATAATCTATCTCCACACAGTTTCCTCACAGAGCCCTCCCTCCCCCCCACTCCCACCATCCTGTTTAATGGATAGTTATAGGGAAAGTTAATAAGATCCCAAATATGCATACATTTTTTAACTGATCTACTCAGATGATGTCACACCGTCCTTTGGCCTCAAAGGGTGGTAAAAATGGCTGGAAACTGAGAGGGGCAGTATATGACTTTGGTGATGTCATCCAACACCACTTACGGTGTCAATTTGAAGCCAGCATCCCTTTACCGGTGATGTGCGAGCTTTGAAATTTGTGGATCCAGTCTGACGTCTGGGATTATTCTATAGATGAGGAATCTGCAGGTATATAAAGAATCCACCAGAAAGATTGATACCGCAGATAAGTAACTTTTCTTTCCAACTGTTGTTTTTTGCCTTCTAAAGGGTTATTTCAGATGGGCAATTTTTGGTAATATATTATGTTTTTCTTAATGTGTGATTTTTTTGTTACAGGCGCCTTCTGGTGGGAAAGTTTCCCCCTTGCCACACTCAAAGCGCATTCAGGAAAATCCAGAGAACTGTGTGACACCTACCACATCTACTGCGAAACAAGCTGCACCTCCTCATAAGGGAGAAACAAGCAAGTCCCCTGCTCACAACACCCAGCCTATAGGACAGAAAACCCCAGTCAAATCCATTGCCAGTACCAAGATTAAAAAAACAACATAGGAAACCACCACGATGATCAGTATATATGACATTGTTATCCTTTTGTGCCAAAATAAGGATTCTGCCTCTAAGTTGGACATGAACAGGATTCCGAAAAGTTTGACATTATGGTCTTCTGAAACTTGAGCCCCACAGAATGCTCCAAATGCCTGTTGTGACGTTAGCCTGCAACACCATTGTGAACTCTAAGAACTTGTGAAAGGACATATGCTTAATTTTGTTATTTGCAAACTGTGGATTTATATTTGTCGTCTAAATGTGCATAATTTATTTGTGTATCCGCTGCTTCTCAGTAGACAGACCTTCGAGAAGGGTTTCACAAACCCTTTAGCAGTCTTCCTACAGTTTCATATGTTTGTATATTTGTGCATTATGTATGTTACATGCCTGCAAAGCTTTCTGTACATCACTTATCACACGATAACTCTAAACATTGTGGGGCATAAAGTTATTGCCATGTTAATGTAATTAATACAAACCTGAGGCACCTTTTGATGCATAAAATGTTGGTATATACACACACACCCCTGTGCAGAGAAATTCTTTATTACATGCTGGTTCCTACATGTGAACATGCATGAAATAAATGAATGAAAACAATACTCGTCTACAGCAACTTGTTACAGGCAACTTCTGATGTCACATTTCCTGCTGCGGAACCAGTGGCGGAGGAAGGGTGATCAGCCATCATTATTCACTACTTGAAAGATGCATGTTTATGGGGAGTAGTAGTTGCGGAACTGTAGATGTGCTGCCGCGAGTGGCACCCTTGCAGAAAACGTGTTTGCCTGCATGCCATGGCACGGACATGCAGTCGCCGAGGAATCGCAAATGGAAGCTGTGTGTCAAGGAAGCTGTCACGTGTAAAATTGCCTGCCACTGGCTTGGATCTCTCCACTTGCCATTGGATCGATCGGTGCCATGGTGTCACTTTCTGCAAGAAACGCTCCTGTTTTAGGCCTAAAGAATCGCTGTAGGCTTTGCACAATAATTGTGAGAATAATCATTTTGCAATTATTTTGTGGTGGAGCAGTGGATTATGTGGATAATCTTTTTGTTTCGTGCATGCTTTGCCTGAGCAGTTACATTGCTACCCGGCAGCATACATCTCCCCACACACGTTAACTCTTAACTAGTCTTATGCATCGATGACAAAGGTTTTTATAGCTGCTACTTGCACGCCAGTACTTTTTTGTGGAAATAGATATAACATCTCCGTAGCCAATTTAGTCCTGCAAAGTCCTGCCTGTCAAATAGTTGATTTAAATATAGACAACACGAAAACATAATAATACATTCCCCAAGTGCGCATAAAAAGTATACTGCAAGTCACATGTCCTCTGTCGTGGAGCGTCTCTGTGTAAAAGTCCTCAATATGAACAGTGGTGCTTCATTCCGTATAAAATCAAAACGTATCAACCTAATTGAAATAAAAAGAAATACGCCGGGGGAAATTGATATAGATCAGCAATGTATTATGCCTTATGTGGCAGTCAGAGATACTAGCATAGCATCCCTAACAAATCTGAGCATCAGTATTCCACAGAATAAACAAATGAGGAAAAATGAGGTGCAAGAAATCCAGTGAATATGGCCCACGTTGGCTCTAGAGAAGCCAAACAAAGAATGAAACTATTAAAATAAATGGGCAGATAATAAGTGGTACATCCCTGTGTCTTTTACTTTGCTCTATAGTGCAATTCATTGTCCTGTTAGCTGGCAAACAGTATGCCCAATAGGATATGTTCCCAGTTTTAAGTTGCCACTGGACGTGCAATTGATGAAATGCCGGACCGTCCTCAGTTGCAATAAATATTCCAACAACTCCTTATGTTGTTATTTAAACGTCCAAAGAAAATAACGGGTTGCGGCATAATGTGCACAGTTAAAGGCCTTGTGTTTCATAAAAGGCTACCCCTTCAACTATAGTCTTTCAGAATGCCTTTCTGGCGTTTCTTCACCACTATACAGTATGACTTTTCCACAGTTGACTTAAAGTAGAGCAGACACCGTTAATGTTCTACCGCATTTGAAACAGTGGCGTGCTAATTAAATACTGCACTAAATAAATTGAATGAACATAGCAAGTGTTCTGTAACATCCTGGTATGTCGTGTTCACAGGGTACATTACGGGCTTTAATCAAAAGGTGGCAGTAGTGAAATGTGTACAGTAAGCAATGTGCCCCTGTGAGATATGCCCAATTCATGCAGGTTATATTTTAAATCATTTGACTCGAGAAAGGAAAACAGATTATGATGGAATGTTCTGAAATTCGTTGATTATATTTAATCAGTTTGAAAATAATCCTGTAGATGGAGACACGATTGTCTGTTTAACATCACTCAAACAGTTTTGTACCTTAAAAGGATTTTTTTTAATTTCTCTTTTGCATTTGTTTAAAATGTACACCGTTTTAGGTATTTTGGCTTCCCCGTAATTTTAAAATTTTGAAATAAGTCAAAAATGTTTATGGTGCAATGTTTAGAAGATGGAGAGGAATGGAAAAATGTATTTTCTTATATTTCCTTTTAAATATCCCTTTGACCAGACTGTATTTTCTTATTTTCCTTTGTAAATAACACTTTCATGCACATCATTGTAAAATAAAACTTCTCCCATAATTAAGTCTTATTTCCATTGTAACTTTTGGTCTTTTTGATTTATTCATGTTAGTTGAACTTGAATAATTGTAAATTATAATATCGCAATTTATCTTTCCAGTCAGGACCATTTCTAACGATCAGTCTCATTGATCTACCTTTCAATGGGATCTGTTTGTTTGGAGATAAAGTGGACACTGCCCTAGAGAGGTTTAAAGTCAGTCGAGCAACGACCCTCTCACTGGGCCTTCAACAGTCTCAAACCCAGAGTAACAGTAGGATATTTGGTCACTTCTGAGGATTTTCTAAGGGCTCTCCTTTTGTCAGTGACAATATTACCAGCCACAAAGTCAACCACCCCAGAATCCATTGGTCCGCCAATACAAGGGTAGATCGAGGCAGTGGAAAAGGTTGTACGGCTCTTCAGCAACCCTCCTCCTCTCCATCCTTTACTGCCCATTCCCCGGTAAGCAGTCACGGTTCTCTTTCTCAACCACACCAGAAGCCTGTGGAAGGGCGAGTGTTCTCCTTTCTTCCAGACTAGAAGGCCATTACTTCAGGCTAGTGAGTCTTCATATAGTTGAAAGAGGTTACTCCATGTCCTTCCTTCAGGCTCCGTCATCATCCCGCTCCTTTCTTCCTCCTCCACTGAGGATCACCTGGCCATCCTCCAACAAGAGGTGGTGGCACTTCTGAGGAAAGGAACAGTGGTGTTAGTGCCAAAGTAATAAAAGGGTCATGGATGATGCTGCATCTAATCTGGGTCCTCAGGGAGTTAAACCTTTTCCTCAAAAAGTAAAAGTTCAAGATGCTGACCCTAACCCAATTGTTACTAAACTGGATGATGTCACTCAACCTGCAGGGTGTTTATTTCCCTATTCCCATCCAGTGGTCGTGTCAGAGGTATCTGTGCTTTGTGGGGCGCTAGGCATTACTAATTTGCAGTACTTCCCTTTGGCTTTCCATCGGCAGCTCAAGTCTTCATCAATGTGATGGCAGTGGGTGAGGCCTATCTCAGAAGGTTGGGCATCCCCATTTTTTCGTATCTGGATAATAGGCTGATCTAAGCCAGGTCACCGGAGATGACACCATGCCATCTTTAGTCAACAGTATCACTGTAGTTCAACCTGGGTTTTTCCATCAAGAAACCCAAATCTCACCTGAGGCCCACCTAGTGACTCCAGTTCTTGGGTCAGTCTAGGAAACCACCCTTCTCAGCGCCTTTCTTCCACCTCAGAGGACTGGCAACAGCCAGGAAATAGTACCTTCTTTGCAACAAGTCATGAGAGTAGCAGTCCTGGGATTCCTAGGTCTGCTAGCTTCCTGCAATTTTCCTAGTCATGAAAACACATTGACATATGAGTGCCCTGCATTGGTGCCTCTACAGGCTATGGCTACTGTATGGGGGATACTAGTCAGAGTCCATTGTGATCTACCCCACTACTGCAGCAGGTGTGGCTTGGTGGGGGAACGAGGCAAACCTCAGCAGTAGGATTGCCTTCACTCCCCCTCCTACCATGGCTATGGTAGTGAGGATGCCTCCACTTTAAGATGACAAACCCACCTTGAGGATTTGGCGATCAGAGGCCTCTGGTCTCCAGAAGAACAGGTTATCCAGTATTGGATCTTTCATAGATTCACATGCTTGAATCATTCACCGTCGTCAAAGTGGGAGTCGCATGGTACTAGAGTAAAGTAGTATCTGATAGTATAATGGCTATAATGGCAATGCAAAGACACTTTAACAGCCTATTTACATATACTCCCAACAGAGGCTGAATCCCTCAGATTCTTTACCACACGTTGTGTGCAGGGAGTCTTCCTGAGCTCTGCTCAACTATTCTAACTCATATTTCTAACATTTTATTATTATTTTATTGTTACCAAAACAGAAACAGACACAAAAGGGCTCCCTAGACCCTGTGGCTGTGGTGGAGCTAATTGTTTTTTCTTCCAGATACTTCCTTTTAAGGATTTATTTTATTGTCACCATCCTTACCATAAGGTAAGTGGGAAGACTATTCCTATGGCGTCTAACGGAATAACTTTCAAATGAGAACAGGGTCAAAGGGGTAAGGTACTCGAGACACTTTTAATGGCCCTTAAAAGACTCTCTTTTGGATCAAAAAAAGGACAGTTCACTGGAGAAACACAAATATCTCTCCACATGAACCTCACTGTCTTCAACTCCTGCTATTTTCCTAGAGTTCGCTTTACTTAAATGCACCTCAAACCATTTGACAGAAGGGCGTAAATGTAAGACTCATTACTGCCTCGTCGACACCTATAACGTGTACATGGATGTCGACTACAACATCAAGGACACCTTGACGTCGTCAGTTCCACCTAAATGAGTGTTATTGATGGCGGCCTCATCAACATGTTTCTGACGACGATGTCCCCATCGTATCGTCCACTATGCCGTCGATGAACACGGTGTCCTGCCATCATCGCCGACAATCGGTGGGGGTCTCATTGTTGGCGGCAGTGTCAGGGCTCAACGATGTCATCGATGGTGATTGGCAACGATTGTCTAGCACCCCACCACTGCTTGTTATCTAGTATTGGGGTATCTTTCATAGATTCACATTCCTGAATCATTCCCCCTCACCCGGCAAGCCTTTCTTTCTACATTAACAAACAAAATACTCAATCGCCAACGCTTTCCCAGTCGTTCTAGAGCTGTGAAGCTAGCTGACAACCCCCAAGATAACACCATCCCCAAACAAAAGTTCTGACCTGGCCAATTCTTCACCACCCAATCTTGGCACTACCAAGAGTAGTGTGGATATTGGATCCATCAGAACTATACTCATCGTTTCCCCTGAGGTACCACCAAAGTATCTGTTCAACACCCGAAAACATTTAAAGCCATTTTTCTGTCAATACAAATCGTAGATCACATTAAAAATATGTTTTAATTTGCTAAAACAATCCAGGATCTAGACATAGGTTTGTTTTTCCCCTTCATGCTCATTCAGAAGGATCTCACCAGAAAAGAGCACAAACCACTGAGGAGGTGTCCAGCTGCACAAACTTTCATCTCTACTTCTGTTCTCACACTGAAATTCCAGGCATATCCCAGCCACGCCAATCCTATTGACTATAAACCAATGCCAGGTCCTACGCCTGGACCAGTCTCCATCTCTCCACTTCACCATATAGTTTCTGAAGTCTACCAATGCAGGATCATACACATTCTTTGGGATGGAACATATAGCCAATGCATGGAAAGAGCGGAAATAACAAGCAAAGTGTCCAATTTAAATGGAACCAGTTCAATTCAATGTAACTTTATTTGGTCATACGACCAATAAAGTGCCCAGTAATAAATACATTTAAAACATAAAAATTATTTCATTAAAATGCCATTGATATATACTGTTCTTCTTATAGCATCAACAGTGTAACCCTACACCCATTACAAGCATCACCCTAGTGGACTCTGCTATATCTTCCTTCTCTCATTAGCTCGGGGTCAGTGCATTCGTCTGCTAACGTTCACCTCACAACAATTTCTAGAGACAGATATTAATTTCTCTCTCTCTGTTCTGCAAAAATTATCTAGAGCTCCTGCTAGAGTTCTTTGACCGTTCCCACATTTTTCCAGTAAAGCTCATTTTTTCTATGGATCCTTCCTTGCTTCAACTAGCACAGCCATGAAATACAGGCTCTCACAGCGCAACCGTTTTGCCACGCTTCTCCGAGTAATACATGCTTCGTGGAGCAAATGTGAATTTATTTCCAAGGTTCCTTCATAATTTCATCTGGGTAAATTATCATATTTCATATTTCTTTTACAATTCCTACATCACCAGCTAAAATTTCTCTACATACCGTAACAAGCGCAACCATTGCCAAAGGTTTTCTCCACTCCAACGCTACAGGCATCTAACATTAAGAGGCTATAGCACAGTTTACAGGGGCAATATACATTTTCGCTAACATTATTTGGAGATAGTTCCTTTGAAAGGATCTGCCTCACTACAGCGTGGTGGAGCCCTTACGGGTTCACGCAATCCTACAGATTGGAATAATCTCACTGTAGTAATGCAGGTATAAGACAGGTGGGTTGACATATTTTCTATAAGGTGAGCCTCTATTCGTGACGTATTTTGAAACAGTTACTTGTAGTTATATTCAGATTTGTATGATGTATCAGAAAGAGCATACTACTTCCATCATGATTACAGTATTTATAGAATCATAGATGTATAATATTACATACGCACCTGGCTTTAATAAATGTTTGTTTAGATTTATAACCCCTGTTTTTTACTAATGTTTACTTTTTTTATAAAGATAACAGTTCTCAATGCCTACAATTTCTTTAGCTACTGTGTATATATATATATATATATATATTTTATGTATGTGTGTGTGTATATATATAATGTATATCCATATATACACACACATTTATGTTCAGTTATATCCATATTGAAGTATCCTTTAACTCTATTTCACCTACTAACCATATATTCTTGTTTTAAAATTGTATATCAGTGTATATGCATTTATTTATTTATATATATATATATATATATATATATATATATATATATATATATATATATATATATAAAGCCTTACGCTCCTGCAGCATAAGAGAAAAGTCGCACTCAGGATTCCAGTCAGCGAGAAAACAAGTTTATTGACTTTGCCTCAGTGGGCGTGGCCACGGCTGTGGCCCGATGGTTATCGTAGTGCAAACATTTTTTTCTCTTGTGAGCGGCCGTGATTATAAACCATATTTCAAAGGATTGTAATCCCAAGTGGGTGGTGAGACACAGCTTCAGTCCCTGCTGCACACTATCATCCTTCACAACCAGCTCCTGATTCAAATGCGGCGGCGTCGATTGGCGTCATCGCTGAGGTGTCTCAAACACCGGGGCTTGCTCCACGGCTCAGGCTGGCCGTAAACATCAAAGACACAAGTTTGCCTGCTAAGGAGAGCCCACACCAGGTAAATTCATTCGCCACCATTTAATGTTGAAGGGTGCAATAAGGACTGGCCCTAATGCCTCACAGAATCAAGTCCAGCCGACGCGTTTCGTATTCTCCATACTTCTTCAAAGGCAACAGACTCTGCGCGGTTAAAATCACAGCGTTTTCATGGTATAAAGGTGCTACCATGAAAACGCTGTGGGCTACGAATCATGATAGTTCCAAGCTACGAAAACCCTGATCCCCAAATGTTAAAAGACTGGGCAGAAAGCAACTTGGAATCGTCACGCCGACTGGTGGAAATACTGGTCAAATATGCAGATAGTGACGGAGCCAAACTACAAAAACAAATTGAGGATTTAAACATTGAAATTGACAATTTTGAAGTAACACCTTTAAGTAAAAAATACAGAGATGACATGCTAGCCAGATTGGAAAAGGAAGAAGACATAATTAAGAAACGCAAAGCATTTAAATTTCAGAGGGACAAGCTCGATTATGAGCCAGGACAAGTATTCACTTTCGCAAAAAGATATGATGCCGTGAAAACATCAAAGCTGGCAAATCAGCAAACAGATATGCGCCAGAATATAAGAGAAATGGGGGCCTCCTCATCATCGGCAACGGACCTGAGTTCTGCTGTTGAGAGTGAAAATGAAGCTGAGCAAGCAAGAATGGGAACGCGGTTGGGTTTTCAAAAATTCTCCCTGGCAGAAGAGGTGGACTGCTTGAGGCAAGATCGGAGACATACATTGAGGCCGCGAAAACAGCTCTCACAAACAAGCAAAGGCTCAATAGAAAACGAAGTGAAAGACGCCGGTACACTCTGAAGCGCAAGTGGCAACAAGAAGACACAATACAACAAAAAAAGATGGCAGCGAAAATAATTGAAAATAAAAACACAACAGTGGTAAATTTGTCCCCAATGATTCTCAACAATGTGGAAAGGAAACTTTTAGAATTGGGTTTATCATATTGTCCCATAAACAATTTCAATTATGCGCGCACTCGAGTAGAGATTTACAAATTTGTCCGAAAATTGAAACTGAGAACATTTTATTTGGCTAATCGCAGTGGCATGAATAAAAACAGTACCAACATATTTGAATTTGAAAATCAATCCACATCTAGCATAATAAATATAGAGGATGACCAGCTATTGGCTGATTTACACGAACTAATATCAGAAAATACGACAAATACTAATGATGATGCAAGCCCCAATGTGGGGGCTTCAATACAGTTTCGAACTAATTTCAAACCAAGATCCACTTTTCAGCCTGTAAGTGTCAGAGGTCCTTTGGATATGTTCAACGAACTGGTCACGACAGGAATAAAGAATTTAAAATCATGCACTGAAAGATCGCAAAAAAGATATTCATATCAACAACAAGAATACAACAAGTTGATGCAAAAACTTAAAAAAAATGATCAAATAATAATCAGAAATTCAGACAAAGGAGGGAACATTGTTATCTGGCCTCGAGACCAATACATGAAAGAAGCATTGGGGCAATTGGAAGACACAAATTGCTATAAGAAAAGTAATATGCCAACAGTACGTGCTTCATGGAACCTATATTACTCAAAGCTGAATGTATGGCGAAGTACCGGCCTGAAACTGTCTACTAACTGGTTGTCCAATCGAAAGGGTTTTGTCAAATGCAATACATGCAAAGCATGTCAATATGGGAACAACAGAACCACATATAAAACTCCCTTTTCAGAAACACCCCAAAAAATCTTGAAATTTCTTACTTGTCGCACTGAATATGTGGTTTATATTTTAAGCTGCTCTTGTGGACTGCAATATGTGGGAAGCAGTAAACTGCAAGCCCACAAGCGCATATTGCAGCACATGAGGGCTATAACTAATCGAGATCAAGCATACCCAGTCGCAAGACATTTTGAAAAAGTGCATGCCAGTGATTTGAAACATTTTTCCTACTTTTTGATCGATTCTATACCAGCGTCCAGACGAGGGGGGAACAGAGAAGCCAAATTAAGAAGGCTTGAAACACAATATATCTTGGAATTTGATACCAAGACCCCCAATGGGCACAATTTAAGCGAAGATTTTCACACATGGTCATGATAAGTTTCATGAACCAACATAACAACTTATGGGGGAATTATTTTATGACAATAACCTTTTGCTTGAATATAGTTCAGCATACTGCGATTTAATATTTATATTTTGAAATAATTTGAGAAAAACACACAAAAATTACTATTTTATATCAATTTTTACACATATGAACCAAGTCCCTTCACACCCCTTTCTTTGCACATTTTTTTAACACAGGACCATGGTTGAGTCCGGGTTTACACTGGGGTTTGTTACACTTAAGGATAGTATTTATTAATATATTTAACAATAGCATGGACAATACACAACAAGATAATGTAGCAGATCAAGTTTATTATAGTGCAATTCAGATTGAGCAGCAAAATGTTTAGGAACAAAAAAATCTTTTGACACAACGCATTCAAGTGTAAATATAAATTCCTATAAGGCAATAATATCATTTTGCGCAATCTTACCTTTGATTGGATAAACTGCAAGAGAACAATAAGTGTTTTAATGTATGTTTTAGAATTACGAAGGTTTTATACGATTTTTATAAGAAATTGGATTTTAACCATATATTCTTGTTTTAAAATTGTATATCAATGTATATGTATTTATTTATATATATATATATATACATATATATATATATATATATATATATATATATAATTGCTGATTTTGCACAATAGTACTGACTGTATGAGCTTACATCAATACATGTTTACATATATTTATATAAGCAATGTTTACAAATGATTTGACAAAAGTTCATTGTCTTGATGCTGTTTGTTTTTCACATATAGGAAAAACGGCAGTATTTTCTCTATGTCCATGCTAAATTACGTGAGAGGCACAGGTCACTTTAAATGGACGATGACGACTCCTAAAATGCGTCATGTGAACAAGGCCGAGGCAGGCCGAAACGCTTCATGGCAGTCATGGTGGCAGCAATAAACTGAAAATTTGAGCACTTACTTGGTGGTTCGATTCCATTTGTCCCTGAGGAAAAGGAATTCAAAGAACGGAGTTTGTGGAATATATATATATTAATGTATGCATGTGTATATATATATAATATATATATACACACATTTATGTACAGGTATATCCATATTGAAGTATCCTTTAACTCTATTTCATCTACTGCAGCAGTATATTAATTTTCCCACCATCCTCCATGGGTGCATAAATTACATAAATCACTGCTTGCTATTCTGATTCGAGCGTGTGTATCTATGAAAGATCCAATACTGGATAAGAAAATAAGTTACTTACCTGTAACTACAGTTATCCAGTATTGATATCTTTCGTAGATTCACATGCGACCCACCCTCCTCCCCTAAGAGGCCACCCTTACAGCTCGGGATTATTTAATCTGGCTTGTGCTAAAAAAATCTGAGGGATTCAGCCTCTGTTGGGAGTATTCTAAGAGGGTGCTGTTGCCTGATTGGTTATAGTTCAAGTTTGGTCCTGTTTTTTAAAAGGACATAGATAGGCTTTTAACGTGTCTTTGCTTTGCCATTATAGCCTATTATACTATCAGATACTGCTTTACTATAGTACCGTTAAGCTCCCACTTCGACGACGGGGAATGATTCAAACATGTGAATCTATGAAAGATACCAATACTGGATAACTGTGTTTACAGGTAAGTAACTTATTTTCTTCTTCACATCAACCCGTTGGAACTGCAGGCAGTCCAGCTGGCATTCAAGGCCTTCTTCTCCTCATCCAAGGTCAGTGCTGCCAGATCTTGATAGACAACATTACAGCTATGTGGTACGTCAACATGCAAAGGGGAGGAGGGTCTCACATCATTTGTCTGGAGGCATTGAGAATGCGGTCTTGAGCACACTGCGAAGGTATCTGGTTAACAGCCATTCACCTAGCGGGGTCACTTTATGGCAGAGCCGACAACCTCAGTTGTCATTGTCTTGCCAGTTATGTGTGGCGACTTCTCCCAGAGGTAGTCCAGGACATCTTCTCGCTGAGTGGCACTCCTCAGGTGGGCCTGTTTGCCTACTGGGACAACGCTTAATGCCAGTAGATGTGTGCCCATGAGTATCTGTTGAGGGGACAATCAGGAGCATGTTTCAGTTAAAATGGAATTTTCCACTGCACTACATGTTTCCTTTCATACCCTTACTTCCTATGGTTCTGAGGAAGATACACCAAGACTGGCCCCAAATCATTTGCCCTGCATTGACCAAAGAGGATGTTGTATGCAGACCGTATGCGCTGCTCCACATGTCCCCTTCTCAAACTGTCATACAAACTGAACATCCTCACCCGGTTAGAAGGGATGTTACTTCACCCCAATGTCGGAGGACTCCATCTACATGCCTGGAGACTGAGCGGGGGCATCAGACTTCCTTTAAGCTGCCACAGGAGGTGATTGACTACATCCTTTCAGAGTATTGCCCCTCTGCAAAATTTGATTATTCTGGTATATGAAATAGCTTTGTTGCATGGCGCAGAGACAAAAACGTAAAACCTGTGCACGCCAAGTTATCATAGATTCTAAAATTTGCACTCTCCCTTGCCTAGAGGATTGTGCAATTGTCAGTATCCAGGGATATTTGGCAGCTTTGTCTGTGTTCCTCTGCCTGCCAGTCCAACCGTTCCTCTTCAAAACATCATTGTGATGTGTTTCCTGAAGGGGTAGGCAAATTTGTATCCTCCAACCTCATTTGTTGTTCCCCTGTGGAACCTTAATTTAGGGCCTGAATTAGAGTATTGCGAATATGTTACCCCATCACAAAAGTGATGGATTTCCTGTCCATCTTATAACAGATGGCACAGAATATAATGCACTTGTAATAAGGTGGTTGTGACATTTGTGATGGAGTAACCCAACCGCCAAACTCTTAATCAGGTCCTTCCTCTTAACTTGTCTGATGGGGACTCTGGTTGAGCCTGTGTCCAAATTTTCTTTACGAATGTTGACTTTCAAAACAGTATTTTCTAGTTGCTATAACCTCAGCCAGACAGGTAAGAGAATTGCAGGTTCTTAGTTCTCATCCACCCTTTACTTCCTTTTAATCTGACAAGCTGGTGTTGAATACCAGGGCTGCTCTCCTGTCTAAGGTGGTGACTCCTTTCCAACTGAGTCAGTCTATCACCCATCCGACTTCTATCTCACGCCCCATCCCAAAAAGGAGGAGGAGCGGTTGCATAGATTGGATCCAAAGTGGCAGTCGGCTAATACCTAGACTGCACTAAGGTCATTCATCTGGATGGCCAGGTCTTCATAAGGTACTGTGATGTCAAGAGTGTAAAGCAGCGAGAAAAGCACTCCGTCAAGGTGGATAATCCTCTCCATTAAGCCCTGATAGGTGCTTGCTAACCACCAGAAGGAAGCGGGGCCTATTTTAACAGGTTCAAAGCCACTGCTTCTGCCCTTGCAAGAGGTGTTCCAATTGAGAGATCTGGAAGGCAGCCATAGTGGCATCTTTACACATATTAGCCAATCATTACTTGTTGGATTCTGAGGTGCAGAGGAATGGACATTTTTCCAGATTCATCTTGCAGGTTTCCTGGTTTCACCATCCAACAGTCCTGAAGGGAGTAAGGCTATGGAATCTATTCTACAGGTTAGAAATCAGCTGGTAGAACTATGTATCAGAAGAAAAAGTTACTTACCTGTGGTAACGATCTCTCTGGTGGTTAATCTATCTACACACACATTTCTCACAGACCATCCTGCCTTCATGTTTTATGGATAGTTATAGGAAAAGTTAATAAGATCCCAAATATGCATACATTTCTGAACTGCACTATTCTATTGATGTCACACCATTCTTTGGAGGGTAAAAATGGGTGGAAACTGACGGGCACTATATGACTTTGGTAATGTTATGTGACACCACTTCCATTGTTGATTCGAAGCCAGCACCCTTACCGGTGATGTGCAAGCTTTGAAATGTTTAGATCCAGTCTGACGACTGGGATTTTTCTATAGGTGAGGAATCTGCAGGTATTTAAAGTATCCACCAGAAAGATCGCTATCACAGATAAGTAACTTTTTCTTTCCAACTCTTCTTGTATTTTGCTTTCTAAATTGTTATTTCAGATGGGCAATTTGCTTAATACATTATGTTTTTGATAATATGTGATTTTTCCTGTTCCCGGGCAGGGGGGGGTCGTGGCTCGGCCAGCCATGATGGCAGATGCGATTTTGTAGCACTCTGCTGGCCAGCCCGACAATGGCCATCCATCGGTGCCACACAGCAGCTCATGACGGCGCAATGACACCATTGGTCCTTAGGAGATCCCAGCCGTAGTCCCGGTACATGGTGATTAGCCTTGCTCGGCACAATGGGGCCTGGCGCCTGGTACAAAAGGAGAGCAGGATCAACATGGCGCAGGCCTGGTGAGCCAGTGCAGGGGGCGAGCCGCTCAGGCACCGGAGATAATTTACTGGCGATATCACTCCCAGGAAAGCGACTGAGGTGCCACGAGCTGGCAGTGGATCCCGAGGCTCGCACCCAGGCACTGGCAGTTTGGTGGTGATACCCCCCCCCCCCCCCAGCTGCGACATCAAGGTAGGCTTGGAGAGGCAGTGCAGCCTGTGAGAGCTGTGGCAGAGAGTGGAGGCCCCCTGAGATAGTCTCCCCCCCACTGAAGGCACGAGTGGCATTGGCAATACTGGCCTATGGCCTGGTCGGCCGGGGGCCCCTACAGGTACCAACCAAGTGACCCAGGGCCGCCAGGGCCAAGGATACACGCCCGGGCTGCTGCTGCTCTGCGAGAGGGGGCGCCAAGGCACGGACACTGTCCCCCAGGACCCAGTGTAGACAGCACCATGAGGTGAGAGGCGGCGCGGGCGGGTAGAGAGACTAGGCTGTAAAGGAGTACTCCCCATGCTACCTGAACTTCCCTGCATGCCATTGACCTTAAACTGCAGCGGAAGGCCCTGCTAGACTCCTCAACGCTCCCCACTCTGGATACAACCATAATTGAGGCCTACCAGACCAGCAGGAGAACCGACCCCCCTCACCCCACCCCGAGACAGCACTGAAGGGGTAGGACAACACTGATGTGAGGCTCTGACCGGGGATGCTCCAGCAGTGTGCGCATGTAGGAAAGTAGGAACTGCTTTCATGGTTACCCACACTTTTTGCTTGGTGCCAGTATGTTTTTGACCTAGTCTGCTGGGATCCTGCTAATCCGGATCCAGCATCTGTGCTTTCTTCCTTAAATTGACAATGGTAAGTACTTTGGTACCTCCACAATTGACTATTGGTGGGTGTACACTTATAAGTCCCCAGTTCATGGTACTAAGGTACCCAGGGTATAGGTACCCATGGGTCTCCCATGGGCTGCAGCATGTATTGTGCCACCCATGGGAGTCAACTTAAACTGTGACTACATGCCTCCCATTGCAGCCTGTGTGAGTTGGTGCTTACACCTCTCATGATGGATACACGTTTCCTTTTATTCAAGGTCACTGCAATTAAAACCTATAAGTCACCCTATGGCAAGCTCTTCAGTCCTGAGGGCAGGGTGCTTAGTTATAAGTGTGAGGGTTCCACTGCATGAGCAGGACACCTCACAAACCCTGGAGTAGATTCTCCAGGCGTTGTATGTGTGGCCAGCCATTTTAATACATATAGTGACATACAACATTACGAGATGCCTAACTATACAGTGGCTGCACCGAACCCGTTCATGTTTAGTTTCAAACATGTTGGAATCATACCCCAATACAGATTCCAGCATGAAGTATGATCCCATGTACTGGGGAGCTCTCTTGGGGACCCCCCCTCATACTCCCGGTAACAGCCTCTCAGGGTCTGCCAGCAAGCTAGTGCTGCTGCCAACCACAGACACAATTCTGCCCTCCTGCTGCTGAGCTGAGCTCGAGCAGGGGGAGGTAGAACAATAGGTTTCCTGTCAAAGGGAGGTGTGACCACCTCCCATACAGGACTTAGTATATTGGGCTGGGGTGGGGGAGGTTACCAGCGCCACTACACTGCTTTGAAGGCCACATTTGGTGTCCTCCTTGCATACTCCAGTTTGAGCAGGTTCAGGGAGCCCTTGGCTCCCACTCTGGTGTGAAACTGGACAAAGAGAATGGGAGTATACTCCCCTTGTACAGCCCCTCCTCTGGGGGGAACCCCTGAGTTGTTCCAACCCTTTCCTTAGGGCACTTAAGGGCTTACCTTTTGGTGGTCCCTTAGATTCATCGTGCGTCAAGTTTCAACCCTGAAAGTACGTCGCTCTTCGACCATCTGGACACTTGGGCTTCGTTGAACTTTGACTGGAATGGAGACCGCACCAAGGAAGACTCCTGCTACTCCTGGTCTCGCTGTTCTTCAAGTATTCTTCGTCATTTGTGTCTGTGCTTCTGCCAGGTTCTTCAACATACTTGTGGGCATCAAGGACACCAGAAGAAATCTCCCTTGGAGTGAAAGAGTCCCTCCCCTGCATCTGCAGGTACATCAACAAATCTGGCTGATCTGCTGCTCCTGTCGTCCTACAGACTCCCAGAGGCACAGCAGCACAGGTAGTGGTTCTGCAACTCTCTCAAGGCCTGACCTGCCCTCTCTGCAACTTTGAGCCCAGTATCCCTTGTCGGAACCGCTGGGACCAAATCCCGGTGCAGCATGTCGACTTTCTGCTGCCAAGGCTTGTTGGCTCTGCACTCCAGCGATCTTCAGGCTACAAGAAGTTTCAGCATCTCTTCCCTCCAAGATCAGAGTCCACACCGCATCCTCTGCACCGAGGGCCTTCATCTTTGGTGAGCTGCTTGAGGTCCTCTTGCGACTCCTTGCCTTCAGCCTTTGGGTCCTCTTAAGGGTCATATACTGCTTCAGTGGGCTCCCCTGCTTGCTTGGGGCCTGCCCCGACTCTCCTGCTGTTGGCGAGTCCCTTGGACCTAGATGGTCCCAAATTGCTCCTTGGTCTTCCACACTAGTTGCAACTATCGGGGTTTGTTGGTGCTCCTACTAGACACCAAACACCTAGTAACCGACATGCGACGTGAGACATCTCGAGTACGGCTCCTGGTCTTCCTCAGTGTTGCCTGGTCCTCACAGCTGCAGCGACGAGGTCACCGTTGACTCTCCAGAACCTCCCGACATTGGTGGGGAGTGGGTCTAAGGGCCTCCTGGTCACTGCCGAGTGGCATAGACTCTGTCCCCCTCTGCTTGCAGGTTCTTTACTTCCAGAATCCATCCTTGGATTCCACCAGACTCCTTCCTGAACTCCTCTTTGAGACACTTTCCTCGAAATATTCCATTGTCGTCTACGGCAGGTTCTGATGTCTCTTCACCCCCCCCCCATGCACCTGGCATCCCTGCTGTAGGTAACCTGGTTCTGGAGGCATCCACAGGTGTGGTGGCTCTCGAACATTCTGTCCTCCGAGGGAATTCTTCGGGTTCCTCTGGGAAGGGTCCTTTTTCTTCCAAACTGCAACCACAACTTCTCCATTGACTTCCATTGGGCACACAGCTGTGTTTCCACTCTGCACACAGCCTCTGTGGGGTTCCTGGATACTTTTCTTGAGTGGTTCCTTGTTTCCCTGGCACCTCTAGTTCTTGTAGTCCAAGTCCTGTTCTCCTTTGCAGTACGCATTCTACTTTTCTAGTATATGGTTTGATCTACTCCTGGAGACCATTGTATTTTGTGCTGCATACCTAATTGCATTTTGAAGTATTCTTGTGTATTGTTTTGATATCTCTGGGTAAGACTTATGCCAATGTGATAGTGAAAGTGTGTTGTAATAAATAGACTCAATTTTGCTCAACACTGTGTGGTTTATTTTCATCTAATCTACACTACAGACAAAACTGGTAAAACAAGCTGCTTAATACTCCTTCAAGATCAGCCTAAAGGCTGTTCTCCATAACTACTTCTTTGAGAGATTTTTATGGTTATCAAAGTCCACTAAAATCACCATAAGGGTTGCCTGGATTTGTGCATTGTGCACCACTTGAATAAGTGTGCAGCTTATACTAAGCCAGCCTCCTACAGCGCCCACTCCACCTCACCGCACCTGGGTGTCAAGTCTTTGCCCCTTGCCCCAGACTCTCTACGGCCAAAGCAGAAAGCCCCCCCACTCCTTCGGGGTGCTGCAGGACTACACTGGACTGAGTCTGCCTGCCGGGGCTGCTGCAGGGGTTGTCCACTGGCTCTTTTGCACGTCATCCACCCCTATTCTCTTTGGAGAGACTGCGCGGACCTGGATGATGCCACGTAATGGGGAGGCTGTGGTCCGCCACTGAGGCCCGGCCCCTGGCTCCCGTGGGCCCACAAGTTGAAGCGCCTGACCCCCTGCCAGAAGAGAGTGTACTGACCCTCATCATGTCTGAGAAACTGGACAGAGTCCTGGCGGCCATTGATCACACCCGATTCACGATAAAGGTCCGCTTCGTGTCCCTTGCGACCAACTTCATGCTCCTCTGGGATGACCAACACGAGCTCACTTACAGAGTCATGGATGGGGAGAAGGCCCTTGCTGAACTGCAACTGCTTGGTAAGGACAACATCTCCGACATTAATGACTTACAAGTCTGAGTCGCGTAGTTGGAGAACAGGGCAGAGGACCTGGAGGGCCACTCCCAGATAAGCAGTGTTTGCCTCCTAGGTCTCCCAGAGGGTGTTGAGGGCTCTGAACCCCATGACTACCTGGACTCATGGTTTTACTCATTCACCCCGGCCTCGGAACTCACCGCTTTCTACTTCTTGGAACAAGTGCACCATATTAAGGCTTGGTGCCCGCCTCCGGGCTCCCCCTCGCGCCCGATGTTGGTGAAACTGCTCCACTTGAGGGACAGAGACACAATACTCCGTGCAGCCAGATTGGCAGGGCCTCTTCAAGTGGAAGACAAGGATGCCATGTTGTTTTCAGATTACACCCGCACCGTCCAACATCAGTGCTCCTCCTTCCTGGAGGTCAAGTGACTTCTTCGACAACAAGGAGTGCAGTACTCACTGTTATTCCCCACCTGTCCCAAGATAATCTTTGACAGGACCACAGTGTTCTTCACTGACCCCAGGGATGCATGAAACTGGGCAGAGCAGCATGTGGGAGGGCCGGGGGGTGGGTCCTGCTGAACGCTCGTAGAGCCCATGAGACCAGCGGAGCAGATGCCAGAGAAAGAGAAGGAGACAGGCCGGAATGTGATGGAGTCCCTCCTCCCCCAGATCTCGCCTACCGGCTCCATCAATCTGGAACAGATCCTAACAAAGACCGTTGGAAGGCCATTTAGGCAGCAGCAAACTTGGTCCCCCACCCAGTGCTCATGGGCGATGACAGGGCCCCACACCTATTCTCTCCTGAGGGAAAAATCCCTCCACTCTGCTGACACCCAATGCGATTCACAGTCTCCGTTGACGGTAACTCCCCAGACAGCTGACACTCTCATCTAGGCACTCATCCAGTGACCTCCATCTAGAGCAAACGCCAGCTGCCACACTACTGTTCGATGACCATCGCTATGGCCGATAAATTTATATTGGACTTTGATGGGCTCTGAATTGTTCTAACTTCTTTCATCCCCCCATGATACTTTAAGGTTCAGCAATGAGCTCCCAGAATTGGTAGTCTATCCATACCCAGTAACAGAAGATTTTCCCTACATTCTCTTCCTACATCACCTCACCACACAGGAGGGCAGGAAATGCATGGCACCCGAGACACAGACAGAGAAGTCCTGCCACAGGTATTACCTGCCCCTGGCACACACCATTTCAGTTAACACATGGCCCCAACCTCTTACATACAATATCTTACCCATAACCTTTGCAGAATGCACACTGCTAGAAAGCGCTATGCTGTTTACTCTTGCATCAATATACAGAAGGCACAGGAGACACACATAACAGAGAAGAAACTCGACCACCTGCGCAAGCATTGGGGGGGGCATATTCTGTGCCATGACATACTTAGCATATGCGCGGGGCAGTTTGTATGGGTCTGCCCTGGAATCCCCTTCTAGGAACTCAACAGAGAGGAAGACAAGAAAGGGTGTTATGTTCTCTTGGAGGGTAGTTTGAATGGGCAGCCCATTCTCCTGGGCATTATTCACGCCCCGATCACTGAGCAAGGTGCTTTTTGACACTCACTCGCTGCTACACTCACACACCGCACAATGCTACCATGTAGTCTGGATACCACTCTTGATCGTTCCCACCCCCCAGTGCCCCGGTCCCCCCCACATGCACAACCAGAACGCTTTCAAGCCTGGACACACCACTGGTCCCTTGCAGACATGTGGCTCACACTTCACCCCACGTCCTGGCTCTACTCCATTCACTCAGCCACACACAACCTGTATGTGTTCCTGGATCGCTTTCTCTGCTCTGCGACACTAGTACCCCTACTTCACCACTGATGATTACCGACCACAATGTGCACAATGGATCTCTGGTGGGCACTTCCCCAGCCCCCTACACCAGCTTAGAGTCTACCACAAGATTGCCTCAAGGATCAGGTGTTCTGGAGAAAACAGGAAGACTGCATCAAGCCGTACTTCACTGAGAACCACAACACAGCATCCTCTAGAATGTGATGCCTTTATGGTGGTCATCCCGGGAGCCTTCATCTGCCAGATAGGTAGGATCTGCAGGACCCTCCAGAGGGACCTAGAGAGACCTGAGACCACGCTGGTAAGCTTAAGTAAGACAGTAGACATTGATCCTGCCCTTACCTTCCAATTAGCGGATGCTAAACTTGCTCACGCATCCCTTTTTAGAAAACCTGCGTAGCTACGATTTTACAGCCTGTGCAGCAAGGATGCATCAGAAGGGGAATTGACCTGGCCGACTCGGCATGGTTCACTCAACAAGACACAGATACCCATCATATCACCGTAATTGTGTCAAATCATGTTGTCACAGTCCGATCTCAGGCAGACATTCTGCAAGCCTTCCATGAATACTACTTGGCACTATATAGCGTTCTGAAACATACGTGCCCGGTCTGTACGGATGGCTTTCTGTTAGGTATCATGCTCCCTTGAGTCCCTGCCGCTATGAGAACTGCTTTGGATGTGGCCAATACAGCCGCGGATGTGAAGCAGGCGATTCGCGACCTAGCCCGCAGTAAAACTCCTGCTCTAGACGGGTTTCCTCTGGAGTACTATTGTACTTCTCTACTCTCCTGTCGCCCAGATTGGCTGCCTTGTATGGAGCGACGTTGAAAGGAGGCATACTCCCTTGCTCCCTATGTGAGGGAGACCCAAAACCAGATAAAGATCCCACACAACTGGCCTCGTATAGACCCATTGCCATAATGACTGCAAGATATTAGGCAAGGCGCTGGCTGCCTGATACGGCCAGATCCTCCCAGGCTTGGTACACTCTGACTAGAATGGGTTTGTCCCGGAACAAAGTACTTCACAGACTCTCCACCACCTCTTTCATGTACAAGCTCAAGTATGAAGAAAGTTCCCATGAGTAGCTTGCCTTATTCTGGACTTGGAGAAGGCATTCAACACCCTAACCTGTTGCTATTTATTTGAAGTACTGGCTCACCTGGGGATGGGGCCTAGGCTTCTGGCCTACACTAAATTATTATACTCCAGTCCAGTCTCCCGTGTATGCCTGTGTTGTTTTATTTAGGCCCCGTTATTTGTACACAGGGGGACCTTGTCCTGAGATTCCCGAGAGGTGTTTCTTGGCACCACCCATCTCCGCTGGCAGGGCCGAGCACCCTGTTATTTAGTAATCCGCCTTTACCACTCTGCTAGCTCAATCAATCAGTGTTTGTATAGCAAGGCTACTCACCCATGAGGTTTTCAAAGTGCGGAAGGGGTGCTGCTGATCCCTCTGGGTGCTGGGGTTCAGTCGAAGAGCCAGGTCTTGAGATCCTTCCTGAATTGGGTCAGCGACGGGAATTGCCTGAGATGGAGAGGCAGGGTGTTCGAGGACTTGGTGGGGAAGTAGGAGAAGGCTCTTCCTCCGGCCCTAGTCTTGCGGATCCATGGGAAGGTGGATGGTAGACGGTGGCACGGGGCCAGTTGGGCAGAGAGGAGTTGTCTGGTAGGTACATGGAATGGGAGGCAGTGGTTCAGTTATGCTGGTCCTGCGTCATGGTGGGCTCGGTAGGTGTGTGTGGGGAGCTTGAAAGTGATTCTTTTGTTGACTGGGAGCCAGTGGAGTTCTTGCAGGTGTTCGGTGTTTTGGCTGCTGCAGGGGATGTTGAGGACCAGTCTGGCTGTGGCGTTTTGAAAATGCTGTAGTTTTCCAGCATTGAATCTTTCATAGATTTGCATGCTTGAATCTTCCCCGTCGTCATGGTATTAGAAATATAGCAATATGAAAGAAAAAAAAAACATGAAAACCAATACAAATGCATTACACTTTGATAACCCAACACCATCATTATATGGTCCAAAAGTCAGCCAATGAGGCGCCAGCCCTGAGATTACAATCCCCAGCAGAGGCGCCATACCTCAGATTTCTAACCGCACGTTGTGTGAGAAAGAGTCTCCCTGAGCTCTGCTCAGTTTTTCTCTCTTTGGTGAACTTTTGACCTGGCTTTCATCTCAGTATTTCTCTGGAAAAGAGGTATTGTTATTTTCTTCATTTGGGAAGATGTCTGAGGGCTCTAAGAAGAGGCCATTCAGACCCTGCAGATCTTGTGGGAAGGCTAGACTGTTCTCTGAGGACCCCCACAAAGATAGTTTATATTGCTTATATCCAAAACATATTCTTAAGGAGTGTAAGCATTGCAGGACTTTCGCTGCCAAAACTCTCAAAGATAGAGAGGCATGTTTGCTTCTGTGGCTACAGAAGAAGAAATCAAGATCAGAATCTGGTTCAGAGGCTGAAGAGGCTCATACTACCCCAAAAAGGAAATCAGGGCCTACAGTTTCAAAAACTGACTCCAGAAAACAGAAGGTCAGTGAATCTAAGGATAAGGGGCCATAATTACCGGCTCCTGAAGGGGTTCCTAAAAAGTCCTCTTCTTCAGTGCCTCACACTCCTCACAAGAAATCTGTGGAGTAAAAGGCCCCGTTGACTGAAAACTCCACTGGTTTAGCTGGGTAAAGTGGGGGGGGGGGGGAGCGGTCCTTTCCAGGCGGCACTATTTTGGGGGCGGCAGCGGCTGCGCTGCACTGGTGGCCCGTGGCAGCACTGCACACGTGTATGAAGTGCAAGCGCACTCCTGTTCAGAATTCATGAGCTTTGCCTGGCACCCCCTTTGTCGTATGCGTTTACCAGCCATGCACGTCTGCAGTGTGTGTTTACCACAGCACGAGGGAGGGTTTTAAGCTTCACTGTGAGCACTGGCTGGGGGCAGGTGGAAGCACAAACAGGGCTCTGGCACCTGCTTGCAAATGCTGCACGCACCACCTAGTATAATGGTGGTGCGGCGCCTGGCGTATCGTCTTTGTGGGTCCCAGGGCCGTCAATCTTGTAGCGCGCGAAAGCACTAGCAATGACGGCCCGGGTCTTCAGTAATATGGAAAGTTGTCTGCATAAGTTCAAAGTAGGTTATTGCGAATGCATCACTTATTCATTAAAAATGAGAGAGGAAATGTTTCTGAGGTGTTACAATTGGAAACTTTACGTGTACACAGTGTTCATCAGAATCGTGGGAGCCCACAATGATTGGCATTTAAGATAAGCCATGTCTGTTAAAGATCTTTCCAGATGTCATCATAAAAGTGTTGAACACTCAGTATTTATATATATTTTCTACGTGGTGCTGGAATAATGTTCAGAGTGGTGGTGCTGCACTCACTGAACTCATATGGATTCTGAAAATGTTCCAAAATTAACAGGTGTCGCAAATGAGCCAGGCCCATTCAGAAGGAGAGACCTAAAAGGGTGTTTTTTTTCTCTCGGAGTTTTATATAGCTCGAACTTGACCGAAGGTATCAGCGCGATTTACAGGAGCACCAGTTGCGTTTCATGTTGACAGATTATTTTAGGCACGGGGAGATTAAGTGATTTGCCCAGAATCACAGGATGTTAAGCTTCCCCGCCGAGACTCGAACCCGGTTCTGTAGTCAGAGGTGTATTTAGGAGCACACTGTCACATATACACTACTGAAGCATGGTGTGGGAGCACACGCGTTTACAGACTCTAAATCATCCATTGAAATGCCCGCTCATTTTGCACATATATACAGTTTTAAAGATACAACTATGTAGTGCACAAACGATAATGTGTGGAAATTGGGATTCATCGATTATTTGTCGTCTGTTTCCGTCACACTTAAGATTTTGAAAGAAGTGCAGTATTGATGCTATCCTGTCTATTTGTATTTTAACATATTATAGGTATTAAAATGTTGTTGTATGTTAGAAGGAAACAACACCCTACAGCCTTTCCTTTCTCAGCAAGACTGTCACTAAGGGGCACATGTATCAAAAACCGTATTTGCGATTCACAAATAACGATTTTTTGAGAATCGCTATTTGAGAATTGCAAAACGGGATGTATTTAAAAATTCGCACATATTTTGCGAATTCTTAATATTCCTTAAATGCGATTAGCAAATTGCGAAATCGCAATTAAGGAATACCTTCCCATTCATTCCTATGGGCCAGGAGGCTCATTAGGAATTAATGGAAAGTCATTCTCCAATTGCGATTCGCAATTTGCCAATCGCAAATTGAGAATAATTTCAAAGGTGCAAGGGTGTCATGATGACACCCTGATGCACCCCTGAAATGAGCATGTGTGCGCATATGGCGCACATACATGCCATAAGGGCATGTATGTGCGCCATATGGCACTTTGAAATATGCCAAAAAGTGAATTTTTCAAACAAATCGCAAATTACCACCAACTTGAAGTTGGTGGTAATTTGCGATTTCTTAAGGAGAAATCGCACAACTTGGGTGCTTGTTACATAGTATTTAAGGAATCGCAATTTGCGATTCCTTAAATGCTTACGCAAAATTAAGGAATCGCAAAATTAGTGATTCCTTAATAATGCGATGCGGAAATGGCTCATACATCGCGTTTTGCGATTTTGTATTCGCAAACGCTGTTTTTTAGCGCATCGCAGCATTTGCGAATACAAAATCGTTTGATACATATGCCCCTAGGTCACTTAAAAGAACCACCAGGCTTTTCTCAGTAAGTGAAAGAAAAGTAGATTCCAGTCTCCACGTTGAAAGATAAAAGAGCAATGTTCCCAAAAACATAGTGTGATATTTGACCTCTGTCTAGGCTGGGCATCATTTTTGTCCAGCCCCTGCGCTGTGAGGAACCCCACCACCACACGCTCTCGTGAGTGGAATCTCGGGACTGGTGGGCGATTGGCTGCAGTCAGAACCCCAACAAAGAACAGGTCGTGTTTGCCGGTACCACTGTGGAGTCTACACAGGAGAGGTAAGAGCTAAGCCTAAACGGGTGACATACATGTGAGAAATATTTAAGACCTGAGGAGCGAGTAAATGCGAGTGGCCTATCCGTACAAACACATCATGTGTACTTTATGGATGCGTGAGTGTAAATTGCAAGTCAAGCTTCAGTCACTGATATACAGCACTATGAATGCCACATTTCTTAAGTGCACCTGTTACAAAACGAGTAAAAATAAGAAATGTTATTATATAGTTGGTGTTTTGTATAATTTTTTTACTGTACAGTGATCTGCAAGACAATCATGGCCAGGTGGGCGCTGAGCACAAAATGAAATGAATTAATTAAGGAGATTATGTTAGTATAAGGCAGTATTTACTCTTGAATCCATTTGATCAGTAAATGATGGACTCCACCTAAGTAAATTGGAAATCATGCACTTTCATTTTTCCTGTGGTGAAGTTTGAGAATTTTACCAACTTCCTTACTTTTCTCTGGTTGGGCGTCCCGATGAGAACGAAAGAGAGAGAGGAGTTCAAAGAAGTGAAAATCACATATGTGAAGCCTTTATAAAAATAAATTAAAACCTTTTACAGTTTCTAAAAAGGCACCAATATTTTAGAACAGTGCTGCAGCCACGGGGCCCTTGATTCGCTGTCACAGTTCCGCAGTGAACGACGGTCATTAAATTATTGACTATGATTCTATTGTATCAGGGGCGTGAAAGGCGCTGTATCGCAATCAGCCTTGTTAACATGTAAGGGTGTGCAGCTCAACCAACCAGGCATGGAGCGAGTTCGGACAGGAGTGCTGCAGAGATGACAGTCTGTATCAAATGCTTGATATGGTTGCAGATGTGTCTTTTATGCAGTGCTTAATTTGTAAAATTTGAAGTGCAGGTGCTCAAATCTTTGTTGGAGGCCACACCTACTTTTTCTTTGGCTCCACCCACTTCCTCCACTGGCTCCTCCCACTCCCGCTATTAGCTCCACCCACATCCTCAACTGGCACTGCGAAAAGTCAGATGAATTTCAGCAAGGGAGCCTGCCTTCCTCATAGTAAGGATTTGATAAGAGGTTCCCCTGCCCTGTGAACATTTTCAAAAAGATTAAATCAAAAGTGCATATAAAGCACAATTTTGGAATAAATTAGATAAAATCACTAATGCATTGAAAAGGGACAATTTCAGTGCTCTATGTGCTAATTTGGGGAAAGGACAATACTAGGGTAGGGTATGCCCTTTTTAATAGAGTCTATGAGATCAAAGATACAATGTTTACATATCTTATGTGACAAAATAAACCAAAATGTTGTGAAAACAAACACTAGTCAAGTCAGAACAGATAAGCTGAATAAAATCATGAAATACACTTGAATGAGTCACTGTCACTTCCAGTGGCGGAAGGGGTTTGGGATTCATAAATAGCAGAGTTAGTATTCCGTTAAAGCGATTACTTTTAGAGAAACAATTAAAAAAGATGATTAACAATTGGGCTTGCTACTATAACTTACTCCCTGGCATGGAGCTATATGTGCATTTATTAGACATTATGAATAGTAAAAAACATGGAACTTAACTGGCGTTTCCAACTGTAGTTCTGTATCATACAGACAAGACAGAGATTAGAAAAGAGGCATATATATTCAAGATATGACTTTTTAATTAACAAAGCACAGAAAAATGTCAACTCCCCCAAAAGTCCTATAGGTACCTAAGTCAAAAGAATAAGTAGTGTCTGCCTGGGCAGTTTGAATTTCTGTATCTCAAGTCATACTAATTAGTGCAAAATGACCATAGTACCATAGAAAATATAAATAAATAAAGACAAAATAACTAAACTAAAATATAGATAAATACAGTCAAATAAATACATGTTCTAAAATGAAAAACGAAAAAGTATTGTCTTATAAAAACAAAATAAATAACATATATAAAATATAACAATAAATATAACATCCAAACAAGGAAGAGACATAAATATAAAAGAAAGACCAAAATTGTGCACAACACATTACATATTTTGCTGTATTAACTTTCAAAGCATAGTAAATCGCAAATGATGACCTGACATAAGCACCCAGGCCAGAAAGCATGGAAATGTCAATCATAGGCATCCATGCCAGCAAGCATGGAAATGTCACACGCAAGCACCCAGCCATAAACTGTGGAAATGTCACACATATGCACCCAGGCCATAAACTGTGGAAATGTCACACATATGCACCCAGCCCATAAACTGTGGAAATGTCACACATAAGCACCCAGGCCATAAACTGTGGAAATGTCACACATATGCACCCAGGCCATAAACCGTGGAAATGTCACACATAAGCACCCAGGCCATAAACCGTGGAAATATCACACATAAGCACCCAGGCCATAAACCGTGGAAATATCACACATAGGCATCCATGCCAGAAAGCATGGAAACGTCACACAAAGGCACCCAGGCCAGAAAGCATGAAAATGGCAAATAAAGGCACCCAAGCCAGTGGCGCTGGAACAATTTTCAGAGTGTTGGTGCTGCCGTCAATGTTACATCACTGAAGTCAAAAGATTGTGAAAAATCCAAACATCACAGTGAGGATAAAGTGATGTGGTCACTGACTAGACTACAATGCAAGCATCATCTTTCGTTCGCACACACCCACACTGCAAGCATAGATGTTCCTAGTGTCTGATGTTGTAGTCACACATACAGCTGCGTATGTTATGTTAAATGGGATTTATAAAGTGCGCAGCTACTCAAGAGAGTGTCCCGGCACTAACGGAACAGTAAGGGCAAGGAAACACATGCATGAGTCAACCATTTACAGCACCAGAGTTCCTCAATGTAGACATCTTGGCAAGCAGAGTCTTTGAAGATGGACGTACTTTTGGAAAACATGTGTTGAGAATTATTATTTTCATCCTAATAGAAGCTAAATTGAGGCAGGAATAATTAAATGAATTCTAAACTATGTTAAAGGACAAAGAGTATTGGGCTATCATTCAAACTAATTAACACAGCGCAAAGGTCATTTTAGCATTGGTGTAGAATGAAGTATATGAACACTGGTTGTTTATTTAGCTGTAGTTTTGTTTAGCGTGAACTAGGTCCATAAAGGTGTCAGAGTGCTTTACGGAGGTCGGACTGTACACATTAGTGCTTATTTACATGCCCCTTGCGCCGAGGTGAGTCACTGCTTTTTCCATATTAAAAGTCACAAATTAGCAAAAAGGGGCTTGTAAATAAACCCCATATTTTTTATGGTTTATATAGTGCAAGTGGTCAGCGAGAGAGAGAAATACACAGACTGAAATGGTTGTAGAAAACTGTAACCTTGACTTGTTTTTCAACTTGGGCTATTTTTCATGTTGGGGTTTAAGCATCTGAACATTTGGACTGCCAGAACATCAGGACGTCAATCTTCAATCCACTGACCTTTTCACATTTTTTCATAATTTCGATTACAACTCCAGGCAACAAGGTTCTGGCTTTGTCTACTCTTCACCTTCACCTCACCTCACCATAAAGTCTATCACAGTTAAAAACACAATCTCCCAAAAACAGCAATTCCACCTTTTAGCACGTGTGGGAACATTTGTGTTTTCTTATTTGTTAACTACAACTTGCAGTGCAATGCATGCTGCTCAACGGAGTCCTCAAGGGAGGCTGTGTGCCTGTGTTTGAACACGTCACAAACACCACTGTTTTTACTTGAATGTGTTGGAAGAGGACACAAGGACTTTTCGAGAACCATCATCTAAGGTAACCCCTGGTGCTTACTTGGTGGTACTTACAGACAGTTACGTACCCGGTTGGTTATTATAATTATACTCGAGTCGTCCGGGGCACTGCCTTTATTTATTACCGTATAGACTGTCACTGTACCTGGTGCTGCTACTGCTGTCTGCCTGCCCTGCCTCAACCCTGGCCTGGCCTCAATATTGTCAGGCTGATGGCTCGTGGGGTAGGATGCGGCCCGAGAGTGCTGGGGCGTGGTGGCAATCGTAAAAAAGATCTCAGCGCGCTGCCTGCTGCACAGCCCCTTAAACATCCGGCGGGCATACTCATACTGGCATTTAACAGGGAGGCAGGCGGCCTCAACCACCGAAGCACACAGGGACTCGGGACGGAGACCGTCACCCGGGCCAGAACCCAGTCCGACCCAGATAGCCACTAAGAAGGCTAACTGTTAAGCAGTAGTAAACTGTTTAGGAGGGGTCATTGGGGAGGATAAGGATACTGCTGAGTTCAAAGGCAGGGCCAGGGCCTTTAACTCTAACACCGGCCGGACGGCCCGGCCCCTTTCATTATAATAATGTGTACGGGCGTCGGCGGCCACTACTTGGCCAAGCCAGGCCAGGCAGAGTGCAGTGAGTAGTCGTGCATGCATAATTGAATGTGAATCTTCATCTTGTGAGGATACTTCAAGGGGCAGGGCCGGCGGGCCTTCTTTAACAACGTAAACCCGACCGGCGGCGACCTGCTGAGACAAGACAGGAGCTCTCAGCAGGAGCATACATTATTCGAATCTTGTGAGGTAGGATCATAGCATGATACGATACTTCAAGGGGCAAGGGCAGCCGCAGGCCTTCCCTTCTTTAACTGTCACCTCTTCAATCTTAACCTATGATGTGATAGTATACATATAAATAATGATGAATATTGCATTAAATAAATGTGGACGGGCCAGGAACAGTGCGTCATGGTGCCGGAGCTACCCCAGTACCCGACATGCCACCACTGAGTGACTTGGCATGTCGCAGGTGGCATGGCGATCGATGGCATGATGTCTGACTGACTGCCAGTTACTTAGTTAGTACTACTTACGGTTACAGTTACACTCCTCGTCGTGGTCAGCTGCGGGGCACTGCCTTTATTAGGTGATAGGCGGGCTGCCTGCCTTCAACCATGGTCGGACTGGCTGAGGCTCTGACTCGTGGGGTGCGAGCGTGCCGGGGCGTGGCATTGGCAAGCAGAAAAAAATCTGCGTGCAGCGCGCACGCCACAACCAATACCCAATGATGTTCCTCCATATGTCTGACACTCCTGCCCAGAGGCCCAGTACTGCTCCCGAGTCCCGCCCAGCGCCAACCACCGGCAACAGTCATAGACTCGCAGGCAGTCCACTGACGGAAAGGGGCGCGCGGCGCGCCCGCCATGATGGCGCCATGTCACTGTCAGTATCAAATTTATGATTGATGAATGCTGAGCTGCAATTGCTTTGCTCCGGACCGGCTCACATTCACAATGCAAAGCAGCACACTAACACTCTGCGCCGACTCTGAGTCACTGTATTGGTAATTATAAACACCTTATCATCATTCATATGTGACGACGTGCAGACGCGTAGACCCGGCCCTGAAAAATAAGTGCCGGTGCTAAGCACCGGAAAGCCCCGGCACAAATTAAGCCCTGCTTTTATGTTATGAGTGACAATCAACTCACTGCAGCAGTCACAGTTCACAATACACTACCACAGGGCACAACACTTCATCTAAACATTTGTTGTACTGTCAGGTAAATTCCAGTTTGTGGCCCAAAAAGATACTCTAGTCGCATGCTGCGTTTTTGGGAATGTGTTCGCGACCCGCCCCAGTGCTCCCCCCAACTTTCCTGCAAACTTTACTGTCATTTTAATAAATTTTACGTCACCCCAGGAATCCCCAAGGGTTGTGAAATGCCCAGATGTCAGCACCTTGATAGATGTTAAACTACCTGGGATTTTCCCATCCTCAAAAGTCTTCATTTTTTTTTTGCTGGGATCAACATCGAAAAAATGTACGAATAAAGGCGCGGAAAAGAAACAGACATTAAAAGGTTAATTAAGGCAAGAAGGGTAGAGACATTGCATTACTTTATGACTCCATACAGAGTTTGGCACAAGCACCGGTCATTGCATGTGCTCACAAAGTCACGGGGATTGGATGTTTCTTGAGCAGGTTTGCCTTTCTAGCTGACACATGTCCTTGGAAAGAGGGTTAAGTATGGGAAAGTTGCATTAGCAGCTTTCTCGATGCGGAGGCCCTGGGCCACTGTGGCGTCCCTCCCACCTTCAAGGAGTAGCCGGGCAGTGGACTTCTTGTGAATAAATATGTGTGAGAGGCCTCGATCCTAATTTCTTTAATACCGGTTGTGGTTTGAAAAGCGTATAAAAAGACGGATGCAGAAATAAATGTTCTATTCTGAAACGTTGTGTGCATTTTATGTTCACTAGCTCCTTGACTCCTGCACCAATTTTGTAATCTGGGCAACATTTACCGTTCTGGGGAAATTGTGAAGTCTGTTGACACTGTAATTGTTTTTGAATTTTACCATGTAGGGTGATTTACATTTACATTAGCTAATGGCTGGGGAGGTTAGAAGAGAGTAGTTCTCGCAGTTTTGACTGTTTAGTCACTGACCTCTGTTACTTCAGCGATACTGGAAGTTATACAGTTCTTTTACAAGGAGTGCAGGCCTTTAGAAGGCATGTGGATGAGAGAGCATGAAACTGCCTGCGCCGTGGGGAAAAATAGGTATATTATATTTTTTTTACTCTTGAAAGTATTGGGGGTTACTTTGGGGGAAAAATTGGCAAAGCAGGGTTGTTTTTGGATAAAATGATTCCTTCCTAAAATGGAACGCCTTGAAGCTGTGGACTTTCTTGCAGCTCCAGCACATGGGGGGGGGGGGAGGGGGGCTAACCTAGTCAGAATGCAAGTGACATTATGGTGTGTGCCATCACAGTCAGTGATGTCACAATGCATGACATCACACGTGGCATCACAAGAAGTAACATCAGATATTATGATCTCACATATTTGTTTTTATTAGGTATATCATGAGTGCATTTAAGCACATTATGAGATTTAACAAATTGGATTTTGCTTTGGGGTTGTGGTAAAAAAGAGGCACAATCCCGATGCAAAATCTGCGTTTCAACTAATTTTACTAATTTTTTAAAATCCTGCCACAAAGAAAATGGCAACAAGGAGAAGCATGTTAGTAGATCTTTTATGATTAATTGGTTACAGAGTCTGCATTTTCAAATATTTTCATAGGGTTAAGACATCTGCTGCAGAGGTGCCGAGTAAATATCAGGGAATAATAATTGGTGAGATAACCCTGGAGGTTAAAATATTCTTGAAGAGATTTCTGTTTGTGTAGTCTCAGATCTGACTCAAAGTAATATAGAAGGTTAATGTTCCTGCAAAGCACATCATGTAATATGCAGATGGCAGAATTGTGTTTTTTCTTTTTAAATGTAGCTAGGTAAGTGGGTTACTGCTTTAAACACAGATCCTTTGGTTACTTGCAGTTCTTAAATACTAAGCCTTTTAATATAGCACAGTGAGCTAAGTAGGATATGTGACTGTTACACCTTTTAACCCTCACTGACTCATGCAACACATCTTGTACACTGATTTACACACTTGCGTGATTTATTGTCAATCTGTATGTTATGTAAATCTCTCTGACACCCTGCATTGGGATTCGAGGTTAGTGTCGGGCATGCAGCACCTCCGCTCCGACTTTTGCTTTCACCTGCCCCCCCTACCTGCCATGGGCGGCAATCTGGAGGATAGCCCCGGGCGCCAGAAGCTCTAGCTACGCACTGGCAAACTCGTTGATGGGAGTAACAGTGTCAACGACGGTTAAGCCGCCGCTGACAGGTATTTCACGACCTGTCGACGACGACGACGACAGCCTCGTCGACGACCGCCATGACAACGGCACCATCGACGACATCGCCGCTGCCGAACTCGTTGACGACGGCCTCATCAATGATGGTTTTCAAGTCACCGAATACACAAAGTTCGTCGAGGACCATGCCCCCACCCCACCCCCAATTACTACAGTATTTCTGCCCCCCCGGGGTGCAGATGGGGCACTAGCCCCTAATCTGCCCCTTCGGGGGGCAGAAAGCCCACTAAGTACCAGGGATTAGTTTTTAGTTTTTTTATAGGGTGGGGGCTGCCCGAAACAGGCACGCCAACGCCCCCACCCACCCACCACCATTACAGCCTTTCTGCCCCCCCTTGGGGGCAGATGGGTCATCAGCCCCCAATCTGCCCCTCTGGGGGGGCAAAAAGCCCACTAGACACCAGGGAATTAAAAAAAAACAAAAAGAGGTGGGGGCTGCCAAAAACGGGCAGGCCCATGCCCCCCCCAATTACTACAGTCTTTCTGCCCCCCGTGGGGCAGATGGGGCATTGGCCCCTAATCTGCCCCTTCGGGGGGCAGAAAGCCCACTAAATACCAGGGATTAGTTTTTAGCTTTTTTATAGGGTGGGGGCTGCCCGAAACGGGCACGCTAATGCCCCCACCCACCCGCCACCATTACAGCCTTTCTGCCGCCCCTTGGGGGCAGATGGGGCATTGGCCCCTAATCTGCCCCTTCGGGGGGGGGGCAGAAAGCCCACTTGACGCCAGGGATTTTTTTCGCGCAATTTTCTTTAGGGTGATGGATTTTATTTAGGGTGGAGGCTGCCCGAAACGGGCATGCCACTGCCCCCCCGCCACCATTACAGCCTTTCTGCCCCCCCGGGGGGCAGATGGGGCAGTAGCCCCCAATCTGCCCCCCCCAGAGGGGCAGAAAGCCCACTATCACCAGGGATTTTTTTGCGCAATTGTTTTTAGGGTGTGGGCTGCCCGAAACGGGCACGCCAATGCCCCCACCCTCCCGCCCACAAAAATGACAGTCTTTCTGCCCCCCAGGAGGCAGATGGGAGCTGTAGCCCCCAATCTGGCCCCCCCTGGGGGGGCACAGAAAGCCCACTAGAAACCATGGATTTTTTTGTTGTATTAGTGTAAGGGTAGGGGCTCCCCAAAATGGGCATGACAATACCCCCACCCCACCCCCAGAGAAACTCCAGTCTTTCCACCCCCCTGGGAGGCTAGTTGGCGGCAGCGGCCCCTGATCTGCCCCCTGGGGTGGCAGAAAGCCCACTAGGCGCCAGCGAGTACGCAGGCTTTTTTTATGCGTGGGGGTGGGGGCTGCCCAAAATGGTCATACCAATGCCCCCACCCCCACAAAAAATATCCACAGTCTTTCTGCCCCTTTAGGGGCATATCGGGATGAAACCCCCTTCCCCGATTCCCCCCCAGGGTGGCAGAAAGCCCACTGGGCTCCGGCTATTTTTTTAGCAATGTGCATACCTGTGGATTTTGGGCCCTAGCGCAGTTGGCACGTAGGCAAACCTAGCAAAACTGTACATTTTTTAAAACTAGACACCAAGGGGATTCCAGGATGGGGTGACATGACTGGCTCTCACCAGGTTCTGTTACCTAGAATCCATTGCAAACCTAAAAATTTGTCCAAAATAACAAATTTTCCTCACATTTCTGTGGTGGAAAGTTCAGGAATCTGCGTGGATCCACAAAATTCCACCCACCCCGCGTTCCCCAAAGTCTTCCGAGAAAAATGGTACCTCACTTGCGTGGGTAGGCCTAGTGCCCGCGTCAGGCAAGGGCCCAAAAGCAATTGAGGAGACATCAAAATTACCTATCACAAAACAACCTGGTTTTGCAAAGGGGGTCCCATGAGTTTTTGGCCCCGGGCTTGGCGGCTATCTAGGGAAACCTACCAAACCCACACAAATCACCTTTTTCACACATTTTTGTGTGGGAAAGTTGTGGCATCACCGGGCTGACACAAATTTCCTACCACCCAGCGTTCCCCCGGGTCTCCCGATAAAAACGGTGCCTCACTCGTGTGGGAGGCCCAGAATGCCCTGCATACCCAGAATGCCCTGCAAACCACAAATTTAGCTGAAAAAATCACCTTTTTCACACATTTTTGTGTGGGAAAGTTGTGGCATCACCGGACTGACACAAATTTCCTACCACCCAGCGTTCCCCCGGGTCTCCCGATAAAAACGGTGCCTCACTCGTGTGGGAGGCCTAAGGACCCGCCACGGGCAAGGGTCCAAAACGTAGTGAGGTGCACTACGTTTAGGACCCTTGCCTGTTGAGGCGCACTATGTTTTGGACCCTTGCCTGTCGCGGGTACTTGGGCCTCCCACACGAGTGAGGCACCGTTTTTATCGGGAGACCCGGGGGAACGCTGGGTGGTGGGGAATTTGTGTCAGCCCGGTGATGCCACAACTTTCCCACACAAAAATGTGTGAAAAAGGTGATTTTTTCAGCTAAATTTGAGGTTTGCAGGGCATTCTGGGTAAGGAAACATTGGGGGATCCATGCAAGCCATACCTCCCTGGAATCCCCCGGGTGTCTAGTTTTCAGAAATGTGTGGGTTTGATAGGTTTCCCTAGGTGGCCGCCGAGCACCGGGCCAAAAACCCAAGTGACCCCCCTTGCAAAACCAGGTCATTTTGAGATAGGCAATTTTCATGTCGCCTCACTACGTTTTGGGCCCTTGCCTGTCGTGGGTACTTGGGCCTCCCACATGAGTGAGGCACCGTTTTTATCGGGAGACCCGGGGGAACGCTGGGTGGTAGGAAATTTGTGTCAGCCCGGTGATGCCACAACTTTCCCAAACAAAAATGAGTGAAAAGGTGATTTTTTCAGCTAAATTTGAGGTTTTGTAGGGCATTCTGGGTAAGGAAACGTTGGGGGATCCACGCAAGCCATACCTCCCTGGAATCCCCGGGTGTCTAGTTTTCAGAAATGTGTGGGTTTGGTAGGTTTCCCTTTGTGGCCGCCGAGCACCGGGCCAAAAACCCAAGTGACCCCCCTTGCAAAACCAGGTCGTTTTGAGGTAGGCAATTTTCATGTCGCCTCACTACGTTTTGGGCCCTTGCCTGTCGCGGGTACTTGGGCCTCCCACACGAGTGAGGCACCGTTTTTATCGGGAGACCCGGGGGAACGCTGGGTGGTAGGAAATTTGTGTCAGCCCAGTGATACCACAACTTTCACACACAAAAATGTGTGAAAAAGGTGATTTTTTCAGCTAAATTTGAGGTTTGTAGGGCATTCTGGGTAAGGAAACGTTGGGGGAATCCACGCAAGCCATACCTCCCTGGAATCCCCCGGGTGTCTAGTTTTCAGAAATGTGTGGGTTTGGTAGGTTTCCCTAGGTGGCCGCCGAGCACCGGGCCAAAAACCCAAGTGACCCCCCTTGCAAAAATTGGAAATTTGTGTCAGGCCGGTGATGCCACAACTTTCCCACACAAAAATGTGTGAAAAAGGTGATTTTTTTCAGCTAAATTTGAGTTTTGCAGGGCATTCTGGGTAAGGAAACGTTGGGGGATCCACGCAAGCTATACCTCCCTGGAATCCCCAGGGTGTCTAGTTTTCAGAAATGTGTGGGTTTAGTAGGTTTCCCTAGGTGCCGGCAGAGCTAGGGTTCAAAAACTACAGCTAGGCACTTTGCCTTTCACTGCGAAATTGAGGTGTGTCCACGATGCGTTTTGCGCCGTTACCTGACGCGTGCACTAGGCCGACCCACACAAGTGAGGTACCATTTTTCTCGGAAGACTTTGGGGAACGCGGGGTGGGTGGAAATTTGTGGATCCACGCAGATTCCAGAACTTTCCACCACAGAAATATGGGGAAAATGTGTATTTTTTGGCAATTTGTTAGGTTTGCAAGGGATTCTGAGTAACAGAACCTGGTGGGAGGCAGTCAAGTCACCCCATCTTAGATTCCCCTGGGTGTCTAGTTTTCAAAAATGTATAGGCTTGCTAGGTTTCCCTAGGTGCCGGCAGAGCTATGGTTCAAAAACTACAATTAGGCACTTTGCCAAAAAAGGGTCATTTTTCACAGCGAAATTGAGGTGTGTCCATGTTGCGTTTTGCTCCGTTTCCTGTTGCGGGCACTAGGCCGACCCACACAAGTGAGGTACCATTTTTCTCTGAAGACTTTGGGGAACGCGGGGTGGGTGGAAATTTGTGGATCCACGCAGATTCCAGACCTTTCCACCAGAGAAATGTAGGGAAAATGCGTTTTTTTTTGGCAATTATTGAGGTTTGCAAGGGATTCTGGGTAACAGAACCTGGTGGGAGGCAGTCAAGTCACCCCATCCTGGATTCCCCTGTGTGTCTAGTTTTCAAAAATGTATAGGTTTGCTAGGTTTCCCTAGGTGCCGGCAGAGCTATGGTTCAAAAACTACAATTAGGCACTTTGCCAAAAAAGGGTCATTTTTCACAGCGAAATTGAGGTGTGTCCATGTTGCGTTTTGCTCCGTTTCCTGTTGCGGGCACTAGGCCGACCCACACAAGTGAGGTACCATTTTTCTCTGAAGACTTTGGGGAACGCGGGGTGGGTGGAAATTTGTGGATCCACGCAGATTCCAGAACTTTCCACCAGAGAAATGTAGGGAAATGCGTTTTTTTTGGCAATTTTTGAGGTTTGCAAGGGATTCTGGGTAACAGAACCTGGTGGGAGGCAGTCAAGTCACCCCATCCTGGATTCCCCTGGGTGTCTAGTTTTCAAAAATGGATAGATTTGCTAGGTTTCCCTAGGTGCCGGCAGAGCTATGGTTCAAAAACTACAGCTAGGCACTTTGCCAAAAAAGGGTCATTTTTCGCTAAGAAATTGAGGTGTGTCCATGTTCCGTTTTGCGCCGTTTCCTGTCGCGGGCACTAGGCTGACCCACACAAGTGAGGTACCATTTTTCACGGAAGACTTTGGGGAACGCGGGGTGGGTGGAAATTTGTGGATCCACGCAGATTCCAGAACTTTCCACCAGATAAATGTGGGGAAAAAGTGTTTTTTTGGCAATTATTTAGGTTTGCAAGGAATTCTGGGTAACAGAACCTGGTGGGAGGCAGTCAAGTCACCCCATCCTGGATTCCCCTGGGTGTCTAGTTTTCAAAAATGTATAGGTTTGTTAGGTTTCCCTAGGTGCCGGCAGAGCTAGGGTAAAAAAACTACAGCTAGGCACTTTGCTAAAAAAGGGTAATTTTGCATTGTGAAAATGTGGTGTGTTCACGTTGGGTTTTGAGCCATTTCCTGTCGTGGGCACTATGCCTACCCCTACAAGTGAGGTACCGTTTTTATCGGGAGACTTAGGGTAATTCAGATTTGTAAGTGAACTGTTATTACCTATTGACTTACGATGCATTTCTGCCTTCCAAATGAAAGACATTGTGTAAAAAAGAAGTCATTCTAAAAAATGACTGATAATTCTCATGCTAGTATGAGTTTTCCCAATTTCGGAAATGTGCAAATATCTACTGTTTCTAAACTCTATATTTTGTTCCCATTTCAGAAATACATAGGTGTCTTTCATACCGATTTTTCCATGTACACATTTTTACAGAATAATTACTATATACCCGGTACATAATAAAAAACCATTGCAAGTTGCTGCTCAGTTTTTGGCTCTGGGTTCGTCGGGTTCTTGGTGAACCTACAAATCCTATATATCCCCACAACCAGTAATGTCCAGCGGATGTAACGGTATATTGCTTTCAAAGAGCTGTTATAATTATAAGAAGTTACAGGTGAAAACGTTGACACAAAAGGCTTTTTTATTCAACAAATGTTCAATTTATCCTATATTTAACTGTTAGTTTCTATAAAAAAACCTTGATGGATCTACACAAATGTCCCCTTGCTGAATTCAGAATTTTGTCTACTTCTCAAAAATGTATAGCTTTCCAGGATCCATTATTGCTTTTGTACCCATTTCTACCATTAACTGGAAAGAGGTCGAAAGCACAAAAAATAGCATAAATAGGCTATGTCCCAGAAAAATGCCAAAACTGTGTAAAAAATGTTGGGTTTCTGACAAAAGTCTGGTATCCCCTAAAAGCTGGGAAAATGGTGATTTCAGCCCCACAAACCCTTTTTTGATAACACTTGCAGGGAAAAACCCAGAAGCTTTCATTTGCAGCCCGTTTTTCCAATTTTTCCCCCCAAAAACTAAATTTTGCTGTATTTTGGCTCATTTCTGTGACCCCTCCAGGGGAATCCACAAACCACGAGTACCTTCAGAAGCCCCATGATGTTGGAAGAAAAGGACGCAAATTTGGCGTGGATACCTTATGTGGTCAAAAAGTTACAGGGGCCTCAGCGCGCCAAATAGCCAAAAAAGGGCGTGGAACAGGAGGGGGAAAAGGCCTGGCAGCGAAGGGGTTAATGGAACTCATTTTATCGACCCCAGAAAGATGAAAGACTGAGTGGTCACACCAAGATTTAAATGTATGACCCTGAAAACAAACCCAGATTCCTGGAGAGGATATAAAGATATGTACAAGAACGAAAAACATAAAAGGGAAAGGGAGGAAGAAGGAATGGTCTGAAGACAAGGATAGATACAAAGATAAACAAAGAATGTGGAAAGAAGTGGGGAAAGCAGAGACTGGGAGTGCAAGATTGGAGTAAAACATGATGAAAATAAAAAGTGGAAAGAGGAGAAAGGCAAGGGAAGAAGAGCAGACAGCGTGGAGCACATGAAAGGAGAAGAGTGGAAATGAAAGATGAAAAATTAAAAGCAGTTCATGAGGGGAGGCGGCGATTAAGAGGAAACGCGGACGTAGGGCACAAAGTGAAGGAAGAATGGAGAGAAGCAAAGGAGTGGGGTGTGAATGGTGGAAGAAAAGCAGATATCGAGGGAGATCCCCCTTTTCCCTTGCTCCCTCCACAGTTCTGGTGTAGCTTTCCTGTGACTCTGCTCCACTAGGAGAGGACTAAGTGGATATGGAGTTATGTGCTTCTCCCTTTTTGAACTGAACCTTAAAGAGGCATAGTTAGGTGGGGATCTTTATACCTTTTATTGGTTTACTTACTTCCTTTCCTCCAAAAATCCAGAGAGTTATAATTATGGCCAGACCAATTGGGTGGGGGCAGATACCAAACACTGCGGGGTCAGAGATAGAAAGGGAAAGCTTACAGCGCTTCCGAGTTTATCTTCCTCTGTTCCACAACTGTTTTGAAAAGAAGGGGGACCTGGGTTGGCTCTACCCACCTCGAGACCCTAGGCTTTCTTGTGGGACACCACCGGCACAAATTAAGCACTCGGAAGGATGCAAGTAAATTGGCAGGGCTCTTGGGAGGAGCAGACACAAGACGTAAAAGGAAAACCATCGAATAAGAAGCAGGCAAAAGAGAATGGCAGGAAAGCCAATCAGTGGTAATCAATGGGAGGGCTCTAAGCTCCTGTATGTTCTTAGAAAGCCCACAATATGCCTCACAACAGCGCGTGAACTGTTTTGGAGGCTCTATTAACAACAGACAAGGACACAGACCTGGAGGCATAGAAACAAACAATTAGGCTGACACATAGCCTTATAGATAAGAAGACAGGCTAACACATATACAGAGAGACCACTGGATATACGGAGAGCTAATATGGGCCCTTAATGATTTATACTTTTGAATTTATTGTATTAAAGCAAACACTGAAAGAATGACAGGCCAGCCAACTTAGTGAAGAGTGTGGAGGAATTCCATTACAGATGTCTTAACTTCACATTTATAAACCGTGGTCCTTGTTCTTGCAGCCTTCTCTCCTTAATTAATTGAAATGCATTAATTTAGTGTTGCTTGCTGAATCTCTAAAAACCATATTCTCTCTGGTGTGCCACGCTAGAAAGGATCTCATATGCAATTGCTGAGTGGTGCCATACATTTTTTGTCTTTGTTTGTTATGGCTGATATTTCAAAAGTAGACTTTAAAACATATGTACATCACAAAGGAAAAGATCTCATCGGAGAACATTTGGCGTGGAATTTAATTACAACAGTGTCATATCATGCATTGCATTGTGCTCTGTCCGGGCTTGCTGATTGTGACACAGTACTGTTAATGGGCGCGTAATGCGTGAGGCTGATTATGAATGGAGACCCACAAGGCACTTATGCAGACTCCAGGAATCAGACGATGATACCAATGATTCACTCATATCTGCCTCGCCTCCATAGACGCCACCATTTTTATTGCATTACTGTAATTGTACGAAAGTGTACACAAATTACTTTGCAACATTTTTCCTAATGCCAACACAAAATATGGCATTTGACTCTGTGCTAATCACAGTCGTTTATATTCATACCATAACTAAGCCCCAGCAGCAATCTGCACATTTGTTAGCAAAGACATTTCCATGTGTCACCTTGGGGAAAACTGAAGATGTATATAATTTTAACATGTTCCCTGTTTTACAATGACGACTGATCATCAGATGTTTTTAAGTTCTGCGGGCGTATCCATTTTCTGGTACTAACACTGGTTGTCAGAAATCTCTCACCTCCAACTGCACTGACCTTTTACCCAGCACTCGTTTGTTCACAGGACGTTTAGGGGATTCACAACGGTTTCCTCTGCCACTTGCTCTGCTTGCTCCGTGTCCTCTTGTTGATCTCAGCTGCTCCTTCTGTATTCTGAAAGATTCCTTCGCGCCATGGCCTGGGGCTTGGATGGGGACACCCAATCAGCTCTCATGCTGCCTGGAGAGCCCCGGAAGTCAATTTGCGCCGAGGCCTGCCTGTTCCATTCGCACTGAGGCCTGCCTGTTCCATTCGCACCAAGGCCTGCCTCTCCCTGCAGAGCCCTGAATCTGCCTTCGACCACATCCCCGCTCACCGCTTCACTCCTTTCTCTGCAGCTGACCAACTCCGATCGAGGCCCAAGCAGCTAAAGAAATTCCACAATTTAAAATTCAGCACCTGCAACACTAGCATACCCATGGCTCTCAAGTCTATAGTCTATAGTTTGAGTAATAACTGCCGGTGCTTAGCACCGGAAAGCACCGGCACAAATTAAGCACTGGCTACCCGGCAGCGTACACCTCCCCACACACGTGAACTCTTAATTAGTCTTATGCATCGATGGCAAAGGTTTTTATAGCCGCTACTTGCATGCCAGTACTTTAAAAAAAAAAATAGATATAACATCTCCGTAGCGAATTTAGTCCTGCAAAGTCCTGCCCGTCAAATAGTTGATTTAAATATAGACAACACGAAAACATATTAATACATTCCCCAAGTGCGCATAAAAAGTATACTGCAAGTCACATGTCCTTTGTCGTGTATAAGTCCTCAATATGAACAGTGGTTCTTCATTCCGTATAAAATCAAAACGTATCAACCTAATTGAAATAAAAAGAAATAGGCGACGGGTAATTGATATATATCAGCAATGTATTATGCCTTATGTGGCAGTCAGAGATACTAGTATAGCATCCCTAACAAATCTGAGCATCAGTATACAATAGAATAAACAAGCATTTGCAATGCAATAGGTCTCGCATTTGCGAGAGTTAGAGCTATTGGCATTGTAAATGACAATGTCTTTTTGTTTGCAGTGAAGTGGACAAAGGTAGGAGGAAATACAGAGGGGAAGGTTGAGAGTGCATCTCGAGATGCAGTAGCTGAGGGCAGGGTTAGAGGAAAAAGGAGGGATATGAACAGCAAGGAAATAAATGTGAGGGATGCGGGGAGGGGTGGGTGCAGATGGGGAATAATGAGGTAGTCTTTGAGGAGAGGAGAGACAGATATAAGATACGGGCTGTGTTTGTGTGAGAGATAGACCCAAAGAGATTGGGGGTCTGGAGAGAATCCTATTAGCTTGACTGAATTAGCAGTACTTAACAATCCCACCATTAGTGTCAATATGTATGCAGAATACAGCTGAGCGGGACCCCGGACGCTTTTTGTCTTTTCAACCTTTTTTTTTCTCTCTGTGCGGAGGCTGCACCAGATATTGCAGTTCCTCCAGGAATGGTGCACTTCCTTACCCGGGCATAACAATGTTGTTTAAACAAAGAGGAGAAAACAAAATTAGCACTTGATTGGCAAACTCTGTAAAGTGGCGCTAACGTGTGCGGTCGTGAGGAACCTGTACTTGGCCGGTGCTCCTTAGCCGTAAACGGAAGTGAGGTATTGGCCAAGTGAACCACCTTCCTCCCGCTGGTGCATATAGCAATGCTGAATGTTATGTTATGTTATAAGGTTTTGTAGAGCGCAAAGCTGCCCCAGCAAAGTGGCGTCCCAGCGCTAAGCAGCAGAAAGGGAAACTACTGACAGAAGGAAGGCCTATGAAGGAGGGAAGGGATGGGTCTTGATGGCCTTACGAAAAGCCAAGTAATTGTTGATGTTACGGATGTGTAGAGGCAGAGAATTCCAGAGTTTAGCTGCCAGTATGCAGAAGGAACACCCACCAGCCCGCACCCTTTTTACCCGGGGAACAACCCCCAGATGATGACCCATCGAGCGGAGCTGGCGGGTGGGAGTTTATGCTGTCAACAGATTGGCCAAAATACCAGGGGGCGAGAGATTCAGAATTTTAAAAGTGATGCCAAGGGCCTTGAACTCTACCCGTCTGGCCACCGACAACCAATGGAGCGACGGATAGCATTGGTGGTAGAGCAAGTTCTAGGAAGGCCAAGCAAAGTTCTGGCCGCAGCATTCTGGACCCTCTGCAATCTCAGAATCTCAGACTTATTTGTTCCCAGGTAAAGCGAGCTGGCGTAATCCAGTCTCGATAGAATGGAGGCCTGAACAATGACCTGCCTGATGGGCGGATCAAAAAAGCCTAGCAGCGGTTTGAGCCCCCGCAGTATGCCAAAGCAAGTCCCTGACACTTTCTTGGTTTGGACCTGGAAGCTGAGAGCCGAGTCCACCCAGACACCAAGGTTTTTCACCACTTGTTTAGGGGCAGGCGCACAGCCAAGGGTAGCAGGCCACCAGTGCTTACTCCACAGCTCAGGATCTTTCCCTACCAGCAAGACCTCAGACTTGCTGGCATTGAGCTGGAGGCAGTTGGCAGACATCCACTCAGCGACGGCAGCGAGACCACATTGAAACTTTTCGGTGTCCTGCACAGTCGTCGTCGGAGAGTGCCACTACCAACTGTGTAGCATCTGCATATGATACTACTGTAAGCCCTCTGTTTCTGGCCACCGCTGCTAGTGGTTGAACATACAGGTTAAAAAGTGTAGAGCTGAGCCCTGTGGCACACCTCGATTGATAGGATGGACCATAGAAGTGAAAGGGACGGACGGGCACAGACGGGCTTGCCTTAGGCGGTCTCAGCATGCATAAATACTGGAGTGCACGAACAGTGCCGCCCCCACTTCCCTGGAAGTGCGCCACCTCAGGCAAGCAGCAGGAAACAAGTTACCGCCCTCCACACACACAGCAAATGCAGCCGCAGTGTACCAGAGTGGGAATTTAAAAAAATGCCCAGTATGTGAGATATGGAGAGAGGGCAGGGGACCACACAGAGTCCACAAACAGTAAATGAATAAAAATGTTAAAGTAATGCAAAGCTCGTAATGCCAGTATACATGTGCAGTAACACGCAGCCTCACCAATCGGTAGGCTTCAACGTGGGCAACTTTCTTTTGCTTATGCATACATTCACACACACCTAAAATACAAAATAGCCCACTTCAGTTCTAGGACTGGTCCACCAATATCTGGTTTCATTTCATATTTTGGGGATTTTTTTTGTTTATTTTTTCCAAATGTTTATGATGCGTTGTGTTTTACCTATTTCTTTTTTAAACATATGCATTCCCCCTTTATGCAGTGTTTTCTCCACCTTGTATTACTTTTATATTCCTAGTGCATTTGTTTTCAAAAAACATTGTGGTGTTACCAAAGCCAAGCCTATTGACTTTGCCAATGCCTGTTTGCAATTTTGTAGTGTAACATAGATGTTGTGTCCTGTGGGTGCATGGTGGCTGTAGCATAAGTTGGGAGTTCCCTGCATATGGTCAAAGTTCACCTTGGTGTCTCTTGTCTTTAGAACAGGGCTTGGGCAATGGAGACCTGCTGCTGTTTCACATTGTTTCGTTTCTGGGTTAAGTACACAACCAGCACATGACAGCCAGGCCACAGCATATGGGAATCTTACTTTGCAGGCACATTAAGAATATGCCCATTTCTACATCGTAATGGCAGGACTTTAATTGTGAACTGGTGTTGGACTCCTAACATGCCTCCTACTGCCTGTAACAAGGTGAATATTAACAAGCCTGACCTTTTTTGCTTTGCCAATGTTTGTTGGCAGAGGGGTCCATTTCGAAAGGGGATGGGGGATATTTAGGTGTTCATGAACACCACAGTGGGGACGCAGACAGCGACTCTTTTTGCTGAGCCCGTCGCACCCCATAAGGCACATGGTGGTTGGGGATGGGGGGAGGTAAAGAGTAAGCAATCCATTGTTTCTTTGGTTATAAATTGGACTGAGGATGGCCCTGTGTGAGTGAATACAACCGAAACAACCCTGAAGATGACTGAAATCTTTCTAACTCCCTGGTTTTAGGACACCCTTGGCCATGAACTTTTATGTTAAACGGGTTTTAGAGCTGTAAAACTATTTGAAGTCCTATCCTGACCACTGATGGTGCTAGACACCAGATTTCTTTTTAGGAAATCATTTCACCTCCCCTACATTTTTCTACTGTAAATGTATATAGTTCAGCTCTTGATAGACATTGACATGTACTGATTATGATTACCCTGCTTAAAGCCTTCGCCTCCTCCTTGATAAACTCTTACTGGTTGACTGCTCTGCCCCCAGAGAATGCAGACGTGCCCTGACGTCACTAGCCCTGGGATACTTAGGTTAAACCACAGCACCAACGAAGGATGCGCCTTAGTGACTCTGGCTACCCGAGGGCCTGGGGAACAGGTCTGACAGAAACAAAACAGAACGAACAGAAGCAGGGCCGGCTTTAGCGCTCGTGGCGCCCGGTGCGACTATCACTATTGACACCCCACGTCCCATGATCACCTCTTCGAATTCTCTCCCTACCACCTGCAAAGGTGCCCTTCATCTCTCCTATCATAAGAGGTTGCTAAACACAGCGCCCCCCTGAAGTCACAGCGACCCCCTCCACAGGTCGGCGCCCAGTGCGGCTGCACCAGTCGCACTGCCCTAAAGCCGGCCCTGAACAGAAGACCGAACTCAATGCGAACGAAGTACTGACTAACTTAAGCAACAGCACCCCATTCTCTCATAAGCAATGACAGAATAAGTTAAATATAGCTGAACAAGATATGTACAAAGCACAGTTAATGGCAAATCCTGGAAAAGCAGTCTTGGAAAGAAACTCATCTGGCATAGAAAAGCAACTGACCTCCTTATAGATGCATTCTTAATGCAAAGTTGCTGTATAGAAACCAGCCTGAACACTTTGTAACCAATTCATATATTTCTGGTGTGTGCTTTCAAGTGCAGTTCACTGATTGCCTCGCATGCAAGTTCTTGAACTTGAAAATGTTTCATGAGTTTAAATTCACCTTTTGTATTCAGAGAATATGTATTTGAGTTCATAATTCTGTTTATTCACAAGTGTGGTGTACAGCTATGTGGGATAGACCTGTTGCTAGTGGTAGGGATTGGATTGCCAGTGTGAGGATACCCATAAATTAACATGCTTGTGGATAGTCACAAATGTTTCACAACTTTTTCCTAGACTGGAACAGGACATAATGTTACTCCTGTAAAGGTATGGGTACGGATCTTTCCAGGGTGGGAATGAGCAAGGAACACACCTAAAATTGGTGGGGTACGGTGTAGGTGTATTCTTCACGGCAAGTATATTTTAGCACTTGAAGAAAATGTGTGAGTGCAGTAATGAGAAGGCATTTTGGCATGTGTAATATAAGTGGAATGGGTTTCGCCATTTGGAATGATCTTGTTGCAGCTTCCTTGTAGTGCTCCTGTAAACCTCTTGGGAATTCCAATTGCAGTTATTCCATGTCAACTCTATCACTGCCAGGTAGCCATATACTTTCCAAGTGGAACAATAGTAGAAACCAGGCCTCGTTTTATAGTGAACGCAGGTCCCCTAAGGTAGGTCGCAAATTTTAAATCGAGAGCACCTTCTTTATGAACTCTCCATGACACCACCAACACTAAAACTGCTCACCTCGGTGTGAGTGTTTGTAACAAGCATGGATTAGCATAGAGCCACCAAGGCCAAACTAGAAAAGGGCTGCAAAAAATGTCAAAGGACTTTCTCAAAGTCTTTGAGCATAGGATTAGCTAATGATATCCACATTTCGCTAAAAAAATAATGACAGCCTTTTACTACTCCAGGCACAGTATTGCAGCGCTGGATTGCCAAAATGCCTCCCAAGACAACCTAGATTGAATAAAAGATACCCGACAGGTGGTTCACTCTTATTAGAGCTCTTCAGAGAGGTATATCTTTATCCAGATACAAGGGGAGCACTCAGTTTAAATCAAAGCAATACCCTTTCAGGCTTTTAGTCAGAGCCACTGAAATTATGCGATTGTGCAGCCGCTGCAATTTTTGCATGATTGTAGATTTGCGGCATTTGCCATATAATCCATCATCTGCCGCACAATCAGCAGAATTTGACAAAAAAAATGTTTCTTGCTCAAACGGTTCAAAAGTTAGTAAAAACGCAGCGACAAGTGTTGCCGTGCAGTGGAAGGCCCTTTGAAAAGGTTGACTGGTCACCTTTCTGTAGTTTATTGCTATAGTTGGGTGTTAAACTGGTACTAGTGAGGTGCAACTAATGCTCACACAATGTTTACAAGCTTAAAAATTACAAAATAATGAAGTAATACTACCACAAAATGTGCTGCATAATGCCGCATAATTTGCCTTTTCTTGCTGCATTAGTTACTCAAAAATCCTGCCTAATTTGACCCTCTTGTGCCGCATAATTCCAGTGGCCCTTCTTACAGTGTTGTATAAATTATACAAAAAAAGGAAGCAGGGAACCCTGGGCAGTTGCCAGATTTTAGATGGAGAGCAGCTCTACGAAAATTTAAAATTGCTCACCTCATATGTCAGTTTTGAAGTAAACGATTAGCATTGTGCCAACCACACCAAGCTATAAAAGTGGCATATATATATATATATATATAGATAGATAGATATGCATATATGTGTGTGTTTTTAAAACAATATATGTATGTATGTGTGTTTTAAAAGAATGCGGTGAACTGCTATTTTTTATCGGATTGTAGTCGGAAATATGCGTTGTTGCAGATTTAGTGACCTGCACAAATCTGTCATCTTTGGTAATTTTTGTAACGAGGGCCGTCCGATGGAAGAAGGATAACTAGATGAATGTCCAAGTTCTATTGTTTATTAGAAACAAGTTAGATCATTACAAGCGCCCCATCGGTCTGCACCTTCACTCCATCTAATGCTCCTTCAACCGCCTTCCTCCTCAAACCACGCATTCTTTTTCCACCGTAATAGAATCCCCTCGAGCTCACACACGCGTAACAGAACCATTCATACAATGGCTTGCAAGCCAAGATGCAACACATCTCCTTCCTTCAAAACCATATACAAAAACTATTTACAATGTTAAACAAAAAAAACTAGCCAAAATAAAAATAGGAAAAAAACTCAACAAAATATTAAGATAAATACATGTTGATAAACATTACATTCCAATAACAAACTGCTTAGACTAGAATGTATTACTTCCTACAAAACATGACTTTAACATAGTTAAGAACACATATAATCTTTTTGCCACACTGGTTTATGACTGATTCGCCCAGATAATCTCTTATAACCAGCATGATGTGCAACAGATGATTCATCACCAACCTTATTATTTGAGGGAACAAAATTGGGGTCACGAAGTCTTGTAGAATGGACACTGCCCTCATCATTAGTCCATACTCTAGATTCAAGCTCATTACATAACGTCACCTTACTGAGATTCCACCATCTTCCATCACCTAACTTAACACAATTCCCATTAGTTTCCAAAACTTCCTTGGGTTTAGACCATCTGGACATCCCAGTTCTGGGCAACCCCTCAAGTGAAGTTGTCACCCAATCCCCTACTCTAATTGATCTTGTTTGCCCTTTTATTTTACTATTATGTCTCAAAACATATTTGTATAGATAATCATTGACTCTTTGCCTTATAGTTTCCTTAGGAACATCCCTTACACTTCCCATATGCATCCAAGCAGGAGTGATTTTACTACATGCTAATCTTCCCTTTAGAAGACTGAATGGAGTCTCCCTAGTAGCAGAATGAGGAGTGTTCCGATAATTCCACAACATTTTCTTAACCGATAACCTGCAATCCTCTCCTTCCGTTTCAGCCAACTGAATACACTCCTTCAATACACGGTTGAATCTCTCTACCATCCCATTACTCCTAGGGTTGTACACCGCAGTAGTAATATGTTTAATTCCATGAATTTTCATGTATTCCTGAAATTCATTGGCTAGAAATTGTGGACCATTGTCGTGGTAATGCTTTCCGGATAACCTTCTCTGTGAAAAATTTCTTCACAAAAGCAAATGACATTAGATGCCTTGATTTCCCTAATAAAAGCAACTTCAGGCCATTTGGTATAATAATCCATCAGCACCAAAGCAAACTTACCAGTTATGTAACCGGTATTGAACGGACCACTAATGTCCATTGCTAGCTTTTGCCAAGGTTTATCCGGAAATACAGTAGGTGCAATGGTGGTGTCCTGTGATACATGTGATTTGTCACTACACATGCAAGCTACACAGTTCCTCACACATCTGTCAATGTCCCTATCTATTCCAGGCCACCAAAAATCACATCTTGCCCTCTTTTTCATGCTGGACATACCAGGATGTCCCTCATGCAAGAGTTCCAACAATCTAGGGCGTAATCCCAAATGCACCACTAATTTATCTGCTCTTCTCACTATGCCTGTAGATGATTCAACACATAATTCAGACCAAATCATTTTGTAATCAGATAACTCCATGTTGTCCAAAAACTGATGATTATAACATTTACCCAAGCTTGAAACAATCCGTTGTAATACCGGGTCTGTTAAGGTTGCCTGTTTCCATTCCTCAAAACTAATTGCACCATTGCAAATCTCCTCAACTGAAGCTATCAAATAATCATCATCAAGATCCACGAGAGGAATGTCTTCCTTGGAAACTTCTGGTAAAGGTAAACGTGATAAGCAGTCTGCATTAATGTTTTTAAGGCCAGGTACATATACTACTTGAAAATCATATTCTTGTAGTTTGTACAACCACTTCGCAATTCTGGGGGTGGCCTTTCCTGCCCCTTTGGTAGTGCATATGTCTATTAAGGGTTTGTGATCAGTCCTTAATTCAAATTGAGTACCCCAAATATATGCCCTGAAATGGTTTATACCCCAAAAACACGCAAGAGCTTCCTTTTCGATCACAGAGTAAGTTGCTTCCGCACCTTTTAAGGTGCGGGAGGCAAATGCAACTACCCACTCATTAGCACCATTTTTCTGCATCAAAACAGCACCCAACCCATAAGAACTGGCATCTACAACAATGATGGATTTGTTGTGGGGATCATATGGTTTAAGAGCCACCGCTTGACTGATGTCCTTTTTTAGGTTGTCAAATGCCGTTTGACACTCCGGGTTCCATACAAAATTTGCACCTTTCTTCATTAAAAGTCTCAAACAATGTACTTTAGATGCGAAATTATTTACAAATTTAGAGTAATACTTCACTAACCCCAAAAATGAGCGAAGTTGTTCCTTATCTACAGGAGATGGAGCCTTAATAATCGCATCCAAGAGGTTCTTCTTAGGTTTGACACCATCAGCTGACAAAGTGTGACCTAAGTAGTCGATCTGAGTCATGGCAAATTTACATTTATCAGCTGAGAGTGTCTAACCAGCTTGTTGAAGTTTCCTTAAGACATCATCCAAAATTGCATCATGAGTTAACATATCTTTTCCCCATACAAGCACATCATCTTGAAAGACTAGCATGTTGTTTACACCCTTGAGGATACTACACATGATTCTTTGAAAAACTGCTGCCGCAGAAGCTAAACCAAAATGCATTCTAAGAAATTGAAATGCCCCCTCAGGAGTGATAAAAGATGTGAGATGACGCGAGGTAGGGTGTAGTTTTATCTGGTGATATGCATTAGACAAATCAATTGTTGAAAAATATTTGGCATTCCTGACACAGGCTATCATTTCATTGATACGTGGGAGAGGATGACGGTCTATCCATATGTTCTTATTCAAATCTCTTAAATCCACACACATACGCAAATTTCCGTTGGGTTTGCGTGCTAAAACCACTGGACTGAGCCATTCAGATGCTTCAATAGGCTCTATTATATTCTCTTTACATAATCTGTCCAGTTCTAACTTTAATTGTGGTCTTAAAATCAAAGGGACATTGCAAACTTTGTGGACTACAGGCACAGCATCAGATTTTAGTATAATACAATGTTCAAATTTATTTAAACAACCTAGCTTGGCTTTAAACAACCCAGGATATTTTACTCCCCAATCTAACATGTGAGAATCACCTGTTAGTAATACCTGGTTAGGATGATTGGGATCAAGAATCATTCCCAACCCCTTTTGCTCTTTCCACCCCAACAAAGCTCTACCCTTGTCCACTACATAAATTTTAGCTTGCGTGTTTCTACCCTTATAAGATATGTTGCCAACAAAATACCCTAAAACAGGGAGTTTGTTTCCCCCATACCCTACAGGTTCCACATCCGGTGGTGATAGATTGTTCTTACCAACGGATAGCCACATAAGCTTGTCTATGATGGTGAACGGTGAACATGAATCTGCCCACATAGAAATCTCCACTTCGTTGATTGATATACATTTGGGTGGTTGATAAATGTCTGACAATTCATTGACTTCCATGTCCCAAATAACCATTACTTCGATATCACTGTCCTTATCACTTAAAGGTGAATCATTACTGTAATTAACTGTATTTACGGACTGTTTCCAAAATTCACGATCACCAATTTTGCACATTTTAGAAAAATGACCCGTTTTACTGCACTTAAAACAAGTGACATTGATGGCCGGACATCGTGGATTGCTGGCAGTGTGCATGTTGCTACCGCATCTGAAACAGAAACGTTTAAAAGTAGACGATGGCACTTTGCCTTTGTTAGAATGAGTGCGAGATTCATTGTGTCTTTCTGAATCCGACTTCAATTTTGGTTTGAATTTATAAGTATTGTTGTGATCCTTAGGTACAATAACTGTGGTCTTGGTTGCACGGTTGTCTAAGAGATTTACCTCATTTTTTGGATTCTCACCTTTTAATTCTTTTACATATCGTGAGGTATTTTCAATTCTTCTTGCTACACTGATTGTTTTCTGTAGGTTAGGATCTTTTAAGTCTAAAAATCTCTCTTGAATTTTAGGATTATTTGTCCTATTTATAAATTGATCCCTAATAATCTCTTCATGTAAATCTTTGAATTTACAAGTTGCTGCTAACGTCCTTAAAACAGCAACATACTGTTCCACTGTTTCCCCAGTTAATTGAGCCCTAGAAAGAAATTTGTGTCTTTCAACAACAATACTAGTTTTCTTCCCATAATTTTCCTCTAATGCTCTCAATGCCTCAACGTACTCGTCAACGTCATAAGATTGTGCTTTAGAACTGTCAAATACAGTTTCTTCATCAGTGGAGTTTCCCCCATCATCTCCCAGTACCACATTACTTATTGGTGCATTAACATTTGCAGGTTTAGGTAGGGTTTTCAAAACTTTTCTTCCTTCCACTCCCAAGTTATGTTTTAAAAGAGCTAACTTACGTGAGGCTAAGAATGTTTCACCCCCAATAGCTTCAAGGTAGGTTTCAAATGATTCTTGCCAGTCTTCCCAAACCATGGGAGGCAAACCTGGATTTTGTAAGAATTTAGGTGGAGCTAATATTGCATTGGTTTCCATGGTAGCCGATGGTATGTGTTAAAATAGTATCATCAATACAACATGTCCTAAAATAACATTAATACAACTGAACGTTCTTAAAACGTTCCTGAAAATTAACATTCAAATTTTTTAAATGGAAAAATGAAAAGGAAAGAAAAAAAAAGTATGTTAAATAGTGTCATATGGATAATCCAAACAAAACAAATTAAAATAATTAAAGTGGTCACCGTCGTCTGCGATGTTTATATCTTGACGTGTCTCTGTTAACAGTACTGCTTGTTGAATAAAGTTGTTAGTTTACCCCAAAAACAAATTCAAATAACCAAAGTTGTCACCGTTGCCTTTAAAATATTATGCCAGCTTCTTTCACCATATTTTACTTTAAGTTGTCACCTTATAAATCACTTGCAGACTTTTAACGTTTCAAAAGGCTTGTTCCAGCGTTAAATACTCAGTAAACTAAGCGTGTGAAGTTCGTTCGTAAGATCTGCACCGTTGCTAGGAAACCAATGATGCTACAACATGATGACGTGAATGTTTCTTCAAACTTCCTGCTGCACTACGGAAACACGGCTCGTCCGCTTTAAGAACCAGGATGAGAGTCGCGTGATGATGGAATTCTTAACGCCGAGCAGTGATTATTTGAAATTTTCAGCGCCACCAAGAAATAACGCTGTACGTTCAATCTTGTATCACTGTAGGTTTACCCTTTGCAATAATCAAAGGGACATCCACCATTTACGTGCCAAAATCAAATTGGTCTTGAATTAAATCTTAGTTCCTTTTGACTCGCGTAAGCACTAAAATATTTCAAAATGTTTCTGATGGGGCTGCTGTAAGTTTTCCCTTAATTATAGTGCGTTACGTCGAATGAGGCTCGATGTGTGCCCCCGACCATAAGTAAATAAGACATTCACGTACCTTCTTTCGTATGTCACGAACAGACAAGTAGAACTGCACGCTAAGTTCAAATCGTCGCCACTTTTGTAACGAGGACCGTCCGATGGAAGAAGGATAACTAGATGAATGTCCAAGTTCTATTGTTTATTAGAAACAAGTTAGATCATTACAAGCGCCCCATCGGTCTGCACCTTCACTCCATCCAATGCTTCTTCAACCGCCTTCCTCCTCAAACCACGCATTCTTTTTCCACCGTAATAGAATCCCCTCGAGCTCACACACGCGTAACAGAACCATTCATACAATGGCTTGCAAGCCAAGATGCAACACAAATGACACTGCTGCCTCCTTATAATGTTCTTTGGCATCTATGAAAATCGTTCTCTTTCAGGTATATGCTACTGAATGCATTTATACTCCCCAGGATTTGTGATTTTATGTCCCTGCTTCTGGGGATGTTCCCTGTCTCCACAAAGGACAGGGCACAATACAGTAGGTATATGACGTCTTGTTGCACATTTGATATTTTTTCAAGGCTCTCCTTTTCTCAGGTATGCCCTCAGTTTGAATGCAAACTAGTTATAAGATGGGACTGGAGACGCTGTCTTTTCTGCGTCCTTTTCACTTGGATGGAACTGTACGAGTATGACGGCGCTCGGTACGTCAGGGATCCTCGATGTGAGGTGACCGGACAATGCTTCCAAAAGGGGCTTCTTTTTCTGTTGGTTCTCAAACGTATTGTTGCTTTCATTTTTTTCAATGTAAATTACATTCTATTGATTAGTAGTTTAATTAGCTGTTGTACCACTCTATCATCTTCTGTATATTGACAGTGTATTTCATTGTCACTCTGTACCATACTCAGCAACTTGTTGGTTATATTGTTATATCACCTTTAGAATGTTGTGATAGTATTTAAATGATGTCATAGAATGTTCACACACTCTTAGCATTATCCTTGACCTGTAAACTATGTTTGTGTGGTTACTGCCTGCAGGCCTTTATATTTGTTTAAATAAATTATTCTTAAATACTTCCTTGTTTCTTGTGACTCTTTCTGTCACAACATTAACGTAATCTGTAAGTGTACTGTTAAGTACATTTGTGTGTTCGGGGAGGGCGACGAGAGGAAGGGTGTCCAGCAGGGTCTTACTCGAGTATTGTTTTCACTTGCGGCTAGTGTCACTGCAGTGTCAGTTTAGCCCTATATGCTCAGCGCTACCGCCCCCTTATCCCACACCACTGTGTTGTATTCTCGCTTTTATAAAGCGCTACCTACCTCTAACGGAGGAGTATTACTTTCGGAGGTTGATCGCAGCACCTCTCCCCATAGCGCTTTGATTAGAGGTTTGCAGTTCTTTTATGATCTAGCCGGATATATTTATTGCCTTTACCATCATACAAACATCTCATTCCAAACGTTAGAGCCTACTGTCATAGATGACATTCTTGAATGTGTACTGTGCTGCACGGGCCGAGCCGCGCGCTCAGCTCGTGCACGTGATAACAATACCCTCCCGTTACTTTGCTAGGACCTAATGAAGGGTAGTGTTGGTGTATCGTACATGCATTATAGTGCCCGCTGTCCTGCCTGCAGGAACGCTGCTGAAGTCTGAGAAAGCCGCTCGGGAGAGTGGGGGAATCTAGACTTTGATTGATAAAGCGCGACTTTATAACATTAGGAAATCTCTGTCAGGTAATCCACTGCAGAGGTATGTGTCTGTAAACTGAGATACAGCCAAACCTATTGGCTTTGTTGACAGAAAACCGGGCGCCTTGCTGGAATATATAGCACCGCGCCGTTCCGTGCATATAGCTATGTATTTCTGGATACTGCTGTAAACTGCTACGACGGGTGGAAAGCAATAATTAAAGGATAAAGAGTTCCCCCAAAGGTCAGATAAGGAATGCAGGCATAAGGAACGTGTACTTGGCTGGTGCTCCTCAGTTATAAACGGAAGTGAGGTATGGGCCAAGCGAACCAGTTAGGAAGTAGCAAAGAGAAGCCACACTGAACAGAACCTATGGCAAGCAGGAGGCGGGAAATACAGCTGTAGTGAATACAGCAGGTCTTGAAAACAGCACATGCGTGCTGATGCTCTACCTAGGAGGTGCAAGAAATCCAGTGAATATGGCCCACGTTGGCTCCCGAGAAGCCAAACAAAGAATGAAACTATTGAAATAAATGGGCAGATAATAAGTGAAACATCTCAGTGTGTTTTTCTTTGCTCTGTAGTGCAATTCATAGTCCTGTGTGCTGGCACACAGTTTGCCCAATAGAATATGCTCCCAGTTTTAAGTTGCCACTGGTCCTGCAACTGAGGAAGGGCACGACCTTCCTCAGTGCCCATACATATTTCAACAATTCTTAATGTTGTAATTTAAACATCCAAAGAGTCGAACCGTTTGTGGCACACTTTACACTACATGAGGCCTTGTATTTCATTTAAAAAAAAGGCTGCTACTTCAACTATAATCTTTCAGAATGCCTTCTGGCGTTTCTCCACTACTAACCAAACACAAGGAGATGATGGATGGAGCGCTAAAACTTTTCAGACACCCCAAGTCACAGATCTGGGTTTAATCCATCATCATTCTTTAGCTCACTTTGCAACCCCAGTTCAGACCCAGCCATATGCAAATCAGTCTTGACCCTGTGCCTCATGGGAACAGTCCAGCCCGAACTGTCAAGCCAGGTCTTCCCTGGACCTGGAAACAAGTATCCTGGGACCGGTTTTGGGGTAACACCCCTCATCAGCCAGGCTAGCTTGAATCAAGTGGCAAAGTGAGCAAGGGACCCACGTCTGGGCATACCCTGCCAACTTAGGGCGAACAAAGTAAACACAAGGAGATGATGGACGAAGTGCTGAAACTTTTCAGACACTCACCCCCAGTCACAGATCTGGGTTTAATCCAACATCATTCTTTAACTCACTTCGCTACCCTAGTTCGGACCCAGCCATATGCAAATCAGTCTTGACCCTGTGCCTCATGGGAACAGTCCAGCCCAAATTGTCAAGACAGGTCTACCCTGGACCGGAAACAAGTATCCTGGGACCGGTTTCGGTGTAACACCCCTCATCAGCCAGGTTAGCTTGAATCCAGTGGCAAAGTGAGCAAGGGACCCACTTCTGGGCATACCCTGCCAACTTAGGGCGAACAAAGCAAACACAAGGAGATGATGGACGGAGCGCTGAAACTTCTCAGACACTCACTCCCAGTGACAGATCGGGGTTTAATCCATCATCTTTCTTTAGGTCACTTTGCCACCCCAGTTCAGACCCAGCAATATGCAAATCAGTCTTGACCCTGTGCCTCATGGGAACAGTCCAGCCCGAACTGCCAAGCCAGGTCTTCCCTGGAACTGGAAACAAGCATCCTGGGACTGGTTTCGGGGTAATACCCCTCATCAGCCAGGCTAGCTTGAATCCAGTGGCAAAGTGAGCAAGGGACCCACGTCTGGGCATCCCCTGCCAATTTAGGGCGAACAAAGCAATCACAAGGAGATGATAAACGGAGCGCTGAAACTTCTCAGACACTCACTCCCAGTCACAGATCGGGGTTTAATCCATCATCTTTCTTTAGGTCACTTTGCCACCCCAGTTCAGACCCAGCCATATGAAAATCAGTCTTGACCCTGTGCCTCATGGTGACAGTCAAGCCAGGTCTTCTCTGGACCACAAACAAGCATCCTGGGACCGGTTTAGGGGTAACCCCTAATCAGCCAGGCCAGCTTGAATCCAGCGGCAAAGTGAGCTAAACAGTAGCTGCTTTTCCACAGTTGACTAGTGGTAAATGTAGGAAGCTTACTTTTAATGTAGTGATGCCAATGTAAGGTCACACCATGCAAAACGTCCAAACAATTCTCATGTGGTTTTACAGGGCTTACTTTAATAATCCCAAGTGCTCTATTTGTGGTAGTGAACCATTTAAAACATGTACATATTTTTTTAGAAACATGATCTTGTATACCAAAGACATCAAAATAAAAATCATTTACCATCATTACAAAGGGTTTAGTGTATACATAATTATTTTAAATCAATCTTATGCGCCAGAGCTCCAAGATAAATTCATTTACCATAATTTTTGTATAAGAACCAAATAGAAACCACGTCACTAAAACCTTTTTTTCTTTTCTCTAACTGCTGCAACTAAAAACGGGCAATATTAAAATATTCCCACGGGTTGTTCAGCATCTGTAGATATATTAGTGCAGGCCTAACATTTGCGAATATGATGATAATAGTCACAGAACATTATAAAGTGCAGAGTGTCTAGAAAAACTATCGCAAGAACAAGGGCCCATTTCTTTCATCTTGCACCACCCATGGGATTCTGCCAAAACAAAGTTCAAATATCTTTATTGCTTATTTAAAAAGAACTTCAATTGTTATGCAATAGCAATACAGCAAATCCAAGTCAAATATATAATAATGAAGAATTAAAAAAAAAGGATTTCATGACAAAGAGCTACTGGACTGGGATAAAAGGATGTAAAAGTTATCATTTAAAACTGATCAGATACATATCATAACAAAAAAGAAATATAGGAAATTCATCAACTATTAAGTATAAGTAGCTCTGCTTAGCCATGGTTTTCTTCTTTTCTCCTTTTAATTTCGCTTTTTACTGTGAGGGATGAGCGTCAACTGGTGGGGTAGGGCATATTGACAGTGCATCTGGGGAGTGAGGGCAGGGGATTATTACTCTTTCTTATTATTTTATGTTGTCTTATAATTTGCATATCATAAACGTCAACGCTCTTACTGTATCATATCTGTGGCAGAAGTTCTCTGGGTTACAGAGCTCTGCAGAATATTCATTGTTTGACTCAATAAAATCTGTTTAAAAAAAAAAAAATTAAGTATAAGTCCCAGGAGTGTGGAACAGATGAAACAATTACATATATAGAAACAAAGTCATGCGTTGTATTGCTTGATAGATAAGAAACATCAGTGAGAAGAAAGGAGAAAGAGAGAAAGAGGAAAGAATACTGAAGAAAAGGAAGAAGGATAAAAACAGAGGGAAGGGACATTTTCTACACCTCTAAGAAAATAAGTTAAGAGATGGAATCAAAGGGATATTGTGCTACCAACCCCTGAGAAGACAAATTCATGTAGTTATACAAAGATGGCCAAACATTACTAGCAATTGAAGGCGAGCAATGCTTCTTTTCAACAAAAGTATGAGCTCCACAAAGATATAAAACCCATGCCCACCAGGTATGATAAGACATGAGATGAAAAGATTTCCATTCTGTGAGTATAATTTGGACAGCAATGGATAAGAGCAAATCTAAGAGCTCCAAATCCGTATTGTCAAGAGGTAAAGGGGTAACTGTAGCCCATGGACCTAGCAAAATCATAGGTAGAGAGAAAACTATAGATGTATTAAAAACTAGTGATAAATGTTTCAGTATCAGGCCTCAAAAGGAACTTAATAATGTACATAAAAAAACATATGTTGATGGGTGCCTGTTACTAAATTACCATTCCAGCAAAGATCACTATCTCGTAGCTTCAACTTATGTAAACAAGCAGGGGTCCAATGTAAGAGATGTAATGTGAGGAATTTAGATTGGATTAATGAAGGAGCAATTTTATTTGTAGAGACAATTTCCCAATCAGTTGCCAAGTGTCTTGTGAAATATGTTTTAAAATGTTATCTTACGCGGCCTACACCGCTGGGCCTACAGCCACTTGGGAGCACCAGCGTTCCAGGCATCGCTTGGTTTACACTTGTTTGACTGATAATTTCTACACCTGGGTTCTGGTTGCTGCATTCCTTTAGACGCGGCCGGCCCTCTTGGGTTGTAGGTGGCTTGCTGAGTATAATCTTATGCAATACTTTCTTTTATCACATTTTGCCTGCTTTCATGGACTTAACTTGGCCGGCCCGCTGGGTTGTAGGCACCTTCACTTCATGTTTTTACATATTTTGCCACCAATAAAACGATTTAATACTAAAAATGTTATCTTAAAAATGGTGAGATCATTTGACATAAGTAATTGTAGAATGTGAAGGTAGTGGAGCGGATAAAAGTTTATAAATTTTAGAAGCTGAATGTATCCACATAGACAAAAGTGAGACAATAACCGGATCTATAGAGAGGGTTAGTTTAGAGAGTTTAACTTTTAGTTTATAAAATAAATAGAAATCCATGTCACTTATATTTCCTGGCTAGGAAAGAAAAAGGAAGAGGATCATGATTAGTATCATAGAGGTCTTTCACTAGTCTTATACATTTAGCAGCACACGAGAGAGCAATGTTAGGCTCAATGTCAGTAAGAAGTTTAGGATTAAACCATAAAGATGACCATCTTGATTTATGAATAGGTTTGGTTACTTTCCTCATCAATATATTTTAACGCACTAGCTGTGTCTGATATAATAAGTTGAGAATGAGCTAAAACAAGTTTAGAGGCTGTGAGTAAAGGAGCGCATAACTCTCGTTCAATGCGAATCCATTCAGGTAAATGTTGGGAATCCAGTAAGAACCAAAGTGCACCTTGAGACACCAAAAAGAAAATTTGGTATAGATTCCAATCCAGAAGATTACAGCCACCCATAACAGAAGGTTTCCTAAGATGTTTGTAAGCAATTTCTAGCTCTCTTATCATTCCATAAGAATCTTGAAGTGATTAAATCAATCTCATGAAAGAAAGCAGAGGAAAGCTTTATAGTTAGTATGGAAGATAGAAAGTTAATGGTCAGGGTTATCATCATTTTAAGATTTTGTAACCTGCCCCACCAAGAAATATATTTGGGAGACCAGGAGGACAAAAGATCTTTAACCTTAGTTATGAAGTGGGATTCGTTATAAGTGATAGTATCTGATAGCTCCTTACAGAACCAAATCCCTAGATACTTAATACAAGTAGATTGCCATTTGAAACCTGAATCACCTATATGAGAAGGAAAACACAGAGAGTTTAGAGGGAACAATTCTGTTTTTTCTTTGTTAAGAGTGTACCCAGAGACGACCGAGAAATCACTAATAATAGTAGATGTAGAAGGGATCGCTGTTACGATATCCTCTGAAAAACATAAGGACGTCATCAGTGTAAGCGGCCGGTTTAAGTGTATATGATCCAAATTGAAAACCTGTAATATCCAGGTTCAGATTAAGTAAGTGAAGAAATGGGTCAATGGATAAGAGAAAAAGAAGGGATGAGACAGGGCATCCTTGTCTAGTACCTTGGCAAAGATTAAAAAAATAAGATGTAGCACCATTAATCCTGATATTAGCTTTGGGTTGCTCATAGAGAGTCATAACCATATTAATAAAGGAATCACCAAGGTTATGGTATTCCAATACTGCTTGTAAATAGGCCAAGCAACTTTGTCAAAAGCCTTTTCAGCGCCAAGAGCAGTCGTCGCTGATGGTAATGAGGAAAGTTTTGCTTATTCTAAAATGTAACAGAAAGTCTGAATATTTTCTCTGGCAAGCCTACCCTTAACATAACCTGTTTGGGAATCATGGATAAGATTCGGAATATGATCCTCTAGACATCTTGCTAAGATTTTGGCGAAGATTTAGCTTCCATGTTTAATAAGGAAATGGGACGAAGGTTTTTGGGATCGGAATGCTACTTACCTTCTTTTGTTATTATTACAATAGTAGCCTCAGCCGCCGCACCTGAAACCTTGCCAGAAAGAACATAATTATCGAAAATCTTCTTAAGATATTTGACTATAGAAGAAGCAAATGTTTTATAAAAGACAATAGGGAATCCATCCGGTCCGGGAGCTTTTCCCGAACGTGTAGCCTTGATAGTCTGTATAATCTCATCAGTATCAATTGGTTTTCCCAGTTCAAACATATCAGCATGCAAAATAGTAGTAGTAGGGAGAGAATTAAGAAACTGTGTGCAGGTACTCTTGGTACACTCATCCCGAGGTATATATATAGTTTCATAGAATTCCAGAAAGACCTCAAGAATTTCTTGTGTCAAATTTTTTCAAGCTGGTTTTATCAGTAATATGAGTAATATGAGTAGCATTGGCATTCGTATTCTGATATTTTAGAATTGCAGCCAACAACTCACCAGCTCTCTTCCGTAACAATAATTGACAGGATTTTTTGGACATGCACACCAATATAAGATCTTTTAGTGACAATGGATTTAAAAGAATATTTAAATGTTTACTATCCTGCAAGAGTAGTTTATCGTTAGTATGCCTATATAACTCCTCTTCCGCTTAATGTAATTCCCCAAAGACTGAAGAGACTTTTTAATGTCACTGTTTCTTTAGGCCATCTTTTTAATAATGAGACCTTGTCTAGTACATTTAAATGCATCCCACAAAACTATTGGAGAATCCACTGATGAATCATTATCCTTGAAAAAATTATCAATCTCCTCATTAAGTTCTTTGACTTCATCATTATCTTCTAGAATTTCGTGTTTAGACGCCAATTACGTGGACCTCTAGTATTCGTGAGATTAAGGATGGTTAAAGAGACTGCTGCTTGATCAGAAACAACAATTGGATGAATCATAACATTTATATTATGTTTTAAAAGAGAGGCGTCAACCAAAAGGTAATCTACACGAGAGAAGCTAGAATGACGAGAGGATAAAAATGTGAAGTCACTACCTGTAGGATTGTGTAATCTACAAGATGGTGAGACAAGCACATACTAAGCATATGTTTGTGCGCCCTAGGAGGTCAAAATTTAAAAGCAGTGTGTCTATCCAAAATAGGATCAAGGGGGTGGTTAAAATGACCTCCAACAATTGTTCTTGAAATGTGTGTAATGTCAGTACATTTTTTACTTATTGCTCGCCAGAAAAGTGGTGATCTACATTTGGAGCATATAAATTTTTAATATAGAGATCATCTGAACCATTCGTCAAACGAGTAAGTAACCATCTACCATTGAAATCATGTTCAGCTGTAACTATAGATAAACCAGAACTTTTAGAGACACGATTAATAACCCCATTCTTCTTCCGATAAGCTTCGGAACATTTAACATTGAATACCCAATCTTTCCTCATAAGAAGAGCCTCTTTAAAACCTATCTTAGTCTTTTCAAGAAGGACTACATCACCAGATAAGCTCTTACAATAGTCTAAAATCTTAGCCCTCTTAACAGGGTTGTTCAAACCCCTAACAAATGGGAAACTACATTTAAGCCAGTCATTGATAAACATGGAACATAAAGAGTGAATGCTTCTGATAAGAGAGTACAAGAGCCGTCAAGATATAATTAAAAACTAAAGGAGACAAAGCATATATCCCAAAGTGAAATGAAGCAGATGTCCCAAAATTAAGGCAGAGAAAAAGGAAAAGAATGAAGAAAAGGAAGAAGAAGAGAAAGAACTCCAGGAAAAAACGGAGCAACATCAAGGTTCAACCCCACCAGAGGATGTCTTTAAGAGACATATTGCATGGGGGAACAATGTGGAGGAGCAACAGCAGAGGCTATCAACAATGCTGTAGACAGCTCGAAAATAAACAAGCCGCAGAGCAGAGAAACTAGTATTTTCTTCTCAGATGTATAACTATATCACCTATATCTTTAGTTAATAACAAGAGAAAGTATAAGACTGAATAAATATCACAGGAACATTTGAAAAAAGATGACATTCCAGAGGCACATAGAGCAAGATTGTAATAGCACATAAATACCAGCCTAAGCTTATTACAAACCCATCCATAAATGTCATAAGAATAAGATCTAAATAGATATGTATAATATATAGAATAAATATCCAGCTGTAAAGTTGTAGAATAGAAATATCATGAACAATATTATACAATTAGAGCAAATATTAGATAAGAGTTAGATATAAATAGAATGTCTATCATAAGATGTCATTTCATAAGAAACCATCATAACTAAAATAACTTATAACTTTCAGCTTAGACATACTTCAAAAACTAAATCGAAAAATAATCAAATAAATAAAAAATATGACATTTATTACAATAAAACAGCTGTATAATTGTCATACTATTGGTGATCAAGGATGTCATTGGATAATATATCGCATGTAAATAGATACCACTGAAAAAAAAGCACTGAAAAAAGATAAGAAGTAGAAGTAGAATCAAAAGTCGAATAAAAAGTAGAGTAAAGGGTAGAATAAAGGGTAGAGTACTTACCTAGGGATTAGATAAAGAGAGAATAAAGAAGAGTAAAAGAATAAATATAGATATACAATCAGTCAGATGAAACAAGTGTCCTGAAAAGAACCACATCAACTAGGTAGATCAGTATTGTACTAAACAAATCTGTAGGGATGTAATCCCAAATAGAACTACCAGCCTAAGCTTATTAGAAACCCGTCCATTAAGTTCATAAAAATAAGATCTAAAGAGGTACCAACAATATAGAAAATAAATGTCCAACTGTAAAGTAAAATATCCTGAGCAATACCATACAATTAGAGCAAAAATTAGATAAGAATTATATGTAAATAGAATGTCTATGTAAACCAGCATAATGCAGTACAAGTATGTATGGATGTGATCCCAAATAGAACTAAATACAGCACAGGGGATTTGATAGTACTAAAGCAGTATGTTCATTAATAAAGTATGACTAAACTAGAATGAGCGAGATATCAACATAATTACCACCAACTGTAGAGTGAGCTCAAAATCTAGCAAAGACAACAGAGATTATGAACAAAATATAAAATAGAACCACCATATACATTAGATAAATGGAAAAACATTAGAAGCAGACCAGGTCAATAAATACAAATCATTAGTAGTGAAAAGAACCAGGAAGACAATCTGAGTCCATCTGAGATTCAAACTGATTATCTAAGAACGTTGAAAGATCTGAAGGTTCATAGAAAACCTGTGGACGACCTTTGAAAGTGATCTGTAATATTGAAGGTTCAGAAAAAGAGAATGTAATGTTCATATCAGTGAGTCTCTTGCGTAAATTCAGGAAGCCTTTGCAATGGATTACAGTGTCCCTGGCAAAATCTTGTGAAATAGATATTCTGTGACCTTCCCATTGTATTGTCTTGGTCTTCCTCATTTGTGCCAGAATTTGATCTGTATGTTGATGGAGCAAAGGTTTAAAAATCAGAGGCCTTGGAGAAGACATTGTTCTGGGGTTAAAAGTTGGGACCCTATGAACACACTCTATCTCAAAGACTTTATTGAAAGAGAGATTCAGGACATTTGGGATCCAGGTAAGCAAGAAGTCAATCACTGAAGGAGCAGACTTCTCACAATCCTCTGGTAATCCCAAAATACGAAGATTTTTACTTCGATTCCGATCTTCCTGCTCTGTGAGATCTCTCCTTAATGAAGTAATGGAACGCTCCAAATTTTGAATGTGCTTCGCTTGCTTGTTTGTAAAGTCTTCCACACTACTTATTATCGATTCTGCATTAGAAACACAAAGTGAAAGATTTTTGAGGTCATTACGATTTGCAGCCACCTCTACCTGAAGCAAATCTGTATTTGTTTTGGTACTTTGTGCCATATGTGGACAGTATTGAGCTTGAGTAGTATCGCTTCCAAAGTTGAGGCAGACTCAGGACTACCCTTAGCTGGTGAGTCCAGGGTAGGTGAGGTCTGCTTGAGCGTTTCAGATTAACCTTGGAGTCTCTGTCTTTGGTGCTAACACCCATGCCTTCCACCATTGGATAAGGTCGTAACAAACACAACCAAATAGCCTTAGTAAGGTTAGAAGGAGCAGGCAGGCGATAAATGGTCATAAAAGTAGAGCTAAGGAATATACCTGCTGTGCGTAGAAAGTTTACGCTGTAACACACACATGAAAAGAAGCGCAGGTTTTGTACAAGAGAGGAGAGATATTAGTATTAAACCTCCAGGAGTCGAACCAACTGAAGAAAATGTAGCATAAACAAATCAAGCACTGACTTATAACTTGCTACTGAAATCAGAGTCTATCAGCAGGCGATGCCCACACAATGAAGGACCTGACAAGGGCAGCCAATTAGTAGCGATAAAACACTTATAATAGCAGACAGCCTTAAAAAACAATGCCACAGATAAAATACCCCTTAGTGGTAGGCCGCCAGTGCTGAAGTAAATGCCAACAAAAAGATTATTCCTTGTGTTTAAAAATTATACCACACGGAGGAGTTCCTGTCAGTTGCCGCCATATTGAATGTTCTAATTGCGCCAGAAACCAGTGCTCCCTTGACTGAAAGGTGGGAATTCCAAGACCAGTGGTCTAATATTGGAAAATTTGGTGCACACAGTACCTCATGTTCAGCATAGGAAGTAAGCAACCTGTATACGCAGATAGGCAAACTCCAACTTCTAAACGTCGAGCCGTGGCGGGACTGCCGTATCAGGTGCCACTTCTGTGTCTCGTCATGGTCAGAAATGCCTCAGGTGAAACAACACCCAAAGAGGCGGTGCAGAACACCGTTGAGCTGCCTCTCGAATTCAAGCGTCATTCCGCCGCTGTTCGGTGTCTAAGGGTGTTCAAAAATCACTGAAAAGACATCTTTAATCGAGCTTTCACACCAGTGATACCGCGAAGCTCAAGGAAATGCCACCATCTCTGTTGCGTGCTTAGCCACGCCTCTCACAAAGTGCAAAATATTAAATCTAAATATTGTTCAAAGGAAGCGGTGGTAATGCTTTGTTATTTCATGTACGTACTGGTTCTGTTGCTGGAAATATTTTCAATAGTGTATGGGCTCGTACTGTGGGTTTCAGGAGCTCTCTAGCCTGTCTCTCTGCGTGCATCACACACATGAAATGATTTTTCACTCACAACAGGTCCTCTCAAACCAGCTTGTTGGGGGAGTCAAATAAGGCAGGCCACCCAAATTTCACTGTTAAGCTCTTGATGTAACCTAGCCAGGGGATGCTACATGCTTTATCGAGAGATAAACAATCCTGAGCAACCGTGCGATTCAGTTCCAATTTTGGGTTGGTCCAGATTATGATCACTGCAAAAGAGGAGCCATACCAATCAAATCTGATACAAAAGCAACATCCAGTTCCTGATTAATAATATAAGAAGGTGTGGATTGCGGAACTGAAAATACATTTCTAAAGAACTTATTCTCCACTATTTGGAGTTCTTCAGCACTCCTTGTATCCCCAGATATCTAACCCATATTTAGCAATAGCGAAACACTTGGCTCTGTATATATTTAGCATGGCTTGGATAGATTTGGCCCTCAGCCTGCGTGCAAAATCAAGGACCGCTACTGTTGCTCTCACCATAGTGTTTGTTTTTGCTTTTTTTGCGGTACCCATGTGCCCCTTTCATGAAATAATACCCCATAATTGGAAAAAGTGGTCATCCTTGTTATTTCATTAGCTTCGCAGAAATGAGTTTTTTGTCTTTTTGGTTCTGGGCCCATAATCATTGTGTGCAATTTAGAGAAATTGACACTTAAATCTAATGATCTCATGAAATCAGAAAAGGAATCTAGGAGACACTGAAACCCAATTACTGTCCAAGCTAGGAAATAAATCGTCATCCGCATATAGGAGCGTGGGGATTGACCAACCCCCTGCACAGGGGATATCTTTACAGGTCGTGCACAGGGACACATCTAGATTGTTAATGTATAACGGAAACGATAGGGGAGCTCAGATACATCCCAGTCTAACTCCTATTGTTATACAAATATACTGTGTGTGATTGCCCCTTTGATCATATCTCACCGTGGCCGAAAGGTCCCTGTGCAGGTCGGACAGAAAGTTAACAATGTTTCGGTCCATTCCTATGTTAGTTAATAATACTCATAGTTTGGATCTGTTTACTCGGTTAAAAGCCGAGGACAGACCCATTAAGGCCAGATGTAGTGTCCACTTTTTAGCGGTGACACATTTCCCCACTATCAGATGTAAATTTAAGCACTGGTCAGTTGTAACCCTACCTTTCCTAAACCCATACTCTATGTTTGACAATACCTTACATTCACCTAGCCAATCCATTAATTTCTTAATGATCACTCTCCCCATTACTTTTACTGCTGAATCAATCAGTGATGTGGGCCTGTAACATCGTGGGTCCTCTCTCTGCCCCTTCTTAAAAGCAGGTAGAATGGTAGATTGTGACTAAGACCTTGGCAGGCCATGCAAATCGGCCACAATAAAAACATGTGCCAATTTTTAGACCATGGCATCACATTTAACTTGTAAAGATCGTCTGGGACACCGTCCAGTCCAGGGGCTTTATTACTTGTCATTTGTGTTATGGCCTTACGTACTTCTTCGCTAAAAATCAAGGCGTATTTTCCCTCAACGGAAAGCAAAAGGGGTGAGGTACCCGCATCTACCTGGTCACCATAGATATATTTAAAATGGACGAACCACTGATCTTCAGGTATGGTACAATCCAGTGCACAGTTGTTATCTGGCATAATAACAATCTCCCAAAACCTGACACTATTTTTGAGAACATCTATAGACTTCAAATCATTCAAGGCTTCGTTTCTAATTTGTTTGACAGTTTTTTAACGTTTGCTTATACTTTTTTTTTAGTGTAGCTATTTGGGCCTTATCGTGGGGAGCTTACTTCAATGCAAGAAACAACTTTTGGTGTGCGTCTGTCCAATTATGTTCAAACCATCTCTCACACCCTCCTTATCTTTCCTGGTGGGCTTTGTCAGAGCACTGGACACCTGTTGGCAGATACGTTCATAAGCTTTTAGGACTGTTTCCTCCTTGTTTTTACTATCTAGGCAAGAATTAATATCATCCCTGGAAGTTTTTAATAAATCATTGAGGAACTGTTCTGGGATTACCTTGCTCCACTTGAGCCTACGACCCTGAACTTTTAACTTTACATTGTCTCTCGTGGTGAACACCCCGGAAGGTGTAATGTACTCAGTGCCCCAACCCAGCCTTAGGTGTATAGGGTTGTGATCACTCAAAGAGGACGATTTGACTGCACAAGATACAACCTGAGGTAAAAAGCATGTGGTAATAAAAATATAATGGATTGTAGAATTCACACCTCTTCCCTTAAAGGAGGGAATATTTTCCTCACCCTCATTGGTACTCGGCTGTAAAAAGCCAAAATCAGCCAAAATATCCACTAGCAACCCTCCTTGCTGTGCATGCTCAAATTGCAAATTTGAGCAATTCTCGGGGCCATGAATATCAGCAACTTGACAATCCTTCGGGTACAAATGTATATTAAAATCCCCTAAAATCATCACCGAATAAAAAGTGTTTTGCTCTCTCTATGGACTCTAAAAAGCATTTCAGGCTAAACAAATGTTAATTTGCAGAGTTTCTATCAAAAGTATTGTAAAAGTTCACAATTAATAATTTTGGCGCATTTACAGGTGTTTTTAAACCACTAGACAGTTACAGGATCCAGTGTCAAGCTTACAATGTGTGCCTAAATTATTTAAGGAAATTAAGGTAAGTAAGCCTCCCTTAGCTCTACCCGCAGGGGAAGAATGTGTAGTTGCAAAATAAGTTGATTAACCGTCCACCCAGAAGGTGTTATCAGTGTCCTAGGTTTCCTGCAGACCCACCACATCGAATCAAATACCATTTATAAAGCACCTGGTTACACCAACGGTATGTCTCTGCGCTAGAATCAGACTTAGGAGAAGGGAGGACAGGATCAAGGGGTAAAAATAAAGTACAGGAAGGACACTTAGTTACAACGCGAATACCCAGGTTTTCAATTGTTTGTGGAAGGTATATTCCACCGAGTCAGATCGCAGCTTTAAGGGTAGGGAGTTCCAAATTTTTGTTGCAAGATAGCTGAAAGAGCGAGCACCTATTCTCGCTTTACGAAATTTACATCATGCTCCCTTAAGATATTGGCCCATCTTGAATCATCTCTTTTGTTTTTTAAGCCCGCTACATTCCAACTAAGGACATTTCAAAATTTGTTTGTTCAAGCTACTTTCATTTTTGTAGGATGAGATTCATTAGTTCTTAAATTAGCCGTACTCTGTATTAGGGAGGGGGAAACTGATATGATTCAATTGTTGTTATCTAGCTCGCTTAGTGGAGAGAATCTATTTGTTGTTTCTTTTCTGGTTTCAGAACCTCCCTCAATCAGGCAGCCCTCCACCCTCCGAGCAAAAGCTGGTCTTCGTTGACCTCTCAGGTCTCCAGCCTTGATTACATCCCTTGGTGGATAAAAGAAACCAAGGGGCAATGCTCTAATATCCACTGGACCACGATTAAGGCCTCAATTAAACAACCTCCCTGCCATACCGGCCTTGTCTAAGTTGATAATAATGCAATCACCCTCTACTATTTTAGTTCCCCACCCTACCCATCCCACTTGCCTAGCTGTAATGATATGTGGGGACACCAGTGCCTCACTATCAAACAATTTTTTACACCAGAATTTCCTTTTGCGTATGAGTGCTGAAATAAATGTTGTTGTTTCATCTTCTAGCGGGGGTACCCCTATTAACACCGCAACCAAAGGAGTGGCCTCAGGGGGTAGGTGTAATCTGCATCTACTACCAACTCTATGTATTGATGTTTAGCTACGCTCTAAATGGGAAGAATTCTCTGTCCGAGGAGATAGTTGGATTCCCAAAAGCGTTGAGCTGATTTCTGTCATCCTGAGGTTAGATTCTTTTCTAGGCTTGACCTTAACAAGGTTAGATGCACCAGAATGCTGGCTACTCTCATGCTCCCCTCCAACTAACCCCACCCTATGTCTACTTGGGATGGTACTTGACAAGTTGTTTGCAGCGTGAGTGTTATTGTCCATACATCTAATGTTCGAGTCCGCCAAAAGAGTCTCTATTCAGGATATTTTCCCCATCAGCCCTTCTACAGTAGTTTCAAAAAGTTTGGTTAAGTTCTTGTAGAACGTCGCAAGTAGAGGTTCAATGAATGAATGGATAAGGTCACCCACAGCTGTTTTTTCAAATGGATGCAGCAGGTGATCATGATCCAAAGGGTTTTACAGAGCCTGCCCTGATAATAGTTAACCAGTAACAGAGCCCACTTTTAAGCCTCTTTTCTTCTTTTTTTTGGCAGGGGCTATTCTTAAAGGAGAAGGTGTGTCCGCTACGGGTTGCCCACCTCTATAGATGAAGGTGCCTTAATTCTTGATAAAGTAGATCTTTGCGAAGGAGCACCCTGCTCATTATCTTGGGCAGCTACCCCCCCCCAACAGTACATTCACTCGGGCCCAGTGAGTATCATATTTGATGGAGTTTTTGCGACCCCATCCCAAGGAGTATTTCTCAACAATCACAAGCTGTGCGTCCGCATTTACATGTAGCTCCAACAAAGTCATAATACAAACAAGGGGTCTTTTTAGAGCCACCCTATGACCCAGCAATGAATCTTTTTTTTATTTTTACAAAACATACATTCTCTTTTTATTTTTTTGGGATTCGCGGACCCGTCACAGATCCGCAAAACGAAAGCGCAAATTCAATATACTACAACACAATACGCTCTTCAAGTTTAACTTATCATTTTTATTTTTTATATTATTAATAACTCTATCAAATGTATTGTGATTACTAACTTCAATCTCACTAACTTTATAAGAAGGTCACAAACCAGCACTACCTTCTAAATTATATACTATTAAATTACTTATTTGAGGTGGATCCGTGAATCCACCACGACATTACACGGGGGGCCGCGATGAGAGCCTAGATGGGGTTGTGACTCCAAGCACAAGAGAAAAAATAATATATAATACTAGTATATATTTCTAATAATACTAGTATATTTTTTTAACACACTTCTATGCATACCACTGACTTGGAAAAACTTAATTTTCTAACATATTTATATTAAGTTTCCAATTCACATTTTAAATCCACAGTTACATTTAAACCCTTCCCCCATTATGCTTAATCCCAGTTTCCATAGTAACAGTTACTGCAACATTCAACTGTACTGGCAGGTCACAAGTTCATCACATTTTCAAGTTCAGCACACTATCTAACAAATGCGAATAGCAGGTGTGGTCGACTTTAGCAACATTTTACCTTATTCTATCTACTGTACCTTTCAAACATGTTTTAATAACCAATAAGAAACATGATTTCTCAGCAAAGTAACATGCATCCTATTTTTAGGTGCACAATGTTGATGAACAGCCAATCACTTATCGGCTTTTTCAAAAATAGCATCATCTTCACCATTTTAGATACCAGTCATTCTACCAACTGACTACCTGAGCTACAGTAATTTTTTCATTCCATCCAGACATCCCTTCAAGATGCTTACTGTGTGGATTGTAGGGCACAGCTATGTTTTCTGGTGCAAAAAGTACGCTGAACACCGAGGTATTGACAAAGACCTAGGTTTGCAAAATGTGGATATTAAATGGATTGCACAGAGAGGATAAAAGTGGCACCAATTGTTGCCTTTGGTTAAAACCTTTTTGCATCTCCATCCTCCTGACCTCATGATTGTGCACTGTGGTGGCAATGACCTAGGCACATTGACTGGGGTAGGTCTGGAAATTCTAATTAAGGATTCCTTTGCACAATTGATGTTGCTTTTCCCACAAACTGTATTTGTATGCTCTAATTTATGCCAAAGACAGAAATGGAAGTGGTCAAATCAATTCTGTCCACAGTTTGGGAAAGCTAGGAAGAATGTCAATAAAGCTGTCTCTGCTTACCTCAGAGACCATTGGATGGGCTCCATTAATAACAACAAGCTACGTTTTGATATGCGTGACATCTACAGAAGTGATGGAGTTCACTTCACAGATGAAGGAGTATTTCTTAACAATCTCAAGCTGTGCGTCCGCACTTACATGTAGCTCCAGCAAAGTCATAATACAAACAGGGGTCTTTTTAGAGCCACCCTATAACCCAGCAATTAACCTTTTTTTAATTTTTACAAAACATACATTCTCTTTTTATTGTTTTGGGATTTGCGAACCCGTCGCAGATCCGTAAAACAAAAGCACAAATTCAATATACTACAACATAATACGCTCTTCAAGTTTAACTTTTCATTTTTATTTTTTATATTATTAATAACTCTATCAAATGGTTTATGATTAATAACTTCAATCTCACTAACTTTATAAAAAGGTCACAAATCCAGCACTACCTTCTAAATTATATACTATTAAATTACTTATTTGAGGTGGATCCGCGAATCCACCACGACGTTACACGGGGGGCGCTGCTGAGAGCCTAGATGGGGTTGTGACTCCAAGCACAAGAGAAAAAAAAAATGCCCCCAGTCCTATTATTCGATGTCTGCCCCGGGGACCCCATCCACTGGGGCATGCCCTCATGTTGGGTATCATGGCGGGAGCCGCAATGCCCCCGCAGTCCCAGCCGGCTCCACGACTCCAGCGGGAGCTGGCATTTGCTCCCACCCTGCCATAGCAAACTGCAATGTCCTGGGGATGGGCACCCAGAGACATTGCTGGAGCTGGCCCTGGGGGTTGGCGGTATCCAGGGCCAAGGAGGGCTCCTGGAGGGGGGTTACGCAGCTCCCCTTCCAACTGCTTTAAAGCCCCAAGGAGGTGGTGGTCCCCGGGGCCCGGATGCCTCAACAAACCCCTGCACTTAACTGATGTATGCCCTGGGGTGGTCCCCAGGGCAGTGTGGGGCCTCAAGACCCCCCACACTTCATTTATTAATAGTAGCCCCAGGGAGGTGGCAGTCCCCGGGGTTAGGGGGGCCCGCGAGGCCCCCGCCCATTATTTAAAAAGCCCTGGGGAGGTGGCAGACCCTGGGGCTGCCGAGGGGCCAACTGCCCCCCGCACATTATTAACAAAACCCCGGGGAGGTGGCGGTCCCCAGGGTTGCGGGGACCCCCAGAGGCCCCTGCATAATCAACCATTGCCCCCGGGACCTGGCCCACCCCGGGATTAAAAGAAACGAAGCGCGGGAGACCGTGCTTCTTTTCATTAAACATTTGTGGTGGAATTCGCGGGCCCCACGTGAATCCAGCCGAAAATGAAAAAAATAAATACTTTTTTGGGCCCTCTGGACCCCTTGAGCAGGCCTAGGGTGTCAGGGTGTTTCTACCATGCCCCCTTTTCTTCTTTTTTCACATTTTTTCTTGTGATTCTGTTCAACCGAGTCACAAGATGGCTGCCAACACTTCCTAGTTTGAAGTATTGGCAGCCAATCAGAAGTCAGCTTGTGCTTGGGAGGGTTTGCAGATCCACTGTGGTTACCAGATACTAATATTTTTTTAAGTATGAATTTCTCAGGAACTACTGAATGGATTTACACCTTTTAAAGCAAAGAGTGTACTCTGGACCAAGGCGTACCTCTATGGCAAATTTGGTGTAATTCCGTTCAGCAGTTCAGGCTGTAGCCGCGACAAAAGTTTCCTAAGGAAATTAACATGGAGAAAACGCGTTTTGGGACCCCCCTTTTTTCTCAGCCCCCACTTGACGAATCACCCCAAAACTTTAACGACAGGTGCTGACCTACCTGAGCAGGGCATTAGTTTTGAACATTTGTGTAGATTCGTTAAACGGAACCAAAGATATTGGCAAAAGAAAAAACGCTTTTTGAATAGAAACAAGGTCCTTACTATACCTACCTACTGGCGACCTACATACAATCATGTCAAATGCCAGTGACTGTATATCCCATTAATTTGATGGTCAATAATGATTGAATTTATATTTTTCTCACCTTCTCACTTGTATATTAATTTAATTTGTTTTGATTATGCACAGTGTGGGCACTGCAAATGAGAGAAAAAGTAAATTGCTTATATGGAACTACACTTCCCATAATGCTTAGAGGCGCTTAGCAAGATTGACAGGAAAAGACATGTCAATTTAAAAAAGGCTGACTGTTGAGCGCAAACTATGATCGTGATCAGGGTCTTATGATAAGACTGAAACGCGTTGATCTGTAGCTTTCACTTGAGCAATGAACTAAATAATCAGAAAAGAAAAAGAAAAATTGCAAAGCATCTACGGAGTGTGACCCTGGGTCCTCCTGCCCGGGAAGATGTGTGTGTAAATTGGTAGCGGTCTGGCTCGACCGTGGGATCCCGCACTTGTGACAGTGCGCCGTGTAGCCCGACGAAGTGAGCCCAATTTGGAGGATATATATATATCTTTGTGGCAACATTTTATACAACTGGCATAATTGATGAGTTTCTATATGAGATTCAGATCTGTTTGGTGTCATTTTAGCCTCTTTACAGTGCATCATGTAACCTTTGAGTAGTCATTTTGTTCAAACATATTTTTTTTATACCATTGAGGTATTATTGTTCATCTGTCTTTTGGTGTTCATTCATCTTGGTATAATGGGAATGAATTCTGAGAGCCCGTCTGTTGGATTTTATCAGGACATTTCTTTTGATCAATGAGTTCGCTTTCCCCTTTGAGGATAAAGGATAATGTCTGATAAATGTCAGATGGTTGTTTAGGGGTTTTCCCCCCATCCTTTTTTCCCACAAGGCTCAATTCTTTCGGGTCTGTAGGTTTGTTTATTTTTTACATGTTCTATGCAGTGATCATGGATTCTATTGAGAGCGAAGCTCTTGTTCTGTTACTCCTGCGTGCAATTGGTCGGTTATTATTTGTGACTGGCTGGATCTCTTTGAGAACTTGCGTAGTGTTAGTTCGCAGACCCTCCTCCGGGGGGTATAGCTATGGTATTTAATTCAAAATGTAAGGAATCTGCAGCTAGATGTCTCAATAAGATGTAAAAGTTACTTCCCTTCGGTGACGTAATATCCGGTAGAGACACAGTCTAGCCACAGATTCCTTAAAACCCTGCCCACCCTCCCCACTCTGCGAAAAACCTATGAGGTAAGGGTTGTACCCTTTTTCAGTACTAGTTTTATATACCGGTAATCGCTGTCTTAACTAATGTTGAGACTCAACAGACCACTTGGCCTGGCCACATAGGTTTTGTTTAAATTTTGCCGTACCATCCATTTCCAAATGTGAGTGGTTGGTAGGATATGGAGTGTTTTCTCTTTCACACTGGATTAGACCAGTGAGCAGTATTAATTTGATTGTTCTTTCTTTGAATGTCTTTGTTTAGTATCATCATACCTTGTATTGACACCATCACTAGGTCACGTAAGGGTGTGATTCAACAAACAGCTTGGTATTATTTCTTATAGGTTTAGTTTTGCTATTACCATGCCATTCATTACCATTGATGAATGGTCTATAGGGTGTAAGGTTTTCTTCCCTTACATGATGGGTATTCAGCAGGTTAGAGGGTTTCACGTAGCCCTATGCTTCATTGATTCTTTTGGGATTTTCTTTAAAAGCCATGTCTTGTATTAACATACCATTTGATGTTTCTTCTTTATTAATGTTTCAAAGATTTTTGATCTTTTGGCACACTGTTTCCACAACCAGTTTCTATAGCGGCTCTGCGTTCTGGGGCTGAAGAAGAAACTGACTTCCGCAAGCCGAAGGGGACTTATATGGCTCCACAGACGTCATGACTGGAGTCTGTTATCATGGACCCATACAACGCCATCCCCTGGCGCACAGAGGTACTGCTGAAAAATTTCCAGATCCAGACTGGCGCCTTGGGAGAATTCAAAAGTTAAAGAATTTGCGGCTAGACTAAGTCTCTACCAGATATTACGTTACCGAAGGTAACTTTTACATTGATGCAGGGGAGCTCCTGTAGGGTCTAGTATCTCCAGAGCTCAGCAGAGAGATGGAGCTGACCTCCTAGAGCCACAAAAACCTACTTCTAAAGTGTTGCTCCCTCAGTGAGCCTGATGGCCAACAACACAGTGAACCGGGCAGATTCGGTCAGTGAGTGCTCCTCCACCCCAAAGGAGATTATAGCTGGTTGTTGAAGTGCTGGGAAGTCCTGCAAGTCTTGAGGAGGATGCACAGCAGCAGGAAGAGTCAGGTCTTTGCAATTTTTAAGGAGCAAGCATCAAGGCAGCGTTTGGTGCCAGTTTCTGTGGTGGTCCTTGGTTCTTGCTGTGTCGTCTCTTCTTTTTACTTCTTCAGTTCCCAGGAAGTCGAATCTGTCTGTCCGGTGTTGCGGGGAGCCCTAAATACTCAATTTAGGGGTATTTAGGGGAGTATATGGTAGTAGCCAATACGCTAACTACCACTCGTGTGACTACACCCCCTATATGCCCATTTCCTGTGAGGAGTGGACACAACCCTGACCCAGAAGTCTCTATTTCACCAACAACTGAGGTGAAACCTTTCTTTGGCTGTCCACTTCAGACGCTCCACCTTAGGGGTGTGACTAGCCTGTGACTGAAACACACCTCTTTAATATCTAATATTCTGCTGGCTCCAGTACCAAAAGGGCACCAGGTCTTTGGAGGGGGGGAGGGGCAAAGCCGGGGTTGCATATCAAAGGCAGCAGAGAGCTTTGAAGTCTCTGGTCCTCATATGCTAAATCACTGGCCATCCTGCTGTAGGAGGTGAGAACACCTTCCGTCGAGCAGGCAGTGTTCCTGACCTCTGAGAGCACAGGCTTTCCCTTGCAGGGGGCACAATCTCATCTGTGGTGGTAGGCTGGAAGATACCAGTTAGCCAACACACTAAGAGACTAGTACGGTTACAGGGGGCACTTCCAAGGTGCCGTCTGGGTGCATGTCTTCTAAATCTGATACCAAACTCCAATATTTTCAGTGAAGTCATTATGTAGCTGTCTAAACTGTAATGACCAGTGCCCAGTACATGCCTTTTAAATGGCTTCCTGATCACTTGCAATGTCTAGAAATGGAACCAGGCATCACAGGGACTTATCTGCTCATGCAGATGTGCCCTCACATGTACTATGATGCACCTTGGCTTAGGGCTCTAAAGGCCTGCTGTAGGAATGACATACATATAGTACATACAGTGTACTTTGGCATTTCCAGAGGGAGGGGGCAATGTCATGTTTTCGGCATTTTTTGCAGCATTTCTCGCATCCTGCAATGGCAGTCTGTATGGGGTTTGAGTGTGAGCCCCATTGGGTTGCATAATACATACTGCAGCTCTTAGGGACCCTTTTTAGTACCCATGCCCTGGGTACCAGAAGTACCATTTACCAGGGTCTAACAAGGGTGCTAAAGCCCTTGCCAATTGGGTTACAATGAACATTTGTTTTGTTTTAGGGAAAGAGCGCTGGCACTGGGGCCTGGTTAGCAGGGACCCAGTGCACTTCCAATCAAAAGCATCAGTACAAAGTGAGCAAAAAGTGGGGGTGACCATGTGAAAAAGAGGTACTTTCCAACAGTAGAGCAGAAATCGTTAATGTTGTTCTGCCTTTGAAGCAGTGGTGTGCTAATGAAATACTGTACTCAATGAAATGAATTGAATGAAAATAGCAAGTGTTCTGTAACATCCTGGTATGTCATGTTCACAGAGTCTTTTACGGGCTTAATCATACAGTGGCAGTAGTCAAATGTGTACAGTACGACATGTACCCCTGTGAGGTAGGCCCAGTTCATGCAGGTTATACTTAAAATCATTTGACTCAAGAAAGGAAAACAGATTATAATGGCAAGTGCTGAAATGTGTTGTTTATATTGAATCAGTTTGAAAATAATCCTGTAGAAGGAGACATCGAATGTCAGTTTAACATCTCTCGAACACACCTTAAAATAATTTTTTTTAAATTTGTCTTTGCATTTGTTCAAAATGTACACCATTTTAAGTATTTTTGCTTGGCTTAATGTCCAATTTTGAAATAAGTCAAACATTTTTATGGTGCAATGCTTAGTGGATGGGGAAGAATGTGAAAATGTATTCTCTTATATTTCCTTTTAAATATGATTTTGACCAGACTGTATTTTCATATTTTCCTTTGTAAGTAATATATTCTTACACAACATTGTAAAATAAAACTTCTTCAATAATTACGTTTTATTTCCATTGTAACATTCTTTTTTAAATGAATTATTGGAAATTATAATATCGTAATTTATCTTTCCATGCAGGACAATTTTATTAATGAAACTATACAAAACAGTACACTAAATATAAATGATCTGCCCATCATTAAACTAATATGTACTAATCAATCTTATAGGTATCATACCCAAATTATAATACTTTAAAACAAATCTTTCAGGTTTGGTTTTGCGAAAGATAATTTGTTATACACTCGCTTTTGTTTCAGAAACTGAATAAAACTTCCTGTCTCTGCTAGGAGCCCAAGACCAGATAGTTTCGCTAACTGTAAGTATTATGTGCTTTTGACCGTTTATCTCATGCTTGTCCTTTTGCTGGAGTGCGGATTTGCTTCCAACAGTTTCTTCTGAAATTGGGAGAAAATGCAAATTACTGTTTTTAATAACCTTAAGGAGTTTAGAAAAAAAGTGGAAGTGGGATGTATAGATGAACCTGAGTGTAAGTAACTAAAAGGAGGCATTGTGAGTGAACAACCTTGGATGCAGTTCATCATAGCCTTGTGCAAAACCAAAAATGTTGGTCTACTTCCACAGATTCTTTCTGAACCTTGAGCAAGAAATATACAAACAATAGCAAGTTGCTAACCTGGTTAGCAACCGCTAAAACAGGTATT